>NC_073235.2:37625000-42425000 GCF_029281585.2 Gorilla gorilla gorilla | reverse complement strand
GGTTTAAAAATTCGTGAAATTTGACTTTAAAAACATTATTCCAATTTATATCTATTCAGAGGAAAACTTTTTCCACTTATGCCTCATTGCCACAAAGCATCATAGTCAGAATGTGTGTTATTAAAATGTGTCAGATTATTATGTGTGTTTGAAGTACAACATTCTTAATTAAGAAATGGCTCACCAGATATCAAGTCCCTATAACATAACTCATTAGGTATATGACTTTGGTAAAGTATCTTAACATTTATAAACCTTATTTTTTTCATTATAAAAATTCTGTTTATCTCTTAGGGTATGTGAAAGGATTGAAATTGTAACATGTCTAAAACTTCTAACATAGCACCTAACACATAAGTCAAAGTTCAATATAAAATATCTAGTATCATTATCATGATTAGCATAATGTGGTGATTAATGGTAGTTTGTATTTTGCTTAACATCAGAATTAGTTTATGTTGACTCATTCATCAGTCTTATTTTTGTAGCTGTCTAAAGAATTACAATACCAAGTGTTAAACCACCAAAGTGTACGTATTCTTTACACATTATAGTTTAATTAAGCTGAGAAATGATACATCACAGGTAGAATGCTCAAAAGTGATACAGGTTATTTAAAAATAAATCTAATTTATATTTAATTGAGGAAACAAAGCATACTACAGAATTATGTTGCATTTTCTCAGAGTGAATTAATTCTTCCAGTTTATCAATTAGTCATTCCATTTTCCTTGCATTCACCTTGATGTGGAACAAACTTAGATTACTTTCAAAAAGCAGTATAAGCAATTTCCTATAAAGCCAAACCACTGGCCTGAGATTTTATAAGTTTATGCTTTATAAAAGCTGGAAGGGACTCTTAGAAACTCATCAGTATGATTGTACTCATATCGCTCATGAGACTAATATGAGAAACTAAATATTTCTAAAAGAGTTAAAATGTATATTAGTATACTTAAGGTTTTTAGATGTCTAATTGTAATGAAAAATATTCAGCTTCATTTTCTCGATGTTTCTCTTCTTTAGCTAAAACTCCATACATCTCTTATATTCATGTACTTATTTTTACAAAATATTTATTAGCATATCAAAGAATGCATTAATGTTTTACCAAGCAAGTTTTTGGAAAACATTAATCTCTGACAACTACTTCCTTTCTAGAGAGGGAACAGAGAACTTGCAAAATTAAGAGAATTATATAAGGATAAAGTCATTAGCGAATCTGTTTGCTGATGTATGTGTTTGTTTAGTTTTTAAATTAACCACCTAGCAGGTTCTTCTGTTTTTTAATCCACCTAAACAATTCTGAGAATTTGAGTCATATAAAGATTAAACAATTTTTTTCCAGAAGCTTCTTATTTGGACAGAATATAATTTTCCCACCACAATGAGCTCATGGTAGCTTTTCAGTAATATTTGTTGATGATGCCTTGATTACTTTTGAAAGTCAGATAGGCATTGCTAAAAGGACCTTTAGTGTTTTAGTTCGAAGAACACTGAAAAACTTTTATTTTAACTGCACTCAACTCTCTTTCCTCCCAAGGAAACAAATGCATTAAATTGATGTAGTCAGCTGTAAATCACATTCTGTATCCTCGACCTGCTTTTCAAGTAGTCTATATTGTAGGTGGAGAGCAGGTGCTCCTACCCTTTGTAGAAATGTATGTGCATGCTGTTTGTCTTTGTATGTATTGCTGAATTTAGTGCCAAATAAACGTCGTTTAATTCTGGTCCATGCTTGGGGTTTACTCCTATAAATTAAACTTGACAAAGTAGGGGATGTTTGAAAAACCAACTCTGTGAATTTTCAGAACCCATCTTATATGGCAATACTGTATAGAAAATTGAACCCCGTGTGGGCATCAGTAGAGTATATTAACTACAGAATATATTTGTGTGGGAGCTTTGTTTGTAACTACTTTGAATCTGTAGGTTTAGGATCTTATCTCGTCAAATAGGTAGTTATTTGTCCAAATAGCCCAATTTGCTGTGGGCATTTTTTCTTTCTATTCTTTTTTAAAAATGTTTTTCACTAGGGTCATGCTTACTTTGGATTAACTAGGCATGTAAACTTCAGTGGGAACCAGACAGAATTATAGTATACTCTAGTAGAAAAAAACATCATAATTCTCAGCCTCATTTAATATTTTGGGCCAAAATTCACCAGACTCAAAAGATGGGATATAGGTCCTCTGATCTGGTTTTTTGGAATTTGTATTTGCTATATGCAAAATGGCCATTGCTCTCCTCTCTCTCTCTCTCTCTCTCTATATATATATATATTTGTTGTTGTTGTTGTTGTTTTTAAGGAGAGATAGTTCTGTTTTGTAAGGTCATATATTTTTAATTGATTACTAAGTCTGACTAGAGGACAAGAAACACTTAACTGCTTTTAGTAATGATTATGAGAATTTTAATAACATGAAAATACATTTCAAAAAAATAGCACGTGTGAATGAATTTGCTTGGTCTTAAAAAGAGAGCATTTCTACCAGTTCTTTAGACAGATCACTGGGCTCTTTTCATCTATGTCAAAAAACACCATGGCCAGGTGACGGCAGAAGTGCTTCTATAATTTTCCACTGCCAGCCAAATATGTCTATAGCTAGTCCTGATTAGCCCCCTTACTTCCTCTTCCCCCAGTTAAAAACAAAGGGAAACAGCACAGAAATACTACTGTAGTGACTGAGCCCTGTACCTACAGCGCAAGTAAAAGATACCTGTCTTGGTCCCTAGCTTTTCTCATTCATGGACTCTCACAGCCCTTTTAGTGATCTTGTTGGCGTGCCCTCTTGCAATTGCCTTCTGTTGTCTCCCAGAATCACCCCCTTAACTGAAGTGAAGACTACCGTCTAGAGTCAGCTTCTCCAAGTATGCCAGGCACAGGACTCAGAAATAATTGAAGACTTGCCTCGCGGTCAACAGGGAGACAGTTTATGTATATAAGAGCTAAAAAGGTAAGATAAAATGTTTGAAGGCTAACTTAATTATATATACCTGATATTGACACTAAGGTTGCTTAAAGCACAAGACAAAATATTTTTTAAAACCTGAATCAAGATTCTTTCCGATCTCTTTGAAATCCTTTTATTTTTCTTCTTTTTTTTTTCTTTTTTCTTGGTTGAACCCAAGTTCTGATCAAGAATTTTTAATCTTGATCAAGGTCAAGTTTACCAGTGAAAGTTTTTAAGTAGTTAAGTGAATACTTGGTTCATATTTAATTTTAATTAGCATTAAGGGGTTCAAGTGTATCACAGCAGCATGATACAAAGCAATGTTTTTTGGTGGGTTGTCCTCAGGCTACCTACATTAGAACTACCTGAGACTATTGAGATGAGGCTCAGAAATTTTTATGTGACAGCAATTGCTCTGCCAACCAATGTCTGTGACTCATTTATGTAAAGAGCCTAATATGGGTTTTGGAGAACTATAGTCCCGGTGTAGTCATTTACTACTCATAGAATCTTGGAGAATCATGTAACTTAGTTGAGTCTTTGGCTTGTTATATGTAAAGTAGAGATGATACAGCTCTGATGAGTAGAAGAATACCAGGTTCTTCGTCTTGAGTCGAATTAGAAAAAACGACATGGACACACGTGGAGTAGTTTTAAGGAGCAGGGAGTTTAATAGGCAAGAAAGAAGGGAGGAGGGCAGAAGGAAGAGGCTCCCCAGTACAGAGACAGAGGGAGGGTGGTTCCAAAGCCGAAAGAAGGCACCCCACACTTAGGCATTATCAGCCCGCTATATCTGATGGCTGGAGGAGGCGGTGTCTGATTTGCATAGGGCTCAGTGGGTTGGTTTGACCAGGCATGTCATTCATGCAGCCTGCGGAAAAAACTGGCCCTCCCACCCTAGCCTTTTAATATGCAAATGCAGGGCGCCATGATTTTCCACCTGTGAGGATATGTGGGGGTGGCCATGCTGCCAGGCACATGTAGGGACAAGGGCAAGAGGAAAACGGTGGGAATCACCACGTTGGGTGGACCCAGTTTCTAGCGGCTTGCATTTGCATATCAAAGGTTGCCTGCCTGGGTCTAAGAGCCAGGGCTTTCATGCTGGACAAGAGCTGCGAAAAACCTTCCAAGGAGCCCCTTTTTTCCTATCTGCCTAAAATAATTTCTTAATAACTCCTATCACAGAAATACCTCCAAAAGGTCAAGATTGTTTGAGAAAATGAAATGAGACACTATAGGTGAAGTGGCCAGCCAAGTGCTTAAAACATTGTGTATGCTCAGACTTAAAATAAAACTCACTTTCATGCATTTCTTTCCGGATTCTGAGGTAAGCCTGGAAATATGTTCACATGTCATGTGTTTGCCAAATTTACAAAATTAAGATATTTTTGTTTCACTCAGTTAAGTTATTGCTCCTTCTACTATCATTTCTACAGTGCTGCACTCCTCTTCTATCTACCTGTGCAATATGACCACAGGCATTTTTAAGATTTAACTAAGGAATATTGCATTGAGAACATTGTGCTTGAGTTGAGTGTAGTAAGCAGCTGTCCAAGAGTAGACTTGGCTTCCAGGACTATGCCCACCTTTTACATTGAGGACCACTCCCCTCCCAGCATCAAGACCCAAAGGTGCAGGGCCGGAAGTCATTTTGCCCACAGTAGTAGATATCCTCAGGAATAAGCAAAAAGTACAGATGAAGTAAGGTCTGAAATGCATGAAACCATAAGCTGCTGTATAAAACATTTTTTGTATCATCAAATGTACAGATATTAAAGCAAAGGATTAGGCTTTTAACAATGTCAACTAAAGGTATAAATTCTGTGTAAAATATAGACAAGTAATATGTAATTTTAAATGCACAAAGCATTATTTTTATTTTTTATAGGAAATCTCAAACAGTAGAACTTATTACAATTTATGGGTTTGTGGGCCAAAACCTATAGTAGTACTACAAGCACAAAGTGTCTCTGTATGAGAAGCTCATGAATCCCAACTATCAATAATAATAATAAAATTCAATCAACTATAGAAGAAGAAAAACTGAACTATACTTATATTCTCTTTAGGAAAAAAGCATATTAAAATAATAGTTTTATCTAGAGGCAACCAAAGATGCACAATTTAAAAATGCAAAAGAAATATTTTACAAGTGTATTAGGTACAAATAGTAAAAGCTATTATTTTCTGAATTTCACAGAAATCACACTTTTAAAAATTTGCATTTCATTATATTTCCTTTTCTACTTTAAATAGATGTTTATGTTTGTATTTAACTTTTCTACTTTAAAAAAAAATAGAATACCATACTTATTTAAGGGTGAGTTCTGACAATATCCAGATCTACTTCTACAAGTATGCAATGCATATGGTGCTGGAGGCTATTTATTAATTATTTGTTAATAAACTTTAGAACACACACCCACACACATCCACCAAAAGCAAACTAGTTTAGAATAATGATTACATTGTCCAGTATGTATGTTACTGCCCAAGGGGCTCACCTAGCCCACTGCCTAGATAGAGTCTATTTATCAACACAGGGGAATTGAAATAGAGAAAGAGTAATTCAAGCAGAGCCGGCTGTGTAGGAGACTGGAGGTTCATTATTACTCAAATCAGTCTCCCCAAAAACTTGGGGATCAGAGTTTTTAAGGATAATTTGGTGGGTAGGGGGCCAGTGACTCAGGAGTGCTGTGCTGATTGTCGGCTGGGGGATGAAATCACAGGGCGTCACAGCTGTTCTCTTTTGCTGAGTGAGTTCCTGAGTGGGGCCACGGAACTGGTTGGCAGGTCCAGGTGGAGCCATTCGATTGTTAGAAATGTAAAAACCTGAAAAGACATTCACAATAATGATGTTACCTTCAAGAGTAATTGGGGAAATTACAAATCTCACAACCTCTGGAATAGTGGCTGGTAATATTTAGAATTCCAGCCCCTCTCATCTTGAATTGGTGGTTGGTGGCCTTTCAGTTGTTTTACAAGAATAGTTTGGCCTTTGGGGAAGGGCCATTATTTAAACTATACACTAAATTCCTTCCTGGAGTTAGTTTGGCCTACATCCAGGAATGAACAAGGACAGTTTAGAGGTGAGAAGCAAGATGGTGTCAATTAGGTCTGATATTTTTCACCGTCATAATTTTCTGTTATAATTTTTGCAAAGCAGTTTCATGAACATCTAAGCTAGCAAAAGATTATGAGAATCAAAATACTTCTGTATTTTATTTCACTTAAAAATATGAATAGAGGGTGGTCATTCTAAGATATAATAGAGTGACAATTGACCTGTCTTTAATATTGTAAACTACAGAGTCAGAGCAAAACATACTTAAGATTCACTAAAGGTAAGTGATTCTTACACATACCTTCTGTATCTGTCTACCATACACATGTGTCCACTGAGGATAAAATACTATGCTGAGGTAGAGGGGTTAGAAGTAAAATAAAAAGGGAACCCAGAAGTTTAAAAACACAATCTTATCTTCCAGTTTAATATTACCAATATCATATCAGCAATGAAATCTAGAATTTTTAATCTAAAAACTAAACCTAATAAAGTATTTTTATTTATCATTGATTTCAATTTCTCAAGTATCTTTCATACTGTTCTAAACAGTTAGCCAAAAGTTAGAAATATTCTATTTTTCTCATAAGTAGACTTAGAGGTCATTAGATCTTGTGGGAAAATGTGAGTTCTTAAAAACTACTGATGTAGGAAGCCAAGGAAATGCGATTGAAAGCCGGCATCAAAGAGCAAAGTTGCCTTAGAGATATAATTCAGATCATTGTGGAACCATTAGATACAATTACCCTAGACTCATTGTGACTTCTGAAGAGTTATTTTTGAGGAAGGTACTGAATCTTGAAGCAATTGGAGTAGCAAAGTGTAATAGGAAGTGAAAGCATGGGCTGCTAAATACCTGTTTTTAAGAACTGAGTTCTAAGACAATAATACAAATTGTGTTACATTATTAAAAGTGAATAACAGTGAGTGGAGTTAAAACTATTTATTGCTCATTTGTAGCTTTCATTCATTTCTAAAGCACAGATATTTGCATAGACAAAGCTCTTAGCACTTAACATTACTTTGACTCTGATCTTTACCTGAGCTGAATTTTAAATCTGTCTTATTAACATTTGGGTTTTTTTTAAGATGTACTTTAATTTTACTTAATTGGCCCATAACTTTTTTTCTGAATATTTAGTGGTAGTTATAGTTTCCTGTCATTCATAAGAAGTTGTAATAACTTTCCAGCGGAAATAAAAACATTTGAAACCACTTTACCGCTTTTTCTGGAAAATCTCAGAATTGGGTGGCAAAGCTTGAAAGTTTCTTGACATAGAAACCACGTGTACAAATGAGACTTTACCACCCTGAGGGGGACGCTTAATTGCACCATATGAAACATTTTTTCCAGGCCAAAATTGTGAGAATAAAAATAACACACTGGAGAAATCTGAATATATTCAGATGAGTAAGTTAACGGACAGCAAGCTTTTCAATTATGAATAATTAGATTTCTAATTGAGTTAAAATTCTAGTGATTATTATGGTGAAAAAAATAGTACAAATCATAATTGTCATACCACTCAGCAGTATGGTTGGGCCCTCTGTCCCTCTTGTCAATCACATTAAAACAGAGTTTTGTTTACTCGTTTAGTTAGGATTTACAGAAAAACTCTAATATGCCAAGTGTTGTTCTTAGTAACTATAATGAAGATGTGAAATATAATTTAAGGTACTACTCAAAGCAGTTTTCAGTTTATTTGGGAAGATGGGGGCAATCAATTTAAGTTTTATATACACAATTAGGAAATAATACAGAACTTAGAGATGTGAGATGAAAAAGTGCTATAGTAGAAGAGTCAATATTAGTAGGTGTCAGGGAAAACTAAAATTGGAAAACTGACTTTCACTCTGGACTTTATATAAAGAAAATTTTCTTTGAAGAGGCAGGGCTTCAACAAAGAAAACTTAATAAATAGGGAATGCATTAGTCAGGATTCTCTAAAGGGACAGAACTAATAGGATAGATGAATAAATGAAGGGGAGTTTATTAAGAGAAGTGACTCACACAATCACAAAGTGAAGTCCCACAGTAGACCATCTGTAAGCTGAGGAGCCAGGAAGCCAGTCAGAGTCACAAAGCCTGCAAAATAAGGAAGCCAACAGTGCAGCCTTCAGTCTGTGGCCAAAAGCCCGAGAGCCCCTGGCAAATCACTGGTGTAACACCAAGATTCCAAAAGCTGAAGAACTTGGAGTCTGATGTTCGAGAGCAGGAAGCATCCAGCATGGAAGAAAGATAGAGGCCAGAAGACTTAACCAG
The DNA here is from genome assembly GCF_029281585.2 of Gorilla gorilla gorilla. Classification (NCBI taxonomy): domain Eukaryota; kingdom Metazoa; phylum Chordata; class Mammalia; order Primates; family Hominidae; genus Gorilla; species Gorilla gorilla. Next base: position 42,416,719 of record NC_073235.2, on the reverse strand, counting down.
TCTAGTCCTTCCACATTCCTCTGGCTGCTTTTGTCCTAGCTGCACTGGCAGCTGATGAGATGATGCCCATCCAGACTGAGGGTGAGTCTGCCTCTCCCAGTCCACTGACTCAAATATCAATCTCCTTTGGCAATACCTGCACAGACACACCCAGGAACAATACCTTGTATCCTTCAATCCAATCAAGTTGACACTTAATATTAACCATCACAAGTGGGAAATTAGACAGGATTTTTCAGGACTCCTCAATCTCAGGTGCTCGCACAAACACCTCTGTATCAACCCAACGATCAATTTTTTTCATCCAGGAAATTCTCTAACCTTTTTTTTTTTCTCGTTTCTTTTGCTAATAACATGGGAATGTCTTCAGAAACCTTGAGTTTTTTTCTGTCATCAGCTTTGGAGATAATGGCAAATGTTTTGATTTTAATAATTGTTCCCAACAACCTCACAGACTGTTTCTTCTGTGTTGGAATGCTACTCTTTAAAGCTCTAAAGTTTCTGTTTTTTCTAAGGTTCAGTGAGAATCATCTAGTACCACTCTAACTGTGCATTATAAGCAAAGCACACATAGTCTTTTCCTCTTAGCCCTTTGGAGAAATGAAAGCAATGCTAGGAATTTTCTTCATTGTCCTTATCTTAAAATTGGTTAATAATTTCTTTTTTTCTTTTTTTTTTTTTTTAAGATGGAGTTTTTGCTCTTGTTGCCCAGACTGGAGTGCAATGGCTTGATCTCGGCTCACTGCAACCTCCGCCTCCCAGGTTCAAGCAATTCTTCTGCCTCAGCCTCCCAAGTAGCTGGGATAACAGGCATGTGCCTCCACACCCAGCTAATTTTGTATTTTTAGTAGAGATGGGGTTTCTCCATGTTAGTCAGGCTGGTCTCGAACTCCCGACCTCAGGTGATCTGCCCACCTTGGCCTCCCAAAGTGCTAGGATTACAGGCGTGAGCCACCGTGCCCGGAAATAATTTCAAGTACAATACCTAATTGTATGGTAATTTATTAAAATAAATAGTAAAAATATACTTCATAGTATATTGTACATCTGTTACATATTTATATGTTGTATTCCTATTTTATTTATGTGTGTGTGTTTTATAAAAACAGAATCACACCATGCATGGTTTTGTAAATTGTTTTTCTACTCAGTATTATATCTTTATGAAATATCTGTCTCATTACTTTTAAGATCATCTTATATTTTATTGTTTAAATAAGTTAATATTTAGTAATCACTCTGCTTTTAAGGGCAATGCGTATTTTACTAACTAAACCTTGACTATATGCCTGACTTTATTCTAAACAATTTATAAATATTAACATATTTAATCATCATAACAACTATATAAAATATCTCTAATTTTTGGTGGTAACAGATAAATTTGCATGTAATATTTCTTGACCTGTATCTTTGCAACATTGAAACCGCCATTGCAAAATTATGACTGAGACAGTGAAAGAGATCTAACTTAACTGACTCCATCTTGCTTCTAACCTCCAAACTGTCCTTGTTCATTCCTGGGCATAGGCCAAACTAACTTTAGGAGAAACTTAGTTTACAGTTGATAGTTTAAATAAAGATGGTAACACCCCTTTCCAAAAGCAGACCTCCTTCTTGCCTGGCAACTAGATTGCCTTTGTAGGACTAACGTTAGCCACAAGATTAGAAAGTATGGCTTAGGAGTCATGCAGCTGGAAGCTACAAGATTCTGACCCCCTCTAAACTGCTCCTAAGATCAGTGCTTGAGATATTTTGCAGACCCTGAACTTGATGGATCAGCTGGCACCACCCAGATCAATGAACTGGCTCATCTGATCTTGTGACCCCACCCAGGAACTGACTCAGCACAAGAAGACAGCTTTGTCTCCCTATGATTTCATCCCTGACCAATCAGCACTCCTGGCTCACTGGCTTCCCCCAACCCACCAAGTTATCCTTAAAAATTCTGCTCCCTGAATGCTTAGGGAAACTTATTTGAGTCTCCCTAATGCTGGGACTCTTGCAATATCTACAATATTTACACAGGCGGTTCTGCGTGAATTACCCTTTCTCTATTGCAATTCTCCTGTCTTGATGAATTGGCTTTGTCTAGGCAGCAGGTAAAGTGAATCCCTTGGGCAGTTACAAAAATCTTCAGGAAAAATTCTTAGGTGTTAAATTTTCAGATTAAACAGGAATTTTAACATTGGTAGATATTGACAAACTGCCCTCTGAAAATATTGCTTCACTTACTTGTACTATGAGCAGTATATGACAGTATACCTTATCTCACATTACCAACATGTACATTCTTTCTTTTTGAGTTCGCTCAAGAATCAGCAATTAGATCTTGCTGAATAGTCAGTCAGCTCAGTGAGGGAGATCGTGAACACAGAAGAGAAGTTAAAGATAACTAAGTACTAATAACAGTGTTACAGTCTCGCCAATGCACCACAATGTAGTAGTCTCTCATTGCCAGAGTCCTTTGTCTCACGACCAAGAAAGTTAAGGAGAGTGGACACTAAGGGTGAGGTTGGAGTGAAAGTTTAACAGTGAAAGAAGAAAGCTTTCCACCACAGAGAGGGGACCCAGAAGAGGGTTGCTGTTTTTACAGTTGAATGCAAAAGCTTTTATAAGAAACCAATGAGAGCTGGATGTCTTATTTGCATAAGGCACAAATTTCTGGTAGCTCCACCCTGTCCTCCTAGTGTTCATGCAGGCCCTTAGCTTGAGTTACTCCACATTGCTTTGTTCCGCTTATTGCGCATGTGTGTCAGGGGATGGAATTTTCCATTGTGGGCATGTCTGGCCAAGTCATCCTTTCTTATCGTGCAGCTGTGGACATGTCTTAGGCAAGCTGCCTGTGCAAGTTCCCTTATCTGTGCCTACAGGCTGTTCTTTTGTTGGAAAGAATTCAACCGAGGACCCACCCTAACTGCCTTTCTGGCCAGTTTCTTCCTTTCTCCTCTCTCAACAGGGTAGCAATATTGGAAGCACACTCCATACAAATACAAGGTCTAGATTAGTACCACAATGGGATGTGTGAACTCCAAGTTAAGGAGCCTCTTCTTAACTTGAGAACAAATCCCTTCCTATTAGGGAGAATTTAGAATACTACAAGTCTGTAGCCTATCTGTCTACTAAGCATTAATTGTATATGGATGATCTTTGACTCATGCCTCAGTTCTAGAAGTTGGTTTCCTGATTTGTCTTTTTTCTTGAAGAGATTGCAAGCATCTCAGCATTGGTAGTGATTAGTAAATATTGTAGATATTGCAAGCATTGTAGATATTGCAAGCATCTCAGCATTGGTAGTGATTAGTAAATATTGTAGGTATTGCAAGAGTCCCAGCATTAGTCCCTGTCCCTCTGAAGCAAAGACTCTCTGTTACACAGATCAGTATTCCCAGATCCTTCTTCAGAATCCCAGACCCATGAACTTATCCTTACTAACTTTTACCTGCTGTGTAGTGTCCAAGATTCATTAAACTAACTGCTGCCAAGTTCTTCTGCCACATCTTGTTATTCTGCCAACCAGTGTTTCTACCTGAAACACTGACTTAAAAGGTCCACCTGTCTGTACAGTTTTTTGTTGCCTGCTATGATGTCTTCCTGTTCTTCCCTTCTTTCAGCCTGTCTTCCTACCTGTCTGAAACTCATTTATGACGGGCACCTGATCCAACCACACAGCATCTGCCCTCCTTTTGTGAATTTCCTTTATTTGGTGACTAGTTCTGGCTTATTTAATTCATTGTGTTACTGACAAGCAAAAACTATTTAAAATGTCATTACAAAAACAAGTGTGAAATTATATTCTATGGGCTATAAGTTTAGTGCTGTAATTGGAGGATCCAACCTATAGCAAAGTCAAACATCTGGAATAGCATCTGCAGATAAAGGGTGAACAGCTGGTGTGAAAACATACCCTAAACCCAGAGACATTTGAAATATGACCCCGAATTTTTCTTCTTCTAAAAACGTTCCCCAGAGTTTAGTGAATTGGGAGCTCTGTATTGTACCCTCTGTAGTAGCATGTTTTTGTTAACCCTCTGACCGATGAATTGTACTGGAGGTATGTGACAATACAAATTCTCTAATGGACAATACAAGGTGAGTAAGAAATCAAGAGAATGTTTAGTCTGGATTGAAGGGATCCTCATCTGTCATAAGCTCTTATCCTACAACTTAGCATGTCCTTTGCATTGAAGGAGCCTAGAATCTGCCCTAAGACATTGTGAGACATCTCCTTCAAATGTCGTTGGGCTGAATGCTGTTTTCTGCTTTATTTTCTTTAAAGCTAAATGAGCAGATATATTGAAAATTGAGGATCTTTTGCTAATTTTGAACATATGACTAAATGATATCAACTCAATTGACATGTTGTTTGAAGCATCAGAAGAGAAACTTTTGTTTTGTTTTGTTTTAATTATGGTAAAACGTAAGACTATTTACCATTTTGACCATTTTTCAATCGTGCAATTCAGTTGAATTAAGTATATTCACATTGTTTTGCAACCATCACTGCCATCCATTTCCAGAACTTTTTCATCATTCTAAACTGAAAATTTATATCCACTAAATAACTCTCCGTATCTCATGTAAGTGGAATTATCCAATAATTGTCATATTTATGTCCAGCATTTGCTTAGCTAAATATTTTTAAAGTTCACCCATGTTGTGGCAGTTATCATAACTTCATTCCTTTTCAAGACTAAGTAATGTAGCATAGTATGCATATACCACATTTGATTTATTTGTCAATGGACACTTGGTGGTTTCCTGTTTTTGGCTATTGTGAAAATGCTACTATGTACATTGCTATACAAATATCTGTTTTAGCCCTTGTTTCAATTATTTTGGTTATATACAAAGAAATGGAATCGCTGGATAATAAGGTAATTCCAGGTTTAATATTTTGTGGAACTGCCATATTGTTTTCCATAGGTGTGAAACTATTTTACATTCCCACCAGCAATGTGTAGCGTTCAAATTTTCCTACATCTTCACCAACACTTTCTTCCCTCTCTCTCTCTTCACTCCTCCAACTCCCCCACTTCTCTTGCTCTCTCTTTCTCTTTTTATAACTACAGTCTTAATGATTGTGAAGTGATACTTATTGTGGTTTTGATTTGCATTTGTCTAATAATTAATGATATTGAGCATCTTTTCATGTGCTTATTGGTTTTTGTATTTTTTCTTCAGAAGAAAAAAGCTATTCTTGTTCTTTGTCCATTTGTTATCTTTGTTGATGAGTTGTAGGAGTTCTTTACATATTCTGAATATTAATATTTTATCAAATATATGATTTGAAAATAGTTTCTTTCACTCTATGGATCGATTTTCATGTTCTTCATAGTGTCCTTTGTTGCACAATTTCTTTTAAATTTTGAAGTACAATTTATTCATTTTTTCTTGTTTCCTGTGCTTTTTACATCATATTAAAGAAGCTATTCCAAATCCAATATCATCTATCATTTCCTCTATTTTTAAATGTGTTTTATAGTTTTAGATCCCACGTTTATGTCTTTGATCCATTTTGATTTAATGTTGGTATGTTGCATAAGGCTGTGATCCAATTTTATTCTTTTACATGTGGATTACTAGTTTTCCCACCACAATTTGTTAAAAAGACTGTTCATTCTGCACTGAGTAGTCTTAGCATCTCTTTCAAAAATCATTTGACTATGAATACATTTTATTTCTGCATTCTCTATTCAACTCCACAGGTCTCTATATCTCTCTTTATGCCAGTACCACACTGTTTTGATTATTGTAGCATTAAGAGTCATTCTTAAAATCAGGAAGTGTGAATTCTTCAAATTTGTTCTTCCTTTACAAGATTGTTGTGACTATTCAAAGTCTTTTGAAATTTCATACAAATTTAAGTATTGATTTTTTTAATTTATGCAAAAACACCTTGGGGATTTCAATAAGGATCATATTAAGTCTGAAGATTTTGAGTAGTATTGTCCTCCTAACAATAGTAGTTCAACCAATCCATTATCATGGGATGTCTTTTCTGGCTTTGGTATCAAGATAATGCTTGTCTCACAGGATGAATGAATGAAGTGTTTGTGTCTCTTCATGTATTAAGAAGAGTTTGCAAATGATTAGTGTTAATTTTTCTTTAAATGTTTTGTATAATTCACCAGTGAAGTCGTCAGGGCCAGGGCTTTTTTTTTTTTTTTTTTTTTTCGGTTGGAAATGTTTGGAGTACCAGTTCAATCTCCTTACTAGTTATGTATATACAGATTTTCTATTTATTTGTGAGTCAGTCTTGATAGTTTGTATATTTCCAGTTCATATTATCGAAGTTAGTTCATTGGCTTACAATTGTTCATAATACTCTCTTCTAAGCCTTATTTCTGTAAAATCAGTAACAGTGACTCTACTTTTGTTTCTAATATTACCTTTATCATTTCTGAGCTTACATTTCCTCTTTGTTGCTCAATCTAGCTAAAATTTGTTATTTTTGTTAATCTTTTTGAAGAACCAAATTTTAATTTCATTGATTTTTTTTGTTTTACTATTCTCTATTTTATTCATCTTCACTCTACCCATTACTCTTTTCTTTGTTCTGTTTGGATTTATTTTAATCTTCTTTTTCTAGTGGTTAAGGTATAAGGTTTCATTGTTGATTTCACATCTTTTTTTTCTTTTATATGTAAGTATTATTAGACATGAATATCCAGCTTAGCAGTACTTTTGCTGTATCCCATGTTTTGTTATGTTGTATTTTCATTTTCTTTAATCTCAAAGTATTTTCTAAGTTCCCATGGGACTTCTTCGCCCATTGCTTGTTTAGTGTATGTTTAATTCTCATATATTTTTGAATTTCTAATTTTTCTTTTGGTATTGATATCTATTTTCATTTCATAGTATACAAAAAGATAATTTTTGTGACTTATTTTTCAATTTATGAGTTTATGAAGACTTGTTTGTGTCCTGACATATGATCTATTCTAGAGTATGTTTCATGTGCATTTCTGACATATGATCTATTCTAGAGTATGTTTCATGTGCATTTAAGAGAGGTATATATTTTGCTATTATTAAGTGAGTGTTCTGTATACATGTTAAGTTCTATTAGTCTACATTGTTATTTGTCTTTTACTTATTTATTGATCTCTGTCTGATCATTCTATCCATTATTGCTAGAATAGTATAGAAGTCTCCAACTACTTTTGTAGAACAATATATTTTTCTCGATTTATTTTGTCAGTGTTTGCTTATGCATTTTGAATGTCTGATGTTTGATGCACACATGTCTGTAATTGTTATATCTTTCTGGTGTATTGATAATTTTATCAATATATGTTTCTCTTTGTCTCTTTTAACGTATATTTTGTCTGATACTGTTGTAGTCACCCCAGTTAACCTAACTGCTTTTGAGTTTGTTCGATTTTTGTTTTTGACAGTATGCTTACAATGTGTCTTGATGTGGGTCTCTTTAGGTGTATCTTACTTGTAGCTCATTGTACTTCTTAGATTGGATTTGTAAATTTATGCATTTTATCAAATTTGGGAAATTTTTGGCCATTATTTGTTTGAATAATCTTTCTTCTTCTCTCTCTTTCTGTAAATTCCTAAATGTGTATATCAGTTCACTTATTGATATCTCACAATTTACTTGAGCTTTGTTCACTTTTCCTCATTCTTTTTTTTTTCTATTGCTCTGATTCAATCATTTCAATTGTCCTGTACTCAGGTTTACTAATTCTTTCTTCATCTTGCTTAAATCTGTCTTTGATTCCCTCTAACAAAATTTTCAACTCAGTTATGGTGTTGTCAGCTCCAGATTTTTTTTTAAATTTCTATCTTTTTGTTGATATTTCTTTTTTCTTTATATATTATTTTCCTGTTGTTTTTTTTTAAGTTTTTTGTGTTTTTCTTTAGCTCTTTGACCATATGTAAGATAGTTGCTTTGAAATCTAAATCTGTTAAGTTTTATGCTTGTGTTTCCTCTTGATAGTTTCTGGAAATTCATTTTGTTTCTTGGAATGTCTTTTTCTATTTCTTTATAGGCTTTGTGATTCTTGGTTACTGTTGTTAAAAATTGAGAGTGTGAGGAAAAAACAAAACAAAAATAAACTACCTTTTCTAATTTTTGTATTTTGTCTGTTTGTCAGAGAAGTCCTCTACTGATATGTTGGACATACTTTGCACCTTGAGATAAGCCCACAGTAAAAAGCTTAAAGTCTTCTGAGAATTTTTCCGTGCATGTGCCTTGTCTGGGCCTGCTTGTCACTTTTCAATTCTCCTACATACATACATGCTTTTGAATGATTTCATTTGCAAGAAAAGTCTTATTCCAACTGCTCCTTGGAGCTTAGACAGTCTGTTTATTGCTTTTCCTGTAATCTCTTACTCCAGGAATCTGTGAGTCTGTAGTGCCCCTGCAGCTTTCTTGATCATTGCCACCTTGTTCTCCTGACTGAGATCTGAGTTAGATGAGACAGAGATAAGTATTTCAGGCAGTCCCCAGACAGTTTATAACATCTCAAATGAAATATAACTTGCTCCTTTTGGCTTGAGAGAGGGAATTTGAAACTGCCTTACTGCTCCTTCAAGACCAGAACTGTGCCATGCCAAGAATTGGGTAAGAAAAGAGCAAGTACAAATGTTGTACAATTGTCTACTGTTTAAAATTTGCCTTTTCTTGATTGAATGTTTGCTTGCTTTCTATAGGTCTTTGGCTGTTTTCCAGGGTCCTATAAGGATAGTTAGTCAATTTCTGTTTGTTTCTGATGTTTTCGTGAAGGAATGAGGACTTAGAGTTTTTGTTTGCTGTTTTACTAATATCACTCCTGGAAATTATTTTTAAATGAAGAATTCATTTGGAAAAAAAAATTCAACTTGAAAATGGAACAAATGTGTGAGTAGTTAATTAACATCCATGAGTGATCTGATATAAGATACACAGGCCTAGAGACATACTGCTTGAATTGGAATTATGAATTCCCCAATCATCTTTGTAGCTTTTTGATATCTCAGTCACTTCATTTGGAAACATGAGAAAATAATATGTACTACAGATCAAATGTGCTAATCTTTCATTATAAAATAAAAGGAGCCCTGGTGCCATGGCTCACAACTGTAACCCCTGCATTTTGGGAGGCCAAGGTTGGAGGATCACTTCAGTCCAGGAGTTGGAGACCACCTCTGGCAACATAGCAAGACCATGTAACTACAAAAAATTTAAAAAATTAACCAGGCATGGTGGTGCATGCCTGTAGTTCTAGCTACTCAGGAGGCTGAGGTGACAGGACTGCTTGATCCTGGGAGGTTAAGGCTGCAGTAAACTGTGGTCGTACCACTTCACTCAAGACTAGGTAACAGAGTGAGACCCTGTCTCAAAAAATAAAAAGTAAAAATAAATAAATAAAAAGATATAAGCCCTTAGAATAGTATTTATCATGTTTGCCTATCAACAAATTATTGAATATTATTGTTACTATATGTTAACTGTGTGTAAATCAGCATTATAAAAAATATGTTTCTGTATAATTGATCTCCTGATCATTTTAAAATATGGGTAAAATCAATTTTTTTAGATTTCTATCCATGCATGTATTAAGAAGTTATGTATATGTTTAAATATTTAGATGCTACTTTTTAAAATATTTTATAATTGCAGAATCTCATAAAATAAGATTTACAATTAATTTGTATTTAAAAACATTATAAAAGTACTCAATTATATTTCATATTTGTTTATTCTCTTCAATAATCATTTGATAAAAAACAAATGAAATAATAATGCTATCTACTACTAGAGGCTATTTATGCACCAGGTATCATCCTACTTGACTTACAAATTTTTACTCACAAAAATCATGTGATATATATACATTTATCATTTTCATTGTATATTTGAAGAAACTATAATTAACTATTTTTTCAGAGTCATATATTCATCAGTGAAATATTATTTTATATTTATTTTTTATTTTAGAGACCGGGTCTTGCTCTGCTAACCAGGCTAGAGTGCAGCGGCATGACTGCAGCTCATTGTAACCTCAAATCACTGGGTTCAAATGAACCTCCAATATGAGCCTCCCAAGTAGCTGAGACTATAGGAGCACACCACCACACCCAGCTAATTTTTATTTTATTTTATTTTTTTGTAGAGATGGTGGTCTCACTATGTTGTCCAGGTTGGTCTTGAACTCCTGGCTGCAAACAGTCCTGCCACCTTCGCCTCCGAAAACAATTAGATTATAGAAGCAAGCCAACACAACCAGCCCTAAAAGATCATTTTATAGCCACATGAGTTGGCAATGCTAACAAATTATTGCTAGCTTACTATAGGAACTTACTTGGCAAAAGAAAAATTAATAAGATATTGTTATTTTACCATTTTTGCATTTCCCAATTTTTCCTCACCTGTTTAACTTATAAGTCAGTGTATATTTCTATCTATAAAATATTATTACATATAATGTTTTATCAAAATTATGCAAATAATGTACAAGAGTTTCACTCATAATTTTACATGAATGTGCCTATAATATTCTTAAAAGAAGGAAAAAGCCACATTTTTATATTAATAAAATATTACTTGATCAAATTATAAGGATTTTCTAAGATATAGTCCTTACCAAAATATCTTATCACTTTTTTTTTTCATGGCAATAGACACATCTGCCTCCCACCTTGTGAAATTGGCAAACTGGTACAAGCTGATGAGGAAGTGCCTAATTTTCACTGCTTCAGTGATGTAGGAGTCATAAGAAATGTTTCGGATGCCCAATGACAAATCTAAGGATAAGGATAAAAACAGTAAAGATGATAATGATTTCCTGAAGGGAGAGAAAAACCACCTGGGAAAGGTCTACTTCAATCTTTCATTATAAAATTCATGTTTTTTTCAGAAAGACAGCCTTACAGAGAAACAAGGTTCTATGTCCTTCACTTTACCTTTAGCATAAAGAAACAAGTGTGCAAACCATAGCTAACATCAGATTATTTTATTTCTTTATTTTTTAAAGCAAGTGCCTGCTTGTTCCTAGAATAAGTGCTCATTTACCCTGTTTACCTTGAATATTCTCTGAATTTCTCTGAATATCTCTAGCACTGCATAAGTACAGTACTTCATAATAAAAAATCAAATAGGATTTAAATAATCATTAAGTAAAATTTAAATCATTTTGGATATACTTTTTAAAAGTGGCAGAGGCTGGGCGCGGCGGCTCATGCCTGTGTTCCCAGAACTTTGGGAGGCCGAGGCGGGCGGATCACGAGGTCAGAGATTGAGACCATCCTGGCCAACATGGTGAAACACAGTCTCTACTAAAAATACAAAAATTAGCTGGGCGTGGTGGCGCATGCCTGTAATTCCAGCTATTCTGGAGACTGAGGCAGGTGAATCACTTGAACTGGGAGGTGGAGGTTGCAGTGAGCCAAGACCTCACCACTGTACTCCAGCCTGGCGAAAGAGCGAGATTCCGTCTCAAAAAAAAAAAAAAAAAAGGCAGAAAAAAATGTACGTTTAAAGAAAGATCTATATTAACTGTTCTAAGGTGTTAGAGAAGGCTATATTTTATAAAAAGAAAAACTTAATTAAACTGTATGAAATTCCCTTAAAAATTTCACATATCCAGAAAGTACTATTTTCTCTGCCCTAGCACCTTTGCAAGAAATGGCAAACATTTTCTGTAAAGGGACAGAGAAAAAATAAATTGGCATTTTCTTGCCATTTGGTCTCTTACAACTACTCAATTCTGCTCTTTTAGCATGAGAACAACCATCGAAAAATACATAAATGAATGAGTGTGTTTGTTTTCCAATACAATGTTGCTATAATAGATGGAGGACTGGATGTCTTCTACTGGTTGTAGTTTGCCAACCCTGCTCTCTACTACAGTTATCGAAGCATGGGTAAATCTTGGGTATTGAAACATATTTAAGTTCAATGGCAGTGAGAGGAATCTGGGAAATTTTTATTAAGTTGAGAATCTTGAAAGAGTGGTGTGTTTTTCAGTGGTGCAGTTTATTATTTCTCTCACTGTATTTTATTTATTGTAACACCAGCCTTCTGAAATAATCTCTACAATATTCATTATGTATCTTTCCCTTTTGCTGAGTCGATGTTGCTTAAATTACAATCAGGCATTAATTCAGGAGCTCTGCCTTTGCCATGCTAAGTTACTGGTTCCCTAGATCATCACAGAGCCTTTCGGGGATCTAATAGAAAATGGTGTGACTATCCTATGAGGAATGTCATGGGGAGAATGATAAATCCATTACTGTCAGCAAAAGCTAAAGATTGGTAGATAGCTCTGTTTGCAGCCCTCTAAATTTGATTAAAAACCAGTGGGTTCATATCTAATAAACATACCCTTTCAATTCCTGCATGCAATTTAGAGATAGCAGCATGAAAATGCCCATCAATGTGCTACTGCACAGTCTGGGGGGATGTAAAGACCTCATGATGGATTCCTCAGCTTCCTTGACTAATGTCTCCAACATGACTTGTTAATCTCTGCAATGATCAAGTGGCTATTAATGATAAAGCTGTGCTAACCTTTTCAAAAATTAGAAGAGCATAACTACAAGTGAAGCTACAATGGCTTCTTGGAGAGGCAGCCTTACAAGTGAAAGATCGCCCTATCCAGGCAGGAGTAATGTATGCATTATTTATACAATGTGTCTGGGGTCTTCATGAAAGATGAAATCCCAGTCTGGGAAGTGCCTTTCTCAGCAGGACTATTTTAGTTAAAGTGCACAGAGTAGTCTGCTGCATTTCCATAAGCTGAGTAGAAATGAAGAAAGTAGGTGTAAGATCATTTCTTCTTCTCTCTATGCTGAAGCCTAAATAAAAATAATACTAATAAATAATATAGGTGAAAATAAATTGGCTAGTCTAATATGACATTTTGCAGATTTTATAGGGAGTAACAAAGAATTACTTATTAGCTTCTTTCTCTGCACCTTCTGTTTGAGTTATTATTATTTAGTACTTATATTCTACCCCAAAGAAAGGAAACGTGTTTATTCTCAAATCCAGCTATCTTTGCTTTCTATGCTGCCATAACACTTCTTGGAGGTAAGAACACACTAATTCTTTATTGAATGGGTGAAGGATAAAGAGAAAATATTTGGGAAAAAAATCAAATTTATTAATATTAAACCAAAAATATTTTTGCTACATTGCTTCAAGTAGCACCTCAGGTCCTAATTTCCTAAATTAATCTGTGCAATATTGTTTAGCCATACTCAAATGTTCACCTGCCTCTGAACTCAACTGCTTCTTTTCATGATTGCATGCCTTTGACCACCCTGCTTTGACCATGCATGTGCCTGGAATGTATTTGGCCCTATTCTACCCAATAACTCAGGATCTTCCAGTCCAGTTACAATGGTTCATAGTGTACACTTGCACATGGATACATGGTGAACCTGTGGGTGCATAATGAATCATACTTAAATGGCTAGTTCATTGTTACTTCCTTTCTGAAGACTTTCTTGGGTTTCGACTGCTCTTTATATTTTGTATATCTCATTTTATTTCTCAACTCATCATTTAGAGCTATAATTAATGATTTTTATATCTCCCTTATCAGTAGAAACAGAAAATTATCACCATTACCTCCACCTTAGAAAATCTGGAGTAAAATATGAACTGAAGTAGGAACCTCAGTTAGCAGTTCCTAGTAAGGACTCTTAAGTAAAACAGGTTGTATCAGATTAAAGATGGGCACAAATTCTTTGCTACTTCTCCCACTGAAAAGAGTTGAACTTCACTTCTCTTAAATTTGGCTAATTTTGTGACTTGCTTCACCAAGAGAATGTGATGAAACATGACTTTCTGGAGTTCCTGACACCCGGTCACAAGAAGCCTTGCAGCTTCTGCCTGGGACAAAGAGATGCTTGCTTCTCAGAACACTGTTACCTTTGGAATACTCACCCTTAGAATCCATGTTGTGAGGAAGCCAAACAGTTCCTGGAGAGGCCCACATGGTGAAGAACCAAAGCCTCCAGCTGATAGTCTCAACTAGATTTCCAATGAACAGCCAGCACCAACTCACCATCTGTATCAGTCTGTTTTTACACTGCTATAAAGAACTGCCTGAGACTGGGTAATTTATGAAGGAAAGAGGTTTAATTGACTCGCAGTTCAGCATGGCTCAGTTCCAGTTCCCATGAAGTTCTTCATCTCCATTTAAAGCCACCTCAGCTTAGACTTCATTGTCCACATCACTATCAGCATTTTGGTCAAAACCATTCAACAAGTCTCTAGGAAGTTCCAAACTTTCCTACATCTTCATGGCTTATTCTGAGCCCTCCAAACTGTTCCAACTTCTGCCCATTACCCAGTTCCAAAGCCTCTTCCACATTTTCAGGTATCTTTATAACAGTGCCCCACTACCTCGCTACCAGTTTACTATATTAGTCTGTTTTTACACACCATAAAGAACTGCCCGAGACTGGGTAATTTATAAAAGAAAAAGGTTTAATTGACTCACAGTTCTTCATAGCTGGGGAGGCCTCAGGGAACTTGCAATCATGGCAGAAGGCAAAGGGGAAGCAAGGCACCTTCGTCACAGGGCAGCAAGAAGGAGAATGACTGCGGGAGAAACTACCAAATATTTATTTAAAAACCCATCAGATCTTGTGAGAACTCACTTGCTATCATGAGAACAGCATGGCGGAAACTGCCCCCATGAATCAATTACCGCCACCTGGTCTCTCCCTTGACACATTGGGATTATGGGGATTATCGAGAGTACAATTCAAGACGAGATTTTGGATCGGGACACAGCCAAACCATGTCACCACCCATATGAGGCTACAGTCTTGGAAGTGGATCATCAAGCCTCAGTGAATTTGCCCTAGCTACTGCCACATGAGACAGAGGCAAGCACTGCCCAGCTTGTGGAATATTGAGCAAAGTAAAAGTAAATTATAGGTGCTGTTCTAAGCCTGTAATTTCGGGTGTTTTTTTGTTTGTTTGTTTTTGTTTTGTTTTTTTTTAATGGAGTCTCACTCTGTCGCCCAGGCTGGAAATGCAGAAATGCAGTGGCACGATCTCAGCTCACTGCAGCCTCTGCCTTCTGGGTTCAAGTGATTCTCCTGCCTCGGCTTCCTGAGTAGCTGGAACTGCAGGTGTGTGCCACTACACCCAGCTAACTTTTGTAATTTTAGTAGAGACGGGGTTTCACCGTGTTAGCCAGGATGGTCTCGATCTCCTGGCCTCATGATCCCCCCGCCTCAGCCTCCCAAAGTGCTGAGATTACAGGCGTGAGCCACCGCACCCAGCCTGGGGTGATTTTTAATGTATCAATAGATAGAAAAATGATGACACAGTTTTTTTTTTTAGGAAAAAAAAGGCTGCAATAGCCACACGCATTCTTACACATATAAGGAGAAGGTTAGTAAACACATACATAGTCTTTGCATCAAACAACTTTGACTTATTTTCCTCAAAATAGAACTTACTCTTCTAATATATACCATACCTAAATGAGGCAATAGAGTAGAAAATGTATACGTATGTATGTGTGTATATACATACATATGTAATTCTCATCGTAAAATGGTGAAACTTAGATCTCTGAGATCAGTTACCACTTAACAGATAAAACTAAAATTTATGTAATTAGATGATTTACTCTAGGTCACATAGATAGTGACAGAAATTATCAAGATTGTCCCATGATTCTGGTTCTGGGTTATTAAAATTTAAATACTCATTTTAAAAAAAAGAAGAGATATATAACATGTAATCAGACTTCTAGTTTCCCAAAACTCCCAAGTAGAAATAATGCTTCAGTAAAAGGACCTTTAAACATACAAGTTCTCCTGTACCAGCATTAGTTTATTATTATTTCAGGACTGTGTTCAGTGACAGATGGTTGGGTCACTCAGATACTAGGGGGATATAAATATTTCAAGACTGATTATATCTGGGCCTCCAAATTAGAGTACAAAAATATTTTTATAACCTAGTTTTTCTTGCATTAAAAAACTCCCCTTATATACCCATAACCAAATGTACTCATCTAGGACATGTAGGCCAATTTATCTTCCAGAGAAGTCTCACAAAATGAAAATAAAACCATGATAACTCACTTTAATGGATGATGTTTTCAGGAGTGTTCCTAGAATAAGATACTCATTTGTTGGCACATTTCAGGTCCATACAAGTATTCTGTCTCTATTTTTGAGAACCTTAAACAAAAGTGGTTGACAAAATTGAGTGCAATGAGAAAGTGAAACTTGATGAGAAAAAACTGAAGATTAGGGTCCCTTTCCCCATTATAGGAGCTACAGCATAAATCTCTTGAACTTTGAGGCAATCTGTGTGAGGGTGTATGCTAACACAGAGATGTTACTCCTTGCATGATTAAATTTGTAGACTAAAAATCACACCAAAAATAAATGTGTGTTTCAGAAATAGTTCTAATACCTATCCTCAAAGCTCATTCTTCACCCTTGTGGTTGAAGCCTAGGGTGCCACCTCCTGCTTTTGTAGATTACATAGGGTCCCACTTCCTTCCTAAAATCTACCCTTCTCTGGGCCAGCATAAGGCCATCTACTTTCAGGCTGGCCATCTCCTGGGGCTTCTTTTTTCCACACTCAAAAGATTTTAACTCTAGTCTGAAACCACATCTAGACTGCTATCAAGGACCGCAAGAGACAGCATTTTAGAGAAAATCCTCAGTCCTAGAACAAACATCCCTAAGGGATGAAATAAGAGTCTTGCTTGAAATGGCAGAAAAGGAAAGTAGAGGGACAAGTACTTCAAACTACTTTTATCATAAATTACCCTGCAAATCTTAGATAGTGAGTTGAGGAATGTGGTAGGCTCAGGAATGGGTGCCCTATATCTAAGTTGCAAGTCTGCTTGAATGGCTGGGCCTCCCTTGAGATAAGTAGTAGTTGCTAGGAACCAGATTTCACACAAAAGTTCAAGGCTTTATTTTGCATATGTTCAATCTGAAATAAAAGATATTTTTAAAGGGAGCTGCCAAGTTGGCAGTTGGATAACTGTGTCTGGAACTCAGAAGCAAAGTGTGGACTAGAGATAAGTGTATGGAAGGCTGTATGATCGTGATGTAGAAGCCAATAAGAGCCATGGGAGTACATGAGATTATTCAGGGAGAAGACATAGTGAAGACTGATTTTGAGGCTATGTAAAGGAGGATGACATGGCAAAGTGACTGAGAACAAGAGTGCAGAAAGTTAGATGGAAAATGACAAGAGTGTATCAGGGAACCTAAAGGAAGTAGTGTTTCAAGGAGAAAATGGTCACCAGCATCAATTATTCCTCACATACCAAGTAAGATGAGAACTTCTATCTCGTTTGAACTTCCCATGCTGCTTTCCAGTCATACAATTTTTATTGTCCTAAATGTGCTATGATCTTATTCAACTCTGGGCTTTCACACCTGGTTCCTCTCCTTACTACTGGGTTAATTAGTATTTAGCTTTTAAGGTTTTGACTTCAAAGTTACTTTGTCCAAAGAGCCTTTCAGATCTCCTCCTGTGTAAGTCAAGGACTCAACCTGTGAGCTTACATTGCACCTTATGCTTTTCTTATCTTAAAATTCACTACTCATTATTATCACTTTTTTTAAACTGTATTTCTTCCCAATGCTCTGTAACCTCCATGATGTCTGGGATCAAACTTACCTTGTATATCACTGTATCCCTGAGTAACTGGCACATAGTAAATACTTATTAATTCTTTTTTTTTTTTTTTTTTTGAGACAGAGTCTTGCTCTGTCACCCAGGCTGGAGTGCAGTGGCATGATCTCTGCTCACTGCAAGCTCTGCCTCCCGGGTTCATGCCATTCTCCTGCCTCAGCCTCCCGGGTAGCTGGGACTACAGGCGCCCAGCACCATGCCCTGCTAATTTTTTGTTTTTATAATAGAGATGGTGTTTCACCATGTTAGTCAGGATGGTCTCGATCTCCTGACCTCGTGATTCTCCCGCCTCGGCCTCCCAAAGTGCTGGGATTACAGGCGTGAGCCACCGCGCCCGGCCAATACTTATTAATTCTATGCTGAATTAAATAAATGGTGTGAAAGAGATTCACTGTGCACTGGTTACCATTTTAGCCCATGCAGCTTGGGCTTCAATTTCTTGTACTACTTGCATTAATCTGGTGACACATACCATGTACAAATTAAATGAAGAAATCTTATGATTCACAGATATGCAGTAAGGGGTAGAAGCTTAGGACTCATGTTAATCCAATCCTCCAAGTCTCAAGAAAGCTGCCCAAGTTACGAAAATCTTGTTTACATGTGCCCCACTTGCGCCACAGTTGAGGAGTTCTGCAAAGCAGCCCACCTTGGGCTTTATACTCCAGGACAACAGGAATCACTGTGCTAAATCACTGAAGAACATTGCATTCCAGTAGGGACTGAAACAAAACCAGCGCCGTTCTGGCCAGTCACCCCTTATCTCAGGATGTTGCATTCCTAGCACATTATGCAATTATTCTTGAGAAGCTGCACATGACAAAAGGGGGAGAACTAGGTTGGTGCAAGGCCCCCCAGACAACTGTCCAGAAAATGGCATTAAAAAGCATTTATCTTGACTTTGATTTTATTCAAAAAAATTTCAGTCTTGGCTTTTCTTTTTCTCTGATACCTCTTTGGATGTTCTTTTTTAACTCTCTTTCGAGATGTGTATAATTCTGCCTACGCTTTAAATGCTGGTACCCCCAGGGTTCTGTTCTTGTCTATATTCTCTTGTTAATTTACTTCCCTTCACGTATTCATGCTTTATTTACAAACTTTTGATGAAGATCATATGCTCATCTTTGATCCCAGTTTCCTCCTGTGATTTACCCCTATGTATCCACCTGTCTATTAGATATTTTAAGTTGGCTGTTGCACGGAACCCTAGATTCCGTATAACTAATCATATGAAAATAAACTGTCTTTAGTTTATCCCTTTACCTCTATTAAGTACCTCAGACATTGGCATCAATATTCACTTGGTTACATAAGGAAAATAGCTGTGTGGTGCATAATACGATTCTTTGCCTACTGTATCTGATTAGCTAACAGATTTCTTAATATTTTAGATATCTTTGTTCTCTTTATTTTTCATTGTATTTGATCAAATGCTAATTGTTGTTCTAATGGTTTTCTGAAAAGTCTCCTTAACAGACTTGCTAACCCCCCAGGATCACTGCTGTACAATTTATTCTGTGTATTATTGAGTTATTTTTCAAAATGGCCCACTTCAAATGCACCTGCTTCAAACTTTTCAGTGGATTCTCTTTTCATAATAAACTCCTTAGCAAGACAGGAAAGGCCCTTCCTGACATGGTTCTTATCTTTATCTTGACCCTCATCACATCCTCCATCACTACCACAATTGTAGTTCCCTGAACATGTGTGTTGTCTTTATGACAGTGTGACTATGTATGCAAATTTCTTCTCCCTAGAGTACCTTTGTATGACTTTTGTCAAAACTAATAATTATTGACAAACATGTTCAAATATTATTCCCTTTGTGAGGCATGCAGCTCTCACTCCCAGAAAATCTCTTCTCCAAGATATCTCTCTACCATATTGTATAAACAGTTCTGTTGCTTAATGTTATCACCAAATTCCCATGATTTCATTGTCTTTTAACTGCTACATTGTAATTTGGGGGCGGGGGGCATCCAGGACACCAAATCTAATTTTGTGTTTCAAGGTCTAACACAATGCATATGCTCAGTAAATTTCTTATGAATTGAAATGAAACAGCATCTTGAAACAGAATTGTGATGAATTTAAAAACTGATTCTCACAGTGTTAAAATTCGGTTCTTTGTGCAATTAGAGTCTTTTCTCTAAATCAACCAAAGTACTGTAATGCCATAGCCAAAATTAATGAGTTAAATTTAGATCAGTTAATGCTATTGTTTCTAATAAGATATTAGCATATCATTGGGAAGTATTTTTTGTTACTGTTGATGGTGGTGGTATTGTTGTTAGCTGAATTGATTATCTTTTTAGGGAAATACTATAAGCATCATGTTTGTGTTAAACCAAGTCAAAATTTAGTAGCATAGAGCTTTTATTGTATGTAAAATACTGGAAAATAGAGGATGACACTAAAACTATCAACTAGAAAATTACTTCAGTACTGTGGCGTATCATTTTCTCATGCATAAACTCTATAAAGTTGAGTATGAAAAAAATCCAATAAATCCCTGTGGCAATGGGGAATGGAATTAAAACCCAAGTGAAATTAAATTCTAGAAGATTAATGTTGCCAGTTATATTTTGATGACAACAATAAACATAATGCAATTTTGTTAACTTATTGCTTTAAAATGCAAGTTGATAACCAACAATGGTACCATTTTAGCACAGGTAACTAACTACTTGCATTTGAGTGTCCCGACAGGTAACCTGAATTTCAATAATGAAGAGGCGCTTAACTAACTAATGTTTTTTATAGTCTTTTACATAACATTAAAATTACCTTAGAGTCTCTAGTATATTTAACAATTATATGAAGAATCTCTTGTCTATTTCCTTACCTAGACATTTGTCTACTTACCTTTATTTGGATCTTCATTTAAATATAATTTCTACCAGTGTATTAAGCTAGTATAGATGAATCCTCAGTTACACAATCAGAGCATTATAAGGGAGAAACTCTTTTAAAAGATACACTTAGTTTGTAAATATTGCTCATTTGTGGGGCCCACAAAATTTAGGATAGAAGAAATATCCTTTAGTGTTAAAATCAGATAAATTCACATGCCATTAACCTCAAAATTATAAAAAATCTATAGTGTTAACACTTTGTTCAGATCCTTCTGGTACTGGTTCCAAATGCGGTCCCAGAATCTACATCAGTACCACTTTGTAGCTGGTTAAAATGCAATTCTCTGGCCTCACTCAGGATATACTGAATCAGAAATTCTGGGGGTGGGGACCAGCTATCTTCAGGATTCTGATGCATACTAAACTTGGAGAACCACTGCTTTAAAGTAAATAGCTTCCTAGAATTTTGGAAAGCAAAGGAAACTTAAGAACTAACTGACATCCTCATTTTCTAGATAATGCTAAGAGTGATTAAATGGTTTCCTCAAAAAAGCTTTATAACTAACCAAATTGCTAAGCTTCTGGTCCTCTGCAAGTGCCTAATCCTGGAGAATGTAAGCATAGAAGTTTCCTTAAAATTGGACACAAATACATATATACACATGTGTGCATGTGTACATGCTCATGAATTAAATCTAATATTTACTTTTTAAAAGGAGTTTCTGAAATTTTTATTGACCACTGTAATGAACTAGACTTTATTACGTTATGAATAATAGTCAGTGTCACTTCATATTTTCAGAGGTAGACTTAATAAGGCTTAATATTCCAAGGCACAGATGCGCTATACTTCTAGGAAGAGCTTTGTCAATATCAATCTAATTAATTAAATAATTTACATGTGGGGAAACATTGCAGGCAGAGATAACAAAAGGTCTCCTTTGTCATAAATCATTCTCAAATGATATCTTAAAATTAAAGATTTATATTCCAACCAGGTATATTTGATTGAACTTATCTATTTAAAGCAGAGACAGACAAAAATCTTATTTTTTAAAGGTTTCACTGCACTTGCAATAGAGTTATTTTAATATTTATACATAATGACTTTTTTTCCTTAGTGCAGTCAGATACAAAAGTCGGTGCTTTTCTGATGTGTGTATCTGTGTGAACAGACATGCTACTCTTCACAAATTAAAGTGTTTACAGTGCAAAAGCTCTGTTTCCCTAAAGAAAAAGTAGAAGAAATGAATAGAGACAGATCCCTTATAAAGAGTTGAAACTGTGCCAAAAGGAAATTGCATTTTCCAAAGAAAGTCTCATTGTTGGGGAAAACATAAGACACAAGCTAAATAAATCAAAGTCCCGTTTCAATGAGCCCATCTGAGCAAAACCACATGCACTAGATTCATTACCTTGAAGACGAGCAAAATCCATGAGGTTTCCCAAGGAGTTCACATTTTATTTTCTGTCTTAACCCAATTATTAATATGTTTTGTCAAAGAGGAAGTTAAAATATCTGCTTGAAAAAGAATTAGAAATATATATGCTATATTTCATCAAGCCTATCATCACCTCCTCATCCCCTGCATCACAGCAGGAGCTAAGTAAGAGTCTGTGTTTTGCACACCTTGTCCCATTTCATGTCAAGTCAGATAATATGTTAGATAGCTCTGAAGAATGAAGTTAAACACTACTGGAACTCTCAATAGTAAACTAATAATATCACTTCCCTAGGCCTTAATGTGCTTCCAAAGAGTACGATACCAGCTATAAATCTGACTAAGAGTGTTTCTCCTTGAGCTCAGTTAGGACCTGTCACGGTAACTCAGAATCCTATGACTTCCCTTTAGGAAACCAAAATAGGAAAACTATCTAAGTTTCTAGTAAATTGAAACCATGTTTTCTACCTCTAGCTATGCACAGCACTAGGGGTATAATAATTACTTCATTTCAAGCACCCCTGGTTAAAAATCAAGTTAATCCCATTTCTAGATCAAATCCTCTGAATAATAATATACTGTTCTGATGCGGGATTAGAACTTGTTATTCTTGAGATTTATGAGACATGTCTCTCATTTAGCGTAGACAAACCCAGCTTTGAGGTAGTTCTATCGTAAAACTAGATTTTGTCTCATACCTTACAGGGTTGCAAATGTTTGAGCAATAAAACAATATTTTTAAAAACTATTTACAACTGAACTCAAAATTTATATCATGTATTAGATAGGGAACATGTGGGGAAAAAAAATCCCGGAGAAAACTCCCTCTTCAGAAAGCATGTAGTAATTTAAACCTTCTGCCTGTGTATGGTCTCATAAAGTTTATACAGGAAGAAATTAAATGTATAAAATGATTTATAGGTGGATTAAAAAAGCTTGCAAGTTTGGGATTTCATACATCTTCATGAAAACTGTTATAAATCTCTGTAACCTAAATTGCTTATCCTAGTTCTACAGAAACAGCATAAACAGAGCAAGCAATTATCTGTAATAAACTTTTTCTTTAATATTGTGGCAATCCCATTTCCTTAACACACTCGTCATGATATATCTTGTGCTCTCCTATAGCCAAACACCACATGCTAGTTGCTTGTGCCTTTTGGAATTGTGCAGGCACTGTGGTAACTGTGGGCAAGTCAACATGGTTGTAATGTTGAGAGCAAAATATGAAGAGGAATAAAAATCTTAGCTCTGCCTTTTGAAGGCAAAGACATTTTTTATGAGCCAAACCTTAAAATGTTTACTACTTATAGAAAAAGTTTCAAAATAATATGTTCTGCTTATAGTTTTGAGAAAATGTGTTAAATAAGTTTCAGATTCTATAAAATATTATGGGCAACTTGAGATATTCATTGCTGGAATGATGTCATGAACCACTGAGGTAAATATTCAATCTGTGGTGCTAAGAGTTAATAATCATCCATCATTTCAAATTTGCAATTTTACTTTACAAATTAAAGTTATTAAAATAATAACTTTATTTAAATAATATTAAAGCATTAAAATAATTAACTTTAATGCTAAAATTATTTTTTAAAGTTCCTTTTTAAATTACTATTCTCAATAGTATTTGTACCCCCAAAATATGTACGGAATATATGTACATGTAGATACATTCATATAACATAGAAAGATCAAATCAGGGCAATTGGAGTATCTATCATCTTAAATATTTATCTCTTGTTTATGCTAAGAGCATGCAAATTATTCTCTTCTAGCTATTTTGAAATGTACAGTAGAATAATGTTAAGTTTAGTCACCCTACTGATCTATCAAATGCTAGTTCTTATTTCTTCAACCTAGCTGTATATTTGTACACATTAATCAAACTCTCTTTATTCTCCCCTCGCCCCTATCCTTCCTGGCCCCTAGTAATCACCAATATACTCTCTGTCTTAAGGGAAATTTACTTTTTTGGCTCCAACACATGAGTAAGAACATGTGATACTTGCCTTTCTGCACTTGGCTAATGTCATTTAACATAATGTTCTCCAGTTCCACCCACATTGCTACATATGACAAGATTTTATTCTGTTGTATGGCTGAATAATATTCCATTGTGTATATATACCACATATTCTTTATCCATTTGTCTGTTGATGGATACTTAGGTTGATTGCAAATTGTGGCTATTGTGAATAGTGCTGCAATAAACATGGAAGTGCAAATATCTCAGTAAACTGATTTCCTTTCATTTAAATATGTACTCAGCAGTAGAATTACTGGATCATATGGTAGCTAAAGTTTTAGTTTTTTGAGGAACCCCCGAACTGTTCTCCATAGTGGTAGTACTAATTTGCATTCCCATCAACAGTGTACCATGGTTTCTTTTTCTCCACATCCTTGTCAGCATTTGTTATTGCCTGTCTTTTAGATATAAGCCATTTTAACTGGGGTGAGATGTCATCTCATTATGGTTTTGACTTGCATTTCTCTGACTGCTAGTGATGTTGAACATCTTTTCAAATACCTGTTGGTCATTTGTATGTATTTAAAATGTCTATTCAGATATTTGCCCATTTTTAAATAAGATGATGATGATTATTATTATTATTATTGGTGTTTTGTTTTGTTTGCTATCGAGTTGTTTGAGCTCCTTACATATTCTGGTTATTAATCCCCTGTCAGAGGGGTAGTTTGCAATATTTGTTCCCATTGTGTGGGTTTTATTTTCCTTTTGTTGATTATTTCCTTTTCTGTGCAGAGGATGTTTAGTTTGATGTAAAACCCATTGTCTATTTTTGCTTTTGTTGCCTGTGCTTTTAAGGTCTTACACAAAGTATCTTTACCCTGGAGCATTACCCAATGTTTTCTTCTAGTTGTTTCATAGTTTCTGGTCTTAGATTTAAGTCTTTAATGCAGTTTGGTTTGATTTTATATATATGATGAAAGAGAGAGTATAGTTTTATTCTTCTACAAATCCACTTTCCCAGCATCATTTGTTTAAGATGCTGTTCTTATCCTATTGTATGTTATTGGCAACTTTGTGAAAAATAAGTTCACTACAAATGTATAGATTTGTATCTGGATTCTCTAGTCTGTTCCATTGATCTATATGTTCGTTTTTATGCCAGTATCACACTCAATAGCATTTATGTACACCAACAGTGAACAATCATAAAAATAAAGATAGCAATCTCATTTACAATATAGCTACAAAGAACATAAAATACCTAAGAATCAATTTAACTAAAGAAGTGAAAGATCTATGCAAAAAAAATAAACACTGATGAAAGAAATTAAAGTGGACACAAAATTAGAAAGATATTCCATGCCCATGAATTAAAATAAATATTATTAAAATGACAAACTTGCCCAAAATAATTTACAAATTCAATGCAATCCGTAGCAAAATACCAATTACACTTTTTCACAGAAATGTAAAAAAAAAATCCTAAAATGTATATGGGACCATAAAATAATTTGTATAGTCAAAGCAATCTGAGCAAAAAAGAACAAAGCTGAAGGCATTACATAACACGAGTTTAAAATATACTACAAAGCTGTAGTAATCAATACTTAAATTCTGTGGACCATTGTGCAATAAAAGTTATAAAATGTAAGTATAAGCTAATCACAGACATTTCTTATGCAGAGTATTTTAGTGATTTTAATAAAAATTTAAGGACAAGTGCCAGTTATCTCTTCAAAAAATGTACTTGTATCTTTCATTTACAATTCCATTTGTTAATAAAAAAACAACTAGTGCTTAATACAGATTACTTAAAAATAGTGGTACTGATTTTCTGGGAGGGGATGGAAAACAGATGAGATTTAGATCTTGGAGAACAGCTTGGAAAATAGCTAAAATGGATAGAATTAAGTAAAACTGTACTTTCATTGAAAAATTTGTTTTATTTCTTTGAGATTAAAAAATCAACTAGTCTCATGGTTTTTACTTTATCTCTTCCTTGCTTTTAAACCTAAGTGAAATATTATTTATCATGACCAAGTGAGATTTATCCCTAGGATGCAAGGATGTTTCTACATATCCAAATCAATCAGTGTGATACATCATATTAAAAGAATGAAGAATAAAACTTATATGATGCTGAAAAAGTATCTGATGAATTTCAACATCCTTTCATGATAAAACCATCTCATCTACAATAGCCACACATAAAATTAAATATATAGGAAATAACTTAACCAAATAAGTGAAAGATCTCTATAAAGAAAATCATATAACACTGATGAAAGAAACTGAAGAGGATAGAAAAAAAGAAAGAAAAGTATTCCATGTTAGTGGATTGGAAGAATTAGTATTGTTAAAACGTCCATACTGCCCAAAGCAATCTACAGATTCAATACAATCCCTATCAAAATACCAATGATATTCTTCACAGAAATAGAAAAAAAAAGCCCTACAATTTATATGGAACCACAAAAGATCCAAATAGCCAAGCTGTCCTAGGCAAACTAATAAGCCTGAAGGAATCACATTACCTGACTTCAAATTATACTACAAAGCTATAGTAACCAAAACAGCATGGTACTGGTATAAAAGCAGGCACACAGACCAATGAAACAGAATAAAGATCCCAGAAACGAATCCTCATACCTACAGTGAACTAATTTCTGACCAAGATGCCAAGAACATACACTTAGGAAATGACAGTCTTTTCAATAAATGGTGCTAGGAAAATTAGATATCCCTATGCAGAAGAGTGAAACTAGACCACTATCTCTCACCATACACAAAAATCAAATCAAAATAGATTAAAGACTTAAATCTAAGATCTCAAACCATGAAACCACTACAAGAAAACATTCAGGAAAATTTCCAGGGCATTGGTCTGGGCAAAAATTTCTTGAGCAATACCCCATAAGCACAGGCAACCAAAACAAACATGAATAAATGAAATCACATCAAGTTAAAGAGCTTCTGCACAGCAAAGGATACAATCAACCAAGTGGAGAGACAACCCACTGATGGGAAAAATTATTTGCAAACTACCCCCCTCTGAAAAGGGATTAATAACCGGGTTACATAAGGAGTACAAACAACTCTATAGGAATAAATCTAATAATCTGATCAAAAAATGGGCAAAATATTTGAATAGACATTTGTCAAAAGAAGACATAAAAATGGCAAACAGGCATATGAAAAGGTGCTCAACATCACTGATCATCAGAGGAAATATAAATCAAATCTCAAAAAATGAGACATAATCTCATTCCAGTTAAAATGGCTTATATCTAAAGGACAGGAAATAACAAATGCTGATGAGGATGTGGAGAAAAGGGAACCAGGATACATTGTTTGTGGGAATGTAAATTAGTATAACCACTATGGAGAACAGTTTAGGTGTTCCTCAAAAAACTAAAACTTTAGCTACCATATGGTCCAGCAATCCCACTACTGGGTGTATACCCAGAAGAAAGGAAATCAGTATACCGAAGAGATATCTGCACTCCTAAATTTGTTGCAGCACCATTTACAATAGCTAAGATTTCAAAGTAACCTAAATGTCCATCAACAGATAAATAGATAAAGAAAATGTGGCACATATACAAAATGAAGTACTATTCAGCTATAAAAAAATGAGATCGAGTAATTTCCAATAATATGAATGGAACTGGAGATCATTATGTTAAGTGAAATAAGCAAGGCACAGAAAGAAAAGCATTCATGTTCTCACTTATTTTGGGGCTCTAAAACACAAAACAATTGAACTCATGGACATAGAGAGTAGACGGATGGTTACCAGAGGCTGGGAAAGGCAGTAAGAGGGTAGGGAGGAGATGGGGATGGTTAACAGGTAGAAAAAAAATTAGAATGAATAAGACCTACTATTTTATGACACTACAGCGTGATTATAGTGAATAATACATGTATATTTCAAAATAACTTAAAGAGTGTAATTAGATTGTAACCCCAAAGATAAATGCTTGAGGGAATGGATACCCCATTCTCCATGATATGCTTATTTCACATTGCACGTCTATATCAAAACATTTCATGTAACCCATAATTATATATACCTGCTATGTACCCACAAAAATTTAAACAATTAAAAAAAATTAAGTCAAGAAACACTTCCTCCCCTTGCATTAAATTACAAACTCAAATGCCTATAACAGCCTGGAAAGTCAGAAAATGTAGCACTTGTCACTTGAATGACAAAGACCAGGCCAGTCAGAGAAAATAGCAAACAATAGAGCAAAAATGTTCCCGGTAGGAGACAACTGCCTCTCATGGCCAACACTTGGTAATAACATTTGGTAAGAGAGTGCCATATTTTTCAACATTCTGGAGAATTAAGAAATCCATATTTTTGGTTGTATCTCATGGATTTTAAAGGTTGGCTCAACTTACAAAAATATGCTGGTCTAAAAAAACTTCTGAAATTTACTTTTCAGCTTCTGAGCTAGTCTCAACTTCTTCTTTTTTTTTTTTTATTATACTTTAAGTTTTAGGGTACATGTGCACATTGTGCAGGTTAGTTACATATGTATACATGTGCCATGCTGGTGTGCTGCACCCACTAACTCATCATCTAGCATTAGGTATATCTCCCAATGCTATCCCTCCCCCCTCCCCCCACCCCACAACAGTCCCCAGAGTGTGATATTCCCCTTCCTGTGTCCATGTGATCTCATTGTTCAATTCCCACCTATGAGTGAGAATATGCGGTGTTTGGTTTTTTGTTCTTGTGATAGTTTACTAAGAATGATGATTTCCAATTTCATCCATGTCCCTACAAAGGACATGAACTCATCATTTTTTATGGCTGCATAGTATTCCATGGTGTATATGTGCCACATTTTCTTAATCCAGTCTATCATTGTTGGACATTTGGGTTGGTTCCAAGTCTTTGCTATTGTGAATAATGCCGCAATAAACATACGTGTGCATGTGTCTTTATAGCAGCATGATTTATAGTCCTTTGGGTATATACCCAGTAATGGGATGGCTGGGTCAAATGGTATTTCTAGTTCTAGATCCCTGAGGAATCGCCACACTGACTTCCACAATGGTTGAACTAGTTTACAGTCCCACCAACAGTGTAAAAGTGTTCCTATTTCTCCACATCCTCTCCAGCACCTGTTGTTTCCTGACTTTTTAATGATTGCCATTCTAACTGGTGTGAGATGATATCTCATAGTGGTTTTGATTTGCATTTTTCTGATGGCCAGTGATGATGAGCATTTTTTCATGTGTTTTTTGGCTGCATAAATGTCTTCTTTTGAGAAGTGTCTGTTCATATCCTTCGCCCACTTTTTGATGGGGTTGTTTGTTTTTTTCTTGTAAATTTGTTTGAGTTCATTGTAGATTCTGGATATTAGCCCTTTGTCAGATGAGTAGGTTGCAAAAATTTTCTCCCATGTTGTAGGTTGCCTGTTCACTCTGATGGTAGTTTCTTTTGCTGTGCAGAAGCTCTTTAGTTTAATTAGATCCCATTTGTCAATTTTGGCTTTTGTTGCCATTGCTTTTGGTGTTTTGGACATGAAGTCCTTGCCCACGCCTATGTCCTGAATGGTAATGCCTAGGTTTTCTTCTAGGGTTTTTATGGTTTTAGGTCTAACATTTAAATCTTTAATCCATCTTGAATTGATTTTTGTATAAGGTGTAAGGAAGGGATCCAGTTTCAGCTTTCTACATATGGCTAGCCAGTTTTCCCAGCACCATTTATTAAATAGGGAATCCTTTCCCCATTGCTTGTTTTTCTCAGGTTTGTCAAAGATCAGATAGTTGTAGGTATGCGGCGTTATTTCTGAGGGCTCTGTTCTGTTCCATTGATCTATATCTCTGTTTTGGTACCAGTACCATGCTGTTTTTGTTACTGTAGCCTTGTAGTATAGTTTGAAGTCAGGTAGTGTGATGCCTCCAGCTTTGTTCTTTTGGCTTAGGATTGACTTGGCAATGAGGGCTCTTTTTTGGTTCCATATGAACTTTAAAGTAGTTTTTTCCAATTCTGTGAAGAAAGTCATTGGTAGCTTGATGGGGATGCCATTGAATCTGTAAATGACCTTGGGCAGTATGGCCATTTTCACGATATTGATTCTTCCTACCCATGAGCATGGAATGTTCTTCCATTTGTTTGTATCCTCTTTTATTTCCTTGAGCAGTGGTTTGTAGTTCTCCTTGAAGAGGTCCTTCACATCCCTTGTAAGTTGGATTCCTAGGTATTTTATTCTCTTTGAAGCAATTGTGAATGGGAGTTCACTGATGATTTGGCTCTCTGTTTGTCTGTTGTTGGTGTATAAGAATGCTTGTGATTTTTGTACATTGATTTTGTATCCTGAGACTTTGCTGAAGTTGCTTATCAGCTTAAGGAGATTTTGGGCTGAGACAATGGGGTTTTCTAGATAAACAATCATGTCGTCTGCAAACAGGGACAATTTGACTTCCTCTTTTCCTAATTGAATACCCTTTATTTCCTTCTCCTGCCTGATTGCCCTGGCCAGAACTTCCAACACTATGTTGAATAGGAGTGGTGAGAGAGGGCATCCCTGTCTTGTGCCAGTTTTCAAAGGGAATGCTTCCAGTTTTTGCCCATTCAGTATGATATTGGCTGTGGGTTTGTCATAGATAGCTCTTATTATTTTGAAATACGTCCCATCAATACCTAATTTATTGAGAGTTTTTAGCATGAAGAGTTGTTGAATTTTGTCAAAGGCTTTTTCTGCATCTATTGAGATAATCATGTGGTTTTTGTCTTTGGCTCTGTTTATATGCTGGATTACATTTATTGATTTGTGTATATTGAACCAGCCTTGCATCCCAGGGATGAAGCCCACTTGATCATGGTGGATAAGCTTTTTGATGTGCTGCTGGATGCGGTTTGCCAGTATTTTATTGAGGATTTTTGCATCAATGTTCATCAAGGATATTGGTCTAAAATTCTCTTTTTTGGTTGTGTCTCTGCCTGGCTTTGGTATCAGAATGATGCTGGCCTCATAAAATGAGTTAGGGAGGATTACCTCTTTTTCTATTGATTGGAATAGTTTCAGAAGCAATGGTACCAGTTCCTCCTTGTACCTCTGGTAGAATTCGGCTGTGAATCCATCTGGTCCTGGACTCTTTTTGGTTGGTAAACTATTGATTATTGCCACAATTTCAGCTCCTGTTATTGGTCTATTCAGAGATTCAACTTCTTCCTGGTTTAGTCTTGGGAGAGTGTATGTGTCGAGGAATGTATCCATTTCTTCTAGATTTTCTAGTTTATTTGCGTAGAGGTGTTTGTAGTATTCTCTGATGGTAGTTTGTATTTCTGTGGGATCGGTGGTGATATCCCCTTTATCATTTTTTATTGTGTCTATTTGATTCTTCTCTCTTTTTTTCTTTATTAGTCTTGCTAGCGGTCTATCAATTTTGTCGATCCTTTCAAAAAACTAGCTCCTGGATTCATTGATTTTTTGAAGGGTTTTTTGTGTCTCTATTTCCTTCAGTTCTGCTCTGATTTTAGTTATTTCTTGCCTTCTGCTAGCTTTTGAATGTGTTTGCTCTTGCTTTTCTAGTTCTTTTAATTATGATGTTAGGGTGTCAATTTTGGATCTTTCCTGCTTTCTCTTGTGGGCATTTAGTGCTATAAATTTCCCTCTACACACTGCTTTGAATGCATCCCAGAGATTCTGGTATGTTGTGTCTTTGTTCTCGTTGGTTTCAAAGAACATCTTTATTTCTGCCTTCATTTCGTTATGTACCCAGCAGTCATTCAGGAGCAGGTTGTTCAGTTTCCATGTAGTTGAGTGGCTTTGAGTGAGATTTTTAATCCTGAGTTCTAGTTTGATTGCACTGTGGTCTGAGAGATAGTTTGTTATAATTTCTGTTCTTTTACATTTGCTGAGGAGAGCTTTACTTCCAAGTATGTGGTCAATTTTGGAATAGGTGTGGTGTGGTGCTGAAAAAAATGTATATTCTGTTGATTTGGGTTGGAGAGTTCTGTAGATGTCTATTAGGTCCGCTTGGTGCAGAGTTCAGTTCAATTCCTGGGTATCCTTGTTGACTTTCTGTCTCGTTGATCTGTCTAATGTTGACAGTGGGGTGTTAAAGTCTCCCATTATTAATGTGTGGGAGTCTAAGTCTCTTTGTAGGTCACTCAGGACTTGCTTTATGAATCTGGGTGCTCCTGTATTGGGTGCATATATATTTAGGATAGTTAGCTCCTCTTGTTGAACTGATCCCTTTACCATTATGTAATGGCCTTCTTTGTCTCTTTTGATCTTTGTTGGTTTAAAGTCTGTTTTATCAGAGACTAGGATTGCAACCCCTGCCTTTTTTTGTTTTCCATTTGCTTGGTAGATCTTCCTCCATCCTTTTATTTTGAGCCTATGTGTGTCTCTGCACGTGAGATGGGTTTCCTGAATACAGCACACTGATGGGTCTTGACTCTTTATCCAACTTGCCAGTCTGTGTCTTTTAATTGGAGAATTTAGTCCATTTACATTTAAAGTCAATATTGTTATGTGTGAATTTGATCCTGTCATTATGATGTTAGCTGGTGATTTTGCTCATTAGTTGATGCAGTTTCTTCGTAGTCTCGATGGTCTTTACATTTTGGCATGATTTTGCAGCGGCTGGTACCGGTTGTTCCTTTCCATGTTTAGCGCTTCCTTCAGGAGCTCTTTTAGGGCAGGCCTGGTGGTGACAAAATCTCTCAGCATTTGCTTGTCTGTAAAGTATTTTATTCCTCCTTCACTTATGAAGCTTAGTTTGGCTGGATATGAAATTCTGGGTTGAAAATTCTTTTCTTTAAGAATGTTGAATATTGGCCCCCACTCTCTTCTGGCTTGTAGGGTTTCTGCCGAGAAATCCGCTGTTAGTCTGATGGGCTTCCCTTTGAGGGTAACCCGACCTTTCTCTCTGGCTGCCCTTAACATTTTTTTCCTTCATTTCAACTTTGGTGAATCTGACAATTATGTGTCTTGGAGTTGCTCTTCTCAAGGAGTATCTTTGTGGCGTTCTCTGTATTTCCTGAATCTGAATGTTGGCCTGCCTTGCTAGATTGGGGAAGTTCTCCTGGATAATATCCTGCAGAGTGTTTTCCAACTTGGTTCCATTCTCCGCATCACTTTCAGGTACACCAATCAGACGTAGATTTGGTCTTTTCACATAGTCCCATATTTCTTGGAGGCTTTGCTCATTTCTTTTTATTCTTTTTTCTCTAGACTTCCCTTCTCGCTTCATTTCATTCATTTCATCTTCCATTGCTGATACCCTTTCTTCCAGTTGATTGCATCGGCTCCTGAGGCTTCTGCATTCTTCACGTAGTTCTCGAGCCTTGGTTTTCAGCTCCATCAGCTCCTTTAAGCACTTCTCTGTATTGGTTATTCTAGTTATACAATCGTCTAAATTTTTTTCAAAGTTTTCAACTTCTTTGCCTTTGGTTTGAATGTCCTCCCGTAGCTCAGAGTAATTTGATCGTCTGAAGCCTTCTTCTCTCAGCTCATCAAAATCATTCTCCATCCAGCTTTGTTCCGCTGCTGGTGAGGAACTGCGTTCCTTTGGAAGAGGAGAGGTGCTCTGCGTTTTAGAGTTTCCAGTTTTTCTGTTCTCTTTTTTCCCCATCTTTGTGGTTTTATCTACTTTTGGTCTTTGATGATGGTGATGTACAGATGGGTTTTCGGTGTGGATGTCCTTTCCGTTTGTTAGTTTTCCTTCTAACAGACAGGACCCTCAGCTGCAGGTCTGTTGGAATACCCTGCCGTGTGAGGTGTCAGTGTGCCCCTGCTGGGGGGTGCCTCCCAGTTAGTCTGCTCGGGGGTCAGGGGTCAGGGACCCACTTGAGGAGGCAGTCTGCCCGTTCTCAGATCTCCAGCTGCGTGCTGGGAGAACCACTGCTCTCTTCAAAGCTGTCAGACAGGGACATTTAAGTCTGCAGAGGTTACTGCTGTCTTTTTGTTTGTCTGTGCCCTGCCCCCAGAGGTGGAGCCTACAGAGGCAGGCAAGCCTCCTTGAGCTGTGGTGGGCTCCACCCAGTTGGAGCTTCCCGGCTGCTTTGTTTACCTAAGCAAGCCTGGGCAATGGCGGGCGCCCCTCCCCCAGCCTCGCTGCCACCTTGCAGTTTGATCTCAGACTGCTGTGCTAGCAATCAGCGAGATTCCGTGGGCGTAGGACCCTCCGAGTCAGGTGTGGGATATAGTCTCATGGTGCGCCGTTTTTTAAGCCGGTCTGAAAAGCGCAATATTCGGGTGGGAGTGACCCGATTTTCCAGGTGCGTCCGTCACCCCTTTCTTTGACTCGGAAAGGGAACTCCCTGACCCCTTGCGCTTCCCAGGTGAGGCAATGCCTCGCCCTGCTTCGGCTCGCGCACGGTGCGCGCACCCACTGGCCTGCGCCCACTGTCTGGCACTCCCTAGTGAGATGAACCCGGTACCTCAGATGGAAATGCAGAAATCACCCGTCTTCTGCGTCGCTCACGCTGGGAGCTGTAGACCGGAGCTGTTCCTATTCGGCCATCTTGGCTCCTCCCCCTAGTCTCAACTTCTTTAGGGCATAGAAGTGAAATTTTTATGGCTTTGTGCATCATCATTATTCTAATAAAATTCCTTTTAGGTCCAGATCCATTTGTAAACTCACATTCATATCAAGTCAGCCCCAAATCTGACTTCTTTAACAACAATGAGCACTTACTGTGCATCTAACATGGTTCTTGATGTTATAGATGAGAGTAAAGAAAGATAAGACAGCATCTTTAATTTGTGCTGGGAAGTACAAAACATAATTGTGAGCCATGGATCAAATATCAGCTCTGTTTTATGATTCTAAATTATATAGTAATTATATCAGCATGGGCAATGACTTTGAGGAACTTTTTTCCCTGTCTCTTTAAAAAGTTGGCTATTCTTTATTGACATATTACCCCTTGGTTAAAATACAAAATAGTCTATAATCACAAGTAACATTTACAAAGAGATTACTTTGTATTCTAGAAGCAATATATATTTAAATTTAATAAAGCATTTTAGCTCATGACTCACAGAATAATATAGATGGAAGCATAGACTTTTAAGTAAATGATTTATGTTTCTGTCTCAAATTGCTGTGTGACCTTAGGCAATTCTAATAATTTCTGAACCTTGTTTATCTAAGCTATTCCAAGATGATTATGATCTTTCTTGTCTTATGTATGAGACAATATAGATTAATATTCTTTGTCAAATGTATGAACCTATGAAAATGTTTATTACTGGTCAGATGCAGTGGCTCACACCTGTAATCCCAGTACTTTGGGAGGCCAAGGCAGGTTGATCACTTGAGCCCAGGAGTTCAAGACCAGCCTGAGCAACATGGCAAAACCCCATCTCTACCAAAAATACAAAAATTAACCAGGTGTGATGGTGCGCCCCTGTGGCCTCAGCTACTTTGGAGGCTGAGGTAGAAGGATCAGTTGAGCCCAGGAGGCTGAGGCTGCAGTCAGCTGTAATTATGCCACTGTGCTGCAGCCTGTATGACAGAGTGAGACCCCATCTCAAAGAATACAAATGAATAAATAAATAAAATAAAAATAAAATGCTCATTATTATCTTTAATCAATCATTTAACAAAAAGCCATAGAAAAAGCAAAAAAAAAAATTAAGTAGATACAGCAATAAATTGTAAAAATATCTCAGTCTAGCTGGAGATGCACCTTCAAATATTTCCATGCATTGTTTGATTTTTACATTAATTAACTTTTAATGTCATACGTCATTATTTTGGGCAACTTTCTTTTTTGTCTATTCACAATTCTTAAAATTGCTCCCTCAATATTGACTAAACAATTTTCTGAGGCCATCACATTCTCTAGACTATGTTCTCTAGGCTATCTAATTATATTTTTTGTAAATGAACATTTTTTACTTTGGAGAGAGAAACAAAATCTTTGAGTTGAATACCAAG
Organism: Gorilla gorilla gorilla; assembly: GCF_029281585.2. NCBI lineage: Eukaryota > Metazoa > Chordata > Mammalia > Primates > Hominidae > Gorilla > Gorilla gorilla. The sequence goes on along the minus strand of NC_073235.2, from coordinate 42,380,899 downwards.
CATGCTCCTCAGGCTTTTCCTTAGTATCATTTTGGGACAAAGTTAATCAAGTGCCCATTTTACAGCTTTTTTTTTTTTTTTTTTTTTGAGATGGAGTTTCACTCTTGTTGCCCAGGCTGGAGTGCAGTGGCACGATCTCGGCCCACTGCAACCTCCACCTCCTAGGCCCAAGTGATTCTCCTGCCTCAGCCTCCCAAGTAGCTGGGACCACAGGCGCCCGCCACTACACCCGGACAATTTTTGAAATTTTTAGTAGGGATATGGTTTCACCATGTTGACCAGGCTGGTCTCTAACTCCTGACCTCAGGTGATTATCCCACCTTGGCCTCCTAAAGTGCTGGGATTATAGGCGTGAGCCACCGCGCCCAGCCTGTGCAGCTTTTATAGCCCCATTTTTAAAAACTTTGTGCAGTATATACATTCAAATGTATAAAACCTGTTTCTAAAAGTGACAGTGTACACAAAAAGTGCTACAGTTCATTTAAATTCAGCAAGATGTCAACTCAACATGAATAACAGTTCATACATCATTGGAGACAATGCTACTCATTCCTTATGGAGTTTAATAAGGTTTTTCTCTTGGCCCTGAAATCACTAGCATCCATCTCATGTTTACAGCCTAAAAAATATATATTCAATTAAATAAAGTTGCTTAGGAGTATATTTCTTCCACCAAAAAGTAAAACAGAATAGAATTCTGCATGACAAGTGTTAGTTTAACAGGAATTAAAATTGATATGCGATGAATCACTACAGAATAGAACCTTCAATAGAAAGCAGTGAAGGATTTACTATCAGCTCTAGGCTTTGTACATATAATTAGAGGAGGTATCCACCCAAGGAGTGGATCTGGTAGTTGTCAGCGTCAGTAGTTACATGACACAAACATATCTAGAGATGATGGATTGTGATTGCATTTTTCACTTTTAATTCAGTTATTTTGGCATAAGTTAGAAAGAAATGAGAAATATTTCAAAAATATATTGAGTTCTTCAGGCTAGAATTTCCTGGGTGAATCAAATCAATATTAGCAAGTCATTCAACCTAAATGCCTCTCTATTAAGTGAATAGAAATTACTAGGTGAAATCCTAAGGTAGGTTTAGCTACTCCTGTCTGAAAAAAAGCAGCGTAGCATGATTGAAAGAGAATAGCCTTTAGAATCACACACTCCTGGTTTGGGTTCCCAAAGCTGATATTTATCTGCTATAAAACGGTGGATAAATAATCCCTCTGATTCTCAATTTCTTCAGTTCTAAAAGTGGAACAAATACATACCTCAATAGGCTGTTTAGGATTTAAAAATTGCATTTCAAAAAAGGCATTATTTTAACAGTACTAGCTATATGGTAGTTGCTGTTACTATTATTACTATTACTCTCCCCAAATGGAGTCCATAATTGGAACTAATTATTCACCTCCTTCTAAGATACCATTGGTGCTGTTCTCAATATGTTCTGTATCCCAGTTTGTCACAGTTACCTCAAGAAGCTCAGGATTTCTCTGGTCATTCTTCATCTGTCATGATCTTACTTTTTATTAGTAAGTACTTACTTTTATTGGTTGGTACATCTCTCTAATTGACTCAAATTGCCACTCAGGTGGATCCTTGCAGAAAACGCCCCTTGTGCATTTGGGAACCCATGGCCTATCAAGCAAAAAATTCCCCATATACTCAGTGTAATAAACGTTCGATTTTATTTTTCACAAACCTGCTGAAAACCTTCAGGTTTCATATTCCCCCCTTTGTCTTTTGTACCACATCTAACAAGACAATACAAAAACTCAGACACTCCTTTCCTTGGCAGAAACATGGACATCTGAACCACACAAAATCCAGCCCAATAGAGCACTTATCCCAGCCCCAACCTCTACCCACAATATAAGCTAAAGCTGCTCACCTTTCCTTCACTAAAGCTGTACAGATCTTGGATCTTCGTGACTATTATGCCCTCTACAGAAAGTCTCATTATACAAGCAATGAACTTTTTCAATCAAGGAGAAGAGACTCATCTCTAATTCATTCTATGAAGCCAACATTACACTGATACCAAAACATGGCAAAGATACAACAAAAAAAAGAAAAGAAAATTACAGGCCAATATCCCTGATGAACATAGACACAAAAATCCTTACCAAAATACTAGCAGACCAAATCCAACAGCATATTAAAAAGTTAATTCACCATCATCAGGTAGGCTGTATTCCTGGAATACAAGTTTAGTTAAACATATGCAAATCAATAAATGTGATTCACAACTTAAACAAAATTAAAATCAAAACTCATTTGATTATCTCAATGGATGTGGGAAAATCTTTCAATAAAATTCAACATCTCTTTATGATAAAAATTCTCAAGAAACAAGACATTGAAGGAATATACCTCAATATAAAAAAAAGCCATCTGTAACAAACCTACAGCCAACATCACACTGAACAGGCAAAAGCTGAAATATTCACCTTGAGAATTCGAATGAGACAAGGAAGCCCATTAACACCAGTCCTATTGAACATAGTACAGGAAATGCCACAGCAATCAGACAAGAGAAAAAAACAAAAGGCATGCAAATAGGAAAAGAGAAAATAAAACTATCTCTCTTTACTGGCAATAAAATTGTCTACCTAGAAAACCCTAAAGGTTTCACCTAAGGCTCCTAGAACTAACAAATGGCTTCAGTAATGTTTCCAAATACAAAATCAATGTACAGAAAAAATAACTATTGGGTATTAGGCTTAGTATCTGGCTGATGAAATAATCTGTACAACAAACCCTTGTGACATGAGTTTGCCTACATAACAAACCTGCACATGTACCCATGAACCTAAAATAAAGTTAAAACAAAACAAAAGTAGAAACCAAAAAAATGCATGCAAACACACACACTATTCTGCATTATGTCAGTACCTGGGGATAACTGCATTTAACACTTTGAAGTACCTCCTTCTACATATTTTTCTGTGCTTCATATGTAATTTTTCAAAATAAAACCCCTTCTCCTTTAACATAATCTATTCTGGGTTTATTTTTCCCAACACCTCTTTGATATTGCTCTTCTCCAGGTTATCAGTGCTCTCCATATTGTCCAATCTAATGGTGAATTTTCAGTTCTTCGCTTACTCACACTTTTAGAATTATTTGACACCAATGATCACCCTTTTCTTGAAGTATGTTCTGCATTTAGTTTTCTAGGACACCACATACTACTTGTTTTTCCCCCTCACTCAACATTCTCACTTCTTCAAGTGTTGCCCTTCCAGGGTTCAGTCGTCATTGAACTTCTTCATTTTCTCCATTTATACTCAGGATAATTATGTCCTATCCTATGGCATTAATATCATCAATGTCACAATGATTAGCCTATTACTATCTCCAGCACTGACCTTTCCCCTGACCTCTTGATTTGAGAAACCAATTGCTTACTTTTTTTGGATATGTAGTAGAAATCTCAACCTTAACATACTCCAGGACCATCTCTGGGCCCACAAGCTCCCATGGGACTTCTCTCAGTCAACCCATCTCATGTAATGGCACCAACAATCACTCAGTTGCTCAGTTCGCTATGTTGACATTATCCTGACTGCCTGTAATATCTATATCCAACCCACCAACAAATCTACTCTACATTTCAAAGATAATATATTTTCAAAATACCTCCCTCCTCTGCTATCACCTATTTCAAGCCATCTGCGTTTGACTTGGACTTCTGCAATAGCTTCCTAAAAAGTTTACTGCAGGAGGCAGAATGTCCTAATTCCTGGAATATGTGAACGTTACCTTATGTGGCAAAATCATATTTTGCAGATGAATGGTGAATGTTACCTTATGTGGCAAAATCATATTTTGCAGATGTGATTATATTAAGGATCTTGAGATGGTGAGAGTATTCTGGATTATCCAAAAAGAACCCAAGTGTAACCACAAAAGGAATGGAAGGAGCTCAAAGGAAGAAGTAGGGGCTTTGACAACAGAAGCAAGAGTTTGGATTGATGTGAGCAGAAAGGTTTCAAGCCAAGGAATGCAGGCGGCCTTAAGAAGATAGAAAAAGCAAGGACAAGGATTCTCCCTCGTATCTTCCAGAAGGGACTAGTCCTGTGGCCACCTTGATACTAGCCTGATGAAACAGATTTTGATCTTCTGGCCTCTAAAACTGGGAATAATTTTTTTCTTATTTTAAGTCACAAAGTTTTGGCAATTTTTACAGGAACGATAGGAAACATTTACTTGCCTTCTTCACTCTTACATCCTTATAATGTATTGGTGATAAGGTATACAATGTTTCTTTAAAAATGCAGATGAAGTCCTTTCATTTCCCAACTCAAAATGCTCCAGTGACTTCCCATTTCAGAAAAAAAATCCAAAGCCCATACCATATCCTATAAGGCCTCAAATAGTTCTGTGCTGACCACCTATCTTCTGTTGGTTTATTCTCTTTCTCGCCACGACAGTCATTCCAGCCTCCAGGCTATGCCTCAGGCACAACAAGCATGCTCCTGCCTCAGTAATTTTCTCCTCCTTTCATTCACATCCCAGCTCAAATCTCTCATCCTTAGAGGACACTTTCCTGTCCACTGCATGCAAACAATATCCTTTGTCATTCTATAGCCTTCACCCTGTTTGCCTGTGTCATTTCCTTTCCCATTTTTAGCTTTATGACATCACCTATTAATTGATTTTATATCTTTTTCCTCTAGAATATAAACTCCAAGTTCAGGTCAGGAGCTTACTTTTTTAATTGCTCTATCTCCAGCACTTTGAATAATTCTACCTTATAATAGGCAATCAACAAATGTTTATTGCATGAATTACTTACAATATCAATAGTAACAATATTATAGTCTGCATTTTTATTTACCTAATAAGCCCTCTTACAGCTTATGATGCTCCAGGAACTGTTTATATGCCTTACAAATTGTTAAAAGTTTAATCCTAATATTAACCCTATAAGGTAGATACTATCATTAACTAAAATTTATAGATGAGAGAACTGAGGGACAGAAAGGTTAAACAATTTGCCCAGTCACAGAGCTTGTATGTGTTCTACCTCTACAATCCACATTCTTAGCCAAAAATGCTATGTTGCCTCTCTAATAGCTGTGTCAAGGAAATATATATTGTTCTAGTAAAGCTTGTTATTTTTTCTAAATGTAATGCATTTTTACATTTAAATATTTATTTCAATTTTTTTTTTTTTGAGGCAGAGTCTCACACTGTTGCCCAAGCTGGAGTGCAATGGTGCGATCTCAGCACACTGCAACCTATGTCTCCCAGGATCGACAGTTCTGCCTCAGCCTCCCAAGTAGCTGGGATTACAGGTACCCGCCACCACACCTGGCTAGTTTTTTGTATTTTTAGTAGAGATGAGGTTTCACCATATTGTCCAGGCTGGTCTCGAACCCTTGACCTCAGGTGATCCACCACCTTGGCCTCCCAAAGTGCTGGGGTTACATGCGTGAGCCACCGGGCCAAGCCTCAATTTTTTAAATTTTTTTGCACTTTTAGGTAATTATAGATTTACAGAAAGTTGTGAAGATAATGCCAAGTGGTCGTATGCACTCTATACCCATTTTTCTCCAATGGTTACCTCATCTTACATAATTATAATGCAATATCAAATCTGGGAAACTGACATGGGTGCAATATGTATATAAAGTTTTAGGTTATTTTATTACCTGTAGATTTCTGTAATCACCAAACCAATTAAGAAATCAAATTAATCTATCACTACAAAGATCTTTTGTGCCCTTTACAATACCTACCCCCTTCTCAGCATCCGTAGACCATGGCAACTGCTAATCTGTTTTCCATCCCTATGATTTTGCCATTTCAATAATGTTCTATAAGTGGAATCATGTATTATGTGACCTTTTGTGATTAGCTTTTTTCATTTACCCTAATGCTCTTGAGACCCATCCAAGCTGTTATGTGTATCAGTGGTTCATTCCCTTTTATTACTGAGTTGTATTCTATATTTCAAATATAATTTATGATAATCTTTTTATCAATATAAAATAATAAAAGTCTAAGAGGACAACACATAATTAAATACATGTTTTAAAGGCATAATAGATTTTGTTAGAAAAAATCTATTATTATAAAAGAGTTAAAATTAATAAAATTTTATAGGCATTATGGAGACATGTTCATTTCAAAATATGACAAGTAACACATTTTAGAAAATGTAATATTAATTTCAAATAAACTAAGTAATATAATGTTCAGTAATGCATACATTTATAAAAATAAAATCATTATTTGGCACCTGTCATGACAGTATAAATTTGTAAAATTATTCTTTTCAAAGACCCCTTGGTGGTGGCTGGAATGAGCATGTAAACACCATCCCAGATGAACCTAGGCATGTTCTATAGCAGAATATAGACAAGCATCTTTTGCATATGACAGGTAATCTCTGTCCAAATTACTTTTTGTTGCTTTTGAAAGCCTAGGCAGTGTAGGCAAGGCTGGGAATGCTAGGGTTCTGGGAGTGTGTTTGGCAGGGAGAGTTAGTGTATTCGGAATAGTTCAGAATGATTTGTTTCTTGGCTGGTCTGTGCATCTGGGTCAGTCCTTATATCAGGAAGGCCAGGGTTGGGTGCGGTTTCTCCAGTCTGAGAAAAAAAAAATATAACTGAAAGTTTTATGTTCAACTTTAATATATCTGCAATGGGATAGTATGTCTAGGCCATGAGTTATCAATTATATGATGACACCATAGATTTGGATAAATACTCCCTTCTCCTTCCCAGGGGTTGGCTTGATGATGGCCACATCCAGGAAAGGGATAGGTTCATAGCTTGCCATTGTTCAACCTCAGGCTTCTACAGTCCCAGTTCTGTCCATTCAGACTGGCCTTAAAAGCTTTCAAAAGACCCTCAGTCTTTTCTCCCCATAGATGCCAAAGCTGTGGAGTTGGAAAGTACCTACCACTGGAGAACTAACAGATACGATTCCTTAGCAAGTCTGAGTCTTAGTTTCCTGATTTGTAAAAAGAGGGTAAATATTTTACCTACCACATGGAATTGATGTCAACATTATGTAATCTCAGACCTGTAAAATGTTTAATAGATTGCTTTGCTTTGTAAAAGTATGCAAGGCAGTGTTACTGATATATTCTATATATTCTAAATATAGAATCCTTAATTATGTGTAAGATTCAGCTGGGTATATTTTTCATGTGCATTTCATTTGCATAAGGATCACACAAAATCCATGTCAAAAGGAACCCTGGATAATCAGAAGGAAAACCATACCCAGCTCAACTTTAGAGAATACATACCAATTTTTTTATGTAGAAATTATTATGATTATCATTAGTTATGGCATAATATTTTAAGATATGGTAATTTTTTATGAAGTCCTATATCTCACTGAGATTCTTAGTAGCACTCTGGATTAAAATTCATTTTAACCTATAAACTGGACCAAACGTGATTCTTTAGATATAAATTATAAAACTTAATAGTCCATTTTTCTTAACTAATATTACACACCAGTTTTATATACATGTATACTACCTAAAAGAAAAAATTGTGATTTTATTAAGTTGAACAGATAACTGATAAAGATAGACAGTTCAAGATGGCTTACAAGCACATATATTTGTCCTCCCTTTCTTCTTAGACCTCACTCATACGAAGCAATGACATGAAAATAAAATAAAAAAAAAAAATAAGCCCATAACAGCAGAAAAAATAATGAGAGATCCATGAGTATACAAGATATGTCAACACTCAAAAAGGCAGAAAGTTTATAAAAGGTTAATGATATATTTAAATAAAAAAACAATAAAATTAATAATATTTGGCAGCCAGAATAATGCAAGGAGGGCTACAAACTTCAGAAAGATTTCAGTGTTGGTGTCCACAGTGCTGGATGATGGGGTGAGAAAGATGCTGAACAAAGGGGAGTGCATTGGAAAGCTGCTCATGGAACCAGATGCTCTCTAGGGCTTTCCTCCTCCACCTCTCACCATCCCTCCCCATACTCTGGGTAATTCACTAAGACCTACCATAGCTTGGTGTTTTCTTCTATTCAAAAGTCAGAACACAATACATTAAGCATATTTAGCTGACTGTGGAGAACTAGGACTCCAACTGATAGCATGGATATCAAAGAGCAAAACTCCTTTTATTGTAGACTTTTGGGGGTAAGAGGTGTAATAGCTAGCTCTCTAATTGCTAAACTTGAGGTGGTTATTGAGAGCAGCAGGAAGCAGCGAAATGCCTAGGCAGATGGGGCAAGTCCCCAGTGAAATCCCACCTCCAAGCTGAAGACATTTTAAAGCCTGAAAGCCGAGCTACAAGTTAAATCCGCCGATCAGATTGAGAACTTGTCTTCCTATTTGGCACACTTTGCTCTGATTGGTCCCCACCCTTCACCTATTATACATATACCTACCCTTTCCTAACTGTTTTATTTACACTGTTGTGCCCAACTTTGGGTGGTGTCTTCGCTTTAACCGTTTCTGCATGCTCACAAACCAATCAGCATGCACTCCTCATTCTGAGTCCATAAAAGCCTCTGGATCCAGCCACATGGGGGACTTTCCCACCTTTGGGTAGGGGGCCACTACTACATCCCCTCTGTGCTGAAAACTGTTTCATCGCTCAATAAATTCTTCTCTGCCCTCCTCACCCTTCAGTGTCCAGGGTACCCTCGTTCTTCCCCGGGCACGCTGCAAGAGCTTGGGAACCGCTGAACATGGGTGCAAGCTATAACACAGGTGAGCTGAGGCATGCCAACATGGCTAAGCAGGGCCTGGGAAGGGCGTTGCCAGCCGGAAGTCCCCAGCTTGAAATGTGAGGGAAAAGAAAAACCCTACATCATTATCAAACTCTGTACATAAATATGGATTTTCTACCATCTTCTTAATAGGAGGGGATATTTAACAAGAGGACAGATCCTGGAATTCCATTATTGGTGTTGGCGGTGGCGGAATTTTCAAATTATTAACACTGTTCTCATTCTTATATATAAATGGTTAGCAAAGAATCACCAGCAACATGGGTGACCAAAAGCTATATAAGCCAACCAAAGAAAGAAAAAAATTGACTTGGAAGGAAAAAATATATTTTATAGTCAGTAGAAGACAACTAAAAAAGAGGAAGGAAGAATGCTATGAAAAGCAACAATAAACAAATCCAAAAGCTCGTTCTTGCAAATACTTATGAAATAGACAAATCTCCAAGAATTTTGGTAAGTAGAAAAAATGTAAATACAACCATGCTCTGGAAATGAAACAGTAATCTCATAAAAACTAGTGAAGAAAAAGAGTAAGGATATTTGAAGTTGTGGGAGAGGAAAAGGTATTTTTTTTTCTCCTCTTCCAAGTTCTCAGCTAGAACTCTTATAACAAAAGGTAGACTAACAAGAGAAAAACAAACACAAAATTATTAACACATGTATTTTATACCTACATGGGAGAAAACTCAGGGATGAATAACTCTCAAGGAGGCAGTTTAGAACTCTGGCTTACATAGCATCTCCAACAAAGAACCATACATTTTTAGAGAAGCCACAGGACAAAGGAAAAAGACCTTGAGCATCTAGGGGCTGCAAATTCTGAAAAGGTAAGTTTATGGGAAACTAGTGGTAGATAAAGGCTAGTGAGTTAAGTTTGTTATGTAGATGTCTCAGGTGTGGGCTCCAGGCTGATAAGAGTCTAAAGTTGTCTCCTGGTGATTAACTTTTGTCCTTCCTGCTAGAGGAACAAGGAAGAACACCTTTGTAAATATATGTCCTGCCTTTAGACAAATAGTGGGAAGGAAGAGAACATTTCTTATATCTGCTTCATCTCAATTGCCTTCAAGTCAAAATAATCCTTATGCTGGTCGGGCGTGGTGGCTCACGCCTGTAATCCCAGCACTTTCGGAGGCCAAGGCAGGCAAATCACAAGGTCAGGAGTTCGAGACCAGCCTGGCCAACAGGGTGAAACCCTGTCTCTACTAAAAATACAAAAAATTAGCTGGGCATGGTGGCAGTTTCCTGTAATCCCAGCTACTAGGGAGGCTGAGGCAAGAGAATCGCTTGAATCTGGGAGGCAGAGGTTGCAGTGAGCTGAGATTGTGCTACGGCACTCTAGCCCAGGCAACAGTGCGAGACTCCATCTCAAATAATAATAATGATAATAATCCTTATGCCAAAGTGGCATATTTTGGGCTGGCATATTCTGCCACCCTTTAGAGAGAAATATAAGGAAGTTAATATTTTCATCTCACATAGTATTATTAAAAATTAATAGAACATGAGGTAGAGTTTGATTATATAAGACCTTATGTAAAAAATGAGAAAGAGTGGGGAGTAAAGAGGGGGTGAGAGATAAGCGGGAGTTTTTTAATCTAAATTGGGAAATAGCAGTTTAAGCTTTCAGTTTAAAACTATTGCAATAACCATCAAACATGACAACAGAACAGTGGGGTTGGGGCTGGTGGAAAGCGTACTATGAGAAATCAAGAATTTGCATTATAAGTCCTCTTCTATTTTTTTAACTCTGTGCATATAAATATTTTAAAAACTAAAGATAAGAATCCTATCTAACCAGGTAGATTTAAAACAGTAGAAATAAGTCATGCTGGTTACATATAACAAGGTTTGCCAGAGTGCTTTCTAATTTGACATTTATCTGACTGAATTTGTCATTAAAGAGAGAGAAAATAATGACATTCATAAACTGTGTAGCCATACGTCAAAGCTATGTCTTTATCATACATGTGTAGTTTAATGAATATTTCCCGGTGTTTAGATGATACTTTTTGTTGGATTTCATTTAAAAGATGTTATTAAAAAATACTTGTTTACTGTAGAGATTCAAACAAAAAAAGAACAATAAAAGTCACTTTTAATCTAATGTCTTCTTTTAAGCCACTATTTTTCCTTAATGTACATTTATTTTCCTGAGAAAAAATTCTCAGGAGGGAATTTGACATTTTATAATACTCTGTGCGTAAGCTCATATACTCTTTTAAATAAAATTTATAACTTAGACATATAAATTATTTTAGTTTCAAATTTTCAGCTGTTGAAGCATTTAGCTATTTTCTTTGCAATTTCAAAAGAGAGATATTGTTAGGTTGGCGCAAAAGTAATTGTCGTTTTTGCCATTACTTTCAAAGGCAAGAACGACAATTACTTTTGGACCATTCTAATAACTACAGTAGTAGTTACCTAGAAGACCTAATAAGAAAAGGCAGCCAAAAAATGTTTTAAGTATGTGCAAATAATTTCTATTTTGGTCATATATACCTTTACTTGTCTATTTGAAAGTATTATTTTCTTTGTATCTTGAATATACAAAATACAGATTATGTAAATAAATACAAATTTTGTCTAATTTGTGAGAATTCTGCTGTTAGTTCGTATGCCAATTTGAAAGACCTGTGAACAGTAATGTATATGTAATGCAAATAAAAACAAAGCAATTATCATTATTATAATATAATTTTGTTAAATTTCAATGTTGATTGAGTTGGCTTTACAGTAGACCTCTTCATTTGTCATCATAATGTATTTGTGACTGATTTGTACATTTGAGTACATTACTTGATTTCCAAATCATCTGGATTTTTCTAATCCATGAAATTTTATAAGTCACCAATTATAAAACAAGCACAGTGCTGACTGCTAAAGATACAAATGTACATAAACATGGCATTTTTTCTCAATTAAAAAATTCCATAAATACAAATTTGTGCAGAAGAAGCAGTAAATTAAAGTTCATACAGGTTCATACAGGCATCATGTAAGAGATTATGTATGATTAGGAGGGCATTCTAATAAGACAGAAGGATAAGCAAAATAAGGGGGTGAAAAGGCAGATGTGACTTCATTTTATAATTGAATGTTTTCTTAGGCCTGTGCCTCTCAGGCTTTTATGGGAATGTGAATCATGTGGGCATCTGGTTAAGCTGCATGTTTGAGTCAGCCAGTCTGGGGTGTGATCTGAGATTCTGGATATTGAAGAAGCTCCCAGGTGATGACTCTCCTGCTGGTCCAAGTACCACATTTAGCTTAGGCAAGGCTGATTCTGTAGAGATGCAAAACAAATGTTTTGATTTTTTAGTATATTTATTGACACAATGGAGAACAGTGATGTGTAGGAAAATGATTCATGGAAAAGCTGTTCTTCCTTCTGCACTCTTTACTTCCCAGTTATTTGTACTTATCTTCCCTAATTGACTTCCAGGGAATCAGGTTCCACTGAAGTCATAAATCTTGCTTATTTACTGATGTTTGACTTTGGCTTACCCTTCACTTTTCTGAAAGTGATTCTTACCAGTCTCTAGGAAGTTATGGCTTGTTTACATGATAAACACTTGTTTATTTTATCTATACTTTGTAAAATAGGCATTACTTTCTTCCTCAGCTAGTTTCAACATCAGTGTCAGTTTACTTTTGTAAGATACTTCACATTGATAATTAATATAGCTATTACTCTTGCTATGGGTATTTCCAACCACTGTGTAATATTCCCAACCAGCCTGTGTATATAGCTCATAATCCAGAACTGAAAATATATGATTCAATATAGATGGCCACTTAGTCACATGTTCACAATCTTTGCTGGTGGGCGTTTCTTAGTAAGGGTGTGTACCCATTGACTGTACCCGTTATGTCTTTATGCGTAAAAAAATGATTAGAAAGTACCTTAAGAATATTTAAAATGGAGCTTTCACTCTCTGTATTTACAGATTTTTATTCAATACTTCTGGTGTTCAACTAAAGAAACTATTTTAATTTGCACCTGGATGAATCAGACTTCTTGTGAATCTACTCAGGAGTTGCTTTTTCCTTGCAATACCACGTCATCAGCACAATTGATGAACATGAATGGAGGCATCTGACAACTCCTCTGCAGGTGGTGATTCTTGAAAATGAGATGTTACTAATTTGAACCAATTGGAGGGACTGTAATTGAGATTCTATTAGTGATTTGCCCACAAACTGAATGAGCTATTCTGTTATTAACAAAGAAAGGAAGAAATTGACCTTCAAATTGGGTTCATTTTGGACTGTAAGGGAGAATGTCATTCAACTAAATGCTCATTATTCCCGATCTTTAGATGAAAGATAACTTTCCCAAAAAGATATGAAAAAAATGTTATGCTAATTTCATATGTTGAGCAATGGGTAATGCTAAGATGTCAAAATGTCTCTGGAATAGGAAAGTAACTAATGTGTACACTAGAAATATGGAAATAAAAGATGAGTGCTATTGGGAATTTGCGTGAACCTGAATCTTAAATAGCTCTTCCTGTGCTAAAGCTGCTGTTTAAAAGAAGAAATTTGAGAACAGAGGACAGGGCCTCCATGAGGTATTATACTAAATTAAACTAATTAATCATTAATTTTAGAAACATGAATCCAATATAAATCTCTTATTAGAGCAGTATTGAACACAACATCTTTACGTGACCAATTCTTCTCTAAATGGCCATAACCCAACTTTAAAATTATAATTTATAATTTGAAAACATGCAAATCTAGAAATGACTTTTTCCATTTATGATTTTTAGTCATAAATTTCAAGTTTTGAAATCATATTAATCTTTTATAAATGAGAAATAAATTAATGTTCTTATTTTAAGTAGAGTGGAAAATTGGATGAATGATATAAGATTTAAGTGACAGGTTGGGCACCGTGGCTCCTGCCTGTAATCCCAGCACTTTGGGAGGCTGAGGCAGGCAGATCACGAGGTCAAGAGATTGAGACCATCCTGGCCAACATGGTGAAACCCCGTGTCTATTAAAAATATAAAAATCAGCTGAGCATGGTCGTGCATGCCTGTAGTCCCAGCTACTCGGGAGGCTGAGGCAGGAGAATTGCTTTAACCCAGGAGGTGGAAGTTGCAGTGAGCCAAGGTTGTGCCATTGCACTCTAGCCTGGTGACAGAACAAGACTCTGTCTAAAAAAAAAAAAAATTAAGTGACAAGTAACATTTTTCTCCCTCCAGAAAACATAGAGCAATGTTTTTCTTGTGTAGATTCCTGCAGATCAATACAGTATACAAATCCCAACATGATTGTGAAACGTATTTTATATTCTAGTTGGTTAATGGATAAGAAAGTTAATGATGGGGTTTTTATTCATTCCTTTATTTTCAGGATTTTAGAAATAAATCATTTTAAAAATAAAAATAGTTTCCATGGAGAACATGACATAAAGAATATACAGAGGAACTTCTTTTAAATGTTAGAAATGCTTAATGTCTATAAAAATCAAAGTTTCCCCTTTGAATTTAAATATAATTATCAGTGAGGCACAGTGGCTCACACCTCTAAGCCCAGCAATTTGGGAGACTGAGGTGGGTAGAACACTTGAGGCCAGGAGTTTGAGACCAGCCTGACCAACATGGCAAAAACCCATCTCTACTAAAAAAATAGAAAAATTATCCAGGTGTAGTGGTGTGTACCTGTAGTCCCAGCTACTTGGGAGACTGAGGCAGGAGAATTGCTTGAACCCTCTGAGGCAGAGGTTGCAGTGACCTTAGATCATGCCACCGCACTCCAGCCTGGGCAAAAGAGCAAGATTCTGTCTCAAAATTAATTAATTAATTAAAGATAATTATCAAAGTACTTCATTCAGTAGACCTAAGAAAATTACTGCCACTCTGGGAAAATGGGACTTTGCAGGAAAGTGATGACCAGAGAAAAGAGAATTGCTCAGTGAGTTTCAAGGGTACCAAGTCAGAAATACAGGACAGCAAAATAATTAGAAATTAAAATAGTAATACTAATAACTATATGCATTGTCATTGCAGAGCCCTGTATATAGTAGAATACTTAGTGGAATCTACTGAGTGAACTATTCCTCATAATAATACTTTATTTAATTTCCCAACAATCCCATTATCTCCATTTCGCAGATAAGAGAACTGGAGGCCAGAGATTATATAACTTTCTCAACTGCTAGTCTGTAATAGAACCAGGTGTTGACTACATATCCAACTGACATGAAAAGTTTACACACATAATCACTACAAGGCAACAGAGAAAATTCGTAGAGTCTAATACTCTTGAACAGCCCTTAAATCTCCCACAGAGACATGCTAAATTGGGATTCAGAATACCATTCTTCAATATTTATGACCACACAGTATTTCCTATGTATTGGAATAGAAAAGTATTTATTTTGTTATGGGTGAAGTGGGTTTCTAATTGGTTTTCCTCCCAGATAGAAAGATAGATGTATAGCTAAATAGTAGAATCACATACTGTTATAGCAAGATGTTCACATTCTGGGAGACACATGGAAACTGAGGCAAACTATAGGAATCACAAATGGGTGTCTCCCATCTCACCATGTTCACTCTGGGATTAAATACTCATTACGTGTTTTATCTTATCAGGAGAAATCATCAACACTAAGTAATTTTTTTTCTCCTCTCCCATACTCCTCATGTTCATAGCATGAATGTTATGTATATCTGATGCACTTCTAAACCCTTTATTGGAAGGACAATACAAAGCATGAGGAATAAGAACAGAGAGAAGAATCTCATGCCCAGACAATTATTTAATTTTGCTAGTCCTTCTTTGTAAAAACCTCAATAATATTTTAAGCACCTTCCATATTCCAGGTGGTATACTAAGTACTAGTGACGTAATCAGATGGTCCATATTTTATGGGGAAAACCTACTTCAAGTGACACCTAGATAAAATGATCATTTCAAGTTCAGTGTAGGAAGAGCCATACAGGGTTCTAAGAAAGCATAAAGACTGATATTTTAATCCAGACTAGACAGATGAAGTAGGGGGAGTGTGCTCTCCTAGGTTGAGTGTCAACATGAAAAGTAATATTTCCTAGGTTTTCTTCTAGGGTTTTAATGGTTTTAGGTCTAACATGTAAGTCTTTAATCCATCTTGAATTAATTTTTGTATAAGATGTAAGGAAGGGATCCAGTTTCAGCTTTCTACATATGGCTAGCCAGTTTTCCCAGCACCATTTATTAAATAGGGAATCCTTTCCCCATTGCTTCTTTTTGTCAGGTTTGTCAAAGATCAGATAGTTGTAGATGTGCAGCATTATTTCTGAGGGCTCTGTTCTGTTCCATTGGTCTATATCTCTGTTTTGGTACCAGTACCATGCTGTTTTGGTTACTGTAGCCTTGTAGTATAGTTTGAAGTCAGGTAGCGTGATGCCTCCAGCTTTGTCCTTTTGGCTTAGGATTGACTTGGCAATGCGGGCTCTTTTTTGGTTCCGTATGAACTTTAAAGTAGTTATTTCCAATTCTGTGAAGAAAGTCACTGGTAGCTTGATGGGGATGGCATTGAATCTATAAATTACTTTGGGCAGTATGGCCATTTTCAAGATATTGATTCTTCCTATCCATGAGCATGGAATGTTCTTCCATTTGTTTGTATCCTCTTTTATTTCATTGAGCAGTGGTTTGTAGTTCTCCTTGAAGAAGTCCTTCACATCCCTTGTAAGTTGGATTCCTAGAAACCCTGGAAGAAAACCTAGGCAATACCATTCAGGACATAGGCACGGGCAAGGACTTCATGTCTAAAATGCCAAAAGCAATGGCAACAAAAGCCAAAATTGACAAATGGGATCTAATTAAACTGAAGAGCTTCTGCACAGCAAAAGAAACCACCATCAGAGTGAGCAGGCAACCTACAGAATGGGAGAAAATTTTTGCAATCTACTCACCTGGCAAAGGGCTAATATCCAGAATCTACAATGAACTCAAACTAATTTATGAGAAAAAAACAAACAACCCAATCAAAAAGTGGGCGAAGGATATGAACAGACACTTCTCAAAAGAAGACATTTATGCAGCCAAAAAACACATGAAAAAATGCTCATCATCACTGGCCATCAGAGAAATGCAAATCAAAACCACAATGAGATACCATCTCACACCAGTTAGAATGCCGATCATTAAAATGTCAGGAAACAACAGGTGCTGGAGAGGATGTGGAGAAATAGGAACACTTTTACACTGCTGGTGGGACTGTAAACTAGTTCAACCATTGTGGAAGTCGGTGTGGCAATTCCTCAGGGATCTAGAACTAGAAATACCATTTGACCCAGCCATCCCATTACTGGGTATATACCCAACGATTATAAACCATGCTGCTATAAAGACACAGGCACATGTATGTTTATTGTGGCACTATTCACAATAGCAAAGACTTGGAACCAAGCCAAATGTCCAACAATGATAGACTGGATTAAGAAAATGTGGCACATATACACCACGGAATACTATGCAGCCATAAAAAATGATGAGTTCATGTCCTTTGTAGGGACATGGATGAAGCTGGAAACCATCAGTCTCAGCAAACTATCGCAAGGACAAAAAACCAAACTCCACATGTTCTCACTCATAGGTGGGAATTGAACAATGAGAACACATGGACACAGGAAGGGGAACATCACACACTGGGGACTGTTGTGGGGTGGGGGGAGCGGGGAGGGATAGCATTAGGAGATACACCTAATGCTAAATGAGGAGTTGGTGGGTGCAGCACACCAACAAGGCACATGTATACATATGTAACAAACCTGCACGTTGTGCACATGTACCCTAAAACTTAAAGTATAGTAATAAAAAAAAGAGAAGTAATATTTCAGGATAAAAGTCAAGAGGCATATACTTTCTGTAAGGAAAAGGACCAGTCCAGAAATTTAGGCACTCAGAGATTGTACTGACTACCTGTTAATAGAAATGTAGGTTGAAGCCGTACGTAGTGCAGATGTATGGAAGTTAGAGACAGATTCTGATTAAAATATTAATTAAAATACATTAATCATACGAGCATACATTTAAAATGTCATAATATAAACAAGTGCTATGCTTAAAGATGTTAAAGATGTTCTGGAGTTTTTGGATTGACGAACACATCAAGATACTGCAAGGATGGTGTGCTCACGGAGGTCGTGGAAGTTCCACACTTCTTCCTTACTCCCATACTTTGACTATACTTTGCATCTCTTCCATTTGGCTATTCCTCAGTTGTATCATTTATAATAAACTGCTAATGGTAAGTTAAATACATGAAAATAAATGTAAAAAAAATCTCCCTACGAATCATGTGAAACTATTGCTTATTGAATTTATTTTGATCATAAAATATTAGAATCCATATGTAATCCAGGTCTGGTGATCCATACTAGACCTACAGAAGCATTAATAGTCCTGCTTATTGATTGTTTTCCTGCATAAATTGACCACATGTGCCATTGCCTGACTTGTAGCACAGTGTTGTGATATTTGGAAATGATTTAGAGTTTTATCCATTTCAGAAGAGTTCATCTCTCCAAACACCACAAAGAATGCCATTATTTTAATGAAACGTCCATTAGAAGGATCACTGGGATGATAAAGTGGCAAAAAGAATTAGCATTTCAAGGAGAAGCATTACATTTTCATGACAAGCATACTCCTGCGTGTTTCACAAGAATGGAAGGCGGTCCCCAAACAAGGAATTTTTAGACAGGAGCCAGGCTTTCAATTTGACTGATTGGATATGGTAATTTTCTGCCTAGCTTTGATGAGATATTATAAAATACATTTCTGTGATTATTAGAGCAAACTATCTTTTATATTTGGCATTAGTCTTCCACTTTATAATTACTTTTTACTGTATT
This sequence comes from Gorilla gorilla gorilla, assembly GCF_029281585.2. NCBI lineage: Eukaryota > Metazoa > Chordata > Mammalia > Primates > Hominidae > Gorilla > Gorilla gorilla. The sequence continues at coordinate 42,362,307 of NC_073235.2, read as the reverse complement.
ATGTGATGCTAAACTCTCTCTCATAAGTCATTAGCTATTGTACTAAGATAATTCATTGCTGAAAAATTTATTCTCAAAGAGTATTGTACTAGCCTGCCCAGAGGTGTGTGATAGGCTGTTCTTGCATTGCTATAAAGAAATACCTGAGACTGGATAATTTATAAAGAAAAGAGGTTTAATTGGGTCACAGTTCTGAAGGCTGTACATGCATGGTGCCAACATCTTCTGGGGGACCTCAGGGAGCTCTTACTCATGACAGAAGACAAAGTGGAAGCTTGCATATCACGTGGTGGAAGCAGGAGCAAGAGAGAGCGGAGTGGGAGGTGCGACACACTCAAGCAACCAGGTTTCAGGGCACTCACTTGGTATTGCAAGGACAGCACCAAGCCATGAGGGATCCTCTCCCATGATCCAAACACCTCCCATCAGACCCCTACCTCCAAGGTTAGAGATTACATTTCAATGCGAGATTTGGGCAAGGAGAAATATCCAAACTATATCAAGGGCAAAGAAGAAAAACATAGCAACATAGCAGTTGAAATGATTTTTATTAGTAAGGACAAATGGGGGGAAAATCTTACAGAAGAATAGTAAAATTTCCCCAGAGTTTACCACAGGAACAAAATACTAGTTTATGCTAAACCACATAATCATCTCATGGGTCACTGACTGGGGAAATAAATGGAAATCTAGATTTCTTCTTGGCTTTAAGTACGTAATTTGTCAAATTATTTGGCTGTCTTTTCTATACTTAAATTGTACCAAACTAGGAAATTGTTTGCTTTCTGTATTTAATGGTTAATTTCTGTTGATGTTTTAGTTTTCTTTACTGTTTCTTCTACCCTTCCTCCTCTGTTCCCTCCAACTAAATGTTCTCTTTGATGGATTCAATATTTTATTCTGTAGCTGAAATGGTGGTATTTTTCTGCCAAAAATTTAGTCAGTGGACACCATTGTGGACTTTAGTAGCATCTAACTCTAAGAATAATTAAGAATGCAGTCAGTATTCAATTTGATTCCCTGCAGAAGTGCCAACTTCCATCTCCTCTAAGGCCAAAATCTTCCAGAATGAATGGTTCCTTCTCACAACGCCTTTATGAATTCATGATGCAGCCCTTCCTCATCTGGACCAATGCTATCAAATAGAAATACAATGCAAGCCACATAGGAAATTGTAAATTTTATAGTTGCCACATTGAATCGGTAGAAAAAAGAAAGTAAAATTAATTTCAATATATATTTTATTCAAATCAATATATCCAAAGTATTTTTTTTATTTTTATTTTTTCAGATGGAGTCTTGCTCTGTCACCCAGGCTAGAATGCAGTGGCACAATCTTGGCTCACTGCAACCTCTGCCTCCTGGGATCAAGTGATTCTCCTGTCTTAGCCTGCCAAGTAACTGGTAGTACAGGCATGTGCCACCATGCCTGGCTAATTTTTTTATTTTTAGTAGAGACAGGGTTTCACCATGTTGGTCAGGCTGGTCTTGAACAGCTGACCTCAGGTGATCCACCCGCCTTGGCCTCCCAAAGTGCTGGGATTATAGGCGTGAGCCACCGCATCCAGCCCCAAAGTGTTATCATTTCAACTGATAATCAATATAAAAATTACTGATGAGGTATTTTGCAGTCTTGTTTTGAATTAGGTCTTTGAAATCTAGTGCATTTCTTATACTTCCAGCACTTGTCAATTTATGCTAGCCACATTGCAAGTACTTAATAGCAACATGTGGCTAGTGGTTCCCTTACTGTCCGGCACAGGCTAAGAGGCTTCTAGGATTCTCAGAGAAGGGCGTTCAAATAAATTAAAGAAGTATGTAGTGTCCTATGCCTTAATTTAACTTCCACAAAAGTATAGTATGAAGTATGGAATTTAATATTTAACAGCAAATAAATCAGATATATTACACATATGTGCCCATATTTATAGGAGATGTACTGAAAGGTAGTATAACCTACTTCAATAAAAAAAAAGAAAATGAAAACACACACTTATATACAGCAACAAAAGGAATAGCTTTATGTTTTGATGTATCAACTTTTTCTCTGAGGATATATTGGTTATTAATGAATTGTTAATACACTTATAAGTTAATGGTTACAAGACATCATCTATGTCTAATAAAAATAAAAAATTCCCCCTAACTTTAAATTTTTACTTTCTACTTGTCTATACTCAAACCCTTCTGCCACCACTACCTGCAATCTTTCTGTTTTTCTCAGGCAGCTGTGTGAGCCCAGAAGATAAGGAAGACAAATTTGTAATTAAATATTCTGTGAAATGGATAGCCACACCTATGACAGAGAGCGGGGGGGGGGGGGAATGTTTGTACAGAGTTGTTCATGGTAGTCAAAATAGATATTTCATTTGCAGTGGAATTCTCTGGTAATTACTTTTTAAATGCCTGTAATTGTTTTAAAGCTGCTCTGCCACTCATTCTTAGAGAGAGTCTTTAATAACTGCACCAGATGCACAAGCATTAGAGAAGTGGCCTAAGCCATGATTTAAAAACACAAATTCGAAGACAGTTTACATAAAATTCTGAGGCAAATATTCTTGTCACTTCCACTGACCAGTCAAGTCAGTAGGAGAAGAAGTCGGTTAAATTGATTGTTTGCCTGAATGGAGTGAATGTTCTTGGGCATAATTACGATGTTGGCTGGAATGTGACTGACAATATTCACAGGACAGATGCTACAAGGAAAGTAGAAAACAGAAGCAATCTATGAATGGTTCATATGTGTAAATGCATTTGTCTAAGCTATTTGGATAACTTGGTTAGTATTTCCACTTAGTTCTGTGTATGAGGACTCAGTCTCCTGCAGAGGGGTGGGAGAAACAGTCAGGAAGCTCTGAACTTCAGTGGTATAAGAGACAAAAGTCAACGAAAGAGCAGAAATAAAAACACATCCAAGCAGAGAATGAAAAGCAAACAGAATGGACCAGAATAGATAAAATGAAGAAAAGGTCAATAGGGTTGAGATAATTGGTAGAAAAATAACACACCTGTTTCTCCAAATTTTGCTGACCCCCTTTCTTTTCAAAAAATATTATTTCTTTTTCTATCTTGATTATTTACAGGAATATATAAAGCAAACACTTCAGGCATAATCTTCAAACTAGCAATTCCTACTAGAGTGATTAATGTTTATTAATCATGATTAAAAATAATGTTTATTAAGCATGATATAGTAACCACCATAAACAACCACTGCAGATTTGTTGCATTTAGGAGAAAAGAAGACAAGTTCACTTAAATAAAATGATTCTCAGCCTTGGAAGCTTTTTCAAAATACTGCTTTTGGGGACTGTGCACCTAACACCACCACTCAAACCTTAATTTTCCTCTTACAAAATCTACTCTTCCATTAGTATATGTCTGAAATGGCTCTTCAATAAAGTTTCAAGGTTCCTGTTTAAATAAGCATACTTTGCTGTAAATTTCACAAAGTTCATAGATAAATTTCTGTTGAATAGCTCTCATTCTGCCACTAACTAACTCTTTAAAAATTGTAAATGGAGGAAATATCTGCAATGTAAAGTTGACAAAAGGAAGAAATGATAATAAAGAATAAATACAATTGCATGGTTATCAGTACTCACATGAAATTCATTACATTCTGTCTATTACTATGGTTGTCATGTGTCTCATCTTCTCATGTAATCTTGCAGAGGCCAGAGACTGCCTCTCAATGGTTTATTTGAGCTGTATGTGTTGTCATTAGTACAATTTTGTTGCACAAAAGTTCTCTCTGCCTAGAAATTGCTTCCTTTTACTTTGAATGTGAAAAATATTTCCTCCTTCCAAAGTCCCCTTTTCTATGAAGCTCCCTTTACTCCCTCAGCAACTGAGGCACTCCTTACACTGCCTCTATTGAACTTTGTCTATGTTCCCTTTATATTCAATCAGTCCATTGTGTTACACAGGCCAGTTATCCCACAGGGCATACACTGAGTCTTTTAAGTCTGTTTTAAAATATTTTAATGTAATGTATTTAATAAAACAAAGTAATATTACTAAAATGTAATAATACTATAGTACTGCCAATAGATAAGTAAAAGCTAATGCTTACATACTACTTGCTAAGTACCACATATTATGGTAACTTCTTAACATATATTAAAGTTTACTTTTACAACCCAGTTATTATTATCATTCCCATTTTAGAGATAAGAAAACCGAGGCTCAGAAAGACTAAGTAATCTGCCCAAGTCCATAATGTGAGTAAGCAATACAGCTGATCTCCATGGTTTGGATCAGAAGCCCTTGCTCCTAACATCCTCACTCTAATGTATCTCTATTTTTTGATACTGTCACATAGAACACGTTGTAGATTTTGGTTGAAAAATGAATTAAAACAGGGAAGTTAGGGTGCACAGCCATAGCTAGTTGGAGAAAAACTCTCCCTTGGTATACTGAAAATGTCGAAAAAATATGCTCACTGTTTGGTTAAAGTGGGTTTTAAATATATTAACTGTGTGACTGAGGCAGGCTTTAGAGACTCAACATTTTTCATTGTTTATTGCCTAACTTGTGGTGGCATATCTAGGATGCCATCATTGGCTCTCTGCTGCTTAGCCAAATTAGATGACACAAATCAGCAGCACAAAAATGTTGAGTTAAGAGAGGCCAGTAGCAAACAGTGGTATGTCTAGAAGAAGTCCAGCTGGTTTCATAATATTAAGTCTAAATCACCAATGATTTCTGATGTGTCTGTTTTACGATACAGAACTTACTCTGTGTTTTTTTTGTTTTGTATTGTTTTGTTTTGTTTTGTTTTGTTTTTTGCCTTTAAAGAACCTAAAAGAAGAATGGCTTTGGCAGGGACTATTAATCAATTAATGTGCATTTTTGCCCTTAAGGATTTTATAGTACAACTGGGGAAAGGAGACTAAATCATATAATTAAAAAAAAAAAAAAACAAAAAAAAACTAAACCTGCAGCTAATGTAAATTCTGGAGCTTGAATTACAAAATGCAGAAGGAGATTAGAAAAGAGTGAAGAGTTCTCATGGAGAAGTCTTAAACCATTCCTTAATGATATGTCATGTCGGGTCAGGAAGACCGAAGGGGAAGAAGGAAATTAGTGGAAGGTTGTTTGACAGATTTCAGAGAGAAAGCACAAGTGCTCATGAGGCAGAATATTATATTTAAGGGCTACAGGTATTTGAGTCTGTGTTTGACAGTTAGTCAGTAACCAGACTGTTTTTGGGACATATTTCACAGATGTTTCTCAGGGACAGTTGCAAAAAGGTTATCTATCACCATTGACACTAATTATAATAACAATTCTTTCTAAGGCCAATATTTTGAACCAAATACATAGGTATTTTTATTTCTATTACTTTGAAACACTGCCCCCATTTTCTTTCTCTTAAACTAAAATTTCTTTAAAGCAGGTATTAAATGAGCACAGATGGTACAGGCAGGTTCCTTAGTGCTTGTTAACTAGATGGCAATTCCTAAATCTTCTCACCATTCAGGCAGCAAAAGGAGAGGCGGAAACAGTTGATCAATAGTGACATAGCTTTACAGAGGGCTAAATAAGAAAAAATGGACTTAAATCTTACTAAGACATTTCTGCTAGACATAGAGAGAAATTTCTTGATGGTCGGGGAAATTAGACACTAAAATAGATTATCAGCACAGCAAGTGAAATCTCCATTCCAGAAAATCATTGAACATTGGACAGACCATATGCTCCAAGGAGTTTGTTCGCCGACTTGCCTGGCTCAGATGGCAGACTTCCTGGAATCAAACCTACTGTAGTATGACTAAATTCCACACTTTGGCTGAGAGAATGTGCACTTTTTTACTTGTTATAGGATCCCACATATTCAGATTTTATGAACTATGCCAGATTCTTCCATTTTTAACAAAGCTAATTATCACATAGAGACATAGGTGTAATAATAATGAAAAATGTTTATATACATATATACTTTTGAATGCACAAAGCAATAAAGTATTCATAATTGAATACATATTAAGGCATTTAAACTATTTATCATAAAGCATAATTTCTATCACACTTTGACCCTTGTTTTGTGTTGAAGTCAATTAAGTATTTAGAACTTTTTTTTTTTTTACACCAATCTCTTAAGCTGGAAAAGGTTGGTAAACAAAATACAGAGCCTGCTCTAAAGCATATTTTATACAGAACTACACAATATTGCAATTTGTGTACATCAAAATGGTTGAATTATCATTTGGTTCAACTTAACACACCTAATAAAGAGGAAATAGGACCAACATACTCAGAACAAGCAAATCATAATAGAAGGGGGTGTATGACGGAACATTCTGTTGAGTGTTAGAGACAAGAGTGCTCAAAATTTCAAAGAAAGAAGAGGTCAATGTGGCCGGCAGTGGTCTGGGTAATAAATGCTCTTTGATCTGAATTGACTCAAATTGTTTGTCCAGTTCTCTTAAGAAACAAATCTTTTTCCTCTTTAGGGCCCTATCTTTCACTGCTCACTGGGCATCCAGCTATCAAATTGAGTAATAACATGGTGTTTGATTCAGTGAATCCTTCAACGAAGTTTTTATACGGCAGACACTTGGTCTAAACATCTGGAGGAATATGAAAAACCAAATAAAGCCTGATCTCTGCCCTTGAAGTGATTATAATTCTGTTGATTAAGTGAGACTTAAATAAATGGAATAAAGAAGCATATACATACTACTTATCCATGTGACTCAGAGAGTCATACTAGAGTTTATTAGGGAGAGAAATCATTATGGCTAATGTGATTAGGGAAGGGTTCTGGAAGTTTAACTTATATGCGTCTTGAAGAATAGACATGTTTTTAATTGATAGAGTAAAGGCAACAGTACCCTTGATGACCACAAAACCTACAAATAATCCTTCCCTTAAAATAAGCTGCATATTTTAAAACTCTAATTTCTGAAAATGACATCTCTCTCCCTATGCAAATTTCCATTCAATATTCATTTATCCAGCAATGCTGCAGTAAAACTCAGTCTAACTTCAGTCACACTTTTCAGTGAACTTAATTTTTACAGTGCTGTGTGACCATAAAAGCTCACGTTCCAGAGAATTAGTCTTTGATGGTATTTTAAAAAGAAATTGTATGGAATTCTGAATTAAGTTTAGCATTCAGTAATGAAGGCAAAGAAGTAGAGTGGAAACTATGAAAAAAAATATTTCTAAAGCAAAACAACAACAAAAATTGAATGGCTGACTGGATCAGGGATCATAGATTTACTAATATCTATTCAGAGCTTGAGGTTGATACTAAGAACCTGGCTAAATTATTAGCAACTGTTATTTCCAAAGGTATACATAATTACCTATACCTCACTCACTCACTCACCTCACACAGAAGCTACTTACTAACAACTCCTGATGGGTGTGGAGGACACATACCTTCTCCCAGTTTGGGGACTTATAGATGTTCTAAGCTCTCAGACAGATACCACAAAGTTATTTCTTAACTTAAAAAGTCAAGACTGCCCTGAAATTTAAATATTCCATTATGTGATGGAATAAAACAGTAAATTATTTTTAAGCTATCAATTTTAGTAAGAAATTTACAATTGGTAAGTGAGAGAAGACATCATGTTCTCTGAGGCAAGTCAGAAATTCTATTCAATGCTGGTCATGTTGCCCAAGTGAGTTTTAGTAACAGATTCCCCAGATGAGCTCCACTTACCCGGGTTTCAAGCATGTTTCTTGGAATCAATTACATTCTAATAACTAAGTTGTTATATCATTATTTTTTCTAATTCATTTTTCAGTTTGCCTCTATTTCTGTACTTTTCAAATATTCTTTCCAACCATGCAAATTTCTTTACAAACTTATGCTACTCTCTTAGGAAATATTTAAAAACAAGGGCCCAAATAATGAATTTATACTTGCATATACAATTATGGAAATGATTTTTTTTTGCTACATTCTTTTATAAAACAGTTACCCCAAGGTGCACACATAATGTTTACTTGATATCCATGCTTATTTTTAATTAGTTAACAGCTCCGTTAATGTTTCTAGGACAGGAGAAAGTTAGCTTCCTGATGACTACAAAGAAGTTGTAATTTAGAAATACAGAACTCTATTAAAGAGGAAGAATATTACGATTCACCCAATATTTTAAGGGTGAAATGTTTAAAAGGCCTCAGGAGACAGACGCAAAGGCTCAAACTCCCAGCCAGAAGGTGTGAGATTGTATCCAGACACCTCCATTTATTGTCTGTGTCTTTTGCCAATTATTTAAACTTTATGAAATTCTATCATTTCATCCATAAAATGGGCTTAATAGCTATGCCATCTATTTTAATATGGTGATTAAATGAGATATTTAATACAAAACATTTAATTTGAATAGACCTGGACTATAATAAATATAGTAAATATAGTCAGCAGTTGTTATTATCACCAACATTCAAAATATTGCTACTATTCTTAGCAACTGCCTTACTCCCTGAAAGTTTTCAGTGCCTATTCAGAGTGGTGGAGGCTTGAAGAGGAGGTTTTGGAAGCTGAAAAGGTGGTAGAGATTAGAGAATCTTTTGGGAAGTTTGATTATCTATGAATAAAAAGGATTTATGTTCCAATATAGTTTGCCTCCTTCAGTATCACTTGGGACTAGGTTTATAAAAAGGTAGACAATTAACAATAACACTGTGTAGTTGCATAGTGCTTTGAATTATCTCTTCCTAAGGAACTTATTCATTTTTTTCACCATGGAAAAGTTATGAGGAAATAATAAAGTATACAGCATTTGCTTAATATTGACAGCTACACTGTAGTTTCAAATGAATTATTTTCTTTGCATCTGATAGATAATGTCGAATGAAGTAATGCATGGGAGAATACTTAGTACAGTGCTAGTTACTAAGTCTGTGATCACGATCAACAATAGTTTTCTGACTCCTTTTCTAGATGAAAGTCCGAGCCCAGTGCTCACACAGAAGGTACTTCATAATAACCCTTGTTGGATGTGGAGGATGCATATCTTTTTCCAGTTTGGGGGCTTGTAAATATTATAAGCTCTCAGACAGATATCACAAACTTATTTTTCAATTCAAAAAAGGTCTACATTTTCTTCTATAAGAAGAAAAGTTCAGTATGTGTTTTCCGCAAGATCCCCAAAACTAAATTAGAAACCAGCACTTTGTGCACATGGCTATTTTATTGCTTCTCCATTTTACAAGTGAAGCAACTGTGGCCCAGAATAATTAGACGGAGGGCAGAGCAGAGATGAAAACTATTCGCAAAAGTACATTTACCTTCATTAGTTATTTGTGTATTCAAACTATGTCAGGTAATTTTGGGGAAATCAAGAGAGCCTTCTAGTCTTCAATTATATTCTAATAACTAAGTTTGTATATCATTATTGCTTCTGATGTTTTTCAGTTTACCTCTGTTTCTGTGTTTTTCAAATATTCTTTCTCACCACACAAATTTCTTTACAAACCAAGGCTACTCTCTTAGGAAATACTTGAAAACAAGGGCCCAAATAATGAATTTATATTTGCATAATTATGGAAATGATTTTGGCTACATTCTTGTATAAAACAGTTATCACAGGTGCACACAAAATGGTTACTGGATATCTATGCTTATGTGCTATGTACATATAGATGCAGAATCTTTGTACCTTTGTGGATGTAAGCAATGAATGGACATCCTAGTAACTTAACATAATTTTCAATACCTTGATCTGAAAATGAAAGCAATACTTTCTAAGAATGTATTCTTAATTTTTATTAGCAACGAACAAAACATTTGTTGCGTGCTGATTATTTGAAAAATTATTTTTTATTAACAATAATTTTTAAATATGATTACTACTTTAAAACATTGTTTGCATCTCCATATCAACCTGTTATCATAGGATGTATTAGCCTTGTGCCTTCTTTCCTCAGAATGTGATCTGAATTCCTGATTCTGGAAATGCGTTCATAGATTCATTTAGTCAATTCATATCCTTTGTTTACCCTATGCTAGGCACAGTGTCATTTTTAAAACTGTTTGGCCAGTCAGGTAAGAACCTTTAAAACCCTATTTCGGGAAGTTATTTCACAGAATAAATTTGCTCACTGCTATCTGCTAGAGAGTGTTTTCCAGTAATATCAGTGCTTATCAAGTTTGTGCCTAAACTTTCATATCAGCACACCAATATCTGATAGCAGGTAATGACGTGATGACCTTTCTCTGCTAAGATTTCCTGAGGCTCGTTGCTGAAATAAACTGTAGCCTTGGATACACGTCTCCATAAGGGAGAGAGAAACCCAGAAACAGATCTAAGTCTGTTGGAGGCATGAAAGATAAAATAACTTGAAAATAGAGGTCAAAGAACGAATGAAGTATCATGAGAAAGACCTGATAGAGTCACCAAAGATGTAGTCAACTTGTGATTCTTTAAGACCCTACCCCTGGTTGGATAGATTTTTGAGGGATAGGGTGTTTCCGATGCAGCTATATAAAGTTGAGGGACCATTTCCCAAACAACGTCACTCACAAGATTTTACTGCAAAGTTCAAATTCAGAATTGCAGGGAAAAACATGTTGTTATTACAGTGAACAATTGCTCAAATACTATAGTTACACAAAAAGGGAAGATTTGGTGTTAATAACATGTCCTATTTGTTCTTTGATGATTTATGAGTAAAGTAGTCATTCCCAAAATTTAGCGTACATCAAAATCAAAGGGCTTATTTAAATGTATATTTCTGAATCTCATGCTGAGATTACCTGATTTTGTTGGTCAGAGCAAACAGAGAATGTACCTTTTTAACAAGTCCACAGCAAAAGCTGGTAGTGCTGGTCTCAGGATGACAGATCGAGAACTACCATAGTAACGTGACAAATGTATTTCATTAGAAATTGATTCTGGCCATAAAGCAGGAATCAACTTGGAAAGGTTGGAAAGATCATTAGTTTTGAAGCTGGCAAAATCTGGAATAGATTTCTAGATTTGTGATGTTTCAGCTGCAGACAACCTTAATATCAAAGAGTCACAGCTACTTCACTGAAAAATTAAAATTGTAGTGTTTGATATCAAGGCCTATTGTAAGGATTAATAAAATATTTTATGCAAAAATATTTTAAATGTTTTTATTCCATGTGGTTGTGATGGCACTGTTTTAAAAAAAAATCTGTGCATTAATCAGTAGTAGAATTAGATGGATCTAGTAAATTTACTGAAAATTTACAGAGCAACTGTAGGTCTTTGCTACAATAACTGGGAAGAATAGTGGTTGTCACCCTTATTACTTACCACAGATGTTGCTTCTTATGTATTTGCAAATATCCCTACATTTTCAGTCTGAAAGATCATCCCACTACAATAAAATCTTGTTTCTTCTTGCTTTTATTAAAAGCTGAGTTCAGAGGTCAATTGCATTGTTAATAACCTCTTCTTTCACCCTAGTCTTCATACAAAGTCCAAGCATTCTAGATCTTCAGTCATCACACATTTATTCCCATGTGGCTCCAAACATATTCTACGACCTGTCTCCTATTCTTACCTTTTCTCTCCAAACCCTTTTTATTCTGCCCTTTGTGATTCAAGGTCTATAATGAACAGATTTTTCTATACCATGAAACTCTTCTTTAAACGTTTATTTTATAGCTGAAATGGGGCTATCTCCTGAAGCCCCAGATTTCCATGGTTTCTGTTCCCTTTCACACTCATGTCATGCACCTCAAAGCTTAGGCTAAGGAGTTTTATGCTACTCATTTTTATGTCCAATTAATTCTCCTTCTTCTGTTTTCACAAACTCTAGTTTCTTCTCCCACATATTATCAGATTACTGTTCCTTGTTTTTGTCATTTCTCTGCCTTCTCCCTTACCTTAGTGATATGGTTTGGCTGTGTCCCCACCCAAATCTCATCTTGAATTGTAGTTCCCATAATTCCCTGTCATGGAGGGACCCAACGGGAAGTATTTGAATCATGGGGGCAGGTCTTTCCCATGCTGTTCTTGTGATAGCAAATAAGTCTGATGAGATCCGATGGTTTTATAAAGGAGAGTTCCCCTACACACGCCCTCTTGCCTGCCACCTCGTAAGACATGCCTTTGCTTCACCTCCGCTTTCTGCTGTGATTGTGAGGCCTGCCAGCCTCACAATATAGTTCCATTCATTATAAATTACACAGCCTTGGTTATGTCTTTATTAGCAGCATGAGAACAGACTAATACACTTAGTCTGTTTTGTGTTGCTATAACAGAATAGCACAGACTGGGTGATTTATAATGAACAGAAATATATTTGAGTTACATTTTTGGAGGCTGGAAAGACCAAAAATTGAGTGAATGTCTTTGTGCTGTGTCATCTCATTTCAAAATCAGATTTCAAAAGGTAGAAAAGCAAGAGAGGGTGAAAGCAAGAGGGCAAAAGGGGACTAAACTTACTTTTATAACAAAACCACTTGGTGATAAGCTTGGTGAGCCCTTTCCCTCAATAATGAACATGAATCAATTCATGAGGGCTGAGCCCTCATGACCTAATCACCTCTTATTAAGACTCACCTCCTAACACTATGACATTGAAGATTAAGTTTCCAACACAAGAAATTTGAGGGATACATTTAAACCATAGCATTCTCATTCACCTGGATAAATGTCTTTCTTTTCATACAATTCTGCCATCATTCTTAGAGACTTCAACATCAAACCACATGGCCTAAAAATTCGATCTCTTGACCTTCTTAGAAATAAAAATTATTTTCTCCACTCAAACCCAGCCACTTGATGACATGATTGCATCACCAGCAATATTAACACATGCTATCATTTCCAAATACCTAACATCTTCTGGCCATCTATTTCTCTTCTGTCCTATTCATTTGCTCTTACTCCTATACAGTATTCAAGTTATCTATAAAACAATAATAGTAACAAATAATTTAAAAATTTTAAAAAGCATTAAAACTTTCTCAAGGAAGGGTGATTCATCTTTAACATTCTTTGGACACCTGTGGCAGGGATTTGCAGATATAAAAAACCCAAGTAGCACAAAATGACCCAACCTTATATCACTCTTCTCAGTATTTAATGGGGAAAAAAAATAAGAAAGCCAGAAAACTTTTAGCTGTATGTCCCTGTAAAAGAAAGGCTGGCAAGTTTTAAAATTTCTAGGTGAAAAGAGGCAAGATATATATCAACTCATTCTTCCTCTCTCCCCTACGCCTGCAACACACACACACACACACACACACACACACACACACACACACACACACACACATACCCTAATGGGCCCTGGCAGAATTGGAGCAAAAATATCCATCACATAGATAACCCATGGAGAAAGTAAAAAGTAAAGACTTTAGATCTTTGAGCCCCCAAAACTTGCTTTCTTACACAAATCCTACAAGACTGAATGATGACTGTAATGGGCAGCCTTTCCTGTTTTAATTCAGCAATTCCCTCTTTAAATTATGTATTAATACTTGCTTAAGTTCAGTGACTGAATTGAACCAATTCTACACATGGAAATGTAAGTGTCAGGGCTAATGGAGGAAGATGACTCTCCTGTTAAGCTTATACCAAGTATAGGATCTATAGCCATATGCCAGAATAAGTGGTCATGTTGATATCATGGGAGGAATTACAATGATCATTCCTTTGTTTAAACCACGTGGGTGTCGTTAGATAGACCAGACCATATGGTAAATGGACAAAAAAGATCTCAGCATTCTTTCTCGAGTTGATGCAGATGGAGGTTTTGGAGCAGTTCCAAGAGGGTGATTGATGACTGTACCACAACCTCCCTTATTACTACCTAATTTCTTTCCACTTTTTTTGCAAGAAAACAAACAAGAAGAAAAGATGAACACTATAGCAAATAACCTTAAAATGACAGTTTTTGGCTGCAAATGTATTAGAGCTATCTTGATTCTTCAGGAAATATTTGGGCAGAGGGGTGTTACTTTTCCTTTTGATTTTTAATATAATTTTAATATATATTTATACAGAGAGGTTAGGTCAGGGGAGAGAGCTAAAGGAGGCAACCAAAATACCTAAAGAAAAAAAAAATCCTCGATGATGAGATTTTGTCTGTTGGATGATAGATGGTCCAAGAATATTCTAGTGATATAATCTAGCAGTCATTGCTGCTCAATAGCTATCAAAGTCTTCATTGTATTAAGATAAAATATTTATGAAAGATTTCTTGAATATATTACAATAAATAATTCCTCTAGATTCTCTAAAATTTCTCTAGACACTCTAAAATAATCTACGCTTGAACTTTTGTAGACCAATAAACAACTGTACATCTGGATTGCATGGAATTGCTTTTGCAACCTTCCCATTCTGCCCCCGCCGTCACTACTACCACCACATTTCCAGGGTTCTCTGCTTCTACTGAATTATGTTTTGGTAACTTGCCCTTAGTCTATATGAAGAAGCTTGATAAAATACTTATATCTACTGTGAAGACATTGTTCACAGTGCTAATTGTGACTATTCTTGAGAAACAAAAGTCTTCGATGAAAGTATCAAGAAAAATGTTGCCTGTGTTGAGTCACTTGTTTGTTTTTATATTTTGGACGGTATGTATTATGTAGTAGATTATATTTTCCATTTTTGTATGACCTACTAAAAAACCTTAGAACCAACTTTGATGTCAACCTGTAACAAATATAAAGAAATTATTTCACTTACTTTAAATTTTATTTCATTTTCTTGCCAGTGATCTGCTTCTAGTACAAGTGATAATAAAAATATGTTAATATTTAATTTAAGATAAACTGCTTATATTGATAAAGAAAATAATCAGTGTGCTATGCAGATAAAAGGAGAAAATCCACTATTTTCTCACTGTACAACTTTCTACCTGTGCTTCAACCATAGCAGTATAAGAGATAATCTTGCATAGTTGTAAAGAAATATGCCTAGAATTGGACAGGATTTTGATTTCCAGTTCTTGATTTTTAGCTGTATTATCTTGGATATGTGTTTCAATCTCTTTAAGGTTCATTTTCTATAAAATATATATTACAGTCACATCTACTTTATAATAAAATGAGAATTTGATAAAGTGAAATTTCTAAAAGAAATATTTTAGTGTCTCCATCCATTATACAGATATTTAACACAGTGATATATACATATATGATATATACTAAATATGTATATATAATATACATGTACATACATAATGAACCAAAATAATAAAATCAGAATATCCCATCCTAAAATATGCTACTTTAGCATAAGAATTATTTTAAGCTGAAAGCAATTGTGGAAAAGCAATCTCTCTGTTCTTTTCCTATCTTCTAAAAGCAAAAATTAAATTTTCCTTGCAAAAGTGTTGTCTTTTCTCTTACCGGGAAGGGAAGACAACCTTTATTCCTGGAGGTGAAAATGGCACCAAGATGAGTTTGCACAAACTTAATAATACTAAATAATCCTTATCTTCCATTTGTTTGCCCCATATATTTTATCTTTCCACAAACTGTTACCCCTAGAAGCCCAAACCTTCTTTTCTTTTATCTTGTCGCTTCTCCACAATGTGCTATCTTTTGTTAAAATGGTATGTAGGCCTGCAAATTTAACCATTTCTTTGGATCTTCATTTCTTTTCTATGAAGGCATCTGTACAAATAAAAATAAAAGTATTAACATTCAATGAAAAAGAATGCCTTTTCTCCTGCCAATCCATCTTTTTATAGTCTAATTTGCAAGCCCCAGTGGTGACCCTAAGTGGATAGAATAAGTCCTCCCTTACAATAGGATGTTACAGTTGTGTAATAACTATTCAATAAATGATAGCTTTGCTATAGTATTTTCATTTTTCATAACTGTTGCCCTTCATGCGTGAGCTTTAAGTGGCATTACGTATGTAGAATCTATTCCCAGCTTTTTAGGAGTTTCCAAAGGAAGGAGAGACTTTATTGGTAGGCAATTGTAAACTCAATGTGATAGGAGGAGTTGTATGAGAAAAACACAAATTATGAGGTCAAATAATTTTGGAAAACAATGCACAGAAGTAAAAATAATTTATTTATTAAATGATTTTTCAGTGCTTTTAATATGCTAATATACACATAAATTCTTCAAACCAAGGGCATAGAACGTACTCTTTAACAAACTTATTTTACCATTTTACCATTTTTCTAAATCTACTTAAGATCATTTGGGGAACTAGATTTCTGGAACACCGATTTTGGGAAGTACTGTGCTATGCTAGAATTTCTCTTCTAATGTCCCTACTAAAGTGCTTGAAATTCTTATTTTTTTTGAGATAAGTCTTTAATTGAAGAATCAGTAAATCAAATCTAGGTAATATCAAAACTTTTAGGCCACAAAGTAAAATTGCCTGAGCTTTTTACAAGCACCCACCTAGAAGAAAACAAGGACTCAGACAGGTGGAAACATATCATTAGCGATACATGTCATAATGAAAAGAACAAATCCAAATTGAGGAACCACAGAAGTTACAACACAGCACCACGGAACCATGGGAAGGAGGTGATGGAAACTGGAAAAGGCACGCAAGAAAAGCAGTAGGTAGGAGTGGCTTGGGAAAACTTTATTACGCTGACCACTGTTGGCTCAAGGGCAGACGTGAAAGTGACTATATCATATATTAGATGGTAATAGAAGTGTTAAACGCAGTCTCCCTCAGTAACCATGAGAGATTGGTTCCAGGACCCCTGCAGATATCAAAATTGCAGATGCTCAAGTCCCTTATATAAAGCAGCAGAATATTTGCACATAACCTATGCACACCTTTTCATGTGCATTAAATTATCTCTAGATTACTTATAATACCGAATAAAATGTAAATGCTGTGAATAGTTGTTATATTGTATAGTTTTTAAAATTCACATTTTTATTACTGTATTTTTTATTGTTTTGTTTTCTAAATATTTTTTACCGAAGCTTGGTTGAATCCACAAATATGGAATCCACGAATACAAAAGGCCAACTGTCCTTTTTTGTAAGAGTTCCTTTTTGCACAAAATGAGGCATGATTTTAGTTTTAACTACGGATGTTAGGTGAAGAGTGAGGTATAAAAGATACCTGCATGTAAATCAATAGTCCTTACTGTCTGCTGTACATCATCATGATGTAGTGTTCTCAGTAAAAGAATCAATGTGTGGCTCCAGTCTAAACCAATTAAATCAGAATCTTCAAAGTTGAGTCCAGGATACTGGTAATTTTTAAAGCTTCTTAGAGATTTTAATACGTAGCCAGAATCAGAACCATTGCTTTAGAGCAAAGGCCAGTCAGGCAATAGTAGAGAGTAAAGGATAGTTTCTTTGAGGTAGCACTGAGAAGTGAAGTACTTTTCTCTCCGCCAAAAGTACGTCCACGACTTACAAATGCCCACTCAGGGGTAGAGAGAATTAGAAAATGTTTCTGATTTATTTCATGACACTTTATCTAGCTATACCTTTCTTTTATTCTCTCATCAAGTTGCCAAAGGCCATTTCTCTGTGGACATGAACCATCCTTAATCCCATACTCCACACTTAGGAATCCTATTGACCCTGAGACTAGCTGATGGGAAGAAGATGGAATTTCTCACTAGAGTTTTCTCACTATATTTGTGTGAGTCATCTTTTTTGAAAGAAGAATAAAGCTGATTATAAAATAGCTTCAGGGCCAGGCGCAGTGGCTTACGCCTGTAATCCCGGCACTTTGGGAAGCCAAGGCAGGCGGATCACCTGGGTCAGGAGTTCCAGACCAGCCTGACCAACATGGAGAAATTCTATCTCTACTAAAAATACAAAATTAGCCGGGCATGGTGGTGCATGCCTGTAATCCCAGCTACTTGGGAGACTGAGGCAGGAGAATCGCTTGGACCCAGAAGGCGGAGGTTGCAGTGAGCTGAGATCGCACTACTGCACTCCAGCCTGGGCGACAGAGCAAGACTCCGTCTCAAAAAAAAAAAAAAAAAAGAAAAAGAAAAAAAAAAAAGCTTCAGTTCGGTTTCAAATATTGGTGAATTTTCTCTTCCCTGCTTCAGCTTATGTTTAAATATCAGCTGAGAGATTCTAGAAGAAATGATGAATTTGAGGATGGTATTTAAGCTATGGTGACTTAGGATAGTAGGCACATCAAAGAGAAAACGAACACCTATCAGAGATAGGACCTACTCTGAAAGTGTACCTAGGGCTCACACAATGGCTGATTTGGCGATGGTAGGGTATTATAGTGAGATTCACATGACTCATTTACTTGCTACGTGGAATATTGATCCTTCTGTGTAAATTCACCTTCCTCCAATGAACTTCCTCCAGTGAAATGGTTGCTTCACTTCTCAGACAATCCAAGGGGAAAGGGAAAAAAAATCCAATAGCTAAAGGCAATGCAGTAACCTGTATTGTGATGACAGTCTTATGCCTGTCATTTAGATAAATGTTGCTGTGCTAGAAAAGAAGAAAAAAAAAGCCTTTCGAAGTTATTCTTTTCAGCCAATGATAGCTGAATCTTTTTTTTTTTAAACCAATGAGTGGAACATAACAAGGACATAACTATGCAGAGTCACATTACTCAAAATTTTAAATCAAAGAAGCATTTTTTTTTTCCATTTCAAATAGCACAAAAACTTTAGATGGGCAGAATATAATTACTCCAACATACATCAATCCAGATCACTAAAATTTTACACCAAGCCTTTCTATTCTTCCCCTGACTAACTATGACA
This sequence comes from Gorilla gorilla gorilla, assembly GCF_029281585.2. NCBI lineage: Eukaryota > Metazoa > Chordata > Mammalia > Primates > Hominidae > Gorilla > Gorilla gorilla. The sequence continues at coordinate 42,343,671 of NC_073235.2, read as the reverse complement.
AGGCAAGCATTTCACTTGGAGAAATGGCAGGGTAGTTGGGGGAGGTGAGGAGGAATGGAAAGAATGTCATTCACTATAAATACTGTATTCATTAAGATTAAGAACACTTTTACTTAATATTAACATAAATGACATTCAAGTACAGAATGACTCCTGTGATTTTTTCTGAATAGCCAAGATAACACAGATGCTCTAGTGATTTGTTTTTCTGTGTTAGAACTATTTCTGCCTCTTCTATTATACATGCGACCCCCCTAGTGTCTTTGAGGCAAAGTGGCATGTTCTTTTGCATTAACAAGATGTGTCCAACTAAACAATTTCATTAGTATTTTTCCATACTGTTAAAATAATATTTCTGTCATGTCTCCTCATTTTTCTGTCTTAGCATAATTATCTATTTTATCTGACTAACAGGACAAATCCAACAACTGACTAGCTGTAATTATTAATAATAAACTTGTGTCTGTTAACAAAATGAAACACATTAAAGGGGAGAGAAACATATTGATCCAATTATATCTCCATATGTCATTTAAAACACTAAAATGGGACAAATTTATTCAGAAATATTTATTAAGAGGCTATGATGTATCTCGTACCATTTTAAGTCCTGATTCCAGAGTAGAGAACAAAACTGAACAAAAATTCTTTCTCTCTTGAAATTTACATTCTGGTAATATCTTTGTAAATGGGAGATAAAAAGGAATGGAGGATAACAGGTCTCAAGACAATTGTCAAAGTTAAAGGTATAATGCTGTAAATATAATTTCCGCATCATACATGATAATAGTATTAATAACAGTCTATGTTTACTCAGTACTTACTATGGGCCATGAATTGCTCATTAAATGGAATCTTTTAAGAAAACTCATTGACTCTTTTGAGTTTGATAGTTTAATTATTTCAATTTTACAGATGAGAAAATTGAGAGTTTCAGTAATTTCCCCACAGGCACGCAACTAAGAAGTGGTAAAGCTGGAACCCACACACGCAGACTGAAGATCTGTGTTCTTCACCATTTGGCTTTTGGTGCCTTCATTCTACACAAAGACCCAAAACTAGATATAAAGCCCAGAATTTCAATGTTGAACCAGTGTTTCTACCTGTAGTGTTAGATCTTAGCTATTTTTATATTAATATAAAAATTATTCCTTCTTAAAAATCTTAGAACAGGTGAGGATTTGGACAACTAGGTGAAGAAACCGTATCTTCTACCCTAAAGTGCCAAAGAATTGTCCAAATCACAGTCATTATTTTATGAAAGTCAACAATATAACAGAGAACACAAACTCCTTATACCACTTAGTGTCATAAGGAATGGGTTAACTGTATTTTTTCATTATTAGTCTACTTACAATACAAATATTAATTGAGATTGTGATCTAAAATTGATTAGTATTTATATTGCCAATTTTCACCTAGAATGATTTATCTTCCAAGTCACAGTGTTTTGTGATTTTCATTGTATTCTTTCTTCCTTCTATCTGCTTGCAGTAGAAAGAAAGTTATAGAATGATTAAGATTCATGTAATCAATGGCCTTTACCAGGCAGCCCTGCTGTTATCCAATTCTAGTATTTATCTCAAAGTAAGGTCCATTCCATTCTTCCTAGCTGGAATTCCAAACATTTCCCACACTTTTTTGGTTCCCAATCTAATTTTTATTATTCTTGTTCTCCCAGAATAACATTAACTGACATCATTTTATATAAATTGCTTCAATCACACTCTATGTATTTCAAAAATGTTTTTTTATTTTTATTTTAATTTCTATATTTTTAAACATGCCACTTTGCATACTCTTCCAACTCTTTTCAATTATGTTTTCCAACAACACCTTATATTTTTCTTGATGTTCTTGCCACAAAGTCATCTTTCCTTTTTCATTTTTCTGCAGTTTATCATTCACACATTCTTTACTCCTTGGCCTAAGACACAACATCTTTTGGAATCGAACTTCTCCATGCTTTTAAAATATCCTTTTTCCTGACTCGACTTCCCTTCCAAATTACTTGCCATTTACTGCTGAGTAATTCAAAACAGGAATCTGTTTCACTGTTGTTTCACAATATACCCACACACCACACAGTCTGGAAAAACTCAGCTGATAATGATCTCTTAGAAGGAACTAGTGACTCCCCAATAGATATATTCATGACTTTACTTTTTAAAATTATAGAATATATTCATGACTTTAGTTTATAAAATTATAAAATGTCACCCTCTACCTTTTCCTTTCTTAATAACTGTATTCATCCAATTTTTCATACTTTTAAGAATATTCTTTTGTAGATGCCTTTGTTGCTTCTTCCTGTAATTGCTTTTTAATGTTAAGTTCCCCACTATTTGAATATCACCTTTCTCTACTTTTGCTTAGCACTTTGCCTTTGATAGTATCACGTAAGGTCAGAGTTTCAATTTTGACTTTTAAGTTGATGATGACTCCTAAGTTCATATCTTTAAGCCTTGATTCCTAACTAGCTTTTAAATATCTGAATGTAAGCATTCTGCCAGTTCCACTCTCACAGGCCAGAAGCAACCTCAGTAACGCCTTTTCCAAGTCTGCTACTCTGCCTTTACTATGGTTTGAGTCACCATCAGTTTTTCTCTCTAATACACTTCTCAAACTGTCTCTTATGCTCTTATATCTTTTTCTTACTTCTTATTTTTGTGATCTCTCTTCTATTGCCAATGCTTCTGAACCAGCGGTCCCAACCTGTGTGCCAGGACTATTGTAATAGTTTCCTAATTCCTGCACTTACTTCCAATCTCATGGTTTCTAATCTATGATTCATATAGCCATCACATTTCTCTTCTTAAACAGAATGAAGTTGACAGTTTCCTTCTTCAAATGCCTGCACTGTCTTCTATTTCACAGAGAGTGGTACTCAAAATATTTGCCTGGCATTTAAGGTTCTCTCTTATCAGGTCACCAAAAGCCTTCCCACTAAAGGTAATCATCATACCCTGCAGTTACTATTCCTTAAATATTTCATCTGCTTTCCCATCTCACTGATTTCATTTATGTCATTTTCTCATATGATTTTATTCCCTTAGCTATCCCCATCATTTGTTAATTATCTCATCTTCCTGAATGTCCAAAACCTAGTTATATCCCTTTTTGGCATTCGCACACTTTGGACCCTGTCATAGTGCATATTGTATTAAATGAAATTAAATAAATTTAAAAATATTTGTGTTTTCCAAATAGATTTGGAACAGTGGAAACATAGCTTCTTGTTAAGATAACAAAGATCCATGGTAGGAATTAGTTGCCAGTGGCGCAGTTATGATTTTAAAAGCACTGTAAAAATGGTTACATTTAATCTTTACCTGGAATCTTATATTACTACAATTAACAATTCATCATGAATAGTTTTTTCAATTGTGTTAATTTTGAGAAATTAATGTGGAAGTTTCAGGGAACAAAACTTATGTGTATGTATGCAATAAAATATGTCTATATTACTATATCTGAAATATATTTAACATAATAATAAAATTTCCTGATTATACGACTTAAATTATACATGAAAAAGAAAGTGCTTTTACATTTTAAAACAGAATTGAAGTTTGAAATGGTAGTAAATATATGCTGCAACACAGTGTACTCTGACAGACCAAAGTTGTATTCTGCCATTAAATCCCAATCCATCTTATGTTTCATCAGAAATAACTCTGCTGTATTTATGTTTCATATAAATCACACAGATATAAATAGTACTTTCATATTAAAATAGTAAATTAATATCACAAATAATAAGTAAAAATAGTCAACACAGCTGGAAATGTCCTCACTGGCCATTGTGTTTCCATCATTATGAGGGAGTTACACTTAACAATAAATAGCAAATAGATGATTCCTTTTACTAAATTTTACTTCCATTGATGGAGGTTGTGTGCCATTTGTAGCTTTCTTCTGTCAAGCATTCCTTTAATGTGTTACAGTTTATCTTTTTTACTTAACAGTAGTAGTTTATAACTCTGGGTTCTAGCTTTAGATGTGTCACCCAGTTATCTTGCACAAGGCATTTCATTAGTATATAGTTCAATTGCCTCATCCATGGTAAGTTAGATGTGAAGATGAAGCTATAATGAATAAGTTGGTCTTAGTAAGAGTCTTGGAGACATTTATGAATAAGTTGGTCTTAGTAAGAGTCTTAGAGACATTAATGAATAAGTTGGTCTTTGGAAGAGTCTTGGAGACATTTAGTCAAGTTGTGTGTGCGTATGTGTGTGGGGTGGGTGTGTGAGAGAGAGAGCAAAAGAGAGAGTGGGAGGGAATCAGTGAGAAAGGTGTAATTAAAATAATAAAGTGTTTTTAAAAGGGGGAAGAATAATTAGCTAAGTTAAAAATGCATATACAGCAAGAAACATTTATTACATGGTCTTATATACTCTCCCAGTGTTTTGCACACTTACACAATGGCAGGTAACTACTCTTTCATACTTATTCGTAGCTTGTCTTCTTAAATAAATCACCATTTGACCCTTTGACTCAGAATATTGGTGACAGTGGAAATGGGCAAGTGCCTGAAGTTGAGTTCCATTTCTCATTTGCTTTCAGCAAGAACAAATGAAAACCCACAGGTTTTGTGAAGCAGATTCTCTTTATTGGTAGTCTGGAGGCCTTACTAATTAGCATTTAGCTATAAGTAATGCAAGGGTAGCTGGTATTAAGTAGAGTTCTGTGTGATCTCTTATTTCTTTGCTATGTTAAAAGAGAGCTTGGGGAATAATCAGTGTACAGACTATGTTTTCTGGAAATTACATTAAAACCTTTATTCATACTTTAAGGGCAGAATCATGTTTCCATTTATTTTTTTTATAGTTCTAATCTTATTTATAAAAAGTTTAATAATTTCCAACACAGTCATTTTCAAAGGACATTTTCAAAACCCTCCTATGTCATTTCTTCTCTTGATTATGTTGTTGTTCTACTTCTTATTTCTGGGGTCTTTTATGTTCTAACAGAACCATAGCCCTATATCCTCAATTGGGAGTTAGGGGATTGCCAGTGAAGTAAAGGAAGCTAAAAAATTAGAAGTACATTCTCCGCAGTCTCTATTTCATCCAAAAAATTGCTTCTTTCTCCAGACAATATTTGTCACTATGGCATTTAACCCAGGGTTAGAGATTTTGTTTTCTACCACAAAGTGGTTAGATTTCCTTCCTAGTTGCCTACATTCTCTTCTCCTCATATTCTCCCATCCCTTGTCACCCTTGTCTTTGGATATTCCCAGATAAAACCCACCTCTACCCTTCCTCAATGACTCAGAAAAGACCCACCCCCGTTCTTCCTGATGGTTCCCACATGATTCAAATGAGTTTCTTCTCAGCCTCTATCAAACCCTGAATCCCCTTTGTTTTGAGATATTTCTTATTAATGAATGTTTTTTCTTTTGCTATAGCCTGAGTAAAATCATCTTGTTTGTCCAGTGCATTCTGTTTTTTTTATATCTGCAACAAAGTTAAAATTCCAAAAAAGTTTTCTCAACACACCTATAGCCAAGAAGGTATTTGTCTCTTGTCTCTCACGGAACTCATGAGAATGCCTTAATGGCATAAGGCAATATTTCATTGAACTGGTGATGTAAAAATATGAAAAACATATTTTTGTGTGTGGATTTGTGGCATTAAGTGTTAAATGAAAAACTGAAATAGAAAGAGTGAGGAAATTTAACATATTAAAGTAATATGCTACTGTTTGAAAGATACACACTATTTTCTGAAATTAATGAGATTTATCCAGTTTTAATGCTCTTTGAATAGAAACATTGAGTGAAAATCTTGCTAACAATAGAAAATTTAAAATTTCTTACCAAATTTCTTTCTGAAAAACATCATGAATATGAAGGTTTATTGGATATTTCTGTAAATGTACTGTGGAAGAGATAATTCTTCATTTAAAGTATGTATCATCACTGGCATGAAGTAGGATAGTTAGGTTCAAGAAACAAAGTCCTGTAGAAATTCATTCACTTCAGTAGAAGTTAAGAAATATATAATGTTCTTATGTTTCATCCTAAGAAAATGTATAACTAATTCATCATGTAAGAACAGCCCCCCGAGAATAACTTGTGTTTGGAAATGGCCTCGGTGGAATTACAAAATTGCTAACAAAATTAAATCTCATTATACCATTTAAGCACCTGATTTATATGATGAAAGAAGCCAATATTTGAAGACATCTAGAATCTAATAGACTAAATACTAATACTGAGAAATTTATTTTAGGTGGATTTTTCCTTACAAATTGTTATTGGCCATGCACTATGTTAATTTCATTGTATAAATATCCTGGAAACACCAAAGAAAATTTAAAAAGCAAAATCCTTGCCCCTGCAGGGTCATATTGTACATTCCAGAAAACAAAAACAGTAAAAAAGAGAAACAGAGAGGAGTGAGATATGGTTATTGCCAAATGATTGGTTTAGAAAGCATTTGAAAAAGTGCCGTGAATACACGACATAATGTAAGTAAAGAAGGAAGCAAAATGCCTGGTGTTTAATGAGTGGTCAGTACATGATATCTGAAAACACTGTCTTCTCTAACGCTAGGAAGACCATCTAGAGAGAAAGAATGTAAATGCTACTTGAAAGGAAAAGAACCTGATTGAGGGGGAAACACCAGAAGACAGAATCCTACATAGCAAAAATAGAAAAAGCTAAGATATTGAGAAACAACATGTATAACATGAACATTTACAGTTCTTAATTAAATCTCATGTCCTTCACTATGTTTTAAAGATGGGCCATAAACCCATGGACAAACATAAAGCCATAAAATCATTATCCTCCAGGGCGTGCTTGGGTTTGAAGTGGACTTGCCTGAATGGACATGTACTTTGAAAGAAACCCTAGAGGGTCTTGTTCTTCTTTTCACATGAAATTCATGGGATTAAGTAAGCAATTTGTAGAAGTAGTTGGAAATAAATGTGTATAAGTACATGACAGAAAATGCAGGTCAGTAAATATCCAGCTAAGAAGTGTGGACTGGAGGCAGAGGGAAAGCACAATAGTATTTAGTGGTAGGGCAAAGGCAGAGTGATGTGTTGGGGATATATATGTCAGTTATGTCATTTGGTTGGTTGGAGGGAGGGGAGAATCAAAGCAAGGAAACCAGTTAGAAGATACTTGGAATATTGAAAATGCCTAAAACTAAGCAAACTCACCTGAATATCTTCACAATTTATGAGTAACAATGTTGCTGCTATTTATAAACCAACTACAGTGTTCCAGTTTTCTATTGCTAAGTAACAAGCCCATCCACACATATTACGCTTGGTGATGCCATGAGTCATGTATTCAAAAAAGGTACAATGGGGCCTTAGCTTGGATTTGAACAGCTCAGGTGACAACATTTGGGTAGTGGAATTATTTGGAAGTTTTTCTCTCATTCTGGTACCTGGGCGGGGATGACCTGAAGGCTGGAGACAGCTGGGACTATGGACCAGGTCACCTAATTGAGGCCGGACCTCCTCATGCAAGTTGGTCTTCTCAGAATGTGGCATATGGATTCTGAGGAAGACACTATCCAGAGGAAACCTGTGGAGAGTGAGTGAGCATTCTGAGAGATCTAGGTCAAAGTTGCAAGGCCTCTTCTGACCTTGCCTCAGACGTCAAAGGCAAGCAGCATTATTTCTTCTGCATTGTCTCCATCAAACACTCACCCAGATTCAAGGGAAGGGGACATAGACATCACCTTTCAATGATAGGAATACCCAAGAATTTGAGCCCATGCTTTAAAGTGCCACATATAGATAATCATGGAAAAAAATGTGTTATAGTATGAAATAAATGCAGCATTAGCAAGTCTTTTCAAAGAACCTACTAAAAATTGCATAGTATTTATTTTTGACATTACTCATGCAATTCTATTAATATAGTAGTGATGGGGTTCAGAACAAGCCAAATCCAAAACATTGGCACCTTGATGTTTGATAAAACAGCAGAAGCAGGAGGATCATTCTCACTGCCCTCTACCTTTCTCCCTAGAATCAGGTCATGAAACCTAGGAAGAATTTTCTGACCTTCCCCTGAAGCAAGTCAAGATTCTCATTCAAGAGGTGCCCTCCCTATACCTAAAGAAAATGAACATCTTTATCTCTGAAGACACAGGGACACAGAGAAAAAACTGAACAAACAGGCCATCCTAAGTTTGCCCTAGTTAATTACCATTAGACTATACCCCCTTTTCCAATCATACCTCCCTACAGCCGTCCACTCTTCATTAAACCTAAGCATAAAAATGGTTTCTTCTCTTTCTCTGGGTCTTCATTTCTGAAGGCTCATGTGTTATGTACAACTTACCTTAAATAAACTTGTAAACTTGTCTCCTTTTAAGTTGTCTTCTGTTATAGGGTTCTCAGCCACAACCCCAGCAATAGGTGAGGCAAAAATTTCTTCCCTGCCATCCCCCACCTCCATAATAGTCACAGTTAGGAGTCATGGAATGAGCAAAGTGATACTAGCAATGCTGAAGTAATAAAAAACACTAAACAATTAAAAGCCATTTTCTAATTCAAAATTATTTTATCGGGAGCTTAAGGGTTTAAAAAAACATTTGAAACACTGTTTGGTATTTCTTAGAAATGAATGTTTGAAACTACAGCTGGTCTTCTCATGCAAAAAGCATACAAATTAAAAATGACATAATTAATTATCCAGATGCTTCAGATGTCAGCATTTGCCACCACTTTCGCCATATCACCACTCATTTAGTTCAAATGTTTCATTGCACTTAGGTGCTTGGGGTCGCAAATTTAGGTAGAAAATTTGGTTCACTCTCAAGGCTGCCTATCACCATATGTTTTGCTTGGGCATGAAAAATGAGAAGAACCTAAGCCTTTGCCACGGAGTCAGGTAAAGTGTTTCCATCAATGGCTATTAAGTTTGAGTAATGGGGTTTTAAAGAGACAACTTGCAGTGTTGCTCTTTAGGAACCTCGACAGCAATTGTGCTTTAGCTGCAGTTTCTATGATCCAACTGTAGCTTTGGCTCCATGCAGCCCCTTGCCTGTGTCACCACTGCTTGAACCCCCTCTATGGTATACATCTGTTACCAATTCCCTTTCAAAGAGCATCTGCTGCCAGGAGAGGAAAGCTTTTAATATGTTGATTTATCATCATCAGATACAGGGTTTTTATTGCTTGCATTTGAATATTATATTTAAGGTGCTTTGTGATTACAGATGTTTTACATATAAATTGCTTTATATTAGGAAAACCTTTTATTCGGTATTTTTGAGGAAACTTCACATTCATGTGTTTTACATTTTAATATCTTCTGCATTGCTGAACGCTTGTGAATTGCTTTCTGTCCATAATGGTAGTCAGTATGAGCAACAGCATCTGTGACTGTTGCTGCTTCAAGGAGAAAATTAAATGTGGTTGTTTTTTCTGTTCTAGGGAGTCAGAGTTTATTAATTACTAAAGAAAACTTTGACTGTTATTTTATCCCCAAAAGGGACAGAGTAGGTCACTACAAAAAATAACCCCACTCCATAACCTTTGTAAACCAGAAAATGATGTCAGTCAAGTTTCTCCTTTTCTCTCCCTTGTCTCTTGCAGTCTTAAGAAAATCTGGAAGTCTTATGTACTGTATGGTCTTTGAAATAATAGCACCATCTACTGTCTGAATCTGAATTCATTCATCATGTTAAGGAAATGATGAAGACGGTAGAGATGGAGGAAGTGCTCTAAGTCATTTAATAATGTGACTCAAAGTAAATAACATATAAATGAAAAATGTGAAAATTCTCACCTAAAGTACAAAAACAAAAGTAATCACATCCGGGCATAGTCACATTAAATACACATTGTGAATTACTCTTTTTCATTAAGAAAGACTAGAAGATCATTCTGAAATCCACACGAAAGACAATGTCTTTATTATCATCATTATTATTTTAGTTCTCCAGTGTCAACTTATTTTATATTCATTTAGATGAAGGGTAGGGGTGCAAGACGTAGACTCAAAATACCCTAAGGAAATCCCTATCTCTCAGCCTGGCATCATGATGTAAGCCTAAGTGCTCCATTTCTGCACCGAGTGCCAGCCCGCTCTCAGGGAACACTTCTTATAGTGGGAGTTGCTTGTAGTCTTGACTGTTCTCTGTTCTCAAGTCCTTCTCCCAAAGGAGTCATGGTATTTCATTAAAAAACTCAACTGTCTGTATAAATGATCATTGAAAGTACGTCTCAGGGCTCTCATAACAATAAGCCACTAGCTATTTGAAGAACATAGAGGGGAATTCAGGACATTCTCCAACCCTCCTTCATGCTGATTTCTTTCAATGAGCAAGAGGTCACTTGTCATTCTGCCTCAAACACAGTTATTTCCTTAACCTCATAACTCCCAAAGAGCTGTCTTGCCTCCCACACATCTATTGCTGGCTGCACATTGCTCTTTCTTCCTCTGGCGCTGGCAGCCAGCTATTCTATAGACAGCAGGAATTTTATGCTCTCTGTCCGGTTTATTATCTCTTTTCTAAATCAATTCAGAAGGTTTATTTTCTCTATCTGGCCTCTGTTCCCTTTCCTCCCACTTCCATTCTACTTCACCTTTGATTCCAAAAGGAAATCTGAATTGAAATGCCTCACTTAAAAATTTTTTTTTAATTTCGTATTTATAAATAGCCAATGACCTTTGCATAAAATAAATGCTTGGAGAAAACATGTATTCTCGCAATTGATTTTCTTATTCTGTTCAATTTATTTGAGATGCCAAGAAACATACTGAGCAGGAAATAAACAATGGGATAACTGAAATATAAACTATGATTCCACACTTATTTACTAGATATTAGTTACCTCTCCTCTTTCTGCCAAACTATATGAAACCCAATCCCGGACTTCAGAGGAGCTTATAGTCAAGTTGGTCATTCCTTATCCTCTTGTCTTTTTAAAAAGTTACTTTGGCTGGGAGCGGTGGCTCACGCTTGTAATCCCAGCACTTTGGGAAGCCATAGGCGGGCAGATCACGAGGTCGAGACCACGTGAAACCCCGTCTCTACTAAAAATACAAAAAATTAGCCTGGCGTGGTGGCGGGCGCCTGTGGTCCCAGCTACTCGGAGAAGCTGAGGCAGGAGAATGGCATGAACCCAGGAGGCGGAGCTTGCAGTGAGCCGAGATCGTACCACTGCACTCCAGCCTGGGCACAGATGTAGACTCCATCTCAAAAAAAAAAAAAAAAAAGGTTACTTTATTATCTGTTTATCTCCATTGTAGAAGCTAAATACTGGCCAACTAGTTTTCTACTTAGTCTAGTCTTATCTTAGTTATTATTACAACTATTGCAGGATAATATTTTAAAATATTAACTCATTTTTATTCACTGGGAAAAAAATCATTGCTTTATATATGCGTTTCCTTTGGTGAGAGAGTGGCTGTGACTGGCAATTGATAAATTAATAGATCAATCAGTAAATAAAGTCAATTGAGCCACCAAATATATTTATTTAGAAAAATTTGTGGCAGAAAACAATAGTTATAAAAGTCAATACATTTAATGTGCCAGCTATTTTTTGTTTGTTTGTTTATTTGTTTTCTGAAAGAGGTAAAGGATCTTGAAAGTCAGAAAGCCAAGCTCCAAAGGGAGCAAAGCAGTAAGATCATCCACAAGCAAATGTAGGTAATGATGACAAATGATAATTTAAGTGCTGGTTTCCCACTCAAATGAGGTTATAATTCAAAGGTTATGGAGAAGACTGGAGAACATTGGAAGAAGAGAGCTTGCTGACAGTAGGCAAGAAAGGCACTTGTCTTGGGTGCTACATTTAAGGGTGTACCAAAAAATTCAGTAATCAAGATAAGTAATATTTTAATGCAATGTTTCAAAAAAATCCACGATAAATGAAGTATCCAAATTTTAAATAAAGACAGAGACCTTAAAGGTGAGTGAATTTCTCTGACAGGACTACAAGTCATGACTGTATCCTAAGTGAGTCTCAGGGGAGGAGCAGTAGAAACTGTAGAAGATAAAACCAAAGATGGGCTTAGAAGGACTTGGGGGCAGCAGAGTTTTCCATTACAGACCCCATTCATCCTCATCATAGTCTAGGAAACGATGAGGATTTTGAAGAAGTCATGAAGCTCTAGCCAGGCAGGACAACTTTGTTAGTTCCAAGAGAAGCTTGCTAAAGTTAAGAGACATTAGGATCATGGAGGGTAAACAGCTATGGATTTCATGAGGTTCAGAAGTCCTGAGGAAGGTCAGATGAAACAAAGGTTCTGAGCCTGAGACAAGAAGGATTTAGATGAGATGGACCTAGCAACTGACCATGCTGTGAAGGTCACAGAGTCAGAGACAGAAGCCCAGGCTGATGAGAACATGGGGAAAGCAAAGCAGATGCCATCAGGACACAGAGAAAAGGTACACAAATGAGACCTGAGCCACGTGGACATTTCCCCTAACACCTCACAACTGAAACCACCCCAGGAAAGAGAAAGAGAAGGAGAGCTACGCATTTGACTCAGTCATTACCCAAAGGAGAGTACATTTTAAATTGCAAGTGACCATGAATGGAAATGAGGGTTTCAAAAGGTAAATTTCGTTTAATTTTAGCAATCTAAAATATATATTTTTTTCTATTTGCATTTAGTAACTCAAAGGTGTGGTCGTGGAACATTAGTATCAGTTGTCACCTTGGCGCAGAATCTTGGGAGCCACACTGCATTTGCAAGGAAGAATCTGCATTTTAGTTAGATTCCTTCTGTGAGAAAAATAAAAGTTCTACTATCAAAAGACCGCTCCATACTAATGTAGAAGAGGAGACAGACAGATAATACAACATGAATATTGGGAAAACATTATCAGATCCTGTGCATGTAAGGTAATGGGAAAGTAACTACAAAGCCTGGACAGAATTTCACACAAATCTACTCAGAGTCTAGATGCAAACAATTAAAACTTCTCTTACTTCTCTGAGAGATAAGACTGTCTCATCTATGCCTGTTGTAAGCCCCTAAGCTAGTTCTGGAGGTAAGTGTTCACAGTTTCAAGAGTTGGAAGGCTCACAAACTTGCACTGTAAAATCAAAAGATGAAGCCTTTTAATCAGGTCTATTGTGTTCTCAAGGAGACACTCTAAAAAGTGGAAGCAGAGTAGGCAGTGACCTCCTCCTTAAGGAAAATTTCATGTTTACTTTTAGTCTTCATGACTGATCTTCACATTAACATTTGAGAAGTACTATGTCACACAAGCAATTGAAATAAATAATTTGGCATTGCTCCATTTCTCAGTACTCAGGGCTATGACTACATGTGTAGGTTTAATTCCTTCTCAACTTCTGGGAGATCTCTAATTACATCAAGAAGACAATGGTCAAGAACAGGGTCATCAAACTTTTTGTAAAGAAACAGATAGTAAATATTTGGGGCCATATAGTTTATTTTGTAACTACTCAACTCTGCTGATGTAGGGTGAAAGCAATCATAGAAATACATAATGAAATGAACCTGACTATGTCCCAGTAAGACTTTATTTACAGCAACAGGCAGCATGCCCGATTTGGCTCACTGGCCATAGTTTTCCAAATTATCTTATAGAATGTTCTATGAAACGATTCTTCTAAATATAAGGCAGTGGTAACTAAGGAATAGCTCACTGGCCATAATTTTCCAGATCATGTTATAAAATGTTCTGTGAAATTGTTCTTCTAAATATAAGGCAGTGGTAGCTAAGGAATAGTGTTTGCCTCTCTGCTATGATCATTTCATCATAATTGCCAAATTCTCTAGCCGTCTTGTCATATAGTCTTTGTGACTGTAGAGCCATTCATCTTTGTATTGTGCAGTCTTAGCACATTGAGGGCATGGCTTTGCTTTTCTCAATCCTAGGTTATAGCACTTAAAACACTCAAAATGCCCTTTTACTTACACTGCTAATGAAATTCCTTTCTGTCAGTTTTTTACATATTACAGATAGATCAGATGTAGCATCTTTAAAATCAGTATAGAAATATTTCATATGTTAAGCATGCCTATTGTAAAACACTTGAAAAATAAGAGTTTAATAATGTTAAATCATAATGTAATAGTAGCAGTGTATCCTTTGAATATATAATGCTTTCTTGTTTCTCTTTTGCTCCTTTGTCCTTTGATTGTTAAACAAACAACTGGGCCAGGTAGATAGAAAAAATATTTCTGGGGCTTTGGGAAATTAAGTGAGATGCCCAAGGTCATGGGGCAAATAAAAGTTAGACCTTGGCTCAAATCTTCATTTCTACTTCCTATTCAAACACACTTCTCACCACAACATAGTATCTTTAACCAGTAATAGCACTATATATTAATGTGGTTGACAAAATCTGTAGTTAAAACCCACAATTTTCTTCTAGCAATGTCCTCAATTTTATTAGTGACCGAGACAGAACTGTTACATGTGTTTCTGTTTTCTTTTATTGCACTCTGTATCAATGCTCATTTCCCTTTTACCGAAATTTTTTAAATTTGTTTTCAATGAACTGTTATGTGTATTTTATTTTTATACAAATAAAATGGATTACCAATTAGCCAATAAACTTCTTTCTTTCAGTAAGTTATGTTCTTTGAGATACTCATAAGTGACTTAATTTACCCAACGACGTCCAAAATAGATACTAGTTTCACACTTTTCGTATTTTCAGTCTCTCATATCCCTATTCATACGTTGGAAATCATCTGCCCTCATTGTCTTGTTTTTCTTTAAGTAACTATTAGTTTACACCTGAATGTACATATTATTGAACTTTTAATTTTATTAGAAAGGTCTAAGTTTTTATCTGTGTTCTCTTTCCATGACTGCCCTATATATCTTGGCAAGATATTTAATGAAGTTGAAAGAAAGAAACTTTTAAATTCTGTGCTTGATAGTCCACCTTTAGGAATCGGGAAATCTGTCAGACGCAGTGGTAAATATGGATAAGGTATGAAAACAATGAGAAGGATCTGTCTTCCTTTAGGTGGTGTCCTTTCCCCCAAACTACTCTTAGTTATTTCAGGAAAAAGAATATGTTAGTACTGCAAAAATGACATTATAATGCAATTCCTTCTTGTTAGTACTAGTGTGATTCTTTTGATACTTGCATATAAAAGTCTCCCAACATGTTTTTACTATAATGAATGGAAATGTATTCCTGCAAAAACCTTTTAACTTTCTGCTTAATGTGGGAATTCAAAAGGAAAGTGAAAAACTGAAAAAAGAGTGGAAACAGTCAGCTAAAATTGCAAGTATAGGTGCACAGCTTATACGTATATAACAGACAGGTTGTGTCCCTGAAATAATTCAAGTTCCCTGACTGTATTGACTACTCATCTTAATATTTTTCATGTATTTTTGACTTATTTAAGAACATATTTGAGGCATCTAAAAGCCAGAATATGAATAATAAAATGTTGGTAAAAATAAGTAAGACACAAGAATCAAAAGTAGGGGAAAATAAAAATGGAAGTAAATACATACTGCTGGGTAAATAGGAGTAGGTAGTTATTACAGTCATTGCTGAGGTGAGAAAGTGGAAGAGAAAGGGGTGGCAGAGAATCAAATCCATGTATTCAGCCTGCATGTTCCACATAATTGTGATCATTGACCTTTAAAATAGATTGTGTATTTACTCACAGCTAGAGCAAAGAAGAGGAGCATGGCTATGATTATCACAGGGCACAGCTAAGCTACACCATCTTTTCTTTAGGTATTCAAAGCTGCATTACAACACTACAATATAAAAGCCATAACATAGTATCTTAGTATTATGGACTGAATTGTGTCTCCTCAAAATTCCTGTGTGGAAGTCGTCACCTCCAATGTGATTACATTTAGGGAGAAGGGTTTTAAGGAACTAATAAAAGCTAAAGGAGATCTTAAGAATGAGGCCCTAATTCAACAGGACAAGCATCACAATAAGAAGAGGAAGAGATACAGAGATACCAGGAGTGTGTATGTTGAGAAAAGGCCATGTGAAAACACAGTGAGAAGGCAGCCATCTACAAACCAGGGAGGGAGTTCTTACCAGAAATCAACGCTGCCACCACCTTGATCTTGGGCGTCCACCCTCAGAACTGTGAGTAAATAAGTGTTCATCGTTTAAGCCACTCAGTATGCAGTATTTGGGTTATGGCAGCCCAAGCTGATCAATAGACTCAGAAAGAGCACTATCAGCAATGTGGTAAATAAGTTATCAATTCATATTTCTACAGACCATACAACAATATTTTTTAAATGGCAGAGTACTAGTATTAGTTAATAACAGCTAAGAATAATACATAAAAATGATGCATGTAGAAGGCAATTCTTCATGAATCCAAGTAAATATAATCCTGATATAGTTTTGACATTTGCCCCCTCCAAATATCATTTTGAAATTTCATCCCCAAGATTGAAGTTGGGACCTAGTGATAGGTGTTGGGTCATGGGGGAGGATCCCTCATGGATGGATTGGTGCCATTCTCACAGGATTGAGTGAGTTCTAGTTCTATTAATTCATACTCCTCCTCTCTCTCTCCTGTTCCCTCTCTTGCCATGTGACATATTGGCTCCCCTTGCCTTCCACCATGAGTAAAACTTCCTGAGGCATTACCAGAAGCTGAGCACATGCTTCTTGAGAAGCTTGCAGAACCGTGAGCCAATTAAACCTCTTTGCTTTATAAGTTACCCAGGCTCGGATAACCCTTTATAGGAATGAAAAACAGATGGAAATAAATCCCAAATGTGTGTTGGGCCAACTCCATCTAAGGATAAAAATTAGAGAAAAAAGTAAAGGGCACCAGAGCATAGCCTCCAAGTGGGTGGACAAATAGGTAGATGAATGGATAGATAGATGGATGGATAAATGGTTTTAAAAAATGTGAATTTACTTGAGTCAGCTTTCAAACTATAAAAAATATTTTGTTTTTATATCATTTTAAATGGCATTTGTTATTAAAATAATATTACATGGTAACTGTATACTTAACGTTTTGATGAACTGCCAAACTGTTTTATCCAGTGATTGTGCCACTTTATATTCCCACCAACCACATATGAGGTTTGCAGGTTTTATTCCACTCCTAGGTATATACCCAGTAAAAATGAAAACATATGTCCACACAAAAATTTGTAAATTAATGTTCATAGTATTATTATTCATAATAGCCAAAAAGTGAGAATAACTTAATGCTCATCAGCTCATAAATGGATAAGATGTAGTTTATCCATACAGTGAAATATTATTTATCAATTAAAAAAGGAATGAGGTACTTATCCATGCTACCACATGGATGGACCTTGAAAACATGATGCTACATGAAAGAAACCAGACACAAAACTACTTAGGACATTTGAAGTGTCCAAAGTGGAGTGGAGCAGGAGTAGGGAAATAAATAAGAATTAACTGTTATGGGACAGCATTTATTTTGGGGTGGATGGCAAAAATGTTTCTAAAATTAATGGTGATGATGGCTGCACAAACCTTTATGATAAAGGTGAGTCATGCACTTTTAAACAGTGAATTATATCTCAATAAAGCTTTTTTTAACTTTAAAAAAATAATACAGTGAATATTTGGAAAATTTTAAAATTGGCTGTCATTTCAACAAGACACAAGTGATCACTTTTTATTTAGTCTTATTTTTGCATATGTATGTTATTTTCTTTAAAAATAGACAAAACATTTTTAGCCTTTATTTTTTGTTGCCTTTAGAATATACCAGGAGAATTTTCCATTACCATCAACCATTATTCTGTAGGAATTCTTGATGAATTTTCAAAGGCTTGGCAGAATCATCTATAAAGGGCAGCAACTTGTATTAGCTCTTCACATTAATAACCTCTATTATTCTCACTATTCTCTGGGAATCTTTATATTGTGGGCTATCATTATTAATGGAAGTGGAACCTCTGACTGTAGAAAAAAATCCTGAGAGTCCACTAAAGACTAATTACAACATGGTTGTGTTAATCAGTCTATCCACCTTCTCTCCCGGGAATTTATTTGGATGTCCAGATAGATGACACAATGCACTAAAAAATGTATTTGAATTATATGAATGTAATACTCACAATTAGCTGGTCATTCCCAGGAGGGGAGAGGCTCAAGCAGGGGTCTGATGGGAAGGCAAGCCAAGATTCAGGTTGCAGGGTAGGGGGTAGCCTGAGTTTTCATTGAGGGTGGGGAGTAGAGCTGGGATAGGAATTCCCATTTGGGCTGTAGGCTGTACTATTTAAAATTCCCTCTGGCCTGCTGAAGTCTGTGTGAGCCTTTTTATCCTGGTTACCCAGATATAGAGCAAGCAAGAAAGAGTAATGGGAGTCTAAAAACTGTCCACGGTCGAACATCAAAAATGGAATTGACTTATTTAATACAATGGCCAAGCTAACCTTTTATCAAGCATTTTTACTCCATGAGCTAAAAATCAACCATGCCAGTCATAGAAATATTTCTATCATATTACTGTAAAATGCCTTATTAGAGGCAATATAAACTCCTTTTAAATGTCTGAGCAAATCAAATATAATATATATTCCTTAAGTAATCAGACAAAATAATTTATTATATAGGTCTGTTGACCATGAACTAAATAAAATTTGAAGGTCACCAATCTAAGTAACAATTTTAGTTTCTGTCAAGCAAGCCCACAATGATTTATATATATGATCTGGTTCATAGCAAAATAGTGACAGAATCCTAGAAAATTGTATTAACTGCATCATCCATGCCACTGGAGTCAAACCCATAATTATAATAGCCACTCTAACTTTCTATAATATAACAAATCATCACACATAAGTTCTATAAGTAACTATATTTTAGATGCCTGAGAGAACAGTTTACAGTACCAACTTTCCCTTATGTCTTATGAAATGTCTGCTTATTACAACTTACGGCAAATAAATGGGTAGTATATATTTTAAATAATACCAATGTTTCTGAAAATTTTATTATTGGTATTAAATTTTCTTTTTATTTAACACCTTAGCCTGGTAAGTGAAGCCCTCCTTGATGAAGACACAGCTGATTTTAGCATCCCTAAAACTAATTCCCTTCCTACTAAAACTCGGACATGTTGTACTATATGTATTTCCCAAGTGCAGCATGCTGCAATGCCCGTCAATTAATTTTCTTATGGTGCTTTTCCTGCCTGAAATACAAGTTCCTCCCTTTTCCATATAATAAACAACAATTTAAAACTCATTTGGAGGGTTAAAGTTGAATATCATTTTCTCTAAAACCTTCCTTGATCACCCCAACAACTTGGGTAAGCCATAATCTTTCTTTTGTGTCTCTACTCTATGCTGTATATCTATAGATTTTGCTTGCTTGTATCTGTGGATTCTCTTTCAAGTCATAAACTCCTACAGTGTTGAGACTGTGTATTTTCTACTTATAACCAACACTCAATATAGTGACTGCTAGCTATCAAAAGGAAGGGAGGAAGGAAGGATAGAAGGAAGGAAACAACCTCACCAAAGGTTAAATTTCATTTTTATTTTGATAAAATTAGTCCCCTACTCTCCTAATAAATTTACTCACCTCTACAGTTTTAACGCTTATTTTCAAATTTATTCCATATGCAACTGAAATAAACAAAAGATGACCTCAAAAACACTGTGGTTTACCCCTTCTACTTTATTAAATTTCTACCCTTTCTAAGTCTCTATCACCACAATCTTGCTAAGGGTTCCCAGATCCTTCAAACAACCCACAGGTTCCTTGAGGTCCACTTTGGCGTCAATGGGGATTAAGCAATCTGTGAATTAAATCTCTCCCTCTCTCTCTCTCTCTGTCTTTTCTTCTTTTTTTTTTTTCTTTCCTTTTTACTGACCAAGGCTTGCTCATATTCTGGCATGTATTTGAGGGGTCATCTCTCAGCAGCTTGTATCAGTAAAAAGTGATCTGGCATCACACTGATTCATACAATATGCTTTCCTTCAGTCCATTTGCCTAGAACAAAAGAAGAGATTTTTAAACATGTAATCTCAGTGCCTTTAACAATGTGGTAAAAGATGTTTTCCAATTTTATAATTATTACCTATGTGGCATATATTTTATAATGCTGTTCAGCTATGTAATACTCTTATTACAATAATAATAGCAAATATGTATTATGAACATACGACAATAATATGCTTCTGAATTTTAGTTGAGATCGTTCACATAGCAATAATAGCAATTATTAATTCCATGTTACGCAGGCATGGGGCTAAGTTCTTTATGCTTGTCAACTCATTTAAACTTCATGTCAACCCAGAAAGATACGTCCTCTTTATTCCCACTTTATACAAATAGAAACCAAATCCTGTTGAGAAGCTGCTTGCTCTAACTCACACAGCTGTTAAATGGTAAAACTGGTATTTAAATTGGGGTCCTTGTGGAATACTCTGCAGCCATTAAAAAGAACGAGGTCATGTCCTTTACAGGGACATGGATGGAGCTGGAGACCACTATTCTTAGCAAACTAAGATAGGAACAGAAAATTAAATACTGCATGTTCTCACTTATAAGTGGGAGCTAAATGATGAGAACATGTGAACACATAGAGGGCAACAAAACACACTTGGGTCTTTTGGAGGGTGGAGGGTGGGAGAACGGAGAGGATGAGAAAAAAACTATTAGGTACTAGGATTAATACCTGGGTAATGAAATAATCTGTACAACGAATCACCATGATACAAGTCTACTTGTGTAACAAACCTGCACCTGTATCCGTACACTTAAAATAAAAGTTAAAAATAAAATAAACTGAGGTATTTCTTACCCATAAGCTCCATGCAGTATTACCATTCTGGTCTGAAGGAATCCTCAACCCAGACCACCAGGCCAAGAAAGTAAACCATTGCCAATCCTCAGTGCTTGCAATGTGTAGGACTCTCTGTTGTATGAATGTTGGCAGCTTTTTATTCTCCATAAGCAGTAGTCTGAAAGTACTTGTTTCCCCTCACAGCTGCCCTTGTTCTTTGGGAACAGGAAAGTTCTGTTTACAAGTGAGACATTTCCACCCATGCATCCCCATGGCTGTGACATTAGTCTTGGTTAGCTGTAACTCATTTTGGACAGTTTTGTTTCAGAGATGGTTCACCTGTTCAACTTATTTAAGATCACTGATACAGCACATTTTCATCAACCTCAAGTTATATAGCTCTTAATTTAAAAAAGAAAGAAATTTACAAGTATGCTTCTAGAGACCATTAAAAGTTGTACTGTCTGGAGTTCAAATTACCATTTCTCATGAACACATTATTTATGAAGAAAAGTTTTAACTGTGTTTTTACCTGTAAAATTTTAGTGATTTATTGTCTATCATATTTGGCCCACGTTCATTAGTTTCTTATCAATTTTCTATGGGTTTTTTTGGTCTTTTTGCTTTTTTGGTTTTTGCTTTGTTTGGATGTGTGTGTTTAGATAGGAATGCTTATTACCAAAGTTAGTGTGTATTTTTCCCCTTGTGTATTATGTTTCATACCTTCAAGGATTCATTTTATCTGTTTATTCTTATCTAGCCTACATTCTGCAAACAAGGTCACTATTTGTTCACTCCTAGGTATATGTGTTTCTTCCCGAAATCCTCTGAATTCTCAGTTCTCTGGGAGGAAGGTACACAGTTCCTCTTGCTTTGGGGTCAAATTCATTGTACTTGAAGTGTGGAAATCTCAGTTTCTGGTTTACTCAGCGCAACAGACATGGCCAGTGCAAAATAAAAAGCAAGTTCTGGTTCAAATGACACATGTGGCCTCTCAAGGCTGTCAGCACCTCCACTTACTCATACATAGAGGTAACCACATTTAATTTGTAGTTTTCAGTTTTGCTGAACTACCACACATCATGTGTCCACTATAATTCTGTGCTCACAGGGCAGCAAGTCTGCCATATGCAAATGTGGCCTCAAGGAATATGCCTATTGCAAGTATCCCCTCTGTCCATGTGTGTACTTCATTGCCATGCTTCACTTACAAAACACAAAATCAAAAATAAAATTATTAGAATTTCAAGATGGTGATAGCAGAACATTAAACTAAATGCAGGGTCCTTCTGATCACAGGCACTGTATGACTGCACAGAATGCCGTTCAAGGAAGCCGGTCATGACACAAGCCAACTAACTCCAGCGACAAACTTTTGGTGGATATATCTGCATCCGTGGCTTTTCTGACCTCAACTTCATCCCATTTAGTTTGGTTTTTAAGACACTATCTTGCAAGGTCACCTTTAACCCAAGTGACACCTTTGTGAAACTCAAAAAAGGTACCTCCTTGTCTAGGCAGATCAAGTCCTCATAGGGCACATGGCAAACTCATTCCCCTTTGAATATCAAGGTAATAAACTTCACTGAATGATGGGCATATCATACACACTCACATGCATCACCCTTATTATTTATTTTCACTGCAAATGAACTGTTAAAGACAAGAATTAGCATAAAGAACTGGTATTACTGCAGAAGCCCTGCCTTCAAAATCCTGAATCTTCTTTACAAAGACTCCTCTTCTGCTCCTCTGTCTCTTATAAAATATCTACTTTCATTGTATCTGGTCTTTGTGACCTGTAAACAAATAAGATACCTCCTAATGGCTGATACAATCACTTGAATAAACTGGCCCTGGAGCCCTCCAGAATACAGCTACCACTATTCCTACCTCCTTCACTGCACACCATTATTAGCATCAAGCCATTATTGAAGGCTTTCTGCTGTTAACACTCATGGTCTGTCTAGTTCCTTTTGGTCTGGAGCTTTTCTGGTTTTGGTCCTCTGCTGCAGACACTCTCCCTCTGTCTCAGTTGGTGTGGTGGCTGCTGTTGTAGCAAATATATTGTTGACATCAATTTTGTTGGGATATAGAGTGTAACCTGCCTCTGGGAGATGCAGTCCTTCCCTCCATCAAAGGAAAACTCAGAGGCAAAACTGTTTAGAAAAGAAAAAGAAAAGTTTACTTGCAAAAATGCAAGAGAGTCAGACATAAAAAGACTGACTCACTAAATAAAGAGCATGGTGAGCATTTAAAAGCAGAGAAAAAAAACATATTTCCAAGGTTGCCAAATGTACATTACTGTGTTTAGTGGAAAAAGTTCCCATGATTATCATATTCATAAAGGTCATGATATCCCTTCAGACATTAGCATACAAAAATTGGGGATAAAATTGTTTTTACTAAGGTGTTCAGGTTATAGTAAAATCTCAAGATTTCATTTACTGTTAGGACCAGAACCAAAGAGAATGATCCTATGTTATTTTTGGCTTATTTCAAGGTACAAAATGCTTTTTTCCTCACTATGTGTGATGTCGAGCATGTAGCAATGTTCAAAGCAGGATAAACTGTCAGCTCTTGCTTCTTTACCTCTCGGGGTTAGTATTCTTCTGAGCAATTCTAAACAGGTGAGATGATTAAACAGGTATGCCATCAGGGGCATCCATTATATCACTACGTCTTTTATTTACAACTTAATGCCTTCAGGGTCACAGTGCAGACTCATCAGACAATCCTTGGGAGAGACAACTATGGTTTTATTCATGCAGGCCGGCAGTCTACCTTGCATTGTCTTTAGCAGAAAGATATTTCTTATTATTATCAAAGTGAACTTTTACCTACAAGAGCCATTATTGTTTCATCTGGCTACTGTGTTGCTTTCTCAGAAGCTTAAGTGTCCCTGGACAAGTGAGAGCCCTGATGGTCAATCATGACTTTCCATGTTCCTGAGTCTGCAAGTACACCAAACCTCACTAATGTTTCAACAGTCCTAGATTCTTGTAGCCATAGAACCATACATTTTAGATTTTTTAAGTTGCAGAAAAGTGACATTTCATTTCTAAATACTTCAGCATTGACTCCTCAGAATAAGAACATTCTATACATTACCAAGATACCCTCATAACATCTAGTGTATTTAACATTTACATCATAATATTGTATACTATTCAGTCCATATTCAAATCTGCCCAATTGCCTTCAAGATGTCCTTTATGTGTTTTCTGAAAATTCAGAATCCAACCACACATCACCCATTGTGTTTGGTTTTCATGTCTGTTTAATCTCCTTTAATCCAGAACACACCCGGTAACTTTTTTTTTTGTTTGTGTTTTGTCCTTCATGACATTGACATTTTGAGGAAACCAAGCTATTTGTTGTTTTGTAGAATCTTCTATTGATATGTCTGTCTAGTAATGTACCAATGTCAAACTGCTCTATTATAGAGGTTCTATATTCTGTTTTAATATTTGCTATTAATTAATTCTCTTTCCTCATTTCTCTAATTTTTCAGAGTTTTTAAAAACTCTTCTTAAATGTTTACTTTCCCATATAACCTTTCTAGTCTAATTTTCTACCTCAAGGAAAAAAAGAAATCTTGTTGGAATTTTTGAGGAATCAAATTGATGCTATATATTAACTTGAAAAAATTGGCACACAAGCTAAGCTATTAATCATGAAAGTTGTGTTAGAAGTTCCCTTAATGTTTCAAAGAGGTAAGACTTTTCCCCAGTTAGCTCAGAATTCGTGCTTTTACTAATAACCTTAAAGAGGCAAATGCTAAGCAACAGATTGTTAATTTTTTATCATCAAACATACAAAAGTAAAAAAAAAGGGTATAATGAACCCCCCAGCACTCATCACCCAGCTTCGGTAATGATCAGCAATGATTTCTCCTCTACGCACAGTACCTCTCTTGTGGCCCAAATTATTTTACCTCATGGTGTTTTAAAGAGTTTTTTCTCTCGTGTGCTATACATGAATGATCTAGCTTTGCTAAAATATCATTACCTCTTCATGTATCATCAAATATCTAGTCTTCTCAATTTAAACCATTGCTGTAGTAGTCAAAACTAAAAGTGCAAACAAACACACTGAATTAAATTGAGAAGTAAATGATTCATTGAACAGATTATTCTTTCCACATGTAGAACTGAATGACCATGTGTTGAGATAGAGTACATAGATAACTATAGTTTCAAATCCTTTCCAATAATAAAACGAAAGACAATTGTAACTGGAGGACATATTTAGAACCCCCTATAGATATGACCACATTCTGCTTAGCAAAATGTCTTTTAAGTGTAGAATCCTAATAGAGGAGCATAAGCATTTTTATGAAAGCCATCAGCATCTATCTGAATTTTTGCATTTAAGTCAACACCAATTGTCTTATCACTTTATATTAAATTCGTGATGCTCATTGCCTTCAGAATGAAAATTGAGAGGTCCTATGACCTTTCTATACCTTTCCAACCTCTGTCATGTTACTGCCTCTGCACATTCTGTGGTCCAGCTGTCCTGAGCTGCTCCTGGCTCCCCTAATGTGGTGGTCCTTCCTGCCTCTAGGCATTTAAGTGTAATCCTCCTACGTACTCTCACCCCAACCTCTGTCATGTTACTGCCTCTGCACATTCTGTGGTCCAGCTGTCCTGAGCTGCTCCTGGCTCCCCTAATGTGGTGGTCCTTCCTGCCTCTAGGCATTTAAGTGTAATCCTCCTACGTACTCTCACCCCAACCTCTGTCATGTTACTGCCTCTGCACATTCTGTGGTCCAGCTGTCCTGAGCTGCTCCTGGCTCCCCTAATGTGGTGGTCCTTCCTGCCTCTAGGCATTTAAGTGTAATCCTCCTACGTACTCTCACCCCAACCTCTGTCATGTTACTGCCTCTGCACATTCTGTGGTCCAGCTGTCCTGAGCTGCTCCTGGCTCCCCTAATGTGGTGGTCCTTCCTGCCTCTAGGCATTTAAGTGTAATCCTCCTACGTACTCTCACCCCAACCTCTGTCATGTTACTGCCTCTGCACATTCTGTGGTCCAGCTGTCCTGAGCTGCTTCTGGTTCCCCTAATGTGTTGATCCCTCTTGCCTCTAGGCATTTAAGTGTACTCCTCCTACGTACTCTCACCCCTTTCTCTCACTTCTCCCATTTTATGTTTATAGTGATACCTCCTTAAACAAATGTGCAGATTGATATCACTCCTCTTGCAAATCATCCTTGACCACCCCCCAAATTCTCATTTATGACACTCTACAAAGGCAATTATTTGATATATATTTATGTGTTTTCTTCTCCTGTAGTCTATGAGCTCCTTGAAGGAAGGCACCTTATCTAAGTAACCCAATTTATTTGCATCTTCTAAATAAATTGTGATTATAAAACAGATGCTTGTAAGCAAGTGTGAAGGAACGCTTTAATGAAAATATATTTTATACATAAAAATATAATTCAGAAGCTATAATTCAGAGAATCTAGATTTTAGTTTCTTATTTGCCAAAAGGTGAGTATGCAATATGTAAATGTGTCTTTCTGCGTGTTTTTGATAGCTCTAAAATAAGAACCCTAATATCAGTCATGCACAAATTACAAAATTACTGTGCATTGAATGTATTAAAAATACAAATGTAAGGAATTTTGAAAAATAGCAAGAAGAATGGTATTAACCTCACACTGGAACCTCTGACCCATTATATTACAAGGAACAGGTGCATTAGCTGACATACATAAGTTTTCACTATGTACTAGTTCATGTCCCTCATATATCACCCCACAGCTAAGGTAATGTACTTAGAAAGGGATGCACTGAAATTGTAATTATTACTATGTGTCTAAAGAGCTCTGCTACAATACGCACATTTTATATGACGACTTTTGAAAGATTAAATTGAAGAAGTCCCTCCCTAATATAAATTAGCACAAACAAGCAACATTATGTTTCAAAGATCTTTGAATAATTATCTAATATATCTATAAATACACAAATTACTTTTAGAGAAAAGTAATATATATATTTTGGGCTTAGCAGGTTTCTTTTGGAGAGGTACACTATTTTATGACTGTAGGTTTACTCTAAAGCTGGCAAAACTAGTGGAGCATTACCATGCTTGATGATACACTACTGCTCAAACAAATGTATATGAAAATGAAAGTAAGCGGAGAGATTACTGCTTTTTAGATTAGTGTCTATTATCAATAAGCAGAGAGCTTCAAGTGCTCTAGCTAATGTGATTTCTTTGCCATTAAGGATAATTTATTGTTTTATTGTATGAATAGTTGTCAAATCTTTTTACAATGAGTCGGATAATTCTTTGCACAATATTTAGTACCTCTTTAAAAAATGAGATTTGAAATGCATTGAACAAGGGACTACCTTTTAACATTTTTTCTCAGATAAAATGCTTGCTGCTTAAGCAGTTGATACAGATATAAGCTGATAATATCTCATGTGGCAGAGAGCCCAGTAGCTATTTACATGTGGTTGCCATCTTGTCAATTAATCATGGATAAGCTGCATGAACTTTTGAATCTGATATGACTAAACTGGTCATGTCACCATTTACTACTATGTCAAAGCAGTCCTAACAAAGTATTTAACTTTGGGTTTGGCTTCCCACAGCTTTTCTGGTAGTGAGGGAGGTCAACGGGTTGTGTTAATGTGTCTGTGTGAGTGGTGGAATTAAGGGAGGACAACCCCTGGAGTGCAATAGGGGTAGAGTAAAACAGTACCTCTACCTGGCAGCATTTTCCAGTTAATCCTTGGTAGGGGTGGTCCAAGCCAGGGAAAAGTAGAGGCAGGCAGATCAAGAATGAGTGACAAGTTGTTGTTCCCGAAGACTGACTAAGAATGCAGAGATTCTAGCTAATAAGATCTTTCATAGAGTTAAATTTATGGGTCAAACTTCTGGGTTAACTAGAGAACTGTGAAGAGCAAGGCAAACCACAGTCTTATAGGAAATGGCATGATAACACAGTACAGATTTGTGAATTAGGAAAGACAAGTTTGGGTGCCAATTAGCAGTCCTAGGAGCAGGACTGGCACTTCATACATCTCAATGTAGAAAATCTAATTACAAATTTCAAAACAGAGCAGACCATAAATAAAAACTGATTTATTTTGTTTGTTTGTTTTTGAGATAGAGTTTTGCTCTGTCGCCCAGGCTGGAGTGCAGTGGTGCAATCTCGACTCACTGCAACCTCCTCCTCCCTGGTTCAAGCGATTCTCCTGCCGCAGCCTCCAGAGTAGCTGGGATTACAGGCACACACCACCACACCCAGCTAATTTTTGTATTTTTAGTAGAGACGGGGTTTCATCTTCTTGGCCAGGCTGATTTCAAACTCCTGACCTCAGGTGATCCACTTGCCTTGGCCTCCCAAAGTGCTAGGATCACAGGCGTGAGCCACTGCCCTAGGCCAATTTGATGTTTTAAAATCTAAACTATGCAAAGGCTTCTTAAATATCTTTGACCAGGGAAAGGATTTTTCCCAAGAGCATGGGTTTAGATGAACAGGTCTAAATGGAAGAGTTAGAAAAACATGAAGAACCAGGCAAGATCTTCACTATGCTGCAGATATACTCTCAGAAGTATTGCAGATAAATGTTTTAAGTCCAGCTCTCTAAGGGTGGAGGTGAGAGGTGAAAGTAATAAAAAGGCCTGATTTGAAATACCTGCTGATTTTGTAATGTAAATACTTTCATCATGATCAATTTCAAGCTACCATCATGCTATAAATCTGGTTGTAATTATGAAAATGTTAACACTGTTAACAATTGGCTCTTTTGAGCTAGTAAAAATGTTTCCAGCACATTACTCTTACAATGGATAAGTACATGTCACAGTGAATTTATCAAACCACTTATTTGAACATTGTTGTTAATAAATTATCAATTATTTTTAATCAATATCTGTTTTGAATTTTTATTTTATCATTTGGAAAGTATTTACTGAGTACCTTTTATATGCCAGAGCTTGTACTGTGTATTACTCACAGTTTTTTTTAAGTCCAATGCAACACTTATTCTGGAAGGCCATGGACTATATTGTATATAGGTCATAAGCAATTCCTGAGTTATTTAAAATTATAGACTGTTAATAATTCCATCAGAAGATACATGTACTTGCCATTTTTATAGATTAAATATAGTCCAATTTTCTTTGCTGTTATCTCCTCTAAAACTAGAATCTAATTCCCCATTCTTTGTATCTAGACTGGCATTAGTGGCTTCCTTGACTAATGGAAATTGACAGACAGAAGTGATGTGTAGGATATAGTGTGGGTCAATGCTGATGCCTTTTAGCTTTTGTAAGGCCTCTTGGAACATTTGTATTTTGGAGCCCTAGGTCTACATGTAAGAAGTTCAACTATTCTAAGATCGTCATGCTATCTGGAAGCCCAAGAGAAGTGCCCCTTGCTGTTCTAGCCTCAGCCTTTTGAGTCTTCCCAGCCAAGGCCACAGACATCATGGAACAGAGATGAGCCATCTCTACTCAGCACTGTCTGAATTCCTGACTCTCAAAATTGTGAGATCTAGTAACAATAATTATCTTTTAAAAAGTTGTATTTTGTTTAATCCTCTAGGATTATTATGTTATTATCTTAGTTTGGGCCGCTATAACAGAATACCATAAACTGGGTGGTTCAAATAATGGAAATTTATTTATCACAGTTCTGAAGGCTGGGAAGTCTGAAGGAGGTTGACAGGGTGCCAGCATGGTCAGTTCTAGTGATGGCTTTTTTTCTGGTTTGCAGACATTTATTTTCTCCTTGTATCCTCAACATGGTGGAGGGCAAAGACAGAGAAAGCAAGCTCTCTGGTGTCTTTTTTTTTTTTTTTTTTTGACAGGGTCCCGCTCTGTCAACCAGGCTGGAGTGCAGTGGTGCGATTATGGCTCCCTGCAGCCTTTGATCTCATGGGATTAAGCAATCCTCCCACCCACCTCAGCCTCCTGAGTAGCTGAGACTACATGTGCATGCCACCAAGCCAGGCTAATTATTTAATTATTTTCTTTTCTTTTTTTTTTCTTTTTTGGTAGAGGCAGTGTCTTGCCCTGTTTTCCAGGCTGGTCTGGAACTCCTGGGCTCAGGTGATCCTCCCACCCCAGCCTCCCAAAGTGCTGGGATTACAGGCCTAAGACACTGTACTCAGGGCCTGTCTGGTGTCTTTTTGTAAGAACACTAATCTCATTGATATAGGATTGGTCGTATTAGGCCCACTCTTGTGACATAATTACCTCAATGGCCCTATCGCATCTTAGTATAATATTGAGCATCAGGATTTCAACATATGAACTGATGGAGGAGGCACAAACATTCAGTCCATAGAAATTATGGTATAGTTTGTTACTCAACAAAGACAGCCGGAATTTCAATATTCAAAGTTATCTCCTGTTTTCTGCACATTTCTGTTGTTGGCTCTGTACTTCAGAGGGATAAATACAATGAAACAAAGTGAACAAGAATAAATTTTATACTCAAATATTTTAAGGTATTAAAATACCATCAGAAGTAGAAAGTTAATTTCAAATAGTTGTAATAATATTGTTTCAAAATAATAAATATTTTGTAGTTTCTACAAGTAGGAAACCCAGTCTAATGATCCTTTTCCATTCTATACCCTCTTAAGAAAAATGAAAAACTATTAAGCTTTCCATGTTTATTCTTCAGAAGCCAGACACAGAGTTCATGCCTCTTTTATATTGTTTATCTATTCTGTTTCAATGTTACACCTTGTTTCCTCTCCTAGATTTTCAGGGGCAGAAATTTCATGTGTTCTTGGTAGTCCTAACTTAAGGTCTGGTATGTCACAAGTATTCACTAAATCACTGGCAAATAAAGTCAAGTTTTCTTTACTTGGGTCCCTAAGCAGTCTCCAAATGTTATGAAAATGTTCATACATATATTTGTATGTTTTTATATGTGCATTTTTCCAGAGGGAGGAGGAATCATTTTCAGCGGATTTTCATATTGGAATTAATGAAAAATAAAGTTGTTGTGTTATCATCTCTCCTGTCCTCTAAAGCATTCAAGTTATTTGCAGTCTTTTATTTTTCAAATCCTCAAATAAAAGGATTTTCCAAATTATTTTATTATATACTTACCATTTTAACATTGTATAGTCACTTTTTTTCTTCAGAATACCCTAACTTCCTGAAGAGCCATTTCCATATCTTATTGCCTCTTAGATCTCAATACTCAGCATTTATTAGCAAGCCTGATACACAGTGTGTACTCAATATATTTGTCAACTTAATCAAAAACTGTAATTTTTGCTACATTCCAATTTTAGTCAATACTAACAAAAAAAATGAGTAAATATGGTTCTGTCTTGTAGATGTGCGTTCTTGACTCAGAATTTTTATTGCTTCAAATTATATTAGTGTTGATAGTGGTGTTTACTTACTGCTTGAAACATTTCTAACTGTGATGTATCCAGGATGCAAACTGCTATCAGGGTAATATAACGTTGTTAAGATAAATTACTTAACGAAATTCCACAAGAGAAACTTACTGGAATGAAGTTGAAAATTATGGCAAAGGGATAAAAACGGATGGATTTGTTTAGATCTGGGCTAAGAATTTAGTGAGAATTTGTACTGTGGAGATCCTATCTCCAACATTGATACCATTTAATTGACTTTAACATAAGACAGCCCCTAGGTCACCAGGAAGAGGGAAGCACTAGTCTTCAAGGTGAGGCTTTCTGTGGCTCCACACACCATCTCTACTGTTTCTGAACATTTTGTGATAGATTAATACAACTCCCACCTACAAAACTACCCTCATCTTGTAAATCAGGGTATTATTTTTATTCCTCATACTGGTCATTTTCACATAGCTTTCTTGCTGCAAGCCAAGCAGAAGAGTTAATATTGATATATTGTATATGACATTTTCACTGAAGAGGTGATGATGGGAAAAGGGGAAATAAAGGAAAACCTCATCTTAAACAATTCTGTGCTTATTTTGTTAAAGGTTAGAGCCACATTTAGCTCCTTAAGCCCTAGATTTCCATTTTAATTTAAGCATTCCTTCCCAGTGACCTTTCTCTTTCACTGAAAAAAAAAAAAAAAAAAAAAAAAAAAAAAAAAAAAAAAAACCAGCATGTAGTCTGACAGTTTTATTCTTCAAAATCTACCTGCTTTTTTGACTTTTAAGTAAGAACTGAGAGAGTCTATCAGAGTCTGCATAAGGCAGGCATTTTTTTTTTTAACTCAGGGGCTTTTGAATTGTCTTTATTGGAGCTGGCATCATTCAGCCTAAGGCATAAGAACAGTCTTTAAGAGTTGCATTTTTAAGGGAAAGAAAACAGGGGAATACCACCTTGTCAATGTTATGGTATCTACAACCACTCACTCCCTACTCCCTTCAAAACCTGCCAGAAGCATGTAGTCTGATAAAAATTATGGTTAATTTTCATTAGTACTTTTATTACTTTCTCTAAGGAGTGAAAGTGAGGGACAAAGTATTCAGTAATAGTTACAACATATATATATATATTTTTTTTCTTCAGGTATTGGAAATCTCAGCAACTCAATTATATACACCATTAGTTCTAAAGCAGACTGGTTGGAAAATATGATCCCATCAACGCAGCAGGTATGTAGTTAAAACCTAGTCTAATGATCACAATTAAAAGTGTCACAGTTTGTGTTTTTATAATGTGTTCTGCAAATGTCCTCTGTACAAAACATAAGAAAATTTAAAAATAGATTTCAAAAGTTCTAACAATATCAACACTTATTTATTAAGTACTAAAATACAAAGTACTATTCAAAAGAGACGCACAATAAACAGGATAGACAGAGCAGCTGCCATCAAGGGGAAGATGTAACAATGACTACATGCCATTGATACCAAAAGAGTCTAGTTGAAAGATGAGAAAGAACTAATCACCCAGAAGTTTGTCTATCTAAACCAATTAAGTTCCCAGTAGACTTAATTTTGTTAAGTTTGGAAGAAGAATGTTTGGCTAGAATTATTCGGTTCAATGGAAGATATTTTCTCTTACAGTTACAAATGAACAAATAAGCAAACAAAACAAGAACAACAACTAACAAACTGGAAAGCATTTTTCCCATAGTAATGATTGTTTTGTCACTCAGTTAACATTCTTGCTTCCCTCTCTTTCTTCTCTCTCTTTCTTTCCTTTTCTCTCTTCCTTTAACAAAGATTCAATCAACACCAAGTTTGTTTCAGGCACTAAGTTAGACACTTGGGATTTAAAGTATAGTATGGGCTTTATGGACCTACTATCTAATTGAGATGGAATGGGAAAACCTCTTTAAAAATAGAACATTTGCTTTATTTAAATAAGTATTTATATTAAACCTCATTACAAAGATTTGAAATGGAACAATAGGGAAGTAATGATGAATTCTGCACATGGATTCAGGAAGTCATATATATAAAGTTTTCTCACTAATGTATTTTGAAAGATATATAGAAATATACTGTCTCTTCAGGCTTATTTCCCATTAGAAGTTCATTGAGGGTTTCAAACTGCCCACCTCCCCACGCCTCCTACACACACATAAACCCTACAATCACTTAAAACACTCTAAATACTGTTTTTTTCCCATCAGTTTAACTTCAGCTTATCTGTAAAGGTTCAGTTCAAGTCTTAAGACTTTCCTGAATTTCACAGAAAATGACACCTCCATGTCCACAATTTGTTCTTAGACATAGCCAATAACATCTCCCACTAGTTTTCTAGTTGTCTTAGGTTTCATCTTTGTCTCCTCAAGTAAATGAGCAACTCTGTAAGTAGACAGTATAGTCCTACGAAGTCTCCTGGTTCTCTTGGAAGAAATTTAGCAGTTAGTAGCTATGTACAATTAGTTTGGTTGTTTTCTCCGGGCTATTCCTTTAACAGTTTGACAAATGCTTAATGATCCAATTTTTTCCTTCACTGTCCCCATCCCTGGCCCTATATGTGCATATTCTATTCTATGCCGTAAGCGATAAAATCTCTAACCAATTAAAGAGCACCATATCTTCTTTTGCATAGGAAGACATACCAAGGGAAAAGATGGAAAAAACACACCAGTCGTTATATCACCAACCAAAAGTATGGTGAAACTCATTCTCAGTGATAATGGAGCTTGTTCTGGATTTAATAGTATCCTTCAAGGGTAAAATGTTAAAGAATGTCTTCAAAGAAAGGTGATTTATACATATAAAATATCATTTATATATAGTAATTAGACATCTCAGGTGAATGCTGGTTTCCAAAGTGGTATTACATACATACTTTCTTATGTATGTATGTTTCTTTCTTTCTTTTTTTTTTTCTTTCTTTCTTTCTTTCCTTCTTTCTTTCTTTTTCTTTCTTTCTTTCCTTCTTTCAGACAGGATCTTGCTCTGCTTGCTCTGTGCAACTGCTCTCTTTCTAAACTACCAGGAAGAAAAATTGTGAAGCATTTTTAAGAGTGAAAAAGCTGACTTCAGGTTTCTTTTCTATAGTTACAAGTCTTTTAATGATCTTGTTTAAAGTAGATGCACATCTATTCTGTGAAGAAAAACCACGATGCGCTTTGATACCATGTTCTTCCTGCAGCTATTCACTTCCTTAAGGAGAAGGGAAAAAAAGTTTCTTGGACTTAAAACATTTGGATTAAGGGGGTCGGCTTATTATAGTGCTGTTATCTCCCCCACTTCCTTCTGCCTGCATTGAGCACAAAGAAATTTCTTTAGAAGTTTAGAAGGAAAAGGACATCTCCCTTGGGTTGTCCTTGAGCTAACAGCTGCAGACTTCAGATTTTCAAGATAACTCATGCATCAGCACAGTAAGAAACCAGGTCCTGCCCTCACTTAAAAGTTCAAAGGCTATGGTTGAAAAATGTGCCCATATCAAGTGACTTCTGAAGATGCTGAACCTTTAACAAGGTTAAAGGTTGGCAAATATTAGGAGGTTAGGGTGAAAAGACTCAATAAAAGCCTTCCATTAAAAGCTGGCCAAAAGAGAGATGATCTAGAAAAGGTCAAAGAACAGAAGAGTTGAGCAGCAGGAAACACACACAATGGTCACAAATCAAAGCAGAGAGAGGAATTGCTGAAGGAGATGTCTGCTGATTTTTTTTTCCCTTCAAAGTGCTAAAAATGTAGGGATATAAATCGAAATAAAATATTTTTAAAAGTCAAGTAACAAGTACCTACATGAGTATGATTTGTATGTGATTCAGGACTGTGTCAATCTAGGAGAATCCATCAGAGATCTATGACGTATTTAATCTAGGATTCAGGTTTCAGGACTGCCTTATTAGAAGTGAAGTGTCTTTATCATTAATCTTCTTTTACTACTTCAATAATATAGCCCCTGAAAAGTAGAAAGCAAACTTAATTGATATCAAATTTCTTTTTTTAATCTAAAATTTTTCTTTCTTTCGCTTTTAAAGACAAAATATCTCTTGGTATTGCCCAGGTTGGCCTCAAACTCCTGGCTTCAAGCAGTAATTCTCCTGCCTCAGCCTCTCAAAGTACTGAGATTACAGGCATAAGCTACCATTCCTGGCAGATATCAAACTTCAATACGTCACCTGAGAGTATACTTTTAGTTTAATAACACATTGTCTCTTATTCACTGTCCTCGAGGAAAAATAAGTACTTTACCATGTTGTTCTGAATTATAATAAAACCAATATTATATAATATTGGAAATATTACATATATCCAATATTATATAATATAGGATATATATGAGATATATATGATATATATATATATTTCCAATAGATAAATTACATTTTCAAGAACATTGGGGGTGCCCACAATTGTTCTTAATATCACTCTAGAGTGATATTTCTTATTTATTTGTTTATTTATTTATTTATTTATTTATTTATTTTGAGATGGAGTCTCACTCTGTCACCCAAGCTGGAGAGCAGTGGTGCTTTCTCAGCTCACTGCAACCTCCGCCTCCCAGATTCAAGTGATTCTCCTGCCTTAGCTTCCCGAGTGGCTGGGATTACAGCCGCATGCCACCGTGGCCGGCTAATGTTTTGTATTTTTAGTAGAGATGGGTTTTCACCATGTTAGCCAGGATGGTCTCAATCTCCTGACCTCGTGATCTGCCCGCCTCGGCCTCCCAAAGTGCTGGGATTACAGTCACGAGCCACCATGCCCGGCCTAGAGTGATATTTCTAAAAATACATATCTAACCCCATCACTGCTAATAATATCCTCAATCTTTATATTTTTTTGTAAAGATTAAGAGAAGTAGGGCCAGGCGCGGTGTCTCACGCTTATAATCCCAGCACTTTGGGAGACCGAGGCAGGTGGATCACGAGGTCAGGAGTTCAAGACCAGCCTGGCCATGATGGTGAAACCCCGTGTCTACTAAAAATACAAAAGTTAGCCTGGCGTGGTGGCACGTGCCTGTAATCCCAGCTACTCCAGAGGCTGATTCATAGAATTGCTTAAACCTGGGAGGCAGAGGTTCCAGTAAGCTAAGATTGCACCACTGCACTCCAGCCTGGGAGACAGAGCGAGACTCCGCCACAAAAAAAAAAAAAAAAAAAAAAAGAGAGAGAGAGAGAAGTGATATATGTGAAAGTCCCAGTGCAATGCTATGTAGGAGGCTGTATGAAGAGATCAATAAATGCTGATCTTCCTCTTTCACCTTCCTTTGAATAACAATATGCAGACTATGTCATGTGAAAATCTCATACACCACAACACCCAGAAATTATTTACAAAATATTTTTTAAATTCCCTTTAAGTTCCCTTTAAGTTTTTACAGAAGTAAGGAAAACATGAAAGGTAGATTATAAAGAGGGAATCAGAAACAATGATAAATGTGAAATGGTACTGGGAAAATAATGGGGAGAAAGTGAGGATTTTCTATTGGGGAAAAAATAGGAATTGGGGCTTAATGGCCACAGGAGATGAAACCTTTGGTACAGAGGAGACAGAGTAGGGCTCCCAATCAATGCACAAAGCTGAGGCTGTCAAAGACCATGTATGTCCTCAGAGCAAAGATGGCCTAAAAATAAAAATGAATCTCTATTCTGGCACAAATAGACCATCAAAAAGCTTGCCTTTCTTAACCTGAGTGAATTTAAAAAAAAAAGAAAAAAAAAGTCTCTTTCGAGAATACTAAGAATTAACAAAACATTAATTAAAAATTTAATAGAGAATAAAATAACATAATAGATCCAGGGAAAGAAGTCAGTGGAAAAGCTAAAGATAGCTTTGAAAAAATTATTCGGAATCTAGCACAGAGACATAAAAAATACGATGTGTAAATGAAATGGAGTACCCTATTTTTAAGTTTTTTTTTTCTTTCCTTCTGTGGACCTTTATAATAAAATAATAACTTTGACACTCCTTCTTTACACCAGGCACTCCTTTGCATTGTTAGCTTATCTAACTATGTTTGCTTAGAAGTTCCAGAGACTGAGTCTTGAGGCAATCCAGGTGTCTATGAAATTCTCCCCCACCAGGAGATCACTTCAAGGCTGTGGCTAATTTACAACTCAGTCTAGCCTGAGATAGCACCAGCCCATTCACCAGATGGGGCAATAACTCAAGACAGGTAATCAGAGTAAGTCTCTCAGACCACACCACCTCACTCCTTCTGCCTGCTCTTCATTCCAAACTCGTCTTTGTGTATTCTGCCCAGAAAACTTGAAATGGTTTCTTTAAGGCAGAAGACTGAACCATTTCATCCCTGCTAGCTTTGGAAAACAAAGTCACTTTCCTTCCACCAAAACTTGTTTGTGTTTTTTGGCTTTGTAAGCAGCAAGCAGCAGAAACTGTGTTCATTTATATGAAGATTGCTTAAGAAACCCAGAAGTAGAATACATATTTCCATCATATGTCCATTAGGAGTTGCCAAAGTAGTGAATAGAATGAATGAAAAGAGTGTATTTCCAAGAATAGAAAAAATAGAAAAATCCATAGATTTGAAAATCACAATGAGTATAAAATAATTTGGATATAATAAATCTGCCTCTAAGCAAATACAAAAGTAAATCCAGATACCACAAAAGGAAGAGCTCAGAAGCCAAAAGGAAAAAATGACAAATTACCTAAATGGGAAGAACATTAGACTACAATAGACCTATTAAGCAAGTAAAAGATAGTGAGATAATGTATTAACGTGCTGAGAAAAAGTAACTAGTAATATAGAATTCCATACCCCAGTAAACAATCATTTAAAATTTATAGTGGAATAAATGATTTTCCAACACCAGTAACTAAGCACCTTCTCCAAAAGTTTCTCAAAGAAATAACTTCTAAAAGAAATAACATCTTCAAGAAAAAGAAAATTGGAAGTCAGAAAAAGTAAGATACTGGGAGGGAAATGGTAAGCAAATAAATTGTTAAACATACAGATGAATTTAAAATGTACTAAATATAGAAGCAGTAATAACAAAAGACAGTATGAGTTTAAAAATAAAGTAAGTAAAATACTGTGCATTAAAAATGTTAAGACCAATATCAGCAATGAAAAAATTTGCATACTTACAGTTAGAGCAGAGATTAAACAATTAATATGAATATTATAGTAATCTTCATGGCAATACTTTTGGGTGAAAATAACTGATTCAACAAGAAATTGAAAGGCTGACTAATTCTACAGCAACTTAATAAATTAAGTAAGTTATTAACAGATATACAATAGGCACAAAGGGCATGCAAAAGCCAAATAAAGATTTAAATTCTACAAAAAAAGTGGAAGAACAAGATTATTCAATTTTATTTAAGCTGTTTCAGAGAATAGAAATTGAGGAAATTATTCCTTATTCATTTCATAGATTAAGTATAATCTAATATTAACATCAAATAGCTTATAAAGAAGGGCAAGTATTGTCACATAAATCTGGATAAAAGAGCATTAAATAAAATAATAGCAAAGCAAATTCAATAATATACAGAAACTCATAATCAAATTATGTTTCTCTAAGAATGTAAGAATGTTTTGACATAAAACATTTAGTTTTATGTTACATTTTCCTCATTAACATATTAAATTTCAAAATTAGCACCTCAAACGTACAAACATTAATATTACTCAGCAGGTATTAATGAAAACTCTTAGCAACTCAGGAATAGAAAGAAATTTCCTTAATCTAAAACTTGCAATAAACATTATACTTAGTGATAAAACATTAGAATTCCATTTAAAATCATTTATAAAATTTCATTTAAAAATAACTCCTAGAATGATTAAAAAGGAAGAGAAACATTTCTCATTTATAATCATATGATTATCGGCTTAAAAATTCAAGAAAAGTGACAATCATAACTAATAAAAGAATCCAGCAAAGCTGTAAGATAAAACTTTTAAAATGAACAACATGTAAAGCAATTGTTTGCCTATATACTCAAAAGAAATATTTAGGAGATATGATTAATTTAGAAAACAAAAATATGACTGGAAATGGCACCAAATCTTAGGAATAAATTTTTAAAACATATTTTTAGGAAGACATTTAGAAAATGTTGAGGTTTTAAAAATACCTGAAATATTTGGATAAATGTCAATTGAGAAGAAGATTCACTATATAAATATAACATTTTCCAAAACTGTATCAATTTATACATTTAATACATCTTAACCAAAATGCCAACAAGTTGTATTATAGATCTTTAAAAGCAGGACCCAATAATATAGAAGATGTCTAATGAGGTTTCCTGTGGATTATTTTTATTTTGAATCATATCAATTGATTCTCTTTAGGAAAAAACTTAGAGGATGGAAAAAAAAACTAGCAATATGAGAAACTCCAATATTTTGTCTAGGCCTAAATATTCCCCTAGCAAAGTAAATATGTGTCTAATTAAAATGAAGTATCAAATGAGTTATTTAACATTGTATAATCAGTTCAACCAACTAGGATGTTTATGTGTGTGTGTGTGTAAACACTTCAATACATTTCTTTTCCTTATATAGAGACAACTATTCAATTCAATATTAATGGGATGGGAAACATCAAGGTTAAGGTAAGGGACCAAATGTATATAACTAGTTTTGCTCCAATCCTAAATCTCACTACAGCAACTATAAAGAAATTATTTAAAAATGTATAAATCCACAAGGGGAGGGAGAACAGGAAAGGAAGCTATAATAAGAAAATTTTGAAACTGAGAAAAGGGTGGAGGAATAATCTCTTAGCAGACTCAGGGAAGTGTAATCCTAAATCAGTAGTTGAGAAAGCTGAGAACTATCATTAAGTCTTCAAAAAGCTCAAGAATTGGTAAAACCAGTTACCTTTGGAATGAAGGAAATGGCTAAAACATGGAGAATATTCTAAAAGGTGTTCCATTTACTCTATAAATGACCTCTGGCAGATGACAGGTTTATGCTATGGAGAGAATAAAAGAGAAGAGATTTGATAAGAGGACAAATAGCTCAATTATATATGTGAGTACCATACCAGCATTAGGGGATTGATATATTCTGACTATTGGATATTGGTGCTCCAAGTTCTCTTCCTTGACTCAGGCTCCCAGAATGATGCAGAATTATATGACTACCTGCAGAGCATTCAAGAAATCTTACCAACACCAAACCTAAAGTTAACACTGAGGTACCATATAATGGTCCAAGTGATTGTCACGTGCTAAAACTTAAATATTATAAGATCTATCTCTGTGCTCAGAGTTTGCAAGAAACTTCTTAGTACCCTACTCCTGCAAAGGGTAGACTGTCAAGAATTGCTCCCATTAGAAATAAAAACAGTAGACAATAGTACCAAGCAAGATGACAGAATAGAAAGCTCCACTGATTGTTCTCCCCCAAAAGACGCCAAGTTAACAACTATCTCCACAGAGAAAACACATTAATAAGACACAAAAATCAGACAAGTGC
This sequence comes from Gorilla gorilla gorilla, assembly GCF_029281585.2. Taxonomy (NCBI): domain Eukaryota; kingdom Metazoa; phylum Chordata; class Mammalia; order Primates; family Hominidae; genus Gorilla; species Gorilla gorilla. Next base: position 42,303,164 of record NC_073235.2, on the reverse strand, counting down.
TCATAGTACCTGGTTTTAACTTCATATTGCTGAAAGAGGCACCAAAAAGATAGAAAAAACTCTCCTGAATCACTGACGTCACCCCTCCCCTACCACCAGCAGATATGGTATGGCTCAGAGAAAGTCTCTGGGCACTGGGGAAAGGAGAACACAGCAATAATAAGGCACTGAACTCAGTCTGTTCTGTTAGAGCAGAAAGGAAAACCAGACCAAATTCAGCTGATGCCTACCCACAGAAGGATCATTTAAATCAGCTCTAGTAAGAAGGGAACAGTCTATTCAGAGACCTGAACTTGAGTGCCTACAAACCTCACCATTGAGGGCCAAAGTGCTCTTGATATCTAAGTAAACTTGAAAGACAGTTTAGGCCATAAGGACTGCAACTCTTAGGTGAGTCCTAGGGCAGAACTAGGCCCAGAGACAGTAGACTATGAGGAGGGGGGCACGGGTGCCATGATATAGTGAGACACCAGCTGGGGCAACCAAGGGAGTGCTGACATCACCCCTTCTCTGACCCCAAGATGCACAGCTTATGGCTGCACAAGAGACCTCTTCCTTCCATTTGAGGAGAAGAGAAGGAGAATCAGAAGGACTTTGCCTTTTATCTTGGATACAAGCTCAGCCACAGCAGGATAGTCATGAGGCTCCTGCTTCCAGGCCCTAGCTCCCAGACATTTCTAGATGCACACTGAGCTACAAGGGGACCCACTGCCTTGAAGGAAAGAATGTATTCCTGGAAGCACTTATCACCTGCTTACTGAAGAGCCCTTGGGCCCTGAATAACCAGCAGCAATATCAGGTACTACATTGAAGGCCCTGGTGAGCCTCTGAGACTTGCTGACTTCAGGTACCAACACCACCACAAGGAGGATGGAGCACCAAGTAGGCTCATGGGGTCTCTAATTTCAGGACTTCACTCTTGGACAGCATTTATAAAACTGCCCTGGACCACAGAGGTGCCCACTGCCTTGAAGGGTGAGTCCTAGACCAGGCAGCATTCACCATAAGCTGACTTAAAAGCCCTTAGACCTTAAGGGAACATTGGTGGTAGTCTGACAGTACTCCTCATGGCTAGGGCTGGCATTGGCTATGTGGTGAGATTTCTTACTCTTTTCCTTTCAAAAAGGAAGGAAGAGTGGGAAGAACTGAGTATTGTGGTTTGAGTACTGGTTTGGCCGCAATATAATAGAATACCAGGTAGACTTCTGAGGTTTTTGACTGTAGTCCCTGACTCCCAGATGGCACTTCTGGACCCACCCAGGGCTTGGGGGACCTCATTGCCCTGAATGGAAGGAAAAAGGCCTAGCTGGCTTTGCCATCTGCTGATTGTAGAGCCCTAGGGCCTTGAGCAAACATAGGCAGTAGCCAGAGAGTGGTTAGGGCAGGCATTGCGAGAGACTCAGCACAGTCATAGTGGTGGTGGCTGCAGGCGTGCTTGTATCACTCCACCCCCCAGATTTAGATGGCTCAGAACAGAGATGGAGAGAGAAAGAAAGAGAAAGAAAGTAAGAGAAGAAAACAAGAGTCTCTGCCAGGTAAGCCAGATAATTCTCCTGGATCTTGTCCAAGATCATCAAGGCAATACCTCTACCAGTCTGCAAGAACCACAGTATTACTGAGCTTGGGGTGGCCCATAAAGCAGAAGCAGCTTAGATCACAACACCCAAGTCCTTTCAAATATCTGGAAAGCCTTCCCAAGAAGGACAGCTACAAATAAGTCCAGACAATGAAGACTATAATAAATACCAAATTCTTTAATGCCCAGACACCAAAGAACATCTACTAGCATCAACACTACCTGGGAAATGTTACCTCAACCATATGAACTAAGTAAGGCACCAGGGACCAATCCTGGAGAAATAGAGATATGTGAACTTTCAGATAGAGAATTCAAAATAGGTTTGGTCAGGAAACTTAAAGAAATTCAAGAGAACACAGAGAAGGAATTTAGAATTCTATCAAATAAACTTAACAAAGAGATTCAAATAATTTAAAAGAATTAAGCAGTAATTCTGGAGCAAAATGTGATTGGCATACTGAAGAATTCATTCAAATCCTTTAATAGCAGAATCAGTCAAGCAGAAGAATTAGTGGGCCTGAAAACAGGCTATTTGAAAATACATGGTCAGAGGAGATACAAGAAAAAAAAAATGAAGTACACCCATAAAATCTAAAAAATAGCTTTGAAACGGTAAGTTCAAGAGTTATTGGCCTTAAAGAGGAAGTAGAGAAAAAGATAGGGGTAGAAAGTTTATTCAAAAGAATAGTAACAGGCTGAGGTGTGTGGATCACAAGGTCAGGAGTTCGAGACCAGTCTGGCCAAGATGGTGAAACCCCATCTCTACTAAAAATACAAAAATTAGCCAGGCACAGTGGCAGGTACCTGTAATTCCAGCTACTTGGGAGGCTGAGGCAGGAGAATCACTTGAATCCAGGAAGCAGAGGTTGCAGTGAGCCGAGATCGCACCACTGCACTCTAGCCTGGGTGACAGAGCAAGACTCCATCTCAAAAAAAAAAAAAAGAATAGAATGGTAACAGAGAGGTTCCAAAAACTAAAGAAAGATATCAATATCCAAGTACAAGAAGGTCATAGAACACTAAGCACATTTAACCCAAAGAAGACTACCCCAAGGCATCTTATAATCAAATTCTCAAATGTCAAGGATAAAGAAAGGCTCTTAAAAGCAGCAAGACAAAAGAAACAAATGACACACAATGGAGCTCCAATACGTCTGGCAGCCAACTTTTCAGTGAAGATCTTATAGCCCAGGAGACAGTGGTGTGACATATTTAAAGTGTTGAAGGAAAAAACAAAAACAAAAACAAAAAACACCTTTACTCTAGAATAGTGTATCCAGCAAAAACAAACTTCAAACATGAAGGAGAAATAAAAACTTGCTCAGACAAACCAAAGCTGAGGGATTTCATCAATTTCAGACCTGTCCTATGAGAAATGCCAAAGGAAGTACTACAATCAGAAAGAAAAGGACATTAGTGAGCATTAAATAATCACTGAAAGGTACAAAACTTACTAATGATAGTAAGTACACACACAAAAAAACAGAATTTTATAATACTGTAACTGTAGTGTGTAAACTATTCTTGTCCTAAGTAGAATGAAGAAACAATGAACGAATCAAAAATGATAACGACAACTTTTCTTTGTCTTTTTCTCTTTTTTTGAGACAGGGTCTCACTGTTGCCCAGGCTGGAGTGCAGTGGTGTGATCTTGGCTCACTGAACCTTCACCTTCCAGGCTCAAGCAAGGCTTGTGCCTCGGCCTCCCAGTTAACTGGAATTACAGTCACCTGTCACCATCCCTTGCTAATTTTGGTATTTTCAGTATAGATGGGGTTTCACCACGTTGCCTAGACTGGTCTCAAATTCTTGAGCCCAAGTGATCTGCCCACCTCGGTCTGCTAAAGTGCTGGGATTACAGGCAAGAGTCACTGCACCTGGCCAGCAATTTTTTAAGACATAGTTAAAACAATAAGACATAAGCAGAAACAACAAAATTTTAAAAAGCAGAAGGATTAGGTTAATGTGAGGTTTTATTAGTTATCTTTTAGCTCATTTGTTTGTTGGTTTATGCAAGTAGTGTTATATTGTTATCAGCTTAAAATAATGGGTTATAAGATAATATTTGCAAGCCTTATGGTAACCTCAAACCGAAAAAAAAATACAATGGATACACAAAAATCAAAAAGCAAGAAACTAAGTCATATCTCCAGAGAAAATCATCTTCACAAGAGGAAAATAGGAATGAAAGAAAGAAGGAAGAGAAGACCACACAACAACCAGAGAACAAATAACAAAATGGCAAGAGTAAGTCCTTACTTATCAATAATAATATTGACTGTAAATTGGTTGCACAGTGGCTGATTCCTGTAATCCCAGTACTTTTTGAGAGTCAGAGGTTGCAGTAAGCCAAGATTGCACCACTGCACTCCAGCCTGGGTGACAAAGTGAGACTCCAGCTCCAAGAGTAATAATAATAATAAAAATAATAATAATAAAAAATAGTACTGACTGTAAATGGAATAAATTTTCCAATCAAAACACACAGACTAGATAAATGGATTAAAAAAAAACCAACACACCCATTGATCTGTTGCCTACAAGAAACACACTTCACCTATAAAGAAACACATAGACTAATAATAGAGATGGAAAAACATAGCCCATGCCAATGGAAACCAAAAACAGCAGGGTCACTACACTTACAACAGACAAATTAGATTTCAAGACATAAACTATAACAGACAAAGAAGGTGACTATATAATGATAGAGGGGTCAATTCAGCAAGAGGATATAACAAATTAATACAGATGCAACCAACTCTGGAGTGCCCAGATACATAAAGCAAATATTCTTAGCCCTAAAGAAAGGGATAGGATCCAAAACAATAACAGCTGGAAACTTCGACATCTCACTTTTGGCAATGGATAGAACTTCCAGACAAAAAATCAACAAAGAAACATCAGATTTAATTAGCACTATAGACCAAAGAGATCTAATAGATACTTATGGAACATTTCATCTAAGAGCTGCAGCATACACATTGTTTTCCTCAGCACATTGATTATTCTCAAGGATAGACTTGCCACAAAACAAGTCTTAAAACATTTAAATAAACTGAAATAATATCAAGCATCCTCTCTGACCACAATGGAATGAAACTAAAAGTCAAAAACAAGAGGAATTTTGGAAACTATACAACTACAGGGAAATTAAACAATATGCTCTTGAATGACCACTGTGTCAATGGAGAAATTAAGAAGAAAATGGAAAATTTTTTGAAACCAATAATAATCAAAACACAACATAACAAAACCTATGGACATAGCAAATACAGTTCTAACAGGAAAGTTTATAGCTCTAAGTGCCTACATCAAAAAACAGAAAGAACTTCAAATAAACAACCTAATGATACATCTTAAAAACCATAAATAAATAATATATAAATATTTATAATAATATAAATAATAATAATACTGACTGTAAATGGAATAAATTTTCCAATCAAAACACAGAGACTGGATAAACAGATTAAAAAAATCAAAACTCAAACTCAAAATTAACAGAAAAAATAATAAAGATCAGCACAGAATAAATGAAATTAAAATAAAACAGTACAAAAAAATCAATGAAACAAAAAGTTGTTTTTTTGAAAAATTAAACAAAATTGACAAACTTTTATCCAGACTAAAAAAAAAGAAGGAAGACCCAAATAAATAAAACAAGAAATGAAAATGGATACATTACAACTGATAGTGAAGAAACTTAAAGTATTAATAGTGGCTACTATGAGCAAGTATATGCCAATAAATTGGAAAATCTAGAAGTAACAGACAATGTCCTGGACACATAAAACCTACCAAGGTTGAACCAGGAAGAAATTAAAAACCTAACAGACCAATAACAAGTAAAAAGATTGAAGCCATAATAAAAAGTCTCCAAGTAAAGAAAAGCTTGGGACCCAATGAGTTCACTGCTGAATTCTACCAAATATTTAAATAAGAATCAATACCAATCCTATTCAAACTATTCCAGAAAAAAGAGGAGAAGGAAATACTTCCAAAATCATTCTATGAAGACCATATTACCCTGACACCAAAACCAGATAAAGACGTATCAAAAAAAGAAAACTATAAGCCAATATATCAGATGAATATTGATGCACAAATTCTCAACAAATCACTAGTTAACCAAATTCAACAACACATTAGAAAGATTATTCATTATGACAGTATTAGTCTTTCTCATGCTGCTATGAAGAAATACCCAAAAGTGGATAATTTGTGAAGAAAAGAGGTTTCATTGACTCACAATTCCACATGGCTGAGGAGGCTTCAGGAAACTTGCAATCATGGCAGAAAGGGAACCAAACATGTCCTTTTTCACAGGACAGCAGGAGAGAGAAGTGCCAAGCAAAGGGGGAAAAGCCCCTTATAAAACCATAAGATCTTATGAGAACTCACTCTCAGAAGAACAGCATGGGTGTAACTGTTGCCATTATTCAATTCCACTGGGTCCCTCCCACAGTAGGTAGGGATTATGAGAACTACAATTCAATATGAGATTTGGGTGGAGACACAGCCAAACCATATTAATGACCAAGTGCAATTTATCCCTGGAATGCAAGGATGGTTCAACATATACAAATCAATCAATGTGATACATGATATCAACGGAATGACGGAAAAAACACGTAATCATTTCAATTGATGCTGAAAAAGCTTTTGATAAAACTCAATATACCTTCATGATAGAAACCCTCAAAAAACTAAGGAAAGAAGGAACATACTTCAACATAATAAAAGCCATATATAACATACCCACAGCTAGTATGATATGAATGAGAAAAAAACTGAAAGCCTTTCCTCTAAGATCTGGAACTCAACAAGGATGCCCACTGTCAGCACTGTTATTTAACAAAGTACTGGAAATCCTAGTTAGAGCAACTAGACATGAGAAAAATATAAAAGGGCATCCAAATTGAAAAGGAAGAAATCAAATTATTATTGTTTGCAGATGATATAATCTTATATTTGAAAAAACCTGAAGACTCCACAAGAAAACTATTAGAATGAATAAACAAGTTCAGTAAAGTTGCAGGATACATAATCAACATAAAAAATTAGCATTGCTATATGTCAAAAGTAACAATGTGAAAAAGAAACTTAGAAAGTTATTCCATTTGCAGTAGCTACACATAAAATTAAATACATAGAAATTAACCAAAGATGTGAAAGATCTCTATAATAAAAATAATAAAATACTGATGAAAGAAATTGAAGAGGACACCAAAAAATTAAAAAATATTCCATGTTCATGGGTTGAAATAATATTGTTAAAATGTTCATATTACCCAAAGCAGTCTACAGATTCAATGCAATCCCTATCAAAATATCAATAACATTCTTCATAGATACAGAAAAAACAGTCCTAAAATTTATATGGAACCACAAAAGACCCAGAATAATGAAAAAGTTTCTTGAGCAATACCCCACAAGCACAGACAACCAAAGCAAACATGGACAAATGGTATCACATCAAGTTAAAAAGCTTCTCCACAGCAAAGAATACAATTAACACAGTGAAGAGACAACCCAAAGAATGGGAGAAAATATTCGCAAACTACCCCTTTGATAAGGAATTAGTAACCAGGATATATAAGGAGCACAAACAATTCTATATAAAAAAGTCTAATAATCCAATCTAAAGATGGGCAAAGGATTTGAAGAGACATTTCTCAAGAAAAGACATAAAAATGGAAAACAAGCATAAGAAAAGGTGCTAAACATCATTGATCATCAGATAAATTCAAATAAAAACTACAATAAAGATATCATCTCATCCCAGTTAAAATAGCTTATATCAAAAAGACAGAAAATAACAAATGCTAACGAGGATGTGAAGAAAAGGGAACCCTTGTACACTGTTGGTGGGAATGTACATTAGTACAACCACTATGGAGAACAGTTTGGGAGTCCCTCAAAAAACTTAAAATAGAGCTACCATATTATCCTGCACTCCCACTGCTGGGTATATACCCAGAAGAAAGTCAATCAGTATATTGAAGAGATATCTGCACTCCTGTTTGTTGCAGCACTGATTATAATGGCCAATATTTGAAAGCAACCTAAGTTTCCATCAGCAGATAAATGAATAAAAAAATGTGGTACATATACCCAATGGAGTATTAGTAAGCTATGAAAAAAAAGAGATCCAGTTGTTTGCAACAACATGGATGAAATTGGAGGTCACTATGTTAAGTGAAACAAGTGAGGCACAAAAATACAAATATCACATGTTCTCACATATTTGTGGGATCTAAAAATCAAACAATTGAACTCATGGACATACAGAGAAGAAGGATGGGAAAGCTAGTGTGGGAGCTGGGGTGGCGCAGTAGGTGCGGATGGTTAATGGGTAAAAAAAAAATTTAGAAAGAATAAATAGGGCTTACTATTTGATAGCACAACAGGGTGACTATAGTTAATAATGACTTAACTGTACATTTTAATAACTAAAGAGTATAGTTGGATTGTTTGCAACTCAATGGAAAAATGCTTCAGTGTATGGATCCCCTATTCTCTATGATGTGCTTATTTCACATTTCATGCCTGTTTCAAAACATCTCTTGTACTCCATAAATATATACACCTACTATGTACCTACAAAAATTAATCAGTAGACAAAATCAACAAGAGAAAGAAATTATTCAAGAAAAAGAAAATGGTGACATACCTATATGTTATACACATAAAAAATTTACTTGTATATTTATATTATATGTTTATATATTTTTATATATACCTATACATATAGGTACACACATATATAAATATATACACACATACATAAAGTTGTCATTAATCTCTCCAGAAAAATAAGAATAGAAACATTAATTACATTAAAAATGTTAAAAATTAAAGCATTTGAAAAATAAAATGAGCTCTTAGAAATTAAAAGATAAGGCTAGCAATAATGCTCACTATAATACTTGAAAAGAATAATTGAGCTGCTGTGCCAGAAAGTGACTAAAATATATAAGTAAATAAATAAATGGACAACAGGAGTGTGATAGATTAAAATGTCTGCCAAGATTTTGGGCACTTATTGAAAATTCAATCTAATTTTCCTCCTTTTAAATCTAGGCTGGATACAGTGACTGCTTTAACAAATAGAATATGGCAGAAGTGACATGTGAAAAAAAAGATCAACAGAATTGGCTTGTGATTTATTAACTCCCTTCACCAGGGGCATGTCCCTGGGGAGAAATAAATGCAGTGTACCTGGTCTAATGTCTGGGACCTTGGGTATATAAACTAATATTTACTAAGAAAAAGAGATTGTGTTTTTTGAAACCCCTCAGCAGAATGTTCTCTAACTAAAAGATCATTTTGAGTAAAAAAAAAAAAAAGAGAGAGAGACAAAAGTAATCTGTGATTTTGGGCTTCTTGGGAAATGTCATAAAAACCATACAATTCTATCGAGTATAAGCTGGGCAGAACTGTCAAAAGCAATCAATTTTAGCACTCTGGGAATCAAGCAAAGGTATTCAAGAAAGGAAAAGTATATTTACGAAAAACACTGAATTTCAGGTAAGAACAACATGTTCTTGCCCCAGGACTGCTCAGCTGCAAAAACTGCGTCTTTTGTTGTGCATTAGAGATGTATTTCTGATGCAGAAGGAAACAATTTGCAGGAATGCCCTTGACATTACTAGATCACTCCACATTGCATGTATCTCTCAATTACCTGTATCTTTGACACAATTAGCAAAGCTTGCTATTGGGTGCTGTGGACTGAATTTTGTCCACCCTAACCCACAATGTGACTGTATTTGGAGATAGGGCCTTTGGGAAGTAATTAGAGTTAAATGAGGTTGTGAGGGTGGGGCCCTCATGGTGGGATTAGTGCACTTATAAGAAGAGACACCAGAGAGCTTGCTTTCTCTCTCAGCCATGTGAGGACACAATGAGAAGACAGCCATCTGTAAGCCAGGAGGAGGGCTCTCACCAGGACCCAAATTAACTCAAATGTTGGTTTTGGCCTTCCTAGACTCCATATTTTTAAGAATAAATTACTGCTTTTAAGCAAACCAGTCTATGGTATTTTGTTATGACAGCCCAAGCTGACTAAGACACTGTGTAAAATCTTTCACTTATGAGTTTCATTTGACAGCTTGATCTTGTGCATTAATTCAAGATATTCTGCCAGTTTCCAGGCCCAGGCCTTAAGAGACTGACAGCTTCCTTCTTGATTCTTGTAATACTTTTGCTGAGCAGCTATGTAGGAGATCTAACTACCTTTCCTTTGAATCTGAGGTTTCAGTGACTGTTTTACCAATGGAATAGGTAGAAATGATGCTGTGCTAATTTCTAGGCACAGGCCTTTAGACACTAACGCCTTCATTATTTTTGTCCCTTGAAACCTCCTCTCTTGTACGCTTGAGGCACCATATCAGAAGTTAGACTACACTGAGATTACCTGGGGTGGGAAGGCACTTTGGTAAATAGTCCCAGTAAGCCCAGCCCTTCATCCTTCCCCACCAAGGGTGTCACGTCATGAGATAGTGTCCTGGCTCATCCACTCCACCTGTTGCATGAGGTATGAGTCAATGCCTCAAGAGTACAGAGAATTGTCCAATCCAATGAAGCCATGCCTGAATTCCCAATCCCCCAAATCATCAGATGTGATAAAATTGTTCTTATCTTATGCCACTAAGTTGTGGGTTATTTTCTTAGGCTGCAATACATAACCAAATCAAGGACAAAAACATACATAAAGTTAGAGGACAAATTCAGAAAGTGCAGCATTTAAAAAAAGTTCTAGAAGGAGAGAATAGGAAAGCATATGGAAGAATCAATGAAAAGTTTTATAAAGATTTCCCTAAACGGAACACAAATTTCTAGGTTCAAAATGCCCACAAGTGCACAAGATCATGGCTAGATCTACACCAAGGCACATCAGTGTAAAATTTCAGTACTCTGAGGAATAAAAAGTAAATATCTGAATTTCTTCAAAAGGACAAAAATAAAAGCCAACCCCTCCCCCCCCAAAAAGCAAAACATTAACATAACAAATAATAAGAATTTAGTATGGTTCCCAGCTTCTCAACAATGAAACAGTGCCTTCAAATTTCTGAAGGAAAATTGTTTTTAACAGATTATATGTCAGCTCAAGTTATTAATCAAAAGTGAGGGCAGAGAAAAGTCATTTGAAACATGCAAGTCCTCGCATAAAAGACCATTCCAAGTCAACCTTTTGTCAGGAAGCCACTAGAGGTTAGCCTTCAATTTTACAAAATGCAAGTAAAATAAGAATTAGGAATATGAAAAATAGAAGATTCAACAAGGAGATATGCAAGGAAACCTGCAGGAGTTTGGCAGAGCTTTACTCAGCATGGTAACTGCACCATCCTGGGATGAGGTAACTGGTATGGAACAGCCAGTCCAGAGTGGGCCACTATGAATCAAGAAGCAAGAATTTCATTGTCATCATCATGTCTTTTGCTGTTCAATATTAAACCCATGGAATTTCTAGATAATGTGATCCCTAAAAGAAGGGTATGAGCAAAAAGAAAAAGAAATATATCATTTTTTTTTCAAATAGGAAAAGGAAAAGAGAGCAAAATACCATTCCCAGGTTAGCTGTGCAGTAGGCCTGATGAACAACCAGCCTGAATAGAAGACTGGAAATTTTTAGAAGTTTCTCCAAGGGGGAAAATTAATAGAACCTATAAATAACCAAATGAGATTTACCTTTTTAAAAAATGAACTATGAAGAAAGAATTATCATAAGGTACAAAAAAATACTAAGCAAATTGAAAATATCAGCAATATTAACGTCAAGAAAAACATGTAGAACATAAAAGGAATGCAATGAGGGTGGAAGGAATGTAGAGGGAAGGGGATTTGGGAAGGGGATTTGGGAAGGATTTATAAGAGATAACTTTAACCTTAATCTAAAAAATAAGTAGAACTTCAATGGGCAGAGAGATAAGCTCGTGTTATATGCCATGAAGTGAAAGCAGCAGAGCAGTTTAGCTAAAGTGTCTAAAACTTAAATGTGACCAAGGGTCTGACAGAAAATATAAATACAAAAATAATTTTTCTCATCTTCTGTGGAGCTGCCACACAATAATCTAAGCCTAAATTTGCCATATATTCTAATGTTTTACAAGCAGTAAAAAATCTTGATTTGTATATGAAATAGCTTGATTGTTAAGTCTTCACAATAATGATGCATACCATTAACATATATATGTGTGTACGTGTGTGTGTATATGTGTGTGTGTGTGTGTATGTATATATATGATAAAATAAGCTCAGGCCACATAAAAATGTATCTGTCGTCAGAATGCAGCAACTACCAGTTTGCAATCTCTGGCTAAATCATGCATTTTTTTTTTTTTTTTTTTTTTTTTTTGAGACAGAGTTTCGCTCTTGTTGCCCAGGCTGGAGTGCAATGGTGCAATCTCTGCTCACCGCAACCTCCGCCTCTCGGCTTCAAGGGATTCTCCTGCTTCAGCCTCCCAAGTAGCCAGGATTACAGGCATGCGCCACCATGCTGGGCTAACTTTGTATTTCTAGTAGACACGGGGTTTCTCCATGTTGGCCAGGCTGGTCTCAAACTCCCAACCTCAGGTGATCCACCCACCTTGGCCTCCCAAAGTGCTGGGATTACAGGCAAGACTCACAGCGCCTGGCCAATCATGCATCTTGCAAGTGAGTATGAGGTAGTGTAAGAGGTAAGCTAAGTCCAGATTATAAGGGACCTTGAAATTCAAGAAACGGAGCAATACTCAGAACCTCCTGAATGTTTTCGAGAAGAAAAACGAGATAATGACAGCTATGGCTAAAAGTATTGTTTTTTCCTTGAAATGTTTTTAAAAATTATATTTTACTCTCAATAACAAAAGTAGGATATCTAACATATGGATGTTCTCTAAAATATTCGTGATTATGCAGAATGAGTAAGAGTCTCCAGACTCTGAAAAATGTAACCAAATGCAGGGTCAGCCACTCCTGCTTTCAAAATCAAATAAGGACAAGGTGTGGTAGAAGGAAAATTATTTTATTTTCCAAAGTTAGCAGTGGGGAAGATATTCAGGCTCCTGCCTAAACAAAACTGCGTCAAAATTATTAGGCAAGAAGCTAGGGTTAAAGCAGGAGAAGTTTGGTATGGAGGGCATGTGGGGTGCTTGAGGCAATGCAGGTCTATTTGACTTGTTGCAATCGGGTGAATCGGCTGGTGCCATCTTGTGCTCAACCAGCTTGTAAACTAGCCACAGCCCTGAAGTAAGCTGGTGGGGAAGAATTGTACAGACACTTGAACCGTTGCAAGATTCAGTTTCTGGAACTTCTAAGCAAATGTAATTAGATAAGCTAGAAATGCAAGGACATGCCTGGTGGAAAGAAGAAGAATAAAAGTCATTATTTCGTTACTAAAAAGTTAATACAAATCACTGCAGAAGGAAGAGGAAACAAAACTTAAAAATAGGGTATTCAATTCCAAAAACAGGTCATTTAATTGAAGGAGATTTTGAAATTAGTGAAATATAGAAAAAGAAGGTATGTGATATGTTTGTGTTCAAATTCCAGTTCTGTTACTGAAACGAGAGAGTTCCCTGATCCCCGTCTCAGGACGTATGACACGGGTGTGGATCGTCTGTTAGGTCCTTGCGGTTGCTCAAACCCCTTATGGGAGGGGAAGCAGGCAGACAGACAGGTGAAGGAGCCCACGTGGGCGTTTTGTGCCCTTTCAGCCTTGCAGTTCATGGACGGCTTGAGTGTTAATCAGCTCAAAGGACCTTCTGCCTTTCTGCAAGGGCAGAGGGCCAGTGTGACAGCTTTCTGTATCCCACGCTCTTGTCCAGTTTCCTGAAAAATTTGGATCACACACGGATTCCAAGGATGAATGCAGGAGTTTTACTGAGTGGTGGAGGTGGCTCTCAGAGAGATGGGGAGCCAGAAGCGAGGGATGGAGTGGGAAGGTGATCTTCCCCGGAGCCTGGTTGTCCAGCTGCCGAACCCCTCTCCAACCGCCCCCAGGAGAACTCCTCTCTGCATTCAGATGTGTCCCCTCTTCTCTCTTTCTCTTCTGCCTCCTCTTTTCTCTTTCTCTGCCGTGTCATTCCACCGTCCATCTGCTTGTCTCCTCATCTCCTCGCCTGCTTGTCTGCCTCTGGAGCCTGGGGTTTGGGGTTTATATGGTTACAGGATAGGTGGTGTCGTGGGCCAAAAGGCAACTTTCTGGGAGCAAAAACGGGAATGCCTATCCTCATTTAGGGCTGCCGATCTTCAGGCTTGAGGGTGGGGCCTTTGCCCGGGAACCGCCCTCTTCCACCTGGTGTTTCCCACCCTGTCTCCTGTCCGTATCACTACTAACCAGCTGTGTGATGTTGTAGAATTTGGTTAGCATTTCTGGGATTCCATATTCTCAACGCAATGGAAATAACACTTATTTCAGTTATTATAAAGATACCTGCCATTATGTATGTAATTTTTAGTTTAGTGGATGTCATTTAATAAGTAATAATTGGCAGGTATTTTGTCTTTTACTCAGTGACTTATTCATCCTGTCTTCTTAATAGTTAAAATCATACATCACCCTTATCAAAGATAGTTCAAAGTCTTTCGAACTGGGAGAAATCAATAGAGAGTTAAAACTGATCTTTGGAAATAAATGATTGAAGGAACAATTTATTTCATAATAAAATATTATTGAGAGTATTTTCTCCTTCAGCATAAGAAGCAGAGCAATATTTATGAGGAATTTAACAAGGATAGTATTACAGCTTAATTTAAGTTGACACCCTTCACCAGAAGTTGTAAAGGAAGCCAGAGTGAGAAAATTACAATAAGCCAATGTTTAGAGAATAAAAAAACTGATAAAAATTTAAGGTGATAATAATGTGTATTGTAGTCTTTGTTTTTTATTTCTTTTTACACTTGCTTCCTTTAGCTAGTGTATTTTATATTTTAAACATGGCCTGAAAATTTAAGTCATATATGTTCTTGTCTATTTAAACCGTTTATTTTACTTCATTTTTAATGGAGAGAAATGTTTGCAATTACTAAAGGGATTATTCCTTTTGTAAAATCCATAACTGAAATAATTCTAGCTGCTGCGCCTGTAGTACAATAATAAAAAACACCAATCACTTGGAAGTAACTACCACCAAAAGAAAAGGCAGACAGAGCTTAGTTTCTCTGGGACTTGCCCTGCAACATCAACCCTTTTTAAAGGAACAATAAAAGATTACTAAGGAGGGAGAATTTTCGAAGGAAACTTGTTTTAAAGTGGTACCTTCTAGAAGGTGGCCTTAGGGCCTAGCTCCTGAGAAATGCATTACTAAGAAATCACTGAAAAAGATTACAAAGTGTTTTTACAAAGTGTTTTTTCAAAGTCTTCCTCAGTTTTAGAATCGCAAAGGCTGAGAGGAATCTTAGTTGAGAGGCAACATAATCATACTCCGTGACACCTAGAAACCCAAAGCTGAACAGCCTCAGTCCTGCAGTTCCAAAACAGACTCCTTAGGCAATTCATTCATTTGCTAAAACTTTCACTGGGGGAAATTTACTTGAAAATGTGGGAATCCTCTAGAGATTGTCTCCCTCTCCTCTCCGCTCCTTAAAAGGGTCTTAATTGCTATGTGACCTGATCTTGCACCGCCACTATCCTTCAAAGATGTGCTTCTATGATCAACTTTGGCACATGAACCAAAGTTGGAGAGCAAGCCTGGGGATTATAAAATTCATTATATTTTTTTCTAGTGAGGTTGGTCACTACCTAATAAAAACACAAAGCTTGCTCCTACCTACAGATCTCCAAGCGTGCCAGTTCTCTCATAGAATCTCCTCCTTTCTTACCGTGGTAAGCTATTTTCAGAATTCCAGGTCATGGCTTCAAGAGCACCATCAAGCCTTTTGTGAGTAATTGTTATATTTTTCTGTAATTTTCCTTAAAACTCTTCAATTGAAGCATTGATTGAAATGCACATAAACACACACACCCCCACCATTACCACCATCCTAGGGGTATGTAGTCACCATTTGAAAAAGCATCCAAGTTCTTTCTCGCTCAGTGCAATCCTAGTAAATTTGCTGTTTAGCATAATAAATGCCAGAACATCATTTTCCACTGGGAATTTTACCCTTGGAATATGACTAAATCCCAAGTAAAGCCACTTGTGGAAATATATTTTAACCAAAAGTAGAAGAGAAGATTGGTTACCTTGAGTGAAGTTTTCACGCAATTTGTGAGTCGAATGCTTGAAAAGGCAGAGCAAGCTGAGTTGAGAGGACAAGTTTTATGAATAAATTTCTATGTGCTTACTTGCCAATGCCTATATATGTGTGTATGTGGCAGGGTTCATTCTGACACTTGCTTTTTTTTTTATTTTTCATTTTCCTACCTGTTAGTGAAGTAGAAGGCAAGAAAAATAAGTAGTAATGTGTCCGGAATTTATTCCTTCTGGTGGGTTCCTGGTCTCGCTGACTTCAAGAGTGAAGCCACGGACCCTCGTGGTGAGTGTTACAGCTCTTAAAAATGGTGTGTCTGGAGTTTGTTCATTCAGATGTTCAGATGTGCCCAGAGTTTCTTCCCACCTGTGGGTTTGTGGTCTCACTCACTTCAGGAGTAGTGAAGCCACAGACTTTTGCAGTGGGTGTTACAGCTCTTAGAGGTGGCACATCTGAAGTTGTTTGTTCTTCCCAGTGGGTTCATGGTCTCACTGACTTCAGGAATGAAGCCACAGACCCTCACAGTAAGCTCATAAAGGTAGTGTGGACCCAAAGAGTGAAAAGCAGCAAGATTTATTCTGAAGAGCAAAAGAACAAAGCTTCCACAGCATGGAAGGGCACCCAGGTTGCCACTGCTGGCTTGGGTGGCCAGCTTTTATTCCCTTATTTGGGCCCACCCACATCCTGCTGATTGGTCCATTTTACAGAGTGCTGATTGGTACATTTACAATCCTTTAGCTAGACACAGAGTGCTGATTGGTGCGATTTTACAGAGTGTGCTGATTGGTGTGTTTACAACCCTTTAGCTAGACACAGAGCGCTGACTGGTGCATTTACAATCCTTTAGCTAGACACAAAAGTTCTCTAAGTCCCCACTGGACCCAGAAGCCCAGCTGGCTTCACCTCTCAGTAATCCCCCAACTTTTTTTTTTTTTGAGACTGAATTTCACTCGTGTTGCCTGGTCTGGAGTGCAATGGCATGATCTTGGCTCACTGCAACCTCTGCCTCCTGGTTTCAAGTGATTCCCCTGCCTCAGCCTCCCAAGTAGGTGGGCTTACACACACATGACACCACACCCGGCTGATTTTGTATTTTTAGTAGAGATGGAGTTTCACCATGTTGGTCAGGTTGGTCTTGAACTCCTGACCCCAAGTGATCCACTCACCTAGGCCTCCCAAAGTGCTGGGATTATAGGCATAAGCCACCATGCCTGGCCATAATCCTCTACCTTTAACTATTGTAGGTCAGCAAAATTTTACTGAAATCTATCAAACATAATTCAGTGATTGTGAATGACCAATTCTATAATATGCAACATTATTCCACTCTTACATCCCCAATCATTGGACTTTACAGGTATTTTTAGCCTGAATACACAATGTGCTACTTATTATAGAAATAGATCTCTCATCTTTCTCTTTCCCACATAGAAATAGATCTCTCATCTTTCTCTTTCCCACAGTAATTTAGCTATCCTTTTCCAAATTTCCTGGCTCTTGCTGATACCTGTGTTAAAAGAAAAAACTTTAGATGAATTAAATTAACAGAGTTTAATTGAGCAAACAAGTTTTAAACTGGGAATCCCTCCCCCATGCCCCTCAGCAAACCAGAATAACGTCAGAAAGACTCCAGCACTGACACATGGTCAGAAAAAATTTATAGGCAGAAAACGGAAAGTAATTTAAGAAAACAGAACACAGATACAAAAACAGCTGGATTGGTTACAGTTTGACGTTTGCCTTATTTGAACATGGCTTCAATAATGGGCAGCCTTTGGCCAAAACTTAGTGATTAGTATAGGAGTAAGTTACAGTCTGTTTATGCATCCAGTTAAGTTACAGTTCATTATGTACATAGAAACCTTTAAGCCAAACCTAATATATGTATACAGCCAGCTTTAGGCTAAACTTAACTTAACACCTGCTTTCTCTGTTTCGTTCAGTTATTTTTGTTTTCTCACCACCAGTCTGAACGCAGAGAACATGGTGTGGGTAAAAAAAGTATATTTCCCTTATTTTAGTTTTCTCACCACCAAACAGAAGGCAGAAAACATGGTATGGTTAAAAAGAGTATAAACTTTAGAGTTATATAGTACTAGAGTCAAATCCTGGCCACTCAATTTCTTAGCATTATGACTTGGGCAAGTAACTTACAGTTATAGCACCTCAGTTATGTTCTGTGTAAAGTGGATATTGTAACCGTCCAATGGGTTCACCTTACCCACTGTCTAGAGGAAGCCAATTTATCAAGACAGGTGATGAGACAGAGAAAGAGTAATTTATGCATAGTCAGCTGTGCGGGAGATGGGAGTTTTATTATTAATCAAATCAGTCTCCCTAGGCATTCAAGAATCAGAATTTTTAAGGATAATTTGGTGGGTGGGGGAAGTCCAGCGAGTCGAGAGTGCTAAGAGGTTGGGTTGAAGATGAAATCATAGGAAGTTGAAGTTGTCTTCTTGTGCTGTGTCAGTTCTTGGGTTGGGGGCCACAAGATCAGATGAGCCCATTTATATATCTGGGTGGTGCCAACTTATCCATCCTTTGCAGGGTCTGCAAAGTATCTCAAGCGCTGATCTTAGGAGCAGTTTAGGGGGTGTCAGAATCTTGTAGCCTCCAGCTGCATGACTACTAAACCATAATTTCTAATCTTGTGGCTAATTTGTTAGTCCTACAAAGGCAGCCTAGTCCCAGGCAAGAGGGGGTTTGTTTCGGGAAAGGGCTGTTATCGTCTTTGTTTTAAACTACAAACTATAAACTAAGTTCCTTTCAAAGCGTACACCCCGAAATGAACAAGGACAACTTGGAGGTTAGAAGCAAGATGGAGTTGATTGGGTTCGATCTCTTTCATTGTCTCCGTTAATTTCGCATTGGCAGTTTCACTATAATACCAAACTTACTTGAACTTTCAGAAAAATAAATGTGATGGGTATTCACAGTGCTTAGCATAATGACAGATACACAGCACACTCTCTGAAATTATTGGTCACGTTTACTTTTACTTAGGATAGTAGTGAATATACATACTAAGTAAAACCTCAGTGAATCCTTGCTGACTCGTTAATAGGTACAACTGAATTTTTGTTCATTGTAGGCTAAATACTATTGTTTTCATTTGCGTTAAACATATTTTATTATAACTTCTCATATCATATCACAATTTTTTCATGTCAAATTATGTTGTCTCAATGGGAGTAAATGTAAATCACCAATAATTTAATATCCAATTGATATTTTGGGAAAAAGACATTGCTGTTAATGCAAAATATCAAATAAAAAACAGGCATGGATAACCAGTATCTTTTCAAACACTTGAAACCTTAAGAGGCTGGGTGCAATGGTTCATGCCTGTAATCCCAGCACTTTGGGAAGCCGAGGCAGGCACATCACGAGGTCAGGAGATAGAGATCATCCTGGCTAACATGGTGAAACCCCAGCTCTACTAAAAATACAAAAAAGTTAGCCGGGCGTGGTGGCACACGCCTGTAGTCCCAGCTACTCAGGAGGTTGAGGCAGGAGAATCGCTTGAACCCGGGAGGCGGAGGTTGCAGTGATCAGACATGGTGCCACTGCACTCTAGCTTGGGCAACAGAGTGAGACTCCGTCTCAAAACAACAACAACAACACAACTTTAAGGAATAATGCGTTTAGGGTTCTTAATAGCTAAGAATTGTCTATACATTCTTCAAGTAAATCTTTTGCTTGTCATCATTAAATTTCTCAGCTAACATCAAAAATGCATAAAATCCCAGATGTGAAAATTAGAAAATGCATTTGTCTTAATTATACTAAGAAGAGCAACTAAAGGAAAAAAAGATTAAATCATTCATTTAGAATCTGATAACTTAAATCACCTACCATTTATAAGAAGGCAAAAGAAACCAAATGAGTATGATCTTTATATTTACTGCAACCTAATTTTTAAGTGTAAATTGACAGCTCAAATGCCGAAAGAGCAAAAAGCATATAAACACAGGCAAACAGAGATTAGCATATTTTCATTTCCCTTCATAAGAATTATGAAGCTAATTAATAAGAATTCACAAGCTAATTAGACCTTATTTGCCTAAAATGGCTTCTGTAGCAACTAGGCAAAGGTTGATATCTACAGAGCTAAGAAAAGTTTCTAGCCTTGACTGCTGCATATCCTCTACATCATTTTTCTCTGTTTATCATTCAGGTCCAAGTAATGCAATCTAGCAGAGAAATTGTAGCTGTGCGTCACGTGAGGTATGAACTTGTGTCACTGTGGCGTGTTATTCTATCTGTTTGTCACATGTCTTTGGAACTGACATAGATGGGTGAGAATACTTATGTATGCATACAGGATTGAAATACTTACATGGCCTCTTTTTTCATATATGTTTAAGCTACTTTATAATTTTTAATATTTGGGGTGCATTCTGTCTACATCATAATTAATTTTAAAATCAGTGTTTTTTAAATTGTACTAGTTGTTTGTTATTTTATCAATTATTTAACTGTATCTAAGTTATCAAACACAGGGTACGTGGACTGCTGTCTGAGAATCTTTTCTCCATTCATAGCTTTTTTTCCTTTCAATTTTTGCATTCTGAATTGCTAAATAATGCTAAATGATGCAAAATATTTAAATAAAAAACAGGTATGGATAACCAGCATCTTTTCAAACACTTAAAACTTTTAAGAATAATGCGTTTAGGGTCATTAATAGCTAACAATTGTCTATACATTCTTTCTTTAAGCAAATATTCTCCTCTTGCCTGTCATCATTAAATTTCTCAACTAACGTCAAAATGCATAAAATCCCAGATACAAAAATTAAGCAATGTGTCTATCTTAATTATACTAAGAAAAGCAACTAAAAGAGGAAAAAGATTAAATCATTCACTTACAGTACACTAAAAATACTGGCATCATTAAGACACAGAAGCTCCAAAACAAACTGGTCAAGACCAAATCCACAGTTGCTGTGGAAATGGCAATTTTGTTTTATTGTCAATAGGCTGAGAATATATTGTGTGTTTGCATGTGTGTTTAAGCTGTATATTACGAATGCTACTTATGTTGATATCCTAAAATTTAAAAGACTTCTCAGCTGTCAGTATGCTCCCTCTCACTAATATGTATACAATTTAATATATCAATGAACATGCTTAAAGCACATTAGATGGAGATCTGTCTATACCAGTATGGAAAAAAAAAAATTCTAAATGCATTTGCCTTGCCATCCTTGACATCAGATTAATGGATCAAGACTCCTGGGTTCGAATTCTAGTTCTACTCTTATTATGTGACATTGTACAAGCTACTAACATCTCTTTCTTTCTCACCTATAAATTAGGCATAATAGAAATAAGCACATCATAAAGTTTTTGTGAAAATTAAATGAGTTAATGTATTTGAGGTGGCATAATAGAAGCTGTCGCATAGTAAACGCTCAATACTTATTGGCCATCATTATCATGAATTTATTAGTTTCTTCCAATAACAGGCATTTCTCTTAGCTCACAGTAACTGCCTCCACTTTAGTTTCTAGAGGAAGAACAATTACTCTACAGACCTACATAATGTGCGATTTTATATGATATGATTCTAAACTAATTTATTATAGAAAAAATTATAATTGATTAAGTATTCAATATCCAATAGCCAACAGGCAAAGACTGTATATATACATATATAAGGTATATTTTCATTTAATCTACTAAGTTAGGTGCCATTCATTATATCCTCCCCTTTATGGAGAAAATGAAAGCACACAGAAAAAAATAAAATTTCATCTAAATTCTTATAATAAGTATATAAGGAAGTTGGGACATAAACTGGATCTATCTAAGGCCAATCTTTGTACTCTTAACTACTCACACTATACTACCTACCAGCAAAGCAGTATTCCAATAGGAAGATATGGCAAATAATTGATCTGCAGAAATTCATCTTTTTTAAATGCTAAAGCTACTTATGCTGTGCATAACTTATTCTGTTTATTCTCTCTTACATAACCATGAAGAGTGGAGAGTCACACTTGATATGTATTTGTAGAAAAAATTTATTTACATTAAATGTCATAGTACCCTTAACTTTTTCACAAAGTTTTTGATTTACAACTCTTTAATTACTTTTATGACTTTTCTTGACCCTGTCTTATTTCTCTTAATCTTTTTTTAAGGTGTGAAAACCAAAAGTAGATATAGCAAAGGCATGACTAATGCAAATTCTAATAGATGTTTCTATTTTGAGAAAAAAATTCACATTATTACATCTCAACTCAATTTTCCCTTTTATTGTGGAAAAGCTTAGCTTTCCTTTAAAATAGAAAAAATTATTTTTTACTTTTGCCATCTTACCTACATTTATCTTAATTTGAAGGTAGACAGTTTCTAAGGTTCAGGATAAAGTTTAATATCTAGGTAAGCTTTTCACAAAATAGGTTGGGCACACTAGTCCCTTGAGTTATCTCTTAGAAATGGATTTTCTACACAAAGAAACCAACTATAAACCAACTATAGCTTCATCTTGGAAGTTTTCAATGTAAGTTTAAAAATAAGCACTTATTTTTGCTTGATCTAGCATTTCCCAGTTTAATTGTCATAGAACATTTTTTTCTCATAGAACCTATGAATGTCCACTGCTCTTTATGAAGGGGCCCAACTAATTATTAACCTCATCTCTTCTTTCCTGCTTCCTACCCTGCTGACATTGCTAATTCTGGGAAAAAAAAGTCTTAGGACAAGAAAAAGATATTCAGTTACTAGACATTAAATACAATTTAGTTAGTGATCATGTTTATGATAGCCAACATAGAATGGGGATTTAAGATCACAGGAGAAGATGATTTTACAGAAAAGATATGGGAAGCAGTCTCCGAGTTGGGATTATTCAATCTTGATTCAGTCACTTAGCACAGGAATTGGTTCTAGGCTTTGTTAAGTTCATTCTTTTAACATGTGAGATATAGTGTTAAACCTGACTAAGCATATTTTATTAGTTATGTGGCACTAAATTTGATTCTTGAGGTAAATAAAAAATTAATCTTTGGGAAGATGTGCTTTTATAACTATATAGTGACCTATCTGCATATAAATAAGTAATGCACAAAAGAAAGTGACGAAGAGTGCAAATAGAGTGCTGAGAGTATTTAAGAAGGAAGGTAATGCTTTTGATATTTAATGGAAGAAGAGCCATTTCAATTAGATTATAAAGGATGAGTAGAATTTAGAAAGACTAAAGTTATTTAAAGTTTAGGTTCAATAGTTGAGAGGCATTTCAGCTACTAAGGGGGAAATATAGGCAAGCAAAGAAACATGGTATTAACAGAAATATCCAAGGAATAATGATCAATCAATTATTCATAGAGCTGATATGAAGGTTAACATAGATAATAAAGAAGACTTCTGCTTCACGTAATAGTATATAATTTAAGGCAACAATCCAATTCAGATAAAACAAATTGGCAAAAAGTATGTTTTTTTTTTTAAGTTGTATGGATTATTCCGTTGACCTTCTCTTTCTGGTCTGGCATGTAAGGAGCTAAATAAAAAGCTAAACAAACTGAAAATTTAGAAGAGCTAAACAACACTTCTTAAATCTATCAGAGCATTTACGTCATAGGGCAAACTGCTGCCCCAAAACTGGAGGGGCAGGAATATACAAAGAATCATAGCCACCAGACCAGAAGCCCAAAAGTAAAAGCCTGCTGCTGGGGCCAGTACCAGAGGAAACATATTAAATATATAGTAACTGATGAATTGCTGCAAGCTCAACATGGATAGCTTGGGAATAAAATACTTTATAAAGTTTTACATTCAGGAGCTCCTCCAGGTTCTCAGGGTGAAATCAATGAAAAACTCCCTTGTGCTTCTGGCAGGAGGGCAGGAAAAGTAACCATTCTGAAATATGCCAGAGCATTCTGTTCTCCTTAATAAAAGTCTGCCCTTAAGGAAAACAACTGGGCCAAAGTGTTCAGTACCTTGGGTTTTACCAGAGCCTAACCAGCATGGGAGAAGGTTAGTACCCAACTCCAGTGCTCTTTAGACTACTGAGACATCTTGGAAAAGGCAAAACTATAGAGACAGTAAAAAGATCATGATTTTGAGATGATTCAGGGAAAAGGATGAATAGGTAGAGCATAGGGAATTCTAGGCAATGAAACTTCTGTATGATACTATAATGATGGATACATGACATTTTACATTTGTTAAAATCATAGAATGCAGAATGCAAAAAGCAAACCCTAATATAAACTACAAATTTTAGTTAAGAATAATGTATTAATATTGATTCATCAATTTTAATGAACTTACCACACCAATGCAAGAAGTTAATAATAAGGGAAACTATGTGGTGTGTGTGTGTGTGTGTGTGTGTGTGTGTGTGTGTGTGTGTGCCTGTGTGTATGTGGAGGTGGGGAGGTAGCATATGCTTTGGTTCAGTAAGCCAACAGTTAAAAACAAAATATATCCAAAAAAAATTGGATAGAAGCTATGTTTCTGAAAATGGAGTAGGTCTATGGCCATACCATCTTGAATGCACCTGATCTCATCTGAAAAAAAAAAATAGTTCAACAGGCTGATAAAGAGATCCACGAGTTGTTCAGCTGCAGAAACAATGAGAAGCTGGTTGGGTACATAGCGACATGAAGATGGAAGATGGGAACAATAGACACTGGGGACTAGTACAAGGGAGAGCATCATGGCAAGGGTTGAAATACTAACTATTGGATACCATGCTCACTACTTCGGTGATGGGATCATTTATACACCAAACCTCAGCATTAGGCAACATATCCATGTAACAAACCTATTCATATACCCCCTGAATCTAAAGTTAAAGTTTAAATTATAAAAATAAAACAAAGAAAGAAGTTGGATGATTTCTGAGGACTATTTGTTCCATGTTAAAGATGAAATAAATGCCCCCTATTGAAAACAAGAAAAAGAAGAAAACCTTGCTATTTTGGACAATATTAATAAAAACCAAAAAACATTAAGCAAATGAAAATGCAAGCTAAAACATACAAGAATATATATGCAATAAATATAATCATAAAGCACTCATATGAAAAATACATAAAAATATTTGAGCAAATAGAAAAAGACACAAAATTCGATATAAAAATGGCAAGATACCTGAACAGGCATTTCAAGAAACAGGATATTCAAGTATTCAGACAAGTGAAACTGTGCTCATACTCACTAGTAATCAAGGAAATGCAAATTAAAACTTCAATGAGATTCCACTATGGTTCTATTAGAATGATCTAAATTAGAAAGACTACTAGGCGAAATATTGATGAGGGTGAGAAACAATGAGAACTTTGGGTACATTGCTGGTAGTAATATAAATAGGTACAACCATTTTGGGGAAAATAGTTTGGCATATTTTAGTGAGGTTAAACATACTTATCTTCTTTGGCCCAGAAATTTTATCTCTAGATATATACTCAACAGAAATGGATGCATGTATGCCCTAGCATGTAAATACAGGAGATGTATAGTAGAATCAATTCAAAAATCCCATCCAAGGTAAAAACGGATTTAAAAAATGACATTTTCATGAAATAATATATAGAATGAAAATGAATTAATTCCTGGTACATGCAACCACAAGGAAGAATCTCACATATAAAATATTGAGTAAAAGGAACCTAGCACAAAAGAATGCATACAGTATGTTTGAATATACAGATATTATATGTAAATCATATATAATTTTATATAATTTTAAATTATTATATATAAATGTCTGTATACTATATATATAATGCCTGTATATTCAAACATACTGTATGCTATATATATTTATAAATTGCTAGGGAACATATTTAGCTGATAAGACTATAAATCTATAAATAAAACCTAGGAAATGTTTACCATGAAACCAAATCAAGGGAGTAGTTACATTTGTGAATGGAAGAGGTAATTGAGAGTGCACAAAGAAGCTCCAGGGAAGTTGACAATTTTCTACAGTTTACTTGGGTTTTGTCTTGTAATAACTACATAAACTATACATATTTGTTCACTTTTCTGTCAGTTCTTAATGTTTCACAATAAAAGAGTAATAGTTTTAAAAATGTAACTGATTTGTGTAAAGGACTTAAAACTTTACCTATGTGAGAGGCGCTGTAAGTTCAAATTCGAGCTCCTCCACTTTCTAGCTGTGCAGTGTGGGACAAATTATCTTAATTTCATTTAGCTTTAATTTCCCATTTGCAAAAAGGGCATTATAATTATTCTTGTTATAATTTAAGGTTTAAATGAGTTAGTTCATGTAAAAGTGAGAAAAATAGCTCTGGCACATAGTAAATGTTAAATAAATATTAGGCATTAATGTCATTATTATCTTCACCAACATTAAATCATTGAAAGTAAAATGAGGGAAAAGGAAAATAAGTTTGAGTAAATAGATGGAAATTTAAAAGCTTTCAAAGACTGGTTAAGAGCTGTAAACCAAAAAAGGATCTGAGATAGGTCTCAATCAATTTAGAAGTTTATTTTGCGAAGGTTAAGGACATATCCAGGAGAAAAACACACAGCATCACAGATCAATCTGTGGTCTGTGCCTTTCTCCAAATATGAATTTAAGGGATTCAATATTTAAAGAGGAAAAGTGGTCTGGATGGGAAAAGAGGGAGGGGTATGGCGATTGATATGTTGCAAGAGAAAAGGAGCAGATAGGGGAATGGTCAATTATGTATCTGTTTTATGCTCAGCAAATTGGTACTTTACATAAGATAAGCTGAACACAGTAGCTACCTGTGGAGATATTTAATCCTTTGTAGCTATATGCTTAGCAACAAAGGAAAACGCAGCTTTTTGCATGACTCAGCTTTAAGCTTAATTTTTCCTTTTGGGGTAGTGAATTGGGGTCCCAAGTTTTTATTTTTGTTTTACATTTCTCCTCTTTTTTCCTTTTAAAATCTTTAGGAGAAAGCATTTTAGAAGAAAACAAGTCTGTGGTCTTGGGTTTTTTCTGATCTTTTGCTGATAGAACAGTTTATTCCTAGAGGTATGGGTCCCACGTTATTAGGCAAACTCATTTTTAGCAGGTTGTGAAGACTCATGTCTCATGAAGAAAACAAATAGGAGGAGACAGAGAGAAAGAAAACGGAGCAAAAGGTGGAAAATAAAAAACAAAAAGGTAGCACAATCCTAGAAAACTGATAGAAGCCATATTATTCTGAAGTCCATAAATCAGTAGGCAGGTATGAAAATGTTTCATGTATATGAATAAGTTGCTGTTATTTTCCTCAAAAGTTTAAGTCATCTTGTATCCATTTGCAGAAATTTAAGGAAAGCATAACTTAATTTTTAGTGTTTTCAAATCAGGCAAAATGGCAATAGAAGAAAAAAATCATTATTTTGGAGACTTGCAGCCAGAAAAATTTTAGGATACAGTCCAAATTGTAGAAAATAATAAAAACTGAAAAACACTGGACAAGGCAAGAATCTAATAACAGGTATAGTATAGTTTATTTGGAAACATAATTTTATCTCTTCAATTCCCCGATTTTCTTAAAGAAAGAATGATAGTAAGACCAATTAATTTGTAAAATAAATTGTAGTCTTATATACTTAGCTTGATTATTTGTATAAAGTGCAGGAGAAATAATTATTTGCCATATAAGATCTCTTTTTTAATTGGCTTTGCTGGAAACTTTTCCATAAGGAATCTAACATTAAGAGATTTTTAAAAACCTCAAGCCCAGCCAAAAATTTATTTGTGTCTGCATATACCTGTATGAAATGAGTGAATTCCTCTCTTTTTAAGGTCCTGATAAAACTTGGAGTTCCTAGGCCTGCCAGAAATTGACATTCTTTACATACCACAGGTAAGGCCCCTATAAAAGATGAGGTATGAGGCCAGTTTTCCCAGGGGGCTTTTATCAGCTGTATAAGTCAGCCTCATGTTCTCAAGGTTATATGAAAATACATCATTCCAGTCAAAGCATTGGTAAAATAGCCAGTGTCTTCAATTATGTACTGTTGTAAAATAAAACAGTTTCTCATTTTGAATTTATGAAAATAACTACATTGCCATAGATTAAGAATATTCACAAATAGTTTCTAAATATTAGAGAAATTATGTAGAAATAAATTGTGTTTTAAATTCTGCTCACTAGGGAATACTCAATTGTTAAAAGCTATAAATGCTTAAAATAAGAGAAAGTTTTCTTTCTTTTTTTTTTTTTGAGATGGAGTTTCACTCTTGTTGCCCAGGCTGGAGTGCAATGGCACGATCTCGGCTCACTGCGACCTCCACCTCCCGGGTTCAAGCAATTCTCCTGCCTCAGCCTCCTGAGTAGCTGGGATTACAGGCATGTGCCAGCACACCTGGCTAATTTTTTTGTATTTTTAGTAGAGACAGGGTTTCACCATGTTAGCCAGGATGGTCTCCATCTCCTGACCTCGTGATCCGCCCACCTCGGCCACCCAAAGTGCTGGGATTAGAGGCGTGAGCCACTGCGCCCAGCAAGATTTTGGAAAAAAAATAACAAATTTATGTCAATGTGTTATTATTTAATCCAAATAATATAAATCTAATACAAAGAAGGTTAAATACCATTTTGTATTTGACAATGCTTCTGGTATGATATTATTATACTAAATAAGCCAAATATATCTCTTTGGGACTTCAGGGGATCTAATATGAAATAATTAATGAGATCAAAAGACTAAATTTAATATTTCATTTTGGAAATTTTGTCAAATATCAAAAGTTTAAAATACTTGATATCACAAAATAGTATCTCAGGTCATTGTAAAATAAGCCAGTGGTCCCCAAGTTTTTTGTCACCAGGAACTGGTTTTGTGGAAGACAATTCTTCCATGAATGCAGGGGTGGGGATGGTTTCAGGATGAAGTTGTTCCACCTCAGATCATCAGGCATTAGATTCTTATAAGGTGAGTGCAACCTAGATCCCTTACATGCACAGTTCACATTAAGGTTCGTGCTCCCATGAAAATGTAATGCCACCGCTGATCTGATAGGAGGTAGAGCTCGGGGGGTGATGCTTGCTTGCCTGCTGCTCACCAACTCTGTGTAGTTTGGCTCCTAAAGGGCCACGAACCTGTATTAGTGCATGGCCCAGGGCTTGGAGATCCCTAAAATAAGCCTTTCATTTAGTTAAAGTGACAACCAAAAGACTTCAAAAAAAGAAGCAAAAGCCTTTATTCTTTGAGATAGGAGACTTACATTCCCAAATGATAAGCCCTAATAAACACATTATGAGACCAATTAAATGTCTCTCAAATCTTCTAAACAAATCTATTAAATTCTAATCATCTTGACCGTAAGATAAAATTTCTATAAACCTTTTTATGGCCTTTCATTTTTTTTCAAATTAAATAATGGGTGAATGCTCCAAGAAAACCTTGTTAATACGATACAGGGGCCCAGCTGCTGCTCTTGCATTAGTGTGCCTTTAATACAAATTTTTAATTTATAGAGAAACTCTGAATGAGTTATGTCTCTCAAAATCAGCCCTTAAAATCTCACATGCCCATCTCTTTTGTAATAGCCCCTGGGCCTAGAGGGGTTGAATAGTTTTAATTTCTGACTCTGTGTCTCACAGATATATTTATTTTGATTGTCATCCTTTCCCAAGTCTGAAGATGACAATCTAATTGGTGTCAGTGTTTAAGATTTAGCAGTATTTGGTATACTTTTTAGACCCAGGAATTAAAGTCCTATAACTTAAGAGCACAAGGCCTTTAAAAGCAATACGAAAAGTTACATGGATGTAATAACCTTAATCTTTTTTAATTTCAGTTTTCCTAGGCAAATCAAAAAAATTAGTAACAATGATATAGAAATTATTTCAATAAAATATAATGTCTGTTTGTTAGGCCAGTTATCAAAAAGAAAAAAGGAGGCCTGCAGTGTGATTGCTCTTCCCTATGGGGAGTCCATTTAGAGTTCAAAACTAATGAAAATGGTACTTGAATTAGTTAGACATAGAAAAAGTGTGTCCTGGGTCATGAGTGAATGTTTCTCATTTCATAGAAGAATTTAAAGCCAAGAGCACAGAAGAAATAAAACGTTTTATTTAGGCCTTTAAGATTAAACCACATCAGACCACAATAGCAGTTAGAACCTGAGGAAAAAAGGTTATAGGAGCTGATGGAAAAGTTGAAGGAGAAAGCTGGAAACATTGAGATGCAGTAAAAGGTAAACCGTTGGGTTAAAAAAAATTGAAATCTCTTGTGATTTTGTTGTTTTAATCAATTCTTTAGTTTATTAGTATATTTTTAATATCAAAGCCCAATCTCTAGAAACAGTATTATACTTACCTTTTAATTATAGCCAATCTGATCAAATAAAGTTTATTTTTCCACAAATTCACTTTTTACAAACTTATTATGACTTACGCAAACCATTGACAAGCTTGAATTTCCTGTTTTATCCTAAAATCCCATTTTCTTAAATATTAGTCAATTTATTTTAGAACAAAAAAATTTACCATACAAGACTTTTTCTCATATAAAATTATTTTCCTTTTAAACTTTCCCACTAAAAACACCTCTATATGTTTATAACTTTCTTTCCATCTCTCTTATTTACTGGTTCCTTTTACCTTGTTTTACAAATAGCCTTTGAATTAGAGAAAAATTGTTTCCTTTTAATAGGAAAGCATTGTGTGTGTGTTTTTTTAAAGTTCTATAATTAAACAAAAATTGAAAATGTCTCAGATATTCAATAAATATCTATTATTTAATTTAATCTTAAATTCTAAAGTATATGACAAGTTTATAAGTACTTATGCCATCATATTGACCTAATTAATTAGTTTTTTAAATAGTTTACCTAGATTACTTATGAAAACTGTGATAGTCATCATTTAAAGTTATTTCCCTGTTAACCATTTTTATGGTCTGTGAATTTCAGGTATTTACCTAAGTAGAAAGTTTAAGTTTAAATAAATGTGTTCGGTGCTTTTTTTTTTTTTTTTTTTTTTGCCTATAACTCAGGATTTAGCTATTTTCATTAAACCAACAATATTAAATGTTTTATTTATTTAAAAAAATACAAAGATAATTCTTTTTTGAGCTGCATTTATAGTTTTTTAACCCCCATACCAAATCTTTACACCTTATAATATTTAGCAGGGATAAATATACAACCATTTGGCTAATAAACCTAACGAATAATATATGTTGACAATTCAGAAAACATTTCTAATTTTATTTTACCAATAATTATAAAGCCAGCTTATTTATTAAATATTTACTTACGTCACGTGACCTTGAAAAGCATTTGGGCTTGTTTACTAAATTTATGAGTACTTTAATTTTTAAACTAATTTGGTATCTCGTGGGCACAATACATAGCAAAACACATGTACATACACATAACACACTTAAGCACACATACACACTCATACAAATAAAGATCTTATAGTTTTTACTTTGTAACTCTAGCCATGAAAAATCAATACAAACTTAACACTTTATAAAATAATGGTTGGATGTGAATGGTGGTTTTTAATCTCAACACCAGTAAAAAGGTCCTTTAAACTAGAAAAAAACTACATTTTTCTAAGCAAAAACCACATCCTCATGTCTTTTATAAAGTACCAAAAACACATCTTACCTTCCCACTATTCTACTAATTTCCAGTGAAAACCCTAGAATTACTTAATTTAACATAACATGATGTTAAATTACTGGAGAATTTTGAAACTAAATTTACCAAATTAATCTTACCAAAGATTACTAAAGTCGTGTGAACAGAAATGACTCTGAGCTAGCTTCTATTAATTTGATAAACACTTACTTTTATCAAGTAATTAGAGCTCTTTCATATAATTGGTAGTTTCATATTATTTCTACATAACACATATAAATATATGGCACACAGAAACAGACCCAGACAGAGGCAGATCTTATACATTTAAGATTTTTCATTTGCTTGTTTTCAAAAATGTTGCCTTCCCTACTTTAGACTATTAATTTCTTGATTATCTGTTTCACGTCCTAAATAATTGCTAACTAGATGCAACTCTAAATTTGCATCTCCAAAGACATGACTTAGGTGAAGCAAGGTAGAAAATGCACATCTCAAAGGCAATATCTAATTTCCAATTAGATTGAAACAAAGGAAACTTCTGTTGTGTAAACTTTAAGCTATTGTCTTCACTCTAGTTATACTTCCTAGTGGTTTAGGTGCAGAGACAGAGATGCTGGGGTTTGGCTGTGTTGCCAAATCTCATCTTGAATTGTAGCTCCCATGATTACCACGTGCCATGGGAGGGGCCTGGTGGCAGGTAATTGAATCGTGGGAGTGGCTCTTTCCTGTGCTGTTCTCATGATAGTCTCAGGAGATCTGATAGTTTTATAAAGGGGTGTTTGCCTACACAAGCTCTCTTGCTTGATGTCATGTAAGATGTGCCTTGCTTCCCCTTTGCCTTCTGCCATGATTGTCCAGGCCTCCCCAGCCATATGGAACTGTGAGTCAATTAAACCTCTTTCCTTTATAAATTACCAAGTCTCAGGTATGTCTTAATTAGCAGCATGAGAACAGACCAATACAGATGCTCTTACAAAATGGAGATTTCCTTTAAAGATGTAAATTTTCTTTATAAAGAGTTTTGTTAAAGTCACTTAGTTTGATAGGTGGTATTTTCAGTTTAGCTTGATTCGATTACTGGCTTTTGGGTGGAGCCCTTTAAGGAACAGGGCAAAGAAATCATGCACAATTTTCTTATCTAAATGTGCAAAGAAATGAGTGGCTCCCTGTAGTAATGACTATTTCCTGTAACCTATTCTTAACCATCACTAACATTGTAGCTCTTGTCCAAAATTACACACACCAAGGTCAAATCCTCTCATAGTATAAGGTAATCTCTGGTACCCACAAAAGCCAAAGAGGTTAGGTAATGCAATACAAAAAAGCAGAGCTTTAGACCTGAGAAGAATCTGCCCATGACTGTTGAAATTCCATAAAGAAAGCAGAACACCCCAAAATAGGATGAGTGGCACCTTTATCCTGAGTTCTTAAAGAGGTCAGTGTATTAGAAGCCTTCTCTAATTCTTTTTTTTTCTTTTTTTGCTTGGTACTAAAGATGACAAAAGGGAAAGGAGGAATAGGGTGGAATAAAAGTAAACAAAAAACCATTATTTTAAGAAAGGAGTGAACAGAGAAACCAAGCACGTGTATTTTTGTTTTGTTTTGTTTTTTTGTTTTTTGTTTTTGCAGCTGTGTGGAATTTTAGCCAAGTCAGAGGCCTTTTTCTCCATAATTTGAAATTCTCATTTGGATTTCACCAAGTTGGGTACAGTTGGTCAAATCTGATGGGAAAAAGACTGAAGCAACAATGACAACAACAACAACAGAAACACACAATACAATTATGGAATGCTCTAATGGTAAAGAGAAATTAAGAGCAGCTGGCTGTCAATCTTAACTTTTAGTCATTAATGAGAATTTCCAAGTCAAAACTCCAATTCAGCTACTTATCTATGAATGGGGCCCAGGCTTAAGACTGCTCTCTATCTTAGAAGCAGGAAGAAACTCAAACTTCTCTTCCTTGTTGGAAGTGAGCTGAAACTCCAGAAAAGTTGGACAGCAAAGTAAACCTTAGCTCTCAACAAAAATTTGGGAGATCAGGGATTCTCTGGAGCGGGAGCTCCCACACCTCAGCAAATTGTCCTATTGGATAGAGCAGTAAAGATAGCCTAAGCTGGTACCAAGCACCCACAGGAGATTTATGAAATGTCAGGGCCATCTCCACTCAGAGTCCGTTTCATTGCTCATGAATTTGTAAACCAAAAAGTATCTCAGATAGCTCTTACTCAATTTAGAAGTTTATTTTTCCAAGGTTAAGGACATGCCCACAAGGAAAAAACACAGAATCACAGAACAATCTGTGGTCTGTGCCTTTCTCCAAAGATGAATCTGAGAGCTTCAATACTTAAAGGGGAAAAGTGGGCTAGAAGGGAAAGAGGGAGGGTTTGGTAATCCACATGTTGTCAAGAGAAAAAAAGCAGGTAAGGGAAGAGTCAATTATGTATTTGTCTCATGCTCAGTAAATTGGCACTTTGCATAAGATAAGCTGAACATAGAGTAGCTACCTGTGGATATATTTAACATTTTATCTGTAGCTATCTGCTTAGGAACAAAAGGAAAGACAGCTTCTCATACAACTCAACTTTCAGCCTACTTTTTTTCCTTTTGGCATAGTAAATTAGAGTATCAAGTTTTTATTTTTCTTTCACAAAGTCTTGTGCTTTGTTCTATGACAATTAATGAAGAAAAAAATTCATTGATGTTTGATAAAGCATGGCAGAGAAGACTTTTTTCCAGATCATCCCAATAGGTATACAGACTATGGCCATGGGATTTTTGCAGTAGGGGAGAGAGAGATATGGTTCAACTTTGCATATAGCATGGACAAGCAAGAATTAGTAGCCAAGGAGCAGAGCGGGAGGTCAATGTATGAAAAATTACTTAAGAGGAGATATCAGAGGCAACGAAGATTCTAGTTGAACCAACCTGAATGGATTCTTGCTGAAGATAGGCCAGAGTGAGCAGCCATCACCTGTGAAATGGTGGATGAGGAATCATTGATCAGATGTAGAGGGTAAGCCAATATCAAGGATGCAGGGTTTTTGTTAAAATTAGATTTTACCAGTAAATGCACAGATGGGCTTAGAAGAAGGTTCAGAATCCTGACTAAAGTTTGGTCAAGCAAAGAATCCTTGTCACAATGGAGCACTAAGAAGTAATTAACAATAATACAATTATTTTGAGATATGATTTTATAGATGAGAAACTGAAATGGAAAGGAATTAACCACCTTTTCTGGAATGACTTTAGTAAGTAAATGAGGAGCAGAAATTCAGCAGCTTCTGAAAGCTTAAAGTGGCAGTAGGATATAAAGTGGATTTGAAGGGAGAAGTCTATAAGCAGGAGGGCAAATTAGGAGACACTTTCAATATCCCACGGTAGTGGGAATAGAAAATTGGGGATGGATGAGAATCAGGATTTGAAAGAAGGTTTAGTGTGGCAGCAAGAGGGAAATCGGAGGAGTTCTTACTATTTGGGGCTGGAAGGCTGGAAAAATGGTGGAACTATAAACAAAAACAGAGATCACAGGAGTAGTAGCAGGCTTGCACTGGCGAGATAAAACATTTAGACAAAATGTAATTGTGGGGTCAGCACATTCATCATCATGATAAAAACGTGAATTAAATATTGCATTATGAGAAGCTATGCTTGACAAAGCAAGCTAGGTGAGTCTGCCATCAAAATCTCACAGTAGGAAGAAAGGAAGGTAAATGCTGCAGCTTGAAGCCCAGCAGGGTGGATAGCTGAGGAAAAGGATTGACTTGAGCATTTGGTGAGCTCCCTCATGGTGAAGCCCTGGGCAGTTTAGAGGCACTTTGAAATCAGTGAGAAACAACAGGAAAGAGAAGGGTTCAGGCAGGATAGAAAGAAACCCATTACAAATTTTGCGTGTGATGTATCCTGTCAGAACTGACTGAGCCTGGGCCAGGTTTTCAAGAGGCAGGGCTTGGTATAGGTTGGTAGAGAACTGGCTGCCAAGCTGCAAGGAGGGAGCTAAAAGCTTTGTGCAGGAACAAAGCTAGAATCAAGCTAAGCTGCAAGGCAGAGACCAGGTGCAAGGCAGTAAGAAAGCTAAATCACCTAGGCAAGAACAGGCAGATCGAAAACAGATGAAGTGAAAGCAGCAGCATGTGGAGACATTCCACAATGGTCTGGAGTCTCAGACTGTGTCTTTTTATAGGAAGCTTCAGGACTTGGCTATGGCTGAGAGAGTTTGTTACAGGAACTGCGCTTGTTCAGACACAACGAAAATGGGCAGAGAATTCCGGTGGCCAACAGATACACAGAGGAAGATGAGCAAAATAAAAGGAGTGTGGCTCACACCATTCTCGAGCTAAACAGGAACCCAAAAGGCACCTTTGTAAATTATTT
The DNA here is from genome assembly GCF_029281585.2 of Gorilla gorilla gorilla. NCBI lineage: Eukaryota > Metazoa > Chordata > Mammalia > Primates > Hominidae > Gorilla > Gorilla gorilla. The sequence continues at coordinate 42,267,487 of NC_073235.2, read as the reverse complement.
TCCCAACTTTTTTTTTCCCTCTAACTGCTTTGTAAATCCCTACTTTTTTTTTTTTTTTTTTTTTTTTTTTTTTAAGAAATCCTATCTTTTACAAATGACACACTCTCCCACAGAGCTCTTTCTCCAAGATTTGAAAGCTGGCATATGGCTGTTTTGAAGAGGGAAGCTTGGGCCGCTTCTACCCATATCATGTACATCTCATAGATAACAGTGAACCCTCGACTCCCTGGCTGCCAATCTTTCATCTTTCATCTGTACCAAATTCACAATGATGAGGGAGAAAGAAAAGCAATTTAATTCTCAGTGGTACTTCATATAGCTGCTGTAAAACATCCTTTCTGCTTTATACCAAGTAAGCAGTAATAACATAGGAACACTGAAAATTGTCAGTTGGAGGGTTAAAGTGGTGGAAGGAAAGTTCTACAGAAGAAATCTGTGTAATAAGGAAAAATATATACATGCTACAGTGGGTTTTCATCACGGATTCTAAAAACACCCACTTATCCTCTGCAAAGAACTTGTTACAGCTCATTTTCTATTTGTGTATATAACTCCATCCCAAGACGAGCATCTGTCAAGCCAGGAAAGCACAACATTTATAATATTGTTTTCATTCTTGACTGAACACATAAAAAGCACAAAATCTAGTTAGAAGAATGGCGTATGTGTGTGGAGTTTGTCTCAAAGCCTTTGCCACCAGCTCTCCCTTTCTTATTATTTACAGACTATTGGTAGGTTTTTCTCAGAAGGGTAGGAGAGAAAATGAATCATTGGTATTTCCTTTCAGGTGGCTCCAGGAATGGCATGGGAGTGAAAGAAATTACCTAGCTTAATATAATCTTTACATTTTCATTTTTAAATGTCTCATTATCATCACATTAGAAGCTGCAGTTTCAGTTTTCCTCAACCTGGAGTTTGGAATCCCAAAGCCTGGTTAAATTTCTCAGCATCCCAGGCAAAGATCTCCTCTGCAGTCGTTTGGACTCCATTTGATGAGGTTGCTGCCAGCTGGGCAGTTCACCGTCTCTGGCTCTAGCTGTGAACTTTAACTCCACATTGCTAATCTCTGTTTCTTAACCCCAGGCTTTGACCCTTGTTCATTATGATCTCTGCATTTGGCTTTGAGATACATGTGAATATTCCTTTTCTAAGTCAGGTTGTTCATCCTTATAATTCTCAAGAAAGATGTATGCTGAGACAATCTGATCATTTGGTTGAAAAAAGATGGGGAGAGGAGAGAAAAGAGAATTGGTAGCCTTCAGGAGCATTTCTGACTCCAGAACAGTAACTTGGGAGTCTTTGGTCAGTTATAATTTTCCCTCTGTAAGCATTCTTCCCCTGTACCTGACATTGTGTTGGACTTATCATAATAGCACTGCGGAGTACTGTCATCAATGAACATTAATTTATAGTCTAAAAAAGCTTGACTTTGGATCCCCACTCCATGACTTTTCATCTGAGTGATCTTGAACACATTCTGTTATTTTTCTCTGCCTATTTCTTCATTTAAAACGTAGAGATAAAATATCACCTTGGATAGTTTTTTTGAAGATAAAATGTGTTAATGTATGTGAAGCACCTACTTGTGCTGCATTAAATAATCTGCCCTCAACACATTATATTTCTGATAGTAGTTATTGAATGATATTTTGTTATTGCACTAAATAATTATTGCCTAAGATCAGAAATGTTGGAAGCACAGCAAAACTCAGGTGCAGAAATGATTCTGCTCCTCCTACCCGCTCCGCATGCACTTATAAAGTGTGGTGTTTTTCTCACATGGATTTCCTATGGGGCTCCTCCAGGGTTCCATTTTATTTTCTTTTGCTATAACTCAGGGCCCTGAGGAAAGGATACCAGGAGAAAAAAGCATTACTCTCCTGCAGAGAAGCAGCTCAGAATCTCTCTCATCCTATTAGGATACGTAAACCTGTTTCCTGATAGTAATACTCATACGCTTTCCTGTGATGTGTCCCATACATTCTGTATGCCATTCTGATTTTATCGAGGTAATTTAAAAAGAGTTGTATGTAATCCTCAAAGCACGTTTCAGAGCAATGCTTTCTGTAAACAGTCAGTTAAATGACCATTTCTCCTACTTTGTCACTTCATTTTGGGTGGGCTACTTTTTCCTAGAGCAGTGTTTCTCAGTGTTGGCTGCACATTAAAATCACTGGAGGAGATTTTTAAATGCCATGCCCTGACTGCAGCTCCCTACTCCCCACCTCTGAGGCCACCCTGCATATACCACAATCTCTGCAGATGAGGTTCAAGCATTGGTACCTTGTAAAGTCACCCCAGGAGATTCTAATATGGGGACAGGGTAAAAAAACACTGAACACTGAAACTGTTTTTTTGTTTCATTTTGTTTTGTTTTCCCCCTGGGTTGAAAGCTAACCTAACTGACCAGATCAGCCTGACTGGTCGGTTTGATGAATAACCTAAAGCTGGTGATTGATGCTTTATTCAATCCCTAAGGGCATACAACAGGTGAAAAATACGCATTTGAAATGTTTGTTTGTTTGTTTGCTTGTTTTTTGAGACGGAGTCTCGCTCTGTCACCCAGGCTGGAGTGCAGTGGCACCATCTTGGCTCACTGCAAGCTCCGCCTGCCAGGTTCACGCCATTCTCCTGCCTCAGCCTCCTGAGTAGCAGGGACTACGGGCGCCCGCAAACACGCCCACTAATTTTTTTGTATTTTTAGTAGAGACTGGGTTTCACCATGTTAGCCAGGATGGTCTCGATCTCCTGACCTCGTGACCTGCCTGCCTGGGCCTCCCAAAGTGCTGGGATTACAGGCATGAGCCACCGTGCCCAGCCTGTTTGTTTTGTTTTGAGACAGAGTGTCCCTCTATTGCCCAGGCTGGAGTGCAGTGGCACAATCTCGGCTCATTGCAACCTCTCCCTCCCGGGTTCAAGGGATTCTCACGCCTCAGCCTCCAGAGTAGCTGGAACTATAGGCACGTGTCACCACATCTGGCTCATTTTTGTATTTTTAGTAGAGATGGGGTTTCACCATGTTGACCAGGCTGGTCTCAAACTCCTGGCCTCAAGTGATCTACCTGCCTCGGCCTCCCAAAGTGCTGGGATTACAAACGTGAGCCACTACGCAGTTCCTAAGTATTTGTTGAGTGCCTATATACCATGCTGGACTCATTTCCATCTCCAGATCTCTCAAAGCTGAAGTTTTCCCATTCAGATCTTTCATCCCCTAAGGCTTAAGATTTGTTTTATCTCCATCTGATGAACCAATTCATGCTAAAATAAGAAGACAGAACTCCAGATATTTTAATTGATATTTTCTGAGGATCATACCCATTTTTCCCTTGCCATTATAGAGTCTAATCATGAGAATTTCATAGAAGTGTATAAGTAAAACTCGCCAAAGCAAATAGAGGTTATGGGATACAAGAAAGCTTGTAGTAATTAGCAACAAACTTCTTCAGTATAGTGGGAAAGGCATGGAATCTGAAGGTCAAGGTTCAAGTCTAATCTCATTGTTGCAGGCACTGTTCTATGCTCTGGATAGGCAACAGTGAATAAGACTCAAGGTTTCTGGTGTCATGAAAGTTGCCAGACATAAAGGAAGTAAGTAACAATCCCCTCCCTATCCCCACCCCCAACACACACAAACAAAACATTTCATGTAGCAATGTATGAAGCCATAAAGTAACTAATGAGACCCTGGTAGGGAGACTGGAGAGTGAGGTAGCAGGGGATGGAGAGCTACTGAGAGTTGTTGGGGAAGGACTATCTAAGGAAGCTAGTTTTGACTGAAATACAAATGATGATGTGAACCCAAACATGCAACTATCTGATGGCAGAGATTTCCAAGCAAAGGGAGGACTAGTACAAACACCTCAGGGCAAGAATAAGCTTGAGGTGCTAAAGGTACAGAAAAAAAGGCAACCACATTGGAAGGATATTGATGAAGTATAAGTGACAAAGAATTTCGGCAATATCTTCCTCCAGATGCTAGATTCTCGACCTGATCTCATTTAAGTGAGATATGCTAAATGTCACTCCATGAGGCCCAGACACAGAGAGGTTTACTCTGATCATCAACCTAAAGAACATTCAATTATGCACATGCACACCCTCTTCCCCTCTAGTTGCTCTCTTCAACCAAGATGTAAGTTTCACATGAGCAGGTACATTGTGGATTCTTAGAGGCACAGGATAACTGAATAATAAATATTTTTTGAGTGAATGAATAAATGAACGAGAAAGGCAGAAATCAGATTACACACAGATTTTAGCTCATGGTAAGGAATTTTGGAAGTCCTTAAGTTGTACTGAGCAAGGGAGTGCTGTGGTCTAAAACATAATTTTAAAAGGTCACTTTGGTTTCTGTGTAGAAATACGAACTCCAGGGAGGGATAGAAGCCAAGAGAGAGGTAAGAGTTTCCCACTGTAGTCTAGATGAAACTAATGATAGTCTGGGCAGTAGCACAGCAGATCTGAGGATAAAACTTAATGGATTATTTAGGCATTGAAGTTTGAAATGTCTGGTAGACTTGAAAAGGAAAGGATGTGGAAATAGATGAAGGTCAGTGGAGACATCAGGGTTTGAAGTATCAATTCAGACTGAATTGTCTTATGGATGATATTTAAAAGTTATCTCACTAATGAGATCACCTGGACAGAAAGTTTGAAATACTAAAGAGGGTCTAAGACCAAGGCCTGGAGAGCTTCATGATCTGGAGTTAGGGCAAAGAAAGAAAAGCCAGCTAGCCAAACTGAGGAAAAAAAAAAAAAAAAGAAAAGAAAAAAAAAGCCTTTGGGATTGGAGGACAATCAGAAGATCTGATATCATAAGAACCAAAAAAAAAAAAAAAAAATCTAGAAAGGCATCATCAGTTGTGTTCAATGTTTCTGGAAGAAGAAATGTGACAAGAATAAAGAACTGACCAATGGTTTTGGCAAGATATTGATCTCGGGGCCATAATAAGAGCCATGCGAGTAAAACAGCCTGAATAAAGTATACAGAAGAGAATGAAGAGGTCAGTTTGCAGTTCAGATGTGCACTCTTTGCCCCTTACTAGCTGAATAAGCTTGGGAAAGTTTTTGAGACTAGCTTTCCTCTTTTCTGAACCGGGAGAAACATATAGCAGGTGCTCTACTGACTCCACAAAGTGAGGAAATTTTTGTGAGCCAGAAGTGTTCAAACCAGAACGATTCCATCTTGAATAGGGGCTTGGTGAAATGAAGCTGAGACCTACTAGGGTGTATTCCCAGGAGGCTAGGCATTCTTAGTTAACGAGATATTTACAGTTAAGGGAACAAGTTAATAATGTTTACTGAACAGACCTAGGACTTAGCGGACTCAGGAAATATCAGACCCAGGAAATATGCCTGACCAGCATGGTGAAACTCCGCCTCTACTAAAAATATAAAAATTAGCTGGGCATAGTGGTCGGTGCCTTTAATCCAAGCTACTCGGGAAGCTGAGGTAGGAGAATCTCTTGAACCCGGGAGGCGGAGGTTGCAGTGAGCTGAGATTGCACCACTGCACTCCAGCCTGGGCAACAGAGTGAGACTTTGTCTGTAAATAAATAAACAAATATAAAAAAGACCAAAAGCATCAGTAGTTTAAGAAAGTTTCATTTTAAATATAATAATATAGATTCTTGCAGAAGACAGTAGTTGCACAAAGATTAACAATCCTTTGTCTCAAGCCCTTATAGTAGAGCACATCTCCCCATGACTTTTTGCTTTGTTATCTTATATATGAACAATCATCGTACCTAAGGTGGAAGCCTTCTTCCTCTTGCTTTTGAGAACACTCTACTCTGTCTATGGACTAGCTATTCTTTCATTGCTCTACTTTCTTTTTTTTTTCTTTTTCTTTCTTTCTTTTTTTTTTTGAGACGGAATCTTGCTTTGTTGCCAGGATGGAGTGCAGTGGCGCGATCTCGGCTCACCACAACCTCTGTCTCCCAGATTCAAGCGGATTCTCCTGCCTCAGGCCCTCAAGTAGCTGAAATTACAGGCATGTGCCACCATGCCCAGCTAATTTTTGTATTTTTGGTAGAGACATGGGTTTCATCATGTTGGCCAGGATGGTCTCTATCTCCTGACCTTGTGATCCGCCCATCTCGGCCTCCCAAAGTGCTGGGATTAGAGTCGTGAGCCACCGCGCCTGGCCATTCCTCTGCTTTCTTAATAAATTTGCTTTCACTTTATTCTGTGGGCTCACCCTGAATTCTTTCTTGTGAGAGATCCAAGAACCCTCTCTTGGTGTCTTGATGGGGACCCCTTTCCGATAATAAGATCACATGTGAAAGTTTATCTCCATAAGCTTGAATTGTATGAAAAATATCTGCTGTCATTATTATTATTTTGTGGAGGATCACAATGACCTGTTAGTCAGAACACATAATAAATTGAGACGAACCAGAGTAAAACAGTTAGTACAGTTAACATTTTATTTTGTTTTACAAAATCTCTTTTGTCACATTTTAATCTAATTAACCGAATGGTGTAGATATTGCTTTATATGTTTCTTCCTTTCTTTTTCTCCCTCTTTCTTTCTTCCCTCATTTCTCTTTTTTCTCTCTTTATTTCCTTTCTCTTTCTTTCTCTCTTTCCTTCTTTCTCTCCTTCTTTCTTTCTTCTCTTTCTTTTCCTTCCTTCCTTCCTTCTCTCTTTTCTTTTGTTCTTTTGTAATCATTATTTTCCTAAGTCACAAGATGAACCTGAGATCATACTAATAAGGATCCAATGAGTCCAGCTTCTGTGATCTCTAAGACATCAGGTGAGGTGGAATGCTTCTGGGTCGCAAGAAAGAAAGAAAATATGGTTGCCATCATCTCCACAACTTCTGGCGTTGTGAGCAGTAACGTGATTACTAATAACAAAGTCTTGATTTATGGAAAATAGCCCCTAATTTATTTTCACAAGAAGGTGAAAGTAACTTTCCAGAGCTGTGGTTCTCTATTTTGGCTGCGCATTGAAATCATCTGAGGAGTTTTAAAAAACATGGATGTCTAGATTTCAGTCCAGGAGATTCTGACTTAAATGGTCTGGAGTGCAACCTGGTCATTGGGATTCTTAAAAGCTTCCAGTTGGTTCTATTATGCAGTCAAGGTTGAGAATCTCTGGAATGGCGGCAGAGAGTTACATACACAAAGCAGCCTAATGAGGACATTCTCCTGTAAAGGTAATACGATGAATCCTCAGGTATAGCTCAGGCTCTTTCTTGCCTTGACTTTATTGCCCTGCGTTTGTCATTTCCTTTTGCAGAGCACTAAATTCTGTTGCTCCTTAAAGGCAACAGCAACTGAAAAAGAATGATTAAAAGAAGGATCGAGGCATAGCACTGTTACAAAAATAAAAGAAAAAAAATCTAAGCTTGGCTTTTAGTAAATGTAACTATTTCTTTAGCTGTGCAAGTAATATTAGCTCATGAGAGATTGGACAAAACTCTACACTGATAGTTTTAACTTATTAATGTCAAAGTTATTTTCTTAAATTCCCCAGTGGTGATTTTTAACACCTCTTTCATTCACTTTACCAGAGGCTGCTTGTGTTTAAAACAAGGTTACAGTGCTTTCAACATTTAATTCAAAAAGCAAGTAAATTTATTTTATTTTCTGTAATTATACTTTATTCACTAAACATGTGAAGCTATGTCCAAAACATCAATTTCCACAAGTAATGAAACATTTTTTCAACTTCAGTAGCGTTAAAGGTATTATAACTGTTTTTTTGTTGTGTTTGATATTTTAGCTAACATCACGTACAAAAAAAAAAAAGAAGAAAAGCAATATGTTTTCCATTTATATTTCTATGCATCATTAGGTTACTTGGCTTAAAATGTGAGTAAAGAGAACACTGAAGAGCATACAAACTCTCAAAATTTTGAATCACTTAAGGATGTGATAGCCTAAATGAGTAAAATGTCTAAATTTTAGACTGATTTAAGGAAATGCAGTCAGACATTCAAAATCATCCAGCTGCAAGTGAAAATGAATAGATACGGTAATTCTAACTAATATTTTCAAGTGTGTTCTCTGTAGATACAGTCGTTATATAAGCAGTAGTGCGTGTAATCCTCACATGAATCCTGTGAGGTAAGTACTCATGCACCCATTTAACAAATGAGGAAACTGAGGAATAGGACAGCTACTATGTCCAAGTTCCCACAGATACAGAACTAGAATTCCTACATAGGTAGTCTGGCAGCAAAGCTCATAGCTTAACCATTTTTCCATTTTGTGGTAAAGAGCACACTGCAAGATTACCATCACCCAGAGACTTACCCACTGAGGTTGACTCTGTTCAAAATACATTCTTTTTTTTTTTTTTTTTGAGACGGAGTCTCGCTGTGTCGCCCAGGCTGGAGCACAGTGGTGCCCTCTCAGCTTACTGCAAGCTCTGCCTCCCGGGTTTATGCCATTCTCCTGCCTCAGCCTCCTGAGTAGCTGGGACTACAGGCGCCCGCCACCACGTCTGGCTAATTTTTTTGTATTTTTAGTAGAGACGGGGTTTCACCATGTTAGCTAGGATGGTCTCGATCTCCTGATCTCGTGATCTGCCCGCCTCAGCCTCCCAAAGTGCTGGGATTACAGGCGTGAACCAGCGCGTCCGGCCAATACTTTCTTATGTAATATGAATACTTTCTTATGTAATCAGATTCAGATTATCTGAGCCACAAATATTTTAATCTCGTATATTTGGCTAAAGTTTTGAATAGTAAAATTGATGTGTCATGGTGGAATATTGGCTGCCAGCTCTAAGCTGAGTTCTTAATGATAGCAATATCTTGAAGTTGTCACCACATAAAACCTGGTCCTTTATTTTACATATATGAATACACAGTTGTGTTAGTGCACTCAGAGTTGATGAAGCTATCAGAGACAGATTTATTAAATTAAGTTTCAGAATGGCAATGTATTCATTGTATATTAAGGGCTATATTTACCTTCGCAAAGATTACAATATTCATGTTTTGGTTTAGGGAATTTTCACTTCTCTTTGGAAACTAAATCCAGTTTATGAGATTTCTCGTTGAACATGGATTCTGTACCAAGGAAACTGAATGCTACTTTCAAATATAAAGATTTTTTTTAAAAATATAAATCACTTTTATTGTAGAGAACTGAAATATCCAAAAATATACCTTACAAAAATGCTACCATTCAAAAGGTAATTATAAGGTATTTTTTCCTATGCCTGATAAAATAGGTAAAATTGTACATTTAAAAAATTTTCTAAGTTAATTTGTTCTTGATGATATAATTAAACATGCTCAGAAGAAATGATTTAAAATAGATTATATAATTTATATACTGTATCTAATTATATAACTATAGTTATGTATTATAATTATATAATTTGTTCTAATTAAAGAAGTGGTATGAAAATTAATACCTGCTTATTATAAAAATAGAAATTATAAAGAAATGTAAAGCATGTAAAAATTACTTAGAGCTCAAACACTATGATTCACTCACATTGATCATGTACCTGCTATGTATTAGGCTTTGGGCAATCAAAAGTTCATAAGATACTCCAAGAGATGTCAGAAAAACAAATGGCCAATTAGCATATTGCAATAGCATAATGTACTATTAAAATGTAATCAGAGTCTGCATGGGGTTACAAAAGAGGGGAACTTAACTCAGAGAATGCTTTCTGATCCAGTAACATCCAAGCTGAGACCCAAAAGTAAAATAGAAACCAAAAGAGAAAAACTTTAACTTATTTAATATGCTTACTTGACAGGCACTTTGGGAAACAGTCTGGTAGTTCCTCAAAAGTTAAAATTTAGAGTTACTATATGACTGAGTAATTCCATTCCTCAGTATACATCCAAAAGAAATAAACATATATATCAATGCCAAAACTTACACGTGCATGTTTATAGCAGTATTATTCATAACAGCCAGAGAGTAGAACACACCCAAATGTTCGTTAGCGGAGGAATGAATAAATTTTAAAATGTGGTATATCCATACAATAGAATATAATTTGCCCATACAAAGGAATTCCTTTTACATAAAATGCCCATAATTGGCAAGTCTACAAAGACATAAAGTAGACTAGAGGTTGCCTAGGTCTAGAAGGGGGATGATTGGGGAATGAAGACTAAAATGTATGAGTTTTCTTTGTGGGGTAATGAAAATATTCTCAAATTGATTCTGGTGATTATTACAAAACTCTGTTAATAGTCTAAAAAACAATGAAGTGTACACTTTAAAAGAGTGAATTGTATGGCATTCAAATTATATCTTAATAAAAGTGTCACAGCAAGAAAACCCACTTAGGGTGAGGTACCTTCTTAAATGTACTTCGCCTTACACAGGATTTCCATTTTCACAATCTTGCCAATCCTTGGAGAAATGCTATGAGATCTATTTTAAAATCTTGGATGGGTGAGATGCTTTTCCAAGGTCCCTCATTTATAACTAATAGTTGGCAAAGCCAGGACTTAAATTTAGGGTTTTAATTTTACACAGAGCTTTTCTTTTCTGAATTATTTATGGGATCCAAAGCATACCATCATTTGATACAAATAATATCGTGAAATGCGGTTTCACACATAATCATTTATATTGCCTCAGATATTTTATAAAAACAGCTGAGAACATGAGATTGTTGTTGTATTAACACTAGGTACATGAAGAATGTTAGAACAGTTTTCTAAGATATCTGACTTGTGTTGGCATGACCAGAAGCGGACTGGGAGGGGAGACCTCCTGGTCGGGGATAGAGAGTTAGTTTCATGCCTAAGAACAAACTTAGGCTATGTTTGTCACAAAGGAGAAGGGGTCAGGTGGCAAAGAAAAATTGCTTTAGAGACCGAGGTGGTATATTCAGATGAGGGTGAGATAAAAAGAAATCACCTGTTGAAGAGAAAACTTTTGCAATGAAAAGAATCTCTGCTCTGCCACTTACTAGCTGGATGGCTTTAGGTGAGCATTTACACACTCTTGTAAAACACTCTTGTAAAACTAGAATTAATTTCTTACCTCGTTAGGTTGATATTAGGATTAGTTACTTAATGTGATTAAAATCTTCAGATAGGTGTCTGGTACCTAAGAAGGGCTCAACAAGTGTTTGTTCACTATAGGTGAACTAAGGACTTCTTACACTTGAGGCGAATCATCACTTGGGATTTTCACCCAATTCATTCTTGATTTATCCTAGATATTTGCAGCTTATTTTTGTTTCTATTATGTATTCTTTGGCCCTTTACTTGGAGTCTACAAACACATTCAAATCTTTCCCCTTAAGAAATAAACAACAATAAAAAAATGTTTTACCCTGCTTTTCTTTCTTGCTGTGACCTTATCATTTCTTTTCAAAGCCTATTCCTCAAAATAATTATCTAGTCTCTCGCTTCTCATATCTCAATACCAAGAACCTCCAACAGATAGCACCACTCCACTGAATCTACAAGAGCATTGCTAACAACTGCTCACTTGCCAAATTTAATCTTTTTGCCTGGGTTTACTTCTTAATTGATTTCTGGCAATAAAACTGCTTAGAATTCCATCAATCCTTCACTTCTTCTTCCTTGACTCTCAAAAACCACTTTGTCCTCATCTCATTCCCCAAAACCGGCAGGCCCTCTCAGTTCTTTTTCCTGTCTTTACTTCTCTTACATGTCCACATTTACTAGGCCACTACCTTTGGCTTTATCATATACAGTAGTATGTTTAAACAACAGTCTCTGGACTTTCTCTGGGGGAGCACATCATGTAGCTTCTGGAGCCTCATTCCAAATATACTTAAAGAAAATCACCTGGAAAACATCAACTCCTTTTTAAAAACCTAGCTCATGGTTCACCGCTTCTTAAAGCTCTTTTTAGACCCCTCTTTTCATTCTAGTACTGTGCTGTCTATTCTGTGAAAATACTGAAATACAGTGGCCACTAGCCACATGTGGCTATTTAAACTTAAATTTAAAATAATTAAATTGAAATACAATTAAAAATTTTTTTTCTCAGTTCAGTTTCACTAATCCCATTTCATGTACTCCATAGCCACATGAGGGCTAGCAGGTACCATATTGGATAGGTAGGTAGAAACAGAACATTTCCATCATTGCAGACATTTCTACTAGACAGTGCTGATTGTTTGGATTGACCAGCTCTTCTTTTGCTTTTTTTTTGTTTTTTGTTTTTTTGTTTTTCTGTTGTCAATGTATGCTTCTATTATATTACACAGAACATTTTATGCTCTTTTATTTCATTAATTTATGAACATATACATATCCAGACTCTACTCTATCCTGAGTACCATGCTTAGTGTTGAAAAAACAAAGAAAGGAAAGGGCTGCTCAAGCACCTCAGGGTATTTTTGTCAAGTTGAACAAGGCTTAGAATAAGATAAATTCTTAACAAATTTTACCTTATTGAACAAATGAATAAATATGCATTAACATGAATGTGTCTTTCTGTTATTAATCCAAAAGTCAGTCCTTAAATTTATAGCTGTAAATTCAAAATGGAATTAGCCATTAGTGATTTAAAAGTTGTGTGATTAATTTGCTCTATAAGAAATACATTTTTAAACATATTACTGATGAAAATACTTGCCCTTGACATTAGAAAGTAGGTCCACTAAAGATATTATATCTTTTTGTACAATAGGTGTGAGGTCTATTTAAATAATATAATAGTTTGGTCAAAGCACTAATGCTTTTATATTAGAATTCCTAAATTTTAAATATTAATTAGAAATCAAAATTTGATCAAATCTAGTTGGTTTCACTCTTCTAAAACCAGGATTAATCATGTTTCTTAATCATTCTTAATATAAAGTCATCTACTCCCACATTACCTGCTATGGTTTGAATGTTTGTCCCTGAAAAGCTCATGCTGAAATTTAGGTGCCAGTGTAATGTTATTAAGAGACAGGACCTTACAGAGGTAATTAGCAATGAGGGCTCTGCCTTCATGAATGGATTATTGTCATTATCAAGAGATTGGGTTCCTTATAAAAATAGGAGTTTGGCCCCCTTTACTCTCTCTTGCACACCTCTCTGCCCTTCTAAACCCTCTTCCATGGGATGATACAGCAAGAAGGCCCTTGCTAGATGCTGTCACGTTGATCCTGGACTTCCTGGACTCCAGAATTGGGAGAAATACATATCTGTTCATTATAAATTACCCAATCTGTAGTATTCTGTAGTAGCAGCACAAAATAGGCTAAGTCAGTACCTTAATTATTTTAAATTTCTGAGTATAGTATGGTGTCACATTTTCAAAGCTGTTATTTTAATTAGATCCCACAAATAAATCCACAAATAAAATATTTAAAAATGTGTATTTTTAAAAAATTATAATTTCCAGGGTTATATAACATGAAAAATGTATTATGCTAAGAGATAGTGGTTTATATAATCCTGTAAATCAGTAATCCTTAAAGTGTGATCTCCACACTAGCAGCATCAGCATCATCAAGGAATTTGTTTGAAATGCAAGTTATTAGGTCGCACTTTAGACTAACTGAATCAGAAACTCTGTGGTGGGGCCCAGCCATGTATGTTTAGCAAGCCCTTCAGGCTTGCATGCTAAAGTTTGAAAACCACTCCCATAGAAGAATGTGCAGCAACTAATCAGATTGAGATGTTACAGATAACAAGGTAAAAACACAATGACAAGTAAATAGGAGTACAGAATAATGCAGCCCGTATTTCATATGTGCCAGACTGGAGTTTAAGATGTAAAAGCAATTTCTTCAAATTATAGATTAAATTTAGAGCACAGTTATATCAAAAAGATTGGGCACACACTCAGATTCATGGACCACATCAGAACAGCTTCATACAATAGACATTTCACAGTATAGAGAAAATTCCAGAATTTATTTCATCAAGGGATATATGCCTAAACAAATAATGTGCTTTCTAAATTTAGTCTTAATCTAAAACAGGTCTGATTTCAATCTACGATTTTACTGCTCTTTTTTGAAAACTTCCTTTTTAATATATTATTGATATCTTATAAAATTTTTATCATTAAATGTTAACAAAAAATACTTGAAATTACTCGCATTAAGCAGTCACATTATTTTCTTATTTATACTAATGGTAACTGATTACTTTGCTGGGTACTTTTTATTTATCCTTGATCAACTCTTCAAACTTCTTCATCTTGCTCTCTGACCATAAAGGTTGACGTGTATGGACTATATCAACAAGACTTTCCTACTGTAGCTATGATTGGGCATGGCCGATGGGAATTGTCCATTGAAGAGATCAGTAAGAAGGCAGAAAGAATGCCAAGATATCATTTCCTGCCGACATCTCATGTGGCCACCCATGCCGAGTTGCTTCCCTAGACCAAAAGATATAATTCTTTCAAGGTGGTCCTTTCCACATGACTCATTTCTTTTAGGTTCCAATAATTCACTCTCTTCTCTTGCTGCTTTAGGCCCAAGTGTGTTATCGGGGCTACCTATCCCACAGTATTGCACTATGTCATATGTTGTCTCTAAATTCCACGTATGCTTTTGTAAATGTTATCTTTATTACAGTCTATTCAAATTATGGAATGTTACAGTGGTACCTGATTCCTCCAGAAGCCTGGTTGATATAGTTACCCCTGATCACCGTAATTATGATTTTTAAATAACTACTACAAGGAAATGAAGATACTTCCTGTCTTTACTGGAAGTGATAAAGGGAAAAACACTGGAAAGAATTTGTTGAGATATTTTCTGTTGTGTGTTGCAGATTAGGGAGGCAGATGTGAGACTTGCTCATGAAACCTAATTGAAGAAGAAGTTGAAAAGAGAGTGGCTGATTACAGGAAAAGTGCAGGCTAGTATGAGGATTCTGTGATGCTTATAAAATTAAATAAAATTTTTATTTCATGCTTGTAACGTGCCAAACATGGTGCCATTGTGGCATTGAGGGTATGCTGTGATGAATAAGCCAGACATAATCTGTGCACTCAAGGGTGGAGGCAGTGTCTCTGGCAGAAGAAGAAACACATACAAAATCTGAAGGTGGGGGAGGAAAGCAGAAGTAATGAGAGAAATGAGACCCTATTTCAGCAATTAAAATAAATTTTATGTGTTGGATAAGTTTGGAAAAGCACAAAGATACGAGAGGCAAGATGTAAGGTTGGTTTTTATCAGAATTAACATTATTACTAACAGTAGAATGAGTACAGTATGAACCAAGGAGAAAGACTGATAAACAAGGGAAGAAAGGGATATTAGAATTTGCAATCAACAGTGCTATCTTCCTTTCAGCTTCAAAATTTGAAAGTTAAATTTTAAGAAGTCCACGGTTCCAGCAGATGAAAAGAGATAATTATTTAACTTGGAATATTCTTTCTTTCCCCTACATTTTAAATATTATTTTGCACTGTAGAGTTTTCTGGATATATTCTGATAGCAGATTTGATTTCCTGAGTAATAAACCAATTTTTAAGTAATATACAACTTGTTTGTATGTTTCATTTAGAAGAAACCATCAAAATAAGATTTCACAAGACATACTAAAGTATAAAAAGGAAATGATTTTTTTAAATTGAAGTAATATTTTAGATAGAAAATATGAACGTATGATTTCTAATTCTTCAGACACACATAACTGCAAGTTCAAAATTCACCTTTTGGAAAATATTTGCAAACAGAATTAAAATCATGCTTTAAGGAGAAAATGTATTAATATATTTGTATAAAATATCTCTATGACAATGTAAAAAACCCTGCTGGAGTTAATACATGTTTGATGAAATATTCAAGTGTACAGGGCCCAAGAACATCTATTTGATTTGGAATTAAGGAAACTTCCAAAAAATAATACAAATCATGATAGTAGTTGAGGTTGACACATGTGGTCTAGGCAGTCTCTAGGAAGACTGTCTCTACATTGGATACTGGAGCTCGGAGTTCACTTTGCAGTCAGTCAGGAAAAGAAGGTCACTATGAGGCAAGAAACTCATGAGCATGGGCTGAAATCCCGTAAGCATAGACTAAAACTCTGGTCTGCTCTTGTTCCCTCTGATTTCAGTGCCTGTGTGTCTGCTGGGCATCCAGCAGAAGCTGGGGCCCTTAGTCATGGAGGTAAACACACACACCTAGCCCAGCAGGCAGAGAAACTGAAGAAAAACTCTGGGGAAGTCAGAGCAACCACAGTCCCAGTTCCTGCCTCCCTCTGTGCACCAACCAGTGAGACTCTCCTTTGCATCCTCCAACTGAAACTGACATTCAAATGGAATATACTTATCTAGGAAGGGGATTTTGGGAAATGCAGTTCAGTGTGACAAGTTGACACATTTCAAAGCCATGGCATAATCCCACAGTTATGCAAAGAGCACCATGTAGTTACTCAAATGATTTAAAGTTTTTGTTTTCACCTGAAATTGATTTGTGTGTATATGTTACGAAATATAAATCCTACTTTTTTCCTTTGTGAACAACCAGTTCTTCCAGCCCCATTATCACTATTTTTTTCAAATGAGCTACCATTGCTGTCATATACCAAGTTACCAATTTTGATTATTTTCTTTCTTCCAATTCTCACACTGTCTAAATTAGTTTAGATTTATAATAAATCTGGTAGGATATACAAAGGAAAATTTATATGGTTGATAGGATTTTGCTCTGTGTCCTCACCCAAATCTCATCTTGAATTGTAATCCCATAATCCTCATGTGTTGTGGGAAGGACCTGATGTGAGGTAATTGAATCATGTGGGCAGTTTTCCCCATGCTGTTCTCATGAATTCCGATGGTTTTATAACTGTCTGGCATTTCCCCTGCTGGCATTCATTTCCTCTCCTGCCACCCTGTGAGGACATGCCTTCTGCCACGATTGTAAGTTTCCTGAGGGCTCCCTAGCCACGTGGAACTGTGAGTCAGTTCAACCTCTTTTCTCTATAAATTATCCAGTCTTGGGTATTCTTCATAGCAGTATGAGAACAGACTAATGCAATGATGGTGAAAATAAATGAACTCAGGTGAAAGGTAAGCAAAATTATTATTGAAAACTAAACATTGAACAAATTAGCATAAGATTTAGGAGAAAAGGGCAAGATAGAAATATACATATATACTATGATATCATTTATATGATATTTAAAATCATGTAAAATTAGATATAGTTTAATGATATGTACCTATAGTAAAAATAGAAATTAAAACATTTAAATGATATGGGAAAAGAGTATAGCATTATGAGGAGTCTTCCAATATATTGGCATTTTTTTCCCTAGTTGGGTGGTAGATGTACAGAGATTATATTATCTTTTGTACCTCTTCTATATTTGGCCATATTAAAAAATATGTCCCTTGTTTCAGAACAAATTCTGTATTTCAGCATAGTCCCTATCAATGTTCTGTACTAATGGCTTTGGCAGGGAAGAGCACAGGGAGAGACCAAGCAGCCCAGCAGGGACACAAGGAGACACTGTAGCCCTTAGAGAAGTCACAGCAAGTGCAATAGCTCTCTGACCATGAGGATCAGGGTAATTTTTGAAGTACATGTGAAACTTTCCCAGGAAACCCCAGAAATGCTTGCAGTGTACATGTGGGTATTTGCAGAATATTGCTTATCTCTGTCCCATTCACACAGTAGGGAAATTCAGGTTATACCTAATTTCTTTCATTTATTTACCCTCTGCTGCTTAATAGCAGCCATAGAGGACTATAAAACTAGAACTTAAAGTTCTGTTCATTTTTAGATGACAAAAAAGTGCTGATTGATAATGAATTAATGGATGGATGAGTAAATATTTCTTTGGTATTTAAATTTTCTAGGTTATTTCAGTTCTCTAATGTAATGAATGATACCCAAGATTTCCACTTCCTGTGAGTCTGCCTCAGTGAAGATATGAAAAATAAATGTAATGAGACATTGACATTCAAATGGAATGTACTTATCTAGTATGCATGCATAATAGCAGAGATTCAGTATGGAAAATATAATACATGTTTATAAAATGAATTTATGGACAGTTTTTTTAAAGTAGAAAGATAAAGAAATTTAAGATTCTCTCATTTGAACATCAAAGGATTTACCCCTCAGGTTGGCAGGACAGAATGCAGGTAATGTCCTTATCCTTTTTATCTTCAAATATCACAGTTGCTTTCAGAACTGTTTTTAAAGGGTTGCCAGTTTTGCTAATGTACAACAGCCTCTCATCCAGAAGGAAAGGTTTGCATCAAGGATAAGATGACTTTTTAACTTTTCATAACAAAGCTTAAACTTTTCTACTACTACAACTTGCTTATTAAAGATAAAATGCATAAGCACGTTGTACTTAATAGGGCATACCAGGGAAGAATGGATTATTTGGGAGGCAAATCAAGGTATATGCATAGTTTCACTTTTTTTTTTTTTTTTGCTAAAGACAAATAGGAGAATTTATTAAAGATTGTCTTCTATCACATTTAACCAGGCTGACTTACAGAGTATAATAAAATTTCCCATAATTTTATCAAAACCCCCTAATTCCATGGGAACTACACTCACACACAAACACACACACACAGATATATATACACACACACAGATACACACACACACACACATTCTACAAGAGAAAAGCTTTGCCTAGATCTAACTCAGTGTCTCCTGGCACTAAAATAGATTGCTGTCATTTTATGAAGAACTATTATGGAGAAGATGGAACTATTTCTAGTTCTTATTATTTTAATGGTATCTACATTTTCTATAAATTTGGGAACTTTGAGCAGGCTCTTTACAAGGGCTTGTGTTATCCTGAATTGGCAGCCTAAGTAAAACTCATTTCTTAAATCATATCTAGGAAGTTGGGATATTAAATGAGCTTGTCATACCCTATCTACAAATCTAATAAGTCAACTGAAAATGTTATTATTTTTCAAATAGTAACTTGACTGGATGAAAATGTCTCTCTTTTGAAGTATTGTCAAATTGCAAACTGTGTAAAATTGGCACTTCATCTAATAGTTTTTGTTTAAAATAAAACAATATATAAATTAAAAGAAAGCTTTTTTCTGCCTCAATTTATTTTCAAAAAAAGGAAAATACTTGGTTAGCTATAAAACAAAGAGAAATCACTATAGGCCCTTTTTATGAGATCGTGAATTATGTGCCATGTTTTTACTTCTCATCTTTACCTACCCACAGCATTCATATAATATTCTAGAAAACTGTAACACTATACTGATTTCACTTATCAGAAACAGCAATAGAAATTCTCAAAATGTTACTATCAGAATTTAACAATAGCCTCAGAGATGATGGACATCTAGTGTTCAGACACCATCAAAGACTGAAAAACTGTATCCCTTTTCTGTAGAAGAAAATATAATGAGAAACTAGGAAACCCACTTTGAAAATTTGATGCTATGTTCCCACATGAGGTAAGTTTAAGAGTGGAATTTTATTATAAATTTATCTTTTATATCTAGTTTCTTGTTTCTTTATTGATTTAACAAGCATGTTAAGCAAGGGTGATGAGATTAACATTGCAGTTGTAGAAGTGAATGACTAATGGTACATAACATGACATTAAGGAAAGAACATGTATTTAGAGCCAGATCTGTGTGTTTATGTGACAGCCTCTCATCTACTGATGGCCAGCCATACTGAACCTCAGTATTCTGATTTGTAAAATGGAAATTAAAAATAAACATCTCATAGGGTGGTATGGTTGTGGTATTGGGCATCAGGTTGTAATCAAAAGAAATAGAATAAAGAAAGGCAAGTTGGAGACTGAACGGGGAATGTGCTTTGCTAAAAAGTTTGTATTATATTCCTTAGGCAATCGCAGGTGGCTAAAGCCTTTGAAAAGACACTGGCATCTACATTTACTTTGAAATCCATGGCAGGTTGGCAGGTTATAAAAGTAAATCAACATACTTCCAAAGCACCACATGATGCGCTATAAAAACAAGCATATGCATATACGTTAGATTACCCAATATTGTTTTAAATATCTTTGTCACTGTTCCACTTTATTATGGGAATAGTGATTTTCAAAATTATTTTTCCCACAGAACCCTCTCTTTAGATGAAATCCTAGCCAGAAGCATAAACAAATAAAACAGATAAAAGCAGAATGATTCTGTTAAAGATGAGAATAAATCAGAGGGTTTTTCAGCTGCAAAGTACTAAGTATTCTCTTCATCCTATGAATTTCCATAGTACTCATTGTCTATATCTCTCATCTCATGCCAAATTACACACTCCCTTGAATTTTACTTTAATGTAACTCTGTTGCTTCAACTAAATTGTGAGCTCTCTGTGACAGGGACCACAGCTTTAAAGCTTTACATCTCCCTCAACGCAGCCAACAATCCAACAATGTCTTTCATACAATAGCTGTTTCCTACTATGTACATGTTTCCAAATTAATTGAATATGATGATGAACATACAGGGTTCCAAATAATTCAATTCACTTTTCTAGAATTTTAGGATGTATTCCCTCAGGGTCCTTAGATACAGACAGTTACACACACACACACACAAAGTGATAAGTGTCAGAAATATCAAAGTAATACATGTCAGAAAAACGAAATGAGTATAAATTTATAAAATGAATCTCTCTGGAAAATAAAAATGCATGAAATCATTTTTAATAATGTGTTACATATAATGTGGACACATACATTTTAAAAGATATAACAGGTATTCCTTTTTGATTATGGCTCAGAATTCTGTATTTTTTACTTACTGAACTGGCTTACCTTTCACTCTGGGCAAAGCTGGCTTATTGTCAAATCCAACCAATTTGTAGTTCTCTTAAGTGAGAGGAATCTGGTACAATTGGCTTAGCACAAGTAATCAGAGGTTGAACTAGGAGGATGTTTTTGAGGATGAAGAGAAGCAGAAGTTGCAAGAGATAGTTCTTCCTTGTTCTTAGCTCAATATTGAGCTAAACTTGTACTACACAAAAAATAGAGATGCACGTATTCAGATGGAAAACTTCCAGGAGTTGTCACAGGGCTTTCTGTGCATTCAACTTTGTGAAATACTGTCTTTCTGCCAAAAAACAAAAACAAAAACAAAAAAACAGAAATGTGTTTTTATTCCAATTGAAATAGATCTGATTAATAATAACTATCAGGAGTATTATAAGGGTCAATTCTGAATTTTAAATAACTTCCCAAAGATAAATACCTATAGTATGAATTTGAGGTTCACACCAAAATTTGTATGTTGAAACCTAATACCCAATGTGATAGTATTAAGAAGTGGAGCCTTTTGGGAAGTGATTGAGGCATGAATGTTCCACGTTCATAAATGGTATTAGTGTCCATATTAGAGAGGTTGGAGGGAGCTGCTTCCTTCCCTTCCACCATGTAAGCATGTAGCAACAAGTAGCCATCTATAAGGAACAGGTCCTCAACAACACCAAATCTGCAAGTGCCTTGATCTTGGACTTCCCAGCCTCCAGAACTGTGAGAAATAAATTTCTATTGTTTATAAATTACCCAGTTAAGGTATTTTATTATAGCAGCCTAAACAGACTGAGAAATATACTATACATTAATAAATGTTTTATATATATGTGTGTGTATATGTGTAACTCTAGCTTGCTTGTGCAAAAGTTGGAGAAGCAATAAAATATATGGAATATGCATTTAATTTATTTTACATGTTCTTTGTAAGTGGTATTGTGGAAGGCTTTCCAAACAACTGGACAGTTTAAGTTGGCAAATCTTTTGAAGTATCTTTTGAAAAGGTTCACTGGAAGACTGATGGCAATTAAGATTATTGTAGCACACTTCATGCGTTGTTTATACAAGTTAGCATCTTACAGGTACTCTATTCCGTTTAGAAATGTTAATTGTAATCTTGAACCATAACTACTTCTCAAATGTTTTCAATATTTATATAAACACTCAATAGTCTTTTTAGTGACAGGTAAAATATGCTTTCTTCAAGAAGGGATTATAGTGACTTGTGCTGTTCCCTTCAGTGGGCTTTAAAATAGATGCATTTTGGCCAAGCGCGGTGGCTCATGCCTGTAATCCCTGCACTTTGGGAGGCTAAGGTGGGCGGATCACAAGGTCAGGAGTTTGAGACCGGCCTGACCAACATGGTGGAACCCCCCCCCATCTACTAAAAATACAAAAATTAGCCGGGCGTGGTGGCAAGTGCCTGCAGTCCCAGCTACTCAGGAGGCTGAGGCAGAAGAATCCCTTGAACCAGGGAGGCAGACATTACAACAAGCCGAGATCACGCCACTGCACTCCAGCCTGCGTGACACAGCGAGACTATGTCTCTAAATAAATAAATAAATAAAAAAAATGGTGCATTTCTTAAGTGAGCTTTGATCTTTAAAGGTAATGTATGTTATTTCCATTCTTTCGATTTTGCCTAAGTATTTCGATACATAATATAAAGTCAGAAAGCACATTTATTGCATTTTAATGAATACTCCAGAAGTCCCTTTGTGCAAAACCTTTAGGGTAGGCCACCTAAAATATTTGGTAATTATTAAATGACCAAGACATTAGCACCCTCTTTATTAAAATAGAAATAAATATAGAGGCTTCCTTTTGGAATTAAATCATTCAAGAATATTATACAAGTTTCTTAAAAACATATAGCAATATCAAGTAAAATAAACCACATATATCTGTGACTACTGTGTGGTCATGTAAAGAACAATGTAATAACAACAATAAATAATGTTACTAACAATATTAATCATCATGAATTGAGCCTATGGTATATGCATCAAGAAACTAGCATAGTACAGTTTTGAGGAATCTGACAGCTTGGAATAACATCATATCTCCATCACTTCTGAACTCTGTGAGACACAGCACCCTCATCCACAGTGGGTTTAATTATAATCTGTATTTTATAGGTTGGAGAGATGCTAAAATGAGAAGTCTGCTCAGTAGATACTCAATAAGTATTAGCTATTATTATAACTACTAAAATAGTCTTTTTATATTTACATCTACTATGCAAAATATGTAGTGTTATTAGCATAATACATAAAATATTTTTTATGTATGAAGGACAAAGCTGGCTATCAGAAAGTCACACCATTGATAATCAGCAAGTTAAATAATTGATATGTTCATCCTTTCAACAATATTTATCAAGAGCTTATTTTATATCAGGCCTTGGGGAATGTGGCAGTGAATAAAACCTAAAAAGTTCTTATCCTTCTAGAGTTCACATTTTAGTAAGAAAGGTACATGATAAACAGATAAATATGTAATGCCAAGGCCATTAGTGATAAGTGCTATCATAAAAAAATAGAGTCTGTGGATAAAGAATGATGGGGGGAGAATGGAGTAGAGAAGAACAGGGAACTGAGTTAAAAAGGGTGCTTGGTGACAATTGAGAAGTGATCTGTGTCAAGGGATGATGTAAATCATATAGATGGAGAAAGCATGTCCTAAGCAAGTGAACACAAGAGCAAAGCCCAGGCTGAGGGTGGGCTCAGCGTGTGGAGAACCCAGGCTTCAAATCGAAGTATCTAAGTCTATAGCCTGAAGATGCTTGGATACAGGTTTGGGAAGGTATTCAAGATATATCTACAAAGTGAAAGAGCTCATTGTAGACAGTATAGATTATGCCATTTGTGCTGTAATAAGTTTTTTTATGTCAAAATCTATATCTGTGCTTCGATGCCATATCCATGTTTCTATGCCAGTGCCTGCAAATAAATATTTTTGGACAGACAATTCAAACTATGTTATTGCCCTTGAAATTCCTGCCATCTCTGGCTTGAACTGCTGATTTCCTGCTGTTGCATATGGCCCAGATACTCTCACCACTGCTCCTGGGCTGCTCCAGGTGATATCTCAGAACTCACTTGTACTTCTTTTCAAATTGTGATTAATCTCTCTCAGTCAGCTTTTCTCACAAATGTCACTCACCTCAGGCACTTGACAAATGCCTTTTAATGCTCTGGTCAATCTGTGCTTAATTTTCTAGTGTTGGTAGGAAGATGTCTCCTATCACTTTACGGTATGCTCCTTTCATCAGGGAACCATATCAGAGTTACTAGAGTCCCAAAGCTTAAGTAAAACTGTTCTTTTTTGTTTTATAGGCAGTTCTTTCATGCCAATGGTATGAACATGCTCAACTATATTGGTGGAATCAGGGATGTATTCAAATGACAGCCACCATAATATCCTCTTCCCTAAATTCACTCCAGTTGGTGAGTCCCGATAGTTATACTTGTCTCTTTCTTCAAGTCCCAAGAGCCCTGAAGTCTTACCTACCATTTAGCTTCAGCTGCTGTCTCCCAAGTTTGCTCTACTTGCTTATATGTCTCTGAATCCCCAAATCTCCCAGCTTTTTTTTTTTCTTATCAAGGTCATAAGCATCACTGAAATAATAGAATAGGTACGTATATATTATTACAGTGATTAGTGTATGAATTTGATCTCTTTGTGATCACCACGTTTCATAAATTTATTTCCCTTCAGCATCACCCACTGTATTTTCCTAAAGCTAGGTAAAAAATTCACAAAACCTTACAGCATGGGTTCAAGAATAGGAATAGACTTTATTGAGGAACTCTGCAGCCAAGGTTTCATAAGAATAGAAACCACATGCCTTCTAATTTTCAATAGCATCACACAGCCCTCACGTGAGGGCTCTCTCTAAGATGTGCAACATATGTCTGCATTCCAAGGAAGAGACTCCATCATGACATTTCTCTCCCTTTTTTATAGAGCAATTGGCAAATAATCAGCTGACTGAGGTGCCAGACAGACTGCATAGCAGTACCAGTGCTTTATAGGAGTTGTCTCGTATGAGATAATTGTGGCTCCTCATTCCAGGGGGGGAAAAGGCAACGGTCCAATGAGAACCTCAATTATGAGGCACCCATAATGTTTTTGCTGGAATAAAATAAAAATGAGTGGAAAGATGGAGGTTCCCAAATAGCTCAATGTTCAGGCAACTTAGTGTGAGTCCCCAGTGTGATTTTCAGACAAATCTGCCTGTCGCGCCAGCATACTTCAGTTTCTGTGTTAGCCTGGCTGTCTTTTCTGCTATAAATAGTCCAAAAGATTGAATGAAATAATATGAGGCACACAAGTAGGTCAGAATCATTTTGTTCTGAAATAGAAGTTTTTACTTTTAGAAATTGTGGATTCCATTAAGAATCTGGTTTAAGCTTTAGATATTATCCCTGAAATACAAGTTTTGGCAAATATACCAAGTCTACCACATTGCACAATTTCAGGGGAGATATTCACATGATAGTCTACATGTAAACTGTATCATGTGTAAATCACACTATAAACTCATAAAACAAATTTGTTTATGCATTTATAGAGTGCCATGCTCTGTCATGTTAAGAACCTTTTTTTAAATTTTTTAAATTTTTTTATGGTTTTTTTAAGTAGAGACAAGATCTTGCTTTGTTACCCAGGCTGTTTTCAAACTCCTGGTTTCAAACAATACACCTGCTTCCACCTCATATTAAGAATCTTAGCTTAGTTTGTTCTTCTATTAATACAACTCATATCTTTCTCTCATACTTCAACAATTATTAGAAAGTAAGACCAAAAATCTATATAAATGGTCATGTGAGGTAGGTATAAGGAAATTATCCTTTGTAAAGGTTAATTGCAATTTTTTATTTTAAAAGTACACAGTAAGCATTCAAATTTTATCAGCCATTCTTGAAAAGTGACTGGTTTTGGTTATGTTCTTTATTTCATTAATTTTACTGCATCACAGTGAAAGGCAACATTAACTCTGCCTTTCAAATTATGACCTCACAATGACATATGTCAGGAAAAACCATAAGACTTTGAAATGGGAAAAATCGATTAGTAGTTTTCTGTCCAGAATACCTTTATTTAAGCCTTTCATCGTCTTCAATCTATTTTACAATTCTAAGTTGTGAAAAACTGATAGTAATGCAAATGATTCTTTTTCTTAGAAATGAAAATTAATTTTGTCCAGGGCAAATGCAATTGACCATTGCCCTGTGGATATTGACCTAATTTACATTTGTTTGCAAATTCACTTCAGTATTTCTAATTGTTTATACATGTGTATCGTTTGAATTCTCCTTTGAGCCAGTTTTTACATCTTACTGATTCCTTTACTAATTATTATGTAGAATAAAATCTTTGAAATATGTTCATTTTTTCTGTGTTTCATGATTTTACCTTTAAAAATTCTTCAACACATAGTCTAAGTGCTCATGAGCAATAAAAATGAAAAAAAAAATCACATTATTTCATGGATATGTGAGTTTAAATTTTTGTGCAAAAGAGATCCTCCAGTTCCGGAGCTCCTATTTCATATAATGGACTAGTTATATAGAAAAGATAAGATTGAAAATTTTAATTACTTATTATTTCTTACAAAAAGGCTCGTTCTCTAAAATGACAGTATTTACCAGGGTTACTATTTTAAAGTCTTCCAATTTTAGCCAATCACACAATGTTATTTGCTATTATGTGGTTTGTTTGTTTATAAGAAAATGCAATAACACAATTCACAATCTTCAAAATTCTACCAGATAGGATAATTCTAGGCACACTTGACTTTGAATCCTGCCAGATCCAGGTGTCGTTATAGACTGAAAATAATATAAGCTAAAACTATATTTAAAATATATATTTTTGTTGAATGGAATATATATTTAACACAAGATGATATTTATTCTTATTTTCAGTGTTATTACAATTGGATTAGTATTCTTTAGATAATGAGTATTTTGATCATTTGGCTAAAAATCAAATGAGGTATCAGTTCTATTGCCTGATTTCTGTGGAGTAACTGCTTCTTTGGGGAAATAGATTATGACAAAGTACAAATTCATTTCTGTTCTTTCAAAAAAAAAAGCTTCAATTAAATGTTAACACCCCAGGTGTTTTATATCTCTTCAATAAAAATATTATCACTTCAACTATTGAGACAGAGGTATGTCAAAAATCCAGATGCTTCATACATTTCCTTTGGAATTCAATGAAGAAAGTTAAGGATACTATCTGCATGTGAATTACTTTCTACAACAGAAGGCATTCTGACTCCGATTAATTGCTAAGCAAAACCCATATTCACTGAAATGGCAGTTATATGCAAATATCAGAGGCCAACTGAAGAAGGCCTGAAATGACATTCTACTTACAAGAAATTTAATTTTCAAGAAATAAGTGCAGGATACTAAGATAGTGAGAGTTGGAGAAAAATAAGCCAATATAACTTAGAGGTAGAATTTTGTTTTCCTTTTTTGAAATCATTTCTTACTTCATATGTTCATGAAGGTGATTTAAAGTTTATTTGTTTGATTTTTTTTTAATATAAGGTATTTTTATTGATCTAAAGAAGTTTTCCAGAATTGATCTTAGAAACAGCTGAGACCAAGTCTTTTCTCTTAGACTATGAAGACCAAAACTGAACAGGTGTGCTAAAAAGACAAATGAGAGATTTTGGAATTTAAAATATAATGGGTCCCTGTATTAATAACTTCTTATGAAATTTATGGGACTGAACACTAACCTACTGTAAATATAACACCAGCACATGATCAAAGGTTAAAATGCTCAAAAAGATTTGGAAAGGTAACAAAATATGCCACCTCAAAACATGCCACTTTGGCTATAGATTATTTTGAACTGAAAGCAATTGAAAAACAGTAGATACAAGAAGAGCTCTCACTCTTTCTGTTTAACAGCAGGGCATAAATTTCCTTTTTGGACATGACATAAATTTCCATTTGTGAATGTGTTTCTCTCTTCTGTACCAGAAAGATCAGAGATGACAAAGTGAGTCTGCATAGACAATCTTACTAATGCCTATTAACACACATTTCTAGTTAACCTTCCTATAATTTATCAACCATTGTTAAAAAGTTATCTAAAAAGCCCCCACATCTAACTACTTTGTTGGGTTTTTCACTTCTTTTCTGTGAAGCCCCTGTGTCATGTACATAAAAATATCTGCATAAAATAAAATTTTTATGCTTTTTCTCTTGTTAATCTATCTTTTGTCAATTTAATTCACGAGCCCTAGAGACAGAACCAAAGAGGGTAGAGGAAAAGCTTTTCCTTCTCTAAATTTCCATGCAACTCAACATTTATTAAACAATTACTTCCTAATATATTCTTTTATAAGCTCTAAAAATACCTAAAAGGGAAGATCTGAAAGAGTATGGTTTACTTTGAGAATGATGTGACTGCTAGGCTGGGCGCGGTGGCTCACGCCTGTAATCCCAGCACTTTGGGAGGCTGAGGCAGGCAGATCATGAGGTCAGGAGATCAAGACCATGGTGAAATCCCATCTCTACTAAAAATACAAAAAAAAAAAAAAAAAAAAAATTAGCCGGGCACGGTGGCGGGCGCCTGTAGTCCCAGCTACTCAGGAGGCTGAGGCAGGAGAATGGTGTGAACCCAGGAGGTGGAGCTTGCAGTGAGCCGAGATTGTGTCACTGCACTCCAGTCTGGGTGACAGAGCAAGACTCCGTCTCCAAAAAAAAAAAAAAGGAGAATGATGTGACTGACAAGGGTAGTTTGGCATGACTGAAACATAGTACATGGTGTAGCAAGGCTAAATATGTCAAGTTCGTTCGTTAAATCATACTAAAATGTGTAGGCTACAGAGTTTGGCCTTAAGCAGATTTCCATAAATTCCCAGCCTGGAGCTCAATCACTCATTTACTCAGCATGTATGTATTTAATTATTTACTTATTTGATTATGTAATAAGTATTTGCTGAGCACATAACATATGCCACTCGCTGTTTTAGGTGCCAGCAATAAAACAATATGACAAACATGTTCTCTGCCCTTAAGACACTTCCAGTAGATCAGGAGCTAACAAGCATTTATAACAAATTGATGGTATAGTTTATAACAGAGGCTGCTAACAGAATATACAAGAGCTTAACATTTATGTTAATATCTTGAAAAGAGACCAAAGAAAACATCCAATAATTTACTACTTATATATTATTTGTCCTATCCCTATCTAAGACTCGTAAGTGTGTGCTATTAATACATAATGGTACATATTTATTTTACCAGACCTGGAAGAAAATTTTGCCTTGACTAGTACTACTAGTTGAATTGTAGGAATGTCAGCTCCATTGCTTACTTAGTTTGCTCCTCTACTTAAAGGAATGAAAAAGAAAAGCTGTAGCACACAGCATCTGTAGGAATGTTGTCTCCTTCATTATCATTAGCCTCTGGGTCCAAGCATCCTTGGGATGATTTCCCAATAGCTAAAAAAGTAGCCAAGATTATGGATGTTGCCCAGAGAGCACATTAACTGGAAGTTTCTCCACTTGGAATAGCTGTTCCAATAAGCCAAAGAATTGAAAGCCTTTCCTGTAAAGTATTTGTGATTCTTATATTTCAAAATTTATGTTGGGTACTTTGGTTTTCTTTTTTTAATATATAAGCACAGGTACTTCTTGACAAAATATGCTTGAAATTAAAAAATTCAAACTATCCTAAAATATGCCGTATTAGCCTTAAATCACCTCTCACATGCTGAATTAAATCTTTACTACAGATAAATCAGATAATGAACAAACAGTTGGCTCTCTGATTTTGCTCCTGCAAGTTTGTACAATCAATTAGATTATACTGTATTTTGTACGTATTCTTTTTTATTGTGTGAAGAATGTAAGTACGGAAAACCATAGATACTAATAAGAAAAGGTATTCTCAAGATAAAACTGAAATAAAGTAGAACATAAAGCATAATATCTAAAAGTATATCACTGAAATTGTAACTGTGGCAAGGTGTTATCACAACATAATATTTCTGGTTCTTATGGAATAGAAACCTCTTTATTCTAGGTAAGTTTATTATCTTACTGACATTCAGAATAGACACATATTTTCAAGACGCCTTTACACACAAAGGTAGAAACTATCTTTACTATGAATAACACTGCAATGAACATCTTTATATTTAAATTTTGGACTGCATCTCTGATTATTTTGCCATGTCTAGTGTCATACTCTCTATGCTATGGATAACATTGCTGTGAATATTTTTATACATAATGACTTGACAGTACTCATCAATACTTCACTAGGCTAGATTACTTCAAGTGAGATCACTGGATGAAATGGAATAAATGAAATGAAGTTTTGAGATGTATGTGTTTTACTCAGGTTCTACTGGCAACAGAAATGAATGAGAATGAATGTTGGCAATGTTGGGAGAATTTTTATATTTTATAATTACCTTACAATTGATTGATGTATAGAATACTTCCTTGTGTTAGTTCGTATTTCTTTAATTTTTATCAAGCTTAACTAGTATTCTACATGTTGGTGGCCTATATGTATATATTTTTGTAATTTTGTTCTATTGTGGCATTTATCTTATTTTTATTAATCTGTAAGTGTTATCTGTAGACACATAATGATCAAATCTATGTTTAAATGCTTTCAGTAAAGAAGATGCATAGTCTGCCTCAACAGACCTTTCTAGAATTTCACAAACTTCAGGTCTAAACCAAAGAGCCTGTGCTGCTGTTCAAAGGTTGTCCCCTCCCCTCCCACTCCATGAAAGACAAGAGAAAACAACAGGACTATCTCCAAAGGCAAGAAAACGCTAAAGCAAAACCAATTGCACCCATTGTTAAGCACACTTTCTAAATTCTCACATTTGCAACTAATAGCAGACATTTTAAGACCTATGGTTTGAAAAGTTAGCTTTAATAGTAGTAAATGCTAGTTCTCACTAATTTCTTAGCTGTGAAATTTAGTGAAACAATTTACTCTGGAGCAGCCTTGTTCTGCTATGTTGTTACTATCCATGGTGCAGTAAGAATGGTGCCAGAGTTCCAGGCAACAATGGAAGGTAGAGCATAGTCAAGAGTGAGAAGAGACTATTTTGTATTCCAGCAACAATCTTTTCCCATCCATCAGCCAAAATTTTGTCTAATGTTTGATGTCAATGTAATTGTTGGCATGGAATCACCATGTTTAGTTGCACTGTGTTATCCAGTATGATAGCTAGTACTCACATGCATTTGCTTACATTTAAATTTTTATGAATGAAAATTAAATGGAATTTAAAATTTAGTTTCTCAGTCTCATTAGCCATGTTTCAAATACTCAAGCAGTCCATAAAGCTAATGGCTACTATATTGGACAGTGTAGAAATTGAACATTTCTCTCATCTCAGAAATTCCTATTGGAGTACTGGAATTTCAGGAAGATCAGCATTTATCCCTGAGCTGGAGAAAAGGTCATCTTGTTTGAAAGCTGAATATCAGAACAAATTGGTTTATATTAGCAAAGAATACATGAGGATGGGATTTGAGTGTGCAACATGCTCTATCTGCCACATTATGTTTTGAGGAGCAAAGACTGACTCATCACATAAACTTTACTCCTAGAATTTCATATTCCATATACCTCCTGCATTAAATTTTAGCTGGCAAATAGAGAAGTGGCAGGGGGATTTGTACATAGTATCTGTGAATTAGAGTTGTCACTATAAATTGGATATAAGACAACTGCTTAAAACCAAAAGTAAAAGAATGCCTGCAAAGGAAGCACAGAAAACGTTAAGAATGAATTATACCATTTTCCATAGCAAATAAATGTGTCTATATTTTAATTTCTACAACAAATGCATGGTTTTGTTTTCATATTGCCAGATATCAAGTGGAAACTTATTTTGTATTTAGGAGGTATAGCCCATTGTTTTAAAACTAATGGTTTGCATTATCTGTAAGGAGGAATTTATAAGATCCTAATGGGAAATTGAGCTCCTACATAGTTTACTTCTTTGTCTTCAAGGCAAATTAACTATCTAAGCAGAAGAAATGTGATTCTAAATGCATTTCAGTTCATGTGTAATAGTCCTAGCTTCTCTTGCTGCTTCATTATACTCCTGTCCACCAAACGTAAGACGCCACGTAGGAATATTGGAATAGTCCCCAAATACTATTTAAACCGTCAAATTATTTTAAAAGTCAAAAGTGAAGAAAAACTGCTGATAATTATTAAGACTTTCCCATATAAAGGAAAGAATAAATTTCGATTATGTTAAAACTATACAACAATGAAAGGAGACTCTGGGAAAAAATGTTACAATGCTTTTTAGTAGCTGAGCTAAAGGCTATTCTTTCTTATACAGGAAAGAATAGCAGAGCAAATATACCTCTCAGGTCACAAAGCACTAAGGCAATTTACTCCTGTCTGTGTTTTTATCAACGATCCTTCATTTATAATCCCTGACCTCCGAGAAAATTTGGGCCCTGCGCATTCTCTCCTCAGCTGAAGGTCATGCTCTGTTCTGTTTGCTGTATCTGAAATAGCCGAATGCTTTCATCCTAAATCCATGCTTTGGTTCCTGGACCATCTAAGCATCTGATTAGCTCCATCTTTTATCTCCCATCTCAGTGGCTTTAGACCTTTGGCCTCGTTCTGTCTGATGTTCCCTCCATACTCTGATTGATACAGAACAGCAAAGGTTGGTTTTAGAGCCCTAAGCGGGGCAAGCCTGGCAGCCTCCTTGCACTCCAGTTAATACCTTGCCAAAAGCAGTCTGGTCTCTGGAGAACTATCAACCATTTTTCAAACTTTTTTTTAGCTTTTCGTTTCTTCTTATGCCCTTTCATGCTTTACAACTACTTGAAATTTAATAATAATAATAAGTAAACAAAAAGGCTTGAAAACATATTACAGGTGACAAGAGCAAACTAATCGTTTAGTAATATTTCATATTAATTATTTTATAGTATACATAAATCTCCCTCTTTAATTTTGTTTGATAGGTATTTTAAATGCCAGATTTGCCGGGCGCGGTGGCTCATTCCTGTAATCCCAGCACTTTGGGAGGCAGAGGCGGGCAGATCACGAGGTCAGGAGATCAAGACTATCCTGGCTAACACGGTGAAACCCTGTCTCTACTAAAAATACAAAAAAATTAGCCGGGCATGGTGGCAGGTGCCTGTAGTCCCAGCTACTCGGGGGGCTGAGGCAGGAGAATGGCGTGAACCTGGGAGGCAGAGCTTGCAGTGAGCTGAGATGGCGCCACTGCACTCCAGCTAGGGCAACAGAGACTCCATCTCAAAATAAATAAATAAATAAATAAATAAATAAATAAATAAATAAATAAATAAATAAAATAACATAAAATACATGCCAGATTTAGGCTGGAATTATTGAAATTTATTTATAATTGGCATTTTCTTTGTTAATTGCCTTAATTACAAAATAACACTCAAACTACGTATTTCCACATTTCATAGGTCTTGATGTTGTATACACATCTTCCTTTAACTCCTTTATTAAGTCCTAAATCTTGTTGCTAAGCCAAAATATATGTTTAAAATTGCCCAGGTGGTCATCATTCTTTCAATATTACAGATCATCTTTCTGTTCTAGTCAACTATTTTCAAAACCTATGTTGGTTTTATGATGTAGCATATAAAAGATTGTGGTATGGACAGCTTGAACACCTAGAGGACAGGACACCTACGTCTGAATTCCAGGCTCAGTAATAACAGGGTGGATTTGGTCATGCCACTTAATTCCCATCATCTTAGTTGCCTCTTTTGCAAGACAAAAGTGCTTTTCAAGATAATTTCTAATTAACTCTCATGTTCAAAATTTTATGGCTCAACAACAAAAATATAAGCAACTCGATTTTTAAAATAGGCAAAATACTTGAATAGGTACTTCTCCAAAAATAATATATACATAGCTATCAAGCACATGAAAAGATTTTCAACATCATTAGTTGTTAGGAAGATGCAAATCAAAACCATAAGGTGATACCCCTTTATACTCAGCAAGATGATCATACTCAACAAAAACAAAAACAACGCCTTAAAACAGAAAACAAGTGTTGAAGAAGACATGGAGAAATTGGAAACCTCATGAACTGGTGGTAGGAATGTAAAATGTTCAGCATGTACGGAAAACTGCTTGGTAGTTTCTCATTAAGTTAAACATAAAATTATTATATGACCCAGCAATAATACTTCTAGGTATGTACCCAAGATAATTTAAAACTGGTACTCAAACAAACACTTGTACACACATATTAATAACATCTCTATTAACAATAGCCAAAAGGTGGAAACAATTCAATTGTCTATCAATGAATAACAAAATATGCATATCCATACCATGGAATACTACTCAGCCATAAAAAGGAATGGAGAACTGACACATACTTCAATATTCATGAACTTTGAAAACATTATACTAAGTAAAAGAAGCCAGACATAAAAGGTCATATATTATGATTCCATTTATATGAAATATCTGGAATAGGCAAACCCATAGAGACAGAAAGTAGATTAGCAGTTGACAGTTGACAGGGGCTGGAAGGAATGGGGGAGGGGGAGTAGTTGCTTAATGCATGTAGGTTTTCTATTTGCACTGATGAACAGGTTCTGGAACTAGATACTAATGATGGCGGCATAACATTGTAAATGTACTTGATGCCACTGAATTACACACTTTAAACTAATTAAAATGGCCAGTCATGGTGGCTCACGTCTGTAATCCCAGCACTTTGGAAGACCTAGGCAAGAGAATTGCTTGAGCCCAGGAGTTTAAGACCAACCTGGACAACATAATGAGACTTGGTCTCTATACAAGATAAACAAAATTAGCCAGACATGGTGGTGCACACCTGTAGTCCCAGCTATTCAGGAGGCTGAGGTGGGAGAATCACTTGAGCCCAGGAGGTGAAGGTTGCAGTGAGCTGTGATAGCACCACTGCACTCCAGCCTGGGCAACAGAGACAGACCCTGTCTAAAAAAATAAATAAATACAAGATTAAACTGGTAAATTTGATGTTATCTGTATTTTACCAAAGTAAGACAAATTATGACTCAATTTACACAAAGTAGTGTCTTAATATAAGAAGGCCTACCTTGTGGAAAGAAAAATCCCATTCTTATCAGCCATTGGCAGCAGTTGAAAGCGGAATTTTTTGTATATATAGTTTTGCAATGTAAAGAAACAGCATTTGGAGGCATCATAGAAAGTAAAGTGCTGAGGAATTAATTTTCAAAATAACCATGAGCTCCTGATCTTCAGCAAATCAAATCTTAACCTTTAGCTATATAATGCTTTGTTCTAATTGCTAAATCGTCCCTTCTCTCTTTTTCTTTCTCTTTCTCTTTTGTTAGTGTTGTCTTTGTCCTAAGGTATATATGCTGGGCTTTCTTATTGTTTAGTACAACTATGGTTCTCTCTCAGTTATATTGTTTCTCCTTTTTTGTTTAGTTTGTGCCCCGTGGTTCTCACACACCATTGTGTGTTACAATAAAAAAAATCTCCAAATACTTCAAATTAAAATATTCAGCAGATAGTGAAACAATAGGTTTGGGCTCCCTCACTACATTT
This sequence comes from Gorilla gorilla gorilla, assembly GCF_029281585.2. NCBI lineage: Eukaryota > Metazoa > Chordata > Mammalia > Primates > Hominidae > Gorilla > Gorilla gorilla. The sequence goes on along the minus strand of NC_073235.2, from coordinate 42,232,255 downwards.
TCAAGTTTGTGAAAGTTATCACATGTACAGTGTTGGATATAATGACATAAGCAGCTGAACTGGAATTTAGGTTTTATTTCATCTACTTTAATAAGTAATATTAATGTATATACATTTAATAATTACAACCACAGTGACAAATTGAGATATTAAAAAAAAGCATTATTCTTTATTTATTAAACTTTTTGACTTAGAGCCTATTATTCATTTAATTTAGTCATTTCCGTGGTTAATTTCTGTATAATACAGTGATTGATTTCTCATTCTATTCAGGTCTACAGTTCGGTTCTCCTCTGGTGAGCATTCTCTCCCAGGTTTTAAATTTCCCTTGTTCTCCTTCCTTCCCACTCTTTCTAGGTTGTTTGATGTTTCTGGTAGTCTATGCCCCCCACACTCCAGTGCTGTCATCCTTGGCATGCTTATCCTGTCTCTGCCCAGCAGAGGTGGTACCTATGAATAGCAAGAGGAGGCTCCCCAGGGCCATGCTCCACCCACAGGGAAATAGCTTTCTCGCTCTTGGCCCTACTCTTCATCCACACTAGAGTTTTGTTTCGTTTGTTTGTTTGTTGCTGTGTGTGTGTGTGTGTGTGTTTTCTTAATATAATACATTTGCCTAATGAAACCACAACCAGCTAAGTAATTCTTTCTCTCAATAACCTCAGCATTACACTTGAGGCCTCAAAAGCTGTGGGCTTTTCGAAGGCAGACTCCAGCTCTGCCAGTGTATCTGGGTTCTGCCTACTGCTCCCTCACAGTCATTCAGTGCTTCTGCACGTATGCCTCCTTTAGGAATCCCAGACAAGAAGCATAAAGTACAGTGTCATCCCCTCCTACTTCTCTAACTTCACAGGGAACTCTAATGTGATTCCAAACTTACGCTACAGTCTATTGTGAAGAGGATGTGTATATTACTCAGTTTGAATGAGCAGGATATATATGCAAACATTTGCAAACAAATAGAATGCCCCACCACACATACACAGCTCCAGCTAAATAAACATGCCCCAGACTTTTTCTTCTTTCCCTCTCTGCCTTTCTCTTTCTTTCCTTTTTTCTTTTCTTCCTCTCCTCCCTTCTTTCTTTTCTTTCCTTCTTCTTTTCCCTTCCTTCCTTCTTTCCTCCCTCCCTCCCTCTCTCCCTCCCTTCTTTCCTTCCTTCCTTCCTTCATTCCTTTTGCTGTTTTTAAAGAGAAAAAAGAGTTCAAGTAACTGAGTAAAACAGAATAGATTGGTAAACAGGATTGTATATTTACTCAAGTACAACTACTCACATAAAGAAATGCTGACTAATTCCCATAGGTATCTGGTTTCATCATCTGCTTCAACCCTTCTGAGTTAGAAGAGGGGAGGGGGAAAAAGGCCCTCTAATCCAGTAAAATTTGTCTATTCATATTTAAAGTCATTTAAGGTAGATGTTCAGAAAATTTTGGATAAAATTTGGAGTTTTTCTTTGGTCTCCTGCTTATCTCCTGGGTGAAATCTAGATGTATGAAGGAGGGGGTTTAGTGGCCTCAAAGGCTTGAGGCTTTGGGAAAGAGTGATATCTCTGATCCCAGTAGTGTCCTCCCTCCCTTCATCCCTCCCCTCCTCAGGCTCCAGCTCTATCCTCATGTTTCTCTGAAGCCCAGCTGACCTGGCCTTCCCTCTGAAGTACTGGCTGCTGCTCTGTGAGTGGTTATGGCCTCCCACCCTAGATGCCATCTGCTGACGGCTTTTGCTGTAATCTGTGGCTGGGCAACAGTCTGTCCTTTCTCCGTTTGGCCAGGGTACTGGCAGCCCTCCTTGATAAACTGGCCTTACCTTGGCTCTCCCTGTTTGTGGAGCCTGCTGAGATGTGGGCATGAGTCCCATCAGCTTCGAGCCTAGGTACAACAATAGAAATCCTTTCCTGTACCATAGTGATGCCTTGCAAGGGCGTGTGAGAACTTCTATATTCTATCACTGCCCGCAAAAATTGCAAGGCAGCACTCAATTAAAAGGTCTAGCTCCTCCCTTTGCCCAAATATGCTGTGTTCTCACTTGTTTTCTAGATGGTTGTCTTTAGGGAAGTTTGAGCATTCTGTCATATTGGATCGGCCATGACACATGAAGAAAACTTGAGCAGAAGCTCCTGAGCTCTTGGAACTCCCCAAAATGAAAGAAATTCATACCCCACTTGAGGAGTTCAGTCCAAAGAAATGGGATCTGGTCATATTCATGGTTTCCTGACTCCTCAGCACTGGCTCCAGTCATCCCATTAACCTACCAGGCCTGTAGGGGATGTGGATTTTTCTCCATTTTTTTTTTTTTTAAATTTTCTGTGGATGAAACTCAACAATCAAGTTTTCCAGAACTTCTCTTGATATATTAAATGGATAGATAAAATAATTTTAACAAAGTTATTTTGTTCTCTTAAAAGAACCTTGCTTGCTTTCAACAATTTTTTTTCTTTCTATAATCTCAAACACACTAGTTTGGGTGTCAAAACTTGAATCTTAACTCTTTCTCCCTTCCTTTGTTTCCCGAGTGTAATAATTCTAACACTGTCTTGCTTCTTTGCAGACACATGTATAGACACTTTTTTTTTTTTTTTTGAGACGGAGTTTTGCTCTGTCACCTAGACTGGAGTGCAATAGTGTGGTCTTGGCTCACTGCAACCTCCGCCTCCTGGGTTTAAGTGATTTTCCTGCCTCAGCCTCCCAAGTAGCTGGGATTACATGTGCGTGCGAACATGCCCAGCTAATTTTTGTATTTTTAGTAGAGACAGGGTTTCACCACGTCAGCCAGGCTGGTCTTGAACTCCTGACCTCAGGTGATCCACCAGCCTTAGCCTCCCAAACTGGAGAATTACAGGCATGAGTCACCGTGCCTGGCTGACACTTTTAAGAAGAAATATCCAAGACATGGAAATAGGTAAATAAATTACTAGGTGTTCTTTCAGTGTAGTGCTGAGCATGACTATGGCACAAAACCTGACTGAGGATTCTCTAATTTTCTAGGGATGGTTCCCTTTATTAGACTGCCTTTTACTATTGATTAGTATAGAGATTAACTTGTAGTAAACTGATATTTGAAAATGTGTCTTGACTGAGAACAACACATCTGATTCTTGTTCAATAGTAATGCAAAATTATTTTTATCCAGGAAAGGAAGTAATTGCAAATGTTAGAGCTTACTGCTGTTCAGGTATTAAACAGTTTTGTATCTAGTTGCAAATTCTTTTCAGCCTTACTGTGACTGACAGACTACATAAATCTTTTAAAAGTCTTCCTTGAAAAAATCAACTCACAAAAGGCAGATTAATAAGATAAAATGCATGCAAATGCATTAACATATACTCAGAGGAGTACCACAGAATGATTACCCACTCCCAAATAGGGTTCAGAATCTTATATATCATCTGGAGATTACAGAAAAGAACGAGGGCTTGCATCCTGGAAAACGGGTAATGGGAGGTGAGAGAAGAATTCTGTTGAGGGGCAATAAATGATTACTAACAAAAGCAAATGGATTAGGGAACTGATATTTACTTGTAAATAGTTTTTGGAATTAGAATGATCTTGTGAAAGAGTCTGTTCAGGTATGGCTACCTTCTTGGTCTTCTTTTCTGCAATAGATAACGGGATAACAGGAAGGGGAAGAAAAACAATTGTTCTCCTTGATGAGTCCCTCCTGTCTTCATGTATCTTGGGGGGCAGGGAGTATTTTCCAGTGTCTGTTGATCTAAGGCCCTTTAATATAAAATATTCGTTATACCAGGGAACCATGTTTTGGGGGTAAAGTTGTCTGTCCTCCTTTAATCTCCATTTCTTGAATTCTGGTTTTAATTATTTTTAACATCTTACTGTTTCTTGTATTAGTTTATGAGCTAAGTAAAATCTTTGACCATGTTTATGACATTTAGAGATTTGTATTTTAACAATACATACATAATATGGAATGACAATGGAAATAAATTATGTACACTTATCTCTCACTTTAAATTTTTTTTTTAAATTGTAGAGACAAGATCTTGTTATTGCTCAGGCTGGTCTGGAACTCCTGGTCTCAAGCAATCCTCCCACCTCAGACTCCCAAAGTGCTGAGATTATAGGAATGAGCCACCATGCCTGGCCACACAGGGAATTTAACTGGCTTTTAAAAACATGACTTAGGATTAAAAATATTGTTAGGTGAAAAAGTATATTTCTATTAATTATATTGTGAAAATTATGGTACATTCTATATGAATCCAACTTATGCAATATTAACAAAAAGAAAAATATATCAATTGAATTATGCAAATAAACATGTAAGTGATAAACAATAATACAAGTATAGTTTATAAATAAATTGCAATTGGCCAGGCACAGTGGTTCATGCCTGTAGTCCAAGCACTTTGAGAGGCTGAGGTGGGAGGATCACTTGAGCCCAGGAGTTAGAGACCAGCCTGGAAAACACAGTGAAACCCTGTCTCTACATGATGAAAATACAAAAAATTATCTGGGCATGGTGGTACGTGCCTGTAGTCCCAGCTACCTAGGAGGCTGAGGTGGGAGAATCACTTGAGGCCAGGAGGTAGAGGCTGCAGTGAGCCAAGATTGTGCCATTGCACTCCAGCCTGGGCGACAGAGCGAGACTATCTCAAAAAAGAAAAATAAAATCAATTATTGAAAGTTTGCTCACTCAGAAGAAAACAGGTTGATTGAGGTTATTAATGAAGGTTGATGGAGAAGTAGTAAAAGAGAATCATTCTTTTGAAGATGCATCTGTACACTTTTGAAGAAGCATGTTTATCTTTCCCTCAAATTGTGCTTAGAAAACACAAATGCAAAAATCTAGAGTCACAGTAAAAGAAAGGAAACACACATATACGCACACACACGGAAGAAAGTCATTGACTCACAAGTTTTGAGAAATTTTTGAAAGTTCAAAATAGTTGAAACAATTAAAAAAGGAAATAACTACTAAAATTACCTGAAGCATATTATTGATGCAAAAAAGGCAGAATCAGCATCAAGAATGGGCTATGCTGCTTCGGGTAGTTAGACAGGCATGAATGGGGCAGGAGAGGGCTCTTCCCACACCCATCAGTAATGTCAGGTGATCATCAGTGATGGTTCAACAATTATCGCATTGCCTCTCTAAAAATGATAATTCGGCAGACAAAGCCAGGGAAAGACAATCTCCTGCTGTTCCACAGCTGTTGCGTTAGAGTGTTAACTGAATGCAGATGCCAAGGAGAAGCAAAATGGGCTTCCAATAAAAATTCAGTCTAGCGTGGTGGCTCACACCTGTAATCCCAGTGCTTTGGGAAGGCAAGGCAGGTGGATAACTTGAGGTCAGGAGTTTGAGGCCAGCCTGGCCAACATGGTGAAACCCTGTCTCTCCCCAAAATACAAAAATTTACCAGGCATTGGGGTGGGCACCTGCAGTCCCAGCTGCTTGGGAGGCTGAGGCAGGAGAATCACTTGAACTTGGGAGGCAGAGGTTGCAGTGAACCAAGATCGCATCACTGCACTCCAGCCTGGGTGACAGAGTGAGACACCATAGAGTATGACCTCCCTGGGGCACACCACCAGTAGAGGCAAGAGAGCCTCGGGTGGGCATTCATACAACTTCATAAGCACACTGTGCATGCTCACCTCCCAAGCGTAAGGAGGGCACTGCACATGCAGCAGCCCATCCTAAGGGAAGAATCATGGGAAAGGGGCCAGCCGATAAAGTCCTAGGATCAAAGTTCGAGACCATCCTGGCTAACACGGTGAAACCCCATCTCTACTAAAAATACAAAAAAAAAAAAAATTTGCCGGGCATGGTGGCGGGCGCCTGTAGTCCCAGCTACTCAGGAGGCTGAGGCAGGAGAATGGCATGAACCAGGGAGGTGGAGCTTGCAATGAGCCTAGATCGTGCCACTGCACTCCATCCTGGGCGACAGTGCGAGACTCCGTCTCAAAAAAAAAAAAAATTTGTTGCACTTGACCTTGGTGCCCATTTGGGTCTGTACCAAGCATACCTTCCTTTCTTTCCTGCTCTGAAGCCTTTCTAAATAAACTTATATTCCTGCTCTGAAACTTGCCTTGCTCTCGTTTTCTGCCTGGTGCCCTTTTGTTGAATTCCTTTTTCTGAGGAGGCAAGAATTGAGGTTGCTGCAGATGCATATGGATTTGCAGCTAGTAACTCGGACACTTTCCACCAGTAACATATTTGGTGCTCTGTGACTCAGACATTTGCCACTGGTAACAATGCCAGGATGTATTTGTGGTTACCAGGAGCAGAGAAGAATCAAGGACCAGCACTGGGCTAATTTGGTGTACCACTGTGGGAGCAACCAACCATGGCTTCCCTTACACAGGAACTCTCACTTTCCCCTTGTCCAGGCAGCAGCTTTGAGAAGGTCAAGAAGCAGAGAGTGCTAGAGCTAGCATTAGATAACCAAGGCATGGAAGTCATTTTACAAAAAATTAGTCTGGCACACAGTATTTGTGTAGGCTTTATGTCTGTATGGCACAGTGAGTTCATATTTCTTAGATGGTATGGGAAGTTCAATTCTACTTGAACTTTTTGCTCTGAAGATAGCACAGAGGCAGGTGAAATATAGTAAAGAAAAAACCAAACATGGCCTGGAAGCGCAAAGCAGTAGACAGAGATAAAGCTCTAATTTTTGTTCTGTTCCTGGTCTGAAATCTGCCTAATAGACTGCTCTGGTAGAATGAAGAAGATCTAAAGCTTAATTTTGCTTAGTATTTTGAACATTTTAAAAATTATATTTACTATTACCATTTTTAATGATATAAAAGGGAGGTTATCTTTTTCCATGTAAATATTGATTACCTCAAAATTTTGCAAAAGCCTTTTAAACCAAATGCAATGACATTCTAACTGAGCCAGACTTGAGAGTCAGAGTAAGAAATATTTAGAGTTAATAAACTTTTTCCCTTGACCCCCAACTATCACCACTTTAGACGATGGCATCTTTCTGTGATAAGTTAACTTCATGAGATGGATCTGAGATTCAACTAATCTACAGAGTTAATTAACAGTTCCTCCCTGGTTACCAAATAATCTTCATTATCTCAATAAGTTCCTCAAATGTGCTTTTGGCAAACAAGGCTTCTCATTTTTGCAGAATGTTCAACACACTGTTGAAGTGCTATAAAATGCTTATTGTAGGCACTTTAAACAGATGTACAGAAGTAACTATAATAAACCAGTAATATGCGATAAATGGCCTTTCAGACTTAGCACCCACCAGTGACTAGCAAATGTGTGTTAAAAAAAAAAAAAAGTAGAACTTTTACATCTAACCAGCTCACGTAGGAAATGCTGTACAACTTAGAATCATGCGTCAGAGAACCTGAAATAGGCATTAGTCTTAAAGGTCAGTTCTTCAATTGATGAATAAATAAACTCAAATTTATGGTAATTAAGTAATATATGAAGTTCCACAGTTCTTTAGTGGCAGAATCAAGAGTAAAACCAAGGTTTCCTCACTCTCAATGCAGTGCTTTCTCCTTATGTTATACTAAATAACTACAGAAAGTGGATTGATGAGCTAGAGTTATCTAATCCAAGCTACTTTCGTCTGAAAACACCAATTCAATATTTTATTTAAAGCTACTGCAACTAAAGTGAGCAAGTCAAAACTTAAAAATTATTGGGCCGAGTGCAGTGGCTCACGTCTGTAATCCCAGCACTTTGGGAGGCCGAGGCAGGAGGATCACCTGAGGTCAGGAGTTCGAGATCGGCCTGACTACATGGTGAAACCCTATCTCTACCAAAAATACAAAAAAATTAGCTGGGCATGGTGGCAGGCGCCTTTAATCCCAGCTACTCCGGAGTCTGAGGCAAGAGAATTGTTTGAACCCAGGAGGTGGAGGTTGCAGTGAGCCAAGATTGCACCATTGCACTTCAGCCTGGGTGACAGAGTGAGACTCTCTAAAAAGACAAAGAAAAAAAATATATATACACATATATATGTATATATATACACATATATAAAATAATATATATACACATATATAATAATATATATACATATAATAATATATATACACATATATACAATAAGAAAAATAAATATATATATACATATATGTATATATGTATATATGTATATATGTATATATATTTATGTATATATATTTATATATGGGAGTTAGTATTTAATTACACAGTTAATAAGCAGTTTTAGAAAGCATACTGTGTGTTTCTAAGTAATTCATCCTCCCCAAAGACATGAATGTTGCATGTTATATTTTCTGTTTAATAGGATAAATAGTTCTTAAAACAGTACAGCAACTACCAAATAAGTGCACTGATAGCAAGGATGTCTCATTTTAGTGAAAGCAAATAAGGTTTTTGGATTTTATTCAGTTTCTGTAGTAATACCTTGGGTGAGGGTATCCAAGAATTTAGGAGTAAGGAAAATGGTAAAAACTGAAGCACCAGTGGAAGTCCAAGAGGTTGGGCGAAAGTAAAATTATAAAGATAATGAAAGAAGTGGTAGAACTCTACTTTCTCATGTTATCTGTAAGTTTTAAAAGTTTTGTAGACACAAGATGTTCTGCACAAAGATAAAGCAATAGGCTAAAAAATGGTTCAAAGTTATTCCAACCTTTATGATTTTATAATTTAACTTTATCATTATTATAAGCTTAAGACAGCCAACATATTTAGATGATATTGGAATTTAAATATTTTAACCCAACTGGTTTACCCCTGAGAAACTTCCCTAACTTTGCTCACCAAAATATATTTCATAGTACAAATGTGAGATTGAATTAAGTAAGAGTAAATGGAATGGCAACTGTTACCATATAAGGAAACTATTTCTGGATAACCACTATGATACAGATACCCTGAACAGATACTTATAAAAATAATGATAAGTAATTATAATTACTATTACAATACATATATATCAAACAAAAATTATGGGAGGTCACTGTTCTGGACTGAGCACCTGAACTAGGCCCCAATAGACCAGACCAAACCAAAATGGAATCACTCTTGACACATGCTGCATAATCAAACTGAGACTTTAAGAAAGCAGATAGATCCTAAAACAAACCGGTTTTTTTTTTTTCCTGAAAATAGGATATTCCAGTCTACCTATATCAGCATAATAAGGAAGTCCACTCTGCCTTACTGTTCTGCCATTGCCAAATAGAAGCTAATTCTATTTCATAGAATGGAGGCTGCCCTGATGCATGAATTGTGAATAAAAGCCATTTGATCTAAAGCTAAATTTGTTATATTTCATCTTTTGACATATATTATAAATATATATCACATATTATGTATATAATATATAATTTAAAAGAGTAATAATGATAATAACAGATACATCTATTAAACTTTTATTTTGTGCTAGGCACCAAACTTAATTTTCTCATTAATTTCTTATAGCAATCTGATGAGGTAGGCACTAATATTATCCCTATTTCACAAGTAAAGAAACTGAAGGTTAAAAAGCTAACCAGTTCATTTTAAATCGGGAATAACAGTTTAACATTTGGGGTGATTGTTTGGCCTGAGCTTGTTTGTTTCCCTTCTCTTGGAGATAACAGTCCTGTTCTGCTGTCCAATACTTGAAAACAGTGGTTTCCTTTTTTCCTGGTTTTTTGTTTTTTTTTTTAAAATCATGTACAGAGAAGAGTAGGTCAAGGCCCTGTGGGCTGTGGGGGGAAAACACATCCCAAATTAGAATAGAAGCTTTCAATATCAGTAGGAAATTTTGCCTCATTTACCAATTATAGCCAAGAGGAGGCTACATTACTCTCAAGAGAAACTGGCCATGCAATGAAACGCGTCCAACAGGACTAAAGATAACTTCACAAAGATCTCTGTGCCCTAGAATGGCATGAAAGCTGTAGAGTAACTCCTGCGCCCTAAAACATGTCACACAACTCATTAAAAAGTGGTTGAACATGGATGAATAAAGGGGTACTTTAAACAATCAATAAACTGACCCCCAATTGACTTCTCATCAAATGAATGTTTTGGCACCATGAAGTCTTCATCACTCAGAATTTAGACAAGTCCCTAGGGGAAAAAAACAAGAGATACAAAATTGATAAATTGATAATTGAAATTGATAAATCTAATAAATCCATCTCAATGTGGTTAACAACTAGGTTTACGTGTTACAATTCTCCAGTATTTTGTGAGGATTCCTTCTAACTGAAAGGAATGTTTATAGTACATGGAAGATATGACTTGTGATGAAAATAGTTTGAGATAGGAAGGCTTTCAAGGAATCTTACAATCATCAACCATTTTTGTTTTATTGACACCAGTATCACTCACTAAATACTCTTTTTTTTTTTTTTTTTTGAGACAGAGTTTCACTCTTGTCACCCAGGCTGGAGTGCAATGGCGTGATCTCAGCTCACTGCAACCTCCACCTCCTGGGTTCAAGAGATTCTCCAGTCTCAGCCTCCTGAGTAGCTGGGATTACAGGTGCCCACCACCATGCCTGGCTAATTTTTATATGTTTAGTAGAGACAGGGTTTTGCCACGTTGGCCAGGCTGATCTTGAACTCTTGACCTCAGGTGATCCCCCTACCTTGGCCTCCCAAGGTGCTGGGATTATAGGCATGAGCCACCGCCCCCAGCCACCAAATACTCTTAATGGACAATTTTTCTTATAATCAAACACTTGGCTCAAACTATATATGTATATATAATTTTTACTGGGATTTCAACCACTGGAAATTTTCTGTTAATCAAAGCTCACAATGAACTATCTCTCCATAACCTCTCAGGTGTGCAGACAGACAGATATGACTGTCAAAAAATGCCTACCTCCTGTGTATCACAAACCTTTTCAGCCTGCCTTTCACTGAGGAATATGTAAGGTTGTGTGCAGATCAGGACACTTCTTAAGTGGCTTTCATTTTTATCACTGTAGATCCACATTTAGGTGATTAAAATATTTGGCATGGAATTTGTATTTTTCCAACTTGAAAGTTGGAAAATATATATTCATTTTTATGTTAACTAGAGGCTTTATAATTATGTGTCAGGCTTTGTTTAAAAAATAGTCATTCAATCAAATGAGTATGCACCTGCTGTGTGAATTAAGCTTACATTGGAAGGCATATAGAAGTGGCAGAGCAGAAATAAATGAAAAAATAAAACTCTTCACTTTTCTCACTTTATAACAAAAGATTTCCACTGTACTCTAGAGCCAAAGACAGCTGTTTCAAGGGCTCAATAGAGGGAAACATCCGAACGGTAGGTGTAGTTTTTTAATTGAGCTTCACTAAGAACATGGATAAACATCTATTCCCTTAATAAAGTTATTGTGACATCTTGTAACTATAAATGATGGGGCCCCTGCTTCAAGCACCTGCACTTACTCCTGCAAAATGACTCTTTAAGCTGTGTTCACATTTGGCCTCTAACTCCAGTGAGAATGAAACAGAAGGAAATAGGGCTATAATACCATCTGAGTGATTTATAATGGACATAAGGAAAGGTACTACTCCCTGGAAGTTTATACACTCATAGATAAGGGATTATGTAACCAGAGTGATATACATCTGGTCCTTCCCAGGAGCCAAGTAATGTAGTACTTCATGTTTCTGGTCACTAGATGAATGAATTGGAAACAAATTTATTGTTGTGTACTGGTGGGTTTAGGGGAAGGGGACAAACATACTTATTTCAAATTGATACATAAGTACTAGATTTAAGATTCTTAATTCAATTCCCTAAAGCAACTATGAATGAGCTTCAGGAAAACTATGAACACCTTGAAATTAAGTATACACAATTTCATATAGATACATACATACACTTTTATAGAAGAAGAAGACTTGTATCTTTCATTGGATTCTCTGTATAATCTATAATCACACACACAAAATGATTTAATATTACTTGTAGTGTTGATGAAAAGAGTCAAACTCTGTAAAATAATTTAGGAGATTTATTCTGTGCCAAAAAAGAGTGACTATGGCCCATGACACAGCCTTCAGGAGGTGCTGAAAGTATGTTCCCAAGGTGGTCGGGGTACAGCTTGGTTTTATACATTTTAGGAAGGCATGAGACATCAATCAAATACATTTTAAAAATACATTGGTTTCGTTCAGAAAGGCGGGACAACTCAAAGCCGGGGCTTCCAGGCTATAGGTAAATTAAAACAGTTTCTGTTTGACAATTGCTTGAGTTGATGTGAAGACCTGGGATCAAGAGAAAGGAAATCGGCCTGATGTGGTGGCTCACGCCTGTAATCCCAGCACTTTGGGAGGCCGAGTGGGGGTTGGATCACCTGAGGTCAGGAGTTCAAGACCAGCATGGCCAACATGGTGAAACCCCACTCTACTAAAAATACAAAAAATTAGCTGGGCGTGGTGGTGGGCGCCTGTAATCCCAGCTACTCAAGAGGCTGAGGTGGGAAAATCACTTGAACATGGGAGGCGGAGGTTGCAGTAAGCTGATATCATGCCACTGCACTCCAGCCTGGGCAACAGAGTGAGACTCCATCTGAAAAAAATAATAATAATAGAAAGGAAATGTTCAGGTTACAATAAAGTATTGTGGAAACCAAGTTTTATTGTGCAGAGGAAGCTCTCAGATAGCAGACTTCAGAGAGAGAGCAGGTTGTAAAATGTTTCTTATTGGACCTAAAAGGGTGCCTGGCCCTTAGTTGATTGTCTTCTGGATCTGGAAAGGAAGAAAGGAAAACAAAGGGGAAAGGGAATTCTCTGTAGAATGTGGGTATTTCCCACAACACTTTGCAGAGCAATTTGAAGGCATGGCAAAGGAATATATTTTGGGTTAAATATTTTGACTTTTTTCCTTGTCTCATAATGTTATGCCAGAGTCAGATTGAAAAGTAAGACACAATATATAGGGTTAAATAAAACCCATCTGATGGGAATTTATGGTTCATAGGGCATGACTCCCTGGACCTCTTAGATAGGAATTTGGGCAAGATAAAAAAGTCAGAGCTTAGTCCTCAGTAGATACCTTTGAAATTAGGGAAAGGATAATTCACATAGATTCAAATGGTGATGTTTTCAATGTGTTGTTAACTATGAATAAAAAAACAGAATTCTCCTACAGTTTCTGACTCTTGTGTTCCAACTTACAATTCCTTCCAAGCATACTCTCTATCCTACTGAAGGAATTCTGATTTGGAAAAATGATTTTATAAATATAATATGATCATACTTCTCACTGCCTATGGCCCCAACCTCCCTCTGGCCTCTTCCTGTCTCCCTCAGACTCCCTGTCCCAGGCCTATTGTCCCCTGCAATTTCCAGTGTGTTTGGCGCTCTTTCTAACCTCTTACCCATTGTAGACATAGCTCTTTCTGTCTGAAACAGTATATCCACCTTTTGCCTTCAACAGATTAACCCTAATTGTCTTTCAGGATTCCTCTCTGGTGACCTTCAACCAGGACCCTGGGAAAATCTCTGTCAATGCACATGTCAAGTTGCATTAAAATAATCTGTTTATTTTCTGCTGTTTCTGAATTGCAGACTTTCTTGAGATCATACATGTTTAGTACTTTATTCGCCTTGATAAGCCTGCAACCTCATACCACATCTGGCATTTAATGAGCCAACAAAACTAGTGACCCAGCATGGGGCCCTGGGCTAGATGGTCAATCTCTCTGCTTGGGAAGGTTTATTGAAGGTTGATTATTTTGGAAAACAAACAAGCTGTAACGACCAAAAAAGTTGACAGTTTTTCTTTTTCAGGGTGCATGTATTTTAGGCAAAAAATATTATATAGGCTAAAGAAATTAACAACTACTTTTAGAACTAATTTCATGCAGAAAGAAGCAATGTAGAAAATACCTGGTACTAAGGAAACTTTTCTGAAGCCACTGAAGTGACTAACTTCATATGATATAGTTGATGCCTTAGGAGACCTACTGTTACCTAGTGCAACACTACATGATAGAGCTGAATTTCTGCCCCACCCTAACTCTGCTTATCCTTGAAAATCAGGATGCCTGCTGTAAAAAATTCCTTTTGTAATCAGACCAGTTGAGACTGGTTAGAACCAAGATAGCTGATCAAATGACTTTTAAAAGATCTCAAGCTTCATTATAATCTAATTTCCTTGCTAAATGGGACTTCCACCAGCACCATGACAGTTAGCAATTGCCACGACAATGACTGGAAGAAGTCATAAAAGGACCAAAAGGAAGGTGATACTACTGGTTCTGGGAAGCTCGCTGCCCTTGCCTGAAAAGACAGGGATTACTCCCCTCGCTTTTAATGTTCAACCCCTTTATTAGAAAAAACAATTATATATTTTAAACCACTCATCCCTCACTCGTCAAGAAGTTGATTTGTAAGCCGTGTTCCTGCTTCTCAATTCTATGGCCACTGAATAAAGCCTTCACTGCTTGATGCTCATGTTCAGTTTTATGTCAAGGCTTCATGACACCAAACAGGGAAAGACTCCGTTTTTATGGGTACTGGCTTTGTCAGTAACAAAACTAGTGACCCAGCATGGGGTCCTGAGCTAGATGATCAATCTATCTGCTTGGGAATCTCCCTTACTACCCTAGAGACTCGACAATTGGCAACTGACAGCATCAGTTGGTAATGAACACACATTTGTCCTGACTTTCCGTGCAGGGATCAGCTCTGGGGAAGGTAACACATCATTGTTGTAAGATCATAAGCAGGCAGGCAAAGGTTATCTAGCTGTACTGGGAAGGGCCCCCTAAGCTAAGCACAGTGGTTATGCTCACCCAAAATCAGGGTTGTGCACAAGGATGCCCTGCACCAGACCATGGTCCCATCCTCAGTAGAGGGCCCTGTGGGAGTTCTCTAAAGTGTGAGAGGAACCAGAGCATTTGAGGAGGATGATACAGAGACTGAGAGGTGAAGGGAACACTTTTGAGGGATTAGAAGAAATCTCCATTCTGAGGCTAAAGTGCCTAGGGGAGACCCTCTGAGACGGGGTGCCAGAGACACCTGGCTGGCCTTCAGGAAGGCACCAGAGACAGCTGGGTACAATGGTCAATATTGGTTTTGTGCACAATAAGGAAAATCTAGAGTTCAAATGGTTAACCTGCGACTTTAGGGTTAAGTAGAGTCTTCTAAAGCTCTATGTTTTCCTCTCTTTTCTCCTCTGTCTGCTTTGAATCTGGTATTACTAAGCTGCTGGTGCTGAGATAAGACTCATTATTTATGGTCTAACTGAAATGAAAACATTAGAAACTCATTTGAGACTGAAAAAAACAAAAAAGTAAAACAGGGTTTTTAAAATAAACTGCCATAGAAAATACTTTCCCCAAATTTTCATTCATAGCCTTCCTTGGACTACATACTGGGGAAACAAAGTTTAGCCAGGTCAATAGGTTCCAATTTTGTTTAAAAAATTAGATTCAGCTATATTTTCTAAAATGGGTAATTTATATTACTATCTCATGGCTAAAATTTCAAGGTAAAAGCCATTGGATCTTGTGTGAGGGTATGTTCGTGTGTGTGTGTGTGTGTGTGTGTGTGTGTGTGTGTGTGTATACATGCTTATTTATGTGTATACATTTGTACTATGCTATGTGGTATGTCTAGCATGCTACCAAATGGCTTCTAAGTAAATGAATACTTATAAATTTTAAAAGTCCAAATATTCTTTAAGTTTACATGAATTTAGTAATTTTTGATAAATAAAAACTTTTATTTTTTTAATAAAATTGAAATTAAAAAGCCTTGAAAATTATTAGCATACATTCTTATCTGAGTTTACTGATTAAGATGTCAGGGTTTGGCACAAATGCTGTTAGACTATAAACCCAGCCAAAAATAATCTTGTGTAATTTGTTTGACAGATAAGACTAACTTAATATTGCTGGTTCAATAAAAACAGCAAATTCTTGTTTGTTAGTGGCAAAAATAGCTATGTATTTAACTTTAAGTTTCATTCTTAGGTAAACACCTGATATTCACAGGCTATAAAAATGGTTAATAACAAATTAAATTGAAATGATAACTAGCTTTTTCTAATATGTGTTTTCAAAAGTAATCTAGATAAACTCTTAAAAATGAAAGAATTAAATACATATAAAAGGGATAAATACTTGTAGGTAAACTTTTTGTGTAATTTAAAATCTTAAAGTTATTTTAAATTCAATAGTCAATGCCTGCTAGATGTCTGGGTCATTTCCAATGAAAAGGGATTATAATATGAAAAAACATGTTTCTAAAAACTGTGGAATGGTTTCACCTATAAAACGCTGACATCCAAAAACCATTCAGGATTTCTTGCTTCTCAGGTTTTTACTAAAATTTGAGGCAACTAAGAATAAGAATTTTAATTAATATATACTTCTGTAAGTTGTGAGGTATTTTTGTTGACTACAGATAGAGTTTAACTGTAGAAAAGCTGAGGTAGCAGAATTCTGAAACAACAGCAAAAGGTTTAGCCCAGCCCATCTATTTACAATATACAGGAGCTGGGGTTTTCCATACACTTCTGTACTGCCCTCCCTCAGCTTCAGATCCCTATCAGCACACTCATTTCTTTCCTGGATCTGCCTTGGCCATAAAAGACACAACTCTTCTGGGTGATATCCCATCATATAAATCTAGGCATTATCTCCTACTCCCTCTGGGTCTCTTGGTCTCTTCCCAGTATTTTTTTTTTCTTAAACATTTTTTTCTTTTTTTTTTTTTTGAGGGGGTCTTGCTCTGTCCCCCAGGCTGGAGTGCAGTGGCATGATCTTGGCTCACTATAACTTTCATCTCTAGGGGTCAAGCCATCCTCCCACCTCAGTCTCCCAAGTACCTGGGACTACAGGCACAAGCCACCATGCTAATTTTTGTAATTTTTGGTAGAGACAGGGTTTTGCCTTGTTGTCCAGGCTGGTCTTGAACTCCTGGGCTCAAGCAATCTGCCCACCTCAGACTGGTGCTCTTATTACAGGTATGAGCCTCTGGGCCCAGCCTCTCTTCCCAGTCTATGACTCCAGAGCACTCTAGGGGCCTGTATCTTCAGTGAAGGAGGCTTCCCCTGGTGTTGTGGGGAGCATCTTGGGCATTGACTCAGGTGTGGGGGCCACTCTCTTCTTAGAGATAATCCTGATAGAGCTGGCAAAGGTGAGACAGTTCTTTCTCTGATGGCTGTTTCCAGCTGTACCATAGGTACCAGGGATCACCTGAGACCAGGGTGGGGACTGGCAGAGAAGTACTCATAGCTCCATGACAGGCACTAAAATCAAGGTCCCGGGGTTCAACTTGGGAGATGTGGTAACTGAGGAGACCATGATCCCTGGCTTTCTGCATGGCATGGGTCAACATCTTGTGCTGCTTCATACAGACTCCTGTGTATGGAGCATGGAAGATAATACCCGTGTGGGCACTGACAAACTGTTCCAAGAGCTTAACATTCCTAAAGTCAACATGCAACTTGTGATCTTGGCAGATGGGGCAGGGATTCCCAGCAACTTTTTTCCTATGTATACATGTCTTTTGAGTCTGCTGTGGGGGTATACCACCCTTGTAGTAGTGGCAATAGTCCACCCAGTTGGGATGAGAACACTATGGTTCTTGGTATTCTTCCAATTCCAGATATTTCCAGGGTTCATTCTCATACAGTGAAATGGGAACTGGGGGCAAAGAATCTTTCTCAGAAGGAGCTTTGGTGAAAGAGTCTGGAGGGGAACCTGAACTCCATTTGTACTTCAGAAGAGAGAAAGGATAGGAAGCTGCCTCAGTAGGTGTTTAATATGGGCATCACCATCTTAAACCCAGATCAGGTAAGTTGTGTTCTTATTGAGAAAAAAAAAAAAAATATATATATATATATAATTTTGTAATTTGGAGATTATTTAAAAGTTATTTATAACACAAGATTAAAAACAGTAAGTCAGAGAGAGAGAGAGACAGAGAAGTAAAAGGATTATATATATAGAGAGATATTTTTGATAAGGAAGGTTATAAAAAGAAGAAAATAATTTTGTATGAGAGAAGATCTTATATGGTAAATTTTTGTCCTAAAGTAAAATGACTTATTATTTTAAAAGAAGTAGTACAAACAAATCAATATGTTGTTCATGGTCTAAGTCCTAATAAAGATTGTGGGAAAACAAATTTATAAAAGAAATTTTGTATGTGATTTTATTGCCTACAATTAAAAAGAAATTACCTATAACAGTCTTTCTAAGATTGGTCATCTATGTTAAAATAAGATTTTTCTAAGGTATTAATTTACTCTTAATAAAATTATAAGAGGTTTGTTTTTTAATTCTATAATCTTAGACCTACAGCTCCCTTATCCCCAGTGGCTTCTACAGGCAACACACCTCATTGCCACCAATCACCCATTGATTCCTTTCAGATAGTCAACCCGGACAGTACCCAGTGCAAGGCATCTTACCAGCCTTCCTCTATGATGACCTCTGGCAGGTCACCAATGGGAAAGAGGGATGGTTATTGTACATGTTCTCTTCACAGCTTCAGATATTTACAACTAGAAGTCACATTCTAGATGATTAGGAAAAAATCCTGGGGATTCAAAACCTCATTCAGAGTATTTTTCAGACCTATAACCCTAATTGAGCAGACGTCCAGTCCCTTTTGAACATTCTCCTCACTGGATGAAAAATTTAAAAAAAAAATCCTCGGTTATTAGAAGTGCTAGGAAGGAAATGGACAGAGCCCACAGAGACAAGATAAAAAATCCTGTTAAGAGACCAGAGAATGAGGTTGTGACAGACCTTGATCCCTTTAGGATCCTGAGACAGGAATGAAAAAGGCAAGATTCAGGCATGATGAAACGTTAATGTTAAAGGGAATACGGCCACAGAAGAAAGACCCACTAATTGGAGTAAGCTAAGAAAAATTAATCAACAACTCCAGAAAACTCTATATATCTTCCCAGAGAGGTTGAGGGGAAAATATGAAGTTGTATACTGCTCTTACTCCTGATTCAGCAGAGGGAGAGAGGCAGTTCTGAAATCTATTTGTCTCCCAGAGGACATCAGACATTAGCTATAAACTCCAAAAGGTAAAATTAGAGCTCAATGCTCCCATCTTAAGACTAATACACCTAGGCAATAAGGTGTTCAACAACCAAGAAGGGGAGGAGGAGCATAAAGAAGAAAGAGAGGCCAAAAAGCAAGCCCAACTACTGGCTGTTACCTATCCATGGAAAATCACAGCTCCAGTGAGTGACTGCTGGTCCTCTAACCAGTAGAAAAGATTCCAAAGACCGAAGAGACTAGGACCAAACCAATGTGCCTTCTGTAAGGAAGAGGGTCACTGGAAAAGGGACCCACCTGAAAGGAGGGGGAAGGGTGAATGTCCCACCCAGGTGTTTCACAGTAGCAGATGGTATAAGTAGAAAAAGTCTACAGGTCCTAGGGGCTCCTCAGCTGGTGCTCTAGGTATCCTTCAAGGTGTCCTGACTGACACTGGACATAGGGGACAAGGCTGTTGGCTCCTTCGTTGGAACAGGGTCCACCTACTCTGTTTTGAACACACCCAGGGGTATACTTACTCAACAAAATGGCAGGATTCCCCAGACAGGTGAAAAACCCAGCAGCTAACGTGGACTATGTCGTCTCAAGAGTTCAAACCCTATACCCAGCCCCCACAATATTTGGAGAGGCCTAGAGGAACTGACTCTTGAACAAGGAACCCTCTTCCAGTATGTGGATAACATTCTTGTTGCCAGCCCTTCTAAAAAATTTGAGATCAAAATACCCATTAGCCTTTAACTTCCTGAGAGAAAGGAGTTCTAAGATTTCCCGCCAAAAGCACAAATATCTCAGCAACAAGGAACCTATCTGTAGTTACTCCTAGAAGAAGAACAACAAAGTTAGTTCCAAGGGAGATGGGAAGTAACATGCTAACTACAGCAACCAAAGACCTGGAAACAACTACAAGGGTTTCTGGGCATGGCAGGATTTGGCATCCTCTGAATTGCTAGCTTTGGCCTCATTGCCCATCCTCTATAAAAACAATTAAAAGGGCAAAGACCCTTTTAAATGAATGAAAAAAATGTAACCAAGCATTGCCCAAACTTAAAACCTAGCTCACAAGGGCCCCAGCTTTAAGCCTACCCAACTTAACTAAATCTTTCTATCTTTATGTTCATGAAAAGGGAAAAGCCTTAGGAGTACTAACTTAAAGGTTGGGCCCACTGACCCACGTAGTATCCTACTTTTTCATGCAGTTTGACCCAGTTGCTAAACGCTGGCCACCCTGCCTTTGGTTGATGGCAGCCATGGCCCTCCTTTGAAAAGAGAGAAGTTAACCTTTGGACAACCCCCAACCATCTGAACTCTCCACCATACCCAGACCCTCATAAGAGAAACAGGAGTAGAATGACTATCTCCAGGCAAGGCTCTCCAGTTACAAAGTTATTGCAAGCTGTAAGAAATTTAGCCCAGCTGGCAACAGTTCATGGCCACGGCCACCAGAAGGGGGAAACTAAGGTAATTAAAGAAAATAATAAAGCCAATCTAATGCCAAAACAAGCAGCTTTAAGAAAGTTACCCTTCAAATGCCACTTTTTGCTTTCCCTCTTGAATCCTCCTCCTTGTTTTAAAGCAAAAGAAAACAAAAAACCCTGGTTTACTCTTTAAAAAAATGGAAAAAGTCCTCCAAATTGGAATATATCTGACATTCTGAATCATCCAGGAGAGCTAATAAGTCCTCATGAACAACTTATTTTCCCAAAAGAAGTTACATTACAGGCCATTAGAGAAGCTCATTCTAGCACTCACTTTGGTCATGAGGCCCTTCATAACTGGCTTTTCAAGAGCATGATGGCCCCAAAGTTCAGGAAGCTAGACAAGGAGCTAGTTGAGATTTTCCCCACATGCTATGTTAAAAATTCTAATAAGCACCCAGCAGAGTTGGGTGGGGGAGGCAAAAGGGAACTCTCAGCTGGTGAAGTACCAACATAAATGCCTAGGGGAAGATTGGTAAATTTATTTCACAGATACACCCAGAGCGTTAAAAACCTTTAAATACCTCCTGGTTCTCACTGACACTTTTTTCAGGATGGGTAAAAGACTTTGTCACCCACACTGAGATTGCACATGAGATGGTAAAGTTGCTACTGAAGAAAAATTGTCCTCAGATTCAGGCTGCCTGAGTCAATTCAAAGAAATATTGGAATAGCATTCACATGTTTCACTACTAAGGCTACTTCTGAGGGTCTAGGAATAAAATGGCATCTACATGCCACCTGGAGACTGCAGTCTTCATTTATAGGACATACCCAGCTAATGGCAGCTGCTTGAACCTAAGGAAGAAAATCCCTTCTACTGAGTTCAACCACTCTCAGATCTAAAATTATTGATGTGTTTGAGGACTAAAACCCTCAACCCTGGGCCTGCATATACTTTCTGTCAGGACTTAGTTTACTTGCCCTCTTATATGTATTCTCATTTTTGCTTTGGGAGTAACCTTGTTGCATCCAGAACCTACCCCTGTTTGGAAAACACATGACCTCAAGGAGATTGCACCCTATGGCACCTAATCCCCAGAGAAGTCAAAATCTTTGTTTCCTGTCCTCCTTTTGCCCAAGGAATAAAAGGGTGATTAGGCTTATTCTAGCTTCCACCAGGATAACAGGCAGTCTCCTAAACCCCTGGGGAAGGTTTGCCTACCATGAGGTTACGCTCTGCAACCTCACAACGTTATGGAAATGCGAGCTGATGTGAACGATGATCTCCTTACCTGAATTCTCCCTAGTCTAATTAGCCAATATTGTGCTTGGTAACTGTCTGGCTCTTGATTACTTGTCAAAACAAGGTGAGGTGTGTATAGTCACCAAGTCTTCCTCTTGTACTTGGGTAAATAATTCAGGATTAATTCAAAAAGACATTAAAATAATCTACAACCAGGCCAAGTGGTTCCACCAATTAACCAAAAGGACACAGACCCTCAAGGAATATAAAAACATCATAAAATAAGCCATCCCTAATCTCACTTAGTTCTTATTCTTCCTGGGCCGTTTAGCTGCTATTATACTTCTCTTGATTTTGGGGCCCTGTCTCCTAAATTGTTGCTGTTATTTGTGTCTAAACAAATAGAGGCCATAAAGCTACAGAAAACAGTTACTCAGTGATATAAACAGCTAGGCTCACACCCAGGAGATAACCAGACCTACCTAAGACTAGCTACAGAAGAATTTCACTCCTCAGGGGACATATCAACATCTAAATTCAGCTGGAAGAAGTTATAGAAGATGAACCCTGGCTCGTTTGAA
The DNA here is from genome assembly GCF_029281585.2 of Gorilla gorilla gorilla. Taxonomy (NCBI): domain Eukaryota; kingdom Metazoa; phylum Chordata; class Mammalia; order Primates; family Hominidae; genus Gorilla; species Gorilla gorilla. The sequence goes on along the minus strand of NC_073235.2, from coordinate 42,210,098 downwards.
CCTCTAAAGGAGTGAATATAAGAAAAGGGGGAATTTGTTACCCAGTGTAATGACTACATGACATACCTGAATTTCTACTCAACATTAACTCTGCTTATCTTTAAAAAACTGGATATTTGCTGTAAGAAGTTTTCTCTGTATTCAGACTAGCTGAGACTGGTTAGGTCCAAGATAGCTGGTATGGTTTGGATCTGTTTCCCTACCAAATCTCATGTCAAATTGTAATCCCCAGTGTTGGAGGTGGGGATAGGTGGGAAGTGATTAAATTAAGGGGGTGGTTTCTCAGAAATGGTTTAGCACCAACCCCTTGGTGCTGTTCTTGTGATAGTGAATTCTCATGAGATTTGTCTGTTTAAGAGTGAATGATACCTTCCCCCTCACTCTCTATTGCTGCTTCTTCAACCATGTAAAGTGCCTGCTCCCATTTTGCCTTCAACCATGAGTAAAAGTTCCTTGAGGCCTCCTCACAAGCATATGCCACCATGTTTCCTGTACATCCTGCAGAACTGTGAGCTGAATAAAGTTCTTTTCTTATACATTATCCAGTCTCAGGCCTTACTTTATAGCAATGTGAGGCCAGACTAATTCAGGAAATTGGTGTCAAGGAGTAGGGCATTGGTATAAAGATGCCTGAAAATGTGGAAGCAACTTTGGAATTGGGTAACAAGAAAAGGTTGTAAGAGTTTCGAGGGCTCAGAAGAAGACAGGAAGAGGAGGGACATTTTAGAACTTCCTTGAGACTGGTAGTATGGCTGTGACCAAAATGTTGATAGTGACATGGATGGTTAAGGCAAGGCTGAGAAGGTCTCAGATGCAAATAAGGAATTTATTGGTAAATCGAGCAAAGGTCACTTTTGTTATGCCTTGGCAAAGGGTTTGGGTTCATTGTTCCCTTGCCTTAGGGATCTGTGGAACTTTGAACTTGAGAATTATGATTTAGGGTATCTGGTAGAAGAGATTTCTAAGCAGCAAAGCTTTCAAGATGTAGCCTGCCTGCTCCAACAGTTTATGCTCATATGTGTGAGCAAATAAATGACTTAAAACTGAAACTTATATTTAAAAGGGAAGTAGAATGTGTAAGTTTGGAAAATTTGTAGCTTGGCCATGTGGTAGAAAAAAAACCCCACCATTTTCCAGGGGGGAATTTAAGCAGGCTGCAGAAATTTGCGTAAGTGAAAAGGAGCCAAGTGTTAATAGCCAAGACAATGGAGAAAAGGCCTTGAAGGCATTTTGGAGACATTTGCAGCAGCCCCTCCCATCATATATCTGGAGGTCTAGGAGAATAGAATAGTTGTGTTGGCCAGACCAGGGCCCCATTACCCTGTGCAGCCTCAAGACACTGCTCCCCACATCCCAGCTGCTCTGGCTTTAGCATCAGCCCAAAGGGCACCAGATACAACTCAAGCTGCTTCTGCAGAGAATGCAAGCCATAAGCCTTGGGAGCTTCTGTGTAGTGTTAAGACTGTGGGTGCATAGAGTATAAGAGTTAAGGCTTGGTAGCTTCTGCCTAGATTTCAGAGGATGTATAGAAAAGCCTGGATTTCCAGGCAGAGGCCTGCTGCAGGGGCAATGTCCTCATTGAAAACCTCTACTAGGGCAGTGTGCAGGGGAAATGTGGGGGAGCAGACCCTACACAGAGCCCCCACTGGAGCACTGCATAGTGGAGTTATGAGAAGAGGGCAACAGTACTCCAGACCCCAGAACTGTAGATCTACCAACATCTTCTACCCTACACTTGGAAAAGCCTTAGGAACCCAACAGCAGCCAGTGGGAGCAGCTGCAGAAGCTGAACCTTGCAAAACCAGAGAGGCAGAGCTTCCCAAGGCTTTAGGAGCCAACTTCTCATATCAGTTTGACCCAGATGTGGGACATGGATTCAAAGGTGATTACTGTGAAGCTTTAAGATTTAATGACTATACAGCATGGGGCCCATAGAACCTTTTATTTTGGCAAATTTCTCCTCTTTGGAATGAGCATATTACCTAATGCTTGTACCTTCGTTGTATCTGTCTCTCTGGTTTTGTATAAAGCTCACTGGAAGAGATGGAATTTATATTTTGTCAGAGAGACAACTACCCTAGTAATATTCTACTCTCAATTTAAAAGAACTAAGACATAAATGCCGCGTAATTAACCCCCTAATGATTTAAGGACCAGTGATTTTCAACTGGTTGTGTAGTGGATACTGTGATGTTCCACTGTCTATCAGAATTAAAGGACTTATTCTACAGCCTCTGGCAGTGCTGCTACCTGGTAGCTTTTAGCTATCAAGCATTCCTATTATTTGCTTTCAGCTGAAGAGAGTCTATTCACCCAAACTCTTACTCTGTCTCTGGGGGCAGACTATATGCATTAAATGGTTCTGGCAGTGCTGCTACCTGGTAGCTTTCAGCTATCAAGCATTCCTATTATTTGCTGTCAGCTGAAGAGAGTCTATTCACCCACACTCTCTGTCTCTGGGGGCAGACTATATGCGTTAAATGGTTGATAGGGAAACAAAAGCCATAAAAGCCTTGCCACTCCTTACAACCTTGGGACAATTTTTTTTTTTTTTTGAGACAGAGTTTTGCTCTTGTTGCCCAGGCTGGAATGCAATGGAGTGATCTTGGCTCACCACAACCTCCGCCTCCTGGGTTCAAGTGATTCTCCTGCCTCAGCCTCCCAAGTAGCTGGGATTACAGGAATGAGCCACCATGCCTAGCTAGTTTTGTATTTTTAGTAGAGATGGAGTTTCTCCATGTTGGTCAGGCTCATCTCGAACTCCCGACCTCGACCTCAGGTGATCCACAACCATGGAACAATTTAAAAGAGCCATTATAGCTTCAAAGATTCCTTCAGGGTTCATTGACCTTTTCTGAAACTCAATTACAGCCCAGCTTCACCTTTTGCCCAAAAATGCTTCCTTCCCTCCTCCCAGCCACCATAGGTATGGATTCTGAGAGTGTTTCCTAATAAAATCTGGCTCTTGTATTGAGAATAGACACTAATAAACAAAAATATAAGTACACGGGTCAGTTGAGATGACATTGTAGTAATCTTGGAAATAAATTTTGAAAGTAGCAGTGGAAGTGCTAGAAATATTTGGATTTTAAACAACAGGATTTTCTGAAGACTGGGTGTGGGATTGTTAGAGAAAATGATGACTCAGGAATGACTCCAGCGATCTTTGCTTGAGTACTGGAAAAATGGTTTGGGTCGGGGGACTATGGTTGGAACAGATTTTGGAAGGGGTTAGTATGAATTAATTTTGAGCTGGGCACAGTGGCTCACGCCTGTAATCCCACCAGTTTGGGAGGCCGAGATGGGCGGATCACGAGGTCAGGAGTTCGAGACCAGCCTGACCAACATAGTGAAACCATCTTTACTAAAAATACAAAACATAGCCGGGTGTGGTGGTGTGTGCCTGTAACCCCAGCTACTTAGGAGGCTGAGGCAGGAGAATCGCTTGAACCGAGGAAGTGGAGGTTGCCGTGAGCCGAGATTGAGCCACTGCACTCCAGCCTAGGTAACAGAGTGAGACTCCATCTCAAAAAAAAAAAAAAAAAAAAAAGAATTCATTTTGAAGTATGTTGAAGTATATCTATTAGACATCCAGCAGAGATGAGAAGTAGACAATGGGATTTACAGAAATTCAATCTGGTAGAGAATTATGGGTGAGAAATATCATTTTAGAAGTCTTTGGCATATACTAATGTTTAAATATATGAGAATAGATGATACCTCCAAGAGAATGAGTATAAAGAAAGAAGAGAAGAGCACTAAAGATTGATACTTGAATTTAGGGACTGGGGAGGAGAATCAGCAAAGAAGCCAATGATGGAATGACCATTGAGGTAGAAGGAATACCAAAGGGGAATAGTTGGAAGACACATGGAAAAGTATATAAAGGAGAAAGGGTATGACCAACTACTTAAAATGCTGCTACAGGTCAAATAAATTGGCTTTGATCACTTCAATGGTGAAAATGATGGCAGTATTCCTAATGGGGTGATGAGATATAAAACATAATCAGAGTAGTTATACAAGCATGTTTGAGCAGAGGAAATAAAATATCTCTTTCTAGGTATTTTGCTATAAAGAGAAACAGAATAAGAAGTAGTTGGTAGGGACAGTGAAGTCTGAACAACTTTGGTTTGCTCTTTTGTTTGTTTGTTTGTTTTTTGTAGAGACAAGGATCTCATTGTGTTGACCAGGCTGGTCTCAAATTCCTGGCCTCGAGGAATCCCCCAGCCCCAGCCTACCAAAGTGCTGAGATTACAGGTGTAAACCACCATGCCTGGCCTAATTTTTTTTTTTTTAAGGAGAAAGGATAGTATATTTGTATGCTAATAGGAATGATCAAATGGATGGTAAAACATTGATGATAAAAGGAGAAATTTCTGGTGAAATGAACATGGGTTAAACAAGAGTAGATAGGCTACACTGCACAAGTAAAGAGAATGCTATGGCCAGGTGCTGTGGCTCATGCCTGTAATCCCAGCACTTTGAGAGGCCGAGGCGGGCAGATCATGAGGTCAGGAGATCGAGACCATCCTGGCTAACATGGTGAAACCTCATCTCTACTTAAAATACAAAAAATTAGCTGGGCATGGTGACAGGCGCCTGTGGTCCCAGCTACTCAGGAGGTTAATATGTTGAAGTTTCTTCCATAATTTTATCTAGAAAATGGTACAATATAATCAGATTAGTCAGTTGATTACTTTAAAATATAAAGTGAAATACATTTAAAGATTGGATATTGGGAACTTTTTTGGCTATGTATAATTTTAGCATAATTCAATAATAGCCTATCTTCTTAATATGCAATAGATCCAAAGCCAAACATTATATGTGTTATTAAAAATGTGTTTATGAATAAATACATCCTTTTTGCTACATATTAATTTAGGGTAAATACTATACATCACATGCTAATGAAGAAAAAGGCAAAAATGTGCCTAGGAAAAATGGATGTTATTAAAGATTCTATTTAATTAATCATCAAAAATATAACTATAAAATGTATTGCTTAAAGTTAGAACTTTATTATATATCACACAAAATGAGTTACATGACTGTTAACATTACTCTGAAGCATTTGTTAGGCAATGTATTACCAAGAATGTATCAAAACAGAGCCAGGAAAGTAGTTACCATCTTCCATATATCCTGATTTAACTAATCAATTTTATGTAAGACATTTGTACATACATCAGATTCCAATAGCAAATTCTGTAGCATTGGGCCATACCACTTACAAATAAGAGCATCTGGAGACAACCTGTAAGAAAATCCCCTTTTCCATGGTTATTATCCACATAGGTTCAAACTCAATTTCAGCTATTGTTTGTATTTATTCAGGGTCATATTGGAAGGGACTACATGCAAAAACACTGTCCTTCTAACTCCTGCCCACCTCTTTAAAATTTCATTTCAGTTATGATCTTTGCTCCTTTTACTCTTTGGGTTTAATTTTTCTTCTTTATGGGTTTGCTAAAAACAAACATAATAATCTCAACTATTGTCATTTAAAGCAGAGATGAATTATTGCCATTAAGCAAAGAGATACTTGTTGCAGTATGAATGACTCATTTGTGAAGCAATGCAATCTGCTTCTCCCAAGATCTACATCTTCTGTCACCATAGAAAAGTCAAGGCTCTACAAAAGAAATCAGAAACTAATGCTTTGCCTGGTTAAATTTGAAGTTGGTCTTGACCCTTGCAATACCAATCCATTTTTTTATGTAAATCAACTTGGATTCATTTGTTTGTGTAAATTTCTCTATAAAGAGTGGCTAGCCCTTAAACTGCCATTTTGTCATTTACTCATCGTGAAATATCTGGTACAAATATTTCTTCAATAGCCATCAAGCAAAGAAGAGTGTTTCACATTATATAACTTGAGATGTCTGAAGTTTGAGAATTTTTGTTTTTCCAAGAAATATGTTGAGTTGGAATTACATTTTTCAGTAAAGAAACAGAGACCTGTAGCTAGCTATCATTGAGCCACCTACCTATCTATCTATCCCTTTTGATATATATGATACATATCATCTCCTGCTGAGGCACTTCCCCTGATGTCTTATATTTAAGAATTGGGAGGCTAATTTCCTTGTTATGAAGGTCCCAATTACTAAGCACATGGGGGTTGAATTCTGCATAGGCATTTTTCCAAAAGAAATTCGTTCTTCAACATTTGTGTCGTAAGTAATCCAAACCTATCTGCCAGTTTGGATGGGCTATTTCATTGAGACCTTAAAGACGTTACTTTTTCCTTTTTTTTTTTTTTTTTTAGTTTTTTGGTCATGTTTCTGATAACTGTATGGCTCTTTTCAAACAATTTTCTTGCCATTGCTGCATGGTCAAAGACTGTCAGTCTTTTTGTCTCTGGGCATGGAACCAAGAAGACAAACAAAAAAACAGAAAATATTATTCTGTTGGGAAGGTGCTGCATTTATCTCTAGGCCCTGACCAGACAATCTCAGCTTCTCTGTTTATTTTACCATTTCTGTAGACTTTCCACACAAACTTGAGCCTCTTACTCTTTGGATAATCTAAACAAGAGTCATATTAATCATATTTGCTTCTCCAAGAGATAGAAAGCAAGAAGAGGGTGATAAAGTTAGGTATTAGTAGCTGATTTGTAGGAATCGGAACAAATCTGAATTAGTTTTTGTCATCTCTGTCAAAAATATGAGGAATAGAGTTAAAAATTATGTCCTTTACATAGAATAGCCTACATAAAAAATTCTGTATTTTGCTACCATATCTCCTCAATATGTATTTAGGCTGATAGTCAGGGCTATTATTTTTTGGTCTTGAAGGCTTATTCTAACCTTTAAAGCTTGTGTGAGTTTGTTTCTGTGTGAGTGTGTGTGTGTGTTTATGTATGTGTGTATATATGTATGTATATGTAAAAGAATGTATTCTTAGCATTTGAAATGAAAACTTCTACCACTGGTACTATATAACTTAAATACTATGTATAATAAAAAAAAAACAGCCGTATGGAAGAGTCACACACTGTCAGGTGTAAATATCAAATCAAATATCTTGAAATATCTAAAACCATATGTAGTAACAAATGTTTGAATCAGTAAATTGGATGCAAACTGAATTTTTGCTGCAAGATTTTTATCACCTGGATTAATTAACCTGTATTATTTTTCTATTTGACAATATGAAAATTTATGTGTGCATTTTAATGATCTGTCCATGTATTTTCCTTTAAGTTCCCTATGTTTCAGTAACAACATAAAATCAAGTTCTTTGGCAGATTATATTTGTTCCAACTGAATATAAAAATGTATTCTGGGTTGGAGAAAGCAAGTTGCACCTGAGACAGTGATGTAGTCAGATGCTTTTTGACAATGGTTCATGGAAGCTTACATTCCCTCTGGTGAAAGCTAGCATGACAAATTGAATCCTAGAATATAAAAAAAGCACATTATATCATGCATTTTGATAATAGAAGTGGTGATTAGGAAAGGTAGCAGATTATTTAAGTAGTAGAATAGAAGCTTTTTATATTATACATTTGTTAATATTTTAAGTTAAACAATATCTTTATGAAAAAAAATTTCAATTGGAAAAACAGGAGGGAAGAGCATTAAACTGTGGTACAGCAATGAATAAAAGCCTTAGGTGGCCCAATAGGATGCTTCTGGGTAAATAATTCAAAGAAGAGTATTGCATGTATTGCATAGGGTAGTCACCAGGCCCTAAGTCCCTATCATGTTCAGTGAGCAACTGAGAGCTGACCAGAGAAAATGTATATATGCCTCAAACACCATAATGGATCCCCAAAGTTTAGCAGCTTAAGACAGTTAAATGACTTAACCATATGCAATAGGTTCATTCCTGAAGGGATATTTGAGTGGTGTACCTCAATAGCCTCCACGTTAGTAAACACCAGATTTTCTAAACACATCTTAAATATATCATTTATAACAAAAAATAAAAAAACATTATATTATGCTAGATATAAATGTAATAACAAGGAAACCCTGTAAGATCTTTAGGAAAAAAAGAAAAATTCATGGAAATCATAATAGAATAACTAAATAATTTATAGTTATACAATAACCATGGAAGAGAAGGGTCTACATAAATGATTACTCTACAAATTCAGTGAGACTCCAGTTAATATCCTAGCAAGATTTAAAAAAATGTTTATAAAATATCAGAGCTTAAGAATATCTAAGACGTTTATGAGGAAGAGTAACAAAGTGGGGAGATTTGTCTTATCATACATGAAGGCTAATTATAAAGGTAGAGTAAATATGGGCAATTTATTAGAAGAAAGCCATTTATTCCTCACACTTCTGGAGGCTGCAAAGTCCAAGATAAGGTGCTAGCAAGTTTTTTGTCTGGCAAATGTCCAGACTGTGCTTCCAAGATGGCCCTTGACACTGTGTCCTCAAATGTAAGACAGCACATGGACAAAAAAGGAAACAAGCTCCGTCTGCCAAGTTATTTTGTAAGGGCACCTAATTCCACTCATTAGGGAGGAGCCCTCATGGCCTAATCACCTCTTAAAGGACCACCCTTTAATACTATTACATTGGCAACACCTGAGTTTTTGAGAGGACATAGCATATATTTTAATTCACAATGAATGAGAATATAAAATAATATTCAAAGGATGTCTTTATCAACTAATTATACTGAAGAAGTGATCTCATCCCAGAATTTTTTTTTTTTTTTTTTTTTTTTTAGATGGAGTCTTGATCTGTCTTCCAGGCTGGAGTACTGGAGTGCAATGGCATGATCTCTGCTCACTACAACCTCCTCCTCCTGGGTTTAAGAGAGTCTCCTGCCTCAGCCTCCCAAGTAGCTGGGATTACAGGTGCCCACCACCACACCCGGCTAATTTTGTATTTTTAGTACAGACAGGGCTTCACGATTTTGGCCAAGCTGGTCTCAAATTCCTGATGTCAGGTGATCCACCCACCTCGGCCCCCCATATTGCTGGGATTACAGGCGTGAGCCAACAGTGCTCAGCCTCATCCCACATTTTAAAATAAGGAATTAGAGCTATACTTCATGACACAGTAAAAAATCAAATACAGGTGGATGAAAATTTAAATGTGAAAAATATAACTTTATTATTATTATTATTTTAAGAGACAAGGTCTCGCTGTGTCACCCAAGCTGAAATGTAGTGGTGTGATTGTGGCTCACTGCAGCCTCGACCTCTTGGGCTCAAGGGAGCTTCCTGTCTCAGCCCCCCCAAGTATCTGGAACTATAGGTACATGCCACCAGAATTGGCTATTTTTCATATTTTAATTCTAATTTTTTTTTTTTTTTTTTTAGACACAGCATCTCACTATGTCGCCCAGGCTGGTCTCGAACTTCTGGCAACAAGTGATGCTGCCAACTCAGCCTCCCAAAATGCTGAGATTACAGGCATAAGCCACCATGCCCAGCCTCAAAAACATGACTTCAAACATTTAAAAGAAAATAATTAAAATTTATGGAAGGGGAACGTTTTTAAAAAATAAGACATGAAATCATAATAAAAAAATTGATAAATGAGAATATATTCAAATTCAAAATTTCTCTTGAACTAAATGCAAACTAAAACAAAGTACAGAATTAGGAAATGGACTTATTACCTAATAAGTTAAAAATAGTGTTTATAATGTGTTTTTTAGAGACCAACCAACATGTAGAAGTAGAAATACTGAATGATGAATAAACATCTGAAGAGTTGCCCAAACTCACTACTAATTAAAGAAATAACAACTTAAAAATCCAGGAGCTATCACTTTCAATTCATGATACTGAGGGAAAAAAAAATTTAAATCTGCAAATACCAACTACATTTGCTTATATATTGATGTAATTTTAACTGTACTACCTGAGAAAGCACATGTGTCAATACCTAATAAAGTTGAAGATGCACATACCTTACAACTCAGCAATTTCACTACTGTAAAACTAAAGGAAATTTCACATTGGCAAAAGAAGACATGGTCAAACATGTTTATTAAAATATTGTCTATAATGGCAAATATCATAACCAAAATACCCACCAACAGCAGAACTAATTAAATTGTGCTTAAAGCAGCCAATTTTGGCAGAGTAATTAAAAGTGATTTTTTTTTTGAGGCCGACTTTGTTTGAAGTTGACTCTGTCACTTTGAACACAGTGTAGCTCTCTGATTTTATTCCCTCATTTGTAAAATGGGAATAAAATTGTACTGACCTCATGTTTTTGTTGTCAAGATTCAAAGGTTAATATAGGATTCAGATTATAATCTGATACATAGTGAACACATAATAATTGTAAGCTATTATTAATATTGGTCAAAAGACCCTAGACCATACATCAGATAAAATAAATAAATTAGATCTATATTTGTCAATGTGAATAAATTTAAGGGAATAACATTTAAGACATTTGTAAGGAAAGACATAAAGCATGACACCATTTATATAATTTTAAGACTTGAAGATAATGTTATGTATTGTTAATGGATATATATGTATAGTAAAAATAAAAAAAATGCATGAAAATATATAAGACCTTATCTGTACCTGAAATATTTATTAAAAATATTTATAAATATTTATATATAAATATATATAAGAACTTATCTGTACCTGAAATATTTATTAAAAAATAAACCTGAAGAAAATGATATATACAAGTATATGAGCATTTGCTTGACTGTGTCTTTTTATCTGCATGACATATTTGGTAATTAAATATATTATAATGTTACTATACTTTTTGACCAAGAAGTCTGCACATACCAAGCTTTCGAGTTTTATTTTCCTGTATTATTCAATGTTTAGCAACAACTTCTATTTTTAAAAGTGCAGTTTCATTTAACTCTTTGAGTGTTCTTTTGTAATAATTCAATATAATCCATATGTGTCATAAATTGATTTTAGAGTATAAGCACGCCATCATACTATTATTAAAATGTTTATACATGTTAATTAATGTAAATATTTTGGTAAGTACTGACTACAGGAAGATCATAGTTCCATCCTGAGAAGTAGCATAGGACATTCAAAATAAGAGTTGAAAACTAAGTTATACTGCAGCTACTGTGAAAACATCCATTCCTTCGAAATTTTCATGGCACCTGATGTGCATGCAGTAGTCCCCCTTATCCACAGGGGATACATTCCAAGACCCACAGTGTTTGCTTGAACCTGTGGATAATATTGAACTCTATATATTCTATGTTTTTTACCATCTGATAACAGAGATGGCTATTAAGTGACTAACTAGCAGGTAGTGTGTCTGGCATGAATACAATGGACAAAGAGATGATTCATGTCCTGGGCAGAATGGATTGGGACAATGCAAGATTTCATCATGCCACTCAGAATGGCTTGCATTTTAAAATTAATGAATTCCTTATTTCTGGAATGACACTTTTAATATTTTTGGACCATAGTTGACCAGGTAACTAAAACTGAGGAAAGCAAAACAGTGGATAAGAAGAAATTACTGTATGCTCCATTTGTTCTGTAAATTCTAATTTTAGTAGACCTCCTGCTAAAGAAAATGATCCCTTCTCATATTCTGTGATGAGGATCTTGGATTATCAAGAGCAAGGGTTGGCAAACATTTGCTATAAAGGAAAAGATAGCAAATATTGAGGTCTACATGTTCTCTGTCACAAGTACACTCAATTGAGCTGTTGCAGTGCAAATGTAAGCACAGACAACATGAACATAAAAGGATATTGCTATGTTCCAATAAAACTTTACTTGAAAAAAAAAGTTTTTAGCATGAAGTGTGCTGAATTTTATCGAAGGCCTTTTCTGCATCTATTGAGATAATCATGTGGTTTTTGTCATTGGTTCTGTTTATGTGATGGATTATGTTTGTTGATTTCCATATGTTGAACCAGCCTTGCATCCCAGGGATGAAGCCAACTTGATCGTCGTGGATAAGCCTTTTGATGTGTTGCTGGATTCGGTTTGCCAGTATTTTATTAAGGATTTTTGCATCAATGTTCATCAGGGATACTGGCCTGAAATTTTCTTTTTTTGTTGTGTCTCAGCCAGGTTTTGGTATCAGGATGATGCTGGCCTCATAAAATGAGTTAAGGAGGAGTCCCTCTTTTTCTATTGTTTAGAATAGTTTCAGAAGGAATGGTACCAGCTCCTCTTTGTACCTCTGCTAGAATTCGGCTGTGAATTCGTCTGGTCCTGGGCTTTTTTTGGTTGGTAGGCTGTTAAATACTGCCTCAATTTCAGAACTTGTTATTGGTCTATTCAGGGATTCGACTTCTTCCTGGTTTAGTCTTGGGAGGCTGTATGTGTCCGGGAATTTATCCATTTCTTCCAGATTTTCTAGTTTATTTGCATAGAGGTGTTTATAGTATTCTCTGATGCTAGTTTGTATTTCTGTGGGATCGGTGGTGATATCACCTTTATCATTTTTTATTGTTTATTTGATTCTTCTCTCTTTTCTTCTTTATTAGTCTTGCTAGCGGTCTACCTATTTTGTTAATCTTTTCAAAAAACCAGCTCCTGCATTCATTGATATTTTGAAGGGGTTTTCATGTCTCTATCTCCTTCAATTTTAGTTATTCTTGTCTTAGTTATTTATTGTCTTCTGCTAGCTTTTTAATTTGTTTGTTCTTGCTTCTTTAGTTCTTTTAATTGTGATGTGAGGGTGTCAATTTTAGGCCTTTCCCACTTTCTGATGTGGGCATTTAGTGCTATAAATTTCCTTCTAAACACTGCTTTAGCTGTGCCCCAGAGATTCTGTTACGGTGTGTCTTTGTTCTCATTGGCTTCAAAGAACTTATTTATTTGTGGCCTGAATTTCATTATTTACCCAGTAGTCATTCAGGAGCAGGTTTTTCAGTTTCCATGTAGTTGTGCGGTTTTGAGTGAGTTTCTTAAACCTGAGTACTAATTTGATTGCACTGTGGTCTGAGAAACTGTTTTTTATGATTTCCATTCTTTTGCATGTGCTGAGGAGTGTTTTGCTTCCAATTATGTGGTAGATTTTGGAATAAGTGCTATGTGGTGCTAAGAAGAATGTATATTCTGTTGTTTTGGAGTACAGAATTCTGTAGATGTCTATTAGGTCTGCTTGGTCCAGAGCTGAGTTCAAGTCCTGAATATCTTTGTTAATTTTCTGTCTCGTTGATCTGTCTAATATTGACAGTAGGGTGTTAAAGTCTCCCATTATTATTGTGTCTGTGTCTAAGTCTCTTTGTAGGTCTCTAAGAACTTGCTTTATGAATCTGGGTGCTCGTATATTGGGTGCACATATATTTAGGACAGTTAGCTCTTCTTGTTGCATTGATCCCCTGGTTATGTTGCATTGATTATGTAATGCCCTTCTTTGTCTTTTTTTGATCTTTATTGGTTTAAAGTCTGTTTTATCAGAGACTAGGATTGCAACCCCTGCTTGTTTTTTTTTGCTTTCCATTTGCTTGGTAAATCTTCCTCCATCCTTTTATTTTGAGCCTATGTGTGTCTTTGTACGTGAGATGGGTCTTCTGAATATAGCACACGGATGGGTCTTGACTCTTTATCCAATTTGCCAGTCTGTGTTTTTTTAATTGGGGCATTTAGCCCATTTACATTTAAGGTTAACATTGTTATGTGTGAATTTGATCCTGTCATCATGATGCTGGTTGGTTATTTTGCACATTAGTTGATGCAGTTTCTTCATAGTATCGTTGGTCTTTTATATTTTGGTATGTTTTTGCAGTGGCTGGTACTGGTTTTTTCTTTCCACATTTAGTGCTTCCTTCAGGAGCTCTTGTAAGGCAGGCCTGGTGATGACAAAATCTCTCAGCATTTGCTTGTCTGTAAAGGATTTTATTTCTCCTTCACTTATGAAGCTTAGTTTAGCTGGATATGAAATTCTGGGTTGAAAATTATTTTCTTTTAGAATGTTGAATATTGGCCCCCACTCTCTTCTGGCTTGTAGGGTTTCTGCAGAGAGATCCGCTGTTAGTCTGCTGAGCTTCCCTTTGTAGGTAACCTGACTTTTCTATCTAGGTACCCTTAAATTTTTCTCTTCCATTTCAACCTTGGAGAATCTGTCGATTATGTGTCTTGGGATTGCTCTTCTTGAGGAGTATCTTCGCATGTTCTCTGTATTTCCTAAATTTGAATGTTGGCCTGTCTTGCTAGGTTGGGGAAGTTCTCCTGGGAAATATCCTCAAGTGTGTTTCCCAACTTGGTAACCTTCTCCCTGTCACTTTCAGGTACACCAATCAGACGTAGATTTGGTCTTTTCACATAGTCCCATATTTCTTGGAGGCTTTGTCCATTCATCTTAATTTTTTTCTCTAATCTTGTCTTCATGCTTTATTTCATTAAGTTCATATTCAATTTCTGATATCCTTTCTTCCGCTTGATTGATTTGGCTATTGATACTTGTGTATGCTTCACAAAGTTCTCTTTCTGTGTTTTTCATCTCCATCAGGTCATTTACATTCTTCTCTAAACAGGTTATTCTAGTTAGCAGTTCCTGTAACATTTTATCAAGATTCTTAGCTTCCTTGTCTTCGGTTAGAACATGCTCCTTTAACTCAGAAGAGTTTGTTATTACCCCCTTTCTGAAGACTACTTCTGTCAATTCCTTAATCTCACTCTCTGTTCAGTTTTGTGCCCTTCCTGGAGAGGAGCTGTGATCATTTGGAGGAGAAGAGGCATCCTGGTTTTTGGAATTTTTAGCATTTTTTGTGCTGGTTTTTCCTCATCTTCATGGATTTATCTGACTTTGATCTTTGATGTTGATGACATTTGCATGAGGTTTTTGTGTGGGTGCCCTTTTTGTTGATGTTGACGTTATTGCTTTCTGTTTGTTGGCTTTCCTTCTAACAGTCAGGCCCCCGTATTGATGGAACACATCTCAAAATAATAAGAGGCATTTATGATAAACCCACAGCCAGTATCATACTGAATAAACAAAAGCTGGAAGCATTTTCTTTGAAAACAGGCACAAGACAAGGGTGCCCTCTCCCGCCACTCCTATTCAACACAGTATTGGAAGTTCTGGCCAAGGCAATCAGGCAAGAGAAAAAAATAAAGTGTATTCAAATAGGAAGAGAGGAAGTCAAATTGTCTCTGTTTGTAGACGACATGATTGTATATTTAGAAAACCTCATCTTCTCAGCTCCAAAACTCCTTAAGCTGATCAGTAACTTCAGCAAAGCCCCAGGATAAAAAATCAATGTACAAAAAATCACAAGCATTCCTGTACATCAATAGACTAACGGAGAGCCACATCATGAGTGAACTCCCATTCACAATTGCTACAAAGAGAATAACATACCTTGGAATACAACTTACAAGGAATGTGAAGGACCTTTGCAAGGAAAACTACAAACCACTGCTCAAGGAAATAAGAGAGGACACAAACAAATAAAAAAATATTCCATGCTTATGGATAGGAAGATCAATATTGTGAAAACGGCCTACTGCCCAAAGTAATTTATAGATTCAACGTTATTCCCATCAAGCTACCATTGACTTTCTTCACAGAATTAGAAAAAACTACTTTAAATTTCATATGGCACCAAAAAAGAGTCCATATTTCCAAGACAATCCTAAGCAAAAAAACAAAGCTGGAGGCATCACGCCACCTGAGTTCAAACTATACCACAAGCCTAGAGTAACCAAAACAGCATGGTACTGGTACCAAAACAGGTATATAGATCAATGGAACAGAACAGAGGCCTCAGGAATAATGCCACACATCTACAACCATCTGATCTTTGTCAAACTTGACAAAAACAAGAAATGGGGAAAGGATTCCCTATTCAATAAATGGTGCTGGGAAATCTGACTAGCCATATGCAGAAAATTGAAACTAGACCCCTTCCTCACACCTTATAGAAAAATTAACTCAGATGGATTAAAGACTTAAACAAAACCTAAAATCATAAAAACTCTAGAAAAAACCTAAGCAATACCATTCAGGACATAGGCATGGGTGAAGACTTCATGACTAAAACGCCAAAAGCAATGGCAACAGAAGCCAAAACTGACAAATGAGATCTAATTAAACTAAAGTGCTTCTGCACAGTAAAAGAAAGAAACTGTCATCACAGTGAACAGGCAACCTACAGAATGGGAGAAAATTTTTGCAATCTATCTATTGACAAAGGGCTAATATTCAGAATCTACATGGAACTCAAACAAATTTACAAGAAATAAACAAAAAACACTATCAAAAAGTGGGCAAAGGATACGAACAGACACTTCTCAAAAGAAGACATTTATGCAGCCAATAAACATATGAAAAAAAGCTTATCATCACTGGTCATTAGATAAATGGAAATCATAACCACAATGAGATACCATCTCACGCCAGTTAGAATGGCAATCATTAAAAAGTCAGGAAACAACAGATGCTGGAGAGGATGTGGAGAAATAGGAATGCTTTTACACTGTTCGTGGGAGTGTAAATTAGTTCAACCATTGTGGAAGACAGCATGGCAATTCCTCAAGGATCTAGAACCAGAGATACCATTTGATCCAGCAATCCCATTACTGGGTATACACCAAAAGGATTATAAATCATTCTACTACAAAGACACAGGCACATGTATGTTGATTGCAGCACTATTTACAATAGCAAAGACTTCAAACCAACCCAAATGCCAGTCAATGATAGACTGGATAAAGAAAATGTGGCACATATATACCATGGAATACTATGCAGCCATAAAGAAGGATGAGTTCATGTCCCTTACAGGGGCATGGATGGAGTTGGAAACCATCATTCTCAGAAAACTTACACAGGAACAGAAAACCAAACACCGCATGTTCTCATAAGTGGGAGGTGAAATGAGAAAACATGGATACAGGGAGGGGAACATCACACACCAGGGCTTGTCATGGGGTCGGAGCAAGGGGAGGGAGAGCATTAGGACAAATACCTAACGCATGTGGGGCTTAATACCTAGATGATGGGTTGATGGTTGCAGCAAGCCACCATGGCACATATATACCTATGTAACAAACCTGCACGTTCTGCACATGTATCCCAGAACTGAAAGTATAATAAAACTAAATACATAAAAAATAATAATTATAATTAAGAAACAACAAACAATTTAAAAAAACTGTTGATAGGCTGTAATTTCCAGCTCTCATTCTAGATTTCTGCATACATATAGTCAGTTTCCGTGTTTATCAGACTCCACCTGACAGTTCAAAGAGATGATTCTTTGTGGAGGTAAGACATGACTGAAAGACCAACGCTGTAATTGAAGACTAACTCTGTAATTGAAGAGTTGGGGAGTATGTTGACAGATGGCAGATTAGACACTTTTAACATGCCTCAGCTACTTGGAAACAGCAAGATAGTACATAAAAGGTCAACGCTGTGAGCTTTAATTGGAGAAGGAAAATGAAAATTCACCAGAATTATGAAGGATAACCTAGATACTGAGGAAGAGAATGAGGTCAAATAGCCCCCATGATGGTGGCTGGCTGATGAAAGTGAGTGAAGCACCAGTGTAAGAGAGAGGCAGAGAGCCTCCCTCTGTGACTCACCTCTCCACTGGAGATCTGAGCAACCCAGGACAAAGGAGAACACTTTGTTTCTCCCAAGCACTGGAGTTAACTTGGGAAGAGGCATGGAGATACTGTAAGGAAAAGAAAATGGGAAAAGCTGCAGACATTCTAGACCTGAGATGTAGAGCCGCATGCAATTTTTAATCTGGGCACATGCAAGATCTGTCATTCTTGGTGACTTGACAGCATGGCCATATAGATATTTTAGTCTCGGGCCAGAGACTGGAGCACTTACTCTGGAATGGGGTAGATATTTCCATAGCTAGTATTGTGGAAGGCACAACAGTAAGTGCTGGAATTGTGCTCTCCCCCATCACAGTCCTGGGGCTACAGGAGAGCTGCTACAGCTGCAGTTTCTCCTGAGTAATGAGACTTGCAGCCAGAGCCAAATGGATGAGCTGAAACTGGTCTATGTGTTTCATTGCTGGGTGTCCTAGCCCAATCCCCTGAGAAGTGGTGCAGCAGAGTGCGCTCTGACAGTGCAGAAAGCTAGACATTCACAGCACATACTTTCCTGGAACAGAAGCCTGAGTCACCTCACCCTTCCATAGATTGTGGTGCAGTGGGCCACTCTACTCCACACACAGGGATCTCCAGACATCTGCAACACCTGCTCACTTGGTTCAGCAGTCTGAGCTGCTCCACCCTTCCTGGGAAGATTGTAGTACAGTGGTGATCTGTGCTCCATATCTAGGCAGATTTCCAAGCATCCAAAGCACCTGTTCACCCAGATTGGCAGCCTGAGCTGTCCTATACCTCCTATGCAGAGACCTGAGTGAAGGGAGCCCTCTCTGCTCCACACCCCAGCAGACCTCCAGGCATTTGGAGCACCCACTCTCCTGGATAAGCAGCCTAAACTGTCCTGCCCTTTCTGTGAAGAGACTATGGTGTACCCAGGTCCTTTCTGCTCCATTCCTAGACAGATCTCCAGAAACCTGGAGTACCTGTTTGCCTAGATTGGCAGCCTGAGCTGCCCTACCCTTCCTGAACAGAGATTGGGCACAATGGGGCCCTCACTACTGCATGCTCAGGTATGTCTCCAACTATTTGGAGAACCCACTAAACTGGACCAGAAGCCTGAGCCTGCCCACCCTTCCTGTGCAGAGTCTGTGTTGAAGCAAGGCCTTCTCTGCTTCACACATGGAAGATGTCCAGGAACTCAGAGCACTCACTCACCCAGATCAGCAGCCTGAGCTGCCCCACTCTTCTGTGCAGAGCCTGTGGTAAAATGGGGCCTTCTCCACTCTACGCCTAGGACTATCTCCAGGCATTATGGGCACCCTCTCACCTTAATCAGTAGCCTAAGTAGCCCATCTTTCCTGTGCAGAGGCAGTGGTGAAGCAGGGTCCTCTCTACCCGACACCCAGACATATCTGCAGGCATTCAGAGCACCCAATTCACATAGATTAGCAGCCTGAGCTGCCCAACACTTCCTGTGTAGAGATTGTGGTGCAGTGGGGCCCTCTATATGCCACATCCAGGCAGATATCCAAGCATCTGGAACACTCAGTTTTCTGAATTAGGAGTTTAGGCTGCCCCCTTCATTGTTCAGAGAACTTGGGGGCACCTAGGCACACCTCCAGGCATATATTGACTGCCCACTGGATTCTTTTAGTCCTGGTGCTTTTGAGTGCTATCAGGGGACGTGTAGACAGCCTGCCCAGTCTGGTCTCACCTATTTTGCCCCATTCTCCCAAGCCTGAGCAAGGATATCAAACCACTGTGGACTCCATGGACCAGCCCTTTGTCTGAGGCAACAGAGAGCTCCTCCTAGTAAACAATGTACTCAGACACATTGGCTGCACATTGACAGTGCAGAACTCCAGACATTCACAGTACATACTTGCCTGGAACAGCAGCCTGTTAGCCATAAGCACATCTTCTGGCTTCTAGGTCAAACCACAGGGCTCAATATAAAACCTCCTGACCAAAGTGCGTAGGGCTACAGAAGCAAAGCAATAAAACCTTACCCAACATTCTCTACATCACACCAACTAGAGGAGAAAGGGAAAATAAAATTTTAAAAAATAATAATATTATAGGGCAGGAATAAACAAAAATCTACCTGCACAAAAATAATTACAAAAATTAGAAGTGTCAACAACTGCAGATGAGAAGGAACCTGCAAAAGAATTCTGGCACCATAAGAAATCTGAATGTAGTGACACCATTAAAGGATCACACTAGCTGTGCAGTCATGGTTCTTAACCAAAAGGGAAGCTGAGAAATGACAGATAAAGAATTCAAAGCATGGATTGCAAAGAAGCTCAAAAGATCCAAGATAAGTTTGAAAATAAACATAAAGAAATTTCAGAAGCAATGCAGGAAATAAAGGAAGAGATAAACATCATAAAAAGAAATCAATTGGAGCTTCTGGAATTAAATATTTTACTTCAGGAATTTTGAAATATAATTGAAAGCTTTATCTACAGACTGAACCAAGTAGAAGAAAAAAAATGTCAGAGCTTGAAGACCAGTCTTTCTAACCCAGTCAGAAAAAAATATTAAAAAATTAAGAAAAATAAACAAAGTCTTTGAGAATATGGGATTATGTAAAGCAAGCAAATCTATGAATTACTGGCACTATTGAGACAGAAGAAGAAAAAGTAAACAACTTGGAAAAAATATTCAGGGAATAATTCAAGAAAATTCCCATAATCTTGCCAGTGATAAATATCCAAATACACAAATTCCAGAGGTATTTTACGAAAGACACTAAGAAAAACAAACATGATCAGCACATATAGTCACTAGGTTGTTCGAGGTCAATGCAAAAGTATAAAAATCTTAAATGCTGCTAGAGAAAAAGATAAGATCACATACAAAGAGGACTTTATCAGGCTAACAGCAAATTTCTCAATAGAAATATTACAAGCCAGAAAAGATTAGGAGCCTATATTTGGCATTTTTTAAAAGAAATTCCAAATGAGAATTTCATATCCCAGCAAAGTAAGCTTTGTAAACAAAGGAAAAATAAAATCTTTCCCAGACAAGCAAGTAATAAAGACATTAGTTACTACTAGACCAGCTTTCCAAGAGATTTTCAAGGGAGTTTTAAACATGAAAACAAAGGAACAATACCTGCTATCATAAAACACACTTAAGTATATAGACCACAGACCTTGTAAAGCACCATGCAATAGAAATTACAAACCAACCAGGCAACAACTTCATGATAGGATCAAAACCTCACATATAAATATTAACCTTTAATGTAAAAGGTCTAAATGTTTCACTTAAAAGGCATATCGTAGAAAATTGGAGGAAAATAAATAAGACCCATCTATCTGCTGTCTTCAAGAGACTAATCTTAAATGTAATGACTCCCATAGGCTCTAAGTAAAGGGTTGGAGAAAGACCACATATACAAATAGAAAACCAAAAAGAGCAGGGGTGGCTATCCTTATATCAGATAAAACAGATTTTAAGTCAACAACATTAAAAAAAGAAAGATATAGAAGGGCATTACATAAGGATAAAGGGTTCAATTAAATAAGAAGACTTAACTATCTTAAATAAATATATACCCAACCTTGAAGCACTCAGATTCATTTTTCTTAAAAAAGACTTCTAGACCTATGAAAGAAATTAGATAGCCATGAAATAATAATGGGTTACTTCAAAACCTCACTCACAGCAATAGACAGATCACTGAATCAAAAAAGCTAACACTTGACACATGAATAATTGGACCAAATAGATATCTACAGAATATCCCACCCATCAACCACAGAATATACATTCTTCTCATCAGCACACCGAACATACTCTAAGGTTGGCTATGTGTTTGTCCATAAAGGAAGTCTAAATATTTTTTTTAAAATCAAAATCATACCAATTACATTCTCTGACAACAGTGGAATAAAAATAGAAACAAATACATGGAAGATCTCTAAAAAACACACAATTACATGGAAATTAAACAACTTCTTTCAAAATGACTTTTCAGTAAACAATGAAATTAAGGCAGAAATCAATTTATTTTAAATAAGTGACAACAGAGACACAACATACTACAGTATCTGGGATGTAGCAAAGGTAGTGTTAAGAGGAAAGTTTATAGTGCTAAGCACCTCCCTAAAAATGTTAGAAAGATCTCAAATTAACAACAAAACATCACACCTAGAGGAACTAAAGAAATAAGAACAAACTAACCCTAAGTCTAGCAGAAGAAAAGAAATAACCAAAATCCCAGCAGAACTGAATGCAATTGAGACCCAACAATCTATGCGAAGAACCAACAGAGTAAAAAATTGTTTCTTTGAAAGGATAAGCAAGACTGATAGACCACAACCAAGACTAGCCAAGATAAAAGATCCAAATAAGCACAACCAGAAATGACAAAGGTGATATTACAACTGATCCCACAGAAATAAATTTTAAAAATCTTTAGAGACGATTATGAACACCTCTAGGCACACAAACTAGATAATCTAGAGGGAATGGATAAATTCCTGGAAACACACAACCTCCCAAGATTGAATCAGGAAGAAATTAAAACTCTGAACACACCAATACTGAGTTCCAAATTTGAATCAATAATAAAAAAACATACAAATCAAAGAAGCCCCAGAACAGATGTGTTCACAGCCAAATTCTACCAGACATACAAAGAAGAGCTGAGACGTATTCTATTGAAACTACTTTACAAAATTAAGAGGGATAGACTCCTTCCTGACTTACTGTAGGAAGCCAGCATTACCCTGATACCAAAACCTGAAAAAGACACAACAAAAAAACGATGTCCCTGATAAATATAGACACAAAAATTCTCAACTAAATACTAGCAAACCAAATCCAGCAGCACATCAAAAAGTTAATTTACCACAATCAAGTAGGTTTCACTTTGAGGATTCAAGGTTAGTTCCATATATGCAAAACAATAAATGTGATTAAACGCATAAACAGAATGAAAACAAAAACCATATGACCAAATCGATGGACACAGAAAAAAGCTTTGGATAAAATCTAACATCCCTTTATGATAAACACACTCAACAAACTAGGCATTGAAGGAACATACATCAAAATAAGAACCATCTATGACAAACCCACAACAACATCATAATGAATGGGCAAAAACTGGAAGCATTCTCCTTGAGAACTGGAACAAGAGAAGGTTGCCCAGTCTCATCACTCCTACTCAACATGGTACTGGAAGACTGGCCAGAGTAATCAGGCAAGGGAAAGAAATGAAAGGTACCTAAATAGGAAAAGAAGTAAAACTATCTTTCTTCATGAGTAATATCATTCTATACCTAGAAAATCCTAAAGATTCTGCCAAAAAGCTTCTAAAATTGATAAGTGACTTGAATAAAATCTTAGGGTACAAAATCAATGTACAAAATTTAGTCGCATTTGTATACACCAATAATGTTTAAGCTGACAGTCAAATCAAAACACAATCCCATTTACAATAGCCACACACACAAACACACACACACAAAAAATAACCAGGAATATATCTAACCAAAGAGGTGAAAGCTCTCTACAAGGAGAACTACAAAACACTGCTGAAATAAATCATAGATGACACATAAAAATGAAAAAGCATTTCAAGCTCATGGATTAAAACAATCAGGTTAATTAAAATGGCCATGTTGCCCAAAGCAATCTACAGATTCAATGATATTCCTGTGAAACTATCAACACCATTTTTCACAGTATTAGAAAAAAATTTCTAATATTGATATGGAACAAAAAAGAGCCTGAATAGCCAAAGCAATCCTAAGCAAAAAGAACATAATGCCAGAGGCATTACATCACGTGACTTCAAGTTATACTACAAGGCTACAGTAACAACAACAGAATGTGCTGGTACAAAAAAAATACACATTGACCAATAGAACAGAATAGGGAATTCAGAAATAAAGCCACACACCTACAACCACACAATCTTCAACAAAGTTGACGAAAATAAGCAATGTGGAAAGGACTTGCTGTTCAATAAATGGTGCTGGGATAGCTGTCTAACCATATGAAGAAGAATGAAAGTGGTCTCCTATCTTTCACCATCTACAAAAATTCACTGAATACGGTTTAAAGAATTAAATGTAAGACCTCAAACTGTAAGAATCGTAGAGGAAAACCTAGGCAACTCCATTCTGGAAATTGGCCTAAATTTATGATTTAGTCCTCAAAAGTAATCTGAACAACAACAACAACAACAAATTGTCAAGTGGGACCTAATTAAGCTAACTAGCTTCTGCACAGCAAAAAGAAACTATCAACAGGGTCAACAGTCAGTCTAGAGAATGGAAGAAAGTATTTGCAAACTATGTATCTGACAAAGGTCTAATATTCTAAGATCTGATATTCAAAGGTCTAATATTCTGCTCAATACCTGGGTGATGGAATCAGTTGTACCCCAAACCTTAGCATCCTGCAATACACCCATGTAAGAAACTTGCACATATAACTCCTGAATCTAAAACAAATGTTAAAATTATTTAAAAAAAAGGAAAGGAGAGAAAATGTAAATTTCCAGAAGTTGCTATAATAAAATACTAAAAGTAAAGACTCAGGACTTTGGGCCATGAGATATCAGCCCAACCTCCAGGAATAGGAGCTGCAGATTTCGTTCATCTATGTGTTGAAAAACTGAATCAATCATCCTTGCAAAATTAAGACTTAATCAAAAGTCTGGACACCAAAGCTAAAGTGAGTGGCCTGGGTTCACAATAATCTATATGCTATTGCTACATTATGATATCAGATGAGTAACATGTCTCTTTAGAACTCAGTAGGTTTTTATTTAGAAGCTTCTCCTAGTCCCACATTCCACCCTACATGTTTCTTCTTTTGGCTGTTTTTAATTTGTATACTTGCACTATAACAAAACTAATGATTAGCATAGTGATGGCCTGAGTTACGTTAGTCATTCTAGCAAGCTATCGAATGTGAGGGTTGTAGTCTAAATGTGGGTGGTCCTAGGAATCTCAAAACTTGCAGCTGATGTCCATGAGCAGTCTAGAGAACTGTGCTCTTAATCTTGAGTTTGTCCTAACTTTGAGTAGTAGATGATATCAAAATAAGATTACTATAATAAAAATGCACAAAATATACATAACATATTATACAGTAATTCTAATATGAAAACATTTTTCTAAGGTTTTAACTATATACCCATTGTCACAAAATGATTTATGATAAACAATAGAAGAGAATATAATAGAATACTTCAACTCTTTCTCTCATGAATATCTATTTAGTACACGGTATTTATTAGGAGATGAGCACTAAGTTAGATGTCAAGGATAAATATTTAAAAAGATAAACATATTCCTTGTACTCTAACACTAACATAGCTAAAATATAGTAATTTATTTACTTAGATGAATAGGCAATTTTAAAATTTTCTGATATCTTCTTTAATAGTGGATGCCTCTGCTATTGAATCACATAGAAGTGGCACCCAGACGAGATATGGGTGTCTAGAGCACGTTTTACAAATAAAGTGAAAAAATTAGGTAGAATTGACTATCAATAATAAACTATCTGATTAGCAGTGGTTTACAAATAAAAATATTTAGTTTTTATGCAAAACAAAGATTTTAAATAAATATACTCAATTCACTTACAAAACAGGGAAAGTGGTAGGCAGTGCCAAATTTGAAACCAAAGCCCAGTGATGTCATCAGAACCTAGTGATGCCATCAAATATGTCATTCTGTTTCCCCGCCCTACTTCACTATGCTACTCCCCCAGTTAAGCATCCTGGCTTTTCAATTTTTGGTAAGGATGGTTGCTGCAGGTCCATGGTGTCACATCCAAGGGAAAAAAGAATGGAGTAAGACCATAGATTTGTTCCTCAAGAAGTTCTGCCTTCTTTGTTTTTTGTTTGTTTTGTTTTGTTTTTGGACATGGTCTCACTTTGTCTCACAGGCTTGGAGTGCAGTGGTGTTTTCATGGCCCTCTGAAGCCTCGAACTCCTGGGCTCAAGCAATCTTCTTGCCTCAGCCTCTCAAGTAGCTAAGACTACGGGCATGTGCTAACATGCCTGGCTAATTTTTTTATTTTTTATTTTAGAGACAGGGTCTTGCTGTGTTGCTCAGACTGGTCTCAAACTCTTGGCCTCAAGTAATTCTCCTGCCTCAGCCTCCCAAAGTGCTAAGATTACAGACATGAGCCCCTATGCCAGGCCAGTTTTCTCTTTTTATCGTGAGAATACACTAGTACCTTTGCCAGAATGAATGGTGTCATAGGCCTCATTAGTGAGAGGATGATAAAGCGAACTTTTGACATAAGGAAATAAGATTCCCATGATTAAGTAAATCTTATAATAATTCATACTCTGACACTAGTGGAGGGCCCATACTCATTGTAAAATTAGCTTCTTACTAGTAAAGTGGAACATTTACTTAAATAAGATCAAGTAGCATTTGGCTATCGGTTAAGTGACATTATCTGCCATAGGAGGTAACCTGCAAGCTAAGACATGGTGGATGAGCAGGATTCTCTGGAAAAAAAATAATGGGAATCAGCAGGAGAACACGAGGAAAAACTTTCTGTAGAGAATAACACGTGTAAAATTTCAGAGAGAGAAATCTTGGTAATTTCACTGAAATACCAGCACTTTGAGATCACAGCATAAAAAGCTGATCGTTGATAAATGAGGTTGCAAAAACTAAGATACAATTTAATCATGAAACACCGCAATAAATTTACTTAAAACGGTATGTTTTTCGACCATCAAAAAGATAATGAATAAGGTTATATGAAACATGCACATATTTATGGCTACTATTAAGGAAAATTAATATGTGCATTTTTGTGGGACTATATATAGTAAGTGTGATAAATGTTTAATATAATATACAAAACAGATATAGTTGGGAGAGGATGGTAGGATTATCAATGTTAAACCATTGAATTGTTTTAAATGTTTTTAATTTTGTTGCACTGATATTTAAATAATTAAATTATTTAAAGTAAAATATGAATTAGTTTCCTAGAAGCACCTTTATTTTTGCCTCTACTATTAAGATACCAAGTATAACTGCCAAGCAAAATTTTATTTTCCTCAAATTCAAGCTATCACACATAGTTGGATAAATTGAGCACTGGACAAGGTCACTTAAGAGGCAAGTGGAAGCTCTGCTTACTCTGCTATTTGTTCTGGTTCTGGACAGAACCTGCTTGGAAAATTTCCATTTTTAATTCCCATAAAGTTATTGCATGGGTTAGCCATAGCACTGCCTACTTTTGGGAGAATAACTTATTATTTGAAATGTGATTTGAGGATACTCATTTCCTATATTCTCTTCTGTCTCAACTAGCATGACCAGTCAAAGTTTACTGTAAAACCCATGAACTCATTAAAAAAGTGATTTTGAAGTTATACAAAGACAGAACAGTAGCAAAGTTCATGGAATAATGAATATGAATATTCTTATTGGGAAATGAAAAATCTTTTAAAGAAAATATATATGTCAGGCTACTGTGGTTCCTTAAATGACCTCTGGCGATTCCTATAGATGCTCTTTGCAGAGAGTTCTTTCTCTGTTTATTATTAAATTATTTTTTAAACTTCTCAGATTCTTTATAGTGCCTTTTGACCTACAAAAAAGGTACTGAAATAAAAATTTCTTTTCCCTTTGCCCAAATAAAAAGAGCAAGATTTGTGAAGGTTTCTTTTTTTTTTTTTTTTTTTTTTTTGGAGAAATGAACTACTTATTACGAAGAATTATGTGAAGAAAAGGTTCAAAATATTATTTGGTTTCTGGTCTTCCTATTCAATTTGTTTTCTGAGCAGTCAGAATCTGTCTTTGGTTTGAGCTGGTGAGTGACCAGCTGAGTACAGTCGCAACAAAGAAAAAATTCTGTATTCAGGGTTCATGTAGCAAAATAAGAACAAAAAGCTTTTGTAAAGTGGGATGAAAAACGTCTTAGAAGATATGAACATCTTCGCTCCTAAAGTAAATGACCTTTTTCCCCAAGGTGGTCCTTGCCTTATAAGCTCAGTTTTATTTCCTAGAGGGAAATTTTAACCAAAATGTCCTAATAAGATGAACTTCTTAGCTGACCTGAACTAGATATTTCCAGGAATTGTGGTATTTTTCTGAAAGTAACATGTTAATCTCAAAAGTTAGCAATCTGTCTAATCACCACCGTCAATTCTGTCACCAGGTAGAACTAATACCAGCAATTACTACATCTATTAAATGCTTACTATTGGGCTATGACATATTCTAAGCACTTTATATGTATTTTACTTGCTTAATATTCATATTACACCACATGAAGTAATATTTTCATTCACAATTTGCATGTGAGAAAAATTGAGACATTGAGAAATTAAATAAATTGTCCACAGTCAACTAAACTTCAACTGAGGAAGTTACTTTAAAACCTGGGAGTCTGGCCCCAGAGTCCTGATCTGTAACTTCCCTTTTATGATGGCTCTGGTTGGTCACACTGAATATCATATTTAGATCAAAGAATCACAGAAATCAGTGTGAATCTTACAACTAGACCTTCTATTACTTATACATCAACCCCACTAACCATTCAGCATCTCTGGGGATAAAAAACCCACTCTTGCAAACCTGACCAATTTATACAGTTGGAAGAAAATAAACCATTACTTGTATTCGGACTGTCCAGTTGGCTTAGGCAACTATAAGAAGAGTACTGGACTGGTTGCCGGTGTCTATTCTAATTAATGAAGTGAAAAATATCAGTAATGTCTATTTGTTCAACCAGCTTCATTTATGCAATATATCTCATCCAGATGAAAGATTTTGTTTCATTATTTGCTGAAAACCATTTATTCCCAAAGACCACAAAGCTTCCATATGTTTCAAGTAGCATTTGTGCAGTTTGCAATGACATCTTCATTAAAAGATTAGTAAAAACTCTTATTTTCCAGTGGAAAGTATAAATGATAAGGCTTCAAAGTGAAAAACCTACCTGAAATATGGGATCACCGATGAATTAGCAGAAATAGGTTACTAGCTGCAGACAAGCATGTGACATTAATGCTTACAATTTTTTATCATAGTAAAGGGTCATGGTGCTAAGCAGATGACAGCTATGTTATTCAAACAAGATGAGAAATGTGCTTAAAATTCCTGCAAAAAGTAAGTACAGTTACCCTAATATAAGAGATATTAGAATGAGTTGGCAAAGTAAAACCCCAGGTAAACACTCCTTCCTCCACACTGACATGGCCTTATGCATTAATTTAACAATTTCCTGATTCTTCACTCCTATTTTGAATCCTTCATTCCCTATGGACTATTATAATAGCCTTCTAGTTAAACATTTTGCTTATAATCTCTTAGGCCTTGAATCCAGCCTTCACACATCTGTCTAAGTTTCTGAATCATATGATTTATCTGATCATTTCAGTGCTAAAAACATGATCGAAGATGGATTGCCTGTTAGGATCCTACATTCCTATTGTACAAAGCAAGAACATTTGCTTTTAGCTCCAACCTTCCCCAGTCTTCACTATCTGAAATTTCTGTGGAAATTGTTCTTCACTTCAATATTAATCCAACAATATGAAGGTGGTAAGATCAAGATAATCGTACAAACTCTCTTGAAGAATGCCAACCAAGGCTTTGTGATCACAATGAGTTAAAAGTGACTAGTCAGGGATTTTTATGAATATGAATCATGGGCAGGATTATCAGAAATTATAAAATTGTTGAAAAAAGTGGAAATGCACAAGAAATTCAAATACAGAAACACACCTGGAGCATTCATAGTCAAAAATACTTTGAAAATTAGAAAGTCTTTACGAATTAACCAACACTACATGAAATACAGATAATATGGCACTGTCTTTAGGTGATGCCAAAGAGTTCTGCAAAGCTGTAATTTAAAAATCAGGTCACAAAACATCTAAATAATAGGTGTGACAATACTTTCAAAATTTGTATCTACGTGAAATTGCAATGACTTATGATGAAGTGAGGATAAATTTCCTGTGGGTGCTTTACGCATTAATCCACAGAAAAATTTTTATTGCTGCATTAGATTTTCATCAATTGAATTTTAAAGTTAAACCCAAACACGTTTCACAGTGTCAATGGAAATCTATATATCTCAACTGCCCATTATTTTAAATATTTTCATATAAGGTTAAATAAAAAATTGATTAACCTTCATAGAATATATATTGATGTATGCAAATATCAGGAAAATTGAAGAGTTCCAGTTCCTATTCACCTCCATGAATGTAATGTACTATCAAACTTTTTAATCTTTGCTAATCTTAAGGATGAAAAATGGTAAGTCATGGTCATTTTAATTTTAAATTTTCCTACTAGGAATGAGGCTGAGATATGGGTCATATGTTTAAGATCCATTTATATTTGTGTTCTGTGAGCGATCTTTTCATACCTTTTGCCCATTTTTTTAGAGGAGGGTTTTTCATGAAGTAAAAGTATCTGTCTATTGTCCATGGAAGCAGTCCCCAAACTTTATGGCACCAGAGATTGGTTTCATGAAAGATAATTTTTCCATGGATCAGGGTTGTAGCAGATGGCTTTGGGATGAAACTGTACCACCTCAGATCATCAGGCATCAGATTCTCATAAGGAACACACAATCTAGATCCCTCACATATGCAGTTTGCCACAAGGTTCACACTCCTATGAGTATCTAATGCAGCTGCTGATCTGACAGGGGGTGGAGCTTAGGCGATAATGCTCCCTCGCCCACCACTCACCTCCTGTTGTGCGGCCCGATTCCTAGCAGGTCACAAACCAGTACTAGTCTGTGGCCTGGGGGTTGGGAACCCCTGATCTATGGTATGGATTGCAAATATGTTTTTCTATCAATTTTTTTTTGGGGGGGAATCTCGGTCTGCCACCCAGGCTAGAGTGCAATGCTGTGAATTTAGCTCACTGCAGCCTCAAACTCCTGGGCTCAAGTGATCCTCCTGCCTCAGCGTCCTGAGTAGCCAGGATTACAGGTATGTGCCATCATGCCCAGCCTTTTAGTGTTTATTCATACTTTTGTTATTTTTAAAATTATATGTAGTCAAGTTTATCAGTTGTTTTATTTGAGATTATAATTAATAATATATTTTGTCATCAACATTAGACTACTTTTCCCTTATGTTTTCTTCTAGTACTTTTATTGTTTTATTATTTTACATTTAAATCTTTATATTTCTTGAAATTTTGTGGTCTAAGGCAGAGGTTGGAATACTAGAGCCCATGGGCCAAATATGTTTTCCAGCAAGCCAAATTTGGCCATGACAAATAGTTTACTTATGTATTGTTTATGACTACTTTCACAATACAATGACAGAGTTGAAAAGAGTGACAGAGACCTACGAACCCCAAACTGTTTGCTATCTGGTCTTTTACAAAAAGAAATTTGCTGACCCCTAAGATATATAATACAAATACTGTATTATTTTGTAAAGAAGTTAAACATTTATTTATGTCACCCTTTATCCACTGATTTGAAATCTACCTCTATAATGTACTAAATCTTTAAAACCTCTTAGAAATGGAAGGCCAACAGGCTACAGATAAGCCCCCAAATTTCAGAAAGGTAGGTTAAATAGATTCCTTGAATTCTCATACATGAATGAGTTACAGGTATTTCCTTCCAGGGAGGCTCTCTGGCCTGAGTTCTAAGAAGATACCATGAAATTCATGTTTTATTGATTCATTTTTTATGTTAGGTAGATTCTAAATGTTTGTTTTAGAGTCATATTTTTCTTCTTCTTTTAATGTGTTAGTAGGGGATCATTGGACATATATGCAGCAAAGACACATAGCTAGAAGTTCGCCTCTCATGTAAGATCTGTCTGATTTCATACATTATCATCATTGGCATTACTCTTAAATTGGGAGGACCATGTTTTATTCTTGAGTTTTAAAAAGGAAGAGGAGCCCCTATCCTCTGAGCAAGCACTTAGAATTATTTTATTAGTAATCTCATGGGATTGATGAAGAACTCATAACGAGCCTTTCTGTGGCTCCTCTTGAGGTCCATGGCATCTATTGGTGACTGTGACCTGAATTCCTGGATTTGGAGGTAGAGTCGGTCTGTGACGGAATATCAGAAGTGCAAAGATGTTTCTCATAAGATGCTTCAGAAAAGCAGGAAAAAGGCACATACATATAAATGTAAAATCTTTCAAAATGTAATTAATATAGAAATCTGTGGCCAAAAACCAAGTCACCAGTGCTGGATCCTAGAAGAACAGAATATATCCAGGGCATCTACAATTAATAAATGGTCTTGAAACCACAGTAATTTAGACATATCCTAAATTCAAGGTCTACTCATGACCTTCCTATAATCATGAGCATTAACTGAATTTAAAGTTCGAAGTGCAAATTTGCATGTGAACAGAGAAAGATATCACTTGCCAATATTTGACCCAGTTTCTCTTCCATATGAATCAGAGATGTCCTTTATTTTTAATTCCCTAAAATATTTAAATAAAATACATTTTTGTCCTCCTGTAAATTTTATGACAAATTCACAAACAACTCACTTATCTGCACTACAGTCCTCACTACCCCGGGAAATAAATGACTAAATGACACCCAGGTATCCACTAAATGCCCAACATGAAGAGAAAATGGAAGATTGGTAAGTTAACTGACTGTTCTAAGGAACAGAAAGAAGACTCAATATATCAAGTGAAGTTTAGTTCTTTAAAGAAACAGTTAAATCTCTGTCATTTTCAGATAGCCTAGGAAGTTTTAAGTGGCCGCTCATTGTGAGAAACTCATTTCGAGTACGTTTGAAAGACAGAACATCTAAACGTGCGGTGGCCTTTCCACCTCTCAGGAACTTTGATTAGATGCTGGCTGCGAAGGAGAATGCAGAGAACTGAGTCAGCAACACAGCTTCTATAGCACCCTGGGGTCCTTTGGAAATGACTCGTCCAACCTCAGTCTAGGATGGGTTAGAACAGTGACTCCTCAAGGCAGGGGTCTGAGATAAACGACCTCCAGAGTACGCACTCAGCCTCTCGGGTCTTTGATTTTGAACTGACGAAGTACAAGCCGATTTTAACTAGGTCATCCAAAGAGCTCATATCCTAGCATGTAGTTGGCATTCACTGAATAACATGGCGCAGAGAAAGACAGAAAGTGGGAGATGGAGAGAGTAAGCGAGTAAGAGAGAAAAAGCTAACAATAGACTTTTAAAAACAAGTCTTTCTAAACATTTTCATTTTTCCAAGATTCTATGTAATTTTTTATCCGCTAGGAAGCTGTTTCTGTGAATAATAACACTGATGAATGTGAGCTTGAAAATTAAGTTATACATAATTGCTTGGCACCCATGTTACAAAGCTACTATGGAAAAAAAATGCTTCTGTCTGTCTCTATTTAGTTAGTGAGGGCAGGCAGCATTTGGATTCTTTTTACTTTTTGGCCCCAATACTTAACACTACAACCTGTAATTACATCATGGAATTTTGAATCACTTGGGCTTAATTAACTCTGGGACCTTAGTGACTGACAAGTTCTCAATCATTTAACCCCTTGATCATCTTTGCTAACTGTTCTTGTTTGTTTGTTTCACCGTCTCCTAACCGTCTTGATGTACCACCATTGTTAATGTAGAAGAAAAGTCAGGTGCTACCATAGGTTACTGATACCTTTGTAACCTCTGTGATTTATAAAATTATGCTTCTTTGATAACTTATATATTCTCATGAAATCTTAAAGTAACAGGGGACCTCCTTAGTGATCACTTAATTCAAGTTTTCATTGGTTAAAATGGAGAAATTGAGATTTTTTTGTGCCAATTTTCTCATCTCATGTACCAATGTTACTGTTTTTCACTTACTTATAAAATACACCTTTCATCTTTATTTTTGGTAAATTATTTTATCAATATAATTTCTTATCAAAGCAGAAGGTTAGGAGTTTATCACTTTCATAAGTGTTTTTCTTCATAAAAGATAAAGATGCTCATCTTAAACCACCATTGACAATTATTTGAAGTGATTCTCTAGATCATTTTTTTTCTCAATCCTCAGCTTCACTTAGCTGACTCTTCCAGGCAATCCAGTAATTTGAATACTATGAATGACACATGGCTTATTCTTCACATGGACTCCTGCACCATTTTCCTCAACTACGAGCGTATGGTGCGTTGGATGGGTTGGGTGAGTATCCCCTCTATGTGGCTGATACAAAAAATATGCTATGTGGAACCAAATTTAAACAAACCAATAAACATGCAAAAAAAT
Organism: Gorilla gorilla gorilla; assembly: GCF_029281585.2. Lineage (NCBI taxonomy): Eukaryota > Metazoa > Chordata > Mammalia > Primates > Hominidae > Gorilla > Gorilla gorilla. The sequence goes on along the minus strand of NC_073235.2, from coordinate 42,176,412 downwards.
GATTTAACTACAAAGTAGAGAATTAAAAAAAAATTATTGTAAAATGGTTTAGAGAGAAGAAAACATAGTAATTTTCTTTTTTTTTTTTTTTGAGAGAGTCTCACTCAGTCACCCAGGCTGGAGTGCAGTGGTGCGATCTTGGTTCACTGCAACCTCCACCTCCCGGGTTCAAGCAATTCTTCTGTCTCAGCCTTCCGAGTAGCTGGGACTACAGGTGTCTGCCACCACGCCTGGCTAATTTTTGTATTTTTAGTAGAGATGGGGTTTCACATTGTCGGTCAGGCTAGTCTCAAACTCCTGAACTTAAGTGATCCACCTGCCTCAGCCTTCCAAAGTGCTGGGATTACAGGCGTGAGCCACTGCGCCCGGCCAGTAGTTTTGTTCTTTGGTTTTTGTGTTCTAGATATACACAAACTATTCTAAAAAGTTGGAAATTATGCAATTGGATAGTTTGAATAAGACAATATAAGTAAAACAGCTATATTTACGGCAGTACAATCATAATTAAATTATGGCTTAATATTACATTTTCTTTTAAAAAAGTCCAACAAATAGGTCCTATCCATTGTGAAAACTATGGTTAAGTTTTGTGGGTTTCACTGTTTTTCTTCTTATACCACACACTTAGAAGTTGCGAAATTGTTTCTGAATCTATGTTTGAAATATGTTATCAACTCAGTCTGATCACCAAGTCAAATATTCTGAGTTAGAAGGTGTTTTGATAGATCACCCGTCTGCTACTCATATCCCAACATCATTTCTTAGAATTCTAAGTCTTTCGGTTATTCATGTTGAAAAATAACAAAATTGAATAAGGATTGTTCCTTAAAGATGGGCTTATAAATCCTCTCCAAACATTAGAATAAAGAACTTAAAGTCTATAGCATTTGAGATTAGCAAATTTCATTTAAGTGACTTTGAATATTTTTAACGAAGATATTTTGTTCTAACCAAATTTATTGCTGTTGGCAAATTTTAAGTGGATATTATATAACTCACGTGGAGAAGTGGAGATTACATAACTCATGTGGAGACTATCTTGAACAATAAAAGAGCCAATTTTTCTTCCAAATGAAATAACAGAAAATGTGTATGCATCCAACAGATATTTTGTTTTTTAGATTTTGTTCTTCACAGGTGCCAAAACATGCTGTTTCATGTTTTGTATCTCTGTAATAACCAGCAGATACATGTTCATAGACAAGGCCATTTCTCTCAAAATAAGAAGTATAAAGATCCCTAAAGAAACATTTCATGAGGATAGTAAAACTGCCAAGGGAAACCAAAATTATTTTGTTACTATATGAATTTTAAAATGCAATAGAAAGATCAAGCATTTGAATATTCAAAGTGAATCATTACCATATGTCTAGGCAGTACATTTGGCAAATGCTGAAAAATTGAACACTGAGGATTTGTGATAAACCACCGTTACAACAAAGCTGTTGGAATTAATGTTTTAATTCGTGCTAGGGAGTATAAAGTCATTGCTTATCTTGCTGGCCAGGCAGACTTGTTGAGTGTTTCTGTTTCTGAACTCTTTCCTTGGTATTTTGAAAGCTATTCCAACATGACAACATAGAGTTTCTCCTTCTACTATTGATTACATGTGTAAGCAGTGAGAAGAACTTCTAGGGTGGATGATCAATACTCACCAATTCACATCATCAAACAATTTGAGCAGGAAGAAACCAAAGAAGAATAGTTTAGGCAATGAAATAGAAGAAACTTTCACAAATAAATAGAAACAAGTTTTTAGAATGCTTATATTGTTAATGAAAACCACATTAAAATCCTGAAAGGGAAGACATAGCCACCTGTATTTTGTGAATGCTTTGATTTCTCCTCCCTGTGAATGATAACACCTGCAGAAAGAATCATGTCTTATTCCACAAAAGACATTTGTTCAACTCATGTGTATTCATACTTACTATACGACAGGCCCTCTGCTAGGCACTCAGATTAAAAGGTGAGTAAACACAATTCCCAAGGATCTTACACTTTAACTCAATTGACATATGATGAAGCTGAACTTGTTGGGAAATAGTGCAATCCACACATCAATAAAACTACCAATCAGTGGTCTTCCCTGATGAGTAAAATATAAGGAGCTACCAACATGGATAGTGTTAAAACTAAATAAGCTCTTGGAAGTCATTGGTCTGGCCTCATTTGTCTTTGAATACTGCCTGCCTAGCAGAAGTACTAGAGGATATTTGTTGAATTGCAGTAAACTGAAACCACACTGGTGAAAAATAAGTGCCATTTTTTTCCATAATAAATATGAAATTTTTAAAGAAAATATGTGTACATATTTCACTAGTCAGCCTTCACAGGATATCCTAGAACCCAATTTTTTTTATAAAGTCAAAGTCAGAGGTAAGAATATTGAACCAGATTTAAGTGCAGTTGGAGGGGCACCTGAAACAAGTTCAGAGAGAACCACAGCTCAATCTAAGGTCGTTAAAAAAAATGGATGTCTTTAGCACTGTTGGTCTCATTCATTCCATAAATCAAGGAAAACTAGTTTTCATGTTATTTCATTGCTCAGGTCCCTGACATGGTGGCAGATCTTGTTTTTCAGAACCAGCAGCAATGTAAAAAAGGATTTCAAATAGATTGTAAATGTTGCTAGAATATACTATCCTTGAATAAACTCTGGATACATTTAATTAATACTTGTTAATTAAATCATGGAAGAGTACTGTATTGGAGACACAGATTCTCAATAGGAGAAACAATGGAAATCTATTTACACGAGAATTAAGCCCTCTGGGCCCCAAAATCAAAACACCTTTGTTCATTTTGCTGTTAGTCTAGGAAAACAATACTTGAAGATGTATGTTTAGTTGAGATTACTGGAAAGAAAGAACCTTTTGTCATTTACTCTCACTTTTTCATTTTTAGAGGAACAGAAAAGTCAGTCAATAATTATAATTACAATTCTCTTTTTATCAACTGCTCAAATGCCTTCTTATATGTCATCATTACCTCAAAAGATAACAACCTTTGCAAATCCATGAGGCATTTTCCCTTATCTGACAAAATATTTATCATTGGTTCTGATACTCAAATGCTACACAAATTAGTATAATGGTGACAGTAATTATAAATAAGGTTTTAATAGTCATTAAAAAAACATTTATGCCAGGCAAGGATACCTTTCTAAATGCAGTAATTAAAAGTGAAAAAATTAGAAATGAAAATAAAATTTTCTCTGTTGTTGCCTTATGAAAAATGAGATATTGAATTTTGATTGCTAACAATTAATTAAGCAATTCATTTTATTCTTCCCCAACTCTCTTGAATAGTTGTTGAGAACAGGTAAGATGGACAACATAAAACATAACACCTGACATCACATAAGTGGGCACTAAACAATTACTCATTTCTGTTTATTTCTCTTCAATTTCTTCTACCTAATGAGAATGCTTATTCATTCATCCATTTAGTTAATACTTATTGACATCACTTATGTATCAAGTACTCTGCTAGACACTTGGAATTCAACAGTGAAGAAAGGGGAATTTTTCCTAGTATTTTCTGGACAAATTGATATCCACACTGTGAAAAAAGGACCACAGGACATTGAAACTTAACAGACTCTGATACATTTTTGTATTTGTAATATTTATCAACACTGACACAAAATACCAAAACTATTGTTGGGGTGTGTATTAATAGAAGTCATTTGTTTCACATTTTTCAAAGAAAATGTTTAATTACTTGTTTCAGCTTTTTACTTCATTCTTGACCATTTGGGAAGTGTGACCATTTGGAAACAATAAATTGCAAAGTATATTGTTGATACTGAATAGCTCTGTGGATTAAGTATTTCAGGTACAGATATCTTTATGAGAAAAAAAAAGACTTAGTAAAAGTAGAATGTTATAAAAGGGAGGAACCCGAGAAAATAGTTGTCAAGATGTAGATAGAGGCTTCAAACATTTGAAGTGAGAATCCCTTGTGATCAAGCCAGTTGCTATCATGGACAAACAAAACAACTGGCTGCACTGCTTATTCTTTTTTATTTTAATTAGTTATTAGTTCTAAAAAAGTTTATTGTTGTTTGTAATTGACTCCATCTTAATAGTTTTTCCATAAATTCATTTTGCACTCTTGTCAAATTAAATGTGTACCAAAATATCTATATGAATATGATACACGTCAATTAGAATTTTGTAGCCTTCTGAATGAGAGCTGTTTTCTTTTTTAAAAAATGATGAAAAATATGTCTTTAAAGCACAGCTTTTAGATGACTTTTTAAATGTTTTGTTTCTGAAAATGTCAGATTTTAAGCCAACATGTTCTCAGGGATGAAGTGCTGGGAATCCCTGTTAAAGTGTAATATTTTTACTGGGCTCTTCACAAATCTGCCACTGTTCCCATAGTAACTCATTCTTCAATGAGCAATGAGGCAGGAAGACTGGCTAGTGTATTGACGAATTTGACTTAATGGTATTTGTTAACTATTCACTTATATCTAGGAGGACATAGGTGGAGAGTAGGCTTTTATCAGGGACTATAAATATATTACTCAGTCTTCCAGAACAGGGAAAATAAATGATTGAGTGAAGCATGCTTTTGCCGTGTATCTGAATTTCCACTATATCATTTTTCTGTTGTCAGAAAAAGTTTTAGTTTTGATATAAACGAGGGAAAAATTTATAGATTATCTGTTGCAGAAATCTTCAGGATGTTGGTAAATCCTAGGTAAACTTCAATGTACAGGTACAATGTCACGAGTACTGATCTTAGGCCTGAAATTATAGTTAATGATTTTATAGCTCTATATCGACATCTGACTATTTTAATAAGACGAATCCTCAGAAAAGTACATCTGTTAAATAGTCAGTACTCATTAATTTGTTACTAAACCAGACGAGTAATTGTCATCCATAGTTTAAAGAGTTGTGTAACAAAAAATAAATGATTAAAATAAAATCTGTCACTTCTGAAATTTGCCTTGCAGACATTTTAAAGATACTTTGATTTCTGTAAATGTCTAGAGGTCCTTGCATTCATCTCCTGTGATTTTGTTGTTGTTACTCATAGCACAAGTTTGTATCATTCTATATAAAGATAGAGAGATACACTACATCAGTAAGTTCAAGTCTTTGGATTTCATGAAGTAAATTATAAATTAATCTAGAGAACTGGATGCTATCAGAAAGCTGTTGTGTAGGGGGATTATTTATTTATATATATTTATATTTGCACACTACTTCATTTTGATGCAATGAAGAACTTGCCACATTTTATATTTTTGGAGATTGATGAAAATTTTACAAAGAAATGCAATGTGAGCACCACACCTTCTAGCCTTCTATTAAGAAAAGTATATTTCTAAATATTTTATAAAGTGGAGTCTAAATAATTTTATATCATGCATGACAGTCTTGGAAAAAGTTAATAGTCATATTTTAGGATAAATTTTATACTTTTTAAGATAGAAATCAGTTAACTACACATGAATCGTCCCTTTACTTACCTATTGTTATTTTTACACCACTATAAAAGTTGGTAATATGTAAAGATAATAATTTAGCTACAATGTTTTGCTTCCATTATTCTTCACTATATGACAACCTCTTTAGTTGTCACTGCCATGGGAGGAGTCTTAAATTCATGATCTGGTTAATGGGCACACAAAGGTCTGAGGATGTCTTCTTCAGTCAGGCTCACGGGCAAAAAACATGAGCAGCCTATTTCAAAAGTTAAACATACAGACTCTAGGGTGTGCTAATTGGATTTTTAAACTCACCTATTTTGTATTATGATCTTTTAAATGGGAACAATATTACTCAAAGGTAGCATCTAAGAAGAATTAAATGACCTAAAGTATGAGAAATTCTTACAATAGTTATTGTCATATCATAAATCTTTAATAACTGTTTGATAATTGGGCAAAGTGCTTTTACTTCTTCATACTTGTCTTTTTTCCACAAAATAAAGATACTATTATAATTTATATACAAGTTTGTTATGATCATGAAGTGAAAGAATGCATATATAGCATGTTTAGCACATTGCTTGGCATATATTATTTAAGAAATATTAGCTTTATTATTATTACAATCAATCCATACATTCTCCACCACTCGGACACACTTTCTGAAATTATGAGCTGCTTTTCTGAGGCTCTTGCTTTTCTGTTTTTCTTTTAAGGAAAAAGTTATGTAATTCAATCCAAGTTCAACTGTATAAAAATGATAGGGGAGGGATTCTGTGTGTGATAGATTTGCCCTGATATCCAGATCCCTCTGGAGAGGGCCCTGTACATGGGCAATAGCATTTTCTCACAACAAACATATGTCCCTGATTCCCCAGCTTCCTTTTTCATGCACAGTCTTCTGCCAATTGTTGCTACTATTTGGCTCATGTTCAAGATAAACAAACATTCTCATCGACTCAGAAGCCTCTTTCTGATATTTGCAAAGACAGTGAGAAGTGTCTGGATCTCGATGTGTCAGTTTATTACTTCTAAAACAAAATTGCTTTGTGCCATGCACCTGCTTCTCTATTTACTTTTGAATTTTCAACTTCTTACTTTCTAAGTCATTAATTACTTGCCTCCCATATATGTAGTCACTGACTGATCAGGATACTGATTTATTCCCCATAATACTTAGAGTTCTGCTGCTCTATTTTTCATTCTTTATGTTATCTTCCAGAGAATGTCAATTATTTCACTTTTTAAAAAAACTTTATTTATTTATTTACTTATTTTTGAGATGGAGTTTCACTCTTGTTGCCCAGGCTGGAGTGCAATGGCAAGATCTTGGCTAACTGCAACCTCCACCTCCTGGGTTCAAGCAATTCTCCTGCTTCAGCCTCGCAAGTAGCTGGGATTACAGGCGCCTGCCACCATGCCCAACTAATTTTTTATGTTTTTAGTAGAGACGGGGTTCCATCATGTTGGCCAGACTCATCTTGAACTCCTGACCTCAGGTGATCCACCCACCTTGGCCTCCCAAAGTGCTGGGATTACAGGCAAGAGCCACCGCACCCAGCCATTTTACTTTTTTTGAACTAACGATGTTCTACATATAGTTCCCCCTATGGCAAGAAATTTTGTTCTCTATGTCCTTTTACTCTCAAGGGTTTTTCTACTCTAAGGGCTATTTTAACCTTTTAGCAATTTAGATAATCTTGCTTTGATCCCTTGATTTTGCAACCTAGGCAAATTTCATGTCCAACATATACTCTCGGTGAATTATTTAACTTAATTTCTTATTAGTCTCTTTGTTTTTGTTCCTAAACCCAAGAGGAATGTTTTAGTTCATCTCAGACCCACCTTCTCACCTTCATGCCAACCTGAAACAGAACCTAGCTTATTTTTGGCTTCCAGAAGTGTTGCAGGAAGTCAGGGACCCCAAACAGAGGGACCGGCTGAAGCCATGGCAGAAGAACGTGGATTGTGAAGATTTCATGGACATGTATTAGTTCCCCAAATTAATACTTTTATAATTTCTTATGCCTGTCTTTACTGCAATCTGTAAACATAAATTGTAAAGATTTCATGGACACTTATCACTTCCCCAATCAATACCCTTGTGATTTCCTATGCCTGTCTTTACTTTAATCTCTTAATCCTGTCAGCTGATGAGGATGTATGTCGCCTCAGGACTATGTGATAATTGCATTAACTGCACAAATTACAGAGCATGTGTGTTTAAACAATATGAAATCTGGGCACCTTGAAAAAAGAACAGGATAACAGCAATTGTTCAGGGAATAAGAGAGATAACCTTAAACTCTGACCACCAGTGAGCCAGGTGGAACAGAGCAGTATTTCTCTTCTTTCAAAAGCAAATGGGAGAAATATCACTGAATTCTTTTTCTCAGCAAGGAACATCCCTGGGAAAGAGAATACGCGTCTGGAGGTATAGTCCTATAAACGGCCCCCCCGCCCCGGGTGTGCCTGTCTCTTATGGTCGAGACTGCAGGGGTGAAATAGACCCCAGTCTCCCATAGCGCTCCCAGGCTTATTAGGAAGAGGAAATTCCCGCCTAATAATTTTGGTCAGACCGGTTGCTCTCAAAACCTTGTCTCCTGATAAGATGTTATCAATGACAATGGTGCCCGAAACTTCATTAGCAATTTTAATTTTGCCTCGGTCCTGTGGTCCTGTGATCTTGCCCTGCCTCCATTTGCCTTGTGATATTCTATTACTTTGTAAAGTACTTGATGTCTGTGACCCACACCTATTCACACACTCACTCCCCTTTTGAAAATCCCTAACAAAAATTGCTGGTTTTTGCGGCTTGTCGGGCATCACGGAACCTACCGACATGTGATGTCTCCCCTGGACACCCAGCTTTAAAATTTCTCTCTTTTGTACTCTGTCCCGTTATTTCTCAAGCTGGCCAATGCTTAGGGAAAATAGAAAAGAACCTACGTGAATATCGGGGCAGGTTCCCCGATACAGAAGAAGCCCAATGAAGCTTTAATATGGTTTACTAAAGGTAAGGCATACGTTGAGCAAAAGCATCCTATTGCAATGAAAATGCCCGGTCAGTAATCCCACACACTCACACTACATGTTATAGTCCTGAGCTACTACTCTCTGCCACTTGTCAAAAGCTCCACTCACCAAATGAATCTCATCAACTGTATACAGTCTCTTTGAAAATTTAATCTATTCTATTCCTTCCCTCATCAGACTCTAATCTAGGAAAGTCAAATAATCTTCTATCTAGACAAAGGGAAAACTGTACCTCTTCCCAGTTAAAGCTATTGTTAACAAGCAAGCAAGCTAACCAACAAACTGTAAATTGCATATGTATTCAAATAATTATGGGTTCTTTGCCATTCAAATATAAGCATAGAGCCCATGTCTCTCTATAGTTACACATTCACAGAAGCACAAGCAACAAATGAAACTTATTAATCATAATTCATATATTTGCAGGCCTTTCTTTAAAAATGTCAGAGAGAGCCAATATAAACCAGCCAGTATTTCTTAAATCCTGTTTACCATCTGTTTCTTACCAGCTTTCACTCCTCACAGTTCTTACTAGAAGCCTGTCCTTCCTTGCCTCACTCTACCTGCTCACAAAATACTTTATCCAAATACCCAGCTGGCCATTCTTTGATCTCTACAATTTTTCTAATAACAGAAGCAATTTAAAAAGATTTCTTTTCTGATTTGGTGAACATATATTTATCATCACAATCTGTCTCAATGTGGCTGGGCCAGCTTACTCCAAGCACTATGAACTTCCCAAACCCCCATTCCTAAGAATGAGGGTAAACTTTCCCTAGACTCCTGTATGGAAGAAAATATTTTTGTATCCCAATCTTAATCATGCCTACTTTCCTGCCCAAGAATGACAAAAAGAGCCCTCACTCAAATAAAATAATCTTATTTTCAACAAAAGAGTATGGCATTGGTCCAGGATGGGGAAGAACAGTGCATTTTTGAAGTCTGGGTTGTTCACTTTTAAATGGCAGTAGGGCAGAGACACCTGTACTACAGCCCAGACAGCAACACAACCAGGCTAATTTAGATACTTTTCACATCCTTTTTTCAGCACAAAATAGAAAGACCAGGTCTGCATCTCTCTAGAACCATGATTTCAGATACTGAATGCCTTGCAACAAATGTTTAAATAAGAAAATAAAGATAAATATCTGGTGAAAAAAATGTTCTGGCAGAAACAAGAATAAATCTAGATTTAGAAAAAATTTAATTCACATGCACATGATTCAACTAAAATTAATCCACCTTACATTACTTTATAGAACACCGTATCTTAATCAAAGCATTTTTTTTAGATTTTTTTAAATTGCCCTTAGGCCTTAGCCAAGTAAACAGTCTCTACTTATCTTTATCTTCACTTCTAATGGTCTCATTAAAGTGATACACCAAAAACAACAACCAAAAAAGTCAAGACTTGTCACAGCAATTGGTCAGGATCACCTGTGCCTGGGATGTCCAGACGACTCAGTGAATTTTGTCACACATCGGTGCCTTACTGATTCCTCCTCCAAAACAATCCCATAACAGGAAAGTTGTAATTTCCTTCCATTCTGTAGATTTTAGAGTTATATTTATTAACAATATTTATCTACATATTTACCTATATAGTTCTGTTACATATACATTTCAACAGTTGTATTTACGTGGTTATTATGTATGTGTGTATATATGTAAAGAAATAGAGACATGTTTATGTCTATATGTGTTCATGTACATACCCATTTATGTATTTATTACTACATAGTTATACTAAATTGTCATCTTTTTTAGGATAGATTATAAAGCCGTTGAGATGTCATTCAAATCTTATTGGGCTGAATTCCTTTCTCCTCTATTAAGATTTCCACAGAGAAAAATTAGATCTATTTCGTCTCCACTATTAATAGTTTTCATTTCAATGGTCACTCCCTGATGCTATCCCAAATTCTGTGGCTGTACCCTAGAATTCTTTATTATCTGCATTGATGCCATTAAAAGATAGCATTTCTGCCTCCTATTCTCTTCACCCAGTAATCAGCCAGAAAGCCAAATATCTTCCCCACCCCCTTAACCTCAGATCCCTGGTGAAGGCACACATCCAAACCACCTGCTTCTTTAACTAGAATTCTGGGTGTCAGTCCAGAGCTTTCTTTGGCCTACAGCTGTCTTTTGTTTTTGTCCACCTGCAGGATTCTTGGCTTATGACTAGACAGCCACCTACAGCGACACCACAGATCCAGGCTGAGCTCTACTAATTTTCAAGTGCTGCAATAGAACACTCAGCGTGTGTCCCCTTTAAAGGAAGTCTTTAAAGAAATATCCACAGGCTCAGAACATAAGAGGGAGGAATGCCACCAGATTCTGATATCTCTCAAACCTCCACTTTCCCTTAACTTTCTCTTTTTCTTGAGCAAGAATTCAATTTGTGCAGTCATATAAAAAGAAATAAAAAGAGAATGTGATTGCCAAGAGGTTGTCTTAATTGAGCCAGATATACTGCAGATACTCCTCACATTATGATGATGTTACAGGCCCAATAAACCCATCCTAAGGTGAAAATATTTTAAGTTGAAAATGTATTTAATACACATAGCCTGCCACATATCATAGCTTACTCCAACTTACCTTTAACATGATCAGAATACATACATTAGTCTACTGTTGAGAAAAATCATCCAACACAAACATATTGTATAATAAAGTGTTGAATATCTTATTTAAACTATTGAATACTATACTGAGAATATGAGTGTTCATCATTCATGTACACAGCCAAAAGCACACTAGGCCTGGAGAGTGTTTGAAGAATTGAACTAAAATTAATAGCTGGATGATGGGGATGCTATAGCAACAGGGTCATCAATTTCTCTCTCTTTTGATGAGGCTTAAGAGTAGTAGGCACAGTGTTCTTCAGGAAGATATTAAGTTTTGACTGCACAGTTTTTCCTTTTCATAATTATCTATAAAGTGCTGGCCACACCATACACTGCAGAATATTGGTTGTTTACCATCATCATCATGTGGCAGACTGGGAGCTGTCACTCATTGTTGCTGCCCAGCATCACCCCGACCAGAGAGTATTGTGCTGCATATTGCTAGCCCAGAAAAAAAGATCAAAATTCAAAGTACAGTTGTTACGGAATGCATATCATGTTTGCACCATTGTAAAGCTGGAAAATTATAAGCTGAACCATTGTAAGTTGGGGACCCTCTGTACTTAGATATAACTTTTGCTTAACATGATATTGATTGTTTGCATTTACTGGTGTTTTCAAAGCCTCAGGTTACTTTTGTAAATAAGCCTGTAGCTTAGTTGTTCATCCACTGACATTTGGTGTACTTTAGGAGTTATTGTTGGAAAATAAAAATTTATGGGTAGATGGAGGAAAAGATGGTTGATAGGAGACAGGACTAATGTGCAGCTCCTGCTTGCATGGACAGAACAGCGTCTGGAGACACACATTGAGAACTTTTGCTCCAAGAACCACTGCAGGAACATAACAGGAAGACTGTAAGAATTTGCGGACCCTTTAAAAGCAGTGGCTTGCTGCTGCAAATACTGCAAGACAGTTGAAAAACTCCACTGCAGCAAGCCCTGCCCAAGGAGATTCTGAACTCAGACCCATCAACCCTACTCCCACCTGATGGTTTTTCTCTACCCACCTTGGTAGCCAAAGACAAAAGACATAAACTCTTGGGAGCTCTATGCCTCACCCACCACCTGAGAAAACTGAACACTTGTCCTAGACAATGTAGGGCAAGCCTATATCATCCTACTACTGCAGCTGGTGCTCTCTTGAAATCAGCACCTCCTGACTGGAGGCCAACCAACTCAAGCCACTAAGCAACTCATAACAGAGCAATCTTGCTCCAAAGAAGGTAACAACAGCTAATTTCACCACCTGCAACACCTTGGCTAAACAGAGGTCCTGAGTCTATCCATGTGACAACTTCACTGCTAGCATAACCCACATTTGAGAAACGATTTCACTAAACAAAACTATAACCAAGGACTCTAACAGAGTCCACTTCACTCTCCTGCCACTTAACGACCACAGCAGGTGCTGGTATCCACAACTGGGAGATCTCAGGATGGATCATATCACAGGATTCTTTTTAGACATTTCTCAGCACCAGCCTGGAGTCCGGTAGCCCCACTGGGTGGCCAGACTCAGAAGGGCAATAGCAATCACTGCAGTCTGGCTCTGAGGAAGCCACTTCCCTAGAGGAAAGGGGAGAGCACTGCATCAAGGGATAACCCCATGGGACAAAAGAATCTGAACAGCAGATCTTGACTTCTATGTCTTTCCAGTGAAACAGTCTACAAAATAAGAAGGAATCAGAAAAACAATTCTGGTAATATAACAAAACAAGTTTCTATAACACCTCCAATACACCTTATTAGCTCTCCAGCATTGGATCCAAATCAAGAAGAAATATATGAATTGCCAGATCAAGAATTCAGAAGGTTGACTGTTAAGCTACTCAAAAAGGCATAAAAGCAGGATGAAAAACAACTTAAAGAAATTAAAAAAAAATTTGGGATATTGAAAGATAATTCTCCAGAGAAATAGATATTGTAAAGAAAAGACAATCGTAACTTCTGGAAATGAAAGACTCACATAGAGAAATGTAAAATACACTGGAAAGTTTCAACAATAGAATCAAACAAGTAGAAGAAAGAACTTCAGAGCTTGAAGAAAAGGCTTTTGAACTGACCCAATCTAACAAAGACAAATAATTTTTAAAAATGAAGAAAGCCTCTAAGAAGCTTGGGATTATGATAAAGGACCAAACATAAGAATAGTTGGTGTTCCTGAGGAAAAAGAGAAATCCAAAGATCTGGAAAATTTATTTGAGGGAACAAATGAGAAAAATTTCACTAGTCTTGCTAGAGATGTAGACTTCCAAGTACAAGAAGCACAGAGAACACCCAGGAAATTCATCACAAAAAGATCACCACCTAGGCACATAGTCATCAGGTTATCTAAAGTCAAGACAAATGAAATCTGAAGAGCTGTAAGAGAGAAGCATCAGGTAAACCATCAAGGAAATCCTATCAGATTAACGGCAGTTTTCTGCAAACCAGAAGGGATTGGGATCTTCAGCCTCCTTAATCAAAACAATTTTCAGCCAAGAATTTTGTATCCAGTGAAACTAAGCTTTATAAATGAAGAAGAATAATTTAAGCTTTATAAAGGAAGAAGAGGTAAAAAAAGATTTGTTTGTCTATTTCAGACAAACAAATGCTGACAGAATTCACCACTACCAAGCCAGCACTACAAGAAATGACCAACGGAATTCTAAATCTTGGAAAAACAACCTTGAAATACACCACAATAGAACCTTCTTAAAGTGTATATCTCAAAGGGTCTATACAACCATAACACAATGAAAAAAAATCCCAGTGTATTCAGGCAACAACTAGCATAATGAGTAGAACAGTACTTCATATCTCAATACTAGCATTGAATGTAAATGGCCTAAATGCTCCACTTAAAAGATATGGAATTGCAGAATGGATAAAAACCCACCAATCAAGTACCTGCTGTCTTCAAGAGACTCACCTAAAATATAAGGACTCACATAAACATAAGGTAAAGGGGTGGAAAAAGATATTCCATGCAAACGAAAACCAAAAGTGAGCAGGAGTAACTATTCTTATCTCAGACAAAAGAGACTTTAAGCAACAACAGTTAAAAAAGACAAAGAGAGACATTATATAATGGTAAAAGGAAAGTCCAACAGGAAAATATTGCCATCCTAAATAGATATGTACCTAATACTGGAGTTTCCAAATCTATAAAACAATCACTACTACACCTAAGAAATAACATAGATGGCAGCACATTAATAGTGGGGGATTTCAATACTCCACTGACAGCACTAGACAGGTCATCAAGATAGAAAGTCAAAAAAGAAACAATGGACTTAAACAATACCCTAGAACAAATGGACTTAAAGGATATTGACAGAACATTCTACCCAATGACTGCAGAATATAAATTCTTTTCATCAGCACATGGAGCATTCTCCAAGATAGACCATATGACAGGCCACAGAACAAGTCTCAATAAATTTTAAAAAATTCAAATTATGTCAGACCACAGTGGAATAAAATTGGAAATCAACTCCAGAAGAAACCCTCAAAACAATGCAAATACATGGAAATTAAATAACCTGCTCCTGAATGATCTTTGGGCAAACAATGAAGTTGAGATGGAAATTTAAGATTTATTTGAACTGAACAATAATAGTTACATGACCTATAAAGAACTCTGGGATATAGCAAAAGCAGTGCTAAGAGGAAAGTTCATAGCATTAAATAGCTACATCAAAAAGTCTGAAAACCTAACCTCACACCTCAAGGAACTAGAAAAACAAGAACAAACCAAACCCACGCTGTTCTTATGATAGTGAATGAATTCTCAAGACATATAATTGTTTTAAAGTGTTTGACAGTTCTACCCTCTCTCTCTCTCTCTTCTGCCTCCATGTAAGACATGCCTTGCTTTTCCTTCACCTTCTGCCATAATTCTAAGTTTTCTGAGGCCTTCCCAGCCATACAGAACTGTGAGATAATTAAACCTCCCTTTTATAAATCACCCAATCTCAAGTAGTTCTTTATAGAAGTGCAAAAATGGACTAATACAAAAGATTAGTACCGAGATAATTGGGGCATTGCTATAAGATACCTGAAAATGTAGAAGCAACTTTGGAACCAAGCAATGGGCAGAGGTTGGAACAGTTTGGAAGGCTCAGAAGAGGACGGGAAGATGCATGAAAGTTTGAAATTTTCTAGAGACTTGTTGAATGGTTTTGACCAAAATGCTGATGGTGAAATGGACAGTGAAATCCAGGCTGAGGTGGTCTCAGATGAAGATAAGGATCTTATTGGGAACTGGAGCAAAGGTCACACTTACTATGCTTTAGTAAAGAGACTGGAAGCATTTTGCCCCCTGCTCTAGAGACCTGTAGATCTTTGAACTTGAGAGAGATAATTTAGGGTATCTGGTGGAAGACGTTTCTAAACAGTAAAGCATTCAAGAGGTGACCTTGCACTTTCTGAAAGTGTACAGTCATATGCATTCAAAAAGACATGATCTGAAATTGAAACTTATGTTTAAAAGAGAAGCAAAGCATAAAAGTTTGGAAAATTTGCAGCTTGACCATGTGGTAAAAGGAAAACCCCATCTTCTAGGGAGAAATGCAAGCTGGTTACAGAAATTTGCATAAGTAATGAGGAACCAAATGCTAATAGCCAAGACAATGGGGAAAATGTCTCCAGAGCATTTCAGAGATGTTCATGGCAGCTCCTCCCATCACAGGATGGAGGCCTAGGGGAAAAAAAATGTAGTTTTTTTTTTTATTTTTATAAATTACCCAGTCTAATGTAGTTTTTTATAGCAGTATGCTAACGGACTAAAACAACATTGGCTTTGGCAAAGAGTTCATGACCAAGAACCCAAAGGCAAATACAAAAGATACAAAGATAAATAAATGGGACTTAAACTAAAAAGCTTCTGTACAGCAAAAGAAATACTCAGCAGAGTAAACAGACAACCCACATAATAGGAGAAGTTCACATACTGTGCATCCCACAGAAGACTAATATCCAGAATCTACAAGGAATTCAAAGAATCAGCAAAAAAAAAAATAGTAATTCCATCAAAAAGTAGGCTAAGGACATGAATAGACGTTATCAAAGAATATATACAAATGACTAATAGGTATTTTACAAAATGCTCAACATCACTAATGATCAGGGAAATGTAAATCAAAACCACAATGCAATACCATCTTACTCTTGCAAGAATGGCCATAATCAACAAATCAAAAAATAATAAATGTTTATGTGGATGCGGTGAACAAGGAACACTTCTACACTGCTGATAGAAATGTAAACTAGTATAGGCACTATGGAAAACAGTATGGAGATTCCTTAAAGGATTTAAAGTAGGAATTACTATTTTATCCAACAATCCCGGTACTGGGTATCTAACCAAAGGAAAAGAAGTCATTATACGAAAAAGACATTTGTACATAGTAGCACAATTTGCAATTGCAAAAATATGGAACCAGCCTAAATGCTCATCAACCAACGAGTAGATAAAGAAAATGTGGTATATATATATATGTGTATATATATACCATGGAATACTACTCAGCCATAAAAAGGAATGAAATAATGGTATTTTCAGCAACCTGGATGGAATTGGAGACCATTATTCTAAGTGAAGTCACTCAGGAATGAAAAAACAAACATTTTATGTTATCAATTATAAGTGGGAGCTAAGCTATGCAGCAGCAAAGGTGTAAGAATGATATAATAGATTCTGGGGACTTGGGTGAAAGGGTGGGAGTGGTGTGAGGGATAAAAGACTGATAGCCAGATGTGGTGGTTCATGCCTATAATCCCAGCACTTTGGGAGGCTGAGGTGGGAGGATAGCTTGAGCCCTGGATCTCGAGGCTGCAGTGAGCCATGATTGTGCCACTGAACTCCAGCTTGGGTGACAGAGTGAAACCCTGTGTCTAAAAAAATTTAAAAATAAAAATAAATAAAACAAAGAGTTCTGATGGTACCAGATACTAGATGGATCTCCACCAATATTTGATGGTCCTTGGCCCAGCTCCTAGTCTCCCTCAGCTTACTTTCCCTTGTTAATGTCTTAGAAAAATTGCCCTAAACCTTGCCTACATATTAAAATAAAATATGATTTTGTGTGTGTGTGTGTGTGTGTGTGTGTGTGTGTGTGTGTGTGTGTGAATGCCCAGGTCTCTGAGAGATTCTGATTTTACTAATCTAAGGTGACTTCCAGGCACTACTTTTTTAAGTGTTTTCTGGATAAGACTGGCTTAGACTTATCTGACACTGAGAAGCATTTGTTTCCAGAGATCCTAAACCTATGAGTCATGCCCTTAACCAACAGCCCCATATGTACAGCTGCAAAGAAATTTGTTTTCATTCCTCTCAGAATTCTAATATGGCTTGCTAATTTACCAACACAATATTCCAACACAGTGTCTTTCCAGTGTTCCAGAGGAGAAATGTTACAGCTGTCAGCAGCTTGACAGACTGTTGAAAACATGTAAAATCAACTATGCAAATTGAGAGTTACAAAATGCTATGGGGACTTTTCCTCTGACAGTGTAGAAATTACAAACATTTTATCAGGGCTGAAAATTCAAATAAAGAAATACTCTATATCCTAAATAAATGGTGTAGCAATCTATAACATCTCATTCAAGAAATGTTTCTCTCCCCTAACAATTTACTCATGCTTTGCTCATGTATCCTCCCACACCTCTCCCACTCATCTTCCCATTTCAAAAAGGAAACCTAATAAAAATCAGATGGGACATTCGACTCTACTCTGCAAAGAAAGAGCCACAGCTTCTAAAACTGGTTTTTTGTTTTTTTGTTTTATCATTTCTTTCTTCCCATTTCTTCTCTTTCTTTTCTTTCTGGATCTCTTTACCTTTCTCCTGCCATGTATTGCAAATTCTGTTCACCTCTTGGGCATGCTCTTGACAAGTAAGGTGATGAAGAATGACTGAGTAAAGGATCTCTTCTGTGTCTGATATTATCTTAGACTAGGGTCTGGGGCTATCAAGCCTACCATTTCTCATATACCTATACAAAGGAAATTAATAAGATTAAATATAATGTAAAGAACTTAGGTAAGCCACTTCTAATTTATGCAGAGATTCATAGAAGATGTGTATATGTATTTAATTAATCATAATCATTTTGTTATTTTCAGAAAGCTTTTTTTTTGAATTCATATACTTTGTGTTAAACATATATTATGTGCCCTTGATCAGTCTATTCAAATTTATTTAAGAAGCTTTTGTTCAAAGGGCATTTCAAAATCACCTGGAAAAAATTTGCTTCTAGAAGTCATTTAAGGGGATATATCTAATAGTTTCTAATATTGAAACTGTCAGTAACAAATAGTGATAATAAAAATGCATCAGTAAAGACAATGATCTTAAGGCACCTGTCTCCCCTCCCTGCAACTGATTTATAACCACTGGCTTCACTAATGGCATGAAATCACACATAAGTAGTGCAGAATTCTGGACATATAATCAATATAGTTTATCAATCATATTTGTTCATTGATTTATTCATAACATATGCCACTTTTATTATAATAATTTATACTTTCAAATAAGCTTTGAAAATAATTTCACAACTTACTAATTTTTTTCTTTCACCTGAACTCTAACGTTAGGAATAGGCAACAGCATTAAAATAACCTAATGTGCTAAAAAGTAGCTAAGTTCCAGTATCTACAAAAGTGTTATTTATTTTATCTTGTGCTAAAAAACAAGAATTATACTAGTTAGATATTTTGTCTTGGAACTCAGAACTCGGGTCAATGGAGGTTGAATTATCACAAGCAACAAAGAAGAATTGACAGAGGATAGGTTTTGAAGTCTGAAAGACATGGATTCAAAATCCGGCCTCACACTTTTTCATATTTTTTGTAGCTTATGTTGACCAATTTAATTTATTTCTCTGAAAAATACAGTGAAGTTCCATCTTGGGGAGTTTTAGAAATTTATGAAAAAGCAAATTACTTTCTATCTATTGCTTTGGGTATACAGGAGGCCATCAAAAGCCTGGCAGTTATTATTCGCCTGATTTCCACATGGTGCATGCCTGGGCTTGATAATAGTCAAGTAAGTGAGCTTCCTTTTTATATATTATTCACATTGTTTGCCAACAAAAGCAGAAGGACTAACAGTCTGTCACAATGTGCATTTCTATACCTTTCTCGAGAATAAAAAGTATGTGTGTGTGCACATGAGTGTCTATGTACGTAAGAAAACAAAAATGTCAGAAGGGAAAATGAGCATTTAACCAAGAAAAAAGTGACACAAATTACCATTCTCAGAAATGAAAATGGAGCCATCACTACTGATCCTGTGGGCAAAAGGAAAATAAATTAATATTATGAAAGACTCTAGGCCCACGAATCTGACAACTTAGATGAAATGCACCAATTTCATGAAGAACACAATCTATCAAAACTCACATGAGGAGAAATAGATAATCCAAATAGGACTATATCTATTAGAGTAACTGAATAGACAATAGTCCTCCAAAACAGAAACACCAGGTCCAGATGGGTTCACTATGAATTCTACAAAGCATTTAAGTAAAATAGTATATTAACTCTCCACAACCTCTTGTAAAAATATAGACAGAAGGAACACTTTCTAATTCATTCTATGAGGCCAGCGCTGCCTTAATAACAAATGAAAATAAAGACATACTGTAAAGGTCAATATCTCTCATAAATGTGAATGCACTAATTGAGACAGGAGAGTTCCCTGACCCCTTTGTGGGACTTGTGACGGGGGGACGGTTTGTTTGCCCAGCTGGCTGCCCTGAGCTCAAATCCCTTATGTGAGGGGCAGCACACAGACAGGCAGGTGCAGGAGTTGGGATGAGTGCTTTTGGGCTGTGGCCCACTGTAACACACCCTAGGGGTGTGTTACAATTAATGCTCTTTTAGCAGTTGCTGTTCACAGATGGCTAAGTGTTAAACCAGCTCAGTGGAGAGTCAGGGTAACAGCCTTTTACATCCTGCCCTCTTTGTACTTGGGCCTTCACTGGTGTCCAGGAATAATTGGATCATGCAGACTTGAAGAATGGTGAATGCAGGGATTTTATTAATTGATAGAGGTGGCTTTCAGTGGGATGGATGGGGTGCTGGAAAGGGGATGGAGTGGGAAGATGATGTTTCCCTGGAGTTGGGCCATCCAGTGGCCGATCTCTCGGACGTCCCAAGACAAACTCCTCTCAACTTTCAGACGCTCCTTCTCTTCTCTCCTTCTCTGCTGTACTGCTCTGCTCCTCTGCCACTCTGCCACTCTTCCGCTCTGGAGCCTGGGGTTTGGGTTTTTTATGGGTACAGGATGAAGGAATGGTGGGTCAGAGTGGTCTTGGACAAGGCAACATTTGGGCAAAAAAACAGGAATGTCTGTTCCCATTTAGGGCCATGGGTTTCTAGGCTTGAGGGTGGGGCTTTTGCTGGGGAACCACCCTCTTCTACCCAGTATTTCCCTGCCTCCTGTTCATATTATAATCCTCAACAAAATACTAGAATATTGCATCCCAATCGAATAATATATGAATATAATTTTATACCATAATTTAATGGGATTTACTTCTGGTATAAAATATTGGTTCAATGTTTAAAAATCAATTAATGTTAAGCTATCATATCAACAAGTTAAAAAAGAAAATTATACAATCATATCATTAGATGTAAAAAAAAATCACAAAATTCATCATCAATTTATAGTAAAAAACTCTCATTATACTAGGCATAGAGGGGAACGTCTTCAATTTGATAAAGGACACATACCAAAAAAATACAGCTAGTGTAATCCTTAGGGATGAGAAACTAGTTTTTTTCTATATTCTCACCACTCCTGTTTAACATCATACTGGAAATTGTAGCTAATGCAATGAGCTAAGTAAATGTAGAAAAAATATATACAGATTTTGAAGAAAGAAATAAAACTGTCTTTGTTCATAAATGGCAAGTTCGTAGAAAATCTGAGAGAACTGACATACCAAAAAACTCTTGGAAGCAATTACAAACTGGCAAGCAATTACAAAAAGGTTGCATGATACCAGGTCAATATACAAAATTCTATTTATTTTCTATATACCAGTAATAGACGAAATCTGAAGTTACAACCAAATTTTTATTTACATTAGCATCCTCAACAAAATGAAAAACTTTGATATAAACTAACAAATTTGTACAAGATCTATATGAGGAAAATTATAAGGTGCTGAGGAAAGCTATAAAAGAAAAATCTAAATAAATGGAGACATATTCTGTGTTCATAGAAGGGAGACTCAATTTTGTCTCTGTTCCTCTAAACTTGATTTGTATATGCATGCAATATCACTCAAAATTCCAAGTTATTGTACAGATACTGAAAAACTGATTCTGAAACTCATGCAAAAAAGCAAAACACCAGAAGAGCCAAAACGATATTGAAGAAAAAAGTCAGAGTACTAACACTATAGGTCTTTGACATTTACTAAAAAACTACAGTAATTAAGATGATAGTCTGGCACTGGCAAAAAAAAAAAAAAGACAACGAAACAAAATAGAGAATCCAGAAATGAACCCATACAAATAGAGTAGATTGATCTTTGTCAAAAAAGTTAAGGCAATTCGATGGCAAAAATATGGTCATTTCAACAAATAGTGCTGCAACACCTGGATATTCACGTGCAACAAAAATGAATCTAGTAACAGACCTTACATTCTTCAATAAAATTTAACTCAGATCATAAACCTTAATGTAAAATAAAAATCTTTAAAATTTTATACAATAACATAGAAGAAAATCTATGTAGCTTTGAGTTTGGTGAGATATCTATATCTATATATATATATATATACACACATACACACACACACATAATCGAAATAGCTAAAATTCAAAATACTGATGAAATCAAATTTGGGCAATGATGGAGAGGAACAAGAACTCTCATTCATTGTTTTAGGGAATAAAAACTGGAATAGCTACTTTGTGTGGCTGTTTCAGAGTTTCTTATAACACTATACATAAGCTTACCACATCATTCAGCAATTGTGCTGCTAAATATTTACAAAAATTTATTGAAATCATTTGTCTACACAAAACCCTGCATATGAATGTCTTAGGAGCTTTGTTTATAGTTGCCAAAAACTGGAAGCAATCAAAATGTTCTTCAAAAGGTGAACTAATAAACAAATTGTGATATAACCATAGAATGGAATACTATTCAGTGATAAAAGAAAATGAATGATTTAGCCACAAAAGACATGAAGAAAACCTAAATGCATATTCCTTAGAGAAAGAAGCTTTTGAAAATGCAACACACTATGTGATTTCAACTATCTAACATACTGGAAAAGGCAAAACTATAGAGACTAAAGAGATCAGTGGAAAAGATAGCAGAATAGAAGGCCCCACTGTCTCTGCAACAAGAACACCAATTTCACAGCTATCTTCACATACACAAAAAGGACTTTCATAGGAACCAATAATGAAGTGAGCACTCACAATATACGGTTTTAACTTGTTATATCCCTGAAAGAGGCACTGAGGAGGTGACAAAAAAATCTCTTGAATGGTTGACACCACCCCTCTCCCCTCCCCCAGCAGCATCAGCAGTGTGGTGCTGAGAGTTTCTGTACACTGTTGGAAGGAGAGCACAGTAATTGTGAGGCATTGAACTCAGAGTTGCCGGGTTATAGCAGAAAGAAAGGCTGGACCAAACTCAGCTGACACCCATCCATGGAGGGAGCATTTAAACCAGCCCTAGTCAGAGGGGAATTGCCAATCCCAGCAGTCATAATTTGAGTTCCCACAAGTCTTGCCACCATGGACTGAAGTTCTCTACGACTCTAAATAAACTCGAAAGGCAGTCTAGGCGATAAGGACTGCAACTCCTAGGAGAGTCCTAGTGCTGAACTGGGCCCCAAGACACTGGACTAGAGGGCAGACGATTTACTGAGATATCAGCTGGGGTGGGTAAGGAAGTGCTAGAATCACCCCTACCCAAAACCCAGATTGCACAGCTCGTGGATCCAAAAGAGACACCTTTTTTTTTCTGCTTGAGGAGTGGAGAGAGAGAAAGGGGGGAGGTATTTGTCTTGCATCATTGATACTAACTCAGACAAAGCAGGATAGGGCATGGGTCAGAGTCATGAGGCCTTCTTTCTAGGCCCTAGCTACCAGATATTTTTGGACTCTGGGCCAGAAGGGACATTTCTAGACACACTCGGGTCAGAAGGAAAACTACTACCTTGAAGGGAAGCACTCAGTCCTGGCAGCAGCATTCTTCACTTGCTAACTGAAGAGCACTTGGGCGCTTAATAAGCAGCAGCAATACCCAGGTACTACATTGAGGGCCTTGGGTGACACATTGAGACTTGCTGGCTTCAGGTGAGACTCAGCACATTATCAGCTTTGGTGGCTTTGGGGAAAGAACCCTCTGCTTGAGAAAGTGAATGGAAAAGTAAAGGGAACTTTGTCTTGCATCTTAGGTACCAGCTCAGCCACAGGCGGGTAGAGCACCAAGTATACTACTGGGGTCCCCAGTCCCAGGACTTGACTCTCGGATAGCATTTCTGGAGCTTCCCTAGGCCAAAGGGAGCCCACGTTCCCTGAAGGGTGAGTCCCAGGTCAGGCAGCATTCACAAAGCTGATGGTAGTGTCTTTAGGTCTTAGAACACTGGTGGTAGTCTGGAAGTACTCCTCATGGAACCATGGTGGCAGTGGCCTTGGGTGAGTCTCCTCTGCCTTTGGAAAGGGAGGGGAAGAGTGGGAAGTATTGTGTCTTGGGATTTTAGTGCCAGCTCAGCCACAGTAAATAGAACACCAGGTAGACTTCTAAGATTTTTGACTCAAGTACCTGGGTCCCAGACAACACCATTACACTTGCCTAGAGCAAGGGGGTACTTGCCACCCTGAAGGGAAGGACACAAGCCTGGCTGGCTTCGCTGCTGTCTGACTGCAGAGTACCACAGGCCTTGAGCAAACACAGGCAATAGCCAGGGAGTGGTTATAGCAGGCCTTGGGTGAGATCTAGTGCTGTGCTGGCTTCAGGTTTGACTCAGCACATTCATAGTGGTGGTCACCACAGGGGTGCTCATGTCACTAAACCCCCAGCTTCAGGTGGCTCAGAACAGAGAGAGAGAGAGAGAGAGACCGTTTTTGAGAAAGTGAGGGAAAAGAACCAGAGTCTCTGTCTGGTAATCCAGAGAATTCTGAATCTTGTCAAAGACCATCAAGGTGGTACCTCTGCAAGTCTTCAAAAACCACAGCAGTACTGGGCTTGGGATGCCTGCTAAAGCAGATACAGCATAGATCACAACACCCAAATCCTTTCAAATATCGGGAAAGTCTTTTCAAGGAGGACAGGTACAAACAAGCCCAGACTTAGAAGACTTCAATAAGCACTTAACTCTTCAACACCCAGACATCTAAGAACATCTACAAGTATCAAGGCAATCAGGAAAACATAACATCCCCAGATGAACAAAATATGGCCCAGAGACTATTCCTCAATAAACAGTTACGTGAGCTTTCAGATAGAAAATTCAAAATAGCTGTATTAAAGAAACTCAAAGAAATTCAAAAGAACACAGAGAAGGAATTCAGAATTCTACCCGATAAACTTAACAAAGAGAATGAAATAATTAAAAAGTATCAAGGAGAAATTCTGGAGCTGAAAAATGCAATTGATATACTGAAGAATGCATCAGAGTCTTTTAATAACAGAATTAATCAAGCAGAAGAAAGAACTAGTGAGCTTGAAGACAGGCTATTTGAAAATACACAGGGGAGAAAAAAAGAATTTAAAAAATGAAGCATGTGTACAAGATCTAAAATTAGCATCAAAGGGCAAATATAGGGGTTACTGGCCTTGAAGAGGAAACAGAGGAAGAGCTAGAGGTTGAAAGCTTATTCAAAGGGATAAAAACAGAGAAATTACTAAACCTAGAGAAAGATATCGATATCCAGATACAAGAGTTATAGAACAGCAAGGAGATTTAACCCAAGGAAGATTACCTCAAGATATTTAAAAATCAAACTTGCAAAGGTCAAGGATGAAGAAGGGATTTGAAAAGCAGCAAGGGAAAAGAAACAAATAACATGCAATGCAGCTCCAATACGTCTGGCAGCAAACTTTTCAGTGGAAACCTTACAGGCCAGGAGAGAATGGCATAACATATTTAAAGTGCTGAAGGGGAAAAAAATAACATTTACCCTAGGATAGTTTATCCTGTGAAACTATTCTTTAAGCATGAAGGAGAAATACAAACTTTCCCAGACAAACAAAAGCTAAGGGATTATGTCAACACTAGACCTATCTTGCAAGAAATTCTGAAGGGAGTACTTCAGTCAGGTCAGAAACAAAGAACATTAATGAGCAATAAGTAATCACCTGAATGTACAAAATTCACTGGTAATAGAGAGTACACAGAAAAACACAGAATCTTATAACAGTGTAACTGGGGTATGCAAACTACTGTTATCTTAAGTAGAATGATTAAATAAAATTAATAAATAAAACTTATCAAGACAGTATAATAACATATAAATAAAAACAATGAAATGTTTAAAAGTGGAGGGACAAAATTAAGGCATAGTTTTCATTAGTTTTCTTTTGTTTATGCAAACAGTGTTAATTTGTCATCAGCTTAAAATAATGAGTTATAAGATAGTATTTGCAAGCCTCATGATGATCTCAAGCCAAGAACATACAATGGATACAGAAAAAATGAAAAGCAAGAAACTAAATTATATCACCAGAGAAAATCACCTTTTCTAAAGTAAGACAGGAAGGAAAGAAGGAAGACCACAAAACAACCAAAATCAAATAACAAAATGGCAAGAGTAGGTCCTTACTTGTCAATAATAACATTGAATGTAAATGTACTAAACTCTCCTATCAAAACATATAGAGTAGCTGAAAGGATTTTTTTTTAAAGACCCATTGATCTATGACCTACAAGAAACACACTTCACCTATAAAGATACACATAGACAGAAAATAAAGGGATGAAAAAAGATATAGCATACAGCACGCCCGTAGAAAGCAAAAAAAGAGGAGTAGTAGCTATTCTTATAACAGAGAAAATAGATTTCAAGACAAAAACTCTAAGAGACAAAGAAGGTCAGTATATAATGATAAATTGGTCAATCCAGCAAGATGATATACAAATTGTAAATATATATGCACCCAACACTGGAACACCCACATATATACAGCAAATATTCTTAGAGCTAAAGGGAGAGACAGGCCCCTATACAATGGTAGCTAGAGACTTTAACACCCCACTTTAAGCCTTGGACATATCTTCCAGAAAGAAAATCAACAAAGAAACGTTGGACTTAATCTGTACTATAGACCAAATGGATCTAAAAGATATTTACAGAACATTATATCCAATGACTGCAGAATACACACTCTTTTCCTCAGGACTTGCATCATTCTCAATGATAGACTATATGTTAGGTCACAAAACAAGTCTGAAACCTTCAAAAAAAATGAAAGAATATCCAGCCTCTTCTCTGACTGTGATGGAATAAAACTAGAAATTAATTACAAGAGGAATTTTGAAAACTATACAAATAAATAGAAATTAAATAATATGCTCCTGAATGATCACTGAATCAATGAAGAAATTAAGAAGGATATGAAAAAATGTCTTGAAACAAGTGATAATGGAAATATGGCATACCAAATTCTATGGAATCAGCAAAAACAGTAGTAAGAGGGAAGTGTTTTTTTTTATTATTTTACTTTAAGTTCTAGGGTACACGTGCACAATGTCCAGGTTTGTTACATATATATACATGTGCCATGTTGGTGTGCTGCACCCGTTAACTCATCACTTACATTAGGTATATCTCCTAATGCTATCCCTCCCCCCTCCCTCCACCCCCCATGACAGGCCCCGGTGTGTGATGTTCCCCACCCTGTGTCGAAGTGTTCGTAACAGGGAAGATTTTAGCTATATGTGCCTATGTCAAAAAAGAGAAAAATGTTCAAATAAACAATCTAACAATGCATCTTAAAAAACTAGAAATGCAAGAGGAAACCAAACCCAAAATATTAAGAAAAGAAATAATAAACATCAGAGCACAAATAAATGAAACTGAAATGAAAAAAATACAAAAGATCAATAAAACAAAAAGTTATTTTTTTGAAAAGTTAAGCAAAATTGACAAACCTTTAGGAAGACTATGAAAAAAAGAGAGAAAATCCAAATAAAGAAAATCAGAGATAAAAAATAACACATTAAAATTGATACCACAGAAATTCAAAGGATCATTAGTGGCTCCTATGAGCAACTGTGTGCCAATAAATGGAAAAATCTAGAAGAAGTTGATAAATTCCTAGTCACATACAACCTCTCAAGATTGAATCATAAAGAAATCTAAAACCTGAATAGACCAATAACAAGTAATGAAATTAAAGCAATAATGAAAAGTCTCCGAGTAAATAAAAGCCCAGGACACAATGACATCACTGCTGAATTCTACCAAATCTTTAAAGAAGAACTAATATCAATTCTACTGAAACTATTCCAAAAACAATAGAGTAGGAGAGGATACTTCCAATCTCATTCTACAAAGCCAGTATCACTCTGATGCCAAAACCAGAGAAAGATACATCAAAAAAAGAAAACTATAGGCCAATATCTCTGATGAATATTG
Organism: Gorilla gorilla gorilla; assembly: GCF_029281585.2. NCBI lineage: Eukaryota > Metazoa > Chordata > Mammalia > Primates > Hominidae > Gorilla > Gorilla gorilla. The sequence goes on along the minus strand of NC_073235.2, from coordinate 42,148,687 downwards.
ATGCTAAAATCCCCCCAAAAACCTGCAAATCAAATTCACAAAATATTAAAAAGATCATCACATTCATCACGATCAAGTAGGATTTATCTCTAGGATGCAAACTATATGATCATTTCAATTGATGCTGAAAAAGCATTTGATAAAATTCAATATCCCTTCATGATAAAAACCTTCGAAACACTGGGGATAGAAGGAACGTACCTCGACATAGTAAAAGCCGTATATGATAGACCCACAGCTAGTATCATACAGAATGGGGAAACCTGAAAGCCTTTCCTCTAAGATCTGGAACATGACAAGGATACTAACTTTCACCACTATTATTCAACATATTACTGGAAGTTCTAGTTAGAGCAATCAGACAAAAGAAATATATAAACGGCATACAAATTCAAAAAGAAAACGTCAAATTATCCTTGTTTGCAGTTGATATGACTTTGTATTTGAAAAAATCTAAAAACTACATCAAAGAATGATTAGAACTGATAAATTCAGTAAAGTTGCAGCATACAAAATCAACATACAAAAATTAGTAGCATTTCCACACGCCAACAGTGAAGAATCTGAAAAAAAATGTAATCCCACTTACAATACCCACACATAGAATTAAATACTTAGAAATTAACAAAAGGAGTGAAAGAGCTCTATAATAAAAACTGAAACATTGATGAGAAAAATGGAAGGGAACATCAAAAAATTGAAAGATATTCCATATTAATGGAGTGGAAGAATCGACACTGTTAAAATGTTCATACTCCCCAAAGCAATCAACAGATTCAATGTAATTCCCTATTAAAACACTAATAAAATTCTTCACAGAAATAGTAAAACAGTCCTAAAATTTAAATGAAACCACAAAAGACCCAGAATAGTGAAAGCTATCCTAAGCAAAAAAAAAAAAAAAAAAAGTCTGAAGGAATCACGTTACCTGACTTCAAATTGTACTATAGAGCTGTAGTGACAAAAACAGCATGGCACTGGCATCAAAACAGACACACAGACCAATAGAATACAATAAAGAACCTAGAAACAACTCCACACACCTACAGTGAACTCCTTTCTGACAAAGGTGTCAAGAACATACACTTAGGAAAAGACAATCTCTTTAATAATTGGCACTGGGTAAACTCAGTAGCCTATGCAAAGAATGAAGCTAGACCCTTTATCTCTCACCATATGAAAAATCAAATCAAAATGAATAAACACTTAAATCTAAGACCTCACTCAGAAATTACTACAGAAAAACATGGGGGCGTAAATCTGCAGGACATTGGTGTGGGCAAAAATTTCTTAAGCAATACCTCACAAGCACAGGCATCTGAAGGAAACATGGACAAATGGAATCACATCAAGTTAAAAACCTTTCACACAGCCAAGGAAACAATCACCAAAGTGTAGAGACAATCCACAGACTGGAAGGAAATATTTGCAAACTACCCATCTGATTGGGATTAATAACCAAAATACATAAGTATTTCAAACAACTCTATAGGAAAAAATCTAATAATTTGATTTTTTAAATGGGCAAAAGATTTGAATAGACATTTGTCAAAAGAAGACATAAAAATGGCAAACATGTATATGTAAAGGTACTCAACTTCACTGATAATCAGAGAAATGCAAATCAAAACTACAATGAGATATCATCTCATCCCAGTTAAAATAGTTTATATCTAAAAGACAGGCAATAACAAATGCTGGTGAAGATGTAGAGAAAAGGGAACCCTTGCACACTGTTGGTGGGAATGTAAATTAGTACAAACATTATGGAGAACAGTGTGCATGTTCCTCCAAAAACTAAAGACAGAGCTACTATATGATGTGGCAATTCCACTGCTGGGTATATACCCAAAAGAAAGGAAATCAGTTTATCGATGTGCTATCTGCACTCTTATATTTGTTGTAGCATTGTTCCTAATTGCCAAAATTTGGAAACAGCGTAAGTGTCCATCAATAGATGAATGGATTAAAAAAATGTGGCATCTATACACAATGGAGTATTATTCAGCCATAAAAAATATGAGATTCTGTCATTTGAAATAAGATGGATGGAACCAGAGATCATTATGTTATGTGAAATAAGCCAGACATAGAAGGACAAGCATGGCATATTCTCATGTATTTGTGGGATCTAAAAATGAAAACAATTGAATTCATGTAGCTATAGCGTAGAAAGATACCAGAGGCTAGGAAAGGTAGTGGAGGAGTGGGGGTGAGTTGGGTATAATTAATGGGTACACAAAACAGAAAGATTAGATAAGACCTAGTATTTGATACCACAACAAGGTGACAATAGTCAATAATAACTTAATTGTATACTTTAAAATAATGGAGTAGAATTGGATTGGTTGTAACACAAAGGATAAATGCTTGAGGGGATGAATACCTCATTCTTCATGATGTGATTATTATGTGTTGCATACCTATATCAAAACATCTCATGTACCCAAGAAATAATATACCTACTATGTACCCACCAAAATTAAAAATCAAAAAAACTTTAAAAATTAGAGAAGCTACTTAGAAGTAAACAAAGATCAGCGGTTGCCAGGGGTTCAGGAGAGATAAGAAGGCAGATAAACAAGTGAGTTGCAGGATAGTTATAGGGTGGTGCAACTATTCTGTATGAGTCTGTACACGTGGTTTCTTGACATTACACATTTTTCAAAACCCATATAACTGTACAACACAAAGTGTGAGCCCTAAGGTACCTCCTGGGCTTTAGTTAATAACAATGTATCAATTCTTACTCAGTTGTAAAAAATGTGCCTTACTAATACAAAATAATACTAGGAGAGACTTTAAGTCAGAAAGAGAGGGAATATATGGGAACTCTGTATGCTACTTGCTCAATTTTCTGTAAAACTACTCTAAAAATAAAGCGTATTAATTTAAATATAAACAAAAAAGCACTGGGCTTCACCCATGGGCCCAAATTGTTAACATATTCTAGTCTCATTTGAACATGACTTCCTCATCATGACATTCGGTTGCCACATTTAACAAGGAAGTTGATGCTACACTCATCAGAAGAGCATCACTTGGTGGAAGACCAATAATTTCAAGTCAGTAGAGCTTGCAAGGACTCTGAAAAAGAAATACAAGATTTTCACTTTTGTGGGGTTCTATGAAATAATTTTCATTTTTAAAAGATTAGAAATCTAATAAGGAAATAAAATAATTTCAAGCTCACTGTAGCTTGAAGTTAATGCAAAATACTGTTGGCAGGACTGGTTCAAAAATAAACTTGTTTTATACAAACAAAATGAATCACAACATTGTACACATCTGTGCTAAAACTCATAGAGCTGCTAGATGAGGATAATGCAGTGTGAGCTATTTTCCTGTCTTCATAAGAACATCCCTATCACCCTGATATAAAATTTAAATGAGCAATGTCATAAAATATCAGCTACACACACACGTGCACACGCGCACACACACACTCCTAGAGAGACTACTTGCTTTTCAAAGTGACCTCTCCTAGGAAGCATCTCTCCAGAAAATAGCAACAATTTGGTATCAGCCTAGGGTATTGCCTTTTATTGTTCCCTATGTCATGAGATCAATTGTCTGGTTGGAGATCTTGCCACAGTGCTTTATGCGACATTAGTGTCTGACTTTTAGTTATCAGTGATAGCAAATGAGATTCTGTTCATTTCATTCAGAGAGAGTGAGGCTATATTATTAAGCAGAAAGTTGCATATCTTGAGAGAAGAGCCTTCTTGGGTACAGCTTTAGCATTTGGTATCATGTCACACAAATATTGCTATTATCTGTGCAAAAGGGGCAAGAGCTAGAATGAAGCTGATTATTTGAACTTTCCCCTAACTCCTAACTTATAAATTGTGATTTTTCTTATGTCCTAGTTTTTAGAGAGATAGCATTAGTTAAAAGCACCATATAAACTTAGTTTTAAAGTAATATTCGGCTATGGAGTTGACATCTGACCTCTTTAGTCCTTAATCTTCTGTAGTCAGAAAGAGCAATTAAAATTTCCCCAAGGGAATACAATACCAATTTTGAGAATTTTAGAACAGGTAAAGCATACAAGAATAGATACCAGATACCTGGGATGTTTGCGTTATGTCCACTAAAAGGGAAAAGTACTTTTAAAAGTACTTTCTTCTATTTTTTAAAAGTAATAGAAAAAAGTAAATATTAACATATAACATTTTTATGTGCTTCTAGCAGGTACCAGGCACTCTCACATAATTTGCCTCATTTAGATCCTCACAGCATTCCTGTGGATAATATTATCACCATTTCACCATTTTGTTGAGGAACTGAAGCCTAAAGAGGCTAAATAACACAAGAAAAGTTGAAAAAAAAAAGAGAGAGAGAGAGCAAGAGAGCACTAGGTCCTACGTATGAAATCAAATCTTATATGTTTTGAATAGATCACTCTACCTCTGATTGCTAATGAATTCATGGTCTTCTCTGTTTTATATCTCTTCAAGATCTATTCTTCACTCCCTGTTAGCAATTTCCTTTGGATTTTTTTTCTATTTTTTCATTCTTACATTTTGTATTCACCAGGGAATGAATTAAACCAGTTAGCCTTTGATCCCTTCATGCCTGAGAGGGAGGTGGTTTGCAAGGACATGACCCCAGGGGACAAAAAAAAAAAGGCAGGTGACCAAGTCTAATCACCTTGTCAACTGGACCTTCAGGTAAATTGATTAATGACATTTGCTAGGATGAAGGGACTGATGTTGGAAATGCCTTTAGCAGCATCTCTCTTTTTACCTTTAGTAAATAGGACACGGGAACCATGAGGCATGGCTCCCCAGAGAATGTAGTATAAACTGCACAGCTCTGTTTAAATGCTCTACTCTGCCTGAGAAACTCCATGAACCTCACTTAGAGACCTCATCTTTTCTCATCCAGAAGCACATTTCTGACGTAGAAGGAAGGACCTGGGGATCTGCCTTTAAAATTCAACATTTCTTTTGGTTTTGCATGAGCCTCTTGGTAGACAATATCCTGTAATATTTTTTGGTGAAACAATACAGATTTCTGATTTGTGTCTGATTTGCCAGTTTGAACCAGTGTGCTAGCTAACTCACTAAATTTACTGCTGATGTATACCTATAGCTGACATCATTATTAGGAACTCTAGAGTAGCAGCACAGATTCTATAATTAAGGATGACTGGTGTGTCTGTGCCCCTGTTTCTGTGTATCTCCTGAGACTAGGCTAGATCTCTGAAAATGTTTTCATGCAGTTCTGGAAGGCAGCAACCACTGGATTGCAGGCCAGTAGCCCCAGAGAGTGGTGGCATATTGTTATCAACAGATGGTGAAAGAAAATGAACAGTGTGGAGTTAAGCTCCAAGGGAATTCCAGTCAGGAAGGCTAGAGCTATTCAATTATATGGTACCGGGAATTGGATTCTGCCAAGTATGATGTGAGTACACTGCTCACTGCGTTGCTCACCTTCAACACCTCATTTCCAAAAGACTGGTCCACATCTACTGCAGAAAGTTTACAGATTTTTAAGATGCAGAGCACAGCAATGGCTTGAAGAATCACAAATAGCTAGTATGTTATGTAATAGGACTTAGACCAGCTTAAATGTCTTTTTTTTTTTAAATAGAAGATTTGCTCATTGTTTGACATTTTCTTAGGCTAGCATTAAAATTAAATGTTTTAATTTAATTAAATTAAAATTTGACATTTTTGGCCTTTTTATACTGGGCTCCCAATAAGCATAGCAATAGATTATTTAATCCACTACTTATGTCTTTTGAATCCTCTGAGAAACAAATGCCTAGATGGAATTAGGTGTGCAAGATATTTATTGAGGGAGACACTTCTGAAGAATGGAATAAACAGGGAGAGACTTAAGACTGCAGTGACTTCAGACTACTGGTAAGGGAGAGAGGAAAGAAAGTATCAGGTAGGAAGTGCCTCAGACTGCAGCACAATTCTGAGAAAGCTTCAGTCATGGTGGTGGAAATCAGTAAGCAATATTTTCCTATTAGAAGAATCCCTCTCTAGGCATCAACGGGCCAGCATCATAATCCTGGTGGATTTTCCCAGTCTTTCACTGGGAAAAACCTAGGAGAACTGTGGTCCTTGATTATTTCTATTGTTTGCTTTTCCTCTTAACAATGGATCGTAATTCCCTGCCCCCACATGTTTTCTAATTTTTCTTTCTATGTCAGATATGTGAGCAAGAGAACTGGGGATCCTACAGTAATGTTACATTTCAACAGAAGTGATATTCTTTGTCAGGCAAGCATCATGGACTGAGAGTGTTCCTGTGTAAAATTCCTACGTTGAAGTCTACTATGCAATGTGATGGTATTTGGAGGTGGGGCCTTGGAAGGTAATTAGGTCATGATTGTGCAGCCTTCATAAATGAGATTAGTGCCCTTATAAGAGAGGCCAGAGAGCTAATTTGCTGTCTTTCCACCACATGGGTATACAAGAAGTCTGCCATCTGCAGCCTGGAAGAGCGCCCTCACCAGAACCATGGTGGCACCCTACTCTGGGACTTTCAGCCTCCAGAACTGTAAGAAATAAATGTCAATTGTTTATAAGCTACCCAGTCAATGGTACTCTGTTACAGCAGTCTGAGATGACTAAGACAACAAATAAGATGATACACTGGTAACCTCAACCAATCAGGAATTAGGCTTGTTTTGGTTGAGTTGCAGTTTTAGAAAGATTCTTTTCACTTCAGTTTGTCCTTTCCTTTGGGCATTACCCTACTCTTTTTTGTTGTTGTTGAATTTTATTATTTTTGTCTCCTCACTAATAAACATTTCTAGAAGAATCATTTTTGTCCTGTGAAGGTCTTGAGTTTAGCTCCTTAGCCTCCACCCACAAAGCTTCAGAATCTAGCACATGTCTTAAGAGAGAAGGGGGCTTTGTGTATTTGACGTGGGATCCTCTTCTAGTGGGACTTTGATTCCTAAGAACCACAAGACCACAGATTTTACTCTGCCCTGTTTAGGTGTTGCAGACCTAGCCCTCCAGCTTTCTATTCTATGACAGATGTCAACAAATTTCTCCTGGGGAAAGGCAGATGTGTGTTTGAGGCTCCCCTAAATAATGATCTGTCATGTTAGGGTTCACAACCATAACCAACTCCACTTTCTCTCTTTTCCCCAGCTGAGCCCTTCTGCTTAGGTTATGCCTAATGTTCAGGCCATGCTCAGAATTGACAAATTCTCCCAGTGCAGAAAGTGATTGACCTCTGTCATCTCTCCTAACAAGTTGAACTTTATCTAGTTCTTGTTATTTGCACAATTTTCTGATGTGGAATTACAATTTTGGACATAAACATTATTACAGTTATTGTTGAGAATCATGGTCTCGATATTTAGAACAATTTATCAATTTATTCGGTTATGATTTCTAGATTCTGAGACATAATTAGAAAGGCCTATCTTACCTTCTCTAGGAACATAAATAATTTTTCCATAACTTCTAGTATTTAAAAATATTTACTATTTTGTCAATTAAATCTTTGGCCTGTTTAGAAGATATCCTTACAATGTGAGGCATAACTCTAAATTAGTTTTCAAAGGGCTAATTCAGTTGTCTTAAGACTACTGGGTAATTATAACTTTTTCCTACCTGATTTGAGATGCCAATTTTATATTATAATAAGACCCATACATATTTTGATTGATCTTTGGAATTTCTATTATTTTACATCAGTTTGTTTGTTTACTAATGAAACTGTATACTGTTTTAATTTTCACATTTTAAAACATATACCAACATCTGAGAGGTGCAGTCCTTTCCTTATTTTTCTTCTATTTCTGGGTTTTCCAAGTTTTTATTATTAGCCTATTTTTTTCATATGAACCATGGAGTGAAAAGAATAAAGATAGTATTTTTTGAAAATCTCGTTAACATAATATCACTTAAAGAAAAATGAGTCCTTTATGATGCAGAATCTTCCTGCCCAAGTATATTCTATTTATTTTCATTTGTTCAAATATTTTGTGTCTTTCAGTAGAGCTTGAAAATATTCTGTGTATATAACTTTTACTTTTCTTTTTACTGTATTCTTAGGAGTTTGATTTTTATTGTTGTTATTATGGTAAACGATGATGTTTATTTTATCTTCTAAATGGTTGCTGCTGATATATAGAAAAGCTGTTGGTGTCTCTGCCAGTTTAATACTTCAGTAACTAGCTTGTTAAATTTTTAGGGTTTTCTCTTGGATGTCACATGTATAAAATTATAGAATCTATGAAAACTGAAAAGTTTTAGCTTTTTCTTTTAACGTGTTAAAAAATCTCAAATAACATTCTCTTGCCCAAATGCAATTGCAAAGCACCTCCAGTGAAAAGTTATTTTTAACACAAAATAGTGTAATGAGCCTATTTTTCCTGTTTCTGACTTAACAAGAAATGCTCTATTGTTTCGTCATTAATCATGCTGGTTTGGCAAGAGAGTTAAATACATTTATAGTTTTAAAAGAATTCATGTATTCCTATTTCTTGAAAACTTCATTTTTACTTTTTTTTTTTTTTTTTTTTGAGACAGAGCCTTACTCTGTTGCCCAGGCTGGAGTGCAGTGGCACAGTCTTGGCTCACTGAAACCTCCGCCTCCTGGGTTCAAGAGATTCTCCTGCCTCAGCCTCTGTACACTGGGACTACAGGAGCTCACCACCACAACCAGCTGATTTTTTTATTTTTAGTAGAGATGGGGTTTTGCCATGTTGGCCAGGCTGGTCTCAAACTCCTGATCTCAGGTAATCTGCCTGCCTGGGCCTCCCAAAGTGCTGTGATTACAGGTATGAGCCACTGTACCAGGCCTATTTTTGCTTTTTTATAATTGAGTATTCTAAATGTACAATAAAGTACACAAAACATAAATTTACATAATAACAAATAGATTACCATAAAACAAAACCTATATAACTGTTTGCAAAGTCAAAGAAAGGATAATTGGCAGTTTACCAAAGCACTTCTCATACACACTATCAAGTAATATCTCCGCTTTATCCCCAAAGTTGAATATTATTCTCACTTCCATGTGGTTTAGTATTGCTTGCAAGTATTTTTTAGGGTTTACTTTTCTACTCAGCATTTAAGTTTGTAGGTTTCATCCATGCATTTGAATTCATTTTTATTGCTATATTACATAGATTGTATAAGTTCACTACAATGTGTGTACATCATGCACTGTTGATGGATATTTGGAATGTTTCCAGTTTGCAGATATTATAAAATATGGCACCATGAATATTCTTACATATATTGGCTTAGTAGACATGTGCATGTTAAGTATACATCTGGGAGTAGAATTGTCAGATCATAAGGAATGCATATATTCGATTTTAGTTGTTACAGTCAAATATATAGCTTCCTAAAGTGGTTATAAAATTTATACTCCCACTAGCAATATATGATAATTCAAACCATTTCACCTCTATGACAAAACTCAGCCTTGTTTATTTAACTACGAATTTTAATGATAGAAACTGCAGGAAAAATAACAAGAATTATTCAATGATGATAGAAAGAACAAATTGTCAAAAATACGTATTTATCCATGTATTCAATACTCAATAGTATAGCCTCAATCATATCAAGTAAAAAAGTCAGAATTAATATAATTATTAAATCAGTTACTATATGGTAATATATTCACATACTTTTCATAAACTAATAGATCATGAAGCCTAAAAGATTAATAGAAATATAGAAAATTTAGATAACATAATTATCAAGCTTGGCCCAATAAACATATTTAAAACTCTGCTACTGAAATATCGACATACACATTTTTCTCAAGCTCATATGGAATACTAATGAGTGAACTTGAAGTATCATATACATGTTTCCAATCTAAACACTAATACAAATAATGAAGTAAAACAATTTTTAAGTGTAAACTTTTTTTTATGATCAAGCTATAAAATGTACAGCAGAAGAGTAAAATGTTAGCAGCAAATATTTTCCAGTCCCTAACTCCGATTCTTCATTGTCATTCTTTGGTAGTAACAAATTATATTAGCTCATGCTTGCACTGCTATAAAGAAATACCTGAGACTGGGTAATTTATAAAGAAAATAGGTTTAATTTGCTCCTGGTTCCTCAAGGTGTACAAGAAACATAATGCTGGCATCTGCTTGGTTCCTGGGTAGCCCTCAGGAGACTTCCAATCATGACAGAAGGCAAAGGAGAAGCAGGCTCATTGTAAGTGACAAGAGGAAGAGGAAGAGGGTGAGGGGAGGTGCTACACACTTTTAAGCAACCAAATCTCATGATAATTGACTATTGCAACCAAGAGTACAGAGCTAAACCATTTATGAGAAACCTCTTCCATGATCCAATCACCTCCCACCAGGCCCCACCTCCAATTCTGGGGATTGCAATTGAACATGACATTTTGGTGAGGACACAGATCCAAACCATATCATTTTATCCTTGAACCCTCTTAAATCTCATGTCCTTCTCACTTTGCAAAATAAAATCATGCCTTCCCAATAACCCCTAAAGTTTTAACTCATTCAGCATTAACTCAAAAGTTAAAAGTCAAAAGTCTCATCGAGACAAGGCTAGTTTCTTCCACTCATAAGCCTGTAAAATTGAACACAAGTTAGTTACTTTCAAGATACAGTGGGAGTATAGGCACTGAGTAAGTACCCCAATTCTAAAAGGGAGAAATCAGCCAAAAGAAAGGGGTTACAGGTCCCATGCAGGTCTGAAGCCTAGCAGACAGTTTTTAAATCTTAAAGCTCTAAAATAATCTTTGTCTCCATGTCTCACATCTAGGGAATACTCATGAAAAGTGTAAGCTTCCAAGGCCTTGGGCAGCTCTGTCCCTGTGACTTTGAAGGGTTCAGCCCCCACAGCTGCTCTCACAGGCTGATGTTGAGTGCCTGTTGCTTTTTTAGGCACAGGGAGCAAGCTGCTGGTGGATTTACCATTCTGGGTCTGGGGGGTGGAAGCTCTCTTCTTACAGCTCTAATAGGCAGTACCCCAGTGATGACTTTGTGTGAGGGCTCCAGACCCACATTCCTCTCTGCACTGCCCTAGTAGAGGTTCTTCATGAGTGTTCCACCACTGCAGCAGGCTTCTGCCTGGACATACAGGCTTTTTCGTGCATCCTCTGAAATCTAGGCAGAGGCTCCCAAGCCTCAATTCTTGCACTGTGCACACTCGCAGGCTTAACACTGTATGGAAACCACTAAGGTTTATTTTTTGCACCTTCTGAAGCAGCAATTCAAGCTCTACCTGTGCTTCCTTGGGCCACAGTTGAAGCTGGAGTGCCTGAGGGAGAAGTTTCCTGAGGCTGCACAGCACGGTGGGGCCCTGGGCCTTTCCCATGAAACCATTTTTCCCTCCTAGGCCTCTGGGTCTGTGATGGGAGGGGCTGCCATGAAGATTTCTGAAATGCCTTCAGGGCTTTTTTCCTTATTGTCTTGAATATTAGTATTAGCATTCTTTTTAGTTATGCAAATTTCTGCAGCCTGCTTGAATTCCTCCCTTGAAAATAGGCTTTTCTTTTCTACCATATGGACAGGCTGCAAATTTTCCAAACTTTCATGCTCTCTTTTAAATATAAATTCCTGCTTTCCTTTTAAATATAAATTCCAATTTCATGTCATTTTTTTGCTCATGCATATGAGCATAGGTTGCTAGAAGAAGCCAGGATACATCTTGAAACCCTTTGCTGCTTAGAAATTTCTTCTGCCAGTTACCCTACATCATCAGTCTCAGTTTAAAAAGTTCCACAGATCCTTAGAGCAGGGGTACAATGCACCCAATGTCTTTGCTAAGGCATAATAAAAATGACATTTGCTTCAATTCCCAATAAGTTTCTCATCTCCATCTGAGACCTCCTCAACCTGGACTTCATTGTCCATATCATGATCACTACTTTGGTCACTACAATTTAACAAGTCTCCAGGAAGTTTCAAACTTTGCCTCATCTTCCTGTCTTCTTCTGACACCTCCACACTCTTCCAACCTCTGCCTGTTACCCAGTTCCAAAATCACTTCCACATTTTCAGGTATCTTTATAGTAATGCCTCACCATCAGTACCAGTTTTCTGTATGAATTCATTCTGTCACTGCTATAAAAAACACCTGAGACTGGATAATAAAGAAAAGAGGTTTAGTTGGCTCATAGTTCTTCAGGCTGTAGAGGACGCATGATGCTGGCATGCATCTCCTTGGCTTCTGGGGAGTCCTCAGGAAAGTGTTGATCATGGCAGAAGGTGTAGGGGAAGCAGGTATGTCTTACATGGCCAGAGCAGGAGGAAGAGATAGTGGGCAGGGAAGTGCTGCACACTTTTAAACAACCAGATCATGATAGCTCACTCACTATCACAATCAAGGGGATGGTGCTTAATCACTGACGAGAAACCACCCCCATGATCCAACCACCTTCCACCAGGCCCCACCTCCAATATTGGGGATTACAATTGAGCATGAGATTTTGGTGAGGACACAGACCCAAACATATCCCTGATATTAATATCTTCTATCATATTATTTCAGTAATTTCTGCATAGAAATACATAATTGTGTATGTATCAAAATACTATACATTCTGTTTTTATTGTTTTTCCCATGATTTTTTATGTAAATTTATTATATTTTACAAATGGTTAATCAACTGTAGTTTTTCACCTAATTCTGGTATGTATATCTTTACATATATATATGTGTGTGTATATATATATATATACACACACACACATATGTATATAAAATTGCTGTGTGTGCATGTTTTTGTGTATCTTGACATGTCAAGATACACTAGATCATAGGTGAAAAAAGTTGCAGAATATATTTATAATATATTTATATATTATATACATATATGTATATATACACATTATATATATTTATATATGATGTATATAAATACATATATGCATTATTCTTTTTATATCTGCATAGATTTTTATTACATAGTTGTGCTATGGCTTAGCTAGATGCTATTGCGGACTATTTTTATATTGTTTTTCTAGTAGAAATCGGCTCTAACAAACAACCATTAACACTTTCTGCATCTTTAGAATACATTTCGTGGACTTTCTACAGTCTCATAATTCAAATATTTACTATGGAATCTTTGGGGAGCATTTAAATCAAGCTATTTAGAGAACAGTAACCCCAGTTTGTCACTTAAAATATCTCTCAAAGTTAAAAACAAAAAGATTCAGGCAGAAAATCAAGGTGATTCTCTTCACAGGCTAATTTTGGAGTAGCTTACATAATCTACTTATCTGTGAATATATGTAAAGTAGTACCTGTGTGAGTCAAGTAAGAGGACAAAACCACAATGTGCCTCATTTTACTTGACAACTTTCTTATTAATTGTACTATTTGTTTAAAGAACCAACATACAAACTTAATTCAAGTTCTGGGTGTTAGATTGCACAAAGATGTAATTTACCGTAGTACCTCCTTATCTGTGGGGGACATATTCCAAGACCCCCCAGTGGGTGCCTAAAACCACAGATACTACCAAACCTTATATATACTGTTTCTTTGTTCTTACAACTTAGACGAGGTACTAAGTGACTAACAGGCTGGTAGTGTATACAGCGTGGACACACTAGACAAAGGGATAACTCAAATCCCAGATGGATCAGAGCAGGGATGGTGTGACATTTCATCCTGCTATTCAGCATGTTGCCCAATTTAAAATTTAGGAAAGGTTTATTTCTGGAAATATTTATTTAATATTTTCACACCCTAGTTGATCATGGGCAACTGAAACTACAGAAAGTGAAACCTCTGATAATGGGGGACCACTGTATTATAGGTGCAAATTGACTGCTAGAGTCTCAGGTTGCTGGGATACTCATAATCTTTTAAAAGCCTAATGTGGATAAGAATAACCACTATAAGAAAACACAAGGTGCTGGGGGCATGTTTTACTAATAATCTTACCTCCTAAATATTTCTTCAATGTATTGCTTTATCTCTTGCCCCAAACTTCCTATTTAAACTTGTTAAGATTATCTTTTACAAAATTGGAGTAATAGTCTAGCATTACTTTTCTTAACTTTTTTTCATTATCCTTTCCAAAAGGAAAACTAATATATTTTAATTTAAAATCATTATTTGTTCATTAAAACATTTAATTAAATATATTCTCCCTAACAAAATTAAATTTATTTTCCCTAACGAGAGAAATTAAATACCAGGCAATACAATTGTTTTGGGTAGGATTGAGCTTTGGAGATTCACAAACCATTTTAATAGCTAAGATTCCTCTTCCCCTAGCCAATTTTTACCCCTTTGAGGGTTCTATTGCCCTCATTGAAAACGCTTACTCTATCCCTCTTGTGGTCTGTTTCCAATTCTTGCCTCTTCCAACCATTCCCTATGTTGCTGCTAGGACTGTCTTTCTAATAGGCACATCTGATGACATTAATTACCAGCTTAAAATTTTCATTGAGTTTTTGACACAACTTGATAAAACACAAACTCCTTACAAGATCTTTAAAATTGAATCTGGCGTCACTTTCCACCTGAGTGGAATGTCAGTCTGGGACTATAGCCCTATTGAACTAACACTGCTTCCCTGAATCCACCATGCCTGTATTGGCCTCCAGAATTTTGCGTGTACTTTTCTCTGCTTGGAATGAGTTCTCGAAAACTCCTACACATCATTTAAGTGTCACCTCAGCATCAAATCTTCTCTGAATTTTCCTCAAAAACGTGTTCACTTCCTTTGTTTTGCTCTAAGACCTCCATTATCATATTGTGTTATTTCTCTACTATTTTACTGTATTATACCTCAGCATTATAATATAAACTCTGCTAATAATTACTTATCCCCTCCCCTTTACTTTATGAGTCCTCATAACATAGAGATTTTCTGTTGTTAACCTTTGTATCTGTATCGTCTAGGACAATGCCTTGCTAAATATTCACAAGACATATAAGAAACTGGAAAGAATAACTGAAAACATTTATAGTTCTGTTGGTAATATTTTGTTTCCCAATATTGTGCTCTTTCCTCAACCAGTATTGCTTAACTAGTCCTAACAAAATAAATCAGATTTCTAAAAAATGCTTCTAGAACTCCATTCTTCAATCATATTAGAAGCCCTAAAGACTTCAGCAATATCCTCTTCTATTTTTGAAACAATCCTGTTATTTCCTTCTTTCAAATACTAATTGCTTCCCACATCCTATAAATCAGAATTGTTTTTTCTCACTTTATTATGAGTTACTCACTATTCTGTTCCAGAAGGGAATACATTATCTTGTAAAAGCATCCTATGAGCTTTTGCTCACTTTGTTCTGCTGGCACACTTTCTGCTTCACTTAACCTATTCTATATCGTCAATACCACCTGATGTACAAATCTTACATTTTCCATCCAGTAATAATCTTAGATTTCTCCTCTTAGATCCTTCTTTTTCACAAAGTTTCTTTACAAATTAACCACTCATTTTCTCAATGCATATAAACAATTCTATGAGTAATGTGTATATTTTATTAATTTAAATAACTAAAATATTATTTTGATTGTTTCACAGAATGCCATTGTAACTTGGCAAAATTTATCAAGAGCCCAACATGCAACCTTAGAACAACATTTCAGATCAAGAAACAAACGGGTTAGATTGACAGAGATTTATATACTTGGATGTTCAGTACAGTGTTCACTATAATAGTAAAGGTTTTACATGTAGCTCAAATATCCAAAATAGGGGCTGTTAAGCATCATGGCATGTATGTACACATGCTTGTGTGTATCATCTAGCCATTAACAATCAGGCTTGGAAAACAGACAGTCCCTGATGATTCAACTTACAATTTTTTGACTTTACAATGGGTTTGTTGTTGGGATATTAATGCATTTTTGACTTACTATTTGTTTATCAGGTCGTAATTACAGTGTAAGTAGAGGAGAATATGCATTATATATCAGACAAATACAGTATGACCCAAATTTTCACATAATTGATATGCTCCTAGGAATAATAACAGAAATAACAAATCAAAACATTTGTTTTTTTCTTGAAATACTTACTTATAGGTTTTATTTTTTCCTGTTTTTATTTATTTTCCAAGTATTTTGCAATAAGCATGTACTACTATTATCACCAGAATTAAATGTAGTCACAACATAAAGTGATATGAAAAAAAATATATAGTTAGTAAAAAACACACAAACCGCCCATAATCTTTTGGGCCTTCACAGATTCACCACACTTGCTTATTATTCATATTCCCTACAGTATATTTACATAGATCTGTATTCAACAGGGCTATTTTCTATAAGCACAGTTGGTTAGTAACCGTGTTATAAAATTTAATGAACATTTACTAAAAACCTGAAAAGTTTAGTTATTTGTCTTAACTCCCTGTGTCCATGTGTGAGCAAAGACTTGGATGAAATATAAAAATTTCAGTGAAGCATAAGCCCACATATGGATACAGACTTTTTTGTGTTTGTTTGCTTTCTGGAATTATCCAGAAATTGCTTCATCTGTCACTTTCACTGTAACTTCTAGGGGAGTATAATGCCAACAATAAAAGCATTTCTATAGTGAATTAATTTTATATTAAAAATCCAAATTAGTTGGCTTTCATCAAAGAGACCAAACATTTCTTAATTTTCTTATTCTTTTCTTTCTTATTCTTCCAATGTTGCTCAGTTATTTTACGACAGCTTTTGTCAAATTGGTTTTATTTTAGAGGATTCCAACCTTTTAGAGACAATCAATCAATCAATTTGAGAATTGTCTACATTTCAAAAAAAAAAAAAAAACATAAGCAGCAAAAGAAAGCCCAGATTGGTGTCTAAAACATCTTTTTCAAAGTTGAAGCCCCAGACTTTGATTGAAATTTAATAAATCTGTTCTTGTGATTTAAGAATTCTTTTACTTTAAAAAAGGATAAGTGCCTATACAGGGCTTGCAGGCAAGATATATCTTGAGTAACTAAAATTCTTATCCCTAGGTGTACCGTTACTCAGTTCTAGCTGAGAGTTAATAGAGATTAATGAATTATTGAATGCTAGTATTTACTAAAAGAAAACAAATTCCATGATGTACAATTATAAAAACCATTAATGCATTTTTGCATACTTACTATGAAGCAGGATAAAATACTTCTTGTCATTAAACATGCATTCATTTATATTTGTGTGCTCTTGTTAATTTAAAATAGGTTAACTTCTGCCAGCATTCTGTGTTCCAGCTATAAGTTTCATTGTTAGGATTTTATTGTTGTTTGCTGTAAAATTCCGTAAGATACAGAACTACTAAGCTGGGATTTGTTCTCCTTGAAGCAGTAGAATCCAGATGGCATATAGAGGAATTTGATGTTCGATTCTTAAGGAGAAATAGATACTTCCTCTTTACCAGTGATTTGGTACTCACTGAATTTTCTTGCAATTAGATTGGAGCCAAATTATTACTCCTGGCCAACGAACTGTGTGAGCACAATTAATGATTTTCTTGACAGGTGTACATTTACATTTCTTCCCTGCTGCCATAACCTTGGAGGCTATATGCTTCAGATGGCAAAGCTAAAAGATAGAGGAAGACTGGCTAACCTATATAAGATGTTAGGAATTTGTTTGACACCACAGCACACCAAAACTGACCCAATACACCCGTGTTTTAGAATTAATCATGATCCCAGCTCTTACTTATGTTAAATGATATATATGAAGGTGAAGACACAGCCGTTAAATTTAATATAGCAATTTAATGGCAAGAACCTGTCAAAATATTCTTCACTAGAAAAATCACATTTTAAGGCAAGATAGATTCATTTCAAAATCTCACGCAAGCACAAAGCCCAGCAAACATTATATACCATTTTCTCCATTTTTAATACTCTAAGTCATTAAGAGTCCTGAATATTGGAAATATAAGAAAGAAATCAGGTACATGGCTTTGGGTACAAATGTAAATACTAGACAAAACCATTAGTGTCTCACTAATCTGAAGTGTAACTAAAATAGAATATAAGTAAAGAGGACAGCTATAACCCATCTTTGCAAGGATGACTGTTTCCTTTTCACACATGAAGCCCTTAAGGATCAGAGTTAAAGAATCGGGCAAAGATCACACAGTCACAAATACACAGTATGTACTAAATGTTAAGTTAATTATACTCACTGCCAATAATAATCCAGTTGAATCAGAGCACACCAAGCTCCCTTGAACTATCAAGTAAAACCTCTGGCAAAGTGATGATATAAAACTCAGAGAGAGAACAGATGTCCTCCAGGAGAACATGCTGTTTTTATAGGCACTAAAGTTTCTCTTAAAATAAATACAGTCATTTAAAGTCATTGAGTCATGGCTGGAGAAGCACCACATGGAGGTGATAGAACAATTAAGAGTCCTGTGGGAAAGGAAAGAACTGAAAAAGATTCTCTATGGAGCAAATCTTAAATATACAAATTAAATTTCGTGTAAATAGTAGGTTGAAACATGTCTGAAATTGGTTCCATATTAACATAGGATTCTATATAATACACTAGGCCTGCTTTCTGATCAAGCCTGATCTAAAGAGAATAAGGAAAATAATAGTCACATTTCAACCCTGGTTCAATCCCATCACTCTGTCAATTTAGTACAAGTGGTTGGTTGATTTCTCACTCTGCATGTCTGATTTCATCACTCTGTGGGCAAGCAAATTTTTTAGTGAAATAATACAGCGTTGTTTGGATTTCAATTCTAGCTCTTTTTGTTAGTTGGGCATCTTTGGTTAAGCCCCTTAATTAGTTGAAGGCTATTTTCTTATTTTTTCAAGCAGAAATAACGCCTACTCACAGGGTTTATGTGAGAATTAAGGATAGTCAGATTTTTAGACTCACAGCCACACATTAGGAGCTCAATATTGTTTTTCTTTCTTGTCTTATAAAAGAAGGGAAATTACATGGTCAAGTTAAAAGGGGCCTGGAGTTAAGCCCTGAAGTAACTTTAAACATTTAATATATTGGTTCTAAAAATTTATGTATTAGGTTGGTAGAGTTCCTAGTGAGGAATGCTTTGGGGATTACAGTCCTTTTAAGATATATCATATTTTACTGAAAATTTAAAACTAACATTAACCATGCTGTTTTTAAAAACTATTGCAATATTTACTTTTTAAAAGGACATACAATCTTTTCAGGATAAATTCAATGCACTGTTCTGCTCAATCGTCACTTGGATGTATAACACATATCTTAAATTTGAAATGTTCAAATCAAACATTTTTTTCTGCTCCAATATGAACCTGTTTTCCCCTCAATCTTTGGAAATGTCAATTCCATCCTACCAGTTTCTAAGAGCAAAAACTTACTTTTCTCATTATCTTAAAATCCAAAACCAAATCAAAGTTTATTCTTTCAATTATCTTCAAAATACACCAACTCCTTTGCTCCTATAAAAGTACAAGTCTTTGCTAAATCTCATGTGGTTTATAGCAATTTTCCCTTAAGTGGTTTTGTTTCTGCTTAGCCTCCCTGTATAGTTTATTCTCAAAGGAGAAATTTGAGTGGTGTTTTAAAAACATGAATTAGAGTACATCAGACCACTGCTCAAAAGCTTTGTAGCATCCCATCTCATTTAGAATGAAAGCTGTTGTCATTATAATGGCTTAGGAGACTCTTAATGATCCGGTCCTCATTAACTCTAGATTTTTACCAACCATTTCTTTCCTGACTCATTCCAGATAGTCTCACTTACTTGACGGACCTCCGAAAGAATATGCTCTTTATCTGTTCATCAGTTGAGTATAGACTGCTCTTCCTCACATTTTCACTCTCACTTTCTCTACTCAAATACTGTCCTCACAGTGAAATCTTCCTGACTGCCTTTTGTAAAATGCCAATAAAACAACCTCATCCCAGGTTTTCCTATCTTCCAGACTCTGTTTTGTATTTCTCCATGGCACTTAGCACTATGCGGACCACTTAATACTTACTTATTTTTACTGTCTGATTCCCTTACTGACATATTCATTCCATCTATTTTGTTTATTACTATTTCCTTAGTGTCTAGAATCGTGCTGGGTCTATATATTCTCAAAAAATATTGATCGAAAGAAGGAAGGAAGAAAGAGAAAGAGAAAGGATTTTATTTCCTTTTCCGTGCCTTTAGATTTCTAAAGACAAATATGCTTTGGAGATTATGATCCACATCTAGCATAGTTCCTCCAAGATATCTGTTGGATATCTTGCAGAGAAAGAAAGTATAATTGGTTCACTTTTCTAATAAAGCCTCAAGACTTTTATTTCCCTGTAACAGTTAGAGCAACTTGAGCCTTGATGGAATAACGTAGCCTTAGTAGTTTGCCAAGTTGTTTTGCTGATTCTGCAAGGCACAGCCCACCACATGAAGAGGGCATTGAAGGTTATAAGTCTGGATTACCTCATTGGGCAATAAATTACTGCCAAGTACATTGTGAATTTTGTGTCCTTAGAAACATGAAGACCAGTAGTTAACTCTCCATCCTTTGGTAATTTTTTAGAGCCTTAGGGGGACTCATTTATCTTGTTAATAGTAATCAATATTAATAATAAATTAGTGGATACACAAATATAAATGTGATGTGAGAACAATAATATTGGAAAAACGGGTGTTGGATGGTAAATAGCCTATTATTCCTCCATGTGCTAAAAGAACTATTATTTGTTGAGTGTCTACTATATAAAAGGCAATTTAAAAATCTTACCTTAGTTCTACAACAGCCCTGTGAGATAACTATTGATATTCCTAGTGAATAGATAAACAGACTGAATAAAGTTAAGGGTTTTATTCATGATTGTACATAGCATACACTTCAAGGCTGAGAATTAATCCAGCATCTACCTAAGTTCACAGTCTGTGAATTCTTTTGAACATGCTATGTTATATTAGAAGTCTTGACTGTAGCATCCCTTTAAATCCAGTGGAATAATTGGTCTGCCTCTGCAGAGGACACTCTGAAAGTATATTTAGAAAATATATTGTTATATTTCTACAAATGAAAAATTGTTACACTAGTATAAAACAAAATAACCCAACTTTAGGTTGTCCTTAGATAGTAAATTAAGTTCAAAAGAAATTAATCTGCTATCAAAGTGGTATCCCAGCCACCACTTTCATCACTTACAAAATGTCAGATTATGTAAATAAGTCAGGAATTACCTCTATTATTTTATAGAATGAGGTTCTGTAGAGTTCATGCTGAAACAGAAAATGAACTCTGTGTAACACTCATTAATTTTAAGGATTATTGCAGTCATTAGTTTCTGTCAATTCACAATTGCTTTAAGTGAGTCTAAGATATCTGAGTTTTTCAGGTTGTGCTACATCTACATTTATTTTAAAAATGTAATACTTTGTCATTTTACTTGGCAGTTGTTTGGCTCTCTCCATACACAGCATTTGGGAGCACTGGGGGTGGTGGTGAGTGGGGGTGTGCAGGCAGTGATGGGGGTAGTAAGCTTTTTTTTTTTTTTTTTTTTTAGAAAAGCCAGTTATTTCCTGATCATTTCAGTGTGAAATATTGTTCCTTGTGGGTACTTAATACACCTTTTTAATTTACATGGTTAGCAGCTCTTAATTTTAAATTAGTTCTTCATGATATAATTTATCTAAGATATATCTTTTGTGTAGTGGTTGTATCTTGGATAATATAGCTTATGTCTTGGATAATATAAAAACTATATCAAGCATTTTATGCATATGTTTATCCTTACCACATGCTATCTGTCAGGTAAATATGTATATCCTTATTTTACTAAGGAAAATGCACGAAGCTCTTATAGATTGTGACTTGCTCAAAGAAAACTGGCAGAGCTGGTATCCAAATCCAGGTCTGACTGTTCTGTAGGTTGCATTCATTGTCCTTCACTCAATCTCTCTGTGACTTTGGTTTATATTTTATCCATAAAAATAAAATATTTTTATTTTTATTTGTTTCATTTAATACACAAGACTGTAGTGAGGCTAAAGTTTAATAAAAAGTACCTCTTTTTTTCTGAACAAATGAAGGATGCTCTCAGTAACGAGGAAACTACCATCAGATTACAAGAGAAATCGCCAAATTTATAGGCTGCTCAAATAAACCTCCATGATCTAGAGAGAAAAGGGTCTGCTTCTGTGCAACAACTTTCATCTCCCTGAAAGCTGTACAATTGTACTGAACCAGAGCATTAACTGAGTATTCCAGTGGGAGGCCACATTTGGCAAATGAAACTGCTAGTTAAAAGCCTTGCTTTGGGAGAACAAACTCTCATTACATAATAATGCCTTGAGAGCAGGTCTCTGTTCCCATAACTTAGTAAATCCTACCTTTTCTCAAATTACCATTTTTATGGATTTTACATACATGGCAGAAGGCTTCAGGTGATGGTATTCAGTCTGATCCACATGGTTCGGAATGGTAATTGCATGTAGGTAATGCATATCCATTACCAGCATGTTGCTACTTCATTTGCCCAGTAAAGCAGGAGAGCCAAACTCAGGCAGTGTCACATATTGGAAGCTACAGAAAGAATTTCTTAGAATAGTAGAGTTTTTGAGAGAAAATGACTTGACTAAGGCAGATTCAGACTTCTAACCTGTGCTAGTATATAATTTGGTGCCAAATATGAGAAAGTTCTATACATTATTTATTGTGCTTTTCTAGTGCCAAGACTAGGTAAAGGCATGGGAAGAAAAGTAAAAGTGCAGAAGATAAGAAGCGTCTGCAAGAGAGAACCAAGCAAAACTACATTTTGAACCAATGTCCACGAAGTATGATTTATGTCGATATGCCTCATTCATTTAAAAGGCACAAGTTAATGACTTCTGAAAGATGTCTACTCATGGAGTGATCAGGATACATAATCTTTTATATTATTCTCAAAGTTTCCTCATACCCCTCTACCCTTCATCCCTCCTTCTGCTCCCAGACACGGGAAACCACCAATTTTCCTTTTGTCACTATAGATTACTTCTAGTTGTTACAATTTTATATAGATGGAATCATACAGTACCTACTCGCCTGTGTCTGGCCTTTTTCACCTAGCAGATTAATTTTGAAATTTATTCACATTTTGTGGTATCAGCAGTAGTTCGTACCTTCTTATTGTTGAGTAGAATTTAATAATATACAATTACATTTATTATTTTTTGATTCAACTCTTAATAGATATTCATCATTTGATGAGTTGTTTCCAGTTCTTAGCTATCATGAACAAAGCTGCAAGGAACATTTGTATACATGTCTTTGTGTGAATATATGTTTTAATTTATTGGGCGAGATGCCTAGGTATAGAATGGCTAGGAGAGGTTAAACTTTTAGATAAAACTGCCAAATCATGTTTAAAAATTTCTGTATAATTTTTCATTCCTATCAGCAGTGAATGAGTTTCAGCTGCTCAACATCTTCCTCAATCCTTAGTCATGACAGTACTTGTAATTTTAGCCATTCTAATGACTGTGTTGTGGTGTCACACTAGGATTTTATTTTTTAAATGCTTTTATTAAAATGGCTATATTTATTAACATAGCCATTCAACATCTCAGCAACCACTTACAGAATAGAATGGAACAGAGAGGAAAATAGCTCCCCTACCAAAATTTTTGTGCTTCCTTAGGAATTCTTCATTGTTGCCAGCTCACTGAGATCTTCAAGCGAGTGTTTTTAATTAACTTATTCTTACTTTATCTTATTTTTTTGTAGAGATGGGGTCTCCAAATGTGGCCCAGGCTATTCTCAAACTCTGGGGCTCAAGCGATCCTCTCACCTTGGCCTCCCAAAGTGCTGGGATTACAGGTGAAAGCCACTGCACTCAGCCCAGTTGTTTTTTAAATTTTGTTTAGTTGTCAGCTTTTCTAGATGTTCTCAGCAGAAGATCTAGTCCAAATTTCTTGGTCTACCATTATTGTATATGAAAGCCTTTATTTTTATTTATCATAGAGATGGGGGTTCCCCTATATTGCTCAGGCTGCTCTTGAACTCCTGGCCTCAGGCGATCCTCCTGCCTTGGCTTCCCAAACTGCTGGGATTAGAGGTATGAGCCACTGAAAAACTATAAATAAATACACACATAAAAATGCAAAAATGATAATTGTACAGTTTCATAAATTTTCACAAAGTGAACACATAGTGTAACCACTAGCTGGGTCAAAAAAAAAGGGAGGGTGCTAGGTTACCTACAATATAATTTGTTGATGTGGTAAGTGATATAAAGAAAAACAGAACAAGGGTTTGTAAAGGGTGTTATCTTAATTCAGGTATTTGGGGAAGTCTTTCGAAGGAAAAGATGTTGGAACAGAGGATACATCCATGGAGGAATGGAGTAAGCCATTCATAATTCTGCAATAGGAGAGCCCTAGGCAGGGGAAAAGGCAAGTGCAAAGGCCTAGAGGCTGGAATGTGTTACGCATGTTCCGTGAAAAGCAAAGATACTCTGTCCTTCCGCCTGAAGGACTTCCATTAACATTGCCATTGTGTGGTTCTGCCGATGAGAAATTATTTTAGTTTCTGTATATCTGAAAATGTCTTTATTTTTTCTTAATATATGAAAGATATTTTAGACTTATGTGTTAGCAATGTTCTTATGTTGTATTTTAAAGATGTTGTTCCATTGCTTTCTCATTTGCATTGTTTCCTATGAGCAATCTGATGTCTTATTTTATCTTCTGTACCTAATGTGCATTTTATCTGGCTGCTTTTATGATTTTCTCTGTATCAGTGATTTTGAGAAATTTAATTATGATACACCTTGGTGACATTTTTTTGTTTGTTTGTTTGTTTCTTGTGCTTGGGGTTTGTTGAGCTTTTGAGTCTGTGGACCTTACACTTTTCATCAAACTTGAACATTATCTATTTAAATATCTTTTCTCTCTCTGCATACTTTGGGGACTATAATTGCATATCAATTAGGTCACTTGCATCACTGTTCATCAATACTCTTATTTTCTAATTTTATTTTTTTGTTGTATTTCATCTTAAGTAGTTTGTATTGCTACATCTTCACGTTGAATAATCATTTCTTCTCCAATATGCAATTTGTTGTTAATCCAACCCCTGGACTTTTCTATCTCACATTTTTCAGTTTGTATCTGTAGAAGTTAGATTTTGATCATTTTTATGTTTTCCATTTAATAACTACTCTTTTGAGTGGATGAAATCAATTACAATAACTGTCATAATGTTTTTGTCTACTACTTTTAATATCTATCAGTTATGGGGTAGTTTCAATTGTTTGACTTTTCTCCTTCTGATGAGTCCCATTTTCTGGCCTCTTTCTCTTTGCATGTCTGGTAACTCTTGAATGGATGCCAGGCATTGTGCATTTTACCTTGTTGAGTACTGAGAATGTGGGCATTCCTAGAAATGTTTTTGAGCTTTGTTTTAGTGTGCCATTAGCTTACTTGGAAACAGTTCAATCCTTTCAAATTTTACTTTTAAGATGTGTTAGGTAGGGAAGGAGCAGTGCTCCCTCTAAGACTCACTATTCTCACCATTGAGGCAAATCTTTTTTGTGTAGTCTACACAATACCTCATAAGTCATGAGGATTTCCAGTTTTAATGAAGGAGACAAGCACTGTTCCCAGTCCTTTGTGAACACCCAATGCTGTTATTTCTATTCATGATTCTTTCCCCAATCTGGCCTAGTTTCCTCACATACATGTACTGACCAGTACTCATCTGAATGCTCAAGAAAAACAATCTTTGCAAATTTCTCAAGTAATCTTTCTGTGGTGTTCTCTCTTCTACAGTACTCTGCCCTGCAAACTCTATACATCTTGGTCTCTCTGGATTCTCTCTGTGCAACTCTAGAACTCCTTGCCAAGCTTTGCCTAGCTTCCTCCTCCCTATATTATCATCCGGAAATTTTCTCAGGGCAGTAAGCTGTAACAATCATAGGATTCACCTTGTTTGTCTCCCTTTTCTCAAGGATCACAGTCCTTCATTACCTGGTATTCATTTTTCTGATAAAGCATTGTTTCATGTATTTTACCTGTATTTTTTATTGTTGTTTCAAGTAGTAGAATAAATTATTTTTTATTCAACTTTTATTTTAAGTTCCAGGGTACATGTGCAGGATGGGCAAGTGTGTTAAATAGATAAACATGTGCCATAGTGGTTTGCTGCACAGATCAACCCATCACGTAGGTATTAATCCCAGCATCCATTAGCTAGTCTTCCTTATGCTCTCCCTTCCCAGAACCCCCCAGCAGGCCCCACTGTGTGTTGTTCCCCTCCGGTGTGTCCATGTATTCTTGTAGTTCAGCTCCCACTTATAAGTGAGAACATTTGGTGTTTGATTTTCTGTTCCTGCCTTAGTTTGCTGAGGCTTCCAACTCCATCAGTGTCTCTGCAAAGGACATGATCTCATTCCTTTTTATGGCTGCATAATACTCCGTGGTGTATATGTACCACTTTTTTTTTAAATCCAATCTATCATCGATGGGCATTTGAGCTGATTCCATGTCTTTGCTATTGTGAATAGTGCTGCAATGAACGTACACGGGCATGTATCTTTACAATAGAATGACTGATATTCCTTTGGGTATATACTCAGCAATGGGATTGCTGGGATGAATGGTAGTTCTGCTTCTAGATCTTTGAGGAATCACCACACTCTCTTCCACAGTGGTTGAACTAATTTACACTCCCATCAACAGTGTAAAAGTGTTCCTTTTTCTCTGCAACCTTGCCAGAATCTGTTGTTTCTTGACTTTTTAATAATTGCCATTCTGAACGGCATGAGATGGTATCTCATTGTGGTTTTGATTTGCATTTCTCTAATGATCAGTGACGTTGATGTTTTTTCATATATTTGTTGGCCACATAAATGTTTCATTTTGAGAAGTATCTGTTCATGTCTTTTGCGTACCTTTTAATGGGGTTGTTATTTTCTTTTAAATTTGTTTAAGCTCCTTGTAGTCTCTGGCTGTTAGACCTTTGTCCGATGGATGGATTGCAAAAATTTTCTTCCAGTCTGTAGGTTATCTTTTCACTCTAATGATAGTTTCTCTTGCCGTGCAGGAGCTCTTCTATTTAATCAGATCTCATTTGTCAATTTTTGCTTTTGTTGCAATTGCTTTTGGTGTTTTCATCATGAAATCTTTGCCTGTGCCTATGACCCGAATGATATTTCCTAGATTTTTTTTCTGGGGTTTTCATAGTTTTGGGCTATACATTTCAGCCTTTGATTCACCTTGAGTTAATTTTTGTATAAGGTGTAAAGAGGAGATCCAGTTTGAATTTTCTGCATATGGCTAGCCAGCTCTCCCAGCACCGTTTATTAAATAGGTAATTCTTTCCCCATTGCTTGTTTTTGTCAGGTTTGTCAAAAATCAGACGGTTGTAGGTGGATGGTCTTATTTGTGAGTTATCTGTTCTGTTCCATTGGTGTATGTGTCTCTTTTTGTACCAGCACCATGCTGTTTTGGCCACTATAGCCTTGTAGCGTGGTTTTAAGTTGGGTAGTGTGATGCCTCCAGCTTTCTTCTTTTTGGTTAGGATTGTCTTGGCTATTTGGACTCTTTTTTGGTTCCATATGAATTTGATACCTGTTACTCAATCTTGATCAGAAGTGAAAGCCCCTCTCACAGAGGTATTCATTTGCAATTCCCTGATTACTAGTGATGTTGACCATCTCTTTACGTAGTTTGGGGCCAGTTGTATACTTTCCATGGCAAAGTGTCTCTTAAAATATTTTATCTATTTTTGATAGGTGTCTTTCTCATATTGTTATTGAGTTATAAGCATTATTCTTCCAAAGAGAAATAGGTTTTAATTTTATGAAGTCAAATATATCAGGGTTTTTTTCCCTAATGATGCTTTTTTGTGTGTGTTCTAAGAAATATTTGTCTACTCCCAAGGTTGCAAGAATGTTATCCTATATTTATTCTAGCTTTGTTTGTTTTTTTAGCATTTATATTTATGTATATGGTTAACTTCAGTTTATTTTGGTATATGTTTAATGTCAGAAAATGATTAATGCTCATTTCTGTTATCTCACAAATATCAGATGTACCAGCACAATTCATTGAAAAGACTTATTTTTCCCCTTTGAATTGCCTTTGCATCTTTGTCAAAAATCAATTGACCATGAATGTGTGAATCTATTCCTGAATCTGTTTTCAGTTTCATTTATTTATGTTTATCCTCCCATTATTATTGTAGTATCTTTATTAATGTAGCCTTAAATTAAGTCTATTGTTAAAATCAAATTTAATTGAGCAAGAATTATTTCAGCAATTGCTATGTGCCTAACCAGAGTGATGTGTTGTGTGAAATAAGATCATAAGATCATTTCACCCCTTTTATCCATGCCCCTCTCAACCCACAGCATATAAAACACAAATATACATATATTATATTAAATAAAATTTATAGAGTAAAATTTATTTGCTAATATATTCTAAATTTATTAATTAAACATTTAATATGCAGTTTTTAAAAAATATTTAATATGCAAAGTTTAAGTCTGAGGTCAAAATAGAATTTTTAAAATTCTAAATATTTTTAAGAACTTGGACGCATTTAGGTCATACCTTTATGGATAAAAAGGACTTATTTTGTGATACAAGAAATGAAGCTATTAACCCTGTCCTCAGTAGCAAAAAGACACACTCATAAAAAAGAATGTGATTCAGTCATTTGCAACAA
This sequence comes from Gorilla gorilla gorilla, assembly GCF_029281585.2. Classification (NCBI taxonomy): domain Eukaryota; kingdom Metazoa; phylum Chordata; class Mammalia; order Primates; family Hominidae; genus Gorilla; species Gorilla gorilla. The sequence goes on along the minus strand of NC_073235.2, from coordinate 42,120,131 downwards.
CGCGGATGGAACCAGAGGACATCTTAGTAAATGAAATAAGCCAGGAACAGAAAGACAAACTTTACATGATCTCTGTGGGATCTAAAAATCAAAACAATTGAACTCACGGAGATAGACAGTAAAATGATGGCTACCAGAGGCTGTGAAGGGTAGTATGAGGGTCAGTGGGGAGGTGAAGATGATAAATGGGTACAAAAAAAAATAGTTAGAATGAATGGACAAGGCCTTGTTATAGAAGCACAACAGAGTGACTATAGTCAATAATAATTTCATAGTACAATTTTCACCCATTTTTTCCATTTAGAAAAAAAAAAGTGAAGCTCACTGCCAGCACTCATTTCTCAGGGCAAACAGGAAATGGCTTAAAATAACTAAAAGAGTACAATCAGATTGTTCGTAAAACAAATGAAAAATGCTTGAGGGAACGGATGCCCCATTTTTCATAATGTGATCATTACACACTGCATACCTGTATCAAACCATGTCACATACCCCATAAATACATATACCTACTATGTACCCACAAAAATTAAAAATTATAATAAATTAAGACAAAGCATCTGATAGAGAGTACAATACAGCTAGAAGCTTAGAATTTCAGAGTGGTAAGGTCATTGTAGGCTAGAGTGGTTTCAAATAAAGAGAAAATTGAGTGAAGTCTTGACAGAAAAGTATAATTGGAAGGGTGAAAAAGACAGTTGAAAAGAGAAGGGTTTTGTAGAAATTGTTTTAGGGTAAAACTGGGGATATGGTGATTAGGTAGTTTGGGCATAATAATGTCAAAACGCTGGTCTTATCTAAATGAATAAAATGAATGGCCTGCTTATCCTATTTTAATATATTTATAGTGTATTACATAATATAGAAATAATACTACAGGGCCGGGCACAGTGGCTTACACTTGTAATCCCAGCACCTTGGGAGGCTGAGGTGGGCAGATCATTTGAGGTCAGGACTTCAAGGCCAGCCTGGCTAACATGGTGAAACCCGTTATCTACTAAAAATCCAAAAAAGTTAGCCAGGCATGGTGGCACAAGCCTGTAATCCCAGCTACTTGGAAGGCTGAAGCAGGAGAAACGCTTGAACTGGCGGAGGATGCAGTGAGCTGAGATCACTCCCCTGCACTCCAGCTGGGTGACAGAGGAAAGAAAGAAAATAAGGAAAGAAAGGAAGAAAGAAAGGAAGGAAGAAAGAAAGGAAGGAAGGAAGGAAGGAAGGAAGGAAGGAAGGAAGGAAGGACTGACTTGGTAGTTGTGGTCCACAGTAAATTTACAAGCCTGAGAGGGTGAGATATTACAGGAGGACTAGGGATGAAGATGCAAAAAAAAAAAAAAAAAAAAAGGAAAGTCTCAGGAGTCATCTGGTCCAACTTTACATCCAATGCAAAAAAAAAAAAAATCTCCCTTACAACAGCTTGGAAAATTGATGATACTTATTGTTTGCTCAACTATAAAGAGCTGGATACCCTACAAGGTAGAATATTCACTTCTTTGTAATGTTGTTTTATCTACACAGTACTTTTACATAGTGCCCTGTTCTTGTAACTGCTACTTACTTCTTCTATAATTTACTACTTAGACTCTATGGGATATTTCCTTTCACTCACAGCCCCTCTGGCTTTTGAAAACAACTATCCTAACTGTATATGTCTTCTATTGGCCAGACAACTAGTTATATAACTTGGTTTCCCAAACCTAGTTATTATCTCAACACTCTGCATTCTATGTATCTCTCTGAACATGTAATACAGACCTGCACTCATAAGTCCAGGTATAGCCAGACCACTGCAGAGCATGATTAAATAACTGCCTCCATTAATCAGGTGACTAAATGACTATTAATATAACAGGAGACAGCAATAACTTTTATGATAATCACATTCTGCAGTTGATCTTTATTTTGAGATAGCATAATACAGTGGAAAGGCCATAAAGTCTTGAATTACACAAACCCATTTCCTTGTTCAACTACATGCTGGTTATGAGACAAGTATCTCGACTCTCTGAGTTCCAATTTGCTTCCTAGTAAAATAGGGCTAATACCCTCTACCTTATAGGGCTATTATAAAGATAAATTTAGATAATATATGCACTGTGACAAACATATAGTGGCTGCTGAATAAATGCTAGTGAATTTCTCTTCTGCTTTGGATATGCTTACACACAGCTACAACAAGAGCTCAAACAGATATTGATGAATAGGTTGAATAAAACAAGGCCAAGAAAAGAGCATTGGAACATGGTGCTAGACAGTTTCCACCTGCCTGACACTGATTCATAAATTACCACCCTGGGTATGGGCACAGAAGTAGGCTCACATCCATCCCATGCACTATCAGCTAGCCCACATTGCTCTGGCTTGTCCACAAGGACAGCTGAGAACTTGTCAAACGTTTTTCTAAAATCCAGATGCATTATTTCTGGAGCATTTCTTTCATCTAGCTGTCTGGGAGCTATATCAAAAAAGGAAATAAATTTAGTTTGTTATGTTTCATTTACAGAGATCATGCTGAGACCAAATGTTATGTTCTTCCTTTTCTGAGTGTTCACAGACCATCTGTTCTGTAATCTGGACTATACACTTTTGGGAATCTACATCAGGTGCTATAATTTTGGGCATCTTTAATGTTTACCTTTATGGAAGCTGAAGAATTTATTCTTCTGCAGCTTTCTGGTTTCTTCTGTTTTCTTTCTATAATTCAAATATTATTTACCACTTCTTCAGTTAGTGGGATACTAAAGACTAAAGATTATTATTCTTTTAAAAATCTTTTTCTTGTTTCCAGTGGATAAGAATTATTATTCTTACAAAAGAAAATAGGAGAAAATTGAAGCTCTGTTTCTCTACTTGATGTCTATTGGCTATTAACATTACAACTCAAGCTCTGGTTCTATTCCTTCTTTTTCATTTTATTCTGGGCTTTAAAAGCCTTAGATTGCTCTTAATATGCTTTATTTCAGTCTATTCTGGGATTTAATGCTCTTTGTCTGGTTTTACAGTTCTAGGACACTATTTTGTATTTTTTTCTTGCTGTTTGATGTCTTTTGCTTTTGAAGTCATTGCTCACTGGAAAGTTTTTCTGTGGCCAAAATAATTTATTAGCTATAGCTCTACCTTTTAAAACTATGATCACTTGTGATTTCATCACTTACTTTTTATTTTTCCCCTAGAATGACATACATTTTCCTTGATCCTTATTCTTTTATAAAGTCTCTGCTCAAAGGAAAATACTTTCATTTCTCGTAAAATCTTGATACGTATTTTTCTAAACTTCATGAATATAAGTAGTATTCCCTACCTTGATGTGTTAGTCCATTGTCATTGCTGTAAAGGAATACTTGAGAATGGGTAATTTATTTTTAAAAAGAGGTTTATTTTGGCTCATGGTTCTGCAGGCTGTACAGGAAGCATGGTGCTACTATCTGCTTCTGGTAAGGGCCTCAGGAAGCTTACAATCATGACAGAAGGCAAAGGAGGAACAGGAAGTCACATAGCACTGGAGGGAGTCAGAGAAACAAGAAGTATCAGGCTCTTTTAAATAACCAGATCTCTCATTAACTCACAGAGTGAGAACTCTCTCATTACTGTGAGGATGGCATCAAACCATTCATAAGGGATCCTGTCCCATGATTCTAGCATATCCCACCAGGCTCCACCTCCAACATCAGGAATCTTATATTGACATGAGATTTGAGAAGGACAAACATCCAAACTATATCATTTTGTCCCTGCTCCCCAAATCTCTTGTCCTTCTCAAATTGCAAAACACAGTCATGCTTTCCCAATAGTCCCCCAAAGTCTTAAATAACTCCAACATCACTCAAAAGTAACATCCAAAGTCTCACCTGAGACTCAAAGTAAGTTTCTTTAACGTATGAACCTATAAAATCAAAACAAGTTATTTACTCTCAAGATACATTGGTGGTGTAGTCATTGGATAGATATTCCCATTCCAAAAGGGAGAAATTGGTCAAAATAAAGGAGCAACAGAAGCCACACAAGATCAAAACCCAGCCAGGCAGGCATTAAATCTTAAAGTTCCAAAATAATCCTTAATTCCATGTCCTGCATCCTGGGCACACTGGAGTGAAGGGTGGGCTTCCAATGCCTTGAGCAGCTACACCCCTTTGGCTTTGCAGGGTGCATTCTACATGGCTACTCTCACAAGTCGGAGTTGTATGCCTGAGGCTTTTCCAGGCTCAGGGTACAAGCTGCTGTTGGCTCTATCATTTTTTAGTCTGGAAGGTGGTAGCCTCATTCCCACAGCTCCACTAGGCAGTGCCCAAATGGGAACTCTGTATGAGGGCATCAACCCCGTATTTTCCATTGTCACTGTTCTAGTAGAGTTTCTCTGCGTGCACTCTGCCTCTGTGGCAGGCTTCTACATAGGCATCCAGGCTTTCTAATGCATTCTCGGAAATCTAAGTGGAAGCTGCCAAGCCTCCTTCACTTTGCATTCTGTGCACCTGCAGGATTGACACCACGTTGAAGCCACGAAGACTTATGGTACCAACGCTTACGGCACCAAGGCTTATGGCTTGCATACTCTAGAGTGGTGGCCAGAGCTGTGCTTGGGGCCCTTTGAGCCATGGCTAGAATTAGAGCAGTGGGAATGCAAGGAGCAGCCTCCCAGGGTGAGACAGGGCAGTGGTACCCTGGGCCTGGGCCATGTAACCATTATCTTCTTCTAGGAATCTGGGCCTGTGATGGGAGAAGCTGTCCCAAAAACTTTTGAAATGCCTTCAATGCATTTTTTTCATTTTCTTGGATATTAGTATCTGGCTGTCTTTTAGTCATGTGAATCTCTCTAGCACATAGTTGCTCTGCAGCTCACTACTATTCCTCTCCTAAAAATGCCTTTTCCTTCTTTGCTGCATGGCTAGGCTGCAAATTATCCAAATTTTTATTATCTGCTTTCCTTTTAAATATTAATATAATTTCCAACTTTAAGTGATTTCTTTGCTTTGTATCTGAACATAGGTTGTTAGAATGAGCCATGCCACATCTTGAACATTTTGCTGCTTAGAAACTTCAGCCTTCCACAAAGCCCTAGGACATAAAAACAATGCAACCATGTTCTTTGCTAGGGTGTAACAAGAATGACCTTTGCTCCAGTTCACAATAACTTTCTCATTTCCATCTGAGACCTCCTCAGCCTGGCCTTCACTGTCCATATTTCTATCAGCACTTTGGTCTCAGCCACTTAACAAGTTTCTAAGAAGCTCCAAACTTCCCTTCATCTTCCTGTTTTCAGAGACCAACAAACTCTTCCAACTTCTGCCTGTTGTGCAGTTCCACAGCTGCTTCCACATTTTTAGGTATCTTTATAGCAACACCCCACTCCTCAGTACCAATTTTCTATATTAGTTCATTTGCATTGCTATAAAGGTATATCTGAGACTGAGTAATTTATAAATAAAAGAGATTTACTTTGGTTCGTGATTCTACAGGCTGTACAGAAAGTGTAGTGCTAGCATCTGCTTCTGGTGAGGGCCTCAGAAAGCATACGATCATAGTGGAAGGCAAAGGGGGAGTAAGCATGTCACATGGTGAGAATAGGAGCAAATAAATAAATAAATATATATATAAATAAATAAAAGAAGAGGAAGTTCTAGGCTCTTTTAAACAACCAGCTCTCATGGGAACTCATAGAGCAAGAACTTACTCATCACCACGATGATGGCACCAAACCACTCATGAGGGATCTTCCTCCATAACCCTAACATTTTCTGCCAGACCTCACCTCCAACATTAGAAATCACATTTCAACATGAGATTTGGAGAGGACAAACATCCAAAGTATACTACATCGATATTAGGAATTCTCAAATGACTTCGTCGTCTTAAATTTTCTAGGCCAAGGTTCTCCTGACTTCAACTTTATCAGTCAGTTTTTCCTTTTGGTCAAAGCATTTACATATAAATTGATTTACTCATCAACATATTGTAAGATGAGCCTAATAATAATAATAATACTTAAAATTCACAAATTATTCCCTTTGTGTCATAGGTGTTTTAAACATTTAATATATATTTCCACATTCTTTTCCCACCCCCCACAAAACTCTATGAAATAGGTATACTAGTTATTTATGTTACAGTCGACTGTGGCTTTGCAACTTTAAATAATATACCTTAAGATATAATCAAGTTAATGGTGTTGCTAGTACTCAAGATGAGGTAGGCTGACTTTAGATTCTACACATTATGTCTCTGTTAAAGAAAGTCTGTCATTTTTTAGATGCTTTACTTAGAATAGAGTAAGATTATGATTATTTGAAGCCCCTCATAACTACTTTTGTCTCTTTTCCAGCTTGTAAGTTTGAAAAACATTATCCATATTCTTTTCCCATCTTACTATTTTGTGTGTATGTGTTTTATAACACATGATTTTCTAATTTTTAATGTGCTCGAATGCTGTACATATTGATATTCATTAATTTAATTCTAGTGGTCTGATATAAACTGTCTTATGCATGAATAATCATATAGCTGATTTCCAAACCTAGTTCTAGATATCTCTTATCTGATTTATTTCCCATTGAGTTTTTTTGATGTATAATACAGCAGTAAAAACTATTTTTAACCTTTGACCTCTGTTTGTAAAAATTGTTCTCATATTTAAAAAAAATTCCCCTAGATATATACATTGCATTATGAGTAAATTCCAAACTGTTCTGGTGAATTAAATGTATATTATCATGTAGTGACCCGCTTTTTTTCTAGTATTGCTTATGCTTTAATGCCTATATTGTCAGATATTAATAAACCTAAAGCAAATTTATTTTGGTACCTTTTTTATTTATATTTTCAATCTTTTTGTTATTTCTGATAAAGAGTGTATAAATTAATTTTGCTTAACCATAGGTTGACAAACTTACCTTACAATTGAAATTTTTAATCCATTTATATTTATTGTGATTATATACAGAGTTGGATATCTCCCCAGACTGGTTTTTTAAGATGTAATTTATATACAATAAAATTTATCCATTTTATGTGTATAATTCAACGAATTTCAGCCAATTTCTAAACCCATGGAAATTCATGGAAACCCATCATCTTTATTAAGATATAAATTATTAAAAGCTCTTTCTTCTTTCTAATAAATTCTCACTCACTATTTCCAGATTTAATCATTGTTCTGATTTGTATTGCCAAATATTATTTTTGCCTGTTTAGAATCACACAATGTTTGCCTCAGTGTCTGCTATGTTTGTTTAAATACAAGTTTTTAATATTTGATCATGTTATTGTATGCTTTCCCTTTTATTACTAATTAGCATTCAATTGAATTTTTTTACTAATGCAATAATTTTTGATACATATTTTACATATTTATACATGTGATATTTTATTAAAGGCATAGAATGTGTAATGATCAAGTCACGGTATTTGGGGGTATCCCTTACCTTGAGTATTTATTATTTCTCTGTTTTAGGAACATTTGATATTTTCTCTTCTAGATACTTTGAAAGATACATTGTTGCTAATATAGCAACCTATTCTGCTATCAAACATTAAAACTTATACCTTCCATCTAACTGTGTGTTTATTTGCATCGATCAACCTCTCTTTATCCTGCCCTGCCACTCATACATCCTCCACAGCCACTGGTATCTATCTATCATTCTACTCTCTACTTCTATGAGATCAATGTTTTTTAACTCTCACATGTAAGTGAGAACATGTGATATTAGTCTTTCTGTGTATGGCTTATTTTACTTAGCATAATCACTTCCACTTCCATCCATGTTACTGCAAATGATATGATTTTATTTTTGTGTTTGAATAGCATTCCATTTTGTATATCTACCATATTTATTTATCCATTCATCCACTGATGGGCACATAGGTTTATTCATATTTTTATTATTGTGAATATTGCTGCAATAAACAAGCAAGTGTGGGTATTCCTATGATATACTCATGTCTTTTTTTTTTTTTTTTTGGTAAATACCCAGTAGTAGGATATATTCCCAGTAATAGGATTGCCAGATTGTATGACAGTTCTATTTTTAATCTTTTGAGAAATCACTATACTGTTTTCCATAGTAGCTATGCTAATTTACATTCACATCAACAGTGTATAAGAGTTTTCTTTCTGTCCTCTTCACCATATGTTATATTTTGTCTTTTTAATAAAAGCCATTCAAACTGAGGTAAGATTATATCTTCTTGTGATTTTGATTTGCATTTTCCTGATGATTAATGATGCTGAGTATTTTTTTCATATAACTGTTGGCCATTTGTATGTCTTCATTTGAGAAATATCTATATATGTCTTTTGCCCATTTTTTATGGGAATATTTGTTTTTTATTGCTATTGAGTTGTTTGAGTTCATTGTTTATTCTGAATATTAGTTCCTTGTTGGATGAATAGTTTGCAAATATTTTCCCCCATTCTATGGGTTGACTCTTCACTCCACTGATTGTTTCCTTTGCTGTGAAGAAGCTTTTTAGTTTAATATAGTCCCATTTCTTTATTTTCATTTGTGAGTTTTACATCTTAATAATAAAATTTCCCATGAACAACATGCTGAAATGTTTTCCATATGCTTTCTTATAATAGTTTTATAGTTTTTGGTCTTTTGTTTAAATTTTTAATCTATCATGACATGACTGTTTCATATGGTTCGAGAGAGAGGTCCAGTTTCATTCTCATGCATATGGATATCCAATTTTCTCAGCACCTTTTATTGAAGAGGGTGTCCTTGCCCCGGTGTATGTTCTTGTTCTTGGGACCTTTGTTGAAAACCAATTGGCTGTAAATATGTGAATTTATTCCTGGATTCTCTATTCTGTTCCATTGGTATATGTGGTTTTTCTGTTGTTGTTGTTGTTTGTTTGTAGTTTTTGTTTTCTTTCTTACAAACACCATGCTGTTTTGATTAGTACAGTTACTACTTTGTAACATATTTTGAATTCAGGTAGTGTAATGCCTCCAGGTTTTTCTTTATACCCAGGATTGCTTTGACTACCGGGGCTCTTTTTTCATTTAATACAAATTTTAGAATTTGTTTCTAATTACGTGAAAGAATGAGGTTGGCATTTTGACAGAAATTATACTGAATCTATAGATTGCTTTGGGAAGTATGAGCATTTTAATAATATTAATTTTTCCAATCCATGAGCATAAGATATCTTTTCATTCAGTTATAATCCCTCAAATTTCCTTTATCAGTCTTATGTAGCTTTTCTTGTAAATGTCTTCTAACTCCTTAGTTAAATTAATTATTACGGGTTTTTTTTTCTGTCACTAATGAAAATGGCATTTCTTTCTTGATTTCATTCTCAGCTAAATCATTATCAGTGTGTAAAAACGCTATGGATTTTTGTGCATTGATTCAGTATCCTACAACTTTCCTAAATTCGTTTATAAGATCTAAGAGTTTTTTGGGGGGAGCCTTTATGTTTTTCTAAATATAATGTCATCTACTCTGGAAAGAGAGATAATTCAACTTCTTCTTTTCCAATTTAGATGCTTTTTATTTATTTCTCTTATCTGATGTCTCCGGCTAGGACTTTCAGCAGTTGGTTGAATAGGAGTGGGGAAAGTGACATCCTTGTTTTATTCCAGTTCTTAGAAAAAAGAATTTCAGCTTTTCCCCATTCAGCATAATGTTAGTTTTGGGTTTGTTATTTTGCATAGCAATGTCTAGTTGGTTGAGGCACTTTGTATGCCTTTTTTTTTTTTCTCCTGAAAGCCAAACACGTGCAGAACAGTACAGAACAAAGTAAATTATTTTTGTGCCTGAGAATGAGCATGTTCTTCTTTCTTCTAGGTCTTAAATGCAGGCCATTGAGTTAGAAGTTGTCCTGTGTTTGAGATTTATTTGTTTACTTTTTTACTTTTCATTTTTTGTGGGTATATAGTAATCATCACATCAGGATAAATGGTGTATTCATCACCTCAAGCATTTATCCTTTGCATTGCAAACAATCCACTTATACTCTTCTAGTTATTTTTAAGTGTACAATTAAATTATTGACTGTAGTCACCCTGTTGTGCTTTCAAATACTAGATATTATTTATTCTAACTAGTATTTTGTACCCATTAACCATCCCCACTTTCCCCCAAAACTCCCACTACCATTCTCAGCCTCTGATATTATCATTCTACTCTCTATTTCCATGAGTTTCATTGTTTTAATTTTTAGCTCCCACAAATAGGTAAAAGCATGTGAAGTTTGTCTTTCTGTTCCAGGCTTATTTTACTTAACATAATGACCTCCAGTCCCATCCGTGTTGTTGCAAGTGACAATATCTAATTCTTTTTATGACTGAATAGTATGCCATTGTATATATGTAATACATTTTCTTTAGCCATTCATCTACTGAGGAATACTTAGGTGTCTTCCAAATATTGGCTATTGTGAATACTACTGCAAAAAACATGTGAGTGCAGATATCTCTTTGATATACTGATGTCCTTTATTTTGGGTATATACCTAGCAGTGGGATTGCTGAATAATACGGTAGCTTTATTTTTTGTTTTCTGAGGAACCTCCAAATTGTTCATCATAGCAGTTGTACTAACATACATTCCCAGCAACAGTATATGAGGGTTCTCTTTTCTTCAAATCCTCACCAGCATTTGTTATTGCCTGTCTTTTGGATATAAGCCATTTTAACTGGGATAAGATGATATCTCATTAATGATCAGTGATGCTGAGTATGTTTACATTTACCTATTTGCCATTTGTATGTCTTCTTTTAAGAAATGCCAATTCAGATTTCTTGCCCATTTTTTGTACCAGATTATTAGATATTTTTCTATAGTGTTGTTTAATCTCCTTACATATTCTAGTTATTAATCTTTTGTGAGATGAATAGTTTGCAAATATTTTCTCCCATTATGAGAATTCTCTCTTCATTTTATTGATTGTTTTATTTGCTCTGTAGAAGGCTTTTAACTTCATTTGATCCCATTTGTCCATTTTTGCTTTGCTTGCCTTGCTTGCGGGGTATTACTCAAGAAATTTTTGCCAAGTCCAATGTCCTACAAACTTTCCTCAATCTTTTCTTTTAGTGGTTTCATAGTTTGATGTCTTATATAAGTCTTTAATCCATTTTGATTTGATTTTTGAATGTATTGAGAGACAAGGGCCTAGTTTGATTCTTCTTCATATGGTTACCCAAATTTCCCAGCACCATTTATTGAAGAGACTGTTCTTTCCCCAGTGTATGTTCTTGGAACCTTTGTCGAAAACGAGTTCACTGTAGATGTATGGATTTGTCTTTTGATTCTCTATTCTGTTCCATTGATAAATGTTTCTGTTTTCATGCCAATATCATGCTGTTTTGTAACTGTAGCTCTGTGGTATTATTAAAATCTGATAATGTGATTTCCCCAGTTTTGTTTTTTTCGCATAGAATAGCTTTGGCTATTCTGGGTATTTTTGGTTCCATATAAATTTTAGGATTTTTTTCTCTTTCTTTTAAGAATGTCATTGGTGTTTTGATAAGATTGCATTGCATTTGTAGATTGCTTGGGTAGTATGGACATTTTAGCAATATTAATCCTTCCAATTTAGGAACATGATATATCTTTCCATTTTCTGATGTCTTCTTCAATTTATTTCATTAGTGTTTAAAGTTTTCTTTGTAGAGATCTCTCACTTCTTCAGTTAAGATAATTTCTTGGTATTTTATTTGTGGCCATTGTAAATGGGATTACTTTTCTATTTCTCTTTCAGACTGTTCACTGCTGGCAAATATAAATGCTACCGATTGTTGTATGTTGATTTTGTATTCTGCAACTGTTTCAGATTTTTAATCATATAAGTAATGGCTAGTTTACCAGATAGTTTTTTTTTTTTTTCCTAACGTCTTCTTTACCCTCAGCTCTAGGGGCTGCCCATCAGGGAGGATTTCTTGCCATGTTCTTTCTCCTCTTTATTTTTTTCTTCAGTAGTACTTGATAGCTGTTTGTTAGTTAACACTTGTTAGTCTGAAGGTGGGTGGCTGATTAGGTAGACACTCTGTTCATAGGGACATGAGGACTGCTAAGTCTGCCTGCATTTCTCCAAGTCATTATTCTGAGCCATCACATATTCCTTCATTGCTCACACAACATCTTTCCCCAACTTTCCCTCTTAGCTGCGATGGGTTTTCATGAGTGTACATGGAATGATTTTATTTGTTGTCTGTCCCTATAGATGAAAGCTTTTGCTCCATAAGAGAGGTGGGGAGGAAGAATCTGAAGGCAGTTTGTGTCCCTCCTGCTATGGCTGCTCTTCTCCTCTCCTAGGTATATTCCACAAGGGATACTTTATTACAATCTTATCCAACCTTTTCAGTGAGCACACAGTGGCATTTTTAGAGAAAGACCACAAAAAGTGCTCAGCCTCCCCAGGTTCTGTGATTCCCAAAGACTCACACTCTTTCCAGTGCAAGATTGTAAACCTTTACCAATTCTTTAACCTCTCTAGATGAACTCTTGTTACCAGCATCTTGTTGTGTCTACCCCCAATTAACTCAGTGTGCATGTCTTGTTTTCCTAGATTTTGGCATCTGCCTCTCTTTAGATTTCAGACCAGTTTGTTCCCTGGTAATCTCACTTCAGATTAAAGGAAATTCATGACTTTGCATTTGTCTAGTTTTTTTTTTTTTTTTATGACTGGAAGTAATGCTTTTTTTAGTTTTCTAAATCCCTGAGAGGAAATCAGATGTCTTCCCAAATCCCATGTTCTTTTTTATTCCAACAAGTTGTTTTAAGGAATCCTTAAATGATCTTCTTCATATAATCATTATTTTTGCCTAAGACTATTTTATGTTTCTAAATTGGATATAGGTAAGGTTGGGGACAGATGAATAATATATATTTAAAGAGTGCATATTTAGTTGCGTTCTTATGTAAAAATGGAAAGGAGGACAGAGATAGTGATTACCTTTATCAACTAACAATTAATTTAATTTTCTTTCACATACTTGTGTTAAATAATGCAATGAAAAAGCATTACAGTAAAAGACAAGGTATCTGGTCCCTTTTCCTGATTTTGCTGATGTTTACATTTGTTAATGTATACATGTTTCTTTAGTTTTTGAGTTTCTGCTTTATCTCCCGTCAAAAGCTTTCTGATTGATATTAGATTTTTTTTTTTTTGTAATTGGAAGGCTTTAGTAATTATGTGATTATAAGTCACGTATTTTAGAACATTTTGGTGATAACTTTGTAATAAACATTTGTTTATCTTTCCAATCATTTAATACATTCATTCAATAAATATATACTAGTTATTTATTAAGCTTCTTTTTTTGGTAGGTATCATTACAGGCACAGGGTGACTAATGCATGGGTGACTAAGACAGACAAGGTACTGGTCTTGTAGAGTTTCGGTTTTAATTATCCAGAATAAAGAAATAATTAAACATAAGATTTTTCTCAATAAGGATTTAATGCAATTAATAAAATAAAATTAGCTAATAACATCTAGAATTATTATGTCAGTTACTATTATTTAGTCAAAGAGAAACTCTCCAATAGGTTGATATTTGAGTTAAGATCTCAAACATTTCAGAGGATCTAACTGTTATGAATATCTAAGAAACAAAGAACAGTAAATACAGATAGATGATTAGATAGATAGATAGATAGATAGATAGATAGATAGATAGATAGATATGTGTGTGGGGTGTTTATATATAAGTTATATAAATGTGTGTATGTAGATAGATAGATAATATTATATACAATGACTAATCAGCAAACAGTTTGAGATAGGTGAATGCTTTCTCTATTTTCACTCTAAGTCATTTAAATCTATTCCAGATGATCATTCATTCTGACTCTGGAATATATTAAAAGGTAGTGTGATATACAAGATGCACTTAAAAATCATTTTAATGTAATTCTCATAAAATAAGGCAAATTTGATTCAGCTTCTTTGTGCAATTAGGAAACACCTCAGATGTTCCAATCAATCAAAGCACTTGATCACTATTGCAAGTGGAGAAAGAGATGTAACATCATGGTCCGTTGCTAATGGGTTCTCCCACTGTTCTGATTAATAGCATAAGTTTCTACTATATCTAATTTAAGGTTTCTGAGTTAAATAGATTAAAAGGTTACTGAGAACTCAATGGTGTATTAGTGTGTGTGTGTGTGTGTGTGTGTGTGTAACCAATTATGTCCCTTTTAAACTTAGTTTTATCATAGTGCGATTTTTTATTTAAAAACTTTTTGGCTTGGCTGGGGGAGGGCAATTCTTCACATTGCACTTGGAGCAACATGATCATTTTATTAAATATTAAATATCCACAGGTGCTTTTGATTTTCTTAGTTGGCTGTTGACAGCAGCATAGTGTATGTAAGACAAACCTACAAACAGACAAATAAGCATTATTTGTGAAAATTGAAGGTTTGCATTCTAGTCTCATATATATTTTTAATGAACTACATGTCTCTGGTCAAGTTATTTAATATTTTCCATTTAATTTTTAATTTATTTTAATATTAAAAGTATCAAAATTCATTACCTCCATTAGTCGTTACCACTAGGAACCTGATATAATTTAAAAGACTATAAAGCTGTATGGCTATTTGTCAGTCAAAAGCTAAGGAAATTTTTTTGCCACATGAAATGCTATCTAGCTTGGGAGATAGGTGTTGCTCTTATCTATACCTGACTCAAAGTGAGAGGCCTTCACAAATATTTTTATGAAATTTCAACTTTCAATAAAATCCCATTACTTTTCCATCCTACACAATAATTAGAATGTCCCACATAAGTGGATGGTAAAAGATTAGTAGGCAATTTGCTTCTACAAACTTTATACTTTTCCTGGAAGGTTTGATATTCCACAGAGGCATGGTCCTTGGCACCCCAGGCCATAAACATCCATTTTTAATCTTTCTCAATCTATAGTCAATTAGATCTAAGTGAAAGTAACAGAGGAAAGCCATTATGCAGATGTATCCATTAAGAGTCATCTTTTCTTAAAGGTCATGGAGAAGGAGGTGCAAATTGCCTTATCTGACAGTTTTGCTTATAATTAATGTCAGGACTCTGATTTTTACTACTATAGCTCAGCATCTCAAGGTCAGAGATTCTGTGTTAGTACAATCCTATCCTTAACACAATATTTACAGACAACTATTCTATGCAAGTCCCTAAGCTTATAGAACTCATACTTGCCATATTGAAATCAATGAGTTATTTTTGGATACAGAGATGTCATTCATCCAAATAATTCTGAAAGGCCTCCAGGTATGTAGTAGTCTGAGAAAGTGAGACTTTTTTTGTAAACTTCAGTCAGTTGTTTGGGTACCTGAAATTTTAGGCATTTTTGGCTTAAAGTATCTCAAGGGGTCTTTTAACTTGGGAATTTAGGAAAATGACAAAAGGGATTATTTGAGAAGACAAAACAATTGTAAGAAAAGTGACATATAGGCTTAACTAATGGATAACTTGTTACAAAAAATATTAATTATGGCATAAATCTGACAAGCTTGATTTGTTTAGTTAATGAGTCTACTTTTAAAAACATTTTCTATTCCTCAGCCATGGGTACTTAGAGTTAGGTACTTAGTTATCTAGATCATGGATAGCTACTTAAACTGTTACTCACTTCACCCTTTGAGTTTATTGTATGCTCAGAGATTCTCAGCTTCTTTTGAAGGCTATTCCTTGTCTACTACCTTGCAGTGCTAGTATTTTACCAATTTTTTCTACATTTTTAGTATTCTCTTTGAGAGACATCATTCATTTCCATGCTTTGACTGCCACATATGTGTTAAGAGCCCCATACATACTAATAAATCTCAGGTATATATCTCCAGATCAGACTTCTCTTTTGAGCTCCAAATCTTTAGTGCCTTCTTGATATCCTTACATGGATATTCCATGGACATCTATAACAAGACTAGATACAAAACTATACTCATGATATTTTCTCAAACTTTCTCTTTTCTTACATTTCTATCTTGGTCAGTTTCTCATTCTTCCTCTAGTTATCCCCGACTATTACGAGTAACATCCACTCATTGACATAGACCTAAAATAGATTTATTTAGGCACATCTCTAATTTAACCTTTATCCTTTTTGGTGGGATTCTTATCTATGCTAGTTTGGAATACTGCAATAATCACCTAATTGGTCTTCTTCTTATTAATGCACAAGATACTGCAATGCTGCTAAGTTGATCATTCTAAAGTGGAAAACTTATTATGTTATTTGCCTACTGTACATTTTTCAGTATTTTCTCATTTCCTCTGGGAAAATTCCAAATTTATTTCAGTAGTACTTCCATTCATTAATTTATTTTTAATAAAGTGACCATTTACAAAGTATAGGTAACTTCCTAGACCCTGAGGCCATAGCTGTGAAGGAAGCATGAGTTTGACCCCTACTCATGTCTCTAAACTTTCTGTTCCTGCAGTCCTCTTCCCTGACCATCACACAGTAAACTTCAGCCATACCGAAATCTCTGCTATCTCAGAAAAGCTACATGATCTGCAAAACTCCTGTGGACAACTGCTTCCTTCTGTATCATTTTTCTCATTCTCAAGCCCATATACCTGGTCAACTTCGAATTATCTTTTAAAACTCTATTTAGCTACTGTCTTCTCCAGAAAGTAAAAAAAGGCTAATAAGTTGCAAAAGAAATAGGAGAAGAACCATGGATCATCCAGGGTAGTAGAATGCAGAACACTGTTCTCCAGACTTGTCTGGTATTATGTCCCATCCTCTTGTGGCACCTTGTCTTGGGACAAAACACTATTTCAAAAACATTAGCAGAAGCCCAGGCAACACAGTGAGACTCATTAAAACATGCAATTATGGTGTGAAAAATCAGAATCATGGCATGTCTTATTTCCCAGAAAGCTGGTCCTCTTAATGCTTCCTTAAGTGTGTATCAAAGCTGAGTACGCAGTGTGCACAGAGTACACTGCAGAACACCTTCAAGCCCGTCACAAGTTTTGATCAACAATTGAGTACATGCACATTAACAAACATGTAATAAAGGCTTATATAAAAATGGTTTAGCTCTGAGTATGCACTCTTGGTATTAATTATATAACACTGTTATTATTGTGTGTCTGCACATTTCTACCATAACAACATTTTGTGCCTTCAGATGATTAATCCTAACTTCTGGATGACCTTGAAAGCCCTCTTTGCTCCATCTCCAATCCACAAACCTGCAATATCATTGATCTTATTTGTTTACAAATAAATGTATCTTTTACTCTTAAACAGTTGGCTCCCTTTAAGCAGGGACAATATCTTATTAGTTTATATAATCATGACACTTGGCACAGAGTCTAGGAAATGTATGTAGCTTGATAGTATGTGTTGAATAAATTATTGATCACATTGGTGAATATTTGTTGAGCACTTTCTATATGCTGGCCTCTGTATTACATGATGGGGATATACTGGTGAACAAAAAGATTCTGGCCTCATAGAATCTCACACTATAATGTTCAAAGTATATAAAGACAAGGCTGGAAAGTTGCACAGCAGAAGCTTTGTTATGGCTATTATTTCATTGCCTTGTGACCTGTCCTATGGATATCCATAGAAACATTTGCTTTTATTACTGCAATCTGGGCTTGTTTCTTTCTTTATTCTTTACATTCTGCTCCATTTGTGATCCGCCTCTGGGTGTTTTCTTAATAATGAAATCTCTTAGACCTTAAGTAAGCAAGGCCACTGATTACTGCTTTGTACATTGTGCACTTTCTCACATTCACAAATACTACATGACATGATTGGCATCCCCTGAAGTTGTGCAAGTCAACATGCCAGCTCACAAACTTAGAATCACTGCATGAGCTTAAAATACAGATTTTGAGGCTCCATCGCTCAAGAATCTGATTCTGTAAATCTGGAATAAAGCCAGATATGTGATTTGTTTTACAGCCATCCCCTTTCTCCCGCATTCCTGCTGTTCCCTATTCCCTTAGCCTTCCTTTTTTACCTTGTGATTCTGATGATCTACCATGTCTGAAAACCACTTCTCTGAGCCATGGATAATTGGCTGTATGGAGACTCCCTTGAAAATCACTGCAGCAATTCCGGTTATATTGTGCAATTCACATTCTGAGATTTCCTGACTAAACTACCGCTAATATGAATTTAAATTAGCTTTACACTCCATACATTCACCTAAAATAGAATACGGAATTGTCTTTAAATAATTTTGCATCCCAATTTCCATATTTAGTCTCCAGACAATTGGATCTGGCCACCATCGTGAATTTCATAGTTTTCCGCCCGTCTCATTTTGCATTATTCCTGTCCTAGTTAATTCTGAATCATGTATCTCTAGAACTATTTCAATTATTTCTTAACAATTATCTCTGCTTTAGTCACTTGGCCCTCTATTCCATTTTTTTCCCTTATTTTTTTTTCCCCGAGATGGAGTCTTGCTCTGTCACCCAGGCTGGAGTGCAGTGGTGTGATCTGGGCTCACTGCAACCTCCGTGCCTTGGGTTTAAGCAATTCTCCTGCCTCAGTCTCCAGAGTAGCTGGGATTACAAGCATGCATGGCCACACCCAGCTAATTTTTGTATTTTTTGTAGAGATGAGGTTTCGCCACGTTAGCCAGGCTGGTCTCGAACTCCTGACCTTGTGATCTGCCCACCTCGGCCTCCCAAAATGCTGGGATTACAGGTGTGAGGCACCGTGCTTGGCCTCATTTTTTCCCTTCTTCATGAGTGATTTATCTGGAAAACAAACCTGATTACAACTCTCAAACTTAAAAATGTTAATTGGCTCCCCATTAAGTCTAAACTCCCTGACATGAAGTTTAAAGTTATCCTCAATTTAGTTAAAACTATTTTTCTATCATGTTTCCTAATATTATGTTTATCATTTACTTTGTCCACAGAAAGCTACTAGCCATTCCCTAAACACATTACACATTCTCATCATTCTTTGTTTATGTTATTTCCTCTGCCTGAATGCCGCCTTCTTTCTTTTTTTTTTCCTATTCATCAATGGATAATTAAAATGTTACTTCTACTTCTCTGCTCAAATGTGCTTTTTTTTCTCAAGATTTTTGTTAGCTTTGTCTTGTGTGTATATTTTGGGGGTATAATTTTATGACATGGGTGAATATATCAATAAGATGACAGAATAAGAGCTCACTCACTTTTATTCCCTAACAACAACAATAATTTTGTATTCATCCATAGACAAAAGTCTCACTGTGGAAGCCCTGGGATTCAGGCAGGAGGTTGCAAAACCCTAATGGAGCCCAAGACCTAGGAGGAATATTTTGAGAATTCAAACCCATACCCAGGTGGCAGGAGTACCAGTGGTGATCCCAAGTTCAAACCCAGAAATTGCTCTGTTCCTCAATGGCTTGGCTACAACCCCTTTTGGCCATAAGCCTGCAACCAAAACCATCTGCCAAGGAGAATCACCCACACTAGTGCCTTGACAGAAAGGCTCATTTGCCCACTGATATTGGTCTCAGCAGTGAAAGTAAAAGTTAGCCTGTAATTTGGCTCTACCCCACTTTAGTTGTTGTTCCAACGTAGTACTATTCACACAGTGACCCAGAGAGAGACTCACTCATCTGAGCTACAGGGACCAGCTTGCCAGCCTCTGTCCCATAGCATATTCTGAAGAGGCCCTGTGTTTGTTACAGACTCTCTCTGCTACAGCCTGGGAGCCTCCACACCTAACATGAAGACTTGATTATCGGTGCCACCATGAAAACTTGCCAGCCTTCATCTCATAGAAGATTATGAGGGAATTTATGATTATGAGAGTATGAGACAACAAGCAGGCACTAGTTCTGCCATATCAAGGAATTTAGTCAGCACTCCTTACAGACTCAAAGCTCATCACCAGACCACATTCATGGAGGGTGGTGGATCTCAACACTACATTTCTACTGAGCATAACAGTCAGTCCACCTGTCCTGATCTACTTAACCTTGGGGCCTCTCCTACAACCCTTTCCAACTGCTGAACCCAAATAAGGGTGCTTTCTGGCCAGAGAATACATCTTGTGTCCCAGCTGCATCAAAAGTGATTGCAATGCCCATCCAGAAGTACAGCCTGATTGGACAGTTTAGCCAGTGGTCTCCCTGTATTGCAGAACCTAACTTGCTGCCTCACATAAATTCAGACCAAAGACAGCAGCCCAGACATCTAAAGAACCTAAAAGGAAGCTTTGCCTCCCTAGGGTCAATACCAGCCAGCCCAATCAGAATCATAAGATATAATAAATAGTAAAGGTCTATCCCTCTCAAAGAAGATCTGTAAAAACTGAAAATGGTGTCTGTCTCCACAAAGGTGCAAACATCAATACAAAAACATAACAAATACAAAGACTCAAAAAATTATGTCACCTCCAAAAGAAACAAACAAATCTCCAATAATAGACATTAAAGAAAGGAAAATCTATAATATTCAGAAAAAGGAATTCAGAATAATCCTCTGTAAACAGTTCAATGAACTCCAAGAATATATGCATGACATATTAAATGAAACCTGAAAAACAATACATAAACAAATCAAGTAGTTTTACAAAAAAATAGAAATCTTAATAATGAAAAATATCATGACTTAACTGAAACATGCAAATAAAAAGTTTGAACACCTAGCATGATCAAGCTGAGGAAAGAATCAGTGAACTTGCAAAAAAAAAAATGAATGAAAAAGAATATAGAAAGCCTATGTGCCTATGCTACATGAAATACGGCACATCATCAAGAGATCTAAGCTACATATATAATAGGAATTCAAAAAGTACAAGAAAGAGAAAATGGGCCAGAAAACATATTTACAGTAATAATGGATTAAAGAAATAAATAATAATGAAAAACTTTTCTAATCTGAAGAAAGAAGCCATCATCCAGACACAGGGAGCTCATTAATCTTCAGTAAAATTTAATCCAAAAAGGAGCTTATCACAACACATAATAATCAAATTCTTAAAAAATCAAAGACAAACAAAAATCCCAAGATCAGCAAGATATAAAAATACATCACAAATAGAGGAGTTCTAGTATGGCTATCAGTGGACTTAGCAGAAACCCTGCTATGCAGGAGAGAGTGAGTGGTATATATTCGAAGTAGTGAAGGTAAAAATCTGACAACCAAAAATATTTTACTCAAAAAAGCTTTGTTTCAGGAATAAAGGAGAAAAGAAAAAACTTTCACAGATAAACAAAAGTCAAGGAAGTTCATCACCACTAGGCCTGCCTTAAGAAAAATTGCTTAATACAGTTCTTTAAGATAAAATGAAAGCCTGCCAATTAATAAAATTAAATGTATATAAGCACAAAACTTAATGATGTAAGTAATAATGAGAAATATTCAGAACACTAGGACTGTAATGGTGATACATAAAGCAACTTTATCCCTACTATAAAGGATAAAAGACAAAAGTATTAAAAATAATAGCTAAAATAAACTGTGTAGGGATACATACAATATTACAAAATTATGTACATTTAAACATCAAAAACATAAAATGTAGGTGAGGACAAAAAGTGCAGAATTTCTAACACAGTGAAACCCCATCTCTACTAAAAATACAAAAAAATTAGCCGGGCGTGGCAGCGGGCGCCTGTAGTCCCAGCTGCTCGGGAGGCTGAGGCATAAGAATGGCATGAACCCGGGAGGCAGAGCTAGCAATGAGCCAAGTTCATGCCACTGCACTCCAGCCTGGGCAACACAGCGAGACTCCATCTCAAAAATAAATATAAATAAATAAATAAATAAATAAATAAATAAATAAATAAATAAATAAATAACAAAGGAGTTAATTCATCAAGAGGATATAACAATAGGCAGCCAAGGTCAAAACACCTAAATAAATAAATATTGAAGGATCTGAAAAGAGAGATAGATTGTGATTAAATAATAGTAGGGGACTTCAATATTCTACTTTCAATAATGGACAGATCATCCACACATTAAATTAATAAGGGAACATTGGATTTGAACAACATTTTAGACCAAATGGACCTAACAGATATATACAATGCATTTTATCGAACAGCAGTAGAATGTGCATTTTTTTGTCAAGAACACACAGAACATTTTCCAGGATACATTATGTGGTAAACTACAAGACAACAAAGGATTAGCAAATTTAAAAAAGATTGGAATCATATCAATTACCTTTTCTAGACACGATGGTATGAAACAATAAAGCAGTAACAGGAGAAAATTTGGGGATACGTATGAATACATGGAAATTAAATAGCATGCTCCTGAACAACCAATGGGTCAATGAAGAAACTAAAAGAAAAATTAAAACATATTGAGACAAACAAAAAGATATACATTATAATAAAACTTGTGGAATGCCTGTATCAGAAAAAGAAAGAAACATTACAAATATACAGCATAATGTTTTCCCTCAAAGAATTAGAAAAAGAAGAACAAGCTAATCTCAATTTTAGAAGAAGGAAAGAAATAATAAACGGCAGAGCAGAGATAAATAAAATAGAGTCTAGAAAAATAATATAAAAGATCAATGAAACTAAGAGTTGATTAACAAGATAAACAAAATTGACAAAGCTATAGCTAAACAAAAGTCTCAAATAAATAAATCAGAAATGAAAGAGAAAAGATTACAACTGACACCACAGAAATGAAAAGGATCATAAGAAACTGATATGAACAATTCTAGGCAAAAAACAAAAGCAAAACTCAGGTGTAATGAATAAATTCCTTGACACATGCAACCTACAAAAACTGAATCATGAAGAAACAGAAAATCTTAGCATACAAATAACGAGAGAGGAGATTGAATCAGTAATAAAATATTTTCAAACAAAGAAAAGAACAGGACCTGATGGCTTTACTGCTGCTAAATTCTACCAAACTTTTAAAATGACTTAATATCAATTCTTCACAAACTAGTCCAGAAAATGGAAGAAGAGGGAATACTTCCCTCTTCCCCCCTTACTCTGGTATCAATGCGAGACCAGCACATCACAAGAAAAGAAAACTGCAGGCCAATATTCTTGATAAGCATAGATGCAAAAACCTCAAAAAAAAAAAAAAAACAGCAAGTCAAATTTAACAACAAATTAAAAGGATCACTCACCAAAATCAAGTGATATTTATCCCTGGGATGCAAAAAGGATTACATACTCAAATCAACAAGTGTGAAAAAACCACATTTACAGAATGATGAACAAAAATCGTATGATCATCTCCATAGTTGCAGAAAAATATTTAACAAAATTCAACATTATTTCATAATAATGAAAAACCCTCTCAATAAATCAGGTATAGAAGAAATGTACCTCAACACAATAAAGGCATATATGACAAACCCACAGCTTACATCATGCTTAACACGAAAATTTTAATATGTCTTCTCTAAGATCTGAAAGAAGACAAGGATGTCCCATCTTGCCATATCTATTTAAGATAGCATTACACATTCTAGCCAGAACTTAAAATCCTAAATTCTAACTGGAATCAGAAATAACATTCTAATTTTTTTTTCTTTTTTTGAGATGGAGACTTGCTTGTTGCCCAGGCTGGAGTGTAGTGGCATTATCTCGGCTCACCACAACTCCTGCCTCTTGGGTTCAAGCAATTCTCATGCTCAGCATCCTGAGTAGCTGGGACTACAGCGACTCGCCACCACACTCAGCTAATTTTTGTATTTTTAGTAAAGACAGGGTTTCTCCATGTTGGCCAGGCTGATCTCGAACCCCTGACCTCAAAAGATCCACCCACCTCAGCCTCTCAAAGTGCTGGGATTACAGGCACGAGCCACTGCGCCTGGCCAACATAATCTTATATATAGAAAGCCCTAAATATTTCACCAAAAACTATTAGGACTTATTAAAAAATTCAGTAAAGTTTCAGGATACAAAATCAGCATGCCAAAATTAGTAGTGCTTCTCTACACTAACAACAAACTTATCAAAAAATAAATAAATATAACAATCCCATTTAAAATGGCTACAAAAAAATAAATAAAATACTTAATAATAAATTTAACCAAGAATGTGAAAGACCTGTATGCTGAAAACTATAAAATATTAGTAAAAAAAAATTGAGGAAGAAACAAATAAATGGAAAAATATTTTTTATTTATGTATTGGAAGAATTAATATTGTAAAAATGTCCATGTTACACAAAGCTATCTACACATTTATTGAGATCTCTATCAAGATTCCAATGTCATTTTTCAGATATACAGAAAATAACTATCCTAAAATGTATGTGAACCATAACAAAAAGCAAATTGCCAAGGCAATATAAGAAAAGAGAACAAAGCTAGATGTATCTCACTCCATGATTTCAAGCTATACTTTAAAGCAATAATATTTAAAATAGCATGGCACTAACATAAAAATAGACACATCAACCAATGGAACAGAATAGCAAGCCCAGAAAAGAATCCATACCTCTGCAGTCAATTGATTTTCAACAAAATTACCAATAATATACAATGGAAAAAGTATAATCTCCTCAATAAATGGTGCTAGGAAAACTGGATATCCATATGTAAAAGAATAAAATTGGACCTTCATCTTACACCATATACAAAAGTCTACTCAAAATAGATGAAAAAATTAAACAATCTGAAACTATAAAACTACTAGAGGAAAATACAAAATGACATTGGAAAAACTACATGACATTGGTCTGGGCAATAATTTTTAAAATTTGACCCCAAAAGTACAAGGCAACAAAAGGAAAGGTAACAAATGAAATCATATTTAAAACCTTCTGCCTATCAAAGAAAACAACTAACAAAGCGAAGAGACAACCTACAGATTGAGATAAAATATTTGCAAGCCATACATCTGATAAAAATATGTTAGAAACTCCAACAACTCTATAGAAAGAAAATACATAATCCAATTAAGAAATGGTCAAGGGAATTGAATGGATATTTCTAATAAAAAACAACCAAATGGCTAACAGATACATGAAAAAAATATCTACCTCACCAATCACCAGGGAGATGCAAACTAAAACTGCAGTGAGATATTATTTCGTGCCCGTTAGAATGGTAATTATAAAAAAAAAGATAGCAAATAACAAGTCCTGTCGAGGCTGTGGAGAAAAGGAAATTCTTATATACTATTGGTGGGAATGTAACTTCATACAACTATTATAGAAAATATTATGGTGGTACCTCAAAAAACTAGCAATAGAATACCATACAATCTAGAAACCCCATTTCTAAGTATTTACTTGAGATTGAGAATCAATATGTCAAATAGATGTCTGCAGTTCCATTTCATTGCAGCACTATTCACAGGCTGATTCAAGCTATGAAATCAACCTAAGTGTCCAACAAAGGATGAACGGATAAAGAAAATGTGACATATATACATTATGTAATACTGTTGAGCTTTAAAAAAGAACAGATTTGGTCATGTGAAACAACATAAATGGAATTGGAGAACTTAATGCTAAGTGGAATAAGACAAACACGGAAAGACAAATACCACGGTTTCACTTATACAAGAAATCTAAAGAAATTGAACTCATAAAAGCAGAGAGTTAGGCTGGTAGTGACGAGAAACTAGGAGATAGGGAAAATGGAACAGTAATAGTCAAAGAGTATAAGGAAAAATTAGCTGGATTTTCTTTAGATTAATTGCACAGCATAGTGAATATGGCTAGTAATGAAGTTCTGTACATTTTAATATTATTTAAAGAGTAAATTTTTAATGTTATCAGAAAATATACTAGATAATTGAGGTCATTGAAATGTTAATTGTCTTAATTTAATGTTTCCACATTGCATTCAAAAATTATAATACCACTTTGTATTCCATAAATACATGTGACTATAATTATCAATATAAAATAAAAATTTGAATAAAGGATTTGTACAAAGATACAATTTTTGTACTTATCTATTTTTAACAGTTTTTATAAACACATACACATATAAATACAGATACACAGTGTGGTGGATAGGGTTATGCCAACTTGATTAACCTGGAAACTATGTGGTGCCAGTTTAGCATTTGACAAAATAATCATTGATGGTCCTCTGGTGGAAGTATCATGCAAAATTGGAGAGTAGAAGTGAAGTAGCCATCATCTCTGTCTGAATTTTTTTTAAGGTTTATGATCGATGGATGAGCACAGGTTACTTGGTCATTTCCAGCTTGGCCCCAGTTCCTTCTGCTTTCCGTTTAGCCCCTATTCCTACTTGCTACTTACAATTCACTCCTGCTAAGAGTGATTGTAACTCTAACACCAGACACTTGTTTGTGAACCCACTGAGGCTGGCGGTCCCACATCAATAGCTCATCGCACTTGACTTCTTAGTTTACTACTCTGCTTGCTGACCTCTTCTCTAAACATACAGCCTTTCATTATGTACTTTTAATTTCAAAACTCCTCCTTTCCTGTTCCACCACATGCATAGTGAATCTATTTTTTCATAAATGACCTTGAATAATACATATAAGGCAAGACAGAGGGAGAGAGAAAAAGAGAGAGGGGAGGAAGAAAAGAATAAGGAGGAGGAGGAGGAGGAAGAGAAAGAGGAAGAAGAGATGGAGGAGGTCAAGGAAGGAGGAAGAAGAAAGAGGAAGAGGAGACCAAAATATTAAATGTATATTTCTCAAGAAAAGTCGAGATAAACATCAGTTCAAGGTGGTTATGTGACCTAAGTTTAGGTAATAGTGTGATACATGAGACTTCTCTTTCGTGTTATGCTGCCTCAGTCTTAGTGCTTATTTTTGATTACCTAAAGCATAATTCATTCATCAGAGGACCACAAACGGACTCCACCAAATTGAAAGCTTAGTGTGCATTATAGCTATTGTCAGTTCCTCCAGTAACAGCATGAATAGGCAGAAAAGATTACTTTGAGTTGAAGTGATTGATTGTGATCATCAAAGAAACAAGGTTGTTTCAGTACATTGAGAGCTGAGAGGAGAAGTATGATACGAGTGAAGGTGATCATCAGAGTGCCCTCTTGTGCCCCTCTAATCTTATGTGGTCAAGGCTTTTACGTGTGTGCAACTAGGTTTAATTCACTGACTATGAAAGGGACCTCAACCAAATGAAGTGTTAGCTGAAGGGAGGGAAAAAGGTATGTTAGCCTGAATAACAGGCAGAGAGAGGCCCTTTAAAACCAATTTTATATATTCAGGAATACAGCATTGCAATGAAAATCAATGTGCCATGGTAAACAATACGTGTATTCAGGGAGATAAAGAAAAACAGTTTCAAAAAAATGAGGAAGATTACATAATTGTTTAGAGATAATTATCCTTGGCTATAAGAATCAATAACAAGGGTGGTGCCAGTCTGAGGTAAGACAAGGAGTTGTTGGGCCAATGTCCTTGGAGAGTATTTTTTTGTATTAGTTTGCAAAGGACTTTATGCAAGGCTGTGGTTTTTATATTCTTTTGTGATAGTTTTTGTTATCAGGTGCTTTTGCATGAGAAGCCGCCCTTCATGGCTTTCCTTGGTTCTATTATTCAGGGTTTTTTCTTTTTAAAAAATGACTCCATTTTGATTCTGACAACTTGCACAATTTTCCTTTTTATTACAATCTTTCTCTGAAAGCATTGCTGACCAATCCTCCTGTAGTTTGGTTTTGATTATCTCTTGGTGCTATTATAGACCTTTCCTGGCTTGTTGGTCTTGTCTCAAGTTGGTGAGTGATTGGAGACTAGCCATAAATGTCAAGAGAATTTTAACAATGTTTGAGCAACAAGGGAGAGTTGGAGGGAGTGGCTTTCAAGCCAAGTCTAATTGGAGACCATTATTAAGTTTAATTTTGTCTCTTCCATAGGCATTGGCTATTATCTCAAAATGCTGGGCCAGCACTATTCTGTTAAGAGTTGTATTTTTGCAGAAATTTTTCAAGTAACAGGTAAAATGTTTAAAATGTAAAGTAATATAAAAGCAACATAAGAACTTTTAACATAATGGTTTAGTATTGTATAATAGTTTTGAGTCATGAATCTAGTCTTAAAGGCAACCAATTGAATAAATTAAATGCAAATTAGGTGACACCTGTTTTGTAACCATGTGACTTGTTTTCTTATTTTATATATATATACAAGTCTCAATTTTCCCAAATGAATTTGTCCAGGTACAGCATGTAGTATTAGCATTAACAAAGTAGTTTTCTTATCTAGCCAATAGATAATATAAAGCAATTTTATCATCTACTATCTCACGGCTGGGTTGAATTAAAGCAGAGAATGAACACCAGTCATATTTTGGTTGTTGCCAAAGTCACCCACTAAATAGATTAAAGGATCTCTTAGGTCAGGTTCTGTCAAGTTACCAACAGAAGCTACTGATTGTAAAATTTCAATTACACTCTTATCCTGTCAAGTAAAATGGTAGGCATTGAGAGGGGTAAGAATATCATTATGATATGGAGTCTTGTTCTGACATCTTGAGAAAAGCTATCTATAGCATGAAGTCATCAGCTCCTTGTCTTAGTTTGCAGTTTAAATGTCTCTAGTGATGTTATTGGCAGCTTCATAAACTTTCTGTGTGGCCCATTTGTCAGGCATGAGACTTGTCTCTTGAAATTTATTTAGTTTCAGCTTACAGTTCTTCAAGAAGAGTAGTTCCTGGTTTTAATAGTTTTATGGAAAATAATTAGATTAGAGGAACCATGAAGAATTTAAGAGCCAGTCCAGTCTATAGGAGGATAAGAAGAACTCCAAAACCATGCATAGAGCTTCAGTTTAATAAAGATTGTATTATAGTTTTTCTTTAGAAAAATAACTTTTTTATTCATAATAATCCCCAATTCTACTAAAGGTAATAAAGATAATTTTTGTGAAAGTAAGTTTATTTTATCAATTTTGGTCTGATCTTTTATATGTGATTGATTATATAGGAATCTCAAACTTAAAAACCTTTTGAGATTAGGAAGCCAAACCAAGGCAGACTGTAGATTTCACATGTAGTCTTAAGGTTCTTGGGCCTCTCGGGATGTGATAATA
The DNA here is from genome assembly GCF_029281585.2 of Gorilla gorilla gorilla. NCBI lineage: Eukaryota > Metazoa > Chordata > Mammalia > Primates > Hominidae > Gorilla > Gorilla gorilla. The sequence continues at coordinate 42,091,239 of NC_073235.2, read as the reverse complement.
TTTACTCACTCACTGTAAGGCCGGGAATCTTGGAAGCCAGGTATTATACCCTGTTCTCAATATGGCATTCCAGTAGAAGCCTTGGTAATATGAACAATGTTTCTAATTGTATCCAGCTATAAAGAGAGTACATTCTTACTGAACTTATACAAATAAGCATATTGCTACAAGAAACAAGAACAGTCATAATTAGTTTTTATATTTTGGAGTCGCTAGGTAGAAATAAAAAGCACATATTTCCACTTTTATTCACAGAAGTATATTTTATTAAATTGCTCTAAAATATAGATAGCTTATAATAGAAAATGTTCTTAAATATAGGAAAAAAGTAAGTAAAGAGCAAAAACACTATTTTAAATAAAAGGCATAAGCGCACCACTTTCAGCAGTCATTCAATCTCATATAATTAATTTTTGTTTTGCTTGATCTTGATTAGCAGTTTCATGAAACCATCATTTTCTTCATTAGAGTTCTGGAAATTTTTATTAGTTCATTGATCTTCAAGTTTTAGAAAGCTGTGTTTAAGAATTCTAGTTATTTTCCATGAATCTAATTGCAAATGCTTTTAGAGAAGTATCAAAATTGTGGATAAAAGAGACTTAGAATAGCCATGGCTAAAAATATGACGGAAGTTTAGTTATACTGATCAATTGACAAGGAAATTTGATTATTTTTGTGGCACATAACATTTTAACATAACAAATGAGATTATGACTAAAACAATATTAGATTTCTATAAATTTATATAGTTTTTGAAACTCATATTTAAAACACACCTATCTGAAAGAAGATTCAGCATCATTTATCATTTGACAATATTATCCATACAATTTACCAAATATGCCTAATCATTTGATATTACCACAACATGAGTGATAATGCCCCTTAATGCTCTGCAAAGGACCAACTGTTAAGTCACTTAGTTAACTCTAGGTGAAAAAGACTTAATTTAGAATTTTGATACTGGGGTCGCCCATCAAAAATGCCAAAAATTTTAAAACCTTGATCAAAACATCATGACATGTCATTGTAAGATAATGTCCTTCATTTAGCCAGAATGATAATCCAAGTTCTACTTCAAAAGTGATACAGAAAATTACATGAAGGTAAAAACAAAACAAAAACCAATATTTTGAAAGTTCAGTTTTCTATGTAATCGAAAAACCTAATAAAGACACCAAGACAACATGGAACACAGAATATTATCTGATGAGTTATTTGTTTTGAATGGAGGATCATTGTGGACAGGAGGCAGGACTAGATTATAGCTCCCACTTGGACAGGCACAGCAGCATGTGAAGTCTTGCATCATAAACTTTTGCTCCAGACCTACGGCTGGAATAAATCAGGAAAGGCAAGAGAACCCACAGACCCACTGAAGGAAGCAGATTGCTCCTGCAGGACCTGACACCCCAAATACCGGCTGGTATCCATGACTGAGAGACCTACAGATAGTTCACATCACAGGACTCTGTGCAGAAACCCCCTAGTACCAGCCCAGAGCCTGGTAGACCTGCTAGGTGGCTGGTTCCAGAAGAGAGATAACAATAACTAACAGCTTAGCTCTCAGGAAGTGACATCCCTAAACAAACGGGGAGTGTACCACCTCAAGGAAATACTCCATGGGACAACAGCCTTGAGCCCTAGACCTTCTCTCTGACAGAGCCTACCCAAATGAGAAGAAACCAGAAAACCAACTCTGGTAATATGACAAAATAAGGTTCAATAACACCCTCAAAAATTCACACTTGCTCACCAGCAATGAATCCATCCAAAAAGAAATCCTTGATTTACCTGTAAAAAAAAATTCAGAAGGGCAATCTTTAAGCTAATCAAGGAGGCACCAGAGAAAGACAAAGTCCAATTTAAGGAAGTAAAAAAAAAAAAAAATGATACAAGAAATGAGGGAAGAAACCTTCAATGAAATAGATAACATAAATTAAAAACAAAACTTCAGGAATCAATGGACACACTTATAGAAACACAAAATGCTCTGGAAAGTCTCAGCAATGTAATCAAACAAGCAGGAGAAAGAACTTCAGACCATGAAGACAAAGTGTTTACATTAACCCAATCCAACAAAGACAAAGGAAAAAAAAATAAGCAAATATGTACAAAGCCTCCAAGAAGTCTGGGATTACATTAAATGACCAAACCTAAGAATAATCAGCATTTCTGAGGAAGAAGAGAAATTTAAAAGTTTGAAAAACACATTTGGGACAATAATTGAGGAAAACTTCCTGAGTCTTGTTAGAGACCTAGACATCCAGATACAAGAAGCTCAAAGAACACCCAGGAAATTAATCACAAAAAGATCATCACCTAGGCATATTTTCATGAGGTTATCTAAAGTTAAGACGAAGGAAAGAATCTTAAGAGCTGTGAGGCAAAAGCACCAGGTAACCTATAAAGGAAAACCTATCAGATTAACGGCAGATATGTCAGCAGAAAGCCCACAAGCTAGAAGGGATTGGAGCCCTATTTAAGCCTCCTTAAACAAAACAATTATTAGCCAAAAATTTTGTAGCCAGTGAAACTAAGCTTTATAAATCAAGGAAAGTTATAGTCTTTTTCAGACAAACAAATGCTGAAAGAATTCACCACTACCAAGCAAGCACTAAAAGAACTGCTGAAAGAAGCTCTAAATCTTGAAACAAATACTGAAAACATATCAAAACAGAATCACTTTAAGGTATAAATCTCACAAGACCTATGAAACGAAAGTACAATTAAAAAACAGAAGGGGCCAGGCGCAGTGGCTCACGCCTGTAATCCCAGCACTTTGGGAGGCTGAGGAGGGCGAATCACAAGGTCAGGAGATTGAGACCATCCTGGCTAACATGGTGAAACCCCATCTCTACTACAAATACAAAAAAAATTAGCTGGGCGTGGTGGTGGGCACCTGTAGTCCCAGCTACTCGGGAGGCTGAGGCAGGAGAATGGCGTGAACCCAGGAGGTGGAGCTTGCAGTGAGTGGAGATGGCACCACTGCACTCCAGCCTGGGTGACAGAGCTAGACTCCATCTCAAAAACAAACAAACAAACAAACAAACAAACAAAAGGTAAAAGCAAAGGTAAAACAAAAGGCAACAAATAGTACGATTAATGGAACAGTACCTCACATCTCATTAGTAACATTGAATGTAAATGGCTTAAATACTCCACTGGAAAGATACAGAATTGCAGAATGGATAAGAATTCACCAACCAACCATCTGCTGCCTTCAAGAGACTCACCTAATGCATAAGGACTCACCTAAACTTAAGGTAAAGGAGTGGAAAAGAACATTCTATGCAAATGGACACCAAAAGTGAGCAGGAGCAGCTATTCTTACATCAGACAAAACAAATTTTCTTCTCAAAAAGAGCACATATATCATATACTTTTTCTCATAAAAAACACATTTTTTGCATACTTTGTGCACAAAGTTATATATATTAATTAGAATTTTAACTCTTAGTAAACTTATTTCTAGTTAAATCTAGGAAGCAAGACATTTTGAGCTATCTGTCACATGTCAGTATTTTCCAGATGTAAAACATTTTGTCATTTGTAGAAATATTTCTCCATAACATAATTTTATGTATATTAATAGACATAAATACATGCAATCTTTCTGTAAAATTTAAGAAGCCAATAACAAATATTTATACTCAACAATTTATGTTTTACTATTTTATGTTACTTGAAAATTGTTATCTATTACTTAATTTAACATAACTTTAAGATTTTAAAATACATAAAAATTTCTTTAACATTTATTCCATTTATATTTATTTATTTTGATCAATTATTCCTGGATTACTTATATATACTGATAATGTAAACAGAACTAGTCATTATTTTAAGATATACCCTTGTTAACCATTTTTATAGACTGTAAATATCACATGTTCACCTAAGTAAAAAACTTAGATTTATAGATATTTTACTGATAAGTCAAAAGATACAGTTGTTTAATTAAACCAACAATATTAAATTAATCTTACTTATCAAAGAGTTACAAAAACAAAGAACATTCACTCTGTGTTTTCTAGGTTTATAATTTTATAAATTTTGTGTCAAATCCTGACACCTTAAGACATCTTGCAGAGACAAATACAAAACTGTCTGACTGATAATCCCAGATAAAAATGTATGCTGACAATTCTCAAAATGATTGTCTTTTTTTATTTTATCTACAAATTTAATACTAGCTTATTTGTTAAAGATTTACTTAAGTCTTATGAATTAAAAAGCATTTGGATTAATTACTATACATTTTAACAATATTTATGTGATTACTCAGTTATCTAAGACAATCTGAATAGAATTTCTTAAGAAATATCTAGCTGACTAGTGCAGATTTTACCATGTAGACATGAAATACAACACGATGCATTTATATATGTATAAAAACACCAAATATCTATTCACGTACAATCAAAGATTTAGAGCTTTCATTTTAGAATTTTAATTATGAGACAGTAAAAGATAGTAATACAAACTACAAATCCACAAATTTATAAAACATATTTAAGTACAAATTATATTTCTAATAAAATGGGAACTGTTGACATATCTAAACTTATTTGCTGTGGTAGGTAATCTTACAAAGGCTATGGGCCAAAATTTTGGGTAAACCAGTTTGGCTTTAAAAAAAATCCTTATTTACGTTTTTGGTCCCCCTTACAGCTTCAAATTGTGTTTAGAGTTAAATTTTCAGATGTCTACATTTAAGCTATGACTGGCTGAAGTGTAAAAGAAAAACAAAATCTTCAGGTTACCTTGAATTTTAGTAACATATTTTTCTTTTGTTTGCTGGTCTGACTAGTTAATGCATGGAAGAAAGCATTTTTTAAGAAAACATAATTTGCACTTTTTATGGCTCTTAGCAGGGCCATGTGTGGCAGACAAAGCAATTTTATGCCAGACAGAGATCATTTATTACTGATCTGAGCTCAAGATTTTGACCTATTTGATATGAGAGCCTAACTTTTATAAACATTTATCTAGTTCTTTCTTCTCAGACTATCAATTCTTCAATTAACTATTCCCTCACCCTTAGTTATCATTAGCCAGGCAAACCTAAATTTACATTAAAAAGGATGACTCCTTGGTCTAGGTTAATGGTTGCCATGGAGCTGCTGTAATTTTTAAAGCCATTAATTTGAAATCCCTTGAAGTTTTGTTTTCTATCTTGGCTGGAATGGCATAAGGAGTTAGTTTATCTTAATACCATCAGAAAATCAGTGGATTCAAAGTAGGCAGAAAAAAAAAATAGAGAGATAAAGAACTTAGAAGATTCTACATGTTGACTTTACAGTTAGTTGCAGTTTCTAATTCACATCTATGGAAAATGGGCTTGGGGAGTTTAAATGAGCCCTATGATAGTCATTGACTTAAAAATATGCGCAAGAAAAAGCCATGTAGCTGGCTGGAGTCCCGGGATGCCTGGCATGCCTTAATATTTGAGGATCTTACTCCATTTCATGTTAATTTCTCAAAAGCAAAGAAAAATCTACAAATCCTGTCAGAGACTGTCAGGAGTTTGGACTGGTGTTTTAGATGGTGGTGACTGCACTAGGCACTTTACATTGGCCATCTAACGACCACTATTTAGAATGGTTATTTTTGCTCTTGGAAGAGCAAGCAAGGGGAGAATCAAACATGAAAGAGCCAAATCACTTACAGATGCATGTAACCAAACCAAAATAATAGTGTTCACAGAAATTTTAAGCCAGACATTCAGACAAAACAACATTTTAAACTAGGGAAACAGAACCAAAGTGAATTCACCAGATAAGATGTGTCTCACAGACAAAACATCTATTCTTGGAAACCAGAGTATTCAAATAAGGACACTTGTCTTTATACCAGAAAAGGCCTGCCAAAAGCAAACAATACTTTTGTAGTCTCAAGGGGGATGCAAGGTCCTGTATTTAAGGTGGGCTTATCACTGACTCAGATCCCAAATAATGTAAAAATGAATTTGCCAATAGTGAGTAGTCAGATAATCCCAGAGGAGATTCATTAGGGCAAAAAAGGCAATTCATGGAAACGTAGAGTGTGAAGGACTCAGCTGGTACCACACTGGATTCCAGAGGCAGCCAGTTCATCCAAGGTGGCCTCATTTTGGTCCCACTTCTGAAGCACTATCTACGTAACATTGAGAGACCCTCTAAAAGAAAATATTCATTCAGGAATAGGCACTGCAATGGGAATATGCCATAGTAAACTATGTGCATATTCCACAAGGTATTATAAATGAAGGCAAGGTTTTGAAAGGGAAAACAAGGAGAATTTCAAAGTTATTTTGAAATAATTATCCTTGACTAAAGGATTAATAACAAGGGTTGTTTCAGTTTGAGGTTGGACAGGCAGGTAGGGACAGATGTCCTTGCAGAGGTACTATTTTGTGTAAGATTGTGGTGGTCTCTGTGCAAGGTTGTGCTTTTTGGGGAGTCTAATATGATAGTCATTGATGTCAGATATTTGTCAATGAGAACCCTCTCTTCATGGCTTTCCCTAGCCCTAATTATCAAAGTTTTTAACACAAGTGACTTCATTAGTCATCGATATCCCACAATTTAGCCAATCAGTAATTTTCAAAAGTTTGAAATTGCATTGTAAAAAAAAAAAAAAAAAAAAAAAAAGACAACATTGTAACAAGGTTCCCAGGTGTTTTTCAGGCACGTAAAAGTTTGAGGACTACTGGTCTACCAACTTCAACGAGACCAAGCTTCTATCCTCTCTCCACCCTCATGTTCTACCATCTTCATTTAGCTCTGGCCTCTAGGCTCCTCACTGTTCCTCAAACGTGGCAAGCATTGTGTCATTCAGGATGTCTGCTTCAATTCCTCTGTTGCCTGGAATGTTCATCCCCTCACCACTTCCAGATCCCTGCCCACCATCGTCTTAGGAAGCCCTGACCACCCCCACTCTCCCCTGCCAACTCATGTTCTCTAGATTCCTGGACCCTGCTTTGATTTGATTATGATATTTATCACTACTTTATAAAGTTCTTTATATTATATGTTTATATGAAATATTCCTCTCTCCTACAAACAAAATCTCCATAACTGCAAACACTTCCTCATTTGCTTATTTCACTGCTCTATCCCCAAAGCCCAGCATATAGAAGATATTCAACAAATATTTGATGCTCAAGTGAATATATGACACTAGTGCTTCTAATGAACAGTGGCTTAGCCAAGTATCCAAACTTGTTTTAAAGACCTTAAAAATATAACTTAGGCACTTTTGATGCCTAAAAGAAAATTAGCTGTAGTTTACAAATGCAAAAGGACATATAGTCTAGAACGTCTGGGCCCTGAGTTGTGTGAATAATCTGATCAGATTTTTGAAGTTTTATGTCTTTGAAAATGGGATAAATGTGCTTTCAATTTTATATAAAGAAAGGTCAGCTTCATTATCATATAGTGGAGATTTTTTCCCTTAAATTCTGAGCATGGGAATAAGGCTACATATGTGTGCTAAGAAAGTAGAAGGCACTCCAGCCTGGGTGACAGAGCGAGACTCCATCTCAAAAAAAAATAATAATAAAAAATTAAAAAAAAAAAAGAAAGTAGAAGGAATGGATTGCAGAAGATTCTGTCAGTGCCCTTTAACCTCAATTTACATTTTAATTTGAGGGAGTTCTTCATCATATGCATCTATGGAAGCCAATGAAGATAGATCTTCCCTTACCATAAACCATGGGAGCTTGAAAAGATGGGCATCTGAATAATTATACCAAGCAGACCCTTCTACCAGTGATTTTTAAAACTTACCTGAGTGATAAACATGCTTAAGGAGTTTAAACTTGATTTACACTAGCCTGGGAATAAAGGGCACACCCTGAGTCCAGTTGTGGTGAGGTGCCCACAATTGTGGTGATGGCACTGGCAGCAGGGTCCTAGCCAAATCCTTCCAACTGCTGGACACTAGCTGTGGTTTCTGTTTCCCTCTTGTTTGTTTCATGCCTATATTTCAAGGCCCCAGTATCTAGTCTTCCCAAACATTTTGTGAGATATATGCTAGCTTTCCAATAAGTTCCTTTTCTGTTTGTTAGCTAAAGTTAGTCGCTATTCCTTGCAACAAAGAAATATTCACTACTTCTTATGTATTTTCAATTCTTCTCCTGTGTGTGTACATTTCTTTACTTCTTTCTGGACACTTTCTTTGAAAGTTCTGCTAGTGGTTGCCTATGAGTAGTAAAATCTTTCAGAGTTTGTATGTTTGAAAGTATCGTTATGGCCAGGCATGGCGGCTCACGTCTGTAATCCTAGCACTTTGGAAGGCCGAGGCGGGCAGATCACCTGAGGTCTGGAGTTCGACAGCCTGAGCAACATGGAGAAACCCTGTCTCTACTAAAAATACAAAAAGTTAGCCAGGAATGGTGGCGCATGCCTGTAATCCCAGCTACTCGAGAAGCTGAGGTGAGAGAATCGCTCGAACCCAGAAGGCGGAGGTTGTGGTGAGCCAAGATCGCACCATTGCACTCCAGCCTGGGCAACAAGAGCGAAACTCCATCTCAAAAAAAAAAAAAAAAGAAAGAAAAAGAAAAAGAAAAAAGAAAGAAAGAAAGTGTCATTATTAGCAAAAATATGCATTAACTTATTCAACATAATTCATTGTGTACCTACTACATGACTGGATCTAAGAAACCCCCTACACACACATGAATAAGATTTACTCTTGCAAGCACAAAGAGTAAATGTTTTTATTATGCTAAAGGAAAGTATTGCTAAGATTTATAACTAATGTAAAAATAAAAGACTGACATTTTTGAGAAAGTCATGCACAATTTGGTTTAACATTTCAGCTCTTTGTGTGCTTTTAGAGTAATAGCCATATAGTTTTGGGATTTCTTTTAAATAAAAATAAGAATTTAACTTTTAAATCTTATGTGTTAAAAGACATACGTATTTAAGTCCTTTATACTTAGGCATATATGTATATAAGTACATATGTTCTGATACACACACACTGTACACAATATGTATACTCACACATATATGTATATGTGTGTATTTATATAAAAGTCTGTGAAGTGTGTGAATGTGTAGAACTGGACTAACTTTATAGGCTCTAGATTCAAGAAACTTTTTTTTCAGAAAAATGAAGAGCTAAGAGATTACATAGGAGAGGATACAGCACATAAGTACCATGCAAGAGATTATAGACAACAAAATAGGTGATACACAGATGTCCATGTGTAGATAAAGGCTCATCTGAGTTTATCAAGAACAAGGTAAGGCTTGGAGAGGGCGTTACTTGAAGTTTGGATGAGATTTTGATAAACAAAATATTGGAGAGGTAATGGCAAAAATAGGAAGGTACAAACAAAAGTACCTCAGATAAATACTCATTATGAAGACACCACGAAATTCAGTAGGATTCTTCTTTCTTTTTTCCTTTCCCATATTTCTTGATTTTAAAATGATTAGAAGATAGTGGGAGTTTCAATAATTATTTTGAAGGAATAATCATAGTGAGTGACTTTTATTGCAGTACAACTTATACAAAATTCTTTTTACTTTCAAAAGAATTATTATATCTCAACAAAAAGGAATTAGTATTATTTCTTGCATTTTACAGATAAGAAAACTAAGGATTGAAATATAAATAACTTGCCAGGAGTGGCACAGCAGTAGGTGCAAAAGCTGAACTCGGTCCTTCTGTGTCCCTGACTCCTGGATCATTATCACCATCCAGGCTGCCTCCTGTTAGCCTCCATTTGGATCTATACAATTTTAAATCAATACTCTCTCTCTTTTTTTTTTTTTTTTAAAAAAAGGTAGAATCCTTATTTTAGCCACTAAACAAGTTTTATAATCATGCCGGGTCCCATATGCTTCCATCATTGTTTAATGTAGAAATATTGCTAAATATCAAGATGCTCCCATCTAAGTACAACTGTTTCCCTAAACTAAAAGTTTATACTTGTTTTTATTTTTATTTTTTTTTTGAGAGAGAGTCTTGCTCTCTTGCCCAGGCTAGAGTACAGTGATACCATCTTGGCTCACTGCAGCCTCCGCCTCCCGGGTTCAAGCGATTTCCCTGCCTCAGCCTCCCAGTAGCTGGGATTGCAGGTGTATGCCACCGTGCATGGCTAATTTTTGTATTTTTAGTAGAGATGGGGTTTCACCATGTTGGCCAGGCTGATCTGGAGCCCCTGACCTCAGTTGATCTGCCTGTCTTGACCTCCCAAAGTGCTGGGGATTATAGGCATGAGCCACCAAGCCCAACCCTAAAAGTTTATACTTTTAATAGAAAAAAAAAAATAGAAACAAAAGTACTCCATAGGATAGGTTTTTTTCTTTATAAAATCTCAGTACGCAAATATAATTTTATTTATATTTCTCTTAATGTAATCATTAAAGAATATTCTCATATCCATCAGGCACGTGTGACTGTGGATGAAAATGCCATTCATTATTCTCTCTCTCACCACATAAGAATTGTTTTAAGATCTTTAATTATTTTTTAGTCTATTGAAAGTTAAGACCTTCTATCTCTCCTCATTGGCAGCAAATACTGGGTTAAACTTTTTAGGTAGAAAGCTGCTTTTATTTATCACACCCACCAGTGCTAAAGACTCTGACTTCTCCTAGTCTTGTGGCAGAAACAGGTGGGAGGTGTGTTAGTGATTTCAGTCCTGGGTGGATGATCATTCCTCCAGCAGAGAGGCCACGCTCTGCGTCTAGTGAAGGGAGGGACTAGAGGACATATAAACTAAGTTTAAGCCTTTTAAAGACAGTTGGAGCTGAGTAAAAACCTGTTTCAAAATAGATGGTAGGCGAAAACTCTTTAAGACAGGAGGCCGTTTTCCTGGGGGGAGGAGCCAAGATGGCCGAATAGGAACAGCTCCGGTCTACAGCTCCCAGCGTAAGCGAGGCAGAAGATGGGTGATTTCTGCATTTCCATCTGAGGTCCCCGGTTCATCTCACTAGGGAGTGCCAGACAGTGGGCGCAGGTCAGTGGGTGCAGCGCACCATGCACGAGCCGAAGCAGGGCAAGGCATTGCCTCACTCAGGAAGTGCAAGGGGTCAGGGAGTTCCCTTTCCTAGTCAAAGAAAGGGGTGACAGACGGCACCTGGAAAATCTAGTCACTCCCACCCAAATACTGCGCTTTTCCGACAGGCTTAAAAAACGGCGCACCAGATTACATCCCGCACCTGGCTCAGAGGGTCCTACGCACCCACGGAGTCTCGCTGATTGCTAGCATAGCAGTCTGAGATCAAACTGCAAGGTGGCAGTGAGGCTGGGGGAGGGGCGCCCACCATAGCCCAGGCTTGCTTAGGTAAACAAAGCAGCCAGAAAGCTCCAACTGGGTGGAGCCCACCACAGCTCAAGGAGGCCTGCCTGCCTCTGTAGGCTCCACCTCTGGAGGCAGGGCACAGACAAACAAAAAGACAGCAGTAACCTCTGCAGACTTAAATGTCCCTGTCTGACAGCTTGGAAGAGAGCAGTGGTTCTCCCAGCACGCAGCTGGAGATCTGAGAACGGGCAGACTGCGTCCTCAAGTGGGTCCCTGACCCCTGACCCCTGAGCAGCCTAACTGGGAGGCACCCCCCAGTAGGGGCAGACTGACACCTCACACGGCCGGGTACTCCGAGACAACACCTCCAGAGGAACATCAGACAGCAGCATTCGTGGTTCACGAAAAACCACTGTTCTGCAGACACCACTGCTGATACCCAGGCAAACAGGGTCTGGAGTGGACCTCTAGCAAACTCCAACAGACCTGCAACTGAGGGTCCTGTCTGTTAGAAGGAAAACTAACAAACAGAAAGGACATCCACACCAAAAACCCATCTGTACATCACCATCATCAAAGACCAAAAGTAGATAAAACCACAAAGATGGGGAAAAAACAGAGCAGAAAAACTGGAAACTCTAAAAAGCAGAACACCTCTCCTCCTCCAACGGATCGCAGTTCCTCACCAGCAATGGAACAAAGCTGGACGGAGAATGACTTTGACGAGTTGAGAGAAGAAGGCTTCAGACGATCAAACTACTCTGAGCTACAGGAGGAAATTCAAACCAAAGGCAAAGAAGTTAAAAACTTTGAAAAAAATTTAGACGAATGTATAACTAGAATAACCAATGCAGAGAAGTCCTTAAAGGAGCTGACGGAGCTCAAAGCCAAGGCTCGAGAACTACATGAAGAATGCAGAAGCCTCAGGAGCCGATGTGAAGGAGAAATAAAATCCTTTACAGACAAGAAAATGCTGAGAGATTTTGTCACCATCAGGCCTGCCCTAAAAGAGCTCCTGAAGGAAGCGCTAAACATGGAAAGGAACAACCGGTACCAGCTGCTGCAAAATCATGCCAAAATGTAAAGACCATCGAGACTAGGAAGAAACTGCATCAACTAACGAGGAAAATCACCAGCTAACATCATAATGACAGGATCAAATTCACACATAACAATATTAACTTTAAATGTAAATGGACTAAATGCTCCAATTAAAAGACACAGACTGGCAAATTGGATAAAGAGTCAAGACCCATCAGTGTGTTGCATTCAGGAAACCCATCTCACATGCAGAGACACACATAGGCTCAAAATAAAAGGATGGAAGAAGATCTACCAAGCAAATGGAAAACTAAAAAAGGCAGGGGTTGCAATCTAGTCTCTGATAAAACAGACTTTAAACCAACAAAGATCAAAAGAGACAAAGAAGGCCATTACATAATGGTAAAGGGATCAATTCAACAAGAAGAGCTAACTATCCTAAATATATAAGCACCCAATACAGGAGCACTCAGATTCATAAAGCAAGTCCTGAGTGACCTACAAAGAGACTTAGACTCCCACACATTAATAATGGGAGACTTTAAAACGCCACTGTCAACATTAGACAGACCAACGAGACAGAAAGTCAACAAGGATACCCAGGAATTGAACTCAGCTCTGCACCAAGTGGACCTAATAGACATCTACAGAACTCTCCACCCCAAATCAACAAAATATACATTTTTTTCAGCACCACACCACACCTATTCCAAAACTGACCACATAGTTGGAAGTAAAGCTCTCCTCAGCAAATGTAAAAGAACAGAAATTATAACAAACTATCTCTCAGACCACAGTGCAATCAAACTAGAACTCAGGATTAAGAACGTTACTCAAAACCGCTAAACTACATGGAAACTGAACAACCTGCTCCTGAATGACTACTGGGTACATAACGAAATGAAGGCAGAAATAAAGATGTTCTTTGAAACCAACGAGAACAAAGACACAACATACCAGAATCTCTGGGACACATTCAAAGCAGTGTGTAGAGGGAAATTTATAGCACTAAATGCCCACAGGAGAAAGCAGGAAAGATCCAAAATCGACACCCTAACATCACAATTAAAAGAACTAGAAAAGCAAGAGCAAACACATTCAAAAGCTAGCAGAAGGCAAGAAATAACTAAAATCAGAGCAGAACTGAAGGAAATAGAGACATAAAAAAACCCTTCAAAAAATTAATGAATCCAGGAGCTAGTTTTTTGAAAGGATCAACAAAATTGATAGACCGCTAGCAAGACTAATAAAGAGAAAAAGAGAGAAGAATCAAACAGATGCAATAAAAAATGATAAAAAGGATATCACCACCGATCCCACAGAAATACAAACTACCATCAAAGAATACTACAAACACCTCTACGCAAATAAACTAGAAAATCTAGAAGAAATGGATAAATTCCTCGACACATACACCCTCCCAAGACTAAACCAGGAAGAAGTTGAATCTCTGAATAGACCAATAACAGGAGCTGAAATTGTGGCAATAATCAATAGCTTACCAACCAAAAAGGGTTCAGGACCAGATGGATTCACAGCCTAATTCTACCAGAGGTACAAGGAGGAACTGGTACCATTCCTTCTGAAACTATTCCAATCAATAGAAAAAGAGGGAATCCTCCCTAACTCATTTTATGAGGCCAGCATCATCCTGATACCAAAGCCGGGCAGAGACACAACCAAAAAAGAGAATTTTAGACGAATATCCTTGATGAACATTGATGCAAAAATCCTCAATAAAATACTAGCAAACCGAATCCAGCAGCACATCAAAAAGCTTATCCACCATGATCAAGTGGGCTTCATCCCTGGGATGCAAGGCTGGTTCAATATACGCAAATCAATAAATGTAATCCAGCATATAAACAGAACCAAAGATAAAAACCACATGATTATCTCAATAGAGGCAGAAATGGCCTTTGACAAAATTCAACAACCCTTCATGCTAAAAACTCTCAATAAATTAGGTATTGATGGGATGTATCTCAAAATAATAAGAGCTATCTATGACAAACCCACAGCCAATATCATACTGAATGGGCAAAAACTGGAAGCATTCCCTTTGAAAACTGGCACAAGACAGGGATGTCCTCTCTCACCACTCCTATTCAACATAGTGTTGGAAGTTCTGGCCAGGGCAATTAGGCAGGAGAAGGAAATAAAGTGTATTCAATTAGGAAAAGAGGAAGTCAAATTGTCCCTGTTTACAGACGACATGATTGTATATCTAGAAAACCCCATTGTCTCAGCCCAAAATCTCCTTAAGCTGATAAGCAACTTCAGCAAAGTCTCAGGATACAAAATCAACGTGCAAAAATCACAAGCATTCTTATACACCAATAGTAGACACAGAGCCAAATCATGAGTGAACTCCCATTCACAATTGCTTCAAAGAGAATAAAATCCCTAGAAATCCACCTTACAAGGGATGTGAAGGACCTCTTCAAGGAGAACTACAAACCACTGCTCAATGAAATTAAAGAGAACGCAAACAAATGGAAGAACATTCCATGCTCATGGGTAGGAAGAATCAATATCGTGAAAATGGCCATACTGCCCAAGGTAATTTATAGATTCAATGCCATCCCCATCAAGCTACCAATAATTTTCTTCACAGAATTGGAAAAAACTACTTTAAAGTTCATATGGAACCAAAAAAGAGCCCGCATCGCCAAGTCAATCCTAAGCCAAAAGAACAAAGCTGGAGGCATCACGCTACCTGACTTCAAACTATACTACAAGGCCACAGTAACCAAAACAGCATGGTACTGGTACCAAAACAGAGATATAGATCAATGGAACAGAACAGAGCCCTCAGAAATAACGCCACATACCTACAACTATCTGATCTTTGACAAACCTGAGAAAAACAAGCAATGGGGAAAGGATTCCCTATTTAATAAATGGTGCTGGGAAAACTGGCTAGCCATATGTAGAAAGCTGAAACTGGATCCCTTCCTTACACCTTATACAAAAATTAATTCAAGATGGATTAAAGACTTAAATGTTAGACCTAAAACCATAAAAACCCTAGAAGAAAACCTAGGCATTACCATTCAGGACATAGGCACGGGCAAGGACTTCATGTCTAAAACACCAAAAGCAATGGCAACAAAAGACAAAATTGACAAATGGGATCTAATTAAACTAAAGAGCTTCTGCACAGCAAAAGAAACTACCATCAGAGTGAACAGGCAACCTACAACATGGGAGAAAATTTTCGCAACCTACTCATCTGACAAAGGGCTAATATCCAGAATCTACAATGAACTCAAACAAATTTACAAGAAAAAAACAAACAACCCCATCAAAAAGTGGGCGAAGGACATGAACAGACACTTCTCAAAAGAAGACATTTATGCAGCCAAAAAAACACATGAAAAAATGCTCACCATCACTGGCCATCAGAGAAATGCAAATCAAAACCACAATGAGATACCATCTCACACCAGTTAGAATGGCAATCATTAAAAAATCAGGAAACAACAGGTGCTGGAGAGGATGTGGAGAAATAGGAACACTTTTACACTGTTGGTGGGACTGTAAACTAGTTCAACCATTGTGGAAGTCAGTGTGGCGATTCCTCAGGGATCTAGAACTAGAAATACCATTTGACCCAGCCATCCCATTACTGGGTATATACCCAAAGGACTATAAATCATGCTGCTATAAAGACACATGCACACGTATGTTTATTGCGGCACTATTCACAATAGCAAAGAGTTGGAACCAACCCAAATGTCCAACAATGATAGACTGGATTAAGAAAATGTGGCACATATACACCATGGAATACTATGCAGCCATAAAAAATGATGAGTTCATGTCCTTTGTAGGGACATGGATGAAATTGGAAATCATCATTCTCAGTAAACTATTGCAAGAACAAAAAACCAAACACCGCATATTCTCACTCATAGGTGGGAATTGAACAATGAGAACACATGGACACAGGAAGGGGAACATCACACTCTGGGGACTGTTGTGGGGTGGGGGGTGGGGGGAGGGATAGCATTAGGAGATATACCTAATGCTAGATGATGAGTTAGTGGGTGCAGCGCACCAGCATGGCACATGTATACATATGTAACTAACCTGCACATTGTGCACATGTACCCTAAAACTTAAAGTATAATAATAAAAATAAATAAAATAAAATAAAATAAAATAAAATGTCAGGAGCCCACCTGACCTAAAAAAAAAAAAAAAGACAAAAAGACATGTCCCATATAAAATGGAAGATCACAATCTCAAAAAGAGATCTGATAATGTCTTTAAGTCTCTCAGTTTAAACATCATCAATGTCCAACAAATCAGCAAAGTGTGTTGTGTTCCACAAGGCTGCCCTATGCTTAATATCAGTACTTTAAAGCTTCAACAGAAAGTATTGGACTGACTTTAAAGTCTAGAACTTGGGAAATGTTTAGTCATTTGACATCACCACCTCCTTTTTTGAATGCTCAAAGCAGTTTCTTTCTAAAAGTAAGTGTGTCATATAGTTGGAGACAGAATTCCTGAAAAGTAGAGCTAGAAAAAGAGACCAACAGAGGTGTCTGCTTTTGATGCTTATTTCAAATGATCATTTCTATTTTTGACTCCTGTCCTTTGCTTTTTATTAACTCTAGTAAGAACAGGAGCATAAAAGCTAAAATTGAAATTGCCCTAGTAAAGTCACTGGGACCTTAAAGCTTGACAGGAATATTGGTGTTTGGTGATATTAGCTTTAGGTTTATCTGTCTGCATTGCCTTTCACACATTTGTGGAAATGCCCAATCTTTTTTCAGAATTTTTTCCTTGAAAATTTATCTCCTGATCTTCCTAACCTCTTACTCTATTCCCAGGCATAAGCATAGCATACATTGCCACCATACTAGGTCTCCTTGGCCATGAAATATGACACTTTTGAAATTTTTTTGTAAATCCTAAGTATTGGTAGAAGGTTTACATTAGTATTGGAAGCGGCATTAATTTTGGCTCCTCTCAAGCCAAGGTTTGATTATTTTCTACCTTACAATTTTTTTTTCTTCTAGCAAGGGCAGAATCTCTTTCAAATCCTACCTGCTGTGGAAGCACAACAAAAGATTGAAGGGATGGGAATGCAGGGAGGCAGCCCAAATTCATTCTTTGATCTCTGAGCTCAAGTAGCTGTCATGCACAAATCCGATTTTTGCTAGAAAGATATATTCTTCCATCCTTCAAAGGACAAAATTAATGAAACTGAATGAGTTGAGGAATTATTTCTTAAGCAATTTTTCACAAGTGATGTGTAGCAAATCTGAGAGTTTTCAATATATA
Source organism: Gorilla gorilla gorilla (assembly GCF_029281585.2). Lineage (NCBI taxonomy): Eukaryota > Metazoa > Chordata > Mammalia > Primates > Hominidae > Gorilla > Gorilla gorilla. The sequence continues at coordinate 42,073,658 of NC_073235.2, read as the reverse complement.
TTTTTGTTGGACAATTTGAGGAGGACAAACCAGAGAAACTTTTTGCTTTAAAACATAGAAAACATGCTATAGAACTCAGTGATAGGGACCACATGGTACAGTGGAAAGCATCTTGAACTCAGAGTTTGAAGATGTGAACTGAATTTCAGAATGCTGCTTGCACTTCTTATCATCGTGTGTCATCTTTTTCCCCGTGTCTGTTACCTCTCTTTACCCCAACTCATTATAATCATTCATAAACGGTGCTGAGTCATTCTGTCCAATCTCTCTCCTTCCACACAGAAATTTTCCTGAAAAAGGAAGTGATTTGCTCATCCAGAAAAGATTGATCACAAGTGAATGAGACACTGGCTGTATTCTAATGAATTTTAAGTTCAGTTAAGCAGGGATAACATGCACATAAGAAATGTGTAAAAGTAGTCATATAATGTTTGCTTAAATTCTATTATGAGGACATTTGCAAGGTGGCATTTTAGGAAAGAAAGAAAGAAGTTGAGATAAACGGAAGGAGGGGAGGAAGACTTCATGAGGGAGCAGGACTTAGTCTGTGCCTGGAGTTCTTGGTAGAAGTTTCTGAGGGTGAACAAAGAAACCATTATTATATAATTGAAATTACACTGGTGTTGAGGCAAAAACTGCTAGCTTTTTTCAAAGTCATTTAAAACTCATAAACATTCAGATTCCTGCACAATTAAATGAAGCCACAATAATGATGTAATTATCCTATTTTCACAAGTTAATTGAGAGTATTTTAATAGATAGTATATATGAAAGAGACCAGTGCAGTGCCTGGCATATATCAAGTGCTAATTTGATACTGCATTTGGTTCAAGAGGAGGCAAGGTGTAGAAGCAAAGACAAGGCCATGATAGCAAATATGCCATGTCCAGAGAAGAGTACAGAAACCAGACTGGCTAAAGACGAATCAGTCACTCTAGATTTTGAACTGTAGCAAGAAAAGAGCCATTTCCCTTTGTGGCTAAGAAGTCTACTCCGACCTATCTAAGCTAATTCTCACATCTTAATGGAATTGCCAGTGGAATTCAGGTTTCTAGATTTTCTACCTAAGTTTAAATCTTTAGTTCCCTATTCGTTGAGTTCACTTAAATTGTTCTTAGTGATGCCTGCACAGTGCCAGACCAACAGGTCAATACTGCCTAAAAGTTGATAAAGGCACAGGGGAAAAATACAAATGATAGTTGACTATGGGTTATTGAATGAATAGATGAGTGAGTTCAATTTTTAAAACCCTGATGTACTAATGGTATATATTTTTGTAGTATAACTTTATTTATATTCTGAGATCATATATTAATTGGCTTTTTAAGTCATGCTGTGGTAACAAATGGCCCCAAAATCTCTGGGTTACAGCAGTATTTATTTCTCACTCACATATATCTGCTGCAGCTTGATTTCAGTTTACTTCAGTTAGATTCTAATTTCAGGACCCAGATTGACAGATTGAAGAAGCAGTCTTGTGGCAGAGGGTAGAGTGGTATCACCACATTCTGGCCACATTTAAAATTCCACAAATTGGGGGCATTTGGCACTTCTGCTTACTTTATGTTAGCTAAAGAAAGTCGTGTGGAGCAGGGATATATACTTCTACCACAGGGAGCACTTTAAGTTGCATATCATTGGAAAGTGAAGTACAATTCTTCTACAAATGAGGAAGGACATGAACAAATGGGAAGAAAAACATAACCATAAATATCTGAATTAACATTTTCTAAAAGTTAACATACAACTCTTTTGCCCCCATTCTTTAATGGAAAATGTAGCCTAAAGCTAACGTGTCATTCTCACTTCACTAAAACAACCTCTACTTCACAGATATGTAAAATTGCATTATCTGTTTTACCTGCTTGAGCTTCTATGGGACATTTCAGAGGCTACTGTCCATTCCTAACACATCTCAATCAGACACAGAGGCAGATTGTGGTCTGTCTCTGAGACCTCACTCTTGGATATGCCTATTATTGTTCAGAGAGTTTAATGGGTTTCCCCAAATCAAGATTTATTGATAAGATTCTAGGTGCTTCTAATATATGTTAAAAGGCATTGTGGCATGCATTGTAGTGACCTTGCATTTAAAGAATTGCCTCAAGTAAAATGCAGACTGTGTAATGGATAAATCAGTCACTGTCTAGAGTCTTTGGAAAGTATGACTATCAATACAGCTGGAGCAATGAGTGAACTGGGTTTGCTTTACATTCACACAGCCTCTCCAACAGTCTCCGTCTGTAGCTGATATTATAAAGCCAGTGTCTGAGACATCTTTGTTTTTATTGTGGCAATATATCTAAGCCTTCTCTTTATCTTAAGTAATCCAGTACCCCTGAAATATGACGCTGGGTCTCTGAAAGAAAAAAAAAAACTTGATAAGATAACCACCTAGAGTGACATTTATATAATTGCCCAGTCAGAAATCATTTCCAGCTGCCTACGTGGAGCTTGCTTCACTGCTGTAGCTAGGAAACAGGGAAGGCAAATAGCTGCTTGTCTTCGGTGCCAACCTTCTGAACTAGTCATGCTTAAAGGAAAGCATTCCTGTACTCGCAGTTACACAGATTTGCCTCCTAAGGTCTCACTTTTTTTGAATGATAATTAGAGGGACCTGCCATTTGAAATCAAACTGTCCCGATGTAGATTCAACAAGAAAGTATCTTTATAATTAATAAAATTCCACATTTTTTCCTCCAATTTGTATATTATAGATGCCCCCAAACCCTCTATTTTAACTGAACTTTTAATCTCAAAATTCAGTTGGATTTACACTAGGGTGGCAGCTGATGTGTCCCTCTCTGCAGTCAGCAGGGATTTTCTGCATTTAGTAGGACTGGCCTAGAAGCTGTTGCCATAAATTACCATCTGAAGATTTCAGGCAGTCTTTCTAGCCTCTCTCTCCAATTAATGGTCTCTTTGTTTATTGACTCCAGGCACCTCAAGAGTTTACAGGTATCAAGAGTCTGCCTTAATGCTCTACTTTTAAACTAAGGTAACCGGTAAGGAGGAAAATACATGACATCGTAGGCATCTTCCTACAACGATGTTTCTAATATTCTACCCATTTCTCTCTGATTTTATACAATATAAAGCTTGGCCTTATTTATAAATTGTGTTGTTCTTGTCTCCTTAATATGCTTTGTTTCCATGGCTCTTACAGGAATCTAGGTCTACTTACCTCTCAGCATTTCCATTCCTGGAAGCCTTGGAGAAGAGCTTACACATCTGTTATAGACTTTGATATACAAACCCCAGCCCCAAGCTATGTAGAAATTGGCCTGGGGCCTGGTGGTGTCAACTCAGAGCAAGGTTGACATACCTCCACTTTAAAAGTTGGAGTCTTGAAGAAAAGCCAGTCTCATTTGCTGCCACATAAATAATCTTTACTCTGTCAAACTAAAGGTCATTTAAATGGTGAATTACTCAGAGCACAGTTTCAAACTCTTGTGAGTTACATAGACTAACTTAGCCTTAAAGATTTGCACTTTGGGATAATACAAAAGTTTTGAGGGTCAGTTCAGATTTAATGTTTCCTTGATACTCGTTCCTCAAATCCTGTTTTTTGTCTGACAAAGCTCAAATTCCTGAGACATACTATGCAGGAAATTCATAGTTATCACTTAGGAATAAGCACTGTTTGGGTATAAACTTCCATTAAATTTTATATATATCTGTGAACATACATCATAAAATTGAGGTTACAATGTGGAAATAATTATTTAATTTTTGAGACCATGATTTTAATGACTATACGGTATTTGATAACATAAACACATCTTAATTTAACTAGTCCTCAACTGATATTCACTTAGATTGTTTTCACAAGTTTACTGTCAGAAATAAGACTGAAATGAACATCTGTATAAATAAATATGGGCTCGTGTGCCTGATTAGTTCCTTCTATTTAACATACATTCCTAGAAGTAACTCTTTGAACTCTTTATGTAACACCTCTGGAATTTAAAATAATATCTAAACAAAAACTTAAAAAATAATTTTTCACATTATATGTATATATGCACACAATTGCTTAGCTGGTTTTTTTTTTACATTTTTCTAATCTTTCTTTCAATGAATACACTTCATGTTCTACAAGAGTGCTTCTAGAAGAATTAAATGAGTAATACTACAGTTTGGCTGACAGGAAACATTCAGAAATATTTGAAGAATTATGAATGAATAAATGCATTAATAAACGACTTCTCTTCATGTTAACATGGCTGGAAATTCATACTATCTTGTATTTCTTTTTTTTCTATCTACCACTGCTGATAACCACTGAATACCTCTTCTTTTACACATGAATAAGACATAAGGCCAATAACGGGAGGGCTGTTTTCTCTCTGCTCTCAATCAAATCCCCTACATGGTACTACTAACGGAATGTTAGTAATACAAAATTACTGCTCCTGAGGTACTACACTGCAGCTATTTTTGACCCCTCTGTTGGGACAAAATCTGGTGTCATTATGTTAGACATTCTCTGCCTACTCTATGTAGAGTTTCTATCTGAGAATGCCTCACATTCATTTTATATTGAAAGGAATTTTAAATAGAACCTCTGACCTACTCTATATAAAAATATGTTTTATTACAACCTTTATGATACTTTCAAAAGCTCTTTGGAAATCTAACATGTGAGTAGCCTATAAAATACTTACAGTTCCTTCTGCCAGTGTCAGATGAGAAACATAAGCTGTAGCTTTGGAAGCCAATGGAAAGCCTCATGACTTCAGAATCTGTCTTACTGGCCCTTGTATTGAAGCCCTTGAACTCTGACAGATATTTTATTTTTCCTCCTTATTCCTCTCTGAATCTAAGCTCTCAAGCCTATAGTCATTGTTTAGCTGCCTTTGCTTCTTTCTTTTGCTTTTCATTTACATGTTCATTGGAAGGTGGTTACATGAAAATTGATTCCTTATCCGGGAAAATGATAGTCTGTAGACATGTTTCCCTTCCTCTTCTTGCCTTTTTAGATGACATCAGGATCTCAGATGCTCTGCTAAGACAGTTGTAAGTCATTGACTTATATTTAATTCTTCCTGTGGAAGAAAATATTCTTGCAGGATCAAATTAACTTCCTTTATTTCTGAGTACCAGGCAGCAGGGGAAATCCATATAAGAATCTAATAATTAAATGAATTAGAATGCAGACCTGCCAAGAAATAGAGAAAGGGCATTCACAGAGATATGCTCTGACATATTTGAAGTGATTTTCTCCTTAAATCATAATTTTGTGTTAAATATAAGCATCTATTTTATTTCTCCTAAAATGAAGAAAGACAAAATTTTACCCTTCTTCCAGTAGGTTAATGGCCCCAAAATGATACCATGTAAAAATCCTGACTGAGGCACTTAACTTTTTTTCTTTTTAATACCTCCTGATATGGTTAGGATTTGTGTCCCCACACAAATTTCATCTTGAATTGTAATCTCCCAGATGTTGAGAGGAGAACCTGGTGGGAGGTGATTGGATCATGTGGGTGGTTTCCTCCATGCTGTTCTCATAATAATGAGTTCTCACTAGATCTGGTGGTTTTATAAGTGTTTGGCAAGTTCCTCCTTCACTCACTCTTCTCTCTCTCCTGCTGCCACGTAAGATGTCCCTGCTTCACCTTCTGCCATAATTGTAAGTTTCTTGAGCCCTCCCCAGCCATAAAGAACTGTGAGTCAATTAAACCTCTTTCCTTTATAAATTACCCAGTCTTGGGTATTTCTTTATAGCAGTGTGAAAACGGAATAATATGCCTCCTTTCCATTTTTATGAACAGATTGAGACTAAGAAGGAGATGTTCTGGATTCTACTCTCAATTAATTTGTAATTCACTGGATATGACCTTGGAAAAATTACTTAAATTCTTTCAGTCTTCATTTTTAATGCTGAAGCTTTTGATAACTTTTATTAAATATTTAACTTTTGATTTTAATGAAGCTTGATTTGATGTGATAGTATCTTTAGTAGATATCTATTTTTATACCTGCCCAGATTTTATCCGTTCATCTGATAACTACATCAATTTTTCCTCTAAAGTACCACCCCTCACTTTACTTTTACCATGTTCAGTTGGGGATAGTTTACTCCACCCCTTTCTTCAGAGGTAGACATTTGATTGAGTAGCATATTTTTAGGTTCACACTGATTATTCAATGAGAGGTTTGAGATGCAATCAGAGTAAATGAGAAACAATAAGGTGTTGGCTGGAATTTCTGGGAAAAAATTCCTTGTCTTTTCCTTGGGATTTGAGGCTGAGAATTCATGAAATAAATAGCGATTTTTGGACTGTGGTGGGGTGAGGACAGAGTTTCTAGGAACTGCTGCATGAAACCACAAAATGAACCCAATTAAATGGAAGACTCAGGAGAGACAAAACAAATCCTGATGTAATCAGTTGAGTTCCTATAATGCAGCCATGCCTAAAGATAGAATACTTGGTAACATCAGAATTATATAACCCAACAACTGGTGTGTGTGTGTGTGTGTGTGTGTGTGTGTGTGTGTGTGCATGTGTGCATACTAATGCCAGGGTATCAGATGAAATTGTTTTTTGTACAAATGAAAAAACAAATTACTACAAATGACTTAAATAACAGAGATAATTTATGGATTTATACAGATAAAAGGTACAAATATTAAAAGAGCATTAGATTTGTTTCACTTATGCAGCCTATAATGTCATTAATATTCACATTCTTTTGATTCCTGTAATCTGATTTCCATAACAAAAAGTTTCATATAAAAACTTGCTCCCTTATAGTACTAAGATGGCCAGTTGCAATCTGATTTACATATTTCCTTGTTCAAGGCAAGGACAGATCTTCCTTTTTCGTAAACCTGTTAGAAAAGTATTTTCCCTACAAAATGCTACATATTTACTAAATTCAGTGAAATGTTCATTTTTACATAATTTCTGTGGCCAGAGGATTTCCATAGCTGATGAGCTTAGAACCAGATTTCCTAAAGCAATAACTATGGCCTTGTGGCTTTAACAAGTCTGACCTCACCTACTCAGATACTGCAGTGAGTCAATCTCATCTACCTTCCATGAGGATAGCATAACAGGAAAGTGGTGAAGGTGATGTTGGGAGACAGCCACAATGTCTGCCACAGCGAGGTCAGTATAAAATTTTTGTCACTTACCTGTGACACTATTTTTCTAGTAGAGTATCTCATTTAATTTGCACTTCAGTTTACACAACACCTATTTGAAACCTGTAAATCAAACCTGGGGGAGAAACTGGAAACCACAGTTGCTTTATGTTCTTATTCCATCCTTCCTCTGACTTGAAGCTTCAGTAACCCCAGAAAATCTAGATGAGACAAGATGGGAGTACTGTTTACAGAAGAATGGTTTCTGGAAAGTGGACTGGAAACCAAATAAGACAAGAAAAGTTTGCCAAATCCAAAAGCTGAGGTCAATCGTTAGACCTGCTCTCTACCCTGTTTCTAATCCAGCCAAATCCTCTGATAGATCTTGAGAACTTCATCTCGGTTTCAGGTAGCCTCAAACCCTAGTAAGATTTAACAGTAAACCCTTTAACAGAGTTGCTATCCTTTGGCTTCAGACCCAAATTGTCTTCCACGACACTGCTATCGGGGTGTAGAGTGTCCATCCACCAGGGGACATATTCCACCAGCTGTAATGCTAACTTCCCTGGCCAGAGCAGGCTGGAACAAAGATGACAACCTAGCTAATGATAATGTGAACTAGGGGACAAAGACACTCGGGGTTTTCTGCTGTTAAACACTAGAGCTATAAAGTGACAACAAACAGAGATGCAGAGGAGCTGAAATCACGGTAGAACAGACATCACAAATGGTATGAAAGAAACTTATATACAGAGAGCAGAAAGGAGAATGAGCACACAGAAAAATAAGAAAGGATGTTGTGATTCTGGAAGGAGGATGATGGAGAAGGGCCTGTTTGCTGACTTTCTTCCTGTGAAATACAGTTATACTAAGGTCTCTAAATTCTGACAGTACCTCCACCCTTACCCTATACATGTTTGCTAAAGCTCTTAAATGTAATTGAATGTTTTTATTCTTTTAAGAGTGAATAATATTAATTTAGATAAGCCTCAAGAAGACATATACAAAAAATAAATATATAGGAGAGTAATGTCTCTTGATACCTATTCTTAGACAGCCCTAAAGAAAAATATTAATACAGAATCATAAGGGCCCTAGCTGAGAGAAAGTCTTGAAGTCATAGAAATGATGGTCTGAAATAAACAAAAAACTACTATTTACTTTGCCCATAACATTTCATATGACCTTATTTAATCCTCATAACAACCACATGACATATATATTATGATCCTCATTTTTTCAGATGAGAAACTAAGACTCAAAGAGGCTTCATAACTTGCACAGAGGAAAGTGGCAAAGTAAAAATTTCTTCTATAACCTCAGAGGAAAAAGACTCTATACCTTTACACCATTTTTTTCTTTCTACTTCCTCCTTTCATAATAAAGATTAGGAATCTTCATATATCAAAGTATTACTTTCAAGCCAGATACAATTTATGATTTTATTATTTGTACAGGAAATATGTAGCCAGAGGAAATAGCAAATGCAAAGACACATAGATGTGTGAAGGCCCAGTGTTTGAGAGACCTACATATAATTCCAGTTCTAGAATAGAAGGTTCAACATGAGGAGTGGTTGGTGGCTGATGAAGCTGCAGAAGTATAAAGGGGATCAGTTAATAGAGTCCCCTCTGAGGGATTCTAATTTTTGAGGTTTGCCTATCATAATACGAACTCTCTTAAAGAAGGGGAGTAGAGAAAATGCCATCGAAGGCATCAGTATGTTGTTGCTGAGCTATAAAAACCACATAAAACATAAAGATGCACATACACAGAAAATGACAGATGAAGAAGCCTTGCACTGGAACTTTGAGACAAGAAGAAAAGGAATGCGGAATGATGCAACATTATCTCTACATGCTGAATTTTATTTTTAAACATATGGTATAGTTCTGCACAGGCATAATAATGCTGAAATCTCCACAACTAAATTCAGAGTTCTTTTGTTAAATATTTTGTATAATACCAATACGTTTCTTTTTTTTTTTTTTTTTTTTTGAGACGGAGTCTTGCTTTGTCGCCCAGGCTGGAGTGCAGTGGCGCGATCTCGGCTCACTGCAAGCTCCACCTCCCGGGTTCATGCCATTCTCCTGCCTCAGCCTCCCGAGTAGCTGGGACTACAGGCGCCCACTACCACGCCCGGCTAATTTTTTGTATTTTTAGTAGAGACGGGGTTTCACCGTGTTAGCCAGGATGGTCTCGATCTCCTGACCTCGTGATCCTCCCGCCTCGGCCTCCCAAAGTGCTGGGATTACAGGCGTGAGCCACCGCGCCCGGCCACGTTTCTTAACAAGTTCACAAAATGAAATTGCTGATGGAATAGGCATTGGCTTGATGAGCACATAAAAACAAATTTTGCTCCTAAGACCCAGGTAACCTGGGCCTTCAATTCCCACTCAGTCTGCAAGCTGATTCTCTGGGTACCGCCTCTCTAGATACTTGCTGGTGTGTAGACGGATGGCGTTAATTTCAGATTGGGAGATCTCGTAATGCTGTCCTGAGCCCTGCAAACAAGGTCGGACATTTGTAGAAGCTGTTGCCCTTCAGAGAAACATAGGCTTGTTTATTTTGTCTGCGAATTTTGTCTACAAATTACCTCAGAATAATTTTATGTGTGTCAGGGAACATAATAAACGTTTCCATGTTTACCTTTCCTATGGTTTTCAACAGGAAAAACAGAGGACTTCCTTGGTTTAATTAGAGAACACCTTGTCATCAGGCTAGAAAGCATCAGTTGTCTGGGGTATAGCTGAAAGTATGTATGTTTATGATAATTGGTAAAGGTGGCATTTAAACTCTTTAAGACCTTATCTAATGAAAATTGGGAGATGGATGACAGTCTTTCAACATCTCCTAGCTCCTTTTCACTCGTGATTACCCTGTGATCTTCTCTCCTCCTCGTGTTTTTGTTCTTTTATGTAACTGAAGGATGACTGACCTTGGCATTATCATCATCTAATCAAATTCAACCAATATTTCCTCAGCAGTAGTTATGCACAAAACTGTGTAGGTACTGCAGAATAGGGTCACTGCCCTTAGAGAGCTTTTAATTTAGATGAGGAGACAAGGCATTTACAAAAGAAATAGTTTAATAACAACAATAATGTGAAAAGCTACTACTACAGAGCTGTTTGGTAGTTTGGTTCCTGCCCAGAGTTTACATGACATCCAAGAAGAAACGTAATGTGGAGCAATCAAAATTTGTAACTAATATTATATCCCCTCATCCTCCCATTGTCACTAACATAAAATCTCACAGATTGAAAATTCAGAAATGACTCCAAGGTATTGGGCTTGGGTGACAGTCAATGATTATATTCTTCACAAAGACAGAAGGAAAACAAAGGGAGCTATTGTTAAAGAGAAAATGCATCTAAAAAACTGCTTTGATGATGTTATTATCCTACTCAAAAAATGCCCATGACTTCCTGCTGGCGGCTTGTAGAGTTTGGTAGAGCAAAATGATTACCTTTAGCAGCCTTCATGCTAGGGAGTGGTAACACAAGATGTAATAAACTGGACTCTCTGCCACTGAACTCAGTGTAAATAGAGAGTCATGAAAGTGGGTAAACACCTTGAGAAAAAGAAGGCTGTGAATCAAGCTAAGAAGAATTATCAGAAAGCAGACACACCAGCCTTCTGGAATACCATTATTGGGGAAAAGTCACAGAAATGAAAGCAGTAATAGTAGGTATGCATGACTCTGGCTCTTTGCAGTCTGTGGCAGCATATAAAGATATATTAGACTTCTACAGAGGAACCTGACCCTTGGCCTGGTGGCTTCTAAGCTCCTTGACTGGGGAGGTACCCATCTTTCATGGCATTATTAGGAACTGAGATTCAATACTGGTATGATATCGCAGAACCTAGGCTCAAATGTAGTCCAACATCTAAGCACTCATCGGTTGAGAGAGCACCAGAGTCTCCCTCCCCTGGAGCAATCAGGAAACTAGGTCCAAGCCTTGAGACTACAGCTGTAAGGCTAGTGGAGTGCTGATCTATCACTCCAGTATTTGTGGTTGTAGGAGTCTTATCCCCACCACCAGCATGATCAAGGTGTGGGGCACAAGTCCTCTAGTTACAGTTATGCATCCTGGCAGAACCTTGCCCTGAACTGACATTGTAGCACTGCCAAGATTGATTGCCTTAAGCATTCAGTGTACCAGTTTCTATGAAGCTTTGCTGCAGCCAGTCTGGAAAAAATGTCTTGCAATAGTTAGCCCTAATCTTCAAATGTTAAGAAGCAAAATTGGATTTGGGAAATTCTAAATTTAGGGGTCAGGAGAAGGGAGAACCACCTAAAGAGACAGAAAGAGTATCCAAAGAAGTATAAGGTGAACAAGAGTATTCAGGGCCACAGAGGCAAAAAGAGAAATGAATTTCAAGTAAAGAAGGACATTTACTTTGCTCAGTGCTAGTGAGGCTATAGGGAGAATGAAGCATAAACAAAAGATGTAAGATTTAAAAAGAAAGGGGTATATTAATGAGCATGTTTCAGTAGTGTTACACAGTTAGAAACTAGATTAAAAGTTGTTAAGAAATGAAGAGTGATAAGAAAAGATGGAAACAGGGGCAGGGAGAAGAAGGCAATAGTTTGAGATAGGAAGAGGCAGCGGCAAAAATCTTTCTTATATCTACCAGAGATAACCTGAGCTCTTGTGAGAGGGTCTATTGAGGATGGAGAAAGTTAAGCTGGTCAGAAAGAAATTGTGTTCTCTGACAAATGCTTTTTAGTTCTCATGAGTTAACATATACCAAAATTAAAGGAGATCAATGAGGTCTTAAATAAGGTGATTGCTTTCATTTGATTAAGACCAATTTTGTGATTCTTTACTCCAGCTTATGAGAATAGTTCTAGCAGTGGTTTTTCAGTCACCAAGGCTAGCTAAGAGAATTGTATTCTGGCTAGGATACTTCTTCATGATCCTTCACATGTCATCTTCAATCTACTCCTTTATTACATATCAAACAGCTCTAACTATACAAAATAGCATAAGCACATGTTTTTCCCCTCCCCTAGAAATTTCCATCAAAATAAATATGGCCAAAATCAGGGGTGGAGAAACCACATGGGAATTTTCCTCTTGTCCTGAAAAATTATATTTTTAACTTCTATTTGTTACAAAGGCAAGAACTAGGAACAAGTGGATTGAAACATTTACTTTTTCTTGCTGGAGACTCAGCACCCTATAAATGTAATTTTACATTTTTAGTATTTTTTGAAATGTAATATTCAGTCAATAAATAAAGAAACTGAGGCACAGGAAACTTAAAAACATTTTTAGGATCACAAGAAAGGTGAATAAACATACCAGCTGTAAACAGCCAGGTGTCTCTGATTATTTTCATTTAGTTTTCTACTACACTTTTCTGTTGATATTGTACAGATGAAAGTAGAGTAGCTTGTTTTGAAGACACAAAACCATCTTCTATTAGTCCGTTCTTATGCTGCTATAAAGAACTGCCTGAGACTGAGTAATTTATAAAGAAAAGAGGCTTAATTTACTCACAGTTCCACATGGCTGGAGAGGCCTCAGGAAACAATCATGGCAGAAGGGGAAGCAAACATGGCCTTCTTCACACGGTGGCAGGAAGGAGAAGTGCGAAGCAAAAGGGGGAAAAGCCCCTTATAAAACAATCAGATCTCATGAGAACTATCAGGAGAATAGCATGGAGATAACTGCTCCCATGATTCAATTACTTCCCACTGGGTCCCTCCCATGACTCGTTGGGAATATGGGAACTACAATTCAAGATGAGATTTGGGTGGGGACACAGCCAAACCATGTCACATCTTATCCCAAAGTTGAGCTTGAGCTTTCCATGTTGTTGGGTTTTTTTCTGTTCTGGATATTTTTACTATTTTGAGGCTTGATGGCCTTCTTTAAGATATGTCTAAGCAATACCATAACATAGGGTATTGTCAGCCAAGGTCATTTGAGTGACAATGTCAGTCAAAATTATAGCCTGGTATCTTGTAGAGTCATTTAACCAGTTGAATAACTGTTTTTTGTTCCCTTTACTTTTCAATTCATCAACCAGAAACATATCCCTACAACATACACCTTTACATATCATACCATGCACAAGATATTTACTAAATTACATCATATTAAGCAAAAGAGTTAAAGCTTTTTCCTGCTTCCCAATTCAGATGCTTTGTTACATCATTGAAAGTTTCTCAGCATGTATCAAAGCCATAGATCTTCTTTAGTTTGTATTTGAGATTCAGGCAATGTTAGCTAGCGCCAGTAATAATTACATTCCGAGAACAGGCATATGGTCTAATTCACACTATCATTTTTTCTCACAATTGAAAGATGCCAGTTTTTAAAAATACATGATTATTCCGCCTATAGTGGTCTGCCTTGCCAATTTGTGGGTCACAGACTCCCGTACGCTAAAGCTGGAACTCATAAATGCTTTATGGAATATCCTTTCAGTAGTAGAGATGGAGATTGCAGGGGCCAGATGGGACAATATTCATGGCAAAGCATGAGACTAGAAAGATCATTTACTCTTTTTTTTGTCCTGTTGCTCTAAAGATCTTTTTCCTACAACCATTAAAAGCACCAAAAATAAAGAGGTATTGCTCCAAAGAGTCCACTTGCAGTAATTTTTTAAAAGAAAAATGTTTATATTACAAGGAGAATCGTGATATGAAAAATTCAGACATCTGTTCTCTTCAGCTGACTACTGTATCCTGCTGATTCTACCTCAAAAATACTTCACCAGTTGTCCTGCAAATATAGGCCCTCAACACTTCCTACTTGGATTATTGCAATGGTTTATTACTTGTGCACCCCAGGCTTGCCTCTGCACATGTATGACAGGATATTTATCTGTCATACATGACAGATACACTGAATTTATCCACCTGTATATAACATATAATATATTTTACTTCCACGTCACTTTTAATTTTGTCTTTCTTCTGCCTGCACATAAATTCCATGAAGGCAGATGTCATTTTGTTCACTGGTGTTTCCCCATCTTCCAGAATGATGCCTTCTAATCACTATATCCTAGAGGACAAATAAAAAAATGTGTCATGTATTCATACCCAATTCCTCTCAGTAAATATTTTCTGAATAATTTAAAATTGTAGAGAATATATATCTTAGAATTATATAGAATATATACCTTAGATTGCAGGGAAGTTTCCTAAGAATTGAGTAATTAATATTCTTTTATCACTTTTCTGCCATTACCTTCCTTCACTCTGCTCATTGGAGTAGAGACAGATGGCTTGAGATGAAGCAGTTACTGAGGACCATGAGACAAAACTCATTTGTAAGAATGGTGAAGTAACTAAATCTACAAAGTCAAGATACCATGTCTCATTACGAGATAAAATTAAACTTCTATCTTATTTAAACCACTATTACTTTTGGGTTTCTCTTACAACTGAATTTATCTTTATGGATGGAAATATAATGTAATATATAAATTATTTGGAATGACACGTCCTATCCAAATTCCTGGCATTTTTTAATCCTCTGTCCACTGTCATATTTAATTTTATAGCTGTGGTTGCAAACAAGAGGCTCAGAGAGATTTAAATGGCACAAGGACATAGATTTTTGGCCAGTAAGAATTCAAACACTTATTTTTCCAACATTAAGAGTCATGAATTACACATAAAATCTAGCATTTGGGAGTCCAAATGCATCATAATAACAGTTAGAGCTGAGTTTAGATAAGGCAGATGTTCTACATTTCATCACAGTCTTTACACCTTCCACTAATCCTCATTAATCACCATACCTAGCCTGTTTCACACACTTATATTACTTATTGGATGTATTATGGAAAACACCACATATAAGAAGTTCTCCTTTGTTCTTTCTTCTATTCAGTCAATGCTTTTGAACTACAGTACTCCCATTCTAAATAATGGGAATATGGTGGTTACAGGGACTACCAAAGTCCTTACATTTTAGAAACAGAAGACAGACAATAACCAAGTAAACAGAAATGCAAATGGATATTTTCTGACAGTTCTAAGTATAATGGAGATAATGAAAAAACATGTGGAGAGAGAGACAGTGACTGATGTTAGGGAATGGGATCCCGTGGACTAGATTATCAGGAGAACCTCTTTGAGGAGAGGCCATTTGAACTGAGACCTGAGTGACAACCAGGAGTCAGTTATTCAAGATCTAGGCGAAGACAATTTTAGGTGGATGGAATGGCACCTAAAAATAACCTAAAATAAAAATGAGAAAAAATAAACTTTCTCAGACAGAAAAATAATTTCTGGTACATCATACTTTACAAGGTGTTGTGATCCATAGCTATCTAGGAATTCTCCCAATTTTCCTGGGACTATAAAAATGACAAAAAGACATCCTCTTCTTGGTCATAGATAGTGGCTGAAGCCTATAATTCCCGCACTGTTAGAGACTGAGGCTGCCGGATCACTTGAGGCTGGACAACATGGCAAAACTCCGTCTCTACTCAAAATACAAAAATTAGCTGGAAATGTTGGAGCGCACCTGTAATCCCAGCTACTCGGGAGGCTGAGGCATGAAAATCACTTGAACTCGGGAGGCAGAGGTTGCAGTGAGCAGAGATTGCACCACTGCACTCCAGCCTGGGTGACAGAGTGAGACTCCGTCTCACTAAAAAAAAAAAAAAAAAAAAAAAAGAAATCCTCTTTTCTCTATTTAAAACTTTCAATTTCTAAAAAAAATTAAAAGGCTGATTGTTGCTCAGTAATCCCAAAGCCTGATTAAATACGTTAAGCTTAACAAATAGAGGGTAATGGTGTCCATAAAATGTTAATTGTATAAACACAACAGACTGCTAGGTATACATATGCTTCTGTTCAGTCTTCTACTTTTCCATTTTGTTTTATTCAAAACATGCTGAAAGTTATTAGTTCATGAATCTCAAGAAGCAGACTGATGCTCATCTCTTAATCAAGCAAATGTTTAAAATATAAATTCCATTTAAATATCAGTGTAAAAACTGAAAGCCTTAGTTGACTAATGATATACCAACAGCTTTGTGAGGAAAACTGAGCAGTCTATGATTATCACATAATCACAAACACACTCACACTCAGAAACACACATAAGTACATTGTCTTTTAAAACTCAAGTTCACTTAGATTGGTGGAAAAGCTCCTTTCTTAAACAGCAATTTAAAAGTATTAAGTATTAGCATTTTTTCAACAACTCAATAAATTTATCTTGACTTTTTGCAACTGAAAGAAATGTTGAGTTAAAAAAATTAAACCTTGGCACGCACCTTGGGTGGGGAGTGCATATGTATACAAACAGCCATTCTTAATTAAGGAAACACCATATCACAAACAATCAGAGCTGAGCTCTTTGAAACGTTCCCTCCTATGCCAGCATAATATTCAACCACCATCAAATTTTCTGCATTCTGCATAATGTGCTGGTAATTAACCTCATAAACTTATTTTCTGAGCAACTCTCATAGTTGATAAATGTAGGTAAGGGCAAAACTCAGCAAGGTTATTGAATAACAATCAGTGCGTCCAGAATGAAAAATAACCCGCCTTCTTCTGAAATAAGATATGAATAGACTTTACTCTAGTAATTGATATTGCTGCATTTTGCATGAAGATAGGGTATTTTTCATTTAAAGCCCATGTGTTAATTTTCCTTCATAGCTAAGCCAAAAACCTTGACTCTGTCATCAGACCTTTGGCATCTCCTTCTGTTTCAGTCTTGGGACTCTGCCAATACACAGCTATTCTGTATTTGAACTTCCATGCTGGGGCTGGGGCATAGATAGTCACCAGAATTCACTTTGTTTTCAACCAGATTCAGATTAAAAGAAGTCACATAAAAACCAAATGCTACTCCTATTAACCAAGCATATGCCAAACATTCATCTGAAAGACAAGGAACCCTAAAAATCAGCATTAACGAAAGCTAAAGATAAAAGCTATTATATGAGAATGATGATTGGGACCAAGCAGTGCCAAGTGATGACATTTTGCAACAATCTTCCAAAGTCACAGTGATGTGAAATCTTCAAATAACTCCGAAAAATTAATTAAGAGACTTGCATTCCAGTCCAGCTCTGCACCTGGCTGGTGGTAAGACCTTAAAATTCTCATTATGTATCTAAGAATCTTAATTTCTTTATCTGTACAAAGTGGAGATTGGCCTTGAATACTCCTTAGGCCCCATCCAAAAATAAAATTTGTATGACTTTGGAATGATTCAATTGTTTTCTTTTTTATTTGGAAAATAAAAATCACATATTTCCTAAAGCAAGAAGCAATTGTTTATGTGAGTAACAGCTTTTATCATAGTTTCTGGTTTTAAAAATCTTTCAGTAGCTTGCCACTGTCCATATAACAAAGGTATTATCATGGGTCATGTGACCCTACAGAATCACATCTCTGTATTTTATACTCATCTCCCACCTACTGCTATAAATCTTCATTTTAAATTACAGGATAACTAACTATGTGTAGTTTTCTGAATATGCAATTCTATTTCACTCTATTGCCAATACTCTTTTTTTACCACCCCCATTTATCCAGTTAATTTCTGTTTGTAATCAAAAGCCCCATTCAAGCAAGACTGCTTCCCTAAAGATTATGTTGTGCCAAACAGTTAATCCCTTCCTCTTCCGTACTATCCTTTTGCCACATACCTCTTTTCTGTCATTTACATTTATGAGCTATCATATTCAATTCAACATAAAACAAAGCTTATATTATGTTCTTCCTTGCATTACCTAGCACTATGCCTTATAGGTAGGAAATACTCAGTATGTATGGATAAAATTAAAATCCTTGATCTTTTGATTTTGAATGATCCTTTGTTACATGTGCTGATTTAGTTCCATTTACCTTAATAAGCTAGTATGAGAATATACTTAGGACTTGTATTGGTCAGTTTAGTAAAACATTTTAAAACAGTCAATTACTGTTTGATTGTACAGCATCAGTCATTAGAGTAAAAATTGCAACACTTGTAGGAATATGTCTGTACTATAATAGGAAGATATCAAATATTTCTTCTGTAGTTTTAAAGTGTAAACAAATATCAAAAATTCTTAACACATGGCCAGTATTTATAAAGATAATCAAATATTTTAATGAGACAGTTGAAAAAATTGTAAGCTATGCTTCTAAATAGCAGGTCAGTAGTTTTACATCCCAAAATGTGTGGAAATCCAAAATGTTGGCTAATGATTAACATGACCAGTTACATTTCAAGATTCCTCTTGGTTTATTCCATTTTCTCTGAGAACAAATCCAATTTCTCAGGAAAACAAAGATTGCTTCTTTATGTTTTAAAAAATATGTCCTCCTTATAGATACATACATAGGTAATAGATAGAAATGTGTATGTCTACATAGCATATATGTTTTAAATATTAATGCTCAGTTGCTAAACATAGATGTGCCATTTGTTGGTAAATGTGCTATAATATGAAATGAGCCAGGCCCCAAAAGAAATGAAATGAAATGAGCCAGGCCCCAAAAGAAAAATACTGCATGATTTAACTTATATATGGAATCTCTATAATTTGCATACATAGAAACAGAGTTGGATAGTGTCTATCAGGGGAGGGGAGAAAGCGGAAATAGGAAATAAGTCAAAAAGTACAAACTTGCAGCCATGTAGGATGAATACATCTAGAAATTTGATGTGCAGCATGAAGAATATAGCTAATAATATTGCATTATATATTGAAATTTGTGACAACTGTAGATTTCAGGTGCTCTCGTCACAGAAAAAGGTAATGAAAGGTGATGGATATGTTAATTTGCTTGACTATAGTAATCATTTTATAATATATGTATATCAATACATATTGTAAACCTTAAATTTATATAATAAAAATAAATTTAAAATGAAAAATCTTTAGATTTGTAATAATGGTTATTGTAAGTCATTTAAAATTTAATATAAAAAAATTCAATGTGTAATAAATAATGACCTAGAACATGCTGTAGAAAAAAGAAAGTGCCAAGTTCAAAAACACTGATACATAATTTTTGAAAGTACAGCAATTAAAAGTATGCCTTGGACATGGTTGATATTCAACATATATTTTTGAAATAAAAAAACTATCACAAATGATTGCTATTGTGATGTGACTTTTTGATTTTGTTTACTTTTATCCATTTAATTTTTACTTTTACTCTATTTTCCCATTTAAAAAATATGCCCAGTATCAAATCTTACTCTCTCACAGCCACAGATATAATAATTTCAAATAAAGTGAAAGAAGTGATGATATTGAAAGAGTAACAAATATTTATTTTTTAATTTTATATTAAAGATAAACTAAAAATACCTGATTACACTCTCTTTTGTGACCAAACTTTTTTTATTGTTGTGCTTTGTGTGTGTGTGTATATGTATAGTATATATATGTACAAAAATATATATAGTATATATTTTCTAAGATAACCAATATTATTCTGAGCAATTAACTCCCTAATGTCTTAATTAATATCAAATGTCTCTTAAACATTCATTTTAACATGTTGCTGAGACAGACAATCATTATTTGTTATTTTTTATCTAAGAAATTGCATGTCATCACAAGAAACATATATATATATACATATATATATGATACTTAACAAACGTTGGTTCAGTGTCAGAATGGATGGATGAATGGATAGAGGAACGGATGGATGGTTGCCCGATTCAATGAATAATAGGGAAATGAATAACTGCTTATATAACTAAGGCAAAGGGGTCCTCTAGGGAGTAGCTGATAAGTTGATGATGTATATATAGCATCTAGAGTATGTTTGTTCACAGTATTTCAGGATTAATTTTTATTTTTTCAATCTTTTTCACATTGTCTCATATTAGCCAAGCTCATAGAACTGATGTAAAATTGAATGCTAATTTAATAAATTACAAAAAGAAATATAACTGTTAGGTAGACAATACTTACAGTTTTACTGGCCAACTTATTTACTTTGCAAGAAATTACTTGGAAAGTCGAAATATAAAGACAATGTTGCTAATGAAATATAAATTAGTACAAGGGGTGTTAAGGTAAATGATTATAATGTTAAACCATGTCATATCCAGTGAATACTTCAAAACTGGTATTGCCAAATTTGGCTTCTGTTGAAAATGTATTTTCTAGGATAACCAATATTATTCTGAGCAATTAACTTCCTAATTTCTTAATTAGTATCAACTGTCTCTTAAACATTCATTTTAACATGTTGCTAAGACAGACATTCATTATTTGTTATTTTATTTTTTATCTAAGATATTGCATGTCATCACAAGAAACATTTTAAAAATATGATAACTTATTTTTTCTTTTGTCTGGTTTATCACCAGCAACATTTTAAAAATATGATAACTTATTTTTTCTTTTGTCTGGTTTATCACCAGCATTTATAAGACCAGAGCTAGGGAATGGGCTACATCTGGGTACATATGCATGGTCTTAATGTAGCAAATGTTTAGCCTGTCCTGGCTCTCACATAATCAGAACACAGAGAATATTCACAGAAAATACGATAACTCTTTGAATGTTAGAAAAACAACTAAACATTTATTGATACAAGATAGGATACTAATGTCAGAAGAAATGCTTAATTCAATTGGTGGGAAAGAATATCAATAAAAATAATTATTTGGTATCACCTAGATTAAGATACATCAATTTCACTAATGCTTTGTGAAGAAGAGTTTATAACCAGGATAAATTCTAGACAATTTTTGTTCTTTAGATTCATGATAAAAATAATAACAATTACATTGAAGTGAATAATATAAATGATATCTTTAAAACTGTCACTTAGAATTGTTCTGGCAATATGACAGCCTTGATGTTCTGAAAAACTATGCAGTATTAAACACCTAGGAATGCTGGATAAATTTTGACAACTATATCTTTAAATGCACAGGAGAGCTCTCAAGAGGCTAAAGGAAAATCCAAAGAGGGCCAAAACAAAAAGAAAGCTGACACCAAAGTGATAAGCAAGAACTGAAGCCACATCTGTTCTAAGATATATGATGATACCAGAAATCCAAAACTGTGAGTATTAATCATCACCTGGAGAAAGGAAGAAAAGGTCGTGGTGGACCGACAGAATCCTCACGTACATACAACATCTTTAAGCTACTACATCTCCAGTACAAACATAGGCTAGAAATACACACACACACACACACACACACACACACACACACACACACACACACACGCACATACACACACGCCAGTAAAACAAACAAACAAATAAGACAGCAAATTTAAATAGGGTTGTTTTTTTTTTTCCTGCTTTCGTTAAGACTTTGGGGAAAAATACATGCAATCATTGGCTTAAATTAAAAGGAGTTAAGATTTTAATTAAGAATACTTATACAGTTTAGAAAGCCATAGCCAAAAAAAAAATCACTCTAATTAGTAATGATAGGTGAAAAAAGATATATAGATATATAGATAGATGAAAAAAGAGATAGGAAAGAAAAGAAAGGAGAAAGAGAGAGAGAAAGAAAAAGAAAGCAAGCCAGCCTTAAAAGCGACTAGACAAAAAAGACACAGAAAATACAGAAGACAATGAAAATAGTGACAGCAGATTTCTTTTGGGAGAAAAGACTATCCAGAAAACAGTAGAACAATATCTTTAAAGTATAAAAAGGGGAGACAAAATAAAACAAACCATGAAAAAATAAAAGAAACCTGTGGATCCAAAATTCTATACCTAATGAAATCATCCTTGAAAACCAAGATGAAATAGACTTCCAAAATATATATAAAATCTTAAATAATTCATCACCATCAGATGTCTAAAACAAGCAAATATTAAGAAAGTCCTTCAGAGAGAAGGAAAATGACACCAGATGGAAATCTGGATCCACAAAAGGATTAAAGAACACTGGAAATGGTAGGTATGTGGGTAAATACAAAAAAGTTTCTTTTTATTATTATTTTAGTGCCTTTGAAAGATAACTGACAGTGTAAATAATTTTTTACAATATATTGTGGTGTTTATAACATATGTGAAATAAATTGTATGACAATAACACAAACGCTGAGAGAGGAAAAATAGAAATATTTAGTTGTTAGGTTCTCATATTATATGTGAAATAGTATAATATCAACTGAAAATAGATTGTGTTGAATTAAATATGTATACTATAAACACTAAAGCAACCACTAATGTACAAAAATATTACTAAGAGAAATTAAGGAATACTAAAATGATTGGTGAGTTATGCCAGGTTCCTGAATCAAAAACTTTAATATTGTTAAGATGTCAATAGTCAAAATATACTGGAAAAAGAAGAAACAAATTAGAGAACTTATACTATCTGATTTCAAGACCTGCTATTATGAAACTGTGGTAATAAATATAGTGCTGCATTAAGAGATACAAAAATAGGTCAATAGAATAAAATTATATGACAAGAAGTAGACTCATGCATAGATAGTCAATTAATTGTTTAGCATTCAAGAAAAATGCTAAATCAATTCAGTAAAGAAAGGATAAACTTTTCAACAAATTAAACAATAAAACAATTAGATATTCACATACAGCAATAATAAAACAAATGTTTCATAACTTGCACAATGCAAAAATTAACTCAAAATAAACCAAAGATCTAAATTTTAAAACTAAAGTAAAACTTCTGAAAGGTATCATATGAGAAAAATTTTTGTAACTATGGATTAGGCAAGCATCTTCTTTTTGCAGTATATGATTTCATTTATATAAAGTTCAACAACAACATAAACTAATTAAAGTTTATAGAAATCAGAATAGAGATTACCTCTAGGCAAGGAAGGATGAGGGTAGTAGTGGTGGCATGTATTGAAAAGGAGTGCAAAAATATGTATATGGTGATGAGATGTTCTATGTCTTTTTTAAAAAGGTTTTGTTGTTGTTGTGTAGAGTAGTTTTAGGTTCACAGCAAAATTGAGAGGAAGGTACAGGGATTTCTCATATACTTCCTGCCCCTATACATTCCTAGCCTCTCCCATTATGACCATCCCGCACCAAAGTGATACATTAGTTACAACTGATAAACCTACATTGACACATCATTATCACGCAAAGTCCATAGTTTATATGAAGGTTCACTCTTGCTGTTGTTCGTTCTATGAGTTTGGACAAATGTATAACGATACAAATCCATAATTATAGTATTATTGTGGTAGTTTCACAGCCCTAATAATCTTCCATACTCTGCCTATTCATCCCTCCCTCCTCTGTATGCCTTGGCAACCACTGATCATTTTACTGTCTCTATACATTTGCCTTTTCAACAATGTCATATAGTTGGAATTCTACAGTATGTAGCCTTTTTAGGTCGCCTTATTTCATATAGTAGCACGCATTTAAGTAATTGCCATGTCTTTTCATGGTTTGATAACCCATTTCTTTTACTGTAGAATAATGTTCCATTTTCTGGATGTATCACAGATTATTTATCCATTGAACTAAATAGGGACATTGCGGTTCCTTCCAAGTTTCGGCAATTATGATTAATGATGATGTAAACACCTGTGCACATAAGATTTTTACTCTTTTGGGTAAATTCCAACTCCTTTGGAAGCATGATTGCTGAATCATATTATAAAAGTATGCTTAGTTATATTCAAAAAGAAAACAAAACATCAAACTGCCTTTCAAAGTGACTGTACCATTTTCCATTTCTAACAGTAATAAATTAGAGTCCTGTCACTTCACATCCTCATCAGCATTTGGTGTTGTCAGTGCTTTGAATTTGGCCATTCTAGTAAGTATGTAGTGGTATCTCATTGTTTTAATTTGCATTTCCCTTATGATATTTGATGTGGAGCATGTTTTCATATGCTTATTTTCCATCTGCATATCTTGTTTGGTAAGGTCTGTTAAGTCTTTGGCCTACTTTTAAGTTTTGTTTTGTTTTGTTTTCTTATGTTGAAGTTTAAGTGCTCTTTGTATATTTTGAATAATAGTCCTTTATCAACTATGTCTTTTTCAAATATTTTCCCCCAGTATGGGGCTTGTCTGTTCACTCTCTTGAGAGCATTTCATGCATGGGAAATAAAATTAACTATAGTTAAGTCCAACTTATCAATTATTTGTTTTTTTTTCTTAATTTTTTTCTTCTACTTTTAGGATCCAGAGGAACACATGCAGGTTTGTTACAAGGGTAAAGTGTATGTTGCTAGGGCTTGGTGTACAAGTGATCTCATTACACAGCTAGTGAGCATAGTACCCCATAGGTAGCCTTCCAACCCATACCCCCTTCCCATTCTCGCTTCTCAAGCAGTCCCCAGTGTATATTGTTTCCATCTTTGTGTCCATGTGTACTCAATGTTTAGCTCCCACTTGTGAGTGAGAACGTGGTATTTGGTTTTCCATACCTGCATTAGTTTGCTTAGGATAATGGCCTCCAGCTGCATTCATATTTCTGCAAAGAAAATAATTTTGGTCTTTTTTTATGGCTGCTTAGTGTGTGTGTGTGTGTGCGTGCGCGCGCGCGCATGTGTGTGTATGTATGTATGTATATTTCACATTTTCTTTATTCAGTCCATCATTGATGGGTACTTCAGTTGAATCTCTTTTTGCTATTGTGAATAATGTTGCAATGAACATATTAGTGCATGTGTCTTTTTGGTAGAACAATTTATTTTTCTTTGGGTATATATGCAGTAGTAAAATTGCTGGATAAAATGATAATTTTTAAGTTCTTTGAGAAATCTTTAAAGGGCTTTCCACAGTGGCTAAGCTAATTTAAATTTCCACCAGCAGTGTATGTGTTCCTTTTCCTCTGTAACCTTGCCACCATCTGTTCTTGGTCTTTCATTTAAGTCTTTAATCCATCTTGAGTTAATTTTTGTATTTGGTGAAAGGAAGGGGTCCAGTTTCATTCTTCTGTATATGGCTAGCCAGTTATCCCAGCACCATGTTTTGAATAGGGTGTCCTTTCCCTATTGTTTGTTATTGTTGACTTTGTCAAAGATCAGGTGGTTGTAGATGTACAGCTTTATTTCTGGGTTCTCTATCCTGTTTCATTGATCTCTGTGTCTGTTTTTGTACCAGATTTATGCTGTTTTGGTTGCTGTAGCCCTGTAGTATAGTTTGAAGTCAGATAGTGTGATATCTCTGGCTTTGTTCTTTTTGCTCAGGATTGCTTTGGTTATTCTGGTTCTTTTTTGGTTCTATATGAATTTTAGAATAGCTTTTCTCAATTCTGTGAAAAATAATGTTGATAATTTGATTGGAATAGCATTGAATCTGTAAATTTCTTTGAGCAGTATGACCATTTTAACAATATTGATTCTTTCCATCCATGAGCATGAAATGTTCTTCCATTTGTTTTTGTCATCTGTTACTTCTTTCAGCAGTGTTTTGTAATTCTTACTGTAGAGGTCTTTCACCTCCTTGGTGAGTTGTATTTAAAGGTATTTTATTCTTTTTTGGCTATTGTAAATGGGATTGCATTCCTGATTTGGCTATCAGCTTGGAGATTTCTGATGTATAGAAATGCTACTGATTTTTGTACATTGACTTTGTTTCCTGAAACTTTACTGAAGTTGTTTTGCAGTTCTAGCAGCCTTTTGGTAGAGTCTACGGGGTTTTCTAGGTATAGAGTGTGCAAAGAGAGAGAGTTTGACTTTCTTCAGGGATTGTGCCTTTAATTTCACAACTGAAATCTCATTGCCAAACCCAAGGTCATCAAGATCTTCTCTTCTGTTATTTTGTAAGAGTTTTATAGTGTTGCATTTTACATTTAGGTTTATGATCCATTTTCAGTTAACTTTTGTGAAGAGCCTAAGTTTTGTGTCTAAATTCATTTTTTTCCATGTGAATGTCCAGTTGTTCTCATACCATTTATTACAGAGACAATTTTTTCTCCATTGTATTTTTTTTGCTTCTTTTTAAAAGATCAGTTGATTATATTTATGTGGATCTATTTCTCAGCTCTCTATTCTATTTGTAGATTTTTTTTGCCAATACCACACTGTTTCTCTTATTATAGTTTTATGGTAAATCTTAAACTTGAGTAGTGTCAGTTCTTCAAATTTGTTGTTCTTCTTCAATATTGTTTCAGCTATTCTGGATCTTGTGCCTCTTTATATGAACTCTAGAATCAATTTGCTAATAGCTAAGAAAAATAATAACTGTTTGGCATTTTGATTGAGACTGCATTGGATCTGAAGATCAAACTGGAAAGAAATGGCATCTTGACCATACTGGACTCTTTGCCTTGTTCTCAATCTCAATAAAAAAGAAGCTATTTTCTCACACTTTAGAATTATGTTAGCTATCATTATTTAAATAAATATTTTAGATCAAGTTGGTGAAGCATGGTATTTTGCAGGAGATTTTTATCATAAATGGATTTTGTGAAATGCCTTTTCTGCATCTATTGATATAATCATGTGACTTTTCTTTTTCAGGCTGATTATGTGATGAATTATGTTAATTTATTTTTAAAAGTTGAATTAGCTGTGCATTCCTGAGAAAATTCCCTCTTGGTTTTGGTGTACAATTGTTTTCATACAATGTTGGACTTTGTTTGCTAGTATTTTGTTGAGGATTTTTGCAACTATGCTTGTGAAAGTAATTAAACCCTTTAATTATTGTAATGCATTTGTCTGGTTTTAATATCAGCAATGATGCTGGACTAATAGAATGAGTTAAGAAGTATTCTCTTTGCTTCTATATTCTTAAAGACAGCCTTTTTTTTTAATTGATAAATTTCTTCCTTGAATGTATGGTAGAATTCACCAGTGAACTTATCTGGACCTGGTGCTTTCTGTTTTGGAAGAGTTTTAGTAAGTTCAGGCTGCTATAACAAAATTATATAACCTGTGTAGCTTATAAACAAAAGGAACTTATTTTCCATAGGTGCAGAGAATGGAAAGTCTAAGACCAAGTTGCCAAAATTTTGGTGTCTGACAAGGGACATAGATAGCTTTTCATAGATAGCTTCTCCCTGTGTTCAATACACTGTGTGTATTGAAAGGGGAAAGATAGCTTTCTGGTGTTTCTTTTATAAGGGTACTGGTTCCATTAATGAAAGCACTACTCTCATAATCCAATCTCTGAATTAGCCCCATCTTTGAATACCATCACATTGATTATTAGATTTTCAACATATTAAATTTGGGGGGGACACAAACATTCAGATCATACCATTCTACCGCAGATCCACAAAATTTATGTCCTTCTTGCTTGTAAAACACATCATTCTATCCCAATAGCCTCAGAAGTCTTAACATGTTCCAACATCAACTCAAGTCTGAAGTCCAAAGTTACGTGAAAATACTATCTAAACTAGATATGGGTGACACTCTCTAGTTGTGAGCTTATAAAATAAACAGGTTATGTTCTTCCAAAGTACAGTGTTGGTACAGGCTTAGGATATACATTCTGATTCCAAAAGGGAGCAATAGGAAAGATGACAGAGGTAACAAGTCCCAAGCAAGTCTGAAACCAAACAGGGCAAACAAAATTAAATATTAAGGATCAAAAATAATCTTTTTTTACTCAATGTCATGCTTTCTGGAAATACAGGATAGGGTTTGGGCACCAGGATCCAGGCAGCCTTGTCCTTCAAAATCTAGATGGAGATAGCCACATCTCAACAGTTCATGCACTGTATGCTCTGGGGAAGATGAGATGGCACACAGTGGACACTGCCAATGTTGAGTATTTGTGCCCTCTGGAGAGGTAGCCAACTCAGTCCACACTGCACCTGAAACCACTGGAGTCACACCTAGGGCAGCCAAGGAGCACTGTGCTCAAATTCATGGAGCAGAGCCTTGAAATGGCTTCGATCTCCAGTTCCTTGCACTCTGGACCTATGATGGGAGGTGGTAACTCCAGGAATTTACAAAATGCCCTCAGGATTATTCCTCTATTGTCTAGATGAGTAGTCCCTGGCTTCTGTTGAAATAGCAAATCCAGACTAATCTTATGAAAATCACTTGTCTCTACCTCTGTTCTCTCCTGAACATATTTTATCATTCCTTGCAACATGAGTAGGCTGAGAATTTTCCAAATTTTTAAGTCCTGCTTCCTTTTTGATTAAAAGTTTGGCCTTTAATCATTTCTCTTTTCTTACATTTTATTGTAAGAATTGAAAAGGGGCCAGGACACACTTTAAGCACTTTGCTTAGAAATTTGTTCAGCCAAATACCCAATTCATTGCTCATACCTTTTGCCTTCCACAAAACACAATTTAGCCAAGGTTTTTGTCAGTTTATAACAAGGATTGCCTTTTCTCCAGTTTCCAATAACATATTCTTTATTTCTGTCTGTAGGGATTTTTTCCCAATATTTACTGTGAGAACCTGAGTAAACTCCTGGAGGGTAAACTTATGAAAATGTGGGGTCCCCCTATGACTACGTCCCTCTGGAGTTTTTAATTCTCATACTTGTCCACACCTAGCCTCCAGCAATGTCAAATACAGTTTAGGTTTTATTACCTTGACACTGGTTCCCATGGAAGTTTTTGCTCTGATATGTTGTGATTCCCTATATCCCCCTGTCAGTTTCCCCAGTTTTAAGGACAGTGGTTTGCCCTGTCATCTGACTTCTCTTATGGATCTAAGATTTTTTTTATTTTTCAGTTTGTTCAGCTTTTTGCTTACTATTAGGATGGAATGGTGACTTTTAAGCTCTTTATTTACAGAACTCAAGATTTTTTAGATATGACACCAAAACCATGACCCACAAAAGAAAAAAAAATGTAAATTAGACTTTATCAAAATTAATACTTTTTAATCTTCAAAAATTTCTGCTAAGATAATTAAATGGAGACATAGGATGGAAAAAAATAAGCATTTGTAAATAATATTTTTGATGAAGTACTTATATCAAGATTATATCAAAATGTCTTCAAACCCAATAGGGAAGCAAACAACCCACAAAAGGTCTGCAATGTATTGGTGCACTTTACCAAAGAAGATACACAGATATAAGCATGTGAAAAGATGTTTAGCTAAATCAGTCATTATGGACATATCAATACATATCTTTTAGAATGTCTCATAGAGTGTTTGCTAGTCAGAGTGTAAAATGGCACAAGCTTTTGGAAAACTATTGTATTTTCTTTTTTTTAATTTTTAATTTCAGGTTTGGGGGTACATGTGGAGGTTTGTTACATAGATAAACACATGCCATGGGGGTTTGTTGTACATATTATTATATCACCCAGGTATTGAGCTCAGTACCTATTAGTTATCCTTTTGCTCCTCTCCCTCCTTCTACCCTCCCCATTCCAAGTAGACCCCAGTGTCTGTTGCTTTCCTCTTTGTGTGCATAAGTTCTTATCACTTAGCTTCCACTTTATGTGAGAACATGTGATATTTGGTTTTCTGTTCCTCCATTAATTTGCTAAGGGTGATAGCCTCTGGCTCCATCCATGTTCCCATAAAAGACACAATCTCGTTCTTTTATGGCTGTATAATACTACATGGTTTGTATGTACCATATTTTCTTTATCCAGTCTGGCACTGATGGGCATTTAGGTTGATTCCATGTCCTTCCATTGATGGGCATTTTGGTTGATTCCATATTGTGAACAGTGCTACAGTGAACATTCACATTCTTGTTTCTTTATGGTAGAATACTTTATGTTCCTCTGGGTATACACCCAGTAATGGGATTGCTGGGTCAAATGTTAGTTTGCTTTTAGCACTTTGAGGAATCGCCATACCGTCTTCCATAATAGTTGAAATAATTTACACTCCCAGCAACAGTGTATAAGGGTTCCCTTTTCTCTGCAACCTTGCCAGCATCTGTAATTTTTTGACTTTTTAAATTATAGCCATTCTGACTGGTGTGAGATAGGTATCTCATTGTGGGTTTGATTAGCATTTCTCTAATGATCAGTGATATTGAGCTTTTCTTCCTATGATTGTTGGCCCCATGTATTTCTTCTTCTGCGAAGCGTCTGTTCATGTCCTTTGACCACGTTTTTATGAGTTGTTTTTCTCTTGTAAATTTGTTTAAGTTCCTGATAGATGCTGGATATTAGATCTTTGTCAGATGCATGGTTTGCAAATATTTTCTCTAATTCTGTAGGTTGTTTGTGTACTCTGTTGATAGTTGCTTTTGATATGCAAAGGTTATTTAGTTTAATTAGATCCCATTTGTCAATGTTTGCTTTTGTTGTAATTGTTTTTGGTGTCTTTCTCATGAAATCTTTCCTATTCCTATGTCCAGGATGGTATTGCCTGGGTTGTCTTCCAGGGTTTTTATAGTTTTGGGTTTTAAGTTTAAGTCTTTAAGCCATCTTGTGTTGATTTTTGTATATGGCATAAGGAAGGGATCCAGCTTCAATCTTCTGCAT
This sequence comes from Gorilla gorilla gorilla, assembly GCF_029281585.2. Lineage (NCBI taxonomy): Eukaryota > Metazoa > Chordata > Mammalia > Primates > Hominidae > Gorilla > Gorilla gorilla. The sequence continues at coordinate 42,043,283 of NC_073235.2, read as the reverse complement.
ATGGCTATCCAATTTTTCTAACACCATTTATTGAATAGGGAGTATTTTTCCCATTGTTTGTCTTTGTTAGCTTTGTCAAATATCAGATAGTTGTGTATATGCAGTCTTATTCCTGGGCTCTCTATTCTGTTGCATTGGTCTATATTTCTCTTTTTGTACCAGTACCGCGCTGTTTTAGTCACTGTAGCCTTGTAATACAAAGTCAGTTAGTGTGATGCCTCCAGCTTTGTTCTTTTTGCTTAGGATTGCCTTGGCTATTCAGGCTTGCTTTTGAATCCATATAAATTTTAAAGTAATTTTTTCTAGTTCTGTAAAGAATGTTGTTGGTAGTTTCATAGGAATAGCATTAAATTTGTAATTGCTTTGGGAAGTATAGCCACTTTAATGATATTGATTCTTCCTATCCAAAAACATGGAATGTTTTTTCACTTGTTTGTGTCTTCTCTTATTTCTTTGAGCTGTGTTTTGTAGTTCTTATTGTAGAGATCTTTCACCTCCCTGGTTAGCTGTATTACTAGGCGTGTGTGTGTGTGTGTGTGTGTGTGTGTGCATGTGTGTCAATTATGAATGGTATTGTCTTTCAGATTTGGCTCTCGGTTTGGTTGTTTTTGGTGTATAGGAATGCTAGTAATTTTTGTACATTGATTTTGTACCCTACAACTTTACTGAAGTTATTAGCTAAAAGAGCTTTTTGGCTGAGACTATGGGGTTTTCTAGATATAGAATCATGTCGTCTGCAAACAGAGATAGTTTGACTTCCTCCCATCCTATTTGGATGTCCTTTATTTTTTTTCTCTTGCCTGATTGCTATGGCTAGGACTTCCAATACTTTGTTGAACAGAAGTTGCTAGAGAGGGAATCCTTGTCTTGTGCTGGTTTTCAAGGGGAATGCTTCCAGCTTTTACCAGTTTAGTATAATGTTGGCTGTGGGTTTCTCATAAGTGGTTCTTATTATTTTGAGGTATATTCCTTTAATACATAGCTTATTGAGAGTTTTTAACATAAAGGGATATTGAATTTTATCAAAAGCCTTTTCTGCATCTATTGAGATGATCATGTGGTTTTTGTCTTTAGTTCCATTCATGTGATAGGTCACATTTATTTATTTTCATACATTCAACCAAACCTGCATCACAGGTTATAAAGCCTGCTTGATCATGGTGGATTCACTTTTTATGTACTGACAAATATGGTTTACAAGTATTTTGTTGAGGATTTTTGCATTGATATTCCTTAAGAATATTGGCCTGAAGTTTTTGTTGTTGTTGTTGTTGTTGTATCTCTGCCGGGTTTTGGTATTAAGATGCTGCTGGCCTCAGAGAATGAGTTGAAGGACTCAGAGAAGTCCCTCCTTCTCAATTTTTTGAAATAGCTTTCATGGAATGGTACCAACTCTTCTTTGTACATCTGTTAGAATTTGACTGTGAATCCTTCAGGTCCTGGGCTTTTTTGTTGGTAGGCTATTTATTACTGATTCATTTTCAAAGCTCAGTATTGGTCTGTTCAGGGAATCAATTTCTTCTTGGCTTAGTCTTGGGAGGGTGTATGTGTCCAGGAATTTACCCATCTCTTCCAGGTTTTCTAGTTTGTGTGTCTAGAAGTGTTCATAGTAGTTTCTGATGGTTGTTTTTATTTCTCTGCAGTGAGTACTAACATTCCCTTTGTCATTTCTAATTGTGTTCATTTGGATCTTATCTGTTTCCTTCTTAATTAGTCTAGCCAGTGGCCTATTTTATTAATTTTTTCATAAAACCAACACCTGGATTTTTTGATCTTTTGAATGTTTTTTTGTGTCTCATTTTTCTTCAGCTCAGCTCTGACTTTTGTTATTTCTCATCTTCTGGAGCTTTGGGGTTGATTTGTTCTTGCTTCTCTAATTCTATCAGTTGTGAAGATAGGTTGTTAATTTGCCATCTTTCTAACTTTTTATGTGGGCATTTAGTGCTATGAATTTTCCTCTTAATGCTGCCTTAGCTATGTTCCAGAGATTCTAGTATGTTGTATCTTTGTTCTCATTAGTTTCAGTTAATTTCTTGATTTCTGCCTTAATTTCATTATTTACCAAAAAGTAATTCAGAGCATGTTGTTTAATTTCCATGTAAATGTATAGTTTTGAGCAATTTTCATTGTGTTGACTTCTATTTTTATTGTGCCTTGGTCCAAGAGTGTATTTGGCATGATTTCAGTTCTTTTACATTTGTTGAAGATGGTTTTATGCCCAATTACGTGGTTGATTTTAGGGGATGTACCATGTGGCAATAAGAAGAATGTACATTCTGTTGTTTTTAGGTGGAGACTTCTGTAAAGGTCTATCAAATCCATTTGATCCAATGCTGAGTTTAGGTCCTGAATATTTGTTAATTTTCTGCCTCAGTGATCTGTCTTATACTGTCAATGGAGTGTTGAAGTTTCCCACTAATATTCTGTGGGAGTCGATGTCTCTTTGTAGGTCTCTAAGAACTTGCTTTATGAATCTGGGTGCTCCTGTGTTGGGTACATATATATTTAGGATAGTTAGGTCTTGTTGAATTAAACTCTTTACCATTATGCAATGCTCTTCATTGTCTTTTTTGATCATTGTTCTTTTGAAATCCATTTTGTGTGAAATTAGGATTGAAACTCCTGCATTTTTCTGTCTTCCATTTGTTTGGTAGATTTTTCTTCATCCTTTTATTTTGAGCCTATGAGTGTCATTGTATGAATGATGGGTCTCCTGAAGACAGCATACCATTGGTTCTTGCTTTTTATCCAGCTTGCCACTCTGTGCCTTTTAAGTGGGGGCATTGAGCCCATTTACATTCAAGGTTAGTATCGCTATGTGTGGATTTGATCCTGTCATTGTGCTGTTAGCTGGTTATTATGTTGGCTTGTTTGTGTGTTGCTTTACAGTGATACTGGTCTGTGTGTCTAAGTGTGTTTTTGTATTATCTGGTAGCAGTCTTTCCTTTCTATATTTAGTATTCTTTCAAGTCCTCTTGTAAGGCAGGTCTGGTAGTAATGAAGTCTATCAACTTTTGCTTACAATAGTAAGAAACTTTTGCTTTACAGTAGTAAAGTTTTGGCTTTGTGACTTGATTTAGCCAACAGAATATGGTTGAATCAACATTGTGCTAGGTCCAATCTAGGCTTTAAAAAAGCATTACAACATTTCTGCTCACACTCTTGGACCTCTACTTCCATGAGGCAAATAAGCCCAAGCTAACATGCTAGAGGATGAGAGACCAAAGCTTGTTTCATCCATAGCTATAATAAAGCAACCAGCCTAAAGACCCTCCAATTGGTCGCAGACACTTGAACACACCTAGCTAACATCATCCAAGCCCAGCTCATACAAGAAGGACCAACCACCTGAACACAGACCTAAGTGCTGATGTATAGAACCATAAGCTGAATAAATTATTATTCCAAGTTCAGAGTAGTTTGACAAATAGTAAAAGCTAACTGATACATATGTGAAGAAGTTATACAGAATATAACACAGACTTGCAGAGAGAGAATATAAGATTGGCTGTGAGACTTCAAAGATAGCATTCAAAGATCTAATGCTCACTTTGAAATTCTTAAAGAAAACAATAGAATAAGGCAGAGATATTTGAAAAGATAATAATGCTTGTGGTGGGTTAAGTAGTGGCCCACACCATACCCCAAAGATAATTTCATCAAGAATCTCAAAATGTTACATCATCTGGAATAAAGATTTAATTCACAGATACAATTAAAATAAGGATCTGAAAATGAAATCATACTGGATTAGGATGGGCCATAAAACTAATCATCACTGTTTTTATAAGAGACTAAAATGAGAAGACACAGAGAGGAAGGTTACATGAAGACAGAGGCAGAGATTACAGTGATATACTGATAAGCCAAGGAGTGTTAAGAATTGCTGGGTTCCACCACATCCTAGGAGAGAGGCATTGAATGACTCTTCCCTCCGAGCCTCCAGGGGGAACCAACCCTGCTGACACCTTGATTTTGGACTTATGACCTCCAGAACTATGAGATAATACATTTCTGTTGTTTTAAATTACCCACTTTGTAGTAGTTTGTCATGGCATTCCTAGAAAACTAATACTCTGGTTCAGGAGTTTTAAAAACTAATGAGGATTATGAATTCTCAGTTTCAAAATTCTAACACATATTAAAAGAGTGAAAAGGAAAAGACAACTATACCTACACTAACTGGTTAAGTCGCTATCAAAGATAAGGTTATATGACAAAAAGTCTCCTAGCCACCCAATTCTCTTCCTCCCTGACACAACTACTCTTATCATTTTGTTTGCATGTACGTATCCCCTGCCCTAGATTTTGTATTTGGTACAAAATTTAATATTTTTAAAGATACATTTCTGTATCAATTGTTCAAATTAAAAGTATGTAAATTTTCTCCAGATTGAGAATATTCTTAGTTCTTAGGGGATATTCATCTGTTTTTGTCTCTTAGGGTAAAGTGGGGGTATCTAGGCATTCTATATTGTGGTTAATTTTGGTAAACTTTCTTTTATCAACCTAAATATCCATAATCGGCTATTTTGGTTTAGGGGTGACAAAGTAACAATCCTCAGACAGCATTTATTAGAGGTGAGTTTGGTTTGGCTAGCATTGTGATATTTATTCATGTTTTTATTTTACATTAAAGTAAAACATTAATTTAAAATTCATTAGGCTGGGCTTGGGTTTTCTGGTTGTTTCACAGACCTTCATTGTCTAATTTAGACACTTAGGTTACCTGCTTGGTCTCTTCTAAGCATTTACATTTTCTGTAACTTATTATAACAATAACTTATTAATTCATTAACGGAATAATACCACACTGTTATAAGTGATATTGGGATAAACTTTTATAAGAAAGAAGCATGGTCTTGATAAATGGTTTAGTGGGAATAAAAAGGATATGCTACTTGATGCTATAAGAATATTTAACTAATAATACATAAGGGAAAAAACATCTGGGAGAAACTTTACCACAATGTTGGCAACAGTTATTTCTAGGACAAGACTGTAAATATTGCACTTTTTTTCTTACGTAAATGTTCCAATTTGTATATAATAAAAATATATTACTAACATCATAAACTATTCTAAAAGAGGGAAAAAAGAAAACCATCTTTTTTTTTCTCTATTGGACTTTGAACTGTATTTATTGTTATTTAATTACATTCCATTTTCTATTAGGAACAATACATTGATAATTAAAATGACCAATTTTTTAAAAACCTATAAACTAAAATACAATACTACTTGTATTGTAGAACAACAATCCCCAGCCTTTTTGGCACCAGGAGCCGGTTTTGTGGAAGACAATTTTTCCACAGACCAGCATGATAAGGGGATGGTTTCAGAATGACTAAAGTGTATTACATTTATTGTGCCCTTTACTTCTATTATTATTACATTGTAATATACAGTGAAATAATAATACAACTCACTATAATGTAGAATCAGTGGGAGCCCTGAGTTTGTTTTCCTGCAACTAGATGGTCCCGTCTGGGAATGATGGGAGGCAGTGACAAGTTCTCATGAGGAGCGTACAACCTAGATCCCTTACATATGCAGTTCACAATAGGGTTTGCATTCCTATGAGACTCTAATGCTGCCACTGGTCTGACAGGTGGTGAAACTCAGGCTGCAATGCAAGTGGTGGGGAACAGCTGTAAACACAGATGAAGCTTCACTCGCTCACCTGCTGCTCACCTCCTGCTGTGTGGCCTGGTTAGGGATCCCTGTTGTAGAGGACCAATACATTGACCAATACAAAACTTTCAACACCTTCTCTTTTTCTTTTGGCTTAAGGGATTTATTACAAATACAAATGGTCAAGAAAGATTAGAACTCTACAATGTTTTGAATCCCTACTTAATCATACACTTCCATTATGATTTTGGTAAAATTTTAAATCCCTTCATCTTAGTTTTCTCATCTGCAAAATCTACAGTTGTTTCAAAAAGGTTAAAAAGATAGTGTTGAGAAAGTGTCAGGTATGTTGTAGATGCTCAATAAAGTATGTATAACTTTCCTCAAGACTGAATTTTTCCTTTTCAATTGATATCAAATGAAGAAAATCTGAGCATTATAAGACACCAAAACTATGTTTCTTTAGTTTCTCTGGCTTTTTAAAAAGGGGTTATACTTCTTTGTGATAGATTAAGTCAGTTTTTAAATAATCACAATGACATGGATATATATTGCAATTGTTACATTTTTTTCTATATATTTTTATATTTCCAATGGTTGGAGACTGCATTTCTATTTTTCTGCACTCCTATTTACTTTACACACATTAACATATGGGTAATTTTTACACATACAATATACATCATATTGATGTAGCATGCAGGTAGCTCTCTAGGGTAACACTCTCTAGCTTTCCCTTCTCTGTTCTTTGTATACATAGTCACACAAAGATACTCATGTACAATAAAGCAAAAAGTTTGTAACAATGTAAAACATTGATTTACCATTTCCCTAGCTCTATTTGACTGTTCTTTTCTTCCCTTCTTCAGTTTTAGAATCTCTTACTCATTGCAAGGCATTAATATTTTGAGTCACACTCTTAGAAATAATCCAAATGTCACATTCATTTACATGTACAATCTGGTTATTAGAATTCATATATATCCAGTTTTTAATGCTTAAAATGAATCACTTCTCACAAAAAACTGCCCCAATACATACTTTTTTTAAAATTTCACCCATCCTTTTATACTAATTTGATTCATGCCAGTTTTGATCTTCTGTGATTTGTGCATTTGTGCATTTGGGCATTTCATTGTTCAAAGGGCTAAACTATTAGTTCCTGTTACATGCTCAACAAACTTATCACTTGATAAAGGAAAAGGCACCGTAAACAAAACCCTGGAAGTAATTGATATCCTACAAAGCCTTCTATTTTTTATCTACCCTACTAGGTAAGTACCAGAACCAAGAAGAAAGAAACCATCAATATGCTCTCCTAAATAAATAAAACTACATAATTGTTTTAATGGTTCCTCACAAAGAGTAATTGAGATTTAGTATCACATTATGGTTTGAACTTTTATTGACTTTCTCCCGGCATAAACCAGCAGAGATATTTCTTTATAATGTTCAAATGTGCTTCTTTTTTTTCTTTTCTTTTCAATTTTACTCAGGGCACTGATTTTGTTATTACAGGCAATATGTTGTAGCATTTATGTTACTCAAACAATTTTGGCCTTAATAAATAAATCTATAATCTGTCACTCTTTCTATACAAATCTAAAATAATGTTATTCCTCTGATTTGAAAATCATAGCAGCCTTATGTCTTATTTATATGGTATTGACAGAGGCCATTCCCTTCCTGGAGCCCTGGGCATCTATAAATTATAGTAAGCACAGAGTTGGGTAATGAGATATGCTGATAAAAGTGATGTTAATAGAAAACTGAGAACATTTCACTCCGAAAATCAGGTTGAACATTTATATTAAAAGAAGCAATAAACACTTTCTTAAATCTATAAATGTATTTAACTAGATTTTCTCTTGAATTTTTACTCTCGCTTCTTTATTTTATTGCAATGCCTTTTTCTTACTCAAATGCTGAAATGCAAGATCCTGGTCAGGAGAAAACTTTCAGCACTTTCTCTTTTCTTTTAGGCTTAAGAGGCTTATTATAAATGCAAGTGGTCAATAAATATCAGAACTCAGTAATATCACTGTGAATCCCTACTTAACCATAAACTTGCATGACTATTTTGGTAAAATTTTTAATATCTCTTCATCTTAGCTTCCTCATCTTCAAAATAAAGTTTAGAGTCACTTCAAAAAGGGTTAAAAAGATAGTGCTGGGAAAATGTCAATTGTATTGTAGATGCTTAATAAGGTATTATGACTTTCCTCTAGATTGATTAATTTCAAGTTGATTAGGCTTTTTGAGGACATTGTAAAGGTTGATTTCTACATAAACAATACTTTCAGTTCAGTTGTCCATTTATTTCAGACATTTGGGTGTCTAATCCCCTCTGAAATTCACCACTTATTGCTTGACTTACGTACCAATCCTCTTCTTCTACTAGAGTCTATGTTTTGCTCTTTAAACTGTGAAGATTGCCAGGTTAGCAACTGTGTTTTTCTTATTAACTATTGCTACTCTGAGGTCTATCAATAATGCCTGAAACAGAGTTGATGCTCTAAATAATCTTTATTGAGTGAATTCAATGGTGAATTTCTTCTCTCTCCACCTCTCTCTCTCTCTCTCTACCTCTATCTCTGTCTCTATCTCTTGTCCCTCTCCTCTACTACTTTTCCCATTCAAGTTAGGCATCCATCGTAAATACTTTAGTAACACCCTCTAACACTTCTGTGGCACATGCCATATGTCTACTAGATTATAATCTTAAAGCAGAACTGGCCTTTTGCAGTGTTTGCAGGTTGAGCCCATTTGCAGTATTAAACATATGACAGACTTTCATAACTCAGCTATTGAGTGAATAGGAAAGTAAACAAAAGAATAATCCATTCATTACTAAAATTTTAGTATTCAAAGAAGTTTAGGCACTAAAGAAAAAATGGAACAAGTTTGACAATGACTAGTGATGGGGTGGGTGATTGTGCCGTCCTTTCATCCATCCATCTACTCATCCATTCATCAATTTATCAACTAGCCAGCAGGTATTTAGAATTTGTTTATGACATCAGCACTAGGCTTTGGGAGATAGAAATAAAGTATATAAAATGTATGAGAAGTGGTTCCTAACCTTAAATTGTTCACAATATAAAAAAATGCAAATAATGCTAAATCATTTATCTGGAATTTTGACGATTCCGGACCAGCATTAAGTGGGTAATAAAATGTCATATCAGATTTGTACTTCAGTCCACGGGCTTGCAGTAATGAAATACTCCTGATTGTAGTTATTTGAAACTATAACTCAACTGTCTAATGTATAAGCTAAGCTCATTGGTTTTAGCACCAGTGAGAATTCATGTACTTATTGCACATATAAGATAACGTATTTAGAAATAAAAAATATAAGCAAGTAAATGGGATTTCCGGTAAATAACATACTAAATTTACTATATTAATAAATAATTGCTACTCATTTGTTTCAGCAATGCTATCTATCCAAAATGTGCCAGGTCAGTTATGACTCCAATCCCAAATGTCATTCTTCTGTCAAAATATGGCAGTCACTGGTGTTAGATGTTTCTTCCAAGAACAAATTATTTCCGGCAATAAAAGCCCATCTGTTTATACAATTTGTGAATGTGCTCTGCCTACATTATCATTTGCCCAACTAGCCTTGAAATGAAATATCTCATATGACAAAATATTATAGGCCCTGCCATGACATCATTTCTCTACATAGCTATTGGAGGACAGCAATTTCTCTAGCTTGGGGAGTGAAATACACTGAAGCTAACAAACAATTCACTCTCCAATAATAGGTGCCAACTCTGCTGAAATACTGTGTCAAGTACCGCTGGGGATGGCAAAGGTTAATTACACCACCTGAGCCCTCATGAAGATTACAATTTTCTGGGAGCCAGAGCAGTCTATTGTAGTACATTTATTATTTTAATTGATTTTTAAAAGACATTCTCTTTGAAATAAAACAATAAAATTCAAGGTCATTGGAATTAAAAAAAATAATGCTAAATATAGCAAAGATTCACGTACATTACACATAAAAATAAAAAGCTGTAAAGTCATGCTTCATATAACAACCTTTTAGTTAACAACAAATATTATATTTGTTAATGATAATAAACGACTATTTCTAGCTTATGTATTTACTATACTTTTATATGTATACTATATATGATTATGTATATACTATACTTTTTAGTGTTATTTTAGAGCCTACTCATTTTACTTATTTGAAAACAAAGTTAACTGTAAAACAACCTCAGGTCTGTCCTTCAAGAGGTGTTCCAGAAGAAGGCATTGTTAGCATAGGAGATAACAGCTCCACGGTGCGACTGTCCCTGAAGACCTAGCAGGACAAGATGTGGAGGTGGAAGACAGTCATACTGATGATCCTGAGCCCGGGTAGGCCTAGGCTAATGTGTGTATTTGTGTCGTAGTTTTTTACAAAAACATTTAAAAAGTTAAAAAATGGTGTTTAAAATAGACAAAAGCTTACAGAATAAAGATACTTTAAAAGAAAATATTTTTATACATCTAAACAATGTGTTAGTGTTTTAAGCTAAGCGTTACTGCAAAGAGTCAAAAAGTTTTTTTAAATTAAAAAGTTTATAAAGCAAAAATGTTACCATATGCCAAGATTAATTTATTATTGAAAGAATTTTTTAAATAAATTCAATGTAGCCTAAGTGTACAGTGTTTATAAAGTGTGCAGTACCAAACAATATTGTTCTAGGCCTTCACATTCACTCATCACTCACTCACAGGCTCACCCAGAGCAAATTTCAGTTGTGCAAGTTTCTTTCCTGGTGACAGTCCTATACAGGTATGTCATTGTTTATCTTTTATACTTTATTTTTACTGTATCTTTTCTATGTTTAGATACACACATCCTTACCATTGTGTTACAATTGCCTACAGTGTTCAGTACAGTAACATGCTGTACAGATTTGTAGCCTAGAAGCAATAGACTATACCATATAGACTGGGTGTATAGTAGGCTGTACTATCTAGGTTTGTGAATGTTCTCACAATGCTTAACAATGCATTTATCAGAATGTATCTCCCTTGCTTAGCAATGCATGACTATATACTAATTAATCAATCATAGTGATAAGTCTCACACAATAGAGCCTTTGAAGTCACGTCTGTGAAGACAGTGACATAGAACATTTTACTTTTTACTTACATATATCCCTCGAAAAAAAAATTCTCAAATGTAACAAATTGGAAAGAAGATTGAGAAAAAAATCACATTGTCTGAAGTGACAGAACTGTAAAGACAGGAATTATTTTTATTTCTTTTCTTCTGTGTTCTTTAATTTTTTAAAAACACTTCATATCATGAAAAATCGAAATACATCCCACATAAATTTAGGCTTGCCCTTCTTGCCCTTCTGACTTACCTGCTTAACTTGTACATAACCTGGGGCCCAAAGCCTCCAGATTGGCAGAAATGTTTTTTTTTTAAAAAATAGGTTTATAGATGGAAATTTTTGTGCAGGACCCCTTAAATAAAGACACTATTTTCGAGTACTTTATATTTCACCAAATGCTTTCAGAAATACTATGTCATTATCTTTTCACAAATAACCCTGGACAATAGACATTATTCTTGTTTTAGATCAGGATATTCTAACTCAGGTTAAATGGCTTGCCCCAAAGCGAGGATTTAGTTAACATCAGGACTGAGCTTCAAATCCCCCCCATTTCATAACTCTGGGTCTAAGGTGTTTATTCTGCACATATTGTCTCTCACTACAATAATAGCCTCTGACTTCACTTGTATGTTGGGACAAGTTATTTCAACAAAAGGAACATTTTAAACATTGGTTTCCAAGCATTTTTTTTTTTTTTTTTTTTGCCCACGGTTATACATAAACTATTTGTTTTGCCTTTAAAAATAAAAGTCCATTTGACATTTTATTTAAAATAATGCATCCAATGGTCAATATAAACCATAATGTATCTGGGGTGGTTACTTCTAGGTCTCAAATGCCTCTTAACATCCCTTCTAGGTCATAATTCATAATGCTTTTCTCTGTCACCCCACACACAAAAAAAGCAGGATAAAATGCAGTGTAGCCTAAGTGTACAGAGTTTATAAAGTGTACGATAAAGTGAGAAAATGTTTTCATGAGTGATCTTAATGTCCAGGCTAATACAAGACATGTACAGGCCGGGCACGGTGGCTCACGCCTGTAATCCTAGCACTTTGGGAGGCCGAGGTGGGTGGATCACAAGATCAGGAGATGGAGACCATCCTGGCTAACACGGTGAAACCCTGGAACCCAGGAGGCGGAGCTTGCAATGAGCTGAAATCGCACCACTGCATTCTAGCCTGGGCAACAGAGCAAGACTCGGTCTCAAAAAAAAAAAAAAAAAAAAAAAAAAAAGACATGTATGATAACCACAATCCCCCACATCCAGTCCAAAAGAGAAATAACCTTCCAATAAATTTATATAAGGCATTTATTTTGAGACCTGCCAATAACTTATGCCTCTGTGTCACCTCATGCCTGTGCCACAGAAGACAAAACAGTAAATTAATTTTATATCATCTACATAAGATAACTTTAATCAAGAGTATTTGTTCAATGACCAATATGTGGATAATTTTCTAACTTTGATTTTTCAGAGCTGTCTCTAGACTAATGGGTAGCAAACTCGTCTTAAAACAAAAGACCTGAATGTCACATAGAGCTATGGAAACAAGACATCACAAGCACTAATAGGATCCCTTGTTCAAGTCTTAGTATAATAAAATATTAATAATACTGCATAGCAATGGAAGAAATTATATATTTTTAAAAAGCTATTTGGTGCCACTACATGTTTCTGGTCTCCACCTAGTGTGTATCTTCTAAGCCACGGCCAAGCCCTCCAGTTGTTTTGCCAACATGTTCTCCAAGGTCTTTTCATCACTGCCCTTAACCTCTATGCCCCCAGGCTCATCATATTCAGCAGACAGAAATGCAATCAGGTATCATCTTTCTCAAATACAAAGCTTCTCTTACACAACTATGCAACCACATATTTGTTTTGATTTCTGTCTTTGTAATATTTTTCTTCATTCTCAGATGTAGTGTCCCTTCTATTCAAAGGCATTCTACTCTCTCTTCCTTGTACTTATCCACTTCCTAGGTCCTAGTTTAGATTTACATTTCTTTGTCTCTGTATACCCCTGAGCCTAAATCCTCCTCCAATAATCAAATATTTTTCTTGTATTTCTCATCTGACTTCAAAACATGATCTATTCTCATTGTTACCACTTTCTAACCTCATGTTCATTCTTAATCTATTGAATTCCAGCCTCGTCCCCTGACTGTACTAATATTATCTCTCACTAAAATCAAAAAGAGCATCCAAATTTTTAAATCTCGTGGATATTCCTAAGTCTTTATTATACTAAATCTTTGCATTGAATTTGCCTTAATTACTTATTTCTGTTTAAAATGTCATGCTCCTCTCTTCTTACCAATGTTCAACCAAAACAGCATGGTACTGGTAGAAAAACAGGCAAGTAGACCAATGAACAGAATAGAGAACCCAGAAATAAGACATACACCTACAAGTATCTGATCTTTGCCAAACCTGAAAAAAAAAAAAAAAAGGAACAAGCAATGCGGAAAGGATTCCCCATTCAATAAATAGTGCTGGGATAATTGTCTAGCCATGCAGAAGATTGAAATGGTACCCCTTCTTTACACCATATGCAAAAATTAACTCGAGATAACTTGAAGACTTAAATGTATAACCCCAAACTATAAAAATCCTGGAAGACAACTTAGGCAATACCCTTCAGGCACAGGCAAAGATTTCATAACAAAGATGCCAAAAGCAATTGCAACAAAAACAAACATTGACAAATGGAGATCTAATTAAACTACAGAGCTTCTGCAGAGCAAAAGAAACTATCAACAGAGTGATCAGACAACGTAGAGAATGGGAGAAAATTTTTCCAAACTATGCATCTGACAAAAGGCTAATATTTAGCATACATATCAGGAACTTAAACAAATTTACAAGAAAAAAACAACCCCATAAAAAAGTGGGAAAAGGACATGAACACTTTTCAAAAGAAATACATGTGGCCAACAATCATATGAAAACAAGCTCAACATCACTGATCATTACAGACATGGAAATCAAAAAACCACAATGAGATATCATTTCATACCAGTCAGAATGTCTATTATTAAAAAGTCAAAAAATAACAGATGTTGTCATTTTATACTCAAACACTTATACACTGTTGGGGGGTGGGTGGTAAATTAGTTCAACCACTGTGGAAGAGTGTATGATGGTTCCTCAAAGACCTAAAAACAGAACTACCATTTGATCCAGCAATCCCATTATTGGGTACACCAGGATATATAAGCATTCTACATAAAGACACATGCACATGAATGTTTATTGCAGCACTATTCACAATAGCAAAGACATGGAATCCACCTAAATACCCATCAGTGATAGAGTAAAGAAAATGTGGCATATATACAAAATGGAATATTATGCAGTCATAAAAAGGAAGGAGATCATGTCCTTTGGAGGGACATGGATGGAAATGAAGGCCATTATTCTTAGCAAACTAACACAGGAACAGAAAACCAAATACCACGTTCTCACTTATAAGTGGGAGCTAAATCATGAGAACACATGGACACACAGAAGGGAACAATGCACACTGGGTCCTTTCAGAGAGTGGATGGTGGGAGGAGGGAGAGAATCAGAAAAAAAATAACTAATGGATATTAGACTTAATACTGGATGATGAAATAATTTGTACAACAAACTCCCATGACATAAGTTTACCTATGTAACAAACCTGCATATGTACCCCTGAACTTACAATAAAAATTTACTTCTATGGCACCAGAACTTCCTTTCTTTCTGCACACTTCTCTGAGTATTAATTCTCTCCCAGAGCACAAACAGAATAATTTACTAGACAATTTCATCAGTACCACCAAAAAAGATTCCTATTTCACCATTCTATAAATTTTTTAAAGTTTAAAATGGAATCATGCTTAAAAATTTTATGGAAAACTAAAATTTTAAAACAAATTATAATTTTGAAATTGTTTTTTTAATATCAAACAAGTAATATGATAGATATATTTTGATAGTTTTGTTTCTCTTTTGGCTAATTTTAAAAATTAATTGATCATATTTGTAAAATCTATTTTAAGAGTCTTGAGACATTAGTTTTAATTCGAACACTGCCGCTATTCTCAGGGGAACTATTTAACCTTTTCTTTGTGTTTACCATTCTATAGATTCATGAGTAAAATAAAATGCTATCCCTGCTTATAGATAATCACGAATGAAATAAACATAAGGAAAGGAGTTCTCATATTTATAAAAGTATAAACTACAAAATTATGTTAATTTCTAATTCTAATCATTTTAAAGAACCAGAGCATGCTCTGCTTACCCTGGGAAACTACTTTCTTCTTTTTATTTCCAGATTGCTTACTGTCTGTGTGACTTATTTGTCATTTACTACCTAGAGTACTAGTAGGTTTTTCATCTGTATAGCTCTTATTTTACTAATTAGAATGTAACCCCCTTGGGAGGAGAACTACATTGTATTCTTACTGTATTTCTCAGGTTGCTTTTCAAAAATTAGTTGCTCAAAATTGTTTTCTGACTATTATATAATGTATTTATTAAAATACAGTGTTTTTTATTCCTACTAGAGCATCATATATAGATTTTTTCTCCTTTGACATCTACTTTGAAGAAAATTACTGCCTGTTCAGTTTCTAGCATATGGAGGTAGAGGGAAATAACTGTAAGAATACATTTGTGTATAAAATGTGTCTTTAACCACTCACGTATTTTTAAATACCCTAGAAAGGGATTATTACAAATAGAGCAGTTTGGGAAATAAAAGTTTGGTGTGAATAGGTTTGTAATAGTTATCTATTGCTGTGTAACAAATTACCCCCGTACTTAGTGGCTTGCCTAAAAACATAGTAACATTTGTTATAGCACAGAAGAATATGTTTCAAGTCCTCTGGCTCTAGGTCTCTATCAAGGTTGGATCAAGGTGATGGACAGTAGGGGCTACAGTCATCTTAGGCTCAGTTGGGGTTAGAGTCATTTCCAAGCTCAGTTAAGTGATTGTTGGCGGGGTTTAGATCTTCACAGTTTGTTGGACTGAGGGCCTTAGTTCCTTATGAGCTGTTGATCAGAAGCTTCCCTCAATTCCCTGCTATGTGGCATACTCCAGAGAGCAGCTCCCAATATTGCAGCTCGTTTCCTCCAAGTGAGAAAACAACAAGGGAAGAGAGTGTGGGCTAAAATGAAGTCAACAGTCTTTTGTAACCTATCCTAGAAAGTGACATCCCATAATGTTTACCTATTCAGTGCATTAGAAGTCAGTCAGTTGGTCTTACCCACATTCAAGAAAAGAGGATTACACTGGGGAGTGAGTACCAGGAGGAAGGGGTCATTGAGAGCCATGTTAGAGAGGTGCCCACCACAGGGTGATTTTATTCTTTCTTTCTAATGAGAGAGATAAAATTTGGGGATAGTAAAGCATGGAGGGATGAATTGGGAGAAACTCTCCTGAGCTGAAAATTGAAATCAGGGTATGAAGAAGAAAAACTGTTATACAGAATATTAATAGGAATAACAACTTTTAAGTAACAATCATATCTAGGCTTTGTGCTAGACTTTATTGTCTCTAACCCATTACAATCCTTTGAAAGTGTGAACCCCTAAAGGTATTAAAGACAGGTCTCAGTTAATATAGAAAGTTTGTTTTGCCGAGATTGAGGATGCACACCTATGACATGGCCTCAGGAGGTCATGACAACGTATGTCCAAGGTGGTCAGAGCAGTTTTGTTTTACACATTTTAGAGAGACCTGAGACATCAATCAACATGTGTAAGATTAACATTGGTCCAGTCTGCTGGAAAGGCAGGACAACTCGAAGCAAAGGTGGGACAACTGGAAGAGGGGAGGGGACTTCCAGGTCAGAGTTAGATAAGAGGCAAATTGTTGTATTATTTTGAGTTTCTGATTAGCCTCTCCAAAGGAGGCAAACAGATATGCATTGATCTCAGTGAGCAAGGGGGTGACTTTGAATAGAATGGGAGGCAGGTTTTCCCTGAGCAGTTCCCAGCTTGACTTTCCTCTTTAGCTTAGTGATTTTGGGGCCCAAAGATTTATTTTCCTTTCACAAAAGATAGCATTATTCATGGTTAACAAATTAAGAAATGGTAGTTCATAAAAGGAGAATGACTAATTAAGCCTCATTAATTATCAAGTGACAGGGCACAACCTATATTAGAACACAATTCTTCTGGTCTTCAAAACTCACAAATTTAAAATAAGAAAACTAATATAGAGTTGGAGTATTTCATTTTTAACATAAAATCTCCTTTTATCATAGATCTGTATCTTCTTTTCTTTTTTAAAAAAATTATAATTCAGATGCTTTAAAAAATGGCATTCTTCTGGAAATGGCATTTTTCTGGAAAACACAGCACATCAAGTTGCAATTTGGTGCTTGCTACTTTGATCAGTTTTCAATACTTCCTGAAAAGCCAAGTTTGTTTTGGAGAGAGATAAATGAAATGCTACTTAGGATATATCTGTGTGGGATGTGTGCTTTTAAGAGGTGGGTGGTGGTGGTTGCCATATCCTGGCTTATACGATGGGAGAAAGTAATACAGATATGGGATTCATGGCTCTGAGTCACACACATCACTGTAATTCTGGTACTATTGATCTCCCTGTTCGGGTAAGACATACATCTTTATTTATATCTATAGGTAGAGCTATATTATCTGTCTAACCAGCCTCATCTCACATTCAAATGTTGCCTAATAACCTATTACTTCATTAATCTTCACTACAATTTAATTTGAGGAATGTTAACTTAGCCTAATAATAAAAATATAAGTAGTACAATTTATCAAATTAACTGAATAAAGAAGAAAATCGTATGATTATCTTAATAGGTAGATAAAAATTATTTGTTAAATTTAAAAACTCAGTCATGATAACTACTCATTGAATTAAATTAAAAAGAAAACTCTTTGCCCTGATTAACAGTTACCTGTGGAAATTATACCACTTTACACTGAAGGTGAAATATTTAGAGCTTTTCCTAAACTGGAGGAAAAAACAAGGACACGTGTTACCAACATTTGTATTCACCTTGAATTTGAGAAGCTAGAATTGTGCAATAGAGAAAGATAAAAATAGGATGTAAAACAATAAATGAAACAGATAATATAAAACTGTAATTATTCATAGATGACATAATGATGCAGGTAGAAAATCCAAGTGAATTCATATGGGAATATTACAAGGTCACTAAATATTGTAAATACGTAGAATCAACTGTATTGCTATATATTAGTAACAAACAGGAAAGTTAATTTTAAATGATAATATTTGCTATATTATAATAAATATAACCCATTAATTGTTTTCGTAAAAGATATGAGGCATATACACTAAAACAAACTAGCAACAAAAACAGCAACAAAAGGCCTAAAATACCACTGAGATAAAGAAAACTACATAATTGGAGGCAAATGCGATGTTCACAGGTTAGAAGATTCAATACTATAAAGATAGCAACTCTCCATCAGCTTTCTCTATAAAGTCAAGGCAGTCTTAACCAAAATCTCTCCATTATTTTCTTACAAATTTACAAGCTTATTTTGAAACTTACATTGCAATACAAAGAGCTAAGAATAGCCAAGACAATCTTGAAGAACAAATCCAGGGCACTTATGCTTCCAGAAATCAAAACTTGTCATGAAACTACAGTAATTTAGATAATATTATGTTGGTACATAGAAAGTCCAATAGACAGAAGAAATCGGGAGAAAAGAGACCTGATTCAATGCAGATTCACACAAATATAATAATTTTCTTTATAACAAAGTTGCTTGCTTTATAACACTGCAGTGCATAAGACAAAGAAGGCCTTTCAATAAATGATGCTAATGTATTAGAGTTTCCATATGGGAAAAAAAAATTGAATCTTTACCTCTACCTCACACCACAGATAAAAACCAGTTCCAGATGGATTACAGATCTAAATATAAATGTTAAAATAATTATCTATTTGGACAAAAACAGTAATAATATCACGGTAGTTCTGAAGAAAGCAAAGTTTTAAAAAATGAAACACAAGAAGAACTACCTATATTGGAAAATATTGGTGAAATGAAATTTATTAAAAATGAAAACTTAGATTAAAATAAAATGAAATCAAAAGTTTCAGAGAATGAAAATACAGGCCACAGAGTTATGATGGATATTTTCAAAACATATATGCCACAGTGAACTTACATCCAGGATATTCAAAGAACTTTTACAGATCTATAGAAAAAGTAAAGACTCAAAAGAAAAATTGGCCAAAACTTTTGCAGACACTTTTCAAAAGAAGATAGTCAAATAACTATTAAATATATGGAAAAGATCCTTATGCATAGACACCAGAGAAATGTGAATTAAAATCAGAAACCCTATCAGAATTGCTAACAATTACAAAGAAAGACGATGTTAAGTGTTGCCGAGGTTATGAAATAACTGTAATTCCCACACACTGATGGAAGTTATATAAATTGGTACAACACCTCTTGAAACTGTTTAGTAATAGCTACTAAAGCTGATGATAGACACAAGTTATACTCTGGCCTTCCCAATCTAATTATACTCCACAGAAATACACACATATGTTTACAAAGACACATAAAGCAATGTTCATAAATAGCACTACTGTAGTAACTACCCAATGTTAGAAGAATCGACCGATAAATTGTGGTATATTTTTACAGTACGATGCTATATATCAATGAGAGAAAAACTATAATTAGAAGTAACCATAAATACATATCACAAACATGGTTTTGAGAAAAACAAGGAACATACACTGTGATTGCAGTTACGTAAGTTTCAAAAGTAAGCAAAATTAACTTATGGTTTTGAAATTCAGAATAATGATTATCTTTGAGGGGAATAATTATGAGAAGGGTCATAAGAGTGTCTTCTAGAGTGTTGATAGTGTTCCATATCTCGATCTAGGTGATGGTTAAAAGTTTGTCTTTACTTTGTGAGAATTTATCAAGCTGTACATTGAGTGTGTTTCTTTATTATGTGATATTTTAATGAACTGTAAATTTAGAAAAGGGAGAAGGTACACTTATCTTTTTTCCCTTTCTCCTTTCTTCTACTTGGAATATGAATGTGATAGTAGGAGCACAAGGAGCTGTTTTAAGTCAGCAATCTTGAGACAACATTCTCAGGATGGCAGAGCAATAAGAATGGAGGATCCTGGGTCCCAGTTAACATGAAGCTGCTATGCCAGCCCTAAACTGGCAACTTCTGGGCTTTTCTTACATGAGACATATATTTTTATCTTGTTACATATAAAGTAAGGGAGCAGTATTTTTTTCCTATGCACTAAACAGTATGACAAAATTAGAGTTCATACTGCCAGAGTTTAGACAGCCCATTTCTTTTCTTCTTGACTAAAAGGAATAATAACAATGGACTTAAAAGTTAACCATTCTTCAGGTCCACTTTTGAATTTCTCCATCATTTTCATTAGACATAAAATCTCCCAAACAGATTAATGGAAAAAATGTAGATTTAATTATTTTCCCATGGGCATTAACAAAAGCAGTAACATGCACTTTATTTATGGGGGCTGTTCTACACCATCACAACTCTTTGGGAGACTTTTTTCATCAGCATTCTTTGCTTGGAAAGAGTGATAGCTTTTCTGCTGAAGTTAAGGTAATTCCACCACTCAGCTTTAGTGAACACCCCTTAGCACATTAATGAATAATATTTGTGCATTAGCAAACATGCTCCAGAGACAAAATCAAATCAAATGGGCTTGGATGTTCATAAATTCTGACACTTCTAAGCTCTCCTAGAGAAACTGCTTTATAATGAATTGCTCAGGTTACATGCATTCCACCAGGAGACTGAAGGCTCTGCTGTACTTCAATAGAGTGAAATTTAGTTAAGGATAAAACAGCAACAATAATTAAGAATTTTCACAAATCCATAAGGATTTAATTAAAATTTGACTTTCTAATCATCAACTGTGTACACTCGGTGTTGCTTTACACCACCTAACCTTTGGCAATGTTCTTCCATGTATTGTAGTATACACGTTGATCACACAGTTTTTCAAAACTCTCCTACCCCCTCCCAATTACGTTAGTTAGTTCCTTATAGGTGCTGGGATGATGACAGAATAATTCCTACAAAGGAGGCTTAGAGATTAAGTGGATTTCAAAATGAGTAGTTTGCAATGATTACTGCTTAAGAGAAGCAGAAAAAATGTTTTTAAATAATTAAACCACTAATTGAATACAGGTCTTGATAAATCTATAGTTCTAATTTCTTTATGTAAACCTTCCCTCCCATTAAAAATGATCTCATTATTTCAAAGTTGTCTGTTAATATCCTTTTCTGCTCTTGTTCTAAATTCTCATCCCATCCAAACTTTTGTTTGTGATGCTTCTACTTTCCATCGACATTTTCACACTTGCCATTCAAATTTAAATCATAATCTGTTTTACTACCCTACCGCTTGCTGAAAACTCAACTTGCTGCAACCTTCTCCAGGCTGCTTGTTCTTGAACACAATGGACACTTTTCAGTCTCTGTTTAACTTGTGTAGCACTCTGAAACATTTCACAATATGAGTGAGTTCTCTTTTGGGAAGAAGCCATTGTTCCCTGGCCTCCGTAGGTCTTTGCTTCCCATCATTTCAATGGACTTCTTTCAGTTTTGTGTCAGTTCTTCACCATCTGATCTTCCTTTAAGTTTGTTGTTATTCAAGGTTCCATACTAAGCTCTTTTGTGGTCTCACTCTGTTACTGCCCTTGGAAATAGCCCATGCACTTCCATAGCTTTACCTACCTTCATACCACTAACCCCAAATTAAATATCCTCATTTTGTACTCCATATCTCTAAATACAGCTCTCTACAGACACTACAGGCCCAGAGAAGGTGTCTCCACTTGCATGCCATCCAATGCCTCAAATATTAAAAGTCAAAAAAGGAACTAATTAAAATCTGACTTTCTCATTTTCATCTGAGTACTTTAGGTTTTGATTTAAGCTCTTAACCTCTGGCAGCGTTTTTCCTTTTAAAATATGCTAATCTGACATGACCTTTTGAACAAACAATATATTTGATTGTAATTATAGCTGTAAAAGAGGGAGCTTTCTTTCATCCCTTTCTCCACCACAACATCTTATCATATTATCACATTTTTTAAAAATTGTGTATTTTAAGTGGTTCTTAGAAATATATACTTATTGCTATCATCATTGATCTCAGTCCAATCTACCACCTTATCTTTTATAATAGCCTACTAGATGGGCACTAATTTTTTTAACAATTATTCTGGTAGACCTATCAGGCATGTAGGATATCATTTCTCCTCCTCCATAGATGTATCATCTCAGTTTGTTCCTCACTCTATAGCCACGGTGACTGTTTTAAAACTAAATCTGATCACGTCACTCTCCTTGAATTTGTTTGTTAATTATCTCAGCACCTTAAGATAACGTAGGAGTTTAAAACTCTTAATCCATTCATTCTTCAGATACATTTTGTTTGGCACTTTTTGGTGTTTTAAAAACATTAGATTTGAATGTATTCAATTAGTGGCTTCACTCATCCCCTTCAATACAGAACTAAACAGTTTCCTATATCTTACTTCCTGGCATTCTTCATGTTAGACACCTTTCTGCCTAACCCATGAATTCATTTGAATTTGTGGTTCTTTAATGGTTTACTTTGTCTTTTCTGATTGTGTCCATGCTTATTCCAGCCTTAACTATCGCTAAACTCTTTGCTTCCCTTGGCCTCCTTGGGTCTTTGTTTCCCATAATTTCTTTAATGGTTAATTTCCTCTTTTCTGGTTACTTCAACCTAGCCAAAATCGTATTTCTTTCCGAAAGCATATAAAGTTCAATCTGCTGCGCTTTGCATATACTGATCCCTCTGTCTCAAATGCATGCCTTCTCCCTTTCATACTAAATACACTCATTTTAACACTCAGCTCAAATGACAGGCTTCCATAAACATTTTAATTCTAACCTCAGATAAATGACCACTTCTTTCTTTGCGTCAACACTGTAACATCAGCATGCTTCTAATTTAGACTCATTGCCATGATTATAATTTTAAAAGATATATCCATATACCTTAATAAACCATATTTTTTTTTAATTTCTTGTACTCCTAGTGCCTAGCATAATCCAAGATGCACAGTGGTGGCTCAATAAGAATTTTTGACTAAACAATACATAAATTGATCGTTTTACTTTTTATTTATTTATTTATTTATTTATTTTTGGCTAAAATTTTATTATCCCGAGCCCCATCTACTGGTCATTTCTTCAAGCTACAGACACATAATCCCTGGAGCTTTTAAGGAAGTGTTAGCTTTTAAGGATTGTCTTCATAGAATCAATTTATAATGGATTTATCACAACCACATCACCCCTAGTAGAAACTATAAGTGCAAGGATGAATGCCACCCAATTAAATAACCCAAATGTCTTTAAAAACTGAGCA
This sequence comes from Gorilla gorilla gorilla, assembly GCF_029281585.2. Taxonomy (NCBI): domain Eukaryota; kingdom Metazoa; phylum Chordata; class Mammalia; order Primates; family Hominidae; genus Gorilla; species Gorilla gorilla. The sequence continues at coordinate 42,020,094 of NC_073235.2, read as the reverse complement.
TCTCCAGCAGGAGTAAGTAATTATTTAAAGCTCTTCAAAATATGGGCCACAGACCAATTTAGTATGTCAGGATTTTACGACTTAATTGGACTCAGTACATAGAAAGAAAGGCTTAGGCCCTTTTCCAACAGCTGTTAGCTGATGGAGGAGTCATATGGTTATCATTTTCATTGTTGAAAGGGTGTCTCAGATAGCACTATCCAACTTTATGACTTCCAGACACTTTTTTATTGTTTTTCCCCACAGGAAACATTATACATATCAAAACAAATACTCTGCCTTCCACTGTTAACCAGGAAAAGTGTAGATTTACAACAGTTGTCTAAACAATTGTTTCTTAATTAGTTACCTGCTTTGTGTAATTTAGCTTTGAGCTTACTTTTTACTTGAGAAAGAATGTTCTGTGCAGTCTTTTCTTGGTTTTCTACAAAAAAGCAAGAAGCTAGGTAAATCAAAAAATGTTCGGCAGGTGATGTGCTCAGCACGATTGGTGAACATTTACTGTGGATCCTTAAGTGTATAAGACACAGAATTCACTCTGGAGAATTAATCTGAATATAATCCTTTTGTCTAAATATATCTGGAATCTACTTGCTTTCCACTGTTTCTAATGTCACCTACTCTGCTGGGCCGGTTTAATTACCTGCTTGTGTAACTGGAGTTGAGCTTAGGTTCTTGGCCTTGCTGACTCCAAAGAATGGAATAGTGGGCCACGGTCCCGCAGTGAGTGTTACAGCTCAAAGAAATTCACAAGCCATAAGAGTGTGCAGCAGCACAGTTTATTAAGCAAACCAAAAGTAAAGCTTCCACGTGGTGGAAGGGGACCCGGAAGAGGGTGCCGTTGCTAGTCTGACTTATATTCCCATGTTGTTCCCTCCCATATTCTCCCTTTGTCCATTCAGAAGAGTCTGTTTTTCAATAGTCTGTTTTTCAATCCTCCTCTTGATTGGGTATTTTTGAATCCTCTATTTGATTGGTTAGGAGCTGAATCCTGGCCGTCCTGTTCTGGTTTGTCCTATAGGGCAGTGAGGACCTGTTTTTCTTCTTTTTGTGGCGGGAAAGTCTCTATATTGGAAAGCTCCTGCCCAACCCAGGAAGTTTCTTCCATTTATGTCCCTCATTTGAACAACTGCTATAGCCTGCTAACTGGTTTCCTCATCAATTTCTGTTCTCTTGCAATCGATTATGCAATTATCCCAGTGTCCTTATTACTATACTATAATAATTCTTAAGATAAAGGGTACAATCCTCAACCTGCACTCTAAGTCCTTATAGCATCCAGTTCTGGCTTCCTTCTCTGGCTTCATATTGATGCCTTTTTCCCTTCCTTTGGGAAGTTCTGCCATAGTGGCCTTTTTTCAGAGACACGTCATTTCCAAGTCCTTTCTCAGTGCAGTGATCACTCCTTTGCTCTTCTTTATACTTAGAACCTTCTCCCCACTCTACCCCAACCACCTTGGTCAGCTCCTACTTATTTTTCAACGTTCAGCCTCTCACATGCTTAGAGGATCCTTCTCTATCTTGTCGTAAAACGTTGGGCCACCCTATTATTTGCTTTAGTAATGGGCCCTGCTGCAATCCAGACAACTAAAAACAAGTTAGTTAACAAAACAGCAAGAATTTACACATTCATATGAGGGTTACCCAATACAAAAGTGTTTTGTTTTTTTTTTAATCAACTTCCGGAAATTAGTTGAAATGATACATAAGCAATAGCTTTAAACATCTAAAACCGACTCTCATGATTTTGGATGAAAATGTTTCCAAACTAAATTACATCTTCATGTATTTTTAAATAAATCATATTGAACAAAATAATTGCTTCAGTGACATGGGGCTGTTGTGATGAATATGAACGATTTGTGTGAGAGCCAACTGGACCTGCTGCTGGAACCTCATGCTTATTAACCCTCCTGAATCAAGTTTTTCTCTATACCGTCAATGATTCCAGTGGAAAGGCCACTGTTTGAGGTAAAAAGGTAGAACTGAGCTCAATCTAGTAAATTATTCTTTTTTGATTTCCTACTAGGTTACTATTGAAAGATGACTTTCCATGCACCTGCATGGTCATGAGGGCCTTTCTTTGAAGAGCAGTCTTACAGATAATGTATGCCTCCAGAGAGATATGACGACAAACCTTCCCAGAACTATCTAAGGATAATAATCGTAATACCCTCTTTTTCTCCTTCCTGGAGATATTTGCTTCTATACAAGGGTAATATGTTTTTTCTGTCTCTCTCACTCTTTTTCTCTCTGTCTCTCGTAACAAGAAAGGTAGATGTGCCACCAGCCCCACAGAAAGTCAGTCTCCTATTGTCACGGTTCCTGTCCTGTGATGTAACCCTCTACACACACAGGTAACACTTGGCCTTCATCATATTGCCCTGTGGGGACTGGGGTGCTAGCAACTGATGCAAGATGCTGCTCTGCCTGATCTTTTTGCTTTAAAAATTATCTATTTCTCTCATCCAGTGATTTTGTGTTCTTCTGTCACAGTTACTGACTTAAAAATAAATTATTTCAATTCCCTAAAGGTGAAAAGAGTAAAAAGACAAGAGAGACATATGATGTACTCTGGGACAACTTCTCTTTCTGGAAGTTAAGAAATGGGAAAAAAATGTTTGCCCTTTTCTAACAATGATGACCAGGATACAGATAAGAGGAACAGCAACATAGTACTTCTCGTTATAAATGCTTACAATAATCTCTTTACAAAGAAACTTACTGTTATCTCACTTAACCCCCAGCAATTTCATGGAAGAAGTACTTTTATCACCCCTACATTTTAAAAAAGAAGAAATTAAAGATTAGAAAGGTTAAAAGACTTCCTCCAAGTCATGATAATATGCGTAGAAATTGGAATAAAGGCCCAGGTCTGCTTGACAAAGAATCGATGCTCTCTTTTGCTAAGTAATAATGAAAGCACCATAAGGAGTGAGGTTGTATCATGTCAGTCTTGCTGACTGCTAAATTTTTAGTGCCTACCATAGTACCAGAACCTCAAAATACCTTGCCTCTTCATAGGGCAGCTCTCAGCATGGCAGCTTGCTTTCCTCAGATCCAGCACACGAGAGGGCGAGAAAGGGTTCTCAACCTGAAACCTTGTTGGGATCTAGTCTTGGAAGTGACATATCATTTTTGATGAATTACAATTGTTAGAAGCAAGTCTCTAGGTCCAGCCCACCCTCAGAGGGATGATTACACAAGTTGTGAATACAAGGAAGCAGGGATCCTTGGCAGCCATTTCAGAAGCTACCTACAGCACAGGGTAAGATCTCTCCTTTCCATTGCTGGCAGGACGCTGGCTCTAACTGCAAAACCATGAGAGCCATGGTTCCTGGTTTATCCTGCAGTGCTCTGCTAGAGAGAGGCACTGGCTTCACCTATTACCTCTGGATAGTTCTCTACTCTTTTAATACACTTAGAAGGCCTTGATTTTACTGTTTTAAGTGTTCTGTTTTCTGTAGCTATTCCTGTTGGTACCCTGAAAAACAACTGCTAAGAAGAAAAAAAGAAATGAGAATGAATGTACAAGAATCCTTGTATTCATTTTAGCTAAATTATCCTCCCATATGACTAATATTTCTGAGTCACTTAAAAACTTAAGGATATTCAATGATTAACCAATAGCACTTGCTGCAAGCCATAATTTTTTTTTTATATTTTATGGCAATTGATCCACGAAAGAGCTACATATATTGCTATTGTGTGCACATTTACATGGGTGCTTGTGTATAAAATAAGCTTATGACAGTGATCTACATGAAATTACACCACAAATGTTGCCCAGTTGATGATCTCTATCTTGGTTCTTCACCGGAAAATAGAAGTTTCAGCTTGATTTTGTTTTTTAAGCACTTCATTTTTCAGAATAAACATTTCATAATGAATGGTGATATATATTTAGAACTCGTGGCACATGGTTTGTTTTGATCTTTATCTTGCTTTTTTTTTGTACCCAGTAATGAAGCTGTTCTTTACCTAAGAAACATAACCAAAGATAAAATAAAATAAAATAAAATAAAATAAAATAAAATAAAATAAAATAAAATAAAAAGTTAAAATGCACTCAATGGGAGAACTGTATTTTAGCTTTGTTGTTCAAGTTTTCTTGTTTCTTTACTTGCTTGTTTTTAAACGAGAGCAGAGAGCACACACCTTATACAACCTAAAAATGGACAATTCTGGGCACCCATTTGTTTGGTTTTGAATAAATTATCAGAATCTAAGGGTATACCCTAAAAAAACTGAAGTAGTTGGGAGAATTTCTTAATTAACAAAGGCCTCTAACATATGTTCAGCAAGGGGAAAACCTGTCAATCAGCTTGAGTCCCTAGTCAATCATGAGCAAAGCTCTTCGGAAGGAAGGTGGTCATAGAAGTCAGACTGGCCCAACAGTAGCCAGCCCCTCTTTTCAAAAGAAAACAAAATAGAATTTGGAGTTGTTATTCAGGAAGTTTGGATGTCTAAATGGCTGCATAACCAATTATTTTTTCTCTCTTTTCCCCCAGTGATTTCTGGGCTATTTTCCAAATATGGGACACTTCTAAAGTATTTAAGATTTAATTATCCTAAGCAACTATCTTTCCTATGAATGCCAGTGACTTTAAGAGGAAATAGGGTTTATAAAAATTTCATTTTCATTTATTTCCAGAGACTAATCTGATAATTAGGATAAAGTGCTAACAATCTCAAAATACAGAAGGATGCAAATTTTTCAATGCAATTATTCTATATTAACCACTTATTCTATATAAATTATTATGCTTGGCATAGATATGAGAAAAATAAAATACCCACTTTTAAGAAGTTCACAGCCCTAATGGGGCAAGAAATACATACGTATAACTCTACTGCAAGAAACCTCTATTCTTCTGGAAAAATTCACGTGGAAAGTTTCTACTTCTACCATAGATCTAAATTCCAAATTGAGACATATGAAAAACATGACTTAAAAACACATTTAGTCTTTAACAAATTTTTTCATTAAACTTATGTGATTCTGAAATTTAAGACTCTTCATGTATTTTCTATAGACGTGCCTTTCCAAACTGTATCCCTTAGAATCAATAGAGCTCAGAGGAAACTTCCAGGGGATCATAAATAGAACAAGAAAGGGGAATATGGAAAGGAGTGGCAGATGATTGACCAGGGCTCTAGAGTCAGTCTCTCTAGATGGCAGGTTGGCCAATTATGTCTTGTTCCCAAATCCCACCATGTGTTTTTGTGAATAAAGTTTTACAGGAACACAGTTATAACTATTTACTTATGTATTGTCTGTGGCCACTTTATGATTCAACAGGAGATTTTTGTTGTAGCAGTTGCAACAGAGATGAGTTGTGACAGAGATCATAAAATGGGAAAAGTCTAAAATGTTTACTACCCCTGTCTAGGAAAAGTTTGCCCACACTTGATCTATATTTAATTTGAGTCAGATTTGGTGATATTATCTGTTTCACATATGGGATTAAAATATACAAGTAGAAGAAAAAAAAATGAGAAAAAAATTAAACTGTCTTTTCTCCCATAATCCAGGGGAGTAGTAGCAATTGCCTTAGAGGTCAAAGACTCTTATTCCAGAAAATATCGCTTCTATTCAGTTTCATTGAATTAAAAGTGATAAGTAAAAGTTGTACATATTTAAGGGGTACAATGTGATGTTTTGGTATATACATATATTGTGAAAAGATTGCCACAATCAAGCAAGTTACTATGTCCATCACATCACAGTTACCTTGTATGTGGGTGTGATAAGACCATTTAAGATCTACTCTCACTAGTTCCAAATACACAATACAGTATTATTAACTATAGTCCCCATGCTGTGGATTAGAACTCCAAAATTTATTCCCCATACATAGCTGAAACTTTTTATCCTTTAATGAACATCTTCCTGTTTCCTGACTCCTCAGCTCCTGACAACCACCATTGTACTCTCTACTTCAACGAATTCTGCTTTTTAGATTCCACATATAAGAGAAATCATGCAGTATTTGTCTTTCTGTGCATAGCTTATTTCACCTCCAGGTTCATCCACGTTGTTGCAAATGGCAGAATTTCTGTCTTTTTTAAGGTTGAATAATAATCCACTGTATATATACACCATATTTTCTCCATCCATTCATCCATTAATGGAGATTTAGCTTGATTTTATATCTTGGCCATAGTAAATAATGCTGCAATGAACATGGAGTGCAGATGTCTCTTCAACATACTGATTTTATTTCCTTTGGATATATACCCAGAAATGAGATTTCAAGATCATATGGTAGTTCTTTTTTTAATCTTTTGAGGAATTTCTGTATGTTTTTCCCTAATGACTGTACAAGTTTACATTTTTACCAACAATGTAAAAAGGTTTCCTTTCTTTCTATTCTCACTAACACTTACCTTTCACCTTTTGATAATAAACATTCTAATAGATGTGAAGAAATCTCTCTCTGATGTTTTTATTTGCATTTCCCTGATAGTGATATGGAGGAACATTCTATACTTTATTTGTTGAGAATTTTTATCATTAAAAAATTGGATTTTTTTGACTGCTTTTTCTGCCTCAGTTGAGATGATCATTTAATTTTTATTCTTGATTCTGTTAATGTGGTGTATCACATTTATTCATTTGCATATGTTGAATCATTGTTGCATCCCAGGGATAAATCTCACTTGATCATGGTACATGATTCTTCTAATACGCTGTTAAATTTGGTTTGGAGAAAATATCTTAATAAGCCTTTTGGTGAAAAAGCAAAGTTCTTTGGGCCTGATATAGATAAGAGCTTTATACCAAATATGCAAATTATACTGTATTATAATATAAGAAACATGCTCAATTTCCTCCTGCTATACCTTTGAAACAAAATGCTGTCAGAATGGTGGTAAGAGTGACCTTGGTCACTCTGCAACATGGTTGCTCTGCAACATGGTATGAAGTGAAATCTCAGAAGATGACCAGTAAGAATGTTCTTGTGGTGGAGATGGTCGATGAATTTTAGAATTCAGGGTATTATATTATGATTTGCTTTATTCTTTTTGCTAAAAGTATCCCAACACCACTTCCATAATCTGTAAAACTTTAGTAATAACGTGATACTAATAGCCATGTTTATGTTACAGGGAAAGCAGAGAAAGAGCTGCTCTAACTTAGGTCCTTCTACGGGAATGGAGATCATGTTTCAGAGATGCTGAAACAATGCTTATGAGCTAGATAACTGCAGAAAAGCAGGCTGCCAATACTCAGGAGGTACATTCAGGCAATTCTGCTTTCCCTCCAGGATAGAGAGGAAGGAGACGATTCATGAGAACTGAGGTAGGGAATAGATTCCACTATTAAATGAGATAAGGTTTAAGCCTTTCATTTTTTTTGTGTGGGAGACAGGGAGAAGGGAGTGACAGGAATTTGGATTATAAATGTGAGAGACTGAATATACCAATGGACCATGGCCAGACCATATATAAAAATAAAACTCTGACCTATAACTGGCAGCAACCTGCCTAGGATCCCAATCAGGAAGCCAGCCTGCCGTAAGTCAGACTTATGGAAAGCCAGATTGCCATCTCGAGTAACAATCTAGAAGCAAAAAATTCTGTAACAATCAGCTCTGAATAGTTGGAACTTAATAAATTGCAGCTTTTCTAATTTTGGTTCCCATGTCCAACTTAGGACCAATCAGAGAATGTATGTATCCCTTAGCCATTCCATAGGATGTCCCACTTCTAGTTAGCCTGTAGCATTCCCCATGCCAAAAGCCTTTGATCAGGGCATAATTGAAACCTTCTCTTTCTCCACTAATTAAAACTTTTCCACTCCTCTGCCTGCCTTTGAGTCTCTGCCAAAATGCAAGGGACAAAGGCTAACTCCCTTGCTATAGCAAGCTTTGAATAAAAGCTTTTGTTTTCTAATTTGGTTGGTCTTTGTTTATTTCCACAAATGTTAAGATTTTTCTTAAGATATAGATTGAGATTTGTGTCCCCTTTCAAAAAAAAGTGGAAGCCATTTTATAATCCAACATTTTTATTATATAGATGAGAAACTTGATTTTGGAGAATATCATTGACTTGACATTAGACCAATGATTCATAACCTCCTGCACATTAGAATCAGTTGGGGATTTTGAAAATATCTGATGCTCAAGTCCCTACCCCTAGAAAGACTGGGGTAAAGCCAAGTATAAAGATATATATTAAAAGCTTCCTAGAAAATTCTAATAAGCCATAAGAATCTAGATTCTCTGTCTTACAAGATGGTAAAAGTCAGATGCATGTGCAGGAAGCTGAACTCTTCACCTCACTGTTTTCCATTATCCTCTGACATCTGAAACCTTTCATCTCAATGGAGAAAATGATAGGTAATCCAAAGAAATACAGTAACATTCCTCCTGGGTAGAATTTAAATACCAAGCAGCTTCACCTGTCTAACAAATAAAACAAAGGAACACAAAAATGACCTCTAGGTAGTCAAAATAGTGTCACTTATTCATAGAGGACTCCCTCAAGCCTTCACTCAGAAAATAGGTATTCTTATGTTACACATACCTCTGATATGTTTGGAAATCCAGGTTTCAGATTTGCAAGTTTTAGAAGTGCAGTGCTTCATGCCCTGCCCATTTTTATGATTGCCCTGAAAAATGATACTCAAGAACAATGGAGAAGCTGGGAAACTTACAAAATCCAGGATGTGCATAACTTCTTATGCTATACATCTCAGTAGATCCTGGGATCACAAAACAACCAGAGATCATATATCTGGGGAAAGAACACAAATAATTAAAACACAAATCTGTTGTTTAGCTAAAAACATTTATTCCCAATTATTCAGAGAAGTTGATATTTCAAATGGCACATTCCTCTAAACTTTTGCGCAGCAGAAATGATTTGAAATTTACCAATATTGTGTTTTAAATAAATGAGGAAAACTGTATCAGCTTTTACTTCCAAAAATGCTTACCCAGTGAGGTATATTTTGCAAATACCAAAATATCAGTCAAAGCTATGAACGATGCTCCATTTTTAATGTATCTGCTTCAGCACTTGCTGCTTTTTCAAAATATTTTTCTCTTAGAATTTTATTTAAAATGAATTCTTGGCTGGGTGCAGTGGCTCACGCCTGTTATCCCAGCACTTTGGGAGGCCAAGGTGGGCGGATCACTTGAGGTCAGGAGCTCAAGACCAGCCTGGCCCACATGGTGAAAAACCCATCTCTACTAAAAATACAAAAACTAGCTGGGAGTGATGGCAGGCACCTGTAATCCCAGCTACTCGGGAGGCTGAAGCAGGAGAATCACTTGAACCTGGGAAGCGGAGGTTGCAGTGAGCCAAGATTGCACCATTGCACTCCAGCCTGGGCGACAGAGCGAGACTCTGTCTCAAAAAATAAAAATAAAAATAAAATAAAAAATGAATTATTGTAATTTACAGCAAGTGAAAGAGTCATTGGTTATTATATTCCTACTCCCATTGTTTGTTTAAATAAAATCCTCCTAGCTAAGCCACAAGTGAAGTTAACAGTATGGAGAAAAACGTCCTCTATTGACCCTTGGGTCTCTGTCAGTTCTAATCTTTACTGCTTGTAGCCTAAACTAATAAACCCTTGCCCTTGAAAACCTGCTTGAAGGGTGAGCATGTGAATGACACGAAGGCAAACACAGACAATATGTATATTCATTGAATATTTAATGTTCCTTTCCTGCATACACTTTAAAGTGAACATTTTGCATATTGCCTATACTGGTACTTGAAATAAAGTGGCAGCTTCAGTAATAATAAATGCAATAAAAATATTCATTTTAGTGGAGATCCTAATAAATTTGGAACATTGCAAGTGGTGTTTACAAAATGACCCAAATCCAAATATTGAAAACATTTTTGTGTTAGATGTTACATTTCATTCAAATATTTGTCATTGAGAGACACTTCTAGATAGACTCTGCCATTTTTATCTCCTCAAAGTTAAATATCAAATGTCACCTGTCATGACATCCACAAACTACTACTAGGCTAAGCCAGAAGGAATAAATTTAAATAAAATTAAAAGGCATTAGTTATTTACATTATGTATGTTAAGCGACTGTCTAAAGTAGTAGAGTTTGATGGTCTCTATTGCCTGAGGAGTCCGCCTTCTATTTAAAAACCTTTGTGTGACCTATCAAGCCTGACCATAAGCAGTTACAAAGGCTTTGCCTAGCAGGTCTCATGGAGAAGAAAGCTGCTCTCCCCACTGCAGATAGGGTGCACAGCCAGTGCACGGGGAGGTCTCTGCAGGGGGCTGCAGTCAAGGACTCAGGTTCCCCAGGCAGGTCATGCTCTTCATGCATTTACCTTCCTAGCCCAGGTGTCTTCTTTCCTAGGTTTCTATCTGAGGCCTTGGGCAGAGTTTCTCTTCAGGTGTCTCTACCAAGGCTTCCTTATGGTTTGTAGGTGGGGCTTAAAGACACTTTTCCCCACTCTGACACAGCACCCAGCACTTTTCCACGACTACTGCTCTCCCTTCACCTCTCCACCAACCCCAGAGTCTATAACATTGCCAAGCCTTTTGTTGGAGGCTCCCTCAGCTGTGAGAGGACATCACATCTATATTGATTCACCTGACCTCCCACAGGTGCTCTGTTCTGTGGTGGAAAATGGAACAGAGGGAGTCTGTGTTTTCTCTGGTTTTAGCCTCTTGCATATATCACAGCCATAAGAGATTAAAATCTTAAGGCTTTCTTTTTTGGCTTATTGTTTTATTCGGCTATCCTGACACCTGACAACTCAGCAATCTCATTCTCTCCCAACTTAGCTGAATTCCTGACACTAGTTTCAACCCATATTATGATCCAGTTCCCAAAGAAGGATCTGAATGAAATGTTTCCACACTGTTGATAAGCTTTGAGAATTTAGTATTAGTGTACCTCATTTCCACAATTTTAAGGCAGCATGTTGTTATCAAACCCCACAATGCTTGAAGAGTGTGACTACCTGAATGTGTGAAATATGGGTCTTCTCCAACCTCCACTAGATGACCTCATTTTTCTCTTTTAATTCCACTACCACATTCTGAGAACCCCAGTGCTATCCCTTAGCAAACCAAAACCACGGACTCTCACAGTACATGGTAATTTGCATCTCACAAGCCTACCCTCTTCTTTATATGTTTCAAATCTAACCAGAACTTTCTTCTTTAATCTAAGTTCTTCTCCCACTACATATCTGTTGCTTTTGCAGATTGATTTTAATGAGCCACATAGGAGAGTCTGCTGGACAGTTTTATTTCAGGAGGCTTTCTGCAATGCTTACACCTATTTCTGTAGGCAGATACTTATTCTTCAGCGTCGTAATATTGAATCTCTACCTTCCTGGGTAAGACACCAGCTTGATTTATACATAATAACTACTCCAGATTGGCAAAAAGCTGTTGGATGTATTGCAGCTCAGAAAATAATTCTCCAAAGTATGGCACTTTGGCATGCTGAGCACTTTGAACAAAAGAAAATTAAAAGGCCTTGGAAGCAGTCTCAGAACCATGGACTTTCTGACCTTCTGTTTCCACTCACAAGCATAGGGTGAACTCTCTCTCTGAAGTTCCCTTATCTGAAGTTCCTCCAGGAGGAATGCCTTTGTCTTCCACCCCCTCCCTAAAATGTATTAACCAAGGAAAATTCAACTCATATTGTAGAAAGGAAGACTGAGGAATGTCATCAAACACTGACTTTGTCACAAGCCATTGTCTGTTCTTCAGTCCCATTCAATTTCCAAAGAGAATCATTTACAAACTATTGTCTGTTTTTTGGGCCCATTTGATGGTCCTAAAAATCATGTACCACCCCTCAAATTTACCTACTTTTCCCCATCTCCCTGTTCACTATGAAGAAGAGTATATAAGCTTCTACACCTCACTGGGTCACTGGGTAATCACTGTCGTGTGACTTCCTTGTACTCATACTAAACTTTCCTTTTTCTTTTGTTAATCTACTGTCAGGTTTTTTTGGTTTGTTTTTTTGTTTGTTTGTTTGTTTGCTTTTTAGCTAATTCAAACATTTGAAGGGTAGGGAAAATTCCCTTTACCCCTACATATGTTAGGAAACTCATTCCTGCGAGTCTCAGTCCACAAATGTGAAGACTAATCCACACAAATGGTCACCAGAAATTACATTAAAAAGCAAAAAAAAAAAAAATATTGAAATGCTGATGGTGATGGTTGGTGGTATTGGAAGCTGAGATTTGACTAAGATTACTGCATAGCAACAGGAAATTTCTTCTGATACTTACTTTTAAAGCACAAAAACAGATACACAATGGATCTTACAAATGAAAGCACTCTTTAGGCGGCAAAAAAGCAGATACTTTGATTAAGCAGAGATTTCCCAAAAGAAGAGATGGCAGAGAAAGAGCTCTAAAATGTCCTGGCCTCTGGGGCATGCCCGTGATTGCTTTCCTCATCTCTGTGAATACATATGTAAGGGGCATCACTATCCAGGGTTGATCCTTTTTCCTTGAGGTGAATGAGCCAAGCAATACATCTAGTACAGTGTGAGCTTTTTGAGAAAGTAAGCAAGGTTTCATTTCTTGTTGTTACTATTATTACACTCCACCCGGTAGCGTTTATTGCCTCAAGGAGAAGTATACATTAGCCTAGAACAAACAGGACATAATAATTTATAAATAAATATTTTTGTTTGTGTAGCAGAAATAAAAATAAATTTCAGAGCACCGGCTTTCATCGAGTAAAGAATTTTTTGAATTCTTGAAACTTGGCTCTGGGCATTATGAGAAAATTTTGAGGGAATTATAGTTTTGAGTGAGTAAAAAAATGTGATGATTAAAGAGCAGTTTCCCTAATCTCAAGAAAGGCCATGATAATTGAAGATCTTTAGGATTCTGAATGCAGGGAGAGTTAGGATTGGGAGAGAAGAGCTGGAGAATTTAGAAACAACTTGGGGAGTTACATCACTAACCCATGTGTGCTCTCTGTAGATGAAAGTTTAATAAAGGAAATTATTAAGTGGTGATTTGACAGCAAAATTATCTGTCATGAATATAAATTGTGCCACAAAGGTTAGTCTGACTTCACTTATAGCACCACAAAGCAAGTTCCCAAAAATACACTGATGCTGTGACTATATATTTACTTATATTTGAATAAATTTAAGTCTATATAAAAATATATTTATATTTAGATATAAATATATTTTTATTTAAAACATAATTATATATTACATTGTAATTACATACTATATTATATAAGTATGTAATCAGTTGTGCTTATATAATTATAGACTTATATATGTTAAAATCCTGTTTGATACTGTGCTGTCATTTTGGATAGCAGAAATAAGGGGACAGTTCAGCAAAACTTGAGTCCAATGACCAGAGGACATATTCTGCGTAAGGTTTCCAAGGACAGATACACATATTAGTCTCCTATTGCTTCTGTAACAAATTACCTCAAACTTAGTGCCTTAAAACAACATAAATTTATTATTTTATAGTTCGGGAGTTCAGAAGCTCTGAAGTCCAGGTGTCATCAGGGTGGCTACATTCCTTCTGAAGGCTCTAAGGGAGAATGTTTCCCTTACTTTTTTCAGCTACTAGAGGCTATTTACATTTCTTGGTACATGACGCTTTCCCTCATGTTTTAAGGCCAGCAGCCTAGTATCTTTAAATCCTTCTTTTACTGCCTGACCTCTGCTTCCATTGTCTCATCTCCTTTTCTGAATCTGAACTTTCTGCCTCCCCCTTATAAGAACTTCTGCAACTCTATTGGGCTCACTCACATAATCCAGGATAATCTTCCAATATTGAGATTTTTAAAGTCTACAAAATCTCTTTTCCAACATAAAGCAACACATCCACAGGTTCTGTGATTAGATCATGTACATCTTTTGGGGACTGTTATTCTGTTTACCATATTATGGTTTCAAGTGTAATATGTAAACCTCATTAAATCAGAATCGAGGCTAGAAATTCATCATTTGACCACAAAGCTTTATTGTCAGAATGTGAGATTTTTGGAACTCCAATTAATTTCTTATCCAATTTCTATAGCAGTTTCTGGTCTCATACATCTCAACAAGACAGGAAAAGGAAAATTAGTTAATTTGCTAAGGTTGGAATTAATTGGCAACTACTTTCTACCATTATAGACAAAAGGATTATTTTCAATAGATTTAATAAATGTGGGGAAACTGTCGTGTACAGAGCAACATCATGCCACTGACACACTACAGTCGTTTTGTTATTCATCTCATTTGAAAGCAAAAAAGGAAAAGGAAAAGAAAAGCAATTTCCAAACTTTGTTAAGTGTACAGTTTCTCTAAAATAATACCATACTTAATAAGTTACACGCTTTTTCATGTAAAATGTTACTTTAGGCTGGGCGTGGTGGCTCAAGCCTGTAATCCCAGCACTTTGGGAGGCGGAGGCGGGCGGATCACAAGGTCAGGAGATCCAGACCATCCTGGCTAACACAGTGAAACCCCGTCTCTACTAAAAATACAAAAAATTAGCCAGGCGTGGTGGCGGGTGCCTGTAGTCCCAGCTACTCGGGAGGCTGAGGCAGGAGAATGGCGTGAACCCGAGAGGCGGAGCTTGCAGTGAGCCGACATCGCGCCACTGCACTCCAGCCTGGATGACAGAGTGAGACTCCGTCTCAAAAAAAAAAAAAAAAAAAAAAAAGTTACTTTAAAATATGTATCACAGATATTTTCATGAAAATTCATTAGATAGAATTATTTATTTATTTATTTATTTTGAGACAGAGTCTCGCTCTGTCCCAGGCTGGAGTGCAGTGGCACTATCTTGGCTCATTGCAACCTCCACCTCCTGGGTTCAAGCAATTCACCTGCCTCAGTCGCCCAAATAGCTGGGATTACAGGTGCACGCCACCACACTTGGCTAATTTTTGTAATTTTTTTTTAGTAGAGACGGGGTTTCACCACGTTGGCCAGGCTGGTTTCGAACTCCTGACCTCAGGTGATCCACCCGCCTCAGCATCCCAAACTGCTGAGATTACAGGCCTGAGCCACTGTGCCTGCCAGAAGAATTTATTTTTATAAACCTACGAAATCTTTTGATAGTCCATCTTTTTTCAAGAAGAATTAAAGCAGACTGTATGTTTCAGTTAGTGTCACTTTTAACATTCATAAGTGTACGGGTTTGATAAATTATATGACCACCTCAGGATAATTCTTTCTACATTAAAACACAAATAGAAGATAGTTCAATTTGTTGTCTGCCTTCTCCATAATCAATATATGTTAAGGATAAAAAAGAAAAAAAAAGATGCAAATGCCTAGAGGTAAAAGGGAATATCTTGGAGCAACAGATGTTGTTAAGGACCTTAGAGACTGAGGGCAAAAGGGGTCAGATACAGGATTAGAACAGCAGCCTGGGGCCCTTGCTGAAAGCTGGGAGAGGGCTGCGATAGAGGAGCAGCAGCCAACGCTGTTGTGTAGTTTCTCAACTGGAAACATCAATGAAGCAAGCAACTACCAGACATCCAAGAAACACTAGAGCCTAAAGAAACTGAAAACAAACAAAAGACATTATATCCAAGGGAACAGATGACAGAGCAGCCAGAAAAAGTCAAACCAAATAAAACCAACAATTTCAGGAAGATGACAGAAGGTATTTAATCAAAGGAACATCAGCAGAAAGAGTTAGAAAAAAATGTATAAACAAACACCTGGAGATTGTGAAGGTGAAGATAAAAAATACAGTTTTAAACAAAAACAGTCCATTGTTGCACTAAACAGTAAACAAATCCAAATTTTGATTAAGGAATTTTCTTTCATTACATCAGAACAGAATAATGAGATGATAAGTGTAATATAAAAATTTGAAAAAGGAAAATAAAGAAATGGAATTCGAAGAGAGAAAAGAAAGGCTGTAATTGTAATTACTGAAACTAATGGAAAAACACTACTGCTTTTAAAATATTGATCTTGTATTCAGATGCCCTATTAAACTTAAAAAAATTAATTCTTACTTAAATTTACCCATTTATTCTTTTGATTGTCCTATATAGATAAAATGGCATCTGAAAATAAAAAAAAAATCTTCATCTTTAATTATTTTACCTATACTTTCACATGAATATAGAAAGATATTCACAATAATTCATAACAGCAAAAATATTGGAAACAGCCTTTCTTCCATCAGTGAAGGAAGAAATCAATTACATTATGATGAAATGCTATATAGCAATTAAAAATGGTGATCTGATTTATAAGTATCAAAATGAATGAATTTTTAAAATAACGATGAGAAAAAATTTTGCAAACAAAAGTGCAGTGAGATACATTTCAATGTAACATCATAGAGCAAACATCAAATATTATTGTTCGTGGTTCATTGACTTTACACATAAAAGACACAGTAAAAAAAATAGATTAGCAACATTCACCTTAAATATGTTAAAATGGATGTCAGAATAGGAAAATAGAACTGGGAACGGGGTATAAAAGGATTAAAAATAAAAAATAAAAAATGGGATATTACTTGGACCAGTGAAGAAATGATGTCACCAACCTAAAGAATATTAATCAAAACAATGTTATTCTTTCCACCTAGTCTGGTGGATCAGGATAACAACAAACCAAATCCAAAGCTAAAAGAATTTTTTAAATAAAATTAATACATAAAAATAAATGAGCAGAATTTAAGAAGAAACAAAAGGAAAACCATTTGTATCATAATGGCCATCTTTTCTGGCAGACACTGAGAAAGGAGGAAAGATGGATTTTTCTAACTGATTTTTCAAAAAGTAGTTACAATGGACCCTTCTTCACCTAAATCCTACAAAATGCATTTGCATGTATAGAGGGTGATATTGTGGGGATAAGAGGATAATTTCTTATTAATACTTTCAAAGCTTAAAGAAACAGAATTCAAAATGCTGGTTCTTATATTGCCCTCTGATAACAATCAAAGTCTTGATTATGAAGGATAATTCAGGATAGCCAGTATGTGAGCAACAGCATGAAAAGTGCCAACCTTGTTCATTGCACCTTGCTGAGGACTATCTGTATGCACCAACTCAAAAAGAATAAAAAAAAAATTTACTAATTCATATGAAAAAGGCACCCAAATCTAATGGGATTATTGAAACTAACAGAAGTAAATGACTTGGTAGGGTGACTAAACTTATCTCTAAATAACTAGAGTAAGATTTATTACCTGCAATTAGAAGAAAGGGCTTCTAAATGTGAAAGCAAGATTTATTTCAGGCCTAAAATATATGACTTTTACAGTAGAAGTTTCTTCACATTTGTACTTTTAAACCTGTTTATTTCTAGTTATAAGGGGGGAAATAACTATTAACAGGTCTAAAAAGGGCTGACCATACTGCTCATGTTCAGTATTTGAACTACCAGTGTTCTACAGCCTGTAGAGTTGTTTGCTCCCAATTTAACTTCTGTCAGTTCAAACAGTGTTTCCATTCATTGGCTGGTATGATAATCTCTGGGGATTTGGATGCCACGATTGATTAACTCACTGCCAAACCTTTACTAATACACAATCTGGACTGGGACAATTGTTTCCCTAAGGGTTGCTTCTCAGCATTAGTTACTGAATGCAGGGAAAAAAAAAACAAACTGGCCTTGTTGATCAATAGACAGAATCAAATACAGCTGAATGGCAGCCTATGGGACAAATCTAGGTTTGTTATTTTCTTAAATAACTCTAATAAGGTTTCATTTTTTTTCTAAAATGCCAATTTGTCAAAATTTCTGATCTGGATAAAAATCTTGATGCTCAGAATAGGGCAGGGAAATTGAAAGATCAGTGTTACAGGTCGTGTTTCTAAACTTCAGTCTGTGGACCACCTGGTTCAGATTCATGGGGGTGTGCTTATTAAATATTCAGATTCCTGGTCCTTACTTACTACCAAATGAACTCTATAAAGCAGGCACCAAAAACACATATTTTATACGTTTCTTATAATCTAGAAACTCAACCTAGAGGGTTTTAATTTTAACTCAGTAGTCTTAATAATTCTTCATTATTTCTCATTAGAGGAGTTCTGTTGAATAATTCAAAGTCATTGATTATTAATTTTAAATGCAGCGTGGATCCTTGTAGGGATCTTTCCTGAATAGAAATCTGCACAGGCATCCTAGGTCCAGTTTGCAGTGGTCTGTTTTCATGTATTAAGGAATAATGATGAATTCCATTAGATAGAGACTTTGGATTTCAAATCTGAAGTCTCTGCAAAATGACTAAATGATACATGAAAATTCAGAAACATTTTGACAAATCTCATAGGAGAATCTTTTCATTAGTCTACTGTTAGATCAGAAAGAATTCTGGTTAGAAAATACTATTGTGCTGCCAATTTTAGTTATTTAGAAGTGAACGCTTTACCTTTGGAGGACCACTACATGGGACTAGGATGATATTCAAGGATAATTAGAGGGGAATGTGGCCCAACCATGGCAGGCACACAGCAGAGAGCAGGTTTAGGCAGTAAAGGACAGAAACCTAGATTAGCCTGAATCAGAGTCTGAACAGATAATGTAAAACCAGAACATTATGTTCAGAAACGTCTAAACTGCATATATGTTGACTTCCATCAATTATTTTGATGTTTCAAAATGTAACAGACATAGCTTATAACCCAATAAATACCCACATCATAGAAAAATATCAGTAATAATTGGAGAAAGAAAAAACAGACCAACCTTCTTATTCAAAATATGTTTTAGCTTTTAGATCCAAACTTAACATGTCCAGGAATTTTATTTGCCTCATTATTTAACAAAAATGAAAAAGAGCGGTCAATGCTAAGCAATACTAATAAGAAAAATAAAATAGTGAGGGTAAAAATAAACTGAATTAAGACAAATTTTTAAAAATACATGGTTAATGAGCTAGGATAATTACATAATGTTAAGAGATGGTTGATATGAAAATATCTTGAAGAAGAATAAAGTAGAAAAATAAGATTTGAAAAGATAAAACATGAACACAAATAAATTTAAAGAGTCTTTTAAAAGGACTAGAAATTTAAGAGATAAAATAACAAGACACATATATAGGAATGCAAGAACCACTTACAAGGATAGGGGCTAAAAGAAAAATTCAAGCTGTATATAGAAAAGTCCAAAGTTTAACACCCTTGAGAACTAAAAACAGTCTTCTAGGATGAAGCACCAGCGAATCTCTGGAAAACCTCTTGTCTTTACCTCTGTCTTAGTCCATTGAGACTGCTATAAGAAAATATAAACTGGGTAGCTTATAGACAACAGAAATTTATTTCTCATGGTGCTGGAGTCTGAGCAAAGTCCAAGAGCAAAGCACCAGCAGATTAGTTTCTGGTGAGGGCCCACTTTTGGCCTGGTAGTCAGAGGCTTTTTTCCGTATCCTCTATTATAAAGGCACTAATCGCATTCATGAGAGCACCACCTTCATGACCTAATCATCTCCTCGAGCTATTTTATGCCCTGAAATGTTATATGATTAGTTTATTATAACATAGTGCTCAAATGCCACAAGTTTTTTCATAATTCTAGCTATTTTTTTTTTTTTGAGATGGGGTCTCACTCTGTCGCCCAGCTATTATTTTTTTTTTGAGACGGAGTCTCGCTCTGTCGCCCAGGCTGGAGTGCAGTGGTGCCATTTCGGCTCACTGCAAGCTCCGCCTCCCAGGTTCACGCCATTCTCCTGCCTCAGCCTCCGAAGTAGCTGGGCCTGGGACTACAGAAGCCCACCACCAAGCCTGGCTAATTTTTTTTTTTTTTTTTTTTTAGCAGAGACGGGGTTTCACCATGTTAGCCAATTCTAGCTGATTTTAATTTGTCTACTCTTGATATACTTCATTTACATTGGGCAAATATGAAATCACTGCCACCTTTTAACCTTTTAATATCTACTCCTTAGGAAGTATTTTAGCTTGTTCTATGGTACACAGTAGAAGTGGGACAAATACTATTTTGCATCAAAGAAAAGGATGTATATTGCTTTGCCTCTTTCTGCACTTGCACTTCTTACTGTATATTTTAAGAACACTAGTAGTAATCTGTGTGGTAAGTTATTTAATCAAGCTTTGTACAGTAAAATATAAGGTCATATTGCTGGATGTTTACTAGTTGCAAAAATATGCTAATGGTACATAATTGCATATTGCCGCACCACACACTTCACCCTCTTAAATGAGGAAATAGCTCTAACAGCATTTCATACTCTGGAGGGGACATTTCCTCTTGAAAGGAAGTTTGATACACAAGTTTTTCTTCCAAAAGGATTTCACCAGAAAATATAGCATACTGAGATGGGCAAAATACAGCTTTTTGTTCGCTCTACATATATCATTAATGTCAGCTGTTTAAAAATGGATGTCTCTGAGCCAGTTTGCAGCATGTTTTATGGCTGCAAAAGTGTTTAGTGTAGATATAAGTCAGAATATGATTTGTTCCTGACACCAGATGCTGCCTGTGACGTTTTGTCTAGAGAGAATAATGAAGGGAATCTGCCGCAAAGATTCTATCCATTAGGCTTTTCTTTTTAATCAGGTCACAGTTCGAAACCTTCTGACAGTGCCAGCTCTGTACTGATCCAAGGATTATCATGGTTGATGGACAGTGAGTATTCCACCTCAATCTCATTTGGACTGATGACTGGTTACAGTTTGCTAATGCAGCATTTGTTTTTATATTAGAATATGAGAGGATGAAAGAGTTCACTGAGTAATTTTCTTTTAAGATTAATTCAATAGAAGGAGAATGCTAAAGTTTTTCTGTCACTTGTCAACTTATCTATTAACAAAACTGCAGAATTGATACATTTGAAAGTGAGTACATTCAACTTCCTGAGTTTGAAGGCCTCTATAAAAATAGCTTCTAAAAGTTGAAACCAGGAAATTTGTGATTTGAAAGTCAGTATAATATGATGAAAGAGATCAACCACAAAAGCTGGTGAGGATTAAGAATAGCAATAGTTCATAGCTAAAAATTTGCATATAGCTAAGTAGTTATTTCTTTTTAACATATTGCAGTCAAATCTGAACATTCTCCTGAACAACTTAAGATTTACTGGTCTCATGAAGGAGGTCAATCCTCATTACCTGGCAGGACTGATCATTCCCCTCAGCTTCACTTTTCCTAAATAGGAAAATCCAACTATTCTAATCAGCTTGAGACTCATTTTCTGAACTCAGTTATAAAGTTTTTGTGTTGTGATCTTTCATTGGTTTGACCCAAATGGCTTACCAAAATGAATTTATTATATCAGTGTGTCTGTGCTGTCTCTACTTTTTTCTATTTATTTCTGCTATGTTGTCATAAACATATTCTCTACACTTTTAGACCTAACAGTGAAATTGATTTTGAAATGTACTCACTATGAAATTAAATCAAAATTGATAATATTCTAAACGTAAGACCTAAAAATACAAAACTCTTGGAAGAAAGTTTAAAAGTAAATTTTCATTACAGAGTTTTAGGTAATTTCTTAGATATGACACCAAAAAGACAAGCAACACCAACAACAAAAATAGACAAGTTGGGCTTCATCAAAATTAAAGCCTTTTATTAGTACAGCCATTATGGAAAACAATACGAACTTTCCTCAAAATTAAAAATAGAACTACCATTTTATAGTAATCCCACTACTGAATATATTCAAAGCACATGAAATCAGTATGTTGAGGAGACATCTGCAGTCCTGTGTTCATTGAAGCATTATTCATAATTGCCAAGACATGGAAGCAACCTAAATGTTCATCCACAAATGAATGGATAAAGAAATTGTGTTATATATACACAATGGAATACTATTCAGCCATAAAATAGAAGAAAATCTTGTCGTTTGTGACAACATGGATGGATCCGGAGGATATGTTAAATGAAATAAGCCAGACACGGAAAGACAAATACTGCAAAATTTCACATATGTGGAATGTAAAAAAGTTGGACTTAGAAACAGAGAGTAAAATGGTGATTACCAGAGGCTGGTGGGTGGCATAATTGGTAAATGTTAGTCAAAAGAAACAAAATTTCAGGTAGACAGGAGAAATACCTTCAAGAAACCTATTATACATTATGGTGACTATAGTTGACAACAATATACTGTATATGTGAAAATTGTTAAGAGGTTAGATTTTAAGTGGTCTCACTCCAAAAAAACTGATACATAAATGATGTAACACATATGCTAATTAGATTTAGCCATTCCACAATGTATACATATACTGAAACATCATATTATACACCATAAATATATGTAATTTTTACTTGTAAATTAACGAAAAATAAACCTTTTGTGTTGAAATTAATTCCATTAAGAAAGTAAAAAGGCAAACCACAGAATGAGATAAAATATTTGCAAATTAAATATCTGATAAGAAACTTACGCCCAGAATGTATAACTAACACTCATAACTCAATAATATAAGAAAAATGACCCATTTTAAAAATGGGCTATGCATCTGCATAGCCATTTCTCCAAAGACACACAAATAGAAAATAAGCACATGAAAATATGTAAAAATACTTTTAAAATAATGTGTCAATAGGAAAATCTAAATCAATACTATAAGGAGATACAACTCTGCAGTCACTAAAATGGTACAATGAAAGAGATAGATAATAACAAGTGTTGACAAGAATGTGGAGAAACTGGAACCATTATACATTGCTGATGAGAATGAAAAAGGCAGAGTTGCTTTGGAAAACAGTCTGGCAATTCCTCAAAATGTTTAATATACAGTTATCATATGACCCAGTGATTCCACTCCTAGATGTATGCTCAAGAAAACAGGTGTTCACGCAAACGCACATACACACACAAAATAAAATATGCAAATAAATGCTCATAGCAGCATTATTCATAATAGCCCCAAATTTAAAACAACTCTGTTTTCCTTCGACTAATGAATGCATAAACAAAATGTGGTATATTTATACAATAGAATATTACTCGGCAATACAAAAGAATGAAGTAGGCACAAGGAGGAGCTTCAAGACAGCTAACTATAGGCTTTTCATACTCACCTCCTCTAAGAAGAACCAAATGGTGAGCAGATAACCACGCTTTGAGTAGATCATCCCAGAAAGAACACTGGAATTCAACAGAAAAGTAACAGGAAATATCTAAAATAAGGAAGATGAAGGAAGCAAGGCAGCCTACTCAGCTAGGATTGGCTGGATGGCAGAAGAGACTCCCCAATGTGGGTAAAGTGTAAGTGAGAGACTCCCAGAGGACCACGTTTCCACCATGGACTCCCCAAATCCTATCGAGAGAGCCCCTCAAACGTCATGGGCCATGAAACTAACATAGGAAGCTGTCAGGAGACTGTGATGGCTGTGATGGCACTGCTACAGGGAGGAAGCTCATACTGAATCCCACACACTCCTTGACACCTAAGCAGCTAGAGCAAGGAGTCATTGTAGAGCTCTGTCCCCAACAGACTATACACTGCCCTGGAGCCCAGTGGTGCTGTAGGTGAGGCACAAGAAAAGAGCAGACTGCTGCCCCCAGAGCTGAGACATGAGTGACTATGGACTACTGCAGACAGGGCTGAGGCATGATTGAGATGTAAGCTACCACCATTGGGGCTGAGGTGTGAACAACTGCAGGCTACCCTACCTAAAGCTGTGAGTATCAGCTACCATAGCAGGGACTGAGTCGCTAAAGCTGCCTGAGCTGAGGCACAAGTAGCACTCATGCTATACCACACCTGCCAGCCTAAGCTGCTGTCTCTGAGAGTGGCACCTCCCTCTCCAATGGCAAAGCAACAATGTGACTTCTGATGCCCACCACCCAAGCATTCTGATGGTGGCCTGGGAATCAACCCACCCCTACCTACCATGACTGGCTCCTGCGTATACCATCAAGAGACCTAAAAACAAGACTCCCTAGCCCAGCTTTATCTCACATCCCATGCCAGAGTATACGGTGTGGAGGCCAGAGGACTGCCCAACCCAGTCCATCACCATTGACACTAGAACATTCCTCCCAGGGCCTGAGGTTAGACCTACACACCCAGTTATTAATGCCACAACTGGCACCTATCTGCATGTGCCATCTGTGGGCCTAGAAACTGGCCTACTGAACTCATTGAAGCCACTGTCACCACCAGCACACACCACTCAAGACCTTGAGGGTCATCCCACCATTGCCAATGCGATCACTCATACCATATGGCTGGCCAGGGAACTGAGAAGCCACTCATCCACCTGGCCCACTACTGCCACTACTGGAATCCAGATAAGGCACATGGAGGTCAAAGAATTGACCTGCCTGATTCGTTAACACCAGTGTCAGTGTACACTACTCTGGAATCCAAGGGCAGATACACTAAGCCCACTGCTACCACCACTGGGGCCCAAAGACTGGCCTAAAACGAATCCCTGTCCCCAGAAAAACTTCACCACAGCCCCCATGAAAAAACCACATTCTAAGCAACTGAGAAAATCACATGTACCACTGACACTGTTTACAGTGAAGAAATCATACAGAGACTGCATTACCACACACACCAAGAAGTAAAGCCAAAGTGCCCTACCCAACCGACACTACAGATACATACTCAGAAAAGTCATCTCCTATGAAAGCAAATTCAAAAAATTGGAAAAAGAGCTTGTTATATCAGATGTGCAGATATCAAAATAAGAGCACAGGAAACACGAAAAAAACAAGGAAATATGACGCCTCTAAAAGAACAAAATAACTTTTCAGAAACGGATCCCAATCAGGAAGAATTTCATGAAATCTTGTAAAAACAATTCCAAGTATTGATTCTGAAGAAGCTCAGACTGAATTCTAGATATATATGGATCCAACAATGGAGCACTCAGATTCATAAAGCAAATATTATTAGATCTAAAGAGAGAGACTGTAATAGTAGGAATCTTCAATACCCAACTCTCAGTCTCAGCATTAGACTGATAATTGAGACAGAATATCAATAAAGAAACATTAGATTTAAAGTGAACTTTAGACCTAACAATCAAAAAACATTTTAACCAATAACTGCAGAATATATGTTCTTCTCATCAGTATGTGGAACATTCTCCAAAACAGACCATATATTAGGCCACAAAACTAGTTTCAAAAAATTAAAATAATATCAAGTATCTTCTCAGACCACACTGGAATAAAACTAGAAATCAATACCAAGAGAAACTTTGGAAACTATATAAATACTAGAAATTAAACAACATGCTCCTGAATGACCATTGAGTCTATTAAAAAAATAAAATGCAAATTAAAAAAATTCTTGAAACAAATGAAAATGAAAAAAACAATACCCAAATCTTTGGGATACAGCAAATGCAGAGCTAAGAGGGAAGTTTATAGCAATCAATTCCGACATAAAAAAGTACAGATTTCAAATAAACAATCTAATGATGCAGCTCAAGGAATTAGAAAAGCAAGAACAAACCAAACCCAAAATTAGCAGAAGGAAAGAAATAATACACATGAGAACAGAACTAAATGAAATAGACATAAAAATACAAAAGATCACCAAAATGAACAACTTATTTTTTGAAAAGAAACAAAAGTGATAAACCACTCACTGACAAATCAAGAAAAAAAAAGAGATGACACAAATAAAATCAGGAATGAAAAAGGAGACATTACAATTGACATCACTGAAATAGAAATGATCACTAAGAAACTGGACAACCTAGAAAAAGTAGATAAATTTCTGCATAGGTACAAGCTACCAAGATTGAATCAGGAAGAAATAGAAAATCTGAACAGTTAAATAATGAATAGTGGAATTGAATCAATAATAAAAAGTTTCACAACAAAGAAAATTTCAGGACTGGATGGATTCACTACTGAATTCTACAGAGCATACAGAGAAGAGCTAATATCAATCCTCCTGAAACTAATTCAAAAAATATGAGTAGAGGATTATCTCTAATTCATACTGCCCAAAACAATCTGTAGTTTCAATGTAATCCATATCAAAATAACAATGTTATTTTTCACAGAAATAGAAAAACTTAGCCTACAATTTGTATAAAAGCAAAAAAAAAAAAAAAGCCAGAATATACACAGCAATCTTGAGCAAAAAGAACAAAGCTGAAAACATTACACTACTTGACTTTAAAATATATAACAAACCTATCGTAACCAAAACTGCATGATATGATATAAAAATAGAAATATAGACCAATGGAGCAGAATTGAGAACATACAAACAAATACATATCTATTATAGCAAACTTCTCTTTGACAAAGACATCAAGAACATACAGTAGCAAAGGATACCATCTTCAATAAATGGTGCTGGGAAAATTAGATATCTATATGCAGAAGAATGAAACTGGACCCATATCTCTAACTGTATACAAAAATTAATTCACAATGGATTAGTTACATAAATGTAAGACCTCAAAATATAAAACTACTAGAAAAAATAGGGAAAACACTTCAGGAGATTGGTCTAGGTAAATATTTTACGGCTAACACCTCAAAAGCACAGACAACTCAAACAAAAATAGACAAATGGGACTATATTAAACTAAAAAGCTTCTGCACAGCAAAGAAAAAATCAACAGTAAAGAAACAACCTGTAGAATGGGAGAAAATATTTTCAAACTATTCATCCCAAAATGGACTAATATCTAGAATACATAATAAACTCAAACAACTCAGCAATAGAAAATAAAACAATCTCATTAAAAATGGGCAAAGGACATGAACAGATAATTTTCAAAACTAAACATGCAAATGCCCAACAGGTTTATGAAAAAATGCTCAATATCACTAATCATCACAAAAGCAAAAATAACAACTGCAATGAGATATCGTATTGCTCCAGTTAAAATAGCTCTTATTAAAAAAACAAAACATAATAACAACAGATGCTGGCAAGGATGTGGATAAAAAGGAAATTCTCCTATACTGTTGGTGAGAATGTAAATTAGTACAACCACTATAGAAAACAATATGGAGGTTTTTTGGTTTTTTTTTTGAGACGGAGTCTCGCACTGTCGTCCAGGCTGGAGTGCAGTGGAGCGATCTCGGCTCACTGCAAGCTCTGCCCCATGGGTTCACACCATTCTCCTGCCTCAGCCTCCCAAGTAGCTGGGACTGCAGGTGCCCACCGCCACGCCCGGCTAATTTTTGTATTTTTAGTAGAAATGGGGTTTCACTGTGTTAGCCAGGATGGTCTTGCTCTCCTGACCTCATGATCCACCCGCCTCAGCCTCCCAAAGTGCTGGGATTACAGGGGTGAGCCACCGTGCCAGGCTGGAGGTTTTTCAAAACATTGAAAATAGAAGTACAATACCATCCAGCAATCCCACTACTGGCTATCTACCCAAAGGAAATCAGTATATCAAAGAGATACTTGCCCCCTCATGTTTATTACAGCACTATCTAAACTAGCAAACATATGGAATCCACCAAATAGTATCCATCAACAGATGAATGAATAAAGAAAATGAGGTATGTATATACAAGGGAATACTATTTGGCCATAAAAAGAATGAAATCATGTTATTTGCAGCAACATAGTGAAACTGGAGGTCACTATGTTAATTGAAATATCCCATACACAGAAAGACAAATATGTTCTCACTCATATGTGGGAGCTAAAAAAGTAGGTCTCATATAGGTAGAATAGAATAATAGATACTAGAGCCTATGAAGGTGAGCTGAATGGGAAGAGGGATAAAAACAGGTACTTTGACAGGTACTAACATACAGCTAGATAAAAAGTTTAAATATAGTTACTTACAATGTATTGTACATTTCAAAATAGGTACAGAACTTAAATTGTTCCAAAACGTAGAAGTGATAAACACTCGAAATGATGGATAGCTCAAATATCCTGACTTGATCATTACATACTCTATCCATGTAACAAAATATCACATGTAACCCATAAATATGTAAAATAGTATGTATCTATAAAATTTTGTTAAAAAAGAGCATCAGAAAAAAGATGAAAATTCTTATACAAGCTATGACATTCTTAAGCCTTAAAAATGTTATACTATGTTAAACCAGTCACAGAAGACTATACATTGTGTAATTTCATTTATATGTAATGCCTAGAAAAAAAAAAGATACAGAAAAAAACTCAATTAGTGGTTATTCAAGCCAGGCCGGAAGGAGGGGACTGGGTGAAGAGTGACTGTTAATGGGTACAAGATTTCTTTAGGGGGTAATAAAAATGTTATAAAATTAGATTTTTGTGATGATTGCTCAACTCAGAGGATATACTGAAAACCACTGAACTATGTACTTTAAATAGGCAAATTTGTGATATGTGAATTATATCTCACTAATGCTGTTTAAAAACGGGTACTAGCAACAAAAAAGAATATTGACTTTTAACTGTTGCTTAAAAATAACTGGAAGTGTATAAATCAATCTTCATCATTTGGCTGTAATACATTTTTGAATCAAAACACCAATTTAGTTGTTTAATCATTTTATCATCTTTTTAGAACAGGAAATAGAGTAGAATAAAGCAAAATGGTCTGGAATATAAAGAATAGAATAGAACAGAATAGAATAGAATAGAATAGAATAGAATAGAATAGAATAGAATAGAATAGAATAGAATAGAATAGAAATCAGAGAAGAAAAGGAAAGAAATAGAAAGAAAAGAAATAATAGAACACATTAGTGATCTTATGTATGAATTACATTTTAAGGCTGGTGATCAAAATGCATTAAAAATGCCTATATATGTATAATCTACTTCCTTTCTACCACTTCCCCTCTCTGCCAGGAAAATAGATGAAACCAGTGTATCTTCACATAAAATTTCAGACTGTGTTTAAACGCCTACTTACTGTGTACATTTGCTGTTTGTCACATGAATGGGATTTCACCTTTCTATACACATGACAGAATTTTGTGAGAGAGCACTATCCATCACTGTTTCCAGAGGAAAAATACCTGGATTTTAGCCAATGTTTATGTGAATTACAACAGTTGTATAAACTATATCATTTTGGCAGGACACTTATTTGTTCTTGTTTTCGTCTGCTTTTTTTGTTCAGCTTTGGTATTCCTTAAAGTGTTATACCTTTTAACCAAAGTGACACAGGTTCATATTTGGCTCAGCCATCATTGCTTACTGTACAGCCCATGTGAAATTGCCAAACAAGTTTACTGTATCTGAGAGTGTATTAACTCTAATATAGAAATATCTTCCATCCAAAAAAAAAAAGCAGAATAAAACAATTTTCTTTGTTCCAGTACCCCAGGGAGCACACAGCCAGCAGAAGACAAAGTCATAAAGAGGGTATTGAAATTCGAGACAGAAATACCCATAATGGCAGCCCTACAAAGCTCTTCACATTAATTCATAAAGTAAGCAGGGCTTGTAGAGTATATTTGAGGAAGAAGAAAAGAAATCCCCACTAGTCTGTTAATTACAAGTTCTCATATAAGATTAGACTTTGCATAAAGGCATGAGTAAAGCCTAACACCTGTTGGAGATTGGTTGTAAGGCTTTTGAGAACAACCCAGGTGCTTTGTGTGGTACAGATGATGTCAAGAAGGAGTCAGTCTGAAGATATACGTAGGGGACCTGAGAACCACGAAGATGCAATGAGAAGCCAAGATACTTATAGACTATATACAAACTCTGTTGCTCCAAACCAATGCTATATCATAAGAAAAAAAATGTAGACTAATATTACACTCCACTGCAGATGTATGATTTCTATTGTGTTAATTTCAGCTTGGTAACCTTATTTTTAAAATAATCATGAAATTTAGAGTACCAAGAACTCAGCTGCTCCCAAGAGTATCACCTGTTCTGCATTAGAAAGCTTTTAACTGAAGAACAAAAATTTCTCTCTGGTAATGTTATATATAGGGATGTTATACATAGGGATGTTATGTTATATATATAGGGTTATATATAGGAATGTTACATATAAGGATGCTATATATAGGGAACCCTGGGCCACACAATTCTTCTGACTCTCAAAAAGTCAAGTAATTTCTCCTCCTTTTAAAAGACTGTCTTCAGGGGGCTTATTTCCTCTTAGATGTTCTACGAAAAATACATAATACCTTGAGATAAACATTCTGTTGATTTTCCAGGTGGACAGTTTATATTGTCCTATTTCTCCCAAGATCAGAACAGAGTTCCCCTACCACCAACAAAAATCTTAGTTGTGACACAGTAAAATGAAATATTTTCACTCAACAGCTTGAAGTTTCACATTGGCCTATCTCTATTGTTTCATGCAGCATAAGAAGTGATGGATGAAGGCTTAGGAGTCAGAAAGAACCAAGTTAAAACAATAACTCTTCTACTTATCACCCATACCACCTCAGGCATCACTTAACTTCTCTGTTCCTTACATAATTAGAATAATAACACGTGGTAGGTTTTATAAAGTAATTATAGAGTGTTAAAATGTAATAATTAAGGTATATCTCAATCCTTAACAAATTTCAATGGAGTTTATTATTTGGGGATAACAAAGTTTAGTAGTCTTTCTATATCTTTGTATCTTACTGATTTTTTTTTCACTTGTTACATTTACAGATGTTATTGTGGTCTTTACTCATTAGTGGCAAAAATAGTGCTCTTGCCTTGAATATGCCAGTTAATATGCAGAAATTGAATTGAAACCAAACACACAGGACTAAATTATACAGAAAGGACTGAATCAGACTAAAATATAGAGAAAGAGAAAAATAGGACTCTAGGACTAAAACATACAGAAAGAGAAAAAGTGAGCATAATTCTGCTCCAAAACACTGGTTGTTGTTTATGCCTAGGCTAGAATTTCTCAGTTTCAGCACTATCGGCGCTTGAGGCTGGATGCTTTGTTGTTGTGGGGGACTGTCCTGTATATTATGAAATTTTTAGCAACATTTCTGGCTTCTAGCTACTAAACGAAAGTACCACCCCCTTCCATATAGCAATCAGCTTATTATTGCTCCAGCTTTCTGCCTGGAGAGAGTCTCTAGGCTGCCGGGGAGGAAGGAGATCCCAGGCAGAGCCCACCGGAATTCATGAGTTGAGGAGATGGAGCTGAGATTCAATGGAAACCACAGTATTTAGAGTTTACCATACAGATACATGGGAAAGAATACATGACACAGCAGGAGAAGACATAGAAACCTGGGAGTTAGTTGTATCAGTGAACACAATAGATTAGAGTTCTGAGGAAAAGCCATACAGTAAACCAAGCAGAGAGAAGACAGTGAGCAGGGCGAAACCTTGGTCACTTGAGAGCAAATCAAAGATGTAGGTCAAAAACCCGTCAAAGAAAGGTCCAGAAACTTATGAAGATGGAAAGGTAGGGCAAAGCGAGAAAGCCAGCATGTAGACAAGCAGCTGGAGCAGGAGACTTAAGACACAAACTGCAGGATACTATGATAATAAGATCACTATCTGAAACTCAGAAAGAGTCAGATGATCTTTCCACTATTCTAAAAGTGAATTTGAGAGCCTGCAGTGGAAGCAAATAAAAAAGCTGATAGAACAGTAGACATTTGAAGATTATGGTAGATCCTCACACTTAGCCAACCACAGATGAGTCAGAAGTACTTACAGAACTAACAAATAACTGAGAGATACAAGGCATCTCTATATTGCACATTACAGAGTGTTAAATATTAAAAGGTTAAGCCATATCTTAGATCCTTCTCTCATTCGCATGCATGGAACTAAATTATTTTGTGACTCTCTAAAATGTTTGCTTTCTTTTCTTAGACCTGTCACCTTACTTTGATGCCCTGTTTGGTTATGAGTGTTCTTGTCAATATGTCTTGCTTCCTCAACTAAATTCTGTGTGTCTTAAGGTCAAGAACTTCATCTTCTTTGCATTTCCCATGCTGTTTAGAAAAATGCTAAGTATTTGGAAGATACTCTGTTAACCTGTCTAGAATGAATGATGAATATTACTATTCCCTGTGTGTGAGCATCTGTTATAGAAATGACATGGGAGAACTGAGGGGTTTTGGAAGACATTTGACGGCATTGTGGGTTTAGGGGGCTCACTGTTATAGTACTAGAAATGATATCAAGTTGGTCACCTGGGTCTAATTTATTATGTAAATCTTTTTTTTTTTTTTTTTTTTTTTTTTTTTTTTTTTTTTTTGAGACGGAGTCTCGCTCTGTTGCCCAGGCTGGAGTGCAGTGGCGCGATCTCGGCTCACTGCAAACTCCGCCTCCTGGGTTCACGCCATTCTCCTGCCTCAGCCTCCCAGTAGCTGGGATTACAGGCGCCCGCCACCACGCCCAGCTAATTTTTTGTGTTTTTAGTAGAGACGGGGTTTCACCGTGTTAGCCAGGATGGTCTTGATCTCCTGACCTCGTGATCCACCCGCCTCGGCCTCCCAAAGTGCTGGGATTACAGGCGTGAGCCACCGCGCCCGGCCTTATTATGTAAATCTTAATGAATATAAAATGATATTAAATTAAACGATGAATTTAAATGAGAAGATTTAATGAGAAATTTCCATCTGCATATTTCATCTGGGCCACTGTTACTGTTTCCCAAACTCTATATTAGAATACTCAGGTGTGCTGAAAATATCAATGAAATATAACATCCTGGACTTTTCCAATCAATTTAGCCATTTTAAGATGACAGAATAGAACAAGTGAGAGTCAGACACAAAAACCAAAAGGAAGATGAAAGATGTGTGATGGTGAAAGGGGGGAGGAAGGGATGTGTGCCTGCATATGTGTCTACAGACATATTAAATTTTTATGATTTCACATATATTTATGGACTAAATCTATTTCTCTAGTAATTCATCATGAAGTTTCTGAGAATAATTCATATACGTTCTCTTAGACAAGCACGTTTACTACCTTATATTACTTGTGTTTGGAAAGGACACATGTTGAAAATGATTGGGGGGAAAACTGACTTTAGGCTAAGATTTCTAAGGTTTCATGGGAATAAGAAGTGAAAGTGATACGAAGGTCAAAGTCATTCTCACCAGGGTGAAGTTCCAATGTCAGTCATTGCTCTCTGGCAAACCAGTAAAATTAGTTATAACCATAAAGCTATTACAACAATTCGGTTTAAGATGTTTCATTGAGTAAAACTAATTCTAACCAACAGAAAATTCCATAACTTTGCTGATAACTTAGCTCTTTTTTCTCTCTTTGAAAAATGTTGCTACTCTTATTGTGTATTAAAATACAATTTAAAATATACGAAGAATGTGTACAATTGTGTAAATTTATATAATGTAATAGAAAATGTTAAATTGCCAAATGGTACATATGCTATGATTATAATGATATAAAATTTTATAGGCAAATGAGCAAAATAGAGAAGATATAAGAACTTTAATTGTGCTAGGTTAGTAGAGTTGCAGATGATTTAAAATGTGCTGAAATATTGTGAAAATACAGTTTTCCTTTATTAAAAAATTATAACATAAACACATTAAAAAATAAGATCACCTTTTTCTAACCAGACACCATTACAGTTTTTATGGACTTCTCCAGGCTGACACATTAATCAAAGAAAATGTCCATCCCACATCTTTGGTGTCATTGTTTTACCTTCTTACTTCCTTGCATTAAGAGGCAAAAGATCCATATCAAATTATGCCATGTCTTTTGATAAATACACATATGTGAAAACATATAACTCATAACTCTTGATTTTTTTCACCAAAGAAAGTAGCTGATAATAAAAAATGTTCCATTTTTCGTAGCACAAGCTCTATCAATTTGAGCTTGTTGATGCATTTAAGTGTGATGGCATTAATTACACTGGCAAACACTCCAAAAGTGCACTTTCTTTTATAGCAAAATGCCTTTTAAATAAAATGTTTTCAAATCTGGCGAAGAAAGTTTAGAAGGGAGATAAGCCTCATTATTACTTGTGATTCTTATAAATATTAAACCCTTTTATGTCATAAATTATAGAACCTTAAAAATGAATTAGCTTCAAGCTAAATGCTAAAATAATTTTTCTTCATAGCAATATATCTCAAAGCAATGTGTGCATAATTATAACTTCTGATATGTTATTAGAGCTAAATTTTGATATGAGAAATTTTTAAAACTTTATATTTTAACACAATTTAAGATTTTTCCAATTTTTTAAAATATTGCATATTTGATCAAAGTGGTTGTGATTTAAGACGTAAAATTCCCCATTTTTGGTAAACAAAGTCTTGTCAAAGGATGAGTAGAAACTATGTAGCTATGAAAAGGTTAACTCATATATTAGGAACAGTTTTACTGCAGAAAATTTAAATCGGCTTAAAATGTTTATACCCTCCCACTTTCTACTGCACCAATTCTATAATGAGGTAGGTCAATTGAGCTTTTTACCTGCTTTCAAAAATAGCACGAAAATAGTTCTTAAGAATTATGTTGAGTGAGAATTAGAGATTGAAAATTATCTGCAAGAATATGTATATCTTCCTTCTCCCGGCACCATCAAACGTGTTTCTCTCCTTTATTCCCCAGATTGGTTGAGGAATTACCATATACTCAGTACCCCAAGCTACCTCTGTGGAGGTAAGGTTTTGATGTCAGTTCAGCAATCACATAAACTGGGGTTTTCTTGGAACTTCAGTATCTGTAAGCAGCAAGTACCAGAGCAAATGATCTAAACTCTTTTAGATTTAGGATCTTAGCCCATTTACATTTAAGGTTAATATTGTTATGTGTGAATTTGATCCTGTCATTATGATGTTAGCTGGTTATTTTCCTCGTTAGTTGATGCAGTTTCTTCCTAGCCTCGATGGTCTTTACAATTTGGCATGTTTTTGCAGTCGCTGGTACTGGTTGTTCCTTTCCATGTTTAGTGCTTCCTTCAGGAGCTCTTTTAGAGCAGGCCTGGTGGTGACAAAATCTCTCAGCAGTTGCTTGTCTGTAAAGGATTTTATTTCTCCTTCACTTATAAAGCTTAGTTTGGCTGGATATGAAATTCTGGGTTGAAAATTCTTTTCTTTAAGAATGTTGAATATTGGCCCCCGCTCTCTTCTGGCTTGTAGAGTTTCTGCCCAGAGATCAGCTGTTAGTCTGATGGGCTTCCCATTGTGGGTAACCCGACCTTTCTCTCTGGCTGCCCTTAACATTTTTTCCTTCATTTCAACTTTGGTGAATCTGTCAATCATGTGTCTTGGTGTTGCTCTTCTCGAGGAGTATCTTTGTGGCGTTCTCTGTATTTCCTGAATTTGAATGTTGGCCTGCCTTGCTAGATTGGGGAAGTTCTCCTGGATAACATCCTGCAGAGTGTTTTCGAACTTGGTTCCATTCTCCCCATCACTTTCAGGTACACCAATCAGACATAGATTTGATCTTTTCACATAGTCCCATATTTCTTGGAGGCTTTGTTCGTTTCTTTTTATTCTTTTTTCTCTAAAATTCAGGATCTTCTCTCTTGTTTCAGGGGATGATTACCCAATTTTCCATGATATAATTCTTAAGCATTGCATGTCTGTAACAAAACATCTCATGTAACTCATAAATATACATACCTACTATGTACCCACAAAAATTAAGAACTAAGCATTTTTAAAATGAGGATAATGATATCTATTTCTTAAAGTTGTTATAAGTCTTAAAGTTGTTATAAGTATTAAGTAATAATCTTTAAGTAGGTAATATTTATTTGAATTCCTGCCTCCCCTTCATCTCTAATATCCAAACAGCAAGCAAATCACATAAATTCTAACTTTAAAAAATGCCTCTCATATCTGAAACCTTTTCTTACTGTCTCTCATTTTCCATCTCCTCCTCATTCTATTTATCTTCTGCAACATTGTTAGTATTCCCTTTCTCAAAATCCATCTAGTTATATCATGTTTCACCATTTGCAATGACTTACTGTTAATTCCTTCTTGTTTATATTCTAAAAGTCAACAACTTGGCATGCCATTCAGAACTGGCCCAGTCTGGATTCATCTCACATCTTATGTTTTGGATTTTACTGTAACCACATTGCAGTTAGTGTTCAACAAACACTCACACATCTATGACTTTGTCTACACTAATCCCTCTAACTAAAATATTATTCCTCAATGTCTCATTTTCATATCCCATGTCAATGTCAAATCTGTGAAACCTTCCTCATTAGTGTTTCTATAGTACACGTTTCTAGTATAAACTTGATTATGATATATTGTGAAATTATATGGCATTTACACAGAATTGTGAGCTACTTGAATTCCAACAGCCAGTCATTCTGTAAATAGAAAACATTAGCATATAGTAGTTTTTGATTAAATAAAAACACCTGCAGATAGACTTAATAAAACGAAAAGAAATCTTTGTGGTGATTTGACTGTACTTAAATATTAACAGGTTATAATATTTTCAAAGCATTTATTTAAGCAAAATACAACCAGTGTATAAAATTGTGGCCGGGCGCGGTGGCTCACGCCTGTAATCCCAGCACTTTGGGAGGCCGAGGCGGGCAGATCACGAGGTCAGGAGATCGAGACCATCCTGGCTAACACGGTGAAACCCCGTCTCTACTAAAAAAAAAAAATACAAAAAATTAGCCGGGCGTGGTGGCGGGCGCCTGTAGTCCCAGCTACTCGGGAGGCTGAGGCAGGGGAATGGCGTGAACCTGGGAGGCGGAGCTTGCAGTGAGCTGAGATTGCGCCACTGCACTCCCGCCTGGGCGACAGAGCCAGACTCCGTCTCAAAAAAAAAAAAAAAAAATTGTACAAGGCTGTGTATTAGCATTATTTCAGAAAATATATCTTATGAAGAGCTATATAGCCATCTGCTGTCTTATTGACACTAGGAGCAAGGTTCAATGTCTTGATATTTTCAAATCATGATTCAGGCTCAATTTTGGAAGATCTACTAGTAAGGGTGCTTTCACCTTGAAGAACTTGAATATAAAAACAGAAATGTTTTAAATTTCAATATTTAGTGAATCCTTAAGTTAAATTGACAAGCTGTACAAATACAAATTTTCTTGGTTTAACTCAAAGAAAAATTGATCAAGCCCAATAAGTTTTGAAATCACGAACTACAAATACCAAGAAAAATAAATGTATAAGAGATGTTAAGAATAAGACCAAATATATCATTTATCAAAATAATTGTGAATGGGTTAGTACCCCATTTTAAAAGCCAAAGGGGCCAAAAAAAAATTCAGTTACATTTAAGTAACAGGATGAGAAAGGATGTGCCAATATTTCAAGCAAACCCACATAAATTAAAATAGAAATTTAGGCCAAATATATTAGATTGGCAAAAGAAAAAGTAGTAATTATGAAAGCAACAAACAATCAAGGATGAAATATATTTATATAGTACACAAGCAGTGCAATGCATAAGACAAAATTCTTAGAAACACAAGGAAACTTTGAGAAAGCGCAATTATAGTGAGGGATTTTAATTTACTTCTCTGGAATTTGAGCAATGAAGAATATAAAATATGGGTTAGTATGAAAACAATATTAATGCTATAATTAATAGAGGCTACAATTTTTGTTTATAAGACATTTTATAAAATAATTTTATGTTTGAACATAAGGAGAATGCAAATAAATTCTAAATAGTAAAGGCGCTTTTTCTCTGACCAAAAGTGATAAACAAACAGACAAAATCAACAATGAAAAGATAAATTACAACAAAACACATAAAAATAAAAGTTTAACCATATTTGAAATGCCGAAAATATTTGTTAAAATTAATATTAGATTTAAAATAACTAAACTGCAATGTAATCAAGAAAGTAATGGAAATTATTAAACTAAAAATATGGAAACTGTTATAGTTAACGATTATTTATTTTAATGCAACTGTGTGTTGTTTGCTTTCTAATATTTTCATGTAGACATTTTTGACTGAGTCCCAGGCATCTCACTTCTGAAAAACATCCAGGTTGTTCAAGAACCATATATTGAAAAAGATCAATCACTGAGAATCAATATAAATCACTGTACTCAATAGAAAAGTAGAGCCTTAGAGTTTTTATTTTTATAAGTTAAAAAAGGATATATTTAGATTACTTCATTTAATAAAAGACACACACATAAAGTCAAAGAAAATATATAAAATTAAAAAATAAAAATAGCTGCACACAGTGACTCACACCTGTAATCCCAGTACGTTGGGAGGCCAAGACGGGCAGATCCCTTGAGCTCAGGAGTTCAAGACCAGGCTCGGCAACATGGCAAAACCCTGTCTCTACAAAAAATACAAAAACATTATCTGGGCACGGGGGTGCACGCCTGTAGTCCCAGCTACTCGGGAGGCCCAGGTGGGAGGATAACCTGAGCCCAGGGAGGTTGAGGCTGCAGTGAGCCGTGATTGCACCACTGCACTCCAGCCTGGGCGATAGAGTTAGATCCCATCTCAAAAAAAGTAATTAATTAAAATAAAAGCAAAGTTAAAAAAACAGAAAATTATAAACATTAAAATTAATAAAAAATTATAATGCTTATAAAGGATTAGTAAAAGAGACATAGCCAACAAATTTGTCTAAAGAAACACTATGAATATACAATAACATTGAGTAAAAGAAAATAAATGAGGTTAAGTCATCAGAAAAAGTATACTCAATAAAATTTCATGATAAATTGGAAAACTTAGTTAAATTTTAAAATACATTTGACCTTAATTCACTCAAGAAGCTAAACTGACAGCCGCAAAGCACACAGAAAATATCATCAAAGATTAAGCACTGTATTAGGAGTCAGTGTTTCACAGACAAGTTCTTCTTTTTTTCTCTATGTTACCTAACTATTCAGGAACACAAAAGACAAAAAAATTTCCTGATTTATTTAATAAATACTAATGTTAGTTAAAATAATTTACTATAACTTTATTAACTATGCTAATTATAAAATGAGTGCTTGATATACATTCTTCTATTTAAATGATTTTAATTATCATAAAGTAACTTTTAATATGAACAGCATTTTCATGCCCATATTAGAGATAGGAAGTCTGAAATTTAAGAAGGATACGTGTCTTGCTCAGAATATTTATATGGGGAGAGTTAGAAGTAAATATATGCACCCTCACTGCAGACTTATATTTCTGAAATCTACGCTATGTGCTCTTAAAACTAAAATGTCTGGCAGCACAGAAAAAAGAAAATTTTTAAAATATTGACAATAAGAGAAGAGAGAAAGGGAGAAGAGAAAGAGGGAGGACCAAGAAAAGGAAGAGAACAGAGAAAAGAAAACACACTTAGTCTCACTTATGAATATGCTCAGTGTCTCAGAGGAATATAGAAATGTTATTACTTCAATTTGCCTTCCATATCTTTCTGATACCTAATAAGTTTCTTGCTATAGAGTAGTTTCTTTGTGTCCATAAAGGATTGGTTCTAAGTGCCCCTTCAGAAACCAAAATTTAAGATGCTCAAGTTTCTTATATAATATAATGTAGTATTTGCATATAATCAATGC
Organism: Gorilla gorilla gorilla; assembly: GCF_029281585.2. NCBI lineage: Eukaryota > Metazoa > Chordata > Mammalia > Primates > Hominidae > Gorilla > Gorilla gorilla. Next base: position 41,980,821 of record NC_073235.2, on the reverse strand, counting down.
ACATCCTCCTGTGTACTTTAAATCATCTGTAAATACTTATAATAATACAATGTAAATAGTTTTTATACTGTATTTTATTTGTATTTTCAGTTGTATTGTTGCTGTTGTTTTTTTTAAATTTTTGATTCATGCTTGGTTGAGTCCACAGATGTAAAACCCACGGATACAGAGGGCCAACTATACACTTTTTAAACAAGAAAAAAAGAGATACGTTTTAAGTATAAAATTATGTTATTATATTTATTTTGACTATATATAAGATTTTTGGAATCTGGAGCAGTTCCAAGACTGCACAGTGAAACACGAGGGACAGGTATCTTGGTAATGGTTTCTTCCTAGAAGACAATGAGAAGATTTCAACACTTTAATTCCAGTGTGGCAATTGTTTGAAGAATGGCAAAATAGTTCCCTTTGCAAAATGGCTGAACTCTGAGAATGTTTCTTTCTTCTTGGGGTAAAATTGTATATGGTAAGACTGTGGATTCCAAGAGAGAGAACTAAAACTTAATATACAAGCCTGATCATGTCTGGTATACCTCAGTGTTCAGGTTTTCAAAGCATATACGAAGAAGCAAATTGATCTGAGAGGACAAACAACTGAGTCAACTCATCCTGCACGCTTCACCAGCAACACTAGGTGACTCTCAAGAGATGCTTCAGTCATCATGCCCTTGAGCCAGCATTGCCCATGGATGGGTCCTATGTCATGGTTCAACTTCTGATTATGTAGAGTCACCCTTCTGCCCTGAGAGTACCTGGCATCATGACCCCAAGACAGGACTTGAAACCCATCTTACTGTCTTTGAAATTGCCTCTATTCACAGCTTACTGTTGGATCCCATCTCATTATTGCCTTGGCCCACACTTAACAGAATCAGATTACAAAAGCCAAGAGGATTTTTTAAAGAAGCAAGAGAATGAGGAGAAGTGGTGGAAGAAAAGTCAGGAAGTTATATCACTTTCAAAAGAGCACTGAAGTGAATAGAGCTTTTAACTATAACATAATAGAAAAGAAATGTGGCTTGGAATTTTTTGTCTTCTTTTCAATAGTAGAAGCACTGTGAAAATTGTCAGCATCAAAATGGAGTCATTTGTGTCAAAGCCCCTCGCAAAAAAACCCTGACAAATAGAGCTGGACAAGGCCATGAAGGGCGAGTTCTCATGCATAAATGCCTGATAACAAATACTATCGTAAAACACTGCAAAAATTACAACACTGCACACAGGTCATCACAGCCTTACACAAAAAGCACTTCTGAAAGGACATCTGCCCAGCAACTACCTGTCCAAACTTAGAATGATGTAACCCTTGTCATTGATGCTTGTAGTCAAGGATAATTATCTCTAGACAGTAATGTAATCCTCCTCATTCTTCCTTTAAAAAACTTTGTCTTCCTTTACCTCCCTGAATACACACATATGCTATGACACACATATTTTCATTGCAATGTCCTATTCTTAAATAAATATCATTTTCTTTTAGATAATCTCTCTTTATTTGTTATTTAGGTTGACATAAATTGTGTCAAAAACGGGATCTTAAGAAAAATCACTAAAAAAAAATTGTTGATTCTTGAAACTTGTGTGAGGTACTCATTTGAAACCTTTGAGCTCTTTGTTTCCACAACTCACCTTTTCTCCCCAGGTGAGTCTTCTCTCAGACTGAGCCTCCCTCTTTTGATAGAAGATTTTCAGTTTATTTGAGATTTGATTTGGTTATAAGCCTGCCTTAATAAAAATCTTTACATCCCTCTTGGGATAATAAAATACTTTTTGTATTTTCTGGCAAGTTCTTTCAGGTATGAAAACAAGTGTCTTTCTGGTTGGAGCAGTCTGGTTTTTACAGAATTTGTTCTGCCTGTGAGGCATGAATTTTCTGGTGTAGTTACTTTTGGTTCTCTCTGCATGCCTAATTTTTTTGTTTGATCTGTACGCCTGGGTTAAATTTTCTGCGAACACTCTTTATTATTTTATTTTAATTTAGTTACATGCATTCATAAATTATTTGGCTCTTTTCCTTTGCTTGTTTCTAAAAATCCTCTGAGAGCAGAAATAAACTCTCTAAATGATGTACACGTGGTGGCTAATGCAAAGTGACTAGTCAGTCACCACCATCTAAAATACTGGTCCAAATTTCTGACACTCTGACAGGATTTATAAAATTTTTCACTTCTTTCAGAAAATTAATAGGAAATACAATGGGATTCTCAAACATTATGGAATGCCAAAGTTTTATGTGACTCTAGCCAGCTACACAGTGCAGTTCATTCTTGTGTTCATTTTTAATTTATGGACAAATTACATCAAGGAAGGTTCAGAGTTAAAATGGTCACTATTCAAATTCTCTTACAAAAACCTGCAAAACAAGTATCAAATGCACATAACTCCAGAGTTAACATGTAGAGCCTTCTATGTTCTTTATAACGGTTTTGTTTGTTTGTTTTTCTGCCATTTTGAATATCCAGACAGGTCTACTGGTGTTGAAATAAAACTCACTGCTTATGGTATTCCAGCCAATATCAAACATAAAATCCTAAAGGGCTTTTAAATTAGTGGTTTTACAAATTACAAGAGCTCCATGTTAATCAACAACCCAAACACATTTTGGAAATGTAAATTTAGGTTTACCTAATACTTGCTAGGGTGATAGAACAGTTAATTGAAGTCTTGATAGTCAACAAAAAAAGAACTAGATAAATGTTCATAAAAGTTAGGCTTTCAGATCAAATAGGTCAAAATCTTGATATCAGAGTAATAATATACATTGTTTCAGTCAGGCATAGAAATTAATTGTTCTGCCATGCAAGGGCAAAAAAGAAAGAAAAAAGAAAAGAAACTGCTAAAATGCTTCCCTGCCCATTTTGACTAGTTAAGCAAACCAATAGCAAACAAAAGATAGATTTGTTCCTGAAAAATTCAGATTATTTGAGGATTTTGTTTCTCTTCCACAGTTCAACTGGTTCTAGCTAAAATGTAAATTTTAAAGATTTAACCTCAACTTATTTGAAACTGACTAAAAAACATTTTAAACTTAAAATGCTATGAAAACTGCTTTATCCAAAATTGCAATCCGCTGTCTTCATTAGGTTACCTATTGGGGCAAAGAAATTTTGTTCACGTGAACTCATCCTATTTTGTCAGAAGTATTTGGATACAACTATCTTTTGTAAACAAGTTAATTTGTATTGCTATGTTTATTGCCTTGTGACTAAAATTCTAAATGAAAGCTATAAGATCTCTGTGTGTGTATGTGTGTGTGTGTAAAGGTGTTTATAGTTATGCACATACATTATGTTATATTGTGTTTAAATGGTAAAATCTGGCATTGTTAGCCAGAAATCCCTAAGAAATCCTATCCAGCTTGGCTTAAATAAATGAGCACTCATGTAAAATATGTAGTAATTAACTCAAATGCCTTTTACTTCACCCAATTTGAGTTAATCTTTAATAAATAATTTGGTCTTAAACTTGTTCGAAAAATACAAATAGAAATATATTCAAAATAGCATAATTTTTCCTGGGTTTATGGGTCATACATATAGTTTTCTATTTGTCTCTGTTAGATATTTTAAGCAGTTAGTTAAAACACAAAGGTTTTAAGACTATAAACCCAACCTAAAACAGAATCTTTGTTGATTGGTAAGTAAGACTAATTTCACATTGTCATTCCTTTGTTTATCAAAGTAATTTTGCATGTGATCAAGTTGGCTATAATTAGAAGAAAATTATTTATATGCCATTCAAAAGTTTGAGCTTTGATAGTAAAAATACACTAAGACAAAACTGAAAATTTGGTCCCCTATATTACAACAGGGTTTTCTTGAAGTATTAATCTGCTCTTAGCAAAACTGGAACAGGTATTGATTTCTATTTTACAAATCTGTTTAATAGCCATCTTTTCAACTGAAGGCAGATTATATTTCTGCCATGTATCTCCTAGTTAATTTTAATTATTTTTTTCTAGTTTCAAATACGAAATGCTATCCTTTTTTATTCAGCACAGTAATCTCATTTCTTGCAGCAGAGATTTCTTCTTGAAGCTTCTCAGATATATACCTCAAAACTTTAATTTTTTTCTGTAATTAACGGTATATTATTTATAGTTCATGCATCATTACTTTTAGTTCTTTTTCCCAAAGAGGACTGGGATAATCTCTCTTTCCTTTTACCTTTTTGTCAGGTCACATAACCTTCTTCTGCTGTTCTAATTTTAATGTTTTGACCTAATGCTGAAATGTGTATCATGAAGGCCTAGGAAAGCAAAGTTTTCCTCCAGTGTAACTTGGTACCATACACTTGATTTTTCTTGATGTGTCTGAATTGTTTCATTAAGCAGAATACTTTCCATGCTGTTACTAAAAGTTACGTGTTCCCCTGATCAAGGTATTAGTGTTCTTGTTTACATTCCTCTAGAATCTGGTATACATGCATAACCTTGAACACACTCTTCCTGTGTCTGATAAATTCAACTGCTCTTTTTTATCAGGTTGACTTCCAGGTTATCTAAATGGAATAGACTCCCAATAAGGAGAAGTAATCACAGTGCAAGAGGTTTTCCTTTACCTTTTTGGTAACAAACCTAAAAATAATAATTTTTTGTGTTTTATTAAGATAATGCCCTGTGTTCTCTTTTCTACATTATTACTTAAGAAAACTGAGCTTTGAAAAGGTTAAGATTTTATAAATCTATGTAACTTTCTGTATTGCTTATGAAGCTTTCAATTATCCCTCTGCTTAAATTATTGTTATTTCACACTAACCTCTGATCCTGTCATGATCAAGTGTTTTAAACAGTTTTGACATCTTTGGCAGACCTTCCCAAGATCAAATTCTATAGACTTGCTGTATTAAATATTCTTTATAGATAATAATACAGTATCGTACACTTAAAAATTTGTTGAGAGAGGATCTCATGTGAAGTGTTCTTACCACAAAAAAACGAAAATGAAAACAAAGGAACACAAGGAAACGTTAGGAAGTGTTGGATATGATACGTCTATCATTGCAAATTTGGTGATGGTATCAGGTGTTTATACCCAAATTCATCAAATTGCACATGTTAAATGTTGTTCTTTGTATATTGACTGTACCTCAATAAAGGTGTCTTTTAAATCACAAAAAATTAAAAATTAAGTCTTATGTGACCTAGGATTGACTTTGGGATTTTCAAGTTGGAGTCCTGGAGAGCCTCAAGAATGTATTCCTCATCTTGTGGATATAGTAAATTATCAGGCCTTGTTTGGTAGATTGTATGGGAAACATTGTCAAATGATAAATAAGTCTAGGTATTTTTTCAGTTACATTTATGGGTTAATATTGATATAACTGTTTCAAAAATTATGTAAATTCATAAAATCTAATGTTATTAGTTATAACTTTATTATGTTAAATCTTCTTTAAAGTTACATTGTATGGAAATATTATGTGTCTATTCTAAAGATGATATAAAATTTATAAACATTTGATGATCTGGTTCTCAAACTGTCATGATTCTGGTTATTACATAAAAGGTTGTATATAACAGAAATAACTAAATTCTATGGTCAATGGTGAACTTTCATTTGAGTTTAACCATGGCTATTAAAAGTTTTTTTAATCTATGGTTATTTTTTAATTTTTCTCTAAAAGCATCTGTAATCAGCTACAGCCAAAATTGCTTTTCTATGAAATAATTGAATAATTGATGATGGTAATGTTTTTATGACTTTTACTTGACACATTGGTTTTTCACTTAAATGTTATGTTTTCCACATTTAAGAAAATTTTCTTTCTTAAGCTAAATATAGTTTACAGCAGTTAAAATATATTTCTGTAAACAAAGATGAGAGCATTTGTCTTTTTTTACCTACTTGATTTCTCCATAATTCGGAAACTACTCATGAGTATTTTTATGGCAATATGATTATTTGCATATATCTAATAAAAATCATCCCTCTCATTATAACAGGATGCAAGTGAAAACACTGATTATATTACCAAGGCTTAGACTAAAATATTGTATTTGAGTGCATGGAATACCTGGCTTCAAGGATTTCCAGCCTTATAGTGATAACATAAAAATTGTAACTTCCTGGAAGGCCCAGAACCTGGTAAAATCTGAAGTCTGCTTTCGTTTGGCTTTCTAGTATCAACAAGTTTTTAAATCTGAGATTCCTATGTGATTAATGTAGACAAAAGAAATGTTTTTAAAGAAACGCTATTATATACCTGATATTAGACTGTAGCCCTATGCATTGTTTTCAAGTTCTTCTTAACCAATAGAATAGACTAAATCCTAAATTCTTCCAGTTTCCTCCAATTTAATTTTCTTCCACAGAATTAACAAAAATGAAAACTGCTCTGTTTCTGAAGCCCTATAAGCTGAAACTAGATGCATTTTTCGAAACAATTCTCAAGCCTGATGTCCAGGGTCACACAAATATTCACAAACCCACCCAATGCCATAACCAGAGACATTCAAACTACAAACCTGGAAAATAAGTTGAAGTTTTCACCCATTAGACAGCTTTTCCCAAGATGTTTCCCAGCACGTGTTATAATGAGACTCTTAACCATCTTAGTGCCCACTTTTCCACTTGGCAAGCTGAAGGCCCTTTAATTTATTCATTTGGCTGCCTTTCAGCCTCAGTTCATATCTCAAAACTATTATAAAACTAGGATTGTCATATTACTATTAATTTTTCTTTTCATTTTTCCTTTTAAAACTCTGTATCTGTAACTTTTAAAGTTTTTGCAGACACCAACTCCTAAGAGAATAATGCTGGCCCAGCACTTTATGAAACTATGGAACAGATATAATTGAACTTAATAACGGACTCCCGGTAGAATTAGTCTCCGAGTCACTCCTTTCAATCCTCCCATGTTGCTCAAATGTGGCTAAAAGCATTTTAACACTGACTCCTACCCACCATTCAATCCTTCCAATGTGGGATAAGACCAGCAACTCAGGACAGGTCCATCCTGACACCAAGGAACATCCAAACATAACTATGGGATGATTGATTAGTGATGCTTTTGAAGAAAGATCTTGATCAAAAGGAGGAAATGTGAAAGTTATCAGAATCAAAGTGAAGTTACTTGTACGTGTGTGTGTGTTAGGGGGTGGGGGTTGGGGAGTTCCTGTTGAATAGAGCCAAAAAAGATCATGAAGAGAATTCTCATACATAAACGACGGATTTAAAAAAAAGATCACAAAAGAACTATCATAAAAGACTGCAAAACCCACAACCTTGCACACAGACCATACCAATCTTACACAAAAATACTTTCTCTTTTGCAAGGACATCTTAGCCACTGCCTGTCCAACCTTTGACTAGTGTGACCCTCCTTATTGATCTTTGTACCCAAGGATAATTAGGTAATCCTCCTCCTCTTTTTCCTTAAAGACCTTTGTTTCTATTTTCCTCCCTGAATATTCAGTTTACTATGACATATGTATTCCATTGCAGTGATCTATTCCCTGATACCCATTATTTTCTTTTAGAGAGCCTCCTTCTATTATTTATGTTGACAGCACAAAGCTAAATTCCTAGGATTTTTTAAGCTAAATTTTTCTCTAAAATTTCACACTACATTATTTATAAAGTCATGCTCTGCTAAAATTTATTCCATAACCTATTTCTTTTCATAACTGCTCTTTAGACTTTCATGGTTAAAGAGAATCTGTGTGAGCCTGTGTGTGTGCACACATGTGTGCACACGTGCATATAAAATTCTGAGAATTGGCCGGGCATGGTGGCTCACACCTGTAATCCCAGCACCTTGGGAGGCCGAGGTGGGTGGATCACCTGAGGTCAGGAGTTCGAGATCAGCCTGGCCAACATATCGAAACCCCCTCTCTACTAAAAATACAAAAATCAGCCAGGTGTGGTGGCACGTGCTTCCTGTAATCCCAGCTACTCAGGAGGCTGATGGGAGAGAATTGCTTGAACTTGGGAGGCGGAGGTTGCAGTGAGCCAAGATCGCACCACTGCACTCCAGCCTGGGCAACAAAGTGAGACTCTGTCTCAAAAAAAAAAAAAAAAAGTTCTGAGAATTTGAGAATTGGCCAGGTGCAGTGGCTCACACGTGTAATCCCAGAACTTTGGGAGGCCGAGGCAGGCAGATCATCTCAGGTCAGGAGTTCCAGACTAGCCTGGCCAACATGATGAAACCCCGTTTCTACTAAAAATACAAAAAATTAGCCAGGCATGGTGGTGTGTGCCTGTAATCCGCGCTACTTGGGAGGCTTGAACCTGGGAGACAGAGGTTGCAGTGAGCCGAAATAGAGCCATTGCACTGCAGCCTGGGCAACAAGAGCAAAACTCTGTCTCAAAACAAACAAACAAAATATTCTGATAATTTTGCAACTATTTTATTTATATTGTAAATGCATATATATTTCACTAATCATTTGAGAAGCATGTTTGTTTTATGGGTGCTTTATTAAAAAAACATTTTTTCATAGTTAAATATAGCATCTAAATTTGTAACAGATGTATCCATGCCCCATTAGAAATGCAAAAATGTGACCAAACATATTTAATTTTAGCAATTCAAGGATGGATAAGTATGAGAAAACAAACATTTATCATCAAGTTAGCAAATAATGGGAAGAAATTATGAATATATAGTAGACACAAAAATATTGATAATATACAGCACACATTTTTTATAAAATTACCAAGATACAATTGGACTAAATGAAGAATTTCTGAATATTATGAAACATAATTATCTAAGATCAATATCAAACATCATATTGCTTCTCGAGTATAAAGACATTTTTAATAAGGCCAGAACAAGACAGTGGTATCTGTTCCAACATTATTAAATATTCTACCTAGTGTAGAGAAATAAATATAAGCAGAACCATACATGTATGATCATTTAATATATGATAATGGTGACTCAACCAACCTGGAAAATACGAGTTTTTCAATAAAGGAATTTATACAATTGTTTATTTGTAAATATATGTCAATGTGTGTTTTGTGTGTGTATATAGTTAAACCTCTTCCTAATTTCAAACATGAATATGAATTCCAAATGGAATTTAATACGTGAATTAAAAAGATATGGCTGAGTACAGTGGCTCACGCCTATAATCTCAGCACTTTGGGAGGCCAAGGTGGGTGGATCACGAAGTCAGGAGATTGAGACCACCCTGGCCAACATGGTGAAACCTTGTCTCTATTAAAAATACAAAGATTAGCCGGGCATGGTGGTGCATGCCTGTAGTCCTAGCTACTTGGGAGGCTGAGGCAGGAGAATTGCTTGAAACCTGGGAGGCAGAGGTTACAGTGAACTGAGATCACACCACTGCACTCCAGCCTGGTGACAGAGCAAGACTCTGTCTAGAAAAAAAAAAAAAAAAAAGATATTAATCAGAAGAAAATGAATGACTTCAAAGACTTCAAAATATTCTCACAGTGAGGAGGACATGCCTGAGCAAAACCCCAAATCAAGGAGACATTTACTATGACTAGATATATTTCTAATAACCTATATGACAAAATTTTCTGTATACAAAATTTACAAACTGTAGTCAGGGACACAATATTTGAAATACATATACTAGAAAACTTCTCTATCTACAGTTACATAGTACCCCTATATATCAATGAGGAAATGGTAAGCATCACTTAGAAAATATAGTAAAGGCTATGAAGGGATATTTTACAAAAAAAGAATTTCAAACGGCCAATAAAAACATGAAACTCTCCAACAGTTCAGTAAATGTAAATTAAACATTTTGAGAAACAATTTTATACCACTAAGGGTTAAAATAATTTTTAAAAATGTTATCTAGTGTAATGACAGATAGGAAATAGTCATTCTCCTACATGATTACAGGAACTAAAAACTGATGTAAAGTATTTGGAAGTTAACCTAGCAGTGTCCTCTAAAATGTGCACACACTTTCAGCCCATAATCCACAATAAAGGAGGAATGAATGTTGAGTTCAAATAGCATTGCAGAAATAAGTAGACTTACTTGACAGAGAAATAGCAGCTTGTATCAAAAATGGCACTATGAGTACAAGAATTCTGAAAATACACATAGGCCAATTTAACACCAGCTGAAAACAATAACTGCTGATCCTTTATATATTTTGGCTCAAGAACATATGGAATGGTTTGCACAACCTTAGTGAAAAAAAAATGATAGATTAGCATTATAGGGGGAGGAGTGAACAGGTGCCAAGCAAGGGGAGCTTAGAAGCCAAGTTACAGTGGTTATAATATAAAGAGGATATAAAATCTTAGTTTGGAAATGGAAGTGGGCAACAATGTGAAACCACCCAAAATGTAGATACTGCTTAGAAATCAGAATAAAATTAGAAGAAGCAACAATGACAAGAAGGCTGATAACAATAACAGCAACAAAAAAAGGAGGTTTTAGTTTTATATAAACCCTAATATTTGTGCTCAAGAACATTTGGGTTATTACATACTCATCTCCTTCCTCTCCAGATTTCATCACTGTTCTATGTAAATTAATATCTGAGAACAGATTCCTATTGCTTCGTTTATTCTAAGCACAGGTATCATTGTTTTGACTTGAGTCCTGAAGAGGTAGAATGTTCTCTCTTGGCAATGCCTGGGAGACGAATTGAGATAACCTGGTGGCCTGATGGAGGTGGGTGGGGGAGGGGGCACAAACATAGAGCTAAAAACAGCAATATGTCTCAAAAGTTGACAGTAGTCTTCAGACTGTGAGGTATCTGGAAATGTGGAGTTATAAAGAAAGATATTTACACTTTATTGTATAAAGTTTATTTAAAAGGGATGTTTTCATTAATTTTTGCTTGCTTTAGACTTTCAGATTTTGAAAGGTTAGCCAGGGTATCTAGTAGATTGCAGAAAAAAATCTGATGTATTTTTACAGTAAAACATAAGACATCGAATGCATTTCGTGTTTTTGACCTGCTGCTTCAAACTATACCACCACACTAATTTGAAATAAACCGTACTCCAACGTCTTTCTGTTCCTAGGAGTATTTTTGTGAAGAGGCATTAAAACAACTACTTAGATGAGTGCTAATAACATGAGAAACATTGACATACATTACATATATTGATTATTACCTTCCCAATTACAGAATTCCAAAATGTGCAACAGAGTCAGTTTTACCCTTACAAACTTATTCATCTTTCTTTAAACACTACATTTGACAACACTTACCATCTCCTTCGATGCTTTCTTGATCAAACATTAGTCAGACTCCTGAACCTTGTTTTGGGCCCACCCAAGGGCCTCCTTGAAAAACTCACAATGACTTTTATCTTTTACTTGTATTAATTCTGAAGTCTCTGACTCACTCTACCCTACAAAAGTTGCCTTTCCACTGCTCTCTTCCACAACCCATTTGTTTTATTCAGACCCATTTCCTCATGCACATTAATTAATTCTTGCTGCTGTAGCTTTGCTACTATGCTGATTTGCTGCTGGTCTCTCTTCTCTCTTCTCCCATTGACTCAGAAAGTTTGACCTATTTAAAGGCCAAATTAAAGTCATCCACCTTCTTACGGCAATTTCATCAAACTACTCATCTTATAAAATTATATGGTACTTCAAAACAATAATATCCCCTATGTTACCCATTCCTGCATTGCTATAAAGAAAAACCTGAAACTAGGTAATTCATAAAGAAAAGAGGTTTTTGGCTCACAGTTCTATAGGCTGTACAAGCATGGTGCCAGCATCTGTTCAGCTTCTGGGGAGGCCGCAGGGAGCTTTTACTCATGGTAGAAGGTGAAGCAGGAGCAGATATGTCACATGGCAAAAGCAGGAGCAAGACAGAGAGAGGAAGGAGGTACCATAAAGTTTTAAACAACCAGATTTCAGATTTCACGAGAATTCATTCACTCACTATGGCAAAGATAGTACAAAGAGGATGGCTCTAAACCGTGCATGAGAAATCCACCCCCATAATCCAATCACCTTCCGTCAGGCCCCATCTCCAACACCGGGGATTATAATTCAATGTGAAATTTAAAGGGGACCACATCCAAACTATGTCATCCCCTAATTAGCATACATTTATCTTTAAAAATATTTTCATTTATAATTATTGCTTTCATTACACTTCCTAAGGTAGATACAATGGTTAGAATTTCTTCATAAGAGTTATCATTCACTTCATGTCACTCAAGTACCCTTCAACATTCCTCATGTCACTCTTACCAAAACCTTTATTACTGAAGAGTTAAGATTTTAGCCAAATGTGCACTTTAAAGGCAACAATATCTACAATGGGAATTTGACTTTGTTAGAGATATTTTTATAATATTTCTCTGGATTGATCATCACCTTTCATAATTCATATTGGTTGATTAAAAAATGCATTGCTTGAAAAGAAAAAAAAATCACAAACGTCAAATAACAGATGTTAACCATGTACAGGTGGCTGAATAGCTCATGGGATGGCTGATTGGATTTGAGACTTTTCACCTTGTGGTAATCAGTCAGAATTTGGCCCATGGTTGACAGGTCATCCTACAGCTGTTAACGGGATACCAGGTGTGATAGGCTCTCATTACCAGCATGGTGGGCAGGTGTTTACATCACAGTGAGCACCCCTGTGGCTACTTCCAGGAGCAGCAGAGGCCCTGGTTCCCGGAAGGCATAGCTACCTGTCAAGAGTAATGTGGGCTGCTATGCATAATGGCTGCAGTGTTCCTGAATTATACTGGAAATACCATAAAGCAAGCAGTGACACCTCACTGTGACTTACTAAGATGTGATAAATGGCACATTTCGAAATAATTTGGTAAATTTTAAAATACCAAAATCAGCTCCAATTTAAGCTCATCATTATCTCTAAATGAAAGGGCTTTTTTTAGAAGACTAATTCAGTATTTACTTGAATCATTTTTAATACTTAAAATGTGCTGTTTAATTAATTTTGTCCCCTCCAAAAATCGTGTTAAAGTTGAATTTCTAATGTGTAAGTATTGAGAGGTGGAGCCCTTAAGAGGTGACTGGGGCATGATGACTTTGCTCTCCTGAATGGATTAATTCATTCATAGATTAATAGATTAATGAATCAGTGGGTTATCCCGGGATTGGAACTGGTGACTTTATAAGAGGAAGAGAGATTTGAGAAAGCTCGCACAGCCCCCTCATCCTGTGGTGCCCTGTGCCACCTTAAGGTGCTAAGAGTCCTCACCAGCAAGAAGGCTCTCACCAGATGTTCCCTCTTGACCTTGATTTCCCAAGCCTCCAGAATTACATGAAATACGTTTTTCTTCTTTATCCATTGCTTAGTTTCAGGTATTCTGTCATAAGTAACAGAAAATTGACAAAGACAGAGTGTCACTTGGAAACATTTTTTAAACTTGACACCATGAAGCAGGCAGAGCCCAGGTGGTAAACTCCTTCATTAACCACTAAGGTTTCTCAAGAAAGCCTATTAAAATTCAGTCTTTCGCCAATAGAAGCCACCTAATAAATGTTCATTAAATTAATGCATGACTATATTTGATTCTTTTTTCAAATAAAGGGATTGGGCATGACAATGTCTAATATACTTTTGTGATCTCAAATGCTATCTATAAATGATAAAAGAAATAATCTTCCTCTAGGATATAACCAAGATTGTGTACAATAATCTGTGCTTATTCTAAAATGAGTTTCTCAAAGAGGAAGATAGTGATGATTTTTGTTTTCTGCCCTCAGAACTCTTTTCTGCCACAGACCACTTTATAGTCATCTGAGTTACAAATACTTCAGCCTAAGGTTTTTAAATGTGGCTGCTTCCATTGCAATTCTCTCCTTAACCAGTATAATTTAAATAGCAGCAGGGGCTACCCATAGAGTAAGTGATGGGCTGAGGGTATGTTGGTAGCAAAGAAGAGGACAACATGTGTGTAACTGGATATTTCTGGTTGCCTGACAATTAACATATATTATATACAAGGTCAAAGAGGCATTGAGTAACCAGATTCTCTACAGAAAGCTTGATAGTACCTGCTGATAATTTCCTCAATGCTTGTTAATAAGCTGTCTACGTACTGGTGGGTAGGGAGAAGAATCAAGAAGAACTTGTTGACTTTGTACATCCTCAACCTCAGATGATGTCATCAGATAATCAGTAAGATGAACAAGACCAGATCTGTTACTTTATGGCTGAATATTGGCTCACCTGCCGAAAGCTCCAGATTCTCCAGGGTTCTGATGTCAAAATGGTACATAGTGAGAGAATTGTTGTGTGAACCTGAAGTGGGTCTCCCAGGGTAAGTTTCACTCATACATAGACTCTTACATCTGCTTCCTTCATAGAGTGTACTGAAGAAGCCTATTGGAAAAGGCTACATCAATTGAACAATAAGGGACCAAGGTATTATATGTCTGGGAGAAAAAAATAATCAGCAATTCTCCACAGCACCCAAGACTTGTGGTGCCCTTGAAGAAAAAAGAACTTCGGCAGTTCAATGACTCTACTATCAGAAAATATACTTAACAGAGACATAAGAAACTAGGGATTTCTCCACATTACCAAAATGTAGCCCAGTATAGGAGACCTTTTTTTCCATCTTTCTCTCCCATCCCAGAGGAGCTAGAACTAGAGGTCGGGAAGCATAACCAAATTGCTTCTCCTACTGATGGGACTTACGCTATAGACAAGTAAAGGTGCAGAATCTATCTTGAATATCATTATGGATCCAAGAAAAAGAGATTTTTTTTTTCCTGCTGCTGGTTTGAAGGCAGTAGTCATTGGAAAAATTTTACAAAAATTATATTTGTAGCTTGCTGGATACCAGTCATTCAGTAAACCAGTGCACATGTATGCGAAGGAGAGAGTGGTATTAGGTAAACACTGAGAGTGTCAACCTAAAGTAATCAAAAGGGTTAGAATCCAATTTAAAGGGAGTTTATTCAAGTGAAAACTGTGAGGATGAACCACCCTGAAGAGCAACTCAAAGGAATGGAGCCAGTGATCTAAAGTAGGAAAGTTAAGGCTTCATTTATAGAGGCAGAGACAAGAGTTTTTAGCAGGATGACAACATTTTTAAAAAATATTTTAAGTTCTGGGACACAAGTGCAGAACAGGCAGGTTTGTTACATAGCTATACACGTGCCATGGTGGTTTGCTGTACCCATCAACCAGTCATCTATGTTGGGTATTTCTTCTAATGCTATCCCTCCCCTAGTTCCCCACCCACCGACAGGCTCCAGTGTGTGATATTCCCCTCCCTGTGTCCATGTGTTCTCATTGTTCAACTCCCACTTATGAGTAAGAACTTGTGGTGTTTGGTTTTCTGTTCCTGTGTTAGTTTGCTGAGAATGATGGTTTCCAGCTTCATTTATGTCCCTGCAAAGGACATAAACTCATCACTTTTTATGGCTGCATAGTATTCCACGGTGTATACGTGCCACATTTTCTTTATCCAGACATTTTTTATACAAGACGGACAAGTAGTTACAGCAATTTGATTCGTTATAGGCAGCGTTTCCTTTTGGAAAGGGTACATTTAACACCTTTTACAGGGGGTCTAATAGCCGTGGGTTTTCTGTCATCTGTTCTAAGCAAAGCAGGACAACAAAGGGGAAGTTAATCTATAACAAGAATCATTAATTAAAAAGGCAGGAGGTTTTTGTCCCTGATGTCATTTAATTCTCTCTAGTCATTGTACAGAGCAAGAAAAATAAGAAAGCTAGTTAATCTATAATATGAGAAACAGAAATTGTAACCATATATGACTCAGATCATAGACACATCTCCCTTAAGACAAAGTATTTGGGGAGTTCCAACAGCTTTTAACTTGCATTTATTTTCATATGGGAAAAAGGGAAAAAGAAAAGAAAAAAAATCTCAGAATTATGGACCAGCAGCATTTTAGAATAAGCACAGATTATTATACATAATCTTGGTTATATACTAGAGGAAGATTATTTCTTTTATCATTTATAGATCATCTGGAAACTTCTCAGAAATGCAAAATCTTGGGCACTTCTACACAACTACAACAGAGTTTCTCAAAATTTATCATACATAGAACTATGTAGAGAATTTGATAAAACAGATTCCTGGACCCATCTCAGAACCTCTGAATCAGTTGTTCTAGGGTGGATCCAGAGATTCTGTATTTCCAATATGCTCCCAAGTAATGTTTTTTTTACTCATCTATAGATCACATTTTAGGTCTGTAAGACAGGAAGAAGCTAAATACTAGTAATTATCTACTTAATAGATTTTCAAAAGAATTAAATATTATCTAAACAAGAGGAAAGTAGAGAGGTATTTTCCTTTACCTACTTCCAACCATCATGTCCACTTTACTATAAAACAAAAGGCTAATTTTCTTGCTTATTTTCTAGAAATAAATAATAGTTACTCATCAATACATCATGTAATAATTAAGGAGCTGGAGAAAGAATATCTAGCCAAATGTGAAAACAAAATCCAAACAAACCCAAGAAGATAACAATATATATATCCATACTTAATTTCGTTCATTCTTCTATTCTCCTATTAGTCTTTGTGTGTGTGTGTGTGTGTGTGTGTGTTATACATTTACCCCAGCATTTCTTGTGGCAAGCTTTCATTATTTTACTGCCTTAATAAGTCTCTGAGTGTATTCTCTTAACACCTCACCTTTCTCTTTCACGAGATCTAAAGTAAAAAAAAGTAACTGAGTAACATCTAATAGAACTGAAAAACTACATAAAATAAGCTGCATATTTTGCAAAAATCCCAGGCCTATTTATGAAAATGTAAAACTTGCAAACTTTTTTCATAAGGCTAGAAAATAAAAACACATGAGAAATAATCATACCCTGCCTATGTTATGAAAATCTAGCACCCACAAAGAAAGCAACTGCTGTTTTCTTTTTGTGTGAAGAAATGTTCAAAGAGACCCTTTGATGAGAAATTGGGTGAGGTATCTGAGATGAAAGATAAGACAGAAAATTGTGCTCAGTCTACCCTCACCCCAACAGTCTTATCTGAGATTCTCTCTAGAGATCAGCTAATGTTTTCTCCTTTCTCAGCATGGAAGTGACAGGAGAAGCTGAAGGCTGGCGAGGAATCATAAAAGTGAGTTTCAACAGCTTCTTCTCCCCATAGCAAACATTACCATTAACAATAGCTGAGGGTTTCACCACTCTGCAATGTGAACTCTTTGAAATAAAGTTTATAGATAAACATACTGATAGACTACGTAAACCAATAATTAGATTATATTCCAAACAGCACATGCCTTCGGTCTATGGGATGGAAATTAGGAGAACAAATCTAAGTAGAAAATACTAACATTTATTTTTCACATGGAGCTAAATGACCACCTAGATTTTTGACAAAGAAGCACCTCTGTTTTCTTTAAAGGATAAAAATTAAGACCTATTTCTATTAGAGCTAATATTTGTATGTTCCTGTGACACTGTTCTTGTGCTTAAACCTGGAGGGTATTCCATAAATGTTTGCTGATTCTACTTGATATCACTGCTCCTTTGCCTCCTTCACTTACAAAATCATTTATCCCCGGATAGGAAGATGTCAGACAGCTCTCCAATTATAGCATTCTCTGCCTATTTAGATACCAAACTAAATACTAAGCTAAAACCCAAGATTCAAGCCCTTCAGAGTAAAGCATCAACAAAAAGTATTAGGTTGGTGAAAAAGTAATTGCAGTTTTTGCCATTAAAAATTAATGGACGACAAAAACTGCAATTACTTTTGCACAAACGTATAGTTTTTTTTTATACTATTGTTACAGGTTTCAAATATTTTCTAGTATTTTCTGTTGAGGTTTCTGCCATTAAAAGTAATGGCAAAAGAAATTGGAATTTAAGAAAAGAAATTAAAAGTAATGGCAACTGGAATTTAAGGAAAGAAATGGCGAAAACTGGAATTTAAGGAAAGAAATGGCGAAAACACAATTACTTTTGCACCATCCTATAGTTGAAAATTTGTTCACATGGAAATCTTATAGCTATTTTTACAGCACAAGGAGATGACGTTTTTTGTCTCACTAAGGCTGCTGGGAACAGCCTTCATATGTGCTTCATTATATGTGATTAGCTTTAAAATAAATGCCTTGTATCTTTACTAATAGGTTTGCATTTCCTTATCCCAATTTTATTTAAACTAGAGTCCTATTCGAAAGGTCTATTAATGGTAAAGCAATTTTATTTTCTATGAGATGCATATTGCTATTTTTCACTCCTGGTGCTTTTAAGAGGGGGCATACATTGACTTGACTCTATTATATCATTAAAAAAATAAAGCAAGCATCCCTTTGAAGCAGGCTAAGGGTTTGGGAAAGAAAACAACTTACTTTCAGGACTTTCATTTTGGGTAAAGCTACCATCATCTCTTGGATAGCCTACTGTAATAGCGTCCTACAGAAATAATCTCCTTATTCCATGTTGCTCATATTCAATCTATTCTCCAACAGCAGTCAGAATAATCTGCTAAAAATACAAGTAAGATCCCATCACTCTCATGCTTTTAAAGCTCTCTGGCTTCTTTTACTCTTATTATGATCTAAATCTCTTACCATGGCCAACATCATCTAGCCTTTCCTATTTCTAAGGTCTCTACCACTATCCCCTCCATTTATTCTGCTTCAATCCCACTGGCCTTTATGGTTTTTGTTTTGTTTTGTTTTTGAGCATGTTGATTACAGTGTATCCTCAAGGCCTTTGTTCTCATTATTTCTAGAACCTAGAATGTTCTTCTACAGTTATTTACATGGCTCTTCCCCCTACACACACTATAGCCAGATCTCTGTTTAAATATTCTCTTGCCAGAGAGGCCCTATTTACTACTACAATTAAAATAGCCCCTGCAACTCTAGACCTTCACACTGATCTACTATTTCATGGTGAATATCTGAATATTTATATATATTCAGAAATTAAACCTGTGTGTGTGTTTGTGTGTGTATGCATATACATTTTTGTCTTTCTCTGTCATTGTACTATATGCTCCAGGGTATATTCTGGGTTTGCTCAGTTAATCCACAGCATCTGGAACAATACATGGGTACATAGTAGGCACACAATCAGTGTTGAGTGAATAAAGAGGAGGAAGCAAGAAAACATATATATGTTCAACAAAGCCTGAGGAGTATTCTCAGAGCTCAAGAACTGAATAAAGATAGTGCATTCATTAATGGTATGGTCCACTCATAGACATCCTTATTTTTACTTATGACTAACTCATCACACTCCAATAAACTGACTTCCCCAAACACATCTTGAGAAATGGTACTGAATCACTACTAATTGTTATTTCCTAAAGAACACTTACAGCCAAAATGCCTAAATGGTCATTTGAGAGAGGTCCCACATTGTAATCAATGTCAGAAATGTTAATGTTTAAAAAAGCAAATAGGGAATAATGTATGTGCACACATCTGATAAAGTTTAACTAATCAAAAAATAAATAAATAAATGACTCTTTTTTTCTAGCCCTTCCAGTAATGGTTGAGTAGACTGCATAAATTATATCATACTACTATTTCCTACTATAAATTTCCTAGTATTAATAAAAACAATCATAAACTCAGGACAATATATGTAAAACAACAGTTGAAAGGAACTGAGGAACAAAAAGAAAAAGGTAAAATTAGAGACACTATGACTATTGAATAAGAAGATCATACTCAGATTGTCTAAAGAAAATTAGAGTCATAGCCATGTAGAAGATAGAGATCAAGAAGAAAGCTGCAGTCCTATTGAACTAGGCAGTCAGATGTTGAAGTTTAGTCCTGAGTAAGAAACTGGAATTTAAGGAAAGAAATTCCGGACAAAGAAGAGAACATAAAGCGTGAGTATAAACTGTCACATAAGCTTGTACGTAAATTTGTGGCTGACATCTGAATTGTTCATACACAGGATGAGACTCCATACAGTTCATGAGAAACAACAGCTCTTAAGGAAGAAAGATCTTAGCACAGATTTCAATTGCTGCTGGCTGCTGGAAAGAAAGAGTTTGATGTTCATTTTAGGCCAAATTATAGGGCCCTAGTAGCCATCTCAGGCTTTCCACTGAATTCCCAGAAGGGTTATGCCTTATAATTAAAACCCGTATCTCAGAACTAAGGGTAACTCTCTAGGATTAACAGACAAAAGAGAAATAGATTGACCTATGTAAAGTAAAAGTTAAAGCTAACCCTCAGTAAAATCAAGATACTGTACTAATAACAGGCTGTTCCAAAAAAAAAAAAATCTTTACAACTTAGAGGCAGATAACAAAATTCAGTCTCTTCAACTTTAAAAAGTGAACATAAACGAATAAGCACTAGAAATAAAAATACAAGGGAAAATGTAATAACTAATCGTATACAGAACAGTATTCAATAGAAGCAGGTAAATGACACAGATTTTGGAATTAGTAGGAAATAACTTTAACATAACTTTATTACTTCTGCTTCTGACTATGGTGAAGTAACTGGGAGTGTTCTTGCCTTACTGCTGTAACCATCGAAAAAACTAGGCAAAATATTTAGACAACTTTTTTTTTCAGATTCAACAACAATCATTGTAGAATTGTGATCCCTAAGAAGAAGAGGAAAAGGAGAAGAGATCTATCTACAATTATCCTGGTTTCCTGCCTAAAGATAACATTTTAGAGCTCAGTGCACAGTAAGACAAGTAAAGCATTATTTTACTTTATTAAGTTATTATTAAGTTTAGGAGTGAGATATCACAGTTGAGGGAGGATAAGAAAGTTGGAAATTCAGAGTAATGAAGATGAGGGTGCTAAACCGAGAAAGAGGTCCAGAAAGTTGGTCAAGATTCCATTTTTTATGCTAAATTCTATGCCATGCATATGTAAGATGAAACTTCATGTGGCCAAGAAAAAAAATGACTAGGAAGCAGTAAGCTAAATGATTTTCAAAGCTCGTATTAGGCTACCAGAAACTGAGTTCCGGTCCATCAAAATGGACATTCTTTGTTTAACATGAAGGACACTAAATAAAATCCTCAGGAAAAGCATGACTTGGTAGTAGTGCTGATCTAGCTCTGCATCAAAAGCTTTTATAGCCCCACCATAACTAAATGAAAAAGAAAACTTGGAAAGATCAAACCGATTGCCAAATAATTTAATCACCTGTCAGAAGAAGGTCTAATATTTTTCTAAAAGATAACAAAACCAATCATTCCACCATGTAATATTCACAGTATTCAATGTTAAGTCAAACATTCCTAGTAATATAAAAAGGAAAATGTGACCCTAACCAAAAGCAAGTCAGTTCATAGAAATAGATGCAGACACGACAGACATAGAATTAACAGATAAAACCTTTTTTAAAAAGCTACTAAAAATATGTTTAAGGACTAAAGAATAGGAGAGAAATGAAACTTTTTTAAAAAGCATAAAATACAAAAAAATACAATATACAGAATGTAACATTAATTTGATGGGATAATAGAAACTTTCAGAGAAAATATCAATAAACTTATAGACATATTAATAGAAATTTAAAAAACTGAAACATATAGAGAAAAAAGACTAACAGTTACCAGAGCCTTTATACTTATGTAGTGATATCAAAAAGTCTAACACATGTATAATCAGAATCCCAGAAAGAGAAGAAAAAGGATGAAAACGTATTAGAAGAAATAATACAACAAAATTCTAGATTTAATGAAAAGTATAAACCTACTGATATGGTCTGGACATTTGTCCCCTCTAAATTGCATGTTCAAATGTGATCCCCAGTGTTGGAGGTGGTAAAACTGGAAAAGGGAACTTTTCCCTCATCCCCCTCACAGGGCATGTGATGGGGGAGTGGCTTGCTTCTTCAGTGCCACACTGGTCAAACCTCTAGGGGGAACATGCAGACAGGCAGGTTGTGGGGCTCTGACCCCATGGCAGTGCCTAGGGGTGAATGTTTACAGTTGAAGCCCCAGTAGGCCTGTGTTACGTGTGCTCTTTCAGTTTGGCCATCCTTAGGTGGCTTGTGTTAGTCAGCTCAATTAGACCTCCTGCTTTATCTCAAGGACAGAGGGCTTTCTATATCCCAGGGTTTCTTGCCTTGGTGTACCAGAAGAATCAGATCACACATGGGGTTGAAGAATGAGTGCAAGCTTTTATTCCAGTGGAAGCAGCTCTCAGAAGATGGGGGAGCCAGAAGGCAGACGGAGTGGAAGGCAGTTTGCCCCCGGAGTCGGGCCGCAAAGCAGCCCAGGCTCTCCTCCAACCACCCCGGCCAAACTCTGTGTCATTCTCCTAGTCAATGGCCTCCTGGCCTGCCAGCATCTGTGGGTGTGCTCTTCTGTCGGCGTGCTCCCATCCACGTTCCACTCGACATCCAGCCACTTGTGTGTTCTTCCACCGATATGTTCCTCTCAATGTCCAGCTGCTTGTGTGTGTGCCTGCTAGGGTCTTGGTGTTTTTATAGGCACAGGATGGGGGTGTGATGGGCCAGGGTGGTCTTTGAAAATGCAACATTTGGGCAGGAAAACAGGAATGCCTGTGTTCATCTAGGTCTGTGGGTACAGGCCCAGGGCTGGAGCTCTAGCCAGGGACCATGCCCTTCCCTTCCCCTCTCCCTTATCAGTGGGGCCTGGCAGGGGAAATTTGGATCATGGGGGCAGATCTCTCATGAAAGGCTTGGTTCACTCCCTGCAGCAATGAGTTCACACAAGATCTGGTTGTTCAAAGAAGTCTAGGACATCTCTCCTCTCTCTCTTGCTCAATCTCTCTCCTTAGCTCCCTCTCCCACCATGTGACACATCTGCCTCTGCTTCACCTTCTTTGTAAGTTTCCTGAGGCCCTCACCAGAAGCAGATGCCAGCACCATGTTTCTTGTACAGTCTGCAGAACCATCAACCAAATAAATCTCTGTTCTTTATAAATTACCATAGCCTCAAGTATTCTTTTATAGTCATGCAAAATGGACTAATACATTCACTAAGTCAAAACTCTCAATGGACCGCAAGTAGAACGAATTCAAAGAAACCACATAAAAGCAGGTTGTAATCAAAGTTCTAAAAATATATAAATAATAATAAAGGAAAAATTTTAAAACACCTTGACAAAAAAGACATATTATATAGAAAACTTTCTAGTGAGAAACGAAAAAAACAATCTTCAAAAATGAAGAGAAATAAGACTTAGACAAACAGCAGCTAAGATAATTTATGCTAAGCCAACCTATACTACATCAAATGATTAACAACAACAACAACAAACATTTCTAACACATAAGGAAAACTATGCCAGGTGAAAATTTGGATTTATACAAAGGAAAGAAGAGCACCAGACAAGAAAAATATATGTGAAATATAAAATATTTTTCATTTCAAAATATGGCTTAAAAGGTAATTGAGATCTCCTGGTTGTCCTCATGACAAGTAAATGCCATGCAAGTTGTCACTCCTGACCTTACAACACAAAGAAGCTGAACAAATTGAAAACCAAAATATTTTCATGGACTCATCAGAGGCCTGAAGTCACATGGAAAATATCACCATGAAATCTAAAGATATTCAGAGAAATATGGCAATCAAGATCTGCTTATCTGGAGCAGAAGCTACTGATGCCTCAAGTGGAAAGAAACTTAAATAGTGATTTTGACAAATTGCTGGAAGCTGAGTGCAGATTAGTCTAAGTGAGAAACCCCTGTTTGTTGCAGTCTTATGAAGGGCCCACATTTTTGCAGGCTTTCTCTCCAAAAACCCTACCAGGTTCTCAGAGTGAGGATCTGGAAGGACCCCCACATGGCTCTGGTAAGGGGAAGGAAACAGTAATCATGATGGAGCCTGGCAGCAATAACACAAGAAACTGGAAAGTGAAATTGTGACTATCTCAAGCCTTCAACACCTCTCTGTCAACAGCTGATAAACACAACCAGCTGAACATCATCAAGGATGTAGATAACCTAAACAGCACTGTCAATTAACTTGATCTAATTGATATTTATGGAATATTCCAGCTAGCAAAATTGGTAAAGAAAAATACACTCACACATAAATTGCCAGAAATGAAAGAGGTATATTTCAGAACATTAAAGATCATACAAACATTAAAGAGAAAAATAAGAAATCATTGTAAAACTATATGCCAATAAATCCAACAATTTAGATAGAATAGAAAATATCTTTGAACAATACAATTTACCAAAAAATAAAAGAAAAACAGAAAATCTGATTAATTCTATATCTACTTTGAAATACTGAATTCACACTTAAAACTTTAAAAAAATAAAATCCTAATGCCAACTCAGATGTTTTATTAGTACATTATGTTTAAGAGGAGAAAAAACCAACTTATGTAAACTATAAAAACACAGGAGGAGAGGACTAGTCCCAAAAAGTTTTATAAAGTCACATAACATTAATATCAAAACCTTGCAAGAATTTTATTTGATCTTTGAAATCACAGAAAGTAAATCATAGATCAATATTCCCTATAAATATAACAAAAATGTCTTCAACAAAATAGTAGAAAACTAAATGTAGCAATATGTAAGAATAATAATATACCAAGGACGAGTTACCACAAGAATATAAAGTTGATCCAACATTCAAAAATCGCATTATGTAATATTATGTAATTAACAGAATATTGAAGAAAAGAATCAGTAGAATAAAGACAATTAAACTTGTGGTAATCTCCATAAACACAGAAAAGGGATTTCACAATGAATCAACACACTCTCTTTTAAAATGTTAGGTAGGAGTAGACGAGAACTTACTCAACCTGTTAAAGGGCAACTTAAAAAGAAATTCCAATTAAAATATTGAACTTAATGGCAAACTACTGAAGGCTTTCCAATATTGGGAACAAAGCAAGGATATTTCCTCTCACCATTTATTTTCAATAATGTGCTAGAAGCATTAGCCAATGAAATACAGTAAGAAAAACAAATAAGACAAAGTTTAGAAAGGCATAGATAAAACTACTCTGATTTACAAATGATGAGATGTTATACAGAAAAGCCTAAGGACTCTGTAAAAAATAAGAGAGTATTTTCACTGCCTTAGAGTAGAAACACTTTTCTTAGGTATGGTTAAAAATATGAAAAAATATATATATATGAAAACAATATCAGGAAAAAAATCTGTATAAATTAAATTTCTACATAATTAAAATTTTATACTCATCAAAAAGTGCTGCTAAAAATAAGTTTGTAATATACAAGATCAATATTTTATAAATTAAGAATGAACAAAAATAGATCAATTGAACCAAACTGAGAGTCCAGAAATAGAACCACATACAGCCAGTCAATTTATTTTCAATGAAAGCAGCAAGGTAATTTAATGAGGAAAGAAAAGTCTTTTCAACAGAGTCCTGGAACAACTAGAAAGCTCTGTGAAAAATAATAAACCTCTTTGGCTATGTGGGCTCTTTATTGGTTTGATACGAACTATAAGATTATTTTTCCTAGTTCTGTGAAAATGATGGTGGTATTTTGGTGGGAATTGCGTTGAATTTGTAGACTGCTTTTGGCAGTATGGTCATTTTTACAATATCGATTCTACCCATCCATGACCATGGGATGTGTTTCCATTTGTGTTTGTCATCTATGATTTCTTTCAGCGTGTTTTATAGTTTTTCTTGTAGAGGTCTGTCACTTCCTTGACTAGTTACATTCCTAAGGATTTTATTTTCATTTTTTGCAGCTTGTAAAAGGAGTTGAGTTCTTTATTTGATTCTCAACTTGCAAAAAGAACAAATCTGAAGGCATCACATTACCTGATTTCAAACTATACTATAAGGCCATAGTCAACAAAACAGCATGGTACTGGCATAAAAATAGGCTCATAGATCAATGGAACAGAATAGAGAACAGAGAAATAAAAGCCAAATACTTACAGCCAACTAATCTTTGACAAAGCAAACAAAAACATAAAGTGGGGAAAGGACACCCTATTCAACAAATGGGGCTGGGATAATTGGCTAGCCACATGTAGGAGAATGAAGCTGGATTCTCATTTCTCGCCTTATACAAAAATCAACTCAAGATGGATCAAGGACTTAAATCTAAGACATGAAACTATAACAATTTTTGAAGATAACATCAGAAAAACCCTTCTAGACATTGGTTTAGGCAAATATTTTATAACAAAGAACTCAAAAGTGGATGTAACAAAAACAAAGATACATAGGTGGGACTTAATTAAACTAAAGAGCTTGTGCACAGCAAAAGGAACAGTCAGCAGAGTAAACAGACAAACCTCAGAGTGGGAGAAAATCTTCACAATCTACACATCTGATAAAGGACTAATATCAAAAATCTACCCAAAACTCAAACAAATTAGCAAGAAAAAAAACAATCCCATCTAAAAGTGGGCTAAGGACATGAATAGACAATTCTCAAAAGGTGATATGCAAATGGACAACAGGTATCTGAAAAAATGCTCAACATCACTAATGATCAGGGAAATGCAAATCAAAACCACAATGCGCTACCACCACCTCACTCCTGCAAGAATGGCCATAATCAACAAATCAAAAGATAATAGATGTTGGTGTGGATGCAGTGAACAGGGAATACTTCTACACTGCTGGAGGGAATGTAAACTACTACAACTACTATGGAAAACAGCTTGGAGATTCCTTAAAGAACTAAAAGTAGAACTACTATTTGATCCAGAAATCCCACTACTGGGTATCTACGCAGGGGAAAAGGAGTCATTATGTCAGAATGATATTTGCATACTCATGTTTATAGCAGCACAATAAGCAATTGCAAAACTGTGGAAACAGCCCAAATACCCAACAGTCAACTAGTGGATAAAGAAACTGTAGTATATATCTATGATGGAATACTACTCAGCCATAAAAAGGAACCAATTAATGGCATTCACAGTGACCTGGATGGGATTGGAGACTATTATTCTAAGTGAAAAAACTCAGGAATGGAAAACCAAACATCGTATATTCTCACTCATAAGTGGGAGCTAAGCTATGAGGATGCAAAGGGATAAGAATGATGCAATAAACTTTGGGGACTCTGGGGGAAAGTGTGGGAAGGGGGGTGAGGGATAAAATACTACAAATTGGGTGCAGCACATACTGCTCAGGTGATGGGTGCACCAAAATCTCACAAATCACCACTAAAGAACATAATTTTGTAACCAAATAAAAAATTAAAAAATAATAATAAACCTCAATCTTTACATCAAATGATGAACAACATTTCATTAATTATATCATACACCTAAACATTTAAGCTAAAACTATAAAAAAGTCAACATAAAAAATAGAGAACATATTTTTATATTGAAGTGATAAATATTTCTTAGAACTCAAACAGCATTAGGCCGGGTGGGGTGGTTCACGCTGTAATCCCAGCACTTTGGGAAGCCAAGGCAGGTGGACCACGAGGTCAGCAGTTTGAGACAAGCCTGGCCAATATGGTAAAACCCTGTCTCTACTAAAAATACAAAAATTAGCCCGGCGTGGTGGCGCACACCTGTAGTCCCAGCTACTTCAGAGGCTAAGGAAGAAGAAACACTTGAACCTGGGAGGTGGAGGTTGCAGTTAGCCGATATTGAGCCACTGCACTCCAGCCTGGGTGACAGAGTGAGACTCCATCTCAAAAAAAAAAAAAAAAAAAGAAAAAAAAAAAGGAAAAGAAAAGAAAACTCAAACAGAATTAACCATAAAAAGTAAGGACTAATTAAACTACAACACTATTAAAATTTTCTGCTCATTAAAATATGTTATTTAGAAAATAAGGCCAGATGCAGTGTCTCACACCTGTAATCCTAGCACTTTGGGAGGGTGAGGAAGGCAGATCACCTGAGGTCGGGAGTTGGAGACCCGCCTGACCAACATGGAGAAACCCCGTCTCTACTAAAAATACAAAATTAGCCAAGCTTGGTAGCACATGCCTGTAATCCCAACTACTCGGGAGGCTGAGGCAGGAGAATCGCTTGAACCCGGGAGGCAGAGGTTGCAGTGAGCCCAGATCGTGCCATTGCACTCCAGCCTGGGCAACAAGAGTGAAACTCCGTCTCAAAAAAGAAAAAGAGAAGAAAAATAAGAGTTACAAGTTAGAGAAAATATTTGCATACATATATCATAAAAAAACTAGTGTATGGAATAAATGGGAACTTCAATTCAATAATAAAAGGCAAACAGCATAATAAAAATGATAATTAAATTGGACACTTTACCAAAGAAAATTTATGGATTTTTGGAAAGTACTAAGAATGCAGTCAAAATTAATACTCATTAGGTAAATACAAACTGCAAATTAAAACCACGGTGAGATATGAGTATATATCCATTAGAATGACCAAAATTAAATGGACTGAGCATTTCAAATTTTTATGAGATGCAATTTAATTGTAACTATCACACATTGATAGTACCAGTGTGTATTAATTATTTTTTTCTTGCTGCTGTAAAATAAAAATACTTCTTAGGGGCTTATAACAATACAAATTTACTGTCATGCAATTTTCGAGGTTAGTGGTCTGAATTCTAAAACCAAGGTATCAGCAGTGCTATCTTTCTTCTGGAGGCTTAGGACATAATCAATTTCTCTGACTTCCCTAGGTTCTAAAAGCTGCCTGCATTCTTCGGCTTATGGCTCCTTCTTCCATCTTTAAAGTGTATTATTCCAGCCTTTTCTCCCATCATCATATCTCCTCTCTCTGATTTTGACTTTCCTGCCTCCTTCTTATAAGGAATTACTTGTAATTAAATTAGGCCCACAAGGATAACCCAGGATAATCCCCCATGTCAAGATTCTTAATTTAATCACATCTGCAAAATCCCTTTTGTCATGTAAGGTAACATTTTCAAATTCTGGGGATTAGGATATCTTTAGAGGACCATGATTCCCTCTACTGTAGATTGTAAAATGTTATCTTAGGCTGTCTCATTAACTTAAGCAACTACCTCCCTTATAATTCAGGAATTCCACTCCTATTTGGTCAAGAAAAATAAAAGCATATGTGTATCAAAGCTTTGTCCAAGAATGTTCATAAAATCTTTATAATAGGCCCAAACTGCAAACAACATAAATGTCTAACAACAGATGAGCGTAAAAATTGTGATAAATTCATAATAAAACCCACTACAGGTTGAACATCTCTAATCTGAAAATCTATTCTAAAATCCAAAACTGTTTGAGCGCTGACATGATGCCACAAGTGGAAAAACTCCACACCTGACCTCATGTGATGGGTCACAGTCAAAACTTTGTTTAATGCAAAACATTATTTTAAAATATTGCATAAAATTACATTCAAACTATGCGTATGTGTATGAAACAAAAACAAATTTTGTGTTTAGACTTGGGTCCCATCCCCAAGATTTCTCATTATGTATATGCAAATATTAAAAAAAAACATTTTGAGTCCCAAGCATTTAGGATAAGGAATACTCAATCTGTATTCAGAAATAAAATAAAATGAACTAATGATACACAAACAACATGAATGAATCTTAAAAACAGAAACAAAAATATTATGCAGAATAAAAGAAGCCTTACCTGAAAACATCACATTCTGGTTGATTTCATTTACATGAATTTCTAGAAGTAGTAATTTAACACAATATGATAGAAATTCGAGTTGTGGTTGCCTCAGATGGCGGGGGTGGGAGGAAGGCACGGAGAGGAAGTGACTGCAAAGAGGCACAGGAGAACTTCCTGAGGTTACGAAGATTTCCTGTATCTGGTCTAGCATAGTGGTTATGTGTCCGGAATTGGTGGGTTCTTGGTCTCACTAACTTCAAGAATGAAGCCGAGGACCCTCCCGGTGAGTGTTACAGCTCTTAAGGTGGCGCGTCTGGAGTTTGTTCCTTCTGATGTTCGAATGTGTTTGGAGTTTCTTCCTTCTGGTGGGTTCGTGGTCTCGCTGGCTCAGGAGTGAAGCTGCAGACCTTTGCCGCGTTACAGCTCTTAAGGCGACGCCTCTGGAGTTGTTCGTTCCTCCTGGTGGGTTCGTGGTCTCGCTGGCTCAGGAGTGAAGCTGCAGACCTTTGCCGCGTTACAGCTCTTAAGGCGACGCCTCTGGAGTTGTTCGTTCCTCCTGGTGGGCTCGTGGTCTCGCTGGCTCAGGAGTGAAGCTGCAGACCTTCCCGAAGCTGCAGACCTTCCCGGTGAGTGTTACAGCTCATAAAGGCAGTGTGGACCCAAAGTGTGAGCAGTAGCAAGATTTATTGCAAAGAGCGAAGGAAGAAAGCTTCCACAGTGCGTAAGGAGACCCGAGCGGGTTGCCACTGCTAGCTCGGGCAGCCTGCTTTTATATCTGCCCCCCCCCGCCCCCACATCCTGCTGATTGGTAGAGCCGAGTGGTCTGTTTTGACAGGGCGCTGATTGGTGCGTTTACAATCCCTGAGCTAGACACAAAGGTTCTCCACATCCCCACCAGACTCAGGAGCCCAGCTGGCTTCACCCAGTGGATCCCGCACCGGGGCTGCAGGTGGAGCCGCCTGCAAGTCCCTGTGCCGTGCGCCCGCACTCCTCAGCCCTTGGGTGGTCGATGGGACTGGGCGCCCCGGAGCAGGGGGTGGCGCTCGTCAGGGAGGCTCGGGCCGCACAGGAGCCCATGGAGTGGGTGGGAGGCTCAGGCATGGTGGGCTGCAGGTCCCGAGCCCTGCCCCGAGGGAAGGCAGCTAAGGCCCGGTGAGAAATCGAGCGCAGCGCCGGTGGGCTGGCACTGCTGGGGGACCCAGTACACCCTCCGCAGCCGCTGGCCCGGGTGCTAAGCCCCTCATTGCCCGGGGCCGGCAGGGCCTGCCGGCTGCTCCGAGTGCGGGGCCCGCCAAGCCACGCCTACCCGGAACTCCTGCTGGCCCGCAAGCGCCGCGCGCTGCCCCGGTTCCCGCTCGCGCCTCTCCCTCCACACCTCCCTGCAAGCTGAGGGAGCCGGCTCCGGCCTAGGCCAGCCCAGAAAGGGGCTCCCACAGTGCAGCAGTGGGCTAAAGGGCTCCTCAAGTGCCGCCAAAGTGGGAGCCCAGGCAGAGGAGGCACGGAGAGCGAGCGAGGGCTGTGAGGAGGGCCAGCACGCTGTCACCTCTCAGTTATGTGGGTATTTACATTTGTCAAAACTCATCAAGCTGTGCACTTATAACTGCTACCTTTTATTACATGTAAATTCAACTGAAGTAAACTGTCCATTTCCTACCCAGATGCTTAGGGTTTTTAAGAGAAATAGATTTCAAAAGTGTGTGAAGAAAGAGGATAAAAAAATCTATTTTTAAAATTTCCAAAGCATTCTACACTTACTTTTTCATTGCCAAAGCAGATCACAAAGGAATGTGATTATTACACAAAAGGACCAAATAAAGGGACCAGGGATATTGCAGAGGTACTCAAAAATTTTATTTTATATCTACTTTTATGTACCTGACTATTAATTTTATTATTTCTTGAGGTTTTTGGGCATTGTGAAGGAAGAATACTATACCTCTCAGCCAGCTGCCTGAGGAGAATGCCTGGGACTGCATGTGCCTGGCCCATTTGAGAGAGAGCAGAGCTTTTCTGGCTCTGAGACTGCACACAGCCTGCTCAGCACGGGGCCTCTTCACTCCCAGCCTGTTCCCAGTACTGTTGAAATGTCCTAGAAAGTCTAGATAACTGCTTACGAATGGTCAAAGAAACAATTTCCTCTCTGACCACGTATTCTTTCTACCCCTTCCACATAATTTTTTTTCACTAAACCAAATTTTGCATCACTATGGCTTATCTTTATAATCTTGCTCTATTTTCTTGGGTTATCAGTTTCTCTACCTTGCCTGAACTCCATATTAAGATAATTTAATGATGCAATCAATGACATCTTAGAAATTAGTTTGTCAATATTCTACCCAAAGACAATAATACTGTGTACATTCAGAGTAGCCCTCATATTATGTATTTTTCTGTTCCTAAACTTAACTGATCTTTTTCTGATTTAGATCTCTGCATATCACTCTTTCTACCTTTTAGTTACACCCTCCCTGTTAAAAAGGTGAAATATTTTTATTCCTTTTTTAACTTTCCATTTGTAGATATTCCTTCAAGCATTCACTTACTGTTTTGACCTCAATACCAACCCTTCAAGCACTCACTTATTGCTTTAACGTCTTAATACCAATAGATAAGCCAATAACCCAATAACTTTATTAATCTTACTTTCCAATTCATTTATATCAACATAATTTGACATGAGTTTCTTCTTCTCCTTTCTTTTTCTGTTCTGAAAAGAAAAAACAAAGGAAACCCACGAGGAAACTCTCATGTTAAATTATGCCCTTTTTTGTTCCTCGTTTACAAAGAACAATGACTCCCCATTGCCAAAATAATATATTAATATAATATGTCTCAGGCAAACCTTTCTTAACTGGTCCAAATACAACTTTCTAATTATTTTTCCTGCTGTTTTCCATTATGTGGATAATCCACAATGGGCTATTTGCAGGTCCCCAAAATCATAGAATTTTCCTACTTTGAGTGTACCTATCAGTTGTTACTTGGTAAGTGTGACTATTGTTATAAATATCTCAAAAAGTAATTTGACAAGTTTCAAGAGGCTGGAAAATTTTCTTTCTTTTTAGACCAGAATTGTTTTTTGGAATCTAGCAAGGAAAAATAATTATAAATATATTAGAAAGAAAGAAGAATGTTTAGGCCAAACACACAATTAAAATATTTGTATATTAATTATTTTTTATTGGAACTTTCTACAATACAATAATTCCCAAAACTTGGCAAATCTGTATAAAACTTAAATGTCTACTGCCATCTGATTTAAAAATACTTTAAATTTGGGGCCAGGTATGGTGGCTTATGCCTGTAATCCTAGCATTTTGGGAAGTTGAGGTGGGGAGACTGCTTGAGCTCAGGAGTTCGAGATCAGCTTGGGTTACATGGTGAAACCCCCCATCTCTACCAAAAATATAAAAACTTGGCTGGGCGTGATGGTGCATATCTGCTGTCCCAGCTACTCAGGAGGCTGAGGTGGGATGATCACTTGAGCCCGGGAGGTGGAGGTTGCAGCGAGCTGAGATCCTGCCACTGCACTCCAGCCTGGGTAACAGAGTGAGACCCCATATCAAAAAAAGAAAGAAAGAAAGAAAAAGCTTTAAATTTGGTAATACTTCATTTCTAACATCCATTTTTCTTCTCTCTCATATAAAGGTATCAAGGTATTAGGTAAGCTATTTTTAAAAATCAGAAAGTTTAAAAGATATTTTTCTCTTTTCTGTTTTTGAGACAGTCTCACTCTGTCTCCCAGGCTGGAGTACAGTGGCGTGATCTTGGCTGACTGCAACATCCGCCCCCCAGGTTCAAGTGATTCTCCTGCCTCAGCCTCCCAAGTAGCTGGGATTACAGGCCCCTGCCACCATTCACGGCTAAATTTTTTTGTATTTCTAGTAGAGACCATGTTTCACCATGTTGGGCAGGCTGATTTCGAACTCCTGACCTCAAGTGATCTGCCCACCTCAACCTCCCAAAGTGCTAGGATTACAGGTGTGAGCTGCCAAGTGGCCAGAATTTTTCCAGGCAACAATTGTCCTTCCTTTTACTCCTACTTCATCCCACTCTCCAGATGCAATCGCATTCAATTCTTTTACTACTTTTTTCAGATGTTTACATTCATATCTCTAAATAATAAGAGCATATTGCTATGAGACTTTCAAAACAGAATCATGATATATTTGTTTGAGAAATGCTAACACAGAAGACAATGAGTTTTCTAGTGAGAATTTATAAATTAGGAGTGGGATTTATAAATTAAGAATTTCTAGTGGGAATTTATAAATCTCACAAATTAGGAGATTAGAGCAGGATATTCCCAGACAGAGGTATGACTTTGCAGTCTCTAGGACATAGCCCATGATACTACTCTTGGTAAGAGAAGACATCATCACCAAGAGGCACAAGGACACTTTTATCTCTTCCTAGAAGTGAACTGTCCATTAATATGCAATAAAGAGACACTAAAAAAGAGAAGCATAAGCTGGAATTGAAATCTCTGTGATTAGGTAGTTCTTATAAACAGGGAGGTTTCAATGCAGAGCAAATAGATGGCCACTTTTTGCTTTTTAATCAGAGAAGGTCCTTCCTTCCTTTTTCTTTATATTTATTAACATGGCAGTTGATTTTCTGGAGTTGCATAGGGAAAAAGTGCTAAGGGGCTTCCGTATTAGAGGCAGAGTTTTATTTAGGGATTCAGTTCCCAGTAGGAGCTCTCAATTTGTCCTCCTCTAATGCCTGATATCCCATGTCAGAAGTCCTTCTGATTCCGTTTTTTAAGAGAAAAATAGGCCAGGCACGGTGACACATGCCTTTAATCCCAGTACTTTGGAAGGCCCAGGCAGGCAGGAATTCGAGACCAGCCTGACCAACATGGAGAAACTCTGTCTCTACTAAAAATACAAAAATTAGCCAGGTGTAGTGGTGCGTGCCTGTAATCCCAGCTACTCAGAAGGCTGAGGCAGGAGAATCGCTTGAACTCGGGAGGCGGAGGTTACAGTGAGCTGAGATCACGCCACTGCACTCCAGCCTGGGCAACACAGTGAGACTCCGTCTCAAAAAAAAAAAAAAGAAAAGAGAAGAAAAGAACATCATATCTAAAGGGACAGGAAACAAAGACGGAGCCTGAGCACTCCTTTCTACAACAATCAAACCGTTGATTAGTTTTCACTTCCTGTGCCATTTCTACTTTCTGCAGTACCAGCAATTCCTGACTCTTTATCACCTAACTTCAAAATGGATTCCAGTGGAGAAATCAGGGTCTTATTGGTACTTCCCCTGCAAGCACTTGGGTTGCATTCTCTGCCAAGTCATTTACCTATCTATCATTTGCTCTCTACATTTGGTGCAAGTTACAAATGACTCCTTGTTTTCATCAGTGGTGAAGCTTCTATTTCTTATTTGTGTGTAATATATAGAGGTATGGTTTTGGGGAAGAGAGCTGTCTCATATCCTTTACACTGCCGTGTTGAATCCAAAAGTTGGCATAATCATATTTAGTTATGTAGATGCTGACTCCAAGATGCTCGCGTGGACACAGTAAACATAATGCATCAATAATATGATTTGGATGTTTGTCTTCTCCAAATCTTACGCTGAAATGTGATTTTAGGCAGGTACGGTGACTCATGCCTGTAATCCCAGCACTTTGGGAGGCCGAGGTGGGTGGATCACCTGAGGTCAGGAGTTCAAGACCAGCCTGGCCAACATGGTGAAACCCTATGTCTACAAAATACAAAAATTAGCCAGGTGTGGTGGCGGGTACCTGCAATCCCAGCTACTCAGGAGGCTGAGGCGGGAGAATCTCTTGAACCTGGGAGGCAGAGGTTGCAGTGAGCTGACATCATGCCACTGCACTCCAGCCTGGGTGACAGAGTGAGACTCTGTCTCAAAAAAAAAAAAAAAAAAGAAACGTGATTTCAGTTTTGGAGATGAGGCCTGGTGGGAGGTGATTAGATCATGAGGTTGGATCCCTCATATATGGTTTGGCACCATTATCTTGGTGATGAGTGAGTTCTCAGTTAGTTTACATATCTGGTTGTTTAATGCCAGGAAGCTCCTCCCTTCTCTGTCTCTTTTGCTCCCTCTCTCTATCATATGAGAAATCCGCTACTGCTGCCATGATTTGAAGCTTTGTGAGGTCCTCACCAGAAGCAGATGCTGGCACCATGCTTCTTGTAAAGCCTGAAGAACTATCAGGCAATTAAATCTCTTTGCTTTTTAAGTTACCCAGCCTCAGATATTTCTTTATAACAAGGCAAAACGGCCTATCACAGTATACTGGTTACCTAGTTATCAGAAGCCCTGAAATATATCCAATATTTTCATGGCCCACAAACTACTATGAAAAAGCCAGATGAGAAACCCAAAGAAAATGTAAAGCTTCTTTTCTTCTGCCTCTCCTTTAATGGCCCTTGCTAAATAATGTGGGATGTGGATTTTTATAATGGGATGAAGTTGCACTGATAAAGAAATAAAGTTGATTGAAACTCAAATGATATATTATTAGGAAAAATGTTTTACTCCATTTGATATATTAGTAGGAAAAATGTTTTACTCCATTTAGCCGGGTTTTGGAAATCACATTGCCTGACTGTCTGTTTATATCATGCCACTAGGCATTATGAATTCAATAAAGTTTCCTTAGGTTCTATTAAGACTGACTGGTCTCGGTCTCTATCTTCTCTTGATCGCCCTGGATCCCCCAGGGAGACCTCAACCATTAAAGAAGGAGGGACTCCAAGGAGTAATCACAATGTGTTTGTAAGAAATCACATTCATTAAGGCTAAGGGAAAATGTGGGAAAATACTTATAGAATAGGGACAAGGAGAAAAATCAGAAAAAATGCATTAAATAAAATATTACTTTTTCTCTCATTTATATGTAAAAAGACTTGAAGAAAATATACCACCATGCTAAACAGTAATTATATTTTGGTGATTCCAAATAATTTTTTTATTATTATTTTTCTGTGTATTTGAAATAATATTCAATGAATATCTGACTTTTAACGTATACGTTATTTTATTGACTCAAACACCACTTCCTCTCTGCTTTTTCTCCTAATGTACTCAGTTGAAATTATGTTTTGCTCCTTTAAAATCTCTAAAATTTGTTTTATTACAGCTTTTAGGATGTTTATTACATACATCTCTGTAATTTAATTAACTGTCTGGATTTTTATTTTTTTATTTGTTTTTCCACTTAAGATGCAACATTTAGTAGCATGTGTCTTAGCATTCTTTACAGTGCCAAGCACAGTATATGATATATAGGGTTTACTCCCACGCGTGTATAGATGAGTAAATGAGCTGACTGTTTTGTAAGCCCCACAGTCATTCTGGTAAGTTGCTGGACCGTCCATGAGCAGGTTGCCTAATATGGATTTTCCTTCCAAAACATCATGCTGTGAAAGCTTCCCATTACAAAACTCACCATATTTATTACACCCCAGAGGTAGAGATTTTTTTCCTGTTTGCTTTTATGAAATGCTTATCGTTTTTTATCCATGTCGGTTGCCATAGAAGCAGCTCTAAGACAGAGCTGAACACATCACAAGAATTCATACACACACAGACTGGTAACTCCAGTGGTGGAAGCTTGCTTATGGCACTGAATGAGTGTTTTCACATGTCCTGAACTGCCTCCTTTTTTCAAGGCCAGGTGCCTCACTGCGTTAATGAAGGTGCTTGTCTGTCAACGTAGTATTGTAAAGTTAGAAAGATGTGTGTAGCGTAGACTAAATTCCTGACTGCACTTGTTGTGATATTTCTAAGCACTGCAATAACTAGAGTCTTTTAATTTTTAATTCACTGTACCAGTTCTTTCCTTTTTGTTGACACTCTGCCGCTTCTAAATTTCCTAAAAGACAATGGCCAGGTCATAGCATAACACTCAGAGTCCTCTGATCTGACCTCTCTTGCCTCCAAAATAATGATTATACTCTTCATAATCAGATATATAGCCATCATTTCCCTTCACTTTTTCTGAGAAAGCAGTGCTGCAGTCTTCCTAATATGTTATCTCTGTGATATTTTCATAATGTCTTTCCCTTTGTATTTTACTTCTCTTGCTCAGCCTATTGAAA
This sequence comes from Gorilla gorilla gorilla, assembly GCF_029281585.2. Lineage (NCBI taxonomy): Eukaryota > Metazoa > Chordata > Mammalia > Primates > Hominidae > Gorilla > Gorilla gorilla. Next base: position 41,943,365 of record NC_073235.2, on the reverse strand, counting down.
ATGGGAAATTTTAGAAGTTCAGAGTCAAGGATCATAGAATATTCTGTGGCGGGAAGGACTAGAGAGACTATCTATTGCAACATTTTCATTATATTTGTGTGTAAATTGTGGCTTAGAGAGTGAAAGTTAACTTTCAAAGGCCCTACAGTGAGTTAAAGTTATATTTTTTATAACTAGCATGTTCTGATTTTTAATCCAAGATTTATTCACTACTTATTGTTTGACATCAGCATGAGTTTTAAGCAAAGAAATTGGATCTGCTTTAAATTAAAAACCAACCAACCAACCAACCAACCAACAATCCTTTCTGTATTTAAAAGATCTGGGAGTTTGTCAAGAGAAATATAGAAGGGTTTGAAGCTTGGAATGAATTATATCAAATTCCTTACAGTTCTCTAAAGTGCCATATACCGCATTTTTTCATGTCTTTTTGCCATTTCTTGTGACATCTTTCTTCTTTTTTTACACCTAGTAGCCATCCCTTGCTATTTAAGTATCAACTCAAAAGTCCAACATCTCTTCTTCAGGTGCTTTTGAAGCAGCTAGGTTCCTTTTCCTGTAAACTTCTGTACTATAGCACTTGCACCGTCACACAATTTTATGCATTAATGCTTTCATACATTCATTTTGTCAAATATTAATTGAGAACCTACTGTGTGCTTTTCAGAGTTATAAGTGCTATGATACCATGATGAGTAAAGAAGGAAAATAAGATAATTGAACTCGAAGAAACTTCTGTTTACTTGGAAAGTTCATAGTATGTTTTTATCAGCTGAGACATTAGGCTGTTAGATTGCTGAGGACAGGGATTGAGCTTTATTCATTGTTATGTTCCCAGACTGTAGTGTAACTTGTAAAATTTAAGACATACTTATTTAAAGAACCAATGGATGAATAAATCAGGTATAAAGTATAAGTACCATAAAATGCAAAGAAAAAGAAATGTTGATGCAGGCTAAAGTATTTTTAGTTTACTTCATTGATCATTTGAGACTATCATTTGGAATTAAAAGCACAGAGTCTTAGAAAGAAAATAAAGGGGAAGAGGAAAAATTCAGGGCAGGAAAAAAAAAGCGTGACCAAAGTCATAAAATGGAGGTTTAGAACTCAAGTAATATTCATGAATACAGATGACAACAATTATAGCCATTAGAGAGATAATAATACAAAGATAAATTAGGAACAATTCGTGAAGAAATTTATTTATTTTAGTATTAACTTTACATAACATCTTATTTTCAGTAGCAAAATGTCTGGCTTATTCTGGGACTACTGAGAAAAATAAGCATATATATATAATATGTATATTTTATATCATATATTTAAAAACAGTATTTTAAGATATGCCTATGAAGAGATAATATGTTTGGCCTTTTAATATAAAAAGACCACATTCTAACTAGGGGAATAGTGAGTTCCTATTAGTCTATAAAGATTGACCTACTGACAGATTATCCATTCAATGGGAAGGTATTATATATAAATTGAATCTTTTCTAGGATTTTGGGTATTTGGTGGCCAATTATCCATATGTCTGACAAATTCATTTATATCAGTAGTTTAAATTTGAAAATGAGTGAGCAGACATAATGTATTACCAATAAAAAAAAAACATAAAATCAACTGGCCACATATGTATTGAAACTAGACTAGATATTTGATGGATGAATATACATGAAAAAAATTAAAACATAGTAAAAAAACTACAGTGTTACATTAGGCAGAGGAATACCTATTTTTATTTTTCTCAGCTTTTATCTTTTTTCCTCCTAATTTAAAGAATGTATAGAGAAGAGAAATCTTACTAGGACACAGAATTCCCCAGAGCGTCATACAGCCAAGGACCATAAATATAGCCAAGGTCTTGTTGTAACATTTTCCTGATTATATGTTCATTTGTTCTTTTTCCTTGGTCAATGCCTAGAACTGTGCGTAAGTGATTGGATATATGAAACAAAACATGATTATGTTATCCCATAGCATGGTCAAATAATTTTTTTGTTGTTGTTATTGACAGGGAGTCTCACTCTGTCACCCAGGATGGAGTGCAATGGCATGATCTCGGCTCACTGCAACCTCTGCCACCCAGGTTCAAGTGATTCTCGTGCCCCAGCCTCCTGAGTAGCTGGGATTACAGGCACACACCACCACGCCCAGCTAATTTTTGTATTTTTAGTAGAGACAGGGTTTCACCATGTTGGTCAGGCTGGTCTCGAACTCCTGACCTTGTGATCTTCCAGCCTCGGTCTCCGAAAGTGCTGGGATTATAGGCGTGAGCCACCGTGCCTGATCAAAGAATTCTTATAAGTAAATCATTACAAGCACTTGTTTGAAAAGTATATGCACACATATTTACACCAAAAACAGCCATCATTAGCAATCCAAATGCAAAAAGCAAGACTATAATTTCATACTTCATCATGTAACATTCAAAAGCAATTAAATTATAATCATTTTATATACATTTCCAGGGAGAAATATCTTTGAGACAGCACACTGGAGCAATATATAATGTATAAATAATTGAACTGAACAAAAAGCACTCATTTTTGAGTACTTCAAATGCCACAGATAAAAGAAAAATTTATCTCTATTGTGTATCTTTATTTAAACCTTTAAACTTCAGTGTAAATATCTGAGAGCAAAAAAGTGGGATAATTTTTCCTCTGAAAAAGACAAGTTGAAACAAAAATGATTCACAGAAGAATAATAAATTTAGGGAGAAATACCAAGCTTAATGTGGCCTCAATTATGGGAAAAACTGAAAAAAAAATTTCTCTAGGATTTTCTTCTTTAAATTTTCTGAAGCTTTATCAATATCTTTCAAGAACAATATGGATCAAATGAGATCCTTAGCCTTAATCAGGATTATATTCTAATAAAATGGACTTAATTCATTTAAAATGTTTTCTCTCTTCAGTAATCCTTATTTTAAATGAATGCTACAGATTCATGGAAACAAATAACTGAAACACAATTGGAGTCAAGTCTTGTTTTTTTCACACTGTTTCACCTCCATGTTTTATTTGTGGAGAATTCTTAATACAATAATGATTTTCCCTAGTGCCCACACTTTTGGAGCTGTCGTCTCTTTATCCTTTTGTTGGTGATGGCATGAAAATTGAAAACTAATTTTAGGCTATCAGCAATGACTCACACCTGTAATCCTAGGACTTTGGGAGGCTGAGGCAGGAGGAATACTTAAAGCCAGGAGTTTGAGACCAGCCTAGGTGACATAGTGAGACCCTGTCTCCAAATAAAAAATTTAAAAAGAGATTAGCTGGGTGTGGTAGCAAACATTCATATTCCTAGCTACTCCAGAGGCTGAGGTGGGAGGATGACTTGAGACCAGGAGTTTGAGGCTGCACTGAGCCATGATTAGACCACTATACTCCAGCCATTTTGAGAAGTGTCTGTTCATGTCCTTTGCCCACTTTTTAATGGGGTTGTTTGTTTTTTTTCTCATAAATTTGTTTAAGCTCCTTATAGATTCTGGATCTGCAGGATGTCTGTTCACTCTGATAATAGTTTGTGTGTGTGTGTGTGTGTGTGTGTGTGTGTGTGTGTGTGTGTGTGTGCAGAAGCTCTTTAGTTCAATTAGATCCCGTTTGTCAATTTTTGCTTTTGTTGCAATTGCTTTTGATATTTTTATCATGAAATATTTCCCTGTGCCTATGTCCTGAATAGTGTTGCCTAGATTTTCTTCTAGGGTTTTATAGTTTTGGATTTTAAGTCTTTAATCCACCTTGAGTTAACTTTTGTATAAGGTGTAAAGAAAGGATCCAGTTTCAATTTTCTGCATATGACTAGTCAGTTTTCCTAGCACCATTTATTAAATAGGAAATCCTTTCCCTATTACTTGTTTGGTCAAGTTTGTCAAAGATCAGACGGTTGTAGATGTGTGGTCTTATTTCCGAGATCTCTATTCTGTTCCATTGGTCTATGTGTGTTTTTGTACCAGTACTACACTGTTTTGGTTACTGTTACCTTGTAGTGTAGTTTGAAGTTAGGTACCATGATGCCTCCAGCTTTGTTCTTTTTGCTTAGGATTGTCTTGGCTATATGGGGTCTTTTTTGCTTCCATATGAATTTTAAAGTAGTTTTTTCTAATTCTGTAAAGAATGTCAATAGTAGTTTCATGGGAATAGCATTAAATCTATAAATCACTTTGGGCAGTATGGCCATTTTCACGATATTGATTCTTTCTATCCATGAGCATGGAATGTTTTTTCATTTGTTTGTGTCCTCTCTGATTTCCTTGAGCAGTGGTTTCTAGTTTTCCTTGTTGAGGTCCTTCACTTCCCTTGTTAGCTGTATTCCTAGGTATTTTATTCTCTTTGTAGCAATTATGAATGGGAGTTCATTCATGATTTGGCTCTCTGCTTGTTTATTGTTGGTGTATAGGAATGCTTGGAATTTTTGCACATTGAGTTTGTATCCTAAGACTTTGCTGAAGTTGCTTATCAGCTTAAGAAGCTTTGGGGCTGAGATGATGGGGTTTTCTAGATATAGGATCATGTCATCTGCAGAGACAGTTTGACTTTCTCTCTTCCTATTTGAATATGATTTATTTCTTTCTCTTGCCTGATTGCGCTGGCCAGAACTTCCAACACTATGTTGAATAGGAGTGGTAAGAGAGGACATCTTTGTCTTCTGGTGGTTTTCAAGGGGAATGCTTCTGGCTTTTGCCTTTTCCTATTCAGTATTCAATATGATATTGGCTGTAGGTTTGTCACAAATGGCTCTTATTATTTTGAGATATGTTCCATCAATACCTAGTTTATTGAGAGTTTTTTTTTTTAACATGAAGGGATTTAAATTGTATCAAAGGCCTTTTCTGCATCTATCGAGATAATCATGTGGTTTTTGTTTTTAGTTATTTTTATGTGATGGGTTACATTTATTGATTTGCATATGTTGAACCAGCCTTGCATCCCAGGGTTAAAGCCAACTTGATCATGATGGATAAGCTTTTTGATGTGCTGCTGGATTTGATTTGCCAGAATTTTATTGAGGATTTTTGCATTGACATTCATCAGGAATATTTGCCTGAAGTTTTCTCTTGTTGTTGTATCTCTACCAGGTTTTGATATCAGGATGATTCTGGCCTCGTAATGAGTTAGGGAGAAGTCCCTTATTTTCAATTGTTTGGAATAGTTTCAGAAGAAATAGTACCAGCTCCTTTTTGTGCCTCTGGTAGAATTCAGCTATAAATTTGTCTGATCCTGGGCTTTTTTTTGGTTTTTATTACTGCCTCAATTTCAGAACTTGTTATTGGTCTATTCAGGGATTCAGCTTCTTCCTGGTTCAGTCTTAGGGGGTGCATGTGTCCAGGAAGTTTTTCATTTCTTCTAGATTTTCTGTTTTATTTGCATAGAGGTGTTTATAATATTTTCTGATAGTAGTTTGTATTTCTGTGGAATCAGTGGTGATCTCCCCTGTGTCATTTTTTATTGTATCTTTTTTATTGTGATTCTTCTCTCTTTTCTTCTTAATTAGTATAGTTACTGGTCTATCTATTTTATTAATTTTTTAAAAAAACCAGCTCCTGAATTCATTGATTTTTTGAAGGGTTTTTTTGTGTCTCTATCTCCTTTAGTTCCACTCTGATCTTGTTTTTTTTTTTTTTTTTTTTTTTTTGTCTTCTGTTAGCTTTGGGGTTTGTTTGCTCTTGGTTCTCTAGTTCTTTTACTTGTGATGTTAGGGTGTCGATTTTAGATCTTTCTAGCTTTTTGATGTAGGTATTTAGTGTTATAAATTTCCCTCTTAACATTGTTTTAGCTATGTCCCAGAGATTCTGGCACATTTCCTCTTTGTTCTCATTTGTTTCAAAGGCCTTCTTGATTTCTGTCTGAATTTCATTTTTTACCCAGGAATCATTTAGAAGCAGGTTGTTCAATTTCTATGTAGTTGTATGGTTTGGGGCAAGTAACCTATACTTAATTCTTCAATGTAATGTTTTGAAAATTATCACTGGCAGTGTAAAAAAATTTTTGCTTTTCAGTAAAATTAAAATGACCACTTCTGTAAAGTAATTGGCCAATATGAAGTCTCACCAAGCAAAAGAGGTGAAACTGCTCTAATTCATTAATTTTAAAACATCAGCACCTATCTCAGGTTCAGGTACACAACAGACAGTCAATAAGTGTTTATTGAAGTGCTTTTCATTTTGATTATAAGCCTCCCTCAGCTGCTTTGACAAAGGATCAATTATTTTTGCTTTTTACTTTCAAGTTATTATATTATATATAATATTAACATAATGCATTATAAATATAATCAAAGTTTGATTATTGCTTCTAGCTTTTCTCAAAGGTCATACGAAGAACTGCCATATAAATTGATCATTACATTTGTTGTAAAGATTTTGTTAAAGATACTGCTGATTCTGTTTCTTCCATGTCTTTTTTGTAATAACTCCATGATGAATTACTTTAAGAATTCAATGTTAGAAAAAGTCTTTCTTCAGCAGAATTATTATGCTTTCTACTTTTCAATAATGCACACAGTAGGTTTTATATAAGCATATGTTAAGCAAATGAATAAAAACCTGTATAACTGATTACAGCACTTTGAAGAGATCTCATTTGGGGCTCAGACAAAAATGAGAACAATCATAAGAACTATATGCTTCTTTACTGCTATCATATTTTTGGTTTTGTTTCCCTCAATCTTGAAATTTTTCTTATATATGTATTTCAGTAAATATTAATATGTTTTGTTTTCAGTAAATATTAATATGTGTTTTTTTAATTTACCTGATATATTTAATATAAAACGAGGGCAGAAACTTGAAATAAATAAGCATGAAGCAATTTTTCATTCCATAAGTTGTGATAATGGAAGTGTAGGTAATCTTAAACACAAACTTATGCACAAATAATTTATGTTAAATTTAATTCAGTGTGTGGCTTTTCTTTTATTAAATATTTATTATTGCATTGTACCTTGTGGCTAATGAAATTAGCTTATAATTCTCAGAGTTCAGAAAAAAATGTGAGAAAAATGTCCCCAAGACAAGCAAAGGAAACATTTTCTGTGATTAATCTTTTTTTTTTTTTTTTTTTTTTTTTTGAGACGGAGTTTCACACTTGTTGCCGACGCTGGAGTGCAATGGTGTGATCTTGGCTCACTGCAACCTCCACCTCCCAGGTTCAAATGACTCTCTTGTCTCAGCCTCCCGAGTAGCTGGGATTACAAGCACATGCCACCACACCTGGCTAATTTTTGTATTTTTAATAGAGATGGGGTTTCATCATATTGGTCAGGCTGGTCTCAAACTCCTGACCTCAGGTGATCCACCCGCCTCGGCCTCCCAAAGTGCTGAGATTACAGATGTGAGCCACCACACCTGGTCAATTAATTCTTAAATAACAATAACTGACAATTTTTGAGTGCTTATTATGCCTCATTCATCACTCTTGATTGTTTTTGTATATTATTTCATTTATGAGATAAAAACTGTCGTTATTTTCTTTTTCAGACCAAAAAAAAAAAAAAATAGGCCCAAAGTGGTTAAGTAGATCTATTGAGATCACAAAACTAGAAAGTATTGAAGCTGGAATTCAAAATCAGGCAGTGTAACACCAGAGTTTACAATCATATTCATGCAGCCTGAAACTGCCTCACATGAGATATTTTAATTTATCCAAAAATTGTATATAGATGGTCTACTATTTTCCAGGTATAAAACAAGCACTGGCCTCCTAAAGTGCTGTAATTCCAGCTCTTTGGGAGGCTGAGGCAGGTGAATCACCTGAGGTCAGGAGTTTGAGACTAGCCTGGCCAATATGGTGAAACCCTGTGTCTACTAAAAATATAAAAACTAGCCGGGCATGGCGGTGAGTGCCTGTAATCCCAGCTACTTGGGAGGCTGAGGCAGGAGAATTGCTTGAACTCAGGAGACGGAGGTTGCAGTGAGCCGACGTGGTGCCACTGCACCCCAGCCTCGGCAACAGAGTGAGACTCTGTCTCAAAAACAAAGCAAAACAAAAAACAAACAAACAAAAACAAAAAACAAACAAAAACAAACAAAAACAAAAAACAAACAGAAAAAAACAAGCACTGGCAATATAACAATCATCCACAGAAGAAAAATTGAGAAATTATTATACTTTATAAATTCATCATTACTCTGTCTATTTCTGTCTACCCAAATGCAAACTAAAAATGACAAACAAGAAAATAATGTCCATTTGAGGTTTAATTAAGGTTTTTACATTTTAGTTATGTGTTCGATCACAGAACAAACCAAAGCACCTGTGAGTGTCAGTTTGTTTCACAAATAAAAATTTCTTTTTTGATATAATGACTGAATAGATTTAATTTTCTTTCTGTCAGTCTGCATTGTTGATCTCATAAATGCATTTGCTTTGCTGTTTGCTTTTCCCTACATTTAATATATTTTTATGCAATACTCTTTCCAATTTTACAGGATAAACTACCAGACGGCAGGGACCCTTTGTTTCAAGCAAGCTCAGTTCATGGCCCAAGTGGGTGCTTGGTTAATAACTTTGAGCGTGACTCTAGTAAATTGGCAAAGTTTGAAAATGAAAGCTATTTTCAAACAGATGGAAACTGACTGGTAAGACAGATTTAACAGTTAATATGAAAGAACCAATTTCCTTGACAAAGAAACAGTGGGTAAATCGGAGCCACAGGGACAGCTTTAAACACCACCTACCTAAGAGAAACCCTCAAAGGAAACAGTTTATTTTAAAAGGAATTCAAAACAGACTGTGCTTATTTCTTTTCCTGTCAGATACTCACATCATTTGAAAACTATTAATAAGTGACAGGAGTGCTGACAGTAATGTTCCAGATACTTAGCAAAAGTAGCCAAGCATCTGTTTTTGCCATTGAAACATTAGATAAGGATTTTTGTTTCCCATCAAGGTATTTCTACAGAAATTTAGCTCGTAAAATTTTGTATTTTCAGCTGCTGATAATGTATTGGAATCTGATGCCGGCAAGACAGGTATGAGGCTGAGACTATGTCCTTCTACATCAATTTGAATAAGCTCAGTGGCTATCTTGCTATATCAATCATCAATAGTCCTAAAGACATCCACAGGCTAGAGGATTGCATTCCCACCTCATTGGCTATTACATTTAGTGACGACGTCCTTGACTAAGATGATTGAGATAGAAAAATACATCATAAATCATATATGGGTTTCATGATTTTCCTGCATAAAATAAGCCGTTAATTATCTATTCTAGGATTCTAAAGACAAAATAGGAGGGCCCAGCATCATGAGACCATGCGCGCATGATTTCTACTGTCTGCTATGACAGTTTCTTCCAGAACATTAAAGATTCTATCACAAGTTTTGTCCTCAGAAGCTGCCAACTTCCTCTTAAAAAATAAACAAAAACAAAAATCCTCTGGAATTCTCATCCATTTTGGAAAAATTTATAATTGAAAGTCTGTTGAAGAAATGTTCAATTTCTTCTTTCTGATGTTCTTTCGTACTAATTTCACTCCCTGAATAGTAAATAGAGACTTCCTCCTCATGAGAGCAATTACGAAACTTGTTATAAACACACAAGTGACTTGTAAAAGCAATGTAAACATTAAAGATAACTTAACTTCCTAAAAGACATTTGAAAAGGTCTTCTGAAAACATTAAGAGATGAGGAGGTAATGAAAATGCAGGAGATCTTTGATGATAATGTTGTTTGCTAGAGAACGGTATGAAATAGAAGTCAGGACAATGTCAGAGAGAACATTATTTACTGAAATCTGAAAACAACTTCATTGCAACACTGAGAAAGTTTCATTTTTAGGTTCCATAACCCAGTGTGATCAGAGGATATTTGGATACTGAAGGAACAGGAAATAAAGCAGAGTCATTACTGAGTCTGCTTACCTGATGAAAAATTTTACACCACTGCCACAAAAATGAAGTTCATATCTACATATCCAAAGTAAGTTTTAGCAAGGAGCAGAATTGAATATTTCATTCAATCCATTATTCAACAAATATTCCCTACCCTGTGATCATTTTATTTTATTGATTGGGAACAATATTAATCACTTAAAATATATGTACTTTGAATTCAGACAGACCTGGACTTCTGCTCTAGTTCTACCTTATACTAATAATAGCTGGATCTTGGGTACATGTGGAGGGTTGAATTATTTGCACCAATAATTTATCTATCTGTATCTATACGCTGTGCCAAGCTGCCTTTTGTCCCAGTAGAGATGAAACATATCACTGTTTTCCACTGATGTTGGACTATAGCATGTGTCTGTCATTGGCCGATGGATATTAACATTTGTGATACAAGCAGAAGTTTGACATGTGCTTAACATAGTTGAAATGGTTTGGCTTGCCTTTTCATACTTCTGTTACCACCAAGAGAAGAATATTCCTCTCCTAGCCCACTGTCCAAAGAAAGATGCTACAGAATAGAGCTGGATTCAGTCTGCAGCTTAACCAAGCCCAGCCTAGAGCAGTTGCCTCTCAGGTAATCCCCAGCTAACTGACAAATGCATGAGAGAAAATAAATGTTTTAAGCCATTGAACTTTTGAAGTTGTTTGCTATGCAGCAGTTATAACTGATACAGCATGTAACTCAATCATTCTTAGGCCCAGTTTCTACATCTGAGTAAAATAGTTTCCAAAATGAGAACAATAGAAATACATAATACATAGGATTACTATCATAATTATTGATGCTTTAAACACATATGTGTAAACATTGAAAACATTAGTTGCATTTCTATATACTAACAATGAATACATAGACATTAAAATTAAAAATACAATAATATTTACATCACTCAAAAAAATTTAACTGTAAATTTACCAAAAATGTAGAGGACTTGTATGCTGAAAACTACACAATGTTTATGACAGAAATCACCTAATATCTAAATAAATGGAGAGACATGGTATTCATGAATTGGAAGACCAAAAATTAATAAAGACATGCATTCTACCCAAAATGATATACAGTTTTAACGTAACTCCTATCAAATTCCTTTGGATATGAACAAGATTGTTTTAAAATTTATATGGAAATATACAAAATAGAAAAGCCAACAAATGTGAAAAAGAGGAATAAAATAGGAAGACTCTGTCTACCTAATTTCAAGAGGTATAATATAGCAACAGCAGTCAAGACTGCAGGATATTTGTGCAGAGACAAACACACAGATAAATTGAACAGCACACGGGAACCAGAAATAGACCAATACAAACATGCCCAAAACAAATTTGACAAAAGTACAATTCAATTGAGGAAAGATAGATTTCAACAAATAGTGCTAGAGCAAGTGGATATCCATAGACAAAGAAGAAAAAAAGAAGCTTGGTCTAAGTCTCACATTTCAAGCAAAAATTAACTGAAAATGGAGAACAGACTTATATTCAAGATGTAAAACTGTAAGCCAAAGCAAAATAGGAAAAAATTTTCAGACTCTAAGGCTAGAAAAAAGGCACACCAAAAGCACAATCTATATAAGTGAAACTAAATCAATTGTACTTTATCAAAATTAAAATATTTTGCTCTGTCTGTAAAAAAATAAATACATAAATCCCGTTAAGAGGATGAAAAGATAAGCTATAGAGTAGGAAAAAATATTTGTTAACCACATGTATGACAAAGGACTAATATCTAGAATATATACACACTCTCAAAACTAAAGTTAAAAAAATTCGATAATAAAATGGGAAAAGACATAAAGAGATATTCTACTGAAAGCATACACGAATGGCAAAAATGTACATAAAAAGATATTCAACATCATTATCACTGGGAAAATGCAAGTTAAAAACCACATATATATTTGTACACACATATAGCTAATATATATACACCACTAGTATATATATTGTCACTAGTGTATATATATATACACACACAGACACACACACATATATATATATATATATACACACACACCACTGGTATATATATTGCCACTAGTGTGTGTGTATATATATATGTGTATATATAGATGATATATACGAATATATATAATATATATTTTATATATTAGTGGCAATTTCAAATGCTGGCAAGGATGCAGAGAAATTGGGCCACTTACATATTGCTGTTGGGAATAGAAAATGGTACAGTCACTTTGGGAGACAGTTTGGAGGCTTCTTGAAAAAACTAAACACTACTCAGCAACTGTATTCTTGCACAGTTATCCCAGAGGAGTAAATGCTCACAGAAAAAGCTGTACAAAATTATTTATAGCAGTTTTATTTATAATAGACAAAAACTGGAAATAATTCCAGATGGCCTTCAACAGGTGAACAAGGAACAAACTGTGGTACATTCACACTGCCAACTACTTCTCAGCAATAAAAAGAAAATAACTATTGATACATGTAAGAAGCTGGACGAATCTCTAGAGAATTAGGCTTAGTGAAAAAAAAAGCCAATCACCAAAGGTCACATACTGTATGATTTCATTTTCTTAACATTTTTGAAATGACAAAATTATAGGAATGGAGAACAGATAAGGGATTACCAGGGCCTGGAATTGGCAGAGAGTGAAGTGTGGGTGACTATAGAGAGCAGCATGAGGGAATTTTGTGGCAATGGCAATGTTCTGTATCTTGACTGTCTCAGGGCCAATATCCTGTTTGTTACAATGCAGTGTAATTTTCCAAGATGTTGCCTTTGGAGAAAACTTAGAAAATGTATCTATAATCACTCTGTATCATTTTATCACTGCATGTGAGGCAGCAATGATCTAAAAATGAAACATTTAATTAAATATATTTATTTTAAATGTTTAAGATAAAATGGTATCTTTTCAGGTTTTCCAAAAACCGTAGTAAATGTAAATGGTAAATATAACTATTTTTCAACTAAAATGATTTTTTTGATCTTTCAATTTTAGATGGTTTGTCCAGGTGCTGAAAAAGTCTGATTTTTTTTTTTTCATTTTTGGTGAAAGAGAGATGCCTCAGCTCATTAGGCAGCTATTAGACTAGTGGACTCACTGTGCAGACATCAATACAGGCAGTCAATTGCAATCCCACGTCCCAAGGCTCTAAAATCAGACCAGCATTTCCTGGGCTAGTTCACTGTACACACAGTGCTTCTTTAGGCTCCCTTCCAGTCCAGAGGGTCACAGGTATACAGCAGTTTTAGTCTTACATCAAGGATTCTAACCCACTTAGAATTTGCTGAAGAAAAAACCTCTAATTCAAGACAAATTAGTGATTTTTTTCCACCTTAGAAGTAATTGAAATTTAAGTGTAACAACTCCTTTTGGTGAGGTATTTTAAAGGGTGAAAATCTCTGCTTAGCCTATATTAAACACTCAATAGTTACTAGTTTCTTTCCCATTAATGAATAAAATATCTTCAGAAAGTTCTCAAAAAAGAACACATACTCTCGCCTGCCTGTGATGATGAATTATATCTGATTTATTGCCTAAATAAACTGATAATGTTCCACTTAGAAATCTCAGATTAAGGTGAAACCAACTACCTCATTTTGGACTCACACCTTCTCATTGCCCTTCAAAGAATCTTGAGCCAGGAATCAACATAACTGATGACATTGTTACAAATAAGTCCATAGCGTTTTTCCCCTTTCCATTTTTAAAGTAGAATTTTACTATCATTCTTCTATAGGATATGGAGTCTAGCAGTTTTCTTTTACCATTATCAGATCTGGCTAATCTTTGACAGACTATTAAAAACCACAAATACAAATATAGACACAAGTCCATTAAGAAAAAAACAAGATATATCTGTACACACAAATGCAGGCTATTAAAAAACACAAGTACTCTAAATCCCTAACATCAGAGGGAATAGCCCAAAACTTAGTTTCTGTTGAGCCAGTACAATGGATCAGTTTTCTCTATTTTTTCTATATGTGAGGACTTGAGCAATTAATTTTTCTTCTATGGGCCTCAGTTTCCCAAAATGTACAAATAGATGTTGGTGAATATGCCGGACATATTTCATTCATTTTACAGTTTATTTTCCCACCTGTCCCTTTTCCCAGGTACCTGTCTGTGTGGGCTCCACCTAATTTCAGGCAGGAGTGCTGGACAGTGCCTCATACCCATGCTGTGTACTTCTCACTTGTGTCATGGTGCTTCCAATACGTGCTGGTCCTGATCAGAGATTGCACATGTGCAGATGGAAAAAGCAGGCAGTTATTAACTCCTGGAAAATTTTTGACCAATGTGAAATGGAATATGATGGATAAATTCTTTCTTCTTTCTCTGCATGTGCAGAACTGAGATACAGTTTATATCATTTATTGAAAAACTCTCACAATGGATTGAGAAATCAACTGTACTTGGCAGTGTCCAGCTTGATAATGCATCTCATATTGTCTCTTCATATGTTCCTAATTCATTTAATGTGATGGTTAACTTTGTCTGTCAACTTGACTGGATTGAGGGATCCCAGTAAAATATTATTTCTGGGTATATGTGCCAGGGTGTTTCAGGAAGAGATTAGCAGCCGAGTCAGTAGACTGAGTAAGGATGATCCACTCTCGCCAAGATGGGTGGATATTACTGAGTCCATTGAGGGGCTGTAAAGAACAAAAAGGCAGATCAAAGGTGAATTATTTCTCTCTTCTGGAGCTGGAACATTCATCTTTTCTTGCCTTGACACTTCAGAACGTCATATTTCCAGGCCTTTGGATTCCACGACACAGCAGCACCTCAGATTCTCAGGCCTTCAGCCCAGGACTGAGAAGGATGCCATTGACTCCCCAGTTCTCAGGCCTCTTGACTCTGACATCTACCACTAGCTTTCCTGGTTTTCCAGTTTGCAGATGGCATATGTGGACTTCTTGGGCTCCATAATTGCAGGAGCCAGTTCCCAAAGTAAATCTCATATATCTACGTGTATATATCCTGTTGATTTTGTTTCTCTGGAGAACCCTGAATAATACCTTTCCTTTCCTCTCACTTCCCGGGATTGTAATTCCTGAGCCCTTAGCACAGTCTCTTCCTTTTGGGGCACCCAGGCAAAAACAGTTGGTAAGAGGAACAGCAATAAAAAACCTCAGGATGGAATTTTGCAGAAAGACTAGTCACCAATAGCATGGCAAAAACTCCCCATTGCTGGTGATATTATAATGACTAAAGCTTGCCCCTGAGACTAATTGCTATAAGGAACATATCAACATCTAGTATGGGGATGTGGCATATGAACTACATGACAGCAATAGGAAATTGAAGGATTGTAAAGTATATTTTTTGACTTTTGTTTTTAACTACTTTGAAAGCACCAATTTTACAAAAATAGGCTCTGAAAGTCAGCTTCCAGCTAAAGGCAAACTCTGAAAGACAGAAAGCCTGTGACAGCAACTCACAAAATGCACTTGTTCTTACAATCCTCACATGCCACTCCTATTGCCTTCAGGCTGGCATTCGACATCACATCCCAGACAAGCCCAGTGGGTAAGTACAACTCTAGTTAATGAAAGAAGTCACTCACATGCTGAAGGAATTAGACTCTGCCTGTGTGCACTGCTGGTGACTGGAAGCAAATGTAAGAGTAAATCTTGTGGGTTAGAAAATAAGGCTAGACTACATGTGGGCTATAGAGTAAGTTATTTACATGGGCCACTCACCCATGACTGGAGCTTTGATGTTCTAACAAGGGCATATATTTTTTTGGCAATAACTTCTTGAAACATGCTCTGAAGATGGCCAATAGATAAAATACTTCCTGAAATATGCTGAGAAAGTAGTCAGTGAGGTCAAGAGAAGTGGGAGCGTTATAATGAAATCACTATGTTAGACTTGAGAATCCACCACCTAGCTATGTTCCTTAGTAGGTCCAGTGATACTCTTATTACTAAGAAAATAGGTGATCATTGAAAAGCTTGAAAGTGTCTGTCTTTTGTAGCACAATAATGGGAGATGCTTCCTTGGTACTGTCTCCCTAGTAATAAAGGGAGTAGCAGATTCTGGAATGGTGGTGATCTGGAGGCTGTGTATAACCGTCAGAGGTAAAGTAAATGCAATTTCCATAATGGGCAGCAAAGCAGAGTAGCAAAAAGGGATATTTGATCCATAGAAGTCTGTGGCAATGAACAGCAGACCATGATAGTCCCAGTAGTGAGACAAACGGGCAGTCAATCTGGGTGTTGCTAGAGTTGTGTACTAATATTAATTTTGAAAAATCAAATGCTGATAAGCAGAATTTTGAAAAATCAAATGCTGAGAACTGGAGCATTTCATCCATGTTCTAGATCTATTCAGATTCTAGATCTAAGTTTGTCAGATGCAGATTGAAGCTGAAGTCAAAAGTCTTTGAGAAAGCACTTTGTAACACCACTGCAAGGAAATATGGTAAATATTACTTCAATCCTTCCTGAAAGAAATCTGAAGCCATTTGTTAAAATAATTGTGCATTGGGAAAGGGGGAATATTTAGATTTTTTGGGGCTTGACAGATGCAAGGTTTGCGCTCATACTGGTTCCAGAAAGCTGAAAATGCCATCATGCTTCACTAGGCAGAGAGAAACTTATGGAAACCAGGTGATGAATGAATTTTTGGTCTATGTGCCCAAGTGGTTCCCATTGCCCATATGTGTGACCAGGATAGATATACTTATCGGCTATCATAAATATTTTGCTGGTTTTTTGACCTCTGAGCTAAGACTCATGCCAGAAAATCCTAAATGGGAGCTCATGAAGCTTTCCCCAGTTAAGAGAGAAAACAAAAAAATGTCATATCCTAGAAAGGACTGCAAAGGTTATCACTTCCAACAAAATCATAAAGAGATTTCATCATGTCTCAAAAACAAAATCAAAACAAAACAAAAACAAGGAAAAGATGAATTATGGCAGGAAATAAAGCCTGTTGTACTGGATACAGTAATTTCACAGAAGCAGATCAACACAGCTTCTGGCTCTTGGTTTATAGCTAGGGATCTGGCAAATATGTTCTTGATTGCATTAGTAAGGAAGGTAGGAGCCATACACCTTCACATGACAGTGATGCAGCACATGAGCACTCATTTGCTCCAGGGCATTGTTAACACTCTTGCTTTCTGTCATTGTAGTGTCTGCAGAGAACTTGGTCATCTTGGAATTTCACAGTATGGTGCTGGCCCACTAAATGATGGATCATACTATTAGGTCTCAGTGAGCAGTAAGTGGTGGTACTCTAGATGTCCCAGCAAGACACACATGTCAGAAAAGGGTTCTAAACTCCATGTAAAGATTCAGAAGCTTGCACTATTGTGAGTATTTTTTTAGGATAGAGCTATCAAAGGTAATCCTCTTACTTATCCTCTATAGAAGAAATGATAAATTGTTGCCCCTCACATCACCTACCGCTAAGAAAGTGGCCTCTTTAGATTTTGATGGTAGCATAGACTGCTCTTGGTAATACAGCTCCAATCCATTTTGGGGTGATATGGGAGGCTTCCATATTTGAGGCACTCAGACAGTTAAAATTCTGTAGTAAATCCAGTCTGCATTACAAGTGGTTCTGCCACTCAGGACATTTCAGCTAAGCTAATATTGCTAGAGGTAGTTTCTGTCAAGCCATAGTATGAGAGTTAGAGTGAAGGCTCCTAAGCTTCTTTAGCAAGGCTATACATTCTGGGGCAGGGAACATCTCTGTGTTTGAAAACTGGTCCTGGTATGCTACTGGATCCTTGGTTGTGGGAGGAGAGCTGATCACCTGACCTTGGTACATCCAGTGATAGTGGAAGTGGGTCTGCCCATCTTTGGCTGAGTATTGTAGATTCCATTGTGTCATAGGTAAGGCAGACACAGTCATGGTCTATAAACACAGAGAAAATTTGGGAATGAGTCTATGCAGTTCCAAAACCAGGATTAAATTATACAAAAAACCAGTTCAGAAGCCGATATTGCATCATTGTCTCTCTTCAATTTATTGTTATAATTTTATTGGTTATTAACATTAACCAGATATTGGAGGAGGAAAAACTCAGCCTAGTTCGTTGATGTTGAAGCTTGACCCAAATGGACTACTAGGAAATCTTAACCACACTCATGGAAAAGCCATAAAGGAGTGTGTTGAAGGGAGATCCTCCCAGTGGACAGAGCTGTAAAGAATCCTTTAGCCATCTTCTTTATACACAGAAAAACGTGGTGTGAATTGCATATATACATGAGCTCTTGGGAAGTAGCATAGTTTGGTGGGTTACCCAGGGACCTGGATGCAATGAGATTCAGAGAACAGAGACAAAGAAAAAGAAAAGAAGTATATGAATTGACCTATTTAGTGAACAGAAAGTATGTCTATTTTTGTGTCTTAAGTTAATATCCTTAAAAAAAGTCTACTGTGGGCAGGGCTCGGTGGCTCATGCCTGTAATCCCAGCACTTTGGGAGGCCAAGGTGGGTGGATCATGAGGTCAGGAGATCAAGACCATCCTTGCTAACACAGTGAAACCCCGTCTCTACTAAAAATACAAAAAATTAGCCGGGCATGTTGGCGGGCACCTGTAGTCCCAGCTACTCAGGATGCTGAGGCAGGAGAATGGCGTGAACCTGGGGGGTGAAGCTTGCAGTGAGCCGAGATCGTGCCACTGCACTCCAGCCTGGGCAACACAGCAAGACTCCGTCTAAAAAAAAATGTCTACTGTGTAGGAGTCTTCTTACAATGAGACGATAAGATGATTCATTTCATGAAAGCCAGAAAGGCTTTCTTCTTGGTTATCTTAGTGGTAATGCAATAAGCCCATGAGAAGAGTGAGCGTGGTGATGTGGTTTAAGGTTGTACACATGCCCAATAATATGATCTTCCTCTCACCAAGACTAATGGAGCCATTACCATTGCTGAGTGTCCAACTTTCCAGCAGCTGAGACCAATAATAAACTTTGTAAGCATCACCATTCTTCAAGGAGACCAGCCGCTTGGTAGTAAGTTCAATGTATTGGACCCCTCTAATGTAGCACCACCCAACCCCCCAGAAATATGACAGTGAATTTTCATACCAAAACTGATATCTACTATAATTATGGTGTGTTTTTTTCCATCCTATAATTGCCAGAACAGGAAAAATCTTCAGAGGACTTATAGGATTTCGTAACTTATTGACATGGTATCATATATAATATTGCCTTGGGCCAACAGAACCATTTTATAGCCACAGAGGTGTGAGGGAAGGTCTCATAGGATCCATTGGTCTTGATAAGTGGCTCTTACCTCATCATGCCTCCCACACATCATCATTCATAAAAGCTTCCTAATTCAAAATGTGGAATGGCATGTTAAAGGATCAGCTATGGCACTATTTCAAAGACAAAAGCCCTCAGTGTTGGGATACTGCTCAAACAATACACTAAACATATTCCAGCATGACTGAAAAATTTTATCTTGAAAATGTTGGTAGTCCTAGGAAACATTCAAGTATCACATAAAAGATTCAGAATCACTGACTCATTCAGCTTTTCATGGGTGGTTTTCTTTTCAATTACTGACTCTAATGAAAGAGTAAATTATTCTCTTAATGATAGTTGAAAATAACTGCTTAGGTTTTTATGTGGAAAAAAAGAAAGCATTTTAGTGGTCATTATTTCCTATCAATATTTTTTTTTGTTTTGTTCTTCTTTCACAGGACTGTCCCTCAAGGGAATTTTATTCCTTAACAAAGCTCAGGAAATAAAATAGGCCAAGTATTGAAAGAAATTTTTATTTCCATCCTGTATTAGTTTTCTATTGCTGCTGTAAAAAAATAACACAAACTTAGTGGCTTAAAACAACTGCCATCTATTATTGCCCAGTTTCTGTAGGTTAGAATTCCAGTAGGCACTGTAGTCTGTGCTTAAGTATTACAAGGCTGAAATAAAGGAATCAACAAGACTATGTTCCTTTCTGGAGGTAGAGGAGAATCCATCTCATTGTTCATTCAGGTGGTTGACGGAATTTATTTCTACGCAATTGAAGAACCAAAGTCCATTTCTTTATTGGCTGTGAGCTGGGAGTCATTCTCAGCTTCTAGAAGCCACCTATGTTCACTGGCTTGTGGCCCCTGCATCTTAGAGCAAGTAATGGTAGATGGAGTCCCTCTCACTCTTAAAATCTCTCCTACCTGTTCTTCAGCCATTGCATCTCCATGGCAGACTCTTCTGCCTTCCTCTTCTATTTTTAAGGGCTCTTGTGATTACACTGCGCTCATCCAGATAATCCAGGATAACCTTTCTATCTTAAGACTCTTAATCATAATTCCTTTTACAAAGTTCCTTTTGTTATGTAATAGAACATACATGGGAGTAAAAGTAAGGGCAAAGATCAGGAGGGCTAAAGCTCTTTTGACTACATACACCCAGGTCATTCTGCCAGCCAAATTCTAGGACCTTGTTTTATTCTTAAAATAAATTTATACTCTAGAACATTAATATGGAAATCCTATGAGTTTAAGAGACTCGGGTTAATCATGAAAGGAGAAATTCCCTCTCTTTGGTGCCCTGGTAATTTAATGCATGAAAGCAATGTACTATAGTAACATTAAGAATCTTTCTTCTGAAAAAAAAAAAAGGTTATGAAACAATCAGTTTACCGGAAGAATTAATTTTGAGCTGGGTACACCTATTTTTCAGGATTGTGACATTAAATTTCTTAAAACAATGCCCTGGAAATCTTTGCCTATCATCGAGTATTTGAGCATTCCCTACTCACATATCCCTGCCCCATTTGAAAACAACTGGATGATGACATCTTTAGGAATTATTCTACCTTAAGTACCCCAGAATTTTTCAGTTCTGTCCCTGAATGAATGAAGCACTATTATTTTTCAAAGAAATCATTGAAACTAGAGGAGAGCTAATCTGCCAAGCCAAATATTTTGAAGTGGGTAGATCTAAAGTTCTCATACAGGAATATTGTAGATATAAACAATAACTGGAATGGCTATCAGATAAAAATATTGTTGAATTCCATGAGTAGATGATGTAATAACCAATGGACTGAAAATTTTAATTTCAGGAACTTGAAAGATGGTTTAAAGCTAAACCATCTTTACAGCTGAATTGGATTAATTTAATTCACTAGTGAGTTCTACATTTGATGTTTGTATTAGTCTGTTTTCACACTGCTATAAAGAACTACCCGAGACTGGGTAATTTATGAATAAAAGCGGTTTAATTGAGTCACAGTTCCATAGGCTTAACAGGAAGCATGGCTGGGAAGCCTGAGGAAACTTACAATCATGGCAGAAGGCAAAGGGAAAGCAAGGCACATTCTTCACATGGTTGCAGGAGAGTGAGGGAGCAAACAGGGAAGTGCTACACATTTTTAAACCATCAGATCTCATGAGAACTCACTGACCATCACAAGAACAGTAAGGGGGAAATCTGCTCCCATGATCCAATCACCTCCCACCAGGCCATTCCTCCAATACATGGGGATTACAGTTCAACATGAGATTGGGTGGGGACATAGAGCCAAACCTCACAATGTATTAGACATGGGCAAGAACCATTTGAGCTTTCATCATAGAGAATGTTTTTCCAGAGGATCAAGTTAACTAAAAGACTTATCTCTGGAGGCACGGCTTGGCTCTACTTTTCCTAACTTAACTACATCATCAACCACATAGAAAATTTGTAACATCAAGATGTCTGTTTATAGAGTTCTATTGCAAAATAGAGATATGACGTTAACTATTGTCTTCCCAATTCCTAGTGCTTATCATGCACTATGTATGATGACCTATGCATTCACTATTAGAATATAGACACAGCCAGCACTGGATATTTTTCCTGGACCATAGTTGGACTTTTTTCTTCATTGCTTGGTCAATGGAGGATGCTATGGGACCAAAATTACACTGTTCAATAGGGGAGCCCCTGGCTACAGGTGCTATTGAGTACTTGAGTTATAGTTAGTCTGAACTGAGATGTGCTGCAAGTTTAAAATGCATACTGGATTTCAAAAACTTAGTTCAAATTTTTTAAAATGAAAGTATTTCATTAAAAACATTTTACATTGATTATATGTTGGATAATAATTTCATCCATATTTGGGTAAATAAAATATATTGTTGAAATTAATTTTATCAGATTATTCACATATATTAATGTGGCTATTAGAACATTAAACATTACAAATTGGCCCACATTGTATTTTCATTTGTTGTTATCGCTGGTACAGACCACAGTGAGACTCCAAAAGTCATTTTTTCAACCATGCTATGTATGTCCCTAGCAGTCTTGTTTTATGACAAGTGCTCAGTCTTCTTAAAGGTCTTTCTCCTCCTCCTCTACTCCTCATCAAAGGCAGAGTCACACTGGTCCAGAAGGCTAGTAGTTCAAAAGAGATTGCTGGCCTCTCTTTACCTTACTATTTTCCAACATCCATTCAGCAAATCCAAGGCTTAATTATTATTTGTATAAAGTTTTCTTAGAGAGATTAATAAAATTCAGTGATACTTGAAACCAAAATATTCTTGTGATCCAGTTGTCCTGAACAGTGTGAGGTTTTTAATCTTGATTTTTAATCATAGTATTTGCTCTTCATAAACAAGATGATACTTAACTCTCATTTCTTCATTTCCCAAAGCAAGACAGGCACACGAAAAACTTATTTTATTTTATTCTCTATGAGGATGAGTTTGATGTGACTGAAAAAAGTAATCAGTACAGAACTGCCTAAACTTTTAGCCCTAGGTAGAGATAAATTCCATCTTTGATAATCATCTACAACTTCTGAATAACTGCTTCTTAGGTATGAGATCAGCCTGGTGCCTTGGCTCTATCCATGGACAGCAGCTGGTCAGACAATTCTGTATGCAGCTTTGACTACAGTGCTACAAAGATTTCTCAAGGAGAGAAAGAAAGAATTGCAGCCCAAATCACAGCCAGGCTTGTTTCACCAGCCTTCTTGAGAACTGTCAAAATGGGTCTATAAAAGAGCAAGTGAATTGCAAAGCAATGCCAAATATGAAAGACTTGAATCCAAATCAGTAGAATTTCTGCATGTAGTAAAGTACATTAAAGGACTATGATCTGTATACAGAGACAGAAATGTTAACAGGCCAAAAGTTTTAGTAATTTAGGGGAAAAGGCAGAAAAATACATGGTGGAACAAGATCCCTTTAATGACATTGGAGTCTGTCGAATGGTATAACTTTGGCCTACGCACACATATCCAAGATCACACAAGGCTAGAAGTCATATCCAGGCAAGCTGAAGGACAGGGATGCCCAAAGAAGGGGAGGCAAAAGATCAAAAGATAAGTGGACAGGTAAGTAGACAAGAAAATGCAAGTAGAGGGCAGAGCAAGAAGGTGATTCAACATTCAGAGTAGAAAGTGACAATCTGATTCAACATTCAGAGTAGAAAGTGACAATCAGCCAACCAAACACACACAAGGAAGATATGTAGGAACTGATGTTACTATTAAGGCAAGAATGTTTCATTTAACATTCCAAGAAAGTAACTAGAAGTGAAGGTGATGACAAAGCCAATTACCTAACGGATATGGGGCCCTATTGTAACATAACAATTTTAGTGACAAGGCAAATCCTCATAGACACAGAAGTGAAGTGTGGTCAATCTGAAGAAAGGCTTGAGGAAACATGAGGCTGAAGAGGTGGGTGGGGACTGAGATGGGAAGATTCTGACAGGCAGAACTGCTCAGAGTTGGGAACACACAGTTGGCTGTCACCTGCAGTGGTTTCTCAGTGCCTCACAACTTGGTAGATGTGTTATATTTTACTGGATTATGACAACATTTGGGATCTGCTAGTAGGGTGGGGTAGGGAGTCATATCCTGAATTGCAATTTTTTCCTTTCATTCAAAATACTCTGGTGCTCATGCATTTACTGACACCATTCCTGGTGGTGGCTCAGCTCAGGAGGTGGACATTTCCAGGACTCTGTGGTCCATGGTCTTGTTCTGCTGCTTGGTGTCTGGTGATGGTCATGCAGGACATCAAGTAGCAGATGAATCAGGTATGCCCCATATACAGCCAGAATCGACAACATAATTATAGTTTACAGATTAATTATCATTCCTTAGCTTGTGCTGTACAAAAGGGAACAAAACAGTTTCCTTTTCAAAACTGGCACCTTCTTAAGGAAACAATTATATCAAAGGAAATCATAAAAACTGAGCCATCAAAATAGAGTTTTATGCTATCACCAAATGTTTCATTATATGATAAAACTGAGTGAGATTTTAATGGTCATCTCTTATATAGTAAAGGAATGGCTCAGATGATTTTTAAAAACAGGCTAATGGTATACAATTTATTCAGTGTTTCTCAACAATTACTGTGCATCAGGTTTACTTGGGGGTCTTCTCAAAACACAGATTATTGAGCCCACCCTCAAAATATCCGATTCAGTGGTCCAAGGATGTGCATTTCTAACAAGCCCACAGATGCCTGTGGTGCTGGTCTAGGGACCCTAGTTTAAGAATTACTAATCTGGTCAGTGGGCCAGTCAAGACAATGACCCTGGATCTGTCTAAATGTCTACAGTTCTGTATTCTAACAAGACTTAAAGAGAAACAGTGCAAAAGAGAAAGAGAGAGACAGAAAACTTTTTATTTTGTCAGGCTTGAGAAACAAAGATTACTTAATTGTTCAGAAAACTTTTTGTCACCAAGGGACATTTGGGTGAGTTGGTTTGATGAGACTAAAAACTCCAAGCCGGACATAGTGGCTCATGCCTGTAATCCTAGCACTTTGGGAGGCCGAGGCCCGTGGATAGCTTGAGTCCAGGAGTTGAAGACCAGCCTGCGTGACATGGCGAAATGCTGTTTCTGCAAAAAAATGCAAAAATTAGCTGGACATGGTGGTACATGTGTCTGTAGTATCAGCTACTTGGGAGGCTGCAGAGGCAGGATCTATTGAGCTCAGGAGATTGAGGCTGCAGTGAGCTCTGGTCGTGCCACTGCACTCCAGCCTGGGCTACAGAGCAAGGCCCTATCTCAAAACAAAAAACCAAAAAGACTCAAGACCTCCCCTTCTGGGAAGGAACACTAAGAAGAAGAATGCCTGAATGCCTGTCGGTGTCACTCACAGTACTTGTTGTCTCTCCTCTCTGTAATGTAACACTTATCACACTCCTCTTCTGCAATTTCAGGACTGCCATTAGGATAATGTGGATTACACTTCTGCAGCCCCTATCTAGATGTTACATTCAAATGTCACTGACAGTAAATAGAATCTGCTATAAGAAATAATGGGGAATGCTGGCCAGAGTCTGTTGAAAATAGATATCTGCCTTAGCCAGACACAAAGAAAGATAACCCTGAATGTAGATTAAGTCTGCAATACACACAAATTCTTGATTCTGTCAGGTTCATCAGAGACAGTAAACCCAGAGAGATTTGAAGCCGAATGCATTATGATCATTTACCTTGTATTGAATTCCATGGCACCTGTGAATATTTACCCTTTGCACAGTAAAACTTCAGGCATAGCAATCTGGAAACTGCTCCCCTGAATTCTGCTTAAAGCATGTAGTCAAAATTTCTGCACACCAGGTGTAGGTGGCTTTGTTATTATCATCATTGAAAATGTATGTCCTGTTTTCGTGTGGCAAGGTGACAGGTGATATACAAAACAAGATGCATCCATAATCCATGCCCTTGAGGATCTTTCATACAAAGACAAAGGCGAGCACTGATTTCCAGACAATAGCCTCATAAAGCAGCTTAAAGTAAGATTTTGTTTTCGTTTTTGTTTTTTATGGGGTTTTTTTGCACAGAATTTAAGTGAAAAATATCTGTTTCTGTGAAGCAATGGTTTGGAGGGATCAATTTCTCCAGTGGGCAGATGTGATGGTTAATATTAGGTGTCAACTTGATTGGATTGAAGGATGCATAGGTGGGTGGTAAAGTATTGTCTCTGGGTGTGTCTGTGAGGGTGTTGCCAGAGGAAATTAACATTTGAGTCAGTGGACTGGGAGAGGAAAACCCACCCTCAATATGGGTGGGCACCATTCAATCGGCTGCCAGTGCACCTAGAACAAAGTAGGAGGAAGAAGGTGGGATAAGCTGGCTTGCTGAGTCTTCTGGCTTTTGTCTTTCTCCTGTGTTGGATGCTTCCGTCTGTCCCTTCTGCCCTTGGACATCAGGTTCCACGTTCTTCAGCCTTTGGACTCTTGGACTTACACCAGTGGTTTGCTGGAGGCTCTCAGGTCTTCAGCCACAGACTAAAGTCTGCACTGTTGGTTTCCCTACTTTTGAGGGTTTTGGATTTAGACTGAGCCACTACTGGCTTCTTTCTTCCTCAGCTTGCAGACAGCCTATCATGGGAGTTTACCTTGTAATCACGTGAGCCAATTCTGCTTAATAAACTCCCTATTATATACACATGTATCCTATTAGTTCTGTCCCTCTGGAGAACCCTAACTAATATAGCAGAGTTGGTAGATATTTGTTTAGTGTCTAATCCCTGGGCACTGCCTACCTTCCCACTGGCTCTTCCAATCAGCATGTCCACGTTTCTTGTTCTGGGCGGGAAGTGGTGAATAACGCAAGGAAATGATCAGCAATATTTTTAGTATATGCACATTTTTTTCCAGTTCTACCACTGATGATATTGTTTTACATGTGATCTCATATGGTTTAGCTGTGTCCCCACCCAAATGTCATCTTGAATGATAGCTCCCATAATCCCCACATGTCATGGGAGGGAACCAGTGGGAGGTAAATGAATCATGGGGGTGGGTTTCTCCTGTTCTCATGATAATGAATAAGTCTTATGAGATCTGATGATTTTATAAAGGGCAGTTTCCCCGCACATGCACTCTAGCCTGTGTAAGACATACCTTTGCTCCCCCTTCACCTTCTGCCATGATTCTGAGGCCTCCCCAGCCATGTGGAACTGTGAGTCCATTAAACTTCTTTTTCTTTATAAATTACCCAGTCTTGGGTGTATCTTTATTAGCAGCAAGAGTCCGGACTAATACATGATCAAAAACTAATTGGGCGAGAAAATTGTTTTTGGCACCTCCTTTGATTTTACCTGAAGGAAAGCCTGACAAGAACGGAATCAGTTACACTGGAGCTCCATGGTGTTTGAATCTGAGAAGACTAAATATCAATATCTGCTTGACTTCAAATCCAGTCCTGTTGTCTCAATGCCCATCTAGCCATCTGCTGGCATCCTCACCTGACACCTACTCCAGGGGGACTACACTACCAGATAGACTCACCTGACTAAAACTGATTTAGAAGTGGATTTTAACTCATTAGGCTGGAGCCAAGGTATTGAGAGGACCTGCTAAGCATCTGCCATTTAGTCACGGGCATCACTGTAAAAGGTCCACTCTCTAGTGTAGTCTAACATGAGGAATAGTTTATCCATTTGCCTTATACTGTGGTTCAAAAAATTCAATGAAGTCAGCCCTATTAAGTGATTAGTTTCTCTCAATTTTCTTATAGGGTTGGACTTTGCACTAAAACTACACTTCATGTCATGACTTATGGGTGACCTTGTGACTTTCCCTTGCCAAGTGTTCTTACAGGCATAGCCCAGTGCCACCTTCATATGATTGCGACAACACTTAGAATAAGAAAGGCAATAATGCTCCTCTTATTCCTACTAGGGATACAAGAGCTCTACTATAGCTTGTAACTTTCATACTTTCTAGACATCAGGAGGGATCATTCACACCACCACCACCACCACCAACACCACCACTACCACCACTGCTACTACTTTTACTGCTATTTCTACTAGTTCTTCTTCCTTCTCCTCCTTTTTCTCCTTCTTCTTTCCTTAAGCTTCTGTACTTACCCTTCATGCTCTTGCATATTTTCAACCTGTTGATTAGACAATCAGAATTCGTTTATGTAGGTTGGTGGTGGAGCAACCCCACATCAATATGTGAGTAGATTAAGCTGCAGAAGATAAATACTTGTGGCCCACTGTTGTCTCAGATCATGATGTTTGTTTCTCAAGTTAAGGCCTCCTTCGATTTTGGCATGCAAAATGGTGGCATCTACCCAATAATTTATGCT
The DNA here is from genome assembly GCF_029281585.2 of Gorilla gorilla gorilla. Taxonomy (NCBI): domain Eukaryota; kingdom Metazoa; phylum Chordata; class Mammalia; order Primates; family Hominidae; genus Gorilla; species Gorilla gorilla. Next base: position 41,915,457 of record NC_073235.2, on the reverse strand, counting down.
AACTTCCCTTTGGAAGTCATTTCTTGAGCAGAATACCTACAAAAGTTTTTCTATTACATGTAGAGTGTAAAACTGTTATACAATATTTCTAAATAAATTTAAAGAGAAAAAGATAAACTTTAGAACCAAATGAGATGTTTGCATCCTCAATTCCTAAGGCCACGTTTTGTAAGGCCAAAGAGGAGAAGTCCCATGGCCAGGATCCGAGAAACTTGTTACTGAAAAAGTAGTAATAGGTGTCCAGACTTCATTGCTGAGTTATTTTTCCACTTTAGAGGCCAGATCAGTCAGGACTCATCTATACAAAGGCATACATTGGGCAACTTCTATTTCCAAGACAAAGGCAATCAGGATATCTTAGACAGAAAGAGGGTTCAATTGAGTCTATAATAATAATTAATTTGTAATTGTTTGTCCTCTAAGTTAGCACATATAACTGACATTAGAGATAATCAGCTAAAACTACGACAATCAAAATTTCTCAGGTCCTATTATTAAAAGTATTCAACATATTTATTAACGATGCAAGTGTTTTGCAAACCAAGGAAGGTATTTCTTACAGCAGTAGAAAATTCCGTTTGTTCTCTCACTGCCTTTTTTCTTAAAGTATTAGGGTTATTAAGTGCAACATCTACACAGAACAGGTTGTTTGCTTTTCAAATAACTTTAGCAGAAAGAAATATTTGATGAATTAGTAATGTGTTTGACCTTGAGAAACTGATCAAAATATCTGGCTCTTTGGTCCTTTACTTTGATGCCTCAGTAACTTTTTAAAGCTGAATTTTACAAGCCCCTTAGCAAATTGGTTTTGCAATGGTGTTTTTTTTTTTCTTGTATCTGATATATTACTTGGATGCTGAAAAACCTGCTGGAAAGGAAAACAAAAATGAAAGTCTAAGTAATCAGTAGCCTCTGCAATCATTATAGATGCTCAGTGGGTATTTCAGAGTCCTTTACTTGAAAACAAATTATGTAAATCCACTTATGTGTGTTGAAAATTTACAGTAACTCTAAAGAATGAGGAACCAGACACATCAGCATAGTTGAAAGTTAACTTCTGAGACATTAAAAGATGTTCCTAGGTCTGTAACTTCTTGTTCTTTGTCCAGGAAATTTATTTTCTAGACAATTACCTCTATGGGGAACACCCAGGGCTGGAGGGAACAATTTTACAGAATCTTACTGTTATTGAGTCAGCAGTGCTAGCTATTAAATAACAGGTGGCAGGCTGTGATTTATATGCACAAGTTGCACTGTGCAGTCGTCCTATGCAGGCCCTGGCCCTCAGGAAAGAAAGCCAAAGATGGTACATCAATTACTATAAAACTAAAGCATCTTCTTTTGTTACTCCAAATGTGCTTACCTATTAAGCTATAAAAAATGTAATCCATGAGCCAAGACCCAAATCACCAGTGTACACTCACTCCACACATACATAACATTCTTTAGTCTTATCATCATCCTTTACATGTTCATTACACATATTTTAAAAAAAAAGATAATCCATCTGCCTCTTCCTATAAGATATGCTTGGAACTAAGCAATGTAGCAGTGAGCCATAAGAAACCTGGATCAGATATTTTAATTGAATAGACAAGTCCTAAACTTATTCAAAGAACGAGTAAGATTGTCTTGGGATGGTTTTGCTTTTATTTGGTATTAGTTTTTGATTTGGTGTTGGTATTTTTTTTTCCAGGAACACTGGATATATTCTATGTTTTATGGAACTTTTTTTAGTTCACCAGTGCTTTAGGTGTTATAAACATAAGTCAAATATCATGTCTTGCTGGACCCAACTCACTAGGCACAGAGACTGACATCTGTTTGTTCAGTATTTCTAAGGAATCTCAAATCTAAAACAATAGCTGTGTGGCTTCATGTTTAGAGATTGTCCTCTCAGTCTTTCAAACATTATTCGTGGATATTTGTTTCCACTTTAAATAGCAGAGCTATTGCAATACTGAATCTGTGAGAACTTCCTTGCCTTTTGAATATTTATTGGCTGCTTAACATTTTAAATGAGAATTGTTCATCCAAAGGAAGTTCACTTTGTTCTGAAATTCAATTCAACCTAAATTGTAGGCATCTCAATTTCCCATTCTGAAGTTCCAAGATCAAGAAAGTGTCACCTTACTCTTGATATATTTTGGGTTTTACAAAAGAGTCAGACACTCACAATTCTGGGAGAAATATATTTCTAATTTTCTTATTACAATTCTCACAGCATATAGTAAAGTTCATTAAAAAATTGAAAAAAGTTACATTAGAATTCAGTTTTCTGTTTGATTCTATGAGGGATAATAAACTCAGTAACATCTAGATAGTTTCTCATTATGTCTCACCAACTTTTTACTTATTTATTTATTTATTATACTTTAAGTTTTAGGGTACATGTGCACAATGTGCAGGTTAGTTACATATGTATACATGTGCCATGCTGGTGCGCTGTACCCACTAACTCGTCATCTAGCATTAGGTATACCTCCCAATGCTATCCCTCCCCCCACCCCCCACCCCACAACAGTCCCCAGAGCGTGATGTTCCCCTTCCTGTGTCCATGTGTTCTCATTGTTCAATTCCCACCTATGAGTGAGAATATGCAGTGTTTGGTTTTTTGTTCTTGCCATAGTTTACTGAGAATGATGATTTCCAATTTCATCCATGTCCCTACAAAGGACATGAACTCATCATTTTTTATGGCTGCATAGTATTCCATGATGTATATGTGCCACATTTTCTTAACCCAGTCTATCATTGTTGGACATTTGGGTTGGTTCCAAGTCTTTGCTATTGTGAATAGTGCCGCAATAAACATACGTGTGCATGTGTCTTTATAGCAGCATGATTTATAGTCCTTTGGGTATATACCCAGTAATGGGATGGCTGGGTCAAATGGTATTTCTAGTTCTAGATCCCTGAGGAATTGCCACACTGACTTCCACAATGGTTGAACTAGTTTACAGTCCCACCAACAGTGTAAAAGTATTCCTATTTCTCCACATCCTCTCCAGCACCTGTTGTTTCCTGACTTTTTAATGATTGCCCTTCTAACTGGTGTGAGATGGTATCTCATTGTGGTTTTGATTTGCATTTCTCTGATGGCCAGTGATGGTGAGCATTTTTTCCTGTGTTTTTTGGCTGCATAAATGTCTTCTTTTGAGAAATGTCTGTTCATGTCCCTCGCCCACTTTTTCATGGGGTTGTTTGTTTTTTTCTTGTAAATTTGTTTGAGTTCATTGTAGATTCTGGATATTAGCCCTTTGTCAGATGAGTAGGTTGCGAAAATTTTCTCCCATTTTGTAGGTTGCCTATTCACTCTGATGGTAGTTTCTTTTGCTGTGCAGAAGCTCTTTAGTTTAATTAGATCCCATTTGTCAATTTTGTCTTTTGTTGCCATTGCTTTTGGTGTTTTAGACATGAAGTCCTTGCCCATGCCTATGTCCTGAATGGTAATGCCTAGGTTTTCTTCTAGGGTTTTTATGGCTTTAGGTCTAACGTTTAAGTCTTTAATCCATCTTGAATTAATTTTTGTATAAGGTGTAAGGAAGGGATCCAGTTTCAGCTTTCTACATATGGCTAGCCAATTTTCATGTCTCACCATCTTGATGTCATACCCAAATCAATGTAATCTTCTCAGAAAAGTCGTGTGGCCAACAGAATGTTAAGGTAAGTTCTTATTTTTTTTCTCTGAAATGCTTCTAACTTGCAGATAATACATGAAGCATAAATGATGTATATATTTGAAGCCTAACACAAATTCTGATGCTTTTAACATTAAAAGTGAGCCAAAATATTTGGTAAAACTCTTCTGTTTCTCTGAGAGTTCATATTGGGATGTTTGGGTCTTTCAAGGATGCTGTCTTGGAACTGCTCCACACACTCTGGACCTGCCTTGCTTTGATATCATTTTGGTTTTGCTCCAATTTCAAATTTCTACCCCTTCAAAAATTAGATTTTGAGTCTTCCAAATGTGAAGGCAAATTTTGCAGACCACCTATAAAAATCAAGATGGAGTATTTCATGCTGCAGTATAACCCCCAAATCTTACCATGTCTAAAAACAAAATATTTACTTCTCACTCTAACTGTATATCCAATATAGGCCAATGGGCCTCTGCTCATTGTAGACCCAGGTTGACATAGGCTTCATCTTTTTTTTAATTTTTTATTATTTATTTATTTATTTTATTATTATTATACTTTAAGTTTTAGGGTACATGTGCACAATGCTTCATCTTAACACAGACTTCCATCACCTGGGTAGGGAGAACAGAGCACTACATTGCCTCAAAGGGCCAATTAAATACTGCTTCTTGGAGGGAGATGCAGGCAATTTCTAGCACTTCTGCTCATATTTTGTTGGTCAAAGTAAGGCCACAGCTAACTTCAAAGTGGGTGGGGAGGTACAACACTGCATGAGCTCAGAAAAAGGAGAATTAGAATGTTTCTGAAGAGTGCTAATGGCTATCACCCCTTGGAATACTCCACTTCCCCAATCTGGCTCTCAGTAGAGCGATGCTTCAGAATACCCATGGTAGCACTTTCCAGGTTTCTCTTTCTGCTGAGTGCTATCCACGGAGAGGAAAATAATAACTATCACAGGTATATATTAAGACTCATTTACAAACACAGTGTGAATTTAAAGTATATTAGCTCAATCAAAGAGTAAATATTATGTTTCTATATCATGGTTTAATTTTTCGTTAGTTATCATTTATAGGTCTGGGGTAAAAATAAAGTATATTTAGGCTAGTCATGATGGCTCACACCTGTAATCCCAGCACTTTGAGAGTCCAAGGTAGGAGGATGGCTTGAGCACAGAAGTTCGAGACCAGCCTGGGAAACATAGCTAGACCCTGTATCTACAAAAATTTTAAAAATACAAAATTATCCAGGTGTGGTGGCATGAGACTGTAGTCCCAGCTACTGGAGAGGCTGAGGTGGGAGGATCACTTGATCCCAGGAGTTCGATGCTGCAGTAAGCTGTGATCACACCACTGCACTCCAGCCCGGGCAATAGGGCAAGACCCCATCTCAAAAACAAAAAGTATATTTTATAATTCTATTCAAGACGTTTTGGTAAGTAGAAAAACCATATTTTCTTGTTTGCTTTACACCCTTCCAGGTATCTATTCCGAACTTCTTACGATTATTTTCTGCAATCATGTGGTTAGTAACTTCCTGATTCCTCCCACCCCCACATCTAAACTCAACTGATGCTGGTTATACTTACAATTTTTTACATTATCTACATTCCTTGCATCTCCCGAGCCTAATGCCATTCTCCCTGTTACCCAAGTTGTCTCCTCTCAGCTATTTCAACATAGTGCCACTTTTTTTTCTATGCTAAATGCAGCTTGTCGGAGGAAAAAAAAACTAATCATTGCAACTCCCATATGGAAGCTGCAAAGATTGTTAGAAACTGCTCTCTACTGCTCCAGGCTACAAGTGCGTCACTAGGTCTTACATGTTCGCTTGACAATCTCACAGCAGGAATCGCTGTGGGGAGAGTAGGAAAGTGAAATAACAAGGAGATTGGATGTCAAACTCTTTTTTATATGAGATCTCCTAATAAGGATATTTATTATCTAATGTAGAAGATTGAAAGTTTGACCCACACCTTTTACAGCCTAGCAATATGGCCCTGTCTTTCTATTACTGTAGCTCATCAATTTATGTTTTAGAGAGTCACTTTCTCATCATCCTAGATGGGTGTCTCAGCAGACACCTGTGGATATGGATACGACACAGCCTTTAAACTCCCTTTCTCCTTTCCTGCTAGCCCCTCATCCAGGGCATCCTGCTGACAAGAATTAACTCGCTTAAACACCTGTGACTGGGTAATTATTGAGATGTTAATTTTACACTATTCTGCTTGATACTGAAGATGGGAATTAACTGAAGGTAGTTTTTATGTTCAGCCCTAAAAGTCTTTTGTTCCAATCCTGGGCTGTTAGGTTAGCAATGATTGCTGTGAAGCAAGGCCATAGGCAGAAATGTGGAGAAATCCAGGAAATACTGCTCCCTATCCAAGCTTTTGTAAGAAATAAGCCAATGGGGTAATGATAATACTTAGGGTGAAGAAAGCAGAGCTGGCTCTATAGTGGAGACATCGTTTAGCAAGGTGATGGAGGGATCAGAGTTGACAGTTTTCTAGAGTGAATTGAACTGTTTTCCCCTCCCACACAGTGCCCCAAATGGCAAAAGGATCCGTAATAGAATACAGATCTTCACCAAGGTGAGAGAACACAAAAAGGCCATGGTTTTGGAGCCAAGGAGAAAGAGCATGTCATCATATTGGAAGAACAGGAATGTAGCAGGCTACTTTTGAAGGACCACACAAACTTGAATAAGAGTGAGTAGGGAATCACCATCATGGACTAAAGACTAGAACCGTTCTCTCCACTCAGAAATTTTTATGTGAATCAAGGGGAGTCCGAAGCACCCTTTCCCCCAGTATCACTGTGACTGAGATAGTACTTATTGCTACCTTTTGTAGGTAGAGGTCAAGCCTGATTTATCCGATTTCAAACATAAATTGGAGTGAAGTTTTCCTCATTTCAACAATATACTCTATATTCAAAGTCACTGCACACCAATCTGAACATTATACTTTCTGGCTCAGAAGTCTTCACAAGCTCAGATTATGTGCTGTATTAAATCTAAGACACAGGAGAGCATTCAGAGACCACTATAATTGGTCCCTATCTTTGCTATCAAGATGTACTTATTGATTCTTCCAAATCTTCATTTTCTGCGCTCATCTGTTCACATCATTACTTTATCCCAATGGACTATTAATTGTTCATTCCTTGAACTCTGAAAGTACTTTAACCCTGTGTAACTCTAGTGTATGAACCACCTTTTTAAAATGCAGTCTGGATTATCTGTAGTTACTTCATTAGGGTCAGAGTTCTTAATGAAATTAAAAACTTTTGTGGGGCAAGATTCATGTCTTATATTTCTCATACCCTCCTAGTGTCTGGCAAGAAGCTAAGCACAATATAGATACTTCTTAATCAATTGCATTATTTGTCACTGCTTCACATATTGAGTAGTGTCTGGGTCCAGTATGTCATCAGGGCCACAGCATGCTGTACAAGATAATTAACTGACATGACAAAAGTTTTCATGGTAGACAAGTACAAAAGACAATGGATTGGTAGTTTCATCTGCAGAACACACTTTAACTGATTTGGCAGATATGAGAACTATATTGACTAAACGTATCCTTACCTTAGCTCTGTGAAGTACAAGTTGGTGCTTCCTGGGTCATAAACGTTGGTATTCTTGCACTGAGAGAAGAATGGAAGCCCAACAAAAAAGCCAGTGTTCAAATTCGCTAAGAGTGAGACCAAAAGCCTGATGCCTAGAATTTGTACTTGCCTCAGTGCTAGCAAGTACAAGTAGTCATATACTCAGGAGCACTGTAGAAAGAAAAAGACCAGAGGCACTGCAATGAATTATTTGGCCACTTGTTTCATTTGGGCAAAAATAATAAGTATAGAGGTCGCCTTTATGTTGCAAATTCTAAGCCAGAGAATTATTATTGCTCACTGATCTCATTTTTGTGTAGAATAATACTAAGGACATCTGCAGACTAGTAGATGAGTAGACTACTAATATCTAGCAATGCCTGCAGCTTTAATAATCACCTTTCAAGTATGCTCTGAAAAACAGAAACAGAAATCTCAGTCTTTCAAAAGACAGAAACATTTAAAGATGAAACCAAGTAATTTATCATTGTCTTGATGCTGTAATTCAATCTTTGCTGAAATGCAGAAAACAACAATTAGTATTGCTTCTGTATCTGCTTTTATTATACCACTGTATCATAGGAACTCGGTGAAAATGACTAACTCTCACAGGTCTCTCGTTTTCTGCTAACCTTTCTTGTTATGAAAAGCATAAGACAAGAACAGTCATTGATTGGGGAATTGAAGTTCTCCCATAAAAGATGAGTATGTCGACAGAAATACCATCAGTTCCCCGGCATGCAGGTCAAATATTCCTTAATCTCACTTCTGTCAAGGGATTGCATGACCACCCTCAGACAAGGACAGCCGATATTACCTGCATTGGGAATTGGACCTGTTGAAAATGCGTGAAAAGGGGACAGAGTGAACTGAAGAACAGCAGTGCCTCCCTCAGACACACAGAATCATGCCTGGCTGTATCTTACACACCAAACGAACTGTATTTTTGATTTTACTGTCTGACATTTACCAGAGGGTTAAAGATACATGAGTAATGAGGCGAAAGGGCTTTACAAGCTGGGTGTGTATTTTCCCATTACTTTAAGAAATGAGCCTAGCCAAAATTGCACTCTGAATTCCAAGTTAAAAATGAATTAAATGAGTATCCTTCACATTAGTCACAGCACCTTCAACAAAAATCAAAAATTCTCAATGTATACATGTGGTTGGTCTTTTTCTATGCCATTTCCTAACTATGTTACATACCCGTTTTCACAGTATCAAGCTGCACATTATTTTTGGTTGGTATGCAAACACCAACATCTGTGTCTATCTCCTCTATGACGTCATTTTCCTTAATAACACCAGCTCCTGTCATTATCAACTGCCTGGTATTTGGTAGACATGATATTAGTGCTGTACATGTATTCTGCCATGTAATTTTTAACAAAAACCCTATACAATTGTCACCATTCTTTATCAAGGTAAATCACACCTTTCTTCTTTTTCATCTTTCTCTTCAGAGCCTAGCGCAGTATTCAGTCTCTTCTGCAATCTCAGTAAGTACATTGACTCATTGCATTTCCTGGCACACATGAACAAAACAAGGGGTTGAAGTATAACTAATGTGGCCATAAGTGGATAAGTAGATCAACCATCCAGTCTGCCACTTTGCTCAGAAGTGGCTCACACACTCACTCACTCACCCACAAACACACACACACACACACACGCGCGCGCGCGCACATATTTGGAAGGCATATTTTGGCTTTAAGCATGCAGAGTCTGATTCCTGATTACCTGATCATGTAGAATGGATTAAACTCCTTTTTTTTTTCTTTTTCCTTTTTTTTTTTTTTTTTTTTTTTTTTGCAGTTGGGCAGTCACTGTTCATGATACCCCAGAGTGTATATACTACTTAAACTGTATCACATTCTAATCCAACACCAATGAACATTACTTAGTAATAAAGAGATGTTTAATTTCTTGGCTTATAAAGTTAAAAACATTGAATCTCCTCTGGGGATTTCCTTGTCCTGAGGTGGTTGGTGTGACAATGAAAATTGCTATTTACTGTTGAAAGGCACCCCTATAATCTGGTGTGGCTCCAAGAACTTAGACTTTCTTAATGCTGTTTCATATTTAGAAAACAAAACTAAAACAAAACAAAACTCTCCAGCACCCGTATAAGGTGCTCAAAACGTCATTGCTACCTGTAATTAATTACATGGAGAATCCAATTATCGCAGTTAAGGAATCAGACTGGTACATGCAATTTGCACATGTTGATCATGTTGGCCATAAAAATTATAACAGGAGAAGTATACATAGTGGGTAATTTTGCACACCTTGTATAAAGCTCTGGAGAGCAGTTACGATATGAAAAATAATGTCGGCTGGGCTTGTGGCTCATGCCTATAATCTCAGCACTTTTGGAGGATGAAGCAGGTGGGTCAGGACGTCAAGAGATTGAGACCATCCTGGCCAACATGGTGAAACCCCATCTCTACTAATAATACAAAAATTAGTTGGGTGTGGTGGTGCACACCTGTAATCCCAGCTACTTGTGAGGCTGAGGCAGGAAAATCACTTGAACTCAGGAGGTGGAGGTTGCAGTGAACCGAGATCATGCCACTGCACTCCAGCCTGGCGCCAGAGCTAGACTCCGTCTCAAAAAAAAAAAATGTGGAATAATAAGAATAAATGAGTTTCACTGAAGTAATAACATTTCACAAGTTGTAGTTTGAAGTTTCTTCAGCTTAAAAAAATAGAAAATTATCTTCAAATGAAAAAAATTTATATAGTTCACTGAGGTAAACACACAAAAAAACAACAATGGAGATATATTATAATTTTTCATGTACATTGTGGAGACTTGGCTTGTGTTGCATAAGAAAATATGAAGATCCTCCACATACACTGAAAAGTTCCTAGGAATAAAGGGGTGGTTCAGACCAATATGAATGTTAGAATCAGTAAAACGGAGTCAAGCAAACCCCTGTGACATTCATCGTACCAGTTACATGAGTTACTCTAAATTATGATCCTTTTTCTTATAGATGGAGGAGTGATAAATGCAGAGCTGTCTGCCAGCCTGTTATACGGTCAGTAGCAGTGAAAGAAATGGAGAATGACAGGAATAAATAGCATAATCTGATCAGTTAGTAGCACACAAAGACTTCTGGGGCTCTGCTTTGTGTGACGATTGGTAGTCTCCTGGGAGGCACCTTAGGAAGATTGACGGTTGCCACAGATAAGTTCAATTGTGTGAAGGACAGAAAGCATCCATTTTTAGATGCTAGTTAGATGCTTGATGAAGTAAATGGACCCTATATCAGAGCTTCTTGATACAAACTAAATTACCATGCCACATGGAAAAAATAGGAGAGTTTTTTAATGAATAATAACTTCTTTTGAATCGAGTTTGTGACTATTATATTTTTTCTAAAATATCTCCAAATGTCCAGAAGTCTATAGGAAATAGATACATGATAAATGTTCTCTGCTGAATTTTTATATATACATTTATATATACAAGATGTAATAGTACATCTTGTCTTATGAAAAGTTCTTGGTCTAGATACAGACAATAATATGACTTTAAATTTAAAATAAGTGATAAAGATTAAGGGATACACAGAATTCCACTATCTAATTTAAGTGCCAGTTGACTTGTTGTATGCTTCTATTTTTTATTTTTATTTTTTAAGCAGCTTTATCGATGTGTGATTGATATTCAGAACTTCACATATCAAACATATAAAACTAAATGTATGTATACAATTAGATTAGTTTGAGCATATGCATATACCTGTAAAATCATAAGCACAGTTGAGAGTCTAGATGTATATATCACCTGTAAAAGTGTCCTTGAAGCCCTTGTCTTCCCTTTGTATCTTCCTAATTCTTCCTTTGTATGTTTCATGGTATCAAGAACTATGGAGACTTTTTGTCTCACTTGATTTTTTGTTGCTTACCTTTTTTTTGTTGCTATAATACTTGAAGCTGGATAATTTATAAAAAAATTATTTGGCTCACAATTCAGATTGCTGGAAAGTTTAAGACTGGGCAGGTGCATCTGTTGAGGTCCTCAGGCTGATTCCACTCATGGAAGATAATGGAAGAGGGGCAGGCATGTGCAGAGATTACAAGACAAGAGAGAAAGCAAGAGAGAGAAACAGATGAAGCAAACTCTTTTTAACAACCTGCTCTTGTGGAAACTAATTCATTCCCTTGAAAGAAAGAACTCACTCCTGGGAGAAAGCTTTAATCTATTCATGAGGGATCCACCTACATGAATTGAATACCTCCCATTAGGTCCTGCCTCCTAACACTGACATTTTGGGGATCAAATTTCAACATGAATTTTGATGAGGGCAATCCACATCCAAACCATAGCACGTTCTCTTTAAAACTGTCTTCACTCTTTTTCTCATGACAATATTTTTTCCTTAATTTTCAGCTGAGTTCAAAACCTTCCTTTTAGTCTTCTTTGTGGACTCTATACTTAGCCCTTTTCTCTCTCAGAAATGTCCATAGCCAATTTCATATACCTCTATGCATGGAGGTTTTTACCTCCATGCTTAAACTATTGGTTTTGGAATATATATCTTTAGCTGAGTCTCAACTCGTGCCAGAAAAAATATTTATAACTGCTTACTGGACAGTTGTTGATTTTACAGAATCAGATAAAAACCAGCAATGCTAACTGATTTTCTTTCTTCCTCACACTAGATCTCCCTCTTAATCCAAATCTTGATTTTTGGCATTATTATGTATCAAACACTATAAGCCACAGTCAATCTTTTGCCTCTCTCTCTTTCTTTCACCCATTTTAAGTTTCTGCAATCTGCATTACTTTTTCCTGCACATCCTATTACTACTGCCTTTCCCTTAAGCTTTGCTGCAGTCCCCTAACCTCCCTGCCTCTGATTTTGGCTCATCACATTAATTTATTCTTCAGCATACTGTAAATCTGATCACATCACTTTCCTGCCTAAAACCTTTTAATGGCTGTCCATCTTGCATGCAATAAAAGTTAAACTTGTTAGCATGGCTCTCTGATTCCTCCCCAACATGGCTACTCCCTTCCTTTCTCACCCCATAATATCCTCTCTCTCCAAATATCACATCCTGAATTTACCAACTATGAGCAGGCCCTTTCTCAAGTGATAAAATAATGTTTTATTCTTTTCTGCTTGGCAAACTCATCTCCATCCTTCAAGATTTTGAACAAATGTCATGTGTTCTTTGAAACTTTTTCTAATATCCCCTGTCAAACCCAGACGGTCCTTCCCTGTGCTTCCAGAGACCTCTCTGTAGATATTTATTATGGGACTTACCACTCCATACTGGGATTATTTATTTATCAGTAGGCTGTAACATAATTAAAATAGGGTCCATTTTTTACTCAATTCTTCGTCTTCTAATCTAGCATGGGTGACTACTTGTGAATTAGTGAATATATGTTCATTTTCCCCAAATTTTTGTGAATTGCTAGTATATCATTAGATAGTTAGCCAAAGGCCTGTCATATCACTTCAGATGGTTATGTTAGCAAAAACCAAATTTTTATGTATTTTATTTTAGAAATAAGAGGAAGGACACAGCACCAAATGTCATTCTTTTATTACTTCCCATTTTCTGATTGCCTTTTCCCCGGAAATATTTATCAAAAATTTCCTTTGTGTGACAGACACAGTGCTTAATGATCTATAGATCTATAAGATAATAAGCAGGATTATTTCTGCACTGAAATGTAATGAGATGCTTTAGTATGAGATCAATATTATTAGCATATAACAACTAAGAGCTAGAGGAATTTAGAAGAGGAGCTCAAATCCATTCAGAGGAAGTCGGGGAAGTTTTCATTGAAGTTGGCCCTTGATACCTCAATAGGTTTCCTCACTTGGAAGATGATGGAAGGGTCTGTGAGGCAAGACAATCATGTGAGAAAAAAGAGAGGAAAAAGCAGATGGATTTCACTAGCGAATCTACAATAATACGCTGAGCCGAGGTATTTTTTTGAAACCAAGTGAAACAGTGGGCCCCAAGGCATGAAAGATAAGTGGACTAAGGTTAAGAGACATTCAGTGCTGCCTGGACTTGAATTCCTAGGACTATGAAATCTTAAAAACTGGAAAATGACACCACATTTTATATTTTAGGATGATTAATATATGAGTTATTCTTATAGTATCTTTTGGAGGAGGTTAAAATCAATTACAAACTATTACATTAGTCCCAAATTAAGGTGTTTGTTTTGATATGAAAGTAAATAAACTTAAATTTATCCAACATAGACATAGAAAATTGTTTTTTCTTGTTTGCTTTGGTTTTCGTTTCTGTTTTTGAGTGAGAGTCTTACTCAGTTGCCCAGGCTGGAGTGCAGTGACACAATCTTGGCTCACTGCAACCTATGCCTCCCAGGTTCAAGCAATTCTTCTGCCTCAGCCTCCCAAGTAGCTGGGATTACAGGTGCATGCCAACACACCCAGCTAATTTTTGTATTTTTAGTAGAGATAAGGTTTCACCATGTTGGCCAGGCTGGTCTTGAACACCTGACCTCAGATGATCCTCCCACTTAGGTCTCCCAAAGTGCTGGGATTACAGGTGTGAGCCACTGTGTCCAGCCTGAAAATTGGTTTTAAAAGTACTTATTTGCATGAGATTTAAGAAATCTAAGTAAGTAAAATTCTATCCTTGTACCTATCATGGAATAAGAATTAAATATATGGTAGCTCTTAGAAATTTATTTAAACTACAAAGAGCAATTTCTATTGTACACCTGCTGTTCTACATTCTTCTTTATATCCAATTACTATAGTGCCGCATACTCACAATGAACAAGTCCTTATAACAGGATAGTGGCTAACATAAAATGTTCTGCAAATAAAATAAAACAGCCTTTCAACAGTACTGTTTGATTAAGCTCAACCGTTTTTCTTTTAATCAATTTCTCTAAGTGTTTCCGCTTGGATTTATATGTAATAAAACAACTTGCAGGATATTACCAATAGCTTAAAATTGTAGCATGGAATTAGGGAGCTCCACCATGTTTTAGTTCTGTGACCATGGACAAGTCTGTTACCTCAATGTCTAATATGTGTCAGATTTTCAACCAGTTTTAGCACTATCACCCTCCTCTCTCTAAGCATTTTACTGCAGATGATATAAAAAGTTTAGCACTTGATAAGCATATATTAGTATAATGTCTAGAAAAATGTAAATTTAATTTGTAGGCCTTTCATTTGGTATAACCACTTCATTGTCTCCAATTAAAAATGACTAAAAACTCATGAATAAATTATAAAACCTCACATTTTTCTGCAAGATATTCTTAAGTTGATAGGAGGTTGGTCATACATTCAACAAAAGCCACAGCATTTTAAAATTTCTCTTCCTGGAATCTCTTGACAGTACAAAAATTAATGTTGCATTTCTCAACAATAGGAACTTTAAAGCCCACAAAAGGAATAAAGAGCAGATACCTGTGAAGTGCTTAGAATAGTGACTGGCATGTAGAAAGCACTATAGAAGGATTTGCTATCATCATCATTATTAATATGGAACAATTTATATATTCCTTCATAGGCCTTAGAGAAAGTGTCTGTTATGTGCTGTTTACACATAGGTTAAAATCTTCCAGAAATAGGTTCTGGGTCAGGTGCCAGATTGTAAAAGCTACTGTTAAGAGACATGGTAAATTAGTCATATTCAAGTTAAACTAGCCTTGATATAAGCTCTGGGCTTCAAAGGGAAGATTTTCTGTGGTATAATAAAAGTAAATGTAGGGCAACGGCTTCATTGACTTCACTGAAAAGAAGAGACAAGGGAAGCCAATGCAGAAAAAAAAATTACATTTACATTAGTAGTTATTCTCTCTGCCTCTGTTTGTCATTGATGTTTAGTTTTATTTTGTTCCTGTTCAATGAAAAAAAATCTTAAATTCCTGAATTTAGACATTTCAGAGATACTGATTGTTTTGGGCTAAATTGTGTCCCCCTAAAATTCAAATGTTGAAGTCCTAACCCCCAATACCTCAGAATATGACTGTATTTGGAGACAGGGCCCTAAAAGAGGTAATTACACTTAAATGCGGTAGTTAGGACTGGCCTTTTTCTAATATGGCTGGTCTTCATATAACAAGAGCAGATTAAGACACAGACACACACAGGAAAGACCACATGAAGACACCACAAAAAGACAGTCTTTACATGCTAAGGAGGGAGGCATGAGAATAAATCAATCCTGCTGACATCGTATCTTGGACTTCCAGCCTCCAGAACTGTAAGGAAATAAAGTTCTGTTGTTTAATCCACCTAGTCTATGGTATGTTTTTAATGGCAGCCCAAGCAGACTGATAAAGTGATCTAATAATGTTTCTAATGAAGGTATAAACTATTTATACTCAAATAAAGTCTAAGAAACAGTATTATAAAAAGTGAAATGTTTAACAGTCTTCAGAGCTATGCTGAGCTAGAGTAAAAACAATGGCCATAATGTAATAGCTTTTTGGTGCATGCTATAAAATAGGCTCAGATAAGCTTAGAGAGGTGAAGTAACTTGCCCAATGTCACAGATAGGAAGTGAGGAAACCACCCATCAAAATGAGGTGTTTTAATTATAGAATCCTTGATATTAATCATGATAGATTAAAGTATTCTAGTCAACTTTGGGTATGGAGTGAATTAGAGATTGCTGCACAGGACAAAATGAACACTTGAAAAGAATACTTTCAAGCTGTAAAAGAAAAAGTAATAAACATGTCCCCCTCCCAAGTCACAAGGATGTAGAATAATTCAGATAAGTCTATGTTAAACCTTGTGACTCAAAGATACAGTGCTGATTATATATCTTTTTATTATTTGAATTAAAGGAACATGATATCGTTTATACACACACAGAAGAAAATCAGCTGGTACTCATGAGGGACTGCATGGGCACCAAACACAGTGCATAAGAGAATCAAACCATACCTTATATTGTAATGGCAGAGACAAGCAGGTGTTGCAGGTAGGGCTGTGGGAAGATTCTGATTGTGGTTGTGAAGATTCTGATTGTGACTAACCAGAGCAAGATATGGGTGGGAACCTGGACAGTCAAAAAGAGAAGCAATGAGAATTGGGTTCCAGGGTTTCATAGGAATGTGTAAAATTGATCATCTATGTTTGAGAGCTTTGGAATAAGGCAGACCTGTTGCTTCTCTCTTAGATTGCAATTAAGCCTATTCTGTTCTCTGAAGGCTGGACAAGTACAGTCCTCCAAAGCCCTGAAGATACCAAAGTGAGCATTTTAAATAGCAGCATCCTAGATGTCTGAAATCGTGAGCCTTCTTACATGGCAGCCAGAGTGTGAGCCCTGATTTTTGCCAGACTTGGTTCTCTCAGTGCAGCAATATGGACTAGGGTTGGAACAGGTGAAGCTACGTGGAATTACATAGTTATAATTCCACTTAGATTCAATGAGAATGATTTGGGGACACTGATCAGCCAAGAATCTGTACAAAAATGATTTAGGAAAACGGGATGGGGAAAAAAGGTAACGTTACCTAATTGGCATACTTCTTTCTTATGGAAATAAGTAAATTTATGTGTGTGTATAACATATATACATAATTTATTTATAACTCAAATGTGTTATGCATCTTTTAACTAAAATACTTTTTTAATGATCACACAGACAACTTTTTATTGCTCAATGAATATGTTTCTTTCTTTTTTTCTTTTGAGACAGGATCTCACTGTGTCGTCCAGGCTGGAGTACAGTGCCTCAGAGCTCACTGCAGCCCAGATTCAATCAATTCTCTTATTTCAGCCTCCCCAGTAGTTGGTACTACAGGCATGCACCAACATCCCTGGCTGATTTTTATATATTTTTGTAGAGATGGGGTTCTGCCATATTTCCCGGGCTGGTCTTGAACCCCTGGGCTCAAGAGATCCTCGTGCCTCAGCCTCCCAAATTGCTTGGATTATAGGTGTTAGCCTCGCATCTGACCTTTATTCAGATGTTTCTTTTTCTTGACGATTTTAACCTAATTTCTAAAAAATTGTAATCCTATTACATGTCAAAATATTGTTTTTCTTTATGAATCCTGTCTTCAATGAACAGGGAAATGTATATCTAAAAATAAGTGTGCTCCTGCCTGGCATTAAACGCTACTGAGCCCTAAAGAGAATTGCCTGTCCCTCTCCTCTTAGCTTTGAGCATCATTAATAACCTTTCAACACACCATTTCTGATTGCATACCACCTTTTACCTTCTAATCTTAAACACACAGTAAACATTCATCTTCTACAATGGCTTGGTGAAAGCAAGCATTATTATCCACAGCATTATAAATGAGCAAGTTGATCTGGAATGACTACCCAAGGGAACACACAGAGAGGGGCAGAGCACAGAACCAATCTCTATTACCAACAACTAGCCAGGGTAAGAACTACCAACCACATGTTATATTGAATCATGCTTCATTTCCATTTGTTACCATAAAATTCAGGGAAGCACCTTCAATTCTTTTTGTAGACGCTTCCTTCTTTCCAACTCTTTTAGCCAGGCAAAGTTATAAGAACTGGGTTCATGTCAGTAAAATACGTATATGTAAACTGATGTGACCTATAACTACCACCTGGGCTTTGTAACCATTCATGCTCTTTTTGTTCCAGCATACCTAATTCCACATCCAATATTCTTCTGGTAATAGTTCCATCTTCTAATCAATGACCACAACAGTTTACCCAGGTATCACTGTGAACAGTGCAAGGAGTACATAGAGTTGAATTTGGGGCTGATATTCTTTTGGGCTTATAAGTTATGTAAGAAATTTTGGACTTGACCCTAAGAGCAGGAGAAAACACATTGAAGTATCACACACAGAACATCTGCAATGTGAAATTTAACTTTCAAAAAGATCACTATCTCTATGTGGAAAGTTGGTGACATGGATGTGTAGAGATCACTATATATATATATTTTCTTTTTTCTTTTCTCCCCCCCGAGATGGAGAGTATTGTTCTGTCACCCAGGCTGGAGTGCAGTGGTGCAATCTCGGCTCACTGCAACCACCACCTCCTGGGTTCAAGCAATTCTCTTGCCTCAGCCTCCTGAGTAGCTGGAGTTACAGGTCCACACCACCGTACCTAGCTAATTTTTGTATTTTTAGTAGAGACGAGGTTTCACCGTGTTGGCCAGGCTGGTCTTGAATTCCTGACCTCCTGATCCTCCCACCTCAGCCTCCCAAAGTGCTGCAATTACATGCGTGAGCCACCGTGCCTGGTGAGACCAGTTATATTTTAGACAACCCTTCTGATAACTTAAATATTTACTTAACATGGGTCATAAGAGAGGGAAATATAAAAGAGACCCCCAGGCTTCTGAAAAACAAAACAGAACAGCTGTGCATGCTTTGACACTATGATTTTAAACCAACAAACCAACTCTCCACAAACTAAGTATATGGTATGCTAACTATATAGAAAAGATATGGGCCTTTGTATGCCTCCCTCAACCAGTTCCCTTTCAATTTCTTAATTTGAGCCTTTATTCAGGAGGTTTTTATACAGTGGACAGAATATCATCTTGTCATGTTTTTTTCTCCACCAAGAAATCAAAGCGCAAAGGGAAATTTGACAAATTAGAACTAATGATATGCAAAGAGAGGGTAATGTTCATGTTGGTGCCTCTAATACAAATGTGGGACACTAAGTTAAATGATGGCAACTTAAGGTTATTTGTGATACTACATGGACTCAGAATATATTCACTTGTGATTTTTGGTAAAAATAAGAATGCCATAGAATTATATTTAATGTATTCTACGTACTAGCCTATAAATTCCCTCTCTTATTGTGACTTCTTAATATAGCTGCGATATTTTTAGAGACTCAGTCATGATTTTCAGCCAGAAACTGAAAAGGTTCTTCCCATGGTTTTCCAAACACAAAGTAGATAAACCTTTGTAAAAAAAACTAATCCATTGGATGTATATAAAAACTATGTCATCCTAGTAAATTACATAAGTTTAATTTAATTTTTTGCTTCTTATTCATCTTTTCAGCACCCTAGTGAACAACTCAACATTATTTTCAGCTTTCAATATGTTCAGGTTGCTGTAAAATTACCCAGTGCTTGCTATAAAATTCTACAAGGTGACATCCCCTGGAGGCCTCATATTACAGATTTAAGGAATCATGTAATTTTCCTTAATCAAAATTAGCCCTTACCTTATTTCATCTGCTCAAAGCTTCTTTCTCTCATTTCACAATGTGTGACAATTAGAAAAGAACTAAATCTCAGGATTTGAAAAAATTGTAATGCATTTTAAAACTCTATTCTCAGTGATTCCTTTATGAGTACATCTACTGCTAGGAATTGAAAATATAAGAGAAAGAAGATAGTGAAGATATCGTGGGGAGGATAGTTTTTGCTTTAAAGTTGATAATTGGATACAGTGTGTGTGTGTGTGTGTGTGTGTGTTGTTTTTGCTTTGTGATTGTTATACGAATTGGCATGGTTCAGCTATTGCTATATTATTAAGAAATTAAATAAGCCACATTCTGGACAGAGAGAATGAGTGGAATGAGTGTCTCTAAAAGATCATCAATAAAGCCCTACCAATTATTCAGTAAGCAAATATAATCTTGGAACAGAAATCAACCTTATTTTTGATCAAGAAATGAAGTCTTGTACAGTACATGTGGGTTTGCATCCCAGATATTAAAAAAGAAGGAATTGCTGTGAGATGCCTGAAAAATATAACTAGCCCATTGCAGCTATCTCCCTTTCCTGAACATCCATAGACTATTAATAGGCTTGCAAACTCTAGTTATAACCCATTTGTTGTGCCTTATCAGCAAGGTTGTTATTAACTTCTTAAATTCACTTCACTTCCTTCTTAATATTTTGCAAAGCGTTTATGTTTATGCCTTCCCTCTCTTCAATATGCCGAATGAACAAGTATTTTTTTCATGGTAGAGAGTATTGTAAGCACAGTGGTATCTCTAAGGGACAGGTGTAATGTGACAGCAGTGTTCCAACCAGGAAAGCCCTCAAGTGAAAATAAAATGTAGGCCTTCAGCTGTAAGTGCTGTGGGTGTGCATCCCCTGCTTCTGAGGATATTCTGCTCCCAAAGCAAAGATTGGAATTACTGAGTTTGTTCTCTAAGAGTATCTTGCAGGGGCTTTTGTGTTCCACCTGGATTTGGAGGCTGTCATAAGTCTTCCTGAAGCTCTCTCCTTTGATTGGCTGAGAAGGGCCCCTTGGCTGAGCTCGAGTTACCCAGTCAATTATTTTCCGGGAGTTGTGATCTAGGAACTGGGTTGAGTTTGCTTTCAATTTGCTCAATTTCAGAAAAAACACAATACTTACTGATTTCACTGTTACCTTCTACGTTGTTCTTTTCTGAAAGAGCTGGAGACTAAGCTCTAAAACAATCAAAAAGCAGTGAATTTTTATACTTCTCCTTGGTGTAGAAAACTGACTGTGAAGCTTTCTGTTGCATAGTTTGTTGATATTCTTTATTACGTAAAGAGTAAAGTATAATTTCTGGAACACTGGCCAGGAAGGAAAAAAGAATCATTTCAGAACTGTCAGGATCTGCTGTACTGAACTTCTCTCACTGCTCTACCTTAAACGTGCCATTATCCCTTCTCACTTCCAGGGCTTGGCAATGCTGTTCCCTCCACTCTCTGCCCACCCTCTTTCCTAGACACCTTCTGATCATTATTAATGCTCATAAGCACTTCTTTACTGCTTTGAATACCATTTGTATTAGTTTCCTAGGGCTCCCATAACAAAGAACCACAAACCTTGTAGCATAAAGCAACAGAAACTTACCCTCTTACAGTTCTGGAGGCCAGCCAAAATCAAGGTGTCAGCAGTGCCACACTCCCTACAGAGACTCAGGAGGAAAATCTGTTCCTTACCTCTTCCGTATCATTCTGCCCCTGGCCCCTCCCAAATCTCATGTCCACACATTTCAAAACCAATCATGCCTTCCCAATGGTCCCCCAAAGTCTTAACTCATTACAGTATTAATTCAAAAGTCCACAGTCCAAAGTCTCATCCAAGACAAGGCAAGTCTCTTCTGCCTATAAGCCTGTAAAATCAAAAGCAAGTTAGTTACTTCCTAGATACAAAGGGGGTACAGGCATTGGGTAAATACAGCTGGTTTAAATTGGAGAAAATGGTCAAAACAATGGGGCTACAGACTCCATGCAAGTGAGAAATCTAGTGGGACTGTCAAATCTTAAGGCTCCAAAATGATATCCCTTGACTCCAGGTCTCACATCCAGGTCACGCTCATGCAATATGTGGGTTCCCATGGTCTTGGGCAGCTCTGCCCCTGTGGCTGTGCAGGGTACAGCCTCCCTCCTGGCTGCATTCCAGGCAGACATTGAGCATCTGCTGCTTTTCCAGACACACAGTGCAATCTGTCAGTGGATCTACCCTCTGGGGTCTAGAGGACAGTGTCCCTCTTCTCACAACTCCACTAGGTGGTGCCCCAGTACAGACTTTGTGTGGGGGCTCCAACCCTGCATTTTCCTTTCGCATGGCCCTAGCAGAGGTTTTTCATGAGGGACCCACCCCTGCAGCAAACTTTGCCTGGGCATCCAGGCATTTCCATACATCCTCTGAAATCTGGTTGGAGGTTCCCAAACCTCAATTCTTGACTTCTGTATACTCGCAGGCTCAACACCACATGGGAGCTGCCAAGGCTTGGGGCTTGCACCTTCTGAAGCCGTGGCTCGAGCTGTACCTTGGCCAATTTTAGCCATAGCTGGAGTTGCTGGGATGCAGGGCACCGAGCCCTTAGGCTGCACACACACAGCACGGGGACCCTGGACCTGGCCCACAAAACCATTTTTTCCCTCTAGGCCTCCAGGCCTGTGATGGGAGGGGCTGCTGTGAAGACTTCTGACAAGCCCTAGAGATATTTCCTCTATTGTCTTGGGGATTTACTTTTGGCTTCTCATTACTTATGCAAATTTCTGCAGTTGACTTGAATTTCTCCTCAGAAAATGGAATTTTCTTTTCTATCACATTGTCAGGCTGCAAATTTTCTAAACTCTTATGCTTTCCTTCCTTAATAACTGAATGCTTCTAACAGCAAACAGGTCACATCTTGAATGTTTTGCTGCTTAGAAATTTCTTCTGCGAGATACTCTCTCAGTTTCAAAGTTCCACAGATCTCTAAGGCAGGGGCAAAATGCCACCAGTCTCTTTGCTAAAACATAACAACAGTCATCTTTATTCCAGTTCCCAACAAGTTCCTCATTTCTGTCTGATACCACCTCACTCTGGATTTCATTGTCTGTATCATTATTAGCATTTTGGTCAAAGCCATTCAACAAGTCTCTAGGGAGCTCCAAACTTTTGCACATTTTCCTGTCTTCTTCTGAGCCCTCCAAACTCTTCCAAATTCTGCCTTTACCCAGTTCCTAAGTCACTTTCACATTTTGGGGTATCTTTTCAGCAACACCCCACTCTACTGGTACCAATTTATTAGTCCACTTTCATGCTGCTGATTAATACATACCCATGACTGGGTAGTATACAAAAGGAAGAGAGGTTTAATGGACTTACTGTTCCACATGGCTGGGGAGGCCTTGCAACCATGGCGGAAGGCAAGGAGGAGCAAGTCACATCTTACATGGATGGCAGCAGGCAAAGAGAGAGATTGTGCAGGGAAACTCCCATTTTTAAAACCATCAGATCTCATGAAACTTATTCATTGTCATGAGAACAGCATAAGAAAAACCTGCCCCCCATGATTCAATTACCTCCCACCAGGTCTCTCCCACAACACATGGGAATTCAAGATGAGATTTGTTTGAGGACAAGGCTAAACCATATCAATTACTGAGTATGTAACCTCTCAATCTTATGATATATATTTGATATTCTCTTATATTCAATTTCCATTGACTGTACACTTTCAGACTAATAGATTCACTATAGCATAATCAGCTTGGTGCTTTTAAATAGAAAAGTAATTCATATTAAAAGTGATAGATTTTTAAGGCCTCTAATTATTTTAGTATCATCAAGTACCTTTTTGTTAACCAGATTTTATTATTATGTATATTTAATCTATAAGATGTAAAAGAATAGACAATATTCAATAGAACAAAATACAGATGACTATCAGTAGTGACATCTGTTTGAAAAAAATGGACATTTAATTTAAGTCATTTAGTTCCATGATCTGGAAATGGCATCCATATTTCCTGGACATACCAATGTAAGATGAATGAAAGGATTAGGCAGCAGGCAGTCTTAGAACATATCCACATTCTATGCCCCACTTCTTGAAGACATACTCAAGTAATTAAAAAATTCAGGAGAATATAAACCCAATTTCCCCAATGAAAACAATAACTGTTTGAAAAGTGGGGATTGTAATAGCATGCATGTATAATATGATTTGTAACAAATAGTGGTAAGAAGTCTCATACTATAGAGAAAATGGGCATTAAGAAAAATCCAAATGGAAATACAGGAACCTGCTACTAGATAAGAGATTTACACCAACAAAGCACATTTTTCTTTAAAAATTCTCATGTATTAAGGGACATTTTCCACAATGTGACTATCCAAAACCTGCCTAGATAAAATGCATTTTTAATAGTTCTGCCTAGATGATGACACATTCACAAAGTGAAATGTTAATTATTTATCAAAGTGTTTGGTCCACTTGACACAAGCTAAGAAAATTGTAAAAAGTACTTCCAATGTTTTCAAAAATCAAATGTAAGATCCAATTTTATATATATGTTTATGGTCTCTTGGTAAGGAAAGGACCATTTGAATGACTGAAGGTTTAGAGGCTACATAATGCACTTAACTTAAACTGAAAGCTGCTATGTTCCCATCTTTAAGGCAAGACAGTTACGTGAATGTGAGCAAGTTCTTTAATACTGTCATGCCACATGATAGAATGTTAAAGTTGAAAAAGGAATCTAAACTTATCTTGTCAAGTACCAACTTAATGTCCAGCCATCAACAGGGATTTGAAACTCCAGTGTCTCAATAGTTAACAAGTGACAGCAACATATAAATGTGTATAATGGCTGTATGTAACAAATGATATGGCTATTGGCTAATTCAAACCTATATGTTTTGCCTAATATTATTCAATATGACATTGTCATATACATTGTTGGCGAAATCCTTGCACTGCTCTGTAACATTTTGTTTGGTGGTTGTACAGCCTCTGTGCTACATACAAAAATACAAAATACTAGGATTCTGTTTGCCATTGAATATTTTACAATTGTTTTAATGAATACGTGAAACAGAAAAAGAAAGCTATCTACCAAAGTAGCTGAAATCCTTTAATAAAACAAATGTGTCAGGCTAAGCGTCATCTTAGAGTACTTCTAGATCTACATTTCCCATTTCTAGAGCATTGCTACCACACCCCCAAATGTGGTCCCCGGACCAGGCAGCAGCATCATCACTGGGAACTTGTTAGAAATGAGAAACCTGAAAAACGTGCCACCATAGACCACCTGAATCAGAAACTGCATTTTAACAAGATATTCAGGTAATTTTTATGAAACTTTAAAATTTAAGAAGCCTTATACTAAAAGATGTGATATAAAAATTAGATTTGACCAGGCATGGTGGCTCATGCCTGTAATACCAGCATTTTGTGAGGCCCAAGTTGTGCAGATCACCTGAGGTCAGCAGTTCGAGACCAGCCTGGCCAATATGGCAAAACCCTATCTCCACTAAAATACACAAATTAGCCGGGCGTGGTGGCAGAAGCCTGTAATACAAGCTACTTGGGAGGCTGAGGCATGAGAATCGCTTGAACCTGGGAGGAAAATGTTGCAGTGAGACAAGATTGTGCAACTACTCTCCAGCCTGGGCAACAGACTGAGACTCTGCATCAAAAAAAAAAAAAAAAAAAAAAAGAAATTAGAGTTAGCCTGCTGAGAAATAAATTATCTTTTCATATTTGTGTAAAGAATTGAGAAGAATGTATATTCTGTTGAGTTGGGGTGGAGAGTTCTGTAGATGTCTATTAGCTCTGCTTGGTCGAGAGCTGAGTTCAAGTCTTGAATATCCTTGTTAATTTTCTGTCTTGTTGATCTGTCTGATATTGACAGAGGGGTGTTAAAGTTTCCCACTATTATTGTGTGGGAGTGTAAATCTCTTTGTAGGTCTCTAAGAACTTGCTTTATGTATCTGGGTGCTCCTGTATTGGGTGCATATATGTTTAGGATAGTTAGCCCTTCTTGTTGCATTGATCCCTTTGCCATTATGTAATGCCCTCTTTGTCATTTGATCTTTGGTGGTTTAAAGTCCGTTTTATCAGAGACTAGGATTGCCACACTTGCTTTTTTTTTTTTTTTTTTTTTGCTTTTCATTTGCTTGGTAAATATTCCTACATCCATTTATTTTGAGCCTATGTGTGTCTTTGCACGTGAGATGGGTCTCCTGAATACAGCACACCGATGGGTCTTGACTCTTTATCAAATTTGCCAGTCTGTGCCTTTTAATTGGGGCATTTTGCCCATATACATTTAGGGTTAATATTGTTATGTGTGAATTTGATCCTGTCTTTATGATGCTAGCTGGTTATTTGGCCCATTAGTTGATGCAGTTTCTTCATAGTGATGATGGCACCATATAGCACTTATTCTAAAATCAACCACATAATTGGAAGAAGAACACTCCTCAGCAAATGCAAAAGAACAGAAATCATAACAAACAGTCTCTCAGACCATAGTGCAATCAAATTAGAACTCAGGATTAAGAAACTCACTCAGAACTGCACAACTAAATGGAAACTGAAGAACCTGCTCCTGAATGACTACTGGGTAAATAACAAAATTAAGGCAGAAACAAATAAGTTCTCTGAAACCAATAAGAACAAAGACACAACATACGAGAATCTCTGGGACACAGCTAAAGAAGTATTAAGAGGGAAATTTATAGCACTAAGTGTCCACAGGAGAAAGCGGGAAAGCTCTAAAGTCGACACCCTAACATCACAATTAAAATAACTAGAGAAGCAAGAGCAAACAAACTCAAAAGCTAGCAGAAGACAATAAATAAGTAAGATCAGAGCAGAACTGAAGGAGATAGAGACACACACAAAAAAAAAATCCTTCAAACAATCAATGAATTCAGGAGCTTGTTTTTTGAAAAGATTAACAAAATAGACCACTAGCCAGACTAATAAGGAAGAAAAGAGAGAAGAATCAAATAAACACAATGAAAAATGATAAAGGGGAGATTACCACTGATCCCACAGAAATACAAACTGTCATCAGAGAATACTGTAGACACCTCTATGCAAATAAACGAGAAAATTTAGAAGAAATGGATAAATTCCTGGATACATACACCCTCCCAAGACTAAACCATGAAGAAGTCAAATCTCTGAATAGACCAATAACAAGTTCTGAAACTGAGGTCGTAATTAATTGCCTACCAATCAAAAAAAGTCCAGGGTCAGACACAGTCACAGCTGAATTCTCCCAGAATTACAAATTGGAGCTGAAACCATTCCTTCTGAAAGTATTACAAACAATAGAAAAAGAGGGACTCCTTCCTAACTCATGTTATGACTCCAGCATCACCCTAATACCAAAACCTGGCAGAGACACAGCAAAAAAAGGAAATTTCAGGCCAATATCCCTGATGAACATCAGTGTAAAAATCCTCAATAAAATACTGGCAAACCAAATCCAGCAGCACAATAAAAAGCTTATCCACCACGATCAGGTCAGTTTTATCCCTGGGATGCAAGGCTGGTTCAACATGTGCAAATCAATAAATATAATCCATCACATAAACAGAAACAATGACAAAAACCACATGATTATCTCAATAGATGCAGAAAAGGCCTTTGATAAAATTCAACACCCATTCATGCTAAAAACACTCAATAAACTAGGTATTGCTGGAATGTATCTCAAAATAGTAAGAGCCATTTATGACAAACCCACAGCCAATATCATATTGAATGGGAAAAAGCTGGAAGTATTCCCTTTGAAAACTGGCACAAAACAAGAATGTCCTCTTTCACCACTCCTATTCAACATATTATTGGAAGTTCTGGCCAGGGCATTCAGGCAAGAGAAAGAAATAAAGCATATTCAAATCGGATGAGAGACAGTCAAATTATCTCTGTTTGCAGATGACATGATCCTATGTCTAGAAAACCCCATCATCTCAGCCCCAAAACTCCTTAAGCTGATAAGCAACTTCAACAAAGTCTTAGGATACAAAATCTATGTGCAAAAATCACAAACATTCCTATACACCAATAATAGACAAACAGAAAGCCAAATCATGAGTGGAATCCCATTCGCAATTGCTACAAAGAGAATAAAATACCTAGGAATACAACTTACAAGGGAGGTGAAGGACCTCTTCAAGGGGAACTACAAACCCCTGATCGAGGAAATAAGATAGGATACAAACAAATGGAACAACATTCCATTCTCATAGATGGGAAGAATCAATATCATGAAAATGGATATACTGCCCAAAGTAATTTATAGATTCAGTGCTATTTCCATCAAGCTACCATTGACTTTCTTTACAGAATTAGAAAAAAAACTACTTTAAACTTCATATGGAACCAAAAAAGAGCCCATATAGCCAAGACAATCCTAAGCAAAAATAACAAAGCTGGAGGCATGACACTACCTGACTTCAAACTATACTACAATGCTACAGTAACCAAAACAGCATGGTACTGGTACCAAAACAGATATATAGACCATTGGAACAGAACAGAGGCCTCAGAAATAACCACACACATCTACAACCATCTGATCTTTGACAAACCTGACAAAAACAAGCAATGGGGAAAGAATTCCCTATTTAGTAAATGGTGTTGGGAAAACTGGCTAGCCATATGCAGAAAACTGAAACTGGACCCCTTCCTTACACCTTATAAAAAATTAGCTCAAGATGGATTAAAGATTTAAACATAAGCCCTAAAATCATAAAAACCCTAGAAGAAAACCTAGGCAATACCATTCAGGACATAGGCATGGGCAAAGACTTAATGACTAAAACACCAAAAGCAGTGGTAATGAAAACCAAAATTGACAAATGGGATCTAATTAAACTAAAGAGCTTTTGCACAGAAAACCACCCTGGCACATGTATACCTATGTAACAAACCTGCATGCACTGCACATGTATCCCAGAACTTGAAGTATATATAAAAAAAGAAGAACTGAGAAATGAGACGTTGTAGAACTTATGGAATCTTCGTTGCTTCAAAGTTTCAGAATTGTTTCTTTACCTTTCTCTTGTGGGTTAAGCTAACTCTTTCCAAAAGTAAAAGGAATAGACTGCATGATCTCTTAGTTGTGGTCCAGCCCTGCATTCTTATTATCGCCTGTGTTAGCTTGAAACTCCATGTTGTTTTAAATAGCTGTATTCACATAATGGATTTCAATTTCTTCCTTTCCTTAAGGGGGTGGGAAAAGGTTGAAAGTTCAGCTTTCA
The DNA here is from genome assembly GCF_029281585.2 of Gorilla gorilla gorilla. Taxonomy (NCBI): domain Eukaryota; kingdom Metazoa; phylum Chordata; class Mammalia; order Primates; family Hominidae; genus Gorilla; species Gorilla gorilla. Next base: position 41,886,781 of record NC_073235.2, on the reverse strand, counting down.
TTTACACAAAACAATTTAAGCTGAACACTCCACAAGACTATTGGCTTTAAGAAAAAGTATTTCCCAAGCATTGTAGATAAAAATAAATATTCTTGGTAAATATGAGTTCAGACCACTGATTAAATAAATGCTTTTTATTCATTAGTCAGTTTATAAGCCTAAAATGGAACTCTTAGCATACTTTCTCAGTTCTGATTATTTTAGGATAAATTTGTGCATATAATTTGTAAATCCTCTGCAGAAAAATATTTTCAGGTACTTCTGAAACACATTCTTTTAATATTAAACACAAGAAAATCTTGAATATTTTCTTTAAAAGGTGAGTATGCTCTCTTATTTTAAACATTCACTGGAGAAGTACTCAATTCTAGGTAAATAATCCACTCATCAATCAAGTGTTACTATTTAGGATTAAATTTGCAAATGTACCATTTTGTGTCATTAAACATGTTTAGCATGCTGTTTTCCTCTATAAGCCCCCATTTCCCACCATAGTGCTTAAGGTTACATGCATAAGAAATGTCTCAAAGTGAATAAAGATGGCCCAAACTCACCTCTTTACTCTTGCATAGAAATACCTCTTCTTATTGGTGTGTTATGTATACTGTATTAGAAAATGAACCTCAACCTTCTTGTCATACTGAGAGGAGACTATCTAATAAAAAGTAAATTCATTCAAGATGATCAATCCATATTCATGTAATTATAACTTTTAGAAAATCCTCTAAGTAGGCTGGGCGTGGTGGCTCATGCCTGTAATCACAGCACTATGGGAGGCTGAGATGGGCGGATCACTTGAGATCAGGAGTTTGAGACCAGCCTAGCCAACATTGTGAAACCCCAAGCCAGGCATGGTGGCAGGCAACTGTAATTCCAGACAGGCTGAGGCACAGAATTGCTTGCACCCAGGGGCAGAGGTTGCAGTGAGCTGAGATTGCACCACTGCACTCCAGCCTGGGCGACAGAGCAAGACTCTGTCTCAATAAACAAAAACAAAAACAAAAAAAAAAAAGAAAAGAAAATCCTCTAAGTAGCCAAACATGACTGTTGCATACGGATGCTACCTCATCAGGAATTTTCTAGGAGCCAGCTGGAAAGCTGACATTTTGACCTTGCAGGCACGGTAAATCTTCTCTTCTCTGTTATCATCTACTTGTACCAGCAGGCAGAATACTTCTTATTACTCTCTCATTTTCTCTACCTGAAACTTTTTTTTTTTTTTTTTTTTTTTGAGACAGAGTCTCACTCTCTTGCCCAGACTGGAGAACAGTGGCCTGATCTCAGCTCACCGCAACATACGCCTCCCAGGCTCAAGGGATTCTCCCACCTCAGCCTCCAGAGTAGCTGGGATTACAGGTAATGCCACTACTACCTGGCTAATTTTTGTATTTTTAGTAGAGACAGGGTTTCACCATGTTGGCCAGGCTGGTCTCGAGCTCCTGACCTCAAATGATCCACCCACCTTGGCCTCCCAAAGTGCTGGGATTACAGACATGAGCCACCTCACCTGGCCTACTTGAAACTTTCTTAACCCACAGTTTATTGGGCATTGAGGAAGAGCTATGAAAAAAGGTATTACTTTTGTGGTTGATAATAAAATTGCAGGTCAATGTTATCTTTTATGGAAAGATTGCTGTGGCTCAGCAAACTAATTTTGAAAATGGACCTTAACTTTTATCATTAAGAAAACTATTTTTGTTAAGAAAACGAAAGGTAATTTGATACTGTGACTCTCTCAAAGAATGCAAGTATTTATTCATCCTAATTCAAATATGAAGACAAGATAAAGTTATGTAAACATGAGGTGGTGAGGAAATACAATCCTGTGGGTGTGTGCATGCACACACATACACACACACACATATACACACACTCAATACTGAGAATTATGAAAATCCCAGCCACCTACTTCACTTTCTCTGTGTTTCTATCTCTCAGGTGATTCAGTAAAGTGAGGAAGAGAAAGTGGATTTGCACCATAGATTATAATCCACATGGTGCATATTATGGAGTTATCTTTAGTAATAATTCAGTTACATTTGTTTTACGCACTCACTGTTTGTTGGCATCACATACAGAGCTATCCAGTAAACACTTCGACTAGTATTGCCAATTAATATAGTGGTGTTATGGGCTGAATTTTGTCCCACCAAAAAGATACTTTGAAGTTTTAACTCCTAGTACCACTGAATGTGATCTTATTTAAAAATAGTCTTTACATAAGTAATTCAATAAAAATGAGCTCATTAGGATTGGCCCGAATCCAATATAACTGATACCTTAAAAAGGATAAAATTTGGACTAAAGATAGACATACACGGAGGCAAGAAAATGTGAAGACACACAGAGAGGACATCATATGAAGGAGAAGGCAGATTGGAATGACACATCTACAAAGAAAGGAGCACCAAAGATTGCCACCAAACCACCAGAAGCTAGAAGAGAGGCACATGCCAGATCATCTCTCAAAGCTGTCAGAAGGAACCAGCCCTGCTGACACCTTCATTTCAAATTTATAATCTCCAGAAGTTGGAGACAATAAATTTCTGCCATTCAAGCCATTCAGTTTGTGATACTTTGTTATGGTATCTCTGGGAAACACAGATGGGTTGTGATGTGTAGGATTACTTTACAGCATTAAACTAGATCTTTGGCAGACAGGAAGTTATTGAAATACAGACTTGCAAATGAATAAATGGTACCTTTTGAGAAACCAAAAATATATACAAAACTTTTAAAAACTGGCTAGTTGTCAATCTAAATTTGACTCAGAAAGATTTCCTAAAGAACTCCATAAAATCTCCTGAGATTGCATAAAAATGAACACTCAACTCTAGTTAGACCTATTAAAATGTATCAGGACCTTTTTTGACGTTGCATGGTTTTGACAATATTAAAGATTCAATATGTTCAACAGACCTAAACCAAGGCAGAGAGGTTTCTGCAAGTCTTTTCTCTTTGTTGTATTAAAAAATAATCCATGGTCAGGCACAGTGGCTCACACCTGTAATCCCAGAACTTTGGGATGCCAAGGCGGGCGGATAACAAGGTAAGGAGATCAAGACCATCCTGGCCAACATGGTAAAACCCTGTCACTACTAAAAATACAAAAAAATTAGCTGGGTGTGGTGGCACATGCCTATAATCCCAGCTACTCGAGAGGCTGAGGATGGAGAATGGCTTGAACCCGGGAGGCGGAGATTGCAATGAGCTGAAATTGCACCACTGCACTCCAGCCTGGCTGCAGAGGGAGACTCCATCTCAAAAAACAAAAACAAAAACCATGAAAAGTATGCTTTTTAGATACACTGCTTCAATATTCTATTTACTAGGCTCTTGCTATGGATGAGATACAATGCTAATGACTATTTCAAAACTAGTAGGCTAGATTATACTTCAGTAAGAAACAGCCCCCAAAGCTAAATAGCATATCATACCAGGAGGTTGATTTCTTCTCCAGCAGCATATCTATCATAGGTCAAGTAGAGGCTCTGCACCAGGCTTCTTCACTTCTGGTGGAAGGGCCACAAAGAAGCTACCATTTACATTTATCTTGAGAGAAAAAAAAATGGGTGTTCTGTGAAGTCTTTGCAGACAGTTAAACATTCTGATCTGAAATTGATGCAAGTCACTTCTGTTCATAAGCAATTGACCAGAACTAATCATTTGCCCCCATCCAAACATGAGGTGGCAAGGCAATGCAATCGTACCCTCTGCCCAGAAAGCAGATACTGTAAATATTTGGTAAAGAGCACTAATAGCTGTCAAAATGATTTCACTTGCATGCATTTGGAGTTACAGAATTGTGACTCTAAGCCAAGATTGTATAGTTGGAAAGTGGTGCTTCTGAGATTTGGACCCTGATCTGCTTAGCTCAAGAGCTTCTAATATCAATACTATAATGTTTCTATTTTTTTTCACATCTGAGCTTTTCTATGAAAATTGAAGTTACAGTAGAAATGGAAAGATAATGAATAAAAGATAAACAGCGGAAAATGAAATGAGTAAATGTGAAAAAAATGAAATTCTACATTTCATCTATTAGTAATTTACCCTCTTCTTTGAGATTTTATTTGGTTTAATTTTCAAGATGTAAATTTTTAAATACATTTGATATTTTATATGGATAATGCATTTCATTTTTTTATTTGTACTCAAGAAAAATGCTTTTCCCCCTAAAATCACATCCTGTGCCCCACAGTATTCTATGATGATATTGCTTATTTCTATGAAACAAATGACTCCCCGCAGTATTACTTTCAGATGAGATCGTATCAGCTTTCATAAGCTGAGACAAGTAGGGGTTGTGCACAAATGAGATCTCTGAGGAAAATCTAGATACTGTAAGAAAATGCTTTCAGGGACTCAATAAATAACATTTGGAGGTGATTAAATAACAACAAAAAGAATTCTTCACTCTTAGCAAGCTGTTAAAATTCAATATCACAGTACTTATTTTAGATGAAATTAAACCAAAACTCTGGATTGTAACAATCTTTGTGTTCATTCTCATTTGTATAAGTTATAAAAACTCCAGGAACTAGCTAGATTTAAAAATTACAACAGAACACTAATATTTTGGTTTGCACTAATTTACTTACAACATGATAGGGGCTATTTATCCCCTCAATATTTTCTTATATTTGTATTACTAATAAAGTATTTCTGTTTCTTTCTCTCAATATAAAAGTGAGTTAAAATGAGACTATATACAGATACCTAATCCATACTGTGAATTGCTCATACTATTAAACTATACAAATGCATCAATTAATAAAATGTTATGTGAGGACAGTTTTTAAGTCATGCCTTACAAAGGCATTTAGATTTATTAGAATTGCCTGAATATGGGAATAGGAAAATGTAGCTCATGATATTTCTGCTTAATATGAGAAAGATCTTTATAAAATTATAATTGTCCAACAATGTAAAAGGCTTCAGTAGATAGTACTGAGCTCTAAAATCTTAGAAAGGCTTAAAGCAAAGATTTAAACATTTCCATAGAATTATTGGAGAAGGACTCATGATAGGAAACTGACCAAAGACAGATAAGTTCTGTTTCCATTCTAAGATTCTATGATTCTGCTAATCACACAATGCAAATATTCGGCAAACACCATTCAGCACTTAGCCCTTCTCATGTCTGGGCAGCCTGGCCAACCCAGAAAAAAACTTAATCAATTTCAGTAAATTCTATGAGCAAAAGATGTAGACATGGTCACCTCGAGATGTAATGTCAGTTTACCTTAGCTCTAACAGATGGAAAAACAATGATGTTGGAAGTAGGGTTTTGAACACTCTGAATCCCCACAGTAGAAGACAAAAAAAAAAAAAAATGACCAAATTAAAGTGTGCATGGTTTGAGAAAGAGGAGGTCACATTAAATGAGAAAAAGACAGAAGGTAGAGAAAAAAACAGATTATTGAAGTTGGGAAAAAGGACATCCTACTGTCAGGTTGTACCCTGTTATCAGGCAAGTGCTTTGTGAAGAATAATGAATAAAAGATTAAAAATCCCTTTTCAAAGATCGAGCTCCTACCAGCTCCCTAGGGAGGGGAGAAAGGGACTTAGCTGTTATGATGGTAACTTTGAACATCTCAGGCACTTAGCTAGCCCCCTCCTGGGCCTAAAAGACCAAATCAAGTGCATTAAATACTTAAGTTTTAAAAGCTCTCTGAGTTTTATCCTCTGAATGTGTGGATTTTAATGGTAGCTTGATAAAGTTTAATGAACAGTTCTGGGAGGATACTCAGATATACAAAGAACATAAATGTATTTTTATTATTCACAATTTAAAGTACTAAAGTAACTCTCAAATACTCTGGCATTTTAAAAACAGCTTGTTTAGAAAAAAAAAGTTTTGTTATTGTAAGTCAAGAAGAAGATTCATGAGGGCTATAAGCCCCATAAAAAAAGTCTGCAAAGGCCCAAAGAAAACCCCAACATATCATTAATACATTACATAGTGCCTTTCAATTCAAATATAATGACCTCAGCACAAAGGACAAAATATATATAAGAAGAGATCGATTTATACATCATTTGAATCAAGCCACTTCTATTTGACAAATTTATCAGTGCAAGCAACAGTGTACCAGGTTAATAGAGGAAGTAGAAGACAACTTACCTCATAAATATACCAGACCCTATATAGGTAAATTGATCGATTTAATTTAAAATTGATAAAAGTGCCTCTGGAAATCATCTCTCTCTCTCTCTCCTCTCTCCTCTCCCCCCTCCTCTCTCTCTCCCCCCTCCTCTCTCTCTCCCCCCTCCTCTCTCTCTCCCCCCTCCTCTCTCTCTCCCCCCTCCTCTCTCTCTCCCCCCTCCTCTCTCTCTCTCCCCTCCTCTCTCTCCCCTCCTCTCTCTCTCTCACCTCCTCTCTCTCTCCCCCCTTCCCTCTCTCCCTCTCCCCCCTCCTCTCTCTCTCCTCTTTCTCTCCTCTCTCTCTCCCCTCCTTCTCTCTGCTATCTTTCTCCTCTTCTCTCTTCCCCTCTCCTCTCTCTCCTCTCTCTCTTCTCTCCTCTCTCCCCCCACTCCTCTCTCTCCTCTCCCTTCTCTCCTCTCTTTCTTCTCTCTCTCTCCCCACTCTCCTCTCTCTCTCTCTCTCTCTCTCTCTCTCTCCCACTCTATCTCTCTCTCCTGCCACCCCCAAAATGACTGGGCTTTGATAACAATATGCTGGAGGAAATGTGGAATTGGGCGTACTCTGATTTAAAGGAAGATTTTTTCACAGATACTGGAAATTTGAGTATTGTTATGCATTTCCCTCGATGGTATGCCAGGACTTCGGCGGGCTAAGAGCTACAGCAAAAGACTATCTTTCTCTCTCTCAATATACAAGTGAGTTAAAATGAGACTATATACAGATACCTATATACAGATACAGAGCCTCCATATTTTAGTCAGCATAATCCTGAAACCTCCATCACCCCTGATATGTACCAGGCACATCTGCTTCTAGGTTGTCCATTGTCAAACTTCCTGCTGGATACAATCTATCAATCAGTACAGCACAGTACTTGACCTAAGTGAGAAATCAAGCCAAACAAGTCATCACCAAGAAGCTGGCTCCAAATGTACAGCTTATTATTTATAACATTATCTAATAGGTTAAGCAAAACCATAATTGAGTTATTTTCAGTTTGTGTCCCTACAGATCATTGTAAATATGCTTCCCATTACAACTATTCCTTAATCTTTTATTCATTATTCCCCATATATTTGTGAACATTCAACCTCCATTACAGTATTTGAAAATCACAATGACCTTAATAAGATCAAAAAGATTATTGAATTGCATATTATATATATTGACATGTAGGCATGAATTATTTAGTATTTTTGCACTCTGAAGTGTCATTTACCCAATCCTTAAGTTAAGTGGAAGGTGTTCAGTAGTTCAGTCATAGTGAAGTTTGAGCCACAAAATAGCATTTAGAACAACAGAAAGGTGATTGAAATGGTCATTGTTGGATTTCTTTTACGCAACAGTGAGAGATGCCTTCTTTCTTTTGTGTCATCATCCTGAGCTCACACACATAAGAACTAGGTAGGATCTGGGTGATTTAAAAAACTCTTGCTATCCAATTGGAACATATTCAGACAAGGCATTTATTGATTCTTCTTTTTCTAAGTCAGTAGGGTCTCTAAAGCAAGTATCATGTGAGTTTAAATATGGTGACTACATCATAAAGAAATGTATATTTTCATTTGTTGCTTCTAAGAAGAGACAGTGAATAAAAACAATTCATCCACGGTAATTTATCTGGCAGGCATTTAACAATTGTTTAGTTCAGAATTTCTATACCCTAGTTCAGTGAAGCTTGAAATCACAGTATTATTTCTCATTTTGCTCATATGTTATCTGTATGCTTGAATGTACTGATAAATGGATTTGAATGTGAACTATCAGTACTAAGTAGAAAGTTTTTTTTTTTTTTTTTGCATGATTAGAGCATCTTTCATGTAAATATTCTGGGTTGTGCTAGAAAATTTTATAGAGCATATTAGATTATTGTGTTAGGCTTCTTTCTTCAGGGTTTCTGAGAAGAGGGCCCTACACTAACAGTCAAGATAACACACAGAAAAAATGTGTTTTTGTTTATGTTATGTTAGTTAATAAAATATTATATATTTTCAACAATTTTGAAGTATTTCTCTGAAGGCCGACCTCATTTCAAAGAGGTCACACTGTGTCTAAACTTCAACTTCAAATTATCAGCGTCGGCTCACTTGCTCCTGCCTGCTCATTGACAACACCACCAGTCATGTAGTTACTCAAAAACTGCAGCAGCTCAAAGGCAGAAGATTCTGATGTGGGTGATTAGCCCACCTTCCTTCTCCTGAGATAGGTATCATGTTATTGAGTACAAACCTATGAAACAGACTCAGAGACAAAGCAGCAAATCAGGTAAATTAGAAGAGCAGAATGGGAATAACAGTAAAATACTGAGTGTTTGAAATACTTATAAAATTGCTTAGCTAGAAGACATCTTGAACGTGATTTAGTTTAATTATCTAATTCTGTAAATAAGAAATGTAGGTCTCATATATTGAGTAAGCCAATGAAATACAAAAATAAGCTTTAGTTGGACCGGGCGCCGTGGCTCACACCTGTAATCCCAGCACTTTGGGAGGCCGAGGTGGACAGATCACGAGGTCAGGAGTTCAAAACCAGCCTGACCAACATGGTGAAACCCCATCTCTACTAAAAATACAAAAATTAGCCAGGCTTGGTGGTGTGTTCCTGTAATCCCAGCTACTCAGGAGGGTGAGGCAAGAGAATTGCTTGAACTCAGAAAACAGAGGCTGCAGTGAGCCAAGATCGGCCACTGCACTCCAGCCTGGGTGACAGAGGGAGACTCCGTCTCAAAAATAAAATAAAATAAAAATAAGTTTTAATTGAACAATGTAAGTTGTTAAAAAAAAAATGACAGCACCATACAACTGCCCTCAGAGAGGAGTAGCCAGGAGTTTCATACAAATTGTCCAAAGATATGTAGCAAATTAGGGCTTAATATAGTATGAGATTCATTCAGAAAGGATCAATGTGGCACCTGATGGCTGATATATGGCAACAAAAGCACAAAACTTTTGAAGACAAGTAGTTGTGGTTCCTAATGGCCCAGTGGCAATTACCCAAGCCAGTGGCTAAAAATATGGGAAGCCTGGATAATTTTTCTAGAAAAACAGGTGATACGTTAGAACTCTTATAAACTAGGCTACATTTTAGGGAAGATCTTCTGTTTTAAGACAAATTTAGAATGCTGAGTGGTTTTAAGTTGGTAGGCCAGCAATACCAGCACAGAGAAAGCTGCACGAGAATAGACATTGAAATTTTCAGGAATTATTTCAGTCTTACTGATTGATTCTATTTTAATGTGGTTGTAATTTGCCTGCTCTGCGTTTGTGCTTTTGTTTTTGTGCCCCATGTACTTTCATTTAAATTCCATCACTTTAAAAATCAGGAAAATTCACATTAAAACCAGGATATTTCTCTTTTCTTTTCTTTCTTTTTTTTTTTTTTTTTTTTTTTGGTAGAGTCTCACTCTGTCATCACTCAGACTGGAGTACACCAGAGCAATATCAGCTTACTGTAACCTCCACTTCCCAGGTTCAAGCGATTCTCCTGCCTCATCCTCCCAATTAGCTGCGATTACAGGTGCCTGCCACCACGGCAGGCTAATTTTTGTATTTTTAGTAGAGACGGGGTTTCACCATGTTGGTTAGGCTGGTATCAAACTCCTGACCTCAAGTGATCCACCCACTTTGGCCTCCCAAAGTGCTGGGATTACAGGTGTGAGCCACCATGACTGGTTGATATTTAGCTTTTCTTTACTCCCTATTTTTTTCATCTTAAAACCAAGGATCAGATATAACTCAATCATCTCACTTGAGCTATTGATTTTGTTGTATCTAGCACATTTATTATATATACCTGTAGGTTTTTGAGTCTCTGTATCTCAATTTATACTACATAGGGATAATCAGTAACATCATAATATATATTTTAATTATCATTTCATTGCATTCATGTGTTGAAAGATCATTGTTTCTACAGATGTATATTATTAACTGTTTAGGTCATTTCTAGAATAGCAGCTATGATATATTGCAAAAAAAGGTTCAAATTACCCTCCCTGTATCCAAGCCTTTTATACTGTAACACAGTAGTACTATTTGTCTGTGACTCTAGTCTCAGCCATATAACTTGCTCTGGCAAATCATACTTGCCACAAATGTAAGGATACTTGCCACATGCTGAGGTAGGAAAAAGCACTTGGACATTTATGTTTTGCCATTCTTGAATCTCTGCCAATGCTAGACATGCTCAGAGTGGTCTGCTGGAGCAAAAAACATGTGAATTACAGCTGAGTTGTACTAGTTGTTCCAACTGGGGACCTCCGCATTTAGCCAACAGCCAAATGAAGAGTGTGCATGTGTGTAAATCCAGCTCACTTCAGAGCAGTAGAATTGCCCAGCTGAGCCCAACTAAAATAGTTAACCTATGAGTTTGTGAGCTAAATAAAAGTTTATTGTTTTATTCCACTGAATTCGATGTGATTTGTTGAGCAGTTCTATTGGAGCAATGAATTACCATTATAGAAAGAAATTTTTACTTGGAAGTGAAATGCTGGTGTAACAAAACCTAGAACCCTTTGGACTTGCTTTGAGATTAGACAGCATGGGACAAAGAAACTGTTAAGGGAAGTAAGAAACATGGCAAGAAAGCTATTATTGCAAGGATAGAATAAATGGCAAATTATATTTTGTAGTGGCAAAAATTTTGGTAAAATTGTTACCTATGGTACCTTGAAAGAAAAAACATCTCCTTTAAGAAATTTTAGACCTGGGAGAAGATATTTTCTGATAAAATTTTGATAGCATTTTACTAAGTTGTTTTCTTTTTCTATGAATAAATATATACTACAAGGAAACATCTTAAAACAGGAAGAAAGAAAGAAGGAAAGAAAGAAAGAGAAAGAAAGAAAGAAAGAAAGAAAGAAAGAAAGAAAGAAAGAAAGAAAGAAAGAAAGGGAGAGAGAAAGAAAGGAAGGAAGGAAGGAAGGAAGGAAGGAAGGAAGGAAGGAAGGAAGGAAGGAAGGAAGGGAAAGAAAGAAAGAGATGGCCATATGGTTTTTGTTTTTGGTTTTGTTTATGTGATGAATCACATTTATTGGTTTACATTTGTTGAACCAACCTTGCATCCCAGAAATGAAACCTACTTGGTCATGGTTGATTAGATTTTGATGTGCTGCTGGATTTGGTTTGCCAGTAGATTGTTGAGGGGTTTTTGTTTGCTTGTTTGTTTGTTGTGTTTTTGTTTGTTTGTTTTGGTGTCTCTGTTCAGTAAGGGATATTGACCTGAAGTTTTCATTCTTTGTTGTGTCTCTGCCAGGTTTCGGTAACAGATGATGCTGGCCTTATATAATGAGATAAACAAGAATCCCTACTCTTCAATTTTTTTTTGAATAGTTTCAAAATTAAGCTAGAATCATACCAGCTCTTGTTTATACTTCTGGTAGAGTTTGGCTGTGAATCCATCAGGTGCTGGGCTTTTTCTAGTTGGTAGGCTTTTTATTATTGATTCGGATCAGGAGCTTTTTATTGCTCTGTTCAGGGATTCAATTTCTTCTTGGCTCAATCTTGGGAGGTTATATGTTTCCAGGAATTTATCCATTTCTTCTAATTTTTTTTTTATTTTGTGTGATCAAAGGTATACATAGTACTTTCTGAGGGTTTCTTGTATTTCTGTGAGGTTGGTAGTAATGTCTCCTTTGTCATTTGTGATTCTGTTTATTTGGATCCTCTTTCTTTTTTCTTTGTTAATCCAGCTAATGGTATATCTTATTTTTTTCAAAATATCAAATCTTGGATTTGTTAATACTTTATACATTTTTTCCATTTTTTTTCAATTGTCCTCTGATTTTGGTTATTTCTTTTTTCCTGCTAACTTTGGGGTTAGTATGCTCTGTTTTATTGGTTGCTCTATATGTGATGTTAGGCTGTTAATTTGGGATATTTCTATCTTTTTGATATGGACATTTACTGCTATCAACATTCCTCAGCACTGCTTTAGCTATGTCCTAGATATTCTGGTATGTTGTATCTTTGTTCTCATTAGTTTCAAAGAACTTCTTGATTTCTGCCTTGATTTATTTATTTGCCCAAACGTCATTCAGGACAGGTTGTTTTTCCATGTAATTGTATGGTCTTGAGCAATCTTCTTAGCATATAGCTCTATTTTAATTGTGCTGTGTTTTGAGAGTGTGGTTGGTATGACTTCTGGTCTTTTGAATTTGCTGAGTATTATTTTATGTCTCAGTCTGTGGTCAGTTTCAAGGTGGAGAGTTCTATAGATGTTTATTATGTCCATTTGGTCAACTATTGAGTTCAGATCCTGAATGTATTTGGTAATTTTTTTACTTCATGATCTGTCTAATAATTCCATTTCGGTGTTCAAGACTCTTGATATTATTGTGCGGTTATCTAAGTCTCTTCATAGATCCCTAAGAACTTGCATTATGAATCTGGGTGTTCCTGTGTTGGGTGCATACACATTTAAAATGGTTAGATCTTGTTGAATTGACCTCTTTACCATTATGTAGTGCTCTTGTTTCTCTTTTTTAATCTTTGTTGGCTTAAAGCCTATTTTGTCTTAAATTAGAATAGCAACGCATGCCTTTTTTCTGTTTTCTGTTTGCTTGGTAGATTTTTCTTTATTACTTTACTTTGAGCCTATGGGTGTCACTACATATGAGCTCAGTCTCTTGAAGACTGTAAGGCTTAGGTCTTGCTTCTTTATCCAACTTGTTACTCTATGTCTTTTATTTGGGGCATTTAGTCTGCTTACATCCAAAATTAGTAATAATAAGTATGGATTTAATTCTGCCATCATGTTATTATCTGGTTATGATGAAACCTTGTTTGTTTCATTGTTTTATAGTGTCACTGGTCTATGTATTTAAATGCATTTTTTTTAGTGGCTGGTAATGTCTTTCTTTTCCATAGTTAGTACTCCCTTCAAGAACTCTTGTAAGACTGGTCTGTTGGTAATTAATTTCCTTAGCATTTGCTTGTCTGAAAAAGATTTTATTTCTTCTTTGCTTATGAAGCTTAGTTTGGCTGGATATGAAATTCTTGATTGGAAATGAATAACAGCAATGATACGAGGAAGGAGAGAAAGAAATTAGCAATATTCTGTTATTATAAGTTACTTGAACTAGCTGTGAGGAGGTTTAGCATTATTTTAAAGTTAACTTGAATTAGTTGTAAATGTATACTACTTACTCTGAGAAAACCATAAAAATAAAAAATTTAAAAAGTAGTATAACTAATATGCTAAGATAGAAGAAACAATGACATAATATAAAATGCTCAATTAATATCACAAATCAGAAAAAGTGTGGAAGACAGAAACAGGAATAAAGATCAAAAACAACAAATAGAAAACAGTAGCAAATATAGTAATATTAATTCAACTATGTCAATAATCACCTTAAATATCAATGCTCTAAATATACCAATTAAAAGACAGAGATCGTCAGAGTAGATTAAAAAATATGATTGAACTACAGTTGACCTTTGAACAACATGGGTTTGAACTGCACAGGTCTACTTACATGTGAATTTTCTTCTGCCTCTGCTGCCCCTGCAACAGAAAGACCAACTTATCCTCTTGCTTTTCCTTCTAAGCCTACTCAACATGAAAACAATGTGGATACAAATTGTTATGATTATCGATTATCCATTTCAATGTAATGAATAGTAATATGCTTTCCCTTCTTTACAATTTTCTTCATAATATTTCCTTTCCCGTAGCTTACTGTATTGTAAATATATAATATATACCACATATAGCGTAGAAAATATGTGTTGATTGACTGCCAGTCAATAGTATCCTGTAAGTACTTAAGTTTTGGGAGAACCAAAGTTATGCATGGATTTTCAATTGTGCATGGTCTCAGTGACCCTAACCTCATGTTATTCAAAGGTCAACTGTGTTTTTCTTCAACAAGAAAAAACACCTTAAATATAAAGACACTTGTAAATTAGAAGTAAAGGGGTGTAGAAAGATATAATATGCTAACATTAAGCAAAAAAAGTTGAAATGATTACATTAATTTCAGACATAGAAGACTTTAGAGAAAGAAAATTTTTCAGGGATAAAGAGAGGTATTACATAAAAGCAAAAGGGACAATATCTCAAGAAGACATAACAATCTTTAATGTATAGCACTTAACAGCAAAGCATGAAAGTACCTGGGGTAAAAACTGATAGAATTGCAAGGAGAAACAAGTAAATTTACTATTATGGTTTGAGCTGTAACAACACCGTATCAGAAATGGGTAGATCCAGCACACAGCACATCAGTAAGAACACAGCTGAGTTCAACACCATCAGTCAATGAGACATGATTGATATTTACTGACTACTTCAGTCCACAGCAGAATACGAGCTCATAATGAATATTCACCAAGATAGACCACATTCTGAGCTATACAACACACCTTACTCAGAAAGAATATAAATCATACGGTGTATATTCTCAGATCACAATAAAATTAAACTAGAAATCAGTAACAGAAAGATAATTGAATAAACTCAAAATACTTGGATATTAAACAACACACTTTGAAGTAACACATGGATCAATGAAGAACTTTCCAGAGAAATTAAAAAATATTTTGAACCACATGAAAATGGAGCTATAATCTTTCAAAATTTGTAGGGGGCAGTGAAAGCAAATATTAGAGAAAAAAACTGTAGTATTGAATGCAAATATTCATTTCTCTCATACATAAGCATATACATACACACACACACACACACATACACTATACATATAGTCAAGCACGTTATCATTATTTTAAATACATGTTTACCTGTTAGATCAATTAAAACTAAAAAAAAATTTTTATTTTACCTTCACTTATTCATTTTTCTGATGCTCTTCCTTTTTTAAGGTGTATCTTCATGCAGATCCAAGTTTCTGACCTATATCATTTTCATTCTCATTAAAGAACTTATTTTAATATTTCCTGCAAGGCCTCTAGAAGTGGTCAATTTTAATGAAGAATTTAATTCCCTCTGTTGTTTTTCTTAGTATTCCAGCTAGCTTCTTGGTCTTATTTTTCTTATTATCAGAAAATTGTTGTGCCTATTTGGCTGGATGGACTAATTGGCATACATACTAAAAGTTTTCAAACTCATACGTAGAGTCTCCAGATGGGTGAATTACACTGTTTTTGTGTGTCCTTTGATTTCATTCATAAATCTACCCAAAATCTACTCAATTCAAAGTTTCAAGTATTTGCTACATGCCAATAATTTTGACAAATGAAGAAAATAACATGATTTAATAGTCAATATCTTATAGTTCAAAGTTCTTCTGATGATTTTCTTCAAAACAAGTGACCTAAAAAACATTATCATCAATGTTTACATTTCACATTCTTTCAAAACTTATTTTGCTCCCTATAGCAATAGCCTATGACAGAAAGAATTGATAGAATTAACAACATTTTCCAAATACTCAACTCTCATTTTCAAGATATACTTTGTTTATCATTATGCAAAATATCTCAAATCCACTTCTTCACTTTTCAATAAAACTTTTACTACTGTGACTACCAGGGATAAAAATATTATCAAAACTTCTTATAGATGGGATTCAGTGCTCTGTTTTCCCGTTACTTATCATGTCTTAGGAATATCATGTGCCCACAAATACTTAATATACACATCAAAAGGCTATCATTTATATTTAGGCTTTTGCCAGCAGCAATAATTAATATAGACTCTCTAGATTGTCCCCAAACTGTCTTTAAGAGGGTTTCTTCTTAAAAGTCAGATGCTAATTTGGCTTCCAGCAGTCATCTCTTTTATTTGCATAAATTCTGTAAAATACTCAGATTTCTGTCTTTCTCAGTTCCTTTCAAATATAAATAATGTGTGCCCATATGTGTACTAAAAAGTATATTAAATACATATACACTGAATACATATATTGGGTAATTTCAATATACAGTTAAATATTCTGATTTCTGACAATTAATGACCTGGCAAAGTGTTTTTGAAGCAATCCACAAGAGTAGTAATTCTTCACACATTTCCATATAGAAGGATGTAATATAAAAACACATTTGAAAACCATCCTATTGTCAAGACAGTGATTATTTTGTAATTATTAATACTTATATGACCTACAGCATTGAAAGTTTTCTATAATGCTAAAGGAGCGATGTATTTTGTTTTAAATGTATTTGATTTCCTTCAAGGAAATAAAAACCACTCATATCTACCCAACAAAAGAAGATACTTTGTTTCTGAAAAACCTCAGGAGCCCTGGAGGACAAGTTTGTGTGCTGAATTTTGAAAACGAGGAATGACTATGAAGAATATCTCTAGAGATATCGAGATAAATAAAGATGAACCATGGAGAATTATCCAGCTCCCAAGAGTAATATCATATTCCTAAGTATTCATATGTCTAGAGGTGAGGACTCCGTAGTCTCATTATCCTTGGAAGACAAAGAACAAGGAGTATAAAACAAACTGTACAAGCTCTCTAAAAAATCTTTTCATAGAGATAATATATTTTTATTGTTTTTTATTTTTATTTTTATTTTTTTTTATCATTTTAGCCTGAAGCCTTCTAAAAATATGGCCTGGGAAGGAAATACACTTTCCTGATCTCGCCAAGTTAGATTGGTATCAGCAGAAAATAGAGAATCCCAAGAGGAAGTATTTTCTCTCTTGTGCTTTGGAGAGAGACATGCGTGGATTCCTACATGGATATAGATGCAATGAATTTATAGATTAAGGAGAAGAAAAAACAGCTTTCCCAGGAAAATCAGTTTGCAAAATTTTTCAAATTGCTTGCCCTTACAAAAATGATCATAGATCTTATCTGATTGTGATTAATCTGGATTTTTATTTATTTGGTAGCTTTAGGATCTGTGCATGGTCAACAGAAAATATTTAGGAGTGGGGCAAAAATAATTTTCATACTTTTTCAATACAAGAAATGTATCTCATTTCTGTTTCAATTTACTTAAAAATATTAATTAGACACTCTCTTGGAGCCAGATACAATATTAGGGTCCAGAGATACAGTGGTATAACAAACTAGACAAGTTTTTGCTTTCATGAATGTTAATTTCTATGCTTATTGTAATAAAAATATTTTCAGATAGGAATAGATACTATGAAGAATGCTAAATAGGATTATATGACAAAAAGGGTCTTCACGGTTGGGGAAGGTGGCTGTATATATAGGATGGTTAGAGAAGGATGTTTCAAGACAGTACGCACAAGAGTACCCTAGGCAGCAATATGGGCAATGCAATGGCCTAAGGTGAAAAGATGCTCTAAATGTTCAAAGAACTGAAGGAAGCCAAGTGAGGCTGAGGCATGGTCAGTAAGTGGGAGAGTGTCAACAGCCAAAGTCAAAGAGGCAGACAGAGGCCAGATTACATAAGACTTTAAAGTTCATAGGATGGGGCCAGAGTTGTATTTTATATGCAATGTATCGTGAGTCCTAGAATGAGTGCAGGCACCTGGTAGGCAGCTAAACAATTTTTAATATTAAAATAATATTGTGAATCTGCTTCCATTTGCACTTGCATTCTTAAGCCTAATTATTTTTTCATTAAAGTAGGTCCTTATGCCTGAGATCTCCTATTTTTTAAAATAGTATACTAACATTCAATCAAACTACCTCTATGATTGAGACAACTTAATTAACCAAAAGGTATAAACATCTTTATCTTTAAGTAAAGATTATTTGTCATTAAAGAAGAGAAAAATTCATGAATTTTTTCATCCATCTTACTTGCCATGCATTTTTGCTGCAATTTAGTCATTAATCATTGCCTATATACTGCTGATAAAAAGACCATATCCAAACATATATATAATGTCTACTGGTGTATGCATTAATTGTGAAACATGAACTTTGTAACATTTTTTTTTTATTTTCCCAGAGGGTAGCTTTTTGTCCTTTTGCCTTTCTTATAGACTAGACACTCTATACCTATGCCTGGACTTCTTTAAAGGCTGTGTCATCTTTCTAAACAGAGCACCTGTAAGGAAATAAAAAGATAGTCTTAACATAATGTTCTTTTATATCAATATTTGTAGACGTCTTTCTCCTCCCTTTCAGCCTTTCATGTTTGAGGCTTTATTTTTTACTAACTTAATAAACATTCATCTAGCTCTTTTTATGTGTCAGCTATTTTTCCATATAGTTTTACAAATATGGATTCATTAAATAAAACATGGCAATAATATTGAAGTGAAACTCAATAGCAAACTCATGACTACCTGAGTATGGTTTTTGTCAAATCATTCTAGGTGTTCTTATTCATTGCAACATAGCTGACATCATTAGCTTTCTTGGAGAAATTTTATTTTTGAAAACAAGTGTAGCTTGTTAACAAGACTGAAAATTTTGTATCATATAATAATGGCTTAATGTTTGTTTGAGAGGTACAAACTTACTAAAGAAACATTAGTTGAAGGAATAATTGATTATAGAGGAAATAACGATGCTTTTTTTTTTTTGACTGTATCTCACTGTTAAAATGAGATACAGTCTGTTGCCCAGACTGGAGCCCAGTGGCGTGATCTTGGCGCTCACTGCAAGCTCTGCTTCCCAGGTTCACGCCATTCTCCTGCCTCAGCCTCCCGAGTAGCTGGGACTACAGGCACCCACCACCACGCCTGGCTAATTTTTTGTATTTTTGGTAGAGACGGGGTTTCACCATGTTAGCCAGGATGGTCTCGATCTCCCGACCTCGTGATCCGCCCGCCTCGGCCTCCCAAAGTGCTGGGATTCCAGGCATGAGCCACCATGCCCAGTCAATAATGGTGCTTAAAAAAAAAAAAAAGTTCTTAAATTTGAGATGACAGCAGGACATTCAAGTAAACATGAGGTCCTGTCCCTTAATGAGCAATAAAAATCACCAAGATCTCAAACAACATCATCATCAGAATATATTACTATTGTTAACTTTTTGGGTCAGCCAACATTCAGACACGAAAATGCTACGAATGGATTGACTGACAGATCAGCACATGGCTACAAGTGCCAACACAGTGGTTAATGTCAATAGAAGGAGAGAAAAATTTCAAGTAAAAAATTACTTCTCCTTAATGAAGGTTAAAATGTCAACATATTAAACTCAGGGTTTCTGCTTTGACTGTATCTATCAAGATAATTAACTCATATGCAGATTTCACAGTGTTGCTGAAGTTGCATTTTACATGAGCAAAACTCAGGAAATATATTTTTATATACAGTCAGGAAAGAATCTTTGACTGAAAGCAAGTAGTTATAATAATAAAAGGCTAACTAGGACACAAATTTTTAGTTTGCTAATGATTGAATGATGAGCTGTTGTTTGCCATGTTTTTACTTCATCAGATAGAGCTTTGTCTCACTGTAGGCATTCTTACTAATATTTTTCCCTTTCTTTAGGATATTTCAGGGCTCCATGAAAATGGCCTTAAAGCCGTGTCATTCATGGTATAATATCAAAGAATGAGACCTGTCATAATTTAATTGAACATACATGATAACTGGACCTATAACCACTGTAAGTTATACCTGCTGTCTGCATCCTATCAGTATCATATAAAAGGAGTTATAATACATTATTGAATTTTTAGCTCACATATGCTAGAGATGCTGCTAGGAAATCCTCTTCCAACAGAATTGCTAGAAGCCATGAACAAGCACGTTTGAGACACATGCACATGTTGCAGAATGACCAAGAAGCTATCTAAAACAATGAGACATAACTTCAGATAAAGATAACCCAAGAGACTGAGAAGATTGAAGCAGATGAAATGAGTGACTTTTACCTTTGACTTTTCTCTTACTTGTGCTATTGTTTTTTAATACATAGTTTTTATACCTTCAGGCCTTAAATGCCTCAAGGTACTTCTGAATCTGTTTATTAGCTTCTCCCCAACTCCTGCCTGCCATTTCTGTTTGAAATCAGGTGAACCTTATTGAGATTCATGTTCCTGTGTTGCAGTATTATCCATGGATAATAAGTTTAGAGTGAGTATAGGTGTGTAGGGAAGGAAGAAGAGAGAAATATGGAATGTGAGATTCAACTAAATACATGTGAAAATTATTTTAAAATTAAGATTGGTATCCCTTTCAAAGAGACAATTCTAATTCCAAATAGTTATCACTTATTGTGTCACATTGCAGAATGTCCTACCTATGTATTACATAATGTAAAGTCGAAACTAAGCCAATTATCTGCTTTGGCAGAGTTTTACTATTGGTGCTGGACCATCCATATTGTCTTAGTTCATCCAGGCTGCTATATAACAAAAAAACCATAAACTGGGTGTCCAAAAATATCAGAAATGTATTTTTCACAACTCTGGAGGCCTGGCAGTCCAATATCTAGTCACTGGTAGATTCGGTGTCTGTGAGGGCCTCATTTCAGGCTGATATATGGTGACTTCTTGTTCTGTCCTCAAATGATGGAAGTTGGCTATTTTACATGGGCACTAATCTCATTCCTGAGGGCTCCACCTCTTGCCCTAATCACCGCATCAAATATCCATTTGCTAATACCATAATCTTGGGGGGCTGGACTTTAGCATATGAATTTAAGAGAACATAAATATTCAGGTTATAGCCATAGAGAACACATGAAAATACTGTAAAGCTGAGTCAGACACCTTTAACATATCACCCACCACCAGATCATTAAAGAGAAGGCTAAGGATTCACAAGAGAGATAGTAAGAATTTCTCTGGAGAGAAGTCAATGAGTATTGGGCAACTCATCTATTTCAGATCAAATTTGGGGAGGACGACTACATCAGTAGTTCTGGGGTTCAGGCAATGCAGAAGCTAGTGCTTGACTCTGACCTGGCAAGCTTTATTGGCAAACGTTTGGATAGAATTGCCTGATATGGCAAAGCAAGGAGTGAAGAACACAATTCACTTCTACTCACGACACAAATATCTCAATTTCTGGTAGGCAGTGAGAACCTCTCAAAAAGCCAAACTTAAAACATCTGGCAACAATCCTGGCTACAGGTTTTCCTCCCCAGGGCTGGATGACCACAACAGAAAGAGCCTGTACAGGATGTCCCGCAAGCAGCTGGAGCTAAGGCAAAGGTAGTTAGTAGCCAGTTGAGAAGCAGATCAACCACAGAACACAGTAAAGTCGAAAGCCCTCCAGAAGGACAGTAGGTGGTGGTCACTGATGACCCCCCAAAACACCCCAAGAGATAAGAAAGAGTATTTTGGCATCTGACACACCAAAAGAACATTTTAGCACATGACACATCAGTCAAGTAAGAAATTGATATTTCTTTACTTTTACTTTTATACTGGTTGAGTTGGAGACAATAGGTAAGTAGAGGAGAGGGAACAGAAGAGGCCAATTAATAGTAAAGAATCTGACCATGCTGCCGTTCTCCACTTTAGGTTTCTTAGCCCAAGTTAAGCCTAAAATGACCTGACTTTAAATTGAATATGAAAACAATGTTTTAATTTATATCAGACTTTTCTGACTCACACCTCACGATGAGACTGTTATTGAATAAAAGTGAGTAAGAAGATATTCTGGTTCTGCCAGGTTCAAGAAAGAGAAACTCAAAAGAGACTGTTTGAAAACTAATGATGTGAGAAAAGTAAAGCTATTCCAGAAGTTCACCTTACAAAGTTCGGGTGGGTTTAAGACATTATTACAGAATTCTCAGGACCTGTTTTCTAATACAGATGTTCAGGAAGATGGCCTTCTAGAAAATATAAATATTGACTCATCCAGGGCTCCATGAAACATCTATGTGTACATTTTTAAGGTTTTGCTATAATAAATGTCAGATGGACGTTTTGTCCTTTTATCCTTGTCCATAAACTATGCTTATCTTCTGCTGTGTATTTCTCATTTAGCCTTTGATTATTGCTGTCCTTCACTAGAATCTTTCAATCATCTAGACTGAATGAAGATCAAACTATCTTATGATTTCTTATCTCCTAAAATGTTTATTTTAGAAATAGAAGATTGACATTGTCAAAGAGGACAACTGATTGCAAACTTCACACTCACCTCTGATGGCTTTCAAAGGTGGCTATTTTTAGTTACCTCATAACCAAGGGGACTGTCCTCTCACTTATGCCCTGCATCCTGGCACCATTCCTAAGGAAAACATGTTGATGAAGGAGGATCTGTCATTCCTCTTTGATGAGCAGACACTGCAATAGAATGGGGTGTGAAGTTGAGAAAACAATCGGCTCAAATAAAGTTGACTCTAATATCTTGATGCAAAGGGGAAAAGCAGACATAGTTTTTCTTCTCAGGGCTTTGTTTCTCCATCATCTGTGAGTAGAGAAATGAGTGACGCATCAGATAGCCTCTTCAAACTCTCCTGTCTCATCATTCCATAGGTTTATCCATTGGAACAGCAGACTAGCAGATACCGAGGTTCACCGTTTTTATCTCTCAGACTCCACATTCATTTTCAAAATTTCCTTTCAGAATTTGGTTAGCCAGGATTGAACAGGATCACACCGGTCAGATTAAACCCATTTACATTCATTTTTATTCATTGTCATTACTAATGTTTACTACTATTTACATGCAAAATCTGAAACCTTAAGGCTTCTGAAAAAAAGCCATTAAAGAAAAAAAAACTGGTGAATAATGCATTTTTTCTTCTTCAGAGGATATTTGATTTGCAGATATGCAACCTTTTTAAAAATAAAATAAATGAGGTTATCCAGTCTCATATATGAAATTCTTTGTTTCTAATTTTTAATGTAGGGCTATTTATCTCTCAGGATATCAACATTTAAACTCTATCTCATAAAACTTGGTGTTTGAAGAATGCTTGAACTTTCAATAAAAAATTATAGTAGTAAGCATCCTTTTCAATTACAATTCTCTGGAATACCTTTTCCTTTACTTCCAAATTTAAATTTCAAATCCTGCATAAGTATAATTATTAGAAAACAAACTTGCTATATTTTGATTTGCTTTCAAATTAATAGAATCAGATTAGAACATATTGTTGATTTTAAGACAATTGCAAGTCACATTTTGAAAATGCTTACTGCACTATAAATCATGTGACTTCATTTCCCAGGATGATAAATGGTCTTTGGCCAACTTGTCACATTTATTTATGTATGTTTCATGCTTCCCTCCTTTGATGTTTTATGTCGCTGAAGGTAAATTGAGTTTGTGCCTGAAAATGCACATGTAAGTAACTTTACGTTTTCACCGGATTGACTGGCCCATTTAGTTGATACAAACATGCACACAAACACAATAAATAAAAACAATAGCAAAAATAATGAAAAGGCAATTACCTGGTACTTAGAGAAAATATTAAGCATTTGAAACCTTCATCAAAGTTTTTGTTTTTTATCATTTTTGTTAGACAAAATGTCAATTGAAATTAATGCTAATATCTAGTCAAAATTTAGCAGTAATCATCTATCTCAATTTTACCTCAATTAAACCAGCAATCTCAAATAGAAATTTCTATAGAAGTCTAGTGGTGACATGTAATAGGCTATTATGAGAATTAAACTAAATATATGGAATGAAGAAAGAAGACAGTTCTAGTGTCCTGTGAAAATGGAAGCCAGACGGCCTGGCCATCATACTGAAATCATGCACCTGATGGTAGAACAAAATTAAGTTGAATTTATTCTCTTAAGAACGTCACTTCCAGATAAAAGATTAAGAAAAATAAGTGTTTTAAGTACCAAAAGTCACAAATATTTTTAACTTTTAAATGTTAATAACACTTTTTTGCCAGACGCAAGACTTGAGGATTGCTATTTACAAAAGGTTTCCATTGCGATCAATATTTTACATTTGTTTATTGGCAGAAAGGTAACTGAGAAGTGGATAGTTTTTGATGCTGCTTTTGTAGTTGTTGTTATTACTGCTGCTGCTGCTGCTGTTGTTGTTTTGTTGACCCCTGAATCAAGAGTGTATGAAGACAGCACTCAGGAAGAGTGGACAATACTCATTTGGAGAATTTGACATATACTATGGTTCCCATATTATTTAGTTAGTAATGATGGTTTCTTGAAAAGCCATCCCAACATTCTGAGGCATTGGACATCCACAAATCCCATCCTACTGCACTCTGTGAATCAAATTAACAGAAAAATTTGAAGTTTTAAGTCATAGTAGCTAATTAGCAAATTCTATTCTGTATTGCAGTTGTTCTCAGCCTGTTCTTCTCCTGTCTGTACTATATACGAGGTACCCTCCACTGTACCAATGAAAGAAGACCTAATTTAAAGTCTGTAGTCTCTTGTTAATCAAGGAAAAACTATTGAATGCCCTATACATTTCCAAGATTGTGCCAATGTAGCAGGTAATATGCCAGGAATGGAGTAAGTCTATACGTTTATTTTTCTGACTTATGCTTCCATTTTGGTCTGATAAAATAAGTACTTATTGGAAATAACTTAGGAGGCCTTTTAAGGAATTAGGTAATCACTTCTGTGATTTCCTGGACACAACATTAATTAGCTAATTATTAATATATTAAATCAGCACTTTTTTATACTGTTAGATTCTTATTTCATACATGTTTACTACAAAAATGTATACAGAAAGTAAAATATAACCATGAAAAGTGATCAAATGTGCAGCTGGAGCCCTGACCAATCTTCAGGTTGTGTGCAAAATAAATTAGCATTTGTTGAAGCCATGAATCTTGAGGTGAGGTATTCAAAAATTTGGAGCACCAACTTTCTTGTAGGATAATTATTTCTCGGTATATTTGCAAGTTAAAAAGGAATAACTGGTAAAACATTAAAAATAAATATGGGAAATATAATCCTTGGCCACAAATTTCTCTTTATCTGATCTTTCTTCAGACATTATCATGATAATTTTTTCAATTTCCCTTTCATTATTTGTTTTATTTTAAAATTATTATTAATATTCTATTATACTATAACAGTATAAATAGTATATTATTTAATAATATAATTCTAGAAGTAATATTATGGTATTTTATTATTCATGTTATTATCTATATTCATTTTGCTGTAATACTGATAGGATAATATGAAAAGATAAATCAAAACCAATAAGGTTTGTACCTTGGACAGTAGAAGGAGTAAATTAAGAGTCTTAATTAGGCCTGGAGTGATGGCTTACGCCTGTAATCCTAGCACTTTGGGAGGCCGAGGCGGGCAGATCACCTGAGGTAGGGAGGGCAAGGCCAGCCTGACCAACACGGAGAAACCCCGTCTCTACTAAAATGACAAAAAAATTACCCAGGCATGGTGACGCATGTCTGTAATCCCAGCTACTCGGGAGGCTGAGGCAGGAGAATCGCTTGAACCTGGGAGGCGGAGGTTGCGGTGAGCCGAGATGGCATCCCTGCACTCCAGCCTGGGCAACAGAAAGGGAAACTCCGTCTCAAAAAAAAAAAAAAAAAAAAGAAAAGAGTCTTAATTTTGGCTCCAAAGCTAAGAGAGTAGTCTGGTATCTTTTGTGGTCCCAATTTGTAAAGAGAGGTACTGGACTAGGTGGTAACTAAAGTTTTTTCTCATCTCAAATAGTCTGCCCTGAAAATAATAATAATCATATAATCCATTGTTCATGTATAATGAATTATAATAATTACCCAGAATTTTTTTATTGGAACAAAACTTGTACTTTTATGTTGGCCTAGAATGGTGGGATATAAAGGTCCCAAGGGCAGGCTTCCACTTGAGCCAGGGAGAATATCAACGACAAAACAGTGTAACTTCCCAGATGGCTACTTTTTGGAATGTGCAGTTCTGACATAAATTAATTTTTTTCATCAAAAGCCTTTTATTCTCAGCCAAATCCTCTTTAAAATGTCATTGCCTGAGGAGTCTGGGTAATTCTGAAAGGATCATGAAGATAAACTGTTCTTGATACTTACAAAGTGTGACAATGATATTCTAATATAGAATGAATACCTCCAAGCATTTCCCTTAATTTGTGTAATGTGTGTATTTTTCCTTTTAAACTGGCTTTAATAAGGCCTTAAAGATGTCTGCAAGGCATTTGACTGAATGAAAAGATAATTATTTCCTAAAGAGTTATGAAGATATTCATCCAACGGTCAAATGTTTAGGCATGTACTTTCCTGCTTTTGCAGTATGAACACATTTCCCAAGAGATTTCAGGGTCAGTATCTTTTCATATTTTTGTCTTTAGAAGTAACGAACAAAACCACTCACAAAAGCACACACACACACACACACACACACACATATATATAAAGATTTTGGTGATTCTTTTCAGTGGGCTAGATTGTTCTGCTTGACTAAAATCTCCTCTATGGATCTCTTTGATCAACATAAAAACTGTTTCCCTTTCTAGTATTAGCTCACTGCATTGCCAGAGCTTGAGTTCAGTGATTCTATCTTGTTGTTATACTGGCAGTGCTAAACCTTAGATGCTCAATTACAATGTATTTGAAAAATAAATTATTGGATAAATAAATATTGCTAAAAAGTATGTATCGTCCCAGTATGTATCCCAGATCTTCATTCTTCTCCCATACATTTGAAATTCTCACTAAGAGACACTGCTAGGATTACAAAGTTGTCTTGAAATGGGACATATTAGTTATTGATCCATTAACACCTTGGTACAAACTAAAATGTATCCCTGAGAGAATGTACCCTTCTTGGATTGCATAAGATACAGGAGAAGAGAAAAGACAAATTAGGGCTTTAAGTACTCTGAGAGGTGAATAGCGCATTTAAGTGGGAGGCTTGGGCACCTTGAGAACAGGGAAAGGATCAGAATTGTTGGTGAGAAGTAAATAGAGAGGGTTGCTCATAGCAGAAAAGAAGGGAACCATTAAAAGTGATCTTCATCACAGTTATGTCTGGACCACTCCCAGACGAATATTAGCTTTAATCTAGAAAGCAAATAGCCATGGTATTAAATTTAGGGAATCCCAACACAATCACTTTCACTGTTAACTGTATGAGCTGAGTGCCAGAGTACTTCAGAGTAGAGAATTTGTGAGAAAAAAATTTATCTTTGTTTATACTTTCCTTTTCACTCCATTCTTTCAGGAAAACAGGAAAGGGTCTTTGATTGCCAAGACACTTTGAATGTAAGGTCCCAAAACTTACCGTGTAGGCCATCTATCTAATCATATAATTAAAGATTGCTTTTGAAATGAAGAAAAATAGGAAGCCATAGAATAAAGAGATGGGTGGGGGAGTAGGAAGTGGGTCTTATCTTCACTTTTAAACAAAATAAACGTGTGCAAATAATTTTAGATAATTTTTGATGTGTGTATTGTAGTGGTAGGAGTGATTGAAAAATAGAAGATACAATACAATAAAATATAAAGTGATGAACATTTTATGTTAATGTTATGATTTTGCCAAGTTCCTGTTCTATTTATTTTTAGCAATGCTGGGACAAAAAAAGACACAAGGCAACAAAACTATTTTATATGATGCACAGAATAATACTAAAAAAAACCACGTTATCAGAATAATCATAATAGGAGGAATTAAAATAATTTCCTTTTAGTGGATACAAATAAAGTGTTATGCACTTAATTTTCTTTTATTTAATCCTTATAGCATCTATGTGGCCACAGAAATTGAGGTTAAAAAAGATGAAACCACTTGTCCAAGTTTCCATTTTTAATAGGTGGAGGTGCTGGATTTCAGCGTGAGGGTTATTAGATTCCAATGACTTTGTATTTAACTCCTTCAGTACACTGTTCCCTTCACAAAAGTTTATGGCTACATGAAGGTTTTAGAGGAAGTCTTTGTTTTTTTCAACATGGACAGAGTTAATTTAAACTGGTTGGAGAGCATCTACCCTTACTTTCAGTATGTTATCTTCTTGGGATCACACAGGATTACTGAATAAAATTAACATCTAAACAAATTTGATAAATTCCCACAAGTCATGTATGGTAGAATTAAGTGTATGAGTCTTAAATAAACCATCAGGTCATAACTACCTGTTTAAAAGCACTGCCGATACCTGTTCTATCACTGTGTACCCCACTGCTTTAGTAAACCTCTCAGCAATGAAGATTTAAGTAGCATTTCCAAGACACTGTATCCCTTCCAGATGTTCTCTGCCCCTGGAAAATCTTAGTGAAGGGAAGGAGAATAGGTTTCTCAAGCTTGATCATTGGACTTTCTTCCTTGGACCTGCAACTTGGAAAGTTTCATCCTTTTTCACTGTAAGAAAGTGCAAAAACTTATTTTAAAATGAACTGTGCAATGGAAATGCATTTTAAAGAACTGGCATGCAAATAATAAAGCCATCGGTGACTTTCTCAGCATAAACTTTTTTGATAATTACAACGTATGTATGCATGAAGCAATAATGAAATAAATTATGACAGCACTAAAGACATATTATGTAGAGCACATGCAAAGAAGCCCTTTTCTGGGGGTAGAAACCGGCTCATTCTGGTTATACGTATATTTAAACATCGTTGTTACTGGCAGAGAGCAAACATCATTTCCCTGATGCCTTATAAACAGTGCTACAAAAAAAAAAAATAAAAAATGTTCTTTGAACTAATTGGAACCCAGTAGGGAGGAGGGCAAAGCAGATACTGTGAGGTTTCAACTTGAATATTTTCCTTGCCATTAGAACAACTTGCTTTCTAAGCCAAGTTGTCTTTCTTTTTACTTCCATAACAATGAAAGTGGCCCCAGACCTCTCCTATTCTCCATTATCCCCACCGAACTAAAGGGAAGTTAACAGCAAGGGAGAAGTGAGTAAAAAGCTCTGGAAAGGAGGGAAATTGTTTAAAAATTTATCTGAAAAAAAATCAAATAAAAAAAAATTCCCACCCAGGGGAGAAACCTAAGGTCACTGAAAAATAAGAAATTAAAAAAAAAAAATCTTCAAAGAACTAAATGCTGGTGCTTAAAAAAGAGAGAAAAACCAAGATAAATGCAGATGCATTTCAGGAGACAAATGCCCAGAAATCATCCAGGGACCAGCCAGTTCACCATCAGAAATTATACAAAGCTTGAGAATCTGATAGTAAAATTGACCCAGTGGTGTTAGCAGGTCATAATCAATTAATAGTGAACAAATGCCTTCTTTTCCATTGAATACCAAATTTTTGTCCAGAAGCTAAAATCTAATAAAAAACTGAATTTAGTTATTACATTTCAAAGTAAATGTATTCTTTTTTGTCTCTCTTCTGTTTCTACTGTGTTTGAGATGCAACTTAAATAATGCCAACAACTGAATGAACTGCAGCAGAGCATAAGCACTCAGAAAATATGAAGTGCAGGTCAATCAGACTTCAAGCTTCCTGTCTCTCACCTGAGCCCTATTCTTCATCCCCCTGCTAACCTGTCCGCTCAAAAAGCTGTGGTTAGAGAAGAACCTTCCAGGGCAGAAGAAATTAAAATAGATAAAAACAAGGCAACAGCTTGAGATGAAAGGACCAGAAAAAAGAAAAAAAAAAAGAGTGCTTTATGGTCATTGTTTTATTAATAAGTAATTGTGACTAGGGAATATTTAAAAGGCTACTTGAACATATTCTCATATATTAAGGTAATTTATGGAATTCAATTCAAGAAAAGTGTTACAATTTTAATTGCAAAGTATCAAAGCTGCCTACACTGAGTGTCAGTCACTCCTGCGTTAATTTACCTTTCAAATCCTTATGTTTTGTCCTCTAGATTTTGGCATATCCCGCAATTTTTCAAGCAACATCTTGACATGAAAGGACAGGCAAAGAAAAAAAAGAGTGTTTTATGGTCACTTTTTTATTAGTAAGTAATTGTGACTAAGGAGAAATATTTAAAAGACTACTTGAACATATTCTCATATATTAAGATAATTTATGGAATTCAAGAAAAGTATTACAATTATAATTATAAAGTATCAGAGCTGCCTGCACTGAGTATCAGTCACTCCTGCGTTAATTTACCTTTCTAATCCTTATGTGTTGTCCACTAGACTTTGGCATATCCTGTAAGTTTTCAGTGTGGGTTCTGTATACATATTTTTTTGAGACATGGTTTCACTTTGTTGCCCAGGCTGGAGTTCAGTAGTGCAATCATAGTTCACTGCAACCTCGAACTCCTGACCTCAAGTGATCCCCCTAACTCACCCTCCCAAGAGTAGCTGGGAACACAGGTGCATGCCATTACACCCTACTAATTAAAAAAAATTTTTTTTTCACAAAGTCAGAGTATCATGATATGGTCCAGGCTGGTCTTGAGCTCCTGGCCTCAAGCAATCTTCCTTCTTGGCCTCGCAAAATGATCAGATTACAGGCATGAACCACTGGACCCGGCCTATAAAGTTTTATAGTGATGTAAAACATGATTCTAGAAAAACTCAGATGTTTCCTTTTCTTTTTCTTTTTTTCTTTTTCTTTTTTTTTTTTTTCACTCTGTCACCCAGGCTGGAGTGCAGTGGCATCATCTCAGCTCACCGCAACCTGTGCCTCCTGGGTTCAAGTGATTCTCCTGTCTCAGCCTCCCGAGTAGCTAGGATTACAGGCATATGCCACCATGCCTGGCTAATTTTTGTATTTTTAGTAGAGACGGAGTTTCGCCATGTTGGCCTGATTGGTCTCAAACTCCTGGCCTCAAGTGAGCCACCTGCCTCAGTCTCCCAAAGTGCTAGGATTACAGGTGTGAGCCACCATGACTGGCCAAACTCAGATATTTCATATTTCTTAAATATTACTGTTTAGAAGTTGTTGTGTAATTCTAATTATCTCCAGGAGGATGGTTACTCCAATCTCCAGTTAAGAGTAACCAAATTTATGACCAAATAGTTTAAGGAGACAATAGGTAAATATGTGATTGAGTGCAGGTTAGTCTGGACATTTAGAGGAATGTGGCATCAGAACCCTGCTTTTCCAGTTATTTGACCTGGCCCTTGTTTTGTCCACGTTGATGCAGACAGTTCCCATGTATCATTCTGCTGCCTCCTATCTGCCCCAGGCTCCTGTGCTGTTGCTCCTCTATTTATTTCCCTTCAGGCACTGCCTCATGTTCTGAACCTATGTGGACTTCTAGGATCTACTGACATCTCAACTCCTATTATACTCTTTACTCGAACATCCTTAAGGAATTTTTGCTGTTGTTATTGTGTTATTCAAGTTGAAGAAGTGGTAAAGGCCTTGCTCTTAGACATGAGTTTTTTTTCCAAATCTTTTATTTATAACTTGTGCGAGCCCTTAGCTTTTGAGACTCAAAAGTGAGGAAGAGTCTTCCTTTTTTTCTGTATTATTTTGTTACATACATATGCAGAGTGAGTAAAAACACAAATTTCCTATGTATCCAAATGTGGACTAAGGATATAGGAAAAATATTGGTTAATCTTTCGCAAATATTATTCTGTCATTTGGTATATTTAGCTAATGCTAGGGAATGCTTTAATTCCTCTACATTTAATTTCATATCCCCAAGTGCTCTACAGCTCTCCTGGTAACTCTCACTCAGCTCAATACCATTCTTAAGAACTGCACACAGTATTTGCCCTTGTAGTAATAGAAGATAAACACAGAAAAGAAACAGAAATTATGTTTTACACACTTACATCTTACCTCTTCTGGATCCTGACATTCCCCTCCCTTCAAGTCTGGAACTCTCTTGTCAGGTAAAACAAAACAAAACAAAACAAAACAAACCACACACAATAAGTCAGGCATTTTGATTAACATAACCAGGTTTACAGGTGCAGACTTAGTTATAATGGAGTGGTCTTTGTCATCTGGGAAAATATAAGCACATTTTCTGGCATTGTGTTCAGCCCTAACATGTTAACAATTTAAAGCCATTTCTGTAGGGTTTGAGGCATTCCAGGAGCCCATTTGTACGGAAATTCTGTCAGCCACCAGTACTCTCTGTGTAATGTTGGATTGGGGCCTGAGCCAAATTGCTGTTCTCCTGAGAGTCCGCTCTAAAGTTCACACTTTTTCTACTTCAGAAGGCTAATGAGTACTATGTCTAGAAAAGATACAATGTGGAATTGGCCATGAATATTAAATTAAAAATAAATAAATAAACACTCCACACAGAACAACCTGTTTATTGTGCTATTGCCTGAACGCAATTTCCATCATCTGTAATAATTCGTTACTGTCTTAAAAGCTAGGGCTTCAGCTATTTCCTAGTAAATGCATATTTTCCAGCATAGCAGTAATGATGAATTAATCAAATAAATATCTCTAAGAACATAGATACTATATATATATATGTGTGTGTGTGTGTGTGTGTGTGTGTGTATAGTGGGGGAAAGAAAGGAGGAACTATTGATTGCTTTTGGAAAGAACACTCTTGTGGAACCTGTTAATGGCTCATTAATCTGCTTTTAAATTCAGAGTTTGCATTTGGAATTTGGAGGGAGGTGAGCAGTGCAGTGATACTTTCACAGTGCCCTCTCTCTACCTCCATTGTCTCTTCGTGAGTCTTGAATGAGCTGCTGTGTTTGTCCAATGATAGCATAGGTTTAATACGGTACGATGCAGATTCCTAGTACTGAAGGAATTTTTCTTTTAATGAGTTAGTTTTCACTTCCACTTCCATGGTAGAATTGGTGGAACTAAAGTTAGGGAAAGAACGATAAGACTTAAAGTATTTGTTCAAATTTAGTTTTTTTAAAAAAGTATGTACTTAAAAGAAACCAAAACATCCCACAAACAAACTGAGCAAGAGAAAAGGACTTTCACTGATATGCAGGCTGATATCCTGAATCCCATGGAAGAATGTATTGGAACAAATATTTTAGCTAATTATTAATGATTTCATTTAACTATTTAAATGAAACATGTACCAAGTGTGCTTCCAAATATACTGCATTTCAAAAGTAAGCACTTTCAATAAATAATATATATATGTGCCACATTTTTTTCCTGTTAAATTTTTAGAGAAAACGGGAAAGACTAAATTATTCTCCCAAAGAACTTTAAGTTTACTTCTTTGGGAAAGGGTTTTAAAAAAGGATGAAAAGTTAGAAAATTCACCTTTTAAACTTGAAGAGGAATTTGGCAAGAAGATCATTAATGCCATCTATCAATTCTGTGTGGAAGATCCACAAGACTACTTGCTATGAATGACTAATTTCATAGCATTACACATTCCACCCAATTGCTTCTATATTAGAAAGGGCCTTATGTAATAAGAAAGAAGCACATACCTTATGGTGTTTTTGTGTGTTTCTTACTGTTAATATTATTTATTATTCAAAGAAAGAGAGGAATTTGGCATTGAATTCACACAGGCTGAGTTGAATTCTGTATTAGAACTGACCTTTGTATTTGTGGAATATAGATTCTGCTTGTCATTGTACAGTTACTGTGAAAGGTGATTTCTGCCACGGAGATAAAATGTAAAGCACTGATCTTATTTGAGGAGATAACTTTCAAATATATCAATAACAACAACAACAACAACAAAATCTTACAGAAGTTACTTTATGTATCTGGTACTCAATTTTCACTTCTGCAAAATGTGAAGGTGTCAAAAGATCCTTTTTGTTCTTTGATTCAGTATGCATATGAAACATAAATATGTCTCTACTCAATTTTGCAAAATAACAATCTATTATACTTTTGATAGAAGGAACACCATTCTCATGTTCTTATTTGCTATAGTAAGACTAGATTGCAGTGTTTGACATAATTTTAAACACTGCAGTGGAAGGGAATGGAAATATTTCAAATGCTCCTATCCTGACTCTTACATCAGGCAAACTAAGTGGGTTATATCTAGAGAACATATATAAAAATGATTGTTAAGTCATAACTTGGTAATTGCTCAAATTTAAATTGTCTCATTTTGTAAAGATAATTTGGTGGCCTGTTCTTCCATTACCCTCTGTCCAAAAATAAGAACTTGAAATAAAGCCTAAGTAACAGGGCAACTTCAGGAAAGAGAAACAAATTGAAATTGTCTCTGGTGAGTATTTAGAGAACCAAAGAACATGTAACAAATCACTCAGAAAATTAATATATAATCCAGGATGAAATTACTCTGCCTTTTAAATTATCAAGACACAAAGGAAAGGGAGATAAATCCAAACCAGCTAGTTTCACTTTCTTAGCCCTCTGGCTGTCCATTTAAAGACTCTAGATGCCCATGTGAAATGGAAGGTGTTTACGTATTTTGGTGAGGAAAAAATATGGTAAAAGAGCATACATACTAACTCTTTATCTCTCTTTTCTTTTTAAATAATACAAGGCATTATGCAAAGACCTTTACTAGTATTGGACTAGATTTTTAAAATACGCATTATTTAGAGTTTTGTATTTTGCATATTATCTCTTGACATTTCTTGTGTGTGTGTGTGTGCATGTGTGCATAAGAGAGAAACAAAGGAGACAGATGGTGACACAGAGACAGAGACAGAGAGAGAAAAAAAGAAAACAGGGAGAGAGGAAACCAGTCCTTTTTTAAAGACATTAAAACAATTTGATATTTTTAATCCCTGGGTTTTCCATTAACTTAATTGTCATGTTTGAATAAAATGCAGCAACTACATTTGTACGTAGAATTTAGATAGCAGGGGTAGGCAAGTAGGTACCTTTTTCACTCTGAGATTAAAACTTCACCTGGTTGGCTTCCTCAGAGTTAATGAGAGGGTAATTCTATTTGTCCTCCAAGAACTCACTGAAGAGATTGTAATGTCTGGTGCCAATTACAGTGTGGATATCTGACTACAGGAACTGGTATGACACCACCAACTCATCTCACCCACACTAACAAGAAACTGTCAGACGAAAAGAGTTCTCTGCTTCTCCCACCTCAGGCTGTATCTAAACCAGTTGCCTAGGGGTGAACGACTCAGTATATCCCATTACTGAACTCATGCTACACTGCAGAGTTGGAAATAACCTCAATGCCATCTCAAAAGAAAATAACAATAGTTATTTTGTAAAGAATAATCCAAACCTCCTAGGAAACTTTTCATTTTTTATTTTTTTAATTATTATTATACTTTAAGTTTTAGGGTACATGTGCACATTGTGCAGGTTAGTTACATATGTATACATGTGCCCTGCTGGTGTGCTGCACCCATTAACTCATCATTTAGCATTAGGTATATCTCCTAATGCTATCCCTCCCCGCTCCCCCCACAACACAACAGTCCCTAGAGTGTGATGTTCCCCTTCCTGTGTCCATGTGTTCTCGTTGTTCAATTCCCACCTATGAGTGAGAATAAGCGGTGTTTGGTTTTTTGTCCTTGCGATAGTTTACTGAGAATGATGATTTCCGATTTCATCCATGTCCCTACAAAGGACATGAACTCATCATTTTTTATGGCTGTATAGTATTCCATGGTGTATATGTGCCACATTTTCTTAGTCCAGTCTATCATTGTTGGACATTTGGGTTGGTTCCAAGTCTTTGCTGTTGTGAATAGTGCCGCAATAAACATACGTGTGCATGTGTCTTTATAGCAGCATGATTTATAGTCTTTTGGGTATATACCCAGTAATGGGATGGCTGGGTCAAATGGTATTTCTAGTTCTAGATCCCTGAGGAATCGCCACACTGACTTCCACAATGGTTGAACTAGTTTACAGTCCCACCAACAGTATTGTGGTGGAACAGTAAAAGTGTTCCTATTTCTCCACATCCTCTCCAGCACCTGTTGTTTCCTGACTTTTTAATGATTGCCATTCTAACTGGTGTGAGATGGTATCTCATTGTGGTTTTTATTTGCATTTCTCTGATGGCCAGTGATGGTGAGCATTTTTTCATGTGTTTTTTTGGCTGCATAAATGTCTTCTTTTGAGAAGTGTCTGTTCATGTCCTTTGCCCACTTTTTGATGGGGTTGTTTGTTTTTTTCTTGTAAATTTGTTCGAGTTCTTTGTAGATTCTGGATATTAGCCCTTTGTCAGATGAGTAGGTTGTGAAAATTTTCTCCCATTTTGTAGGTTGCCTGTTCACTCTGATGGTAGTTTCTTTTGCTGTGCAGAAGTTCTTTAGTTTAATTAGATCCCATTTGTCAATTTTGTCTTTTGTTGCCATTGCTTTTGGTGTTTTAGACATGAAGTCCTTGCCCGTGCCTATGTCCTGAATGGTATTGCCTAGGTTTTCTTCTAGGGTTTTTATGGTTTTAGGTCTAACGTTTAAGTCTTTAATCCATCTTGAATTAATTTCTGTATAAGGTGTAAGGAAGGGATCCAGTTTCAGCTTTCTACATATGGCTAGCCAGTTTTCCCAGCACCATTTATTAAATAGGGAATCCTTTCCCCATTGCTTGTTTTTCTCAGGTTTGTCAAAGATCAGATAGTTGTAGATATGCGGCATTATTTCTGAGGGCTCTGTTCTGTTCCATTTATCTATATCTCTGTTTTGGTACCAGTACCATGCTGTTTTGGTCACTGTAGCCTTGTAGTATAGTTTGAAGTCAGGTAGCGTGATGCCTCCAGCTTTGTTCTTTTGGCTTAGGATTGACTTAGTGATGAGGGCTCTTTTTTGGTTCCATATGAACTTTAAAGTAGTTTTTTCCAATTCTGTGAAGAAAGTCATTGGTAGCTTGATGGGGATGGCATTGAATCTATAAATTACCTTGGGCAGTATGGCCATTTTCACGATATTGATTCTTCCTACCCATGAGCATGGAATGTTCTTCCATTTGTTTGTATCCTCTTTTATTTCCTTGAGCAGTGGTTTGTAGTTCTCCTTGAAGAGGTCCTTCACATCCCTTGTAAGTTGGATTCCTAGGTATTTTATTCTCTTGGAAGCAATTGCGAATGGGAGTTCACTCATGATTTGGCTCTCTGTTTCTCTGTTATTGGTGTATAAGAATGCTTGTGATCTTTGTACATTGATTTTGTATCCTGAGACTTTGCTGAAGTTGCTTATCAGCTTAAGGAGATTTTGGGCTGAGACAATGGGGTTTTCTAGATATACAATCATGTCGTCTGTAAACAGGGACAATTTGACTTCCTCTTTTCCTAATTGAATACCCTTTATTTCCTTCTCCTGCCTAATTGCCCGGGCCAGAACTTCCAACACTATGTTGAATAGGAGTGGTGAGAGAGGACATCCCTGTCTTGTGCCAGTTTTCAGAGGGAATGCTTCCAGTTTTTGCCCATTCAGTATGATATTGGCTGTGGGTTTGTCATAGATAGTTCTTATTAGTTTGAGATACGTCCCATCAATACCTAATTTATTGAGAGTTTTTAGCATGAAGCGTTGTTGAATTTTGTCAAAGGCCTTTTCTGCATCTATTGAGAAAATCATGTGTTTTTTGTCTTTGGTTCTGTTTATATGCTGGATTACATTTATTGATTTTCGTATATTGAACCAGCCTTGCATCCCAGGGATGAAGACCGCTTGATCATGGTGGATAAGCTTTTTGATGTGCTGCTGGATTCGTTTTGCCAGTATTTTATTGAGGATTTTTGCATCAATGTTCATCAAGGGTATTGGTCTAAAATTCTCTTTTTTGGTTGTGTCTCTGCCCAGCTTTGGTATCAGGATGATGCTGGCCTCATAAAATGAGTTAGGGAGGATTCCCTCTTTTTCTATTGATTGGAATAGTTTCAGAAGGAATGGTACCAGTTCCTCCTTGTACCTCTGGTAGAATTCGGCTGTGAATCCATCTGGTCCTGGACTCTTTTTAGTTGGTAAGCTATTGATTATTGCCACAATTTCAGAGCCTGTTATTGGTCTATTCAGAGATTCAACTTCTTCCTGGTTTAGTCTTGGGAGGGCGTATGTGTCAAGGAATTTATCCATTTCTTCTAGATTTTCTAGTTTATTTGCATAGAGGTCTTTGTAGTATTCTCTGATGGTAATTTGTATTTCTGTGGGATCAGTGGTGATATCCCCTTTATCATTTTTTATTGCCTCTATTTGATTCTTCTCTCTTTTCTGCTTTATTAGTCTTGCTAGTGGTCTATCAATTTTGTTGATCCTTTCAAAAACCCAGCTCCTGGATTCATTAATTTTTTGAAAGGTGTTTTGTGTCTCTATTTCCTTCAGTTCTGCTCTGATTTTAGTTATTTCTTGCCTTCTGCTAGCTTTTGAATGTGTTTGCTCTTGCTTTTCTAGTTCTTTCAATTGTGATGTTAGGGTGTCAATTTTGGATCTTTCCTGCTTTCTTTTGTGGGCATTTAGTGCTATAAATTTCCCTCTACACGCTGCTTTGAATGTGTCCCAGAGATTCTGGTATGTTGTGTCTTTGTTCTCGTTGGTTTCAAAGAACATCTTTATTTCTGCCTTCATTTCGTTATGTACCCAGTAGTCATTCAGGAGCAGGTTGTTCACCTCCTAGGAAACTTTTTAATGTCTTCTGACCTTTATAGGATTTTTTCTTAAAACATTAATGATGTCAATGGCAAAGGAAATCTACATGCTACTGTGTATAGCAAGACAATGATTTCACTACAAAATACAAAAATTTAAAATAGAAATTAAAATTAGATATAGCCTAGTAATATCCTTTATGTTAATAAAATGGGATAATAGGCAAAGGTATGTATTCAGAGTAGATTTACTTGGAAATGGAGAAACAAGTGGGAACTACCTGTGCTATATACCTATCCTGTTAAGCATAAAAATTCTAGAATCAGACTAGTGGACTTGAATCCCAGCTTCACTACTTAACTACTTAGCAAATCATGGATAAAAGACTTAAATTATCTGTGCCATAGTTTCCTTATCTGTATAAATGAGTGTAGTGCTATCAAACTAATAAGGTTGCATAAAAATTGCAAATAAAATACTTAAAACAGTGTTTGGCACATTGTGAATGCACACACATACAAATGGATAGTGTAAATTAATAAAACACAAAGCATCACTTTTAAAGAGGAAAAAATGTATTTATACATTTACACATTTTTTAACTTTGTCAAAATAGGGTTTTATAAGAGTCTAGTCATGCTGCTCTCTTCTTTTTCTGCTACCACCACCAAATGATTACCTCTGGGATAAACTAAGATTCTCCTGACGAAGTGAGAAAATTCCAGGAGGCTTTACCTGTTGGTAAGTATAAGTTCCATGCACTCTGGGGCTTTGAAGTAATGGTGAAGGATGATTGTCCTCTACTTCGTGTTGAATCCTTGCCTTTGAATTCCAGTGTATGTCAGTTAAAAGGAACTATCATTTCTTTCACCTACAATTAATTCTCATTAGGCAATAGCATGTGATAGGAGTACACAAGCCAGAATAGAGTTGCAACAAAGGAGGGAGGCTCCTTCTCAGTGGCTAGCTATAGTCTGATAGCTAAACCAGGAAAATTTCAATTCTAGTTTATTACACATTATTTGTTTTCTGTGATCTAATAGGATATACATTATTTTTCAGGATTAGTATTGGAAGTATTTATGCTTTCCTTGAGCGTGTTTATATTGTGCAACAAAAATGTTTCTGGGAATCAACATTTATTAATTACTTGTTTAAATTATAACTCCCAGCTACCAAAGAACTATTTTCAGTTGAAAGGCATTATTATAATCTTTGTAATAATGTGTTAAAACAGCTGCTAAAATGCCAATCAATTAAATAAAAATCAATTAAACAAAAAAGACAGAATAAGATATTGCCATTTTGTTTTAATTTTAATAAATGCTTACCTGTCTGAGCATCTTTATAAATGTACTCTAAATTTTGGATTCTTCTATTTTATTCTATAACTTAAGGAGGTGACAAATAAGAATACTATAGAAGGACATAGGAATGCATCTCAATGTTTTAATAATCATAGAGAAGTTTTATGCACACTGAGCAAGGAGATGACTAAAATATTCATGATGTTACTTTAGGGCAGGTTCAGTAATATATCAGTGAAATGTCACCCTCAGCTCTGTGCTTATGTCTCAATCCTCCAGAAAGCCACCCATAACCTACTGCAATTCGCTGTAAATAGATTCCAAATATTTGGAACTTAAGAAGAATAAGCATGAACTTCTTAGAGAGTCCATTGTAAGAAGCACTCCCGTTTTGGGTTATTTGCCTCTTTCATGAAAACATTCTTTGTCTATTCTCTAAGAACTTTCTCTGCCCATTCACCTAGTCACAGGATGAATTACTATTCGGTGATTCAACCTGCCATATAACTCCCTTTCTTCTCCCTGTTGTTGTTTCTATTACTTTTATCTTTTTCCCATGTTTTTCTTCATTTTTCCCTGAGTACCTCTCTTCTTTACTCTCTATCATATTACATTATTTCTTTCATAGCATATAGTGCAATCTAACATCTCTTTTCTATTTATTTCATATATACCTATTGTCTCCTTATGACCCTCTATTGCCGAAAGTATAGGAACAGAATCTATTACAAATAGGCTGTCCATAATATCAATTTTTAATGAATGAATGAAAAAAATGAAAGTACTGATTCTCAAGATAGACTTATAAAGCAAGGGCCTTTTTTTCTTCCAGTGTGACCTAAATATTTATGAATGAAGATGAAGACTTCAGTAAAATACAGTGAAAAGGTGGAAGTGCTTTTTTTATGAGCAATACAACCTTTATAAATTCCTAAACAATTACATATTGAGTTTAAAAACCATTAGCTACTTAAGGAGCTAAGGTATATGCACCATGAAATTACACAAGAGCAACATGGTACCAAATGACTGTTTAAGTCTAAGAAACTAGGATAAAAGTTACAATCAAAGTTCTAGTCTCAGGAATACGTCGTGTTCTTACTTTTCAAGTATAAGTGAATGTAGATTAGGTACAAGTTATATGAAGGACAAGAAGGGACCATTTATTCTTAACTTTGATGTTTCTGGTTATATAATATTATAGTCATTTATTCTAATCATTGCTTTATTGTTCTACATTTTTAACATACTAAATTTGAAGCCTTTTTTAAGACCATCAATCTCCTCTTCTCATGCAAAATTTTAAATGTTTGACCTGCATCTCACGGATAATGATAGACACTAGCCTAGGCTTTGAAGGCAGGTTACGCTTATTCCTAGACTCAGTAAATGTGCATTAAGTGAATGTTTAACTCACTTTGGAGTCCCTTGCCCCTCTGCTTGACTTACTAGTTCTCAGACTTCTTTCCTACTGCTAACAGAGGTATGAAACTCCCAAGATATTTAGTCTTTATCTATTGGTTTTCAGAGCATTCATTGAGCCTTGCTTTCTTCCTTCAGGCCATATCTGTGTCTTTTGTTCTGAAACAGAGCCTGAAATCTGCCCATGAACTTTTTGCCCACCTACACCTTAACTGTACTGAGCTCCTGTGATTTCCATCTACGTCTTTCAGCATAAAGGAGGTACATGGGGCATAGATCCAGTCTAAAGAAAGAGCCTAATTGAAACTAGATGAAACATTTGGCAAAGATCTCTTGAGTCAACCCTCTATTTTTTTAATTTCAAATATGGAAGTGTCATTAGCAAGTTGGCAATAAAGAGAGATGCTCTTAGTATTTAAAGTATTTCAATATTTAATTCTGTACTCCAGTATTTAAAGGGTTCTAGAACCCAAACAACCAGTCCTTTTCAAATTGAGTTTAATAATGAGGCATCAATAGTGTATTGAGTCCTCCTTTGATTGTTACAGAATGCTATCTTGTCAGTAATTAATTGAGGTTTGCTCATGTGACAATCTGAAGGGTGTCACCTAGACAATTTCTGTGCTAAATCTAGGGATCCTGTGAATGAAAGTTGGAGTAAGTTGCCAATATAAACTGTGTCTTTTAGATATGATAGGCTTATTTGTTTCAGTCTCCTTATAATTTGATTGAGTATGCATTTGGGTGGCTTCATTTGCTTATTCACTTACTTTATTTACTTTTATTTTCATTTCATTGCAGCATAATTGGCAAAAATTATACAAAAAATTATGAAGTTTAAAAAAGCCCCTTACAAACACTGAACAAGATTATCTATATCTTGTCACCTTTTTACCAATATTTGTTTGTTGTTTTGAAAAAATATTGGACAGAAAACTGCTCAGAAAATGTACTTAAATCAGTGGCAAGATCAAGGTTATTAAATAAGTATGATGAATTGATTGGAAATGTTTAAGGAAAAGTGACATGGCGCTAAATTAGAAAGAAAATGCCTCTCTCTTTCTTTTCCATCTTGCAGGGGTGTCCTTGAGCTGCATCTTTACGTAAGTCAATTATGTTTTTCCTCCACATATTCTAGCATGATTGGTATAACTGATTCTAATACAATCATTCCTAAGACTTCACGAGGGATTTGTTTTTAGAAAGTAAAAGTATCAATACTACTCTCTACTCCCTGTACTTTTAGGACAGCTCCTTATTGGCTGATGTTTTGCACCAAAATATTCTAGGGCTGCCCTCTTCTAGGTCCCTAC
The DNA here is from genome assembly GCF_029281585.2 of Gorilla gorilla gorilla. Taxonomy (NCBI): domain Eukaryota; kingdom Metazoa; phylum Chordata; class Mammalia; order Primates; family Hominidae; genus Gorilla; species Gorilla gorilla. Next base: position 41,844,508 of record NC_073235.2, on the reverse strand, counting down.
TTCGCATATACTCCTAAGCAGTTGCTCTGGCTGCTCCAGTCAGTACTTCCTGCACCAGAATTTTCTTCTCCCATAGTTAACCGTTACTTTTTGTAAGCATTATTTATTCAGTCAATTGAAATGATAATTTAATTAGAACTAAAGTGGTAATGGCTAAAAACATATTAAAACCAATTCTTAACAACAAAAATAATTATTAATGTGACTCTTAATAATTTAATACTGATTCAGTCTTGAAATATACAAGCCATATTTTGGGCTCGTATGTCGTTCTTCGGGATCTCTAGACATACTATTTGAATGACTGCCTTCGCTACCCATTATGGACCCAAGGCTTACAAGGCCAACATGCAGTTATACAGGTTTTTCATTGCATGAAGGCATAAACTGAAAGAGCAGGTAGGGATTGGAATCCAGACTACATTCCGTTTGCCAAGCACACTCCCTAGGATAGGGCTTCATCAATCTACAATATGGGGGGTCCTTTTCTTAACTGATACAAATAAGAACTAGTTATTTCCTAAGCAGTGTATTCCTGGAGGCAAGTCCACCTAGAGAACATACTGATTTTTCCGTTTGTTGTAATTTGCATAAAGGCACCAGTGTTAGCCCCGATAGGACCAGCTTTGCTTCCTTTGTATAACTATTATTTCTTCTACTGGACACTTACACATTTGTCAGAATCAAGTCCAGTTTTCTTAATTTTCTCTTGCTGTATACTAAACTTTGGAGCAGGGGGTCTTTGCAAAGGTGTTCTTTTAGTAATTTATTTGAAGCATTTGTGGTTTTTAATATTAAGTTCATAATTATGTATATTTTATGTTATTTTATCACAAAAGCTTTCAACTGTTCATGGATCTGGAGTCATTTTAAAGCTATACTTAGACTACACGTGCAAATTGAGAATATTGATTAGACTCCATGTGAGCAAGAGTCCCACATAAAAAGCCATTGCCAATTAATTAAATTACAAGGTATGAGATATGAAAATTCTATGATTAACCAAAGAAATGAGCTTATACCAAAGATCCCATAATGGCATAAATGTTATCCAGAAAATGATGTGGAAATTCCAGTGTTTTTCCAATCCTTTAACTAATCTTACCTGACATGATTGATATTAGATATGTAGTCTATTAAATTATTAAATTACTCATTTCATTTAGCTAAGAAAATTCAGTGCAATAAAGTCATTGATGTCTTGTTTCTTTCACCACCCATGTAGGAAGTACTTGTAGCAAAAGCAATGGATTGACACTTCCAGTGGCCAGGAGGGTTAGTTGCCAATTACACAGAGCTAAGCCCCTTGCCAGGAACTGCTCTGTCCTTCTCCCAGAGGGCAACCCGCACACAATGACTGATGGAGAACAAATGCCTTGACAATTCAGGACAACTCTGAAAAACTATCCCAATTCCAGAGCTTCCCTTTGGATCAACGGAGGCCTCTGTTATAGCTGCATTACAGATGAACTCTGCCCTCTGCTCAATCCTGCTTTCCTCACCCTTCACAAATGTTATTCCTGGAATTTCTCAGCAATAAACTTCCTGCACACTTATCCCAGAAACTGTTCCCTGAAGAACCTCACTTACTAGAGTTGGTACTAGAAGTGATTCTAGCAGAGGAGTGGCTCACTAACCAACTGGCCATGGAGCCCCTATCTCTGGTGGTAGATGGTGGATAGATAGCACTTGGGGTAGTCTGAGGGCAATTACAAACCTTTCACAAGTGGTGAAACTAATACTGGAATCCTGGAGAAGGGACTGCACCAGGAGGTGCAACATTGTAGGCATTTGGGAGATCCAAGGACAACTCAAGGATTATAGAATCAGATGAATGGAAGCCGTCAATGTACTAGTTAATCAACAATATAAGGTAAATTTTCTAAGCCAGAAGTTCTTCTTAGCAGCATATAAAGAGTCTCTTCCAGAATAGCCAGAGGTCAAAATAACCCAATGTTCTTGTGCCAGGACTAAGATTAGCAGAACTCTAGAGATAGATGCATTACCAACCTTAGCAGATATGCTGTGCCGGATCAAGTCCTTGATTATGAAGGAATAAGACTCAGACACCTGAAATGGTTACATCTGGGTCAAGGAAGCTGGAATTCTTGAATACCCAGATCATTCTGAACACTTTAGGCATGTAATATCCTAAACTACCTCTCCAATAGATCAAAACATAAGCTTTCTCCCCTTGCTTAAATATAATGAAAAGAGTCTTCTTTGTTAGATAACATGTGCTCCCCTCATAATCTACCCTCATCTATCTTCCTATTGGACCAATGAAAGGGTCAATTCACAGCATAACCCTGCCCTGCCAAGAAGTGCTGGGCTGGCTAAGGAAGAAAATGAGGCAGTGCACAGAAGGAGCTGCTGGACCCAGCCAACATGCTGGGGCAAGAACATTGAGAGTCTGTGTGGGGCCAGATGCTGAGAATGCTGGATCAAGGAGGGAGAGGGACAGATGTAAAGTAAAACAAGAGAAAGTACCAATATGGGAGCATTCACATATAATACAAGATTTCAAATCCTAGAACTAGAACCTATTAGAAAAGACCCTGGGATACAGTGCTTATACACACTGGTTGGGCCGTAGAAGCTTAGTAAAAGAGATGGTCCACTCTAAGAGAAGTAGAGACACCAAATCTACCTTGAAAAAGGGGAAGAAGTAATCAAATACCTCAATTGAATAAGCATTCTAAAGTGGATATACTATCTAAAGCCAAACAACTAACTAGTTAACTATCATGGGGGAGCCAGAGTAAGTATGTTAAGTTCTCTTCTGTTGACTAGACCACTCTGAGTGTACCATCTGTTATTTGTACTTGTTTTAAAAATCAAAATGTGTATCTACAATGAAAAGCAATGACAGTTTGAGTTACCAAAGTGCTAAGGGATGTGCTACTAGGATGGGCACCAACATTGTTAGTAAAATCAGTGGAGCTGTCCTCTGTATGCCAGTCTTGCCCTCCATAGACAACATATATTGCTGAAGGACTGGCTTCCCCAAGAGCAATGTGGTGCTATGCTCCCCAAATCAGAGAGACTGTCTGGTAGCACCTGATCATCAGAAACAAGCAAAATGCAGTGATTATTATGAATGTCACAGTTAGAGATAAAAGACAATCCTGTACTTTCCACACTTAAAAACTATAAACTACAAACTTTGTTTTTTATCATCCCAGTCAACAGCTGTGAATATCTGGAACTGCACTAGATACTACATATGAACAGTTTTGCTTAGTCACTTCTGAGAAGGAAAAAAAAGATAATTCGGGGTAGCTGGATTTTAGACCCATGTCTTTTTCCTTGATCTATAAAATCTAATTCATTAAAACCTAATCAACATGTAGAAAGTAATACTCCAGGGAGGACTTTTCTGAAAGGCAACTTTCTACTTATAAGAAGAGGACAAGGAGGTTCTTCTGATTCTTCTAACAGATGTCATTTTCCTTTGAAATATTGCCGTGGACACACATACTTACAATTTGATACAAGTCTCAGAAAGGGGAAAAAAGTAGTCCCAATCATCAGAGGAGGTAAGTTTGGAAAAGCTTGGAAAGATTTATACCAGCATTTTAACAGTGCATACTTCCAAATGATTGACCCATTGCTGTGTGTGTGATTCTCTGCTCCTCTAGATCCATTCTCCTGACCTCTCTGCCATGAATGGCCCTGGGGAGGTGGACCGCTATGGACTCCATCATCAGGCTCTCTGGCCTCTTGCTCACTGGGTTCAGACAATGAATTCAGAGCCATCCCAGAGCCAGAGATGAGTAGTGGAGGAGAGGAAGGGTGGGATATTTTTAGTCTTGTCCTCTCCCAATCTGGCTGTAGTTCTTGGTTCACATATGAATTCATGTCCTGTTGGGTGGCCATTCTCCCATGGTTAAAATCCTAGTTAAGTTTCAGTAACACTCTTTTTTTCTTGTGCCCATCTAATCAGAGGGATGGTAATGATTTCTCACCGATACCTGGCTCTGAGTTCTTTTTAGTTTTCTTTGCCCTCCTCACACTCCTGTAAGCATTCTCATCGTTAAGTTCTCTTCTATTGAATAAGCACTGTGAGTGAACCATCTGCTTCTTGTTAGGACACTGACTGATAAAAACTGGTAAATTTTTCTTCTTTATTTGTGCGTGTTTTAAAAATCAAAATGTGTGTCTACAATGAAAAAGCAATGACAGTTTGAGTTTCATATTATTATGTTAGTTTTCCACCTCAGTTGGGGAAATAATGAGAAATTTGTAACTTCATACCATTTTCCTTGACAATGTTAATAAAAATTACATGAGCTGACCCTTTGGCTGTTTTTGGTTTGGCTATGATGGTTTATTCCAAGTGAAAACATTTTGGGGGAGTGGGTGGAGACAGATGATGGAGTCACATACTTTGGGTTTTGCTTTGTTTTGCCTCTGATCTCAGCAAAGTTCAAAATTATTTCTCTCTTTCCATATTTCTGTTCATAGATAAGGCCTATACCGACGAGTTAAGAGCTTGTGTTACTGAAAGTCGTAGTTGAACTAAACTAAGATTAGCAAAGTACATATCCAAGACTAACCTGTTAAGTTGTTTAATCCTAAAAATTGCAACAAATTAAAGGCAGCATCTGCAGATATTCCTATAGCATACCACCATATATATACATCTGTATCATGCTATTGCTCATTTGGGGTGGTGCATAAAAATACCCCCATTGTCACATAATAATATATACACACACAATCTCTTCATTTTGATTTCAAGCATTTTATAGAAAAATAAAGTTATAGCTCTAATTAAAGTTGGCTAAGTTAGGAAATGCTTGTCTCATTTGAAACCGTGGCTTGAATTTCAATACCTAGGGACACTATTCCTCCCCCATGTATTATGAAAAGAGAAGTAATTAAGTTCCTATATATAGAAAGAATTGGTTTGCTGTTTAGACACATCATTTACTTTTTGCTCAACTGCTCCATGGGAAGGCAGACAGATATAGCTTCAGATGTGTGCCTGTGCATCTGTGCAGCTTGTTCAAAACAAACACCTAAACTCTTGGGACCACTCAGTTAGACAGTGAAATAATGAAAACATTTTATCAAGACAGAAATATCAGCTTCTGACAGACTCATCTCAGTTGTACCCCTTCAACTGAAGCATTTTGGAAGAAAATATTTGGGAATATATCTTGCACAAGATTCTTAATCCCATGTTGCTACCATCCCAAGGATTGTCTGTAATGAGGTCCATCCACCCTATAGGTTAAGACAGCACTATTTAGTGTTAGAAGAGAAAACAGGGATCATGTTGTCCAATACTCTTATATTGTGGATGAAGAAAGTGAAATTCAGATTAAGAACCTTCTCTAAGACTATGCAGTTGATTAGTGCCAGCCCTCATGTCTCTCTGACCATTTCACCCAGTACATTAAGCTGCCATTATTACTATCCTTTCATGTGGCTTAGCATCTTCTTATATCCTGCTATGTATTCTTTTCAGTTTCATTAAACACACATGTATTGAGAACACACTATGTGACCAGTTCTGTGTGTGGTGACAGAGACTATCTGCCAGGCATTGGAAACCTTGGGTTAAATGGCAGGCAATATTATTGGCAAGGCAAATGTCAAAAGGGAACCAATCCTCTTAATTTAGATTAGTAAGAAGGGTACTTTCAGGACTGAGAAGGCATAACAAGACCTTTGGAATGAGTGAATCGAATGTTGAGTGTCACCCACCAGTTAGTTATCTCTGACACATTTACATTGTATGAATTGGCCATACGTAACTATTGAAGACTTGGCAAAATGTTCACATTTGTGGAAATTGAGGTCATGGTAATTAGTAAATTAACCATGTAGTTTACTGAATGATAAAAAGGAAGGAATAAACATGAAACTCTGGAAAACATCAGCACTCAAGATGCTGTGTCAGGAAGAAATGTCTCAAACAACAGCAAGAAGCCATAAGGAGAAGGTAGTTAGAAACTCAGGTGGGAGTAATACATCCTAGCCAGGGTTGGAAAAGGGATTCTATATTTTATTTTGTTTTTATTTTAACAGAGTGGGTAAACTGCATTGCAAAGTAATGCAAGAGATCAAATAGTAAAGGACTTACTAGTGTGCATTACATTAAGCCCATAGAAGGTCATTGTTTTATTTTATTTTATTTCACTTCATTTCATTTTTTTTTGAGATGGAGCCTAGCTCTGTCGCCCAGACTGGAGTGCAGTGGTGTGACCTCGACTCACTGCAAGCTCCGCCTCCCGTGTTCACGCCATTCTCCTACCTCAGCCTCCTGAATAGCTGGGACTACAGGTGCCCGCCACCATGCCCTGCCAATTTTTTGTATTTTTAGTAGAGACAGGGTTTCACTGTTTTAGCCAGAATGGTCTTCATCTCCTGACCTTATGATCCGCCTGCCTCGGCCTCCTAAAGTGCTGCGATTACAGGCGTGAGCCACCCACCCAGCCAGAAGGATGTTGTCTATAATTGACAAGAGTAAATTCAGTGAAGTTGTGAAAGTGGAAGTAGATCACAGTGGAATCAAGTGTTGAGAGGAGGTGAGACAGTAGTGGCAGCTATAAGCCCCCTTTTTAAAGAAATTTGGCTATAAAGGAAAGAAGTAGTCAGAGAAAAATGTGGTTGAGGGGAAAAATCTTCTGTGAGAAGTAAGAGGCCTGGATGCAAGTCCTGGATGTAGAAGCAAAAGTGTGTGTGTGTGTGTGTGTGTGTGTGTGTGTGTGTGTATTGTTTTTTTCTGTCTACCTCTCCTTAACATCCCTAGTGAAATAGAGACTGAGGAAATACAGATTTCTTCTAAATAACATACAGACAACTGGGTGTGTGTGTGGGAGTGTGTGAGGGTAGAGTGGAGAAGAGAAAAGTTGTTCTTAAATCAATCAGTCATGTCATGGCATTGTAAGTGAAGGATGCATTAGGCTTGACGATTTTGTGAGTCAACTGAATTCCAGCTACCACAGATGTATTACCAAATATAACCGTGGTGATTAGCACTGACAATTCAGTTCTGACAGACTTGTTTAGATTTGCTTTTGCAAGAGGACTCAGAGCTGAAGAAACATATTTACCAACAGAGAACTGCCAAAATGACACTGAATGATTGAGGTTAAAAAATAAATTATAGCTCCTTCACCTGAATCGCTCATCTTAGACTGATTCCTGCCAAATTAAATGGTCATTCTGAATTGCCTCAAGACAGTATGTGAGTCAGATAGGATCCCTGATATTCCTCCAGTTAATCTATGGCATCCTCCTTCCAGGAAGAAAGTTTCAGTATTTCCATAATAGAAAAAAATGCCAGGTCCCTTCTAGTCAAATATAAAGGTTAAATTAAATCATAATCACTTTTTTCCAAAATTAGTTGCATGCTCAGGAGTAGTGAATTTTTCAATCCACAGTGAAACTATTCTCAGCATAGACATATTCCATGAAAAGGCAGACTGCTAGACTGTTTTAAATTAGCTCTCATTATTATTCAATGATGTGTCAAATGAAATGAGCTAAAATAGATTGATGCTGCTACCTGGTCACTGGTATGCAGTGTGCTTCGCCACATCATAATCAAGTGGTGACGTTAAAAACAGCAACAGCCTGGCATACCCAGTCATCATGTGATGTCAGTGGCAATGCAGTATCTCTAGAGATTATGGACACTACTAGGCTTCTCTACCCAATAACAACATATCCACAAACCCCCAAAGTTGCGAATCTTTGGAGTTGCATAAGGTTTCAGCTGAGATCGTGAAGGTGTTATTCTGAATCTAGTTGCAGAAAAGAGAAAGGATGTTTCAGAATTTCCCTCTGTTCCTCATTCTTCAGGTGGGATGAGTACTAGTTTAGACCACACTTCCTAGAAAAGATAACAAGTCATATCTTTCTTGAGATCTTTGGGACTTTCTTCCTGCCTCCCACCATCCCAGAGACTCTCTAGACTTCTGACCATCCCAAGCCTAATAAGCCACAATCACCAGTGAGATATGTGCTGAAATGGCCAGGAGCCAAGGTTACTCACAAGTGCCAAGGGCCATTCTGGTTGTCCATAAAATCACTCAGCATAAGAGCCTGTCCTATTCAGTGAAGAGATATTGATAGAGGGATACAAGACAGCTGCTCATTCCTTAGCCTTACCTTATACCTGGGCATCTAGAAGGCAGAATCTCTGACTGAATTCTAGCATTGGGAGAGCCAGGCAGTTTCAAGGGTTGTCAAGTTAGCTAGCAACAGACAAGCCCCAGGTCTAGAGAACAATAAATTTACGGTTAAGGAGAGCACTAATGTGGTTATTAATTTCTTACTAAATATGTCATTCTGGGCTGATACTAGCACTGTAGTGTGTATGCTTCGGTGCTCTGCACTGCACTGGACCACACACCCAGACCCTACCTTCTATGAGTGCAGGTTATTAAGAGTTCACTACTTCTCTTGTTCATGACTAGCTTCCCTTACCACAGTTAACATGCCATGATAGTCCCTGAGCAACACTAATTCAAGAATAATATTTACCATCTATGAATTAAATGCTGATATTGCATTAGGAAGATTAAACAATTAGATTTTACAAATCAGGAAAAAAATATATCAGTCTTACTTTATTCTGCGTTAAAATTTGTCCATTATAACTATACACCAACGATCAGTAACTATAAGTCCTACCATAAAAGTAATTGTACATTGGATACAGATTTGTTGTAGTTAAATGAATTAGCTATAATTTTCTACTAATCCTATTTCAAAAGAGATTAAGCTTCAGGCTATAGAAAAGAGAGTGCTAAATTTTAAAAGTTTTGTTTGAAAATAATCCTAAGTTAAAATCTGACTTCAGATTTGGTACTCACAATGTAATAATTTAATTCTAGGTCCTGAAAACCCTGATCAGAGGTCAAGTCTTACAAAGATCAACTTTCTTCCACTGCTTTAGTACAACAGACACTAGCTGCTTTTTTTTTTTAAATAAGTCAATGAATAAATAAGAATTAACTGGCACAGAATTTCAATTTGGACACCTTTTCATCTTAGCAAAAGTCCCAGGTATTTAAGAGTTTCACAGTATTTAATTATGTAGACATCCCATATTATATTTAACCTAACTTCCAATGATAAGCATTTGGTTTTTTCCCCCTAAGTTTTACCAAAAAAATATTGTACTGAACAATTTTTTTTAAGTATTTGTGAAGCTTGGGTTTTCTACAGGATAGATTCCTAGTAAATACATCTCTAGGTAAAATAATATGATTTTGTTGATTTATGTAGATTTGAACATAATTGTATGTGCCTTTTTAGTATTCTATTTCATTGTTCATTTCCATGAAAACCTGATGAGACCTTTCTCCTTCTTTCCTTCCACTCTTTGTAACTCTGAATTTCAATTGCAGCAGTCCTCAAAGTTTCCTCTTATGATTCCTTCTCTATGTATGCCACCTCTCCCGTTGAAAGAGGAGTCTTTTTCCCCTCCTTTTGAATCTCTACTGATTTTGACTTGCTCTGACCAATATAATACAGCAGATATAACCCCACCTACACCAGCTGGAGGCCCAGCCCTTATGAGGAGTGGCAGCTTTCACTTTTGTTTGGGAATGCCAGCCACCAGGAAGTAAATAAGGTCAAGATTACCAAATAAATGCCGAGATGACATGAAGAGAAAGAGAAAGGCCTCATGAAAAATACAGTGAATCAGATGTGTGAGTGGAGCCTTCTGGAACTTCAATTCAGCCCAGCTACCCAGTTGAACTGAGCTGTGTGAGTGGCCCCAGCCAGGATTACCAGTGGCACACGGAGTGAAAAAGTGATTGCACAAATCTCTGAAGTAGAGACAAGAGAAAAAAATAAGTAGTTGTTGTTTTAAGTCACCATGTTTTGGGATGGTTTGCTAGGCAGAAATATATCTGACAATTTAACATTTTCATATTGACCCATATGGTAGTCAAAACAAACTCTTCATATTATTTCATTTCAGTAGAAATTAGTGAGGTTGACTGTCTTCTCATACATTTTCAACTGTTTCTATTTCTATTTGTATACTCTGCTAGCTTTAGTGTTTTGACTATTGTTTTGTCAAATTTATTGTATTATTCTTCTTGTCTTTATGAAACACAGTACCTATCTATAACATTGTATATTAAGAACTCAATTTTATCACTGATTTTGAAAGCAAACACTTTTAGTTCATTTTTTCCTGCTTTTCCTGCAATGCCATGTGAGGTGTGTGTGGTGTGTATATGTGTGTGTGTGTGTCCCTAGATTCCAGGTATGTGTTTCAAAATCCTACATGGGTCAATAACCTCATGATAGGAAGTCTAAAGAAATGAGGTAAGAGAGAAAGAAAGTAGGACAGAAACCTGTATATAGCTCGTGGAAGCCCAGGTAGTAGTTGAATGAAAGATCTGATGGCTGAATGAGAGATTATGGATGTGATGCACTTTGGCAGGCTAACCCACCTGGGGGCTTTCATAGAAGTAAGGTAAGAGGGTTGGGTTATTATAGAGGTCCTGAATATATGCAAACAGCATGGAATTTTTTGTCTACTAAATTTATTAAATTTTTTTACAAAAAGAAATAAATTAAAATATTAATGTTCCTCAAAAAGTTTGCAGCTGATGAAGTACTTGAGAAAACCATTACAAGGAATCAAATAAGCCAAAACTAAGGGGACCTGCACCAAGGTCATGAACAGGAGAAGCCCTCAAATTCCATCCGTTTGGGATAATGCTTCAGCATGACTCCCAAACACATCCAAGAAGAGAGATTTGCAAATTCCTCTAGGTGTCATCAACCCCTCTAAACAGAAAATTGATTTCAGCTATTTACCTGCATTTAGAGATCACAAGACCAAAGCTAGCAATAAGTCGGGAAAAATGACAATATGTTGCTAAGTAGAGCCCCTAAATCAGATGGTGAATGTGAAGTCTCAGAATGAGATGAACACAGAAAGTAATCAGCAAGTGCCAAAACAAATTAACCTTTTGGGGCTCTTGTTACTAATGGAAAGTTGAAGCCTACAGCACTGTGTACACTTGTCAGGTTGGACAGGTGCCCTTTCATAAGTCATAATCAACAACAGCCTGGGAGAAATTCTTTGACTCTGAGGCTCTGAGCTGAGCAATATTCTTGAGAAATAGGCAGCTGTGTGCCCTCATTCTCATTTTCTCTCCCTCTCTATAAAAAATAATTTAAAATACTCACTTTCTACTTTTCGTGACAACCCTGGCTCAGAGCAAATAAGACAAGTAGGGCCAATTCCCCTAAAGCTAATCTACCAAGTCAAACTTCCAAGTGTAGGTGAGCACTGATACTCCCTCTCTCTCTAATGAGCTTGTTTTCCCAAACAGTGGCCGCCAGGATTGTCCAGCCACAGCCCAAACAACTCCAATCTCAGCTCATCAGAAGCATATTAAAAATTCGCAGCAACTAGAAACTGTACTCAACAAAAAAGAAATCCTTGATCTATATTTCACTGGTATATCAGAATGAAAATGTCCAGTAATATTCATTAAATTATCTATAAATCAAGCACAATAGTATTTTCTACAGTTTGTGTATTTCAACATCTCTACCTTCATAGAGCCTCTAAGTGAAAGTTTTTTTTAAGTTAAAAGAATTAGGATCTAAACATTAGGATTTATTAGAATAAATTAAGTCACATATTGATTAATTCATTAATTCATTCAATGTCATGAATGATGCATTGTGTCAAGAAATATGGCCTCCTTGATACAACTAGAGTAATTTTTTTAAGTACAAATCATATCCATCCATGGATTGTCCATAAGATGAAGAAACAACTCTTAATGTGGTTTATAGCTTGCTGTTAAAAATGGGTTTATGAGAACCTGGTAGAATGGTAGAAACTGAGGCTCAATGCTGTGTCCCCTAAATCAGGTTCTGCATTTCTACTTAGCTCCCACAACAAGCTGAAAGTGACGGTCTTCTGCCTATGCTTTGAAAAGCTCTGGTTTACAGAGCCCTGTGTGACAGAACCTGCTTCCTTTGCCACCCTCATCTGTGCCACTCTGCGCCCTTCCCAGGTATGCTTCAAGCCGCAGCCACACTAGTTTACACAGAATGCATCCAAAGCAGGGCCTCTGGTCTTTGTATTTCTTTCTTTCTATGAAGGGATAATCCTACTTCTTCCTAGCTCACCTGCCCTGTATGAACTACTCTTCAAATTCATCCCCTCTCCTTTTCAACTAACCCTCCTTTTCTCAGGTCTTAGGTTAGAAGCCACTTCCTTCAACCTTTCCTTGATATTCTGATATCAGATTATGTTTCTCTCCTTCATATTCCCATGACACCCCTTTCTTACCACTATTGGAAAAGTATCACTGTCTCACTCTCTGTATCTGCTCATTTGCTTTTTTATATTCACCACTAAGTAGTCTTTAGGTGCTTTCTGACCTCTTAGTATTGATACCTCTATCACCAGGACTTGGTAGAATACCTGGCAGACAGCAAATAGAGTAGGTGCTTGATAAATGATTGTTGAACTAATGCTTAAAAGATAGATCATACATCTTACTGGGGGCCATTTGCATATTAAACACTTTTAAGTCTTAAAATTAAAAGATTGTACTTCTATAAAAGAATTTAAAACATTAAGAAGCAGGGGAGGAAAGTGCATGGTGAAGGATGGGTTCGGGGGACCCATTCTCAGGAAAATTTGAGGCAAGTCTGGGCTACAGTGTTACTCGTTTTGAAGAATTGCTACCCCAAGTCTCTGGAGCTGAGAGGTGCTTCATGGGGGAAAGCCACAGCTCCTTTAGAATATGCTGTCTTTTATTTTCTGTACCAAACAGCAGGTTTTAAAATCACAGACTTATTTTCTTTTGCTGCTTTATGGCTGCTTGACTGAGGACTACTTAAACTGGCGGTTTGCTTTGGATAGAAAAGTCCCAACAAGGGGGATATTTCCACGGAAACGTATTTTTCAGTCAATGATATAAAGGCATTGAGCTCACAATTCCAGAGGTATTTAGATAGATGTGTACGTTTTTCTTATTTCTCATGGAGAGGGTTAATGTGGTGTGTCTTATCTTTTGCAGACCACATGAACCTCTATTATATGCTTGTGTATCTTTATTGAATCATTTATCTAGATTTCAGTGGCAAGCCGGGTGCCCTCGTACAGCTCCACAGAAATATCTATCAAGGTAATAAGAAAGTAGTTTCCTTTATTGTTTAGAAACTTGAAAAAAAGAAAAAAAAAACACTGTGCCTAGGGTAGACGGGGAGTTATCTCTTTTGAGATCAGAGTTGGATTGTGGGCCTGTTTTGCTAATTTTATTTCAGAGCGGCAATGGTACTTTAGCAATGTGGAACAAAGAGTCTTGGGTAAATAAAAGAGAGCAGAAAAAAAAAACCCATAAACTTCCAAATAAAATAATGTCTCCATGTGAATTATGACAAATGAGCATCATCTAATTTAATCTCTTTCTTTTCCTTTACTCTAAACTATTGCCCAATCAAATTTAGAAAGGTCCTATTCCTATTCATTAAGTCCATGTGAATGTATTGACCTGTCATGGTAATGGTTTCTGATTTGCTATTTTCATCTAATCCATTTTCCTTTTAATTCTAATTTTCTTTTCTTCTTAAACCTTCGTATCTTGTAATAGTCACTAATGAAAGATTAAAGGTAATCTAGTGTATTTTCTTACAATACTGTAGGGTTGCTCATCTCCACACACACCAACTATTTAAAATGTCCTGTAGGCCAGATGTGGTGGCTCACACTTATAATCCCAGCACTTTGGGAGGCCGAGGAGGGTGGATCACTTGAGGTCAGGAGTTTGAGACCAGCCTGACCGACATGATGAAACCCTGTCTCTACTAAAAATACAAAATTAGCTGGGCATGGTAGTGCGCGCCTGTAATCCCAGCTACTTGGGAGGCTGAGGCAGGAGAATAGCTTGAACCTCAGAGGCAGAAGTTGCAGTGAGCCAAGATAGTGCCACTGCAGTCCAGCCTGGGCAACAAGAGCAAAACTCCTTCTCAAAATAATAATAATAAATAAATAAATAAAATAAAATGTCCTAAAAAGAATATATAGTGATGGTTTTCAATGTCAATGACAACTTCAACACCACTACTATTTACTGAGGTTTTATAATGTTTTAGGCAATTGGTTTCGTTCTTTACAGGTGTACTTTGACTTACAGTTCACATAAATACTGACATTTTTTACCTGAGAAAATCAAGGCTGAGAGAGTAAGCGATTTTTTCTATTTAAAAACTAAATGTAAAAGAGCTGTGATTTGAACTCAGGTTTCCTGATATCAAACTTAGTTCCTACCATTGCATTATTTTGATTAAGTATTTAGTGTACAAAGAGACCCTTGACGTGAACTCTGTGTTTCATGTTTCATATCAAATTTAATTCCCACAAGGAAAGAATGTGAGCTTTTATTTTACATTTTACATTCAGAGAAAATATTGTTTAAAAACAAAACTTTGTTTAATTGTAGAAAGAGAAGAATTATCAATAATTTTTTTCTAAGACCCATAAAACAGCAGGTGATGCAGAGATTTTCCACTTAGTGTAAATCTCATTAGCTCTGTAATTTGTTCAATAGCATAATAAAAAGAAAATTCCAAGTCATTAAAGCCTTCTCAATCTTCACTGCTACAACTGCCTGATGAAATAAGTAAACCATCCATCCTGCTTGGAAAGCAATTTTTAAATTCAAAACTGCAACTAATTTAATACAATCCAACATCAGTGCTAATAATTATGTGCCCTTACTTTGGAGAAAAAATATAAATTGATGGAATATAATCAGTAATAGCTGAAGCACCAAGTGTAAAGGTGCACCCCACGTGAAAGGACAAAGCTTATTGCCAAGTTATGTAGCCAATTATCACTATATAAGGTATAATATACCCTGATGGGAATGTACACTATATATTCCAATGACTAACTTTTCATTTTATTATGGCAGGTCCATAGGGAGGAATTCTAATACAATAGATGGAACACAGTCTATATCTATATTGTAATATGACTTAGGGCAAGTGACCAATTTTCCAGGGACAGTTTTCACACCTACCGAGTCATCTTTGAGAACACCCTTAGCAGCACAGCATTATGAGTCAATTATAGCATATTCTCAACCTTGTAGTTACTACTGAGATAGGTTGGGGATAGTAAAATATACTTAGAATGAAAGAAGACAAAATAAGAGTCATTTAGTCATTTAGATATAGCTTAATGGTATTATCTATTACATATCCCATAACTCTGTGAAAAGATTGTTTTCCAAATAACTGTTTTTTAGTAGGGATGAATGTTGACATGAACACAATGCACAAAATTGGCATACTGGGATAAGTTATTATGGTTTTTTTTTTTGCGTATGCAGTGCATTCTGAAGTTATTGGTGCAATAACTTTCGTTGATTCTCATACCGACATCTCAATACTCCTCATGCCCAGGATTCATTCAGGGGTCACAAATGGTGAAATTCTAATAGGTGATTGAGTTCTAAGGATGGAATTGGAGTGAGTAAGATATTAACTTGCAGAAGTAAGTATAGAGCCAGCAAAGTTGTGAGCCATGAACGGTGTCAAAGAAGGGAGCCAGAAGTTATTACCAAAGCAGAAGAATCGAATGCCGGGTCCATGTGGTAAGGGTAAGTCCTTCTTTCTTTAAACTATGTTCCAGGTGCTTTGTTCAATATTAAATACACACTGGTGAAAACAGATGTAGCTCCTGCCCTCATGGAGCTTAAAAGTCTAATAGATATGGTCAAGAAAGTAAAATATATATCAACCCCAAAGTATAATCTGCTGAATAAAATCCATAAAAAGAAAAACAGTTCAGTCTTCAAAAGCCAGAGAGGTGAGCCAGGCTTAGGAATTGTATAATAGCACAGAATGGGAGTTGTTGAAGCAAACTGTTCACCCAGGAATGGGAATTAATGAGAAGAGAAATGTCTGTTCTGACCAAATACTAATCACATTAGAGCAGAGGCATCTGGCCCATTTAAAAGCATCAGTCCAGGCTCCACCTTCTGCTGCAGCTTTGCTCCATTTCCGCCTCTGGGAAGAAGTAAGAATGGCTTACAACAATGCTTACATCTTATATACAAAGTGTAATATACAAAGTTATATGCACACTTCTAAGAATCTTATATCTGTTATTATTACATTTGATTCAAAAACCACGTCTTTGAATTAGGTGCTGTTATTACACTTGTTTTACAGATGGGGAAACTGGGAGAAAAATAGATTTAAAATTAATAGCATGTCTAAGATCACACAGATGATAAGTCACATAACCTAGAATTTGCATCGGACTCTGGCACCAGAATTTGGCTCTTAATTCCTATTTTGTTTTGCTTCTTATTTTTTTTCAGTAGATTTTTGGGGAACAGGTGGTGTTTGCTTACATGAATAAGGTCTCTAGTGTTGATTTCTGAGGCTTTAGTGCACCCAACACCTGAGCAGTGTACACTGTACCCAATGTGTAGTTTTTTTATCCCTCATCACCCACCCCCACTCTTTCTCCTGAGTCCCCAAAGTCCATTGTATCATTCTTATGCTTTTGCAACCTCATAGCTTAGCTCCCACTTATGAGTGAGAACATACATTGTTTGGTTTTCCATTCCTGAGTTACTTCACTTAGAATAACGGTCTCTAATTCATTCCAGGTTGCTGTGGATGCCATTATTTCATTTCTTTTTAGGGCTGAGTGGTATTCCATGGTGCGTGTGTGTGTGTGTGTGTGTGTGTGTGTGTGTGTGTGTGTCACAATTTATTTATCCACTCATTGATTGACCGGCATTTGGGCTGCTTCCATATTATTACAATTGCAAATTGTGCTGCTATAAACATGCACGCACAAATATCCTTTTTGTATTATGACTTCCTTACCTCTGGGTAAAGAATAATAGCGTTCACTTTTCACAGCATCTATTATTCTTTGCTTTTTTATTATGGCCACTGTTGCAGGAATAAGGTGGTATTGCATTGTGGTTTTGATTTGCGTTTCCCTGATCATTAGTGATGTTGAGAATTTTCTCATATGTTCTTTGGCCATTTTTTTGTTTTGTTTTGTTTTTGAGATGGAGTCTCGCTCTGTCGCCCAGACTGGAGTGCCGTGATGCCATCTCCGCTCACTACAAGCTCCGCCTCCCAGGTTCACACCATTGTCCTGCCTCAGCCTCCTGAGTAGCTGGGACTACAGGTGCCCGCCACCATGCCCGGCTAATTTTTTGTGTTTTCAGTAGAGACGTGGTTTCACCATGTTAGCCAGGATAGCCGCGATCTCCTGACGTCATGGTCTGCCCACCTCGGCCTCCAAAAGTGCTGGGATCACAGGCGTGAGCCACCTCGCCCGGCCCCATTGGCCGTTTTTATATTTTCTTTTGAGTATTGTCTATTCATGTCCGTCATGTCTTGCTGATTTGTTTAAGTTCCTTGTAGATTTTGGATATTAGTTTGTCGTTGGATGTATAGATTGTGAAGATTTTCTCCAACTCAGTGGATTGTTTACTGTACTGATTGTTTCTTTTGCTGTGCAGAAGCTTTTTAGTTTAATTAAGTTCCATCTATTTATCTTTGTTTTTGTTGCATTTGCTTTTGGGTTCTTGGTCATGAAGTCTTCACCCAAGCCAATGTTTAGAAAGGTTTTCCTGATGTTATTTTCTAGAATTTTAATGGTTTCATGTCTTAGGTGTAAGTCCTTGATCCATCTTGAGTTGATTTTTTATAAGGTGAGAGATGAGGATTCAGTTCCATTTTTCTACATGTGGCTTGCCAATTATCCCAGCACCATTTGTTGAATATGGTGTCCTTTCTTGACTTTGTTTTTGTTTGCTATGTCAAAGATCAGTTGGCTGTAAGTATTTTGCTTTATTTCTGAGTTCTCTATTCTGTTCCATTGGTCTATGTGGCTATTTTCATACCAGTACCATGCTATTTTGGTGACTATGGTCTTATAGTAGAGTTTAAATTAGGCAATGTGATGGCTCCAGATTTGTTCTTTTTGCTTAGTCTTGCTTTGGCTGTATGGGCTCTTTTTTGGTTCCATATGAATTTTAGGATTGTTTTCTTTTAGTTCTGTTAAGAATGATGGTGGTATTTTGATGGGAATTACATTGAATTTGCAGATTGCTTTTGGCAGTAAGATCATTTTCACAATATTGATGCTACACATCCATGAACATCGGGATGTGTTTCCAATTGTTTGTGTTGTCTATGACTTCTTTCAGCAATGTTTTGTGGTTTTCCTTGTAGGGGTCTTTCATCTACTTGGTTGGGTATGTTCTTAACGGTTCTGTTGTTGTTGTTTTGCAGCTATTGTAAAAGTGGTTGAGTTCTTAACTTGATTCTCAGTTTGGTTGCTGTGGGCATATAGCAGAGCTACTGATTTGTGTACATTAATTTTGTATCGTGAAACTTTGCTGAATTCATTTATCAGTTCAAGGGGCCTTTTGGAGAGTCTTTAGGGTTTTCTAGATATATATGATCATATAATCAGCAAACAGCAACAGTTTGGCTTCTTCTTTACTGATTTGGATGCCTTTTACTTCTTTCTGTTGTCTGATTGCTCTGGCTAGAAATTCCAGTACCATGTTAAATAGAAGTGGTGAGAGTGGTCATCTCTTTCTTGTTCAATTTCTCAGGTGGTATGCTTTCAACTTTTCCTTGTTGAGTGTTATATTGGCTGTGGGTTTGTCATAAATGGCTTTTATTACATTAAGATATGTTCCTCCTATGCTGATTTTTCTGAGGGTTTTAATCATAAAGGGATGCTAGATTTTGTCAAATGATTTTTCTGCATCTATTGAGATGATCATGTGATTTTTGTTTTTAATTATGTTTATGGGGTGTATCACATTTATTGACTTGAGTATGTTAAACCATCCCTGCATACCTGGTATGAAACCCACTTGATGATGGTTGGGTATCTTTTTGATATGCCATTGGATTTGATTAGCTAGTGTTTTGTTAAGGATTTTTGCATCAATTTCATTAGGGATATTTGTCTATAGTTTTCTTTTTTTGTTATTTTTTTTCCTGGCTTTAGTATTAGGGCAATACCAGCTTCATAGAACCATTTAGGGAGGATTCCCTTTTTCTCTATCTTGTAGGATAGTGTCAATAGGATTGGTACCAATTCTTCCTTGACTGCTTGATAGAATTCAGCTGTGAATCTGTCTGGTCCTGGACATTTTTTGTTGGCATTATTTTATTAACATTTCAATCTTACTGCTTGTTATTGGTCTGTTCAGAGGTTCTATTTCTTCCTGGTTTAATCTAGGATGGTTGTGTATTTCCAGTAATTTATCCATCTCCTAGGTTTTCTAGTTTATGTGCATAAAGGTGTTCACAGTAGTCTTGAATGATCTTTTCTATTTCTCTTGTATTGATTGAAATATCTCCCATTTCTTTTCTAATTGGATCGTCTCTCTTCTTTTCTTGGTTAATCTCATTAATGGTTTATCAATTTTATCTTTTCAAAGAATCAGCTTTTTGTTTCATTTACCTTTTGTATTTTTTGGTTCCAATTTCATTTCATTCTGCTCTGATCTTTGTTATTTCTTTTCTTCTGGTGGGTTTAGGTTTGGTTTCTTCTTGTTTCTCTAGTTACTTGAGACATAACCTCAAATTGTCTATTTGTGCTCTTTTAGACTTTTTCATGTAGGCATTTAATGCTATGAACTTTCCTCTTAGCACTGCCTTTGCCATATTCCAGAGGTTTTGATAGGTCGTGTCATTATTATTGTGCAGTTTAAAGAATTTTTAAATTTCCGTCTGATTTCATTGTTGACCCAACGATAATTCAGGAGTAGGTTATTTAATTTCCATGTATTTGCATGGTTTTGAATGTTCCTTCTGGAGTTGAATTCCAATTTTATTCCACTGTGGTCTAAGACAGTACTTGATATAATTTTAATTTTCTTAAATGTATTGAGACTTGTTTTGTGGCCTATCATATGGTCTATCTTAGAGAATGTTCCATGTGCTGATTAATAGAATGTATATTCTGCAGTTGTTGGGTACAGTGCTCTATAGATGTCTATTAAGACCATTTTTTCTGGGGTATATTTTAAATCTATTTTTTTGTTGTTGTTGACTTTCTGTCTTGATGACCTCTATAGTGCTGTCAGTGTAGTATTGAAGTCCCCCACTATTATTGTGTTGCTGTCTCAATTTTTAGGTGTAGTAGTAACTGCTTTATAAATTTGGGAGCACCAGTGTTAGGTGCATATATATTTAATACCATGATATTTTCCTGTTGGACAAGTCCTTTTATCATTATGTAATGTCCCTCTTTGTCTTTTTTAATGGGTGTTGCTTAAAGTTTGTTTTGTCCTATATAACAATAGCTACTCTTGCTTGCTTTTGGTGTTCATTTGCATGGAATATGTTTTTCTACCCCTTTACCTTAAGTTTATGTTAGTGCTTATGTGTTAGGTGATTCTCTTGAAGATAACAGATGCTTAGTTTGTGAATTCTTCCCCATTCTGCTATTCTGTATATTTTAATTGAAACATTTAGACCATTAACATTCAATGTTAGCATTGGTATGTGAGGTACTATTCTATTCATCATTCTATTTGTGTCCTGAATACCTTGTTTTATTTATTTATGTATTGTGTTTTTGTTTTATAGATCTTGTGAGATGTATACTTTAAGGAGGTTCTATTTTGATGTGTTTCAAGGATTTGTTTCAAGATTTAGAGCACCTTTTAGTAGTTCTTGTAGTGCTAGTTTGGCAGTGGAGAATTGTCTCAGCATTTGTTTTTCTGAAGACTATATTTCCTTCATTTGTGAGGCTTAGTTTCTCTGGATACAAAATTCTTGGTTGACAATAGTTTTGTTTAAGGAGGCTGAATATAGGTCCCCAATACCTTCTAGCTTGTAAGGTTTCTGCTGATAAATCTGCTGTTAATCTGATAGGTTTTCCTTCATAGTTTAACTGGTGCTTTTGTCTCAGAGCTCTTAAGATTCTTTCCTTTATTTTGACTTTAGATAACCAGACTACTGTGTACCTAGGCAATTGTCTTTTTGTGATAAATTTCTCAGGTGTTCTTTGAGCTTCTTGTATTTGGATGTCTAGATCTCCAACAAGGCCGTGGAAGCTTACCTTGATTATTCCCTCAAATATACTTTTCAAAACCTAGATTTCTTTTCTTCCTCAAGAACACCAATTATTCTTAGGTTGGTCATTTAACATAATCCCAAACTTCTTGAAAGCTTTGTTTTTTTTAATTCATTTTTATTTGTCTTTGATTGGGTTAGTTCAAAAACCTTGTCTGCGAGCTCTGAAGTTCTTTCTTCTGCTTATTCAATTCTATTGCTGAGACTTTCCAGTGCATTTCACATTTCTCTAAATGTGTCCTTCATTTCCAGAAGTTGTGATTATTTTTTATGTATGCTGTATGTTTCACTGAGGATCCTTCCCTTCGTATCTTGTGTACTTTTTGATTTCATTAAATTCAACTTCACCTTTCTCTGGTGCCTCATTGATCAGCTTAATAATCAACCTTCTGAATTATTTTTCTGGCAATTAAGGGCTTTTTTCTTGGTTTGGATCCATTGCTGGTAAGCTGGTGTGATCTTTTAGGTGTATTAAAGAATCTTGTTTTTTCATATTACCAGAATTGTTTTTCTGGTTCCTTCTCATTTGGGTAGACTATGTCAGAGGGAAGGTCTGTGGTTTGAGGGCTGCTGTTCAGATCCTTTTGTCCCATGGGGTGCTCCCTTGATGTAGCATTCTGCCCCTTCCCAAAAGGATGTGGCTTCTTGAGGCTCGAACTGCAGTAATTGTTATTTTTATTCTGGATCTAGCCACCCAGTGGAACTACCAGGCTCCAGGCTCATACTGGGTGTGTTTCCGCAAAGGGTTCTGTGACATGAACCGTCTTCAGGTCTCCTAGCTGTGCATACTGGCACCTGCTTTGGTGGAGGTGGCAGGGGAGTGAAATGGACTCTGTGAGGGTCCTTAGTTTTGTTTATTACTCTAGTTTTGTGTTGGTTGGCATCCTGCCAGGAGGTGGCACTTTCAAGACAGCATCGCTGTGGTAGTGTAGGGAGGCTCTGGAGGTGGACAAGACCCTAGAGCTCCCAAGAAATTATGCTCTTTGTCTTTGGCTACCAGGGAGGGTAGAGAAAGACCATCAAGTGGGTCAGGATTAGGTGTGTCTGAGCTCAGACTGTCCTTGGGTGGGGCTTATTGTGGCTGCTATAGGGTATGGGGTATGGTTCCTCGGCCAATGGAATTATATTCCCAGGGGGATTATGGCTGCTTCTGCTACGTTATGCAGGTTGCCAGGGAAGCCGGGGAAAGCCGGCAGCCAAAGGCCTCATCTAGCTCCCATGCAGCCCAAAAGGCTGGTTTCACTCCCACCATGCCCACCAGTAGCACTGAGTTTATTTCCAGGCAGTGGATGATCAGGACTGATAATTTGTTCCAGGCTACCAGCCTCCTGGCTTAGAAAGCAAGCAGGGTTTTCAGGTTTTACACCTCGCTGCCTACTGTGGCTTCTGTGCTGTGTCTCCACTCCAGATTCACCCCCTCCCCCCAAGATCCATCAAGGAAACTTTACATTCAGTTGAAATTATTACAAAGTTCAGCTGGAAGTTTTCTTCTCTTTGTGGTCTTTTCTCATTTCCTCTGGCAGCCCTCCCCAAGGACAATTTCAAGACGAAGTCAGAAATGGCTTCCCTGGGGACCAAGAGAGCCCACAGGGCTCTTCCTGCTGCTGCTTGTGTATTTTGCTGGGCTCTATAAATTCATCTCAGCTCCAGGTGAGGTCAAATCCTTCTCCCATGATCTGGACCTTCAGGTTCCTCAGTGAGGGTGTGTGTTCAGGGGCAGATGATCCCCCTTTTACACTTTCACACTTTGGGCACTCACAGTACTTGGACTGTTTCCTGGGTCCTGCAGGAGCAGTCTGCTTCCTTCAAATGGTCTGTGGATTCTCTCAGCTTTCCTGGTATGCACCTGCAGTAGTTTCTGGAGCAACAGTTCACGATCTGAGTCCCCACACACTGCTCTGTCCATCCAAGTGAGAGCGGCAATTTAGTCCTGACTCCTATCTGCCATTTTCCT
This sequence comes from Gorilla gorilla gorilla, assembly GCF_029281585.2. Lineage (NCBI taxonomy): Eukaryota > Metazoa > Chordata > Mammalia > Primates > Hominidae > Gorilla > Gorilla gorilla. Next base: position 41,821,455 of record NC_073235.2, on the reverse strand, counting down.
TCCAGCACATGTCCTCATTTCTGTTTTGCTTCTTAATATCATTTTAATTAGGCTGGATTTTAAAAAGTAAATCCTAAATGAGTAAAATTACCATTTTACTCTCTAAGTTTATGTTTACTTTTCCTATGCTTACCTTGTGTCCCATCTTGTAATTTCTTCACATGTGATTCTTGGCTGGGATCAAATGCTCACTTGAAACTCCAGTTCTGGTATTGTGAGTTCTGCCTCTTCTACATTGGAAATGCTGCCTTGAACCTCCTTGCCTCATATCAAATGTTACAAAACCAAGGTCAAGTCCCATCTCACAAACCTTCTTGAATCATGTATCCTGACTCTGTACATGGCATGGTTGCTGGTAATTGTTATAATCATTTGTTTATACTTATTAAGTATTTTGTAATTTTTTACTATCTTGACATCATCGGCTTACCTTGTTCTTCAAACACTAATAATCTTACACTCACCCTTATTGAGCTCCACTTTACTAACAGATGTGCTGTATTAGCTCTCTCAGGCCACTATAACAAATACCACAGACTAGGTGGCTTAAGCAATGGAAAGCCATTTCCTCAGAGTTCTAGAGGCTAGAAGTCCAAGATCAAATCTGAGCAAGGTTGGTTTCTTCCAAGGCTTTTTTCCTTAGCTTGTAGCCATCCTCTCCCTGTCTTCACAGGTTCTTCCCTCTGTGTATTTCTGTGTCTTCTTATAAGGGCACCAGTTATGTTGAATTAGGGCCCACCCTAGAGACCTCATTGTAACTTAATTACCTCTCTAAAGGCCCTGTCTCTAAATATAGACATATTTTGAGGTACTGAGAGGAAGATTTCAACATGTAAATTTTGAAGGGGACACAGTACAGCCCCATAGCACTGGGGTAGTTTGGACCCCTTTGATATCAACTGCATTCAGGAGTAGATGTCACCATAATCTCAATTTAAGAAGCATGTCTGCTAGACTGAGACTCTGGTCATTGTCCACAACTGGATCCGTCCCTTACTGGAGACTGTATGTCTATGGGGCTATGATCCCAGAGGAGGAAAGCTTTACCTGTTCCTTCAGATTATTGGCTCATCAAGCACTAGATATACCAGGATAGTGCCTTTTTCGAATTCCCATGAAAAGGCTGAGCAAGGATAGTTTAACTTGCAGCTGGCTTAAGTTGTCCCATTCTTATCCCCAACAATGCCTGGAATCATGGTACTGACTGTCCTTGGCCAAGATAGAAATGAAAGTTATTCCTATCCTATAGTTATTAATGATACTATACTGTGATTATTTAAAGACCAAAACTCATTGGAAGGCAACCTGTACCAGCTTGTTTATATTGTTTTTTGAAAATGTGTCAGATTTATATGGTTGCCTAGCCAAGTCTGAGCTACATTTACCAGTGCTTTGGCTCTCCTGAAACAAAGGTAACTTGTATGTTTCTTGTGGGTTCATGATGTCAAAATAAAGTATTTCCTGTGTTACTGAGCAAGGCGCCTGGATCTGGGCCTGTACTTCTAGAACTTCTCTGCTATTTGCCTGTGCTTTTTTTCTCCAGTTGGACTGTATCCTTCACCTTTATTAAAGCTTTCTATATAGTTTCATGGGTCCTTTTAATTATTTGACCTCATGTAATTGCCTTAAGGTGCCATACATGCAAGCTATAGAGCTGAATATCTCTTCTGGTAATTACATGGTGTTTTCTAGTTCTGTTTCTTGATATACATTAATAGTAATAATTTCTTTCATTTTTTTAACCAAATATTACTTGGTAGATATTAAACTATTTGCTCTAGAAATATAATTTAATTATTCAAATATATATTGAACATATTTTATATGCCACATAGCGTGGTATCTATCTGGGACATAATAGTTAACAATAAAGTTTCCCTGGCACCTGCAGAGCTTCCAGTCTAACCAATCAACACAGAAGATATTACTTTTAGATTCATTTTTAATATACAAAATCACCCACATTTATCTTACTTTTAAAAAAACTAGATTATGGTTAATTTCACAGATTGCCTTGAAGCAAATGCTTTTTCTTCCACTACATACATTGAGTGTCAGTAAATTTACTTCAGTAATATTTTTAGTGATGTTACTGTACTCCTTATATGGGTATAATTCTAATTACCTGTTTGAAATACATATTATTGGACATTTATTGGCCTCATATTTTTGTACTAGCTTTTGATATGAATGAGTATATTACCACAATTTTTGTGCAGGGAGCACTATTTCTAATAGTGGTGTGGAAACCTCTGCTATATTTAGCTACTCAATCACTGCTAATGCCACAACACCCCTAGGCATAGAACATTATATGTCTTAACAAAACCAGCAGAAATATTGCACAGCACTATTACAGAGGTCACACAATGATGGGAATTATTGCTTGTATATTGTCATTATTAACTCTGGAAATTTTTCCATAGTTTTTCTCCAAAAATTACCATATTTTAGTCCTTCAGTTGCTTGGTGGGGTGGGAGAGAGAAGGAGATGCCTAGACACTACTTACAACACTTATTAGAAGACAAAAATTCCTAGAGGATTTTTACTGACCTGTTCCAATTTTCCTAATTTAAGTCTTGGACAATCCATGGAAACTGAGGCAACAGAGGCAAATTGCAAAAATATCAAGAATTAAAGAGAAGAGTGCAGAGAATCATCCCCCATCTTGAAGACAAGATAACAATTCTGAAAATATTCTTCTGTTTGTGATATCCTTTTCTCTTTCCATGTTCTTTATCCATTTGCATACAAATATACAAGTGTGCACCCACATGCACACACACACACATACACACACAATAACCTCTCCAGTAACAAAATCTCATAATTACACATTTTTGTTGAGTTTTGTAATCCAGATATAACACCTAAAGTTGCCAAGATGGGCAGGATTTGTTTAGATGACTAAAAAAATGAATAGTTCCTTTTTGTGACAAATCTAGGTTTGCACCTAAGCAATCAGTCTAGGATTTGCTAAATTGCTAATACTCCCAATTCTAATGATATAGTTAGCTAATGATGTAGTTCAACAATAAAGCCCAAGCTGTAAAACCACCAGGGAAAAGACTCTAAGCTATGTGCCGTGAATACTATTCAGATTTAGCCAGAACCTCAGATTTATATTACATATCCCTAACTAAGGTAGTGATTTTTTTCTCTTCATCAATCATAAATACCTCCTGACTTTTATAAGGAAATAATAAACCTATTTCCAAACAATTCTGCAGGCAAAACAGCATTTAGTTTTTACAGTTACATGACTGGATTATTTTCCATTTTTATCATGTGCCTTATAAACTTGATTGATTTCAACTAATATACAATAAAATTTCCATTACCTAAAGTTATTGGCAGAATAAACTGTTCAGATTATGTAACATTTGTAAAGCTTAAAAAAGTGCACATGACTGACATATTTTAACATGTAGTATTTTAAAGGAAAGAAGCTAAAAACAATTCAATGTTTTCATTTAAACTTATGCTTACCAGAAAAAAAATTGTATTTCCCCCAAATGCAAGTGACATGAGCCATAAGGCAGAATGACAACTTGCTATCAAATTTGATTCAACATAGAGAAAACCCTGGAAATGCACTGACATGTACCAGTTCATCAAACTTCAATCAGGCACATTGATACTTTGGAATCTGCTAAAGCACAGGCATCTAGTTAATGACAAATAAAGTGTGGGAAAGAATATAAATGACTAAAACCTAATATCTTTAAGGCTTTTAACTATTTCTAATAAAAGACAGTTCAACTGGTCTTGAAAAGAACCTCCCTAAATTCATATCATGGCCATTGAACTTACTGGTTTAATAGTTACCCTAATAATTCAATTCACTTAATTGTAATATGGGGTAAACATCTATTCAGCCTGCTGTGGTTATTTTTAATTTCACATATAGGACACATTAATATTTCCTTTCTGAAAAATATTCAAATATATATTTAGAGAAAAACAGGAACATTACTCCTTATCCTTTTCCTTATTGCTTTCCACCACCTGCCCCAGCAATTCCTAAAATTAAGAGTTTGACATCAAGAGATATCTAGTAATTTTTCTAGTATTTACATGCTAATATATGTAATTCTTTGTTAATATACTATAATTTTATTCAACTGGTTTCCTAATTGAGAGATGTTTAGAATAGTTATAATTTTTCATTCATATAGACAATGTTACAGTAGCATTCTTAAACAAACACACAAATATTTCATTAGGGTACAGTCATAGCATTGAAATTGCTGGATCAAAGATTAGGGTTTTTTTTAGGTTTTTAATTTTGGCTCATGCTGGCAAGTTGCTCCTAGGCTAAACCAATCATGATCTCACTCTATTAGATCACTCCTTTTTGTATCCACACCAACACTGGATATTATCACACTCTTTAAGTTTTGTTTTGTTTTGTTTTGTTTTGTTTTGTTTTTTTGGGATGAAATCTCGCTCTGTTGCCCAGGCTTGAGTGCAGTGGCGTGATCTTGGCTCACTGCAAGCTCCGCCTTCCAGGTTCACTCCATTCTCCTGCCTCAGCCTCCCAAGCAGCTGGGACTACAGGTGCCCGCCACCACGCCCGGCTGTTTTTTTTGTATTTTTAGTAGAGACGGGGTTTCACCGTGTTAGCCAGGATGGTCTCGATCTCCTGACCTCATGATCTGCCCGCCTCGGCCTTCCGAAGTGTGGGGATTACAGGTGTGAGCCACCGTGTCTGGCCACACTCTTTAAAGTTTGATAGAGTTAAAAAAGTGTTTACATATGCATTTCTCTAGTTATTAATGCTTTTGTACATCTATTTAAATGCTTACTAACTGTTTAACTTGTATTCTTTTATGAACTGCTTCTATCCTTCCTACATTGAGCTGTGTTTTAGAAATTTTCACTCTATGAAGGAAATTTTTTATCATATCAGACTTTATTCCCGTTAGTCAACCTTTGGTATAATTTCTTGATCTTAAAATTGCTGAGAAAAATTTGCTGAAGTCTGCCACAATGATTGTGATTTGTCAAATATTTTCATGTTTCACTAGGTGTTTTAAACTCAAAGCTATTGGCCAGGCATGGGGGCTCACGCCTGTAATCCTAGCACTTTGGGAGGCTTAGGCGGGTGGATCAAGAGGTCAGGGGTTCAAGACCAGCCTGACCGACATGGTGAAACCCCATCTCCACTAAAAATACAAAAATTAGCCAGGCGTAGTGTCGTGCTCCTGTAATACCAGATACTCAGGAGGCTGAGGCAAGAGAATCACTTGAACTCAGGAGGCTGAGGCAGGAGAATCACTTGAACCCGGGAGGCAGAGGTTGCAGTGAGCCGAGATCGCATCACTGCACTCCAGCCTGGGTGACAAAGCAAGACACAGTGTCAAAAAAAAAAAAAAATTCAAAGCTATTAATATATTTTAATACTCTTTTTATTAGGTACATAAATATTTGTGACTAATGTGTTTTGAGTGGATATTAACATTTATTATTATTAAACACCTCTTTTTATCCTTCTTTAAAATCCTGCTGAATATATATATAATGAGAAACGTTCAGTCTAATGTTAGTATTGCTACATCTCTGTAATTTTATTCACCGTCTGCCTTCTAATGTTTTAACATTGCATTATATTCAAATTTTGTGTTATTGTCAAACTTTGTCTTTTATGAGGTGTTTATTTTTTAACCGAAATTCAAATGAGAATTTACTTCTAATAAAAGATGTAATTCATCCTATTTTAGTGTGATTATTGATGCATTTTGCATTATTCCTGATATTTTATGTTAAATTTTTTGTTCCATTTTCTTACTCCTTTTCATACCTTTCTGCCTTTTTGACTCTTTTCTTAATTCTAACTTTTTCTTCTAATGATCTGATATGTAGATATAGTATTGTAATCTAGTGGCTACTTTCACATTTCTAACACATTTATTAAATAAGTCTTAATAAATATTTATACGGTCTATTTCCCAACCAGAAAATACAAATATAAGCATTCATTCACTGCGGCTTCTTCTTATTTTGATTATGTCTTAGGTTTTTAGTAGAAAATAGACAACAATATTTTTAAATGTAAAGCAAAATAAATGTTCAGGGTTAAATATAAGATTTACTAAATCATTCACTCACACTTTTTTTCCCCATGGATTTATTTTTTCTCTTTCTGTGGTATATACCTGTTTGGAAAAATCTCATTTGCCCCTTTTGTTAGAATGCTAGCATAGCCAATTATAGAATTCCAGGTTCAAATCATTTTCTTTCACTCTCGTGCCAGGGTCAAGTGACTTCTGATTACAGGGCACAATTGTGATATAAGGATTAGTTTAACTGTACACAAGCAGGCATTGGATCCCCTGCCATTGTTTACCCACTCTAGTGACAGGCCTGATCCAAGCCAATGGGACAGAATGATTGCAAAAAAAGTTGTTTCCTGTCAGTCTATTTATTTCTGAGCTGAAATCTTGATTGCTGTGAATACTTACATTACTTTTCAAAACCACTCATGGAGAGGAGTCCAATCTTAACTGGCATCAAGAATTGTCTCCATCAAGAACACTCCAAGGTATGTCCTCCAATTTCCAAATTTCAACCTCCAGAATTGTGAGAAAATAAAAATGTTGGTTGTTTAAGCCACCAGTCTATAACTTTTTTTTATGGTAGCATTGGCTGACTAACACACTTTGGCTCCACCCATGAGTTGTACTGATCCAGACAAAAGCTAGGACCCATCAGCATTCATTTGGGTGATATGTGGGAAGCCATGGCAGCCTCCCTAGCTGCAGAGTTCCATGCTAGTGTGCCCATGGTAAAAGCTGTGGAAGATGTGTCTGCTTAGAGGTTAGCCCCCTGGTATCATTACTGGACCAGATCTATGGTAGGGTCTGGGGCTTTATCACTGGGCCAGATCTATGATAGGGTTTGGGGCTTTATCACAAACACCTGAGCCTGGATTTCTGGCATTTTTCCAGACATTCCTTTGCATAACCCCAACATTTTCTAAAATCAGCCACAGTCAATGTCTACTGCTTTCAGCTAAAAGTCCTGACATACGTCAGCTGCTAATTTTAAAATATTATTACTTGTGGTGATTATACAACTATTATAGATAGAGCTTTTAATATAGGTTATTTTTGTGCTACCCACAGGAAACAAAATAGTTGAATGCTTTGGTTGACTCTTATCCCAGTTTAATATAACACAGCGGCAAATCACCTCAACTGTTCTGGGGAAAACGCTGATATCGACATCTAAATTATAATTAAACCTGGTTGTGTATCCCTAGCTCTGAGGTGACTGGTCAATTTTTCCAAATTGGTCAATTCAGTCCAACCACTCAGATGCACTGTAACAAACAAATTCTCTACCTGCAGAGAACAAGGTTAATAAATAGCATCTTCTGTGCTTTCTCTGCTAAAACAAGTTAACATGTAAGTTACTCGTTTCTCATATAGGTTCACCTAAGGCCATACTGTGGTTTGGCTCATAATTTACCTGTGGTGGCTAGAAAATCACTCAGTTTAAATTACAATATACTGCAGCACAGTGAAAGCTATTTTCTAAGCTTTATTATGTTAGGGAACCAAGATGGCCTAATCAATTTCAAGCAGTTTTTAAAATCTTCTAGAATTGAATAAAGGAAGACACTATGTAAAAGGCATTTAGATGGGCTTATGTGATACTTAAGACATCTCTTATTATTCTTCAACAAAGCATAGTGCATATCATTTTTATTTCATATGCAAAAGAGCTTTCAGTCCTATATATTTACAGATCAAAATATCATAATTATACTTTCATTCTGGTTAGTGCTCGAATTAAACTAAACTAAGCCCTGTTAAATCTTCTCTTTTTGTCCTCAGGGCAAAACAGAAATTTCCCTCAAAATTCATTTTTCACTTCTCCCCTCCATACATTTGAATCAACCAATGTTTGTATGTTTCCTTCTACTGCTACCTCACTGATTCTATTCACCAACTACCCCAATCCTTATCCATAAATTATTTACATATGTCTTCAATCATTCTAGGATTTCTTTCACCTTTTTTCCCTGGTGGTCTAGTGATTAGCATTCAGTGCACTCTTTCTCTTTCACCTTCCAAATACATACACTTTATTCACTCAGAGCTTCGTTAGGAGACAGCTGGCCAATCTGGTAAATTTATCTTGTGATGATGTTGAGACATTCTAGGTTTTCTAGGTACAGGTTAATGAAAACTTTCTGAAGAAAATGCATAATCCAAATGGAGGAGAGGGAACTCTTTTAGAAATCTAGGTTCCATCTGAATTTTGCCATCAAATAACTATTATTTTTTCTTTCTTCTCATCATTAAAACAAGGAAATTATCCTAAGACAAATTTCAGCTCTCAAATTAAATAACTAGACTGTAGAGACCCTGGGAAGCTGTTGGGAAAATTAATTTGAATGCAGAAAAATAACAGTGTAGTTGGTCACCTACTGTGTCTTCATCTACAGGCAGAAGCATTTAACATTCTGAGATATCAAGGTGGGCAATATATATGTGATAGATTAAGGGAGGTAAAAAATATTTTATAACTTTCCCAAACAGTGGTAGCATCAATGTTCCTACCTCTTGAATCTTGGTGGGTGCAGAACTGCTTGGTCAATAGGAATATGCCAAAAGCTGGTGTGTACCAATTTCTAGGCCCATAAGAGACTCTCAGCTTCTATTTTGCCTCTTGAACACTTACTTTTGCATCCATGTGTTGAGAAAGTAAAGGCAGTACCATGGAGAAGCCTATATGGACAAGATGTGAGGCCCCAGCAATAGCCCCGACTGATTGCCCAGCTGACAGCCCCTGACAACCTACTAGGCTTGTGTGTAAGCCATTGTAAGAATGGGTCCTCCAGCTGTGGCTGAGAAATCCCAGCTGAGGCCTCACAAAGCTGAGATAAACATCTCTTCAGAAACATCTCCAAACTGCAGATTTGCAACAAAATAAATGATTGTTATTACTGTTCTAGCAACTGAGTGTTGGGTTGTTTGTAACCCAGCAGTAGACAATTGGGATAATATACAAGCACCCTCCATAGCTATCACTTCCTTCAATTCTCTATTTTGTCTCATGTATGTCTATGTCTTTATATGTATTTAAGCAGAGGGAATTAGATTTGAATATGGGCAGTCCAGAGAAGTACCTGAAAGCATGGGGCAAACAAACTTGAATGACAAAGAGATCCACTTGTGTTTGCCAAAACAGTAAAAGTATAAACTCAGGAAAAGTGACAGGAGGCACATTGCTAATTTTAACATTGTTGTTCATTCTCTATATCAGTAGTCCCCAACCGTTTTGGCAACAGGGACAGTTTTGTGGAAGACAATTTTTTCCATGAAACTTGTGGTGGGATAGGGGATGGTTTCAGGATGAAACTGTTCCACCTCAGATCATCAGACATTAGATTCTCATAAGGAGCTTGAAACCTAGATCCCTTGCATGCACAGTTTACAATAGGGTTTGCACACCTATGAGAGTCTAATGCTGCTGCTGATGATCTGACAGGAGGCAGAGCTAAGGCAGTTATGTGTGCTTGCCAGCTACTCATCTCCTGCTGTGCGGCCAGGTTCCTAACAGACCATGGACCAGGCGCACAGCGGGAGGACTGGTACTGGTCTGTGGCTGAGGGTTGGGGATCCCTGCTCTATATCATATCTCTTACTTTTCTAAAGTTGATAATGATAGTTGTATTGACAAGCTGTTGTGTAATATATAAAGTTCACAAACAAAACACTGAGAAAGTTAATGGTTCAATTTTAAAAACATAAAATTAATTTTGAGGACAAATGGCTATTTTTATCTATCATTTAACAACAACAACACAACAAAAATCTGTTGTCTTAAACTTCCTATGCACTTCACTGTGTACATAGTGAAGCATGTACACATGTATTGCAGCAAAGCACAATGTATTAGATTCTGCTCAGCAAAGCACAATGTATTAGATTCTGTTATTTCCCCCAAGCTGGTTAATGGCTGGAACTTTCAATATACTTTTGGAGGTCAAATGCTTAGACCAAAATAAGCAACTGCTTGATGTCAAATGCTTTACTAGTTATTCGTGTTTACATATTTACTGAACTCAGACCAACAGTTTTTAGTCTGTGGGGTAAAATTAAGGAAGAACCCTCCAAACATGTTGTTTACCAGAAATCCCAGTTCAGAGACAAAACCACAGGCCAATGGCACCTGCCAAGTGAGGAACCAGACAGTGAGCTCTTGCTGTTCAGTAGTCCGATAGATTGTGATTTTTGCAAATAAAGGCACCATACCTGTTTCACTGGCCATTTTGAGTACAGAATTCAAAAACATTTTGGAAGTTCCTCAAAAAATTAAAAATTGAGCTACTATATGATCCAGCAATCTCAATGCTGGGAGTATACCCCCAACAAAGGACATCAGTGTATCAAAGAGATATCTGCACTCTGTTCGTTGCAGCACTGTTTACAATAGCTAAGATTTGGAAGCAACCCAAGTGTCCATCGACAGATGAATGGACAAAGAAAATGTGGTAGTTATGTACAATGGAGTACTATTTAGCCTTAAGAGAGAATGTGATCCAGTCATTTTAAACAACATGGATGAAACTAGAGATCATTATTTTAAGTGAAATAAGCCAGGCAGGCACAGAAGAACAATCTAGTTTCTTTATTGGCTATTGAGACAGATTTACATCCATATACAACTATGAATATTTGATCTCAAATGCAAATTAATAGAATAATAGTGTTTAGTTCAATTTATCTAGTTCAATTTCTTTTTCAGTGACAAGGTCAGAATTCAGGATTCGGGGGTTTTGTTTTAAAATATATTTTTAATCTTACTCTTTTACTTTTCAGCATATTTTGCTATATTGTTCAGGACGTTAGAGTAACCTAAAAAGAGCTGTTGATAGACACTTTTAAGATAATATAATCATTGTTGATTTAGCATCTGCTCACAGAACTATTTCCTCCTAAAAGAACTCATTTAGTGTGCTGTTACGATTTTATTCACATGTATTGTTATTATTTGACAGTAGCCTTCATTTGTTAATAGGTAGGATTTAAACTGTTCAATCTGGTCACTGCAAGGTGGGGTTATACTTATTGTCTCCTCTAGTCAGCACAAACCCAAAGATATTTCTAGAAAAAGACCTCCAAGATGATAGAAGCTCAAATCTTCTCTTTCAGATATTCAGATTTTTGGTCTCTAAAAAAGTTTCAAATTTTATAAAAATCATCACTTTTTCTGTTTCATAGTTAGGAACTGTGTCTTTATCTTTCAAACAATTATCTACAACTGATGATAGATTTAAAATATAGTATTTAGAAACTGTAAGAACACTAGAGCCATTATCTATAGTCATTTTTAACTCACATAATTTTTTTCAAAAAAGTCCTTTCTTAAATAACTGCAAATGTTATTTGCAAAACAACTGAATCCGTCTCATTCTCTGTAATTATTTTTATTTTCTCCTTGAGAAAATTAATTTAAGTTACAATTATGCTATTCTGAACACAAAGATTACCTCTTTGATGTACTTCTGGAAAAAAAAAAGGAATGCTTGTAGTGATATATAAGTCTGTTACCTGCAATTGGTATAATTCTTTGATTGTAAAATAATATGATTAAAGCATTATTGTCTTTAACATGCATAAAAATTCACTGGTATGTTTACATGTCAATTCTAATGGCTTTGATGAACTCCAATACGGCTTTTCTGGAAAAGTAGATAGATTTTCATATAGGGCAAACTCGAGAGGAAGTAAAGCTGTCTTTTATCATCCCCTTGTACAATAATGTCAGAAGATGCTATTCTTACATATACAGGTGCTCATATACTAAGATCACCAGCTAATAGATTTTGCTTTTTATTTTTTAAAAAAGAGAACCCATCAAGAATGAAGAAATTAGGAGACTATTATCTATTATAACTTTGGCAGTTATTATAGAATTTGATTTTTGCAGAGTACTAAGATCCGCTGATCAAATACAAAGCCATGTGTATGAACTACATGATTCATCTTTTGTGGAATTATCAACCTAAGGGCATACTACCTTTACTATAATTACTGAGGGGCTTAAATTGTGATGGTATTCAGTATCTCTCATATAAATTAATTTAGAATTCAAGGAAAAAATAATATTTTATCTGAAAAATTGGTGTGCTTTCTCACTTCTGATACTAATCATACAATCAATAATGTTTTCTTTTCCTCTGATTACCAAGAAGCTTAAAGTACATTACCTTTTCATATTATTATTTTATGATTATCACCAAACAAAATTTCTTTGTACTATGCTGTTTCTGATTATTGTCAAATTATTGTAAATGAAAGATTTCATTCTAACCCAACCCTTGTCATGATCATTACACAAATTAAATTAGTAGGATCCAAATTAAAGGACAGAGGAAAGCTGTGGAAAATAAAGTATGTTCTTGGAATGTATGGTGTAAAATACCCTGCCTTAATATCTCAAGGTATTGTTTTAGATTGGCTTTTGATCTGAGATTCTCAAGGCTGGCAGTTGTAAATAGCATATTCCTCTTAATTCTGTGATATCAAATCTCCTATTCTTTTTCATGAAGCAATTTGGTTTGGGGAAGCAGCTCACATACAAAACCAATAAGAGACATTACTGTTTGTCTCTAAATCCTTATGCTGGATCATATTGCAAGATGAGTGTCAGGGTGAGAAACCATTTGGACAAAATCAAATAAGAAAATGAGTATACATTCGTAATAAGGCTATTCATTCAGCATTTGTTTCTGTGGATACAAATCAGCTCTATTTCCTTTTCCTTATAATTCATTATATGGACTTATTCTCATTATAACAAAGAGGCAAATTGCTTCTTGAAATAGTATCTTTATCCTAACATATTATATCAGTTTTTTATACAGTTAGAATAGGCATTTCTTTGAGAAAAAGGAAAACTGTTTGTCCTCCCATCATGTTCATGAACCCCTATGATACTCTTAAGATGTCATGAATCATTGATCCTTAATTTTTCTGCCTGGGATTAGAGGGATCACTTCTTCATCCTGAGGGGACTGGGAAGTAGAGAAAGTAATAATCCTTCTTCTTCTATAAGTGACTCTCAGATGAAAGAACAAAAGCTCATACACATTCCAAGGGTCTGCCCCTGTGAGTATAAGGCTAATAAATTAATTGAAGATCCCTAACAGAGAACGTTATGTTAGTGTTATTTCAGGAAGCTTTGCAGCTATTTTTTGATATTGTATTTGAAAAAGGAACCTCAAATATTAAACCACAAGGAAAATCTTTCATCAAAAAGTGGCTTCCAAGTCACGGACATAAGAATTGAAGAGGTATCCTTAGTGTATGTCAGAAAGTTCACACCATGACACTGATATTGCAGTTTAGGAAGTCATCACTCTAGTTAAGATAATTTGAGTTTCCCCTTTATATGGATTTTATCTCTGTATTTCAGTGGTTTTAGTTATCCACACAGCTCTTCTCTGTTAACAGATCCTTTGTTCTTAACACTGCAAAAATGTAGCACACAATTAGTCTCTGGGCTCCTGATATTTGCCCTGAATTGGCATTCAGTCTCATCTGTAACTTGTCTTATCTCTGCATGCCTTTGTCTGCCCAAGAGACTTTAGCTCTCTACATCCTCTGGCTTTGGCATCTTGACTGATCTACTTCTTTATTTTTATTTTTTTATTTTTTGCCCGTTAGGTTTCTGGTTAATGGCTCATCTACTCTTCGCTAAAATGCCTCTTTTCCGGCTGCCTACACAAAACCATTAACCTGACTCCTGACCTCAGCCATCCTCCTGGAGTTTCCCCATCCATACAGCCTTCTCAACAGGCCCAGAGAACCATGCCCCAAATAAAACCCTGTTTAAAACACAGTTCCCTTCTTGTGTATGTGTTTTTTTTAACCGTAGTCCTTCCCTAGGTGTCTTCAACACAGCGTCACATTCTGGCCTCACTTTATTGACCTTAGACCATATTGTCAGAGCTTATCTTCCCTTCTTCTGAAAAATAATTACTCATAGTCTCAGTGGAATGCAGAAGCCAAATCTCATTGGCTCACAAGGGATGATTGTTAGATATTCCAATATTTCATGAGTGGTTGTCAATCCGTTAGCGGCTTAACGTCAGCCATGATAAGAATATTTACACCACAGGAATTGGCAAATGCTTTAAATCAAAGTTTTCTCCATCCTCCCACTCAATTCCCCAATGCCCGCCTCTCCTTCCAGCAAGTTTATCACACACCACTGTTCTTTTTCCTGAGCACCATCCTATGAGGCAGAAATAAATCAGAAAAAGTATTAAATCTAGCATGTGATAATGTGCTATGAGATAATATATCCAAAAACATTTGTGTTTAACAGAAATTCCCTGAAGAATTCCATGAACTCAATATTTCCCAAATTTAGCGTCCATCAGAATCATATAAGAAGTGTATAAGATTGCAGAAGTCAAGACTGTATCCCAGGCTCTTCTGCATTTGAGCTCTGGGCATCCTTATTAACAAGCCTCCTAAGCAAATTAGAGTCCAGCAAAGTTTGAGAACCACTAAGACAATAAATCTCAAGTGGTAACTTGCACAGTATCAAAATAAGAAAATGGAGTCATTCAGCAGAGCCTTTCCCATGACACTTTGGAGATGATTGTCCATTATATTCCAAAATATACCCAGATGTATATAAAGCAAGCAATTATACAGTGCCTCTACTAAGCCACATGACATTCATGTTCTTTTATAATTTATTCCATAACAAATCCCTAAACAGTAGTAAAAGACATAAACATTCAATTTTCAAACCCCAAAAAACCTCTCCAGACCTTAACGGTTTTATTGGGTCTTCCTATATAAATAAAAATACTTCAATTGTTTTTTTCAGCTTTATCTATCTGAAGATAATTTTATTATTTTGCAATGCTATGAATCTGCAAAAGAATGCTTCTAAGTATCTAGATAATTTCTAGGTTGCCCTGTTTATGCATGAACAAATCATTTTGATATTTTTCCCTCAAATATTGGGTTTAAATACTATGTTTTAAAAGACACTTACCCATTCTCTCTGTCTCCTTATTGGTTCTCATTTGAAAAAGAATGAACAGAGAGAAAAGTAGGGGAAAAAACGGTTAACAGAGAAAAAGGAAAACGGATGCAGTGATCCCTGAAGTTTAAGTAACAAGGCGCTTTATGTCAGTGGATTTTTTTGCCCTCTTTTGACACTTTAAATAAGATGTATATGCAGGTGGATGTCTCAAGTTTTAAATGATGAACCAAGGAGTGTAATTTATCAGAAGAGCGTTCCTCTGTAGACATTTTTCTGAATGAGAAATGTGCCACCCAGAATGTGCTACAAAATGTTAATGGCTTTGAGTCTATACAAATTTGAACTTTATCGAAATGTGCTAATAATGAGATAGATTTAAAAATTATATACCGGGTTGCAGAACAGTAGGATTGTGGCAATGAAAGCATAGGGAACAATGTGTCATCCTGCCATGTAAAAGGACCCCAGGCATTCAGCAGTCAAGAGATGGGTTCCACTAACCTTTCCCTCGCTGTGCTTTCTCACAAACCTTAGCAGCTAGGGTAATTTAGCTTGATTTTGATAATGAGATCAATAGTTAAACCAAGAGGCAGGAGTGGCCAAAGGGAGTAGGCAGTTTAAAAACTCATATTTTGTTGTGCTTTAAAGTCAATGGGTTGGTCATGTTTAACCACCCTGCTCCCCGTTCAACACAAGTCAGGAGAATCACTACTGAATAGCAGCGGGCAGAGATCACATTCTTTCCATCAAAGTTTTGAAAGTCATTTCTTGCTATTTACAAAATGGCCATTTTTCTACAAGGAAACTAGAAAGAGCTGTATTCTCTCTTGATGGCATATGCACCTGAGTTGGTTATTGTGATGCTCATCAGTAACTTCTTACAAAGAAACTATGCTTGTTCTTTCTGTGTTGAAGCCCAGACATATTATCATCACATCATATTTTTGTGGACTTCGGTTTGATCTAGAAAGCACTCCTTTTAAGCTTCCATTCATAACTATATTCTTAAAAGATTTATTTTTAAATTTCACTCTCAAAGTAGATGTTACCTTCTGACAAAATATATTAAGGATGTATGTGATATGGTTCACACTCCACAGAAGAAATACTTAATGATCTCTTCTTTAATTCTGACATTTTTTGTTTTTGCCAAAAAATAAGCTTACAGAATAGGGTACTACTGAGAGGTCAGTAACAGGTAAAAACAGGGAATATTATTTTAGACAGATAGAGCAGGCTAAATCCAAGTTCCCATTCTTTTTTGTTAAGATATCACCAGTGCTTTTAGCTATCCATTATTCACCTTCACAAAAGCGTTAAGTTGGAAAGTAAACCCTGCCATTTATTTCCAATGCTCACTTAACAGAAATAAATGCAGCTACCACCTTCCAACTCTAAATGATACGAGATGGAGTGTTTGAGTTACTGACTGTAACCTTGACAAGGCGTCTCATCACTGTCTGAGAAACTCAATCAGCCAGCATCTAATCATACACTGGGATGAAAAACAAGATTAGAATCTCTGAATCCAACATGGAGAATGGGGTTTATATTTGCGGAGCAATTTTATTGGTTAACAACAGATTGCGGATTTGCAAGAATCTTGAGGATTGCAGGAAATTGCAGATTTGGACCCTTGATTACTTATTTCTATAATACTCCGTTATTACAGAAATAAGATGTGTGTGTGTGTGTGTGTGTGTGTGTTTGTGTGTAATAATCACAATACTCACCACCAAGGTAACTGCACTTTTATTCAGGCTTTCTCCTTCGTGTATGAACTCAAATTCTTATGTGGATGATATATAATGTCAGACATCTTTGAGAATATATAACAAATTCAAAATTGAGAATATATAACAAATTCAAAATTTGAGAATATATAACAAATTCAAAATTTTACTTGTATTATTTCAGTTTAAATACACAATGGACACCACATTCCAAAAATAATAAATCAACCAAGACTTGTCAGCATCATGAAGGTGAACTATTCAGCTATGTAAAATAATATTTGCGGAATATCTGAAAGCTTGTACTTCTGCTTACCTCTACAAGGTATGATATAATTTTCTGTTTGAGCCATAAACCAAAAAATGCCAGAAATGTATCTGACTAAATAAACCATACAGTCTAATACCATTATTAGAGTTTAAATGAGCAAGACATTGTGAAGGTATTTACTTAACAAGCACCTATGTAGTAGTAATTGTGTGTAAATCACTGCTGTGCAAAATCTATAAATATTAACTTATTTTATCTTCATAACAACCAATGAGAGTACTATTATTACACGCATTATATAAGTGAGCAAACAGAAATACAGAGACATTAAGCAACTTGCCCAGAATCACAAGCTAGTAAGAGACAGACACAGGATTTAAATCCAGGCACTCTGACCAAAGAGGGTATACTTTTCTGCAATTCATGAGAGTCATGACAAGAACTTTTCAGGCTCAAAAGATACCTTATTGGCTGACCTCAGTGATTTGATGACAAAACATTTTTCTAGGTGCCATTACAATGTTCTTGCTCAAATAGGGATAGTAGCTAATATTACTTGAGCAGGTACCACCATTTTTCAGGATGCATTTGTATTTTATCTCATTTATCTCCACAGGGACCTATATAGACATTTAAAAAAAAAAAAAAAAGAAGGTCTCAGTCTGTTGCCCAGGCTGGTGTGCAGTGGTGCCATCATGGCCCACTGCAACTTCGAGCTCCCAGGCTCAAGCAGTTCTCCCAACTTAGCCTCCTGAATAGCTTGGAACACAGGTGCATGCCACCATGCCTGGATAACTTTTTGTAGAGACAAAGTCTCCCTATGTTGCCCAGGCTGGTCTCGAACTCCTGGACTCAAGCAATCCACCTTCCTCAGCCTCCCAAAGTGCTGGGATTATGGGTGTGAGCCAACTCATCTGACTCACACTTTTTTTTTTTCTTTTTTTTGAGACGGAGTCTCGCTCTGTCGCCCAGGCTGGAGTGCAGTGGCGGGATCTCGGCTCACCGCAAGCTCCGCCTCTTGGGTTCACGCCATTCTCCTGCCTCAGCCTCCCGAGTAGCTGAGACTACAGGCGCCCGCCACCACGCCGGGCTAATTTTTTTGTGTTTTTTTAGCAGAGACGGGGTTTCACCGTATTAGCCAGGATGGTCTCGATCTCCTGACCTCGTGATCTGCCCGCCTCGGCCTTCCAAAGTGCTGGGATTACAGACGTGAGCCACCGCACCTGGCCCTGACTCACGTTTTTATTTGTATTTTACAATTAGGAAATTAAGGGTTAGAGAAGTTAAGTAGCTTTCCCAAGTTCACACTGCAAGCAAACACATATTCTAGTCTACTGACTCAAAATTTCACTCCATACCACATACCACGTTTTCTAAAATTATATATGATTGGAAGATTTGATCTGTGGATTTCTTTAGGAAAGTAAATTAAACTTACATTTTTGGTTTTGCCTAAAGACCCCAATTAATGTCTTGAACTTCATATTTCCATACGATGCTTTGGAAATTATCATAAACTCAGGTACAAATTGACCACAACTAGTCACTAAGAAGGGAGAAATTCTTTGGACAAGGCCATAAAAAAATGTTCAGCAACTATACATACCTAAATAATATATCCTGATATGTGAAGTCTTCAATCAATTGAACAAATTAATATTTTCATTATTACACATAAGTAAAGAAATTTATTTAAAATCTCTAATAATTTGACTCAACACTGCAACTATTACCTTTGACTATTCTTAAATTTAAATGCCACTTTGAAGCCCTAGTGCCTCTGAACTCATGTTAACTACAAGGTCCAAGGGAACTGGAGTATCTGAGGTGTGGAGGGAAGAAGGTAAGTTCATAGACTACAGCAGTCTGCCAGGTTGTAAATCTTGGCTCATCCACTGCCTTGGACAACCTATTCAGCCTCTCAGTGCCTCAGTTTCCTTATCTGTAAATGAAGATAATAAGTGTATTACTCATTAAAGATTAAATGAGTTACATGTTGAATAAAGCTTGACACATAATAATTGTTTGATACTATTATAGAGGATATTAAAGTATTTTTGCCCTGTTTCCTACCAGTTTTGCTCTTTCTTAGATGCAGTAGGAAACCTTGAGTTTCCTATAGGGATTGAGTTTTTTCCCTAACACTAACTTGTATACCTAAAAGAGTTATAAACAAGTAAACCTAATTACTTTATACAACTACTATTGCATATTTAGCTTTAATTGTTGCCATATGCACAAGTTTTGAGCAAACTAAATGGAAATACCTTATTGATATAATATACAGCTATTTGTTTTTAGTTTTAATAAATACTATCTTAAATATTAGTTGTCTTATGGTTACTAGAAAGAGCTCCTAAAAAGAAAAATTAGATATAAATGAAGCCTCTAGGTGCTTTTGATCTACATCTGTTTCATGCTCCATAGCCTTCGGTCAAGTATCGACCGAGTTTATTTAACATTATTATTAATAACAAAGTTATGTGTCTCTCACATTTTAGGATTTCTGACCACCTGGATCTGTGCTAAGTAGCATTTCAATGGCCATACTGTAGAAAGTTCTACAAGATGAGCATTTACTGGGTTGTGAGGACACCATGGCAGTCACTCCAAGATCTTAAATAATGGGTTAAAATGGGTGTGATCTCTTCTCAGCTTTATCCAGTAGTATACTACTACATCATGCAAGGTAATTCAGAACTTGGTACTCTTGAGCATCATTATCACTATGAGCTGGAAGTCTCACTCATATGGCAGAGTCATTATCTATCTGTCTAACTACCTGCCAATCTATCTATTATCTATCTATCTGTCTATCTATCTCCCAATCTATCTGCTGATCTATTTATCTATCTACCTGTCTATCATCTATCTATTATCTATCTGCCAATCTATCTGCTTATCTATCTATCTATCTATCTATCTATCTATCTATCTATCTATCTGTCTGTCTATCTACATCAATCTATCTCTATGTTTCAGGCATCCTCAGTGAGGTTTCTGCTCTCCCAGGAAAGCAGAGCATGGCAAACTAGTCCCTGTGACCCCAAGTATATCACTAATGTGTCACTGAGAGCTCTGGGGCACAAAAGGGCTAGTTAAAGAACAATAAATTATGACCTGGCATTCCACAAGAGTGAAGAAATAACTAGAAATGACCCTTTGGCAGTTCATTAGGCTCCTGCAACTTGAACACAGATGCATGGATCAAGAAAGACCCTGATAAATTATTATTTCAATTTCTTCCATTCCGGCTGAATGAGGATGTAAAATATAAAATTGAGTAATAGAACAAGTTATCATTCTCAATATACCTGAATTATGTGGCTTGAGATTTATACCACCTATGCATAAAATCAGATATGTTTAGGGTCATCTTTGCTATTACCACTACCTCTGTCATGGTAGATTTTTTAAGTGCTGATATTCTACTGTTGTTATTTTTTTCTTCTTCACTTTTAAAACCAGCTCTTTCTAAAGGACGTTGCACTACACAACATTGTTGCACTGCCCATCACTGGCTCACAGTGATGTAGCTCTTTGCCATGTGTCATGGTCTTCCCTTTCCCAAAGCTACATACTCAGGATTGGAACTGGGAGGGGTGTCTGTGTGTGTGTGTGTGTGTCCTTTAATGGCCAGACACAACCTTACACTTTGCCATAACCCCTGCTCTCTCTGCCTCTAGGGTCTAATATGCAGATTGGTCCTGTCTCCCAGACTTCCACCTGACTTATGGCTATTTTCTTTCAGGGGAGTCACAGTTTTCCCTTCCAGTTCCACCTCTTGAGTGAAACCTTGTCCATTTTCCCAATTTATGTATTTCTTATTCACAATTCCTAATTTCTAACTCGTCCTACGTGCATGTTTAGACATGCACCTGGGTCAGGGCACCCAGTTCAGAGTGGCTGGTCAGTTTGGTACGGGTCAGTTAAATCACCTTCAGAGCATTCTAAAGCAGTAAGGCAGTTGGTGTGCCTATGGAACAAAGAGGATCTCTTGGGGTTTATGGGACCTAACTCCAAAACCCAGCTTAACTGACTCATGGCCAAATCCTGTGTTTCCTGACTTATTTAATCCCATCATCAAAGTGGTTTGTGTTTTTGAGACCCACAAACAATAAGTAGATGAGGGAGTAACGTGACATTTTTCCCTTACAGGTATTTTTCATCTTTAGGTATGAAAAGCTACTTCTTTTCTCAAATGAGTCATTCAAAAACAAACTCACTGTAAATAGCTATTTTGTAAGAGAGGGAAAAAAATGTCCTGTGTCAAGGTCATGGTCCAGGTCTGGAGATAAAGTGCCCTTAAAGCACCTCATGTCCATAACTTCCCTGTTAGTATTTTGATCAGTGAGCTGACCTTGCTTGTGTGGTTATCCAGGGTTACTTTTTACATGCAGGACAAAAGATTCTTATTTATTAACCTAGAGAAAGCTCCCCAATGAAACAAAGTCTTTCTGAATGCACAGTTTAAATGGATTGTAATCCATTAACTTTCATTATTAAGTTTTTTATTCTCTTGAGTTTAAGCCCTTCAAGACATGAATTTATTATCATAACCATGATTTAGTTAAGAAGGCTTTACAATGTTGTAAAAAATTGGAGTCTTTATCACTAGAGAAGGGATGGATATTAATTCTCTAGCTGGTTGCTAAACATAGGCACACATGGATTAAGTTTATGCACAGTCATACAGATTTCAATATTACATTTTCCTCAAAATGGTAGTATAAATGCTTACTTTGGAAGAACTCCACTTTACAAAGAAGCTTAAAATGAAGCTAAGATACTTACATTTTCCCATTTTTGTCAAGTCTCTACAGAGTCTGTAAAAAAAAAATGCTTTATAAATCCAAATTATTTTACTCTGAATGTATAGCAGTCTCATACTCAAAAAGTTGTTATAATTCTCTACCTCACGACAGACCAAATCATCTGAATAAATGACAAGATTATACAAGAACTAGATTTCATCCTAGTGTAAGTTTATAATATATTATTGATTATTCCTATAACCTATCCAAAAAAATTTTACAGTTAAGATATTTAAAAAGTTGACTCATGTTTTTCTTCCCATAAAAGCACATAAGAACTTAGTAATAGTTTTGAAATTACAAAAACCATATTAATCATATTATTAAACCTTTCCTAGTGGTTGAGTAAGCACAGAATTCTTTAGGCTTTAAGGGATTTTCTTTTTTAAGATGAAATGTAATATTTATCACAGAGTTTATGTATTTCGTGACCACTTAAAATGTGTAAAACTGCTACTATTTTAATTAGGTTCCTATCTTTATTATATGTTACTAAGTTTTGGAGTGTTGTGTCTCAACCTGTTTATCTCATAAGTCCTGTGTTGTGTTCTTTTTAATTAAGCTTTCAATTAATTTACTTAATTTAATTAAGATAATTGTAAATTTACTTGTAATCATTAAGAAATAATACAGACAGATTTATTGTACCCTAATCCAGTTTCCCTAATGGTAACATATTGAAAGATACAATATACAAACAGGATAATGACATGAATACAGTTAAATACACAATATTTTCATCAACACGCGAAATTTCATGTAGCTCTTTTGTAGCCAAACCTACTCTCCTTTCACCTGGACCACTTCTTTAGCACCTGTTAACCACTAATCTCTTCTCCATTTTTATAATTTTGCCAATTCAAAAATGCTGTGTAAAAGAAATTACACTATGCAACCTTTTGAGAAGGACTCTTCTTCACTTAGGATAATTATCTTTACATTCATCCATGTTGTTCTGTGTATCATGAGTTTATTCCTTTTTATTACTGAGTATTCCAGAGTATGGAAATACTATATTTATTTAACCCTTTACCTGTTAAAGAATATCTGGATATTTTCTGGTTTGGAGCTATTATAAATAAAGCTGCTATAAACATCCAAGTCCAGGTTTTTGTGTGAACATAGGTCTTCATTTCTTGGAGATAAAGCAGAGTAGCGCAGCTTCTGGTTGCACATTCAGTTTGTGTGAACATAGGTCTTCATTTCTTGGAGATAAAGCAGAGTAGTGCAGCTTCTGGTTGCACATTCAGTTTTCTTTAAAAAATTGCTAAACTCTTTTCCAGAGTGACAGCGATATGTGAGTGATGAGTTTTATTGGTATCCTTGCCATGATTTATCACTATTTTCTTATTTTAGCCACCTTGATATGTGTATAGAGATATCTCATTGTGGTTTTAGTTTGCATTTCTCTAATGGCTTATAAGGTTGAACATTTTTTCATGTGCTTAATTATATCTGTGTATTTTGACCAATGAAATTTCTCTTCATATCTTTGGCCCATTTTCTAATCAGATTGTTATTTTCCCATTGACTTTTAAGAGCTATTAATATATTCTGCACACTAGCTTTTTGTCAGATATGTACTTTGCAAGAATTTTTACCCACTCTGTGTTTTCACCCGTTAATGGGGGCTTTAACAGAGTAAAAGTTTTTAATTTTCCTCAAGTTCAATTTTTCAACTTTTTCTCATGAATTGTGCTTTTAGTACCAAGGCTAAGAACTCTGTCAACCTCTAGATCCTGAATATTTTCTTCTAGGGTTTTTTTTTTTTAATCAAAACTATTTTAGTTTTATATTTTACATTGAAGTCCATGAATTTATTTGGAGGTTTTTGGTTTTTGTTTGTTTTGTTTTGTTTTGTTTTTACATATAAAGCATGAGACTTCTCCCAAAGTCTTTTTGTTTGTTTTGCCTATGGATGTCCAATTATTCCAGCATCATTTGCTGAAAAGGTTGTCTTTTCTCCATTGAAGTACTTCTGCATCTCTGTCAAAAATTAATTGGGTGTATATATATATATATATATATTAATTGGGTGTATATATATACATTAATTGGGTATATATATATACATTAATTGGGTGTATATATATATGGAGATATACTGAATTTCTGCATTCTCTGTTTCACTCCATTTGTCTCTGTGTATTTTATTCCACTAATACTACATAGTTTTGATTAGTGTAGCTATAAAATGCATCTTAGCACTTGATTTTTTTCTTTTTTTTCCAAATAGTTTTAGCTATTAAAGCTTCTTTGTCTTTTAATATAAATTTTAGAATTATATTTTCTATATCAACAAAAATCTTGGTGAGATTTTAATAAGAATTATTTAAAACCTATATATATATATATTTGGGGAAATTGTCATCTTTACTATGTTTAATCTTTTTTTTTTTTTTTTTTTTTGAAACAGGGTTTTACTCTGTCTTTCAGCCTGGAGTGCAGTGGTGTGATCAGGCTCACTGCAGCCTCAACCTCCCAAGGTCAATTGATCCTCCCACGTTAGCATCCTGAAGAGCTGGGACTACAGACAGGTGCGTGTCACCATGCCCAGCTAATTTTTGTATTTTTTGTAGATACAGGATTTCACAATGTTGCACAGGCTGGATGTTGAGTCTTATAATCTATGAAATCCCTCTATATTTACTTACATTTCCTTTGATTTCTTTCATCAACATTCCACAGTTTGCCGCATACACTCCTGCTCATGTTTTGTTAGATTTGCTCGTATTTTCTTTTCTTGAGTGATTGAAAATGACATTTTAATTTCATTGTCAACACGTGTATTACTGGTATATAGAAGTTCAGTTCAGCTTTGTATGTTTATCTTGCATTCTGTAACACTACTGAAATCACCTATTCGTTCCAGGAGTGTTTTTCACAATTTCTTGTTTTTTTTTTTTTTTTTTTTTTTTTTTTTTTTTTTGCGACGGAGTCTCGCTCTGTCGCCAAGGCTGGAGTGCAGTGGCGCGATCTCGGCTCACTGCAAGCTCCACCTCCCGGGTTCACGCCATTCTCCTGCCTCAGCCTCCCGAGTAGCTGGGACTACAGGCGCCCTCCACCATGCCTAGCTAATTTTTCGTATTTTTAGTAGAGATGGGGTTTCACCGTGTTAGCCAGGATCGTCTCGATCTCCTGACCTCGTGATCTGCCCGCCTCAGCCTCCCAAAGTGCTGGGATTACAGGTGTGAGCCACCGCACCCGGCCGTTTTTCACAATTTCTTGAGATTTTCTATGTAGGCAAATATGTCATCTGCAAATGGACACTGTTTATTTTGTCTTTTCCAATGAGCATGCTTTTTATTCCTTTCTTTTCCCTATTGTACTGGCTAGAACTTCCTGTCCTATGTTAAATAAGAATGGCTGAATAAAAGCATACATGCTAGCCTTGCTGTTTATCTGAGGAGAGAACATTCAGTCTTTTACCATTGGTAGATGTTAGCTGCAGGTTTTTTATAGATGTTCTCTATAAAATTCAGGAAGTTCTCCTCTATTCCCATTTTTCTGAGAGTTTATATTATGATTAATGTTGAATTTGGCAAAAACATTGAAACACACATACATGTATGTATATATTTGGAATCAACTGATATGAACATGAGAGTTTTCTGCTTTAGCTTGTTAATATGGTGGTTTACATTACTTTATTTTCAAAATTAAGCCAGCCTTAATTTGGTTTTTTAAAATATATTACTGATTTATATTTGCTAATATTTTACTCAGGATTTTTGTGTCTATATTCAAGACAGTAGTCTGTAGTTTCTATTTTCTTTTGTCTTTGTATTTTCTATGTCTTTGTATGGTTTTGGCTTCAAGATAATTCTAGCTTAATAAAATGAATTTGGAGTATTCTTTACTCTTATTTTCAGAAAGAGATTGTATAGAATTGATATTAATTTTTTAAACATTTGAAATAATTCTTCAGTGAAACCTTCTGAACCTAGATTTTTTGGTGTATTTTTTAAATTAAAATTTTAATTTCCTTAACAGTTATAGGACTATTTAACTTATTGATTTTATATTGCGTGAATTGCAGTAGTTTGTGTTTTTCTAGGAACTAGCTCATTTCACCAAAATTGCTAAATTCACATTTATAGAGTTATGAAGTATTTCTTTGTTATCCTTTTGGTGTCTGTAAAGTCTATAGTGATGTCCCTGTTTCATTTGTGATACTGGTAATTTTTTCTACTCTCTTTTTTCTCTATCTGTCTTAGTAGTGGTTTGTGAATTTTATCAATCTTTTTAAGAACCAGCTAGCTGTTTTCGTTGTTTCTCTCTGTTATTTATTTTTTGTTTCAATTTCATTAATTTCTGCTATTTCCCCTCCTTATTATTTCTTTTTTCCTTCTGATTGGTCAGGGTTTATTTTACTTACTTATTTATTTATTTATTTATTAGGTTCTTGAGGTGGGAGTTTAGACTATTGATTTAAGGCATTTTCTCTTTACTAATGTATGCATTCAGTGGTGTAAATTTTCATCCCAATACTGGTTAACTTTGCCCTACAAATTTAAATATTTTTTATTTTTATTTTCATTCAGGCAATGTATTTTTTTATTTCCATTGAGACTTCCTTGTTTATTCATGGATTATTTAGATGTATATTCTTTAGTTTCTAGCATTTGAAGATTTGTCCTTTATCTTTGTTATTGATTTCAAGGTGTTTAAAGAATGCACTCTGTATGCTTTCAATTCTTTTAAATTTGTTGAGGTTTGTTTCATGCCCCAGGATGTGATTTATCTTGGCATATCTTTCCTGGACACTTGAAAGAAATGTGTATTCTGATGCTGTTGGGTGGAGTGTTCTAAACATGTTCATTAAATACTTTTTATTTGATGGTGTTACTGAGTTATTCTGCATCCTTTCCTATTTTGGGTCTACCAGTTGTTAACTTCTCCAATTATAGTCGTGCATTTGTTTATTCTTTCAGTCCTCTCAGGTTTCCTTCATCTATTTTGTAGTTCTACTGTTTTGAGCATACACATTTAGCATTGCTTCCTAAATGGTCTCCACTACCACTAGTAGGATAGACAATTCGTACTAGGTAATGGTGAAAGTCCTGGCATTCAATGAGGCTTCCTCTGACCCAAATAAGTGAAGAAAGGAAAAAGAGTAGAAAGAACAATAAATTTCCTTACTCTCAAACTAAAATTAGTGGGGAATCAAAGTCTTCTCAAATAAAATAAAAATAAATTTTAGAAAACTGCCACACTTTACACAGCAAACACAATTGCTGGAGAATTTAATAAGCATGAGCAAGTTGATGAGAAACGGCATGACATTCTGCAAGTATATCAAAGATCAAAACTTAACATGAGAAGCAAAAACATCACTCAGAAGTTCACTAAGTGATAGGAAATTTTAATAAAAACAATCTAAAATAAAGACTAAAAACTACGCAAAAAACAACATAAAGATAATAGAAGAGATTGCTAATTGAAAATATAAGAGTATTATTTTTAAAGCCTAATAAACATAACAAAGAGACAAGGCTGAAAGTCATAATTCTAACATGAAGAAATGCTTCATGCAGTTTCTATTAATAGGCTGTTAATAAGGGTTTTGTTTTGTTTTGTTTTGTTTTGAGATGAAGTCTCACTCCGTTGTCCAAGCTGGAGTGCAGTGGCATGATCTCAGCTCACTACAACCTCCGCCTCCTGGGTTCAAGCGATTCTCCTGCCTCAGCCTCCCGAGAAGCTGGGATTACAGGCTCCCATCACCATGCCCTGCTAATTTTTTCATGTTTTAGATAGAGACGGGGTTTCACCATGTTATCCAGGCTGATCTCGAACTCCTGACCTCAGGTAATCTGCCTGCCTCAGCCTCCCAAAGTGCTGGGATTATAGGCATGAGTCACTGTGCCCGGCCTAAGATTTTAACAGAGAAAATGTAGTTATGAAGAAGAGGCAGAAAGGACCCAACACAAAGACAATTGGTGTTTCTGAGGCCTAACGCCCAACAAATGGGCAGATATTAACTGAAAAATTTGTTACCAGAAACATTTTATGACAGAAAAAGGCCAGTCTTCAGAAGAAAAGATAATCTATGTTTCAGAAAAAATAATTGATATAGGCTGGGCATGGTGGTTTATGTGTCTAATCCCGGCACTTTGGGAGGCCCAGGTGGGCAGATCGCTTGAGGTAGGGAGTTCAAGACCCGCCTGGCCAACACGGTGAAATCCCGTCTCTACTAAAAATACAAAAATTAGCTGGGTGTTGTGGAGCACGACTGTAATCCCAGCTATTCGAGAGTCTGAGGCAGGAGAATCGCTTAAACCTGGGAGGCGGAGTTTGCAGCAAGCCGGGATCGCGCCACTGCACTCCAGCGTGGGTGAGGGAGCAGGCAAGACTGTCAAAAAAAAAAAAAAAAACAAAAAACAAAAAAAAAAAAGAAGAAGAAATAAGTGATACAGATTGCTCAAAAATGAGATGCATAATAGTTAAATTGGGAAACTTCCAACATTAAAAAATAATTCTTCAAACATTTAGGCTAAAAAACCCAAACTATCTGCAAGAGAAAAAGAAAAATCTGGCTTGACTCAAACTACCACATACTAAAATTCAATAGCAAAAATGTCTACAAATTTCTCAAGGAAATAAAGTTTGAACTGCAAATATCATATCCAATTAAGATGTAAGTCAAATAAAAAAGCAAAACATAAAATATCTATGCCATGAAGCAATACAGGTAATATCCAGCTTTAATTTATTCAACAAATATTTACCAAGCTCCCATCATATACAAGGTAATATGATAGCTGCCATTATGAGTATTCTTTGGGTAAATTTCTTAAAGTTGAAATTCAACCAATTAAGGCATGAATCAAATTAAACATATTTAAAGGTAAAAAGTATTGGGGTACAAGAGCCACTGGTAAGAATCAGTTTGTCTGCACACTATAATGAAAATATAGAATAGTATTTGATCACTTATTATGATGGAAAAACTTTATGTGTACATGTACACACAAATATATACATATCTATGTATATCAACACAATTATATCTAGCTATATATATGCATGCATCATTCTGTGTGTGTGTGTGTGTGTGTGTGTGTATGTGTGTGTGTGTGTATATACCCAAATATAAACAGTTAAGAAGAAGTGGAAGAGTGATTTTACTCCCAAGTATTCCGACTTCAGGGCCTGGGCTCTTCTATACTAAACTTTCTGAAAGAAATGCTAAGTAAAATTACAAACTTCAAGAACATAATTTAGAGAACATTAATGATATATATAATTGTGTAATAATGGTAATATAACTAATAAGAATCAGGAAGTAAAGAAAGAAGTGGCAGAAGAATTGGAAGAGGATCACTTCCCTAACCTTCATAACAATGATCAATGGATATTATCTTAAATTAAAACATAGTTTATAGGAGATGGAGATGGGTGGCTCACTCAAGGCTAGAAATCTGAGACCAGCCTGGGCGACATGGTGAAAGCTGGGCATGTTGGAAAATACCTATAATTTCAGCTACTTGGGAGGCTGAAGTGGAAGGATGGCTTGAGCCTGGGAGGCAGAGATTGCAGTGAGCCGAGATCGTGCCACTGCACTCCAGCCTAAGTGACAGAGCAAGACCCCGTCTCAATAAAAAAAGAAGGAGAAGGAGAAGAAGAAGAAGAAGAAGATTGTCATATTTTAATATTTTCAATAAAAAAATACATAGCTTGGAAAACTTCACTCTGTCCTACATCAAGATATGCTGAGACCCTCCACTGATGGTGTGCAGACAGATGGCCTTTTCTAAAGAGATGAGACAACGATGAGATACCCTCTTTGGTAACCCAGATGACTGACAGCAGTTTGCTTTAACTCCTTTTTAAAGGAAACTAAAAAAAAAAAAAAAAAAAGAGCTCACCTATCTAAGATATTTTTTAAAGTGGCAAAGATGCATAGTCTATCTTACTTTAAAATTTGAATTAGAATGTGTATGTACTATTTATTAAAAAGGAGGTAGATTATACCATCAATTGTCCCACCAATCAATCCCACTTTCAATATTCTTGCCCTTATGTAGTCCCTTTCGTAGTATCCTGGGTTTGGCCATGGGACTTGCTTGACCAATGAGACATGGGCAAACATGATGCAAGCAGAGGCTTGATAAGTGTTTGCACATTGTGGACTGCACTCTGGTACTACAGATGCCACCAGCTGAGAAATTCCAGTCTTGTCCAGTGGCCTTAAGGAACAATGACCACATGAGGAGAGAGGTTCAGTGGATTCTCCAGCTGAAGGATGCCACATGTGTGAGTCCACGGGAAACTAGCAGAAGAATGCCCTTACCACTGAGAGAACTGTGAGAAATAATAAACTGGTTTTTTAAAAATTTTATTTTTATTTTAAGTTTCTGGGGTACAGGATGTGCAGGTTTGTTACACAGGTAAATGTGTGCCATGGAGGTTTGCTGCACCTATCAACTCATCACCTAGGTACTAAGTCCAGCTTGGATTAGCTACTTTTCCTAATGCTTTCCCTCCCCCCACCACACCCCCTGACAGGCCCCAGTGTGTGTTGTTCCCCTCTTTGTGTCCATGTGATCTCATTGTTCAGCTCCCACTTATAAGGGAGAACATGTGGTGTTTGGTTTTCTGTTCCTGCGTTAGTTTGCTGAGGATAATGGCTTTTGGCTCCATCCATGTCCCTGCAAAGGACATGATCTCATTTCTTTTTATGGCTGCATAGTATTCTATGGTGTATGTGTACCATATTTTCTTTATCCAGTCTATCACTGATGGGCATTTGGTTTGCTTCCATGCCTTTGCTATTGTTAGTAGCTCTGATATGAAGATACACATGCATGCATCTTTGTTATAGAATGATTTATACTTTTGGGGGTATATAATCAGTAATGGGATTGCTGCATCAAATGGTATTTCTGCATCAAATGGTATTTCTGGGACTACAGGTATGTGTCACCACACTCAACTAATTTTTGTATTTTTACTAGAGAATGGGTTTCACCATGTTACCAGTCTGGTCTCTAAGTCCTGGCATCAAGCGATCCACCTGCCTCAGCCTCCTATAAGCTATGTTTCACATGGGCATTTAGCAATCCATATCAAATTCTTCAGCATGTTGTTCACTACCTAAGTGCTCTTGAATAAAGATATAAAATTAAACATCTGTGGAATATAATGTTATACTGAGAGCATGCCCATTGAAAGATAGTAGGAAATAAACATATAAACTCTACTCTGACATGTAACATTAATTGAATGTGCATAATGCACACCCTATTATAAGCATTTCACATAAATTATCTCCTCAATCATCCCAACAACCCAATAAAGTAGAACTGTTATTCTTTACATATGAAGAAATGTAAGTTTAGAGATATGAAGTGACTTTCCCAAAGCAACATAATAAGTAATTTGTGGATCTGGAATGTGTAGTCAATTGGATCTGGCTCAAAAGACTCTGATTTTTTAATTTTTAATTCAATTTTTTTAAAAAAATGTTATTTTTAAAGGGTATTCAGATAGGAAGAGAGGAAGTCAAATTGTCTTTGTTTGCAGATCACATGATCCTATATCTAGAAAACTCCATCATCTCAGCCCAAAAGCTTCTTAAGCTGATAAGCAAACTCAGCAGTCTCAGGATACAAAATCAATATGCAAAAGTCACAAGCATTCCTGTACACCAACAACAGGTAAGCAGGGAGCCAAATCATAAATGAACTCACATTCACAATTGCTACAAAGAGAATAAAACACCTAGGAAAACAGCTAATAAGGGAAGTGAAGAATCTCTTCCAGGAGAACTACAAACCACTGCTCAAGGAAATAACAGAGGACACAAGCAAATGGAAAAACATTCCATGCTCATGGATAGGAAGAATGAATATCATGAAAATGGCCATATGGCCCAACGTAATCTATAGATTCAATGTTTTTTCCATTAAACTACCATTGACATTCTTCACAGAATTAGAAGAAACTATTCAAAAATTCATATGTAACAAAAAAAGTTTTCATAGTCAAGCCAAACATAATCAAAAAGAACAAAGCTGGGGGCATCACACTACTGGACTTCAAACTGTACGACAAGGCTGGAGAAACCAAAATAGCATAGTACTGGTACAAAAACAGACAGACTAATGGAACAGAATAAAGAATTCAGAAAACCACACATCTACAACCATCTGATCTTTGACAAACTTGACAAAAACAAGCAATAGGGAAAGGATTCCCTATTTAATAAAAGGTGCTGGGAAAACTGGCTAGCCATATGCAGAAAACTGAAACTGGACCCCTTTCTTACACCTTATACAATAATTAACTGAAAATGGATTAAAGACTTAACTGTAAAACCCAAAACTATAAAAACCCTAGAAGAAAACCTAGGCAATACCATTCAGAACATAGGCATGGGCAAAGATTTCATGACGAAATCACCAAAAGCAATTGAAACAAAACCAAAAATTGACAAATGGGATCTAACTAAATAAAAGAGCTTCTGCACAGCAAAAGAAACTATCATCAGAGAGAACAGGCAACTTACAGAGTGGGAGAAAACTTTTGCAATCTATGCATCTAACAAAAGTCTAATATCCAGAATCTGCAAGAAACTTAAAAAAATTTACAAGAAAAAAATGAACAACCCCATTAAAAAGTGGGCAAAGGACATGAACAGACATTTCTCTAAAGAAGATATTCATGTGGTCAACAAACATGAAAAAAATCTCAACATCACTGATCATTAGAGAAATGCAAATCAAAACCACAATGAGATACCATCTCATAGTCAGAATGGCGATTATTAAAAAGTCAAGAAACAACAGATGCTGGTGAGATTGTGGAGAAAAAGGAACACTTTTACACTGTCAGTGGGAATTTAAATTAGTTCAACCATTGTGGAAAACTGTTGGGTTTTGCTTTAAGGTGTTTTTATTGGGGGCTGGGAGGGTTCAAGCGATTCTCCTTTCTCAGCCTCCAGAGTAGCTGGGACTACACTTGCGTGCCACTATGCCGGGTTAATTTTTGTATTTTTAGTAGAGGCAGGATTTCACCATTTTGGCCAGGTTGGTCTCGACCTCTTGGGCTTAAGTGATCCACCCACTTCGGCCTCCCAAAGTGCTGGGATGACAGGCGTGAGCCATCATGCCCAACAAGGTGTTTTATTAACGCATAAATAGATACATGATGTGACAAAGCAGTTAACAACTTGAAATGTCATGCACAAAGAACACAAGGAATAATCAAGCATATCTGTTTCTAGATGAGGAAATAATTGCCAAATGATAAAGTTCCCAGAAACTTGTAGGATCAACTTTCCAAAGATCTGACGGAGTTTGTTTTGTTTTATTTCTTAGATGAATAATTAATTATTAAAAGCTCAGCAATGTTTTTAATTTCACTGTAATTTCTCTTTTTCTTGGTAAACTTGGGAAGACTTAAAATGAATACATTTTATTTAGTATGATATGATTCGATATTGAGTGTCTGTATAACTTTCTTTTTCTCTTACTCTCTTTTATTCTCTCTCCATCAATATAAATATGCCTGAAGTAAATTTTATTAAGAGATAAATTATTTTTAATACTATCCTTCAACTTTGGTCTATTGTTTAAATTATTTATAATTAGTATATGTACTTTTATTTGATAGTCATAATGAAATTTTTAAAATATACTAAAGTTTATTTTTCTACAAATAAATTTATTTAGGATTTTAGCTGTCCAAGATAAAAAATATATTTTTCCCACAAAGAAGCTTGTTTATTTAGGGTTTTGTTTGTTTGTTTTGTTTTGTTTTTTGACAGAGCCCCGTTCTTGTTGCCCAGGCTGGAGTGCAGTGATGCTATCTCGGCTCCCTGCAAACTCTGCCTCCTGGCTTCAAGCGATTCTCCTGCCTCAGCCTCCCAAATAGCTGGAATTACAGGCGCCCGTCACCATGCCCAGCTAATTTTTGTATTTTCAGTAGAGACAGGGTTTTGCCATGTTGAGCAGGCTGGTCTCGAACTCCTGACCTCAGGTGATCTGCCCATCTTGGCCTCCCAAAGTGCTGGGATTACAGGCGTGAGCCATCATGTCCAGCCTATTTAGGGTTTTAACTGTCCAAGATAAAAATGTATTTAACAAAATTTTCCAACATAGGTTGCCCAAAAGAAAGAAAGCTCTGTAGTCATTCACAGCCATCTTGCCTCAGAGTCCATCTAGAGGTTGGAGAAATTATAGGAGATTTATAGTTTTTGAACCTACTTATGATTATCATTTATTATATTCTGAGTAAGTATTCATATTATATTTCCTATTTCATAATAAACATTTATGTGCATAATATAGCATAGTTTCTTAATAAATACTAGAAACTCAGAGCTTGAATTCTGCTTATTTATGATTATATTATTTAATTAAGAATATGTACCCCTTGAGGCTGGGCGCGGTGGCTCACGCCTGTAATCCCAGCACTTTGGGAGGCCGAGGCGGGCGGATCACGAGGTCAGGAGATCGAGACCATCCTGGGTAACATGGTGAAACCCCGTCTTTACTAAAAATACAAAAAATTAGCCGGGCATGGTGGCGGGCACCTGTAGTCCCAGCTATTCGGGAGGCTGAGGCAGGAGAATGGCGTGAACCCGGGAGGTGGAGCTTGCAATGAGTGGAGATTACGCCACTGCACTCCAGCCTAGGCGACAGAGCGAGACTCCGTCTATGTACCCCTTGAATCCAATTAACTGAGACTTAATGAATGCATTACCAAAGCTATCTCAGTATAAATCTCTCCAGCTTAAGTATCACCATGGTATGAAACATACTACCATTTGTCTCTTGTGCTATTGTAGTA
Organism: Gorilla gorilla gorilla; assembly: GCF_029281585.2. NCBI lineage: Eukaryota > Metazoa > Chordata > Mammalia > Primates > Hominidae > Gorilla > Gorilla gorilla. The sequence continues at coordinate 41,786,817 of NC_073235.2, read as the reverse complement.
ACCTCCCAACTGGTCTGCAGCTCTTATTTGCATTTGCACTTCAAGATGAAGACGTCATTTACATCACTTTACCTTACAGATTTTTTCAGCCTAGTTTACTACACCTGAGACTGAATTTGATGGCTTTTCCTCCGGATTTTTACACATTCTTCTAGGAAGATCCCACACAGACTTTCTTTTTAAGCACTGTGGTAGTATGGTTTCATAATTTTCATAAATGTTTTTCTCTCAAAGATTGCAAGCTGATGGAGTGCTGAATGCATGTGTTATTCACCCTTTCCTCTGCAGCACCTAAAACAATAACTAGAACAAATGTTCCAATCATGAGTTAGCAAATACATGTATATCTGATAAAGCAATGAGCTAATTATGAGGTAAAAGATTATTAATTAAGTTCCAAGTTTGAGATAATTAAAAGACTTTCCTAAAATTTTAAAATGGAACGTTGAAGCATTTATACATTCCCTTGGGGTGGAGGGAATATGACTAAGAAAATCAATTATTCTCTTCATTCTTGATGATTTTAGAAATGATGAGATAATATAAGGACAAGACAAAGTGTTACAATATGTGATGATATTTGAGAGTTTTAACCAGACAGACAAAAAGTTAAAATAAAAAAAATTATGTCTGTAATATCAAAAATTACCAGCCAAACTATTTAATCCCATAAGGACGCTCAGTTTAGCATAAAATCAAATTTGGTATTTTGTACATATTAAAAATATGTATATGGATTTTATTTTTACTTTTAAGTGACTGACAAAAACTCAGGCTTTAAACCATTTCTTTTTGAGAATTTCCTTTACTTTTCTCACATTTACCGTGTCACAGTGATCTTCAGAAAGCAGTCAAGTTGATCCTGACAAGTAAACAATTGAGACATGATTCTATTCATTATTGAAAAAATATTCCTGTACTGATGCCTACAATAACCCCAAATAGAAAGAGAATCTTCCGACTACTCAACTCCTAGAATTTATACAGTGGGTCAGGCTGTCCCAGATGGCACACTGCCCTATGTTTTATAGTCTGAATATTTTTAAAATTCTAGTTAGAAAATAAATTAACTTTTAAAAGCAGGTAACGGCTTATCTGTGGCATCACTCCCGAGGATTCAAGTAGAGTGAAAATATACCAGGTCAGCTTTGAGAGAGGGTCTTCATTAGGGTGGCCTTCGTATTAATGTGGAATAGGAAAAGAAGCAACTCAGTGCCTTCAAGATCGTTTCTCTGTATTCTTTCTCCTTCTGCGATACACTCCACCCTTTTGCCCATATTTTTTCTCTTTATTCTTTGTTTGAAAATAAACCTTCAAAAAAGGATCTAAGACTACCTATTTATTTTCACACAAGTTAAAATCAATATATACCCTCTTCCAAGGTATTTACATTTCAAACCTTATCTATGATAGAGAAATAAGTGATTACATGTCATTAATGCAATTTCAGGCATTGGTATATGTGATCTGCAGCAGTGAGATTATCTAAATAATCACATTTCTGCTATACTACAGTATTACCTAGATTTATCTCAGATGTTCACTGTGTAAAGAAGTAACATAAAGGTAAGAAAAATGATGAGTTACCTTGAAAAACTAGCACAGGTTTGGTTTTCACTTTTATATTTTTCTTATTGTAGAGCATTCAAATAAGTTAACAATGATCACTTAAAAATTTTATTGATACCAAATTGGGGGAAAAACACATTCTAGATTTATACATAGTTATATAGAACATCATGTAAATTAGTAAGTTTTCACTTATCTGTTATTTTTGGGAAGGGTGGAATAGGGAAGAGAATTATTTTCCTACAAATCAATTTAATTCTGGAATTAATCTTTCATTTTTCTGTATTCATTGTACTGATTCAAACAATTCAAAATTATACTAACCCATTTCTTGAAAGCACCCTAGTATTATAATCAAAATCAAAGATTTTGCTTGCCATTCTTACATATTCTTAGAAAAGAGAAATGAAAAAAATAAATTCCTATTCTAAGAGTACTTAAAATCTCTGGTGGAGAAAGTCAACAATGGAAATGCCAATACTAAGTAAATTAACATTAACAACACTGATTTTGTCAAAAACACAGTATTTTTTATTTTTCTCTTATTATTGTTAAACTGGTATTGGACAATATCACCAACATAATATCATGTCACAGATGAAGTATATAGCATTCCCAGTAAAATACATTAAAAAAAAAAAAGGTTAGCAAGGTCTGGTGCAGTGGCTTATGTCTGTAATCCCATCACTTTGGGAGGCTGAGATGAGTGAATCATCTGAGGTCAGAACCAGCCTGGCCAACATGGTGAAATCCCATCTCTACTAAAAACACAACAATTAGCCAGGCATGGTGGCAAGCGCCTGTTGTCTCAGCTGCTTGGGAGGCTGAGGCACGAGAATTGCTTGAACCCAGGAGGTGGAGGTTGCGATGAGAGGAGATCAAGCCATTGCACTCCAGTCTGGGTGACAGAGTGGGAATCCATTACAAACAAACAAACAAAAAAGATGGCAGAAACAACCAACACCTCAACCTCAGAGAGCAGCACCTTATAAATCCATTATTGAACATGATACAGAAGGACTAAATAATGAGTAGAGATTATATGTTTGTGTATATGTGTATGTATGTAACACTTTTCCATTGTGGGTAGTTCAATCTTAAGTAAGCTTCATGGCAAGACTCAACTTGAGGAAAAATACTTGAGTGGCTTCAAAATCTATTTAGTCTCCCAGAAAAATCTTGGTAAAGCTTGGTTTTACGGTTATCTTGTATTTATCTAAACTAAAGTTTTTAAAAAAGACATGTATGTCATCCATACTCCTGTTCATATCGACATCAAGAAGATTAGATCTAGTGCAATGAGCTCTGTACCAATGAAGTAAAAAACTTTTTATTTTTTAACTCAGGCATTGAATTTACTGTACTGTGCAGCAAAGCTTAGTAGTAATGTTTCAGAAGGAAGCACCTGGCTTAGCCATGCTGTCACATAGCACAAGATCAACTGCTGGTTTGAATATCAGGTTTATTTCTTTTTTGTACACCTTTCTTGCTAATGGGCAAATAAGAAAAATGAAGTAGATGGAAGAAACTATAAATATATATTTGCCCTTTTATTTCTACTTGCCCTTTTGATTTTCTTTATGGATTTTCTTCAGAGGAAACAGATGGGATGCTTTGAAGCTAGCTACAAGATGGTAGAAAATTTACAAAATAAGATCTGTGTGGGAAGGTTAAGAGAACTGTATGTGCGCAGTCTGGGGGATATAGGAAGACAAAGTGGAAACATCAAAGCTGTCAACACATATATAAAAGGATATCAAAGCGATGTGTTGTTGCCATTGACCACAATCAGGAGAAATTGAGTTAAATGACAGCAGAAAAAATTCTGAGGAAAGGCAAGCTTCACCCCCCACCCCACCCTCAACCCATCTTAAATCGATGTTGCCACATTCTCATACAAAGAAATGGGGGAAATCAAGCCATTATTCACATTCAGTAAATTCTGAAATAGTTCAAGTCCTCCCATGACAACCAAATGAAGATAGATTAGCCAATCCAAGCACTTACTCTAAATGCCTGGCATCTATCTCTATGTATGGGTAACTACTCAGTTGGAAGTCACGTTTGAAGGACAATCTGGATGTATGGGGTTTAGGGGCCAGGACTATCTCTAGTCTATCATCACACCACCATCACATCCCAGTCTGAGGGCACTGGGAACACAGCTTCCTGCAGAGAGACCTCGGGGAAAGACAGAGTTCAGGTTCTAGTGTGCAATTAAACAGAGTCACATGAAGACGGTGCTGGGGAGTCTCTAGGGCTCTTTCCAGCTGCATTGTCCACAGGGAGAGGGGGTTGTTTAGAGACTATTCTCTGCCTTAGTTTATTCTTTTATTAGAAAAGTTGTGAGCTGTTGTTTAAATATAAAAACTGTATTTTACAGCTTGCTTTCTTCCTGTATCTTATTTTAGGGAATCCTCACAAATTTCTGTGGAAGATATTAACCAATTATACAGACTCTGAGAGTTTCATAATGGCACATTATCACTAAGAGCAGATTCAAGAAGAATCTTAGAGTAGAAGTCATGAATAGCCATACTTAGCATATGGGCATAGAAATCCAGGGGAAGTGAAAAAAAGAAGCAACAAATTTATGAGAAAGGAGATGGTGGCCATGTTGTTGAAGAAATATATGCATTATGTAATGAAATCTAATTTGGTATTCGATTACAATATCATATCAACTAATTAATCAAGATGTCAGCAGTGTCATCCTTTCCTTTGTGACCTCAGGAGGAGAATCATCTCAAGCTCCATCCTATTCACATGGAAAGCCCGTGCCTTTTCCAACATTTCTTCTAATTCTGGCACTTTCAGATGTTATTTCATGTTCTTCATGAATTCTCAATTTTATGTTATGCATTTTATTCTGTTAATTTAGTGAGTTTCTCCTGGGATACAGTTTTTACTTCTTGATTCCATTCCTAAAACCTCCAAAAAACTGCCATTCATGGGATATCTAGAATTTGCAATAGGCTTTTACAGAAAGGAGATTCATGGGGGTAATGGAGACAAGCACTTCATTGCAAGATTATACAGAATATTATTTAAAACAAAACATTATATTTTCCTGTTACACAAATAAAATCCTTTGGCAATTCTCATCAACTTACCAGAGAAGATGAGCTGTTAGTTTCGTCCCTCGTCTCCTGCAATATCATGCTTTTAAAGCTTCCCTGTCTCTACCCCAATCAGAGTCTGTTTCTAAGTAAAGACATTTCTTCTTTAAGAGAAATACTGATGTCGTGTTCAGCAGGGAAACAATTGGAACTAATCTTATTTCACAGATGAAGAATTTCTTAATGGTGTGTTTAATTAATGCATCTGAGGTGTTCACTTACAAAGTACCAGAATCAACACATGAACCCTAATCATTCCAAGCTTGAATGCTTCCAAAGACGACATGTTTTACCTTATGTGTAGCTTACCCTAAACAGGCCTGACTCATTGGAGAAACATATTGTAGCAGATTCTCTGTTATAGTTCACTTTTATGGAATATACTAGGCATATGGAAATCTTCCAATCTGTCTTCAACTATCAAGATTGAACCCCAATGATTCACTAATTATACAAGGCTGACATAATGATCTCCCTTCAGTGCACATGTATTTTCAATTCCTTCCTGCATGTTATGAATACTCCGGAGATATTTTATCTTGGACTAACTCTGGCCTCACTGCAACTGTGCAGATTTACATGTAGGATAGTAGTCTGACTTCCTGAAAACACCCTGCCACTCATGACTGGACGACAGCACCTGAGCTCAAGCCTATTGTTCTACCAAGAGCCTACCCAGATCTTCAAGAGACCCTTCCCATTACTTTTTTTTTTAGCATCGGTGAGCAGTCTGTGTGTTCATATTGACAGAAAGGATGTTAGACCATCCCAGCTAATGTCCCCGAGTTCCGACAAGAGTGCCCTGTAGAAACTCATCCTTGCCTATGCCCAAAAGTCCTTTCTCTTTGGGATCATTTTTTTTTTCTGACTCATGAGTGATACTCATGCAATGTGAGGGGAAAAGAAGACACTAAATCAAATCTACCTTGGTAATCACCAGCACGCTCTCATATATTTTAGTGCGCCTTTAACTCTGATCTTCTGGATCAGCAAGTAAATGGTCTTTAAGAATCTTGACCTCATTTTCTTTTCTCATGACTTAACTAACAACTCCAGTTAGGTTACCCAATCAGAAGGACCGTGTACTAAACATCCCTTTAAAAAGCAAGGGCAGAGACAGGGCTCAGTGGAGAATGACTTGTCATCAGAAATTAGAGTGAATTAAGTAGGCTTTAAATTATTTCTCTTTTCTAATTTCTCTTTAAATTATAATGAAAATTATTCATTAGCTTTCTGATTTAAAAAAATGCCTATTTTAAGACATTTACTAGATACCTTCTACATCATTATACAGTGGAGAGAATCCTGAAATATGCTGTGCACAGTTGTTAAAATCTTTCTTGGAATATGTTAATAGCATTTCTCTAGAGTCTTTCAGAATGATGACATTCTGTAGAATGATTATGAACTTGGATAACAATCCTAAAAAACAGCTCTGATAATAAAATATCTTTGAGTCTAACTTTCTGTCCAATACTCATGTCTACTTTGTTAAGGTCAAATAGAACTTTGTAAATGATATGAGTAGAATAAAGTTGTTGTTTCTCTTGTGCCGTACTTTTCCTTTTACAGAAATGTCAGCCTCTATCCCCCTCCTTTTCTGTGGCATCCTATATCCCAACAGATAATGAGGACCCAAAGAAGCTACAGATATCCAAAAAAAAATTGCACTAATTAAGAATTATCCAGAATTCCCAGATGCCTGGGAAGGACACCAAGGTGGGAGACACCCTGCAGTAGGCATACACCTCTTCCCTATTCATGGATATACAAGATTATTCAATGGATCTCACGAGAGATAAAAAGGTGACCCTTCCATTGATGCATAATTTATGTTCTACTTCCATGAATTGTGGGTTTAAAATAGAATCTTAAAGTATGCCATGCACATCACTATAGACTCTCTTTGAATATTTTAATAATTTCTCTAAAATATTTCTATTATGACAGTCTTCTATAGAATGATTAGACACTGAAATACCAGTTTGTAAAGCCAGTCTGATTGTAAGGTATTTTTGAGTCTCCTTTCTACTGTAACAGTGAGTTCTGCTGAGTTAAGGTGAGTTAGAACACTTACAGTACATTTGCATCATCTGATGGGCTAACTTAACTGGGGTTGAAAGAACAAAGTCATGTTGGAAGGGGAGATAATGTATACTAAGGTGGAAAAATATCAGATAAGATCTGATAAAGTCTTTTACCTCAGGAAGTTATGGTCCCTCTGGCATAGTTGAAAGTATAAACCAAATGGGTTCATGTCTGTATTAGTCAAGGTTCTCCAGAGGGACAGAACTAACAGGATATATATATATTTATATATATTTATTTATTTTTATATATATGTAATATATGAACATATTTATATGTAATACATATTTATATATGTTATATATATAATATATACGTGTGTGTGTGTGTGTGTGTGTATATACATATATATATATATATATATATATATATAAAGGGGAGTTTATTAAAGAGTATTAACTTACACGATCACAAGGTCCCACAATAGGCTGTCTGTAAGCTGAGGAGCAAGGAAGCCATTCCTGGTCCCAAAGCTGGAGAAGTTGGAGTCCAGTGTTTGGGGGCAGGAAGCATCCAACACTGGAGAAAGATGTAGGCTGAGAGGCTAAGCCAGTCTAGTCTTTTCATGTTTTTCTGTCTGCTTTATATTCTGACCATGCTGGCAGCTGATTAGGTGGTGCACACCCAGATTAAGGGTGGGTCTGCCTTTCCCAGCCCACTGACTCACATGTTAATCTCCTTTGGCAACACCCTCACAGATACACCCAAGATCAATACTTTGTATCCTTCAATCCAATCAAGTTGACACTCAGTATTAACCCTCACAGTGCCTGAAAGTTTCACCTGTGCAACTGAAACATCAAGGATTTTCCAAATTATTTGTTATACACTCCCTCCTTGGTTTTCCTACCCCTTACATTTTTGTATCCCTTTTTGAATATTCTGAAATTGTAAAGGAGTCTGGCTAGTTTTATGCTTATATCTGTCTCATTAAGCTCTTATTAGGAAATTAAAACTTTTCTAAGGGTTTAATTAGCTGATGTACACCCCTCCCCAAACTATCCATAATGTAAAAATGTCCAATATCAAAACAACAGCATTAGAAATTCTAGTACAGTTTACCACTGACAATCAAAGACTACATACAGTTGTCCAGGGGTTAAATAACACTTAACTTAAGATGAGAATTCCTTCACTTTTCCTAACACTAATGCTAGAAATAGAAATCCCACCAAGTAACCTGTTGGAAATTGTCAATTATAAAAATATACTGCTGAGCTGACAGCCCTGAAGAAGAGATGCATAGGGCAAGGTATGGAGAATAAGGCTGCAGAAGCTCCTAACATTGAGGTATTCCTCAGTAAGAAACAGGAGAGGCACTGGGGAGCCCCAGCTCCTCTCTGCATCATAAGTGTGTGATCTCCTGCTTACCTGCTTACCCTTCGCGTTGTATGCTAAATCCACAATCACTGAAAGTAATCTTGGTCAAGAAGGTCAGCTCATTATTCTCAATTCTCATGCCTTGACCAGGCTTTATAGTTTGGCCTAACTCAAAGCTCTTTTTTTCTTTTCTTTTCTTTTTTTTTTTTTTACTATGATTTGAATCTTTTAGACAAAGTTTATTATTTGCTACATTTAGAGGCCTTCTTTCAACTTACAAGTTTTTGGAAGACTTGGTGTTTTTTGTGTTTTGTTTTGTTTTGTTTTGTTTTTGTACAAGGAGCATGGGTACAAAAACATCACTTTCTGCATGTACACAGAATCTCTATCTATACAACTAGCTAGCACACTAGCTAATGGTACAATAACAGTTAATATCCTTAATTCTTGATCCTTAGGAAAAATGCTAGCAATTAAATGAACTTGGATACTTTTCACAGTTCAATAATCAAATCAAATATTTAGTTAAAGAGGTACCTTCTGCCTAGACTGAAATCGTTTCTGGACTGTTTGAATTTCAGAGAAAATATCCTGTCTACCCAAGGTGCAAAGTCTTACTGAAGCTGAAAAGGAGTTATCCTTCATATTAGACATGTAAGCTAATATACAATTCAGGGAATTGATCATTGTTCTGCCTGCAGACATTCGTGACAGGCCTTTAGCTGTGATGTAATTGCTATTATGTCTCTGATTTTGGTTCTTTCCTTCCTTCGCCAACAGTCATTGCTCTGTGCAGATCTTCATAATTTCTCACCAGGATCTTTGTAATCCCACTTAATACTGTCCCCTCTCTACTGACTCACTAGTTGTCTACATTTATTATTTTTCTCTTGCCAGAGTCATCTTTCCTTTTCTCAAATCTGATCCTGCAGTACTTCCGCCTACAATTTTTTAATGATTCTCTAACACCTATGCAGTGAAATTTCTTATTCCTCTACTGGGCGTTTCCTATTTCACTTTGATTCACGGTCTGCCCTTCATCACCCTGCTCTGTGTGGCCTGGGAGCCCGATCTATACTGACATCACCAGTTGGCTTCCTTCCCATCTGGCTTCTGGTTGGGTTTAGCAATGAGAGGTAATGGCAGGAGATTGGAAGTGAGAGAAGAATGAGTTTAGGGTATTAATTCTCCCAGGTAGTAAATTGGTTGTATTTCTCTACTGACTGGGAGCCCTTTCCTAGAGCTGCAATTAACTCTCTGTAATTACTCTTTTGTTATCACTTTCTCTCTTTCCATTTTAGGCCTATGTGTGATGCCAGCTGAGGAGTACTTCACCATACCTTATTAGTTTCCCTTAACCTGTTCATACCTTTATAAAAGGCCCCTTCATTAATATGTCCTCTAGGACTTGGTGAGTGTATCATCTACAAGTGTGTCATCTCCGCAGGGTCTCTTGCTAAGACGTTGGTTGATATACATGGCATCCAAGGTACTTCATCATCTTGCTTCCTTATGGTATTTGAGTTTTTTCCTTTAAGCCTCATGTTTATTATTCAATACTAAATTGTCATGCCTGTAGTTCCCCAAACAAAGTATGCTCTTCTAAGTCTCTCTATACATTCACTTATGTTTTTCATTCTGCCTTCAGGTCACTTTTCTTCCTTATTCACCAAGTGTGTTAGGCTGGTCTTGTATTGCTATAAAGAAATACATAAGACTGTGTAATTTATAAATAAAACACGTTCCATTGGCTCACGGTTCTGCAGACTTTATAGGAAGCATGGTACTAGCATCTGTTCAGCTTTTGGGGAGGCCTTAGGGAGCCTACAATCATGGTGGAAGGCAAAGCAGAAGCAGGCATTCACATAGCCAGAGCAGGAGCAAGAGAAAGAAGGAAGTGCCACGCACTTTTAAATGACCAGATCTCCTGCGAACTCAGAGCAAAAGCTCACTTGTCACCAAAGGGATGGCCCGAGTCCTTCATGAGGGATCGGCTTTCATGATCAAACAGCTCCCGTCAGGCCCCACCTTCAACATTGGGAATTGCAATTCAACATGAGATTTGTATGAGGACAAACATCTAAAATATGTCACTGGAATAACCACAACTCATTTTTCAGGTCCCTGTTTGAAGTGTCTTTTCTGTCAAGCCTTGCCTAGCCTTCATGATCAGACTCGGAGAGCCCTTAACTTTTTGTGCATACCCTAATTACATCAATGTTTGTATTTGTTTATTCATGTATTCATTGATTATTACTTGTTCATCCATTTATCTTCATCCAACACATACTAAATACATGCTTTCTGTATGCCAAGCATTCCTTTAGGATTGGAGTTATCATAGTGAAAAAAGAAGATAAAAACCCATGGTACATTTCATGGGGGTGAGGATATAGAGAAGAAGAAAGATTAGGCAGGAAGAACCTTCTGGCAAAAGACCAGGCAGTGCAAGTCCAGAGGCAAGAGGCTGGCTGTGTGTTTAAAGCACACCAAGGTGGACAGTGTAACTGCAGCAGTAATAACAGAAAGGAGAGTAAGACAAGAGATCAGAAAAATGAGAAGATCTGCAGGATCAGGTAGGCCATTGGAAGGACATTGGGTTTGACTTGAGTGGGAATGGACTTGCACTGGACAGTCTGAGTAGAAGTGTCCTAAGATCTAGGTTATATTTTTAACAGTATCACCTAGCTGCTGTTACAAATGGAGTGATACAAGAGAAGAAACAAAAATTCAGCTAAGGCATACCATAATACTGTTTTGTTCTACATATTTCCCCTCATTTGTGTCTGAGATGCCTGAACAAAGGGTGGAAATATATTTACAGCTATGAAAAAAAAATTATATGCTGAAAAAACACAAACTTTTGAATCAGATAGTCTTGGTTTTGAATATCAGATCTGCTTCTTACTGTGGGATTACCTTGAATATTTTTTCAACTTTCTCATTTGCTGAAAAGAAAGATTAATAATTCCATCCTTACAGTGTTATTATAGAATTATTTTAGGATTATTGAAAAAGTATACAAATATTTTGAAAGAGAATAAAAACTCAGTTGGTTGTAGTTATTGATATAAAGTCTTCTGCACAAAGTGAAGCATGCAATAAAGAGAAATTTGTCAATAAATGTTTGTTAAATATTTTGATGTTTATATCATGCAGAAAATTTTTTTTAAAGTCAGATTTCCAAGTCCACAGAATAAATAAAATGGCTGAAGAGAAACTAGGTAAGTGCACAGCTTTTATGTGGTGATTTTTTTCTGATCTCTGCATATATTTAACTTTGCTCCCCAAATCCTGCCAATTGGTTAATGAAATTAGTACACATTAACTTTGACAGTACCCAACAATGCCCATATCTATATATCTCCGTTGTCCTTTCAGGCTTTTTCTCTCTCTCGCTCTCCAAACACACATGCACACACACATACTTTCAAATATAAAGCCCAAAATTCCAATAAAAGCTATAATAAAGAGTAAATAGTTTTAAAATAAGTATGCTTACATTTTGATGTCAACTGTTTGCCGATGCTGTCCCTTTTTGATTACTGAAACATTTTGTAATTCTATTTGTATTCTAAGAAGCACACTATCTAGATAGGGGTTTGGATATTCAATTCTGAGGTTTTTTGGAAAAAGATATTTTGCCTGTCTGACCAGGGTCTCCGCATACAAATTAGACCTGGGCTGCTGCATCTTCTGGCTCTCGTTTGGTGGATCTGTTCCAGAAGATGAAGCTCTGTGCAGAGCGAGGAGGGTCAGAGGAACATAATTTATAATAATCACATGAAAAACTTTCCGATTAGGTATGTTCTGATTCATTCTTTTGTTTATAAAATTGTGGTTACAAATTGAACTGATGCTTCTGCATGACTGAAACTGCTATAGAAATGCCTGTCAACATGAGGGAAAGCACACTGCTCCATTTTGTCATGGGCATCATAGGCAGTGTCTTTTCTTTGTACAGTTGCAACATCAAAAGGATTTTATTCAGTGGCAGTTGTTTACCATTTGTCTTGCTTAAACCACTTCATCAGTCCCCTCAGGTTACTTTTGATTGATCAACATGCTACTTTTAATTCAATACAAAGCAGATATCCCCCAATCCAGCTGACACACCGTGGGACCACCTTTGTTATTGGAGAGCAATTTGGCAAGATACATTAAACCTAAATGTGAGCTTACTCTTCCGCCAACAGCTCTATTTTCAGTTGCAAAATTCTCACGCAAGAGATAGAAGCCATTTGTGAATTACTCTTTGCAACCTTTGTTGTAAAAATATAAAATAAAACAACCAAATGTCCCTTGGTACAAAACACTGTGTGATAACCACAACCACAATTGCTTACAATTGATACAAAAGTTAGAGAGCAGAAACTAGGTCTGCAAATATCAACAGGAATAAATTTTGAAAAATTGTCATATCAAGTGAGAAAAGCGAACTGCAAAATGTTACCTACAACATGCTGCTATTAAAGGAGAAGTTAAAACCACTTTTGTAAACTACTAACACTGCGGTATAGAAATGCAAATAGCAAGAATACAAACCACCTTGAACGTGGTGATTTCCTCTAAAAAAGGAAAATGGGAAGCAGAGTACAAAGAAAACTTCAAATCATTCTGTTATAGTTTATTCCTTCCAACAGGTGTTCATGATATTATTACCTGTACTTTTCTTCATATTTGAAATAGTTGTAATAAGTCAATCCATGAAGAAAACCTAAAACTGATTTTAAAAATTCATAAGTGCATACCCACATGAATGAACAGAAATGCTGTGAGATTAGTCTTAAAAGACAATTCCATTAACTCAGGGGAACCCGTGGAATTGACTTTTGAGGACTTCTGATTGAACTCTGTCTGTGTTTGCTGATTAGTATTTTGGAATTGGCTAATCATAACTTCAATGCTGCCAAGAGAGAAAAATATTCCCTGATTTCAGTTGATATGTAGAGATACATTTTTTATTTTTGAGTTTCCAGATCAGCTGGTGGATTCATAGCCAGAATGGTCACATGTTTCATGCTCCTCAGAGCATTTAGGAATGGCCACGGGGATACATATAACTACCCCTACACACACACACACACACCACCCCCAGAAGGTGTGATTCTTTAGTGTATTAGCACTCCATCACTCCATTTAGGCTGTAGGTCATTTTCATGGGATTTGAAGACTGGTAATTTGGCTGATCCAAACAGTAAGGTGACCAAGTGTCATGCTCTCAGGAGCCATCTGTATGCATTTATGTGTTTTACATCTTTTATTCATATTTGCATTATTTTGTCTGTCACTGTCCCTCTTGTAATAGCTGCACAAATGTAAAAGCTCATCAATACAATATTTGCAAATTAAATCTAACATTATAAGACATTAAGTGCATTTTTAAATAAAATATCATGACCACATAGGTTTAACATCATGAAGTCTTTTGATTTTCCTCCTACATGAAAGTTTAAGTATGAAGAAAAACATATTCATCTCAATGGATGTACCATAATAGCATGTAATACATTTTATTACCTATTCCTGTTAAAAATCTTGATAAGGTAGAAATGGAAAAAAATTTATAAAATACACTAAACATATTTCCTGTTGTCCACTATTGGCTGAGCAAGAAATTAGGGGCCAGATAAATGGTTAATTTTGGTCCATTAATTGGACTAACAGTAATTTGTTCAAAATATAGCAAACATCGGTGTTTCTACTCGTATCAAACAAGGAAATGCAAATACCTCAGATGTGTGAGAATAGCTACATCTATGTAAAAATAAGCACATGAATATATAGAAGGGATGTGTATTGGAAAGAATATCACTTGAAAAGTCCGGAGACTAAGTCAGAACTCTTTAGGATGCCTGAGTCGCTACTTCATATTGTGCATCTTTGTGTGAGATACACTTGAGCCTTACTTTTCTAACATATAAAGTGAGGGATATGAGTAGCACTCTCATGGATTAAATGTGAAGGTTAAGTGAGAAACCGAATGTAAGTCACTTAGCCTCATGTGACATGTAGCAGGTGTCCAATAAATGGAGTTTCAATTCTGTAAATTCCACATCTATACAGATAAATGTACATAATGGAGCAAATGGACTCAGTTCATTCAAAGTCCATTTTGTCTCTTCTCTAGAATTTATAATTAATGAAGTTTTACAATATCCTTTTACTGCTCACCAAATCCATGTACAATTTGCATACATTTACCCAAATAGCTCCTGTAAAAGGAAATGTCCTAGAAAAGTGGCTCTAAATGTGATGGTTTAATTAACCCTTTTCTTTCTATGCATGTAAAATACCTCCTGCTTAATTTTGCCTGAGGGATTCTTTTTATTTTAGCTACAATTTCTATTCAGCAAATATTCAAATGAACTTTTAAAGTAAGGAGTGACAGTCCCTGGGCAATACAGAACTAGTGTATAATAATATACTTCATTTCACTCTTTAACATTAATATCCTTCTGATTACTTGGACAATGAGCACAAGAGAATAGATAAAATTTCTTGAGAGTACTTTAAGCATGAAAATATTAACCTTAAAACTTTGTTTTGCCTCTGGTGGCCATGCATTTCTCATCTAGATTTGTAGGACTGGAAACACAAATGAGTTTCCTTTATCTGAAAAGATGTTGTAATCTATAATGCATCTTTGGGAAAGCAACATAGCTCAATGAACTAAAGGAATAGAAGAATAAAAAATTTTAATTTATAGTTCTATCATTAATCCTCACGCAATCTCGGGCCAGTTGCCTAATCAGGGTGAGTGTCAAGAAACATTACAAAGCACATCAGAAGTGTATTAGAGAAATATGTACAGGAAATCAAGCTAAGGGAGTCAGAGCAGCATGATTAGAAACTTGAGTGTTTTAAAAGATCTGTCCTGGCACTTGCCCTTGCCCTTACAAAAGAATAAAGACAGAAAGAAGTTGAAGCTAATGATGTAGTTTTGAGAAATGTCAAGATGATTCTTCAAAGATAATCACACATAACCTTGGACTGGTTATGTAACTTCTCTGAAACTCAGTTGCTTCATTTATGAAATGTTGACAATAATGCTTCCTTCAGTACAATTCCTGCAACGATTAAGAAAATAAATTCATATGGATAGAATAGCACAGGGACTGCCTCTGGGCAAATCTTTTCATTTTAATCATTAATAACCATGAACCATGTTATGTTAACATGGTTAACATTAACCATGTTAATTGTTAACATGACAGTCATGTTAACTTATGACTGTCTTTCCGGACAGGACTTATGACTGTCATTCCACCTTCTAGGAGAAAATAGCCAGAATCCCAGTATCATGTATGCTTGGTTAATTCCCTATCTATGTTTGGTTACACACACACACACACGTATATGTATAATATATGCTATATACAAATATGTGTGTATATACACAAACATATATGTGTATGCATAGTATATATTATACATATATAAATTTATAGATATAGACATAGATTCGTAAATATATCCTATATTTTGCTATAAGGGGTTTTAGCTCCAAATCCTTTTCTGGTCTCCTGCCCTGGAAAGCATGGCAATGTCACAAGCGACCTATGTAGACTCCTTTTGTTACTTTTATTTAGAGTCTAGGCTGGAGGCAAGCTGGGAATTTTGCTTCCTCACTTCTTCCTTATGTCTCAACCTTGTTACAGGTCCCTCACAGCTTACATTTTATCTGCCTGAGTGAAATAAGCCAGTCACAGAAGGACAAATACTGTATGGTTCCACTTACATGAAGTATCCACAATAATAAAATTCACAGGCTTCTACAGTGGAATGGTGGTTGCTAGAGGCTGGCGGAGGCGGAAATGAGGAGTTGCTAATCAATAGCTATAAAGTTTCAGTTAAACAAGATGAATAGGATCTGGAGAGCTGCTGTACAACAGGGTACATATAGTTGACAATAGTGCATTATACACTTAAAAATTGTTAAGAGGGTAGATCTCAGATTAAGTGTTTTTACCAAAATAAAATAAAGTTTAAAAAGGAAAATAAAAAAAGAATTATTTTTCTCGAAGCCTAAAGCCTAACTGTCCTAGTGCTCTTCTTATTTGGTATGGATTCCTACTAGGGTGTCCAGAGGCAGAACCAATAGAGTGCATGTGTGTGTGTGTGTATGTGTGTGTATACATAGATACATCTGTACTATATCATATCTATACTCTAGCTATATCATATCTATCTATAGATATGATAGATATGATATAGCTAGAGTATAGACAGGATATAAATATCTATATAGTATAGATATCTATATCTATAGATATGATATATATAGTGTAAATATAGATATATATAGATATAGATTTATGTCTATAGATAAGATATAGATATAGTATAGATGTATCTATCTATACACATACACACACCCTACTGGATCTGTCTCTAAAGAATCCTGACTCATACACAAATTATTCATACGTAGTCAAAGATTATAGAATTTTTGCATTGGTGTGCACATACTACTTTTCTAGTAAACTTTCCTTTGTGTAGTACATCTATAGTATAGACAGACTAATTTATATAGATATAGCATAGATACCTACATCTATCACAATATAGATAGTATATAGACATAGATACTATACAGAGTATATCTATATTATATATATGATATATATACGGTATATATAGTATAGATAACTAAATTTATCATAATATAGATAGTATAGATATAGATACTAGATCTAGTTATACTATACATATATAGTATAGATATACATATAGTATAAATATCTATATACTATATATTATATAGATATACTACATTATATATGGATAATATAGATATAGTGATATATACACACACATATATAGATATAGATATATCTACATATTTATAGAGAGACAAAGAGGAGAGAGAGAGATTTTAAGAAATTGATCCACATAATTTTTGAGGCTGGCAGGTCCAAAATCTGCATGACAGGCCTGCAGGCTGAAGATCCACGGAAGAGTTACAGTTCAAGTTCAAAGGCACTCTTCTGGAAGAAATCCCTCTCACTTGGAGGAGGTCAGCCTTTTTCCTTTGGCCTTCAACTGACAGGATGACGTGTTATAGATGGCAATCTTCTTTACTCAAGGTGTCAAGATCTACTGATTAATATGTTAAGATCGTCCAAAAAAATACCTACACAGAAACATCTAGAACAGTGTTTGACTAAATATTTGGGTACCATGGCCAAGCCAAGCTGACACATAAAATTAACCATCACAATTTGTTTAATTAAGATACGCAGATAAAACACTAAAACCCAAATTCATCCCAAGTGCTACAATATAATATAGGAAAAATACTAGTGTCCTTTGACTATTGCCTTCTTCAAATATAATATATTATATCATAGCGGAAAACATACAACCTGTTTCAATCTGTGATTCCATATTTCATTAAAATGCAAAAGGAAAGGCAAATCCTTACTTTAATTCCATTGTCCATATTGAAGAACATAGTATATGATTAACCGGTTAATAATGACTGACCAGTTAATAATGAGGAAAGGAACCAATTATCAAGGCTATCTATATCTATGTGACCTCTGTGCAGTTTAAAAATTAAGGAAGGTGGCAGAAGCAATGGCACATTTGTGACTCTCTCCTAATCCCACATAAGAATAGAGCAATGATATTGCAAGAAACAAGAACAAAAAAAGAATAAAACCTGTAGACAGTATTTACCAGAAAACAAGGCCACAAGGTTTCTCCACAAACCACGGTATTTGAGCAGGTGAGGTGAATAACCAACAGCCAGGAGACTTGCATGGTATTAGTATCTGTGTGGAAGCAACAGAGCAAGGGATGCCGGTGAGAACAGAATAATCTTAAAATATCCTGCAGGTGCTTATTGGAAATCGCGTTGGTCCAATTTGATAACAGCTGTTAAAACGGGAGAGGTGTTGCCCAATCCAGGAACCAATCAGTGCTAAGGGCCTGAGGTAAGGCTGCAAAAAGAAGAAGTCTAGATCTTACAACTCCTTGAAACTGGCCAGCTTGGCTCTCTTCTAGAACCAGGATTTACACGGGGAAGAAACTGATGGTGTAAAATTAAAGTGGAGCAGGAAAGGGGCCAATTAGAGGAGAGGAAGAGAATGTGTTGATAGGACAGGAGCAGTGGCTCAAGCCTATAATCCCAGCACTTTGGGAGGCCAAGGCACGTGGATCACCTGAGGTCAGGAGTTGGAGACCAGCCTTGCCAACAGGGTGAAACCCCATCTCTACTAAAAGTACAAAAATTAGCCAGACACAGTGGCGCACGCCTGTAGTTCCAGCTACAGAGGCTGAGGCACAAGAATCTTGAACCTGGAAGGTGGAGGTTGCAGTGATCCAAGATTGCGCCACTGCACTCCAGTCTGGGTGACAGAGTGAAACTCTGAAAAAAAAAAATAATAATATGCTGATGAAAGTGACTGGGCAGGGGGTAGGGACAGGATGAGGAAAAGAACCAGAAATGTAAGCAAGCCATCATAATTTTGAACATTTCACAAAAACAACAGAAGATGTCTATGAAGTGAGAGAAGCTACCTTAAACCATGCTTTCTTCTAAAATTTTGGGAAACTGACTTCACATAAAAATGAGCAAAAGAAAAATATCAAAATCAAATCTGAACAGTGTTACCACAGAAAAGAAGGAGAGAATGAAGAGCAAAATAAAATCCCTACAAACGATTACAAAATACCAGAAAGACATGTCCACCGATTGGAGCTCTACAACATTCCATTTCAGAATGAGTTGAAAGACATTTATGAAATGATTCAACACATTAAAGAACAACAAAACTCAAAATTAGAAAAACTCAGAAAGATGATAGAACTATAAGAAAAAAATTAGAACAGAAAGAAAAAAACAATTTTTGAATGAAGACTAAATTAGAGGGAACACAAGAAGGAATACAAAGAATATGGTGCCTTAAGAGAAGTACAAGATGAAAGTTTTTTTTAATCAAAAAGAAATAAAGCAAAAGGTATGAAAGACTGGAAATAAAGGGCAAATGTTAACGATAGACGAAGATCTAACGTATGGAAACAGGAGTCTGCAAGAGAACAGAATAAAAACTAAAATCATAAAAGCATTTTTGAAATTAAAAAAAAAGAAACTCCATATTGAAAAAGCAAATCACATACCTGAAACTAATAAAAAGATATTTTACTAAAATTACTAAATGTGCTTTAGAAAGAAAGAAAGATTCTTTCCTCTGGCAAAAACATTTAGTGATTTACAAAGTAAGGAAAAATTAGGTCATCATTAAGCACTTCAACAGTGATATTTTATGTCAGAATAAAACAGTTACAAACTAAAGTAATCCCCCCAAATTAAAATATGCATAAATGGTTTTATATCCAGCAAAATTGACTTCCAAAATATGGACCCAAATGTATATCAACATGTAAGAACCCACCGAATATTTTTTCCGTGAATCTTTCTTACAAATCTTACAGAGACTGAATTCCATACAAGCTTGACATAAGGCTGGGTGGTGATAAGGCTACTTGCAGAAGGAAGACTAGCTGAGGGCTAAGAGGCAAAGAATATAATATGAAATGGCTATATGTTCAGGTAATGTGGGTATGGTAAAACTATTACAATGGGGAAAGAATGGAGAATGCATATTTAAAGAAATGTTATGTTGACAGGGATAATATTAGTACAGTTATTCTCAGATGAGTGTGTGTGTAATGAGAGATAAAGTAAATGAATAATTACGGGATAGTCTGATTCAGCCATCCCCTGTGTCCTTAAAAAGCAGGTTTAGTGTGGAAGAAAGGAGATATAGAAGTAATATAGAAGAGATTAAGAAAAAAAAACTCCATAGTTCTAAATTTGACTTAGAATTATCAGTATGAACTTGAATTTATCATATATACGTATATATGTATGATAACTGTATATGTGTATGTTTTAATATGTATGAATTAACAGTTATGTTTTCTAGCCTGGCCACTCAAAAGGCCTAGAAGCAACAACCAACACAATATCATGAGAATCTCTAGCATCCAAATATCTTGTGGTCTTAAAATGCTTCTTTTCCAAGTTATTTCACAATGTTACTTCCTTCTTAAGGAAATGGCTAAATCCATTTACAAAGCAGAAAATGTGCAAGATGAGCCTGAACCTTCTTACAACTGCTAAAGATCTAACTGTTAAAGACAGTGGAGTACATGAGACTCCAAATGAGGCAATATGAGCTTCAAAACAAGGAATTGCAATGTATTGAATCCCACCAAATATGGTTAAATCTATTGTAAATAATAATTTAAAAGACAGAAAATGAATTGGTCCCCTTTAGAAAAGTCAGCAAACTAAAAATTGAAGAATCACGCATTTATCTTATTTTTCCCATGTGAATTTTACCACTGGGTTACTGAATAATAGATGAGGGAAGCATCTTTTTATAAAAATCCATATAATACATGTAATTAGTCCAATTAATACATGAGAAAGGAATTATAGAGCTGGAATATCACCATTTTGCAACTCTCAGTGAATAAATGAATCATAGAGCATCAGCAGCTGCTAATTATACAGTAAGTGGGACAACTAGGCATTATGAGCCCCCAGTGGGAAAACACGTCACCCCACAGTCTTGAGAGTAGTATTAAACCTGAGCCTAATGAGGACTTTCAGTCCAGCAGCCAAATCTCAGGATATACGGGGCACTGAGAAACACGTCAAATATTCTCACGGCATCAACAACGTTTAAACTAAACATCTAAATGGGCAAGACTAAACAAGATTGTCTAGAAATGCATATTTGGATGTTAAAACACGAGGAAGAAATACAAGAAAGCGCTGTAAATCAAGATAATGGTTACTTATTAGGAGAAGACAAGGATTGTGATTGGAACAGGGTACAAGAGGCTTCTGAAGTGACTAACAGTTGGTGGTTGCAAGGGTGTTTGCCTCATAAGAACTATTTAAGGTGCATATGTCTTCTGTGCGATTTTTCTTTATCCATGTTTTAATTTACAATAAGAGGGTTAAAGTTTTCACAATAAAATATGTGCTCTATTTTACCATAAGGTTTTTAAAAATCAGCAAAGCCTAATTGTTCTACTAAATGAATCCATAGTTTCAGATCGTGGCTACAGATTCTTACACAATTCACTTGTAATAAGATTTTAAAACTGTGCTTGTTAAGTATGTGTAGAAAAATTAGAAAACATATACAAGCAAAATCAAGAAAATTGAAATCACTCTTAGCATATCTTCTGACAGACTTTTTCCTGTGTATATATAGTTTATACTTTTTTCATAAATATTAATAGAATCTGTGTTTGCTATTTTGCAATCTGCTCCCATTACTGAAAATATCATAAATATACTTCTATTTTGTTACATATAATTTTGCAATATTATTAAAAGACTGTATTTCTATTGATTATATTGAAATAAAAACACATATTCAGTAAATCCTCTGTATTTGAACATTAATATTGGTGTTTCCAATATTTACTATTGAATATAAACCTGAAATAATCATGCTTATAGCTGAATACTGGTACATATCCTTAATTTTTTACTGAGTCTAAATTTATGAAAGTGGAATTGCATGTCAAGGTATTTTTCTGGTATGAATTGCAAAAATGTAAAATTATCCCTCAGTAAGATTGGGCTAATTTATAGGAGTATTACACTACACAATGAGGTTGATTTTAATGTCAGGGCATTAGGCAAAGATCACGTGCAGCCAAAACCACTCTGGGAAATTATTTTAATATCTCATAAAGTACAGTGTGCATGGTTTTATGTAAATAAATTGGAAATAGCATATATGCCAATGTAATTTTACTGGAGAACACGTTTAAGATGTTCTCTTCATGGCACTTCAGAAGCAATTAAGAACAACATTCAGATTCTAATTTCCAATAACTTGCTCTTTCCAAAGCTCCTAGAAAATAAGATATTTCTAGACTCTGCTTATTTACTTTATTTTTTTTACCATATTTGCAACATATTGATTGTGATGGTTTTTAAAATTATAAGCTTTCCCACTAAATTAACAGATCTTTGAAATCAGAAAAAAAAATTCTAATTGTTTTTATTAATTACCTCAGCATCTAGCCTGAAGCCACCTGGAAAAATTTACATATTAAATAAATATTCACTGGAGTTATTTTTAGATAAGTATTATTGCAAACATTTTGAACACTTACTTTGTACCAGGAAGTGTGCTAAGTTTTCTCCTTCCATTATTTCATTTAATACATTATGATATTTGTATCACTATTATGCCAATTTTACAGAAGTAAAATCTGTCTTAGTAAGTAACAGAACTAGAATTTATACCTGGGTTGTTTGACCCAAGTTATAACCAATACTTCTGTTACGGAGAACATAAGTGTTCATTTAGTCTTTTGAAAAAGAAGAATAATGTTTCTGCTTATAGCTTATTTTCACATAAGTCTGTGAGATTTTGCCCTATCTTTTTAAGATTTACTAAATTTAAAGCTGCCTAAAAACAAAGTGTGGTAACTGATTGAATTCAGGAAAGCTATTTCTTTTCAGGATATTTAATATTAGTTTGGATCAGTTTTTCATTTTGCATAGTTATATACTTGGATTAAAGTTAATTGTGGTTGAACTAGCCTTAAATATTTGCCTCTTGTACTGTCAGCTCAGATGAAGGCAGAACAAATATCACCAGATGAGGTGAAAAACTAAGGACATATCACAAGTGAAGTAATTACTATCTAGTACCTTCTTCAGAATTCTGACTACAAGTTGATATTTAGGAAAATTTATTATCTACTCATAGACCACAATAATTAATGTTTCTTACTGGAAGAGAAATTTAACAGAAGATAAAACAACTTTTTTTGTGAAATATTTCTGGTACCTTTACTTTTACGTCCTGTAGAGTCACATCCTAAACAGGAGTTGAAGTCCAAAATCAATATAGATGGTTAAAAATAAAAATCTACCATAGTAAATAAGACCCTGGTGTGGGTCGAATTTTGTCCCTCTACCCCAAAATATGTTGAATTCCTAATTCCAAGAACCTGTGAATGGAAGCGTATTTGGTAATTAAGGTCTTTGTAGATGTACTTAAGTTAAGATGAAATCATTAGGGTGGGTTCTAATCCAATATGGCTAGAGTCCTTATAAGTGGAGAGAGACAGCTTGGCACGGGGAGCAAACCACATGACAGTGGAGGCAGAGATTGGAGTGGTGAATGTCATGAAATGCCCAAGATTGCCAGCAACACCAGAAGCTAAGAGAAAGGCATGGGGACAGATTCCCTATAGAGAGCATGGTCCTGCTGACACCTTGATTTCAGACTTCTACTCTCCAGAACTGTGAGAGAATATATTTCTGTTGTTTAAAGACACCCAGTTGTGGTACTTTATTTTGGCAGCCCAAGAAAACTCATATAGATCCCATACAGAAGCACTGCTCTAGAGAATAAAGTACTAGCCCCAAATTACAAACATCCAACACATGCATTTGTTTTCCGATTAGATTTGGAGTGGGTCACTGTTCCTCCATTGCACATCATATCTAGTGGTTAGCGTGTGTTTAGGGGCCAAGTTGGATGAAAAGTAGGTTAAGTATTTTCTAGCACTAAATCACCTTTAATACAGTGAGCTATATACACTCTGAGAGGAATCAAGTAACATGTCTCTTCCCAGGTTCATCCCTGGTGACTAGTGAAAAGATAAGCTGAGTCTCCCATACTAAAAACATTCTATCTCCTTTTCTCTCTTCCTCATCTGGGCAGTACAGTGGAGTCTGCATAGGTGAGATGCACTATTGTGAAATTTCCACAGTACTTTGTGCTTTATACTTCATTTATTTTACTTGTCTCATAAGAATATGATTTATTATAATTGTTTCAGTTTTCTGAGAGTTTCAAATATATGCTTTTCACTACCCTTTAAATTGCCTAAAATTTAAATTTAAATTTAGGAGGATATTACATATAAAACATAACTTTTTTATCATAAAACTATCTTTCTTGGTTTATTGAGTATAGACATATGGTTCATTCGGGCAAATAATACATACTAATTTAATTTACTTTTAAATCTGTGTAAATTTAGTTATAAATGGAGCTGTGAACTGCTTAACTTTAAGGAATTTGCATCACATTTTTATCTCATTTCAGAAAAGGCAAAACTTGGAACAAAAATTACCCTCAATATAAAAAGAAATTTAAAAAGTGCCTGTTGGAGTAAATGCCTTCATTATGTCAAGCATTTATAGAAATTGTTCAATTTATAAGGAAGTGGATGGGCGCGGTGACTCACATCTGTAATCCCAGCACTATGGGAGGCCAAGGTGAGTGGATGACGAGGTCAGGAGTTCGAGACCAGCCTGGCCAACATGGAGAAACCGAGTCTCTACTAAGATACAAAAATTTAGTTGGGTGTGGTGGCATGTGCCTGTAGTCTCATGTGCCTGTAGTCCCAACTACTCGGGAGGCTGAGGCAGGAGAACCACTTGAATCTGCTTGATCATGCCATTGCACTCCAGCCTGGGTGAAAGGGTGAGACCCCATTTAAAAACAAAAAAAAAGGCCGGGCGCGGTGGCTCACGCCTGTAATCCCAGCACTTTGGGAGGCCGAGGCGGGCGGATCACGAGGTCAGGAGATCGAGACCATCCTGGCTAACACAGTGAAACCCCGTCTCTACTAAAAAATACAAAAAATTAGCCGGGCGTGGTGGCGGGCGCCTGTAGTCCCAGCTATGCGGGAGGCTGAGGCAGGAGAATGGCGTGAACCCGGGAGGCGGAGCTTGCAGTGAGCCGAGATCGCGCCACTGCACTCCAGCCTGGGCGACAGAGCGAGACTCCATCTCAAAAATAAATAAATAAATAAATAAATAAATAAATAAATAAAAATAATAATTAAAAAAAGGAAGTGAGGGTCAAGAACGTGTTTTTAAAAGAAACCATCCTTTGACTGCTACAGAAATAAATATATGCTACTTGTAGACTGCATTTCAACACCATTCCTTTGAGATCTAGTTTGGAGAACAGAAATGTTTTCACCAAAGTGTACAGCAAAAGTCAACACATAGAAGACTACAAGAAGTCACTTGATTCTTCACTTCCTGCTGTAGAAGCCAGGGCCCCACAGAAGCAAAAATGTGTCCTGTTTAATTTATAAGCTACAGTGCGTAGCTTGTCTTCATTGCACATGACCTTAAGGTTCCAACAAAGCTATTACATCAAAACTTCATATCCATGCCCTTATAAATATTTCTATTTAAAATGGAAGCAATAAAGGAATGCATTGTTGGATATTTTATTCATCTTTCCAACTACAAGTTTAAAATATAAATACTCCTAGTTTTGAAGCAAAAAAAAAAGTAAAATAGTTTATTTGTTTCATTTCCTTAGTTTTAAGCACTACTACAGATTGAGATTTTGCTGTCGATGCTCAAACCAGGGGCATCACAAGGATTATTTTCCAGTCCTTTCTGCATGGCTTTCTTTTTCCTTTTTCTGATAAGGTATATAGAAAAGTTAAATGAAAATATGTGATTTTATGATTCATTTTCTACATCCACATTTTTTGCTTGCAAATTAAGTCAGCAGAATTCAACTTTCCAAAGGTGGAATTTAACTTATCATTTTATATTGTTCTAAAGACTTTTCTTTAAGAATCTGATGCAGATTAATTTCAGTTGTCCCCACTTTCCTAGTCTCTGAGTTATACCTGATTTGTAACTTCCCATGCATGGGAAGTTAATACTCAACTGCATTAGGAGAATTTGTATGTATTCTCTATAATATAGCTTATTTACAGAGGATACCTGTTCAGAATTTATAAACATCAAATGCCTGTAGTTTACCATATGATCAGATTTTTAACCATATAGATATTACCTATATTTTCCTCATTTTACTAAGTGACTCTTAGATGCATATAACCAAAGAGATTTATCAGAGAATGATTCCATAAGGTACATATATGACCACTTAATCCCTTCAAGCTTTTAAGAAATTTTGCAGAAATTAATTTTTAATGAACTATTGCGGGGTGGAGTATTCTCCCCTTTTCTTAGCACTCCAGGATATCCATAAAACAAACTCTCCTGCACTGTTATACTAAGAAGCTTAATTAACAGAAAATGGTACATAACATATACATCTAATATTAAGAGCCGAAGCCCTTATTACTTCTCTTCTGGAAGAATATAAAAAGCTCCTCATGTTCCCTCTGTTTCTGGTGACTCTTTTCTCCATACCCTGACACGGCAATCACACTGATCTCTTTAAAGTAAAACCTCTTCAATGCCTCCCCATTGTTTAAGTGATGAAATAAAATTCTAAATAAGTGTTAGATGCTGACCTAACCTGTGAAAATTTACTCTACAAAACCCATTCCTCTCAGCACCTGAAGGTTTTTTGTTGTTGTTGTTGTTTATTTTCCTTTTTTCTCTTTCTTTAAAAAAAATTCATCCTGCTATTATAGAATTCAACTAAAAGAGCCAAGTTCATTTCTCGCCAATGCCCAAGCTGCATACATTTTCATCTAAACCAGTTCTTTTACTCTTGACTTCATACACCAAGGTCACTGAGCCCTGGAGGGAGGCAGAAAACCCAGCCTACATCCTGCCACCTGCCTTAAGAATGCAAGTTGTAGTCAGTTACAATGACTGCAGTCTCCAAGCATATTGAATCAGGCCACCATGCAGACACTCAGTTGCACATTTTCTATGTTTCACTGGAAATCGTGAACACTTATCACTTCTACAAGGATTCCAAGGTAGAAATTTTCCTGCAGCTTACTCCATTACTCTACTTTTTCAGTTATGTTCTTATGTTATTCAAGAATGTGTTTCCAGCCCCCATTACTTACTTTCTTACTTGAAAAGACATTTTTGTCCATCTAGTTATCCAGCCTCTCTCCTCTTTCTCTCTCGCTATATATATATCTCTTTTTGCATAATTGTGCGTGTGTAGAAAAAGATATGGACATAGAAAGCACAAAGATGTATAGAAGCATACAGTGGCAGGAAGCAAATCTTGTTTTAACATCTGAATTTAATTCATTAGCAGATTGACCCAAAAAGTGTAAAGTAGGCAGAGATTTCTAGTTACATGGGGGCAGGCAAGAGAGCAGGTGCAGAGGAACTGCACTTTCTAAAACCATTATATCTCGTGAGACTTATTCACTATCACGAGAACAGCACAGGAAAAACCCGAACCCCATGATTCAATTACCTGCCCTCAGGTCCCTCCCATGACAAGTGGGGATTATGGGAGCTAAATTCAAGATGAGATTTGGGTGGAGACACAGCCAAACCATATCATTCCGCTCCTGGCCCTCCTAAATCTCATGTCCTCACATTTCAAAACCAATAATGCCTTCCCACCAGTCCCCCAAAGTCTTAACTCATTTCAGCATTACCTCAAAAATTCACAGTCCAAAGTCACATCTGAGACAATGCAAGTCCCTTTCACCTATGAGCGTTTAAAACCGAAAGCAAATTAATTACTTCCTAGATACAATGGAGGTACAGGCATTGGATAAATACAGCCATTCCAAATGGGACAAATTGGCCAAAACAAAGGGCCTACAGGCCCCATGCTACATATTTTTACGAGCTCCTCCCCCCATTCACTCTGATAAAATACATTGAATTCTCTGGTCACAGTCGCAAGCCTTCATCAATAAATTTTCTAGCACTACAGTCTTGTAGCTTCTTCATCTTCTCAACTCTTTATCTTTTTTTGTTTCAAGTCAGCTGCCTGTAATCTTGGCTTTATACCTTGAATCTCACCACCTCTGAGCAATGATCCACTGCCAAAATCTTCAGTTTTAAAATGATATTCCTTGACAACAACTTCTACATTTATACTAAAACCAAAGGAAGTCAGTCTTCTTTGCAAGTTCTGCCACCTTTATGATTCATTTGAAAGCCTTATTTTTAGCACAGTCTGCAATCTAGTCGTAGGAGATAAAGATAGCTCTGAATACTACCATGCAACTTTCACAGCATTCTCTGAGTAGATATTTGGCTGAACTGAAATTGTCATCACCTTTCATCAAGATACCAAGGTAGTTAATAAAAGCCAGGCAACTACACAATTTTTATAATTACCTGTGTGGCCATGAATATCAATGGGTAAAGATTTGGCTTGGCTAATGCTTTTCTTTTAATCTGTAACTCCTTCCAATCCACCAGAGTTTCATGTTAGTCAATGCATGCCAAGAGTTACCACCACTCCATTTGCCATGAGCAATGAAGCCCTACTTGTCGTCTGACTGTGGGATAAATTCATTCCATAATTTCATCATGAAGATCTGATTTTGAAAGCCACTCTGGTATCAACTATCTTAACTTAGGTTTTCGTCCTGGAAACAAATGCTTAGACAAGGATGTGGATGCAGATAATACATTTGGATCTCTTGCAAAAGAATTGAGAAAGTGGGACCATTGATTCCTGGGAGAGAGAAAAGGGAAAAGTGTGTTAATATGCTGATTTTTTATGTGAAAAACTGGGGTTCATTCCTGCTAGATATCCTCTGAGAAGACATGTACAACAGGCCTCAGGATTTTCCCACAGAGGACTATAGAGCTGGGGCTTTTATCCTTTGTATTAGTTCATTCTTGCATTACTATAAAGAACTACCTGAGACTGGGTAATTTATAAAGAAAAGAGATTTCATTGGCCCCCAGTTCCACAGGGTGTACAGGAAGCATGGCTGTGGAGGCTTCAGGCAACTTGCAGTCCTGGCAGAAGGCCAAGAGGAAGGAAGCACTCCTTACGTGACCAGAGCGGAAAGAAGAGAGTGAAGCAGGAGATGCTACATGCTTTTAAACAACCAGATGTCATGAGAACTCACTCACTGGCATAAGAATAGCAAGGGAAAAATCCAATGCGTGATCCAATCACTTCCCACCCGGTCCCTCCCCAACATGGGGGATTACAATTCAACATGAGATTTGGACAGGGACACATATCCAAACCATATCATCCTGAAACTACATTCCCCCTTGATTGAGGGTTTTCTTTCAGACCTTCACTCCTCCACACTCCTGGGTTGGCCTTCAGGTTGTTGAACGATCTGCAGTCTAGGAGGAAGTGAAGAAGAGAGAACTACCTTGGCCTGGCTTTGATGTGTGTCACTGTTAATGATGCCTGGAACTGTCCATCCAGGGATGCTAAAACCAGAAGGGCTGAGATGTTATGTGATCCATGTCAGGGTCTCCTCATTATAATTTAATGACATTTTCTTAGCTCTCATTATATGTGAACCTCCTCGTAGCAGTTGATATTTTGCCTGATTCTATCTTAAAATACTCCTCTTTAGTTTCCATAAAACTATGGCCTTTTAGATTCCCTCCTATCCCTTTCTTCTGTAACTTTACTTTTTCTTTCATCCTGCTAGATATATTTTTTATGTGTAACTTCTCTCAGTCTTATTGTTTTATGTCTCTCACCTCTCTTCCTTGTTATTTTCCAATTTCAACTAGCACCTATTAATCTATATTTCAGTGCTCTAGCCCTAGCTCTTCATTTTCACCTTGTAGGCATCTCCAGTGAAAAGTGCCAAAAGCAGCACAAGCTCAACATGTCCAAAATACATCCATCTCAGATCTGTGTATTTCCTCAATCTCTTATTTCTGTCTGAGGCATCATCTGTCAATGCTCAGACTGAATATCTCAATATTGACATCTACCACTCATGTATTTCTTTTCCCATATCCAATTAGTTTCCAAGTACTCTCTATTCTAAGGTTTATTTATTTTGTAAATCCTCCCCTCAATTCTAATTTCTCACTATTTCTATCTTAATTCATGCCCTCACTCCCTCCAATTAAGAGGATTGCAGATGCTTTCTAATGTGTTTCTCTTTTCAATTTATTCTACACAGGGATAGGTCATTGTTTCAATATCAAGTACACCTCTGATTCGGACACATTCTTCTAAAATGCTTTTGATGACTAAGCAATAGTAATAGATAACATTATCTATCTATCTATCTATCTATCTATCTATCTATCTATCATCTATCTATCCATCTACACTACTTCTTGCATGCCAGCTTCTACTCTATAGATTTTGCATTATAAAAAATTGTTTGATCTTCATAATAATCATCTCATTTCATAAATGAGAACAAACACCTAAAATTATATACCTACAAACAAGCAAATCAGAAATCAAACAGGTGGCCTGTTTTAAAAATCAGTGCTACTAATCACTATACTAAAATGACTTCTAAGGCCACATAGAAAAAATGCCTACAGAATAAAATGACAAACACTTAAGAACCTTTATAAAACTGTGTCCCAAACTGCTTTTTAAAATTAACTCCCATTTTTAATGATTTATTTGGGATATTCTATCCTAAGTTACTAATACACATTATTTTATTTTGTCCTCCCAATGATCTCATGAAATTGATATTATTCTTACTCTCATTTTTCTCATGTGGAGAAACTGAGGCTTAGAGAGGAGGTATTATTTGCATAAGGTCCCATGTACAATAGGTTGCAGAGCTAGGAATTGAAATCATGATCTTGCCTTCTAAGTCTACATTCTAGACAACTGTACCATTCTGCATTCATTTGCCCTTCCTGTTAGAAAGATGGTGAAATAATCATCATCCATATGTGTCCCTCAATGCCTGGACTCCATGCCACCACTTATATATCTTTCTTCAAAGAAAATACATTTCTACCTTACACACTCTGCAGCCCAAATCCTGCCTATTTTGAAATTTTCCTTGAATATTACCTTAATTGAAGATAGTCTCCCCAGACTCTGTGCTGAAAAGCCCTGGACCTCTCTAGGAACAATATCACTTTCTAACCAGAATTTTTATTACATACCTGCATTCTCTATTTTTATATGCTCAGGGAGAAAAAGAGATTGATCTGTAGCCTCTATAACCCCTAGCATGTAATATTTTTGGAGACTTGATTAATTTATTTTTGTAAGAGTTACTCATCAAGAGGAGAAAATTATTTTTATTACCCTTCAAAATATATAACCCTAAGTGCAGAAATAAAATGATATTTGAAAAAAAGGAATATAACAATACAAAGATCTGATAATTTATATCAATTGAGTTCCTACTTGCCTAAACAAAATGTATTGCCTAAAAGTAGCCATTAGGTAAGAAACCTAAGAAAGAGTTCAGGTACTTTATTTTAAAGCTTATGAACATAGATGCCCTACTTTTTGGCAAATATTTACTGAGTCCCCATTATGTGCCAGACACCAATGTGGTATGCTGTGGGTACAACACTGAGCATCACAAAGACCTCATTTCTGACCTTAGGATGAGTCTATTGGAAGAGACAAACATTAATAAAAATACCACACAGATGCAGGAAACATTCTAATTATAATAAATTCCACAAATAAAGTTGTGAATATGGGAATTTGACAAGAAAGTAGAATAGGGCTACTTCTGTTGAGTTCTGAAGCACTAGTTGTAGTTAAGGAAGACTGGGGAAAGCGAGAGTATTCTATGCAGAGAATATGCGGAGGGTCAGTGGAGTGACTAATGTAAAAGGTACAAAGAGGTTGCTATTTCAACTTACTCAATTAGACTGCTAGATGATTGTATTAGTCAGGGTTCTCTAGAGAATGGGTAAGTATTAACTCACATGATCACAAGTTCCCACAATAGTCTGTCTGCAAGCTTGAGGAGCAAGGAGAGCTAGTCCAAGTCTCAAAACTGAAGAACTTTGGAGCCTGATGCTCGAGGGCAGGAAGCATCCAGCATGGGAGAAAGATGTTGGCTGGGAGTCTAGGCCAGTCATGCCTTTTCACATTTTTCTGCCTGCTTTACATTCACTGGCAGCTGATTAGATAGTGCCCAGCAGATTAAGGGTGAGTCTGTCTTCCCCAGCCGACTGACTCAAATGTTAATCTCTTTTGGCAACACCCTCACAGACACATCAAGGATCAATACTTTGTATCCTTCAATCCAATCAAGTTGACACTCAGTAGTAACCATCACAATTCCACCTCTTGTCAACTTGAACCCACATACATCTCCTGAGATCATACATAATCTTCAAATAAAGGCAATAATAAGGTCCTAATTACACCTAACATAATACAACTATCCTTTGTACAACTGGAAACACACCAATCCCCAACCCAAACACTATTACATAAAGTTAACAATACTTAAATGCTGATATGAGGGTAATAAATCTTATGTCACATGATAAAGGAAAAAGAAATAAAATGAAGATATTTTCTTAGTACAAGTGTATACATGCACAAACATGTTTTTAACAAAAGAAAAATACTCATGACAGTTACAATCCTCCTTTCTGCAACTGGTCACATGATAATAGCTGGTATTGATGACTACCTTCTTCTACTACCCATTCTGTATTCCCTTTGCCTTCAGCAAGCCCCTCAGCAGGTTGTGGTTTTTTCCTGGTGCAGTGACCCAAACTTTCATTCCTGAGGGGTCTGGACTACTTGTAGTCCTGCCTGGATTGGGCTGTTGTAGTTTCCCATTGACCTTAATCACAGGGCATGGTAATACTAAAAGAGGCCCTAATAGGTCTCCTGTATTTCATGCATACTCTTCCTTACCTCTGATATGGAATAGTAGACTGATTTCATCTGATAGTCCAGGTCAATCACCCCACCCAACTCTGTAACTCCCTTCTTAGTCTGTTGACTTAAAGGTAGGAGGAGCCTAAAGTATCCAGGTGGCAAGCTTAACTTCCAGTTTAACGGAATCATTGCTGTGTCTCCTGATGGCAACATTCCTCCCTCTGGAACTAAGACCTCTAGGCCAGCAGAATGTAATGCTGAGAGAACAGGAAGCAAAAATTTTGCTAGTGGATCACTAAGGGTGATGGTGAGTGGTGCCACTTTCACTTCCACCCCTTGATTCCTGGACCCATCAATCCTGGCTATGGGAAAAACAGTACCATATATCGGATGCTGTTTCAGAGCATACATGGCCTTCTGGAGAACTTTGCCCCAGCCCTGTAAAGTATTGTCACCTAATTGGCATTATAATTGTGACTTCAAAAGGCTGTTTCACCATTCTATCAATCCAGCTGCTTCAGAATGATGGGGGACATGGTAAGACCAGTGAATTTCATTAGCATGAGCCCACTGCCATGCGTGTTTAGTCGTAAAGTGAGTGCCTTGGTCAGAGGCAATGCTATGTGGAATACCATGATAGTGGATAAGGCATTCTGGTGCGTCCACAGATGGTAGTCTTGGCATAAGCATTGCATGCACAATAGGCAAACCCATATCCAAAATAAGTGTTAATTCCAGTGAGGACAAACCTCTGCCGTTTCTATGATGGAAGAGGTCCAATGTAATCAGCCTGCCACCAGATAGCTGGCTGATCGCCCCGAGGTACATTGCCATATTGAGGTCTCAGTGTTGGTCTCTGCTGCTGGCAAACTAGGCACTCAGCTGTGGCCATAGCCATGTCAGCCTTGGTGAGTGGAAGTCCATGTTGCTGAGCCCATGCATAATCTCCATCCCTGCCACCATGGCCACTTTGTTCATGGGCCCATTGGGAGATGACAGGGTTGGCTGGGGAAAGAGGATGAGCAGTGTCCACAGAACAGGTCATCCTATCCACTTGATTATTAAAATCCTCCTCTGCTGAGGTCACCCATTGGTGAGCACTTAGATGGGAACAAATATCTTATGGTTTTTGACCACTCTGAGAGGTCCATCCATGTAACTCTTCTCCAAATTTCTTGGTCACCAATTTTCCAATCATGCTTTTTCCAAGTCCATGACCATCCAGCCAAATCATTGGCTGCAGTCCATGAATCAGTATATACTAGCACATCTGACTATTTCTCCTTCCATGCAAAGTGCACAGCCAGGTGCACTGCTCGAAGTTCTGCTCACTGGGAAGATTTTCCTTCACCACTGCCCTTCAGGCATATCCTAGAAAGGGGCTATAATGCTGCAGTTGTCCACTTTCTGGTGGTGCCTGCATATTGTCAATCATCTGTGAACCAGGCCCTAGTCTTCTCTTTCTCTGTCAACAGATCATAAGGAACTCTCCATGAGGCGATTAGTGCAGGCTGGGGGAGAGAAGGCAGGGTGGCAGGAGTGGAGACCATGGGCATTTGAACTGCTTCTTCATGTAACTTACTTGTGCCTTCAGGACCTGCTTGAGATTGATCATGTATATACCACTTCCATTTGATGATGGAGTGCTGGTGTGCAGAACCCACTTTATGGCTAGATGGTTCAGAAAGCACCCAATTCATGATAGGCAGTTCAGGTCTCATGGTGACTTGATGAGCCGCAGTCAGACGTTCAGTTTCCACCAAAGCCCAGTAACAGGCCAAGAGCTGTCTCTCAAAAGGAGAGTAGTTATCTGCAGAAGACGGCAGGGCCTTGCTCCAAAATCCTAGAGGCCTCCATTGTGATTCACCTGCGGGGACCTGCCAAAGGCTCCAAACAGCATCCCTATCTGCCACTGACACCTCAAGCACCATTGGATCTGCTGGATCATATGACCCAAGTGGCAGAGCAGCTTACACAGCAGCCTGAACCTATTGCAGAGCCTTCTTTTCTGGACCCCACTCAAAACTGGCAACTTTTCAGGTCACTTGATGGGATGGAGTACCACACCCAAGTGAGGAATGTGTTACCTCCAAAATCCAAATAAGCCCACTAGTCGCTGTACCTCTTTCTGGGTTGTAGGAGGGGCCAAATGTAGCACCTTAGAAGGAATTCCTCACCTTAAAAGGAATATATTGACAGGCCCCACACCGCTGGACCCCTAGAAAATTTACTGAGGTAGAAGTTCCCTGAATTTTAGTTGGATTTATTTCCCACCCTCTGGCAAGCAAATATCTCACCAATAAGTCCAGTGTGTTTGCTACTTCTTGCTCACTGGATCCAATCAGCATAATGCCATTGATATAACAGAGCAGTGTGATATCTTGCAGAAGCAAAAAGCGGTCAAGGTCTCTCTGAATAAGATTATGACACAAAGATGGAAAGTTGATATACTCCTGAGGTAGGACAGTGAAGGTATATTGCTGGCCTTGCCAGCTGAAGGCAAATTGCTTCTGGTAGGCCTTATGGACAGGAATGGATAAAAATGCACTCACCAAGTCAGTGGCTGCATACCAGGTACTAGGAGATGTGTTAATTTGCTCAAGCAATGAAACCACATCTGGTACAGCAGCTGCAATTGGAGTCACCGCTTGGTTAAGCTTACAATAATCCACTGTCGTTCTCCAAGATCCATCTGTCTTCTGCACAGTCCAATTGGGAGAGATGAATGAGGATATGGTGGGAATCACCTTCCCTGAGTGTTTCCAGCCCTTGATGGTTGCACTAATCTCTGCAATCACTCCAGGGATACAATATTGTTATTTACTGTTTTTCTTTTTTTCTTTTTTCTTTTTTTTTTTTTTTTTTTTTTTTTCTGAGGCGGAGTCTGGCTGTTTCGTCCAGGCTGGAGTGCAGTGGCATGATCTCGGCTCACTGCAACCTCCGCCTCCTGGGTTCACACCATTCTCCTGCCTCAGCCTCCCAAGTAGCTGGGACTACAGGCACCCGCCACCATGCCCAGCTAATTTTTTTGTATTTTTTTTTAATAGAGATGGGGTTTCACCATGTTAGCCAGGATGATCTCGATCACCTGACCTCGTGATCCTCCTGCCTCGGCCTCCCAAAGTGCTGTGATTACAGGCATGAGTCACTGCACCCAGCCTGTTATTTACTATTTTTCTAGGTAGAGACAGCTCTAATGGCTTCCGTCTGGTCTTTCCCACTATAATGGCCCTCACCCTACCAGTCAGAGAGACAATGTGGGGGTTCTGCCAGCTGCTAAGTATGTCTATGCCAATTATGCATTCTGGCACTGGGGAAATGAACACAGGATGAGTCCGGGGACCCACTATAAGTGGGACCTGAGCTAAACCTCCATTAATTACCTGAACTCCATAAGCCCCCACTTTAACTGGAGAACCACAATGGCATTTTGGGTTTCCTGAAATCAATGTCAGCTCAGAGCCAATGTCCAGTAGTCCTTCAAATGTGTGATCATTTCCCTTTCCCCAGCATACAGTTACCCTAGTAAAAGGCTGGAGGTCTCTTTGGGGAAGGATAGGGAAAAGATTCACTGCATAAATTGTCAGTAATGTAGTGAGGTCCTTCCTCTAGGGGACCCAGCCTCCCCTTCATTCAAGGGGTTCTGGGTCTGTAAACTGGCTCAAGTCTGGAAATTGATAGAGGGGTTGTGATTCTCTGTTTTTATAATTCAAATTAGTCTTTTGTCCATTTGACCTAGAAGTTTTCTCCTTATATAAATTAAGTAGGAATGCAGTAGGCTTTCCATCAATTTCACTTCTAGGAATATCGTGATTTATTAGCCTGTGCCAGAGTTCTACATGGGTCAGACTATTCTGATTGCTGCTTTGTCTCTGCTGTCCATTACGTAGCCATGCCCACATTGCTGTTTACAGTTGAGTGGCACCACTTGGCCCCTGCCACCTTGGGATCCTATTTTTTCTATTGTATTTAAATTTTGTAGCTGAGTGACTGTGATTCCCACTGCTAGCTCTGACATACAGAGAAGAACAATTACAGGGCTTTTCAAAGATGCAGGTGCTGCCCTCACAAATCTATTTTGCAAGGCAATGGTCAACGGTATATCTTCTGGACCCTCCCAGCTGGGATGAGTAGGTTTAAAGTGACTAATCCACTCCACCATCCCAGTCTCCCTAAGCCTTTTGATCCCTTCCTCTACATTAAACCAAGGAAGATCAGGCATTTACAGCTTGTTTACAGTGGGCCATCTTTTAATCCATATTTCTCCTGACCAAGCAAATAAACTATTAGAACCATTTTTAGCTCCCAGAGCTGCAACATTAAAAAACAGAGTCCCTACTTAGTGGGCCCAAATCAATAAATTCAGCCTGATCCAACTCTGTGTTCCTTCCATCATCATCCCACACCCTTAATATCCGTTCCCATGCCTGTTCTCCAGATTTTTATTTATATAGAGAACTCAAACAATTCTTTTCAAGTGCAGCATACCTCCTCATGGGTCACACTCTCAGCCTCACCTCTAGGGGCCTGCTGGGACTTTAGTCTAGCTATAGGTCTAGAAGAAAACAGGGGTGTTGGGGGTGGCTCCTGAAAAGAATCAACAATATTTTGCATGGCAACTATGTGTCAGGGGAGGCCATCAATGTTGCCTCAGGCAGCACAGGGTTTATCTCCTCAGGCAAAGGTAGAAAGACTGATGGCAGCATGGGTTGGGGAGGGGATGTTGCCACTACTGGGGGTGGGAAAACTGTTCCTTTTAGCAAAAAAAAAAAAAGTTTCATCAGAGTTTACAAACTCAATGTCCCCAGTTTCAGCAGGGTCCTCCTACACGTCCCCATTCCAAGTTGCAGGGTTCCGTTCTTTTCCAGTCAATGCCCTCACTTTAACAGTAGACACCTGGTGAGGCTGTGCATGCACCTTTCAGTGCAGGTCAGCCAGTCTCATGATAAGAGCTTTTGTCTGTCTTTCCACAGTTTCAGCTTTTTCTCTACAGGAGATAAGACTCTCACTCATGGCAGCTTAGAGGTTTGAGGTTCAGTATTTGCTTGTGAAGACAGGAGACAGAATCCCTGAGTTCATCATTTTCTTTCATCAGTTTGTCCACTGAATTTAGGAGAAACCAACCACCTTCATTATGTTCCTTGGTTCTCCACATATGATCAAAGGTATTATGTATAGAGCCACTAAACACCTTGCCTCTCACAAGCAGAGTGGTGAATCAGGAATGTCAAATGCATTTATTTTGCATAACTCTCTGAACAGTTCATGCCAAGGACTATCAGTGTTTTCCATACTATTAGAAGTAGAGTCCTTAGCATTTTGGGGTCTAATCATATTAAGCAGCCAACTCCAGAAACCCCAAAACCAATGAAAGAACTCCATCCTTAATATTCTGTTCCTCTAGAACCACTCCCGGCACCAAAATCTGCATTAGTCAAGGTTCTCTAGAGAGACAGAACTAATAGGATACACACACACATACACACACACATATATATGGAAATTTATTAAGTATTAAGTTGCAGGATCACAAGGTCCTACAACAGGCTGTCTGCAAGCTTGAAGAGCAAGGAGAACCAGTCCAAGTCTCAAAACTGAAGAACTTTAGAGTTTGACGTTCAAGGGCAGGAAGCATCCAGGAGGGGAGGCTAGGCCAGTCTCGCCTTTTAACATTTTTCTGCCTGCTTTACATTCGCTGGCAGCTGATTATATGGTACCCACCAGATTAAGGGTTGGTGGGCCTTCCCCAGCCCACTGATTCAAATGTCAATCTCTTTTGGCAACATCCTCACAGACGTACTCATAATCAATACTTTGTATCCTTCAATCCAATCAATTTGACACCCAGTATTAACCATCACAATGATTCAATGGATAGGAGGCAGCATTCAGGGTTGGTTACTTGAGTGTAGAAACTTAAATAGAGTGGAATGAAATGGTGAGTCATAGCAAATTAAACTATAAATAGTTGTTAGATTACCTAACCCCAGCTTAGTATTAATGTTCACTGTAATGAAACAATATTTTATTTTTATTATTTTATCAATTGAAAGTACTCAGGTGGTCTTCTGGGGAAAATAATTTAAGTTCATTCATTGGACCCTCTGAGGTGATACCTGTCAACAAATCTTAAATATTTTCAGTGTTCGATTGATTTTTATTAGCAGTGAGTTGCTCTAAATTAATTTGCTTCCTTTTAAACATATTTTTTTCTTGAATGAACAACCCCAAATTATTGTTATTTTAAGATTACTTTTAACATTTTCCTTAGGTTAAATAATTTTAATGAAAAGCTATCATAAATATTTGTTATCACTGTACTTTAGATTTTTATGGCACAGGGGAAATAAAGTTATTAACACTAATAAATTTGGTTTTATTTCTACAAATGAGAAATAAAGCACATTCTTGCAGGCAAAAATATACTCAGTAGGATTATAAATCTGTTAATCTAAAAACATTTTCTAACTCCTGTCAATATTTATGGAAGTTTTCAATATCAAAAGAGAAGCTTCAAGACACTTCTCAGCCTGTGCTTTCTATGTCAGCCAGAAGCATAAACTACCTTTGAATACTGAAATTTTCTAGTAGCCCCATTAAAAAGTCAAAAAGAAATAGGTGAAATTAGTTTTAAATGTTATATTTAATACAATGTATATATAAGTCATAAATGAGGGATTGCACATTTTATTACTAACTTCATATTTTTGTATATATTTTAAAGTTGCAGCACATCTCAGTCTGACTGACCTGATTCTATGTGCTCAAAAGCCACATGTGTAGACACTGACTGCTGTATTAAACATTGTCAGTCTTAGGTTAAACTAGTCCTTAGAAGAGTTTTCTCAAATTTTCGCCTTTTGATTAATGACCTGAATTGTTGATCAGGTTAACAATCCACTTCTTCCTATTTCACTGTTATACTTTCATTACTTAGTCACCTCTAATTTACTCTCCTCTTCATACTTCCCTTAATTTCATCCATGATCTCAAAGCCACGTTCAGTGCCCTTAATTTTAAATAGTGTAGCATAATGTATATATGGATATAGATATATGATATGTTGTAGTACAATATATGTGTTTGATACATATGATTATACACAAATTGTGTAATGAGTGTGTATGTATGCCGGACTGTGTGTGTCTCCTTCAATCATTACACAAATATTTATTGTATACTCTGTATGGATTAGGCTCAGAGTGAAAAAATGGCGAAATGTACATGGTCACTACCCTCCAGGAACTGCAAATCTATCTATGCCTCTCAGTCCTTTTGACTGAAGGTGCATCCATTTTGTGTATCTCAGTAGCTAGGAGACTGAACACAAATATCCTTCATCGACTCCCTCCATTCACGATTAATCACGTATCCCTAATTACTCCAATAGCATAGACACTTTGCCGATTGCCCAGGTTCAAAGTCTTCAATTCATCTTTAATTCCTTTCTCATTTTCTCTTCACATTCACAATGCTTTCTATTTCACAATATCCAATTTAAAAACAGATTCAGACCCGTTTCTTTTCACTCATTGTAGTACTGTGACTTTATCCCTGGTTTTCTTGCTCTCTTGTAAGTACCCGTATATAATATTTCTATCTTCCTATTTTTTCCTCAAAAATGAAAATATTTTTAATGTAAATTGTAAAATCACCAAGTTTACCCTAAAAATGATCTGTTAAATGTAAATGTAGAGCAGCAACATGCCTTTTGATTTCCTTGAAAACCAATTTGTTGGGAAAAGCTGCCAAAATTCTACATATCCATTACCAATAATTTTTATGAGTGTTTCTTTTGTGAACCACCAAAATTATGACATTAAATTGTAACAAGGTAACATGGTTTGGTAACTTATAGTATAATCTCAAGAACACTACAGTTTAATAATTGTTTTGTTGATGTTGCTAAGAAGTATGATATTTAAAAAATGGATAAATCATTTATAGAGAAACTTCATATAGAAGTTGCCTATAACAGCTAAGCTTGTAGATTGTTATAAGCATTGCTTATAAAAGAATATATTCTAAACTTAATTACATTAAGTGCTGATATATCCACTTTATACATATTCATTTTATTAATAAAGAGAAAAGCACTTAATATTGAGATCTTAGTTTAATATCCCTGGTAACATGTCATTAATAACAAATCAGTGGTAGGAAACTGCAGCTCTTAAGACAAATATTCAATTTCTCTGAATATAAAAATAAGTATTAATTATTTTATTCCACTTTCCTATTAGATAATAACATGGAAAGGATAAGAAACTGGTAGAATTCAATTTCTGAAAATTTATAAAATGGAAGGAAGTTATTCAATGAGCTATTTGTCACAATAAGTATCATTTATAACTGAGCAAGGCAACCACTTTTTTATGACTGGCAAAGAAACACAGTAACAAATATAGTAAACATATAATAAAAATTCACAAATCCATTTCTTGAACTAAAAGTAAGAGAGCATTTTCTTATTAAAAATGTGATTATCTATGCATGCGATCAAAACACACTGGTGGAAAATAGAATGAAAGAAGTTAATGTTGTTTGCTGAATGATTATTTCTGATTCCTCAGACTAGCTTCTCCATCATCAGATGAAATTAGTTTAGTCTGATATGACTTACACTTAATGATGATCACCGATTTCATTCCTAAGCGTACATAAATCATTCCTTTAATAATATTTGTTAGAGTCATTCCCAAAACTAATATTGAGAGTGGCAAACTCAAATGTCTAGAGACCAAGAGATGACAGAAACAACAGGGCTGGAGAACATGTACCTTTTTGAAGGTAATGGCTGTCACTAGGTTCTAGCCAACTGTGGGGGTGAAATCTGATTTCAAATGTTCACAATTAATTCTCTACTTTTGTTTGTTTAGTTTTAGTTTTGTTTTAGACATTGGGAAACCCTAATTGCTTCTGTAAGTCATCTTCACTTGTCATTTTACAGTCTCTGATACACAGTTTAAATCAAGATTCCTCTTCCTTTTAAATTCAGAAGACCTCCTGACAAACACCTCATGCCCCCCAGTTTCTGCACACACACAGTACCAATAGCAAGACTACTGACAGAGTCCATGAAAATCGCATAAACATGTTGTGAGCCACTGAAACAATCTGCATTTGGAATTGCTTTTGAAGACACAAGCTCTTGAGGAGTAGTCATTGAATTAGAAAAGGAAAAATTATCTGCATTTAAAATAGAATTTATACATAATTTTTAAAGAAATCCTTATATGTAGGACCTATTTTTACAAGCTCATCAGTTAATGGATTTTTTTTTGAAGAATTGATTCTTTTTCAGCAAGAGCACAATTATTTCATACTTAATTTATATAGTTTGTTATGTTAGTGTTTCTCAGTGAAAAGATGAATCAAATCACTTATATGATTGAAATCACTGCCAGCTGATTCAATTGTTTAGTGGAGACACAACTAGTATATTAAATAATGCTAATATTGTACCACAAATAAGCAACTTTTATTAATTCCATTGCTATGAACATTCTTCCTCTGACCATTGTGCTCTTGCCAACTCTAATTATTCAGAAGTCTTTAATTCTTGCACACCATGAGATGGAAAAACTTTCACTCTCTCATTAACTCACATTTTCTACCTCATGTGCTTACCCTTCTGAATGTGAGTGAGCTTATTTTGTCAGAAGTTTTTGCTCGTAACCTTATAGATTCTAAATGTGAAACAAAAAGATAGAATGGTGCTTATGTAAGACAGTTTTGTTGCTTGACTGTAAGATATAATTTGGACAGAGAAAACAAGGCATCTTTGTCTTTGCATTCTGCCTGTGATCATCTTGGTTTCAGCCATTCAGTGGTTCCATCCTTTTCCTCACACAGGGCCAGATATCTGAGTGTCAGCTATGGTGCCTGCAGACCATGACCTGAAATAAAAATGTTCTGACTGCTAAAGCAGCCCTTCAAACATAATCTCAGCTCCATTGATTCCCTGACTCCTCTCTCACCCAACCACCCATAGGAGCACAGGTTTATTAGATTTTGGGATTAGGTGTTTTATGCTTAACTTCAATTCTTTGACTCAAGGCTATCTCGCATAAATTTCTACTCATGCTACACCATTTATTTTAATCACCTCAATTTCCCCCCTGATTATCAGCTTCAACCTTTTACAATTATTTTAATAACTGCAAATCTCATAATGCTCTCTGTCTAGAGATAGAGGCTACACACTCTAAAATAGTTTTTTTGTCAACATCATAGAATTTTGTTGAACCATTCATAATATTTTCCCTATTTCTTTATCCTTGATTTCTTTAATATTTTTCAAGCCAATATCTGTGAGAATGATAACTAAGATTAAAGGACTAGAAAGATCAAGGTTAATTGATCTATAAAAACAATGGAACAATAATCTTGACATTAGTCAATTTTCTAAACAATTTTACTAGCCAGCCACCTGTGGTAGCCAAAACTGTCAAAGAATACTCATCCAGGAAATCATGGATGGGCTCTTAATTTAGTTGTAAAGGTACTCAGTAAGTGTTTCTTAAACAAATGAGTAAATACTAAGGTTTATACATTTTCTGTTAACAAATGTTTTCATTTGCAATGAATGGTAATAATGAAATTAAAATCAAATACATGTTTTCTTCTTCACTTCATGATTTACTAAACATTGTGATTAAAGAGAATTGTAAAATCAAAGTTCAACACACTTAAGATTAAAAACTGACTAATCTATTTTTCAAGGTATTTTCCTTTTGATTGCATATTTGTATTATGCAAAAATATGCACATTCTATAACAACATTTTTAACGTAAGAGTTCCCATGGTAAAAAAGATATTATTTATAATAATGTTGGTGAGATTCAAAATATATGGGTGAGTGCAATAATGTTAACCTGGGGACTGCAAACATAACCCACTGCCAAATCATTAATATTCATATTTGAATACAATGTAAAGCCTTCTAAATATATTTAGAATACTATATATATTATTTGATTTATAAAACGTGACTTACAGTTTCAT
Organism: Gorilla gorilla gorilla; assembly: GCF_029281585.2. Taxonomy (NCBI): domain Eukaryota; kingdom Metazoa; phylum Chordata; class Mammalia; order Primates; family Hominidae; genus Gorilla; species Gorilla gorilla. Next base: position 41,743,222 of record NC_073235.2, on the reverse strand, counting down.
TACTGCAATGCTTTCTGCTAATTTAAATATCAAATTGGGCATGACAGGGGAAAAATGTTAATTCAGATCTGAAAATGAACGTTTGAATATTCTAAAGATTTTTTTGGAAAATAATGTCAAAAACTTGATAGACTAAGAACTCTTTATAAGACTTCAGTAACCTTTTCATATTTCAGGTAGGAATTTCAAGGTAGTGAATTTCTACTTTAGTATTTATAGTGGTCAGAAGTATGACAATCACATTAGGAACAAGATAAAAAGAGCAAGTAGGATGTGATCCTTTCTAAGAAACAAATATTAAAGTTGATTTTTATGTTTCATGTTGATCTCTCCATTTTGTGATGACATACAGTAATTACTTCACATACCCTATATTTTGATGTCAATAATGCTTAGCACTTCATTGTTTACTCCAAGGATTATTCTGTTTTTAATGTAAAATTGCCTTTCTGTACACCTGACAGTACCACTAAACAATGACAACTTCTCTGAGTTCAAAGAATATTTCACATAATTCATTTATATTCTCTTGCAAAAATCTAACACAACTCCAGTCAAACAGTAGGTATTTAATAAGTATTTGTTGAACTAATTTGTTGAAAAATTGAATAATTCATTCATTTATTTACTAAATAAATAGTGTGATTACTATGTATTAGGCTGGTGTGAAAGTAATTGTGGTTTTTGTCATTAGTTTTAATGGCAAAAATTGCAATTACTTTCACATCAACCTAATGTAAAGTACTATCACAACAATTTTTTTCTTCTTAAGAATATAAAAATATATTTTTACAATGAATCTCACAATCTTCCCCTGAAATAAAAAAAAATCTTCTGTAATAGATGCAGGAGATTTTCAACTGATGATTATACATAATATACATTTTGAACACTGTTCTTTTTTACCTCAGATATATGTTTTAGAGGTATAATATTTTTAACATATACATGATCTATTTTCAAGACATGCATGACCTAAATGGTATTTATTTAAAGCTGTAGTCAACCAATTATTTGTAATAACTAATGTTAACCTTAAAAATAAAAATACATCTGCCAAAAATTGTTCAAAAAGCATGAATTTAAGGGACTGTCTTTCACAATATGCTATCTTTTCGCATCTCAAAGTCCAGTAGTCTTCTTAAGTTCAAAGATACGTACATTGTAGATCAATTATTCTGTTTTCCAGATATTTTCCAGTCTCTAAATCATATGAGCCACATAATGCCTTACATGTTTATGATGTCAGTGAGTCATGTGCTGATAGATTAACAAGTTATTTCTCACCAGCTCCAGCTTCTTTCAGTAAACATAAGCTACACCGAACCCTTCCTAGATCCCCATTAGATCCCCAACTTTGATTACACATTAGTTATTAACTTCTTTCCCATTAGGTAGTTGTTTCACAGAATACAGTTATTTAAATGTGTGTGTGCAAGTGTTGGTAGATGGCTCTTCTTTAGCTTCTCAAGTTTTTCCCCACTTCCTGTTAACCCACATGTGAGGCGAAGCTGGTATCTCTGGCAGGCCTGTCACAGATGCACTTGGGATTTATGTCAACAGTGCATGGTCACACCTCAGGAAAAACAATGTTACAGTCAAGATGAAACTGATTTAAAAAATTTATTGCTCAGAATTGGTTGTCAGGGATTAGATATGAAAGATATGAGTATGTTTTCCAAAGCGAGCATCTAAAAGCCCCATAGTCTTTGAAGGGATTGTGGTAGAAGAAAGAGAGGCTATAAGAACGATGAAAAGGGAAAGGATTCCCTATTTAATAAATGGTGCTGGGAAAACAGGCTAGCCATATGTAGAAAGCTGAAACTGGATCCCTTCCTTACACCTTACACAAAAATCAATTCAAGACGGATTAAAGACTTAAACGTTAGACCTAAAACCATAAAAACCCTAGAAGAAAACCTAGGCATTACCATTCAGGACATAGGCATGGGCAAGGACTTCATGTCTAAAACACCAAAATTTGTCAATTTTGGCAACAAAAGCCAAAATTGACAAATGGGATCTAATTAAACTAAAGAGCTTCTGCACAGCAAAAGAAACTACCATCAGAGTGAACAGGCAACCTACAAAATGGGAGAAAATTTTCACAACCTACTCATCTGACAAAGGGCTAATATCCAGAATCTACAATGAACTCAGACAAATTTATAAGAAAAAAACAAACAACCCCATCAAAAAGTGGGCAAAGGACATGAACAGACACTTCTCAAAAGAAGACATTTATGCAGCCAAAAAACACAGGAAAAAATGCTCACCATCACTGGCCATCAGAGAAAAGCAAATCAAAACCGCAATGAGATACCATCTCACATCAGTTAGAATGGCAATCATTAAAAAGTCAGGAAACAACAGGTGCTGGAGAGGATGTGGAGAAATAGGAACACTTTTACACTGTTGGTGGGACTGTAAACTAGTTCAACCATTGTGGAAGTCAGTGTGGTGATTCCTCAAGGATCTAGAACTAGAAATATCATTTGACCCAGCCATATCATTACTGGGTATATACCCAAAGGACTATAGATCATGCTGCTATAAAGACACATGCACACGTATGTTTATTGCGGCATTATTCACAATAGTAAAGACTTGTAACCAACCCAAATGTCCAACAATGATAGACTGGATTAAGAAAATGTGGCACATATACACCATGGAATACTATGCAACCATAAAAAATGATGAGTTCATGTCCTTTGTAGGGACATGGATGAAAATTGGAAATCATCATTCTCAGTAAACTATCGCAAGAACAAAAAACCAAACACCGCATATTTTCACTCATAGGTGGGAATTGAACAATGAGAACACATGGACACAGGAAGGGGAACATCACACTCTGGGGACTGTTGTGGGGTTGGGGGAGAGGGGAGGGATAGCATTGGGAGATATACCTAATGCTAGATGACGAGTTAGTGGGTGCAGCGCACCAGCATGGCACATGTATACATATGTAACTAACCTGCACGATGTGCACATGTACCCTAAAACTTAAAGTGTAATAAGAAAAAAAAAAAAGAATGATGAAAAGGTAGACTCGGGAAACAACAAATAGATGCCAATTCATCAGTTCATTTCACAAAGAATTCTGTGAAGCACTGTGGCACAAGTAGTATACTCTAGTCCTCACTTGGAAAATCTGTTTCCTAAAAGATAGAACAGCACGTCATACTATTTCTTGTTTCCCTCTTCTTTGGATAGCTCATTTATAACGAATTAGGGGGCCTGGTGTGGCCCAGTGCAAAAACTCAGCATGAGACAGCACATATTTTTCCTGGGAATTTGGACAGGAACATGTAAAGAAAAGGAAATAGACAGCAAACATTCAAATTTAACACAGATTTTATGTGCGCATGAAATGCAGAGAAGAACATACGTTTAGGTTCACAATTACACGTAACTTCTATCTTTTTTTAACATTTTGGTCAAAGTCTGTGCACTTACATTCTGAGTTCAAAGCTTCTTCTGAATTACTCTCGGTCATATGTATTCATAAATAATGACATGGTGACATTGATGGTCACAGTGCAAGTTCATGGTTTTTATCTACTTACCATTCTTAGGATGACAGTATAGATTAAGGAATTTATTATTTTATTAGGTTTATAGATTTATTTTTCCCCTTAAATTGAAAAAGCTTCTTCTGAAAACCACTTGGAGCTTTTAAGAGATAGATCAAGTTACCAAGTGTCAGGACTTCCTGACACATAGATTGTTTGTTTTAATCTCTCCTAGATTTGAACATTTTCAGTTTACTCTTGAGACGGAATTTCTACCTGTGATGTTACTGCTTGACTTATAATAGAAGTTACCTTCTGGAAATACAGTAACTTTTATTTATTTTATATTTGGGAGTAATCTTTTTCAAAGCATATTAAGAAAGAATTACAGATCCAAATGCAAACCTAATATAAACATTAGGTCCTTACCAAAGCAAATAATATAACTTAGGTAAAAATAAAGAAACAGCTTTCCTCTCTGTGCAGCTGAGATTACATCTGCTCAGGTGGCCAGAAAGGTGTTCTCTTTTTTTGCTTTGTTTAGAAAATGCAATCTGATTTCAGAAATAAGAAAATATGGGTGAGTGAAAGCACTTTTTTAGAATTAAAACAGTGTATATGATATTGATTCACCTTTATTTTTATTTTTTCCACATGAGAAAACTGAGACCCAAAAATTGAAACAATGTACCCAATGTTATATAATCACTAAGTAGTAAAACCAGAACTTAAACATAGATATGTCATTATTAAAAATCTAAATGATCTAGTCCTATGCTCTCTAACATGGTAGCCACTAGCAGTGTGTGACTATTTTAACCAAATTAAAGCTAAATAAAATTAAAAATTATTTTCCTTAGACGCATTAGCCACACTTCAAATGTTCAATAACCACAGGGCTTTGTTGTTGTCACTGTGAACAGGACAGATTATAAAACATTTACTTCATCACAGAAAATTTTCTTGCTCAGTGCTAATGTACAGAAACCCATCTATTTCATGATTAGGGAAGCTGTCTCAGGAAGGTTAAATGATTTTCCCAAGTTATTCAGCTAGATTGACAGACAACCCCATGTAAATTCCAAGTCTCCTGAAGCCCAAAACAGGGTTATTTCTACTGTACACTGGTCCAAACCATTCTCAAAAGCAACTCTCACTCTCTCTCTCAGTCTCTCAATCTCTCTCTCTCTCTCTCACACACACACACACACACACACACACACACCTCTAAAAGAACCAGCTTCTTCCCTGGTTTACATCCAGTATGAAGTTCACATTCTCTATAAAAACTATACATAGAAGAATAGAGAGGAATTTTCTGTCCATATTTATGACAGTGATTCAGGAATATCAAGGGAGCCAGTGAAAGTGCAACTTTTCTTCTGGAACACCCTAGTGAAATGAGCCACTGTTGATCAGTAGTAGCCACATAGAACAGAGGAAACCAAAGAATGTGCATGATTGATATTCTTAATAGGTGTAAGCTTTTGCTACTCTGTTTTTTCCCAGAAAATTATTTTGTAATATATTCACATAGAAGAATTCATGTTTTATGAAGACTTTAAATTTTGAATCAATTTTAAACATAGACAAAGGTTGCAAGAATAGCACAAAGAATTCTTGTAAACCCTTCACCCATATGTGCTTTATGAGTTTCTACCTCTTCCTCTTTTTGTCTCCCTCTACACCTAATACCCTCTTCCCTACACTCCTTCTTTGTATATATTTTATTTAAAAATAAGTTGCATGAGCCATGCCTTTAAAATCCTAAATGTTTCAGTGTGTGACATTATATAATCACAGAACAGCTATCAAAATCAGCAAAAATTAACCTTGCTTCTAGTAATTTTGACTATATTCTAGCACTTATTTTTACACAATAGACTCCATAAACTCCTCATATGAGCAAAAGAAAAACATCATGTTAGTCTTAACCTAAATCAGCTTTTCCTGTATAGACTCAGTTTATGTGAAGTATAATATTTGCTGATGTTTCCCAGGAAGGCCTTGTCATCATATTTGTTTTATTTCAGGAGCATACCTTGGGCTAAGCAAATGTTTAACCATTAACATATTCAATAATCTTCTCCAAGGTCAATCACCATGTATTTCAGTCTTCTAATTCTGTCAAAACAAGACCATGGTCTTTAAGAAATGAAATTAACAGTTTTCATCCTCTAATTAAAATAGCTGTAAAACTCCAAATCTCCTTTTTTCTTAGTCCCTTCTTTTTATTTGTGTAGTTTTATATCTTGTTACATTGGTATTAAGGAAGTGGAAAACTAAAGATTAATATAGGATATCTAAGAACAAAAGTGTCCTCTCACAGGGGCATTATCATGCAAAGGGTCTCCATTTCCCTACTATATTTCTTATTTTTTTAAACTAGACACTAGTTGTATTTCTCTCACATACATATTAAGTAGAGCATTTAGATTAATTTTGGCTCTAATATTCTGGTTTCATAACGTGGCATATTAGCCAGCCACCTCTATACAAAGAACAGGGACTCCTATTTCTGAACCTGCACTTACACTTGCTACCAGTAGGTTAGTAGAAATACTCCTTTGCCAAATATATGCTCAGAGAAAATGATTAGTTGACCTGGGCCTATGTGCTTAACTGGATTTAGACTGAATAGTGTGTCCGTAGTTAGAAATTATTGTTAACTATACTCATACAAATTCATCGTGGAGAAAACAGAATTAAATATGTGTCCTGGGATGGTGATCCTAATATTTAAAAACATTAAATGGCAGTCCTTTCCCTTCAAAAGAAAATGCATAGGTACTCACCAGCTATGCCTCTTGCCTTTTGGAATTACTAGACTCATCTTCATATGAAAGTCTTGTGGTCTTGGCATTGGCAAATCCTGAGCATGTATTTCAATGTTAGATGTTCTGTGATCCATAAAGTCCGCTTTGTACCCAGGGGAAAATTAGTTAGCTAGCTCAAATCTGTCAAGGGAAGTCTGCCTTTAGCAGGGAACAGCTACATATTCTCACAGTGCTTTTTTCTGAACACCCTCTGGCAAGTATTTTTGTTTTCATGGCAGAAACACACAACTACACACATGTATGATATGTAGATAAATAGGTATTACTTTTCTTCCCTTAACTTTATGAAAAATAGCCCTCCCAGACTTGAAATCCTGCTTTCTTGCTTGCAGTAAAAGTGTTACATTCTGTGTGGCCTATGGGACTGTGAAGACTTTCTGGTAGAATCTTTCTGGCTAGAGGGAATAAAACAACTGCTAGGTGTTTGGAGATTGGGGGAAGTCTTGTTCTTAACCCAGAACTCTCCTACATTGAAAGAGAAAAAACATGACAGAGCAATTAACAATGAAAACAAGCCTGGAGGGTCTTGAGTCTCTTGCTTCTGTCAAAGAGACTCCTTTCTTTCCATTTATTCCAATTCCATTGCACGGCTTGTTTTTAACACTTTTAGAGCCTTCTTTCTTTTATCAACTCTTTTGGTCAAGTAGCTGTGATTTGCTCAGGAGAAATTATTCCAATACCAGGTGGCCATTTGTGTCTATGGAATCTTTCTGTTGGTGGCAATGCCTCTGGTCAGACTTTCTCTAAATTCTCAAAAGCCTGTCAGAATTGCCAGTGATGAACAGCTTGTATTGTGGTCTGTTGCACTCTGTTAGACCCTAGAATGTAAAGCCTGAAGGGACTTCAGGATTCATCTAAGCTAATTTCTCCAACAATATTTTAAACACTTTGGGGCATGGTATCTTGTTTCTCTCTTGAATCTTAGCACACAGTGTAGTGCCCAATTCACGATAGGTACTCAGAAAGTGTTAGCATGTAATGGAATAAACCAACACCTTTACTGATTTAATAAATTGTGACCTGATATCCAGAGTAGCTGAGTAATTTTTCTATTATCACACAGCCTGTTAATGAAAGAGCAAGAAGTTAGAAATAGGTCAGTATTAAATTCACTGCACATCCATCCCTCTGTGCAACATTGCCTTAAACCCAGGTGATGCCAAGCAACTGCTGTAATTACCTTCCCGATACTTAGCAAAGTATGGCTAAGTATCATTGGTCAGATAAGAAGTTGTTTTTCACTTAGACAGTATATGTGCCTGGTGTAAATAGCACGGGGTTTGGAGTAAAAAATGTGGGTTATGAATTTGCCCCTTAGTAGCCACGTGAACTTAAATTTCTCTACAAAATAAAGATAACAATTCTGGCAATAACTAAAAACATTCTAAATTTTTTGTACATATGGCCTTAGATGTCCTTTTACTTGAGTCAGAGTGCTCAGAAATACTCTACTAATAAGCGAATTATTTTTTATTATATGTGGTCCCTCTACTAATAAAGGAATGACTATCTTAATTATCTATAATATTGCATATTATACATAACACACAATATATATTTACATATACCATAAACTAGTAAGTTACTAATTTATTTTGTAGGGTCTGAGTCAAAAAGGGCCTGTTAGTCCTATAAACATGACAAAATCTTAGCTACAAGTTCAAAATGTTGGTTAATATATAGGTATATATTGGCTCAAATGCAATGTCAAATAAAAATAATTAATACTAAATCAGAACCTCCCCAAGGCTTTCTTTTTGCTCCTCCTCTTGCATATTATGCCCTAAGCGGCTTAATTCACCATGCTTCATTTCTTCCTAGGCCCAGGCCTCATGAGCCAGGAGAATAGTATATGCTACATTCTGAGAGCAAAAGCTCCTGGTGTGAGACAAATTAACACAGCACCGGGAGCCATTTAACAAATTACCTTTTCCAGTGCCTATACTGGCACCACAGTACCCACTATGGACCCACGTTCACATCAATTAGATTAGCTACTCAGTCCCAGAGGTCGTTTTCTTCATGCCGACTCAGGCTGTGAACTCCACGTTAAAACTAGAAAATGAACAGTCCTAAGATAGGCAGATGAATTTTTGAGACAATTTCTTTAGGAGAGTAAAATCATCTACCTTAGAAACTGTCTAGCTTTTTTAGTTTGGCTGTTTCCAGCTGTGTGTGCCATATTTTGCTTTCTAAGAATATATACCGAGACCTTGAGTATTTATTTCTGACTCTTTTAATGATTTGTCCTAGTATGAATAATAAATAATTTCACAATAAAATGTTATTTCAAGGATTCATCTATTTTTGCTTCATTTTCTCTACCTTAGGTGACCTCTAATCTCTTTCCTAACCTTAGAGAGTGTCTGATTGACTTAGATATTAAACTGCAATCTAGGAAGAAATTTCTTATGAGAGTTCTGAAGGATGGAACTAAAGCAGACTAAGAAGAAAGAAAATGGTGTGGGAGAAAAGAGAAAAATAAAAGGGGTGAAACTCCTACAAATATTCCCAGAGAGGTGTACAGAAATAACTAACACTTTTACTAAAGTCTTCGGGTATTTTATGGCAGTGCAGAGTGTTTTGTAGGGAAAAAAAATATCATAACCTGGCACTTTCTATAAATGCAGCACTTTTCCTCAGCATCTCACAGTCTTTTCTTATTTATTATTTAGTTGATCTTTTCACAATTTTTATAGTGAGAACCTGGAATAATAAAAGAGTTCACATAATTGTTCCATCATTTTTTGTGGGAGGGTGAAAGGAGGATGAGTATAGACAGATAAGAGATAGGGAAGGCAAGCGATCAACAGGTCTCTGCCCTGTAACTTCTGCCATAAGACATGCAGGTGGGTGCCCAGTACCCTTAAAAAGGCTACTTCCTGAGGTTTTCTTCTAGTTCATTGTACTTCCAAGCAATTCTTCTTCCTGGTACCAAGAGATAAAAAAAGAATGTGAACCTTAGAAGAACTAAATAGGTACCAAAAACGGAAAGAAATGAAAAACCTTCCCCCATCCCTCATAGTAAAAGAGAAGAATTTTCAGAGCAAGTATATACTCCCAAAAGAGCAATAGGTCTGAATATGGAAGCTGCAATGTACAATTCCTGGAATTTTACAGTGTTTGTGTGGGGAAAACATGGAAGAGAAAAAGAGACGTAAGGCTAAAAGCGAGTAGCAACTTGAAGGGTGTTGTTCTTCTTCTAGAATCCCAGCACATTATCTGCCTCACAGACTTTGTCAGAGCCAGTATCATGACACAAATCAACCCTAGTAATACATTTCTTTTCAGTGCCTTATTTGTGACTAAGGTGACAATGGGCTCAATTATTAGTCTGATATCAGATCAAGTTTTATTTTCCAGTTTTAAGTGGGTAGATTTACACCTTAAGAAGGTAGACTATTTCTTGTCAATTCTATAACCAACATTTTGGCATGTCATTCTCTGGCAAGGTTATATTCTTGAACATGGGAGCTGAAAAACAGACAGGGAAAAAAATAAAGATAACCTATCTTACAATACTTCACGTAAGTTGCTTTGCACTGTTTTCTGATCTTAAACTTAAGTCAATAATTTCTCCTAGACAATTGGATGTGGGGTCGAATGTAAGAAGTCTACTGAACTCTAAGGGGGATTTTAATTACTTTTGTGATTTATTACTTACTGGGATAATTCTTGAGAGTCAGCAGACTTGCTTACTAGAGCTATGAGAAATAGCTGGTTGTGAGTTACAGGTGAGCCACATTAATCATTTCTGGAGTTTTGTCAGCATGGACTTTCACCCCATGAAGCTTCTACCCAAACAGTAAGCCATAATATGCTAATCCTGCATCACTACTCCTTTAAATCTGAAATTAACATATCTTTATCTCTTCCACCCTGATTAAACTTGAAAATAAAAAATATTGTCCTATGCAACTAATCTGACTCAAAAGCAATGAGACAAATAATGTCTGCTCTAAGTTTGAGTATACTTTTATTAATTCATAGATTCAGAAAATAAGTTATGTGTTGTTTTTAGTGCCCACTTTTTTTTAGTGCACTAGTTAAGGTGCTTGAGCCACAACAGTAAATAAAATCAAAGTCCTCACTCTCATGGAGGTTACCTTCTAGCGGTGGGAGACAGAAATAAATATGTTTATAAAATGAACCACGTGGTAATAACTGGATAGAAAGTAAGAGTGAGGAATGCTATTTTGTATGGGGTGGTCAGGAAAGATTTCTTTGTTAAGGGAATATTTATACAGATATCTACAGAAACTGAGGAAGAGACAATGAGTAAACATAAGGAAGAGCTTATTAGCCAGAGCATTTAGCATTCAAGTGGCCTAAGGCGAGTGTGTTTAAGGGAAGAGGAGGAGGATGGTGTGGTTGAATTAGAGTGATGAAGATATCAAGTGATCAGAGAGGTAGTCAGAAAGCCAGCTGGAACTGAAACATACAGGACCAATACCACAGCGAGTTGAAGGTTTGAGAAGAAAGTGATATGACCGCATATCTGTTGCATTATCATCACTCTGGCTGATGCAGGCAGGAAAGAAAATAGCAGGCAAGAGAGGATTTGGGGAAACTATTTGAGGCACTACTGCAAATAGCCAGGTGAAAACTGAAACTGGTTGAAAGCGATGAGAAGTGGTCACATTTATGTATCATTTAAAGGCATAATTGATGACATGTTCATAAGTGAGAGAGACAGACAGTAGCCTTGGTTTATACTGCCATCAAATGATAGAATGTAGATCCGCATAATGACCTATTCAACCAGGGAAAGAGTAGGTTAAGTACATTTTGAATTAAAAGTTTATTTTTGAACTTGTTAAATCTGACTCTTGTAGGCATCATAATAGAGATGACTGGATTTTATTAAAGAGGTCCAGATGGAAGAGAAAAATGGAAATGATCAGGTAGAGGTCATATTTAAAGCTATGGGACTATATGAATTCAGTTAAAAGAGCAAGTCTAGAGAGAAAAGACAGAAAAAGATCAAACTTCTTGGTGCTTCTGCATCTAGAGTCCAGGATGAAGAAAATAAAAACAAACAAAAAAGCAAGCAAACAAACAAAAAATAGAGATAGAGGAGGAAGTAAACTTGGAGTGTTGTGTAAAAAAAATTGTGGCAGTCACAAATGTGACACTGACAATTAGAATAAGATGAGGGCTCAGAAATTGCCTTTGGATTTAACATTGATTGTCACTGGCATTGTTAGTAAAACTCAGGTATCCTCTCCACCACTTATCTCAAGGAGCAATTAGCCACAGATACCTCTTTTCCAATCAGGAGCCAAATCATTGTTTTTTTTTTAAGAAAAAGTACTATCTGAAGTAGCTAACACCAGTGGGGTGGGTTGTGGAAATGGTTAACGGATGCAAAAATATAGTTAGATAGAATGAATATGATCTAGTATTTGATGGCACAATAGGGTGGAATATAGTCAGCAATAATTTATTGTACATTTTAAAATAATAAAATAATAGAATTGGAATGTTTCTATCACAAAGAAATACAAATGCTTGAGATAATGGATACCCCATTTACCCTGATATCACTATTATACTTTGTATGCCTGCATCAAAACATCACATGTATTCCGTAAGTATATATACCTACTATTTACAGATAAAAATTAAAAATAAAATAACAAATGAGCAAACCAAAAATATAAAATTGACACTAGGAGAGGAAATAATAAATCAACATCTTTTCTTCTTTTGCAGACAAGATCATGTTAATTTCACAATCATATAAATAAAATAGGGTTTTTTTTTTCCCTGAGTTTTTCCTTTTGGGAAAAACATGCATTAATGAATAAATTTATTTTTAATTTGGTTGAATTTGTGCCAAATCTAAGCAAGTGAGTCAGGCATGTAAGAAAATAATTTGAATGGCTGACCATTCAAAAGACTTATTTTTCAATCACTTGAGTCCGGAGTCAACCATTAAAGGAATGTGTTTTTCTCCCTTGTAATCAGTCTGATTGCATAAGTTTGAATATGCTCTATTTTTTCGTTCTTCCCTTACTAAATGACAATTTATCAATTTGATCAATACAAAGTACAGCCAAAATTTTACTGATTATAATCCAGATTTTGTATTTAATTATTGCAAGAATAACATCTTTTATCTTATTTATATTTTTAACTTATGCATTTGATTTTATGTCTGCCAACAGAAATTAGACACAGCACCTACTGGTGCTCAACAAATATCTAAATAATGAATAAATGAATTATTGAATAAGTAGATTTTTATATAGCCTATTTTCTAACTTGTTGATAGACATGACAGAATTATCTGCCTACTCAGTACTGATGCAAAAAAAACTGTCTGGGTAAAACAAATATTTTTACTCTAAGTTTAAAATATTAAACTCTTTGATGCCAAAATTGTATTAAAAATAGTTATGTGGAATAACATTCACAGAGTATTGCCTTAATTATATGAAATTCCATATGTTCCACTAAATTTATTATTGCTATTATTGAATGTTTCCTATAAATTTCTTAAGGCTAAACCACAGTCTTCAGAAATCTTTCCGTAGCATACCATTAAATCACAGTCTACCATTCTTTCTGTTTCCTTATTTCCCAGGACCCATTAAACCCTATAGTTATTTGTATCCTTACACCTAAGTCACTTTAGTGACATGATCTGTTGTAGTTTATCACCTTGATTATACTCTGTATTCTCTGAAATTAGGACCTTGACTTAACCAACATCATATTCCCAGTCCTAAACACTGTGTCTGGCATGTATTAGTTACGCATTAAATACTTACGGATAATAAATGAATTAAAAGAAACAGCCCTACAAATTTATTATTTTTTATGTTGTACATGTTCTTAGGAGCATTGTTCCATGCATTATACCATGTTTATTTTATGCGTATTAATGGTAGAAATTAAGTTCAATTCATACAATTAGAAAAAGTAAGCAAAAAGAACAATAAACTCTCCTTCCAACAACCTGCTTTGTCTGGTTCTTCTTTATGAACACTTTGTATCCTGTTGTTGATTATGTTGCAGTCTTTGCATTCAACCTGCTGGACTACAAAACTGGATACTTAGCTTACCTCTAGCATGTCTTAAGATAATTGTGACACACATTAGTGTCGTATTCTCATCCAGGTCAGTATAATGCCAAAACCCATTGCCTGTCCACTAAATCACAAAATTTGAACATTGGGGCAGAGAGTATTAATCAATGAACAAAATGATAGAATAAAAGAAGCAATGTGTTTAGTTGGCCATCCAACTTGGGAAGAAAACAAAGTAGGAGGATTAAGTATTTGTTAGTTTCTTTGAGCAACTTTTCTAAGGGGATCCAGGGAAACTTCAGATCTGCCTCCAAGATCAAGAACAAGACAAGGATGCCCACTCTCATCACTTCTAGTTAATATATTTCTCGAAGTCCCAACCAGAGCAATTAGGAAAAAGAAATAAGTAGAAGTCATCTGAATAAGAAAGAAAGAAGTTAAACTGTCTGTTTGCAGATGACATAATTTTAAAGACCCCACCAAAAAACTTTTAGAACTAATAAATTCAGTGAAATTGCAGTACACAAAATCAACACACAAAAAAAGTAGCACTTCTACATACTAAGAAAACTTTCCAAAAATGAAATCAATAAAATAATCTCATCTACAATAGATACCATCAAATGGAATAAATTTAACCAATAGCGTAAGAGATCTGTACACTTAACACTATAAAACATAGATGAAAGAAACTGAGGAAGACACAAATGGATGAAAAGATATCTAGTGTCCATAGATTGGAAGAATTAATATTGTAAAAATGTCAATACTACCCAAAATGCTATGCAGATTCAATGCAATCCCTACCAAATTTCCGACACCTTTCACAGAAATAGGGGAAATAAACAATTATTTTGTATGAAACCACAAAATTCCCCAAATAGCCAAAGTAATCTTGAGCAAAAAGATGAAAGCTGGAGGCATCACACTTCCTAATTTCAAAACATATAAGACAATTGTAATCAAAATAGCATGGTACTAGCATAAAAATACATGCATAGACCAATGAATGAAATAGAGATCCCAAGAATGAACCTATGCATTTACCATCAATTGATTTTTGACAAAAGTACCAAGACTACACAATGGGAAAATGACAGTCTCTTCAGTAAATGATGTTGGGATAGCTGGATATCCTCATGTAGAAGGAAGAAATTAGACACGCGTCTCATGCCATATGCAAAAATCAACAAAAAATGGATTGAAGACTTAATTGTAAAACTGTAAACTATAAAATATTAAAAGAAAACATAGGAGAAACACTCTATGACATTGGTGTGGACAATGATTTTTTGGGGGTATGACCACAAAAATGCAGACAACAAAAGCAAAAATAGACAAATGGGATTGCAATAAAGCAAAAGGCTTCTGCACAGCAAAGGAAACAACAAACAGAGATAAAAGACAACCTACAGAATGGATAAATGTACTTGAAAAACATACATCTGACAAAGGATTAATATCCAAAATATGTAAGGAACCACACCTCAATAGTAAGAAAGTAATAATAATCCAATTTAAAAATGGACAAAGGACCTGAGTAGTCATTTCTCAAAAGAAGACATACACATGGCAAACAGGTATGTTAAAAATGTTTAACATCACTAATCATCAGGGAAATACAAATTAAAATCACAAGATATCACCTCACACTTGCTACAATGCCTGCTATCAAAAAAACAAAGATAAGTGTTGGCAAAGATGTGGAGAAAAGGGAACTCTTGTATACTGCTCGTAGTCATGTAAATTAGTACAACAGTTTTGGAAAACAGTATGGAGGTTCCTCAAAAAATTAAAAATAGAACTTCCACAGGATCCAGAAATCCTCCTTCTGGGTATAACTCCAAAAGACATGAAATCAGTATGTCAAAGAGACATCTGCACTCTTATGTCTATTGTGGCACTATCACAATAGCTGAGAATCAATCTCAGTCCATTGTCTTAGTCCATTCATGCTGCTATAAAGCAGTACCTGAACCTGAGTAATTTATTTAAAAAAATTATTTGGCTCACAGTTCTGCAGCCTGTGTAAGAAGCGTGGGACCATCATCTGCTTCTGGTACATAACCCAGAAGCTTCCAATTCTGTTAGAAGAGGCATGTCACATGGAGAGAGAGGAAGCAAGAAAGAGGAGGATGTAGCAGGTTCTTTTTAACAACCAGCTTTCAAGGGAAATTATAGAGCAAGAAGTCACTCATTACCTCTAGAATGGCACCAAGCCATTCATGAGGGGTTCACCCCCATGACCAAAACACTTTTCACCTGGCCCCCCTCCAACATTGGAAAGCAAATTTCAACCTATGATTTGGAGGATGCAATATTCCAATTATATTAGCCATCAACTATGAACGGGTAAAGAAAATGTGGTATAAATACACAATGAAATACAATTCCGCCTTTAGAAAGGGGAGAATCCTGTCACTTGCAACAAGTATGAATCGGGAGGACATTATGATAAGTAAAATAAGACAGAAGCAAAAAGACAAACACTTCATGATCTCACTTATAGGTGGAATCTAAAAATGTTGAACTCAGAGAAGCAGAGGGTAGAATGGTGTTTACCAGAGGCTGGGGGTGGGAGGATGGGAGAGGTTGTCAAAGGATACAAAATTTCAGCTAGACAAGAGGTATAAGGTCAAGAGATCTAATATATGTTATGGTAACTGCATTTAATAACAATATATTGTACCCTTAAACATTGCTAACAGAGTCGATTTTAAGAGCTTTCACCACAGGAAAAAAAAAAAAAAAGTGAGGAAATGCACATGCTAATTAGTTTAATTTGGCCATTCCACAACTGATACATATATCAAAATATGTTGTCCACCATAAGTATATACAATTGATACTTGTTAATAAAAAAAGAAAAAAGTGATTTCTTTAATTTTCCAATACTGCACATACACAAGCATGTGTGTATGTGTATACACACACACACACACAGAAACACAGCAAATATAATAATTTGTAAAAGTGAGTTAATATGCTCTATGACTGGAATACAATTATAATTTCCCCCAAATTGCAGCTGAGTGAATTGAGCATGCTTAATGCATGCACTATCTCAGGTTTTTACTCCAAGGTTTCTCCTTGGAGACAGAACAGGGCAATGCTTATCCTCAAAGCCTGAGGCAACCCAATTTGTGAATGTGAGTATGTGTATTTCATAGAAAGCAGAGTAATACGATGAGAATAATTTCTGTCACAGTGCTTGCCTTTCCTAGATTATTATTATGCAATGAAATTTGCTGGTTTCTTATTTTCTATGTGTACACCCATTGCCAAGTAGCCTCCAGGTGCATGAACAATAACAACAAAGATGAGGTGAACAGCAATATTAAGAAAACTACTTGTTGTAGCACTACAATAAACATAGTATGTGAACAGTGGCTTGCAACCTTCACAATACAGCCCCTTTGAGACAGACAAATTTAAAATCATGGTCTGAAACCACATCAAGGACATTCATTGAGAAGAGCTCTGTTGGATTCACAAACAAGTTTTCAAAGAAAATAGTCATTCCTTCATTTCACTCTGGATAAATCTCGGAGCCATTATCAGAACTGTAAGAACTAATGTTAATTGCAAAGTGATGGCACCGAGACAGACATTGTCACAAAGCTGGCCATCAGGCAAACTTTGAAAAACTTGTGAGAGGAATGTTAAACTGAACCCTGGAATCAGTCCAAAAAAAAAAAAAAAAAAGGCTCCAGACTGGGCGTGGTGGCTCACACCTGTAATCCCAGCACTTTGGGAGGCCAAAGCAGGCAGATCACGAGGTCAGGAGTTCAAGACCATCCTGGCCAACATGGTGAAACCCCATCTCTACTAAAAATACAAAAATTAGCTGGGCGTGGTGGAGCGTGCTTGCAATCCCAGCTACTCGGGAGGCTGAGGCAGGAGAATTGCTTGAACCAGTGAGTTGGAGGTTGCAGTGAGTTGAGATCACACCACTGCACTCTAGCCTGGTGATAGAGCGAGACTCCATCTCAAAAAAAAAAAAAAAAAAAAAAAATGCTCCAGCACAGGGACTACATGTAGCTGGCATTTTGAAAATTTTGGCTTTTGCAGGCAACCCATTTTGTCAGCAATATTTACTGAGACCCCACTGTATGTTGAATGTTATAAACCATAGCATATAAGAGAATGAAATAAAAGCTATTGTGATGTCTATTGACAGTTAAAGAAACACTGACACCTAAAGATAAACATTAGTTGGGATCCCCCACATCTAGAATTTGTAGCCAGAGGCAAGGGAAGGTCATTTACAGACCTACAACAAATATGTCCACTAGAAAGAAGTGATAAAAAGGCATCCTGATAATGCCCATACCAAAAAAGACAAAATTCTTAAAATTTAATGCAAAGAAATGGCTCAGTATATATTCCCAATTGTATGTGCATTTTGTGTGTATAAACTGCAATTTTCAAACTGCCAATTACATGTTGGCCTGTACTGGGTACTTGATGTTTAACTTCGGAGTCCTGTTCTAATTTTTTTCTCATAAAACCTCCACATTATTATTATTATTATTATTAAAGCATGAAAAAGAGGCTAGACAGTCCTCTATGATTATTGGGATCTTCTCTAGTTCCTTACAAAAAAAAAAGTGTTGTGCTACAGTGTTCTTATTTCTCATGCCGATGGAAAGAAATCTTGAAGACATAGTCCACTTAAGAGAAATTAAGGTTCTGGGAAAGTCCCTTAGCTACAGTGAGAGATATGACAGATATTTTTCCTCTTTTATTTCTTCAATTAAATTTGCAAAAGGGTTAGGAAAATATATATATATATATATATAATGGGGCTAGATGAGAAAGCTGTGTGCTGTTCATGACAATTCTAAATCCAGTCACTAAAACAGATGGAAATAAAGGGAACAATTGAAACAAGAAACCCACTTCCTGATCTTTAACTCTACTTTCCATTCACATGGGGACTTAGGCATACAAATTAATGAAGTAAATTCTCATAAAATTAAAAAGACAAATATCAAAAAGTAAACATTCCAAAGGCATACAGAGGACTGAGAGACGTTTTGCATGTGAAGTCCAAAGTTGGAAGTACCCTCAGTTAATTAACAGATCTGTAAATACACTTCAACTGCTGAAGCAGCCTTAAATATCTTAGTTTATCTTCAAGTTTATTTTAAACTACTCTGGTAAGCTCTATATTATGAACAAAACACATCACAATTTCTGTATCACAGAGATCAGAGGAAGATACAAAATTCATTAGAAGGAAGCATGTGTATTCAAAACTCCTAAGTACTCTACTTGTGATTATCTCACCTCCAGAGATAAAGAAGAGCGAGTATCCAGTTGCTTCTAGAATTGCAAGTTTTGTGATAAGAAAGCAGATGTAACAGCCTTGTAATCATTACTGCCTACCAGAAAATGTGTTAGTTGCTCTAGCTGCTAAATTTCACTAAGAAAAGAATTACATCAATGTGAAATAAAACCTTGCTTCAATGTAACTGTTTTAGAGGATATAAAGTAACAAGAAGCTGGCCCTGGTCTCTGGGGAAATGATCTGAAGGGAACTCTTGACAGGACTAAAACTTGGTCACAGACTGAGGCTAAAGCTGTATACATCTTTGTTGTTTCAAATGATGCCTTGAGACTCAGTTTGACTTCTCAGCTTTCCCTCAAAAAACACTCTACTGGCCTGACGCAGTGGCTCACGCCTGTAATCCCAGCACTTTGGGAGGCCGAGGTGGGCGGTTCAGGAGGTCAAGAGGTTGAGACCATCCTGACCAACATGGTGAAGCCCTGTCTCTACTAAAAATACAAAAATTAGCTGGGAGTGGTGGCACGCATCTGTAGTTCCAGCTGTTTGGGAGGCTGAGGCAGGAGAATTGCTTGAACCAGGGAGGTGGAGGTAGCAGTGAGCTGAGATCGCGCCACTGCACTCCAGCCTGGTGACAGAGTGGGACTCTGTCTAAAAAGAGAGAGAGAGGGAGAGGCATGTGGGGTGAGAGAGAGAGCAAGAGAGAGAGAGACACCCTACTTGCCATAGGTCTTAGTATTAGTCAACCAGCTGAATTCATGATTGTAACAGTATATTGCCTTATATCCAATGGTCACAAAAATGGAAGCATTGCAAATTGGTGCCAGAATTAGACATCTGTTGTGTTTTTCTGCCCAATTTACTTTTAACTGCTGAGGAACTACCTTCCCTCCTCCTATCAGTTCTTGCAAAACAAAATTTTTGTTCATTGAATACACTGCAAAATTCTAAGGCTTATCTTGACTAATTATTCTCAGATTTTGCCAAAACAGACCCTTAGTACATGAACGTTTAAGGTATAATGAACGTTCTGTTGCATATCATCTGACTTATGCAATTCTTTCTTCCATTGCATCTAAGTTTTATTTTTGGAGTCACGCCTTTCATAATATCTGATTTAGTTCTTTTATTTAGGATGTTGGTTTTTAATTCTTAATCTGTTATTTGACCTCAATCACAAATTCTTGAGAGTTATCTATTTAAAACATATTTTTAATTTTAATAAGAGAGACTAATTTCTGATATGGTTTTATAATCACTACATTATGTAGTATAATTCAAGCATGTATACCTTTATGTACTCCTTTAGATCAACATAGATAAACACATTAAATGCATTATTAAGTAGATGCAAGGATTCCTGGTTGTTGGTGGAATAAAATTGTTCATAATTATTATTTCCTATGTAAAGATAATAATGTCTGGCCTGTGAATTAGCTTCTTTATTAATCCTATAAGAAAATCATTGGCATAGTCAACATACATATTACGAATGGATCCAACATATTAATGGTAGCAATAATCTTCCTAACATTAATCTCTGATTGAACACCATATAGTCATCGTGCTCCATTACTGGTTGTAACCCATTTGATTGAACAAAATTTAAAATTTTTATCCTTATTAGAAGATACTGAAGTCATTGGCAATTAACATATACCTATGCTGTGGATACTGGAATGACAGTCTTTCTGCAAATTATTTGCCACCCACTATCAACAGTTGATAACAGTTCTTCAAAATCACTGAACTGCCCCTTTATTATTTCTCCCGTAGCTGTTAGCCTCTCTCTATCCTATTACAGTCGTCATTATGGATTTTAGTGCACTGTGTTCCATACCCTTAACCCCTCACTTGATCATATGCTCTTTAAGGGCAGAGACTAAATTTATAAACAAAGCCTAGCACTGTGTCTTTGATTTTACAGGTGCTTAAAACATCATTGTTAAAATGGGGAATCCTTCTCCAAAGTATAGCAAAATGAGTGTGCTGAAGCTTGGTGTAATAGAGAAAGGAAGAATCTTATCATCAATTATCCTGAGAAAATGTTAGATTTATTAAAAGTATATAATAAACTTTGTAACTTTAGAATTTACCATGCTTTAATTGATAAATGTATGGCACGTTTGTCAATCACCTAATGTGGTGGATCACCAAGGGATAGGAGAACTTGTTGTAGCTCACAGTATTTCTCTAATTTATTTTGCCATCATATTGCCATCATATTTCTTCAGACTGCTTCCAAGGACCGAGTTTCAAAGACTTCATCTGGGGAAATATAGTGCAGTGGTCAAGAATATGGAATTTGGAACATGGGCTGTGTTCAATCTATCTCTGCCACTTACTAGCTGTGAAACCTTATGTAAATTATTGAACTGAACCCTAATATAGCCCTAATGAGATTCATAATATTTAAAATAAGAATCAAAATAGCTACAAATGATTATACTGTAAGGACCACACATCATAATATATGTGAGGTATTTATCATAATGTCAAATATTTAAAGCATACTAATATTTTTTGAAAATTTTTAGTTGAATCGATTTGATCTTATGAGTTATCTTAGTATTATTTATTCCTGGCTCTTAGCTTTCCTTTCTACTCTGCCAGTCTTCAATTGGAATTTTTTTTTTCCCCACAAATTGAGACCTGTGTTAAGGAACCTTGCAGTTAATAGCTAAGCTCCAAGGGCATACATAAATCAAACCCAAGCAAAAAGGCTTTACCGTGGGAACTTTAAAATACCCTTTAAAAAATGTGACTCTGTGGAACTTCTCACGATATTTCAGTTCTTTAGGTTGCTAACCAAATCAAGCTCCTTCCTCATATAGAACAGTGTTTTGTTTTCCTTATGGACCATTATTTCCATTGTTTGACCAAAGTTCACCTCATTAGTTTACCCTTAGTCAAAGAACAAGCCTACTGTCAAATATACATTCCAATGACTATGCAAGCTCTTATTAGACTGGCTCTCTCCTTTGCAAAAGGTATTGAAGAAAATGTGCTTTTCTCTGGTTATTTTCAGAAATCCTCCTTTTGTTTCACAGACAATTCTTTTTAATTTTGGTCTTTTGTGCATGTGCAATAGCAGGCTTCATCCAATCAAGGGACAGCTTTCCTTCACTAGGTTATCAACTACAGCCAGAGTGAAGGGCTATTGTCTGGCCATGGGCCTGACTTATACAATTTGCATGCTGCCTAATTCCAATTCTGTTCTATTGTACTGCTGTGCCTTACCTGCTTCTCAGCTGGAAGAAAAGTCAACCAAATGCAGCAGTGGCTCAATCAATGCAGAACCACAAAACCATGTCTAAACAAAAGGTCATAATGTGAGCTCAAAGGCTTTGAAAGTAATCTGCAGAGGAAAACGAAAACATACGTAAACATACATAGAAAACGTTTTTCCTTCTTAGTGCTGCATTCTCTTTGCTCTATCCTCCTCACACAGTAACCCTCTTCTTGAGCAAAGTAATACCCATCTATCAGCATGATGACTTCCCATTTGTGGTGAATTGAAAACAAGCAACTGCAATAAAGAGAATAGTCACAGAAGAATATAATTCAGCAGGTGAAAAAAGTCTTTCCCAAAATGAACAGGAGGTGCCAGCAAAAGGAGAGATACTGTAGAAAGAAAAGAAGCATGTCACAAGCTCTGTTTCTTATTCCCAGGATCTTTTGACATTGAGGTTTTTTTGCTATAATCAACATGTAAAGCAGACCAAATTAGATAAACAACAATACCATGGGAAAGCAGCATTTGTTTGCAAAGGAATAGATTTTAACACCAGCTGCAGCAGCAGAGGGATCACTTAATAGAGGGAAACAGAGAAATCGTCCAGTGAACACTTAGTCTAGGAAATGACAACAACCAATATTTTTCCTCTGCAACTGCATCAGCCATTTACAGGTGTTCATAAACTGCAGGCTTTTTGTACATCATTATCACATTCCAGGAAAGCAAAATAGCAGCCATGTTCTATGTTGCCCAGAATCTGACACAGCAAGAAAGGACTGGAAATACCTAGATAGGGCACTAAAAACATTCAGAAATACAATTTGGGGTGGTAAAACTTCTGTAATTTGAGGCCTGAATGTTGGACACATCTAGGCAATGGTGACAGAAATGCTTTGTCACTGATAGATCCATTCTAATGCAAAGGAATAAAATGATGAATCTGAGATGTATAAATGTAGACAAAGGTAAGATGCTGATTAATTCATTCTGGAAATATATATATTGAGTGCCTACTGCCATAGTAAGTGCTGGAAAGTCAATGTATGGTCAGCTGGGTTTAAATCAGTACTTGGAGAGTTAAGTGGTTTTCTTTACCAACCTCACTTGACTATAAATTCTAGTCAATATTAGTGGATGATATAGTTTTCGGAGTACACAAGAGAACCTGAATAAGAACAAAGATAAGGCTTTACTAATACCCTAGTGTGGCAAGCCTGGTTTCTAATACCACACATAATAAAGTTATATCCATATTTTACAGGGAGAGAGAGAGAGAGAAACAAAGAGACAGAGAAAAGATATAACAATTGAGAATTATATTTAAGTATTTAATCCATAAAATATTGAATTTTCTGGTATAAATTATTCTGATTGTCATTAATTCAGCAGGTTAAAAATATCTTTCTTGTCAATATTCCTTGTGGTACATCTCCAAGGATGATAATTTCTACTTATTCCATCCCTGTATGAGCATTGCACTCCCAACATACTCTTAAAGAAGCTGAGCTATGTCCCAGCTACTCGGGAGGCTGAGGCAGGAGAATGGCATGAACCCGGGAGGCGGAGCTGGCAGTGAGACGAGATCGTGCCACTGCACTCCAGCCTGGGAGACAGAGAGAGACTCCATCTCAAAAAAAAAAAAAAAAAAAAAAAAAAAAAAAAAAAAAAAAGAAGCTGAGCTATGTAACCATCGATATACAGAATATGAGGGATCAGAGTTTGGCTGTGATTTCTGAAGAATGCTACACATGTCCTACTGATGTATACATAGTGTCTCAAGATGACTGTTACTTGGATTGAACCTGGTCCTAATTCTAGCATGTAAGCACTTGATTTGATTCATGAAAGAATCCAGTGTGCACTGAAGAAATGTTCTTTCTTCCCTTCTATCTTTTCCAATATATTTCTATGATAGTCATCATCTCATTTTCAGGCAGCTTAATTGACTGCATTCTAGTTTCAGGTTTTATTGTATCTCAAGTGAACAGTAAAACTATTGCATACAACTCTTCGAAAAGCCAAAATGAAGTCCGATCGAGTTGTATATTCATGTCAAGTTTCAAGCACGTCAATTCTTCAGACAGTAATTAATTTGGCTCAGAAGTTCATTTTACTTTGACAACATTGCATATCTTCTATTCTTCTGAAAATATGCTGATCTTGTGAAGCAAGTAATTTGTAGTTTCACCAGTCTCTTCTTGTGGAAGAAATGTATCATGAGGCCATTCACCTATAGAAATCCTTTCTATATCAGGACACCAAGGTCTCCCTAGGGGTCCAAAGCTTCACAATGCAGCCCCTTAGCATTCCATGAACTCATTATGATATGTATCATATAGTTCAATTGCAAAACAAAGTCATATCCAAATTAGGCAAAGCCTCAAATGCAGAAACAGACAGACACATGATGAGGTAAAAATCCCATATATGCCTCTCTCTTTTTTGTCCCCATATCTCAACCAAAGTGTTAGTATAATTTTATTTACTTATTCTCCCTACAGATACAGATCCAACGCTATTCTCAATACATATCATTTCCTTGCAACACATTGCAAATCCCTTTGACAAACGGATTACCTTTCAGTACAAAAAGCAGATGTCCTATCTATTCTCTTGTACAAAGCAGCTGTTGTCTTAATTGAGAGGCTAGATTTCCGTGCAATCTCAAACAAAGTTCTGGAATGGTATAAGAGGGACCTGAAGAAGGGATTTAAAATCTCTGGAGGGCCAAAACTCCATTCCAGAACAAATGAATAAGTAAATGAATAAACACACATATATATCTTAAGTGAATAAATGAATGATCAAACACACATATTTATGCTAGCCAGTTTTATTAAAATGATTTCACAACCATGTACAGCAACAATGTACCTTAACCTTTTGTTTTGGACAGAAGGCAAACACATCCAAACGACAAACCAGAACAGTACAACGTGTGTGACTCCCCTGTCATCCAGGCGCTTTTTGTTTACCATGAATGAGGTTTTGCATATCTACTATTATCATCATGCACGCCTTGCACAGCATTTTACAGATCAAAATATGATTTCACTTATAGTATCTCATTTATACTTGACAGCCCACTGAGAAGCAGAGGGGCAAAAGATATACTTCATGTTTTACAAATGAAGAAACAAAAAAAATTCTTTCTTTTTTTTTTTTTTTTTTTTCTGAATTCACCCTATAAAGCATATACTAAAATAAAGTCTTCTGATTCTTGAGTTAATACCTTTCACTTAACTCATATTTTGGAAGAGAACTGAAAGATAAGTCCAGTGGAGCTTGGACAGCCTTGGGTATTCCTAGAATATCTTTTGTTTGCTACAGCAATATCTTTATTAAAGTTAATGTACCCATATTATAATACACCAAAAATTGGAGGTAGGGTTGAGTCATGAAAATGGCCAAATATATCCAAGGAGTGAGATAAGACACTTCAAGAAATCATTCATATTCCCCAACAACCGGGCTGGCAATTGAGAGGAGACATAGGATGGCAGGAAGGTCTCAAAGTTTAAAGTCAAACTAATCATTACATCAAAAAGGCAGATATTAGCAGGAATTAACAAATCAAATAACTCAATTTATAAGATTTATACTTTTTAAAAAAAAATTGAGTGCATCTAAAAATAGAAGTATCTCTGATTTCTAGTCTTGGTAGTGCAGTCAAACTTGTCTGACACTTTTTTTTTTTGACCCTGGAGCGAAGGTGCAGTTGCTTGGGGCCACATAACTGCTTTACCTACAGTGGAGGACTGAGTCAGCGGGCTTATCTTCCCACACAACACAGTCAGGATGAGCAAGCCCCAGGCATGTCCCCATTTTTTTATCTCCCAGGCAGCACTGCACTGCCAGGCGTGCAGCTCCCTTGTCTCCAGCCAGTTCCTGGAAGCACGGTGACAGGTAATTATAAGAGCTAAATAGGCTTGGCATTGTCATTTTCAGAAATTGCTTGCAAAGCACACAAACTCTGCTTGCTGCACTCCCCCTACTTCAACATCCAAGACAAATTAAAAGGATTTTTATTTGGAATTTTATATTCCACAAACATTTTGTGACTATTTTTCTCCCTACAGAGAACTTACATCTGCTCTGAGTAGGAGTTTATTTATTTTTTCCTTTTAAACCAAGCTGTTTAGTGTGGCTGACCAACAGTTCAGGTTATTACAGCCAATTAAAAATTAAAAATGGAGAGGCTTCAGCTCCAGGGATGCAAGAGATAATGGAGAAGTTTCCATTCATCATGCTTACAAAGTTTTCCCAGGAAGGAATTTGTTTCTTAGGCTGCCATGTTAGATTTGAACAGCTTTTCCATTTCCTGAGGTCTGTTCATTTAGATAACAATTCACTCAGATTTCTCTACTCCTGTGTTGAAGTGTGGGAAATATTATTATTATATAGTACTTGGAAACATATAGTTCAACCTAAAAGAGCAGAAATGCCTCATACTGCCTTTAGTCAGTTTATTTTTATTAAGGGGAAGGATGTTGTTGACTTCTATACAATTGTCCTTTTAGGATTCATCTTTTATATTTGCTGGCTTCTACAGTTTTAACTTAAACAATCATGAAAGAGCTATTTTCTTATGCCCTCCATATCTTAACCTTTGAAATGTACATATCTCACAGTTGTCAAACACAGATTTCTGTTTGTGTTCAAGAAGAGAGTAATATTCTTCTTTATTGCCTTTTATTCCAACTCAACTGCTTTCATCGCTCTACCTGCTCAATAATTTCATCATATAGCTCAGTACTCCAAAGTGGTAAACCCAAATACAGCAACGAAGACATTGTCAATTCTAATTTGGGGAGTTTCTGATCTTAAATCCCAAGGGTGTCTGCATAGCACTTAAACTTGTAATGGAGTGATAAACACTGCTTTTATTTTCAGTTTTTTTTTTTTTTTTTTTTTTTGGTAATCCAAGTCTGGGACTTCCAGTTATAATAATGTATATACTGGTTCAGTGTGAAAAGACTTATACATTGGAATTGGTGTCCAGAGGTCAGTTCAATAGGAGAGTCAGAGAAGCAGGAAGATTGTCAAATTCAGACATATGCCTGAGAGGATTCTGGTAATTTAGTTTGCCGCCTGAGCATCTAATCATTTATTTAGCTCTCCTGAGAGATTTCATAACGTTTTCATTTGCTATTTTGCAATTGGAGTTTTTCCACAGAGCTTCTGGATGGGGGCGGGAAAGATCAGAACTAGTTAGTATCAACAAATGTTAAAGTATCTCTTCTGGGTACTTAAAAAATAAATTGCATTCAAAAACAGGAAACAGATGAGGAGAAAAGACATGGAATGCTGAGTGGGAAAATGGAAAGATAATGCTGCATGCATTTGCATAAAGGCACCCACTTCTCATTGTGAATAGTATATCAAATAGGGCGGGGTGAAACAATTAATGTAATAGCATTTCAGAGACTAACAAAGGCAAGAGTCCAAGTCTCCTGCAGTTTAAATAGACTAGAGTGTGTATTCCCCAGTAGACTAAATAATAACTTGTTGACGCCAGATCTACAAGGATAATGCTAATGGGGTCAGATAGAAGAACTTTCATTGAAAACATGACTTGCCCTGCTGGAAACCAGAGAGGAGAGTTCAGAGGGTGACCACTACCACCTGCCTTCAGGGTTACTGGATAAGAATCTCTGGGTTGTGTCTACTCTACATGAAAATGCTTGATTAAAGGAAATCTCCAAATCAACACTAGCTGGGCCATTCCTCTCTGACAAATGTTATAAAGTTTCTTGGGAATTTGGGAAATTCAAACTGCAGGGCTTCCACTGTGAGACAGATGGGGTCTGGCTAATTCGATTCTCATCAGGTGGACAGCACTCTTGTGAGCAGAGATGGTATCACAGTTTAGAGGATGTAAAGCGTCCTCTTCTTTTGAAAACCCCTTCTTGTGATGGTGTCAGAACCTATCATGCCATCACTCCCTGTCTCAGACCAGTTTTCCTTTCCTCTGGACACATGGGAAGCACTGGGATCCTAACTCATTCTGAAGTTGCTTACATCACCTCTAGGCTGCTGGACCAACCCTCCTCACCTGCCTACAATTCCAAATACGTGTACCAAGTGCTTTCTGGCCACCTTTTCTGACAGTCAGCAAAACCTCCATGTCTATGTACCTGAAATCCAAGGCATCACATCCTACACAAAAGCATGTATTTTCTGACTCTCATACTGTTATTACTGGATCCCATGCTTCCAGTGATAGATGCAGAGAAATTTGGGTTATCTTTTGACCCTTCTCTGTCCTCTAAAAATCACATCTGATAAGTTTGAATGTCTTTCCATTTTACCTTTCAAAGAGATTTGTCTGTTCATTCTTATCTGTGCCATTCTTTCTGTTGCCTGATTTACCTTTTTAAAGTAGAATGTGATGATGTTAATGCCTTGCTCTACATCCTGAATGGGACCTACAGAGAAAGTCCCATCTACTTCAATTTTATTAAATCCCTATTTGGTACATTTCCAGCCTCATCTCTCACGATAGCCCTCACACACTGTTATGGGCTGAATTGTGTCCCCCCAAAATTTACATGTTGAAGCCCTAGCCCCTAGTACTTCAGAATAACTGTATTTGAAGCATAAACCTTTATAGAGGTGATTCAGTTAAAGTGAGGCTGTTAGGATGAGCCCTAATCCAATCTAATTCAATCTGATTTGTATTTTCTTTTCTTTTTTTTTTTTCTGGTGATAGAGTCTTGCTCTGTTGCCCAGGCTGGAGTGCAGTGGTGCAATCTTGGCTCACTGCAACCTTTGGCCTCCTGGGTATCTTAGTAGAGGTGGAGTTTCACCATGTTGGCCAGGCTGGTCTCGAATTCTTGACCTCAGGTGATCCACCCATCTCAACCTCCCAAAGTGCTGGGATTACAGGCGTGAGCCACTGTGCCCAGCCAATTTTTATTTTTTATTTTTTATTTTTATTTTGTATTTTTTGAGACAGAGTCTCTGTCATCCAGGCTGGAGTGCAGTGGGGTGATCTTGGCTCACTGCAACCTCTGCCTCCCAGATTCAGGTGATTCTCTTGCCTCAGCCTCCAGAGTAGCTGGGAATACAGGCACCCACCACTATTCCTGGCAACTTTTTGTATTTTTATTAGAGATGGGGTTACGCTATGTTGGCCAGGCTGATCTTGAACTCCTGACCTCAGGTTATCTAACTGCTCTGCCTCCCAAAGTGCTGGGATTACAAGCATGAGCCACCGTGCCCGGCCTTGACTTATCTCTTCATAGGAAAAGAAGACCAGGGCCCAGATATGCTTGTGCACCAGAGGAAAAGTCATATGCAGGCATAGGGAGAAGACAGACATTTGCAAGTCAAGAAAAGAGAGCTCGGAAGAAACTAACCCTGCCAACACCTTGATCTTGAACTGCCAGCCTCCAAGCTGAGAAAATAAATTGTTGTTTAAGCCACCTAGTCTGTCATATTTTGTTATAACAACTCTAACAAACAAAGACAAACACTTTGAAACTTAATAACATTGTAGTATTTTCCAGTTACAGAAACATTATTCCAATATTTTCTGCTCACCATTTTGTACATTCTTGCTGATATTTAATGTTTCTCTCTGTCTCTGAATTTGATGTACTCTTAAATAATTAGCTCAAATGTTCCCTTCTTTCTGAAAGTTATCTCAGATTCCTGAACTTGGAGATAACCCTTCTTCTGGTCACCAATAGCACTTTATTTTTAACTCTAATAAAGTAACTACCACAGCCCAACACATACTACAGTCATAGGTATACCTGTCATTTTTTTAGTGCACTTCCAGCCCTTAAAAGCAAGTGCCTTCTGTGACACCATTAGAGCCTCCATAGTGCCTTGAACCATGCTCTGCACACAGGAATTGGGACTGTAATTTCCATTATGGAAAAGGTCATGTTTACCTTATTCATCATCAAGTTTCCAACATCAGCACAGTGCCTATACAAAAACAGTGTTTAGGTCAGGCACGGTGGCTCATGCCTGTAATCCCAGCACTTTGGGAGGCTGAGGCGGGCATATCACCTGAGGTTGGGAGTTCGAGACCAGCCTGATCAACATGGAGAAACCCTGTCTCTACTACAAATACAAAATTAGCCGAGCGTGGTGGGGCATGCCTGTAATCACAGCTACACTGGAGGCTGAGGCGGGAGAATTGCTTGAACCCAGGAGGCGGAGGTTGCAGTGAGCGGACATCGCACCATTGCACTCCAGCCTGGGGAACAAGAGCGAAACTCCATCTCAAAAAAAAAAAAAAAGCAGTGTTTAGTATTTGTGGCGTGAATGTGCTCAAGTAAATTTATTAAAATGAAGCTTAGAAAACATGCAGTTAAATTTCTTCCCATTCAAGCAATGAAACTGATTTATAGAGAGCATAGTGCCTACCTTTTACTCTGCTAGTTAATCAATAGTCATCTAGCTAGTGCTACAGATTGCATATCCTCAGTCCATGGCTCTTTTCATAACACGGTATTGTCCTCCTGGAGTAATAGGACCCTATGAAAAACTTAGTGTATTCTTATGGAAGAAAAACAACATGAAATCATTAACATGTCGTTTTTAAAATTGTATTAGATACTTATAAGAGTGCAAAGTCTTGAGAGAATGGGACCCGGATAATCGAATATATGAAAAGTGACATATTAAATGATAGAAAATGTAGATTGATGCCTGACCATTTACTCAATTATGGTTCTTCAGTGAGATATCACAGCTTGTCAGGAGTAAGCAAAAAGACATTAGGATAGCAAGGAATGTTTTACTGTGGTGTGTGCATTTCTGTGTATGTGTGTATATATGCATGCATGCATGCTATGACAAAGAAGCACTGAAAATTGAGTTCAGGAAGACAATGGGGAGGATAAGAAGTGCTCTGATGACAAATTCAAATTACTTCAAGTTTTATCCAGCAATTGTTGTGGTATAGTGTTGACTCAGACCATAAAGAATATCCTGAAATTTCAAATTCCATTAGGTCAAGGTCTTTAATTGCTAATATATTTGCAATAGAACTCACTTTAAGATAAAGATGTGTTTTTCAACAGTTAATAAGAGTGACACTTTATCTAGTGCTCTCCCTCATTATGCAAGGTTTATCATCCTCTGCACCACTGATTTTTGGGTTCAGATCATTCTTTGCTGTGGGGTGTGTCCCATGCATTGTAAAGTGTTTAGCAGCCTCCTTGGCCTCTACCCACTACATGCCAACAGGACTTTCTCCCAGTTGTTTCCAGTCATTAACAAGTCTTCCCTGGGGGATAAAATTTCCCTGAATGGACAGCCACTGTTCATAACAGATAAGCTTTTTTGAGGTTCTGTTGTTTAAGGCAGGCTGACTACTCTTACCAACACACACACACACACACACACACACACACACATCCAGTGGCTGAACATAACAGTTTATTTCTTGCTCTAAAAAGAGTCTAATATGGGTCTGGATTGTAAGGCTTGTCTCATGCCATGATGAAGGTTACTTGGGCCCTGCCACTTTCGTGTTTGCCCTGACCATTGGCACACAGTTAGCAGGTGGAAAAGAGCTGAGAAGAACATGGCTGGTAGATTTCCACTAGATAGGCCTGGACCTGGAGCACAAGCTATCCATCCACATGCCTAGTGAAATGGGGACTGGTGACTTTGTTGAAACTCAGTCACAAAGCCTCATTTAATTGCAAGGAAATAAAAAATAGAGTGCAGCTCTGTGGAACAAAATGGAAATATTTTGGTGCAAAAGTAATTGCGGTTTTGCCATTACTTTCAATGGCAAAAACCGCAATTAACTTTTGCACCAACCTACTAATTTTAGTATTATAGTTTCCTTTTTATATTTAATAATAATTTTTTAAAATTTGTGTTACATTGCATTTCTGCTGAATATATTACAGATGAGGGTGCTGTGGGCTTGCATTGGGCTCAGGAAGTCATTTGTTAGGAGTAAAGGACTCTCCACAGTATGCTTCAGTTAGTTTTCTTAGTCTCTGAATCACGAATGACCTGAGAGAAAGAGACTATCGTTAATCACATTTTGATCCATTTATATAGTAGGCCAAATGTGAATTAAGAGGTACTTAAATAAATAAATGTATATTTCATAAAAGTTCTTATGTGGCTTCTCTGAGATGATATGTACTTTTAAAAATCATCCAACTTTGGAAGATTTAAACTTAAAAACAAAACATGGATTATAACAATGAACAGCCCTTCTTACGTGCAATAGACTTTTATGTTCTAAAGAAGGCAGGAGATTGAATCTTTTTTGTAATTTTTGTTTTTTTCTTACTGGGAATACTGGGAAATGATTTGCACTGTTCATGGAACACAAATACATAAAAGGGTTGGCTGGAATGGAAAGAGTTCTGTTTATCACCATGGGGCAGCATAAAGCTAGCACATCACACAATGATCAGATCTGTCATTCCAGGCCCATGATGTCTGTACTTTGCATGCTCTAAGAATGAGCTGGCCATAGATAAGCTATCTTTCTTCCACTTTATTTTTGGACACCATCTACCCTTAGGATTACATCTTACCCCAGAGCTGTTTTTCAAACTGTTTCCTCTCAATTCAACACATAGTATCGAGAAAAATCTATTCAAAAACATATACCTATGCCATGGAGTGATGCAAAAACACCAACTCTGCTCTCTGGGAAAGAGAGTCATTGCAAACAGCGAACCACATTTAATGTGATAGAACAGAACAGCCCAATTATAGCAGCTTTCAGATACTATAGAGTGCAGGTGATGGAATAATTAAGTTTAATTGGGGGGCTATTATCAAATGACTCAGAGAAGAGTTTCAGTGGAACCTTGAAGGGTATATGACTTTTAATAAGCTGGAGATAGAGAAAAGATAATTGTAGGCTACAGGAATAGTTTGATCAAAGGTGCAGAGGTGTTTTTGTGTATCTGATGTGTTCAGGTAGGGCTGACAAGGTGGGAACAGAATATTTAAGACACAGCACAGCCAAATGTCGTGAACCAAAGACAATCTTGCTCACGCTAGTTCCACTGTACTTGTTCAGTCTCATATCGTCTACTTTAAATATGCTCTAAATGAACTGTGCTCACCCTCATACTCATAGTTTTCCTCATATATTTTCACACAAACAAGAAGTGTCCTGTCTTCTAAATCTACATTTAGACAACTTCAGTGTCACTTCTCCTTACAGTTTTTCCCTTTGATGCTGACTTCTTTTTATCCACCCCTTGCCCAAGATTCACATACATTCAGTACTTTCTTCCTAGATTTTCTAACATTTAGAGGCAAATACAGTCATGCCATATATTCTCTCATTTCTGCA
Organism: Gorilla gorilla gorilla; assembly: GCF_029281585.2. Taxonomy (NCBI): domain Eukaryota; kingdom Metazoa; phylum Chordata; class Mammalia; order Primates; family Hominidae; genus Gorilla; species Gorilla gorilla. The sequence continues at coordinate 41,710,006 of NC_073235.2, read as the reverse complement.
TGTGTGGTGTGGTTCATGCATTTACTGAACTATACATGGACAAAAACCATGATTTACACTTACTGACAGTATCTTTCATATCTAATAATGTAATCAACATATAATTGCTTCACTACAAACTTTTAACTAAATAGGTCAGTATTTCGAGATGACAATATCAACCTTGGGATTTAATTGCAACTTTAAGACAGCAGCCAAAAAATAATACATAACTTTGGCAAATATTCACCTTTCCATTTAGCATTTAGTATGGTTTAAATGCATCACTGAATGTCCCTCTACCCATTGTATATCTTTTTTGACATACAAGAAGGGTCTGCATATATAATTTATTCTCTTTTTCTAGAAAACTCCATTGCCACCCAGAGGAAATACTGAGAGAGATATTTCACAAGGGGAAGGGGATCCCATTCTCTTCAATTCATGGAATGCATCTAAAACCTCTGAAATTATAACAAGCAAAGAATTGTTTTAAAATAGAACCCAGACTAAGAAAGAATTAAAGGGCAAATAGAGTTTTGCTAGTTCTGTCTACGCAGTAAGTCAAGTTTCACTTGCAGAGAAATATTTGTGGCAGAAAGTTTAGGTAATGATTAAATATGTAAAATTTGGAGCTGTTCTGCTAGAATTTAAATTCTGATTCTGCCTCAGTTTCCTCACCTGCAAGATGAGTTATAACACATAGTAGAAGTAACACCAATAAATTCTAACTTGTAGAGCTGTGAACTGAGTCAATATAGTCAAAATGCTTAGACCAGTGTCCAGCACAAAGCAAACCTTTCTTAAGTATTACAGGAATCTCTAGGCCAATGGAATTCATTTGTGAGGAGTTTAAACAATTCTAAAACCTAGGATTTCTCCTTAACTTTTTTTTGCCTATTTGGTCCAAGTGAGTTCCTTGTTCATAATAAATGAACCATGCCTATGCTTCATGTGAATAAAGGGTTGAATAAATGGTTGATATGAAAAATAATTTTGGGCAAAGATCACAGAATTTCACAATTCTGGAATGGTGAAAGAACTAATGAAGCATGTAAGGAGTTCACTAAGGACAAAAATAAACTCCAAATTAAAATTGCAGAGAACCAGCCAGAATGTAGGTTTGACCTACTTTGTGTAATAATTCTACTTTATTTTCAAAACCACAAATTATAGACTTCCCCGTCTTGGAGAGTATTTGATTGATAAAATTAAATAAAATTTCTAAAATTTCTGGTCAATATTAATTCTCAGGGAGTACTTTGCACATCAGTCACATGTGCAGAGACGTCTTTTCCAATCAGGAAAATAAAGGCCTTAACAAGAATTTGGCAGTTATGGTAATAAATAGGATTGGTCCACTCTGAGCTGCTCTAAAGACTTCTTGCATGTGTGAGAGTAATTGCGAATAATGTCTCCTTTAGTCCAGAAAAAAAAAAAAAAAAAAAAAAAGAAGCTCTTCCTGAAGAGTCCTTAAAAGACTTAAAAGGTACCTGACGGACTGAGCTCAGCATATTCTCAAGGAATTTATAGACATCTTCGAAATTCAGGGATGTAATAATGAGATGACCCAGTTACTTTTCTTCTCTTAATATCATGTAATAAAATACTAGATTGGAGTCGAATTTCTCTAGTGCTTACAATTGTTTAATTTATAACTAAAGGAGACAAAAAATAACTTCCTATTTTCAAGCTGTTGCAGAAAACAACACTGAATTGGGTTCACTGAAAACTTGCTTTTTAAAGAAAATAGCAGACATCAATATACTAATTAATACAATTTAAAAACTACCAGTTGTGGGAATTTAATTGTATATGAACATTTCTCTGAACATATACATGAAAGTCCACATGGTGGGGACAGGCCCTAGAACCAGTAGCTTTCTTAACATGGGAAAGGCAAAAATTTCAATTAATTTATCTACTTATAACTATTAAAAGATGACTGTTTTAATAGGACTGTCCACAGTGTTGTCATTCCTTTCAAAATTAGAAAACAGTAATAAAAATATGCATTGCTGCCTCAGCAGCTTAAGGGGGAAAAAAACTTCACGTATAAAAAAATCCTCAGAGTGATATAAGCATTTTGTATTTCAACAAAAAAACTGCTTTTCTATCTTTAGCATCCATGTCTCTGTTATGCATATTTATGAAAATTCATTCTTATAGCATTAAACTTGAAACATTGATTTTAAGTTTTTAATAGGCACACATATTTTGTTATATTTTGCATGGAAACATAATGTATTTAAAAATATAGACCTATTTAAGAGCAGCACTAAACCCTTCCAAATAGATATACTTTCAAGGTCATCAGATGCATCTCGATGCATAATTTGGAGATGAATATGCTCTCTGACTGCAATTCAACTATATTTGGGCTGTGGTTTACATAAAAATACAATTTTTAGAGAAAAATCATCATCCTATCTCAAAATGTTTCTGGAGATAGCTTTTTGCCCAGTGATCCATTCCCACAGATGATGGCAGATAAACCGAATATATTTAAATGCAAAGAATGCCACCTTCTGCTACAAGACGAATTAATTTATCAGGCTTTCACCTTAGGTGGTCTGCTGGTGACGAGGGCTTCAGCTCTGGATATCTTCATTGCAGTTATGTTCCAGGAGAGCAATCTTCATCATTTATCTGCTACTGCCTTCAAATTACATAAAGCTCTGTGCAGGGATAAACTGTAATATATGGCCATGGCCCTAAACATGTGTATATAGCTTTACTTAGTTCCATAAAATGAGAATCCTGCACAGGCGATCATTATTTAAACTGCTTTACTATTGAAATAGGCCACATGCTACATCTCCATCTTTTGCTCTTTTTCACAGAGATACGCAGAAACATTATTGAGAGTTATTCTATACCGGGGATAGAATAACATTATTCAATTATAGAAAAACATTATTCTATACGGGGGATGGAGACAGCTATTGATTGGCGTTTGCTTATTGGGGAGAATACACTATACTGGCTATAAGTTAGCATGCTTTTATATTTAAGTACTAGACAAACTGGCCTACAATACAAATATATTTATTATCTCATGTAACAAGAAGCCCAGGGCAAAGGTGTGCCCTAGGGCTGATTGTGTCAGTGGCTCAATGGTGTTACCAAGGTCCATGTTTCTTTCTAGCTCTCTTTCCTTACCCATCATTCCTGGTTGGCATCATCCTTACCCTAGTTTTGCTTGTTGTCACAAGATACCTGCTCCAGAGCAATAGAGGCAGAATCTTCCTGTTCATAATCATTGGGGAAAAAAATCCTCAGCATTGAATATTAATAATTTTCTTTGATCTGGTTGAGTCTACCTTAATCAGGTGTAAATTCCCTATGTAACACCAGCTGCCAGAGGAAAGTTTTGTCCTGGATGCTTTAAAGTTACTGGGCTCTATTTCTGTAGTGCTATCAGTTGGGGGAAAGAAAAAAAATACCTGAATAATACCAAGGTACCTGCTAATGAGGAAGAAGAGAAAAATGATTGTTCTTGTATAAGGTCCAAAGTGCCCACCAGAAATAACCTCAAGACATACCTGACTATATAATTCAAATCAACCAATTTAACATATTATAAATTATCTACACCTGATGCTCTCTTTATCATTTTTAAAATAAGAATTACAAATCACAGGATAGTTATGATGATTGGAAATAATATATAGGTACAATTTAGCACAGAGTATGACATTTATAAAGGGACAAAGTCACCTGTTCCAAAAAAGTTAGTGAGAACAAAAAGGAGAAATTACTGTTGTCGTTTTGTTGTGAGTATAATGGACTGTGATGTGGAGGACTTAAGTGCAGACATGCAGCTAAGAGAGTAGATTTATTTCAAGGAAAAGCAAATGGCAATCTCTAAAATATGTCTAATTATCCTGTAAAGATGTTCATCAGAATCTACTGAGACTTAACCATTTAGAAAATAACTGTATAGATCCAGTGCCAGCAGGCATCACTTCAGGAACTCCAGGGCCCAGGCTGTCACAATGCCAGCCATCATGCTGGCTCTCCGTCCTGCCTGGGAAGGGAAGAAACACAGAGGCTCCACCATCTGCTGTGGCCCAAAAGCTGAATGAATGGGATAACATGACAATTTCCAAAGGGAATTCTTCTGAGTTAATACATGATAGATAGATAGATAGATAGATAGATAGATAGATAGATAGATAGATGATAGATAGATGATAGATAGATAGATAGATAGATAGATAGATAGATAGATAGATAGATAGGCACATAGATAGATAGTGAGACAGACATTCCAATTAATTGATTCAGCTTTCTTATTATTTTAGGGCAGTTATTCTTGACTGTCTCTAAATTGATACATTCATTACTGGATTTTAATGCAGTTTTAAACTTGTGAAATTTATTTTAATGGTATCCATTTTGTTATTCTTTCCTTCTGCAAAGCACTATCTACCTTTCCTTTAGGATATAAGTGCACTCCAAATAAATGTTTTGTCCTGATTGCTATAGAATGCATTATATCAGTAATTTCTATGCCAACAAAGTCAAGTTGATACTTTACTATAAATTATTCTCCCAGACAATGACTCATTTATGATTTAATTCAATAGATCTAAAATATAGTTAGGGCCTGTCTGGCTAGCTTCCTGCAAAATGCTGTAATCATCTAACTCCTTTTTTTCTCTTTCCTACTTTTATCTCTTTATTCATATTTCAAGGTGCAACTGTGATGTGCCTTCCCCTCACTCTACGTGCGATATATGATATACACATTAAAAGGTAGCAATCAACTGCAGGTGCATTGATTAAATTAGGCCCTCGTGAAAAAGAGTTGAATAAATTTTACATTTATGTAAGTTTCTTCCACTAATCCTGCCTGCCATTGTCTTTCATAGGATGTTTACTTTGGTTTCAGCATGTGAAGCATAAGTTTTAACATATAAATTAAATATTTGGGAGAAAATAAAGTAATATATAATTATTTCTTGAATAATGGAATTTTTCACATGTATTTGGCATATGGTACAGACCATATGTTTGAATTTAAGAGTTATTTGGGAACATTAATATAGCAAGCAAGAATTAGAATATATTAATATTTAGTTTACTTTTGAAAAGATTTTAAATTTTAGGTACAAATAAAATGTAATTGATGAAAGTAAGTGAATTGGTCCTCCGCAGAAAAATTAAAAGATAAGTATGTCAAAAATCTACATAAAATATATACTTACCATATATCTTAGGAAGCTCAGGCTGCTATAACAAAATACCAGACTGAGTGGCTTAAATAACAGACATTTATTTCTCACAGTGCTGGAAGATGGAAAGTCTAAGACCAAGGTGCTGGCAGATTCAGTTCTTGATGAGGGCCCTCTTTCTGGCTTGCAGATGGTCATCTTCTTGCTGTGTTCTCCTAAGGAAGAGAGAGGAAGTTCTGATGTCTCCTAAGTACGTTAATGCCATCATGGGAGTTCCACACTTATGATCTTATCTAAGCCTTATTACACCCCTCGCCCAAAGCCCCACCTTCTAATACCTTCACAGTGAAGGTTATGGCTTCAACCCATGATTGTTTCTGAGGGGACACAAACATTCAGTCCATAATACCATAACCCAGAAATGTAATGCTTACATGTTTACTCTCCCCAAATGAAAACTTGCCTGTACAAAGATCTGTATGTAGATGTTTATAGATAGAAGCCTTGTTCATAATCACAAAAAAAATGGAAACAATAAAAATGTCTTAACTGGGGGATGAATGAATACGTTGTGATACATCCATAAAATGAAACACTGCTCCGTAATGAAAACAGCAAACTGCTGATCTATGTCACAATGTGGGTGATGTGGTTGTCACATAAATGCATTGTGCTAAGTGAAAGAAGGCAGGCATAGGTAGCTACTGCCATACGGTTCTGTTTATGTGACATTCCAGAATAGTCAAAACTATAGGTACAGAAATCAATCAGTGTTTTCCAGGGGCTGTACTTGTGGTTAGATGACTATATACATTTATTAAAATGCATGAAATTTTGCATCTATATAAAAATCGTACCTCAAAAAAACTAGCATTAAAAAATACCTAGATGACTAACATGATCGCAGGATGCCCTTAGAAAACTCCTTTTAATAGACATCAACTGTAACTCCAGTAAAATTGTTATGTGTTAAAAAGGAAACAGAACATTAATTTGTGAGTGTTGGAATGGCCTATATGGCATACTAGTTTCCACTTATGAAAAATGTCATTATTGTTACCTGGTTGTCTCAAAGCTCCAGAGCTATCTTAATGAATATTAGGGACTGCCTTGGGTAAAGGCAGAAAAGTTCTACCAGTACAACCATGTATTCAAGAACCTCAATCTCAGCCTGTTCCAAAGTCTTCCTCCATGGTTCACCATTGGGCATGAAACTTTCATCAATATCTCTCCTCTGGATTAAGTAACTAAAACAAGAAACTGAGATGGGAACTATGTTTCTTCAAAAATGGAATTTGTCACAGGTATTTGGCATACTAAGGCTTATATGATTCATTAAGAAGCCACAGAAGTTAGTGAGAACATACAGGAGAAGCACATTAAAGGAGCATCTTAACACATGTTGACACTAGTTCTGATCTGCTGTTTTTACTAAAAGGCAATACAAGATACAAGACAGATGTTACAAAGATAGGAAATAAGAAGTTTGCTTCAAATGCTGACTTTGCTCTTTAGAGCTTTTTGTGCTGGCTCAGATTACTTAACTACTTTTGGTCTGAGTTTCCTCATCTATAAAGAGGAGAAGATTAATGCCATTACCATTCAGGATGGTTTTCAGTAGACACTCCCACCCACAGTATCCTTCAGTACATATACAAACAATAATTCACATATAGTAAATGCTCAGTAAATGTAAGCTATTACTAATAATTATTATTATATCATTTCTTCCCATTTTAAGCCCTTTAAACTACTAATCAAATACATGTTAATGTTTGTTGTTTGCTGAGTAAAAAACCGCTCCATATTTAGTCGCGTAAATCAAAAATTATTAATTATTGTTAGCAAGTTTACGGAGCAACTGAGCAATTCTGTGGATGTGTGGCAGGCTTTGCTGATGCAAGACATGCTTGCTCTTGTGTCTTTGGTCAGCTGGTAGGGAGTCTGGCCAGTGGCTGTCATCAGGACGACAGTGGTTCTGGGTCTTCTGTCTCATTATCCAGCAGGCTAGCTTGGGCCTGTTCACATGATAGAGGCAGATTCCATGAGGGTTTGTGGAAATGGGCTAAGCCTCTTGAATTCAAAGCTTACAAATAGAACATCACTCCTACATATATTAGTTTATTCTCCCCTGATGCTTTAAAAAACATATTTCCTCTTCAGTTGTCCCTGTTTCTTTCTGGCTTTCACTAGATTTATAACATATTCCTAGGCACATCTAATAAAGGGTAATCCATAATTTCCACACATAGTACACCTTAAAAAAGCATGTGTAATAGATACCTAGCATAACAAAGTCATATACCTTAGATGTCAATTGATTATAGATTGTACTTCTCCACTAAATGTAACTCCTTATATGTCATCTCTTTTTATTATATTTCTTTATTTATACTCAGGGAATGATGCATTTCTTGACGAGAGAGATTAAGTGAGTTTTATTCTTCTTATATCCCCACGGCCTGGTGTGTCTTATATGGACAGCACATAGTTGTTGGAAAAATCCTATTAGAGGTATCATGTAGCAAGAGAGAGGCCTTTGTTAGGGATTATCAAGGAAGGCTGAGAATAAGCGTAGACCTTGAAGTCTGGGAAGGAATTACATTTGGGGAAGAGTCTTAGTGAGCAGCCCATCCAACATGAAGAAAGTTTAGAGCGGGAAACAGACGCCGTGAATAAACAAAGACTTTGGCTTGAGCAAAGTGTGGTTTTGAGCATTAATGGGAATTGGGGATAGAAAGAAAGTCAGGAAAAAACTCCAAATGGCTTCAAGTTAAAGAACTTTGTTTAAATCCATTTATTATTTAATTAATGAGAAATACTTAACACATTAAATAATGAGAGAAAATTAAGCCATTAACTCTCACTGCCCATTAAGTTTATCAGACTAGTTAGTCTTTACCTTAACAAACAATGACATAAGTAAATTTAACCCGGGTAATGACACTGATGGAAGGGGTCATAGAATAGTGTATTGTATGAAAAAGTCAAGTTTCTGTGTATGATGAGAATAATTAGGAATACCTAAGAACCTCAAGGACCTGAAGAGAAGTGAGTTTTGACAGATAGATAAGTCACAAGTTATGACTCCATAGTACAATCCCTCATTGACTGGCTCTGACACACATAGACAGAGTTAAAAAAATAGTTTATAAATCAATCCTGGACATTCTACATATAAATTCTCCCTCTATTTCTTTGGTCAGAACCTAGCTGCAAGTTCTCAACCTCCTGCAAGGAAGCCTGGGAAATGTCCTCTTCATTTGGCTTACCTACTTTTTATCACTTAAAATAAGACATAAAAAGTTGTACAAAACAGATGAAACTTTTATGCAGAGCCAAAGTAACAGTTGGTGAGGGATTTTCTATAGACTTAATATGCACATATGTGCACAAAAGCACACACATACATACAATTTGACATTTACAAATTTGAATGTCTCAGATGGAGCTACCACTCTAGTATGTATTTATTTTTAGTGACGAAAAAATACAGTGAGTCCTAAGAGGAAAAGAAGGATGTATGTCAGGAAAAGATACACTAGTAAGTTTCAGATTTCAGCATGATTCAATTCCCTTGAGGATCTGATTAAATACACAGATGCTAGGCCCCAACCTCAGAGAGCCTAATCCATTTTAAGAAGATCTCTGATGGCATCATGGGATTCACTTTGACAAATATTGCTCCAGCCCTGTCTACTCTTGAATGACTCATGGGATGTGACCCTGTTTTTTTTTTTTGGTCCTTCTGTGACCTGTTTATTTCAGTTAGCATAACATCCTTAAGCTTCATCCATTTTGTTGCGTTTCACAGATTTTCCTTTTGTTAATGGCTGAATAATATCTCACTCCATGTACATACCAAAATTAAAAATAGAATTACAATATGATTCAGCAATCCCACTTTTGGGTATTTACACAAAATAATTAAAATCAGGATCTTGAAGAGATATTTATACCCCCATATTCATTGCAACATTATCCACAGTAGTCAAGATATATAGGAAACAATGCAAATGTCCATTGATGGATGAATTGACATACATTTTCTTTTTTTAAAAAAATTTTGATTTAAGTTCTGGGATACATGTTCAGAATGTGCAGGTTTGTTACATAGGTATACATGTGCCATGGTGATTTGCTGTACCTCTCAACCCGGCATGTGACCCTGTTCCTTCCATGTCTGCTGCAAAGTCCAAAATAATGATAATGGCTATAGCCAATCTAAAACATGCCCAGGTGCCTGATTGGAATCTCATCACTGAGTTTGTAAGTCCATAACTTGTTTCCGATTTTTTTTCCTATTTTGGAGGCCGAGAACGTATTTCCCTCAAAAGAACAGTTGAGAGAGAACCCGGCACTCTAAGAGATATAAAATGTAGACCCACTCTTTAGCTAATGCATAGTCTTCTTATTATATATTTTGTCTTTTCTGCCAAAAGTAAAAATTGATCAACATTTTGAGATTGTCAAGATTACTTTGAAAAATATTTTAAAAAGAGAAATATATATCTTCCAATGTTTGGAAGAAAGGGGATGGGCCAGTTACAGAAATCAAGATTACTTTAGTTGCCAGGCCATAGTTAAGGATAGATAGTCATACCATTGAGTAATCCATCATCTGTAGCTCACCAATAAATTCAGTAGCTGGATTGCTTAGTCCACCAGAGAGAGTAACGATTACTTCACAGCATATCATAGTAATGTAATAGATCTTATCTTTCTTCTTTTCTCTTTACTGCTGTTGCCTGTTTTATCATTTTACACAGTTTTGAGTGTGTGTGCTTTCTTATTTATTTTACCTTTAAGGGTTATTCGTAAGCTTAACTAATCCCAAAAGAACAGGATTTATTTACTTCTCAGGGACTTCATGATTTTTATTTTGTTTCTAACTGACATAACAATTGTACATATTCATGGGATACAGTGTGATGTTTTAATACAAACATACACTGTATAATCATGAAATCAAGTTTTTTAGCTGTATTTATGTTCTTATATATTTATTATTTTTTGTAGTGAGAACATTCAAAATCCTGTCTTCTAGCTATTTTGAAATATATAATACAATTCTTTTAAACATAGTCACATTGCAGTATAATAGAATACCAAAATTTTTTTCTCTCAAAGGTTAAATAAGTTTTTTAAATGGTATACATACATAATGAAATACTATTTGGCCATTAAAAAATGTAATTTGCCATTTTCAGCAATGTGGATGAAACTAGAGAACATTTTGTTAGGTGAAATAAGCCAAGCACAGAAAGACTAATGTTGCATCATCTCACTCATATGTGGGAGCCAAAGGAGCTGATCTCACGGAAGTAGAGAATATACTAGTGGTTACCAGAGGCTAGCCAGTGTGGTGAGAATGGGGAGATCGTGAGATTTGGTCAACAGGTACAAAGTTACAATTAGATAGAAACTTCCTTATTAGAAAAACTAATAGAGGTGCATTTTGGTTATGTTTTCATATTAGCACATCCTGAATATCAGCTAAAATCCAAATGTATCTTCAAGACTTTTGATTTAAACTTTGACAATGCAAGACAGGCTTTTTCCTGAAACCTGGACTATTGACAGAATTATTTCTTAATTGATACTCCCATCCTTACACCTTTAATATATACTGTATACACAAGCAGAGAAGATTTCTAGAGCACTGCATGCATTATTCCACCTCTCTGCTTAAAATTGTAATGGCTCCCTACTTCCCAAAAGAGAAATATTGAGCTCTTAGCCTTCCACTTAATGCTTTCCAAATGTAAACACTAAATATAGCATTGCCTAAGCCAGATAGGTTGATCCATCTCCAGACACACCTTACTTAGCCTTTTTCTTTTGGTTTTACAGTTGACATAGTTCTTTTGTTTTCTCTATTATTCCTACCACATCTAGATGCCTACGTATATAGTGGATTTCTCACTAAATCAAGGCAACCTCATGAATCACCTTCCGACAAGTGGGAATTCATCCTCCTTGTTTTTGTCTGTTGCTAGTTCTGAGAAGTGAGCTGCTCTCTTTCTACAACTGATTTCCACATTGTATCCTAGTTCTCATTAATCTTTCCAAAAGAAGAAAGAGGTTTATTCCTGTGGATTCCCAATAGGCAGAAACTGGAGTCCTCATGCTCAGCCTTGGTGCATTACCTGAGGCCATTTTGCCTACTGTTTTCAGGCTTTCCTGCCATTGACTTCCAGACGGCTAGCCTAGGATGATGGATGCCCCTAGACTGTCACAGCTGCATCCCACCTAACTGTTGGGTCATCCATTACTGCTGTAGAAATCTCCGATGCCAGAACCTTCTATGATTAATAACTCATTATTATAGCTTGCCATCTGGGTGGAAACAGAACTATGCTGTGTTCTTCTTTAAGACTAAAGTCTTGGATGAAAGAGAGGTTTCTTGAAAATATTGTAAGCGAGACGTAATGTCTAGGAGCTCAGACTTGAATAGTTCTCCTTGGGAAGATGCAGGGAACTTGGATAGAGCAAGCATGATATTAAAATGTGTGTGTGTGTGTGTGTGTGTGTGTGTGTGTATCAGTACTGGATTCTAGAAGCAAAACTGTAGAAGGAAGCAGTACCAAGATAATAAGAGCTAATATTTATTGAGGGCTTACTCAGTAAGTGTTTCAGAACAGACACTTACAAGCTCTTTATCACGTTAGTTTGCTTAACAACAACAAACATTTAAAGAGGTAGGTTCCATTATTATGCACATTCTATAGATGAGAAAGAGGATAAACAAGTTGTCTAAAGGACTTATGGCTAGTAAGTGGCGGAGTTAATAGTTATCCCTCAGTATCCATGGGGGAATGCTGTAGGATTCCCCATGGACACCAAAATCTGCAGATGCTTAAGTCTCCGATATAAAATGGATTTGTATATAACCTACCCACATCCTCCTGTGTACTTTAAATCATCTCTAGATTACTTATAATACCTAATATAGCATAAATGCTATGCATATATTTGTTGTACTGTATTGTTTACATAATAATGACAAGAAAAACTCTGTACATGTTCATTACCAAAACAACCATCCTTTTATTTTTCTGACTATCTTTGTTCTATGGTTGTGGATCCATGAATGTGATTCCACAAATGTGGAACCTATGGATGCAGAAAGCTGATTGTATCTCAAACAGAGGTAGTTTAATTCCAGAAATTAAGTTGGGCCAATTTAGATTGCTATGTTACTGACACAAGAGGTTTACATAAGATATCTCACTTAATTCAACAACTCTGCAATGCAGAATTTACGATTTTCCCATTTTTAGTGGAAAAAAAAAAAAACAGTACTCAAAACAACAAAGTTAAGGTTTCACATCTGGTGTATAAGTAGCAAAACAAAACTTTGAACTCCAGACTGTCCAAATCTTGTGCTCTTTCTACCAAACCATGCTACTTTTTACTTTGAGACAGAAAGTATCATGGTTTTCTGTATGCAAATCAAGCTTCTCCTTACTGCAAAGCAGTTGAATTGTTTGAGGGGAAAAAGGTAAACAGAAAGTATGCTCCTCTGATTGGGGTGAAAAAGTTGGAGGAGGAAGTTATGTTCTCCACAAAAAGATCTAGTAATCAGTTTCTATTGCCTTGGGGTGAGAAACAAAGGTAATGATAACCTATCTGTGAAGGCTTTCCTTCTCACAAATGCAAATGGTTTTAGTAGTATTCATGAATAATGAGGGTAGGAGGTATGTGTTGCTAAGAGAGAAGAATGAAGAAAAAGACACACATACAGAGAGAACAGAAGAAAAGAAAAAAGAGAAAGAGAAGGTTCTGAGGCATTTTGGATACTATACTAACTCTCCTTAATAATCCTTAGATGCAAGGTTAATTTCAGAGCTCTCAGTGTTAATTTGGTAAAGATCAAATTACCTGGGTGACAGAAAGAGCTGGGATTTATGGGTCACATGAAAGGAATATAATTGAAACTTATTGAGCATCTGTTCTGTTTTGTATTATTAGACATCCTAAAAGATAGGAGTTTTATGCTCATTTACAGATGAAAAAACTAAGGTTCAAAAATATTAAATTATTTTCCCAAGCCTGACTGCCAGAAAGCAGCAGAGCCAGGATTTAACACCATGTCTATCTTTCTCCAAAGTTCATACTCTTTCCTCTAAAGACATTTTAAGTTAGGTCCTTATATAGGTACGCTTTTAGTAGACCAAGCTATTGAATCAGCTCACGCTAAATACTGAAGCAATCTATTTGCTGACTCTGCCTCTAATATTCTTTTATGCTTCAATCCAACCATTATATTTTTCAAAATTTAAATGCTGGCAGTTTTTCTAAAAGATAAAATCCAAAATTTCCAATCTGGTCCCACTGCATTTGTCTAATTATGTCTGCTGTTTCTTACTACCACCAACCAACTATCCCAGCTGATCCCCTGAACTATCTGTTGAGTACATGCCACACATTCTTTCCTCTTAACATTTGTTCTTGCAATACCCACCGTCTGAGTTGTTTTCTTTCCTCACTTTCACATACAGATGATTATTCCCTTGGCACTTACTGCCTCCACCGTTTCTCAGCACTTACCTTGTTTGCTACTTCTTACATATAGTTATGTTTTGTTCTGCCATCTGACGACCTGTTCATACAGACAGTAACTCTACTTTCCATTTTAAGTGAATTTAACAAACAGCTTTTGAGAATGAATTATGAGGCCTGCAATATGCTGGATGTTTTAGACAAAGAGATACAAAGATATGGTTTCTGCCTACAAGATTTACCCATATGTGTGTTTCCACGTAGTACTCAAGGGCAAACTTGCCACACAGCAAGTGCTCAGTAAGCACGCATGTTAATAGCTGAAATGATATGGAGAATGGCCTTCCATTCTGAATTGTCTCCACGTTGCTTCAAGTTTTCATGTTTAAAGTGCCGGATTATATATGCCTTCAATGCTGCCTAGCTAATTGCAGCTTCGGATCATTAGTTCCTCTGTGTAGTGCTCCATTTTGTGGCACAGGTTTTCATAAAGTTTAATGGGTTAACATTATTAAATTTCTCCATGGTATGTTTCTGCTCAGATGGTTTGAATAGCAGATTACTTTCTAAATATAAGTTTGACTCCAGTGAGCTCCTCTCCTCCCTTTTCCATCCTTCTTTGCTTTTCTTTTATTTGTATTACTAATAAGAGGTATTTTCCTAAAGAGAGCCATCAACACACAAAAAAATATGACTAATAACAAAAGGCAGGTTGGTTCTGAGAACTCTCAGTTTGTGACATTCATGAGAGTCGTTTATGACTATAGTGGCCTCTGGGGCCCAGATATTCAAGTCTCACTTGCTTTCTTTGCTTGAAATTGTGAAGAGTCAAGATAATAGCTTTGTTATTTTCTGACCATGTTCTTTCACTTCAACTACTGAACGCATGTTTAATTCCAGAACTCCTCTGCCATCTGACTACCTCCTCATACAGACAGTAACTCTACAGTTAGATGCCACCACCACCACCACCACCACCAAAAGTTTCCAAAAAAGACATTTTTCCTTGTTTTACATTTCAGGAAAATAATATTTCTTTGGGAAGACATTTTTGCATTTTTGAGAGTCATTTCAAAGAATTTCAGCTTGATAAATACACATGTTAATGCATAATACCATACATAACTTCTATAGTTTCAGTAAATTGGGCCTTCTTTGGGGGGAAAAATATGCGTAGGTTTGTGTATACATATATGTATGTACATGCACATATATGTATGAGTATATATGTGCATGTATATACTTATACTGCACGTGCATGTGTGTACCTGTATATATACATGCACATATGTGTGGACAAGCACACCACAAATATATTTAAATGGAGGGTGTGGTGTTCATGGTATATAGGTTGTGGAATATTCTCAAATTGTGTAGGAAGTAAAGCTTACTCAGTTATATTTGTTTATCCATTTTTTAAACATCCACTAAAATGCACATTGTGTTTTGAATATCAAGGTTGCAAAAGAAATGGAAAATAGCAGTGAGAAAACTTACGTGATAACTTTGGAAAGAGCCGTAACATGAGCAAATAAAGTTATAAAATTGCCTAAGTCTCAGTACCTCCCGAGATGAATAAAGATACCCTTTAGTCACAAGCAAACAACTAATCAGAAAGTATTCTCTCCGATGTTAAGTCTGAACCTGTAGATGACAAAAGCTAGTGCTAAAATATCAACTGGCATACAATTAATATTCATATTGTGAAAAATTATCACATTTATCATTAATCTTCTTGCTTATTATAAAATCCTCTAAGATAATGCTAATATGTACAGATTAACTAACTCCAATTTCCATAATTTTTTCATTTCTGAATACATTAAAATTCCATTTTTTTATTTTCTCAGCTTAAATTCTTTGGATAACCCAGAGAAATTCATGCTTGTTCTATTGTATAAAATTGTGGGTTTCTTTCAGACTACTTATTTCATTATTAGACACACGGTCCAAGTTTTCTCATCATGATAAATATATATGTTTATATAGCTAAATATGTTTATATCTTGTGCATGTTCATAGTTATTTTTTACTCACTTTGAACTTTACTTGAGGGCAAATTTTAAATTTTACTTGAGGGCAAATTAGCCTGTGTCCAAGCCTTTAACAAATGACACTTTGAAAATACTTCTTAAATGTTGCTTCTGCTCTATCAACTCTGGTATAACAGTCATCCACCTG
The DNA here is from genome assembly GCF_029281585.2 of Gorilla gorilla gorilla. NCBI lineage: Eukaryota > Metazoa > Chordata > Mammalia > Primates > Hominidae > Gorilla > Gorilla gorilla. Next base: position 41,694,161 of record NC_073235.2, on the reverse strand, counting down.
TCTCAGTCACTGCTAAGAAGAGGAGAAATATTTTGGCAATATGTTGTTCAGGGAACTCAGCTCATGAAAACTAATTAAAATAATAACCTGACACACATGTTCTTCTTAGATTACTGTCTTATGAACTGGTTGTTCACAACTTTCCAATGCCAAATCAACGTTGTCAGAGCACAACTGCTATTAAAATGAGAAACTGGCTAATTCACAGTCAGAAAACTGTTGACTTACAAACATAAATGTCAAATATCAAGGGTAGTGATTCATGAAAACATAGAGTAACATTATCTCCTCAAATATTAAAAAGAATATTTTAAGGCCATATAATAAGAATGAAAATAAAAATAATATGGTAAAGAACAAGAACAAGAAAAGGAAGAAGACCACATTACAAGTGCACAAAAATCGTACTCAAAATCAATATATTTTCATGTGCCTTTGAAAGTGCTCACAATGCTACATGAGAGATGAGCTTTAGAAAGGCAAAAGGACTTGCTGGATGACACACAGTAAGCATTTTCTCTCTCACAGAATAATACATTTTCTGGGTTGAATTCTTGCAGCTGGCTTTCAACAGTCAGTTTTTCAACAACACACATTAATATACAATCTGTGTAAAAGACAATATATCAGAATTTACAGAGGAAAAAAGAGCTCTGATTTGTCTTTGATGAAACTTCAAAAGCAACACACACAATGCACAATCACACGCAGAGATATGCACATCAATTACTAAATGAATCAAAGCAAACTAAATAATAGTATAATTCAGTGCCTAAGGAGGCCAGTTAAAACGTATTTTTTTTCATGTATGAAGGCTTTTTGCTTTAATTTTTTTTTTAAGTTCAGGGGTACATGTGCAGTTTTGCTATTTAGGTAAACTTGTGTCATGAAGGTTTGTTGTACAGACGATTTCATCACCCAGGTATTAAGCCTGGTACCTACTAGTTACTTTTCCTGACCTTTTCCTCCTCCCGCCATCACCATCTGATAGGCCCCAGTGTGTGTTGTTTTCCTCTATGTGTCCATGTGTTCTCATCATTTAGTTCCCACTTATAAGTGAAATCATGCAGGTTTTGGTTTTCTGTTCATGCATTAGTTTGCTAAGGATAATGGCCTCCAGCTCCAGTCATGTCCATGCAAAGAAAATGAAATCATTCTTTTTTATGGCTGCATAGAGTTCCATGGTATATAGATATCACATTTTCTTTACCCAGTCTACCATTGATGGGAATTTAGGCTGATTCCATTTCTTTGCTATTGTGAATAGTGCTGAAATGAACATATGTTTGCATATGGTCTTTATAACAGAACAATTTATATTCCTTTAGGCATATACCATGTAATGGGATTTCTGGCTTGAATTGTATTTCTATCTTCTGTTCTTTGAGAAATCACCACACTGTCTTTCATAATGGCTGAACTAATTTACACCCAACCAACAGTGTATAAGCACTCCTTTTTCTCCACAACCTTGCCAGCATCCATGATTTTTTGACTTTTGACTAACAGCCATTCTGACTGGTATGAGATGATATCTCGTAGTTTTTATTTGCATTTCTGTAAGGATCAGTGATGTTGAGCTTTTTTTCATTTGATTGTTCTTTAAATAACATTTACAGTTTCCTAATATAATACAAAAAACATCTAGGATTTTCAAAAATTACTTATCATACCAAAAACTCAGAAAAATCTCAACTTGAATGAGAAAATACAATCCACAAATGTCAATAATGAGAATACACTAATATTGGAATTATCTGGCAAGAATTTTAAGGCCACATTATAAAAGTCATAAATAAGCAATTATAAATATGCTTGAAATACATTTTAAAATAGAAGGTTTTAGCAAATAAACCAAAAATACTAAAAAAAAAAAAACATGGAAATGTAAGAATTGAAAAAGGTGATAAATGTAATAGAAAACCCCAGTGGCTGAGAACCGACAATAGAATGGAGAGGACAGAAGAAAGAATCATTGGATTAGAAACAGAACAAGAGAGATTACCTAATATCACTCACAAAGATAGACATTTAAAAAGAAAAGATAGACATTTAAAAAGAGCAGAAATTCAAGGGCCTGTGAAACTATAACAAAAGGTCTAACATTTTTGTCATTCGACTCACTGGAAGAGAAAAGACAGAATATGGGACTGATAAATTACTTTTTTCAAAAAGCCTGAAAAAGTTCCAGTTTGTTAAAAAAAAAAGACATAAACCAAGAAGATTCAAGAAGCTGAGAGGATTCCATACATGATAACCCAAAGAAATTTATTCCAAGACAGGTCATGATTAAACTTCTGAACTAAAAGCAAAGAGAAAATCTTGAAAGTGATGAGAAAGAAAAAAATGACAATTTAACTATAGGGGAAAAACAATTTAAATGACAATGGATTCTCATCATTACAATGGAGGCCAGAAGAAAACTGCACATTTTTTAAGTGCTAAAACAAAATAAATGTCAAACAATTGTTCTAATCTGGCAAAATTCATTATCAGAAACGAAGGAGAAATAAAGATGTCCTCAGATGAAGAAAAACTAGGACAATTTGTAACTTCTAAAAGAATAACAAAAATTAAGTTTGAAACCAAAAGGAAATGATAAAAAAAAGTCTTGGCATATCAGAAAAGTAGAAAGAACAATGAAAAGCACAAAGACATAGTTAAATAAAATAGGCTTTTCTTTTCTCGAGTTTTCTAAAATATGTTTGAGAACTGAAGCAGAAAATACATTGCCAGATGTGGCTCTCAATGTTCATAGAGGAAATATGTAAGTATATAATACTTGAGGGAAAGTAAAGGAATTTAGATAAAGGGAGGTGAGATTATTATACTTAAACTGATAAAGTATCAACAGCAGCAGATTGTAATAAACTGTGTATATATGTGATGATTAATTTTATATGTGAACTTGACTGGGCTAAGGAATTCTCAGATATCTAGTAAATTTAAATAAGCATTTCAATCAGTAGACTGAGTAAAGAAGATCCACCCTGACCAACGTTGTTGGGTATCATACAATCTGCTGGCCCAAATAGAACAAAAAGATGGATGAAGGGTGAATTCTCTCTCAATCTCTCTCTCTCTCTCTCTCTCTCAATCTCTCTCTCTCTCTCTCTCTCTCTCTCCCCACCCACCCCTCCTGTCCCCCAACCTCGAGCAGGGACATCCATCTTCACCTTTTCTTAAACCTTGGATCTCCTGGTTCTCCAGCCTATTTATTCTGGGACATACAGCAGTGAAATCCCATTCTCAGGCCTTTGACCTTGGAAGTTGTATCATTGACTCCCATAGTTTTCAGGCCTTTGAATTCAAACTGAATTACATGACTGGCTTTCCTGTTTCTACATCTCATAGAGGAGATAATGTGAGACTTCTCTGCCTCCATAATCGCAGGAGCCAATTTCCATAACAAATCTTCTCATATATCTGTACATATCCTACTGGATCTGTTTCTCTAGAGAACCTTAACAAAACAATATATACTGTAATAACTAGTGCAAACACTAAACCATATATTAAGAGATACACTCAAAAACATTATAGATAAATCAAAATGGATTTTTTTAATGTTCAAATAACCTACAGAAAGCATTGAAATAAAAAATAAAGGGGGCAAACAGAGAACAGAAATGAAATGACAGAAATACGTCCTAATATATCAGTAATTGCATTAAATGTAAATGGTATAAATATCTCAATTAAAAATCAGAGATTGGCAGAGTAGATTTTAAAAGTGACAACAACAACAGCCCTATGCAGGGGCAAGAGTAAAAAAAAAAAAGCCAATATGTACAGGCAAGATTCTCTTTGATTACATTTATGTATCATTCTTGAAATAACAAAATTATAGAGATAGAGAGCAATGTAGCAATTGCTGGTGTTAGTAGGGACAATGTGGGAAAGGGAGGATGGGTGTCACAATAAAGGGGTAAAATAAGAATTTTTTTTAGTAATAGAACAATTCTGTATCTTGATTGCAGTGGTGGTTTCATGAATCTACACAGATAATAAAATAGCATAGTGCCATTATATTGTACCAGTGTAAATTTACTGGTTTAAATATTGCACTATAGTTATATAATGTTTGATCATTGAGGAAATCTGGGTAAATGTTACATAGGACCTTTCTATAGTATCTTTGCAAATCTCTGTGTATGTATGATTATTTCAAAATAAACGATTTTCAAAAGAAAAAATAATAAAAATTTAAAAAGGAAAACACATCAATATTTTTATTTCAGAGAACCTGGGGAAAGAATTGAAGTTCAGTAATGCTAGGAAAAGCAGGGAAATTTGAAGATGATTAGTGAGAACAATTATTGGTTTGAAAAAGCCACATTATAATTGTGGAGGAAAATAATGATAATGAAAAAGCATTTAATTTAAAATATCTGTAAAGAGGTGCATGTGTGTGTGTGTGTTTATCAGTCTATGAGGTAAAAGAGGAAAATAGAAACAATGTAGTAACTAATTCTTAAAGAAAGATAAAAATTTACTTGTTTTTTTGAAGTTACATTTTAATATAAGGGAGTATATTGAAATTTATTGACTGAATGACCTGTTCACCTCCTGAGAATAAACATTTTCTACTTGAAGGGTTTTATAAGATTTTATGATCCATATCAAAGAGCTCAGAAAAATTAAACAACGTTTTTTTTTTTACTATTTCTTAGGTTATCCCTTGTGATAACTAAATCTTTCATACAGCCTACTTCTAAGCAATAGACTTTGAATTTTATTTTCCATGTATCTTCACTTTGTTTTGGCCATTAACTATCCTTATAATACTGAGCTCACTTTGTTAGTGGTGAAAAATAGCGGAACTACAGAAAAAGGCCAAGGGTCATGGTAATTTTCAGCTTGCATAAAGATCTATTAAAACAAGTGAACTGAATTAAGAAAATAACTGCAGCATTTTTTCAAAATATATCAAAGCTTAATTTGACTTCACAAACAGAATATATTTGTTGCAAATCTATTGAGATAATTTTCAAAGAACCACTTTTGGAGTAAATAAAATCTTTTTTTCAAAAGAAAATGTTCCTCACTTATTTTTTTCTTCATTGTTATAAAAATAAGTACCCATTTGACTACAGCTCTGGCTACATAAGGTAAAGAAAACTATTAACATATAGTGTGTATTGTACAGAAGTTGAGCATATTCAGTACATCTAGGCCAAACTCAGTTTAAAAAGGACAGACAGGCAACTAAGTGAAGTTGATGGGTTATACATGTCACTTAATTTATTGACAGAAAATATGAGCTTAAAGATAGACGAGGGAGTAGGTAATAGGAATATCCATTAGAATTCTATATAATGAAACCATCGCTATTTTGAAGAATAATGTGACTGCTTGAACACTCAATTAACAATTGCAGAACTGTTTGTCCACATTTCTGGTTTTATACCAAATAACAGTTTCACAACAATACATGGGTATTCTGTGTATATCTCACACCTAAAATTTACCACTTTTGAATTTCACTAAGCATTTTTCTATTATTAAGAATTTTTAAGCATTTTTCAAAATACTTACTCTACAACAATGGAGAGCTCCTTTCTAGTACACAGAATACACCCACACTTTCTATTCTTTGGCAATGAGACAATTTTTCTTAGCCTTAACCCTTACTACCAACTCAGCAATGGTCATTCAAATACATTCATTAGTTAAGTGATTACTGGCTCTTCCATATCAAATGAAAATTTTAAATTGCCATATGTTGAGACAGATAAAAGCATTTTGTTATGTTTGGATGAGAATTATCTAGAAACACTTTTTATTAAAAAGCAGAGGGAAAAATATATCATATTTCTGATGTTTTCAGACTAACAAGATAAACCATGCAGTATAGACAGTATGTATATTAATGAATCAAGTAACAAAAGTCTTGTTTACTCATTTACTGCTAAAGTAACTAAATTCAATTTCCTTTAAGTATTTTTTCACTTAAATAAATAATAATTCACTATTATAAAAACATGTTGTACAATTTTTTGGTTAATTTTTCTGGATTATGATTACAGTCTTGGGATAGTAAATAAAAACATATTTGAAAATGACAATCAATACAATGAGTGGCACCAAAATAATGGTAACCAGAAACCAAGTACTGTACATATGTTTTATTCTCAAATTAGCACCTTTGCTGCACCTTGACAGTCTCCAAAAGAAGTGTTTGATCATTGTTACCCTGTGATTACCAGAAAGTATCTTTTTTCTTTAGCCTTCTCTTCCTCATCTTACAGGGAGGAACAATTAAAATATAAATTGCCTATGTTATCAGGTTTCCTCTTTAATGCTATCTCTCTACAAATAGATTTATAATTTTTTATTCCTTTTTCATTTTAACCAAGCTGATCCAAAATTTGAAGCTAGCAAATTTGACTTTATAATATTATGCACCTTTAGAATTTTTTTGCAAAGAGATGAAAATATGAATGTAAAGTTCTTCAGAAGGCAATAATTCAGTATAGCATTAGAAAGAAGACTAGTGATAACACAAAGATGTATTCTCAAGTTCAGTATTTCACAAACTCAGGAAATCATTTCTCTGGTTCAATTTATGAGTAGTTTATCTTAACAAAATTAACAAATTATTGTGAATGCAGGCTGGTGGTTTTTGGGGTCCCACTGACTTCTTTATATTGTAAACTATTTGAAAGTAGGAAATATATGCATCTTACATCTTTGCATAGCTAATCTAGAACTTTGCACCTAGAGCAGTCAGCAATTCTGTTCAATCTGCTTTCAAAGATCGCTAAACCCATTCATGTAGGTATGACTTAAGTTATATTTTCTGTTGTTTATTTCTTTGAAAAGAACTAGGCTGTTTAAGTTTACTTTTACTATGCAAAATTCATAAACAGTGAAAACTGATGACCATTTTTAAAAATTCAGAATGTCACCAAGCTTAATATAAGTCAACAGCAAATTACTTGTATGTGTCTATATGACTTATATTAATAAGTAAATATAATCATTAAAATATGGCTTATATTAAGTATATATTATATATATACATATATAATCTATATATAATTTGCTCTTGACTTATATTAATAAGTACATACAATCTATATATACATGTATATCTATATATACTCATTTTATTTAGTTATTAAACTTTTGGATTAAAAAATAAAGCTACAAGGCAACATTTTTTTAAGCCTGACTTAAATGACCATAAATACATGATTTGTCCTTAATTCAGACTCATTGCAACTAGTTTTAATTAGTAATTTTTTTTAACTTTAACCACAGATTGTCTGCTTATCTTCTAGAAATTTTATGTTTTATTTTTTGGCATTTGGATTTTTGATACATTTGGAGTTTATTATTCTGGATGGTATAAGGTATAGATCTAATTTTTTTTCTAAATTCTAATTGTCCCAGCACCATTAACTAAAAAGTCCATCTTTCACAGTGGTTTGAGAAGCCACCTTTATCCTACACTTAATTTCCATATACTCTTAAGTTCATATCTAGATTTGTTCTATGTTACTGTTCTACCTCTCTATCCATATGCCTGTACCTCATCTTTTCAATTATAGAGACTTTATGGTATGTTTTAGTGCCTGGTTGGGCTAATTCCCTTCAAAGTTTTTGCTTTTGGATGTTTTTTTCCGGCTTTGCTTGCAGGCTTGTTTTTCCTGTAGAAACTTTAGAATCAAATTGTCTAAATACATAATAAAATTTGTTAGCATTATCTTTGGAATTAAATGTATGAATTAAATTTGGCAGAAGTGGCATTTTTATAGTGTTGAATCATATGGTTCTAGTAGACATCTTTCCATTTGTTCAAATCTAGCTTTGGATCTTTCTAGAATGTTTTAAAGATCCCTATCTTTAAATTTTAGTCTATTCTCCTTAAGTTAATTTCTAAGTTTTTAATATTTGTATTGCTATTGTAAGTGAGGTTTTCCTTTACCATCATTTTCACTAAGTAATTATTGACTGTGTATATGAAGTCATGGGACTTTTGTATGTTAATTTTATACCTTGCTACGTCATTGCATTTTCTTTTATTGTTTGAGTCTGTTTTATCATTAATCATCTGGAGTTTTCCAGGCTTCTGGTTTTCATATTATCAGAAAATAGAAAGTTTAACTTCTTCTTTACCTATTCTTATACTCTTATTGATTTCTCTCACCTAATTGTTTTGACTAATACCCACAGCACAATATTGAACATTAGAAAAGATAGTGGATATTCTTGCCTTGTTCCCAGACTGAAATGTTTCCCAATTGGCGAAGGATTCCTCATCTCTCTTTTTGCCCATTTTTCTCCTAGAGAAGTTATGCATTTCAAAATTTCCCTTTAAATCAATGTGTCAAGGTCCTTTCTGTAGACTATGCTCTAATTTAACAATTCTTTTTATATTTTCAACCTCAAGACAGTCTTGCTTCTTTTGAGAGTGGTTTTAGATTAAACATTACATTAGTTCCCTTCTTCTCTCTTCTCGGTTCTTTTTTTTTTTTAATTTTATTTTTATTTGTCTGTCTGCCTTCTCTTGCTAGTAAGGGCTTGTGGTAAGACAGGTACTTAAGAGACCACTTGAAGTTATTTGGTGCTTTCTACTGTTTTACTTACAGTTATATTGAACTTTGCGTATTCTGCTTTTGTGTTTTGCTATGGGTATAGTTTTGTGTGTTTTTTCTTCTTGGTTTTTTTTTCATCATTTTTAATGAAATATTGTAATACCCTTATTTGTGCTGCTATAAAAAATACCTAAGACTGGGGAATTTATAAAGAGCATACATTTATTTCTCACAATTCTGGAGGCTGGAAAGCCTAAGATCAAGGCACCAACATTTGCTGAGAGCTTTCTTGCCATATCACCACGTGGCGGAAGGTGGAAGGCCAAGCAAGCCAAGTGACTCATGAAGACTCTTCTATAACAGTCTTCGTTCTGTTGAGGAGTGAGTAACCCTCATTGGCTAATCACCTCGTAATGACCCCACTTCTTAACACTATCACATCGGCAGTGCTTCAGTTTTGGAGAGGACACATTCAACCCACAGCAACCCTGATTTCAGCAGCTGTCATTGCTTTTAGCTGCAGGAATATACAGAAAGGAGCTTTCTTTTAATACTTTGCTAGATATGGTTAAATTGACCTTCAAAACACTAGTATCTATTTACAGTTCCACCAGCCACATAAACTATTACTCTCACTAGAAATTTTTATTCTAGAACATGAAAATTTTTAGCCTATTTTTCTAATTTTTTCATGATCATCATTAATATAATCAGATTTTATATGCACCTCTAGAAATCTTGTATTTCTTCTATGAAGAATCTGTTCATAGACTTCACCCATTATCCTCTTATATTCTTTTTATTTTTATTTATTTATTTCTTTAGACAGGGTCTTGTATTGACACCCAAGTTGTAGTACAGTGGCACAAACACAGCTCACTGCAGCCTTGACCTCCTGGGCTTAGGCAATCCTCCCACCTCAGTCTCCCATACAGCTGACAGCACAGGCATGTGCCACCATGTCAGCTAATTTTTTTTTTTTTTTTTTTTTTTGAAGAGACGAGGTCTCATTTTGTTTCCCAGGCTTGTCCTGAACTCATAGGTTCAAGTGATCCTTCTGCCTTGGCCTCCAAAAGTGCTGAGATTATAAGCATGAGCCACCGTGCACAGCCTCTTGGATCTTTATTTTTTCTAGAAGCACATTGAATAACAAGGTTATTGATTCTTTTCATATATGTTGCAAATACATTACATTTTTATTTATATTTTACCCTTAAAATGAAAAATAATTTTAGTGTTTAATATCTCAGTCTTCTCTCTTCTAATATTTTATTGTATATTTTGCTTGGAAGGTCCCCTTTCAACCTAAGCTAATCAAAGTAGTATCCCTATTATTTTCTTCTATTACTTTAAGTAACATTTTATTTATTTATTACTATGCTTTAAATCTTCTGGAGTTTATTTTTTATTGTGTTGTTTGTTAGAGTACATAAAATTTAATATTTTTATTGTATCCAGAGATTAGAGAAATATCTGACAATTATTTTATGAATATATATCCCACAATAATAAATGGGTAATGATTATTTGAGGAAAATACCACAGAATAAACACTCTATGGACAAGATGTGTGTTCATCAAAACTATTCAGTAAAGTTTGTATAATTTAATCTATGACCAAATAATAATTAATAACTGCATAAAAGTCTTCATAGATCATATCTGTGGCACCATAATAATCTAATAATATATAAAATATTGCAATAACTAAAATGCCTTATATAATCTCAAAAAATTTGAATAAGTTTTGTAATTGAATTCATTTTATTATATTCCAAATCTTTGAAAATAATAATGTATTTTAAATACCAATAAATACTTATTAAATTTATTCAATAACACATTCTGTTTATTCACTGACCATGATGAATAAAGAGCTTTAGAAGCTCATAATTCAATCGAATGAAATAAATCAGTCTCCCACCCTGGAAGCCAGTGTTTATGTGACCCATTGTAAATAATCTCTCATGTGATCTACTACCTTTGGCATTGCCACTCTGTCTTTTTTTTTTTTTTTTTTTTTTTTTTTTGACGGAGTCTCACTCTGTTGCCAGGCTGGAGTGCAGTGGGCGATCTTGGCTCACTGCAACCTCCGCCTCCTGGGTTCAAGTGATTCTCCTGCCTCAGCCTCTTGAGTAGCTGCGACTACAGGCGCATGCCACCACGCACAGCTAATTTTTTTATTTTTAGGAGATACAGGGTTTCACCATGTTGGCCAGGTTGGTCTCGATCTCTTGACTTTGTGATCCGCCAGCTTCAGTGGATCACAAAGTGCTGGGATTACAGGCATGAGCCACCCTCCCAAAGTGCTGGGATTACAGGCATGAGCCACCCTGCCCGGCTGCCACTCTGTCTTTTATAGAACCATATTTCATAAGTTTTCCCTCACCACAGACAAATTAAGAACCAGGTTGAAGCTTTGATTTACATAAGCCACCAGAATTCAACTTGAAAAGAGAAACATGAATTAGCATTTTTGAAAACAACTAGGACATGGCATATTTGTTTTGACAAATTTGACAAAGTATCTTAATGATACTTAAAATTATGATTGTTATAGTGCCATAGATATGATCTATGATGACTTAAAGATTTTTTCCATATATTTGCACCTTCTGATAAGGCAGATAATAAAATTACATTTCAACAATGGCAAAACCTAGAACCATAATTTTTATCTTTCCCGAACTTCTTCCAATATTAGAACCTCTAGTAATTTGACAATGTAAAACCTGAACTTTCTGAAGAAAGTTCTGGAAAATAAATGTTACAGGTAATCTGCCCTTTCCCACTAAATAGAATCTCAGAGTTTTGCTTGCTTTTTCCCATTCTAAATTTAGCAGTCTTTGTCACTTCTTTTCCAGAAAAGAAGTCTCCTTGCCTTTCTCTCTCATTGAAAATTTTCCCTGAAAATCACATCCAATTATGCATTCTGAGTATCCCTTGTTTTCTGCCACAACTTAATAAATAAACCAATTTGAACAAAGAAGAAAGTAAAGCATGCTACAAATTAATGTATTTATGGTTACAGACAAATGTACAGAATGTATGCAATTTTAGGCAAAGCAAATATCTCACAGTTAAATTTGATGAGAATATCTTTGTAAGAATGTCATATAGTATTTTTTGCAGCTGAATGTTGTCCTGATTTTGTTATGAATAAATTTCCATGGTAAACTTATTATACATTTTGTGTGTCCATAAATGTCGCCACAAAATAACAAGCCAATTGCTGTGATTTGAGAAGTATATGTCTATATAGTTGAGTATTGTTCACCAATTTTCCAGAGGAACAGATTTCCTGGGCTATTTCTGCATTCATGTTGGATTTTCTTTTATTAAAACTTACTGCAGCTTTTCATGTCTTCTGCCTCCTACCACGTTAGAAAAATTATGAATTATATATAACAGGGTCAGACAGTGACTTTGTAAGTTCAGAAGCAGGGTCCTGAGAGATAAATGAGACCTATCATTAAAAGTCACCTGTAGTAGGTGTTTGTCACTATTTCCCACTGGTGCTAGCAGGCTATTTTCTATAACTTCGACCTAAGCTAACACAATAGGTAGAAGCTATTGTCCCAAATAAAGACACAGTCTTAAAACAAGGCCGGGCGCGGTGGCTCACGCCTGTAATCCCAGCACTTTGGGAGGCTGAGGCTGGCGCATCACGAGGTCAGGAGATGGAGACCATCCTGGCTAACACGGTGAAACCCCGTCTCTACTAAAAATACAAAAAATTAGCCAGGCGCGGTGGCAGGCGCCTGTAGTCCCAGCTACTCGGGAGGCTGAGGCAGGAGAATGGCGTGAACCCGGGAGGCGGAGCTTGCAGTGAGCCGAGATTGGCGTCACTGCACTCCAGCCTGGGCGACAGAACGAGACTCCGTCTCAAAAAACAGACAGACAAACAAACAAACAAACAAACAAACAAAAAAAGATAGTTGAATCAACTTATTTCCATTCTGAGTGAGTTCTCAATGACGGTCTTCCTTTGATGGTCTGCTCTTTAAAAACAAGAAGTTTCATTGTGAATAACAACATCACACGAGTAAACCTATTCCGTGGAGCTAATCAGCTAATGCAAACAACTTTTCTATTCCAAGAGGGAGAGAGGGCCATTTGGTTGGCAAAGATTCAACTTAGTTTTTGAACTTTTCTATATTCTCCCAAGTTTAGACTCTTAAAAAGTTTTAATTAATACAATGCTAAATCACACAGGAATGCAGGAAATTAAAATATTCAACACATTAGTGTGGTTAGCATATCATACCATTAAATATTTATTGAGTAGTAAGAAGTGCTAATTCTACAAAACATAGAGTTAGATTCTGTAGCTGCCCAGGATGGTGTTAAAGGCAACGCAAAACAATAACACCTGTGATAGCACATTTAGCTCTAGCTCACAAGACCCACAAATTTAAAATAAAATCCATCATTTGGACCAGAGCTTCCTTATGCAATTGATTTAGTTTCTCAGGAGGTTTATGTTTCTACAGTGTCTTTCTCTCAATAATCAGCACCTATGATTGCACACTCTACATTTCTTAAAACAATGAAATTGTTAAAAACTGCATTTTCTAATTCTGAAATGATTTTCAATCACTCTTAAGAGCTAAAATATTTGTATTGTTATCTGACTCTAAGAAATCTGCTCAGAAACACTCTCTTCTGGACTACCAAAAGTATTTAATGATTATTATGCTAGGAATCTTTGCATTAATTCTGAAATAAGGTGTAATAATACTGATGGGATAAAGATAACTTTGTAAATCTCTACTTTAAAACAAACAATTATCTTCTGAAAGGCTAATTAAGAACAAATAATACAAAATAAGCAGGTGTTTGTAACAAGTCTCATACTTCTAAGGATATTTTCAGGGTTTGAAAATATCAACTTCAGTAATTCTGTTGGAAGAAAGATAACTTTGTAAGTCTCTAATTTAAAACAAACAAATATCTTCTGGAAGGCTGATTAAGAACAAATAATACAAAGTAAACAGGTATTTGTAACAGGTCTCACACTTCTAAAGATATTTACGTGGTTTGAAAATATCAACTTCAACAATAACAACAATGAAAGTTGTACTGAAATAAAACATTTGTGTTTTCTTCAAACAAACATTGAAAGATTTCCCTTCTGGGCTGACTGGTCCATCTGTACCTTCTTTGTAGAATCCCATCTGTCTGCCAGACTTGGTGTTTGCCAATACTCATTCAAAATATGATGCATCAATTGATTTTATTTGCTTTGACTCAATGTGGTGGTGTTTCATTTTGGAACATGGCTATGGCTTGAAAACTGAGTGTGTTCCAAGAGAGGGTGGACAGGTGTGGGAAAATCAGAATGAAGCTTGCAAGGTTTGAAAAGTGATGAGAGTGGGGAATACACCCCTAAGTTCTACCATCTGCTGAAATGCATACATGATTAAATAAACCAGATTGCCATTCATTCATCATTCATTTAGTAATCCATTCAGCAAAATTATGGTCACTGTCCTTGGTGCTGAAAATCCCAACTCAAGACGCAGCTATTTATTTCAGGAATTTAAGCTCTAGAGAGGACCATAGAAAATACTGAACTTAAATTCTATCTTAAGTAACTACAACTTCCAATATTTTCTAATCTTCTGGGATACATTCATTCACTAAAATTGATCTATTGTACTTATGAATGTATATTTAGGAAATGGCTTTCTAATAGAACTTAGTGTTTGTGAATTAAATACGATGCTCACTGTTTGCTTTCTAGGATAGAAGACTAGTGAGAGAATGATAAGAGGAAGATTAGAGAATCCAACATTTTAATTTCACATCATTTCTACCACAAAAGGAATTAAGAGCAATAACAACTGGAGGAAAGTTCTCTGGGTGAACTTGGACATAGCCAGTTCTCCTCCCTTTCTCACTTATAGTTCTCAAGAATAATTCTAGAATGTGTTAGGAATGCCACATCCTCAGATGAGGAAGGACTGGATAGAATGCCCTAGGCTATCTCGCATTCCCCATCTAGAAACAAGATGTTCTCCAGTGCTTTAACCTACCTTGTCCTGTGGCCCACAGATTTTACAATGTGGACTTGGGTGCTTTGTGGGGTTTGTCAGCTGCAGTGCAAATATGGCACATGCACATAAGACTTCATCTACCCCCATGTAGATTTATTGAATCTTGGGTGACTGGTGCACAATGAATCCTAGGCTTCTATTGTACCTTGCTGTCTATCTGTAAGTAGGAAACCTGCTTCATTTAACTTGTTACTTACATGAGTGTTCTATTTCACCAGATTCAGGCAAGTTGTTAAGCAGTGCTTCGTGAAATTGCTTTACCCAACATCTTTCTGTGCCCATACATTCATCTCTAAATCTAAAGCTGTTATCAGAATACTGGGTTTCCTCATTTACAGTGCAGCCATTTTCCATAATGTTCTTAAATCCTCTTTATTTAGTTTGATTATGCCATTCCCTTCACAACGCAACTCAAACTATACATTTTCCATGAAGGTTTGCTTGGATTTTGCAATTTGCATTGTTTTTCACTTGTGTTGTTCCATAGCTTGTGTTGTTTTACAACTTGCAGCCATACCACATAAGAGGATATATATTTTTTGCATGTGGTCTCATAAATAATTCCTCTACATGTTTTCTTTATCCAGTTGAGTTAAAGCTCTTAAGAAGAGCTGATGCCATTAAATCTATGGTGTTCCTTGTTTGTGCAAGTGAGTGCTTACTGCACACACAGCAAAGGCTCCCTAATTACTTACTGATTAATGAATAGATTGATTGACTTGTTGCTAAGTAGCTCCTCTCCAGGTCACACTTCCTTCAAATATTCATTATATAAAGAAATGAACAGTGTCTTCTGCTATTGCAACCCTCCACCTTCATCCCTTGATGGCATTTATTTCTGCATTTCTCTAGATCCTTGAATTTTATCTTTTCTGGGTACCCTTTTTCTAAGATTTCTGCAATTTGAAATATTGCCTCTGAAAATGATGATTACTTCTTTTCTGAGAAGTGAATTTTTTTATTAGTTCAAATACTATCTCATATTTTTATCATGAAAGAGTTTATTCTTTTTTTTAAATTCATACCAATAAAACCAAGCATTTTGAAACTTACTTCAACACCTGATTCCAATAATCAAAACCTGTAATGGCTACACGTTCACTCTTCCTCACCTCTTGGCCCACATCTCACCCTTGCAAAGAAGCCTTCATGGACCAAATTCGTTTATTAGTGCTCTATTGCCATGTACACTCAAGGCATAAAATAATGCATGGTTATAATCTCACCATTCCCACGGGTTGGAGTTTAAGGCTTTCTTAGCTGGGCACACTGTTCAGATCTTACAAGGCTGCAATCAAGATGCCAGATAGCGAAAGGTTCTCATCTGGGGCTCAGAGTTATCTTCCAAACACACTGTTATAGGCAAATATCTGTTTGTGGTTGGAGGGTTAAGATTTCTTTCTTATTGTCCACCAGTCAGAGGCTACTATCAACTCCTGGGAACACCTTCAATTCCTCGCTACATGGTCTCCTTGTCTCACTACCTGGTAGTTTGCTTTATCTCCTGTGCCAGGAGGAGAATGACTGATGCTTCATTATATTTTAAATGCCTCACATGATTAGATCTGGCACACCCAAGATCATCTTCCCTTTCACTACCTTCAATTAGTACTTTCACTACCACTAATTGGGAATCTTAATTACATCTGTTGAATCCCTCTTGTCATACAATGAAAGTGATATCTTATCACACTCAAGGCTCTTTCTCACACTCAAGAAGAAGATATTAGACAAACATAGGGGTCTCTGAGGGGTCATTTTACAATTTTGCCTACCACACTCCCTTACCTTGTTCCATTTTCTTTTTTTCCTCTGTAATATTTCTTTACATTCTACATGGTACATAATATATATTCATTTGTTATACTTATTGTCTATCTCCCTCCACTAGAATGTAAGCCTTTCAACAACAGGGATTTTTTTTTTTTTTTTTTTTTTTTTTTGAGACACAGTTTCACTCTGTTGCCCAGGCTGGAGTGTAATGGCATGATCTTGGCTCACTGCAACCTTGGCCTCCAGATTCAAGCAATTGTCCTGCCTCGGCCTCCAGATTCAAGCAATTGTCCTGCCTCAGCCTCCCAAGTAGCTGGGATCACAGGTGCCCACCACCACACCCAGCTAATTTTTGTATTATTAGTAGAGACAGGGTTTTTCCTGTTTTGGCCAGGCTGGGCTTGAACTTCTGATCTCAAGTGATCCACTTGCTTTGGCCTCCCAAAGTGCTGGGATTACAGGCATAAGCCACCATGCCCAGCCAACAGCAGGGATCTTAGTGTCTTTTGTATTCTAATGTATCCCAAACACCTGGAATAGAGATAGTTTCATTCTATATGCTCAACAAATAAATGATAGATGAATAAGTGAAGGCTCATTGAAGTGCTTCACTATCAATACGAAAGATATTTAGAGAAAATATTTTACTGAGATAATGATGGAAGTTTCTTTTTTGTTTCCCTGGAAATAATTATTTAATCATTGTATGCAGAATACTAAAGATAAAATTTAATAAACAAAGATAATACTCACAATATCTCAGACACACACTAACAAAAATTTCTGCTTTCTCTGGAATTTTTAAAGCTTTAGTACTTTTAGTTGTCATTTTTAATCTAATTTTCTACCACGAGTTTGCACTACTTTTATAGTTGGGAAAATAACAAATATCCTGTAATAAATCTCTTAGGTACTTCCTTTGAAACAGAAATTTCTCCACAAATGCCACTTTGGTTATTTTATAGGTGGCTATGTAAACAGAGTGAAACTGTTCTCCAATGCCATTTTCTCATTTAAGGATGAAATTCATTAGTAGTGGCTCCTCGAAGGGAACTTATCTTTAGTTACAGGTTCTATATAAGAAAAATGGGAAAAGTTATCCTAAATGGTGAAAATTAAAGAACCAAAACATTTTATGCCCTGTAGAAGTTGCCAAGTACTTTTGTTTAATTGCTATCCAATGTTATACTGCAACTTAGAAGTATGTAACATTAACAGTGAGCTCATTAATTAAAGTTGGAAAGCGTCTTTACCATCATTACCTAAAGGGACCTTAGGACATATGATCAAACCAAAGAAATCATCCAGCCCTTGAAAACAGTGGAAGTTGCCACACTTCGGTATTGACTCATATTGACTTAGCTATGTGAATTAAAGCAATTTTCTTAGCTTTAAATAACTGCTTTAATACTTACTAGCAGTGAGCTCTTATAAGTCAATAAACTGTGCCTTATTTTTATGATCTGTAAAGCAAATGTAGGAATAGTACATATTCTATGAACTGAGGATAGAATTAAATGTCACAATTTTGAAGTGCTTTATAGTACCAGATACAATGTAAGCATTCATATCTATTTTACTGTTTTATATGTAATGCTAAATATTACCAGTACTATACCTCGACTAACTTGTAAAGTGTGAAGAGGAACTAAGATTTTATATAGGAAATACTCTAAAAGTTGAAACAATACTGTTCTTTAAATTGTAACAAACTACAATGTGCTTGCATAAAGAATATTTGAAAGCAGTATTTCTTATTTCCAAAAAGAGTTAAACATTAGTTTTCTTCTGCTGTCACTATCTAAAGGATAACAGGGGATTCATGTAGTTTTCTTGCAGAGGAGTATGTTTCTTTCTGCTCAGGTTTGGGCAGGATGTGATTAGAAGAGTCAACTGATTGTGCTCTCCTCCATCACAGGAGAGAAGGATGATTCTTGAGCTTGCAGCAAATTTTACAAATAATTTAGGTATAACTCTTCACAGGAACTCACTTGATTCTTCTTATGATATAAGCAAATTGTCATTTAATGTGTAACTTTCTGTGATTAAAATATAGTTGAAGAGAAAATAACTCTTAGGAAAATATCTATTTCCTTCTGCTTTTAGTGGGAATTTGGAAAACCCCAAGCAATGCTATCCTCTCTCTCTCCCTTTTTAAATACAAGAACCAGGGTATAGGATTATCTTTCATCTTAACCCAGTGGCTGTAGCAGAAGGTTGTTTTTTTGTTTTTTGGTTATTTTTATTTTTATTTTTATTTTTTAATTGATCATTCTTGGGTGCTTCTCGCAGAGGGGGATTTGGCAGGGTCATAGGACAGTAGTGGAGGGAAGGCCAGCAGACAAACAAGTGAACAAAGGTCTCTGGTTTTCCTAGGCAGAGTGTTTGTGTCCCTGGGTACTTGAGATTAGGGAGTGGTGATGACTCTTAACGAGCATGCTGCCTTCAAGCATCTGTTTAACAAAGCACATCTTGCACTGCCCTTAATCCGTTTAACCCTGAGTGGACACAGCACATGTTTCAGAGAGCACAGGGTTGGGGGTAAGGTCATAGATCAACAGGATCCCAAGGCAGAAGAATTTTTCTTAGTACAGAACAAAATGAAAAGTCTCCCATGTCTACTTCTTTCTACACAGACGCAGCAACCTTCCAATTTCTCAATCTTTTCCCCACCTTGCCCCCTTTTCTATTCCACAAAACCGCCATTGTCATCATGGCCCGTTCTCAATGAGCTGTTGGGTACACCTCCTAGACGGGGTGGTGGCCGGGCAGAGGGGCTCCTCACTTCCCAGTGGGGGCAGCCGGGCCGAGGCGCCCCTCACCTCCCGGACGGGGCGGCTGGCCGGGCAGGGGGCTGACCCCCCCACCTCCCTCCCGGATGGGGTGGCTGCCGGGCGGAGACGCTCCTCACCTCCCAGACGGGGTGGCAGCCAGGCGGAGGGGCTCCTCACTTCTCAGACGGGGCGGCCGGGCAGAGACGCTCCTCCCCTCCCAGACGGGGTCGCGGCCGGGCAGAGGCGCTCCTCACACCTCAGACGATGGGCGGCCGGGCAGAGAGAAGGTTGTTACAACAGTTTCTGCTGACATAAGTCAGTCAATTTTCAGTATATGATATTATATATATATTAATTATATATTATAATATGTTATTTGTAAACATTAACAATATATTACATGTTATATAATAACATAACATTAATATTGTATGTTAATTAGATATAGCTATCAAAATGTTATCGCATCTATATTATACATTATATATAATTTATGTATATTATATAACTATACATATTATTTTGTATGCTATGTGACTGAGATAGTTGAACACATAGTTCCTAAAATTTCAAATATATTTCCAAGTGAAAAAGCTCCAAATTACCTTTTTTGGTCCTAACATGAATCTATGTATATCCAGGAATATTAAAACTGTAAGATTCATAATAATATTATTGTTGTTATTTTGATAATGTTATCATATAGTTTGGTGACATTTTTGGAAAGTCAAAGAATTGTTACAAATGTCAACTAAAGTTTTACTGCAGTTATTAGCTAACTTTTAGTGCTTCTGTAGTTTTTACTTTTACCGTCCTTTAAAAACAGAAAATATCAAAGAATTTCCCAAACTTACAAAGTAAAACAGGGATAATCTTGAGTCACCTCATGTGTAAAGTTTTCCATGAGACTACGTTAATGTATAATAACATTTACTTGCAAAAGCTAAAAATCATACAAGTCACAGAGATTATGTAATGTCTATGTAGAAAGAAGTGGGCTGATGTGTCCATGTTTCACTTAGCCATTATTTATGGCATTCTCCTGTTTGACACATTTTCCTAAAGACGTTATGCAATTCTGGACAAACAGACAATGATCTGAAAATAAAAGAAAGGGCAAGATGCATGAAGAATAGAGTCAGGTTTAATGTATGTTTATCTAGATTTTCAAAAAGAGAGGCAAAAAATATCGCAAAGAGAAAATACGCAAAGTGATAATGGTGGGAAACCAGAAATGCAAAAAACCCAAGTGGTTTTGAAACAAAATTCACATCCAAGCCCACTGTAATAAAGCTGAAGACCTACCAACATAAAGAACAATTTACAGCAAGGGAATACCAACAAGGGACTAGAAGCTGACCTGGCCACAGCAACAACATAAGTCGCAGACAGGGACAGATAGTGTGCACTGCCGAGGGTCACTAACTGTCAGCCCAGAATTGCACACACAATAAAATTATTCGACTGAGTGTGCAATAAAGACAGCTTAAACAAAATATCCTATAAATGTGCATCAGGGGAAAAAAAAAAAACGATCCCAGAAGAAAATTCTGAGATGTAAGAAAAAAATGGTGACAAAAAATAATAAACATGTTCTTGAATCTACAAATAAACAAATGAATGAATAAGTAAATGAAACTATATATGAAAATAATAATGATAAATTTGAATCATTAAAATGATAATATTGCAACTTATAGGTTACATAAAAACATAAAAATTGATAATGTATAACTTTCAAACTATTAAAGAGATAAAATAAGGTGAAAAAATGGGAAAAATCATCTGAAAGAAATATAAAGCAAGACAAATAGCATAAACTCAGCAGCAGAATTGAATCTAAATATGTGACTAACCAAAAAATGGTATTTATTTAACTTATTAAAGAAATAAAAGATAGCTATATACTATTTACAAGAGACATCCCTAAAATGTAAAGCCACAGTGATTTATTGAACTGGAAAAGATGAGTAAAAATTACAATAGGCAAGTCCTACCTAAAGTTTGCTATTGTGGGACACATACAGACTTGACGGCCAAAAACATGATTGAATTAGAAAGGATCACTAAATACTGACAAAGAATTTACTGTTCCAGGAAGATATAAAAATTATAAAATTTTACTATCTAATAGTTTGTCCAAAAACTATGTAAAGAAAAATTAACAGAAGCATAAGAAGTTGGACACAAATCTCCAATCAAAATCAAAGACATGAAGACACTGCTCTCAGTAAGAGATCAAATATATTAAGAATTGAGCAAAATTAATCAACTTGTTCTTATATAGAACACTGCATCCAACAAAGTAAAATTTTATATTTTTTAAAGTCAGATAAAACTTTCTAAAAAGTATCTTTGTATAAGGTACTAATGCAAATCTAACAAATTTCAAATTATAGATTTGTATATGTGTATATGGGTATATGTACATTTACAATATATGTATACAATATATACCATGTATGTATATATATTACACATGTATACACAGATACAAATGTATATAATAAATATATTATACACATATACAAATACATGTAATATATAATACATATGATACACATATACAAATATATACACACACACACTTACACGTGCACACACATCAGGTATTTTTAACCACAACTGGCAAATCTGTAAATCATTATCCATAGATAACTAATTAATACAGCCTTATTTATTGGAATTATTATTTATTAAGCTTGTCAGATGTAAAATCAGTATATCTAGACAAGTTGCATTTTTATATCAGTTTCAAAAAGTCAGAAAATTAAGTTGTAAGAAGAATATAATTTTAATACCCAAAAGTAAGATTGATAGAAATATATCTAATATGGAATTATGAGACCTTTCTGAAGAAAATAATGAGTCAATTGAAAGACATTAAAGAAGGCTTAAATAACTGGAAAGAAGTAACATTTCTATGGATAGGAATACTCAATATAATAAAAAAATGCTCATTTCCTTTAATGTCTAGAAACATTACAATTTTATTTCTTATACCAACAAGGTATTTTATGGAGCTTGATAAGCTGGTCCTAAAATTTGCATGAGACAACAAAGAGCTAAGAATATTCCTGAAGCAGAACTTGGAGACTTGCTCAATCAGAAAACAATACTTATTACAAAGCTGTAGTAATTAAGACACTGTGATGCCAGTTTAATACTGGACAAATAAAACATCGGAAGAAAGTAAATAGTCCAACAACAGACCTGTGCTTATTTGGAAACACAAAAATACTGCCATTGCAAATCACTGGTGAAAGGGAGGATTACTTTTCTTAATGATACTGCAACAATGTATTATCCATATGCTGTATTACTCAGGGTTCTCCTGGGAAACATAACCTGTGAGGTGGGTGGGTTAGGGGAGAGAGAGAGAGAGAGAGAGAGAATGTATTATTGGAATTGACTCACAAGGTTATGGAGGATGAGAAGTCCTAACATCTGTCCTGTGCAAGCTGGAGACCCAGGAAAACTGGTGGTGTAATTCTGTGTGAGTTAAAAGGCTTGAGAACTGCAAGGAGGGTGGGAGGCCATGGCGTAAGTTGCAGTCCAAGTCCAAGGACGTTAGACCTAAGAGTGTGGTTGTCTAAGGGCAGGAGAAGTTGTATGTACAAGCTCAGACAGGGAGCAAGTTTACTCTTCCACTTTTTTATTCTACTTAGGCCTTTAACTGATTGGATGATGCCTACTCGCAATGGAAAGGGCTATTTTCTTTATTCTGTCTACTGATTCAAATGCTAATGTCTTCCAGAAATACCCTCACAGAAACACCGAGAAGTGATGTTTTACCAGTTATTTGGGTATTCCTTAGCCCAGTGAGGTTGACACATAAAATTAATAATCACCCAATATGAGAAAAAAATTAATTAGATCACAAATTTATATCATATAAAGGCATATTACTTTGAATCTATAAATTTCTTTGGGAAGCATGTCCACTTAAAAAATGTTGATTCTTCCAATCCATAAGCATGGAACGTTTTTCCATTTATTTGTGTTGTCTCTAATTTCTTTCAGCAATGTTTTATAGCTCTCCTCATAGAGATTTGTCAGCTTCTTGGTTAGCTGTATTCCTAGGTATTTCATTTTCTTTGTGGCTATTGTACATGGGATTCTGTTCCTAACTTGACTCTCAGCCAGGACATTATTGATGTATAGAAATGCTACTGATTTTTGCAGATTGATTTTGTATCCTAAAACTTTACTAAAATTTTTTATCAGTTCTAGTAGCATTTTGGCAGATTCTTTAGGGCTTTCTAGGTATGGAACTATATTGCCAGTGGAGAGAGGTAGTTTGCCTTCTTTTCCTATTTGGATGCCTTTTACTTCCTTCCCTTGCCTGATTTCTCTGGCTAGGACTTCTGGTACTATGAAGAATAACAGTGGTGATAGTGGGAATTTTGTCTTGCTCCAGTTCTCAAGGGGGAATACTTCCAGCTTTTGCCTATTCAGTGTGATTTTGGCTGTGGGTTTGTCACAGGCTTTTATCAAACTACCAATATTATTCTTTACAGAATTAGAAAAAAGTGTTATAAAATTTATATGCAACCGAAAAAGAGCTCAAATAGCAAAGGCTATCCTAAGCAAAAAGAACAAAGCCAGAGACATCACACTATCCCACTTCAAACTATGCTATAAGACTACAGTCACCAAAATATCATGGTGGTGGTACAAAAACAGAAACATAGACCAATGGAACAGAATAGAAAACTCAGGAAAAAAAGCTACATACTTAGACTCATATTATTTTTGACAAGGCCAACAAAAATAAGCAATGGGGAAAGTACTTCCTATTCAATAAATGGTGGTGGGATCGCTGGCTGGCCATATGCAGAAGAATGAAACTGGACCCTACCATTTACCATATATGAAAATTAACCCAATATTTATTAAATATTTAAGTGTAAGACCTCAAACTATTAAAATCCTGTAAGAAAATCTCAGAAATACCCTTCTCAACATTGGCCTTAGCAAAAATTTTTGGCTATATCCCACAAGCAATTGCAACACAACCAAAAATTGACAAGTGGGGCTTAATTAAACTAAAGAGCTCTTGCACTGCAAAAGAACTATCAATAGAGCAAACAGACAGTCTACAAGATGGGATAAAACATTCTAAAACTGTACATCCAATAAAAGTCTAGTATTCAGACTCTATAAAGAACTTAAACAAATCAAAAAGGAAGAAACAAATTAACCCCATTAAAAAACTGGCAAAGGACTGGGCACAGTGGCTCACACCTGTAATTCCAGCACTTTGGGAGGCCAAGGCAGGCAGATCACCTGAGGTCAGCAGTTTAAGACCATCCTGGTCAACATGGAAAAACCCAATCTCTTCTAAAAATACAAAAATTAGCTAGGTTTGGTGGTGCAGGCCTATAATTTCAGCTACTCGGGAGGCTAAGGCAGGAGAATCCTGGGAGGCAGAGCTTGCATTGAGCCGAGATCATGCCATTGCACTCCAGCCCAGGAAACATGAGTGAAACTTTTTTTTTTTTTAAACTGGCAAAGGGCATGAAGAGACACTTCTCAAAAGAAAATATACAAGCAGCCAACAAACGTGAAAAAGTGCTTATAATCATTAATCATTAGAGAAATGCAAATCAAAACCCCACTGAGATACCACCACACACCAATCAGAATGGCTATTAAAAAGTCAAAAAAACAACAGATGATGCCAAGGCTGCAAAGAAAAGGGAACACTTACACACTGTTAGTGGGAATGTAAATTAGGTTAGCCACTGTGGAAGCCAGTTTGGAGATTTACCAAAGAACTTAAAATGGAGGTACCATTTGACCCAGCAATCCCATGACTGGTATATACCCAAAGAAAAATAGATCATTATACCAAAAACATACATGCACTCCTATGTTCATCATTGTGCTATTCATAATAGCAAAGATATGGAATCAACCAATGAATGGTGGATTGGATAAACAAAATATACTGCATGCACACCATGGAATACCATGCAGCCATAAAAAAGAATGAAATAATTTCCTTTGCAGCAACGTGGATAGTGCTGGAGGCCAGACATAATCCTAAGTGAACTAATGCAGAAACCGAAAACCAAATACTTCTTGTTCTCACTTATAAGTAGGAAATAAACACTGAGCACATATGGACATAAAAATAGGAACAACAGAAATGTGGACTACTAGGTGGGGAGGGAAGGAGGATATTGGTTGAAAAACTACCTATTTGATACTATGCTCACTACCTGGGTGCGAGATACCCATGTAACACACATGCATATGTACCCCCTGTATCTAAAATAAAACCTAAAATGTTTTAAAGCATATCAGAGAGCTTCAGAACCAAGCAAGATTCTTCAAAAGAAATTAAACTTTTTAAAGGCAAAATCTTAAAACTTTTCAAGGAAATATAGAAGAAATAGTCATACCTTTTGGGCAACAGAGAACTTTTTAAACAAGACACCAAAAAGATCTAGGGAAAGGTTAGTAAGTTCAATTAACTAAAATGAAAAGAAAGCATCATCAGTGAGTAAAAAGGCAAGCCACAGGCTGAGAAAAATACTTTTATTCATATAAGCAATAACAATTAATATTTAAATATATAAAAATTCATTTGAATTGCAAACAGTTCAACAATTCAATTGAAATATGTCCAAAATACATGAAGAAATAATTTAGAGAAAGAGAAATATAAATTGCCAATATATATGATGGTCCTCTACTTTTTAGTAATCTTGAGAAAGCCAAAATTTAATGTTGTTTTGAAACCACAAGATTGATAGAAATTTAAAAGTCTGTTGATACCACATATTGTCCAAAGGTGTGGAGAATTGGGAACACATTGATGATAGAAGTATAAATTGCTTGATGAGTTTTGAGAACAATTTGGCAGTATCTAGTAATTGTGGACATGCCCTATAATCCAGTAACATCATCCTGAAGCAGT
This sequence comes from Gorilla gorilla gorilla, assembly GCF_029281585.2. Lineage (NCBI taxonomy): Eukaryota > Metazoa > Chordata > Mammalia > Primates > Hominidae > Gorilla > Gorilla gorilla. The sequence continues at coordinate 41,668,084 of NC_073235.2, read as the reverse complement.
GCTTCTTCCCATTATACAAGTTCATAGAAGGACATAATATTTGTACAACATACTGTGTAATAAATGAGACTGCTTGCAGACCAGGGCTGAGGGGATCAATAAAACCACAAATGTTTAATCCAATTACAGAAGAAGCTAGCAGGGAGAACTGCCCTAGAGAACACCTTGCAATGTGCATCTGGAGACTTGAATAAAAATGGTCGTGGCAGCATTGTTTTTAACAGAAATTTAAAATTTAAGCTAACTCATATATCCACCAATAGTAGAGTGCATAAATATATTAGCATGTATTTATGTAACAATACATATGCTATGTGTTAACAAAGATGAATCTTAAGAACATAATATTGAGTAAAGAATCAAGTCACCAAAAATGAATGCATTGTGGTTATAAAACTCAAAAACAAGCAAAATTAAACCATAGTTTTAGGATTGCATACATTTGTATTATTGTGGGTTGAATTGTGTCCCTCGCAAAGTTCCTGTGTTGAAGTCCTAATCCTTAGTACCTCAGATGTTCAAACCACCAGTTTGTTACAACATCCCCAGCAAACTAATACTTGTATTAAGGCTATTTTTAAGTAAAGAGATTATTATATACACTGAGGAGGTACTGCAATTGGAAAGGGACACATAAGAAACTCCAAATGTCCTGGTCAATGTCTATTTCCCAGGCTGGGTGAAAATTATACATAATATGTGAATTTATATACAGAATATATAAATTTATATACATAAAATTGTAAATTTCAGATACAGTTGGTACTGTTTTTTAGTTCAATGTACTTCAGAACTTCATTATGAGTAAAAAATTACTGATAATTGATTTGGATTTTGAAGTACTAAGGGTGTTATAGAAAACTTTTCTTTTATGCCAGAAAAGATTGAAAATTACTGGAGATGTCTGTGTAATTGTGATAATAATTTTATCTATGCCAAATGATTGTTTTAATGATTAAATTAATTAATGCAAAAAAATGTTCAGTGCCTGAAGTATAGTAAGCACCTAATAAATATTAGGTAAAGAACAGCTATAATGATTATGATAAAAGAATAAACAAAGACATAAAATGCATTTTTATTAGACCCAAGAAATTCAATATTGATTCCATAACATTATATAATGTAAATATTCAAACTTAACCAATTGTGAAAGGATCTCCTTTGAGACCCTTTTTTTTCAGAAGAGAATTATTTTGAGAGGATCCTATGCCATTTTGGGTGCCTCAATGGTCTTTAAGTATTTCTTTGCTTTTGGCAAAAAACAGTATTCTAGGTTCATCTTCTACTTTCCATGAACTGTACTTAAAATCAGTTTTCCCTCCATGGAGCTCCCTAGTTTTTGTTTTTTCTGGGAAAAGTATTTAGACACCAAGATATAGGCAACAAATTTGGCCATTGCTATAAAATATCATTACTTTAGGACCCTTTCTGTGGACAGAACTAGACTTTTTTTAAATGTATTTTTAAGTCCCGAATTGAGTTCCATTTCCTGCCATAATGAATTAGTCAGTATTGAACTTACCTGCCTCCTTAAACAGCTATAAAACTGGACAAAGTGAATGAGGTAACTGCTTTTATGCTTTGAACATCAAGCAGCATCCAGTTGTAATTCCGTAAGACCAGGGAAAATCCTGAAGTAAGTTTTCTGCCTGAGGACACTTTCTAATTCCCAGCACATGGATGTGAAGCCCAAAGAGAAAGCAGAATTATTCTGGCCAGAGGACTCAAGGCCTGAAACAAAAGTTCTACTGGGTAAAGCTTATCTAATTAAATTGATTTCATGCCAGAACAGAACTCAATAATCTTTTTAAAAATATAATAATAATGAGAATTGTAACATTGTACCCAAATACATGATATAAACAGAAAAATCACTACAGATGTGAAGAAGCTGGAAAAATGTTTCTCATAATCAAAAATGAAAACATACATCCACAGAAAGATTTTTATAGGAATGTTCATTGCAGCTTTATTCATAGAAGTCCAAAGTGGAAACCTCTCCAGTGCCTCCCAAAAGATGGTAGATAAATTTGCATATTAATACAGTGAAACTCTACTAAAAATGAATGAATAACTAATACACAAAATACAAAAACTCTCAGAGGCATCATACTAAATGTAAGAAACAAAATGCAAAGGGCACATATACATAATTCTGTTAGAGTAGGTAGTTAGGCATACATGAGCAGGGCAGGAGAATCCCTCTCTGTCCTCCAGGAATGTCAGGCAACCATCAGGTGATGGTCAGGCAGCTGTCAAACTGTCATTCTAAAATAATAATTATTTGCAGCTGGCTCCAGGGAATGGCAGTCTCTCACCTTGAAGCTAGTATTAGTAGCTTCCCAATAAGGTCGCAGGAGTTGGGCAAGTGGGCTCAAGCATGCACACTAAGAGGCAAAATGGTATAGTTTTACTGGTATATGACCTTCCTCTAGAAACACTTGACTGGTAAGGAAAAAATACCTCAAGTCAGCATGCATACAACTTCAGTAAACACACTGCACATGTGGATAGCCCACCCCAAGGAAAGAATCAGGGAATAAGAGATGCAAGACCTCAGAAGCATGCCAACATATAAAACTCCAAGGCAAAGGTCAAACCATGCACTTGAATCTCTCAAATCACCTGCTTGGCCCTCTTCCAAGTACTTTAACTTCCTTTCATTCCTGCTCTAGAACTTTTTAATAAACTTTCACTCTTGCTCTAAAACTTAAGTTGGTTTCTTCCTCTGCCTTATGCCCTTCAGTTAAATTCTTTCTTCTGAGTGTAACTGCCCAATAGGCTCACTTTGCCCACTGCCTAGACAGAGCCAATTTATCAAGACAGGGGAATTGCAATAGAGAAAGAGTAATTCATGTCAAGCCATCTGTGCAGGAGACCGGAGTTTTATTACTATTCAAATCAGTCTCCCCAAGCATTTGGGGATCAGAGTTGTTAAGGACAACTTGGTGGGTTAGGGGAAGCCAGTGAGCCAGGAGTACTGATAGGTCAGGTCAGACTCTTGGGTGACCTGGGGCATTGCTAATGAATAGTATAATTTGAGAGGACATTTTTTTTTTTTCTGAGCAATGAAACTCCACAATAGACTTAAAATACTCTAAAGCATGGTGTAAACAGATATGCCATTATCCAGCCATTGTCATTTAATTTTTGGAGCACAGGTAGAGTAAATTTATCATAATTCTTAAAGGTCCTAGAATTTTCAAAACGGTAAATTAGCACCGGCTTCAACTTAAAGTCACCAGCCTGTCCGTTGAAGCTTTGAGCTCAGGCGTTTACTTTTTCTCTACAGCTACGAAGTCCTAGATGGCAACTTTTTCCAATAGAAAAGTGTTTTTTCTACACTGAAAATCTTTAGTTTAGGGTATTCACCTTCATCAATTATCTTATCTATATCTTCTGGATAACTTGCTGCAGCTTCTACACCAGCAACTGCTGCTTCACCTTGTCTTTTTACGTTACAGAGACAGCCTCTCTCCTTCAAACCTAGTGAATCAACCTCTGCTATCTTCAAACTTTTTTTCTGCAGCTTCCTCACCCCAATCAGCCTTCATAGAATTGGAGAGAGTTAGGATCTTACTCTGGATTAGGTTTTGGTTTAAGAGAATGTTGTGGTCAGTTTGATCTTCTATCCAAACCACTAAAACTTTCTCCATTCCAGCAATAAGGCTGTTGTGCTTTCTTATTATTCATGTGTTCACTGGAGTAGGATTTTAATTTCCTTCAAGAACTTTTCCTTTCCAAGTATGACTTGGCTAACTTATCGGTGCAAAAAGCCAAGCTTTCAACTTCTCTCGGCTCCTGACATGTCTTCCTCACTAAGTTTAATTACTTCTAGCTTTTGATTTAAAGTGACAGATATGCAACTCTTCCTTTGCTTCAACATTTAGAGGCCATTGTAGGGTTATTAATTAGCTTAATTTTAATATTGTTGTGTCTGTAATAGGGAGACCACAGGATAAGGAGAGAGATGGTGACCGGTTGGTGAAGCAGTCAGAACACACACAACATTTATAGAAGTTCACCATCTTACATATGTATTGTTTATGGCACCCCAAAACAATTACAATAGTAACATCAAAGATTACTGATCACAGAACACCACAGCAGATACAAAAATCACAAAATGATTGAAATACTGTAAGGGTTACCAAAATGTGATACAGAGACATGAAGTGAGCACGTGCTGTTAGAAAAATGACAATAGGCTTGCTCCATGCAAGGTTGCCACAAACCTTTAATTTTTGTCAAAAAGTGCAATATATGTGAAGCACAATAAAGCAAAGCACAATAAAATGAGGTACATCTATATTCCATTGGATTTTGTGCCAATAACACAGTATTTCACTTGAAATTACTGTACAAAATATTTTAATCTCTCGTAGAGCTATTTGTTCCCCACTCCACCATTTCTCCTGTGTTTAAGGATTTTTCTAGCTCTTCTAGATATTTGTATTCCAATCTAAACTTTAGAATCAACTCATCCAATTGCATTAAAAAGTTATTGGCAGTTTCTTAATATCATCTTATATTTATATACTAACCTGGAGGAATTGACATCTTTGTGATATGAAGTGGAACTTGTTCAAGAAAAAGACATATCTTTACATTAGTTCAAATTCACTTGCATGCTTTTGGAAAGTGTTTAAAATTGTTTTCATATAGATTTCACATATTTGTGCTTAAGAATTTTATTTTCTTTGTTGCTATTGTAATTTTTTCTGCTATATCTTCTAAATAGATGTCATTTGTGTATGACTATAGAGTTTGTATTTTAATTTTAACATCCTGTAACTTCACTTGTTTTAAAATTTTGTATCATAAATTATCTTAGAATTTCCAATATATCATCTGCAAATAAAGATAATTTATCTTATTATTTTTTGGTTTTTATGTTATTAACATTTTTATCCTTTAGATTTCATTGATTAATGCCATCACTACAGTGGTTCTCAACTGGGAATGATTTTGTCTCCAGACAATATTTGGGAATATCTGGAGACACTTGGGTTTTTACCACTGTGGGAGCCGTGGGTGCTACTGGCATCTTCTAGGGTGTAGCCATGAATATGCTACTAGCATCCTACAGGACAGCCAAGCCCCATAACAAAGAATTATCCAGCCCAAAATACCAACAGTGCCAAAGCTGGAAGTTCTGCTCTGATATAAAAATTTAATAGTGAAAATGGTGAATGTTCTTGTCCTGTTCCAACTCCATGGGAATGCCTCTATTACTTCTCCATTAAGTAGAAATTCTGACTTCACTATTGTTGTTGCTGTTATTAAAAGTTTTTAAAATTCTTTTTCTATTCCCTAGAGCAATATAAGTAGCATTGGGGTTATTTGGGAATTAAATAGTTAATAGAATTGTCCAGTGAAACCCTCTGCACCCATATTAACCAAATGTTATTTAGAAGTATTACACAATTCTAGAAAAACAATTGGGAATGATTTACAGTTTTCAACATTTAAAAACTAGTTTTAATTAAAAAAAAAGTCTCCTAGAGTTTTTCTTGGCTCATTAATCAAAGTGTGTGTGTATGTATTTGTGTATGCATGTATACATTTACAGATGTATTTATGTAGTTCAACTCTACTTACAGATCCAGTATGGCCAATGTATGCATAGGTAGATAGATATGTGCCTTCTATGATTCATGGGTGCCAGGAGAGTTCCCTTGGATCAGATAATGCCTAACTCTCCTATTCATTTATGCCTATAATGTAACCCAGGAAACCCAAGTGTCTCTAGTGTTGGTTTTTTTCTTTTTTTTTTTTCTTTTTTTGGCAGGGTCTTTCTCTGTTGCCCATGCTAGAGTGCAGTGTCGTAAACACAGCTCACTGCAGCCTTGGCCTCCTGGGCTCAAGTGATCCTCCAACATCAGCCTCTCAAGTAACTGAGACCACAGTCATGTGCCACCACGCCCTGTTCATTTTTTTTGCTTTTTTTGTACAGACAAGGTCTCACTATGTTGCCCAGGCTGGTCTCCTGGGCTCAAGCAGTCCCCCTGCCTTGGCCTCCCAAAGTGCTGGGATTACAAGTGTGAGCCACCGCGCCTGGCAAAGATTGCTTTTTTACAACCATAAATACAGCTGGGGTCATTATCCAGCTTGTCTAGAGGAAGCCTAATCTTTTTGCCAAGCATTTCTGAGAATCCTCAGGCTGTCTACTTATATCAACATGTTGTTCTGAAGATTACACACTTCTTTGAAGATACAATTTTAAAAATGACATGAGTTTATGCTATATATTATTAATGTACACTAAACTACAGTAGTTTATTGTACAAAAACATTTAAAAACCTGGAATTAATTTTACCTAAATTTCATGTATTACAATAAATATTGGTAGAATGAAGATAAATGAAGTATCCAAAATGTTTTCTAACGTATCAAAGAAAGATTTAATTGAGCTCAAAATACTTTGTCTTAAAACATTTTTTGATATTATTTTAATTGTTAAACATGGCAAGTAATATGTGAGAACTTTCTACATAATGGATGAACATCCTACTGCCAAATCAGGCTGAATAGTTATGGATTTTCTCCATTTTTAAAGCACGGCATACATTTACAATCAATATTTTCAATGATTTTCAGTAGTCCTCTACTGCCAAAGTTAGTCAAAAAAATTGATGTGCAGCAATAATATGAATGCATAATACATACTATCCAGTTTTATTTTTGAACTTCTTTTTTTGGCATTTATTTGCCATCTGTTATAATGATGCAATATAATGAGACTGAAAAAATCTCCATCTACATTTCATGTATTATTCATATTAATTTAAAAAGCAACTAGCTTTCAAAGGGTTAGCTCCAGGGAACAAAATTTTATGGTCATCTTTAAATTATATTAACATAACCAGGAGCTAAGAAATTCAGTTGTATTCACAACCTAAAGCAAATTCATCCTTGTTTGATAAATGCTCCCATTTTCTCAGTAAAAGCCTTTCTAAATCTCTTATGATATTTTAGAATGCAGACAGGGTAACTATGATTGCCTGACTTCAAAATGGATAAAAGGATGCCAATATCCTCCTATAATTTTGCTCTAAACACCCAAAGAAAGGATCAAATCCTAACTCAAGAGTAGTTTTAAGTGATCATAAAATATGTAACAAATTCCCAAATTGCAAATATTTAACTTACTTTGGGAAAGACTACATTGAAAATATGCTGTATAAAACCATGTTTTGAGGAACTATCCTCACCTTGAATGGTAAGTAAACACTGAGTGTGTAATATTTCATTTGGCTGAGTCCCAGCTTCCTAGAGCAAGTAATAGTTTGTCCAACTGGAGGTTTAAACATATGTTTTGCATGGTATCATCATTGAGTATTTACTTATTGATTGACTAATGATGACATGTTTGGGTGTGCTGTTTGATTTATGGGCTGTTTTGGTTTATAGACTGGTGGTTTCTATAAAGCAGAAAGGAGAGAAAAATATGCTGGGTAACAAAAACTAAAAGAAATCTGCAATGCAGAACAACTAAATAAAAAAGAGAGCAGAGAGATGAAGTAAAACTGCCTTGTTCTAAAACAAATGGTAACTAAACTAAAGATCAATAGAATGGCAAAAGAAAATCCAAGGATGGTGCCAGCCAATATGATCATAAATTCACTTTGGGCTCAAACCATCAAATTATGGATATATGATTACTTCACTTCACCTTCTAAAGATTCTTATTCTCTCCCAAGCAAACCCCTACTCCAGTTAGCAATACAGGAAAATTGAGTATAAAAAGAAAAAAACCTTTAATGCAATTTTTAATTGTCAATTAAAAAGATAGATAAAAATTAAACTCTGTGATGCCAGCCAGCATTATGGACTATAATTGGTATCAGGGTTGAAGAGACATAGAATTGGGAATGATTTACTGAATGTAAGAATAGCCTATTGCTGCATAAGAAATTACCACAAAATATAGCAACTTAAAAGAACAACCATTTATCTCACCGTGTTAGTGCATCAGGAACGCATGTGCAGCATAGCTGCATCTTCTGGCTCAAGATCTCTCACAAAAATTGCAATCATTTTTGACCAGAAACTACATCATGTCAAGGGTTGTCTGGAGGAAGTTTCACTTTCAAGCTCACTTATATGAATGTTAGTAAAACTTGAACCCCGGCAGACTTTTAGCCAGGCCCAGAGAGCTTGGTTGCTGGCCATATGGGCCTCCCCACGGACAGCTCACAACGTGATGAATAGCAGAGAAAAGAGAGGAGCCAGGCTGAAGTCAGTTATTTTTTCAGCTCCTCAGAAGTGGCATTCCTTCACTTTTGCTGGTTGTATTCATCAGAAGTGAGTCACTAGTTCCAGCCCACACAGTGAAAGAGGGAAAAACACAAAGGCATTAATAACAGGGGACGTTGGGAGTGACTTTGAGGTTAAGCAGCCTCTAAACCACAAAAATCCAGAATGAGCAGAGGAAGGTAGCACGTTCTACGCGTTAATATGTGAATTGCAAGAAAATGAGTGGTATGTGTTGCACAATAGTCTTCCCCTTCACGTGTAAGGTTGGGGGATGGGTGTGGGGGGTGCATGGAGAGATTTTAAATTTTAAAATGAAGAAAAATATCTTTAAATTCCTGGGCATATTATTCTGGTAACTCCAGTGTTTGCTCCTGGGGGCTTGGAGAAGAAGGTGAAATATTGGTGATTGTTTTTTTTTCATGTATTGTACTTTCCAAATGTTGTATAGTATGTATTATACATCTTACGTTTGTCTGTCTTCAGAAAAAAAAACTATATAAAACCCTAAAAACAATATTGAAAGGCTATGACACTTTCACTTTGTGTCTCACACTCACACTACTGTATCTTTAGTAAATGTTATTTTCTATTATACAGACACATATTATTGTTGTTGTCAGACAGTTTAATAGCATCATACCAGCTGTGAGGGAGAGGGCTTATTTCTCCCAATCTGTTCAACATTGGAAGGGGTTTAGAAACCATGCTATGTTGGTTTTAGAAGAGCAAGGAGTAATGGCTGTAATACCTTCGCTAGGAGTGGAAATGGAGGAATAGGTTGAGTAGGAAGTGCCCTCATATAGAACAATTAGAACTGACTTCACCTCTGTACTTAATAAGAACTTTAGAGATTCTTTATTTGTTTTAATGTTTTTCCCCAATATTGCTTAAAAACATTTCCTGTGTCCATGACCTCAGCAATCAACAGCACTCCGCAGGAATAACACAGACATGGAAGCCTCAGATTAGAAATAGAGCATCACTGAGCAACAGTGGCTACATTTGGGAAACATATCTTATCTAGACAAAAATTTGGTTGTAACAAGAAGCTGCGGAATCAGTGTAGATGACTGAGACCAGCACACTGTGAGGACTGAGAGAACCAATTCTGCTTGAATGACATCTATTTTCCTAGTTGTTCTGGTTAAGGGTAATCACCTTCAGCAAAAACTAATTAATAATTAAGACATTCATAATTGTGATATAATTAAGTTACTTATATGCATATGCAAGCCATATGCTATACTTCTCCAAGTGTTAATACATTTAATGCCCACAACAAACTTGTGCACCCCTGTGTAAGGAAACTGAAACTCAGAGTACTTAAAATTGCTTCAGGTCACACAGGCAGTAAATTGGAATTTGAGGTAATAACTTTCTGTCCTTATTTTCTGTCTTTGCCACATTATAAAGGCAATAAAGTATAAGATTAAGAGCATGAGTTATGAACATACAATGTAGGGGTTTACATCTTTGTTTCACGATCAGCTTTACAATTCTGGGCAACTTACTTTGTTTTGGTTTCCTCATCTATAATATTCAGGTAATAACAATAACGATCTTAACAGATTATACTAAAGACAAAACAAGACAATAGATATAAAGCATCTAGAACACTATCTAGTACATACTAACTACATAATAAAATACAGGCTTATTTTAGGACACTATGCTGAAGACATGTATCTTCTCATTTAAAAATCATGAAAACACTTCAAAGCAGGTGCAATAATTATTATTACAATTTCAGAAATAAAAAAAACAGAGAGTTGGGGAGATCATGTATCTAGCCCAAGATTATACCACTGGCAAGTGGTTTAGCCAGGATATGAACCCAAGCAGTCTGATTCATGAGCCTCTATGCTAAACCAGTGAGCTGTCATCTGCTTGACTATACAATCCTCATTATTTTTGTCATATTATATTGTTATATTGGTGTTCTGCTTTTATTTGTCTGAATATTCCATTGTTTACCTCATTTAGTCTTCATGAAGTTGTATTATTATTTTTTTCTCCTCATCTTGTAAATAAAGAAACTGAGATTTGGTTAAATTAAACGATTCCCTGGCAGCCTAATTCAATACTTGCAAAACCCAGGTTTCTGATGCCTTACAGAATGACACTCTTGGTCTCACAGCTTCAGGTTCAAATTTCTGCTGAGGTTTCACTTGGCTCCTAACGTGAAAAAATTCTACCTTCTTCAAGAGGAATTAGCCTGAATGGGAAACAGCTTGAAAGAGATGAAGACAGGCTGACATGCAAAACTATGCAGATGTGTGACTAAACTCAGGATCTATAATTTGTTCTGTCTTCCCAATGTCCCCTGGAATTTATGCATTATACTTTAATTGATTTCTCACCAAATGGCTGAGTTTTATGACTGACCAGTTATATAATATAGAGAAAGAAGGTTAGAGAGGTTACGAAATAACACATAACAAAAGATCACGTTTAAAAGGAAGAAAAACCCTCCATCACTCAGGAAGTGACAGTAAAATTATTTGATCTTACCATTTTATAGTAGATTAAAAATGGAGATGGCTTCCATTTAGGGAAACATTAGTATAGGTGAATATTTTCCAGACCTTCCTCTGGATCCCACAGAACGTAAGGATAAGGACCTTGTTTGTCTCATTTTCCTGTATAATGCTGCCAACGCATAATAGGCACTTCAGCAATTCTTAAAAATTAATCACTCAATTTAATTAATTATTTAATTTAATTAATTAAGTTCTTAATTTCCTTAATCAGGAAATTATGCAGACCTTCACTGATTGTTCTAAGGCTAGTGAAGATTTCCAAGTACAATTGTGTCTCTGTTGTGTTGAATTGGGAAACTACAGTTTGCTTCAATTTCTAGAGTACTGATAAAGAATATCCATGCAGAACAAGTCCTTAAATGTCTATATTCATCAATTTTATTACTAATTATGAGATGTTGGTTAAATTACTTAAACTATCTGTGCCTCAGTTTCCCATTTTATAAAATATAAAATATTTTATATTTATATTAACTATAAAACTAAAGATAGGGCCAGGCGCGGTGGCTCACGCCTGTAATCTCAGCACTTTGGGAGGCTGAGGCGGGTGGATCACCTGAGGTCGGGAGCTCAAGACAAGCCTGACCAACATGGAGAAACCCCACCTCTACTAAAAATACAAAATTAGCCATGCGTGGTGGCGCATGCCTGTAATCTCAGTTACTTGGCAGGCTGAGGCGGGAGAATCCCTTGAACCCGGGATGCGGAGGTTGCAGGGAGTTGAGGTTGCGTTACTGCACTCCAGACTGGGTGACAGGAGCGAGACTCTGTCTCAGAAAAAAAGAAAAACAATTAAACAAACAAACAAAAAACCGAAAGGTAGTATAAAATGAAGATAATGAGAGTCTCTACTTCTTAGAGTAGTTCTGAGGATTAAATAGATGAATGCAAGTAAAGGCATTTAGAGTTGCCTGGCAGATAGTATGCACTCAATCCAGGTTGATTTTAACCCAAAAATCAGTACGAATTAAAAATCAATTACTATATCAGTTAAAAGTAACTTTTAACGTGCCAAAATTAAAAGCAAAGAGTCATTTATCTAAAAACATTAGGGTACAGATATGGATCTGGCCATTATGGATATTATTTTATCTTATTCTCTGTCCCACTTGGGTCCAGACTGTGTTTTTCTGAGTATTTGCACATAACCTATGCACCTCCTCCCACATACTCTAAATTATCTGTAGGCTGCTTATAAGACCTAATACAACATAAGTGCTGTGTAAATGACTTTATTTATTTTGTTGCATTGTTATTTTTCATTTTCCCAATATTTCTAAATCCAAGGTTATTTGAATTTGCAGATACAGAACAAGCAGATATGGAGTGCCAACCATCCAGCTTTTGCTCTATTTTCTACACCACTTACCATGGTGCCTTGTAACTCAATATTCAGTACATATTTACTATCAAGCCCTTAAACCAGAACATAAATCTAAAAGTAAGTGATCAAAGAGGCAACATTTTAAATATCCTAACTCATGGCTAGCACCCTGTTAGGCTCATGGTAGTTCTCAGTATATTCAGGCTTACTACCTTTCATAAACAGCTACCTCATTTGGATCAAATAAGAATTAATTTAGTTACATCAGGAGATGAAAGGGATCTAAAAACATGTTTACATTAAATAATTTGAGGAATCCATTTCATAATAAAGCTCAGTGTTAGTGAAACTAAATGCCAGTTGCCATATTAATGGAAGTGTAAGGGGAATGAATGAGTAGTCAACGACTTGGAGCCATAACTGGTTACTGCCTATTCTAAATTTAGTGTTTAGAAGGGAAAGAAAAACACACTAAATCTAAGAATGAAAATGGACACCATACACATTCCAAATGATTAAATGTACAGTGGCAATTGTGTTTTCCTTCTATCTGACTTAGAGTTGGTAACAGAAGAATTTCCATTACTCTGTGCCATGATGTTAAGGAAAGTCAAAGCTAATGAACCAAAAGCCCGTGAAAATCCAGACTTTGAAACATAAAAATAATTGGTAACTCCCAGTTCGATGCAGTTCATTTGGAAGAAGGGGTAGTGAAGAATACTTAGGCTATGCTGTAAGAGTCTTTTCCCAAACAAAAAATGTATTTTTCTAAAGCAGTAGACACCTACATGTTTAATTCCAGCAAGTGCTGAACCTTATAGCTTCTGAGAACCTGCACATTTGGGGGCCCATTAATGTGATGCATCTCAAACTACCTGTGATGAAGAAACTTTTTCTCTCTCTCGGTGTGTGTGTGTGTGTGTGTATGTGTGTGCACATGCGCATACTTTTCCCCAATGTATCCTGGACCTATATGTTGGTGAAGTGCCCATGACTTGTTCATAGCTTTTGCCAATGTACTACCTATCTAATACCCAAAGTAATCTATCCTAGTTAAATGAGACAAGTCTGAAAATCACACATTTGAATTTCAAGGCAATGTCAAATTGTTATAAAGTTTTTAAATGCTTAATCTCCATTTCTGTATTCATCTCATCTTGGAGCAGCAAGAAGCAGACTTTGAGGGTGAACATTGGTTCATGGAGCAACTTTCTGTAGCATTGTAGAGGAAGACCTCTAAGATATAACCTGAATAAGCAGAATTGTGAGGTAGAAAATGAAACACAGGAAGTCAGAAATGTTTGTAGACAGATTACTATGAACGAATCTGTGGAAAACATACTATCAAAGAAAACCTGGAGGATAAACATAAAAAATTTAACTTCAGTCATTGGGTAAAGAGAAACTTCAAAACAATGAAAGAGCTAATGTTCAGGACCTGACAGAAGAAATTGTGCCATAAGGAAGCATACTAGTAGATTTAAGTAGTCCAGATATTTTTGTCCGAGCATATTTTAGGGGTTTATTCTGTGGATAGCATTCTTTGTTCAATTATTAAGAGAACTATAAAGAAGTATAATATTCAAAGGTGGTGTACAAGGAGTTTAAAATACAGATGGGACATAATAGATATATAAATGAAAGTTTAAATGAAAATAAAATACCTAAACACTAATATTAAATTAATAAAAATATAAGAAATTATTACATTCCATGAGATATTCAAGATTACACCCTGGTTGGAGCAACTAAATAGTTCAGGTAGAAATTGAAAGAGGCAGCATGATCAAAGAAGAAGAATTGTGTGTAAAATGATTGGCAGAATTGGCAGGTTATGGCAATAATCACAATAACCATTATTTGTTGAGAGCACATAATGTGTGTCAGGTGTTGTTTTAAATGCTTTAGAAGTGTGGCCCTATTTAACTGTTACAATAATCTTGAGAAATAAGTGTAATTATCCTCATTTTAAAATTAACGCTTAAAGACATTAAGTAACTTGTTCAAGGTCATGCAGCTTATAAATAGCACAGAAATTAAACTGAGGTCTACTTAAGTCTACCTAAAACAATCCTGCTAAATAATGGTTGATATAATGTACCATTTAGAAAGGTTAGGGCTAAGATGTTATCATTAGCTATTAGCTATCATCTCCTAGTCTGCCTTATACAATATGGGTGCTACATAAATTTTAGCTATTATTATTCTTATTAGACTTATCACTATTATGTCTATAAAAAACTGTACAGGAACCAAAATAAATATTCTTACTGAGAATATAAAGAATCAAATTGATAATTTCAAAAGCATTTGTATTTTTTACTTATGTGAGAATTAGTAGTTGAAAATATAGATTTAAAGCACAGTAACATCAATTATAAATTCATGGTATAAAAATTAACTCAAAAGAAAATAGAAAGTCAAGGAACTGAAGCATACTTTCCTTTTCACCATCTATCAGTTAGGATCAGTTTTAAATAATATTTAAATATTTGTCTCTCAAGTAAAAGAAGTCTGGAAGTAGATAGTGCAGGGTGATATTGTGACTCCATGGCTATTGTGAATATATCACATCTCAAGGCCACTTCATGATCTACGACAGCTGCTATCATGGGCCTCAATATAGGTCTCTACAGGTTCATCTTATTTGATGTCCTTTGGACTTCCTAGATCTAGATGTCTATTTCTTTTCCTAGGTTTGGGAAGTTTTTAGTCTTTATTTCTTTGAGTAAACATTCTTCTGCTTTTTCTCTTTGTTCTATAAATTTCACAATGCATACATTGGTCTGATTGACAATGTCCCATAACTCCTTTAAACTTCATTCTTTTTCATTCTTTCTGCTTTTTGCATCTCCGACTGGATGATTTTCAATAACCGGTCTTTGAGTTAACTGATCTTTTATTCTGCTTGATCATCTCTGCTGTTGAAACCTTCTATTGAATTTTTCAACGTATTTGCTGTATTCTTCACATTTATAATTTCTCTTTGGTACTTTTCCATACTTTCTATCTTTTTGATGACATTCTCACTTTGTTCGTGCTTTCGTCTGTTGGCCTCAGTTAACATCATTATGGTCATTATTTTGGATTCTATGTTCAATAGATAACATAACTATGCCATTAGATCCAGTTTCTAGAGTTTTACTTTATTCTTTTAGTTGGAACATATTTCTCTATTTATTCATTTTCTTTGACTCTCTGTGTTGGATCCTGCAGATTAGACATATCAGACACTATCCAGTCTTCACAGACTGGCTTCAGATAGAAGGTGACCCCCACCAAACAGCACAGCCAGAGATTCTAAGTGCCTCTCAAACCACTGTGCTCATCGAAACTGATGTTTTGTTCTTAGCAGTCCTCTGGAGACCTGAGTATACCAAGTTCCCTCAATGCTCCAGGATAGGCAAGATAGAAAACATTTTCACAAGTTACAGCCAGAAACATAGGAGTGCTATATGTGTAATCCAATTCCTTCTCTCCTCCAGGAAAAGCTGGGAGCTGTAATTTATTACCCACTTGCTCTGCTCTGAGCTGAGAAGGGGAGCTGTGGGAAATGCCTGCCTGATCATTCAAACAACATATTCTTTCAAAC
This sequence comes from Gorilla gorilla gorilla, assembly GCF_029281585.2. Lineage (NCBI taxonomy): Eukaryota > Metazoa > Chordata > Mammalia > Primates > Hominidae > Gorilla > Gorilla gorilla. The sequence continues at coordinate 41,652,365 of NC_073235.2, read as the reverse complement.
CATAGCTTTGCTCTCTGTCACCCCTAAGGGCCTAGCAAATCATGGGCCCTGTTGGCTCACAGAGACAAGTGGAATACAAGTTAGTCTCACAGGTAGCAGCTGGAAAAGTTAGGATGCTAAATGTAGAATTCAACTCCTACTGTGGAGCAGCTGAAGGCTTGGTTTTATTGCTGGAGCAAACAATGGAGAAAAGTCATGAGAAGTGCCCATATGCTTACTAAAACACCCAAAGGTCTAGTTACTAGAACTGCAGACTCATGATTGAATTTCAGGAAGCACAAAGGAGCATAATCAGTTCCTTTGAGATATTTTCCCCAGGATCCTACATATTATATCTACTTTTATTTCATTTGATTGAGCTAGAAATACAGACCCACATAGCTACAAAGAGATGTACTTTAGGTGAGCATATTAAAGTTTTGAATAAAATCAAGATAGGTAAGAAAAGGAAATTTAATAGGGTTAAAAAAACTACTAATAGCATTTTCTGCTACACACTTTGTGCTTGTTCTCTATTTTACAGAGAAAAACATTACAGCATTATAAAGCATCCAGGCTCACATGAACACCAATGTATTTATAATCTACAAATTCAACAGGATCTAGGCAGTAATTTTGTTTTCTTGTTTAAATTTTGAGTGCGATATTAACCAAAGAAGTTAAATTTCCAAAAGATGGTTTCAGAGGGATGTGATTTGCTCTTCTAACTATATGCATACAAAAGTAAATAGTAAGAAAATCACAGATTTATTATTTCTAAGTAGTTGAAGGTTATTCATGGTAACTTTAATACCATAAATAAATAAATAAAAATCTTATGTACTGAATTGCATGGCACCTTAAAAAGAATAAATATTAAAACTCCACAACAATTGAGGTATATTATATAGAAAGATTTCAAGAAAAGAAGAATAATTTATTTTTAATTTTAAGAAGATCAAATAAGAGGTGACAAAGTTACCAGTCAAAGGCATAGGGGAACTAGATGTTGTTGTACCGTCATGGATGTTGACATGATAGAAAACGGCTTTGAAACTGTTCCTATGAGTTAGTAAAAGGTATTTATGATTAAAAATGGTTAGAGAGATAGAAAGCCCAAGATCTACAGCAAAGGCTGTATCTGAGCTGCTGTGACTAACACCATAAAGAAACAGGCCATATTGTGCAAATAGAAACACACTGAAAGACAAACACAGTCCTGTATGAAAACTTCCTACAAACAACAGCAGGTGAATTACACTGCTGCATATCAAAGGAAAAATAATTTTTTAATCATGATAAAGTGTAATAGTAACTGAGAGAACAAAATGACATGAAAAGAACTTGTCATTTGAATATTTATTATTTATAATTATTCTCTTGAAATGTCTTAGGAAATATAACTATATTTGCTATTGCCATAAAAAAACTAAACATTTACCTGTAATTTTGAAAAAATAAATGGAAGAGGAATAAAACAATACATAAAAAGGAGGAAAACCTATTTAAGTATAAAATTAGCAGGTTTATCACAGAAAGTAGTAAGAAAGGAAGTGAAGTGTAGTTTAAAAGAACAGTAAGATAAAATAGTTATCTACTTCCTAGGGGAACTTATGTTAATCAAAAAGAATTTTTAATTTTAAGATATATATGTATAATGGTTAAAATAATATTTATAAAGAGCTGTCAGCTAAATATTAATTGAACATGAAAGATAAGATTAAACCATTATTGAGTACTTAATGTGTAATACAATACAAAATTATTTTGAATTTCCTTCTTCCAAGTAAAACACAAAAGAGAAAGAAACTTAAACTTAATGCAGTGCATTGTTAATGAGAAAGTTGTCTAATTGGGTTTATAAATTTAATTGCTACAATTCTGTACAGAAAATAGCATATTAAAAATATTTACATGCTATCAACGTGGTAGAAGAGGAAGGCCTAGGCCCTCTTTTTCTCTACAGGCACACTGATTCAACAGCAGTACACAGAAAATACGCTCTGAAGTTGAGAGGCTCATTCATTTCATGTGAGCATGAAACCAGCCATGTCAAAGCTGGTATAATTATTTGAGATACTCTTTCACCATAAGCTCTACCCTCAGTACAATGTCATATGATTAGTAGAAAACCTTTTGCTTCCAGATTTTTCCTTGTGAGATAAGAAAAGGACTGGACCATATGTCTAACAACCTAATTATTCTGAGGGATGTCCAAGGCAGTGGCTTTTGTTGTGTCTGTCTCAGAGTGTTGACAGTACCCAGCATACTCTAGATGTTAGGGGCCACTTAGAAGAGACTGTGTTTTGATCCATTATCATACTAGCACATGCCACAGCCCTACCTCTCAGCTCAATGCAAAATAAGCAGGTGAAAAAATACCCACATTCCATTTTTTTTTCCTGGGAAGGGGAGTAAAGGACTGGATCATATATTCAATACTCTGATTATTATGAAGGCTGTCCAAGTCACTGGCTTTTGTCTTGTAGTGCTAACAGAAACCAGTATACTCTAAAGAGCTGGGGGCTGCTGATATCAAAGACAGTAATTTGAACAAGCACAAGTTAAAGAGGTCACCAAAATCTCTGACTGGGCTAATTAGTGAGGTTGTTCTTTCATAAAAGTTCAGTCTGTGGAGATGGGGAGAAGTGGCTGCTGTATCTAATGAATAAGCGTCAATACAAAAATCAAGAAAAATGAAGAAACAGGGAAATATATTCTAAACAAAGGAACAAGATAAATCTCCAGAAACAGATGCTAATGAAATAAAGATATGTGACTTACCAAACAGAGAATTCAAAATGACCATCATTAAGATGCTCACAGAGGTCAAGAGAACAAAGCATGAACGAAGTGAAAAATTCAACAAAGAAATAGTAAATACAGAAAAGTACCAAACAGAAATCATAGAGCTGAAGAATATAATAACTGAACTAAAAATTTAATATAAAGGAATTCACCAATGGATAAAATCAAGCAAAATAAAGGATCAGCCAAATCTGGGTCAGGTTATTAGAATTCATTTAGTCAGAAGAACAAAAAAATGAACAAAAAAGAGTGAAGAAAGCCTAAGGGACCTATAGGACACCATTAAGTGAACTAATATGCACATTATGGAATTTACAAAAGGAGAATCAAGAAAGGGGCAGAAACCATATTCAAATAAATAATGGTAAAAACTTGTCAAATCTTGCCTGTCTGGGAAAGAAAATAGACATCCAAATTCAGAAAGTTCAAAGGACAGTAAACAAGATGACCCAAAGAAATTCAAACTGAGATACATTATAATCAAATTATTGAAAGTCAAAGACAAAAAATTTTAAAAGTTGGAAGAGGAAAGTGGTATGCTTTATACAAGAGACTTAAGTCTCTTGTATAAAGTCCTTAAGACTATCTGATTTTTTTAAACAGAATTATTGCAGGCCACAGTGGAGTGTGATGACATATTCAAAGTGCTGAAAGAAAATACATTATCAACCAAGAATATGATACCAACAAAATGGTCTTTCAAATATAAAGGCAAGAGAAAGACTTCTCCAGAAGAACAAAAGTGAGAGACTTCACCACTGGACCTGTCTTACAAATGATAAACAAGTTCTTCAAGTTGAAAAGAAAGGAGGCTAAATGGCAATACACAAACATATAAAAAAAATTGTTGATAAAGGTAACTATATAAAAAATAGAGAATACTGTAATACTGTAATGGATGTGGGTAAATGACTTTTAATTTTTGTATAAAAGTTAAAATACAAAAGTATTTAAAAATACGTATAAATATTAAAATTTGTTAATGAACACACATTAAAAAATGTTAAATGTGATATTAATTACATGAAGTAGTGGGGAGAAAAGAGTAGTTTTTTTCTGCAATTGATTTAAGGTTTTGTGCAAATACGTTACTTTATGTAATACTCACAGTAATAACAAAGAAAATACCTATGGAAGTAACAGAAAAGAAAAAGAGAAAGGATTCATGGCATATTAATATAATAAATAAACAAAACTCGAGGAAAAAAACAAGAGAGGAAAATAGAGACAAAACAATCATGAGACAAAACAGCTAATAAGATGGGAAAATTGAGTTCTTTCCTATTGATAATTAAATGTAAATAGACTAACCTCCCTATTCAAAAGACATAATGTAGCTAAATGGATTTTAAAAATCCAAATATATGCTGTCTTCGATCACTTTAGATTTAAGGACACAGGCTAAAAGTTTAGGAATAGAAAAATATATTCTATGTAAATGGCAATCAAAAGAAAGCAGGAGTGGCTCTGCTTGTAGCAGGCAAAATAGACTTTAAGTGAAAAACTTTCAAACAAGACAAAGAAAGACATTACATTATTGTATTATATTGTAATTATAATGGTCAGTTCATCATGGAGATATAAGAATTACAAATATATATACACCCAGTGTCAGAGCACCTAAATATATAAATGAATATTGACAGAACTGAAGGGAAAATAAATAGTCCCACCATAATAGTAAGAGACTTCAATACCCCACTTTTAATAATAGATAGAGAATAAATAAGAAAACATTAGATTTGAACACCACTACAGACGTAATAAACCTAATGGACTTGTATAGAACATTCAACCCAACAACAGCAGAACATACATTCTTATCAAGCACACAGAAAATGTTCTCCAGGATAGATCACAAGTTAGATTACAAAACAAATCTTTACAAATATGAGAAGATTGAATCATGCCAAGTATATTTTCATTTACAATAGAAGAAAACTTGAAATCATTAAGAAGGAAAATGGGAAAATTTACAAATATGTAAATATTAAACAACACACTTTTGAATAACCAATGAATCAGAAAAGAGGTGAAAAGGAAAATCAGAAAACATCTTGAGACAAATAAAAATAAAAGCACAACATATCAAAACTTATGATATGCAGCAAAATCAGTAGTAAGAGGGAGGTTCATTGCAATTAAGGACCATATTTTAAAAAGAAAAAATATTCAAGTAAACAGCTTAACTACACCTCAATGGAATCAGAGGGGATTAAAGCACATTAGCAAAAGGATAGAAATAACAATTATCAGAAGAGAAATACATAGAAAACAGAAAAACAGACATATATGATGAAACAGAGTTGATTATTTGTAAAGATAAGCAAAACTGACAAATTATTAGGTAAACAGAAACAAAAAAGAAAATATTCATATAAATAAAAAATGAAAGTGACTTTAAAACTAATGACACATAAATAGAAAGGATCATGAGAGACTACTAGAAACAATTATATTCCAAAAAATAGAATAACCTGGAAGAAAAGAATACATCTCTGGAAACATACAACTAATCAAGTCTGAAATCTAAAGAAATAGAAAATTAGGACATACTAGCAATATATATGGAGATTGAATCAGTAATGAAAAACTTCTCAACAGCGAAAAAAAAAAAAACAAGACTAGATAGTTTCACTGAAGAATTCTAACAAATATTTAAATATTAAAGAAGAATTAATGCCAACCCTTCTCAATTTCTTCCAAAAAAAATTGAAGAGGGAAGAACATTATAAATACATTTTATTTGGCCAGCATTATCCTGATACCAAAGATAGACAAAGATGCTACAAGTAAAGGGAAATACAGACCAATATTTCTAATGTAATAAATGGAAAAAACCCCAACAAAATACTAGCAAACAGAATCAACTTCATAGTAAAAGGATCATACACTATGAGTCAGTGGAATTTATTCTTGGGATACAAGAAGGATTCAAAAAATGAAAATTAATGAATGTGATATAGTGCATTAACATAATGAAGGATAAAAACCACACTATCATCTTAATGGGTGCAAAAAGAAAGCATTTGAAAAAAACTCCAATAATTTTTCACAGCAAAACCTCTCAATAAACTAGGAATAGAACAAAATTATGTTAATGAAATTAAGGCCATCTATGAAAAGGCCACAGTTAACAGCATACTCAGTGATAAAAAGTTGAAAGAAGCAGGAACAAAAAAAGGATGACCACTCTCACCACTTGTATTCAGGATAGTACTGAAACTTCTAATCACAGCAATTAGGCAAGAAAAAAATAAACAAAAAGCTTTGAAATTTGAAAGGAAAAAGTACAACAATCCCTGCTTGTAGGTGATATGATCTTATTAGTAAACGCCCTAAAGATCAAACAAAATCTGTCATAAATAAAAAATGAATTCAGTGAAATTGCAAGATATGAAATTAACATAAAAAATCAGTTGTCTTTCTATACACCAACAGCAAATTATCCACAAAAGAAAATAAGAAAGCAATCCCATTTACAATAACATCACAAAGAATACTTAGAATATTGGCCTGAAGTTTTCTTTTCTTGTGCATCTCTTCCCAGTTTTGGTATCAGGATGATGATGACTTCATAAAATGAGTTAGGGAGGAGTCCCTCCTTTTGGAATCATCTCAGAGGGAATGGTACCAGCTCATCTTTGTATTTCTGGTAGAATTCAGCTGTGAATCCTTCTGGTCCTGGGCTTTTTTTGACTGGTAGGCTATTAATTCCTGCCTCAATTCCAGAACTTGTTATTGGGCTATTCAGGGATTCAACTTCTTCCTACTTTAGTATTGGTACGGTGTATGCATCCAGAAGCTTATCCATTTCTTCTAGATTTTCTAGTTTATTTGAAGAGTGTTTATAGTATTCTATGATTGTAGTTTGTATTTCTGCGGGGTCAGTGGTGATATCCCCTTTATCATTTTTTATTGAGAGAGTCTTCTCTCTCTTCTTCTTTATTGGTCTATCTAGTGGTCTATCTATTGATTTAATTTTTTCAAAAAACCATCTCCTGGGTTTTTTGATTTTTTGGAGGGTTTTTCATGTCTCTATCTCTTTCAATTCTGCTCTGATCTTAGTTATTTCTTGTCTTCTGCCAGCTTTTGGATTAGCTTGCTCTTGCCTCTCTAGCTCTTTTAATTGTGATTTTAGGGTGTTGATTTGAGATCTTTCTAGCTTTCTAATGTGGGCGTTTAGTGCTTTAAATTTCCCTCTTAACACTGCTTTAGCTGTATCCCAGGGATTCTGGTACGTTGTCTCTTTGTTCTCATTGGTTTCAAATAACTTCTTGATTTTTGTCTTAATTTCATTATTTATCCAGGAGTCATTCAGGAGCAGGTTGTTCAATTTCCATGTAATTGTGTGATTTTGAGTGAGTTTCTTAATCCTGAGTTCTGATTTGATTACATTGTGGTCTGTGAAACTGTTTGTTATGATTTCAGTTCTTTTGCATTTGCTGAGGAGTGTTTTACTTCCAATTATGTGTTCAGTTTTAGAATAAGTGCCATATGGCACTAAGAAAAATGTATATTCTCTTGATTTGGGGAAGAGAGTTCTGTAGACATTTACGAGGACCACTTGATCCAGAGCTGAGTTCAAGTCCTGAATATCCTTGTTAATTTTCAGTCTCATCGATCTGTCCAATACTGACAGTGGGGTGTTAAAGTCTCCCACTATCATTGTGTGAGAGTCTAAATCTCTTTGTGGGTCTTAAGAACTTGTTTTATGAATCTGGGTGCTCCTGTGTTTGGTGCGTATACACTTAGAGCAGTTAGCTCTTCTTGTTGAATTGTTCCCTTTACCATCATGTAATACCTTTCTTTGTCTTTTTTGATCTTTGTTGGTTTAAAGTCTGTTTTGTCAGAGATGAGGATTGCAACACCTACTGTTTTTTGCTTTCCAGGTGCTTGGTATATTTTCCCCCATTCCTTCATGTTGAGCCTGTGTGTGTCTTTGCACATAAGATGGGTCTCCTGAATACAGCACACTGATGGGTCTTGAGTCCTTATCAAATTTGCCCATCTTTGTCTTTTAATTGGGGCATTTAGCTCATTTATATTTAAGGTGAGTATTGTTATGTTGAAATTTAATCCTGTCATCATAATGCTGTTTGGTTATCTTGCATACTAGCTGATGCGGTTTCTTCATTGTCATTGATCTTTCTATATTCGTGTGTTTTTGCAATGGCTGTTACTGGTTTTACCTGTCCACGTTTAGTGCTTCTCAAGCCAATATCCCTGATGAACATCGATGTGAAAATCCTCAATAAACTACTGGCAAACTGAATCCAGCAGCATATCAAAAAGCTTATCCACCACAATCAACTCAGCTTCATCCCTGGGATGCAAGGCTGGTTCAACATATGCAAATCAATAAATGTAATCCATCACATAAACAGAACTAAAGACAAAAACCACAGGATTATCTCAGTAGATGCAGAAAAGGCCTTTGATAAAATTCAACATCGCTTCATGTTAAAAACTCTCAATAAACTAGGTATTGATGGAACATATCTCAAAATAATAAAAGCTGTTTATGACAAACCCATAGCAAATATCATATTGAATGGGCAGAAGCTGGAAGCATTCCCTTTGAAAACTGGCACGAGACAAGGATGCCCTCTCTCACTACTCCTATTCAACATAGGACTGGAAGTTCTGGCCAAGGTAATCAGGCAAGAGAAAGAAATAAAGGGTATTCAAATAGAAAGAGAGGGAGTCAGGTTGTCTCTGTTTGCAGATTATATATTTAGAAAACCCCATCATCTCAGCCCCAAAACTTCTTGAACTGATAAGCAACTTCAACAAAGTCTCAGAATACAAAATCAATGTGCAAAAATCACAAGCATTTCTTTACACCAATAATAGGCAAGCAGAGAGCCACACCATGAATGAACTCCCATTCACAATGGCTACCGAGGGAATAAAATACCTGGGAATACAGCTAACAAGGAATGTGAGGGACCTCTTCAAGGGGAACTACAAACCACCACTCAAGGAAATTAGAGAGGACACAAACAAACGGGAAAACATTCCATCTTCGTGGATAGGAAGAACCAATATCATGAAAATGGCCATACTGCCCATAGTAATTTATAGATTCAATGCTATTCCCACAAAACTGCCATTGACATCCTTCACAGGATTAGAAAAAAGCATTTTAAATTTCATACGGAATCAAAAAAGACCCTGTATAGTCAAGACAGTCCTAAGAAAAAAGAACAAAGCCGTAGGCATCACCCTACCTGACTTCAAACTATACCAGAAGGCTACAATAACCAAAACAGCATGGCACTGGTACCAAAACAGACATATAGACCAATGGAGCAGAACAGAGACCTCAGAAATAACACCACACATCTACGACCATATGATCTTTGACAAAGCTGACAAAAACAAGCAATGGGGAAATGATCTCCTATTCAGCAAATGGTGCTGGGAAAACTGGCTAGCCATATGCAGAAAACTGAAACTGGATCCCTTCCTTACACCGTATACAAAAATTAACTCAAGATGGATTAAAGACTTAACTGTAAAACCCAAAACCATAAAAATCCTAGAAGAAAACTAGGCAATACCATTCAGGACATAGGCATGGGCAAAGACTTTATGACTAAAACACCAAAAGCAATTGCAACAAAAGCCAAAACTGACAAATGAGATCTAATTAAACTAAAGAGCTTCTGCACAGCAAAAGAAACTATCATCAGAGTGAACAGGCAACCTACAGAATGGGAGAAAATTTTTGCAACCTATCTGTCTGACAAACATCTAATATCCAGAATTTACAAGGAACTTAAATATATTTACAAGAAAAAAACAACCCCATCAAAAAGTGGGCAAAGGATATGAAAGACAATTCTTTAAAAAAAAAAAGACATTTATACAGCCAGCAAACGCATGAAAAATGGCTCAACATCACTGATGATCAAAGAAATGCAAAACAAAACCACAATGAGATACCATTTCATGCCAGTCTGAATAGTTATTATTAAAAAGTCATGAAATAATAGATGCTGGCAAGACTGTGAAGAAATAGGAATGCCTTTACAATGTTGGTTAGAATGTAAATTAGTTCAATCATTGTGGAAGACAGTAGGGTGATCCCTCAAGGATCTAGAACCAGAAACGCCATTTGACCCAGCAATCCCATTACTGGGTATATGCCAAAGGAATATAAATTATTCTACTATAAAGACACATGCACACATATGTTTATTGCAGCACTATGTATAATAACAAAGACATGGAACCAACCCAAATGCCCATCGATGATAGACTGGATAAATAAAATGTGGTACATATATACCATGGAATACCCTGCAGCCATAAAAAGGATTGAGATCATGTCCTTTGCAGTGACATGGATGAAGCTGGAAGCCATCATCCTAAGCAAACTAACACAGGAACAGAAAACCAAACACTGCATGTTCTCACTCATAAATGAGAGTTGAACATTGAGAACACATGAACACAGAGAGGGGAACAACACACACCAGGGCCTGTTGTGAGGTTGGGGGGTGAGTGGAGGAACTTAGAGAATGGGTCAATAGATGCAGCAAACCACCATGGCACACAGTATACCTATGTAAGAAACATGCACGTTTTCACATGTATCCTGCTGTTTTTTTGTTTTTGTTTTTGTTTTTGTTTTGTTTTGTTTTTTTTGAAGAGAAAAGAAAAGAATATTCAGGCGTAAACTTACCAAAGAGGTAATAAAATACTTATATATTAAAGACTATCAAACATTGATGAATGAAATTAAAGAAGGCACAAAGAACTGGAAAGACAATCTGTGTCCATGGGTTAGAAGACTCAATATCGTTAAAATATCCATGACATTCAAAGGAATTTATACATTCAATGCAATTCGTATCAAAATTCTGATAGTATTTTTTTCCAAAAATATCAAAAAAAAATTCTAAAATTCATGTGGAACCACAAAGAACCACAAATAGCCAAAACAATCTTAAGAACCATACAGCTGAAGACATCACACTTCCAGATCTCAAAATATAAATAAAGATAAATATAAATAAATACAAAGTATAAGTAAAGCCACAGTAATTAAAACAGTGTGTTACTGGCACAATGACAGACATATAAGCCTATGGAACAGAATAGAGAGCTGCAAAATAAACCCATGCATATACAATTAACTGAACTTCTACAAAGTTGCTTCGAATGCACAATGGGAAGAGGATAGTCTCTTCAACAAATTGTTTTGGAAAAAATGTATATCCAACATGCAAAATAATGAAATTGGACTCTTACCTTACATCATACACAAAAATAAACTTCAAATTGATTGGAGACTTAAAAATAAATACTTGAAACAGTAAAACTCCTCAAAGAAAATATTAGGAAAAAGCTTTACAACATTGGTCTTGGCAGTGATTTTTTGCATATGACACCAAAAGCATAGGAAACAAGCAATAATAGACAAGCAAGAACACATCAAACTAAAAATCTTCTGCATAACAAAGGAAACAATTAACAGAGCAAAAAGGCAACTTACTGAATGGGAGAAAATATTTGCAAATGGCATATCTGATGAAATGTTAATATCCAAAATATATAAAGAACTTCCTCAATTCAATAGCAAAGAAAAAACAACCTGATTAAAAATTGCTTAAAGACTTGAATAGACCTTATGATCCAGCAATCCTACCTCTGAGCATTTATCCAAAAGAATTGAAATGTATCCTGACTTTTTAATGATCACCATTCTAACTGGTGTGAGATGATATCTCATTGTGGTTTTGATTTGCATTTCTCTGATGGCCAGTGATGATGAGCATTTTTTCATGTGTTTTTTGGCTGCATAGATGTCTTCTTTTGAGAAGTGTCTGTTCATATCCTTCGCCCACTTTTTGATGGGGTTGTTTGTTTTTTTTCTTGTAAATTTGTTTGAGTTCATTGTAGATTTTGGATATTAGCCCTTTGTCAGATGAGTAGGTTGCGAAAATCTTCTCCCATTTCGCATGTTCTCACTTATAGGTGGGAACTGAACAATGAGAACACATGGACACAGGAAGGGGAACATCACACTCTGGGGACTGCTGAGGGGTGGGGGGTAGGGGGAGGCGGGAGGGATAACATTAGGAGTTATACCTAATGCTGAATGACGAGTTAATGGGTGCAGCACACCAACATGGCACATGTATACATATGTAACAAACCTGCACATTGTGCACATGTACCTTAAAACTTAAAGTATAATAATAATAAAATTTAAAAAAAGAGAAACAAAAATAAAAGAATTGAAATGTAGATCTCAAAGAAGTATTTACACTGCTATGTCCATTGTAACATTATTCATGGTAGCCAACCTGTGGAAACAACCTAAGTGTCCATTTATAGACAGATGGTTAAAGAAAATATTGTATATACAAACAAAGAAATATTATTCAGTCTTTTAAAAAAGGAAATTCTGTCATTTGTGACAACATGGATGATTCTTGAGAACACTATGCTAAAAGAAAAGGACAAATACTTCATGATGCCACTTAGATGAAGGATATAAAATAGTCAAATACATGTAAGCAGAGGGTAGAACAGTGGATGCCAGGGACTAGAGGGAGGGGGACGGGTCACTGATATTCAAGAGGTACAAAGTTTCAGCTATGCAAAATGATTATGTTCCAGAGGTCTGTTTTACAACATTGTGCCTACAGTTAGCAATACTGTATTGAACACATAAACACTGAATAGGGAAAAATCTCATGTTAAGAGTTCTTATAATAATAATTTTTAAAAGAATACAGGAAATAGCCAGAGCATATATATATATATACATATATATATGTGTACACACACACACACATATATATATGAAATTGTCATAAAAAATCAGTTGTCTTTCCATATGCCAACAACAAATTATCCACAAAGGAAAGTGAGAAGACAAGTATATATATATATGCCAGAATTCAACATGAAATATAATTATATAATTTATTTTTAAAATATAAGGTGCTAACTTTGAGAAGAAAGCAAAATTTTATAGAATAGGGATAACAACCATAAGTCCAACAAATCATAAATCCATGTCATTTTAAAAGAGGTACCCCATAATGTCTATGATGACTTAAAAGTGGCTCAGAGGCTTAAAAAAGAAAACTAAGAAATGAAAATAAATGAGAGAAGAAAAGGAAAAATACCAAAATAAGCATTAAAGTTAAAACAATTATGAAAGAGCAGAATATTTTGTTAGATAGTGAAAGTAGGGCACTGTGCAACGAAATCTGAAAGGTACTTGGAAATTAATGAACGGTATTATGAGCTGCGGTATCCCACCATAGATTCTGCTACAAAGCATAGCAACTGTTGAGTTTAAATTCAACAATAAATTAAACCGTATGGTAAAAGTTCAATTACCTACAAACATGGTTGTATCAGGTTCGTGAGTAATATATAAAAATCACCTGGACTAAAATACCCAGGGTCAGAGGAGAAAAGAGTGAAAGGTTTACTCCTCTTGTTGATGAGAGGGAGACCCTTTTGTTTGTTAGTGTGTCTTATCTAGTAAATTTGAGCTTTAAATCTTTAAGTGAGTTGTCTCAATACAATAGTTCAAACACACTCATCAGCAACTAAAAATATTTTCTTTTTATTCTCAGTAAAAGACAGCAGTTATGATGAATAGCAAATCCATTTTCCTTTTTAGAAAACAACATCATCCAGTGGCAACTAACAAATATAAAAAGTACTTTTAATATAGCATCAGAAAGCATGGCATTATCTCAGGAGAACTGTAAAAGTTACTGATGAAATCTAGTTAGGTTACAGATAAGTGCTATGGGATATTCATTATTTAGAATATCCATTTCCAACCTAAATGAAGACAGATGAGGAAAATAGGGAAGAATACACCAATATCTATGCTGCCAAAGTGAAAAATTAAATGATACAGATGTTTAAACTACATGCAAATATCTTAATACTTGCCGACAATTTACCCGATGTTTTACTTTTCATCTATATTTATGAAATCAAGTATTAATAGCTTATTCATTTTAGATACAGCATTGTCAAGGGAAATATTTTACATTTGTTATACTTTCTTTTTTAATTCCTCCATTCTGTTCTCTTAATTTCTCTTTTCTTTTTGACTCCGCTTTGTTTTCTCTTCTTCGATCCATATTCTCGTTACAATTTTTCTGCTTCAGAGGAGAGATTTCCCAGTTCCCACTACTTAGAGCCATTCATTGACTCACTAATCTATCACAATGCTCCTTTAATCATCTCATCTTTTGTTCTGCAGTTCACTTGAATTTTATAAGAATGGGTTTCAGAATGTATTCAATACAGAGGAAATTCTCTGGAACTCCTGCCCATTTTCAATTATCTGCATTTATTTACATTTCTCATTTTATTCTTTCCCTCAACATATTACACTAACTCAATTAGTGATGATTGCTTAATAGAGCAATTTATTAAAGTATCTTAGTACAAAATAATTTGAATGCAGATGATTGTTTTTTCATTGGAAACATTTGGCAGTAAGAACACTTTTCTGTAAAATGATGAACATTTTTGGAAGATACTAAGAGAGGCTACGGCAAGAAAAGAAGATCAAGAACATCCCCTCTCACTAAAAATAATGAATATTTTATTCTTTTTCATGATTCCATTGAATTTTTATCACTCTAACAGGCAACCAGTATTAAATTAACTATGAGAAACATACATAGTGTCTGGACTCAAATCTACTAACTCTTTCTGAGATAAAGCAGGCCTAACACACTAGTTACATTGTTCTAACAACTGAGATTCTTTGCTGTGAATATATAATCTTGGCTTTGGAACTTTTCAGATACTGTTCACATCAAGCATGTATTACCTCATATATAACATATATAACATAGTATATATATAGTTATAATATATTGTTATAACAATATTATATATGTATTACTTCATATATGACCTATGTAATATTGCTTCATAAATGACAATATACTAAAACAAAATAAAATAAAAATATTATGATACTTTCAAGGATAACTAGGAGGAAAACTTTCCGAGAAGCTCAAGCCATGCATAAGTGAATAGCTGCTCATAAAACATGTCTTCTATTTAAAAATTTTACAACTTTAGCAAATGGCTCTCATGTTATTCTAATCATGCTAAAGAGATGACTCAGGAATTGTTAAAAAAAAATCATCCAGTGTGACAGTGGTTTCAGTACTTGATTTCTAGGATGCAAGGAATCTAAAAACTGTGGTAAGGAAGCTTTAAAAACCAGGCCCAGCAATTTTTGAAAGCCTAATGGAAATTGAACAACTGCTATTTGATACTTTATTGCATACTTAGTTATGTGTGGCTCTAAAAATTATACATAGGGAAATAGACAGCTTATTATATGAGGTCAGAGGGGAAAATAACAAAACGGGGAACAATTAGGAACAACTGGATTAGACACTTTTTCTAATAGCTAAAAATTCAAGCTGATGATTAAAATATTATAAAGGAGTAAAGCTCGTATTACATTATTTAGCAGGAGCTGATAAAGGATTCTGGATCCCTTGAGACAGGGAGGAAGAAATCTCAGTAGAAAATTTTGTTATACAATCCAGAAAATGCTCTTTGTATTTAGGTTACATATCTCAAGGCAGCTCAAAATTCTACTTTGCTCATCCAGCCACAGCTCTGCTACTGGATAGTTCTACACAGGTTATTTGGAATACAGATTGTCATTCTTATTTATGAGGAAGGATTTGCATTATCCTCAACTGAGCTCCAGGAATTCGCAGGCAGGAAATTTCTGGGCATCAACCATTTGTCTCCTTATCTTCAAGGACTTGGTCTCTCCAAAGGATGGAGTAGATTTCCAAGGATGCTCTGAAGTAGATGCTGAGCAGAAACTGACCTATTAAGACTTTCCAGGTTTCGCATCACTCCTGTAGCTCCATATTCAAATACACTGAGTATATAATGCAATTATTTCAGTAAGATTTAAATTTGTAAACTATGAGTCACATATGCAAAAAAAATTAACATTACTTTAAAAAAATTGCACTCAAGTTTTCTCTCAAGCTCCTTATTCACATAAACTGATTGACTTAGATTATTTTACTCCTGTCTATCTAGTCCAACCCAGTTATGTTTAACCATATTCAGGTAGCATTATTTCAGACAGTGTCCATGTTAATGTTTAGTTACTTCCTGGAAAATAGTCTTTCAGAGTTGCCCTCACTTTCCCTCTAGTCTGTCCCTTGGTTCTGGCAATGATTGAAGTTTAGGAAAGGGTAGGGAGAGAGGCTTTGCGCAAGTTTCAGGGAAGGAGTATACATTAGTTCTTCCTGGTCTCATTGAGGTGTCTCTTCCTGCTTGATCTGAGCTGCTCACCCTTCTGCACTGGCATCTGCTGAGGCAGAGTCCGATCCTTCGTAGACTTTGATTATCGTGCCCGTACTGACTGCTGATGCCAAAGTCTACAGCCTTCAGAGGTTCCTACATTCTGCAGGCTTCTTTTTTCTTATTTGTGGCAACAGTTTATTAGCAATCATTGTTAATCTTTCATACTATGTTTATTTGAAATTGTACAGAAATAACTGAAGATTCACATACAATTAGAAAATAATTCTGAAAGATCATTTTACATTATTCAATTTCCCATAGTTATACCATTTTGCAAAACTACTGTATAACATCACAACCGAATATCCTTATGGACACAAACCAGCAATCTTATCCAGATTTGTACAGTTTTACTTATACTCGTGTGTGTATTTAGTTCTAAAAAAATTTTGTATAAGTTCATTATACACCACAGTCAAGATACTGAATAGCTCCAAAATCCCAAGGATCCTTTGTGTGGTCCGAGTATCCACATCCCTGGTGGGGATATGAATATATATGGCTATACCTACTATGGTGGATATGGTCCAAAAATATCCACTTCCCTGCCTTCCCCATCTCCCTGTCCCTAACACTGGACAACCACTAATCTACTTTCAGTTTCTAAAACTTTGTTATTTCATAAATCTTATAAAAATGATGTCATAAACCATGTAACATACCATTTGGGGATTTGAGAGTTTTTTAATCCAGTTTTATTCCCTGTAGATTTGTTCAAATTTTTGCATGTATCAATAGTTCATTCCTTTTTATTGCTGAGTAATATTCCATTGTATGCCTGCACCATCTTTTGTTGATCTACTGAATGACAGCTGAGCTGACTGCAGTTTTTTACTACTACAAATAATGCTGCTATCAACATATGTAAAAATATAAGGTTTTTGTGTAAACATAAGTTTTCATTTCTCTGAGTAAATGCCAAGGAGTACAATTTGTGGGTCTTTTAGTACTTGATGTTTAGTTTTTTTAAAAAACGGCCAAAGTGGTTTTGAAAGTGGCTCTACTATTTTATACTCCTACCAGAAATCTAAGAGTGACTCCATTTCACTGTATCATTACCAATTTGGGGAATTGTAATTATTTTATATTTGGGGTATTTTAATTGCTGTATAGAGATAGCTGATATTGGTTTTAATTTCTATTTGCCTAATGTTGAACATCTTTTCATGTGTTTATTTTCTATGTGTGTGTCTTTGGGTAAAGTATCTGTTCGTGTTTTTTGCTCATTTGATAACTGGATTATTTGTTCTTTTATGGTTGAGCTCAAATAGTTTTTTATGTTCTAGATACTAGCCCTTTATCAGATGTGGTTTTCTCACTCTCTAGCTTGTCATTCATTCTCTTCACAAGAACTTCCACATAGCAAAGTTTTAAAAATTTGCATAGGTCCAATTTATTAATTTCTTTTTCATGGATCGTGGTTATAGTGTTATGTCTAAGAACCTAGCCATAGATCTCCCAAATTTCCTCCTATTTCATTTCTAAATTTTTGCGTTTTACATCTTAAATTTGTCTATACTTCATTTTGGGTTTTTATGAGGATTATGAGGTTTAAGTTTTTTGGCTTTTGGTTGCCCAGTTGCTCTAGGACATTTGCCATAATTAAGTTCATCTTCCTTGCACTTGCTTTTGCCTCGTTACCAAAAATTGGTTAGAGTCAACCGATGTTTGGCAAAGTAGCAAAGGCAATATAATGGTGAAAAGGCAATCTTTCCAGCAAATGGTGCTGGAAAAACGGGACATTCACATGCAAAGAACATAGATCTAGACACAGATCTTACATGCTTCCCAAAAATAAACTCAAAATGTATCACAGACCTACAGGTACAAAGCAAAACTACAAATGTCCTAGAAGGTAATGGAGGAGAGAATCTAGATGACTATGAATTTGGCATTGGCATTTTCCAACACCAAAGGCACAATCCATGAAAGAAAGAATTGAAAAGCAGACTTCATTAAAATTAAAAATTTCTGGTCTAACCCGGATGTGGTGGCTCATGCCTCTAATCCCAGCATTTTGGGAGGCCGAATGCAGGCGGATCACCTGATGTCAGGAGTTTGAGACCAGTCTAACCAACATGCAGAAACCCCATCTCTACTAAAAATACAAAATTAGTCGATAATCCCAGCTACTCAGGAAGCTAAATCAGGACAATCTCTTGAACCCGGGAGGCAGAGGTTGCAGTGAGCTGCGATCATGCCATTGCACTCCAGCCTGGGTAACAAGAGCGAAACTCCAACTCAGAAAAAAATAATTTCTGGTCTATGAGAGACACTGTCAAGAGAAAGAAACATATGCCACAGACTTGGAGAAAATACTTGCGAAATATGTATCTGGTAAAGGACTGTTTTCTAACATACAAAAAGAACTCTTAAAACTCAAAAATAAGAAAATAAACAATCTGTTTTAAAATGGGCCAAAGACCTTAAGAGACACTTTACCAAGATATACAAATGACAAATAAGCACATGAAAAAAAATGTTCCATATAATTTGTCATCAGGGAAATGCGAATTAAAACAATGAAATAGCACTCCATACCTATTAGAATGATAAAACTCAAAACACTGAAAACACCAAATGCTGATGAAGTTGTGGAGCCACAGGAACTTCCATTCATTGCTGGTGGGAATGCAAAATTATACAGCTACTTTGGAAGACTTTGGCCATTTATTACAAACCTAAACATACTCTTACCATGCAATCCAGCAATTGTGACCCTTGGTATTTACCAATAGGAGTTAAGGAGTTAAAAATATCTCTACACAAAAACCTGTACATGATGTTTATAGCAGTTTGTTTCATAATTGCCAAAACTTGAAAACATCCAAGTTGTCCTTCCCTAGGTGAATGGATAAATAAATTGTGGTACATATCTAGACAATGGAATATTATTCAGTGCTTAAAATATCAGCTATCAAGCCATGAAAAAAAATGAAAGAAAAGTTAAATGCGTATTGCAAAGTGAAAGAAGCCAATCTGAAAAGGTTACATACTGTGATTCCAAACTAGATGACATTCTGAAAAAGGAAGAACTATGGAGACAATAAAAAGATCAGTTGTTTCCGGGGACTGGGAAAGAGGGAGAGATGAATAGTCAGAACTCAGGGGATTTCTATGGCAGTGAATATACTCTGTATGATATTATAGTGGTGTATATGTCATCACACACACACACACACACACACACACACACAAATCCAAATCTGCAGAATAGTCAATATCAAGAGTGAATTCTAATGTAAACAATGAAGTTGGGTGATAACTGGTAGAGAATGTTGATAATAGAAAGGCTATGCCTGTGTGGGAGTAGGAGATATATAAAAAATCTCTGTGTCTTCCACTCAATTGTGCTCTGAACTTAAAACTTCTCTAAAAAATAAAGTTGTTTTTTTTTAAATATCAAACATTATGCTGTGGTCTATTTCTAGGTACTATATTCTGTTCCATTGATCTATTTGCACATCCTTCTGACAATACTGTATTGTTTTGATTGCTGCAGCTATATACAAAGCCTTAAAATCAGTGGAGTGATTGCTCCTGCTTTATTCTTCCTTGCCAATATTGTTGTAACAATTTTAAGTCCTGTGCCTTCCCATATGCACTGTAGAATAATCTTTTTTATGTCTGTGAAAAAAAACTTGCTAGAATTTTGATAGAAATTGCATTAAACCTATAGGCTAATTTGGTAAGAATTGGCATCTTTACTGTGATGAGCGGTCCAACCCATAAACATTTATTTTATGAGCATTTTGTAATTTTCAGAAAACAGATCCTATATTTGTTTTAAGTGTATACCTAAGTATTTAATTTTCCTAAGAGCAATTGTAAATGACATTATGTCTTAAATATTGGTTTCTACTTGTTCATTGTTAATATACAGGAATATGTTTGATATTTTTGGTATTAATCTTGTACTTTGTGACTCTATTGAGTTCATTTATTAATTAGAAGAGTTTTTTGTAGGCTCCTTGGCATTTTCCACATAGACAATAATGTCATAAACAAATAGAAATCCTTTACTTTCTTCTTTTCCAACTTGTGTGTATTTTATTTATTTATTTATTTAGCCTTACTGCAATGACTAGAAATTCCAGTAATATTAGAAAGGTGGTTGTAGATATCTGTGCCTTGTTTTTATAAGAGTCATTTAGTCTTTTACTATTAAGTATAATGTTAATTTTGGCTTGCTTTTGTTTTTGTGGAGGTAATTTGCCTCTTTTTCAACTGGCTGGATATTTTTGCCATGAATGAGTATTGGATTTTTGTCAAATGCATTTTCTACAGCAATTAATTTGATCGTATTATTTTTTCCTCTTTGACTTATTTATATGGGAGGATATATTGACTTTCAAATGTGGAACCAGCTTTCCATATCTACAACAAACTACATTCAGCCATGATGTACAATTTTTATATATTATAATAATTTTATATGCTATTTGATTCAGTTTGTTAATGTTTCATTGAGGATTTTTGCATCTAAGTTCATGGAAGTTATTGGTCTGTAGTTTTTGGGTTTGGAGGGCTTTTGTTGTCTGTTTTTTGGCACTCTATTTGTCTTATTTTGGTATCAGGCTAAACCCAGCCTCATTCAGAGTTGAGAAGTGTTTCCTCCTCTTACACTCTCTGGAAAGCATTGTATAAATTATTCATCTTAAAAAATGTTTGGCAGAATTCTCCAGTGAAATATTCTGGCCTGAAGATTTCTTTTGGGGGGGGGGATTTTAAATTATGAATTCAATTTATTTGATAATGATGGAACTATTCAGATAGTCTATTTTATCTTGGTTGAGTTTCCAAGGAATCTAATCATTTCTTCTAAATTGAAAATTTATGAGTATAAAGTTTTTTATATTACACTTTTTTTTTTGCTTTTTTTTTTTTTTTTTTTTTGAAATGGAGTCTTGCCCTGCAGCCCAGGCTGGAGTGCAATGGCGTGATCTCAGCTCACTGCAACATCCACCTCCCAGGTTCAAATGATTCTCCTGCCTCAGCCTCCTGAGTAGCTGTGATTACAGGCACTCGCCACCACGCCCAGCTATTTTTTGTATTTTTAGTAGTGATGGGGTTTCACCATGTTGGCCAGGCTGGTCTTGAACTCCTGACCTCGTGATCCACCCACCTCAGCCTCCCAAAGTGCTGGGATTACAGACATGAGCCACTGCACCCAGTCTATTATCTTTTTAAAGGCTTCAGGATCTGTAATGACATTCTTATTTAATTCCTCTCATTGGTGATTTGTGTCTTCTGTTTTATTTATAATCAATCTTGCTATATGTTTTGCAATTTTATTGATTTTTTTTTGAAGATTCAGCCTTTATTTTTTTTTTCCAACTGTTAATTGTAGGTTCAAGGGGTCCATGGGCAGATTCGTTATATGGGTAATTTGCATTTTAAGGGCATTTGATGTACAGACAATTTTGTCACTCAGGTAATCATTATAATACCTGATAGGTAGCTTTTCAATCCTGACCTTCCTCTCACCGTATAACCTTAATTAGGACCCAAAGTCTACTGTTCTTTTCTTTGTGTCTATGTGTACTCAATCTTTAGCTCCCACTTCTAAGTGAGAATATGAAGTATTTGGTTTTCTGTTCCTGCGTTTCTTCACTTAGGATAATGACCTCCAGCTCCATCCATGTTGCTGCAAAGGACGTGATTTCATTCTTTTTATTGCTGCATGGTATTCTATGGTGCATATGTACATTTTCTTCATCCAGTCCACCATTCATGGGCATCTATGTTGATTCCATGTCTTTGATATTGTGAATAGTACTGCGATGAACATAAACATGCATGTGTCTTTATGGGAGAACAATTTATATTCCTTCGGGTATAAACCCAGTAATGGGATTGCTGGGTCGAATGGTAGTTCTATTTTAAGCGATTTGAGAAATCTCCAGACTGCTTTCCACAGTGGCTGAACTAATTTACATTTCCACCAGCAGTGTACAAGCATTCCCTTTTCTCTGCAAACTTGCCAGCATCTGTTAATTTTTGATTTTTTAATAATAGCCATTCTGACTGGTGTGAGGTTATATTACATTGTGGTTTTGATTTGCATTTCTCTAATGATCAGTGATATTGAGCCTTTTTTTAATATGCTGGTTGGCCGCATGTATGTCTTCTTTTGAAAAGTGTTTGTTCATGACCTCTGCCCACTTTTCAATGGTGTTGTTCATTTTTCTCTCGTAAATTTGTTGAAGTACCTTATAGTTTCTTGTTATTATACCTTTGTTGGATGCATACTATGCTGAGTATTTTCTCCCATTTTATAGGTGGTCTGTTTACTCTGCTGAGTTTCTTTTGCTGTATGGAAGCTCTTTAATTAGGTTTCACTTGTCAGTTTTTGGTTTTATTGTCATTGCTTTTGGAGTCCTTGTCATTAAGTCTCTCCCAGGATCAATGTCCAGAATGGTATTTACTAGGTTTTCTTCCAGGGTGTTTATAGTTTTAGGTTTTACATTTAAATCTTTAATCCATCTTGAGCTGATGTTTGTATATGGTGAAAGTTAGGGGTTCAGTTTCAATCTTCTGCATATGGTTAGCCAATTATCCCAGCAGAATTCATTGAATAAGAAGTCCTTTCTCCATTGCTTGTTATTGTTGGCTTTGTCAGAGATTAGATGGTTGTAGGTGTGAGCTTTATTTCTGGGTTCTCTAACATGTTCCATTGGTCTAAGTATCTGTTTTTACTATACACTAGTACCATGCTGTTTTAGTTACCGTAGCCCTGTAGTATACTTTGAAGCAAGGTAATGATTTTTGTTTTATTCTCTCTTTCTCTTCAGTTCAGTTTCTTTGATTTCTGCTTTTATGTTTATTATTGCCTTCCTTTTCCTTGCTTTCAGTTTATTTTTCTCTTCTTTTTCTATTTTCTTGAGATCAAAACTTATGTTTTTTATTTCAGAACTTTTAATTATTTATAATGTAAGCATTTAGTGCTACAAATTCCTCAGTATTACTTTAGTTGCGCTCAGTAAAATTTGATAGGGTTTTCATTTTTATTCAATTTTATGTATTTTTGTTTCTTTTGAGACTTATTTGACATCTACATTATTTAGAAGTGTGCTGTTTAATTTCCACACATTTAGAAATTTTCCAATAGTCTTTTTGTTATTGATTGTGAGTTTGATTCCATTATGTCCAGAGAACACAGAAAAGGATAATTTAAACATCTTGAGGTCTGTTTTATAGCCCAGGATATTGTCCATCTTGGTAAATGTTCCACGAGCACTTGGAAAAAAAGTGTATTCACTTTTTCAATATATGTCAATTAGTTCCCATTGTTTATTTCATATCATCTATATCCTTGCTAAATTTCTGTCTGGTAGTTCTATCAGCTGCTGAGAGGGAAATGTTAAAATCTCCAACTATAATTGTGTATTTTCTTTCTCCTTTCAGTTATATCATTTTTTTTGTTTTATATATGTTGAGGCTCTGTTGTTTGATGTGTTGACGGTTGAAAATATTTTTCATGCCTGCTTTGAAATCCTTGTTAGATAACTCCAACATTGAATTCATCTCAGTGTTGATATCAGTTGATTGTCTTTTCTCATTCAAGTTTATATTTTCTTGGTTCTTGTTATGACAGGTAATTTTTTAATCTTATCCTGGATATTTTGTCTATTATGTTAGGGAGATCTAAGTCTTATTTAAATCTTTTATTTTAACACCAATTCACTCTGTTTAGGTTTAGCATGTAGATCTTGGCTTACTTTGTAGATTGTCATTCCAATGGCAGTTTAATTTCCAGAGCCTTTGAGGTATTGTTTTGGTCTGCTTGTTTTATCTGGCCAGTGATAGCACTTTCATTGGTTCTTGTTGGTGCTGTATATGAGGGAAGAAATTGTTTCTAGAACTAGGCAATCAGTTGTCTGCTCACAGGTGTGAATGGGCTGGGATGTCTGGGTTTTGTCATATTTACATGGTACCATGATACCACAGGCATTCCAACCTTTGCTGGAGGATTCAGGGAGAACATTTCTGGTCTCTGTTTCTCATATATTTAATACATCTACCACCTAACCATAGGTTACAGCCTTACTCTTCATATTATGCTCTGCCATCCAGCAAAAACAAAGGCTTTCTAGTTCTTCTTCCCTTCTATTAAGAACTGTGGTTATATTGTACCCTTCTCCTTGGAATAGCCTATAACAAAAGAGGTAGAAAGACCAAAAAGTAAGGCTTGACACCTTGTTTTTACCTTGTTAAGGTTTAGATTTGAAATTATTTTGTAAAGCTTTTTTTTTTTTCCCAGCAAAACCTCAATTTTGAAAACCAAAAACTTCAGACTTAAGTATAGAGACTTAGATCTTAGAAGACTCTTTTGAAAGACAAAGACAAATATTAAGTTTCTAATTCTAATCTCTATTTATCTTTTTTCTGAAGCAATACAAATTTTATTTTAATGGATGCAGAGCAGGTTGACAACTAGGAATAATTAGTACGTTACTGGATAAAATAATTTAGTTTAATACATTCCTATTGTATTTGTGACATCTAGTAGGTCTTTTTTTTTTTCACTGCTCCTTGTGGAGCAGGATTACCCCATAGGCAGTGTGCCCAGAGTAGCCAAGGTCTAAAAGTAACATTTTCCATATGTCTTTAATTATTGAAACATGCAAAACAATAAAAAATAGAGATTATACTTAAATGTTGTTTATTTTTCTGACACAAGCTAGACATCAGAAACTTTCGAATTGAATCAGGTTAGTTTGTGATATGACCATGTAAGAGTCTGAGTACAGACAGGTCAGTGTAGCATGAAGGTATTGATTTATTTTGCATTCCTCCAAGAATAAACTGACAACAAAATAAGCACTAGAAGCATGTCCTCTAGAAGAAGGATTGGGCCAGATAGTAAATATTTTAGGGTTGTGGGCCACACTGTCTCTGTGGCAACTACTCAGCTCTGCCATCATAGCACAACAGCAGCCATAGACAATATGTAAATGAAGGACCATGGCCATGTTCCAATAAAATGATGGTTAGGAACACTGAAGTTTAAAATTTCTATAATCCTACATGTCATGAAGCATTTTAATTTTTTCTAATCATTTAAAATTGCAAAAAAAATTATTTATTCATAAGATGCACAAAAACAGGTGATAAGCTGGATTTGGCCTATGAGTCCCAGTTTGCTAAGCCTTGGTTTACAGCTTTGCCACATTGGGTCTTTACTATATCTCATAGAACCATTAAATCAGTATTTGAAAGGAAGCAGTATATCTTCCATGATTGCTCTAACCAACATTTTTCGTCTCATTAGTATAGAAAAATATATATGCAGAAAAAAAATACACTTTTATTTTTGCTGGTCAAACTATCTTTCTAATTGAGTGGATAAGAACATTGCACATGAATCCTAAAAGATGAATTTATAGTGACAAACATCTATATTTAAAAAGAAGCAAGATTTGAAATAAACCATCTAGTGTTACACCTTAAGGAACTAGAAAAAAAAGAACAAACTAAGTTCAAAGTTAGCAGAAGGAAAAGAATAATGAAGATTAGAAAAGAAATAAATAAAATAAAGACAAGAAAAAATAGAGAAAATTAACAAAAGGGTTAGATTTTTAAAACGATAAACAAAATCAACAAATTTTTAGCAAGACTAGATAGGAGAAATAAGGGAAAACTCAAAGAAGACCAGAAATGTAAAAAGAAGACATTAAAACTAATAACACAGAAATACAAAAGATCATAACAAACTACTATGAACAGTTATATGTCAAAAAATTCGATAATATAGAATTAGCTAAATTCCTAGACACATACAACTTGCTAAGACTGAATGATGAAAAAACAGAAAATTTTAAATGAGCAAGCAGATTGCATCAGTAATAAAAAGTCTCCCGTCAGAGAAAAGTCCAGGACCAGACGGCTTCCCTGCTAAATTCTACCAAATATTTCCATCAAAATTAATGCCAATTCTTCTAAAACTTCAAAAAAAAGAAAGTGGAGAAAATATCTCCAAACTCATTTTATGAGGCCAGCATTATCCTGATTCCGAAGCCTGACAAGGACAAAAAGAATTGCAGGCCAATGTCCCTGATGAGGACACATGCAAAAATCCTCAAAAGCATATTAGCAAAACCAAATTCAACAACATATTAAAAGAATTATTTGCCATGATTAAGTGGGATTTACCCTGGGGTGCAAGAATGATTCAACACAAGCAAATCAATAAATGAGAAATACCACATTAACAGAATGAAGGATAAAAACCATATCATCGTTGCAATAGATGAAGAAAAAGCATTTGAAAAAATTCAACACTTTGTCATAGTAAAAACTTTCAAAAGATTAAGTGCAGCAGAAGGTACCTCAACACAATAAAGGGCATATGCGACAAACCTGTAGCACATTATTCTCAATGGTAAAAAGTTGAAAGCTTTTCCACTAATATCAGAGGCAAGGCAACGATGGTTACTCTCATCACTTATTTTCTACATAGTACTGGAAGTTCTAGCCAAAGACATTAGGCAGGAGAAAAATATAAAATTAATCCAAATTGAAAAGAAAAAATTTAAATCACCCTGGTATGCAGATTGCATGATCATATATAAAGAGAACTTCAAAAGGACTTCATGAAAAACTGTTAAAACTGAAAAAACAATTTTAGTAAATTTGCAGGACACAAAATCAACATACAAAAATTAGTAGTTTTTATATACTAATAAATTATTAGGAAAATAATAAAATAATATCATTTACAATAGCAACAAAATGATTAAATAGGTATAAATTTAAGTGAGGACAAAAAGACTTTATACTGAAAACTATAAAACACTGATGAAAGAAATGTAAGAAAAAACAAATAAATGGAAAGATATTTTGTGTTCATAGACTGGAAAAAATAATGTTGTGAAAAATGTCCACACTACCCAAAGTGATCTACAGATCCCTATCAAAACTCCAATGGCATTTTTTCACAGAAATAGAAAAGTCAAATCTTTTAAATTTGTCTGAAACCATGAAAAACCCCAAAGAGCGAAAACAATTTTGAGCAAAAAGAGGAAAGTTGGAGGCATCACACTCCCTGATTTCAAAATATATTTTCCAGTGATTATAGATGGACATGGTGGCTCACGCTTGTAATCCCAGTATTTTGGGAGGCCGAGGTGGGAGGATCAAAAATTACCTGGGCATTGTGGTGTATATTTGCAGTCCCAGGTACCCCGGAGGCTGAGACAGGAAGATCACTTGATCCCAGAAGACAGGCTACAGTGAGCCATCGTCATGCCATTGCACTATAGCCTGAGCAACAGAGTAAGACCCTGTCTCAAAAAACAAATGTGATTATAATAACACAGCATTGTACTGGTATAAAAACAGACACATTGGCCAGTGGAATAGGATAGAAAACCCAGAAATAAACCCGTGTACTTATGGTTAATAGACTTTTGACATGAGTGTCAAGAACACATAATGGAAAAAGGGACAATCTCTTCAAAAGGTGTTGAGAAAACTGAATATTCACATGTAGAAGGACGATATTGGACTCTTTTCTCACACCTTATACAAAAATTAATTCAAAATGGATTAGACACTTAAATATAAGACCTGAACCTGTAAAACTGCTAGGGAATTAAAAAAAAAAAAACAGCCAAAAGTTCTACAATATTTGTCTAGGCAATGATTTTTTGGCTATGACCACAATAGCGCAGACAACAAAAGCAAAAATAAACAAATGGAATGCTATCTAACCAAAAATATTCGCACAGCAAAAGAAACAATTAACAAGTGAAGAGACAATTTACAGAATAAGAGAAAACATTTGCAAACCACACAACTTATAAGGGGTTAATATCCAATCTATACAATAAATTCAGACAATTCAATAACAAGAAAACAAATAACCCTATTAAAGGAGTTCAGCAAAGGACCTGAACAGACATATCTCAACAGAAGATGTACAAATAGCCAATGGGTACATGGAAAAATGCTCAGAGTCACTAACCATTAGCGAAATACACATTAAAAACAAAATGAGAGATCATCTCAACATGTTAGAATGACTTTCATCAAAAAGATGAAAGATAACAAGTGCTGGAGAGGACATAGAGAAAAGGGAATCTTTGTACACTGTTGCGGGAATTTAAATTACTATAGCCACTACAGAAAACAGTATGAAGGTTCTTCAAAAAATTAAAAATAGAACCACCACATGATCCAATAATTCCAGTTCTGAATACATATCCAAAAGAACTGAAATCAGTATGTCAAAGGGGTATCTGCCCTCCCATGTTCATTGCTGCACTATTCACAATAGCCAAGATATGTAATTAACCTGAGTGTCTATCAATGGATGAATAAATAAGGAAATGCCTCAGTCAAGTAAGCCAGGCACAGAAAGACAAATATTGCATGATCTCCAATTTTTAAACAGTTGAACTCATAGAAGTAGAGAATAGAATGATGGATACCCAAGGCTTGGGGGATAAGAAGGGAAGGAATGGGAAGCTGTTGAGCAAATAAAAGTTTAGATAGACAGGAGGAATAAGTTTTTGGTTTTATTTATTTATTATTTTTTTCTTTACAAAAAGGTTTACCCACTCCAAGGACGAATAGGTTTTGATAGCTATTGCACAGTAGATATAGTCAAAAATATTTATTTTATTATTTTATTTTGATTTTTATTGGTTCTGAAAGGACATACAGTTAACAATATTGTATCGTATATTTTAAAACAACTAGATTAAATTTCAAATTGTGTAACCACTAAAAAAGGTAAGTGAAGTGATGGATATGTTAATTAGCTTGATTTAATCATTGCACATTGTACACATATATCAAAACATTGCATTGTACCCCATGAATGTATACAACTATGATTTGTCAATCAAAAATAAGATTAGTAATAAAAAAGTATTTTGCATATGTCAAGGGACAATGCAATTTGGTTGTAATGGTTTTATAAGTTCTTGAAATAATAGGCTACAGAATTTTGTTATTGAGAAGTAGGCAGTAAAGAGTTTCTCTTACAGCCTAGGATTCTACAGTGGTAGGCTCTACAGAGAGCCTTTCAGATTTTTTTAAATCCACAGTTATGTCTTTGCAACATTCCATCCCTTGCTGCATCAAAGATGGAGATGTTAAAGGCCTGGCAACAAAATTCATACCAGCCCAGGGGCAGAAATATGACTTTTCAGAGACAATGATTTCACCCTTAGTTTGGAGATCAAACCCAAGACTCAATGTCTGGGTTTTAAAAAGATCAATATTACCTGGGAGGGAGAAAGGGAAATATATTGCTTCTCAAGATTCTCCTTTCCCCTGTAGACATATTGAATTTTCATCTTATATATATTTTCCAGTTGCTGAACTATTCATACAAAATGTAAAGCAGATGAGTAAAAGCAATTACCTCCAGGAGTCTTTTCCAGAGAGGCAGTCTCTGAAACAAGTTGTCTATGGTTGAATGAAATATTATTAAAATAAGTTCATCACCACTACAGGGGCCATAGTCCTCATCAGAATGAAAGAACTATCTAGGGACTCACAGGTGACTTAATTTCATGATCACGATGCTTGTAGAGATCAGAAGAGTCATGTTTTTCACTTTCAGCCAAGGTCAGATGGCCACTTTTTTCATTACCTCAAAGAAATTCCAAAAACGTGAAAAATCCAACAGTCAAAAACTAAATAAATCCAGAATCTATGGACTATGGTTATGCTTCTAGGTAAACTTACTATTATCATCAGAATCTAGTGAAAAAGGCCTTGGTCCACTTCCCAGCTTTGCTAGCTCAATTACCAAACAATAATTTATAAGCAGGAAACTCTTGCCTATTTCTTTGTTTTATTTTAATATACATTCAAGTTATGCTAAGTTCAAAGAAGTGCATGCATTCTACATTAAATAAAATTGGGCACTTTTTGTTTTCTTTAACTTTTTAGAGGCAAATAAGTATTTCTACCCAGATGGCTTGTGGCAAGCATTTCTCACCTAGGCTTTGAGAAGGACATCCAAAAATTCTAGTGAACTGAAGTGTTTCCTTGAACAGATAGACCCCCCCCCGAGAGAAACTGTGTCATCATAACAATACAATTTACTCAAATAAGAAATAAAAATTGTTCATTATTTAGGCTTTTCTTAAATGACTTGATCTCTGCATAATACTATAGAAAATATTTGGATTTTTGCAGCTCTTTTGAGGGTGGAAATGTACTGACTATATGAAGAACATGTCAGAATCAAGTGAATTACCAGAAAGGCTCAGAGACATTCCAAAACATGTCACTTACTGAATAAGTGATAACAACATAACACTCCTGATCATTCAAGAGAATCAACAGTGCCATGAGTTTACAAAAATACCAAGTGGTCAATTAACATTTTCCAAATTCTACTACATGCCTAGTATATGATGTTAGATACAGAATAAGTGAAATATTTGTTCTTGCTAATATAATATATAGGCTTCAGAAGAAACAAAAAAAAGTTTAGCATCTTTTGTATGACACTAAAGAAATATCTAAAAAAGTGATGATTTTGATGACTACCACAACATCCAGGAAGAATGAATATTGTAAAATATTTATCCAAATCTACAATGACAAATGCAGGCAAACAGAATTAACTTCATTATTCATGCCAAGGCAGGGAATTGTTTGGTGGTCAAAAAAACCTGACCCTCAAATTTGTACTTATTCTTATTTTCCCACAAAACCGCCAGAGGGGGCTCCTGTGACCCTGCCAACCATTTTTGGTTGAACTAATGGAATCATACTCTCCAGTGAAAACCCCACATTACTTGCTTGAGAGGAAAGAGAATTCTGAGTTTTCAGCTGCCTATCCAGTCTCATCTCGATACTGTCGATACTGACTGAACAAGTTAAAGGAAATGACCCTCACTGTTTCTGATACAAGTAACAAAGCTCACACTCCTTCTGCTCTGCCTGATCGATTAGATTTAGCCACCGAGAGCAGTGAGACTGAGTCACAGGTGCAGGAGCCTCCTCTTCATGATGTAATTACATCTTAGTTCATCCAACACCACAGTGTGCTGTAAAGATCACGGAAAAACGAGAGAGCAGGAAATTATTGTTTTTGTTGAAGAGGACTAAGAGTGATTACTATGACCTAAGTGCCCTACAATATATTTAAAAACATTTTCAAAATAAAAAAAAGTGCAAATATAAACCCCAGATGAAAGAATGTAAAGGAGACAGTAAAAGTACTAGAGGAAGGAGGTTTTACTTACTGAGACTATTAGCTGAAAGGCATATATGCCTTTAGGTTTCTCTACAAAACAGAAAGAGATACAGCATATATAATGTACTGCCATTGTCAGAGTAATGGAACTTTGTCCATTTTCCCTTTGCACTTTAAGTGCTGCTGTCAAACATGTGCTTGTTCACTTTTAATTTGCTTTAGAGACCGTCTGCTACCTTGCCCACTTTCAAGACATGCTATAACACAAGCATGGTTTTCCAATTAGCTGGGATGCTGGATCAGATTCAAGCCACCCCAAAAATCAATTTTACAACTGCCAAAGCCAATTGCCAGGGGCAAGGAGAAGCTGTATGATTTAAGAATTTTATAGTGTTTGTAAACCCTAGAAAGTTTACAGCTTCCTTTAATTGGCCAACCTAAACAGAAAAGACTCTCTTCGCCAACATGAAAAGATACATTCAAAACATAAAATGGTGCATTTTTGTTAAAATATTGTTTTAAAATTAGTTGAAAAGTTTTAGCAACTACACATATTTATTTAAGTGCTGATTGGGAACATCTTCATAATTAGTAAACAATAGCTGACAGCTGGTTGCATAGCTTGTTAGTATTAACATGACCCAAATATTCTTCCACATGATAAATTTCTGTGATCAAAATTCACTCATGTTTATTGTAGTACTTAAAGAGACTATACCATCTATAGAATATTAGTATATTTTTTGTAATTTATATTGTAATTATATTGAATTTGATTCATTTACTAAAGTTCAAGATCATCCAAGAATTTCAGTGCTAGGAAAATATAATACAATTTTTACATCAAAACTTTTTCATGTAGTGATATAACAGCTGGCCTAACTGCCATCTAACAGGACATTTACTTTTTTTTATCTATTCCCTGATTTGCAGCATTTCTACCCAAACTTCAGAATCTGTTTTGGCCAGGAAACCCTATTCAATTACAGTATTTCATTTACATTTTAAAAGTATTTTTTTCATAAGAAAGAATATCAAAGTAATTATTATAGTTTTGCCCATGTGGTATTATCAACAACTATTTGAAAAGAAATTATGAATCTGTAATATCAGATGTAATGCTTTTGAGGTTCAACCTCAAATGATGTAAAACTGAGTTAATATCCCAAGCTCTAGGTACTAAATTGATGGCTATTAGGACAATAGACCTGAGATGGATAAAACCAAGTTAAAAGGCCCTTAAGGGGTACATATTGCTCTTCCAGCTCCCCATGGAATTATTCTGTGTGTGCAAATGAAATCTAGACTATTGGAAACAAGAATGAAGACCACACTCTATTACTACCATCACCAATAAGTCTACTGATTCCAACTTAATTCACCTTGTTTATAAATAAATACTAAACAGAAACTTTCTGATTAAATGCAAATTACTGTGTATTTTCAGAGACATGACTATATAGATTGAGAAAAATTATTAGTCATTGAATGAATAAATCAATCATATGAATTATGAAAAGATTGTGAAATAGTACATCTCTTTCTCAAATATTGTATATCTTAGATATGCACAAGACTGCAGGCTTTCAAGGAGTTATCTTGTAGAGGGATATTCTTATTTCAGTATAATTTTCATTGTTCAAAATACTTTTTTAATTCTCCTTTTGGATTTCCTTCCAGACCACTTTAAATCCTACTCAGGAAAAGCAGTCCCATTGTTTTTTGTTTGTGTTTGTTTTTGTTTCATTTTTTGTTTTTTTGTTTTGTTTTGTTTTGTTTTTGAAACGGAGTCTCACTCTGTTGCCCAGGCTGGAGTGCAGTGGTGAGATCTTGGCTCACTGCAAGCTCCGCCTCCCAGGTTCACACCATTCTCCTGCCTCAGCCTCCCGAGTAGCTGGGAAGGAGTCCCATTTTATATTAATCACATCTAGACATTCTGTCACCTGGCTATTATCCAACTTGATCAACTATCCTATTAGAAAAGTGAATCTTGAAGTTTTTGGCAGTTTCTACAATCAAATTCACTCTAATTTATTAAAAAGATTTGGCATCTTTGATGGCATATACAATGTTTTGCGTTACATATCTGCTCCCCTCCTAAATAGGAGATATGTGAAATTGAGGACTCACAGGATAAAGCAAGAAAGCTAGGAGACCATATATCAACTGGGCCACAATGTATAGGTTCCCCTGCATGATGGTTTATTTTACATGCCAGTTTGACTAGGCTAAGAGATGCTTAGATAGCTAATAAAGGATTATTTCTAGGTGAGTTTCTGTGGGTGTTTCTGGAATATATTAACATTTGAATCAATAGATTGAAATTTAATAAGTCTGCCCTCACCAATGTGGGCAAGCATCACCAAATCCATTGAGGTCTGAATAGAACAAAAAGGTAGAGGAAGGGTGAATATCCCTCTCCTCTTGACCTGGGACAGTCATCTTCTCCTGCTCTCAGATATCAGAGTTTTGCTTTGTGGTCCTTCAGATTTGGATCAGGACTTACTGACATAGTTGGCTCCTTTGGCTGTCAGGCCTTTGGGCTTGGATTGGAATTACACCACTGGTTTTCTTGGCTTCCAGCTTAAATATGGCAGACTGGGACTTTTCATCCTCTATAATCACTTGAGCACTGAGAAGAGCATCTCTTCTTCTCTATCTATTTTTATATCTGTCTCCATATCTGTATATATATATATCCATCCTATTGGTCCTGTTTCTTTGGAGATCCCTGACTAATGCACCCTGTAAGGATCTGGTATGCAGAAAGGACTCAAATGGCACTTATTTTGTACCAAAGACAGTTTCAAAGGTAGCACCTGCTTTGACTTGTCATTTTGTCATTTAGAAAATGAAAACTATATCTTTTATATCTCTCAGCTCTATTGTGACCCTGTGCAGGGATGAATCCAGCTAATAATCTCTTGGAAGAATATTCCACAGAATTCCCATAAGTGCAGCAAATGCTTGTTCCATACTGACTTGAAGGCTAAGGGTTTAAATGAGAAAGGGAATCAAGGCCCCAGCTGTTTGCTCTGACAGATGATGGGATTTAAGCCCAGGGAGTGATTCATTAATTCCAACACACATAAATGCTTCTTCAATGTCTTTTACTGAGGAAGGCTTTTATCCCAAGCTAATCAAGGCTTCATCTATGGATAGAAGCTAGTCCTTGATTATTTGGTGAAAGAATGACTAAGAATGACTTCAGAGAGACAGCTCCTCCACACAGGATGTTTGAAGACTGTTCAAATTTAGCATAACATCTTGGTTTTCCTGAACATTTTTAGGCCTAAGAAAAAAAATTCCAACATCTTTACATGAACAGTTATTCCAGAAGTGGAAAGAAATCTCAGTGTAGTACTTGTGAAAAATATGTCCAGCAGAGGCGACTGCAAAATGTTTAGAACAATAGAAGCTCGTGGGGCTTTACTGGTTTCTGAGGTGACTTTGAATGGCAATAGGCAAGTTTGGGGATATTTGTTAGACTATAAACCCTGTGACCTCATATTGTATTATTGATTGCATTCATTGGTTAAACACATTATTCCTCTTGGAATCTCAGTGGCAGGGAATTGTTCTGTGGCTTTCTCTATGACAGAAAACATGGTGATGG
Source organism: Gorilla gorilla gorilla (assembly GCF_029281585.2). Classification (NCBI taxonomy): domain Eukaryota; kingdom Metazoa; phylum Chordata; class Mammalia; order Primates; family Hominidae; genus Gorilla; species Gorilla gorilla. Next base: position 41,617,443 of record NC_073235.2, on the reverse strand, counting down.
TCTGGATGACAGCAGTCACTGACTACTAGCAGCAATTGGGAAATGCAAAACCAAAATAGTGCTATATTTATATAAAATTATATATTTAGTGCTCTATTTATATAAAATTATAATTTTGAGATGTCTAACTTTCCTAGGAAAATGCAAAACAAATTTTGAGTGAGATGAGTCTTGCTTTTATGTCCTTTTCTGCAAGTAAAATAGATGATAGATATGTAAATAGATAGTTTATAGATGACAGATAATTCATTCTTACTATTTATCAATATCACATAATATTTCCAGTCTTGTCCCCTTTTCAAGTTCTTTTTTTTTTCCTCCTTAACCACTTACTGGTTGCTTATAAGTCACTTATCTGCTGGACGATAGCTTATTTGCATATGCATATGTAAAACACATGCAAAGAGTTAGAAACTTAAAGCAAAGAGGGAGACTGCAAGAGGCAAGTTTAGTCATAAGAAGCAGAAGTTTTGCTTGCAATATTGCCATTGTCTGACCACAGAGGAATCTTCAGAGAAATAGATTATCTCCCTTTCACTTTGTTTGCCCTTTGTTCATTTCAATTTCCTTGTAGCCACATGGAGTCTCAGTCAAATGTCTTGATTTTCCCCTTTCTCATGATTTAGTGGATTTGAGCTGAGTTCCCAATGATTAATGATCAAAGTGAGAATTTGGAAAGCTTTGGCTAATGTATAAAAATATTTAATAGTTAAATCTATTACCAAACTCACCACCTTCTTTGGAGATATTTGTATATAAATAGACAATCATACTCAATCCTACTTAATAGCTGCCTATTGGGTGGGTTTTATGCAACAATAAGAAGTTAGGGAATGCTTGGGAAGAGGAGAGTCTCCTGGACTTTCAAACGTATTTCCATTTCACAAATATAAATTCAAACACAAAAAATAAAATTTCAGAAAAGAAGACCTACTGTGACTCAGGGACTTTTGCAACTGATACAAGGGTCATAAGAAGAATAAAATGTGTTTCTGCGCTCACCTGTTGAATACAGGAACTATCGTGACTATGCAACATTGGGCCCATTGCTAAATCTGTCTGGTGACCCATTTTCCTATGTGCTAAACAGAAGAACTATAATTGCCTAAAGCATACGTTTGAGGATCCCATGTATAGTCTGAGTTAGACACGTAGTAAGGAGGACTCGATATATGAAAAAGCAAAAGAAGGAGGGGGAAGACACAAGCAGGAGGGGGAGAAAAAAGGGGATCAGGTTACTCCCAATTCTACCAGAAGAGAATTAGACCATTAAGACCTCCACAAGATTCCTCTCTGTTCCACTACTGATCGATGTACTCTTTGTTCTTGACTCTGATTCCAAGAATTCTCAATCTTAGCTGTCCACTAGAATCAACTGGGAGGCCTTCAAATTCTGGTGCCTAGGCTGTACTCCAGACCAGTTAAATCAGAAATGCTGGGAATGTAACCCAGGCAGATGAAGTTTGTAAATCTCTGCAGGGGATTCCAGTATGAGCTAAGGTCGAGAACAACTGCCCTGTTCCATGCCTCAGCTTCGTACCTTTAACCAGCTGAGTGCTTGTTGGCTCTGGCATAGCAAGCTCTTTCAGTCCAGCAAATCTGAAGCATGCTGACACAATTTTTTTAAATGAACATATTCTTTTAGAAAGAAGAGGAGAATGTATTAAAACACATAACTTTGGACTCGATAGCAGTGTTCTCTGTGTTAAGCTTATTTTTTTAAAAAGAGGAGCAAGTTATCCCATTAAAATATTGACTCAAAAATAAAAATTTCCTACCCTATTGGAGAAGAATATATAATGTGGTGTGAAGCCGAATGTCAGTCTAGTCTTTGAGGTTTATATGCACTTACAGAAACAAAATTTTCAAAGTCTGGACCCATATGGATTTTTCCTAATGCTGCATCAATAAAGCCTTGCTCTGGATCACTTTGATGCTTGAATGGAAAGTGGCTGTTTATGGAAAAATTATGTGCCATAAAATGTACTTGTAAAATTACACGATCAAGCAAAGGTTCTCAGAATCTCCTCTCAGACATATAATATGCAAATTTTTGTTTCACTTGATGCTGATTTCAGTAAAATTTATTTCTCTCATCAATTAAGAAACACAAATAGATCTGTGTTTTGAAAGGATGTTTTAAAAGAAAACAGAGAAAAACACCCATCTGAGCATGAAAGAGAAAAGATTTAGGTTTTCTTACCACAATGGCAAAATGGTTACATTATGAACAAACCCTTTAAGGTAATAAATGAATTTTTCATAAGACATCATTTTTTACTAGCTGTTATAATCATTTTCTCCTTATTGTGTTCTCCAACTTGCCAATAACATCATTTTAACATTATTATGCAACAAGCCATGCTCCACTATGTGGCCTAATATTTCACTTTAATATCCATTCATTTTCAATAGCTCAGGCTCTCCAAGGCCTTGCAGAAGCACTCTGTCTCTGGTGAGGTGTCAGTTTAAGTGTGATCTATCATTTGGCTTGGTAAAGGAGGTGTAACTGCTCAGTGGCAATCATGGAAATCATGAAAAAAAGTGTACAAACATCTGGGACCCAAAAGTCATTTCACTGGCTAATAGTGTCTGAGCTTTGCTAATATATCTAATTTAAAGTGCAGGACACTATTTATAGATTTTTTAAAACCCTATATAACAACTTAAAAGACATTCTATTTCAGTTACAGCATTGTACATAGTGCAGAAAGCAATGTTCCCAATGTGACCTACTGATACTTCTGAAGCTGACATCACAAGGGGGGCAGCCAGGGGTACCTGGAATGACACAATCCCAAAGTTCTCTCTTTGCATAGCCAGTGAGCATGCTCAATATTTATCCTAACAGATATAGGGTGAATGTACACGTTTTCATTTCACATATAAATAAGGGAGTATAGCAGAGAAGCTAAAAACAGGCTGTGGATGCAAAATGCCTGGGTTGAAATCCTACTCTGTGACTGTGGGCAAATCTCTTAATGTCTATGGGCCTCAGCTTCCTCACAGGGTAGAGTGAAATACTGCTCAAAATATTTGCCACTGCATCCTGGGAGAGAATTATCCTCTCCTGCCCCATTGTATTCAGACTTAGATGTGTGCCTTGCTTTGGCTAATGATGAGTGTCAGAGTGACGTGCTGCTTCAAAGCTGTAGCATTAAGAGCTGTTCTGTAGTGCCATGATCTCTCTTGCCTCTGCTAGAAAACTCAAGAATGTCCTGGATGGAGGCCATCCCCTCTACCTGGTCCCATGGAACAAGACTGCTGCTCACCCCTGGTGGACACAGTGTGAGCGAGAAATAAACTTCTGTGTGTATTAGCTCCAACTGACTTATTTATCTCATAAATGATGGGAATAATAATAATACTTTAAAAACTAGAGTAGGACGCATGAGTACTAAAAGGACAATATCAATACAGCTATTATAAAGTGCCTGGCATATGGAGAGCATTCAATGTGAGTCATTATTGTTATTAATATTATTAATATATCTAAGTCAAAGATGAGGCAGATGATGGTGTCTGTTCTCTAAATATGATACTTTTTGTCTCACTCACAAAAAAGACATGAATTTGGATTTTGTTTTGTCCTACCTATACACATGGGAATTGCTAACCTAGTTATGTTTCTCCACTGATTAAGTCATCTTTTAGAGGCTGGGTAGGGTTGCCAAGTTTAGCAAATTAAATTACAGAATACCAGATACATTTTCATTTTATATAAACAATGAACAATTTTTTATATTAGCATGTCCCATGGAATATTAAAGATGTATATATACAGAAGACATTAGTTGTTCATCTGAAACTCCAATGTAAATGGGTGTCCTGAAATATATTTGGCAATCATAGCCTGGAGCCATATGCGGTCCTGGTCTGATAGCTGCAATGTTGCCTTTCCCCTCCTTTTATTTAACCTGTGGATCCTGAAATGTGTATTACTATCATTTAAACTACAGACCTATTTGGTTGTAAAAATTTTAACTTTGTTGGTACAGGTGCACAGGAATAAAAGCTGTGTCAAGGATCAGAAGATTTAGGACTTCTGTGATTAGTCCAGAAGTCCAGTTCTGTGATTAATTAACAGTGTTAACTTAGACAAATCACTAATATTTCTCCAGGGTTCAGTTTTCCCATTAGTAAAGTAGGAAAATTATAGTTCTTATAAAACTCTCCAAATAAAAGCATGTACAATTGTGCTGATGAGGTCTTAGATCATTATGGTCTATTTAATTAATGACTGCTTATGTGGGCTTCTCTGTGACCTACTTCTAAGCACTTTATAAATATTAACTAATTTTAACCTCATAATAACTCTATAAGGTTGGTACCATTATTATCTCCACTTTACAGATGAAGAAATTGAGAGAAGTTTAAATAACTTGTTTAGGATCACACATAATGAGTGGAAACTCTAGAATTTGAATCCAAGTGATCTGCCTTTATCTTCTCTGTACGATAACACAGCACAAAACCAGATTCATACATCATAGAGGCAAACCTTCAGTCATAATTAACTTTGATAAAAAAAAAAGTACATAAGATCAAGCTTGAATAACCGACCTTCAGTAGAATTGAGTAGCTTTTAGTGACAAAGAAGTACTTGAAGTTGTGCTCTGTTTTAGGCATTAAAACAATGCTCATAGATGAACATTTGAACAGGTTAATATGAAAACTTATAACTTTGGCTTTGGTTAATGTATGAAAAGATTTAATAGCTAAATCTATTACCAAACTCACCACCTTCTTTGGAGATATTTGTATATAAATAGACAATCATACTCAATCCTACTTAACAGAGGCATATTGGATGGGTTTTATGCAACAATAAAAAGCTAGAGAGAAAATGCTTGGGAAGAGGAGAGTCTCCTGGACTTTCAAATGTATTTCCATTTCACAAATATAAATTCAAACATAAAAAATAAAATTTCAGAAAAGAAGACCTACTGTGACTCAGGGACTTTTGCAACTGATATAAGGGTCATAAGAAGAATAAAATATGTTTCTGCACTCATCTGTTGAATACATGAACTATCGTGAGTATGCAACATTGGACCCATTACTAAATCTGTCTGGTGACCCATTTTCCTGTGTGCTAAACAGAAAAACTATAATTGCCTAAAACATATGTTTGAGGATCCCATGTACAGTCTGATTTAGACATGTAGTAAGAAGGACTCAATATACAAAAAAGAAAAAGAAGCAGGGGGAAGACTGAAGCCTGGAGAAATATTAGTGATTTGTCTAAAATAACACTATTAATTAATCAAAGAACTGGACTTCTGGATTAATCACAGAAGCCCCCATCCAACACTCAGTTTTTATTCCTGTTCACCTGTACTAACAAATATGTCTGTGGTTTACAACCAAATATGTCTGCGGTTTCAAATGATGGTAATACACATTTCAGGTTCTAGAGGTTAAATAAAAGGAGGGGAAAGGAAACACTGCAACTATCAGACCAGGACTGCATATGGCTCCAGGTTATGATTGCCAAATATATTTCTGGACACCCAGTTGCATTTGAGTTTCAGATGAACAACCAATGTTTTCTGTATATGCACATCTTTAATATTTCACTGTGCATACTAATATAAGAAACAATTTTTATTTTTATTTATTTATTTTTTGAGAAAGGGTCTTGCTTTGTTGCCCAGGCTAGAGTGCAGTAGCACAATCATGGCTCACTACAAATTCTGCCTCCGCAGCTCAAGCGATCCTCCCAGTTCAGCCTCCCAAGTAGCTGAAACCACAGGCATGCACTATTACAGCTGGCTACTTTTTATTTTTTTGTATTTTTAGTAGAGATGGGCTTTCACCATCTTGGCCAGGCTTCTCTCAAACCCCCGGGTTCAAGCAATCCGCCTGCCTTGGCCTCCCAAAGTTCTGTGATTACAGGAGTGAGCCACCTTGCCCAGTCTCCCTCAGAGATTTTTTTTAATTGATTAAATTGCCTAGAAGCCTTGGAATTTTGTAGAAGAACTTTGCATGGCAATTATAGTAAGTCATATGCAATGTGGTAAAAAAAAAAATGAGTTTTTGAAAATTCTCAGGGGCACCTATTTAGACTCAGTGACCTTCTTTGATGGTATTTGAGCAAGGAAACAGCAGCCACTAATGAATCGTTCTGTTTGCTGCCTTGGCCTATGACCAGTGAAAGAGGCACTTAGTATCAACGCTTCATTACACAGACCAGCAAAAGGCCAAAGTATACAGTGAGATCATGATATAATACACACATAAAAATGAGGACTTTCTTAAAAATTGAAGCGGGGTTATAGAATTTTGCCTCCTACATTGACAGGAAAATACCATTGTAATGGCTCAATGTATGTGGTGTCAGCCAATGATCAGGGTGGTGGGTGTGGAGGTTTAGTTTACTGTGGAAATGAAATTAAGTCTAAATTTCTCATGAATTTATCTCATAGCATAGGTATTATTCCCCAAAGAGAATCATATGGGTTTGTCAAGCCCTAAGGGTTTTACAGAGATACTACAGAATCTACAATTCATGTATTTCTTAAAGATTGTCTCTGTCCTAAATACAGTATATGTCTTATACGTATTGTTACAAATACTTGCCAAACTTATTTGCATATTATTGCAATTAATCAAACAAAAGATAAAATATTTACAGAGTTTTGAAAGTTTATTTTACTTCTTTTCTTTTTTCTCACATCATGCATACCAGTATCATGTAGAGATCTGACATTTCTCCCACTCTTGAAAAAAATCTGAGAACCAGGGCTCCAAAGTACTAGATATTAAAGCTATTTTCTATATAGTCTGTTTTGAGAGATTTCAGGTAGGCCTTTTGTTCAAAGACATTCCCTAACCCACGTGTTTGAAATTTTACCATCAGAAAGCTGTTTGTTGCATGAACCAAATCCTGACATTCTGGGGTACAGTCAGATTCAAGGGGCCACACATTTTCTTTAGATGGTCAAGACACACATATGAAAAAGTATAAATTTTGTTGATCTCTAGCAATTTATATGACCCCTTTTCACATTTTTTTAAAGAATCTCCCCCACTCCCCAATCTCCCCCAGGGTGTGTATGTGTGTGTGTGTGTGTGTGTGTGTGTGTGTGTGTGTGTGTGTGTGTTATTTTCCTCAGGTACACGCTTTCCCAATATACCAGTATTTATTGAAAATCTCACTCTGCGAGAAATAAGAAACTGACACTTTTTTCAGGTGGTTTACAAACCTATTCCACTAAATCTTACTAAATTCTTATAACATTCTTGAAGAGATAGATATTAATACCCTCATTTTACAAATAAGGAAAAAGAGACTGAGAAGCTAAATGTCTGGCCTAGTGTCCTTTTGGCTAAGTGGCAGAGTTAATATTTGACCCTAGAGCTGTGAAGCCCTTCATCTTTTCACCTCACTGTATGTCAGGAGACAGCCATGAGGCAATCTGGGCCACTGTCTATCTGTAAAAGACCTGCAATCTAAAGATCTATTGTACATTTTAAATGGTTATACTTTAAATGGTCATGTGACTACATCTATAATAGCTGTGATTTTTTTCTTTCTTTTGGTCCACAAAGTCTGAAATATTTACTATTTGGCTCTTTACAGAAAAAGTATGCAGACCTCTGATTTAAGGCCTCCATAGCTTCACACAGCACTGTCCATTCGAAATATAATGTAAACCATATATGGAGTGTAAACTTTTATAGTAGCCTTATTTTAAAAGGTAAAAAGAAACATATGAAATTAATTTTAATAATGTATTTGATGTAATCCAATATATCCCAAAGGCCATAATTTCAATATGTTACCAATATAAAAAAGCTATTAATGAGATATTTTATAATTGTTTTCATCATAAATCTTCAAACCCAGTGTGTATCTTAATCTCACAGCACATGTCAGTTTGGATCAGGTACATTTCTAGGGCATAGCGTTCATGTGTTCCAGTGATGATGTATTTTTTAAAATATTAATGATGTTTTATTAATTTCTCCATTAAAATTTTAGTACCAACTAGAAGCCAGATTCAAAATCATGATTTCCCTCTTACCATATTGTTGTCACTTTGAGTTTTGTTACTATTCCTTTCTTGGCCACTTTAATTAATATTAAATAAAAAACATTTTATTCAGATTTTAAAGTTGATATTAAGGGATTTATGAAAGACAAACCTGAGTTATCTTCTGATTTTGATGTGTGGGGCAGGACACATGAAGCTCATCAGCCACTCTATCCCTTTTCTCTTTTAATCTCTTCAGAACACTAATCACTTGATCCTGTGCATGCATATTGTGAAATCTCTTTGTGCGTTTTTTGTCTCCTTACCACTGAAATGTAAGCTTCATAACATCAGGGATCTTAAATGTCTTGTCTGGTTCTATATTTCTAGGACCTAAAACAGTGACTGGCACCTAACAGGTGCTCAAAAAACATATTTTTGGATGAATAAATCATAAAAAGTTTCACATATATAAAGCAAGACAAGCAGAAAATATTTCTGAGAAGTGCCATGCAGTAAGGCACTAGCACCACAGAGTGAATTGGTTTATCCAACTAATTTAGACAAAAATGGTGGACTCATTGGGCAAGAAAGGAAAAAGTTTTGAAACAGGAGGAAAAAAAAATAGACACTGGCGAATACCTGCTTCGTAATTTTTCCTAGAGCTAACTAGCAGAATAAGTTACCCAAGTAAATTCCGAATAGAATACCCGTCTCTCATTTTTATAGATGTCGGCATGTATTTTTAACTGGATTAACAATGTTTTCTACCACAGTTTCTTCAGCAGAACAGCAGGTGAGTGAGGAGAGAGCCCTGTTTTTTAGTTTATTACATCCACCAGCTATTTCTCTTTTTAAAATTTCTGCCAGCACTACCTGGTGAATTTAGACTAAGAAAATGGAAGTTACATTTCAATGCCTGGGAGAAAGCCTTCAGAAAACTTCGCAAAACCAAAACTTTAGTTCTTATTACCTCTACCAGGCCTTCAGATTCACCTAAGATTCTTTAGCATCCTTGGAGACCTTTTAAATGCAGTAAAATGCCTGCCTCAGGTAAAATCGGCAATGCTTTAGAACAAAGGTTTCGTAAGCGGTGGTTTATAACGCATGTAGGATTTGAAAAGTACATTTTTCCTTGTCTTGAAGATATGTCTTATTAAGATGGCGTACCCCCTTGGAGGCAATATTACTTTTTCAATAGTTCAAGCTTGCAATAACACTATTTCTTGTGAGGAAGCCTAGAGTATTTTTATCTGGAATAGACTGATGCTATTTGAACAAATATTATTTCAGGAGATTGGAGATTTGCAGGTAGAAAGAGTTGGTCAGGTTTTCAGCACAGAGGCGGTCTGAGAAAAGAGTGTGGGAAAGGAAATTGTCAACCCATCCACAAAGCACTACTGTTCTCCTAAAAATGGCGCCCATTTCGAAAGAAAACCTCCGTATTGTAACATTTCCTTCAGGATTCTCCTCACTGCTGCTACTAAGGGCATGTTTGATTTTTTCTAAAACAACAGATATGAATCACATAATATGCAAAAATTACCAAGTGAACATGAAGTTTATTCAGATTGCCATCTATTAACTCTATTCTAGATAAACATAGCATTTTTTAATCTGTGAATTCAAATTTTACACACACACACACGTATTTATATACATATATAAGTGCTTATTCATCTAGAGGTTCTATCTTGAGTAAACTTTGAACACTAAATCACAGTTACTTACTCTGTGTGTGTGTGTATAGAGTGCATATATGTGACCAGAACAATACTAATATATATATTTATATAAAGGAGCAAATATTAATAAGACCCAGCACAGATAAAAAGTGAAAAACCATAAATTATAATTTTCTAATCTTTTAGGACAGATGAATTACTGAAATCATCAGGTGAAGTAACCATTAAACAGTCATTTAGAAGTGTTTTTCACATTGTAAATCTGACTGCTACTGCTGCTGAACTGTTTTCCTAGATACAGAATTTATTGATTTTCTGAATAATCTATGATCTTTTACAATTCCAAGTCGCTTCTTCAAATCACTTCCCCTGTATTCTACATCCAGTAGCGAGTCTCTCAGTCCCTTGATGGGATTAATCCCACTAACTGTCCCTATACCACTTGTGTGAATGATTCCTTGGAACTTGAGAAGCACTGGAAATACTCAATCTTAGAAACTTTCTCTTCCAATTTTTAATATCAAGATATAATTAGAATGCACATTCTTTAAGAAACTGTGCAATTAATTTCTCTACTTCATCACCAATAAATCTTTCAACAAACTTCTAGTTTTATTTTCTTTTCTCTCAAGTGAGGGCCCAGTAGTAAACCCCTGCCTCGCCAGTACCATTCATTTCCCTTTACCTTTGTCCTTCCATTGATCTAGACCTAAAAACCCCAGGAAATTATCAACCCATCAGTCCTCCTTCTGTGACTCTACTTGTACTGCTGAAGAAAAGCAAAGAAACTGAGCAATTTACCCTACTGAGACGTTTGATCTCTAAAACCATCTAGGTGGTCTGTGTTGTTGGTCACTCAAGTTGTCCATAACCAGCTGCGTTTACCATTAACTCAAAATCATTCTAATCACTCATCTCATTCTTTTAAGTTCCTTGCCTGCCTTGCCATTCTTACTCTTAGCATGATCCCCCACAGTTACAGAGAGAATAGGTACTATCATATAAATGTTCTCAACTTCCTGGCCTTGTTTACAAATATATCAACATTTAATTTTGCTTTACATCTATCTTTATCCCTGACATTGTCTATGCAAGGAAAATGGTTTTGTCTATGTGCAATATAGTCCTTTTTTTCTAATCACTTTCTAGGGCATTATGTATATGTATTAAAAAGATATATATCTACTTTTTTCTTCTCCACTGGCCCCATGTTCTTTGATATATAAATATGTTTATGCTTATGTCTCTTTCATCACTTAGTAAAAATGCTGCCATGATCTTGCCTGGAGCCTAGGTATTTATCCGTCTCTTCAAAAAATATCTAATGAGTAAGTACTCAAGTATGTGCTAGGCACTGGACTCTAGATCAACCTTCTCCTCACAACCAAGCTTTCAAAGAATGGCCTATCTTGCAAAGAATGGCCTATCTTGCATATCTTTTCTTTTGCATGCAGACATTCATACATCGATCCCCTAAAACTGTACTTCAGCCCTGCCCACACTACTGAAACTGTTGTGACAAAGATGATCCATACATTGAACACCTCTTGATTTGTGTTTTATATGTTTTGTTGACTTGGACACTATCCATCACTCAATTGGCAACATCATGAACAAACTCCCCTCTTGCATCTTAATTCTTTATTCATACTTTCTCAAAATCATTTAAGGTCTCTTCTTTTACACTTGTTAAATGTTGATGTTGGTCTTTCATGCTTTTTCTCCTTATTTTGCCAGGCATCATAGGCAAAACTTTCAAATACTGTACTATGGTTCCCTCCAGGACCAATCTCTTGAGCTCTAAGTGTGGGTTTCCATTTCACAACATTCAAACTTAAAATCAGCATCTTTTACCTTTTTGCCTTATTTTATTTGATGGAAGACTCACTCATTGAATGCCTGAGACAGAATTATGAAACTTGTTTTTATTCCCTTCTTTGTTTTTACAAAGAATTCTGTTCTGTGGATTCTCCTGAGTAAATTGTCTGGTGAATCCTTCCTCTCATCTCTGTACTTACTTCCTTACTTCTGTCCTGGGCTTTGACTCCTGAGTCACTAAAACAGCCTCTAAAATGGTCTTTCTACTTCCACTTTAGTGCCTCCTAATCAACTTTTCTAGTACTTCAAGATATATTTCTAAAGTGTAAACCAAAGCACAGGACTTCTCTGTTAAGAAATTTTCAAAACAAAATAAAAATTCCTTGTAATTCATTCACTCACAAAATATTTATAAATAGATATGAGTCAGAAACCAAACCAGGCACCACATACCCTGTGGACATAAAAGTTACCAAGTCCCTGTCCCTTTAGAGTATACATACTGGACCATGTAAAACGCTGCACTTTTAATTTCTGAAATTATCTTCTGCACAATCAACACTCCAGATATTCCTCAGTCTTAGTCCTTACCACATTTTAATATGTGTGTGTGTGTGTGTGTGTGTATGTGTGTGTGTCTATTAGTCTTTCTGTTCATCTCTTCACAAACTCCAGCCCCTTGACATCAGTAATGGAACAACAACCAAATGTAGATAAAACCTGAGTCTGGCACATTATACTTGCTCAGGGATACTGACAGCAAACCCTGGTATAGTACTTTTTATGTTCCACACATTGTTTTAAGTGACTTATGTATATTAACCCATTTAATTATCACACCAACTCTATGAAGTAAACACTATTATCATTCCCATTTTCCTGATGAGAAAATAGAGCGTCCAAGAAATGAAGTAATTTGCCTATATTTACCCATTTAAGAATCAGCAGTTCTGGCATTCACATTCAGGAAATGTAGAGTTGAGTACCAGAAAAAAATGCTAAATACTTTTTAGATGAATGAATTCATACCTTCAGAGATGATGTTGCTATATTTAAAAGTTATCTAATCAATATCAGTTAAATGACTGCTCTGTAGAGTTTAAATATTAATGTAAGTGAAATAAGTGGTAAGAAAGCTATAAACAAGAATGGTCAAAACTGTGTGTTTAAAGTAGTAGAATATTTATCTTGTTTCACTTGCCCCCACTAATGATTAGCTGTGTGCCTTAGACCAGGTAGTCTCACCTCCTTGAGTTTCTATGACCTCTTCAGCAGGAAGGGGTGACTGAAATTGATAATCTCCAAGAACTCATCTAACTCTCTATTACATGGCTTTTGTAACTCTTCTTATTCTCCAGTGATCTCCAATTCCTTCTTGCACCTAGAAAGGAGCAGTATCGTTGTGTCAAAACACAGTACTATGCAAACGTCTATGTGATTTCAGACTTTAAAATAATCTCAGCAATCTTAATATTTAACTGAAAATTATTTTTAACTTCTGCTAAAGGTATGCAGTGAATTAAGGCTGCTGCTCTAAAAACAAAAGCTCAATTTTGTTTTGTTATTATAGGTTTGGAAAGTATGAAAATAAAAGCTAAATTTGTTTTTGTGAGGAGCCTCAGAGAGTTTATTTTAGAAAAAATGAGAAAGAAAGAAAAAATTAAAAATAAGTTTTGTAAATCACCATTAATTCCTATGAAGTTTGTATTTTAATTTATTTATAATTAACTATACCTATTTCATGACTTTTGACTAATTTTTTTTATTTTTAATAGATAATAGCACCACATATTATTAAGAAAGCTCTTTTATTTCTATATTAAATCACAGGAAATTCAACACTTACCAGAAAGTTAAGTCAATTTAATCTTACTTGAAGTTTGTTTCAATTTTAATTATTTATAAGGTAAGTCTTTCTCCAGTTATCTGATTCCTAAGAGTTCTGTACCCTTAATTTCTCCTAAAGTCAACAGAAGTCACACTTACCATAATGCTGAATAAATACAGATTTTTTTTAGTCCAACTGGGTCTTTTTCTGAGTTTTTTAAAATATATTTTTCTCTGTATAAAGGAAGACCCACAGTTCTGGTTTTAGATATTTAGATTTCAAAGAAGAAATCTCTATTTTTCCATTTTCTTAACGAGGTGCTATGAGGAAACCAAATAAAGCATAAGACGTATAAACAACAGGGAACTTTCCACAAGGAGGAACAGAGAAACCAATTTATCACAGAGAACCATGAAAGCAGATCCATAGTTCTTTGATGGTCATTATTTTTATGAAATTCAAGATTTGATTCTTGCACCAGGCTTTCCCCTGCCTAGATCTGAGCTGTCTTCTTACTGACAGAATCAATCTTGTATCTCCCTCTCTCTTGAGATCCAACCAGAAAATCTCATTGGAAAAAAATATATTACAAAACAAATAAGAAAACAGATTAAAATCTACAATATACAAAGGTCTTTTATAAACATAAGAACTTAAATTTGCTTTTAAAAATGTAATTGAAATAAGAAAGAGCAAAGGACTTAAATAATCAATTCACAGAAGTATCCAATATTGTTAGGAAAATTAGTATTAAGATGTAAAGGGCACCTACTCTTTACCACACCAGTTTCATTCTTGAATTCCCTACTTCATTAAATAAAACAGTAAATTAATAGGGAGACATGTATAGAATATTTATGACAGTGTTGCTTTCAAGGGCAAAAATATATATGGAAACAAACTGAGCACTCATTAATAGGAAAATGAATAAATAAACTATAGATCCATTAAAAATAATATATAAATTTAGAAATAAGTTAGCACTCTCTCATAAGACATGGAATAATTTCCTGTTTTATTGTTAACTAAGAAAAGCAAGATACAGACAAGTGTCTAGAATATGATCTAATTTGTATAAACTAAATATACAAAATGAGAAAAATTAGAACAAAAATCTAGGCAAGTGTGTGCATGATTCATTGAGCATGGAAAAAAAGAAGAAAGGATATACATCAGGTAATCTTGATGCCCCTGGTGGTGAAAACAAGAAGGAGGGAAAATATGGGAAATGACACCCAAAGCAGAAGGATCCACAATCATCTTCTACGTGTAATCCCATTGATATAAAATCGTGTATGTCTTCATAAAGAGATGGATGAAACAGTTCTAAGCATGTATTAATACTGGTGATATATAGTTAATGGGATTTCAGGGAACTTTTACTTTCTTCCCAATTTTTTTGGTATTTTTTTAAATGTTATGCATATATGCAGTCAATCAAACCAAACAGGATATGAGTGTACTTATATATTAATACATAAAAGTCCTTATTGTCAGTCTATGTTGAGTGAACAAATAAGTTAATATATTGAAAATATTATCTTCACTGCCTAAAACTAGGCTGCATTCTTGATAGTGTTAAAGGGTACAAAATGCTTTATAAATGCCAAGCTGGAAAATAAAGCAGTCTGGACTATTAGACAGTCTGAACATAAGTTGAGTTATTGAACTGCATAGGAATAGAAGCAAATAGCCAGAAGAATAAATTACATTTTGTGAGGTTGTAAGATGGAATGTTCATAGAGAGATAGAATTACGTAGAGGCGAAGATGCTAAGACAACATCTATGGCATGTTGTTTTCCCCTAAAATATGCCTAGATTTGGAATTTCTGTTTGAAATCTTCAAAACTAAGGACATAGTTTTGAATAAGAATGTCTACTTATATGTATGTTTTCAAGCCAAGAACACAGACCACAAAATCCAACCCCCCATATATATTACCTTATGTTTAAGCATCCTGTATTTCCTTATGAAGTTGCAAAACTGTCCTGAATAAAACATTAAACTGCTAAGTCTTTCAAGGAGCTTTTCATTTAAATCCTTCTTTCAAAATCTGCAGGACCTGCCTCACTATCACAAAATTGAAGATAGAACAAATAAATACCTAGGGAGCAATCTTTGTAGCCTTAAAAAACTATGCTTGTATCAATTACTGACATAAGTCACCTTCAACACTTCATTACAGGAAGCATTTATTTCTGTGCATACTGATCTTTGTCAAAGGGTTCAGTTCTTTCTTGAAGATAAAATACAAATGACACTGAATCTCTTGCAAGTCCCTCAGCTCATTCATTATGTCTGAAGGACCAGAGGATTAGTCTAGGGGGAAAAAGCAGCCTTGGAAAGAAACACAGGCTGTTATGGCTGGAATACACTATATTCATCTTCCCTTGTTGTGTATCAAATGACATGGTGTAGCTTCTTCTCTAGGAATGTCAACATTAACAGATGAATGCTATCTTTTATTAGGGAGAAAGAGGATTTGATAGAGAGAAAGAGAGAAAGGTGAAATGAAAAATACCAATTTTTTCTCTTGTAGGGTCTTATAAAGGCATTATCATTTTTTATGACTTTTATTTAAATATCCAAAGCAAGTTTATAATTTTCAATAAGGCTATAAGTATTTCCAGTTTTTCAAGTGTCTTTGGCTTTAAATGGATCATTAAAAAGTTACTTTTGCTTTAATTAAATAAACAAAGTAGTCACTTTATTCTTACACGAACCTCCAGGATTTTCAATTAGTTATTTCCACATTAAGCTTGGCTGAGGTGCTGTGCTAATGTGCTTTTATCATTTTTGCCAAGAATAAACATGTGACTGGTTTACAGTAGGGCAGGATGCCTCTGACTTTCATATGTCTCCTGCCATTGGCATTCTGAATATAAGTACAAGTTCCACTGCTCAGTAAACACCATTAATCTGCAGCTTATGCAAATCAGAAACCTATTATTTTAACTGTTTTAATAAGCAACGAAATCAGGACTACTGTTAGCCCACTTATTTTGAAGAGAAGTGTTCCGTAACTGGAAAATATTATTCCACTATTATCATTGGTATTGTCATTATTATATTAACAACATTTTACAGGACATAGAGAGATTTCAGCATAAAGCAAGATTGCATCTAAAACAATGTTCTCTTTCAATAGCACTGGTAAATAAGTTATAGTGATAACGCCAAAAACACTTCATTTATTGATTTAATGCCATACTGTTTGTGATTTATAAAAACATTTTGTTTTTTATTTCTTCTTCAGTATCTCTGATTTATTTCATTTTGTAGTGAACAGGTGCAACATATAATAATAAATGTATATTTGATCTCTGCCCCCACTTTTCTAACATAGAGCTTCTAAAACCCTGGTTACTTCCTGAGTGATGGGGGCAATAGGAGCATCTTTTATTATAGTATTTGGTCTTAATCTCTGGTTCCTGACACAAGCACTCCTAAGACTCTTGGAATCTCCAGAGCATTAAGAGTGCCTTTTTGTATGCTACTGAGATGCCTAGTGGCTGAGGGTCCCTAGAGAGCATCAGGTTGGGGGCTGGAAAGAAAGGCCAGGCCATGATTAGAGAGTTGGAATTTCTTCACCCCCCCACCTCCAGGAAGGGAAGAGAGGCTGGAAATTACCTTACTTATCAGTGGCCAATGAGGTAATCAATCTTCCAATGTTATGAAGCCTCCCTAAAAACCCTAAACAATAAGGTTTGGAGAGCTTCCAGGTTGAGGAACACAGACATATGCCAAGAGGGTGGTATATACCAAACCCACAAGGACAGAAGCTCTTGTGCTCAGGACCCTTCCAGACCTTGCCCAATCTGACCTTTGTAATATCTTTTAAAATAAACTGGTGAACATAAGTGTTTCTCTGAGGTTTGTGAATTGTTATAGCAAACTATGAAACATGAGGAGGAGGTTGTAGAAAACCTTGATTTAGAGCTGGTTGATCGGAACTGAGAGGGGACAATCTGGGACTTGCAATTAGCGTCTGAAGAAGGGGAAGTCTTCTGGGACTGAGCCCTTAACATGTGGAGTTTGTGCTAACTCCAGATAGCTAGTGTCAGAATTGAGTTACATTTTAAGACATGCAGTTAGTCTTGTGAACTGGAGAATTGCTTGGTGTGGAAAACTTGCACATTTGATATCAGAAGTGTTGGAGGGTCAAGAAACAGAGTTTTTCTTTTAATAGAAAAAGAAAAGATAGGAGACAAACTTCTGTTAATTGTTCTGGAGGGGAGAGTAGAGGGTAAGTATTGCATAAATAAAGACACTGGACCATCAGATTTCAACCAGTGTATTGCAATGACAATTGAAGATTGTTTGAGCCCTACTATTCTTTCCTCACTATTCTTTCATTTATGAATAAAATGAGGCCAGGCACAGTGGCTCATGCCTGTAATCCCAGCACTTTGGAAGGCTGAGGTGGACGGATCACTTGAGGTCAGGAGTTTGATACTAGCTTGGCCCACATAGGGAAACCCCGTCTCTAATAAAAATACAAAAATTAGCTGAGCGTGGTCATGCACACCTGTAATCTCAGCTACTTGGGAGGCTGAGGCAGGAGAATCGCTTGAACCCAGGAGGCAGAGGTTGCAGTGAGCTGAGATTGCACCACTGTACTCTAGCCTGGGTGACAGAGTGAAACTCCATCTCAAAAAAAAAAAAAAAAAGAAAAGAAAAGAAAATGAAATAATGAAATGTAATATCAAGCATTATGTTGAAGAAGCCCACACGCAGCCCAAAGATCCCTAGGACTTCACTCAGAACAATAAATACATTATTTTCATTGAAAATAAAATCATTTCTCATGCTCAAATAACATGGTAGATATTTGACTTATGATAGTCTATGTGTGTGGGTGCATATGAGTTTATGTGTATTTCAGTACAGATTTTGTGTAAGATATTAAATCTCACTGTGCTATTTCTCCATGGTATCTACTGTGCCTGCCACAGTATCTGAAATATGGGCACTTAACAAAAGATAGATTTACTAAAAAGCCAATTCAGATTATGTTTTAAGTCCTCTGAATTGCATGAGCCCCTTCTACAGCTCTTATCTAATTGTATACTTATAACACATTTGTAATTTTATATAATTTTCCTAAGGGCCACAGAATTACTTGAGCCCCATGAAACCTGGATCCACTTCAAGAGTCAGTAAATCTCTGCTGTCTAATTAAATAAATGGGTGAATGAGTGAACGAATAAGCCAGGTAATCTCTGCCTGAAGGTAATATTTCATCTCCATCCTTACCCTACCTCACTTATGATCATCAAGGTCTATTTTGAATTTTTTTTCTCAAAAAATGTTCTCATGTCTAAAATTTTCTAGCTGTAAATTTCTACTTATCTATAATCTGTCAGACATTACTTCCTCCACTTTTCACTAAATCTGATCAATCTGCTTTTCCCTTACCTCCTGGAGAGCTATAGACTAGAAACTTTTTCTATGTCTCTAGCTTTATGTTCTCCTTTTAATTTATTTCATCCCTGCTCAGAAACATTATGGAGACACTCTTGACCCCTCTACTCAGTCAATCTTAGGTGGCTGAGTCCTGTGGAAGAAAACTATTAAAAGATATTGAGAGTCTGTTTAAAACTTTTATGTATCCTTTTATCCATATCTTGCTGATCCGCTATCTCCCACAGTACTATTCTAAGTCTCCAAACACTTGCGACCCCAACATCCTCCACTGACCTCTCACTCTCGGCTATTGATTCTCCCTCTCACTTTACAATAGCTTCCTAGCACTTTGAATACAGGAGAACCCAGTATGTGTGGGTGAAGTTAAAATTACTGGATCTGTGCCCACCTGATGGGAAACCCTTCAAAAACAGAAATCTTTAAATGGTGTTGTCTGTGAAAAGTAAAAACGACACAAACACTGTTTTCATCATACAGGGATTAATTAGTGCCAGTCCCATGAAGAGGCGTTATTAGTTAAATTAAAAAGAAATGTTAAAGACACAGGTCACTGAAATGTTAGCAGAGATCACTTACTGAGAACTTAATCCTAAGTGTGTGTTTAAGCGTTCTTCATGGAAATACATAAAATTATTACTAACTCTATGATATTGCATTTCAAAGTATATTCCTTATAGCATGTTATTGTTTATTTATGTGTTCACGGCATTCCAGTATGTAAATTACAGTAAGAGAATCAGTGCTGATGTCAGTTATTTGTTGGAAAAGAGTAAAACCCAGGCATTGAAAATGTGAATAGGAACTTTTATTTCAGAAAATAGTGGAAGTATTTTTATTTCATTTAAGTAAACAGGAACCTCAATAAAATTGTGATACGCTTCTTAGGTTTCCACAAATTGAAAGTATAAAAAATATTTTGCTATAAGAAAGCACAGCTGCTAATGATAAAGGACTTTAATGAACAGGTCCATTTAGAAAAGGTAAACACATTGCATTTCACAAATTTGAGAATTTTGTGGCCATATTTGATACCTACTAAATATTTTATCAATCATAGATGAACTGATGCAAGGTACTGCCATATGAATAATTTAATTAATAATAGCTAACATATATAAAGCTTCGTGATAAGTATCAGGTACTATTCTAAGGGCTTTATATGTATTTGCTAATTTAGGCCACCAAAACAAATCAAGAAAATACTACTTGATGTTCATCTTGTAGATAAGAAAAATGAGGCTTACAGAGTTTAACTACCACGTCCATGGTCACACAGAGCTAGGTTTTGAACACCAGATATATGATCCAAAGTTAGTCATGTTAACCACCTCTCCATAAGCAAATATGCATAATTTATTCTGCAACTTTTGTTGTCATAAGTGAATGATGTTATTGGGGTTCCTTAGCTTTTATCTGATACAGTAAAGATCCATTATGAGTAGTAGCCATATCATAGACAGCTGAGTGGTTAGATTGATTTTACTGGCAGTTGCAAGGCTTGGTGGAAAGCTCCGTGTTTGAGCTCAGACAGTATCAGATTCCAGCGTTCACTGTCAATCACTAGCTGAATGACTGTGGGCAAGTTACTTAGCTTTTCTGTATTTCAGTGTTCTCATTTGTGAAATTATAATGATAATGCCAACTTTCAGAGCTTGCATAATTATAGAGAAAATCTATATGAATAAAATAGGGGCTCAGTACATTTATTTTTTATTATATTTTATTTTTTTAAATTATCCCTCATTTAAAAAAACATGAAAAACAGATAGTTATTCACTATTGTTAGAGAAAAGGTTTAGAATGGTGTGATTTAAAGTAGAGTGAACATTGGGAACTTGAAATTCACTTTTAAGCTTTTAACTCTGAAGAATTAAGAATCTTTCTTCATATTTCTAAAAGAGCATAAATATTAGAAATAAAATAAGACAGCAGTAAATATATTAATACAAGTTCTATAAGAGAAATAAAGGAAACAAAGTCCCCTTATGCTGCAAGTGAAGGTTCCTAGAAAGTCAGACCTCAAGAATGGACTGCAAGACATTGCCTATCTTGCTCAGGGGAGTGCCGGAAGGTGAAACTTAAATGTAGATAGTTGATGGTTGTTGAATCAAAAACCATCTGCTGACATGAGGAAGGAATCTCAAGCTAAGAAACGAAAGTAAACTGGATCCTGAGCCAGTGAGCCCTTGGGGCCCAGAGAAGAGGCAAGAGCTATACTTAGCAGGGAAGGTACTAGAATGTGGACACATTTCCACAGGAGAAAACAGCCCTTGCTGAGTAGAGGCTTGCAATCAAAATCTGGAAAGCAAATGGGAAATTGTCCCCTGGGAAGAAAAGACAGCAGACACAGTAGACTGAGCAGTTAGCTTACTAAGTTTCTAGAAGGCCATGAAATAAAAAACTGTACATTTAAATTAAATAAAATAAGTAAAGACAGAACAGAAAACATATGAAAATAGAAAATATTATCTGAAAGTATAGGAGGATTTGAAAATTCACCAAAAGGTAATTCCACAAGTGAAAAAAAAATGTGGCATTGAAAATAATGACTTAAAGATCGGCTAAATAGAAGATTGAATACAATTAGGAAGATAATCTGTACAACGGGAAATATTTCTGAGGAAATTATCTAGACAGACAGAGAGAAAGAAACAGAGAGAGAAACAGAGAAAGAGAAGGAGATAGAGAATAAAAAGCAGAAAAATATGAAAGGAAAATTTGAAACATGAAAATAGAAGGAGAAGGCTCAACATATGACTATTTGAACTTCCAGATGGAGAAAACAGAGTGAAAGGGAAAAAGGCTGAGAATCTTTAAGAATTGATGATGGATTAAAGAAAAGAAAAGAGACTAGCCTCGAGCAAGAACCAGAGGCCTGAAAAGGTGTCTATCTAATGATTGAGGAAACATGACACAAGATGACACTTTTAACCATAATGTCTGGGGATGGAGCTAAAAGCCATCTCGAGAAACGAATAGGAAAAGATGTTAACAAATACCAGGTGGGACTAAAGTTGACAGGTGGTTACCTCTGCATTATCCCTTTTACCTACTCCTTCATTATGTCCTAGACATACAGTTTGAATGGAATTGACTCTATATCTGAGAAAGAGAATCTGATTGATCTAACAACTTATTTTTTTTCCATAGTGTTTGGTTCAGGACTGGGCATGTGAATGAAGTTGGGCCAATCAAATGGATGCATTGATTGATGGTTGTGGAAAATCCTTAACTTCTCCAAGCCTACGTATGAATATTTGTCTCAGTTGCTGTTCTCAGCCATGTAGTAACAATGAGGAAATTCATCTTTATGATAAAATTGACAATGCAGAAGGATAGCACCGAGAGATTTTTTTTTAACTGGAGCCAGATCCTTAACTAGAACATTAATGAATCTGACTAAACTCTAGAATTTTGTGAGCAGACATCTTTCCTCAACTGTTTAAGCTACTCTGAGTTATTTATGTTCTTATTATAACCACTAAAAGCATTGTGATCCACAAACCAGCAGAACCATGATAGAACACCAAGAACCAAAAATGTTTTCCACTGTTTAAACTCAAGATGACTAAGAAGCCACTAGCAACTATAATATTTTTTGAAGTTCATTAGATTCATTCCTACCATGTAGAAATAGAGGTAAAGTGTATATTAACTTTAGTGTAAATTTTAATTTTTTTCTATCCCAAATCTAAAAACAGAAAATGTAATACCTGCTATAAGTAAAATGTTTTAAGGGCATTACATTTTCTTCATTATTTTAATCAATTTTAGTAAACGTTTTTTAAGATAGAATTAAAAAGTGCATTATGATTTTGGTAATTATGTAGTACTCAATTCTATGAATGTTCATAAGTGTTTAACTGATCTGCACATTCTATGATTCTCAAGACTAATGGTTTCTATGAAAAGAAATTGTGAGTTCCCAGACATAACTAAAAATAATTCACCGTACAAAAGAAATACAGTCTCAGTTCATTTTTGCAGCTATAACAAAATATCTGAGAGCACATAATTTATAAAGAACAGAAATTTATTTCTCACAGTTCT
The DNA here is from genome assembly GCF_029281585.2 of Gorilla gorilla gorilla. Classification (NCBI taxonomy): domain Eukaryota; kingdom Metazoa; phylum Chordata; class Mammalia; order Primates; family Hominidae; genus Gorilla; species Gorilla gorilla. Next base: position 41,594,654 of record NC_073235.2, on the reverse strand, counting down.
GGAGACTTCGAGGTCCAAGATAAAGGCACTAGGAAGTTTATTGTCTGATGAGGGGCATGGTATGTTTCCAAGATGGCACCTTCAATGTTGCATCCTCCAGAGAAGGGGAGTGCTATGTCCTCACATTGCAGATGACAAAAGGGCAAAAATAAAAAATAACAATAATAATAAAAGAAAAAGGCTTAACTCCCTCCAATAAGCCCTTTTATAAAGGTAACTAAACCCATATATAAGGGAAGAAATCCTCATGATCCAATCACCTTTTAAAAACCTCACCTAGGCCAGGTGCGGTGGCCCACTCCTGTAATCTGAGCATTTTGGGAGGCCGAGGCAGTTGGATGCCTTGAGGTCAGGAGTTTGAGACCATCCTGGCCAACATGGTGAAACCCCATCTCTACTAAAAATACAAAAATTAGCTGGACATTGTGGCGTGCACCTGTAATCTCAGCTACTCAGGAGGCAGAGGTGAGAGAATTGCTTGAACCCAGGAGGCGGAGGTTGCACTGAGCAGAGATTGCTCCATTGCACTCCAGCCTGGGCAACAGAGTAAGACTCCATCTCAAAAAGTAAAAAAAATAAAAAATAATAAAAACCTCACCTCTTAATACTATCACATTTGCCACACCTAAATTTTGGTGGGGACACATTCAAACCATAGCAAATATTAATGGTCTTTTATGGCCAATATGGTTAATTAATAGCACCTATAAAATTTCCCAAATCATAATGCTCAATCAGTTAAATAATTTGAGGCCCCTTATGTCACATTGACAAAAGAAGTGGAATTTAATTCCATGTGAAAGAATATATTTGTGAATAACATATTTTTAATGCAAAATATCCATTCTACTATTGATATTATAGCAATACAGAATATTGACACTTCGAGTTACCAGAATACATAATTATAAATTGGCAATTCAACATTTGCCAAAATCTTACTTAAGACATTTGAATGACATAGATTTAAGGGGACATTATACCTAATATCTTAGGGTACATTATACATATAGAAATTATTTTTTCTTTTTATTTATAGAAGCTATTTTGTTACCTCTTAAGAAAGCAGAGTCTCTAAGTTACATAGTAATGACTTCACTAAAGTAAAATTTAATGTCAAACTGCAATTTTTTTTTACAATGTAGCAATAATATAAATGGTCACTATAAGAATAGCTGCATCTCTTGAAAACAGGTAAACATTTTGTTCACTATGTTGGTCAGTCTCTTATTTAAAGATTCACATGAAGGACCTAGAGTGATATAACAGGAATAAGATCATTCTTTGTGACAACTTTGGGTGCTTATTTTTTTAAGTATTGGTATATTAATTATATTTTACTGTTTTACTTTTTAAATGGTCACATTAATTTTTTGATGTTAAATAATAAGACAATATCATAGCCTCTCTATTGAAAAGCTGATGCAGATTGTGTGTGCATACACTTGTCATCATTTTTTTCTATTTAGAAAAGAATTAAATTGTTTCACAACAAGCCATGGAAGCACACAAAGCGTCATTAGACAAAGTCAAACCTTTTTAAAAAAAATATAACACCTCATTGCTAGCATCCTCAGTATTAAAATATCTGCATATTCTTCTTGCTGGCACAAATTTGTGTATATGGGGTGTAGCTAGAACGTAGAAATTCAAAATGTGGAATTCAAATCTTTCAAAACAGAGATAAAATACAATTCATGAATGACATCTATGGGTTTTCCCTCTCTTGTGTGTTGTCAGCATGCCAGTATCTCTAGTCAGTCTATGATTCAACCAGGAGACAGAAAGTGGTGGATGCAGACAGATCACATCTTTGACAGTTTCTGTCCAGTGTTACATTCTTTTAATGGAGCTTCAAGAGGCAGCAGGCACACACGATGCATGCATGCCATGCATGATTGATACAAAGTGTAGGTTTGCTTACTCTAATGCTCGACAATGAGAAGCAACAGCCACTCTCTCATTACAAATTAGAGCACTGACAGCCGAGGCGGACACAGTCTGCCTGCAGACCTTCAAGCCCAGAACAGATTTAATTCTCATCCATCATCAGAAACACAGATTCACTGGAAAACCTTAATGCATCTCATTTTGTTAACAAATAATGAATTTAGTAGAATTTGTTTTTATTTTTTTTCTTATATATGACAGCCAGTTGTCAGTTTAGCTCAACAAATACTTGTGAAGGCCTCTTACTTGTTAGACATTGTTTCAAGCACCAATGGAATACATAAATAAATCCCTGCATTCCTAGAACTTACAGTCAAGAGGTGGGTAGGGGGTGGAGATAAAACAAATGCAAAAGTTATTAAAATACAGAACAGAATATAATTGAGAATTAAAAGGATGTGGGTTCCTGTGTCGTTGAGCCAAATAGGGAAATTTTTATGAAGGTTAGCTTCATGTATAGAGCAATAGCTTTACATTTAAAAAGAAGTAATTGTTTTTACTTTCATATGCATGTGTTCTTTGCAGAAAACATCATTCATGGGAGATAACTGACATCATTTTGCAAATAGAAAATTTCACGGAATAAAGCAAGAGATAAAGCTGGAAAATTGTGCAACCTGGATGAAAGCTTGTGACTCCAAATACTTTTTTGTTTTAAAAATATCATTGCATAATCCCGGGTGGATTTGGGAGCCTGAATTTGGATGTTGATGATAGAAGCTAGAATATGGATGTGAGACTGATGGGGGCTGATTATTGAAAAACGGAAGTGGGTATAACAGCGAAGGAGAACATTTAAAAAGAAAAGGAAACTAAGAAAAGAAGCTTGAAAGAAAAAGTTATATTTAAAGAAAAGGAGCATAAGGAAAAAACAAACAAACAAACAAACAAACAAACAAAAAACTCCCCAAACTAGTGAAAGAATTTGGGGAAAGAAATAGACAAGTACCATGTTTATTCAAGAAGAAAGACAATCACAAGAAAAATTGGTGGGTCAAAAGTGAAAACTGCTGTATCCTCAAAACCACCACAGTGCCTAATACCAAGCATATTCTCAATAAGTACTATTTCAATGAAAATCTGACTCTGGTTTACATGCACTGTCTTCCTTACAATCAGTTTTCTTGTTTGGACTTAAAACCTTGAATGTGTCTTCTGGTTTGAAATATCTTCAATATAAAGAGTAATGAAAGAGTTATGAAACACATAATTCTGCCCTTAATTTCACCCTCGTAACTCAGCTTAACACTGTGTTCGCTTTACACACAAAACTCCAATACAGGATCTTAAACTTGTCAGCAGCTTTAGCTAGACTCTTACTGTAGTCCCGACCCTACTCCCACTCTTGGCATACTTTCACCTTACTTTCCCTTACTCTACCTTATCCCAACTAAGCAATGATATTATTTTCTGATAAAATGTTTCAATCAATTACATTTTAAAGTTGTTTACGGACACCAGTTTATCTCTATCCCAACACAGAAAGGCCACTAGGGAAAATGAGCTCACTGTTGTTTAGAACAGAAAATCTTTCATGCCTCCAGTATATGACAGGTAAAAGAATTGAGACAGAAAAATGTGTAATGACCTGATTAATTAGCACTGTTTGAGTCCAAATCAGCATGAAAATTTGTGTGAGTCCCCATTATCAGCACACAAGACCAACTTAACCTTTTACACTTAGTAAAGTTCTTCAATCTCAATGGTTCTTTATGCCACAAACTTCTTCACAATTCCTATTCAAGCCCTACCCAAAGTGGGGCTCCAGCTCCAGTGCCTGCTTACCCTTTCTCCTATTCTTTTCTCATATAATTTAAATTGTCACATGGAGGGGAATTGCCAGTACAATTTCACATCATGCAAATACAATTCCATCGTAGTTGGATCCTCTATTCCCTACCATCACAACTGAATTATGGTTCTTTTCCATCCAACCATGTGTTTTAAAGATTGTGAAATCTTTCCAATGGTGTGGTCTTTTCTTTATATTTTTTTCACTTCTCCATAAAGTCTCAATGACTTAGATATGCTTTTTCTAATTAATTAACAACTTGTTTCTTCTAAGTAAATTGATTCCTCTTTTCTTTTTCTACATCAGAGATGTTTTTCTCTAAGCTCTGCCCGTGATTTATATGACTCACACAAAATTGTTTTTATTATTTTATGAATATAAGTTCATTGTACCCTACAAATCTGCTGGATGTTCACAAACATTTTTAATCTCTAAATAGCCATACAAATATAGTTTTGTAAATACTCATTTAGGTTTTATGAAGCAGAAACAGTAACCAGTGGGAAAAATTTTGAATCCTCAGATTATTTCAACCTATAAAAAATATATGCAAAAATCAAATTGAAATTTAAATTAGAGCCTCAACCACAAGAGAGACAAAGGTATTTTCAACCAAGGGAATGTACCATGTGTTTAAAAACAGAAATGAATATTTTACAAAATTAAGAATCCATACATTCAACTCATATATGGGGAAGAAAACTATGTGAACTACCCAAATTAAAGTTACTTAATAACAAAACTAAAGTGGAAAAGTATTTTAAACCGAATGTTTGGAATTCCTTTTCTTTAATACATAAATAGTTAAAGCTATGTTCAATTCTTGACCTTCAACTTTTATTGAAAAGCAGTTTTTTATAGGCAGTCCCATGTCAGTACTTGAAAAGAAAGAGAGACTTAGGCTAAAATTCACCAGATTTGTTTTCCCTACCATACCTTTTACTTTTGTTCCCTTTTCAGCTGAAATCACCAAAAGCAGATTATCTTATTCTATAGCTGAAAGTTATAGTGAGACAATTTAGAATGAATACACCATAGTTTATTATAAGTACTGTGAAAAGTAAAGATATTAAAAATATTTGAAAATTCGAGACTATATATATTCTCATTTTGGGGCTGTCTTTACCCATAAATCTGGAGGGACTATTTTGTGTATCAGCTCAGTCGTATTATAGTTTAATTCTGTCAAATTATTTGTTGTTAAATTTTCGACACATGGATTGAATAAATACCAAATATTTTCCAATTTAGCTTATGCTTCAAAACAAGGACTTTCTATAATACTTATAAAGAATGGGCAGTAGTGCCTTAAAAGTAAAGTGGACTTAGTAGACAACTAGGTAAAGGTATAACCAAAAGGGACTAGAAGGAAATACCATCAGAGAGTGGCAGAAATCCATAAAATTAACAAACCAGATGCATTCTCAGAGGCAAACACAAGACGAGCAATTATTGAATGTTGAGCTATTGAATATTGTAGAAGTGTCACGCAGTTGTCACAGTGTGGCAAAAAGATGGAAATCAGAGGCTGAGGGTCAACAAACAGTTTAATAAATGGACGCTGAGAGTTGGTTAATGACCTCAAGAGGAGAAGTTTGATTTTAGAAAATAAGTTTTTGTGGTTCGTAGCATCCATGTAGTAAAAAAGTAACCAATCAAGTCCAAACATGTAAAAAACTTATTTGTAACCTTTCCCCAAAGATACACGATTCCATTTCCAATGAATGTGTGTTAGCCAACAACTTTCTGATCTGTTATTTGGCTCACTGAGACCTACTTCCTAAGAAAGATGAAACTTCACAAATTATAGCTTCAAAAATTGTGTAATTTTATGGCCTACTCTCAATGAATAATTAGCTTTCCAGTTAGAATTATTTTCTCATCAAGTTTTCACAAGGCACTCCTCCCCCTTTTTTGATATGATCATCCAAGGATTAAATCATAGCCACCATTCAAAAATTACTCTTTTTCCCTGGGAACCCACTAAGAGTCAGTTTATCACCATAATCACTTTACAACATTATATATTTTGAGGATGTTTGAAAGAAATTGAGACCATAAATAATATCAAATTTTAACATTTACTGTGCTAATATTTTTATGAAACAAATTCCAAATAAAGAACCCAGGATTTAACAACTCCCTTTCTCCAACTCTAAACTACATTTCTTGCATGGTCCTTACTCCCCATGCATTTTAAAACCTAAGCTGTCTTTCCTTCGCTGTGCATTGGTTCTCAAAAATACATTTCTGAAATTTGCCGTGGGGTGACCAACCAGTCAAGTGTGCCTGGGAATGAGTGGGTTCTCAGGATGCAGGACTTTCAGTACTAAAATGGATACAGTTTCAGACACACCAGAAGTTGGTGACCAATTTTTCGAAGACCATTTTAAAAGTCATTTTAATGATGAGTCTTTCTTTGTCATATCAAATAATGTCAACACCATCTTCTAATATCTTCTTACAGCACAATGTAAACTTTTCTTCTGCCACATGGGTCTCCTTGTTATTGCCTAAAAATTCCAGGGAATTTCCTTTGGAGACCTCACTATTCACTCATTCTGGCCATTTTTGTACATAAATAATTTTTTCTTTTCTTGTGGGCTATTTTTTTTTTATTTTTCGATAACAGAAAGAGGGAGCTGAGAAGTACTACAAACATACTTTTACTTCTGGTTCAGGATGATTGACCAGGCATACATATTTACCTTTTTACATTTCTAAAGATTCACTTAAGAATAGCAGAAGAGATATAAATGAAGAAATGCACATATCCAACAACACTGGATAACTGGAGCAGCTTTCAGTAGCATTAGTAAAGCAGAAACATTGAGAAATATCTTCAAGATAAAGAGTAAGTTTGTATAACAACATGGCAGCCTCATAATTGTGAAAGAGGAGACCACTAGAAGGTAGGAGAAGAGCCTGTGATTACAGAAAACAGGTTCCAGAAACAGAATGGACCCCACAAAGCCATGTGTAGAGTAGCTGAGAGTACTGAAGGATGGTGGGACTTATCCTCAAATCAGGTAAAAGAAGTATTTGCTCTCAGGCTAAAGACAGAAAGAATGCTGTCTTCTAAGTCAAACAGATTTTCTGCATGAGGGATTAAAAGAAAGAAAATATAAAACTAAAGTTAAGAGCTATGAATGCTGGAAATACGTATCAACAACCACACACTAACAGTTCAAAACAGAAAGAGAAAAAAATACTAAAAGAAGAAACTATTTGAAAAAAAAGACCCAGTTTTTCCCAGAATTAAAAAGGATAAAATTTTATGATTTAAAGAGTTCATTGAGTTAATGAAAAGGAGATAGAACACAAAATATAAATGCATAGGATAACATAGGCTAGATAAATGATGATGGATAAATATAGACATATGCTTAGACAGATTGATAATTATGAGATTTGAGAACATTAAAGATGAAATAAGTTGAAAAAAATCTTAAAGTTCCATGAAAGAAAGAGCACAACACCAAATGGAATAAGAATCAGAAGAGTATCAAAGTTCTTTTTAAAGCAACTCAGGATACAAGAAAACGATGAAATTATTTTTGAAATCTTGAAAGAAAATAATTTTTTAGACATTCAGGGTCCAAAAGTTTTACCACACAAGGAACCTTTAAAAAGTAGTCCTGGAGGAAATATCCAGAAAAAAGTAAAATAAATCCTAGAGGATTCTATAGGTATATGGGAAGTAATGCTGTACGACTGACTTATAAAGAAAGCTGTTATCTAAATGAACAAGGAGCAAAAGAAAACAAACAAAAGAACGTAACTATAAGCAACTCAGAATAAAAATTCTAGTTTCTGTTGTAGCCTAATTAACACATAAGATATTTCAAACACCTATCTCAGTTATTGATGTATCAAATAGAAAAATGTATAAAGATATTTCACACGTTCTAATGGACATAGAACCCTGCAGCTAAAAATTATGGAATACACAAGTTTTTAAATCACATGGAATTGTAATGTTCATTAACTACAGTCTAAGCAAAAAGTAGTCAGAGCAAACTTCAAAAAATGATTATAATGCATTCTGTGTTTCAGACTTCAGGGCAATTAAGTTAGAAGTCAGCAGCATAGATAACATAGAAATATACACTAGAAAAGTTACACATGCTAAATATATAATGAATCAAGAATGGAATCAAAACACATTTTAGGAATTATTTACCCCCAAATGATCCTGAAAATATACCGTATCAACACTTGTGTATTGAAGCGAAAGCCATGCTCACATGGAAATTTAGACCCTTAAATTCATTCATTCAAAAAGAAGAAAAACTGAAAACCAGCTAAGTGTCCAAAAAAAGTGCCTAATAGAAATTAGAAGTTTCCGCAAACTAAACACAAACCAAGAAGCAGAAAAGAAATAAAATGTGAATATATAAAATTAATAAATTATAAGCTATGAGGCAATGGAGAGGATAAAAAACATATCAAATCTGCATCTTTAGTATCCAATAGAATGAACAGAACAAAACTAACATTTTTTAAAAGTAGGAGCCAAAATACTTATTATTTTCAAGTGGCATATTTCTTTGCATTAAAAACTCAAGTGATTCAACTAAAAAATTATATTTAATGTGAGTTTAATAAAGTGGTCCTTTGCAAAATAATATAGCTAAATTATAAGTTTTATCAGTATACTAAAAAAACCTTCTTTTTTAATCTTACAAAATATCTAGAAATAAGTTTACAATGTTTAATCTGATGCAATTCCAATCAGTAAAATTCTGTAAAATTAAATTCTATAAAAGATGAGTAATAAGTGGCTTTTTGTGTCTGGCTTCTTTCACTTAGCATAATATTCACTTTGGATGATTTCTGGTCTTAAATGTGTTAAGGTGTATTTTATGGACTAGAATATGCCCTATTTTCATGAATATTACGCTTGTGAGCTTAAGAAAAAGTATTTATTTGATTATTGTTTGATGACATATTCTATAAATGTCAATCAGGTCAAGTTGATTGATAGTGCTATTCAAGTCATCTACATGCAGATTTTCTTCCTACTTGACCTATCAATTATTGATAGAGGGGCACTGAGGTCTCTAACTGAAATGAGGAGTTTGAATGTTTCTGCTGTCAGTTCTATCAGTTTCACCAATGTGTATTATAATACTATGTCCTTAGGTGCATAAACATTTAGGAGATAATTAGGTTCAAAGGAAGAAATTAGAGCCTTGTGCTCTGTATCTCAATCTCTCTCTCTCTCCAACCCCCACCTTCTCTTTCCCTCCCTCCCTCTATCATGTGTGGACACAGTGAGAAGGTGGCTATCTGCAAACACAGAAGAGAGCTTTAACCAGCAATGGAATGTGCTGGCTCCTAGACCTGTGAAAATTGAAGGTCTGTTATTTAAGCCACTCAGTCTAGGGTAGTTTGTTATAGTAACCTGGGCAGACTAATACAGTCGGCTCTTATTTTTATTAATTGTTGTATGTGGACCATTCATATTTAAAGTGATTATTGATATAGTTGAATTAATATCTACCTTGTCTGAAAGCGGTTTCTAGTCATTGCATTTGTTCTTCACTTCTTTCCTCAGACTTTGTTTTCTACCTTCTGTAATTTTAATAGATCATTTTATGTGATTTTATCTCCTTTCTTAGCATATCAATTAGGTCTTTATATTAATTTTTTAGTGTTTATCCTAGAGTTTACAACATACATTTTTAACTAATCGAATTCCACCTTCAAATAACACTAATCACTAAATGTAGAGCAGGTACCTTGTAATGGAGCATTCCCAGTTCCTCTTCTCTAACCTATGTGGTATCCCTGTCATTCATTTCATTGATGCACATGTTATAATTACACAAATCACTAAAACTATTATTTCTTTAAGCAGGCAGTTATCTTAAATCAATTTAAGAACAAGAAAACGAGAAGATTTTACTTTACCTTTATTTATTTCTTCTCTGATGCTCTTCCTTTCTTTATATAGATCCAAGTTTCTAATCTATGTTATTTTTCTTACATCTGAAGACTTTTTTTTTTTAACAGTTCTTGCAGGGCAAGTCAGCTGGCAATAAATTTCCTCAGGCTTTTTTTTTTCTTTGGTTTGCCTCCTTTACATTGGCAGCATAATTCTATCGGATATAGAATTCTACAGTTGAAAGTGTTATTCTTTCAACATTTTAAATATCCCACTCCACTCTGATTATATGGTTCTTGCTTATATGGTTTCTGATGACAAGCTCAAAATAATTCTTATTCTTGTTCTTCTATTGGCAAGAGTTTTTCTCCTCTGGCTTCTTTCAAGATTTTATCTTTGTCTTGGTCTTCTGAAGTTTGATAATAATAGGCTTAGATTGTTTGTGTGTGTGTGTGTGTGTGTGTGTGTGTGTGTGTGTGTGTGTGTGTGTGTTGTTTGTTTTTCTCTTTGGCATTTGCTGGCTTCATGTTCTCTGAAACTCGCGAATGTGTGATTTGGCATCCGTTACTCATTTTGAGAACTTTGCAAACATTATTACTTCAAATGTTTCTGCTACCCCATTCTCTCTTTCTTCTCCTTCTGATATTCTTCTTACACATACATTTCACCTTTTGATATTGTCCCAAGATTCTTAGATTTTTTAAAAATCTTTTTATATCCTCGAATTTTGGTTTGGGAAGCTTCTATTGTTTTATCCTCAAGTTCACCGAATTTTTTGTTCTTTGCTATGTTAAATCTATTGATTAATTAAAGTCATTCATCAGAGTTTTTACAGTTTTCTTTTAATTTCTAGCCTTTTATTTTGATTTTTCTTAGACTTTCTTCTCTCTGCTTACACTACTTATTGTTCTTTCATATCATCTACTTCTCCCAGAACATTAACTATATATTCTTGCACATGGTCTACTTTTTCCTTACAGTATCAATGATAGTTATTTTAAACTTCCTGATGATAATTCCATCTGTGTAATAGCTAAGTCATTTTCTGATGACAGTTTTGTCTTTTCAGAGTGAGCTTTTCCTTGGCTTTTAACTTGTTTTGTAATTTTTGTTGAAAGCTGGACAGATTGTATTAGGTAACTAGGTAACGGGAACTGAGATAAATAGGCCTTTAGTGTGAGGGTTTGTGTTAGCTTTGCTAGAAGTTAGACTTTGTTTAACTTTTTGATGTTGCTGTTGTTGTTATAGGTACCAGATGCTTCAAATTCCTCTAATGCTGTCATGTTTTTCTTTCATATTGTCTTTAGGATTCCCTAAAAATAGCTCCTTACAGACAGTCTGTAGCTTGCAGATCTTTCAGCTGTAATCCAGTTATGATACTGGAGCCCTGTTGGTATGGTGGTGTGAAATTTTCTATATTCTTCCAACTAAATTGCAGTCTTTCAGTGGGCCTATGTCTCAGCAGTGGGACGATCACAAATGTTTCTCTAGTGATATAATATTGTGCTCCCTCCTCCACACTCCCTTCCTTGGCTGAAGAATTTCAATCTATTTCCATGATGCACTATCTTTTATTGACTATTTTTCCCCCCTAAGTGAGGTACGAAAACCAGAAATCTCTCCCTGGGATGGGGAGGAATTTCTTTCCTGAGCTATGATAAGATGTCTGGACTGAGTTTTGTCAAAGTCCTTTAATCTGGAGAATAGGCCTTTGTTGTAAAGGACATTCTAGCTACTCTTCTCTTTTCCCTGCCAGAGTCATATAGTGCTCTTTCTCAGATCCTCACATTAAGAACTTCGTAGGGCTCATGGAGAAAAAGCCCATGAAAGTTTGCAGACCATCCTAAGACTTCAGCTCCTAAGAGAGTCTCAGTCTCATACTAATCCACGCTTAGCCTCCTTAAGTACTCCAAGCAGTTAATGGCCCCAGTAGCTTCTAATCTACATATGCAGATCGTGGCTGCTCTATCTTTGTTTCTCTGAATGTGCCTATCTCTCCACATTTCAGAGGACCAGATTGCCCTGTGACCTTCGCACTTCTCAGAGTGCGAAGAAAAGTCCTTATTTTCAGTTTGTTCACATTTTACTTGTTGTAAGATGGAGCGACAATTTCCAAGCTCTTTCCCTGTCAGAGCTAAAGCCTAGTTGTGAGCTTTTAAGAATTTTGTTTATTTTTTTAGGAAATTCTCTTACTTTGTAAATAAGTTTTAAAAATCATACTTGAAGAATGAAATTGGGGCTTAAGGAGGTATCAGATATCTGGAAAATGTATGGACACACACTCGTGTTTGTTCTCTAACAAGGCAAAAATGAAAAAGAATGTGTTTAAAAATAGCGATTTCAATACCATAGCAGATTATGTTTTCCAAAATTATTAATTGCCTTCAGTCTTGGAAGAGTCAATTCAATTACAGAATGCTCCTTTTATTCCTATTATTAATCAACCCAGTCTGATATGTATGATAGTTCATATGTAAGTCTATCTACTCCATGAGATAGTGTGAAAGTATATCTTGGTATTTCCTAGAGTTGCAAACACAGAGCTTTGCATATAATAGGCACTTAATGAATGTTTTAAAAATTGAGCCAAAGACAAAACTTCATCATTTTGCTTTCCAAATACGTAGTATAATTTTACAAAGCATAAAATAATTTGTACTTTTTAATCACAAATTTCATGTTCTTAGTATGTAGGATAAGCTCTATAAATGAATTATGGGCTCATTAGGCTGATTCTCAGAAATGCCTAAAAATTTGACCCCAATTTTGGTTCCACAACACTGAGGTTTATACTTGAGAAAAATGGGTTTAATGGACTTACAGTTCCATGTGGCTGGGGAGGCCTCACAATCATGGTGGAAGGCGAAAGGTACTTCTTAAATGGCTGTGGCAAGAAAGAATGAGAGAGAAGCAAAAGTGAAAACCCCTTATAAAATCATCAGATCTCATTAAACTTATTCACTACCACGAGAACAGTATGGGGGAACCACTCCTGTGATTCAATTATCTCCCACCGGGTCCCTCCCACAGCAAGTGGGAATTATGGGAGAACAATTCAAGATGAGATTTGGGTGGGGACACAGAGCCAAACCCTATCAGTGGTCATACTGTCCTTTCAGGTTCAGAGAAAGGGATTATGGAATCTACCTCTTGATGGAGGAGTGACAAGGTCACAAAGTAAAAACAGCATGTCTGATGGGAGATGATTTATGCCGTTTTTGGAAAACACAATTTGAGCAAACTGTCCTCTGGCCACAAAAATTTACATTATTCTGAAGTATAAAATATATTTATTCTCCTTCCTCTACAAACTCCCTGAGCCTCATCCTTTATAGTGTCACTTAGAAGTCCAAGATATGTCACCTAAATCATATTTAGGTGTAAAAGAAGCTCTATAGATGAGGCTACTCAAGCGTAACACTTTGAGTAACATTCCTCTCAACTGGAAGTCATGTGAACTAAAACGACAACTCCTCCCCTAGTGCCTCCAACATGCAATGGTGAAAGAAGCATAGGTTAAATGCTATAGCCAGTCCCATTCAAAAAGGAAAAAACATGAGTTACACAAAAGTCATTATTTCATAGCAATTCAGACATGTTGGGAATATGTTGCCAATTCCTTAATTAGTTGTTTACTGGCTGGGAGGTGTTCTCCGTGGTCTTCACTCTCTCTTCTGGGCTCTTCGTTGTGCCTTTTGAGTTAGCCTTTCTTTTCCACAAAAGCACTTGTTTGTAGCTAAGTAATTATCTCAACCTGATTTTTGCCCATGTAAGTTTTGGGCACCCAAAACACCTGTTTTCTTTTTTTATTTTTTTTCTATTTCTTTCAGTTTATGATAATACAATCCACTTACAAACTTTGTGAGTTTTCTGTGAACCAATTTATAATTTAGTCCTTCAAATAAAACTTATGTCTACAAATCACTTAAATATTAGAACTTCTCTACCACAGTCTCCCTGTAAACCTTCTGGAAGGATAGATCTTTAAGATACTTAGAAGCCTTATTATCTAACAAAGAGCTTACCATGAGCAGGTTATTTACTGAAGGAATGTATGGATGAGTTAGTGAATACATTTGTCAAGTTTGTATATTAAAAATTGGGGTGGGAACTTAGAAAATAATTTTCGAGAAAGAGAGAACATCTTTTTCTATATAAAAACATGAGTTGTCAACCAGAACTTCAGAATTTGTTAGATTATGAAATTTATAGTAAGAGAAATATTCACCTCATTTTCCTACGAACCATATATATTTGTAGACATTTATGAGTTAGAAAAATACATCCTCTGTAAAAACAAACAAAAACATTTAAACTATCTTATGTCTACAACTAAGTCTAACTCTAGAATGTCCCAGGCTAACAGAAGGTAGTCTCAACCGTATTTCCTCTTAACCTTTGTTATGTCCTACTAGCATGTCAAACTAAGAGCTAAATAAATTCTTATTTTTCCCCATCATCCATTCTTTTTAGCTTCTGTGCAAAGCTATGTGTGTCCAATATCTTATAGATTGCCTTAGTTTGCTCAGGCTGCCTAACAAAATACTGGGTGGCTCAGAAATTTATTTCCCACAGTTCTGGAGGCTCAAAAAAGTCCAAGAACAAGATACCAGCAAGGACATTTTCATTCTAAGATATCCTCTTTTGGCTTGTAGATAGCTGTCATCTTACTGTGTTCTGACATCACATCTATGTGTGCACAGAGGGAGATAGATCAAGCTTTCTGATGTCTCTTCTTATAAGTGCACTAGTTTCATCATGAAGGACCCACCTTCTTGACTTCATCTAGCCCTAATTACTTCCCAATGGCCCTTTCTCCAAATACCATCACATTGGGGATTAGAGTTTCCACACATGAGTTTTGGATGACACAAACATTCAGTCTATAATGCTCTGTCACTGGGTGCCCCAAATTCATATTTTTCTAACACACAAAATACATATATTCTATTCCAAGAGACCCTAAATTCTTACTTTATTCCAGCATCAACTCTAATGTCCAAAGTCTCATCCACTTAACATCTAAATCAGATATTGGTGAGACTCAAGGTGTGATTCATTCTGAGACAAAATTCCTCTCCAGCTTTGAACCTGTAAAACCAGACAAGGTATGTGTTTCTAAAGTACCATAGTGGGGTATAAATAGATAGACACTCCCATTCCAAATGGAAGAAATAGAAAAGAAAGAAGGGATGATGGGTTTCAAGCAATTTCAAAACATAGCCAGGCAAATTCTATTAGGTCTTAAGGCACAAGAATAATTCCCTTTGGCTTGTTGCACTACCTTCCAGGTCCACTGAGGAGGTGGTACCATTTTCTGAACACTCTGGGGCAGCAGTTCCACTCCAATGGCTTTATAAGATGTGGGCCCCACCCCTATGGCTCTACGCAGCCCTGCCACCAAGGCACTGCTTGGTCAGAGGCTCTTTGGTTTGTTGAAACTGAGGTAAAGCCCTACCTTTTGAAACCAAGGAGACAGCCCTGATGATCTCTGAATCACCTTTAGGATCATTCTTCCCTTTTCTTGAAAACTGGTGCATATTTGCAGTCAAATATTGTCTGATCCTATAAGATCTAAGAAGTGTGACAGTGTTCCATCATTTCATCTCATTTTTTTAAACATACCACTTGTTTCATAATCAACAAGAGTGTTTGTTAAAAGGTTTAGATTTTCTGCTAATCTCAGACCCACTGGATCAGAATAGATGACAATGTTTCATTATCCAAGAAATAAGCATTTTCACCTAATTCCCAGTTAAGTCTTTCTTATACTAAATTTTGTGAACCACAACTTAGATTTTAGAAATAAATGTAACCAAATGATTTTATTATAATTTTTAAAAATATATATATCTTAAAACATGCATTCATTTTAAATTCTGCATGAACTAAAGACATCTTCATTGCTAAAGGCAGCATCTTCACGATGTGTCTGATTTTCTTTTGGTTCCTGATGGTCTTTCCTTTTTTTTTTTTTGGAGACAGAGTCTCGCTCTGTCACCCAGGCTGGAGTGCAGTGACACGATCTCGGCCCACTGCAATCTCTGCCTCCTGGGCTCAGGTAATTCTCTTATCTTAGCCTTCTGAATAGTTGGGACTATAGGCACGCACCACAATGTCTGGCTAATTTTTTGCATTTTTTGTGGAGACAGTGTTTTGCCATGTTGCCCAGGCTGGTCCCGAACTCCTGGGCTCAAGCGATCCACCCATCTCAGCCTCTCAAAGTGCTGGGATTACAGGCATGAGCCACCACACCCAGCCTTATTCTAATTTTTAAAAATATGTAACGAGTATTTTGTAGGCACTATGCTAAGCACAGTTCCTTTACCATCATGGGAATTCCTTGGGAATAAATCTGAGAATTGTTATCATGCTTCATATTTGGGTGGAATTCAAAACAACTAAGGTCATGCCAAAGAACTTCAAATAAATACCACTTTGAGACACCATTTTCAATGAACTCATATAAGACAGTATATTTTGTGAGTGTTTTGGCAAATTATATAGTTTCATTTACCAAAAGCAGTCACTTTAAGGTGCAATGTCTCCAATGTGAAAAGGGCTTTATCTTGAAGCAAATCTTCACTGTAAGCACTCCCCTCATCCTGTAAGTTACCAACTCTAGAACCATGGCTTTATGCTAATGAAAGTGGTAAAAATACTAATAAGTCCTGTCAAGATTATTTAACATGGAGACTACAATACAATTTGGATGTTCATCACTAAAGACAAATATGTGGTTATTTTGACACTTTTGCCGAAGTTGGGCTCTGGGCTGCACTGGCAGCACTGATAGCTAATCCCCATTCTCTCTTCATGATCACAGTGAAATGTAGCGAAGCTTCCTCCCTGCTTCACTAGATTTTATTAAAATTGATATTAATCAAAACATACAGTGTTAAGAATGTGCAAAAAAAGATTAACCTCCATAAAGCGTATTCTGAATGAAACTAAACATACACTACCATTTTTCCAGAGACATGCAGAGAAATGCACCTCTCTAAATCACAGAGCAGAGAAATTGAGTACCTGGTAGTATTTGGGAGACACTCAATTATAGAGCATCATATGTACGTTTTCATATTTGGGCTAAAAAGATAGCTACCAAATTTAGCTGAGGACAAGTTCTTGTTTCTAAACTTCATGCATTCCAAAATAATTAGCATCCTTTGCTTAGAAAAAAAAGCAAGAATAATAGAACTATAGTGATATAGTAACATTATTGAGATTACTTATTACAGCTCTTTCCAAATATTTTCTGTAAATCTAAGTCCAAGAAATTTGATGAAATTCCTAAGAATTTAAGTATTACACCTTAGGTGCCCTAAGAAGTTGTTGATTTTCTGAAAATTAGGAGAAATAATATTATTTCTCTCTCCAGTAATGTTTTGTTTTTTATATCAAAAGTGTACTTGCTTTTTAACATATTTTGTGAGCTATTTTCCCTATAATGGCACATATTTTTCCATATGCAATTATGTTACTTGAGTATATACAGGAGCTTCAGAAAGTAAATAATAATTGGAATAAAACAGTGAAAGTGCTTCAACCTATCATTGAAAATTATATTAATGTGTTTTTTGTAACATATCTAGATGACATGTTATATAATACTCTACCTTACTCACCAATATTTTATCAACATCATTTAATTTTATAAGCCATGCTCTTTAAAATGTATCATTGGCTTTAAAAATATATAAAATTCTCTTCTTTATTAATTGCCTTTAGATATTGTTAGATTTAACAAATTATGTTTTCTAATATCACCAAACTTTTTAAATTAAAAAAAAATTACCACTAAAACTTTCAAATTCAGTTTGTTTTCTTCTACTAAGATAGAGCAGAGACTTTTAGGTTTCTGACTCAATATCCATTCTATCTCCTTCCTCTTACCTAACAAAATTCACAGAGCCACCATTCCCCATAATGGCAATGGGTCAGGGGAAATGGATCCCATCTTAGGGATTCTATGTTGTCTAAGCTAATCATAAAAATTCCACTGTCTTTGCTAGTGATTGGTCTAGAAATGTGCAAAGCCAGCTAACTAGGCATTCAGGCTAGTCTTCACTAGGTCATTTAGGAAAATGACACAGGAAGATCTGGCCTCTTCTTTAGGACATTGGTGTGGTTGGATGAAATGTCTTGAAGTGTTATGACAATTTATATTTGAGTCTTAAAGTCATAGCATGGAGTAAGGCATATCCAAGAGAATCTGGAACTGCCTCCTCTACCTCTGTACTTTCAGTATAAGACAACAATAAGCCAGGTTTCTTTAGTTGTGACTTTAACAAACTCATACCCTGGATGAAGAAATGGTTTGAGACTACTTTAAGCATATAAATTATGGATCTAGGGTAGATAAAAGCATGGAATACAAAAATATTGGTTAAAAAATGAATCCTTGAATATATTTGTGTTTAAATAATTATTGATGAATAATATTTTTAAAAAGTCACGTAAAACAAAATTCTATGTGACCAAAATACATAGTATTGAAAATAGGATAGAAAGAAAAGTTAATGTGTATGTAAGTCTTTTATATCTTTTGTCTTTATTAAAGTCTTATCTGATCATAATCTGAATATACCCTGTGGAGTCTTGGGAATGCCTTTAATTGTCTGATCCTATGGAATTGCTGCAGGTGGCCACACATTTTCAATTCTAGATCAAATAGGTGATTTCATAAAAAAGTAAAATTTACCAAAATGACTAAAGAGGAGAGAATATATCTAAACCTTCAACCTCCCTTAAAAACAATCAGATGACAATTGTGCAAGATTTAAATACATTCAGATGAGATTTCATCACTTCCAGAGATCAGGAACTTCACCTAAAACAAATTCTTCCTTGCATCTAGCTTAATTCTTGTCTAAGTACTGCAGGTCACAATCATGTTTCACAGCAAAATAGAAAGAGGCTAAAATTATATTACAGATAATATTTAACTTTTAAAAACTGTTAATTGTGCAGCAAGCAAACAAAAATAGAAACCCAGGAGGTTAATGATTTTTTTAAAGCAAGCTATGAATGAAAAAAAAATACTAGGTTTTAAATACAAAAGAAATGTCTAGTTCCTTGGGTAGAAATCACTCCTGGACAGATTCTTTTTGTACTCCTTACAGCTTACTGATACGGAGAATGCCTTGGTAGACTTGGAGGACTGTAAATTTTGGTAATTTTTTAAAGATATAATCATACTCATGTCTCAGAGTAAATAAAAGCACCTTGAAAAACATTGTTTTTCATCAGTAATCTTATAATCAGGATATTTGACTCCACAGACTGTGCTGATATTAAATGTTGCAATGTGGATGAGATCAAATAAGGATCTTTGCTAAAACAGCTAAAAATAAGGTAAGATAATGGAAAGGCAAAATTAATAGTGGATAGGCTTATCCGCCTTTCAAAATCTTGACACAGAAGAAATATATTTGCATTGTTTCCATACCTCACTTCTCTGCTGCTCCTCCCTGACATTTTCTGGTACTTAACATAAACTTCACCTTTTAAATACTGGTTTCAAAGCCATCCCTGCACTTACAAATAGCATGAAATAATACATTGGATTATTTAAAAAAAGAAAAAAATCAATAAGAGGAGGGCAGAACAAAGAGAGCCATCGACAGAACAGGAATCCTTTGAAGCATTGTTGAAAGATGTAACCCATGGAGAAACAAACATTTCAGAAAACCATGATTTAAATGCCTGGAAGTCTTTTATAGGGGTGGGAGAGACTCCAGGGCTTCCAATGTCAGAGTGTATAAAATGGATCTAAGAAAAGAGTTACTGAGATATCTGTCATGGCAATTAATAGAGGAATGATATTTGAAGTAGCTAGGCCAGGTGGCATTTGCCCCTTTCTACATGTGCTACAGCAGGTTGCAGTACCATGTGCATATAGGTTAGACGAGGGACAGTGAGGATAAAGAGGCAGGGTCACATCTGTGGTAACTATTGACCACAGGAAGATGGGAAGTCTACACACACACTTTTGTAAGCTGGTGGCCTGCCACTGACAACTGACAGAAACACATTGCTGAAAATAGTACAGCTAGATCTACTAGGAATCAGAAATCAAACTCGATAGATAGGCAAGTATTCTGCAACCATTAATATGAAGTGGAAGGACCAAGCTCAACCAAGCATTTTTAACCCCCAGAGAAAAATAAATACTATGGTGAAATTTCAAATTAAGAAAGATAAAAGGAACGCCCAGAACAATTTCAGAAAATAAATTTTAAAAATCAGATGAGCATCAAATTTTTTTATTATCAACACTGAATGATAGAATGCAGTAGAGCAACATTTTCAAAATGCTAACCAAAAAAAGTGATCCTAGAGTAACTATACCCACATCAACATACAAATGAGAGGGAAAAATAAGAACACTTTAGAATATGCAAGGATTTAGAAAGTTTAACAAACTCACACCCTGGATGAAGTAATTACTTGAAGCTATTTATAAGCATATGAATTAAAGATCCAAGGTAGATAAAAAGCATGGAATAGAAGAAATATTAGTTAAAAATGAATCTTCCAATATATTTATATTTAAATAATTATTAATGAATAATATGAAAAAGTAGTCACTGGGAAATAAAATTTCATGTGACCAAAATTAGTAGTATGGCAAATGGGATGGAAAGAAAAGTTAACATACATGAAAATTTTTCATATCCTTTGTCTTTACTAAAGTCTTAACTGAATATACCTTGTAGAGTCTTGAGAGTACTATTAATTGTTTGATTAAATTGTCTGGAATTGCTGTAGGTGCCCACACATTTTCAAATCTAGATCACATGGGTGATTTCATAGAAAAGCAAAATTTACAAATATAACAAGAAAAGGAACTAAACACAGCACACCTGGAGAAAAATGAAGACATAGATTAAACATTAATCTCTAATATAGGAATTAGCCTAAGTGCATTTTATCAGTGATATGTAACAGACATATTCTTTTGTTATATTAACCACTTCAGAAAATAAGCAGTGAAAAGATGAAAAGCATTCCAACACAATCTCTAAACCTTACTTTATCACAGTTCCTAAAGAAGGCAAGCATAGTACAAAAAATAAATATTCAAATTGCTCTTAGTTCTAAATACAAATATAAAAGTTTTAAAATATTAGAAATCATGATCAATCAATGAAAAAGAGTGTCAAGACTAGTTTAGCATATAAAAAAGTAACTCATTACATTGAGATTAAAAGAAAAAACCCCTTGTTTT
The DNA here is from genome assembly GCF_029281585.2 of Gorilla gorilla gorilla. Lineage (NCBI taxonomy): Eukaryota > Metazoa > Chordata > Mammalia > Primates > Hominidae > Gorilla > Gorilla gorilla. Next base: position 41,573,789 of record NC_073235.2, on the reverse strand, counting down.
ATATTTTTTTCCTTAGTCTCCCGGGTAGCTGGGACTACAGATGGGCACCATGATGCCCTGATAGTTTTTTCTTGCTTTGTGGTGTTTGTATGTTTGTTTGTAGAGACGGATTTTGCCGTGATGGCCAGGCTGGTCTCAAACTCCTGGGCTCAAACAATCTGCTCACCTCTGCCTCCCAAAGTGCTGGAATTATAGGTGCGAGCCACCATGCCTGTTCCCATTGTTATCTTAATAGATGTAGAATACTGGCTTATCAGAAACATTACAATTAAAAAGGAAAAAAGACAATACCATTATTAAGAAGAGAAAAAATGCTATTATATATGGTAAGCACTGTTATAGTCAACATTTTCTATTTACATTTAATATGGTAAATAAAATTAAAAAGTATAAAACATAAAAAGTATACTTATTGGGAAAGATAAGAATATCACTATCTTAGATGCTACTAAATGTTTCCTTAAAATCCCAGGAAATAAACTGAATACAGTTTAAGACAAAACAGAGATTCGATATAGCTGTGAAAGGGTAAACCACTTAGAATGTAGCATTGTGAAAGTGTCTATCCACTTATAGAAAAATATATCGTTAACAAAGTTAAATACGTGACAAACAAATACATATTTGCAAAATATTTAGCATTAAATAAAAAGCACCTAAAGCCAACTTTTAAAATAGGGGAAAAAAGGTAGCAGAGGAAAATAATTAAGGGCTATGACTAGGTAGTTCACAGAGAATTTAAAACAGGCAACAAATATGTAACAAGAGTGATAATTATAACTTCTTTTGTTATCTCAAAGTTTCCAGAGAAACTCATTAAACTGAGACAAAACAAGGGGTATTAGATATCACTCATTCTGAATAGAATTGCTCTGAAGAGATTTGCAAAGGTGCCAGCCAAAAATGTGTTCTGCTAACGGTAACCCAAGCAGCCATCACCAGTCTGGATGAGAGGTTAAGTTTGAAGCTGCCTCAGGGAAAATTTATCAGGAGAGAGTTGTTAGTGTGGTCTGGGTCGCCTTCTGAGTGAGACTCAGAGCCTTCCTCATATCAGCCCAGGGCTTCTAGTTGGATATATGTGGACCATGGGGAAGATAACCAGACTGGTATTGTCTTAAAAGGGAATCTGTATACTTGCAGTTAGGATACATTATCCTGTACATTGCCCTCAGGAAGAAGAGCAGACCATTAGCAGACCATTGCTCTCAGGAAAAATAACTATTAAAAAAAAAACAAATAAAATACAAAACCTCCGGATTGAAGGCATCAGAGAAATATAAAGGCAGCATAAATGTGAGGGGCTAAGATACTAGACAGTAGAAAATTTTTGCAGAGCTTTTATGGATATTGCAAACCAAAAAAAAAAAAAAAACAATAAAAAATAAAGCTCAGGGATACCAACAAGTTGTGATTCGTGAGTCCATAATCCAGGAGTGAAGAGAAGTGCAGTGAAGGAAACTCAACAGTCTGATCCCCTATTCTCCTCAAAGCATCACTGATTCTTACGCAGCTCAGCCTAAGAGACAGAGATGTTGGGCAAAACAAAGCTACTAAGAGGCTGTAAAGGCAAGCAAATTTATCTACAGGAGAAACAAAAATGGAATACAGATCCACTAAAATGGACATTCTTGTGAAATCTCAAGTTTTCAGTTGAGATAAGTTAAAGACTGCTCTCTAAGAGTAAAAGCAATTTGGAAATACAAAAATTTACAGACTAAAAACTAATTACAAATAAACTTTATCTTGCTTATATTGAGATCTGATCTGATTCTACTTTAACTACTTAGAAGAAAATAAATAAAATCTTTTTTGATGGAATACAGCATAATTTAGATCCCTTACAGTTACTAATTTTTAATGCCCGAGAGTCATTCAAAAAATAGTATATAAGCATATTTGAAGGCAGTCTGAGACAATATCAGTTAAAGGAAAAGGTCTTCAGGTGATTCAGATAGTTCAGTTATTAAATATGGACTTTCAGAATCATTAGTACAAGATAAAATGATCAAACATGCAATAAGGCCAAATGAGAGAAAACAGCTCAGGAGTAATGCTGAAAAATAGCACAGTTGAAAATTTGCATTATTGTTGAAAGATATGAAGCTACAGATTCAGGAAGCATCATGCACTCCAAGAAAAATACAAAGAAATTTGTACTAAGTACATTATAGTAAAACTATACAAATACAAAGAAAACATAGAATAAATAAAATTTTACCTTAAGAGAAGCAACATTCAACTGTAAATTGACTTCTTCAAAGAAATGATAGAAGCTAGAAAACAAAAATCACTTGCTAAAGGCTGAATGGGAGGCAAATGAAAACAATTTCAGACAGCGAAAAAGAAATACATTTTCTTGCCAGCCAATCAAACTAAAAAGAAGAAAGGATGAAACCAATTTATTGAGGCAAAAGAAATGTGATGCTTGGCAGAGCATGGAAATTCAGGAAGAATGCCATAACTATATAATAAACATGATAACTAAGTGGGTAACTAAAAGGAAATATTGATTCTATAAAAAAATATACTGAGAGATTTAAAATACAAATAAAAATAGGAAAACTATATTGAGAGTGGGGAAGACAGTAGAATGGAAAAGTGAGTATATAAGCTGTGCCCTCCTCATGTAGGAAATGTGCAGCTGGGAAAGGGGAAGAATTTTAAATTGAACAATGAGCACTAGTGTTGATCTTACATTACAAAGAGTTTCTGAAACTACTGAGATGAGAATATCCTGAAGACTGAAATAACCAAGAAAATCCATGGAGTCAGCCACTCCTTTCATCCAAGGGCAGAAAAGAACAAATCCAAGGAGATGATGTTGAGTGGTTTGGCCAAGAACCAAACAACTTGAGTGGTTGGTTCCTGCATTACATCATCTTAACTGAAGTTCATTCCATTAACTTTTTATATGAAAAAAAAAGGAGGTAGCATAGGAAGTAATCAGGAAAATGTAAATTAATGTATTGACATCATTTTTCACAGGTTAGATTGGCAAAATTTAAGAGGCTGATAAAAATCCATTTTTGTAAAAATGAAGGGAAATTAGAACTTGTCCACAATATTGATAAGAACTTCAAGAAATAGTTTCGGAAGGTAATCATAAATACGTATATATATATATACACAGAGACATAAATACATATAGATACAAGAATATAAACAGAGATATGCAATATTTCAAAACAAGTTTTTCTAACTTAAAAACCCTACAAGTTTAGAACAATATAAGAATACAAGCTCCATGAAATCAGAGGCAATCTAAAGAAGGGCTTGGAATATGGTAGTCATTCTATAAATATTTGTTGAATGAATAAGCCTCTATTTATGTACAAAATGGAGGAAAATAAAGATATATTTAAATATTTAATTTTGTATAGTTCTGTATTGTGTGAATTTTTGAAATAAAAAATTTAATCACACAGCACTTAAAGTAAAATAAAATAAATTGTAAGTTAAAAGTACATGCTTTATGTATACTAGTTCTAACATTCTGCAGCTTGAACAAATCTGCCAAGCTACTAATCTGCTAACATCTCTGGACATCTTTTAAATGAAGATAATAAAATACAATTAATGAGATTTTTGTGAAAATAACAAGTGAATACCAATTATCCAACTGCTTGACACATTGTACAGAGTCATTAAATGGTGGCAGGATATTATTTATCACTCTCCTAACCTCCAATGTAACCCAATGTCCTTTGCTGACCTTTTTTTAATCCAAGTTTCTCCAAGATGGAACCTCATCCAGGACTGACATAATGAGCTATGCCATCACTTTAAAATATCTCCCTATTCAGTTAAACTGTTTATTAATGACTGTTTTTAAGGAGAAGGAAAAAAGAGACTTAGCTGTTTATCTCAAGCCATACGACAAAATATATTTTAAGATCAAAGGTTAAATATTCAAATAATAAAACAGAGAAAAATATGGGCAATATTAATATGAACTTCAGAGGTCTAAAGATTTTTTTAAGCTTAACCAAAATTGAATAAATAACAAGAAAAACAAATAATAGAATTGACTATACAAAAATAGAAACCTATTAAGGACATTAGTCCTAAAAAGCTTTCAACCAAGATGCCAAACACAAGTTTAATGCACTAATTTTTAAATGGCTCTGTGTATCTATCATAAAACATAAAGAAGCCCTTGAAGACATTTGGACAAAAGACAAAGCATGTAATTTACCCTCTCCCCAAATTCAGTCTCACACTTAGTTTATAAAAAGTATTATTGATACTTTTTAATATTAAAATAATTTTATGTATTATATTTTCCCATTCATCCCTGAAGCTAAGCTGTCACCAAGCAACCCCCACCAGGTGGCACAACATCCCCTGAGTTGTGTGCAGCTGTTACACCCTTCCTCATGGGAAGTCACTCCACCTACCCACCATGCAACCTGCTCCCTTGGCCAGAGCTGAAACTGGCACTTCCTCCTGGGGAAACAGTGCCTTTTCAGAGGCTCATTCCACTCCTCACAGTCACCACTACTGCACTCTGCACCTGGAGACCAGCACTAAAGCAGCACACACCCTTCTAGGGAAACAGTGTTGAGGGGGAACTGTGCCATCCACCTCCCCCAGTCAGCTGCTGCACCCTGCCCCTTGGGCCCTGAGCTGAAGCTGCACACTCTCTACTACAGAAACGGTGCTTTGGTGGAGCTGCTGCACACTGCCTCTCAAGAAAACAGTGCCTTGGCAGAGTTACTCCAAAAATCCCTTTTAGTCACTGCTGTGCCCTGCCCCATGGTACTCAAATCAAAGCTGCACAGTCCCTCCCAAAGAAATAGTGCTTTGGTGCAGCTACTCTATAAACCCCTCTCTGTCACCACTGCATCCTGTCCCCCTGTGCCAGAGCTGAAGCAATGCAGGACACCCCAGGGAAATAGTGCCTTGGCTGTCCAGAGCAGTCATACCCCTCTGTGCCCCAGCTAAAGCAGAACCTTGCTTCCTGAGAAAATAGTACCTTTGCTGCTGCCTAGAGCAGCCACATATCCTTGGGGCTGAGTTGGAGCAGTTTGCTAACTCCCAGTGAATGGCATCTTGGCTGCACAGAGGTGTCACACACCCTAATACCTAAGCTGAAGCAACACCCTGCAACCCAGGGAAACCATGCCTGGGCCATCCAGAAAAGTCATGCCCCCAACACCTGAGATCAAGTGGGACAGCAACCCTTAGGAATCAGGGCCTTGGCTGAGCCGAGCAGCTATGCATCCCAGGGCTGAGCTGACCTAGTACCACATATCACAGGGAAACAGGGGAGTGGCTGATCTGAGACATTCTATCCTATGAGCCAAACAACTCTTATACCTTATGTCTCTGGACATGGACTAGTAACCTAGATTTGGAGCTTCTGATACACCCCTTTCCCTGGGTAGTGGAGTCACTGTTGTGCTGCTTCCTGACCCCAAGGGCTCAAACAACAGCTGTGCTCTGCAATTCTGATGTCTTTGCTGCTACTGAGCTTGGCCTCACAGAGTCTAAGATACTGCCAAGCCCTGCCATTTCAAAGTCTAGAATCACTCCTACATGGAGTCTCATTTCCTGGGACTCCAGTGCCACTGAGCCCTGTTACTCAGGTTCCTGAATTACAGCCATACCCTGCCTCCCAGACCCAAACCTTCAGAGCACCTTTTCTTCCCCAGAGTTGGGCCAGTGCTATACCCTGACCCCAGGGGTAGAATCACCACTACAATGCAACCTCTCAGGCCCAAACTGCTAGGGCATACCCCAGAGTCACAGATCTTGACTCTGTGGGCATAATAAATCTAACCTAGCCACAGAAAGCAAATCTGAACCCTAATTCCCAGTGTTACAATAGGATCACAAGATCTTGAGGCTAGGACCTCAATCCCACAGCTGCTCTGAGCACCTACACCTAGAACTCAGCACTGCTGCAGCTGCTTGCAGGCCATATCAGACCTGATAGCAAGAGCCAGCCCTTTGGTTAAGTCTCCCCATTGTGTGGAAAACAAGAATAGGAGGACCCCAAGTTATCCCTTTTCCACCAAGAAAATCAACAACCTACATCACTGCCATTGCTGCCACAAATGTCTACAGTCCAGGCCACTAGAGGTGCCCACAATTATTGCTGACATTAATGGCTTAATGGATTTAAAGCATAGCCCAACTGTATGCTGCCTACAAAAAACACTTCACCTGTAAAGACACATATAGACTTAAAGTGAAGGGATGTGAAAAGACTCCACACAAATGGAAACCAGAGTGAGCAGAAGTTGTTATACTTATATTAGGTAAAATAGACTTTAACTGAAAAACAGTAAAAGGAGACAAAGAAGGTAACTATATAATAATAAATAGATCAATTCTGCAAGAGGATATAACAACCTATATGCATCCAACACCAGAGCACCCAGATGCATAAATGCTATTAGATCTAAAATGAGCAAGAAACTCCAATACAATAATAGTTAGGGACTTCTACACCCCACTGTCAGCATTGCAGAGATCATCTAGACAGAAAATCAACAGAGAAACTTTGGATTTAAACTGCACATTAGACCAAATGGAACTAGCAGACATTTATAGACTATTTCATCCAACAGCTGCAGAATACACATCCTTTCATCAGCATATGGAAAATTTTTCAGGATAGACCATGATAGGCCACAAAGCTTGTCTCAAGAAATTTAAAAGGATTAAAATTATATCAACTATCTTTTCTTACCACAAATAGAATAAAGCTAAAAATCAATAGCAAAAGGAATTTTTAACACTGCACAAATACATGGAAATTATACAACATGCTTCTGAACAACTAATGAATTCATGAACAAATTAAGGAGAAAATTAAAATATTTCTTGAAACAAATAAAAATAGAGACACAACATATTAAAACCTATGGGATACAACAAAAGCAGTATTAAGAGGTAAGGTTATAGCAATAAACACCCACATCAAAAAAGTAGAAAGATTTCAAATAAACAACCTAGCAATGCATCTCAAAGAACTAGAAAAAAAATAATAAGCCAAACCGCAAAATAGTAGAAAGAAAAAAATAAATAATCAAGAACAGAGAATATACAAATACATTTTAGAATAAAAATACAAAAGATCAACAAAACAAAAAGTTGTTTTTTTGAAAAGATAGACAAAATTGAGAAACAATTAGCTAGAGTAACAAAAAAATGAGAGGTAAAAGATTCAAAGAACTAAAATGAGAAATGAAAATGAAGACATTACAATAGATATCACAGAAATACAAGAATCACTGGACACTATTATGAACAACTAGAGTTGACCTTTGTACAATGTGAGCATTAGAGAGAACTGACACCATGCATAGTTGAAAATCTACATATAAATTTTAACTCCCCCCAAAATTAACTAGTAATAGCCTATGGTTTACTAGAAGCCTTATTGATAAGATAAACAGGCTATTAACACAAATTTTTGTGTATTACATTTATTGTATACAGTATTCTTACAATAATGTAATCTAGGAGAAAATGTTGTTAAGAAAATCATAAGGAAGAGAAAATATATCTACTATTTTTTTAATGGAAATGGGTCATCATGAAGGTCTCCATCTTTGCCATCTTCACATTGAATAGGCTGAGGGGGAGGGTTTTTCTTGCTGTTTCTGGGGTGGCAGAGGTGGAAGAAAATCTGCATATAAGTGGACCTGCACAGATCAAATCCACATTGTTCAAGAGTAAACTGTATATGCCAACAAGTCATAAAACCTAGCAAAAATGGAAAAATTCTTGAACATATACAACCTGTCAAGATTTAACTCAAGAAGACAAAATCCGAACAATTTTATGTAATGAGATAGAATGAGTAATGAAAAGTTTCCCAACAAGAAGAGCCCAAGACCAGATGCCTTCACTGCTGTATTCTATCAAACATTTAAAATACTAATACAAATTCCTTCCAAACTTCCCAAAATATTGAAGAGAAATAAATTCCTACAAACTCATTCTACAAAGTCATCATTGTCTTGATACCAAAATCAGACAAGGACACAATAAAAAAAAGAAAACTATAGGCCAATATCTCTAATAAACATAGATGTAAAAATCCTCAACAAAATACTAGCCACCCAATTCCAGGAGCACATTAAAAAGATCATTGATTATGATCAAGTGGGATTTATTGAAGACATTTGAGAATGATTCAACATATGTAAATCAATAAATATGATATATTACATCAACAGAATGAAGTACAAAAACCATATGATCATCTCAATAGACACAGAAAAAGCATTTTATGAAATTCAACATGACTTTATTATAAAAATTCTTGGTAAACAAGGTATAGAATGTATCTCAGTACAATGCACACAATGGAATATTATTTAGCAATATAAAAGAATGAAATTCTGTCATTCACAACAATATGGATGAGATTGGAAAGCATTATGTTAAGTGAAATAAACCAGGAAAAGAAAGATAAATACCAGATATTCTCACTGATATGTGGAAATTACAAAAATCGATCTCATAGAGGTGAAGAGTAGAATAATGGCTACTAGAGACTGGGAAGGGTAGAATAAAGGAGAGGATAACTAGAAATTGATCAATGGATACAAAAGTGCAGCTAGCTATGAGGAATAAGTTGTGGTGTTTTATAGCTCTCTAGGGTGACTATATTAAACAACAATCTATTTTAAATTTTCAAGTAGCTAGAAGAGTGAATTTTGAATGTTTTCGACACACAGAAATGGCAACCGTTTGAGGTGATAGATATGTTTGAGGTGATAGATACGTTTGAGGTGATAGATATGTTAATCACCCTGATTTGCTCATTATACATTGTGTACATGTATCAAAATATCATACTGTACTCCATAAATATGTATAATTATTATGTGTCAATTTAAAATAGTAATGTTTTTAAATGTGACAAAATATTACTATAAGTAGTGATAATGTATGAATATATTTTAGGGTTTTATTTTAAAAAATAATCTTAGATCATTTAAAGATTCACAAAAAAAGTCTTATGAGGCATCATCTGCAGTAGTGAAAACAGCCAATAGAGTATAAATTTTAATTACTAGTCCAGTGGTACAGTAATATTAATAACCCACTGTGTGGTAAAATATTTGTGACATAATGGTAAGAAAATAAGAAGGCTGCAATATTAAATGCATACTCTAACTCAAATGTCTATAATAAATGCAAATACATTTTATATATGTATAATAAAAAATTAGAAGTTAGTTACAATATTTATAATATTTATCACCAAGTTAGGATTAAGGTTGATTAACCAAAATGGGGAGGCTGTATTCCATAGTGAGAGTGCAAAGACTATGGAAGCAGATGCACAAGCTTTGTATACCAGTCCTGCTACTTTAGAGAAGTTACTTAATATTTCCGAATATTAATTTTTTCAATTTTTTTTAAAGCACACACACATTTGGTGGAGTTTTAGAGCATCTATCAATTAAAATATGTAAAAGAATGCAGTCTAATTTTTATGACATGAAAGGAGCTAAATAAACATTAGATCTTTTACATTCTTCATAAATTTTTATATTTTCCAAGTTTTCTACCATTGAGTTTGTAATTTCATTTTGGAATTAGGAATTTTTCTGAATGCTGATTATTCTATTTCTAACTGCTGTCCTGTTGTGCCTGACCTAAGACAAGCAAATCTTCTGTATCCTGACTCCACTATATTAGTGAACAGCTCAGGGAGGAGAGAAAAAATAATATAAGTCAACTATATGATTGCTTTTATGTTTGCTAAATCTATTAACTCTCTGGAAATACATATTTTTAAAACTTTACTTGTAAACATCTGCACTGTATGCCTGGAAGAAGGAATTTTTTAAACTCTATTTTATTTCCCAGCATATAACATAAATCCAGAACCAAGATATTCATAAAAATATGTGAAATTAAATGGGTCTGCAGATATAAAACGCCAAGCATTCATAGCAGATAATGGGAAATATTTCAAAGGTGAGGATATTTCTGGTACAGTACATTTTAAACCAAGCAGGAAGCCAATTAGTCAACTGTATCAGTCAGAATCCAGTCAGAAGACAGAAACCATACAGTAACTTAATCATGGGAAGTTTGATATAAAAATTACTAACTTTGAAAGGAGATTGGCATAATGAAGGACTTCCTAAAAATGAGAAATAGTATTGAAAATACAAGAATAGTAGATATAAAGAGAATATCAATGAAGGAGTATCCCACCACCTCACCCCTCAATACCACAGGGCTTGAGATAAAGATGGTAAAGTTTGCTAAGGTGCAGCACTTTCAGAACTTGCTAGAAATTCACCTTCTGAAATGCCAGGGGAAGTGCTCTACAGGGAAATGTTGCAACCCAGAACTTGCTGCAAAGGTGTTCAAGGGTGTGATAAGGAAACTGCTTACTCCTTGATGTTGATGGTCAGAGTGAGCAGCAGCACTCAGGTCCTGGAGAAGCCACCTGTATAACAGGTGCCTGATGCTGTGGAATCTACCCACAGTTCAAGAGCCCAGTGATGGATGTGTGATGCATACAGTAAGAGCCTGCCACAAGAAGCACATTGGAACTTCTTTCTGCTCCTATCTCCCTCCAGTGCCCTCTACTGATATGCTCTTTCATAGCAGCTGGCAAAATAAAAGTATTTGCAAGGCTCACCTCTATTATCACAGAGTAAGTAATGAAGGTGGGTTTGGAACTGAGAGATAAATTGGTACCTGGCAATTTTCACATTTTTTGTTACTCAGCTTCCACATTCACCTTTATACACACATTTATACTTTATAATAACAAAATATCTTTATACCTTCCCCTAAAAAGATAAAGCTATTCTTTTTACAAGTGAAGTTCTCATCTGTTCCCCAAAATAAGAAGAGGCAGAGTCCCAACAGTCATTATATCCATCACTGGCTTTAATTAGTACTACTCAAATCCCACCACAGTTCCATGGTATATTTTATTACCTAAAGGCCAAAGGTTAAAGTTAACTTCTAACAAGTTGCGTAAAAAATAAAAATAAGAAAGAGGTTAGAGAAAAAGAAAATTGTTAGCACATGCCAATAAACACATGCATATAACCAGCAAAAAGAAAAAATACAAAGTTACCACATTTCTCATCTCTGTAACTGGTCACAAGAACATAACTAATACATACTACTTTATTCTTCTACTATTCATTTCATACTTCCCCTGCCCTCAGCCAGAATGTCGGTTGGTCAGGATTCTTTACCTGTTGGAGTAATGCAAATCTTTTTTCTTGAAAGATCTGAGTTAGCAATCATGCTATTATTTGTTGTTGTTTCAATAACTTTCCAATAATAAGAAATACACTAGAGGATTTGCTGGGTTTCAAATTTAGTCCTGCTTATCCTCATTATGCAGCAACAAATCAATTTCCCTTTGGTAATTGGGAGAAATCACTCCATTGAGTAGAATAACCTTTTTTTCTGCCTGTTAGTTCAATGGCATAAAGAGACCAAGCTAACCAGGTAGCAGTTTCATCTTCCAATTCAATGGAACCAATATTGTGTCCCATAGTTGAAGCATGTTCACTCTGGAGACTAAGAGTTCCAAATCAGCAGAGTCCAAAGCTCCTAGAACAGAAAGCAAGAATTTTGCAAGTGTATTATTGAGTATAATTATGAGAAAACTCTCTCTCATTTTCATCCTTTGATTCCCAGATTCATGTCTTGTATATGGCAGAAATAGCATCATATAATGACCTTTGCTTCAATATATATACTTTATCTTGTATGTCAGAACCTCATCCTTTCAAGGTATTGTCTCTCAGTTGGCTCTGGAACTGAGTCTTCAGCAAGCCATTTCATATTTCTATTTACTCTGTAACTTCTGGTTGATGGGGTATTTAGAATGACTGGTTGATTCCATAGGTATGAGCCATTGCTGTATTTCCTTTGCATTGAAATTAGTTCTTTGATCAAAAGAAATGCTATATAAAGTGGCATGAGATTGGGTAAGCGGTTCTCTGGGTTTATGGATTATAGTGCTCTCAAAAGCTCTGATCTCCTCCATGATGGTTTCCTAATGTGATCAACCCACCACAAGATGGCTAGATGGTCCCCCTGAATAATGGTGTCATATTGAGAACTGAGTATTTCTCCTTGTTGTCTACAGGCTAGGAACTCAGCAGTTACATTAACCAGGTCATACCTGTAAGAGAAATTCCATGTTGTTAAGCCATGTATAGTCTATTCCTACCACCCTGATGACTTTGCTCATGAGCCCGTTGACCAAGAAATGGGGAATGTGGTAAAAAGAGGTTGATTGACATCCACAGAATGTGTCATTCTGTCCACCTAATTATTAACGTCTTCCACAGCAATGGGTAAACTTTGATCAGCATTCACATGGGTCACAAATATCTTCACAATCTGTGCCCATACTGAGAAACACCCATCTCTTCCCCAGACTTCCTTGTTGCCACTCACACAATTCTGTTTCTGTCGTGTCCTTAACCATCCATACAAACCATTAGCAATTACCTGGAAAGTAATGAAAATTATTCCTCTCACTGAGAAGAATTTCCTTTGCTCTTATCCTTCAGGGAGCACCCCTAAATGGATCTGTAGTATTGCAGCTATCCACCTTTGAGTGGTACAAGCATATGCAAATTACTCATAACTTTCAGACCCACTTTAGTTCAGTTTCTTATGAACCATTTTACTGTTATAATATATATTGCTGAGCATGCCCAAACTTATAGCCAAGTGTGTCAGACTGTAACCGGCCCATGAAGGAAAGCTCAGGCCACATGATCACCTGATGTCCCTTTGTTAGAAGTTCAGTCTCCACCAACCCCCAAAGCAAGCCAGTACTCTTACTCAAAATAGCTTCAGGAGAAAGCATCAATTTCTTCCAAAATCCTAGAGCTCTGGGTTGTGATTCTTTTCTTTGTGCTTCCCAGGGACTCCATGCAGGATCTCCACTTGCCACAAATATTTTAAATAATTCGTTTATACTGGACCTGCTAGATCAGGAAGGACAAGGGGTAGTGTAGCCCTTATTACAGCTTGAAATTGCTGCAGAGATTTAGGGCCACCTCTAGCTGAATGAGAAAACACAAATTCTGAAATCTCTAGAAAGTTTAGCCATATCACTTAATTTGGCCTAATCTAGTGATATAATCCACGACATTTTTTAATCTAACACAATTAGATATATTTCTACACATTTTCCACAGATTTCTCCCAAAACATTTTAGTGACATTTTGTGATTTTATGGCAATAAACTATTTGTCCAAGGTCACAATGACCTGTCTCCTTAGAATACACTGATATTTTATTCTAGTTACGAAATAGCAACTAAAAGGGATAGTTGTAGGTCTTAAGAAGAATGAGTTTCCTCCTTCAAGGCATCTTACCCAAGTAAAGTGATCTCTCACAGGGTTTCCAAATTAAGTAAAACTGTTTTTTCAAGTACCAGAGTGAAAAATAAGTCCATTGGAAAGGGTATTGAAAAGTGATTTAGGGGTCAAGATTCCCTATTTCATCTGGATCCAACCAGATTTCCCCACTCCAACCAGATTTCCCAACCAAGATCCAAATCCTTCCCCATCAGTGTCCTAGCTTTCACATGAAAAAACTTGACAAGACAGTGAATTCAATTGTTATTGTAATTCATCAACATGCTAACATATAGTTAAATTTTGTGTTTGATTTTCAGAAATAACTATGACTACAAAAAAATTTCAAATTCATTTTAGCACTTTCATGGAAATGCTCTAGTGTTTGAAACTGTTACTTCAGCTTAAAGTTAAGGGACTTCACCTTGTTATTTCATTTCTGTAAGCACTGAAGGACACTAAAAAGGATCCATGTTACACCATAATCCTTATAGATATCATTACCGCCATATGGTCATAACTGGCACTTTAGAAAACAACAAAAGTATTTTAGCATCTTTATCTTCTCCTGATAAGTAAAAACTTCCCTGGCAAACCTCAAAGAATTCCTTCAAAGTCAACTCTTGATTTAGTATAAATTTTATATTTTGATAAGGTCTAAATCAACTTAGGATGATCAGGATGCCCTTGGTGCTTTCATGTAGATTTAATACTACTTGGGCTCGTTGGTTATAATTTTATAACAATCTTTATTCCATTTTCAAATCGTGAGTTTTATAGAACTTGCATAACAATTGTTATTGTTTTATATGTACTGGAAAAGCACAGAGTCCTGCAAGATACTGTGTGTATACAGAACTTTGGGAAAATATTTTTCCCAAAGAATAAATAGAAAAGAAAATTATTTAAGAGTCTTCCTGATCTTGGGAATATTTCATCACTTGGTAAATGTGTATATGCTGCTCTCTATCAAAATGTCCTTCATTCTACTCCCATTTTTCTTCTTGATCCCTCCATTTTTCCCCCTCTTTCTTGTTAATTATATAAAAGTCATCTTTCTTGGTGTGACATCACTGAAAATAATGGAGTGGGGAAATCCAAAACTGTTTCTCTCCACTCAAGCAATAATTAAGCTAGCAAAAAAACTATCAGAATCAAAATTTTTAAGACTCTGAAACCCCATAAAAAATGTAATATGACCAAGGGAATGATCAATGAAGATAGAAGCTGGTGAAATTTTGTAAGAAAGTATTTGGCATTTGAACTTACCTACCTACCATCACTTGTTTCCCAGCTTAGTGGTGACAATAAGTGGCAGCCTGCCTTCCTGGTGCAGATTGTTGGTGCCACAGTAGCAATATCTATCTTATTTTCAAAGAACTGTGATTGTCTAGTTTTACCTGTCTGGTGGATCTCTAAGAGATCATCTCAGAAACCTGCCTTTGTTTCACCCACCTCAGAGTTTTCCCAGAGCTGAATGTTACTCCTGGGCAGTGTTTGTTGAAAGACTCAAAAAGCAAATAAACTAGCCACAGACACCTGAAGCAAGGGATAGCAGTTAGAGCAAGCAATAGACATATGAAAATGTATGGTAAGAAAAAGCCTGGGGAAGGAGATACAATGGGAATAATATCTTCCAAAAAGTCTTGCATATATTATTGAGGAAACTAGAAGACCATACACATTCCCAGAACAAGACATATACCCAGAAAAGATGCAAGAAGACACTAATCTTTCACCTGTGACTGACAATAAGGCCCCACGTAAGCAGGAAGTGAAACCTAAGGCAGAGTGCTAAACAGCTTGAATAAGTACTAAAGGAGTGTCCAACGCAGAGACAAACTTCAAGGACCAGGAGAGATGGTGGTAGTGGTTGTTATTGTTGTTGTTTTGACTACAAGCATTTAAGGATGTTAAATTTAAGCCTGATGGTAATTAAAAAGAAAATATCTATAGAAAGCACACAAAAGGAGATGAAGGAAAATCAGAATAGTTTACTACAAAAAAAAATTAGTTAAACACAAAAGAAGGCAGTAATGGAGGGGGACAAAAAAAGCTGTAAGACAAAAAACAAATGGCAAAGTCCTTTTTTATAAGTAATTTGCAAAATGGCAAAAGACCTTCCTTATAAATAATTATTTTAAATGTAAATGGATTATACTCTCCACTGGAAAGGCATAGATTGGCAGAATAGATTAAAAATAAATGATTCAATGTGTTGATCATGAGATTCACTTTAGATATAAAGATAAAGAGAGGTTGATTGAAAGTGAAATAATATAAAAGATAGTCCATGTAAATAGCAAACAAGAGTACTGGAACAGCTATGTTAATATCTGACAAAATAGATGTTAAGTTAAAAACTCCTACAGGGGACAAAAATATTGACATTGATAAAAGGGCCAAATGGTAAAGATAATATAACAATTATAAGCATGTTAAGATTTTTGGCAAAAGGACCAATCCAAGCAGAAGACATAGCAAGTGTAAACATGCATGCATGTACCTAACAACAGAACTCAAAAATACACTAAGAAAATCATGACAATTGAAGGAGGAAATAAACAACTCTATGGTAAGCATTGGATACTCTCATACAGCATTTTCAGTAATGCACAGAATAACTAGTCAGAAGGTCAACAAGAAAATAGAGAACATGAACAACATGATTAACCAATTATGAACAGACATGCTAACAGACACACTCACAGACTAATATACACAACATTCCACCCAACAGTAAGAGAATATATATTCTTTTCAAGTTCACATGAAACATTTTTGAGGATATGTAGACTCATATATTTGTCTACAAAACAAGTGTCAATAAACTTTAGAAAATTAAAATCGTACCAATTATCCTCTCTAACCATAATGTTAAGAAGCTAGAAATCAATAACAAAAAAACAAGAAAGTTCACAAATCTGTGGAAATTAAAAAAGGTACTTTGAAACAACCAAAAAGTCAAAGAAAAATTCACAAAGGAAAATAAAAGTACTAGAGATTAATGAAAATGAAAATACAATATACCAAAGCTTTTTGAATGTAGTGAAGGCAGTGCTCAGAGAAAAATTTTTGGTTGCAATGCTTTCATTAAAAAGAAAAATCTTGGGGGAGGCTGGATAAGGTGGCTGACTAGACACAGCCAGGTGAAAAGCTGCCACTGAGGGACCAAGATGACTGGTGTACTCCTAACAGATCTTCAGAGGGAAGGCACTGAGAGTGGACAGAGGAAAGACACAGCAGACAGGTTGAAGGAGAAGGAAGCTGGGAACTCTGCATGGGGTTACCACACACTGGAACTTGTTCCTG
Organism: Gorilla gorilla gorilla; assembly: GCF_029281585.2. Taxonomy (NCBI): domain Eukaryota; kingdom Metazoa; phylum Chordata; class Mammalia; order Primates; family Hominidae; genus Gorilla; species Gorilla gorilla. The sequence goes on along the minus strand of NC_073235.2, from coordinate 41,557,148 downwards.
GACTCCAATGGCTCTGGAGGAACAGGTGAGTTGAACTGGCAAGAAGCAACTTGCTGCCACCATGGGCCTCTGGAATCCCAACAGGAAGAGACCTCTCAACCACCACAGACACTCAAGTTGGCAGAGAGGGCTTCTTAGAGAAAAGGTAGAAGCAGCATATCAGCTGATGTGAAGCCCAGAGGGTTTGATGTGGGAGCCTCTATACTGGATCATGGCCAGGGACGCCCATCCCCCTAGGCTTGACTTGTTCCCATAGGAGACTCTGGCCCTAGGGGAACTGTCAGACCTGAAATCTGCAGGGTGGTCTTGCCCATCAGATGGGGTTGATCTGACCTGAGCACCTCTTGCTCTGCTGGACTCTCCTAGCTCCCCAGTCTGGCCACATCTGTGTGCAGGGCAGCCTCAGGTGCCCACATCACATCTCCTGCATTTGTGGACTATGCCTGACTGGTGGAGAGCTCCAATGGGGCAGCCCCCATGGCCATGCAACAGCCCTCTCACTCTCTGCCCACCACTGCAGCTTCTCCCAGGCCCACGGCCACCCCTAACATCGCTTTGTTGGTGCATATGTGCATGAGTGGGTTTTTCCTTCCCAGCCCTGCCAGCGAGCATGTGTGCATCCCCCCTGCCCCCTGCCACTGCTGCAGCATGAGTGCACTCTGCCCCCTGCCCCCATACCACCATTGCAGTTGGAGCCTTGGCATGTACAGAGCCAGCCAGCTCCCACCCCCACCAGCACCCCTTCCCTGAAACAACACTGCTGCAGGAGTGAAACTAGGCACAGAGAACAGCAGACCTTCCCCCGCCCTGAGTGACCACCCCTGCTTGCAGCACACCGAGAGCTCACACAGACCTACACCCACCAGCCTCTCATCTTTGCCCCCATGCTAACACCACCACCAACACAACTCCATGCACAGTCACCAGTAGGACCCCAAACTCCCCCAACCCCACCATATGGTGTGCTGCCTCTGCCACTGTTGTGAATGTCCACATGGTGACAGGAACCCCAGCATGTGCTAGCACCCTACCACAACTAATAAGTGTGCACCCTGCCATGCTGCCACTGCCACTGCTGCTGGCACATGATAAGGAGGCCAGATCCCACTGCCACCATGCTATGAAACACTTTGGCTGGCATATCCCATTGGAGTGTAGTGACCAGCAGTCTGGGATCACCTTGACACCCTCGGTGCAGTGGATTCCTAATCTTGAGGAGCCAGAAAACAAAGTCGGGGCTGATGCAAGTTTCCCAGAGTTAAAGCATGCATTGCAGGAGTTTGGAGCTGAGCATAGGCCCACTAAAACCTTCCAGAAAAAAAGCCAGTAGACTGAAACCCACCTTATACCACAATCAAACCTTCAAGGTCATCAAATATAATGAAAAAAAAAATCCAAAAGTCAGCAACTTCAAAGATTGAAAGAACATAAGCCCACAAAGATGAGAAAGAACCAGCACAAGAATGTTCACTACTCAAAAAGCCAGAGTGTCTTGGTTTTTTTCTCCAAACAACTGCCCTACCTCACCAGTAAGGGTTGGGAACCAGGCTGAGATGACTAAAACGACAGAAACAGAATTAGGAATATCAATAGAAACAAAGATTATTGAGATTTGGAGTATGTTGAAACCCAGTCCAAGGAAGCTAAGAATCAGAATAAAATAATAGAGAAGCTGACAGACAAAATAGCCAGTATAGAAAAGAACAGAACTCACCAGATAGAGCCAAAAAAGACATTATAAAAATTTTATAATGCAATCAGAAGTTTTGTTTGTTTGTTTGTTTGTTCGTTTGTTTTTGAGACAGGACCTCATTCTGTTGCTTAGGCAGGAGTGCTGTGGTGCAATCCTGGTTCACTGCAACCTCCACTTCCCTGGTTCAAGTGATTCTCATGCCTCAGTGTCCCAAGTAGCTGGGACCAGAGGTACGTGCCACCATGCCTGGCTAATGTTTCGTATTTTTAGTAGAGACTGGGTTTTGCCATGTCAGCCAGGCTGATTTCAAGCTCCTGGAATCAAGTGATCTCCTTGCCTCAGCCTCCCAAATTGCTGGGATTACAGGTGTGAGCCACAGCACCCAGCCTTAATCACGAGCACTAATAGTAAAATAGACTGAGTAGAAGAAAGAATCTTAGAGCTTAGAGGCTAGTTCCTGAAATAAGACAGGCAGACAAGAATAGAGAAAAAAGAATGAAAATGAACAAAAAAACCTCCAAGAAATATGGAATTATGGAAAGAGACCAAATCAATGACTCATGGTCCCTGAAAGAGATGGGGACAATGTTAGCAAATGGGAAAATATACTTCAAAATGTCATCCATGAGAACTTCCCCAACCTAACTAAAGAAGCCAACATTCAAATTCAGAAAATGTAGAGAACCCAGCAAAATATTTTGCAAGAAGATGATCCCCAAGACACGTAATCATCAGATTCTTCAAGCTCAAAATGGAAGAAAAAAATGTTAAAAGCAGCTAGAAAGAAAGGTTAGATCACCTACAAAGGGAAGCTCATCAGACTAACAGCTGACTTTGCAGCATAAACCCTACAAGCCAGAAGAGATTGGGGGCCTATATCCAACGTTTGTAAAGAAAAGAAATTCTAACCCAAAATTTTATATCCAGCCAAACTACACTTCATACTCAAAGGAGAAATAAGACCCTTTTCAGACAAGCAAATGCTGAGTATGTTTGTTACCACCAAACTTACCTTATAAGAGCTGCTGAAGGAAGCACTAAATATGGAAAGGAAAGACTGCTACCACACACTACCAAAACACTAAGGTACACAGAGCAGTGACACTATAAAGCAATCATACAAACAAGTCTGCATAATAACCACTAGCATCATGGTAACAGGATCAAATCCACACATTTCAATACTAACCTTGAATGTAAATTGGCTAAATGCTTCAATGAAAGGCATAGAGTGGCAAGCTGGATAAAGACCCAAGATTCATTGTTATGCTGTCTTTGAGAGACCTGTCTTACAAGCAATCACACCCATAGGCTCAAAATAAAAAAAATGGAAAAAAAATCTACCAAGCAAGTGGAAATCAGAAAAAACAGTGGTTGCAATTCTAATTTCAGAAAAAAAAAAACAGACTTTAAACCAACAAAGATCAAAAAAGACAAATAAGGGCATTACATAATGGTAAAAGTTTCAATTCAATAAGAAGACCTAACTATTCTAAATATATGTGCACCCAATACAGGAGCACCCAGTTTCATAAAGCAAGTTTTTAGAGACCTTCAAAGAGACTTAGACTTCTACACAAGAATAGTGGGGGACTTCAACATCTCACAGACAGTATTAGGTCAATGAAGCAGAAAATCAACAAGATATTCTGGATGTGAACTCAGCACTGGATCAAATAAACCTGATAAACATCTACAGAACTCTCCACCTCGAAACAACAGAATATACATTATTTTCACTGCCATGTGGCATATGGGATACTCTAAAAATGAACCACATAATAAGACACAAAACACTCCTCAGCAAAGCAAAAGAACTACAATTATAACAACCACTCTCTTTGACCATAGCTCAATAAAATTAGAGACCAAGACTAAGAAAATTGCTTAAAATTATACAATTACATGGAAGTTGAATATCCTGCTCCTAAATAGTTTTTGGGTAAATAATGAAATTAAGGTAGGAATCAAGAAGGTCTTTGAAACTAATGAGAACAAAGATACAACATACCAGACCCTCTGAGACACAGCTAAGACAGTGATAAGAGGGAAACTTACAGCACTAAATGCCTATGTCAAAAAGAAAAATCTTCATTTACTAGCCTAACATCACAACTAAAAGAACTAAAGAACCAGGAGCAAAACAACCCCAAACCTAGCAGAACACAAGAAATAATCAAAATCTGAGTTGAACTGAAGGAGACTGAAACATGAAAAAACATTCAAAAGTTCAACAAGTCCAGGAGTTGTTTTTTAAAAAAAATTAATCAAATAGATAGACCACTAGCTAAACTAATAAAGAAGAAAATGGAGATAATCCAAATAAACACAATTAGAAATGACAAAGGGGATATTACCACTGACCCCACAGAAATACAAATAATTATTAGAGAATATTATGAGCACTTCTATGCACACAAAATAGAAAATCTAGAAGAACTGGATAATTCCTGGACACTTATACCCTCCCAAGAATGAACCAGGAAGAAATCGAATCCCTGAACAGACCAGTAATGAGAAGCAGGAACTCCTCACTAATTTATTCTATGAAGCCAGCATCATACTCATACCAAAACCTAGCAGAGACACAACAAAAAAAGAAAACTTCAGGCCAATCCCCTTGGTGAATACTGATGCAAAAATCCTCAACAAATGACAGGCAAATTGAATCTAGCAGCACATCAAAAAGCTTATCAGCCAGGCACAGTGCCCCATGCCTGTAATCTGAGCGTGTTAGGAGGCTAAGGTAGGTGGATAGAATTTGAGACCAGCCTGGAAAACATGGCAAAACCCCACCTATACAAAAAATAAACAAATTAGCCAGCCATGATTGTGCATTACTGTAGTCCCAGCTTCCTGGGAGGCTGAGGTGGGAGGATTGCTTGAGCCTTGGAGGTTGGGACTACAGTGAGCCAAGATTATGCCACTGCACTCCACCCTGTGCAAAAGAGTGAGACCCTGTCTCAAAATAAAAAATAAAAAAACCTAACCCACCATAATTAAGTAGGCTTCATTCCTGGAATTTTAAGTTTAGTTCAACATAGGAAAATAAATGTGATGATTCATCACATAAACAGAACTAAAGACAAAAACCACATGATTATCTCAATAGATGCAGAAAAGGCTCTTGAATATAATTCAACACCCCATTTATGCTAAAACATGTCAATAAACTAGGTATTGAAGGAACATACCTTAAAGTAATACAAACCATCTATGACAAACCCAGAGCCAACAACATACTGGCAAAAGCTGGAAGCATTCCTCTTGAAAACCAGCACAAGTCAAGGATGTCCTCTCTTGCCACTTCTATTCAACACAGTACTGGAAGTGCTGGCCAGAACCATCAGTCAAGAGAAAGAAATAAAGAATATCCAAATAGGCAGAAAGGAAGTCAAACTATCCCTGTTGGCAGATTACATGATCCTATATCTAGAAAAATCCATAGTCTTGGACCAAAAGCTCCTTAAGGTGATAAACAACATCAGCAGAATCTCAGAATACAAAATCAATGTACAAAAATCAGTAGCATTTCTATTCACCAACAGCAGGCAAGCCGAGAGCCAAATCAGGGACATAATCACATTCTCAATTGCCACATAAGAAATAAAATACTTATGAATACAGCCAACAAGGAAAGTAAAAGAGCTCTACAAAAAGAACTACAAAACACTATTAAAGAAATCAGAGATGGTACAAACAAATGGAAAATCATGCCATACTCATGGATAGGAAGAATCAATATCATTAAAATGGCCATAATGCCCAAAGCAATTTACAGATTCAATGCTATTCCTATCAAACAACCAATTACATTCTTCATAAAACTAGAAAAAAACCTAGTTAAAAATTCACATGGAACCAAAAAAGAGCAGAATAGCCAAAGCCATCCTAAGCAATAAGAACATACATGAAGGTATCACACTACCCAACTTCAAACTATACTACAGAGCTACAGTAAGCAAAATAGCATAGCACTGGTTAAGAAAAAAAAAATGACACATAGACCAATGGAACAGAGTAGAGAGCTTGAGCTCAGAAATAAGGCCCCACACCTACAACCATCTGATCTTTGACAAAGCTGACAAAAACAAGCAATGTGGAAAGGATTCCTTATTCGATAAATGATGCTAGCATAACTGGCTAGTCATATGCAGAAGATTGAAACTAGACCCCTTAACACCATATGCAAAAGCCAAATCAAAATGAATTAAAGACTTCACTATAAAAACCCTGGAGGACAACCTAGGCGATACTGTTCTGCACATAGGAATGAGCAAAGATTTCATGATGAAGCTGCTAAAAGCAACTGCAACAAAAGCAAAAATTGACAAATGGAATCTAATTACACTTAAGAGCTTCTGCACAGTGAAAGAAACTATCAAAAGAGTAAACAGGCAACCTACAGAGTGGGGGAAAAAAATTGTAAACTGTGCATCTGAAAAAAGTCTAATATCCAGCATCTATAAAGGACTTAAACAAATTTACTAGCAAAAACCCAACTGTATTAAAAAGTGGGCAAAGGATATGAACATATACTTTTCAAAAGAAGACATGCATACACTCTGTGCAAAAATCAACTCAAAATGAATAAAAGAGCTAAATATAAAACTTGAAACCACCATACTCCTACAAGAAAACACAGGGGAAAAGTTCCTTGGCATTGGCCTTGGCAATGATTTTTAGATGTGACACCAAAGCTCAGGCTACAGAAACAAAAATATATAAATGGCACTACATCAAACTAAAAAGTTTCTGCACAGCAAAGGAAACAATTAATAAAATTAAAACGCAGCCTATGAGCTGGGAATAAATCACTGCAACTGCACATTTGATAAAGGATTAATACCCAAAATTTATAAAGAACTCAACAACTCAATAGAATAAAAATGAATAGCACAATTGAAATATGTGCAAAGGACCTGAGAAGATGTTTCTCTAAAGAAGACATAAAAATGGGCAACAGGTATTTGAAGAGATACTCAACATCACTAATCATAAAAGAAGTATAAATTAAAACCAAGACGAGATTTGACCTTACATACGTAAGGATGAATATTACCAAAAAACAAGAAATAACAAATGTTGGTGAGGGTGTTGAGAAAAACAGAACCCTTGCACACTACTGGTGGATGTGTATATCGGTATAGCAATTATGTAAAACAGTATAGAATTTCCTAAAGAAATTAAAAATAGAGCTACCATATGACCTAGCAATTCCTATTCTGGTTATATACCTAAAGGAGATGAAATCACTACCCAGTAAAGATATCTGCACTCCCACAATCATTGCAGCATTATTCGCCATAGTCGAGATATGGAAACAACTAAAGTGATTATCAGTGGATGAATGGATGACGAAAATGTGGTATATATATATAATGGAATATTATTCAGCCTTTAAAGAGGATATTCTGCCATTTGCCACAACCTAGACAGATCTGGAGGACATTATGCTAAGTGAAATAAGCTAGACACAGAAAGAAGAATATTGCGTGATCTCATTTATTACATATAATAAAAACAAAGAGCTCAAACACAGAGAAATGAGAATAAAATAGTGGTTATCATGGGGAATGGGAGGAGAGGAAGTGGGGAGATGTTGGTCATTCATACAAGCAGCAAATAGGTAGGATGAACAAGTCTAGAAATCTAACGTGAAATGTGAAGATTAAAGTTAATAAAATTGTATTTTCCACCCATCAACCCGTCATCTACATTAGGTACTTCTCCTAATGCTATCCCTCTCCTAACCCCCCACCCCCCAGTAGGCGCTGGTATTTGATGTTCCACTCCCTGTGTCCATGTGTTCTCATTGTTCAACTCCCATTTACAAGTGAGAACATGCAGTATTTGGTGTTCTGTTACTGTGTTAGTTTGCTGAGAATGATGGTTTCCAGCTTCATCCATGTCCCTGCAAAGGACATGAACTCATACTTTTTTATGTCTGGATAGTATTCCATGGTGTATATGTACCACATTTTCTTTATCCAGTCTATCATTGATGGGCAATTGGGTTGGTTCCAAGTCTTTGCTATTGTGAACAGTGCCTCAATAAACATACATGTGCATGTGTCTTTATAGCAGAATGATTTATGATCCTCTGGGTATATACCCAGTAATGGGATTGCTGGGTCAAATGGTATTTCCGCTTCTAGATCCTTGAGGAATCGCCACCCTGTCTTCCACAATGGTTGAACTAATTTACACTCCCACCAACAGTGTAAAAGAGTTTCTATTTCTCCACATCCTCTCCAGCATCTGTTGCTTCCTGACTTTTTAATGATTGCCATTCTAACTGGTGTGAGATGGTATCTCATTGTGGTTTTGATTTGTATTTCTCTAATGATCAGTGATGATGAGCTTTTTTTCATATGTTTGTTGGCCGTTCTTTTCAGAAGTGTCTGTTCATAACCCTCACTCACTTTTTGATGGTACAGCAAACCACCATGGCACGTGTATACCTATGTAACAAACCTGCCTGTTCTGCACATGTATCCCAGAACCTAAAGTACAATTAAAAAAAGAAAGAAAAAAATGTATTCCATTTGGGATTTTTATTAAATAACTAGATTTTTAGCTACCCTTGTCACAAAAAGTAACTATGTGAGATGATAGCTATGTCAATCCGATTCATTATAGAAACCATTGTACTAGCCACAAGTATCTATGTGGATCTATGTGACTATATGTATCCCATGACATCACGTTGTAAACCTCAAATATACACAATAGAATTGTTTAAGTTGTGAGGAAGAGTTGATTGAACTCGTGGATCTGGCTGGCCTCTCTTTTGTTTTTCATTTAAACTAATTTGAGCTATGTTTCCATCACTAGCGAAAGAGTCTTGGTACTCAGAACATCACTAAGGTAACCCAAGTTTGTGAGTCTTCCTAAGGCCAAGAATAATTCCCCTGAAGGAGATATACCGGCAGAGAAAAGTACAGTTGTGTAGGAATAAATTACACCAAATAATTGTGCTAACCCTTTTACCTCCTTTGAGAGTCAAGCCTCTAAAAAACCTTTCCCTAAATTGGTGAGCTAGAATTTAATCCATCTCTTTATGGATGGAATGTCTCATCTGGATTCTAAAATTTTGGAGGTAGAATAAAGAGATGTAGCCAAAGCAAAAAGAAGGAGGCAACTTGGGATTTTCAAAGGCTACGTGAAACTACTGTGTTTGTTGGAAGAAGCAACTATTTTGCCTCAATGCAATGCTCAGTGAATTTAACTTCATCTACTATGGCTTCAGCATTCAAAAACATGTAAACACAATTTTGTAAATATATTGGCATTTTTTACACCTCTAGTAAGATACACAATTGGAAATTTTATAGGATTTTTTAGGAATCTCATTTGTAATATGTAAGGTATTTTTTAGAATGATTTCATTATATTTGATTGATGAAAAATGGAAAATTTCTGTTTCTCTATTGAATTGCATATTATTTGCAAATTGTTTTTTGTTTATATGTCTAATAGTTTCAAGGAGGTTATCGTATATAGACACAATCCCATAATATGTATACATAAATAATATATATACAGATATGTGTATGTGTGCATGTTTGTGCATGCATACACATTCATTTATCTTTCATGTCAACTAATAGGTGCTTACTAAATATCTTTTTCAAGGATAGAGGTAGAGCTTCATAAATTGTGAATATGTTAATGCTAAATGTACAGTCTAATTCAATGGATTTCGATAGGAAAATTGCTATGTTCAAAACCATGTGATCCAACCTCTTTTAAAAAACATGAAAATAAAAAAGATACATATTCTTTTCCCCAAGGAGCATAGAATCTAGGTATTGAAAAGCAAAAGACAGAAAGATGGACAAGTAAATATGACACCGGGTTAATAAGAGCAGCAGGAACATAACAAATTGCTATAACCATTCAGGCCAATTCAGATTAGGGGATACCACGGAAGCTTCAGTAAAGACGATAGCTCAATATCTGAGCTAAATATTGAAGGTGGTTAGTGCTTTACCACTGGAAATCTTAATCCAGGTAAAGAAAAAAGTATAGCCAAAGGACTCAAGGCAGAAAAGTATGGTTGCTAGAGAGGAAAAGTGGTTACTGTAAAGGAGAATTAAAGTTAGCAATGGGAGATAGAGCTAGAATTTTGAGGTCTTTGGAAATTTTGCCAAGACAAACTCCAAGTTGTTGTAAAATAACAGCTCTAGAAAAGTGGAAATCAACGTTTGAAAATGCTTCTAATATCTCACGTGTTTTGTATTTGAGCTGCAATGACTTTGGGGCATGTGTTCATAGTCACTAGGGATATGAAAGTTTGGAGAGTCAAAGCAAAAGTCATTTTCTGCCTTAGGGGTGTTTAGGTCTATGTTCAGCTCGGTTAATTTAAGTGCTTAACTTTTACTGGTTCACTTAGTAGAAGTTGCTGTTAGAAAAAAAAAAAAACACTAAATCTCAATTATTATATGACCTTTTGGGAATTTAAAAGACAGTCTTGTCACTGGGTTCAAAAGCATCCCTTGCCCTTTTAGGAAACTTTTTCTTCATAGAAGGAAAGGCTCCCCTCTCTTTATTCACAGTTGTGTGTTCTCTAATAAGTGTGCCTTTTCCTTTTGGGCTGACCTGCTTTTACTTCAGTGCATGTTGTTTTCAAAGAGCCATTTGATGTACAAGAAATCTTTTGCTTAAAAATAAAAAGGGAATCTGGAAGAGTGAGATAGAAACAAAAGAATGGAGGAAAAGAAAAAAATTGCTTTCTGGTGTTTGTTTTTGTATTGGTGGGTGGGTAGATAGATAAATATGGAGCAGAATTTGCACTAAAATAATCTACCTTCCAGCAAATTGCAAACTTTATATATTCATTATTTCATTCTTCCTTAATTCTGTTCCTCGCTTTGACCAAATGAGAAGGACATAAACAGAAAAATTCCAAAGAAAGTGTTTTTTGAAATGAAACAAGAGAGGAAGAGAAATTACTTCTTCAATGTTCATTTATAGAATTCAAACTCTTTCATCTGAACTTTGAAAATCCCCAGGTATAGGTCTTTGCCTCACCCAAGCATATTTCTTTTATTTTGCTCTCTGAATCTCAGCCACCTTGATTTCTGGGATCTCTGCTCCAGCAGAGTTGATGTATTTATTGTTGCATATGTGCAACTTGCTTTTGTTTTTATCATGGCTATTGTAGGAATCATTCTCATCATCAAAACTATGCTCTCTATTCTTTTCTATGTGCCCATCTGATTTATATACTCAAGATCAGTCTTAACTAGGAGATTTTCCTTATTTTACTTTGTCTAAATAAACCTTTATTTTTTTCTCAAACAGAATTGATAAATTTTGGATTTCACTTTCTATATATTATAAAGTATATTAAGTATATGCTATTTACATTCTGTATTCATTTTATTTCTTCCATTAGATAATACATTCTTCAAGGGCACAAACAATGTTATATTCCTCTCCAATCTCTTTTTCTTGGCCCCTATTAGTTCTTAACGTGTCCATTTGAATTTGTGTCCTTCCATGCTATAAAAAAGGAAAAAAAAAGACTGGTATGTGTGTGCATGCACACATACACACAGACGCACACATGTACACATACCATATGAAAGAATGTCCAAAAGCTCATAGAAAAAATAGAATTAAAAGATAAAAGTTAAAAAAATATATGGTTCATTTACCAACATAAGCTTCAACGACTTTGAAACACTTTTGTAACTGATAATACCAGCCTTTAGTCCATCCCTAAAGAACTGAGGGTACTGGAAATTAATCCACATTAATACAATTATTTTACATTATTAAGTGATGCAAAATAGGTTCCCTTTAAATATTTTTTAAATTAGGAAACAGAAAGAACCAAATCAGTGCTGTAAGGTGGATGACTAATAATTTCCCCTTGAAACTCTCACAAAATTGCACTTGTTTGAGGAGAGGAGTGAGAAGGAGCATTGCTGTGATGGAGAAGGATTCTCTAGGGAAGTTTTCCCAGATGTTTTTCTGCTGAAGCTTTAGCTGATTTTCTCAAAACACTCTCATAAAAAGCAGATGGTTTTGTTCTTTGATGTTCTCTTTCTCCAGAAAGTCAACAAGCAAAATTCCTTGAGCATCCCAAAAAACTATTGCCATGCCCTTTGCTCTTGACCAGTCTGCTTTTGCTTTTACTGGACCACTTTCTCCTCTTGGTAGCTATTGCTTTGATTGTGCTTTGTCTTTAGGATCATACCAGAAAAACCATGTTTTGTCTCCTGTTACAATTCTTCAAGGAAGTGCTTCAGGATCTCCATTTTACTTGTTTAAAAACTCCATTGAAAGCTCTACTCTTGTCTGCAGCTGGTCTGGATGCAAAAGTTTTGGCACCCAGCAAGTGAAAAGTTTGCTCAGTTTTAATTTTTTAGTCAGAATTGTGTAAGCTGAACCAGTTGAGATGTCTATTAAGTTTTCATCATTTCTGCTGTTAGCCATCAGTCTTCTTCAACTAGGGCACAAACAATATGAATTTTTTCCTCACAAATTGATGTCAATGATCTGCCACTATGGGCTTCATCTTTGACACCATCTTGTCCCTGCTTAAAACAAGTTATCTGGCCGGGTGTGGTGGCTCATGCCTGTAATCCCAGCACTTTGGAAGGCCGAGGTGGGTGGATCACTTGAGGTCAGGAGTTCGAGACCAGCCTAGCCAACATGGTGAAACTCTCTACTAAAAATACAAAAAAAAAAAAATTAGGTGGGCATGGTGGCAGGCATCTGTAATCCCAGCTACTTGGGAGGCTGAGGCAAGAGAATTGAACCCAGGATGCAGTGAGCCGAGATCACACCATTGCACTCCAGCCTGGGCAACAAGAGTGAAACTCCATCTCAAAACAAACACACAAACAAGAAAACCCACAAAAACAAACAAACAAAAAACAAGTTATCCATTTATAAACTGCTGATTTCTTTGTGGGCATTGTCCCCATAAACTTTTCATAAAGCATCAATGATTTCATCAGTCTGCCACTGAAGTGTCGATGTAAACTCAATGTTTCTGTCCTTGCTTAAATTTGAACAGAATTCATGTGGCTCTGATAAGGGCTCTTTTCAAACTGAGTTCTTATTTTTTTTCTTGCCTCAAAGTAAATCCTGTTCAGACATGTTACATGTTATACCAAGGTACGATGAGTTTATTTTGGTGCAAAAAATGTTGAAGTCCATGAGTAGTTTTCTCATAATATGCATTTTCCATGAGCATTTCGAACTTCCATATATATTAAGGCTTAGACTTAACCAGACATAATTTACATACACAAGTAAACACAGATCACTGTGCTTACACCAAACCTTTATTTTCTACATGCTTTTAAATTATTTGCTTAGCATATAAACTTTATACATTGTTCTATTACAAAATTTTAGCAAGGAGTCACTTATATAGACATGTATATTTCCCACCAAGGATAGCAAATAAATCACTCCTTCCACCGCTCTGCTTATTGCTGATCAAACACTGCACTTTTTGCCAATGGACTTAGGGGAAGCTTCAGAATCATTGTCAATACGGCAAAGTATATTACAGGCAGTCACTAGCAGTAAATTGACATTCACTTGAGAATAAAATTTGTTTCTAATTTTTGTAAAACTGTAGGTTTGCTGAGGACAACATCATGTGTTTTATTTACTATATCATCATGAATTATACTTGGCTACATATGAGAGAAACCTATAAGAGAGACTTAAGCAATGAGAAGCTTACTTTTCAGACAACAAAATCTGGAATCCAGACATAATCTAGCTACCTGAGGAAGCAACAAACCAGGCTATTTTGATCTATCTGCTTAGCTATCCTTGCTTTCTATTCTTATCATCATAATGTGGGTGTTATAGCTCCCTTCATTGCATCCCATTGCTAGGAAGGAAGAATGGGGAAAGGAAAAAAGACAAAGAAAGGCATGTGTCTGCCAAATATGAACTTTCTAAACAGAAAACTGATAATTTCACAGGCAGATTCATTCTGAAGATATTCGCTTATATACTACCAGCCAAAATTATATCATACAGCCAAATCTGGTTTGCTAGATATAGCCCTAAACAAGTTCTGTTTTCTACTAGTGGGAGAAAAAATAAGGAAAAGTCTATATTTGGTGGTAACCAGTAGATGGTTCCACAATGCTGAGCTTTTAATACACAGCATAGCACCTGACGCAGAGTACACACTCAATAAGAATATAATGAATGAATTAATAAGTGAGTTATTGAAAAGTTATAACAATTACATTACATTTAACACTGAGCCTTTAACTGCCTCCACTGATGGTATCTCATACACCAACAAAAGATATCAAATAATAAGTATGTAGAATGTTATTTAAGACTTTATTTTTAGTACACAGAGAGCAGTAATACACATGATTAGGCATTTTTAAAAGCTTTATAAATGATAATAATGGTAACTATTCCAAAATAAATATTTGGGTTTTTTTCTTCAATCTTATATCACTTGCTCTAAGCCATATCTATCTAGGTAAAAGACCATGCTTTATTCTTCACAGAAGTATTTCAAACTTCTATACTGATCACTTATACCTGAGGAAAGGACACTCACTATCTAAATGTGAAAGGATTATTTGCTGTTGCTTAGAGAAGACAGGTGTAAACCTATTTGCTAATATGACACATCAAGATTCTTCAGTCTTGATCAATTAGATTTTCTCTTTGTAACTAGGGATTTCACCCACTGAAGAAAACTGTATTCCTATTATTGAGAACAGATTTGTGTAATTTAGTTTATTCTTTTATAAATTTATTAAGAAAAGGACATTTTAAAAAGTAAAATTTAAATAAGCATTTTGTTTAAAAAAATACAGAAAATTTGACAAACACACATGCACATATTCACAACAAAAAACCTTAGAGTCAGAGGTAAATAAAAAATCTGTTGAAACGGGTCTTAAAGGATAACCTCAAATCATTTTTTTTTTGTACAACAATAAGAATAGTCAACGAATATGGAATTTACTGGGTTCCAGGCACTGTTTCAAGTTCCTTAAATATATCACCTCATTTAACCTATATATCCTGTGGGGTAAGTACTATTGTCATCACCACCTTCCAGCTGAAGAACTAAGACTTACATCACGTGCCCATCTGCCAGATGATAAGCTTGGGTGTAAACCCAGTGTCCAGTTCTGGAATCATGGCTCTTAATCACAAAATTGTACCCTGGATACAAAGTCTTGGGGCATCATACTTGAGAAGAGCCATGTACACTGAATAATTACTAATATTGTATGACAGAAAGAATAAGACTAAGTGAGAAGAAAACAAGTCAGAATCAACAATAACAGGTGTTAGAGGTAGACTTTTTCCAAAGGAGTATCATAAAGGATGTTTTGATTTCTAGAAGGTAGGAACACAGAAATTATTTTAATAACCTTTGCAAGTATGTAGTATCTACACTTGCCATCAAGCAGTCACCAATCCCACTTAATGCAAAATGAAAACTGGTCTCCCTTCCAGCAGATAAGTTTATAAAACTTGAAAACACTATCTTTTGAATTCTAAGAGCAAGTAAAGGGTTAGAATGTTAAAAATAAATAATTTAGGGCAGCACTGAAAGAGTATGTATGCTGATATTATGAAAGAATAATATAAAAGGGTCTTAAGCAGTCATATCCCAGCTCAGAAGTTCTAACCTCAGTTATTTCACCCCCAGGTAGAAGAGCAAGGGAAATGTCTTTACCATCCTGCTAAGCGGTCAGCCCCTACAGCTTTCAATCTAGAGGCATGTTAGCACCTTGAGTGAGTGAGTTAGACAAATCCAGAGAAAAATCTAGGAGTGCCAGAAAAGTTCAGGCACTCCTTCCTGGCCATTAATGGTAAGGTGCTGGCATGTCATCTTCATTACCTAAAGTAGAATTGATTGACACAGGCCCTGGGTATAAGTGACAAAGGCCATTGCTCTTGTGAACTCTGATGCGTCAACTCCGCTACATAACAGCATCTTGGGCACTTAAAATAGTTTCATCATGAGGTACACCCTTCTAGACTTCCCTAGACAACATCCCTTCCTCTTTCATTGACAACTATACTGGAATTAATGGTGATTGTGGCACCTAATATGGCAATCTCTTATACTGGTTAAGGCTTTTTTTATTATAATCAAAAGAAATGGATTCTAAGATTAGAAGAATTCAAGGGACCTCAGGATTTACCTAGGAATCAGGAATTATAAGTCTACTAAGAGAAACAAGATGGTCACAAATTAGCCGGGGAGAATAAATGAAGATCCAGTTATCAAGAATCTTTTTCTCTTCAGTGACAGAAAAGGGACATCTGATTTTCCAAGGGAGAGTATATTGGAGTTTCTGTTCATGTCCAGACTGTGTTCATGGTGAGAAGAAACTTCCTTGAGGGTAAATCTGGCTGCAATTAAGAAATATTGTTGCAGGCTAGCGAGGAAGACCAACTTACGCCAGTTAATGATTTTTCTGGTTCTAGCATTGAATGTCCCACATGCCAGGAAACCCAGTCTCAGGCAAAGCAGGATGGTTGGTCCTCATAACACTAGCCTATATGCAGGTGCACACACACTCACATGCACGCACACACCTGAACACAAACATGCCAGGACCTCCTTGCTTTCCCATCTTCTCTTGGTGCTCATTGTCTCTTCACATTAAATTTCTTCATAAGGCTATATTCTCTTCTTTTCTATTCACAATGAATCCTAACAATTATAAAATCAAAAGCCTGAATCACTAGCAGTCCTCCACCTCAGGAAGAAAAAGAGAGAGAGGGCTTTCTTTCCTCAAGAGTAAAAGTAAGAAAGGCTTATCTTCAAATGAAGAGACAAAAATTGTTTTCATATTGAAGCAGGTTGAAAGTTTCTAGCCTATCATATTCAATGAAGGAAGGATCCCCAGAAAGGTAAGGAATCAGCACATATGTGCACACACATGCAACCAATCTTTATCATTAAGTGACTTCCTATTAAAAAGCTTGAAGATGGCCATATTTAAAATTATGCTGCCAATTAGAAAATGCATCATCTTTTCTGAATTTTGCATGGAATGTAATAGAGACTCCTTGAGAAGCAATTGAAACCCAATGAGTTCTATACTCATTAGTTGACTGAGATGAGAAAATGATAGACTAAAGACACACTGGCAGCAGTTTGGTAACTTGGAGGCCTCCCATGTGTAGGAACACAGGAAGTGCCTTTACCTTATTTTCCAAGTGATGATCCTAATATTAAAAAATGAAAGAAGAATTAAGACACAAACAGACTCTTCAATGGTTCTCATGACAGGATCAGATGGAGCATTGCTTCTGATGTAAAATTATGGACAATACTGAGGAGTCATGTAAAATAAAACCTGAAAAATGAGAGTCCTGGATTCGACACCAGACAGAGGTTGATGTCCTTTCATAAGTTGTCTAACTCTAAGTCAGGGGTCTTAAATCAAAAAGCCAACAGGAACCAAGTGGACAATTTAAACCACTTAAATATACCAGGATGAGGGCCAACTGGTGACTCCAAGCCTAATTTAAAAGAAAGAATTCCTACACAGCCCCTGTTGATTGTTGCCTAGGTTTAGTGTGTCAGATTTTCTGATATTTCCAGTATAATCATTAAAAAACCACATACAACCCAATTTGTAAGTCAAACCCTTTAATTTGTTAATTTACCATCTAACTCAACACTTTCAAAAATATTGTGTGCAAAAGTACACCTACAGGCTGGATCTGGCCCACAAATCCCACCTTGTTATTTCTGCTCCTAAAGCTTTGTTTTTTGTAACTTGATTAAACAGAATTGGAGGAGAAAGGAACCTGAGGTAAAATCTAGAAGCATGATCTCCAGGGGCCTCAGAGGCTCATGGAAATTGACAGGAAAGCTGGAAAGATGCACTTCACCACCAACTTCCTCTAGATACTCTCAGATGATTCCAACTACCTACGTCTGGTGGTTACAAATAATATTTATTTTTAAACAACGGTTATAGAACTGAAAAGATTTTAAGTAATGACTAATTTCAACACAATACTAAATTTTACTGTTAAAAGAGTAAGACATAAAGTTAGTGTCACACCCTGGATTATATTCCACATCTCCTGTCTATCATTCCAGTACTGTTTCTAGCTAATTTCACAAAATTGAGACCATCCATGGCCTTTCAACACCAGTCTTCTTTGAGAGATAAAGCAAGACATTATATATTGAGAGCCTATAAACTGTCAAGTGCTATGCAAATGTAATTTACTGTGATACAATGAAGAGAAAGAATGTGGCTTGATAGCTGGAACATCCTGATGGAAAAGCTTATACTAAACTTTCAGGAGAAAAACTGATTAACGAAACCTGTAAAATCATATGCTAAGTTGACCTAAAAGTCTCTGGAAATATTAACAATGACGACAATCAGAGAAAAAGAAAAAAAAACAGAGAAATTTGAAAGTAGAAATAACAAAAGGACATCTCCGTAGGACAAAACAATTAAAAATAATTGTGATTTGAAGGCAGACATACAGAAATTAAATTACTCAGACTTAAATATGAGACAAGACTCTCACAGGTTCATTTAATTCTCTATTACAGCTCTTTCAATTTCAACGACAAAATAAGACATTCCAACTCATTGCTAAGAGTCAGCCGGCAGGAGGGGAAACAACGGAGAAATGGTAAGCTCTCTTAAACAAGCTCAGGGGAGTCGAAACACATTGCAAATGAACGATTTCCTTAAAACACACATTTCTAATTCGATGAAATCACAAAGTTTTATGTTTTCTATTTTTTTTTCTGTTATGCAGCTGCACATTCTCTAAAACACAGGTGCAACAAACAAAATAAATACTTCATATTTTTCTTTTGGTGAATTTCAAACATACAAGTAAATAATTTTCCTCACAATTTATACATAAATAATTAGCACACCTATTTTTTTTTCAAGCTGGAACATGCATCTGGATTTAATTAGAAAAGCAAGAAAACAGCATCTGGAGAGGATCAGGCCAGCCTGTTCTTTATACGATTATAAACATTAAGAGAGAAAATTCTCTTTATGCTCACACTCCACCACAGAAACAAGACCTTCTAAAGGAAGTTATAAAATGTTCCACTCTGGCTAATATGACATTAATATCATTCAATGATGAGTATTATAACCCATCAAACCTCTATTATGGGTTTTTCACAATTTTCCTTTAATGCTCAGAAATTTCTTTCTCAGAAATTCAAGACTGAAATCCAATAGAGCCAAATGTCATTGGCCTATGGACTGAAAACATATCTCTCCCTCTTTTCAAGCCTGACCTTGTCCCCTGAGTCTCAGCCCTTCTCTCTGTCTCTCGAATTTCTCTTCACTAATTATATTCTTTTCCTCCTGTCACTGTTCTCCTCATCTTAATTTTTTATTATTTCTTCATATTTTTCTCAATTAAAAAAACACAATATATAATTGTTATCAAATACTTGCCATTTGAAAGAATCTCATTTCCTCCTCCTTTGTCCTACCACCCTCTTTCTCTTCTCTTTCATGGACACACTTCCAGAAAGATTGGTTAACACTCAATGTCTTTGCTTTCTTACCTTCTGTCCTTAACCAATCATATCTGACCTCTACTGTCATCAAGTCACAGAGAATTCCCCTAATATCACTAATGATCTATGTATTTGTCAAATTCAACAGGTTGTTTTCTCCATTTCTTAACCTCTTGGTGCCATTTGGCATGGTTTTTTATTTTATAATCTTGAGATAACACAACTTTATTCTGATTTTCCTTCCATGTGTCTTTCTATATTCTTTTTCTCACATAGCCCTTAAATGTTGATATTTCTTACTATTTCATCATTAGCTCTCTGCTCTTTTGACTTTACGTACATTTCTGGGTCACAGCTATATTTTCATAGGTTGTTAACTCTATAAATTTTTTTCTAACTTATATCTCAACTTCTAACTAGGTATCTTCAATTGGAGACATCTGAATATTTCTAAAACTTTCTTACCCATTGAAAGCTCATCTTCCTTTCTCTCTATTCCCTCTTTTTTAATAAGTAATAGAATGGAGAAAGTATCGCCACACATTTTTCTCAAGACAGCAGTATGGCCATTACTATAGATTCTTCATCTTCCTCACATTCACATTTATCCATTGATATCAATATTTTCTACCTATCCTTGTTTCTGTCCCTTCTCCAGTTAATTATCTTCACGATGCCAATCATGTACATTGAAACAAGTCACTTCTTATCTTTAGATCCTTCAGTGGATCACCTTATATTTGCAGAAACAAGTCCAAACTCCTTGCCATTTCATAAAAGGCCCTTCAGAATGAGGCACCCACCCACTTTGCAAGGTAAATACTACCAAGTTCTCCCACAGGTACCCTAAAATTCGAATCAAATGAGTTATTTGAAGGCTCCTGACAATAGCATGATCTCCTATGCCTCTGAGTTTAAATATTCTTTCTTGCTGGTGGACCGTTTTAAACCCCTTTCTTATCTGTGTCTTCTCCAGTACTCAGCTCAAGGTCAGTCACCTCATGGGAGTATATTTTGATGTCCATTCCCCCCGCCCCTCCTCCCGCAATTTGGTCCTCTCTTGTCACCTTCTAGCATTAGAGTTTCTCATAATCATCCTCACAGCAGTTATTAAAAGTCCTTTTATGAATCCCCACTTCTGAGATCCTCAAAGCTGGTTTAGTTGCTATTCTTGTTCAAGACCTGGTTATCTATCTCTTTCTTTGAATGTATGAGCTACTTGGTTTCCTTGCAATAAATTTAACTTTGCATAAGATAGGTGAATAGCTGAAGCTGTGTAGTATGACTGCACGAAGGCACTAATGTTATTAGTTATTCAACCTCTTTAAGGTTTAATTATGAGATAATTAGCCCAGCTCCTGGGACACAGTCACTGCCCAATAGATGAGATCCCTGCCCTTCTCCAGGCAGAGCACTTAGTATACTAATCACATTGCATCTCATTATAGATTCCATTGCCTGCTTCCTTCCCTGTACTCTGAGCTCCTAGTTTCTAATGATACTTGTTAAATAGCACATACTTAGTAAATGTTTGATGAGGAAAAAAAAATACTTGGTGTTCATGTGTTTTTGCCTCTCCTGAATCTATATCCCTCTCTTTCTTGAAAACTTTCTAAATTATCTTTGGAAAATCATCTCTCTCTGATTCTTAGTAAATGTGGCTTGATGACACACTTCATGCCCCAGAGATGAGTAATGAATGGGTTAAGCTTACCAAGTATCTTATTTCCCTGGTTGCAATGATTGACTCATAGAGCAACACATAACTGAAATAAAGCTAATAAGACGCAAGGAGACATTTATCACAAAATCCTGGGATAATTTGCTTCCATAATTATCCTCCCTGGGTACTATTCCTCCCTGGGTATAGTACTGTAAAATGTGAAATTTGGAATTCGAAATTTATTTTGTTAACATCAATCAAGGTATCCAAAACTGTTAGGAGTACTTGAGGCCAGGCAAAGAGATGAAGAGAAATGGGGCTATTTCTGAAATCTTTAGTCCTCTGAGATCAAGTCTCCCTTAAATCACGACAGTGTATTAACTTTTCAGTTATATGAGCTGATGGATTTTTTTTGTCATTTAAACCACATTTAATTTTTTCCTCTTATTTGCAACATAAAGAGTTGTAACAGATAGGTTATTTTAATCAATTTACTAGCTCTGTGTTTTCTGGCAAAAAACATTTTCACTAGTCATGTCTCTAGCTTCAGCAAATCATTAAACTCTGAGTCTGCGTTTCTGCACTAATTTCTTCACTGGCCTATATCTGACTTATACACATAACATTTGAGTAAAAGCTCACTCCATTATATTGATATTTAGAGGCACGTTGCTTCTTTCATATGGTGTTACTTTAATGCACTTTTTTCTTCTCTTTACAGGATCACTATTTCTAGAGACGAAAGGTTTCTTGGAGATTATCATATTCAATTAAGTCATTTAGTATACAAGAAAACTGAAGCCCAAAAGGTTAAGCAATTTTTCCAAAGCCATACAAAATACGTCAGTTAAAATAAACTCTATGACCATATTTACACTAACTAATCAGTTGTTTGGCTTCATTAAACTGGTCATTTCTCACAAACAACTAATTTATTTTCTCTATATGCATACAAAGATCATGACATATATTCTATCCAGGTGTGATGGTTAATACCGACTGTCAACTTGATTGGATTGAAGGATACAAAGTATTGATCCTGGGTGTGTCTGTGAGGGTGTTGCCAAATGAAATAAACATTTGAGTCAGTGGGCTCCAGAAAGCAGACCCACTGTTAATCTGGTGGGCACAATCTGATCAGCCACCAGTGAATATAAAGCAGGCAGAAAAATGTGAAAAGGGAGAGACCGGCCTAGCCTCCCAGCCTACACCTTTCTCCTGTGCTGGATGCTTCCTTCCCTGGAACATCAGACTCCAAAGTCCTTCAGTTTTGGGACTTGAACTGGCTCTCCTTGCTCCTCAGCTTGCAGACAGCCTATTATGGGACGTTGTGATCATGTAAGTTAATAGTTAATAAACTCATATATATATATATATATATAAACACACGCACATATATACACACATATATATACACACACTATATATATATGTACAGACACATATATATATGTATATATATATTCCTATTAGTTCTGTCCCCCTAGAGAAACTTGACTAATACACTAGGAATCTCCTGTGCACAATTTTAAGGAAACTAAAGCAACACTTAAGTAACAAATAAGTTATAAAGTAACATTATCTGTTACAAGATAGGTATGAGCAAACACCGTAACATTTGGAAGAGTTGAGAATTCCTCCTAACTCTTTATTCAGTCATTCATTTATTTATCTAACAAACGTGTTTATTGAGGATTGATTGAATAAGCCTGTGTTTCAGACTCCCAGTTATTAAATAATTTCTATGGATCTGGTTAAAATCTAACCATATCTTTAAAAACAGGTTGAATTTTTATTTAAGTAAGCAAGACTCAAAGGCATTCTTAGGAAACAGGATCTATGTCAGCAAAGACTCAAGAGAGGAAAAAATAATCAGTTAGAGAAAACGTATAGTACAAAAGGAAGCTGAGCCAAGTGATGAAGACCTAGAAATAGTGAGAGAGGCATTCAAGGTTTCCAGCATGTTGCCAGCATGGTTGGACAGGGGTGCCATAGCTGGGTGTCTTAAGCATTATTGTGACCCTAGGTAAAGAGGATTTACTACTGAGTGTGTGCCATGTACCACTCAGCCAGATCCTTCTCATGTAACATCTCATAAATACAGCTGTACTGTGAAATAAGCATATATTCAATGTATGAATTAAGAAATCAAACCTCAGTGGGATAAAAGAAGCATCCAAGAAAGTTCGAACTATTCTAAATGCTCAAACTGTTACTCAACTCAGATATGGCAAAGGAAGCCTAGGTACTGACCAATCCTTTTTAACAAAAGAGTTAGTCATGGAGGACAGGGCCTCTCATCATTGAAGAGGAAGATGAGACTTTCCTGTGACCCGAAGTGTGATTGAATTGACGATATTGATGAGTTGATGCTTTCATGCAAATTAGACTGTATGTACTAGATATTGTGCCACTGAGACCCATTTTGGCCCATTCAATAGCAGTGTCTATATTTCTTCTGTCATTCACTGAGAGTGCTGGCTAATATTTTTTCAGGAAATATTGAACACTACTGTGTCAAGGGTACCATCAATTCGAGCCTTAATCATCATTATGTAAGACTGCTTGTCATTTTAGAAACCATTTCATATTTATTGCCTTTTCATGAAGGTGATGCTAGAATGACTCCTTGATAACTGATCTGCAAAGAACATTGGCCAAGAAGAACCTGGTCACCACAGACTTCAGAAAGGCAAGCATTCTGTGCCTCAATTCAACGAAAATTACAAGATGAGATTTTCCATTATTTAAAGAGGTAAACATGTCAGGAAATCTATGTATACAAAAATATATATTTACAATGGTAGTCGCCAGTGCTATAATATACTGAATTTACATCCCTGTTTTTAAAACCTGTTGAGAGAAATGTACTGTGAGAAACAAAAACTGCATACATAAACCTTTGGAGGATATGATTGCACTCACACAACAGAAATTAACACTGATCTCCTTTATATCAACCCATAAATGTGGCTGTAATTATTCTGCCAAATTAACTGTGGCCTTCCCACATTCTCAACTATTCCTTCCTCACTTTACAATTCAGTCTTACTTATAATGTTAAAAAATAGTATCAACTTTAGCATTCTAAAAGACAAAACTCTTTTAAATCCTAAAGTCTGCATGAAAATTTTTGAAAATGTTTTGCTTCAAAGTTTGAATTCAACTCTTGTCTCCCAACAAGAAAAATACATCTTAATACTTAAAGATAAATAATAAAAATATTTTATACTTCCCTCCACATAACAGAGGCTGCTTGAGCAGAAGGCTCTCTAATTGCTTTGACAATTAAAAACATACAAATACCAAGCTGCGGAAAGAAGATTATCTAAGTCCAGTAATTTGCTGTTCTACTTAGCAGACAGATTGCTTAAGGGCATGTCATAAGAACATACAATTTGTTGCATAATGGTAGTGACATTTTCAGTCATTATTACTGCTATAGATTAAAGTCAACCACATGTGTTATGTTAAATGCTAATATGGTGATGGTCTGAATTTTGAAGATACATTTAAACAAGAACTGTTAAAATTATCATGAGGAAATTCCATTTTGCCCCTTATTTTAATAACAACCAATTTTAGTTCACAAGCCAAGCTTAACATTTCGTAGGCACTAACCTGGGGTTTACTTCCCACTGACAGTTAATATAAAATGTTTTCATTTCCTATTTCTTGAACATCCATATTATTGTACCATTAATATATGCTAAGCTTTAGAGGATATGACAATATAACATTTTTGGTAATTCTCCAAATAAAAATTGTAGAAATGTTGATGATTTTTTTCTATCATCTTTGCCAATGATTGCCATCTTTACCAATAATCTCTAGGATTATTGTTTAATAGAGAAGACCATTAACATAATAAAATATTTTGGGTTCGATTGCATTTATTGTGATATAATCCATAAAATAATGAGGAAGATAATTAACATCTGTCTATCGAAGGGTAGAATAATGATAACTAACATCTGTTAATTCTTTACCATAAGTTAAACACTGTACTGAGGGCTTTATGTTAATCACCTCTCTTAAACCTCAACACAACCATATGAGGTACTATTATTGTCCTCATTTTATAGGAGAGGTAATATGTCAATATCACACAGATATTATGTACAGAAATGTGATTCAGCCAACATTAATCCACTTATACTATGTCAAAGGTAACATGCACATATTCATTCAGCCAACAAATATTAATTGAACACGTTTTGTGTTCTGCACAGAAACTTTGCTGTCACTGTACCAGGTACTAGAGGCAACTGTCATAAATAAGACAAATAGTTTCTATTCTCACAGAATTTAAGATCTATGGGGAGACGGATTGATAATTAGGCAATTTTAATACAGGCCATGCTTTCATTTGCAATGTCTGGCTCTTATGTTTAAAGGTCCTGTGGCAAAAATCAGAGCTCCCTTTTTAGTATGCTTTGATATATTTAGAGAGGCTCTATAATTGCATATCTTCTTTATTCTGCCAAGTTTGGACATCTGAACTCAGAAATCTCAAAGCAATAAGGGGAGCCAAGAAAGAAAGATCCAGAATCTTAGAGTCTGGGAATTCTTATGGTTCTTTCCTGTTGTGCTTCTCCAAAAGATTTATTTCCCATTTGAATAATTTCTTTATTTCTTTATCAATTTTGGGGTCATAATCTGATTCTGTCATATGATTCATGAACAAAAGGGACTACATAGAATTAATGTTGATTTGCTTTATGACAGTATATGAAGAAGAGTTTTTTGCTTGCTTGCTTGCATTTATTCTAAGTTCAAGTCAATGATGAGTTGAAGTCAAAGTCCAGGAATAAAAATACTCTTCAATGTCTACAGTAAAACATTTAGGAAGTCAGAATTTTGAGTATTTGTGAACTCTCTTTATGTAGAATGCCAGAGTCCCTTCATTCTGGCTCTCTATCAGTGTGTGTCCTTTATAATCGTCAGGGCATGTGCAACAAACATTCTCTCATACTTTTCTATTTCATCAGCCATCTGTGCTTTCCATTCACTCAGACACATATTCAGTAACCACCAGCTACATCACCAGGACAATACATTACAGTTGGCCACTGAACAACAAGATTTGTTCAGCTCACGTGGTCCACTTATAGGTGAATTTTCTTCTGTTTCTGCCACTTCTGAGACAGCAAGACCAACCCCTCGTCTTCCTTCTCTTCTTACGTCCACTTAACATGAAGACAATGAAGATCTTTATAAGGATTCACTGCCACTTAATGAATGGTAAATATATTTTCTCTTCCATATAATTTTCTTGTTTTCTTTTTTTAATTTTTATTTTAGTTTTGGGGATACATGTGAAGGTTTGCTACATATATAAGCTTGGGTTAACATGTCATTAGGGTATGTATTATTACATCACCCAGGTATTAAGCCCAGTACTCAATCTTTTCTGCTCTTCTTGCTCCTTCCAGCCTCCACCCTCAAGTAGACCCCAGTGTCTGTTATTTCCTTTTTTATGTTCATGAGTTCTTATCATTTAGCTCCCAATATTAAGTAAGAACATGGGATATTTGATTTTCCGTTTCTGTATTAGTTCGCTAAGGATGATAGCTTCCAGTTTCATCCACGTTCCTGCAAAAGACACAATCTCATTATTTTTTATGGCTGCATAATATTCCATGGTGTATATGTACCACATTTTCTTTATCCAATCTGTCATTGATAGGGATTACGTTGATTCCATGTCTTTGCTTTTGTGAACAGTGCTGCAGTGAACATTCGCGTGCATGTGTCTTTATGATAGAAGGCTTTATATTCCTTTGGGTATACACCTTGTAATGGGATTTCTGGGTTGAAAGGTAGTTCTCCTTTTAGCTCTTTCAGGAATCACCATACTGTCTTCCACAATGGTTGAACTTATTTGCTCTACCACCAACAGTGTATAAGGGTTCCCTTTTCTCCGCATCCTCGCCAAAAAATGTTATTTTTTCTCAAAAGTGTCTCATTTTTATACCAGATCCTGGATCCTCCCCACCAAAAGAGGGAATCAACCCATTTCCCATGGGAGTCTTATCTCTCAATGGCTGTGGAGGGGGAGGGGGGTTGAGAACATTTCCATACCTTCTAGATGGCCAAGAGCATGCTTCTCATCTCACACTGTAATCCCCAGGTGTCAAGGAATGGACTTGGTGGGAGGTGATTGGATCATGGTGGCTGTTACCCCCATGCTGTTCTCGTGATAGTGAATGAGTTCTCATGAGGTCTGATGGTTTAATAAAGGGCTCTTCCCCCTTTGCTCTCTGCTGCCTGTCTTCTGCAGCCTCATGAAGAAGGTCCTTGTTTTCCCTTCACCTTCCACCGTGATTGTAGTTTCCTGAGGCCTCCTCTGCCATGCAGAACTATGAGTGAATTAAACTTCTATACTTTATAAATTACCCAGTCTTGGGCAGTTCCTTAGAGCAGTGTGAAATCGGACTAATACATCTTTTCTCCATGTGGAGTCTCAGGCTGTTAGAGCTTGAATATCTGCTTTTTATTAAGCTGACTTTTAACCATAGCACTCTTTCAAAAACATTTTTTTAAATTTCTTATTTCCCTACTTTAGCCATGCGAAATGGCCAATACTTCTGGCTTTTGAACTTTACCAAAGGTAACCTTCCAGGCACTCAGAGAAACGAAATTTCAAGATGGTTTGTGGAAGAAAGAGATTCAACAAATGGTAAAAATCATACAGATTTCAACCAAAAAGTACTTATTCCCTAGGCCAAAAATTGAACCTGAACCTGGGCCACCACTGTGAAAAAACAAAGCTTTAGCTACTGAGCTACAGCACTGGGTGGTCTCCATTGCCCTTCCCAGAAAGCCTAGAGCAGCCAATTTTGAGCTTGCAAAGGCTTTTAACTGCTTGAGATAATTTTTAGGGCTAACTATGGTATGAATTCTAAAATTTCTGTTCACTTAGTGGAGACCAAGAGAAAGTACCACCATCTGGTTACAAGGTCAAGCTCCCAAGGAACATTTCATAGGCAAAAGCCTCTCAACTTTTCAAGACACAGCCCAAGAGGTTGCATGGGGTAACCAAAGTAACATTTTCCATTCTGGCCAGAGCAAAATACATGTGATGTGACAAAACATAGACATTAGCCACTTAGCACCCAATATCTTACTGGCAAGGCTCAAACTTGCCCCTGGACAGGCCCTGTCATCTTTAATCCAACCTCCAATGAGGAGTTCCAACATGTGGTCTCTGGGCAAGATGGTTGCTCTGAATAACAGAAAAAAGAAAGAAAAGGAGAAAAGCATTGCCTCCGACAGGGTGGAGAAGGCAAGGAGCTGAGGGAGGCCAGAGAAAGACCTACCCATTGGAGCGACACTGAATCAAAAGTTTAGGCAAACACTTGTTGGTCGTGAAGGGATCTTTTCCAGCAGTCCCATCAGTTCTCAAGTTTCCCCTCTGGGGAGAAAAAAGCTCTCCATGTCCCGTGGTCCTGTACATGCCTAATCCTCTCAACCACAGCTGTCAGCAAAGAGTGCAAGGTAGATTAATCCAAACAAAATAGCAGTTAACATCCCATAGTGCCAAATCCACCCTTAGACAAGACAGACTTTACTGAGAGGGTCCTCTAACCCACTAAATCTTAGGAAGATTCTAACCTTCGTAAGTTGGGCCTCGAAACCATATTTGGTCAAGCATCCTTGTCGTTTATTAAGAGGGACTTTTAACCCACTCTGTCTTAGGAGAGACTCTAACTCCCCTAAGTAGGGCCTCTAACTCAATCCCATCCTTTACCTGGGTATCCTACCACTTACCCAAAGTTGGCCAATTGGTGCTGCAGTCTATTTCCTTTGGGTCAGGGTCTCTTCAGTATCATCCCTTTGTGGTTCCCCAGGATGGTGTTACCAGAAAGGGGTCCTGATTCAGACCTCAAGAGAGGGTTCTTGAATCTCACACAAGAAAGAATTCAGGGCAAGTCCATATAGTAAAGTGAAAGCAAGTTTATTAGGAAAGTAAAGAAATAAAGAATGGCTACTCCATAGGCAGAGCAGCCCTTTTTAGATTTTTTTATTTTAAATTTTTGTAGGTAAATAATTGGTATATATATTTATGAGGTACATGAGATATTTTGATATAGGCATGCAATGCATAATAATCATACCTTATGATTTTCTTAATAACATTTTCTTTCCACTAGCTTACTTTATTGTAAGAATGCAGTGTATAACTCTTAAACAAAATATGTGGTAACTCTTTGTGTTTATTGGCCAGTCATTTGGCCAACAGTAAGCTATTAGCAGTCAAGTTTTTGGAAGGTCAAAAGCTATACATGGATTTTTGACTATGTGGGGTCCAGCATCCCCAACCCCTGTGTTGTTCCAAGGTCAACTGTATATTTTATCATGAACATCCAAAGAAAAAGAAACATTATGAAATCTGGCTAGAAAGATAACTTGGAAGATAACTTAAAGTAGAAAGATCTGTTTGTAATTCTCAGATTATCCTTTATGGATATAGGCTGTGGTTTGCTACAGGCAGCTTATACCTTAAATTTTCAAAAATGTTGTAATCCTGTTTTTAAACACAATTATTATTCAAAAGCAAATTACATAAACTTACATTTGTGCAATTTTTTAAAAAGTTAATATACACCCAGAACTCAGACTTTCTAAATATCATATTTTTACCTATACTTTTAAGGTTATTTATATCTATTGTATCTGTATGCTGTAAATACTATATATTGGTGTGCTACCTATGCATCTCTTCCCAGTTCCACATTCAGTGACTTTGACGGCTTGAAATTTAACATGGTAAAAAATAGTATTTATACCACAGAAATGACAAATACTAATAATCATGACTTATTTTTGTTAGTTTCCTTAGAGAGTTTGTTGTTAAACTTTTACCATCACATTATTGTATATAGGTTTCCTTTAACTAAACAGATACTGATTTGGGGTTCTAAAATCTAGTGCCAAATAAGAAAAGTCATTGAAATATAGGTTTTGGTATTACTGGGTTTTTAATCACAAGAACCAGAGCAATCACTTCATTAGTTAGGCAATTATAAATGAGGAATTGTTTCATATAATATTTCCTTCTTTACTCAGAACCTTGCTTTGATCAGCCCTCACTTTAAGAAATCAATTAATCTAGAATGTGACATCAGCAAAGTGGTAGTGGTAGAATAGGCGATTTCAGCTCTTATCCCTCCAGAGAAACCTTATTTTGACAATCATTCATGAATGAAAATATCTTTATGAGAGTTCCAGAGTCCATTGAAAGTTTCCATCACTCTGGTGGACCACAAAGTACAAGATCAACTACACTGAAAGGGGTAGAGAAAGCAGTTTTACTCTGCCTATAACACCCTCCCAGGGGCAGGTACAAATCAGTGCCAAAAGGAATTTCTTTTTTCCTGCAGGAGAAAGAGAGAGCATAGAAAAGGTCTGGGTTTCCCAGAATTTGAAGGGGAACATCCTGAGAGGCCTGCTTGTATCCTACTGTATCCTGAACACTGAGAAAATTGGATGACTGGAGAATCAGAGAGCAACTAGAAACAAAAAAGAAAGAAGAAAGAAGGGAGCTCACAGCAACCAGCATGTGTGCCTCCACAGATGGCATCCTGTAAATACCCAAAACCAGCATCGCAAGTACTTCCAAGTTAGGATGTAGACTTCAGGAACTGGCTTAACTCTGTGGGACTGGGAGAAAGCACACAAGCCTGAAACTGCTCCTTCAGAAGAGATAGAAAGCAATGAATGTTACACCCATTGTCCCAGAATCTTAGTGCACAGCTCCAAGGAAAAGGGGTGGGTGACACTTGATTTTCCGCGTGGCTCTGCAGGGTAGAAGAAAGGTGCATCAACCTGAAACATCCCATTCATGGAGGAAAGAGAAAAAGGAGTTTGCATCCAATGCCCTAGCACATCACAGCACTTACCTAGGAGAAAGGAATGGGCAGCTCTCAGCACCCAACATGGTTTTATGGGATAAAGAGAAGGCATGTAGATTTAAGACTTTACCCCAGGAGGGAATAAGAGGAGTTGAGTGGATGTATCCACAGAAAAGATTTAAGAGATCCCTATAATCTCTAGCTGGGCTGACTGATGAAGGTCTTTTCATCCCAAAGCAAGTTTATAAAGACTGGAAGAGGGGGACTATATTTTTTCAACTGTGTAGACATCAATGCAAGGTTATCAGTATTATGAATAATTAGGTAAACATGACACCACCAAAGAAACAAAATAAAGTACTAATAACTGATCTAAAATAAATGGAGATGTATGAATTGCCTGATAAATAATTCAAAATAATCATTGTTAGGTGGCTCAGTGAGCCACAAGAAACACAGACATGCAACTAAAAGAAATAAACTAATTATTAGGGAAATGCAGATCAAAACCACAGTGAAATATCTTTCTCACACCAGTCAGAATGGTATTATGGAAAAATAAAAACAGATGTTGGCTGGGTGCAGTGGCTCACAACTGTAATTTCAGCAGTTTGGGAAGCTGAGGTGGGTGGATCACCTGAGGTCACAAGTTCCAGACCAGCCTGGCCAACATGGAAAAACCCCATCTCTACTAAAAATACAAAAGTTAGCCAGACATGGTATCAGGTGCCTGTAATCCCAGCTACTCGGGAGGCTGAGGTGGGAGAATCACTTGAACCAGGGAGGTGGAGGTTGCAGTGAGCCAAGATCGCACCACTGCACTCCAGCCTGGGCAATAGAGTGAGACTCCCTCACAAAAAATGAATAAATAAATAAATAAATAAATAAATAATAAATAAATAACAGATGTTGGTGAGGTTGTGGGGAAAAGAGAACACTTACGCACTACTGATGAGAATGTAAATTAGTTCAGCCATTGTAGAAAGCAGTTTGGCAATTTCTCAAAACAGAGTTATCATTTGACCCAGAAATCCCATTATTGGGTATATACCCAAAAGAATATAAATCATTCTACTGTGAAGACACATGCACACATATGTTCACTGCAGTACCATTCACAATAGCAAAGACATATAATCCACCCAAATGTCTATTAATTGTAGACTGTATAAAGAAAATATGGTACATATGCAAGATGGAATACTATGCAGCCATAAAAATGAATTAGATTATGTCCTTTGCAACAACATGAATAGAGCTGGAGGCCAGTAGCCTAATAAAATTAACACAGGACTAGAAAATCAAATACCATATGCTCTTATTTATATATTTCATATATTGAGTACATAAGAAAACAAAGAAGGGAACAACAGACACCAGGACATACTTGAGGGTGAAGGGAGGGAGGAGGATGAGGATCAAAAAAGTACCTATCACGTACTATGCTTATTACCTGGGTGATGAAAAAACCTGGGCACCAAACCCCCACAGCACGTAATTTATCTATGTAACAAACCTGCACATGTACCCCTGAACCTGAAATAAAAGTTTTAAAAAATAAAGAAAACAATATATCAGCAAAATCAGAAGTTGAACTAAAAGATTGAAAACATTAAAAAAACAGAAATTTTAGAGATGAAGAATACAACGACTGAACTGTAAAATAGAAACATTTCCATAGAAAGCTTGAAGAGTAAACTCAATCAAGTAGAAAAAAGAATCAATGAATGTGACGAGAGTTTCATTTGAAATTATCTAGTCAGAGGAGTGAAAAAGTGAAAAGAATGAAGAAAGCCTATGGGACTTATAGGCTACCATCAAATGAACCAGTGTACATATTATGGAATACAAAAAGGTGAAGATAAAGAGGAAAGAAACAGAAAGCTTATTTAAACAAATAGTAGCTGAAAGTTTACCAAATCTGGGGAGAGATATGGACATCTAGATTTATGATTTACCCAAAACACACCAAATACGTTGAATCTAAAGAGGTCTACTCTGAGACACATTACATTTAAATTTTCAAAAGTCAAAAACAAACAGAATTTTGAAGGCAGTAGGATAAATTAACTTATTATACACAAGGGAACTTTCAAAAGACTATCAGCTGATTTCTCAGCAAAAATATTTCAGGCAAAGAGAGAGCAGGATGATTTATTCAAGACACTGAAAAAAAAACTGCCAACCAAGAATATTTTGATTGGTAAAACTCTCCTTTTAAAATGAAGAAGAGCTAAAGACTTTCACTAACAAACAAAAACAGAGGGAATTTATCACTGTTAAACCTGCATTACAAAAAGTGCTAAAGAAAGTTATTCAAATTGAAATGAAAGGATGCTTAAAAGCAACAAGACGGCATAAGAAAGTAGAAAACTTACAGGTAAAAGTAAATATATACATAGACATAGTATAACATAGTGCTGTAATGGTGGTGGATAAATCATTTTTAGCCCAAGTATAAAAGTTAAAAAAAAAAAAAGCAACACAGTATTAGGAATAGCTATAGGCTGGGTGCAATGGCTCATGCCTGTAATCCCAGCGCTTTGGGAGGCCAAGGCAGGAAGATGGCTTGAGCCTGGTTGTTTGACACCAGCCTGGGCAGCAATACACTGAAACCTCATCTGTAATATATATATGCTACCATCAAATGAACCAGTATACATACTATGGAATACAAACAGGTGAAGATAAGGAGGAAAGAAACAGAAAGCTTATTTAAAGAAATAATAGCTGAAAGCTTACCAAATCTGGGGAGAGACATGGACATCCAGATTTATGTTGTACAGATTATAAATTAACCAGTTGTGCATGGTGGCATACATCTGTGATCCCTGCAACATACTATGACTTCATCTGTACACTATATATATATATGTGTGTGTGTGTGTGTGTGTGTGTACACTATATTTATATATATATATATATATATATATATATATATATATATATTTTAATCAGTTATGCATGGTTGCATGCACCTGTGGTCCCAGCTGCTTAGGAGGCTGAGGTGGGAGGATTGCTTGAGCCCAGGAGTTTGAGGCTGCAGTAAGCAATAATTGTGTCACTGCACTTCAGCCTGGTTGGTAACACAAGACTCTGTCTCAAAAAAAGAAAGGAAGGAAGGAAGGAAGGAAGGAAGGAAGGAAGGAAGGAAGGAAGGAAGAGAGGGAGGGAGGGAGGGAGGGAGGAAGGAAGGAAGGAAGGAAGGAAGGAAGGAAGGAAGGAAGGAAGGAAGAAAGAAAAAGAAAGAAAGAAAGAAAGAAAGAAAGAAAGAAAGAAAGAAAGAAAGAAAGAAGAAAGAAAGAAAGAAAGAAAGGAAGGAAAGTGTAATTACAACGATCTGTAAAAGGTTATACAATATAAAAGATAAAAATTGTAACATCAGTAACATAAAGTTTTGAGGGAGGAGTAAAGTTATACCAAAGTAATTAAAAGGTGTACCAAAGTAATTAAAATTAGTATCTCTTAGAGATATCTGCCTTTCCATGTTTATTGTAGCATTATTCACAATACCTAAGATGTGGGAGCAACCTAAATATTTATCACTGAATAAATGGATAAAGAACACGTGATATATGCATACAATGGATCATCATTCTATTTTTTAAAAAAAGGAAATTTCCCCATATGCAACAATATGGGTGAACCCAGGGAACATTATGCTAAGTGAAATAAACCAGACACAAAAAGTATAAATACTCCATGCTACCACTTATATGAGGAATCTAAATTGGTCAAACTCATAGAAGCAGCAAGTAGAAAGGTTTTTTCCAGGAGATAGAGGAGGGTGAAATGGAAAGGTATTAGTGAAAGAGCACAAACTTTCAGTTACACGCAATGAATAAATCCTAGAGATTTACTGTATAACATACTGCCTATAGTAAACAATACCATATTACATACTTGAAAGTTGCTAAAAGAGTAGATCTTATGTTGGATCCTTATTGCAAAAATAATAAATAAATAAATATATCAGGAGGAAATTTTGGATGGTATAGTGTGAACCTTTATGGCACAGATTGTGGCAATAGTTTCAAAGGTGTACACTTATCTCTGAATTCATTAACTTGTGCAAATTTAATATGTACAACTTTTGTATATCAATTATACCTCAATAAACAGGTTTTCAAAAAATTCAATCAATCCACAGATTTTTCTTCCCTTAATATCTAACCTCAAAAACTCTTAAGCCCAACACACAAGCTATATAAATTATACATTCACTTCTCAAGACAAAATGTCATTTCAGAATTATTTGTATGGTATTTACTTTTGCTGCAGTGACTTAATATAAGAACAGGTGGGATTTTTGCGTTTGGTTTGGTTTGTTTTGTTTTTAGGATACGGTTTTCTAATATCTAGTCATCAGATAAATTTTGCTATGAATATTTTATTAGTCGTTTGTCCATGGGACCAAAGTTATAATCAAGATGTAATCTGAAAATGCAATTTTGTGTAGAAAATTTAGTGCCATTTTGAATGTTGCCTCCAAGATCCCATCTTGACAACCTTGCACACTCCCATATATGAATGCTTCTTTCTCCTTTCTCTTTATACTTCCTTTTTTTTTTTTTTTTTTTCTTTTTGAGACAGAGTCTCGCTCTGTCGCCAGGCTGGAGTGCAGTGGCGCGATCTGGGCTCACTGCAAGCTCCGCCTCCCGGGTTCATGCCATTCTCCTACCTCAGTCTCCTGGTAGCTGGGACTATAGGCGCCCACCACCATGTCCGGCTAATTTTTTGTGTATTTTTAGTAGAGACGGAGTTTCACAGTGTTAGCCAGGATGGTCTCGATCTTCTGACCTTGTGATCCGCCCGCCTTGGCCTCCCAAAGTGCTGGGATTACAGGCGTGAGCCACCGCGCTCTGCCTATGCTTCCATTTTATACACTATTAAGAATTCTGTTGATAAGATCCTCCTGTACTATACAAATTTTAATGTATTTTCTTCCATGAGCAATCTCTAGTTTCACCACATAGTCTAGCCATGGAGCAAGACTCAGTATGTTGTTCCATTTCCCCAAATCAAATACATTTCACAAATCATTAGTGAACATTATAGATTCAAATGCAAAATTTGGGGAAAAGAAGGAAAATGAGAATGTTATGATGCTTACCACACAAGAAAATAGTCATTAGATGTGTCTGTTTTCCTCAAAGTCCTAATTCATTGCCAAACAACAGTTGTGTTTTTTTTAATTGATTCTTCTTTCTTCCCATCATCAGTTCTTTTCACTTCACTGCCTTTAATATCCGTCTTTAATTATGTAGAAATTTCAACTAAAAGATCATTTCCTTAGGGAAAATATTTGATTATAACAGCTGCTAAGAAAATATTTTCTCCGTAATTTATACAATATGACATAGGTCAGGGTGCCTAAAATACGTCCTAAGAGATATAACTAGGGAACAAACTTGATCTGTGGTCAACTTAGTTCGGAAAATAATGGCCCAATTTTTTAAAAAAAAAAATAATTTTTCTTACTGTACACTTCTCGGAGTCTTTATTATGCTAATATGGTGAATCTCTAAAATATGGTGAATCTCTAAGATAAGAAATTCTCACATAAAATTGACTTTCAAAGCCTGTGGTGTTTTTATAAAAATAAAAAAATTTGTGATACTACTTTTGCACTGAATGAACTTTGAGATATTCCGAACTAAAATTTCTAGGCTGAATAGACAGCAAGGGAGCTCTGTGGACACAGGTGCTATCTTTGATAACTGCAGACAATGGTTTCACTAACATTCCCCTTAACTGCATTATGCCTTTGACCCCTTTCATAAGAGTGAAATTCATTTGGAACACTGTAACTTCTAGACAGGAGAAAGAGTAATGTGGCCAACAAAAGGAAAGAGGAGATATGAGGGAGGAAGTAACCAGGGAACCTACATGTTGATGAGAGAACCAAGAAACATGTGAATACGAGTGATAAAGATTTTCAGAATAGTCTTCAGTGAAATTATCTGTGACACTTTCAGCATGGTATGTTGTAAAAATGAATGCAGAAAAATATAACTTTAGGCTTGTCCATTTTAAACACCCCTAAAGCAAGCAGCTACATTATTCTTTATGGTTTCTGAAATACAATTGTTATTTTATTTTGACTATGATCCTTACAAAGAACAAAGTAGGATTCTTGCTTTCATTTAGACAAAAATAAAAGCAAGTTAAGAGTGTACAATAGCAAGCGCCGATGTATATTTTTATTTCATTTATCACATTTAATTCTTGAAATACAAATTTTTATGAGATTGGTATTATTATTCCAACTTTAATTGAAGTAACTGACCATCAGTTGCCCTTGGTCTCTTAGCTATGAAGGAGTAAGACCAAGGATCTTCTTGGAAGTATCAGGTAGCCCTCAAAATTTCTAGTTCTAAAGAACCATATATCAAGGCTATATAAAACCAGCCATATTGTTTTAAAATTGTAGAAGACTTTCTAATTCTTATTTTTGATTATGTGGTTGCAGTTAATATTTTTTTGGTTTATACCTTCCATGTTCACAAAATATCATTAAAAAAAACTAATCTGTAATTACTAAAAGTTTTAAAGTTTAAGGTCACAGAGAGCACAAGGTATGGCCTAGAGCTGGACAAAAGAACAGATAGATTAAAAAAATTTAAGTGCCAGAAACATATACTAATTTATCAAACGAATGGTAAAGAAGATAGGTACCTCAGGAAACAGAGGCCAAAATGAAGCTCAGTAGTGAAAGAGACTGGGCATGCATTGGATAAAGAATAAATAAAAGAGAAAAATGAGGATGAGAAGAAAAATATGTACAAAATTTTTCTCCTTTTACCCTCTGTACTGCATATTGTCTATTTTCTCCTCAATATTTATTCTCCACCCTTTTTCATCCTGCTATGTAGCACAGAATGCTAACCTTAATGGGCAATATAAAGTAAGCTCTCTTGCCTTCTGGCTTCTGGCTGTATTCAACCAATAGAAGGCCCTGGAAAAGACTGAAGGATGTCATGAAAGAGAGGTGATAGTATTGGCCCCTGGCTCCCTCCTTGATGGCTGCAATTTGGCAGTTACTGAATTTCTCTACCTAAGGATGCAATGACCATAGTTGGCCCAATTCTGGCAAGTGTGCCTCTCACTGGGTTCTGCCAGAGCTGTGAAATCTATCAAGAATAGCCCTGAACTTTTTTTAGATCACTATTTTCCCCTTTTTTGCAGTTGTCTCTACCTTGAATATTCTTGTATAGAACTAGATCTAGATCAAATAAAAAGTGAAGGTTAAGAAACAACCAGAGGACACTTTGGGAGGCCGAGCTGGGTGGATCACAAGGTCAGGAGATCATGACCATCCTGGCTAACATGATGAAACCCCGTCTCTACTAAAAATACAAAAAATTAGCTGGGTGTGGTGGCGGGCGCCTGTAGTCCCAGCTACTCGGGAGGCTGAGGCAGGAGAATGGTGTGAACCCGGGAGGCGGAGCTTGCAGTGAGCTGAGATCGCACCACTGCACTCCAGCCTGGGCGACAGAGTGAGACTCCGTCTCAAAAAAAAAAAGAAAAAAAGAAAAAAAGAAAAAGAAACAACCAGAGGAAGAAAAATGGTGTAGAAAAGATGGATGATGGAAATAAACAAATTGAAGGCAGAACTGAAAGCCAAAAGCACAGTGCAGTGACTGACAAATGAGGTGGAGAACAGAAAAAGAAAAATGTCCCATTTCTGTTGCCTCCTCCAACCCTGCTTTCTTGACTTAGTGAAAGGCATAATCAAAGAAAGGATGAATTTCAAAAGCCTGAGCAAGGTGCCCTCATTGAATGTCAATGTGAATGTCCATTTGTCTCTAATAGAAGACCTATCATTCATCTTGAAATTGGGGTTATCAGACTGATAAGAGCCAAGAGAGTTATTAGGCTAACTGAAGCTAGGATGCCCAGGAGGAGAAGGAAAAGAAAAGACTGATATATGTGACAGACAGGTTAAAGAGAGGCAGTATAATTTTATGTCAAAGCTAGCTAGTGTGTCAAGCCTCCATCACCTTCAAACGGCATGACAATTATTCCTGTCCCTCTAAGCAAGAACACATGCTTGACCTACAAAGAGAATTCAGCTCACCTCTTCTCAATTTAACTTATTTTCCTTTTGTCTCCACAACCCCCAACTTACAATATTTTATAGACATTTTATAACCTTATTACTATTTACAATTATCCAGAAGATTTGTTAAAATAACCAAACTTGAAATACTTAACTTTAAAAAAAAAAGAAAAATCTGATGTCAAGTGCAGACTAGCAGTATCCTAATTGAAGAATAATTTTATTTATTTATTTTTTTTTCAGACAGGGTCTCACTGTCAGTCACCCACACTGGAGTACAATGGTACAATCACAGTTCAATTTAGCCTTGACCTCCCCGGGTTCAGGTGATCTTCCTGACTCGACCTCCTGAGTATATTTACTTTTTCTTTCTTTTCTAATCATTAACAAACTCCACTCTCTTTTTGCAAATGGTTGTCTTCTATTTTCAAACCTCAAACAATTCTAAGTTATGGCAATAAAAGAGAATTAGGCTAAAGATGGGAGTTTACTGCTGAAATGAAATCTGGCATAAATATGACAAAATTCATCCAATTCCCACAAATGCAAGGGAATGAAAGATGGTTCTTCAAATAATCTAGAAAAGATAAAGCCATGGGGAAAACCATGAAAATATCCTAGAAAAGATCGGACATATGAGGGAAAAAAGTCACTAATAAAAAGATTGTTATAAAATATTACAGACCTATTTTTAAAAATCATCAGGGCGATTTGTTCCAAGTATTCATTTGTGTCCAATTTTCCATAAATCTGCATAATATGTTGATAAGCCCCTAAGTCCAAGTATAAAATATCAAATCAAGTGCCCTAATTAGTGTGGCTGACTAGAATTAAATCCAAGACCAATCTGGCTAGCTCTCAATTACCTGCTTTAGTGGAGAGAAACAGCCCTGTGGGGGATAATCCCCTAAGCATTTCTTCTTGGCTCTTGCACATATTATTATGCTGGATTTTTGTTGGATTGATTGCTTGCTTGTTTTTAGCAGTGTTTTCTTCCCAGTTATTTTTACTTAAGCATAACAAAGTAATTCATCTTCCCAAAGTTAGCTGATGTTTAACAAAGGCATCGAAGCGGGGCCGTGCTTAGAATCGGGTAGCTCAGAGACCTGTGCCTCTTCCTGGTGCCATGTTCTCCATCTCGTGAGGCTGAACGGCCAAATTGTCACTGCTGGGGCTCTCAGAGTCTCTCTAGGGAACATGGGACCTCACTGCAATTGCGGCTAGTGATTTCTAACCATTATGAACTGTTAAGTCAAATATTTTATGATGGCAAATCATGTCCCCAACTTACGTTTTAGGCAGTTTATTTTTTCGTTCTACTTCTCGCTTCTTGATCTTTCTTATCCTTGAAGAATCCTGAGAGAGTATGGTATACATTAAAATTTCTATTAGGAAAGCTTGATCTGGTCCAGCTGCCTTTATAATAAGTGAATTGACACCCATGAAAAGTCATTTACCCTGTATCTTGTTCTATAATGAATCAATAACCTGATTTATGATGACAAATTGCTGTTTCCATATAGAATGTCAATAGTTTCATATTGTAATAGAAACATCCACAAACCAAGCCTTAACCAAAGGAATATTAAATTATATAACCTTATAGAGGAGATAATTATAGGCCCTGTAGGAGGCCAGAATATGTTTCTTAAATTTTATTTTAATGTTTTCACTTTGTATATAGTGCTCTGTGGTAGTCTTCAAACACTGTACATGTGGCTCTCCATTTCATCCAGGTGGTGATCCAGGCAAGGGAAGAAAGGGAAAATTGTCTTAGACTGGAAGGGGAGATCTGCATTTCTCAAGAATGGAACCCTGGCTGGGTGTGGTGGTTCACACCTATAATCTCAGCAATTTGGGAGGCTGGGGCAGGATGATCCTTTGAAGTTAGAAGTTCAAGACCAGACTGGACAACATAGCAAGATTCCATCTCTAAAAACAGTTCTTACAAGTAGTAGGCATGGGGGTGAATGCCTATAGTCCCAGGTACTCAGGAGGTTAAGATGGAAGGGTCACTTGATCCCAGGAGTTTGAGGCTGCAGGGAGTTATAATCAAGCCACTACACTCCAGCCTGACCAACAGAGCAAGAACCTATCTTTAAAAAAAGAAAAGAATGAACCCCAAGTGATATCAGGTGTTAGATAAAGGATGAAAGGGTGGGAGAATCCAGGTGATAAATATCATGAATATTCCTAGAGAACTATCTTCATTTAAAGATCTTAGAGGTGAATTAATTGGCAATTGACAAGTAATTTATTATTCACATTTTACAATACATATTTTACAGATAAAACTCTAGAGTTCAAACACAAATGTAATACTTTGATCTGCTTTAAAAACTTTAATAGACATTTTAACAATATTAATTCCTACAATTCATAAACATAAAATATCTTTCCTTAATGTGTGTCTTCTTCATTTCTCTCAAGGTTTTATGGTTTTCATGGTATAGATATTTCACTTCTTTGGTTAATTTATGCCAAAGTGTTTTATTTTTATGCTATTGTAAGTGGGATTGTTTCCATAATTTCTTTTTTGGATACTTTATTAATACTGTGTAAAAATGTTATTAATTTTTATTTGTTGATTTTGTAACCTGAAACTTTAGTGAATCTGTTGATTAGTTCTAACCATGTTTTGGTGGAGTCTTTAAGGTTTTCTACATGTAAGATTATGTCATCAGCATGAAGAAATGAAGAGATAATTTTACTTTTTCCTTTCCTATATGGATGCTGCTTATTTTTTTTTTCTTACCTAATTTCTCTGGCTAGGATTTCCAGTACTATACTGAACAAAAGTGATGAGTGTGGGCACCTTGTCTTATCTCTGACCTTACAGGAAAATCTTACAACTTTTCACTATTGAGCATGATGTCAGCTGTGTGCTTGTCATATATGCCTCTCTCTGTGTTGGAAGTACATTCCTCCTATGCTTATTTCTTGAGAGTTTTGAGGATAAATTATCGCAAACTAAATGGATTAGACAACAGAAATTTATTGTCTCACAATTCTGGAGGCTACAAGTCTGAGCCCAAGGTGAAGGCAATGCAGAGGATCTATTCCAGACCACTCTCCTAGTTTCAGGTAGTCCCTTGGCTTCCGGCAGCACAACTCCAGTCTTCACTTGGTATTCTCCCTGTGTACATATCTATCACTTCATAAGGGCATTCCTTTTATATGGACATCAGCCACATTGACTTAGGGGCCCATCCTTCTCCAGTATGAGCTCATTTTTAAATAACTAATGACATCTACAACTGTCTAATTTCCAAGTAAGGTCACATTCTGAAGTAGTGAAGGTTAGGACTTCGATAAATGAATTTTAATGGGACATGATTCAACTTATAACATCTAATGACAGTTATTACAGCCAGAATTTACCATAATCCTGGGTATAAAAAAATCAGTCTAGGCCAGGCTCGGTGGCTCATGCCTGTAATCCCAGCACTCTGGGAGGCCAAGGTGGGTGGATCACAAAGTCAGGAGATTGAGACCATCCTGGCCAATATGGTGAAACCCCATCTCTACTAAAAATACCAAACTTGGCTGGACGTGGTGGGGGGTGCCTGTAATCCCAGCTACTCAGGAGGCCAAGGCAGGAGAATCACTTGAACCAGGGAGTCAGAGGTTGCAGTGAGCTGAGATGGCACCTCTGCACTCCAGCCTGGAGACAAAATGAATGAGACTCCATCTCAAAAATAAATAAATAAATAAATAAATAAATAAATAAATAAATAAATAAATAAATAAATAAATGAGTCAGCCTACTAATTTGTGTATTTTATTTCTTCACTATCTTTGGGGAAAACAAATGTTGGTTTAGAATAAGTAGTCAGAAAAAAAAAATGTTATCCCTGAATGCCCAGGGCTTTAAACCCAGTTATATCTTTCTTTCTTTAGTTCTTGAGAAAAAAATTTCAGAAATGCACATGTGGTACTACCTCTTTATCCATGGCTTTACTTTCCATGGTTTCAGTTACCTGGAGTCAACCAGTCTAAAAATATATGGACATTTCCAGAAATAAACAATTCCTTTGGTGGTTGCCATAGATAGTAAAACAAGAATGTTTTACTTATTAAATGTAATAACAGTTATTATTTTTGCTTTCTTATAGTCAATACAGAGAAAATTTTAACATCTGTGCTAATTTTTATGTATTTAGTCCTATAAGTTTTAAACTTCATAAAACTGTTGTTCTTTTGTATAGTCAAATGTTTTTATATTTTCCATATGTTTATCCTTTTATCTACTATTTATTAATACCTCCATCTTTAAGCTTCTATCTGGAATCATCTTCTTTATACTATAAGAATTTCTTTTAGTATCAGATCAACTAGTAATGAATTTACTCAGTTTTTTGTTTCTTTTTTTGAAGGTATTTTTATTTTGTTCTCTCCTTTTGGCTATTTTTTTTCTGGGCAAAATATGTTTACAATTATATTCTCTTAATATTTGAAAACTATAATCTATAGTCTTTCATCTTCATTTGCTTTTATGAAAACTCAGTTATAAGTATTATCATTAATTTTAAAATAAGACTTTTCTTTTTATCAACATATTCTCTTTTCTTTTGGTTTTCAACAATTTTACATTGAATGGCAAGATGTGCTTTCATTTCTACGTATTTTCTTTGGATTAATTGTGGCTTCTTACATCTGTGATTTGATGTCTTATATCACTTTCAGAATATG
Organism: Gorilla gorilla gorilla; assembly: GCF_029281585.2. Taxonomy (NCBI): domain Eukaryota; kingdom Metazoa; phylum Chordata; class Mammalia; order Primates; family Hominidae; genus Gorilla; species Gorilla gorilla. The sequence continues at coordinate 41,513,678 of NC_073235.2, read as the reverse complement.
TGCATCCATTGTTTCTTTAAATATTGTCTTTATTCCCTTTGCTCTCTCTCATCTTTCTGAGAATACAATATATGCATCGTACATTTTTTACTTTCATATATTCCACATGACTCATTCTATTTTCTATCTTTTTCTATCCCTTTTTTTTTGTATTTCACTATAGATATTTTCTTCTGATTTATTTTATGATACACTATTTATCTTTTTTTCTTTGCTCGGTAAGATGTTGAGGAAACCTATTAATTATCTAATTGCTTTTATCATTTTTTCTTTTCCATTCTTTTGTTGTTTGTTTTGAATAATTTTCAGTTATCTACTTAAGTCTTTCAGATTGGCACTTCTTAAACATACTATTTATACTTATTTAAAGGATGTGATTGATAGTTCTAATACCTGGATCCTCTTCGTTGTATTCTTTTGTTTGTTAACTTTCACGTTTTTATGTACCTGAGTATTTTAGATTGAATACACAAAGTCTGGGAACATATGCAAGTAATTTAAGGAACTCGGTGATGTTATTTTCCTCCAGAAAGGATTTACTTTTTATTCCAATGGGGCAGTTTAAAGGAATGTGACCTAATTCAATCAACCACTGAGCTAATTCAAATTCAGGCTTCAGTCTTTGTGAGGTCTGGCATATTTTTGGTTTTCTCCTATGTTTATATTCACATTCCTTACTATCATGTTTCAGGAGTCCTAACTAAAAGCCTGGAGGTTTCCTAGCATTCTTATTTCACAGTGGGCCGTGAACACAGGGTTTTTCTCTATAGCCCCATGAGACATTTGGAAGCTGTGCTCAGTATCTCAGCTTATCAGTCATTACTTTTTAGTCAGCTCTTCAGGTTCTCATCTGCATCTTTTAAATCAATAATTTTCTGGAAGAAAAAAAGAACACCAAATTTTAGATTACTTCTTCAGGCATTCTATTTCTCAAAGACCTTGACAACTCAATAACTCACTTTCTTGACTTCTGTCCGATGTCTCCTTCAGATAAATGTTTTTTCATATTTTTATTTTTTTCTAGTTGTTCTCAGTAAGTTGATCTATTACAATATTGGCAGAATCAGAAATCTGACTATTTTGCTCTATAATATACTGATATAGTTTGGATATTTGTCCCCTCCAAACCTAGTGTTGAAATGTGATCCCCAATGTTGAAGGTAGAGCCCTGTGGGAGGTGCTTGGGTCACGGGGGCAGGTCTCTCATGAATGGCTGGGTGCCCTCCCTATGGTAATGAGTTACTATGAGAGCTGGGTGTTTAAAAGAGCCTAGCACCCACCCCGCTTTGTCGTGCCCCCTTTCCCATGTTATGCACCTGCTCTATTTTCATCTTCTGCCATGATTATAGTCTTTTTAAAGCCCTCACCAGAAGCAGACACTGATGCCATGCTTGTACAGCCTGCAGAATACTGACCAAAATAAACCTCTTTTAAAAAATAAAGTACCTAGTCTCAGGTACTCCTTTTTAGCAACACAAAACAGACTAACACATACCCTTTCAGGAGAAGTGGTTTTATTATGTTTCATTTTCACTTAAGATCTAAAGTTTGTTTGTAAGTTGCTCAATGTACGTTTTGGTTCGTGCCAGCTGATAAACATAATCATCAATCAATATTTAGAAAAGCTGAATCAGATATTTTAGACGCTACTTTTTAAAAATGTATTTTATAGGTTTGACGTACAAATTGGATATATCCATAACACCATATTAAGGTTATAATGCTCATCATAGGATAGATGGCATTCCAGTTATTTATTGATGCATAACAACCCTTCTCCCTAAGATTTAGCAACATAATCCAACAATAACTATTTTGGTTTGCAATCCACAATAATATGAGCAGAGCTGAGGGAAGAAAGTTGGCTTCTACTTTCATGGTGTCATTTGGGGCAAAGACTGAGAGCTCCCTCACAGTATATCTGATGGTTGATATGGGCTGTTGACTAGTACAACTGGGGCTGTTGGCTGGAACACTTCCATGCCTCCCCTCCACATAGCAGAATGCCTTCCTTATAGCATGGTTGCTGAGTTTCTAGAGTAACCAACTCAAGAGGATTGTCTTTTATAAACAAGTCTTAGATGTCACATGGCATCACTACTGCCATTGTCAGGAGTCCAGCCTAATAAAAGGGTAAAAAAATCATAGATCCCTACCTTTCTATGGTAAGAGTGTAAAAATTATATTCTAAGAGATGTGAAAGGGATAAGAAATAGTGTTGTGGCCATTTTGGAAAAATGTAATCTGCTATATTTTTCAGAAAATCTGTGATTAGGTCAGCTTTCTGAAAATATATTGTATTTGAAATCTTATAATGGTGTTAACCTTTTAAAGATCCTGATAAAAATCTTTAATTAATTTTTAATTATTCCTATAGAGAAAATCAATCTCTAATTTTAAATTTATAAAAATGAGATTTCTCTTAAACTTGGTTAAACTTGGTTAAAGCTCATACATATGTATCTTATCTCCAAGAAACCATTATTTATTTTAATATTCTAATTTTGCCATGAATTAATTATATCCTTCTATCTATTTTTTCTAAGAGTTATAGATTATTTTGATGAGGGCTGTCATTGGCACTGCGTGTCAAGAGCATTGCTAAACCTGCTTCAATTATTTTGTGCTACTTAGATTTTTGTAAGTGCATCTACCACATAGACAGCATGTTTGTTGTCAGAACTTGAGATGTGCATTTAAGAAGCTCTCTGAAGTATCTTCCAGTTCAAAAATATCATCTAGCCAATGTTTTATTTATATAGTCTCTTGAAAATGCTCACTAAATACCTTCAAATTTCCAATAAGTGAGAAATTTTCTCTAATATTTAAATATATAAGACAGTCAGAAAACTCCACAGAAGTCTAATGGAAAATATAACAATAGTGCTTATATGACAAGATTACAATAGACTAGCACATGCTTCAGTCTGTTGCATGCCTCAGTTTCCCTTCAAAAGATGGTGATGCCTGACAAAAAAAAAAGGAAGTTCTGTTTTACCTTACCATCATATGTTTCCTAATTCTGAGACCCACGATTGTGCTGACAAGAGGAATAACTATAACTCGTGGGTGATGCAATGTGGGACTGGAAGTGTGTAGCCTTCTGCCTTCTCTCCACCCTGTAACAGTTGCACTGGCTACATTGTTAAAACAAACAAACAAAAAAAGGCTTCAAATTTCATAAAAACTGCCAGGCAGGAAATGGAAGCTGATTGGTGGTAGCAGCGTGCCCTGGGGACTTCAAATGGAGGCTGAGATAGAAAAAAACCTTAGAGCATAATGAAAATAGGAAATTTTAGACATGAATTAAGGGTAGGAAGGAAATGCCACCTCAATAGGTCAGGGATGCTTTTGATTGGTTGACTGTATAAAAAAGAAAAAACTGAACATGGCATTTAACTAAATTATAGCAAAAGAGAGTAGAAACAAATCTACCAATTACCACAAACAACAGTCCAGATCCTCCATCTCCATTTACAAATACAAAGATCATCAGAAGTAATTAAACACCCTAAATTATTCATGAGTCAAAATAGAATGTAAAACTGCAATTACAGATTAAGAACATGTACCTACAATGAGAAAAGTACACATGAAACATAATTAAAATTGTAATCAGACAAGCAAAGCCCTTAAACTATATTTAAATAAAGCATAAATGTTAAAATTTGTAACGAAATTCTGGAAAAAAATGGTAGATAAACAAGTAGGTAGGAAGAAGAAAATAACAAAAGATAGAATTTTTAGTATTTTTATTAAAAAATATATTAGTAATATTTTACTAATAAAAAATAAGGCATTAAAACACTAAATTGAACAGGTAATTCCTTGAATGTATCCATAAAATAAAATTATGTTGTGTCAAAATAATTGCAATAATAAATGAAATAGATAATTTTCTAAAAATATATACATTTCTAAAATTGACTTATCAGGAAAATTTTAGAGCATTTTATGTATCTGTGTGTGTGTGTGTGTGTGTGTGTTCATATATGTGTGTGTGTATGTATAAAATGATGAGTGAGGGAATGAATAGTAGATGAATGAATCTAGAAAGTTATCCGTCAATTGTCAAAAATTAATCTCTTCCTGAGTAATAAAATTAGGGTTGAATTTTATTTTCTTGAAAAGTAGTAGTAATAAATTCATTGAAAACACAAAAGCACTTAAATTTGAAAAGAAGCAAAAGTATCTTTATTTACAGATGATAGAATCCCACATATAGAAAATCTCAAAGAATAAAAGTTACTAGAGTTACTAAATTCAGCAAGTTGCAAGGTACAAGATAAAGACACAAAAATCAGTTAATGTTTCTGTACACCAGCAAAGAACAATCAAAAAGGAAATTTAAAAAAGCATTTCCATGCACTATAACATCTAAAATAATAAAATACCTAAAAAGAATTTTTACCAAAAATGTGAAAGACTTACACACTGAAAACAACAAAATATTGCTGAAAGAATTTAAAGAAGACCTAAATAAATTGAAAGACATCTCATGTTTATGAATTGGGTGACTTAGTATTGTTAAGATGACAATACCATGCAGAGTGAGCTACAAATTAATTCAACCCCTATAAAAATTTCAAGCCATTTTGCAGAACTGGAAAAGCCAAACCTCAAATTCATATGGAATTTAAAGGGGTCTCGAATAGTCAACACAATCTTGAAAAATAAGAACGAAGTTGGAGGAATCCCACTTGATTTCAAAACTTTCTACAAAGCTACAGTAGACATCTCTAACCAATTGATTTTTCAACAAGGGTGCCAAGTCCATTCAGTGGGGAAATAGTCTATTCAACAAATGGTGCTTGGACAACTAAATTTTCACAGGCAGAAGAATGAGGTTGGACCCCTATCTCACACCATATTAAGAAAAAGAACTCAAAATAGATTAATGACTAAATGTAAGAGTTAAAACCATAAAATTCTTAGAAGAAAATATACTGGTAAATCTTCATAATTTGGGATTTAGCAATGAGTTCTTAGACATGACACCAAAAGCACAGGCAACAAACTAAAAAAATAAATTAAACTTCATCAATATTAACATTTGACACATCAAAGGACACTATCAAGATATTAAAAAGACAACCTACAAAATTGGAGAAAGTATTTGACAAACATATACCTGATAAGAGTTTACTAGCCAGAGTGTATAAAGAACTCAAAAATTTAACAACAAAGATACAATTTGATAAAAATGAGCAAAATACTTGAATAGATAGCTTTCCAGAAAAGATATACTAATGGCCAATAAACACATGAAAAGATTCCCAACATCATTAATCATTAGGAAGATCCATATCAAAACCACTATGAGAAACCACTTTACACCCACTAGCCTAGCTATAATTTTTTTAATTGAAAAATAACAAATGTTGGTAAGGATATAAAAAAATTGGAAACCTCTACATTGCTGGTGGATATATAAAAAATTATGTAGCCACTGAAGAAAACATTTGAGTGGTTTCTCCAAAAGCTAAACATATAATTATTATATCATCCAGATATTTCACACCTAAGAATACACCCAAAATAATTAAAAGCAAGTACTCAAAAAGATGTGTTCATAGCAGCATTACTCACAATAGACAAAAGGTGGAAATAACTCAAGCATCTGTCAACAGACTAACGGAAAATCAATGCCTGGACTATGGAATATTATTCAGCTGTAAAAAGGAATTAAGTCTTGTTATATGCTACAATATGGACAAACCTTGAAAACAGTATGCAAAGCAAAATAAGCCAGACACAAAAGAACAAATACTGAAAAATTTCACTTATGTAAAGGATCTAGAATGAGCAAACAGAGAGAGAAAGAAAGTATATTAGCAATTACCAAGGGCAAAGAGAGGAGAGAATGGGATGTTACTGCTTAATGGTTGAAGAGTTTCTGTGTAAGGTCATTAAAAAGTTCAAGAAATAGTGGTGATGTTTGCACAATGGTGTGAATGTACACTTTTATTAAAATGGCAAAATTTGTTATATATTTATATATTACTTATTTGTTATATACATTACGTAGTATATATTATGTAAGATGTATTTACTTTATCATACATTTTATCATATATCACATATTATTATACATAATAATATATTTGTTATGTATCATAAAATAATGCGTAATACAAATTATTTTAGAATATACATAATTATATGATATACGACAAATTTTTTGCATGTATTATGTATAACATATTTTATACAATATTATACTAACTTGTTAATATAACATGTTAGCATGTTATATATAATATACCTTTACAAATTGAAAATATATGTTATATATATCTCATCACAATTTTTAAAAATATATTTTCTCACCTCAGATTGGTATAGGTTTGGATTTTGCTTTTACCACCTATTGAAGAATCTTGAACAAGTTATTTAATACCTCTTAGTATGGGTCTCTTTAGCTGTAAAATATGAATAATAACTACAGCCCCACACCTCCCTCACAAGCCTGCAGCGGGGAGTGAGACAGTTTGGCACTTTTAGCATCCTTCAAATACAATCACAATAGTTATCTCTAATACTGTACATCATTTATTCTGAAAAGTGTTTTTTCATTCATTTTAAAATCAGGTTGTGTCCTACAATTGACAGGCACATTTAATAAAATATTTTTCTCTAAGAAATATTATTAAGGACTTTGCACAGTGGCTTAAACCTGTAATCCCAACACCTTTGGAGGTTGAGGAGGGAGAATCACTTGAGGCAGGAGTTCGAGACCAGCCTGGGCAACATATTGAGACTCCACCTCTAATAAAAAATAAAAAGTCATAAAATATTGGTGTAAGTTTCATTTGATATTATCTTATAATTGAGAAAATACTACATTTTTATTACATATATCTGTAATTTTAATAGGCAAATATTCTTTGCATAATCGGAATAAACTAATTGAACTTTGAAAATGTAAATTAAAATACAGTGACTAAAATAAATAGGTGAGTCACCTAGAGACTTTTATAGGCAATCTACAAATAATTTGCTAGAAACTATGCAATTGCTATTCAGTGGATAAATAACAGTTTTGGCAAGCACGTTTGGTGGCATGGAAGCAGATTTATGGGAAAAAAAGATTAGCAAACATTATGTATAGTATGACCCTTTTTAAAACCAAAATATTAACAGTGATGGATTAATTTTTTTGTCTCTGTATTTTCTACAATCAATGTTTTACACTTTCATTAAAAAATATTTATTGTGTTTCTATTATATGTTTATTACACAGATATTAAGCTAATAATTATTTTGGCAATGTTAAAATGAATAAACAAAAGTGAATTTAAAAAATAAAGATGCCAGGTACATTGGCTCATGCCTGTAATCCCAGAACTTTGGGAGGCCGAGGTGGGTGGATCACGAGTTCAGGAGTTCAAGACCAGCCTGGCCAAGACGGTGAAACCTCGTCTCTACTAAAAATACAAAAATTAGCTGGGTGTGGTGGTGGGCGCCTGTAATTCCAGCTACTCGGGAGGTTGAGGCAGAGAATTTCTTGAACCCGGGAGGCGGAGGTTGCAGTGAGCCCAGATCATGCCACTGCACTCCAGCCTGGGCAACAGAGCGAGACTCCGTCTCAATAACAATAAAATAAAGAGTAATTTTGCTGGATTGGAGCTACTTCACCCATACAGCATAACTCCAACAACTAGCAAGTTGATTGGCCCAACCTGCCCCTGCCTAATATCCTGGTCCTACCTTTGATAGGATCTGCTTACTTGCTCTAGTTCCCAAAGGGGAATTATCAGCTAAAGCCAATTTTTTTTCAATTTATTTCTCAATGACTGCAGTTACCTTTTATGTGTGAAGAAATAATCTACTTTCTCATTGCTCCTTCCTGATTCTCAAAATGTGATTTCCACAATGTTCCCCTTCATCCCATGTCTTTCCATTTGGCCAATAGAAAGTCAAGTGGACCTAAAATCTTCCAGAAATAGCAAAATATAAACATGTAATCTAACCTGCACTTTAAATGATATAGAGTCAGCCTTCCATATCCATGGGTTCTGCCTCCATGGATTTAACTAACTGCAGAGCAAAAATATTTTTTAAATGTTATGTCTGTGCTTAACATGTACAGAATTTTTTTTCTTTCATTATCCCCTAAACAATACAGTATAACCACTATTTACTTAGCATTTGCATTGTACCAGGTTTTTTCATTGGTTTTAGAGACAGGGTTGCTGTCATCCAGGCTGGAGTGCAGTGGTGGTATCATGGCTCACTCTAACCTCAAACTCCTGGGCTCAAGTGATCCTCCTGCCTCAGCCTCCCAAAGTGCTGGGATTACAGACATGAACCTCTGTGCCTGGTCTGTCTTAGATATTATAAGTAATTTCGAGACGGTTTAAAGCATACAGGGGGATGTGGGCATAGGTCATATCCAAATACTGTGCCATTCTATATAAAAAGATTTTTTGTATCTGTGGGAGGTCCTGGAACCAAAACCCCACAGATACCAAGGGATGACTACAATTCTGACTGAGCTGTAAACTGAAATCCTCTGGGATGAAACACTTTCCTGATTTTTTTTCATTCATTTTATACAACAAATGTAGATACTCCATTGTAGGAGAATCAATTTGTAAAGCCAAAATTGGCAAAAAATTTCCTTGTCCATTTGAGAAAACACAGACATGCAAATTTGCATCTTTTATAAATTTCAACCCACGTGCCTCTAGCATACACCCCAAGATAATTCTCTGAAGTCTGCTATACCTAAAACATACGTTCTCCGTTTTGAAGAGTATAATTTGAGAGGGCAAGGATACTTACTTCATCTTTGCACACAAATTGTTCCTCTTTCAAAGGCAAGATGGCATATATTTCAAAGTGACTATGATATGGTTCCACTCTGTGTCCCCACCCAAATCTCATCTCAAATTGTAATCCCCACGTGTTGAGGGAGGGACTTGTAATCCCCACATGTCGAGGGAGAGAGGTGATTGGATCATGAGGTCAGTTTTCCCCATGCTGTTCTTCTGACAATGACTGAGTTCTCACAGGAGCTGATGGTTTTATAAGTGTTTGGCAGTCTCTCCTTCACACACTTCTCTCTCCTGCCACCTTGTGAAGAAGGTGCCTGCTTCCCCTTCCACCATGATTGTAAGTCTCCTGAGGCCTCCCCAGACATGCAGAACTGTGAGTAAATTAAACCTCGTTTGTTTATAAATTATCCAGTATTGAGTAGTATCTTGATAGCAGTGTAAAAACAGACTAATAGAGACTACAAAAAAGAACTTTTAAGAAAATCAAAGAGTTAGATTTAAATTAAAAGAGAAGTATTACATTTAAAAGAAAAGGTAAAGAACATTTCCTAACCCTGGGTCTATAGTGCTCTCAGTCGGAGTTAGTTTTAATTTCCACACGCCTCATTCACTTACATTCTTCTCAATTATCAGAATTTTGTTCTCCTGGGACAGGTAAATAGACAAGAATCCATTGTCATCTTGGCCGCAATAATGTTGCCTCCCTTAATTAAGCAACTTAGTTGTTCCGTTGCCAGCCTGAAATTGTTCTTGATCCACTGATATTTTCATAGGGATTATGTAAAATATTTTTTCACTTATGCTGTTTTACCTCTCTAATAAATGCCTCCCAAATTTATATGCATGCTTCTCTGATGATGAAAAACACAGAACTGAAAGAAAATTTTAAAATATCCTAACTGTGGACCTGCCAATTCAAATACCTTAAGAGCTACATAGAAAATATAAAGGTCATTAAACTAAGCAAACTAACCCAGGAACAGACGACCAAATACCTCATGTTCTCACTTATAAACATTAAGTACCCACGAACATGGAGAAGGGAACAGCAGACACCATGGCCTACTTCAGAGTGGAGGAGGGGAGGAGGGTGAGGATCAAAAAATTACCTATGGGATACAATGCTGATTACCTGGGTAACAAAATAATCTGTACACCAAACTCCTGTGACACACAGTTTACCTATATAACAAACCTGCATATGTACCCCTGAACATAAAAGTCAAAAAAAAAAGTGAAGAAGATTAAAAAAAAAGAGAAGAAGAAAATATAAATGTGTGAGGCAGCAAGTTTAAAGATTAGGATTACAAACCTGTGGAAACTTGAAGAACAGATATTACCATAAAGCATTTTAGAGTACTAATTAACGCTATTTTGGCCAAAAAAATCTATATTTGTTAGCTGGATCAATCTCAAAGTTATTAAGTTTTTATTTAATTCAATTCCCTCATTTTACAGTTGGAGAAAGTAATATTCAGAAGTAAGTGACAAGACTACTATGATATAGTAAAATGACTATAAGATAAGAAGGATTTGCTAAGTAGTTCTTTTTTCAAAAAGGCTGGCAAGTCCTGGACTGTCCTTTCCAAATTCTCCAGTCTCATTTCCCTCTAGATACTCACTCCCCAAACCCAATCTCAACTTTTACCACCGTGATCTTCTTCCAAGACTCTCTTAGCAAAATGGCAGAGTCTATTTTCCCACTTCTTGAATTTGGACTGACACCGTGATTTCCATCAGCCAATGGAACATTAACAAGTCTGACTCAGGAAAGCTTGAAAAGTGCCCATATATTTCTGCTCAATCTCGCCCTGTGCTGGTACCATAAGAGCGTGCCCTGGCCTACCTACTGAAAGATGAAAAATAGGAGACAGGTCAGTTTTCCCAGGTGAAACCAAACTGTGCTAGTTCAGCCCACAGCCCACTGACATAACAGCTCTGCCTTGCAGAAGCACAGCAGACCACAGACACATGAACAAGCACAGCCCAGATCCTCAGTAGACTAGATTAGCTGAACCCCCCCAGACTCATGAGTTAAATGATATGTTAATGTTGCATGCCACTGAGATTTTGTGGTTGGTTGTTATTCAGCATTATTGTGTCAATAGATAACTGATGCACTCGCATCATAATTTCCAAACCACTCCATCTGTGATTACATTTGGTTGAGTCATGTTGACAGAGGAGTACTCAGACAGGTCTGATGGCCAGTGAGATAAAGGTGTAGCATAGACAGCCAGGTGAACACTTGTTCAGCTTGTGAATAAGTGTGGGGCTCAGAGGGCAGGTGTAATTAGTTCAGAAATTGTTTCTAATTTATATTAAATCAGAAAGCAAGCAGATGCAGGACCCAGGGCAGGCTTGGAATATGGTTAGACTGATGTCAACCAAATAATAAGAAATCTGAGTCAATAGCAGCATAATAAATGAAACAAACTTTTTTTTTTTTTTTTGAACAGGTGTTGGCAGCTGGGACTGGTCTGGGTTGTACTGGGTGAGCACAGGACTGGGCTTCAGAAGCAAGTGGCAACAGACAATTCTCCTGGCAGTAGTACCTAGTCCTCTCCAGTGGTAAACACACAGGCAATTTCCAGAGAGGCCTTGCACACCCTGACTTGTGAGTCCTGCCTGTCTTGGAGCAGTCAAGGAGAAACATTTTATACCTACAATTGCTCTGACCTATTGTTGGTAATAACTGGCTATGCCTTTAATAAATGAGCAATAAACTCATTTTTAACCAGATTAGCTCAAGTTGGCATTGCCAGATAAAATACAGGATGTCAAATTTAATTTGACTTTTAGATAGCTAACATAAAACAACGTAAGTATGTCTCAAATATTGTTTCATATATGCTAAAAAACCTATTGTTTTATCTGAAATTCAAATTTAACTGGGATTCCTATATTTTTATTTGCTAAACCTGGAAATCCTAACATAGGGTGCTCCTCGATGATTAGCTGGTTGAAACCTACTATATTAGTCCATTCTCGCACTGCTATAAAGAACTACCTGAGACTGCATAATTTATAAAGAATAGAGGTTTATCTGGCTCACAGTACTGCAGGCTGTACAGGAAGCATGGTTGGGGAGACCCCAGGAAACACAATCATGGCAGAAGGCGAAGGGAAAGCAGACACATCTTACAAGGCCAGAGTAGGAGGAAGAGAGAGAAGGGAAAAGTCCCACACACTTTTAAATAACCAGATCTCATGAGAACTCTATCATGAGACAGCACTAGGTGCCAGGCGCTGTGGCTCATGCCTGTAATCCCAGCACTTTGGGAGGCCGAGGCAGGTGGATCACCTGAGGTCAGGAGTTTGAGACCAGCGTGACCAACAAGGTGAAAGCTTGTCTCTACTAAAAATATTTTTAAAATTAGCTGGGCCTGGTGGTGTAATCCCAGCTGGCCTGTAATGCCAGCTACTCAGGAGACTGAGGCAGAAGAATCGCTTAAACCCGAGAGGCGGAGGTTGCAGTGAGCTGTGATTGTGCCACTGGACTCCAGCCTGGGTGACAAAGCAGAGACTCCCTCTCAAAAAGAGAAAAAAAAGGAGGGGGGGTGGGAAAAACAGCACTAGGGGGATGGTGCTAAACCATTAGAGAGCACCCCCATGATCCAATCACCTTCCACCAGGCCCACCTCCAACACCGGAGATTACGATTCAACATGAGATTTGTGTCGGGATACAAAGCCAAACCATATCACCTAGTAAATTCCAAAGGGGCACACTTCATAACTCTGTTTCTTCCACAACACAGAGAACGACAGGGTTCCTCTCTGCTATCTGTCAGCAGATAATTCAATACATTCCAGATGAGGGAGTCAACTCCCACATTTGGCTCTGTGTGTAGATAGATATATTATTGTTACAGTATTTTTCATTAAATGTTTGTTTCCAAGTTATTTCCTTCTATCTGTATACCCCTTTCTTCCCTTAGTAACTTGAGCATTCCTTGCATAAAGGAAGTGATGACAGCCAAAATGATGAAGGAAAAGAGGGAGTTAAAGGGATAAAAAAAATTTACAGCATATAAAAGAATGAAGTGATCAGAAAGAGTAAAGCTAGACAGAATTAGCTGCAGGTCACCTTCTGAAGCAAGTGAGCCAAGATCGCACCACTGGACATTGTTTTTTTTTTTCCAACATTAATATTCAGTAACCATTCAATAAATGTTCATTACATTTCCTTTTTTGTGTATAAACATTCAAAAAGGACAAGATGCATGATACGTAGTCATTGCCTCTGAAGGGCTCACAGCCTGATAGGGAAAATAAATGAGTCCAGAGATGATAGGTCCATGACCTTACTGGACCACCTTAGTCCACGATGAACCACGGAGAGTAGGTTCACCACCATCCCTGTCCCTTGCAAGAGTTAGAAGTAGGGTAGGAGTGCTAATGCTAAACACTGCAATGCATGGAACACTTCCAAATAAGCAAGGATCACAGAGCCCAAATGCCAATGTTTCTCCTAGTGAGAAATACCAAGAAAAACAGGCATTTCAGGGAGCCAGTAGAATGCAGTGGAACAAATGCTGTCTTAGGATTCAGAGAGAGGTAATTGTACATCTGGCTGTGTGATCTAGAACAAGTCGCTGTGAGTTCTCTGAGCTTTGTATCTTCATTTGAAGTGTGGAAATAATTATGCCTGTCTCCTAGAGTTTACATCAAAAAATGACAATCTATGCCAAACATTCTGCAAAATGTCAGTGACTAGATAAGACTCAATAATTGGTAGCTATTATTAATATTTTCATAATTACAAAGTTATATATGATAAACTAAGGAGAAAACAGAGTCTGTGTAAGTGAAAATTCTCAGAGAAAAGAAAATTGGAAGAAGATAGGAAAAATGGCTTGTTAGTTAGACAGCACAAAGTAAATATAAGATTACATATTATAATTATAGGATGGCCTATAATCCCAGCTACTCTTGAGACTGAGGCAGGAGGATCCCTTGAGGCTGTTACAGTAGGTAGCTACTCAGACAAAGGAGAGGGCCACTCCCAACCAGGAATATCAGGCAACCATCAGGTGATGGTCAGGCAGCTGTTACTCTGTTTCTCTAAAATAGTAATAGGTTGCAGCCAGAGCCAGAGGAAGGCAGTCTTCCTATAAGTAGCAAAAACCTGAAACTGGTGATCAGTAGCTTCTCAGTAAGATCTCAGGAGTTGGGTAAGTGAGCTCAAGCATGAGCACTAAGAGGCAAAATGGTGGAGTTTAACTGGTATATGACCTTCCTCTAGGAATGATAGATTGGTAAGGGAAGAACACCTCAAGTGAGCATGCTTAGAACTCCAGTAAACACACCGCACATGCTCCCCTCCCAAACACTAGCAGGCCATTGAACATGGGGACAGCCCATGCCAAGAGAAGAATCAGGGGAGAAGGAACACAAAACCCCAAAAGTATGTCAACATATAAAACCCCAAGTCAAAAGGTCAAACCATGCACTTGCCTTTCAAGTTGCCCACTTGGCCTTCTTCCAAGTATACTTTCCTTCCTTTTGTTCCTGCTCTAAAGCTTTTTGATAAACTTTCACTCCTGCTCTAAAACTCTCCTCGGTCTCTCCTGCCTGATGCCCCTCAGTCGAATTCTTTCTTCTGAGGAGGCAAGAATTGAGGTTGCAACAGACTCATACAGATTTACCGCCACTATCAAGGCCAGGAGTTCAAGACCAGCCTGGTCAAAACAGGGAGCCCTTGTCTCTAAAAACATTTTAAAAAATTAACTGAGAGGTGAAAGGATTGCTTGAGCCAAGGAGTTCAAGGCTGCAGTGAGCTCTGATAGTGCCACTGCACTCCAGCCTGGCTGACACAGTGAGACCCCAACTCTTAAAAAATAATAGTAATAATAAATTAATGAATAAGTAATTATAAAGACATATAAACAAAATATTGGAATACATATGTTTAAATACATTTCAACATTCTGCTTTCAGGTCACCACCCGATCATCATTTTTAAAGGAAAAATATCGATACAGGTCTTTGTATTTGTTTGGGAAACATTTAAACTCTAGGAATGCAGATATAATCGGAAAATAGAATTTTTTTTAACCTTCTCCAGCAATCCTTTTGGAAACACATTTATGGATTTCAGTTACATTTATCATTCAATGAAATCCTCTACTCTATATTTTTGGTCTTCTGTAACAAGAAATTTTTCCTAGACCCTTGAGGAAAATAATGTAAAATAGATTCCAAAAACATTTCGACTGTCAATTATATACTGAGAAAGGCAGATTAATCCCCATAGACCTCATGGTTGACAAAGTCCTCAGTTAATGTGTTTAGCTATAGTGCTAAGAGGAAATTGATAACAACACTCTGGGTGCCTCAATGCTGTTACATGGAATAATTACTGCCCTGGGGTATTGAAGGTAATCAGATACGCTGGGTTTCTTCAGCACTGAGGGAAGAAGAAAGGGGCAAGGGTGATTATCTTTCTATAATACCAGCAGCTATTATGTCACACTTCTTAAATTAATTTCAATGAAATAACGTGTTTTTGTTTTCCTTAAGTGACTTATTTTCCTACTTTTTTTTTAGTATTGTTTTGTTTTCAATATAAAGAAAGCCAATTTGCTGTTCACAAACTTTGTTGTGAAAAAGGAAATCATGTGAGGACATGAAACCAGAGGAACTCTCCTAAACTGCTGGTGGAAACACAAATTGTTAAAGCCACTTTGGAAACATTGTAGGATTATCTAGTAAAGTTCGTGTGCATGATATGCATATTTACTCCTTGGATATACCCTGAAGAAATAAGTGCACATGTGCTCCAAGGAACGTGCATAAGAATAAGAATAAGAAGGACAGTAGTGTTACTTATGATAACCCCACATTGGGAAAAAAATGCTATCAAGAATAAACTAGATAACTTATAAATATGTTCATAATCTGGATTACTACATGCAATTAAAAGGAGTACTGCAGACATTTGTGAAAACATGGATAAACTCCCAAATATAAAATTTTGAGGAAGAGAAACCAGACAGCAAAGAATACATACCATCTGATTTCATCAAAAACATGCAAAAGTTAATTATAATGTGAAGACTTGCATTCTTAAATTTTAAACTCTCAGAAGAGGATGGGTAACATTACCAGAGAAATCAAAACAGTGGTAACACTCTGGGGAGGGAGGGAACTGTGGATGGGAAGAGGCCTTCAGAAGACAGGATTTGGGAGCGCCAATAATGTATAATTTCTGGACGTGATATTTTATATATTAGCCTGTTGGGCAATATTTAATCTATTAAGCTATATAGTTATGTCTTATCTACACTTCTATTTGTGTTTTATATTTCACAATAAAAAGTTAAGAAAAATTACTCATTTTTTTTTTGTTTTTTGTTAAGCAATTTTCTCTAAACAGAGGAAAGGGGATTAACAATGACTGGGTTCACACTGAGCCATTTATATGCATAATCTCTTCTAATTCTAATAATAAACCTCTTAAGGACTTACCATCTTCCCCACTTGAGAGCTAGGGAGCGAGGCTCATAGAGGTCCAGCAGTTTGCACAGGGCCACATAACCAGTGAAAGCAGAGCCAAAGCTGAACTCAGTCTTGACCCAAGTGTGTGCTTCTTATACTTCATCATGCTGACTATATCTACATTCATTATAGCTGTATGCATAGAGATTTCATATTTTCTACTAGGAAGCCTAACTAAACACACATGCAAGGTCTGAATATTGATGCATAAACAACTTTAAATATTTTAAATACAACCTAAAAGATAATTGACTAAAAATATATGTAGCTAATTCTGCACTAAAGCCAGACCATTCTGTTGAATAAATGTGTTATTTATTGGGGTAAATTATGTATTATTGCTTTTTCAATAGTAAAAATAATTTTGTGAGTCACTGGCTCATGCAAAGAGGGTTATGGAAGGAAGTGCGCAAAGTCAAAATCTCAATTATTATTCTAAGATCTTGTCTTATGTAGCCATGGGTCACAGCAATAAAAAACAAAAACAAAAGAAAAAGCTAATAAAAATCTTGTACCCGGCCAGGCGCAGTGGCTCACGCCTGTAATCCCAGCACTTTGGGAGGCCGAGACGGGCAGATCACGAGGTCAGGAGATCGAGACCATCCTGGCTAACATGGTGAAACCTCATCTCTCCTAAAAATAAAAATAAAAAAAATTAGCCGGGCTTGGTGGTGGGCACCTGTAGTCCCACCTACTCGGGAGGCTGAGGCAGGAGAATGGTGTGAACCTGGAAGGCGGAGCTTGCAGTGAGCGGAGATCATGCCACTGCACTCCAGCCTGGGCAACAGAGCAAGGCTCCATCTCAAAAAAAAATAAATAAATATAAATAAAAATATTGTACGCTTCTCAAGCTGAGAGAGGACTCAGAAGGAGACTTCATTCATTTGTTCCCATAGGTATTTGAGTGCTTACTGTTGCACTTTGTTCTAGGCCCCAGGATACAACGATAAAAAGATACACAAGGTGATGGGACTGGTGCGGATTACATTCTAAGCAAGAGACTGACAAGCAAGTGAACAAATGAGCTACCTTCAGAGAGTGATAGAGGAGATGCTATGAAGCAAAGAAGGGCTAATGAGATGGAGAGAGTTCAAAGTCACAATGAAGGTGGGATAGGTGGCATAAGCCAAAGCCTCTTTCAAGAGGTGATATATGAGGCACGGCCAGAAAAAAAGACCAGAAGAAAGCCACACAACCATGAAAACTGGGAGAAGATACTTCAGGTAGAAGTGGCAGCAAGAATAAATTTCCAAGTTAGAATTGTGCTTGGTGTTTTCAAAAACAGTGTGACTGAAGAATAGTCTATAAGAATATAAGTTAGGATTTGGTTCAACTTCAAATACGAAAAATTACAAAGTAACAGAATCTTAAATAAAAATCGTTAGTCTAAAATTGAAGGGCAGCTTCAAAAGCCATTAGAAATCCAGGTTACTTCCATATTATGGAGTCATCATCTTCCTCGTGACCTAAAATGGCCACGTAAGCTCCAGCTCTCACAAGTGAATTCCAGTTATAGGCAGATGGAAGAAATAACAAAGAATCTACCTCATTTTTTAAGGATACTTCCTGGAAGTGAACACAACACTTTAATATATATTCCATTGACCAGAAAAAAAGTCAAATGACTAATCTAAGTACAAGAAAGGCTGGGAAATTCCAGAAGGAAGTTAAAAAACAGGTTTTCTTTTTTACCAAGACAGAAAAAGAAATGTATATTTTACGCAACAAGCAATTTGTCACGGGGAAAAAGAGGTAAAATAATTGAATATGGAGAGGTAGATAAGGGTAACTCATTTAGAGGCTTAGTAAACCATAGTAATTTTAATTTTATACTTGAAGGCAAGAGCCACTTAGCCCTAACGTAATGCTTTGTTTGATTGTAGGAGTTGTTAGAGTTAGAGCCTTACCTATGCACCCTGTATATAATTCATACTTCAAGTCTGTCTTGGGGGTGGGCTGATAATCCCTTCTTCAAGCCTGTTTCAGGGATTGGATGGGCTTTCAGGATGGTCACCATAGCTTGAAACCATCTGATTCTTCATTTGTTACCTCCACCTTTTTCAAGTCAGCCACTGTGTCCTGTCAATTCTATCATCGTAGTGTCGATTGCAGAAAGAATGAAAAAGCTTGATAGAATAGTAAAATTGTGAATTCAACAACCATCCCCAGCAACATCAACCATAAAGAAAAAGGGACAGAAAGGCATTGTGTGGTGGGTATAATTGTATCCCCTTAAAATATATGTTGAAGCCATAATTCCTGGAAGCTCTGAAGGTGACCTTATTTGGAAATAGGGTCTTTGAAGTTGTACTCAAGTTAAAATGAGGCTATACTGGATTAAATAGGCACTAAATTCAATGACTATTACCCCTACAAGAAGGTCAGGTCATGTAAAGACACAGGAGTACAGAGGAACACAGGGAGAATGCCATGTGATGACAGAAACAGAGATTGAAGTGATATAACTGCAAGCCAAGGAACACTAAAGATTGACAGTCACCACCAGAAACTAGAAGAGGCAAAGAAGAATTCTTCCTCAGAGCCTCCAGAAGGAACCAATCTGGCTGAAACCTTGATTTTAGACTTCTAGCCTCCACAACAGTGAGAGAATAAATTTCTGTTGTTTTAAGACCATCCAGTTTATGGTAATTTGTTAAGGTCACCCTAGGAAACTAACACACCCTATAACACTGGTTCTGAGATAGCTGAAGCAGAAAAAGAGAAATGGGAATCCAATCAGTAGCTGATTTGGCTGTGGAGTAAACAAAGTCCCAGCAGTACTGGGAACAGGTTCAGCAATAATTACAACCTTTATCAGACAGCCAAGATCCCATTTGAATCAGAATATGGTAATTGTCACACACCCCAAGACACCCCCTACTTTTGAATCATAAAGGAGTATGTAATTGGAGAGGCTGAAATTGCCAACCAGCTGGTGGGAGTGAGTCACTGGTATTTTGTTCTCCTTTTCCCTATGGTTGCTTCAAGACTAGAGATCAGGTAGGATCATCACAAATTTAAAAGGCACCCAGTAAGAATGTATTCAATGATATTTGCAATACTTCAGAAAAAAATATAAACCATGAGGTATTTTACTCACATATTTACCCAGAAAAAGGTATAAGGATTTGTTATGGTCTGAATGTGTCCTTCCAAAATTTATATGTTGAAGCCCTATCCCCGGTACCATAGAATGTGACTCTATTTGGAGACAGGGCTTTTAAAGTAGTAATTAACTTAGAATGAGACCAGTAGGATGGGCCCTAATTGAATATGACTGGTGTCTTTATGGGAAGAGGAAATCAAGACACACAGAGGGATACACACACAGAAATAAGACACAGAAGGTAGCTATCTGAAAGCCACGGTGTGAAGACTGAGAAGAAACCAAACCTGACATTCCCTTGATCTTAGACTTATGCCCTCCAGAATTATGAGGAAATTAGTTACTGTTGTTTAAGCCACCCACCCAGTTTGTGGCATTTTTTTTATGGCAGCTCTAGCAAGCTAATACAGATTTTGGTACAGTGAAGCAAGGTACTGCTGTAGTATACACCTAATAATGTGGAAGTGGCATTGAAATAGGATAATGGTTAGAAGCTGGAAAAGTTTTAGGGCAAATGTTACAAAAAGCCTAGATTGCCTTAAAGAGACTGTTGGTAGAAATATGGATACTGAAGGTTCTGTTGGTGCAGATGTAAATGAGGAACATGTTATTATTTGATGCTTGTTGAAAGACACTCATTATAAAATGACAAAGAACTGGGCTGAGTTGTGTTCTAGTGTGTGGAAGGTAGAACTTGTGAGTGATGAGCTTGGATATTTAGTAGCAGAGATGTCTAAACAAAGTGCTAAAGGTGTGGCTTAGTTTCTGTTTGCTACTTACAGTAAAAGGCAAGAGGAGAAAGATAAATCAAAGAAGAAATTGTTATGCAAAAAGGGACCAGAACTTGAAGATTTGGAAAATTATCAGCCTATCCATATGCAAAAATAAATAAATAAATAAAAGATAAAACATGTTCTGAAGAGAACATCCAGGATTTGACTGGACAACCATTTGATAAAGAGATTAGTAAGAATGTGACTCATAGATCTAATCAAACATCTCAGCAGAAACTCTGACAGCTTGGACTGAAATGGACAGAGATGGTACAAAATGAAGGAAGGTATTTGGACTTCTTAGATTCTACAGGATGGGGCAACAGAGCAATCAGACTGTGAACATGCATTATCCTTCTGGAAAATGATCCCAAAGGTGATTCAGAAATAAGCAAGACTGCACTGCCACAGTGGCTGCAGAAGTCGTAGGGGGTGCTAGGAGAACTGAGGCTGTATCCTACTTGGTTTCAGAGAGTGGGGCCACCTCCTCCATTTTAGCAGGTTAGGCTGCTCACTAGGGACCTCAGAGGAGTGGCCAATCGGGACCATGGAGGCAGGGCTGCCCACTTGGGATCTCAGAGGCTGGGCTGCTCACTCAGAACCTCAGACGAGAGGCTACCCACTCGGGACCTCAGAGGCAGGGATGCCCACTTACAACATCAAGGAGAGGCTACTTGGGACCTCGGAGGCAGGGCTGCTCACTCAGGGGGAGGGCTGCAGCCACAGTTTACAGGGACAATGCTTCCATACCAGTGGGCCAGCCTGGAAAACAACATCAAACCAAAAAGGTTATTCTCCAGCTTTAAAATCTAATGGAATTTGCCCTAGTTTTTGGGCTTGCCTGGAACCTATGACCTCTTTCTTCTGTCTGATTCCCTGCTTTTGGAATTGTAATGTCTAGACAATGCCTCTCCTATCACTGTATTTTGGAAACAGATAACTTGTCTGGTTTGACAGGTTCACAGCTGAAAGGAATTTTGCATCAAGATAAATCATACCTTTAATAATACCCATACCTGACTTAGATGATATATGGATAAGACTTTAGACGTAGAGTTGATGCTGGGATGGATTAAGACTTAGGGGCTGTTGGGATGGGGGTGAATGTATTTTGCTTGTGAAAAGGACGTGAGTTTTGAGGGTCCCAAGGGTGGAGTGTTACGGGCTGCTTTGTGTCCCCTGAAAATACATTGAAACCCTAGCCCCACTACCTTACAATATGGCTGTATGTGGAGATGGGGTTTCTGAAGAGGTAATTAAGTTAAGATGAGGCCTTTAGGATACAACCTAATACAATATGACTGGTGGGAAGTCACAGTCATAAGAATAGAAGATTAGAACACACAGATAAATATCAGGGATGGGAGGAGAGGGGAACACAGAGAGGAAAGACCATGTGAGAACTCAGCGAAAAGGTGGCCATCTGTAAGCCAAGGAGAGAGGCTTCTGAAGAAACCAAATCTGCTGATATCTTGATCTTGGACTTGTAGCCTCCAGAACTGTGAGAATATAAATTTCTGTTGTTTAAGACACTCAATCTGTGGTATTTTTCATGGCAACCCTAGCAAACTAATACCACTATTTAATTGAAATCTAGGCTGAGTTTCAGATTCTATGTTCTACATTATTATTTGCTAAGACCTACCAGCATACCCTTTGTGTCTAATGAAAGACCCAGTGATTCACAGGAACAGCCTGTGTGCATAAGCTTGAGGTCTCGGTGGATTTTGAATGAATCCTTCTCCACATTACACACATGCACACAAACATTCTTGTCAAAATAATAACTGACCAGAACCTCTCGAGAGTGGCTTTGAAGGAAAATTATATAGTAAACCCAAAGTGAGTGCTCCACTTAAAGCCCTCCAGGTTTGAAAAACACAACATTGTAAACTGACAGTAAAAGAGGAATCATCAAGAGCAACTGAAACACAAACAGTGCAAACATGAGGGTCTTCTTTAAGCCCTTCAGCAGACTAGTTCTTTGGTTTTCCAGTTAAAATCTTGATAGAAATGTTAATATTCCACTCGGGTCTCTTAATTTCCATCACGAAGAATCACGGGGAAAAATTAAATGACTACAAAGTTTTTCAGAAATGGTCCTCAAAAATTAAGTAATCTAATTTATTTTGGTTTTAAATGCTGGGAAATATCCATGCCTGCTTCTCATGATGAAAGGACAGTAAAATCCACCTTAAATTCGGTTACAATCATCATTGGAATCATGCCCTCTGGGTACAAACAAGATACATTGTATCTCTCACCAGAGCATGAAAAGTTCATGAACATTGGTAGAAGCAAGAAGAATTAATGATTAGCTGTAACTTGACATCTTCTTTCTTCTAGCACTCCACCACCCTTCACAATATATAAAGTGTACTGTCAGGTCCAGTCATTTGTTTTCATCATAATATAACCCTCATATCTGTTCTTCCCATTTCATCTACTAGCATCTTTCATCTAGGCCCTCATCACATAGCATCTATGATTCTGATCTAATAGTCTTGAAAAAATACTATTTTCTCAAATGCCTTACTTCAATTTTCTTATTACTTTCCATCCATCATCTGAGTTTTTGCAGATTCTATCTTCCCCACATTTCCAGTATCAAAATCAATACATCATATATTTAGAAAAGGATGCCAGGTTCTCCTCTTAGTTGCTGACATATTTTATCTACAATACCTCTGATGACTAGACGAAGTTTGAATAAGTGCTGTGAGGAGTGGCTGGGACCAACATCCTGAGGTCCCAATAAAAATGTTAGTGATAGCCAACATTCTTAGTAGTTAGTCTGTACCAGGCACTGTACTCAGCACTTCACATATATTCACTTGCATTTTTTAATCAAGAACCCTAGGAGCCAAGTCCTATTTAATAATTTCTATTTTACAGATCAGGAAGTCAAGATACAGAAAAAGTAAGTAACTTGCCCAATTTACAAAAACCCCTCAACTCAAGCTCCAGATTTGAACCTTGTTCTGCTGGCTCAAATTTAAAACTCTTATAAGTAGGTAGTGAAGCAGGTATTTTGCAAGCTAAAATTTTACAGCTTTATGGATTCTTAAGGCCAAGCTACACAGAAAGAAGTGGAGAAGAGCCCTGGTCTAGGAGTAAGAAGACGTGTGTTCTGCTCAGAAATCTGTTGCTGTGTTCCTATGAGCAAGCCAACGTTCCTTGCTGGGCTTCAGTGTCCTAATCGGTGAAATTAGGGCATTAAACTACATTATCTCTAAGGCAGGGATTTTTACTCTCCTTTACTCCAGTGTATGTAGACTCTCTGCTACTACTAAATCTATATTAATCTGTGTGTGTGCGTGTCTGTGTCTGTGAGAAATGAGAGAGAGACAGAAGAGAGAGAGGGGAGAGAAAAAAAGAGAGAGACAGAGATAGGAAAGTTTTTGTAAAAAAGCTGGACTAACAGTAGATAAAGATATATGTGTTCTCTTTTTTTCCCATAATGGTAGGCAATTATTAGTGTGACTTAGATTTAGGGACTTACAGATGAGGAGGGCCTGAGTCAGCATCTCTACAATGCTCTTGGCCATACAGTACAGTACTAAGATGGATGCAACAGGAAGTAGGGGTGAAACGGAAGCACTTCCTCAGGGTTCCCCTGCCAAGCTTTCAGCTACATCTTTTTGGCTATAGCTAGGTTATATGCTATCTTAGTAGGTTTTGTGCTGCTGTCACAGAATACCTCAGACTGGGTAATTTATAATGAACAAAAACTTATTGGCCCATGGTTTTGAAGTCTGGAAGTTCCAAGATCAAGGGCCAGCATCTGTCCCGGGTCTTCTTTCTGCGTCACTCCCTGGCAGGAGGGCAAAAAGACGGAGAGAGAGAGTAAAAGGCTCTTAACTCTCTTTTTTATAGCAAACCTACTCCCAAGATAATCATGTCTCATTAGAGCCCACCTCCACACACTGTTGCATTGAAGATTAAGTTTCCAACCCATGTTTATGGGGGGCACATTCAAACCACAACATATTTTACTCCTAAACCTGGGTCTGGGCCTGGCTGTCTTGAGATTAGAGAATTTCTGAACAGTTCCAAACAAAAGTAGAAGGGCAGGGCTTTGGGGGTAACCAACAAAGTGTAAGTCACAATTCCACATTCTTACATACAGAGCTGCCAGGGAAATATTCTTCAAACACATACATGGGAAGTCATTTCACATTTCAAAACTTTTCTGTGGTTACTACTAAAAAGCAAATTCAGTGTAACATTGAACATCTTTTGTAATTTATCTCCCTTTATTCTAATTTTATCAAATTATCCTCCCTATTAGGTGTTTTGGAAACCAATGGAAACATTCTCCTCACTGTTTTCTAAATATCTAATGTGAATCCCAATCTCTGTTATTTTGCTTACGCTATTTGTTTTGCCTGAAATGTTCAACACTCTCAATTACCACACTTTTATTGAGCATGTTCTATATGCCAGGCACGTGGTAATAACTGCAGGAGATGCACATATTACTGGAAAACAACAACAAAAAAGTGCCTTTTCTTCAAGTTTCTAATAGTCTAGTTTCATGAACAAGTACATACACAATTAATTATAATAAGTAGTACAGAAAGTTATAGTAAAATAAACATAGTTTCTTCTATGTCTAGCTTAGTTATATGCATGCATCTGACTCGGCTCAAGTCCCAGCTTCTCTAAGAAGTCATTGATCTCAGTCTGGAGTAATCTCCTTTTCCAGCTGCACTTTGCAGTACATTTGTTCTAGAGAACTCATAAACTCATGTAACCCTTAATATAAACAAGCGTAACTTTTTATATTTCAAATATATGGGCTATATATCTTTTCCAAATTTTATCTTTTTAAAGTACAGAGATTTTATTCTGTGTCTCTTAATTTCTCTAGAGCTCATATATCACTTGCTCTTTCATTTGGCCATTAATTTATTTGTTATTCATTCATTTAGTTGTTTCTATGAGCACAGCATTGTGCCAGGTCCTGGCTGGAGGAGAAAGGACGGAAAATCCAATGATAACTAAGACACAGTTTCTAACCTTAGCAAACTTGTAATACAGCAGGGGAGATGGATCAGAAAAACACCATAATACAAGATGATCTTTAATAAGTACAGAAATAGACAGTCGAGAGGTACCTTTGAAGGCAAGCCTTGAAGGACAAGTAGGAGGTCAACAGATGCAGAGATGGATCAGGGAAGAAATGGATAGCATTCTCCACAGAAGAAAGATAATGGATAACAAAGTGGATGCAGAAAACTTTGAGATATGCTCAGAAAGCAACTAATGTTTTACTTTAATGTGAATAGCAATAGGAAACTGAAAGAGGCTATGCAAGGCTTAACATAGAAAGATAACGCTGGTCCAGATGATGAAGAGATGTGGGAATTCGAGCTTTAATCAGCTGACTTTTAATTGGGGGATAAGGTAAAGAGAGGATGAGCAAAGGTTTCAGCCAGGAAGTAACCTGATGGAAATTTTGGTTAAAATGACTAATCCAGAGGAGTGGCACACAGGTAGAACTGGAATGGAGAGTAACCACCAATGGAAAGGCATTTAAGAGGCTGCTGCAGGAAGTTAAGTGGAGGAAAAAAGAAACTTATTTAGCTCTCTGACCAAGTCCCCTTTGATACCTGAAACATAGATGACATGTATTACTTTTCACATAGCCCAGAGGCAAAGCTACAGAAAGAGAGGAAGAGGTGTGGACATTGGATTTGATGACTCAACACGGATAACAAAGGGAGAGAGAATCCAGGATGAATTCCATCTCTTATCAGCTGTGAAATCTTCCTGAACCAAAATATTTCCCCCCGTCCACTCTCTCTATTCTTAAGATTATACAATTTGCTCTTTCTTCTTTGCCTTCTTTATTCTGTTAACTCTCTTTTTCTTGTTCTCTGGATATTACATAAAAGTCTCATGTAATTGCCCTTTTCACATATTATTCAGCTGAGGATCATATTGCTTAATCATTCTAAGCTATATTCTCAAGTAAAACCTTCTTAGGAATAGACAGGCACATAATGTAGAGCACAGCAAGGGAATATTCTGCTCCCAACAGTGATGACAAAGAAGCTACACAGCAAAGGGAAACTTTTATGTAAAGACCCAGAAAACAAAAGGTTGATAAGAAGAACAGTGATTTCAATGAAAAGATCACCAGAGGTCTGAATCCCCAGCACATACAGTTGTCTTTATTCTTTGATCTGCCCTGGCTCTGAAAATCTGGCTTAAGCTACAGTCCATGACAGCCCCAGGACATAGGGATTTGATAGCTTCCAATTCCATTACAGTTTTTTCTCAGATCAATAAAGTGACCTTAAAGGAAACACACTTTCCAGTGTTTCCATTTTCTTGTAAACAAAATGGGAATAATACCAAGTTTCCATACTTGAAGCATGAGAACAAAGTCCTCTGAGGATATGAGGTGCTGAATAACAAATAGGATGGAATATGTAATTCAATCAGTCATGCCTCAGCACTGGCTGTGCCCATTTATTATTACTGTTCAATTTCTAAAGTGATGGTGAAATGGAATTTCCACTAATTTTTCAAGAACTTGAATCTTATTCTTATAATCTTGAGCTTTATGTTGCTGATATATTGCAGATATAATTTTTGTGTGCTCCAAGAGGCTTTCTGCTCACAGGGCATTGCTGTAGGTTGTGGATAATTTATTTTCCCCTGCTATTATATTGTGTAAATTACCGTGTTGGCAATATTTTAGCCTCTCACACTTTGAATCAATGCCCAGAATAATTCTAACAAGATTTTGATTCTCTGGAAGCAACCTCAAGGAAGAAAGCCCTTCAAAATGCCTACAGATTCATTTAAACTTCAGCTGGGAAAAACATCTCCTCCAGGTCAAGTATAAGGTGAATCTGAAGGGTAAGTGATACTTATCTCAGCTCCCTGCTAATATCTATATCCTTCTTTGCTGCCAGAAATAATCACAGGGACTTGCCAGTTGAGGACACATTCCTAGACCTTTCTACCTCAGGATGTAAGTTCTAGAAGTGGAATCCAATTTGAGGTCTGCTAGAAACCTCAAGGAAATATTTGAGTCCAGAGATCCAGCTGCATCACCAAGTCTGTGGTTTAATTTTATCACCCAAAGGAGATACTTTGATTTGCAGCCAGGAAATGTCTCATTTGTTAGTGTTAGAGATAATCAGGATGAGTCAAATGGAAACTGGCCTGCCAAATGAGTCAGGCAAGTTGCTAGGGATGTGGCCACAGTGCCTTGTGGTCATAGAAGGCCCAACGAAGATGTGGCCTTTATGCAATATCTTATTTGATTTTGAATAAAAATATAGCCTTATATAACAACAGGAAAAGAGAAAATAAAAAGCTTCTGTCTTGTTTTACCTCCCCTAAACCCATCTCTACTGCATATTAATGAAGAAAACCTTCTTGAACTCATAACTGGAACCTCAGGGACCCAACCCTATCTCTGTCAAAATTTCCCAGCCTAGATGCAAGGCAGGGGTTCTCCATTCTTAGGCTCACTGCTTTGATCCTGACTAGCTGAGTCAAGGAGATATTTGGGAGATAGTCTTTTTTAATATTCTTGATTATGATAATGTGGCATATATTGTTAGTGCTGACTTCATGGGATGTTGTGAGAATTCAATAAACAAATGCCTGTGTGCTTTGCCCAGCATATGAAACAATGAAAGTTATTAAATCTTACTATTCATAATAAGATTCAATTATTATTGACATAAAATTAACAATAAGAATTTTCCAGCAATACAGGGAAAGAGGCTAAACCTCAATATAGATGACTGTTTTTTCCTTAAGAACCTCCTACTGCAAGTCAGGATTGAGTATGGGCCCTATGGTAGGATGAGTGCAGCTATAGGGAAATTAATAAATAGGCTCATTTCCTCCTCACATGCTCCTTAAAAAATACATATCAATTTTTATTTGTTTTAGCTAAGCTCTCCTTTTATCTATTCATGCTCCTATCTAAAAATGCAAAAGTAGTTTGAGATAGGAAGAAAAGAGCTCTTAGAAGTACTTTTACATTTCTTCCAGTTTTCTAATGAACTTAATAAGCTCCCCAGACACATCTTACAAAGTAAAGAAACCTTCAAAAATATTAAAATAATTTTGTTTTCTCCAGTGTACAGAGCATTCTAGGTGGCTGGTAAGACACATCATCATCAATTTTACAAGTGTTCAGTTTGCAGTGAAAGAAAAATCACAACAGAAAACACTTTGTCTTTGATGTCTTTTAATATATTTGGATGGAGTTCTGTTGCAAGATTTTTCATTGGAGCTGTTTCTCTGAATTTTCACCTCAAATTCCACTTGAATAATGACAATTCCAAGTCTTCTTTCTTTAACTGCCTGTCAGGCCTAGAAGATTTTGACAGTGCCAGAAACTTGCCAATATTTTTGATCAAAGGAATAATTGACTCAATTGAAATCAGTGTCACTCTTTTTGCTATCTTTACTCATTTAGTGAGTGCTACTGTAAGAAGGGCTCTGCTCTGGGCCCAGGGATTATGAGAAATAAGGAAAATTGCTTGAGTTTTGCCATCAAAATCATAAATCTCCTCTGAACAGCAGAATAAACATCAGACTCCAGGACAGAAGAAGCATAAAACTTGAACTGGAGATTCATAGCCAATGATAATATCAGAGGTGGCATGCACCTTGATGGTGATCAAGTTCACGTGACCATTCTTAACTGTCCAGTTGGCTTTCTGCAGGCCAGATTTTGAAAATCCCTTGCCAGGAACTCATCTTATAACTCATTGCCTCTACCTCTAATCTTTCTAAATCAGAATACCTGCAGGAGGATTTTTTTTTTTTTTTGAGACAAGGTTTCACTTGGCTGTCCAGTCTGTAATGCAGTGGCATAATCATGGCTCACTGGAGCCTCCAACTCCTGGGCTCCAGGGATCTTCCTGCCTCAGCCTCCCAAGTAGCTGGGACTACAGGTGCACACCCCTGTGCCTGGCTAATTTTTAAATTTTTTTTGTAGTTGCAAGTGCCTAGGCTGGTCTCAAACTCCTGGCCTCAACTAATCCTCCTGCCTTGGCCTCCCAAAGTGCTGAGATTACAGGTGTAAGCCACTGCACTTGGCTAAAATCTTGATTTTTAATAAAATTCTTAGATTCAATTAGAGAAAAGAATGCACTTGAAATGGGAACTGACATTGTAACCCAGGAATACCAAATATACATGTATTTTTATGTATAGAATTATTTCCAAGTGACACTGGAAGATTCTAAGAGAAATCCCTTAAGTAAGTTAAATACAACTTGATGTGCTCACGAATACCTACAAAACAGCAAGACTGTTTAACCCTGAAAGGGGTGAGACCAAAGTTAGGATCTTCTTTTAGGGAGTGGCCAGTCACCTGGTCACTGACTTGTGTGACCTTGCTGTAATTGTTTTCTGCTTTGCTTTTAGAGTGGATTGAAAAGTTGTAACTCTAGCCTCCACAGACAATGAATATCTGTAAAGCTGAGGGGCTTTCCCTCTTAAATCTTCAAGAATTCAAGTGGTATCCATTAGAGGATTCTGAGAATTCGGCTCCTTCAGAATGTTAGAGCTTTTCAGTAAGAGGATGGAACTATGTGGAGTGTGTAGAAATCAGGCACAATCTTCTGCTCCATCCACTCTGCAAGACTGCCCTACATCTCAAGTGTCTGGAGAAGAAATTCCACCTACAGCTTCGAGGTCAATTTGCTCTGGTGTGAGAAAGGCATGGATGACACAAATCTATCAAAATGAGTTCTGTTTCCTCCTTTGCAGCCACTATAATCCATTTCTGTGCTGTTCTATATTCATGAGCTAAATAGACATCATCTCTTGGAGTTTATCTTCTCAGGAAAAAAGCTCCAGTTTTTAAATTATGACTGATTCATAAAATTATGATTTCCTGGAGCAGGAAAAAATATAGGAAATTGTGCATAGTTTCAAATACAGTCTTTAAACCAGAGTCTAGCTCATCTCAGCTTATTATCTGTACACATTAGATGCTCCAGAAGATTTGTGTGTTGGCTGTTTGGCTGGGTTGATGGGTATATTATGGGGACAAGGACCACAAAACCGTCTGGACTCCAGGAGTGATGGAGAATACCTGGCTCCATATAAGTCAATAATAAAACAGTGCTCAAGGCTGGTGTTTTTCCTAAGAGACTAGAGAGAGGTGGGAAAATGAGTTCCTTTTTTTCTGGAACATAGCAAAGTAGCTGCGCATAATATTTTTGGCATGTTAACTCTTTAAAGGTGTAATAAGTGTCTAGGTAGGTATCTGATTCAGCTTTTTTTAAGCAACGCAGAAGTTACTGCAGGTCTGTATTCCCTATGTGGCTTTTTGTATCTACAGATCAGAAAGCCAAAGTCTAAGGTTGGATCTCAGAGATCGATGAGAACTGCAGGGGCAGTGCAGCATGCTGAGATGAGCTCTGTCTGTCCCTATCAGAACAGTTTCTCACTGAACCAAGCTCCTATCATTATGCATCATTATCAGTAGGAGATGAGGCAACAATTCTGTTAAAAGGGTATATTTTCAACTATATCTGCAAAAAATGTAAAATGCAAAGGTGAATAGTTTCCAAGTAAATAATCTCTGGCATGAGCAAAAAGTAAATAATGAGATTGATTCTGGAGGAGATACTGAGAGAAAGATAGAATGAGAAAGGGCTGGATCCTGCTGGGGAACCCCTTCTGCAGGATTAAGCAGTGTGTGGGGGGCACAGTATTTCCTCTACACCTTTAAACGGTGGTTTCCATGACATCCACTGCACCAAGGAGTATAAATCCTACCCAGAAGAAGATCATAAAGATGTTACCTGAAGCTACTGCTAGTACTGTGTTTTCCAATTAGCTTGAATAATAAACAGAGAATGGCATGGTGTGGGAAGACTTAAGCTAATAAAAAAGCTATGTACCCATAGCTTTTGACACAATCCAAATCTTGAAGTTATTGAAGATCCAGTCCATCCAAGCACTTTTCTTAGCTATTGAGACTACAGTTGTATTTTATTTCTCCAAGAGCACTCAGTATTGAATAGTCTAATAATCTCATATGGTCTTTATATTAGAACACAGACACCCAGCTACAAGATGCTACCACTTTTAGTTAAAGAATCTTTTTTATTTCAGAGGACGAAAGCGTGGGGTCCAAGTTTGGTCCATGTACTCCTCAGGGTTCCAGAGACCCCTTCAGAGGGGCTACAAGATCAAAATGATTTTCATAATACTACTAAGAAGTTACTTGTCTGTGACATTGTGTTGATTATGTATTGATGATACAGAAGCAATACTAGGTAAAACAGCTGCAGCCTGAGCAAGAATCAAGTCCGTGGTAGTAGCTGTCCTAGTAGGCATGATATTCTTCTCTGTCAGACAGTTGCAGAAAGAAATAAATAAGAATAAATGCCAGTTTCACTTAAGAATTCCCTTGATTGAGCACTAACAATTAATTTCAAAGCCTGACCCTTGAATACATATTTTTTCATGTTTTTCATATGTTTTCATATGAAAAAAATTCATATTTTTCATACTTATTTGTGTGATGAAATGAGAAGTACACATAAAGTGTTTATACTGCCTTTTTAAGTACAATGGCGGTCTCAAGTAAAAGCACTGGTGTGAGAGAGCTGTGAGCTGTTCTTGTTGATTATTTCATGTAAAATTATTTCTACTTGAAAGAACAACCGACAGACAACTACAGTTATTCAGATTTGTGCATTTGGCAATCAAATAAATGAAGTAAGCTTTTCGTGTCAAGGAAAACAACTGACACTATGTATTTCCAATGAGAAAACTTTTACTTTCAAGTGAATATTATAATTTTGAAAAACTTTTTATGCACTCTGAGCTTGACAGCTTCCCAATACTTAAGACTTTTCTGAGGATATCAGTGGTAATGTTAAGAAATATGGGGTTTTTTGTATAATGAAGTGTGTCAACATTAAGAAAAAATGATCAATGGATGATCCATTCAAAGTACTGGATAGACTAGTGGATGGATTGTGATTTAATAGAGGATGAAGAGTACATTTTTAGCATTTCAGATGCCACACTTCAACTAACCTACAGGGAATTGCAACTTGCAAAATTTCAGTGTTATATCAAAGAAGATTATCTGCAATTATTTGAAAATGCATGAAAATATTCCTCCTTTCTTCAAATATACATCTACGTGAGACCAAATTTTCTTCATATACTTCACCTAAGTAACAGAATCCACCACATTAAAAGCAGAGGCAAGGGGTCCCTTCCAAGATGGCTGAATAGGAGCAGCTCCGGTCTGCAGCTCCCAGCGAGATCAATGCAGAAGATGGGTGATTTCTGCATTTCCAACTGAGGTACCTAGTTCATCTCATTAGGACTGGTTGGACAGTGGGTGCAGCCCATGGAGGGTGAGCCGAAGCAGGGCAGGGGCGTTGCCTCACCCAGGAAGTGCAAGGGGTTGGGGAACTTCCCTTTCTTAGCCAAGGGAAGCCGTGACAGACTATACCTGGAGAAACAATACACTCCTGACCAAATACTGTGCTTTTTCTACAGTCTTAGCAACCAGCAGACCCAGAGACACCCTCCCATGCCTGGCTAGGTGGGTCCCATGCCCACAGAGCCTTGCTCACTGCTAGCGCAGCAGTCTGAGATTGACCTGCGGCACTGCAGCTTAACTGGGGGAGGGGCATCCCATTGCTGAGGCTTCAGTAGCACATAGTGTAAACAAAGAGGCCCAGAAGCAGGAACTGGGTGGAGCCCACTGCAGCCCGTCAAGGCCTACTGCCTCTACAGATTCCACCTCTGAAGGCAGGGCACAGTAGAACAAAAGGCAACAGACAGCTTCTTCAGACTTAAACGTCCCTGTCTGACAGCTCTGAAGAGAGCAGTGGTTCTCTCAGCATGGTGTTCAAGCCCCGAAACAGACAAACTGCCTCCTCAAGCAAGTCCCTGAGCCCCATGTAGCCTGACTGGGAAACATCTCCCAGTAGGGGCCGACAGACACCTCAAACAGGTGGACGCCCCTCTGGGACAAAGCTTCCAGAGGAAGGATCAGTCAGCAATATTTGCTGTTCTGCAATATTTGCTGTTCTGCAGTCTCTGCTGGTGATACCCAGGCAAACAGCGTCGGGAGTGGACCTCCAGCAAAACCAACAGACCTGAAGCTGAGGGGTCTGACTGTTAGAAGCAAAACTAACAAAGAGAAAGCAATAACATCAACATCAACAAAAAGGTCATCTACACCAAAACCCCAACTGTAGGCCACCAACATTAAAGATGAAAGGTAGATAAAACCACAAAAATGGGGAAAAGCCAGAGAAGAAAAGCTGAAAATTCCAAAAACCAGAGCTCCTCTTCTCCAAAGGATTGCAGCTCCTCACAGCAAGGGAACAAAACTGGACAGAGAATGAGTTTGACGAGTTGACAGAGGTAGGCTTCAGAAAGTCGGTAATAACAAACTTCTCCGAGCTAAAGGAGCATGTTCTAACCCATTGCAAGGAAGCTAAAAACCTTGAAAAAAGGTTAGACAAATGGCTAACTAGAATAAACAGTGTAGAGGATACCTTAAATGACCTGATGGAGATGACAACCATGGCACTAGAACTTCATGATGCATGCACAAGCTTCAGTAGTCGATTTGATCAAGTGGAACAAAAGATATCGGTGATTGAAGATCAAATTTATGAAATAAAGTGAGAAAATAAGATTAGAAAACAAAGAGTGAAAAGAAATGAACAAAACCTCCAAGAAATATGGGACTATGTGAAAAGACCAAATATATGTTTGATTGGTGTACTGGAAAGTGACTGGGAGAATGGGATCAAGTTAGAAAACACTCTTCAGGATATTATCCAGGAGAATTTCCCTAACCTAGCAAGGCAAGCCAACATTCAAATTCAGGAAATACAGAGAACACCACAAAGATACTCCTTGAGAAGAGCAACCCCAAAACACATAATTGTCAGATTCACCAAGGTCAAAATGAAGGAAAAAATGTTAAGGCAGCCAGAGAGAAAGGTCGGGTTACCCACAAAGGGAAGCCCATCAGACTAACAGTTTCTGGCAGAAACTCTACAAGCCAGAAGAGAGTGGGGGCCAATATTCAACATTCTTAAAGAAAAGAATTTTCAACCCAGAATCTCATATCCAACCAAACTAAGCTTCATAAGTGAAGGAGAAATAAAATCCGTTACAGACAAACAAATGCTGAGAGACCTTGTCACCACCAGGCCTGCCATACAAGAGCTCCTGAAGGAAGCACTAAACATGGAATGGAACAACTGGTACCAGCCAATGCAAAAACAGGCCAAATGGTAAAAACCATTGATGCTATGAAGAAACTGCATCAATTAACAGGCATAATAACCAACTAACATCATAATGACAGGATGAAATTCACACGTAATAATATTAACCTTAAATGTAAATGGGCTAAATGCCCCAATTAAAAGACACAGACTGGCAAATTGGATAAAGGGTCAAGATCCATTGGTGTGCTGTATTCAAGAGACTCATCTCACCTGCAAAGATGCACATAGGCTCAAAATACAGAGATGGGGGAAGATCTACCAAGCAAATGGAAAGCAAAAAAAAAAAAAAAAAAAAAGCAGGAGTTGCAATCCTAGGCTCTGATAAAACAGACTTTAAACCAACAAAGATCAAAAGAGACAAAGAAGGCCACTACATAAAGGTAAAGGGATCAATTCAAGAAGAATAGCTAACTATCCTAAATATATATGCACCCAATACAGGAGCAACCAGATTCATAAAGCAAGTCCTTAGAGACCTACAAAGAGACTTAGACTCCCACAAAACAATAATGGGAGACTTTAACATCCCACTGTCAATATTACACAGATCAATGAGACAGAAGGTCAACAAGGATATCCAGGACTTGAACTCAGCTTTGGACCAAGTGGATCTAATAGTCATCTACAGAACTCTCCACCCCAAATCAACTGAATATACATTCATATACATTCTTCTCAGCACCACATCACACTTATTCTAACATTGACCACATAATTGGTAGTAAAATACTCTTCAACAAATGTAAAAGAACAGAAATCACAATAAACTGTCTCTCAGACCACAGTGCAATCAAATTAGAACTCAGGATTAAGAAACTCACTCAAAACCACACAACTACATGGAAACTGAACAACCTGCTCCTGAATGACTACTGGCTAAATAACGAAATGAAGGCAGAAATAAAAATGTTCTTTGAAACCAATGAGAACAAAGGCACAACATACCAGAATCTCTCGGACACATTTAAAGCAGTGTGTTGCAGGAAACTTATAGCACTAAATGCCCACAAGAGAAAGCAGGAAAGATCTAAAATTGACACCCTAACATCACAATTAAAAGAACTAGGGAAGCAAGAGCAAACAAATTCAAAAGCTAGCAGAAGGCAAGAAATAACTAAGATCAGAGCAGAAATGAAGGAGATAGAGACACAAAAAACCCTTCAAAAAAATCAATGAATCCAGGAGCTGGTTTTTTGAAAAGATCAACAAAATAGATAGACCGTTGGCCAGACTAACAAAGAAGAAAAGAGAGAAGAATCAAATAGATACAATAAAAAATGATAAAGGTGATATCACCACCTATCCCACAGAAATACAAACTACCATCAGAGAATACTATAACCATCTCTATGCAAATAAACTAGAAAATCTAGAAGAAATGGATAAATTCCTGGACACATACACCCTCCCAAGACTAAACCAGGAAAAAGTTGAATCTCTGAATAGACCAATAACAGGCTCTGAAATTGAGGCAATAATTAACAGCCTACCAACCAAAAAAAGTCCAGGACCAGACATATTCACAGCCAAATTCTGCCACAGGTACAAAGAAGAGCTGGTACCATTACTTCTGAAACTATTTTAATCAATAGAAAAAGAGGGAATCCTCCCTAACTCATTTTATGAGACCAGCATCATCCTGATACCAAAGCGTGGTAGACACACACACACACACACACACACACACACACACACACAAAGGTAATTTTAGGTCAATATCCCTGATGAACATTGATGCAAAAATCCTCAATAAAATACTGGCAAATCAAATCCAGCAGCACATCAAAAAGCTTATCCA
Organism: Gorilla gorilla gorilla; assembly: GCF_029281585.2. NCBI lineage: Eukaryota > Metazoa > Chordata > Mammalia > Primates > Hominidae > Gorilla > Gorilla gorilla. The sequence goes on along the minus strand of NC_073235.2, from coordinate 41,477,443 downwards.
CGATGATCAAGTTGGCTTCATCCCTGGGATGCAAGGCTGGTTCATCATACACAAATCAATAAATGTAATCCATCACATAAACAGAACCAATGACAAAAACCACATTATTATCTCAATAGATGGAGAAAAGGCCTTTGACAAAATTCAACAGCCTTCTTGCTTTAAACTCTGAATAAACTAGGTATTGATGGAACGTATCTCAAAATAGTAAAAGCTATTTATGAGAAACCCACGGCCAATATCATACTGAATGGGCAAAAACTGGAAGCATTCCCTTTGAAAAGCAGCACAAGACAAGCATGCCCTCTCTCACCCTCCTATTCAACATAGGGTTGGAAGTTCTGTCCAGGGCAATCAGGCAAGAGAAAGAAATAAAAGGTTATCAATTAGGAAAAGAGGAATTCAAATTGTCTCTGTTTCCAGATGACATAATTGTATATTTAGAAAACCCCATCGTCTCAGCCCAAAATTTCCTTAAGCTGATAAGCAACTTCAGCAAAGTCTCAGGATACAAAATCAGTGTGCAAAAATCACAAGCATTCCTATACACCAATTAAAGACAAACAGAGAGCCAAATCATGAGTGAACTCCCATTCACAATTACTACAAAGAGAATAAAATACCTTGGAATCCAACTTACAAGGGATGTGAAGGACGTCTTCAGGGAGAACTATACATCACTGCTCAACAAAATAAAAGAGGACACAAACAAATGGAAGAACTTTCCATGATCATGGATAGGAAGAATCAGTATCGTGAAAATGGCCATACTGCCCAAGGTAATTTATAGATTCAATGCTATCCCCATCAAGCTACAAATGACTTTCTTTCCAGAATTGGAATAAACTACTTTAAAGTTCATATGGAACCAAAAAAAGAACTGCATACCCAAGACAATCCTAAGCAAAAAGGACAAAGCTGTAGGCATCATGCTACCTGACTTCAAACTATGCTACAAGGCTACAGTAACCAAAACAGCATGGTACTGGTACCAAAACAGATATATGGACCAATGGAACAGAACAGAGGCCTCAGAAATAACACCACACTTCTGCAACCATCTGATCTTTGACAAAACTGACAAAAACAAGAAATTGGGAAAGGATTCCCTATTTAATAAATGGTGCTGGGAAAACTGGCCAGCCATATGTAGAAAGCTGAAACTGGATCCCTTCCTTACACCATATACAAAAATTAACTCAAGATGGATTAAAGACTTAAATGTAAGACCTAATACCATAAACACCCCAGAAGAAAACCTAGGCAATATCATTCAGGACATAGGCATGGGCAAAGACTTCATGACTAAAACCCCCAAAGAAATGGCAACAAAAGCCAAAATAGACAAATGGGATCTAATTAAAATAAAGAGCCTCTGCACAGCAAAAGAAACTATCATCAGAGTGAACAGGCAGCCTAGAGAATGGGAGAAAATCTTTGCAATCTACCCATCTGACAAAGGGCTAATATTCGGAATCTACAAAGAACTTAAACAAATTTACAAGAAAAAAATAAACAACCCCATCAAAAAGTGGGTGAAGGATATGAACAGACACTTCTCAAAAGAGGACATTTATGCAGCCAACAGACATGTGAAAAAACGCTCATCATCACTGGCCATCAGAAAAACGCAAATCAAAACCACAATGAGATACCATCTCACACCAGTTAGAATGGCAATCATTAAAAAGTCAGGAAACAACAGATGCTGGAGAGGATGTGGAGAAATAGGAACACTTTTACACTGTTGGTGGGAGTATAAACTAGTTCAACCATTGTGGAAGACAGTGTGGTAATTCCTCAAGGATCTAGAACTAGAAATACCATTAGACCCAGGCATCCCATTACTGGATATACCCAAAGGATTATAAATCATATAACTATAAAGATATATGCACACGTATATTTATTGCAGCACTATTTACAATAACAAAGACTTGGAACCAACCCAAATATCTATCAATGATAAACTGGATTAAGAAAATGTCGTACATATACACCATATGCAGCCATAAAAAAGGATGAGTTCATGTCCTTTGCAGGGAAATGGATGAAGCTGGAAACCATCAGTCTTAGCAAACTATCACAAGGACAGAAAACCAAACACCACATGTTCTCACTCATAGGTGGGAGTTGAACAATGAGAACACATGGACACAGGGTGGGGAACATCACACGCTGAGGCTCGTCTGGGGGTGGGGGGCTGGAGGAGAGATAGCATTAGGAGAAATACTTAATGTAAATGATGAGTTGATGGGTGCAGCAAACCAACATGGCACATGTATACCTATGTAACAAATGTGCACGTTGTGCAAATGTACCCTACAACTTAAAGTATAATTAAAAAAAAAGAGGCAGATATAAGAATGAGATGTTGACTTCTATCTATTAAATCAGCCATTAAATGGATTTGAAATATGTAAAAAATGGCATTTTTTCACAATTTTTTTGAAAATAGTTAATTTTTCATAAAAATATGATATAGATGCTATGTAATGAGATTATTATTTTTAAATAAAATATATTTTTAATGTTTTTATTTTAATTTCTAATATGGCAACAGTCGATAGATATAACCCGCATTTAAAAAAAAAAGCTCTTTGTAGTCTTTAATAATTTTAAAGAGCAGAAAGAGGTTCTCAAACCAGTTTAAGGACCACTGACCTAAGGGAAAGGAAAATCAGTGGGCTTATTCCCTATTCCAAAAAATAAAAATAAAAAGAGGAAAAGAGAATTACGCACAGCATAGGACAATGCAGAGTATGAGAACTATTCTTGGTTTAGATTATCTTATTGGTTAAATTGTAAAAGAGGAAGACCATATATTAGAGGCCCAATACAAACACTTGGATCAAGCCATTCCTGGCAAACCTTCCTCTTGGACTATGACATGCATCACCTTTGACAGGAACCAAAGAAAAAGACAATAATTTGCTGGGAAAGAGGTAGGAAAAGTCTTCCTGGCAGGGATGGTGAAGGCAGGAAATTCATTCTTAAAAACTAGTAATAAAAGAGGAGCATCCCAAAGAATAAGATAACAAAGAAAAAGAAGACAAAGCACTAACATTTCCAGGGTTAATGGTTATGTATCGACTACAGGCTCTACCCATCACATGCATCATCTTATTTAATCTAAAAGGTGATACAAATAGGTGGGTATTGTCACAGATATGATAACTAAACATCATTCTTGCAGATATTTTCTTCATAAACTCTTGCTGGAAATCATGAGGACATATGAAGATACTGTGCTACCTAAACTTCTCTGAACTCCTAGCACAAGGTTGAGAATTAAATGGAATAATGTCTGTAAAGCATTCATACATTTACTCATCTTTATTTTCTTAAATCTATAGCTGTTCATGAAAATATTTTTGATATTTTTCCTTTGATGTATATTTTTGATATGTGTTAGGTAGCATTATAACACTTTTAAATTTGGGGTCTATTATTGAAGATATACGCAAAGAGTGCTAAACTTTCAGAAGCCATGGTGAGCAAAAAAATAAAATGTACAAAATGCAAAATAAAATGAGATATGTCATGAGGGAATAGCACAGATATGAATATCTCTTATAAAGGATAATCTCTGCAGCATTAAGCATCTTAGTTTTTACTTTTAGAAATTCGTGATTTGGTACAAATCGTATGAATGACTGTGTGTCTTGAATTAAGGACTGAACTGTTACATGCATGCACTAGTGACTTACAATTATTTAATATAAATACAGATTATCCTTCCTATATAAAGGTCCTAACAACCCACCACCCCTACACTTGCATCTAGGATTGTTTCAGCAGAAGGAAGGTAGATTTGCCTGCTTTTTCTGTGTTCTTTTGTGTGCTGCTGATTGCCTATAGCAGGACTAAGTGAGCTGGTTGCTAGTGTTTAATTGTGTGCCCTCTGGCTATAGAACACAGTTTACCTAAGTCGTCAATACAGGAATCAAACGTACAAATTAGTCCTTGCTTAGAAGTGAGGTTGACATAATTAAAATAAGCAACCAGCATTATCAAAGAACCCTATGAAAAGCATGTTAGCATTTTAAAATCCAACAACTTTATTAAATATCTAGAGGATACCTTGCTGTTCATTGTTGGTAATTAAACAGACACCAACATTAGGGGAGATTTTAGCTAATGTCAGAGGCATTCCTCTCATTAAAGTCTGCATAATCACTACATCATGATTGCCCCAAAAAGTAACATTCAAGATTGCTGAAGAGACAAAATATCTATTTCCACCTTGCCTATTTATCTGTGGTGTGAATACATCTGATTTCACAGTTTGGGGAGTGGAATCTCCATAATGATTATCTGCAGCAAATTTGCTTTTATATATTAAGGAAGAGTTTCTCAAACCTATGAAAAATTGTTTGTTAGTAATTCAAAGTGTTGAGAATTCATGTATACAAAGTTTGCATGTAAGTCCTAAGTATATTTTATTGCTTTATCACAGCTAGAGGCTACTCAAATTTTTACCTTTCATTTCCATTAATATTCCTCCGTTTTTTATTTGCATTGCTCTAATGATCAGTAATGTTCAGTTTTTTTTCATGTGTTTGCTGGCCATGTAAATGTCTTCTTTTGAGAAGTGTCTATTCATATATTTTGCCTACTTTTTGAAGGGGTTGTTTTTTTTTTCTTATAAATTTGTTTAAGTTCCTTGTACATTCTGGATATTAGACCTTCGTCAGATGGGTAGATTGCAAAAATTATCTCCCATTCTGTAGGTTGCCTGTTCACTCGGATGATAGTTTTTTTTGCTGTGTAGAAGCTCTTTAGTTTAATTAGATCCCATTTGTCAATTTTGGCTTTTTTGCAATTGCTTTTGGTATTTTCATCATGAAGTCTTTGCCCATGTCTATATCCTGAATGGTATTGCCTAGGATTTTTTCTAGGGTTTTATGGTTTTGAGTTTTTCATGTAAGTCTTTAATTCATCTTGAGTTGGTTTTTGTATAAGGTGTAAGAAAGGGGTCCAGTTTCAGTTTTCTGCATATGGCTAGCCAGTTTTCCCAGCACCATTTATTTCACCATTTCACCTTTCACCATTGCTTGTTTTGGTCAGGTTTGTTGAAGATCAGATGACTGTAGATTTTTGGTGTTATTTCTAAGGTCTCTGTTCTGTTCCATTGGTCTTTATGTCTGTTTTGGTACCAGTATCATGCTGTTTTTTTTATTGGAGCCTTGTAGTATAGTTTGAAGTCAGGTAGCATAACGCCTACAGCTTTGTTCTTTTTGCTTAGGATTGTCTTGGCTATGTGGGGTCTTCTTTGATTCTACATAAAATTTGAATTAGTTTTTTCTAATTCTGTGGAAAATGACAATGCTAATTTGATGGGAATTGCATTGAATCCATAAACTACTTTGGGCAGTATGGCCATTTTCATGATATTGATTCTTACTATACATGAAGATGGAATGTTTTTCCATTTGTTTGTGTCCTATTTCCTTGAGCAGTGGTTTGTAGTTCTCCTTGAAAAGGTCCTTCACATCACTTGTTAGCTGTATTCCTAGGTATTTTATTCTGTTTGTCGTAATTGTGAATGGGAGTTCATTCATGGTTTGGCTCTCTGATTGTTTATTGGTGAGCTAAAGGAATGCTTGTGATTTTGCAGATTGATTTTATATCGTGAGACTTCGCTGAAGTTGCTTACCAGTTCAGGTGGTTTTGGGGCTGAGATGATGGGGTTTTCTAAATATAAAATTATGTCATCTACAAACAGACAATTTGACTTCCTTTCTTCCTATTTGAATACCCTATATTTCTTTCTCTTGCCTGATTGCCCTAGCCAGAACATCCAATACTATGTTAAATAGGAGTGATGAGAGAAGGCATCCTTGTCTTCTACCGGTTTTTGAAGGGAATGCTTCCAGTTTTTGCCCATTCAATATGATATTGGCTGTGGGTTTGTCATATATAGCTCTTATTATTTTGAGATATGTTCCATCAATACCTAGTTTATTGAGAGTTTTTAACATGAAGGATGTTGAATTTTATCAAAGGCCTTTTCTCCATCTATTGAGATAATCATGTGGTTTTTGTCTTTGGTTCTGTTTATGTGATGGATTATGTTTATTGATTTGTGTATTTTGAACGAGCTATGCATCCCAGGGATGAAGGCAATTTGATCATGATGGATACGTTTTTTGATGTGCTGCTGGATTCAGTTTGCCAGTATTTTTTTATTTTTGATGTTCATCAGGGATATTGGCCTCAAGTTTTCTTTTTTTATTGTGTCTCTTCCTGGTTTGGGTATCAGGATGATGCTGGTTTCATAAAATGAGCTAGGGAGGAGTCTGTCCTTTTCAATCATTTGAAATGGTTTCAGAAGGAATGGTACCAGCTCCTCTTTGTACCTCTGGTACAATTCAACTGTGAGTCCCTCTGGTCTTGGGCTTTTTTTGTTGGTAGGTTATTAATTACCGACTCAATTTCAGAACGTGTTATTGGTCTATTCAAGGATTTGACTTCTTCCTGGTTTAGTCTTGGGAGGGTGTATGTGTTCAGGTATTTATCCACTTCTTCTAGATTTTCTAGCTTATTTGCATAGAGGTGTTTATAGTATTCTCTAATGGTAGTTTGTATTTCTGTGGGGTCAGTGGTGATATTCCCTTTATCAGTTTATATTTTGTCTATTTGATTCTTCTCACTTTTCTTCTTTACTAGTCTAGCCAGCAGTCTATCTATTTTGTTAATTTTTTCAAAAAAATCACCTTCTGGATCCATTAATATTTTTTTTGGAGGCTTTTTCGTGTCTCTGTCTCCTTCAGTTCTTCTTTGATCCTAGTTATTTCTTGTCTTCTGCTAGCTTTGGATTAGTTTGTTCTTGCCTCTCTAGCTCTTTAATTGTGATGTTAAGGTGTTTATTTGAGATCTTTCTAGCTTTCTAATTTGGAGATATCGCTCAAGGAGCTTGGAGGAAAGCAAAGATGGGTGCCTGCTGCTGCTTCTAGGATCTCAGATCTCGAGGGGCACCAATCTGATAACAGCAGGAATACTCCTGTATAGGTTGTCTGACAACCCCTGTTGGAGGGTCTCACTCAGTTGGGTGGCACGGGGAACAGGACCCGTTGTCCCATGGTGGAGGGGTTGTGCTTCGCTGGGGGGAAACCCACTCATCTGGGCTGCCAGGATTCCTCAGAACTACCAGGAGGAAAGGCTAAGTCTGCTGGTCTGCAGAGACTGCATCCACCCCTCCCCCGAGGTAGCTCAGGCCCAGGGAGGTCCCTGTTCTGTCCCTGAGCCTCTGGCTGGATTTATTGGAGTTCCTGCAGGGGAAGCCCTGCCCATCGAGGAAGGATGGGTCAGGGTCAGGCCTGAAGAGGCACTCTGGCCACAGTCTGCCACAGCTGGTGTGTTGGGCTGTGGAGGACATGTTTTAGGACCAAGCCATCCAGCCTTTCTGGCTCCAGAAGGGGAAAAGCACGGCCTAGAGCTATAGAGATGGATGCCGCCCTTCCCCCGCCCAGGGAGCTTAGCGTGTTGGGTAGTTGTGAGCCCCAGTGCTGGCTGCTGTCCCTTTCTCAAGGAGCTCAAATGGCTTAGACAGCAGCCAGCCACAGCTGCAGCTGGTGTTGGTCGCCCCTCCCGCCTGGGAGCTCCATATGCTTAAGCAGGTTCCAGCTGAGAGGCTGTTGAGACTCTGCACGGCTCCAGGGTTGGGACTTTAGGCCCTGGTGGCGTGGGCTCACAAGCAGGATCTTCTGATCCGTTGGTTGCACAGTTCCATGGAAGAAGCATGGTTTCCCCGGCTGGGTAGCATGCTCACTCACCACCTCCATTGGCTGGGGGTGGGGGCTCCCCTGCACCATGTGGCTCTCAGGTGGGAGGCTGCACCACACTGCTCTTCTTTCCTCTCCGTGGGTCAGGCCAGCTGCCTAGTCAGTTCTGATGAGAGAACCTGGATACCTTGGTTGCTAGTGAAGAATTCACAGGCTAAATATGGTTCTTTTTGATGGGAGCCTCCAATTGCCGCTGTTTCTAATTGGCCATCTTTGCCCTGCCCTCCTTCAGTTTTCTTGATTGTAGAGGTCTTGCATGTAAAGTTTCTTAAGCTCAATTTCACTGCACAGGGCAAGCAGAATACATATTTCAGAAGCTTATAAATTTCCCAGAACAGCAAACAAGTTCAGCACACTCAGTGTGATATTTAGTTCTGCATAACTTTGTGTTCTGTTAAGAAACATCGTGAAAGATAAGCAAGTCCGATTACAAAATGCAAATTCTTCTGGTGATTTAACAACTACATTTATTAAACCACAAATGTCTCACCATCAATCCATCATTTAGCAAAAATTTAACAAATCCCTACTGATACGGTTTGGTTCTGTGTCCTCACCCAAATTTCATGTAGTATTGTAATCCTCAATGTCAGAGGAGGGACTTCACAGCAGGTGATTGGATCACGGGCGGCAGATTTCCCCTTTGCTGTTCTCGTGATAGTGAGTGAGATCCCATGAGATCTGGTCGTTTGAAAGTGTGTAGCACTTCCCTGTTTGCTCTCTCTCACCTCCCACCATGTAAAGACGTACTTGCTTCCCCTTTGCACTTCTGCTATGATTGTAAGTTTCCTGAGGCTGCCCCAGCCAAGCTTCCTGTACAGCCTGTGGCACTGGGAGTCAATTAAACCTCTTTTCTTTACACATTATTCAGCTTCAGGTAGTTCTTGATAGCAGTGTGAGAACAAACTAATGCACCTCCCATATGTGCATCATGTTTCTGGACATTACAAGAGATTCTACAATACTAAAACTGCTCCCCTTCTTCAAGGAACTTACAGTAGTATAAGATGTGAAAAATAATGTATTATAATATTTTCAGCATACTAAATAATAGGGTTTTTAATGTATTTGTGAGTATTTTATGCATTATCACACCATTTCTCCCTTCTCTCAAACTTGCCCTCCATACTTAGTATTTAGGTAACTTTAAAGACCTATGATTTTCACCTTATTTACAAAATGTAACAGCATGAAGTAGGGGAAAAATAAATTCATTTCTAGTCTTCGTGTTTTTAAAAAATTAGTACTTGGGAGAGTATAAAAGATGTATGCATAGGCAAGAGAATCCAAGAAAACATCAAAAGTAAGACCAGCCTTCACTGCTCTTAATCCTCATCCATACAGATTGGAATAGAATCCCCAGGACGGGAAAAGAATCCTGTCCCATACATTAAAAAAAAAAAAAAAAAAAAAAAAAAAACAGCAAAATAGTAAGAAAGCCTGCGGGATCAGAGAGCAGGAAACCTGTGACTCGCTTCCCAGAAGAAGACACAGGGAGGCAGTAGGACTCCTTCTCAGATAAAGACACTGAGAGAGGAAGAGCCACATGCTGCACATAGGCAAGCATTGTCTTAAACAACTTCACTTGGATTTCCTATACTTAATGGTTCAGGAACACAGAATGGTGGCCATATATCCAAGGATGACCTAAAGACCACAGAGAGAGCAATGAACCTGTGAAGGCCGTATTGAAAAGCACCTGAAGTGGATGAATGAGCAAGTGTCTTGGGGGAACAGTGAATATCTTGGTAGACTCAAGGTTTGACAAGAGCACTGAGTAATGACCCAACATCCACCAAAATTCTTCCTATGGCTTTGGCATCAAGTCCCTTGGAATTTGGACAATACTGTGGGAAAGGAGACAGCATAAATCCTCACTGGAATGCCTGTTGATCATTCCAGTGAGATGGAGGTGGTAAAAAGAGAAATTCACTAATTACAAGAGATAAAGATATTTGTACTTTTTCCATATCGGAAATTGCGAGTTGATAGTCATAGCCAGCACTTTTTGCATAAGCTCATTAGTGCATAACCAGATCCTACCTTCCAGATAATAAGAGCCTTATCATCTCTTATTTATCAAAGGCCAACTGTGAGCTAACATTGTGTTAGGGCTCATTATTCTTCATGAGTAATCCAAGACAGTTTCACAAGGAAAAATGAGCCAGAGCTGGTCGTTAAATAGCAAGTAATGTTTAGGAAATCTGCTTGTCAAGGAAGGGAAATTTATGAGCAAGAAACAAAAGAAGAAGGGAGGAAGGAAGGAATGAAGGAAGGGAGGGAAGAAGGAAGGAAGGAAGGAAGGAAAGAAAGAGAAAGTGAAGTCAACATTACATGTCTCAGAGTGAGGAGAGGGGTCTGCTAAGAATAGAACATGTATGATGTTGAATAAAATGAAGTAATTTGAAAAGAAATAGTAAGGTCACATGAGCTTGAATGACATTCAATTTTGTGTGACCATACAAGATCAGAAATGAAAAGCTCAGCCCACGTCAGGAATCTCTTAAATATGGTAATTTCCAAAACTTATAAGCAGTCTTAAACAAAGGGTTTTCTGAGACTAATTGGCATACCAGATCATTCTTCTTCTCCCTCTCCCAAGTGTCTGTGTGGCTGAAGGCACAGATAATAAACTGCAAAGCAAAACAGCATAATAGGGAAGGAGGGAGACTTTGGAGAGGGGTCTTTCATCACCAGCCCTACAAGAGAATGGCATTTACATGAAATTGATTTTCAGTGGTGAAATTATGCTTGTGATGTTCCATTGTAAATATTGACAGCATTAAAAGGAATGTCTAAAAGATGGGCACTAAACTGTCACCGGCAAAAGACTGACCAGTATTTATGCTAAATTCCTCAAATTGCATCCCTTTTTTACATAAGTAGTGATGACTCATGAAACAAAGCAGATAATTCACTAGAGCTATGAAGTCAAATAAAATGAATGCACCTACATTCTCTGTCATGTAGAAAGATATCCACTGCCTCTCACCATGACACAGATTTTTTTTCACCCTTCTTTGAGGATTTTCAGATAGAAAAGCTTATATAGGTCCCACATTGAGCTCAGAGGATGAATAGACAAAATAAATCACCATAAAAATAAAAGAACCTTAGAAACATTAATAGATTCCTGGTATTGAGTTGAGAGTATTGGATGCTGATGATCCTTTGCCATTTACGCTTAGAAACATGTTTATCTATTTAATGAGGAATTAAACTGGCAGCTTGGTAGTGATGGGAAACAAACAAAAAAAAAATCAGACTTTGCTGCTTCTCTATTAGTAGTGGTAAAACAGTGGCTAAAAGGCACAATCTGTGGATTTTCTCTCAGCTGAATTTCTGGAAGCTTTAAATTTCATCCTTTATCACTTTTTAGCTTGACACCTAGCAGTTTCATTATGGACTACCGTTAGCCTGCGTGCTGTCTAATTCAATAAAATAAAGACTGCAGTCTTTGGAACTCCAATAAATTTTTTAGAATTATATGCAATTATTTTGAAAGAAGAACCTGAAGAATTTTCCTGGAATTCATTTTAAGAATATTATTACTCACATAGTACATTTATTAAGTAATTTAGAGCAAAATATTTTATTGGATTACTAATTATATTATAGAACATTATATTATATTTCTGAACTTGTGCTAAAATATCCTTGGAGTGAATCATAATTTTAGGATTAATAGACTTACAAGTTTTGAAAAAATGAAAGGTTTTCTCTGAAATATTACAATTAGTGCTTTGCATTGCTACTGAATAATACTTTCTCAAGTTATTCTGAGAAATGTAATTCAGAGTGCTTTGTGCAGAATCTTATTATAACTTTGAATTTTGACAATGACATTTTACATCAAAAGACAAATTTGTTGAGCAACACCAACTACAGTAATTCTGAGACTACTCCAGAGAGTTAAATACTTTCTGCAATGATCAATAACAAGCATATGCATAAAGGTATAGTTGCTGTCTCATGAGGTCTATAGATTTAAGAATCACAATTAGCCATTTCCTTGGGGTCAGCCAAGTAGTAAAGGTTCTTGTTTGCATTGAGTATTAATGCCAAAGTGATGGTGGAGCTTAGTAAAACATAATAATTGGCACACACACACACAAAAAAAAAACCCTCTTCAAATTCCCTTAGAAAGCTTTTGAGCTATAAAAAAGTCATGTTTATTTCCTGGGTATCCATGAGTCTGTGGCTTCCTAACATGAAGATGGTAGATGAAATAAATGAAAAGTCAATCAATCAGGTAAGCTGCTGGCTTCAGTGACAGAGTTGGTAGGACCTAGCCAAGGTCACCTGGTGCAGAACTGAATTTTGAGCACAAACCTTTTAACTCCAAAATTGGGTCTATATTTTAAAATTCTCCTGAGTATCTCAGGAAAGGAAAAGGCCGTGCTTTGTTTGTTTGTCTGTTTGCTTGTTTCATTATTCATGTGTTTGTGTGTTTGCCATAGTTGCAGGCTGGGGAATGCAGAAACTGCCTGCTTCTTGGGAAAGGAGTTAAGAGCCCAGGTTGGGAGCTCAGGGTGGCCTCATAAAAAGAGCCAGAGTTGGAGCCTAAAGCCAAGGTTTAAGGCCTGGATGAAGGGTTGTTTTAAGAATCAATGAATGTAATGCCAGTGTGCAATAGGAAAAGTGCACTAGAAAGGTAATAGAGATATGCAGGTTTTAGTTACAAAATTTAGGTGTCTTTGGGCAAATAATTTAACCTCTAGATCCTGAAGCTATAAAATAGACTAAAATCACTATGTATCACGTAAGACCTTTTGCATTTGTTATACCAAAGAAATTAATTTTTCTGTATTTTTTTCATCTGTTAAATACTTCATGTGCTTTGAATCAAGCTTAGTTTAATCCAGATATTGTGCCTCATAAATATTAAGCTCTCAATAAACACTTGTTCAAAGAATGAAGTTATCCTTGAACAAATGAATAAATGAAAGATTTCATAACAGAGGATATCATTTTGTAATTAATAATGAAATCAACAGGAGTCGAATTGATTCCTTATGTTTACCACTGTTTCTTTGTGACTACATCTTATGAGTTTGTCTAAATATAAATACAATATAACCATTCTTCCTTAAATCCAATCAATACTGTTTTTCTCTTGCAATCTTACTTTGAACACCACTGTCTTCTGGGGATACAACCTGTTTGTCCCACTGGTAAAGGTCAGTGCCTTCCAGACACTGTTTGCTACTGAAAGACAGGAAATGCATCTTTGTAGCTATCCCTTAAACAATTAGCCATAAAGGAGCTTGTTTGGGTAGTAGGCAATCGATAGAATTGCTGAAGGGTTCATCTGATAGGATCTCTAAAATTACCAACCTGATAAGGCCAAAGTTTTGATATCCAAGTACCTTGGTCATTTTGGCTATTAAATCATACTGTCAAAAAATGATTCTAGTCCATTGCTGTGAAATTATCCTAAAAGTAACTGAACTGAGAAGACTCAACCCCGAAGTGTGGTGATGACAGAACTGTCTACTTGACCAAAGTGAGCATGCCTCCACCTATCTCATGCTTTAAGGCTCAGCTCCTGGAACCCACTGCTTAAACTCGACAAGTGTTCAGAAAAGAGAAACATCACTATCAGGCTATGAAAAATAATTCTCTGAGTTCAATGTCCTGTTTGAGTTCTTGGTAGGCTCCTAGGGAAACCAGGACAGAGCGGCAGCCGGGACACCAGGAAGCTAAGCAGCAGTACTTGATGGGAACTCTGAGAGAAAGGTAGAGAAATTCTAAAGACAATCTTTTCCCATTTTGCATTTTTCCGGGGACTAGTTCAACTCTTTAAATTGGAATAGGAATTTTACTGCTGGACAGAAGTTGAGGATAATATCATGGGGGAGAGGGACAAGGTTTGCATACAATTGGTTGAGGCTTAAATTGTGGAGTAGGAGAAAGCAAAACATCTATTACCTATTTTATTTTGGTTTTGATACCTTTTTTAGATATAATCTTTAAGCCAATTCTAAATGAGTGCTAGGTGTGGAACATATCATAGATCATGGAGCACACGTGTGGAAGTGCCTGACAGTCTAAAAATCCAGAACCTGAAATAAAGCTGACTTTGTTTTTCCTGTAGAATGTCCTTAAGTGTTTCTGAGATCAAGAGTCATAAATGTAGTGTATGTGTGAAAGGTATGTGAAGAAAATTTTAGCGTTGGAGCTGGGTCAGCAGGCACTCAATTGAAACTCAACCATTCAGCATTTATGTTACTTACCAGTGACACATGCTTATGAGCTTAATGATATTATGTGGCTCCATCTAACACAATGGTGCTTTTAGCTAATTTCTTTAAAAACTCATTTGGAAGCAAAAGAGGACTCTCTACTCCACTAGAGACAAAGCAATGCAGTAGTCTCCCCTCATCCTCAGTCTTGCTTTCCACAGTTTCAGTTATCCAAGATAAACTGCAGTCCAAAAATAGGTAAGTACAACAAGATAAGATATTTCGGGAAAGAGAGAGGAAAAAGAGACCATATTCACACAACCTTTATTATACTATATTGTTCTAATTGATTATTGATTATTGTTATTAACTTCTTACTGTGTCTACCATAAATTAAACTTTATCATAAGTATGTACATACAGAAAAAAACACACTATATACAGGATTGGGTGCTATCTGTGGTTCCAGGCATCCACTGGTGGTCTTGGAACATGTCCCCTATGGATTGGGAGGGGTTACTGTACTACATCCCCATCCTCAGCTGAGCTAGGAATGGAATGACATGCCTGAAGCAAAGCACCACCCTGGCCCAATGGTCTCAATGGCAAGCAGGGGTCCTGCACCACCAGACGCTCTGTGTGACCACATCTGCAGGAAGACAAGTGCCCGAGGAGTTGTGGATGGAATGGGATGGGCCTGGGAAACACGGGCCTGGAGACCAGAAGGGTGAGGAAGAAAGGAGAAAAGAGAGTAGAGAAGAGAGAAAAGGTGGAAGGAAAAGAGTGGGAGAGTCAGGGAGGCAGGAGGAGGAGAGCTACTACTGTCCAGGAAGGGGGCAAAGCTACCAGAGGGCATCCCACCCCTACAATTGACACAGCTCTCTTATGTTCCTGGTGCCCTCTAATATATAAAAGCACTCTCTGTTAAACACAAATCATTTATCTAGTTGTCAACTCTTCCCTTGACTATTTTAAGGGCCTAATGAAATGAAACTTATGGGTGAAGAAAAGAGATTCATAATACGGTTATTTCAAGAATACAGAAAACAGCCACACACCCCTCAGTGATGATGCAGCACTCTACCTTGCCAGTCTCTTTCTGGGTTATATTAAAACAAATACGGTTCCGGGATTCTCTCTATGAGCAACCTAGAATACGTAGAGAAAAAAGATACGGTGTTGCCACACCCTAAAGGCCCCAGTAACCTCTACACACCATGGTCTTTCTCAAAGTTTACACTTATCTTACTTAACTATGTTTTCTCCTGAGAAACTTGGAATGTTACAGAGCTGGAAACGACATCAACTAATCTATATACTTTATTTTATACTAGAAGGAACTGAATCCCAAAGTCATTAAATGAGTGGTTTTAGGTCACACACAGGTTTGATGATGAAAGGGGATACTACCCAATTTTGCCATTATCACTGCAGTATAAAGGAGGGTATCTGTACATATGTATATCACCATCTTTAGTTCAGTAAATTACCCGTTTCTTCTTATTCACACGACAACAGCTTGTTAGAAAACCCTTAGTTGTTGTATTTTCTTTTTCTTAATTCATGCTTCTGTAATCTCCTGAGACTGGTTTAGAGAGAATACAGAGCTTACAGACAAGTCTTAAGAGTGTGATTTCTTTAATGTTTACAGTCTTATAATGCAATGGGTATTAAACCGTAATTATCAGTATTTTTAGGTTGATAAAAAACACATTTTTGTTGAAATATTGTGAAATTTATGGAAAAATAGATTATTATTATATTCAAGGTTTTTAACACATTTTCCAGCTCTTACTTTTGGTCATTTATTTATTTATTTTTATTTTTAAAATCTCTTAATCATCCACCTATTTTTTCATAACATTTACAATATTTCACCAAAGTATATTCCACTCAGTCTTAAATGAGAACCTGAAACTAAGTACAAGTTAAAAGAATGGCATTACTGTGTCATACTCATATGAAGAAGAAAGTATAGATATATAGTCATTAGTTTGGGGACTGTGAAAAATATAACTTTTATTAAGTATTGTTTTGTCTTTTCAAAAAACAATGTGTAATTCTCAGTCTGAAAAATTTCCACTGATGAAATATATATTCTGTAAAAGGTTAAAGTTAAGGATAATGTAAAGCATAAGAGTTTACTGCCATCTTGTGGAATGTTTGCTGTTACATTCTGAAATACCTTTTTCTCCTTTATTGTCAAGAATGTCATTTTTTTGTTACTATTAGTTACAAAATGATTTGAGAGGTCCCCAAGAACTAACCAGAACTAATACTTATCTATAAAACAAGACATGAGAGGACTCATATGCTTTGCATCACGGAGATTTTTGATTCATATAGCTCACTACCCCTTGTTTCCAGTCATTTGCTCATCTACTTTTCCTGTTGAGTGAATTTAGCATTTAATTTAATATATTTTACTTATCAAGGATTCAGAATGAGAGAAATACAATATTAGAGTGTTGACTGACACAGAAAAGAGCAAAGAACATATTCTGCTCTTGGACGTTTAGTCCAGCCCAGGCATCCAGGACAATTGTCAATAAGGTAGGTCCTTACTAACAAAATTTGGTACTGGGATCGGCATTACCTGGGACATTTTAAGAACTGAAAAGACCTGGACCCCATTCCAGGCCTACTGAATCAAAACTTTCATTTTTACAAGATCCCCAATTGATTCGCATGCACAGTAAAATTTGAATTGTACTAGCATTGACCACCATGTGTCATTCCATTTACACTTTTATTATAGCAGAATATGCACACACACACACACACACACACACACACACGTACACACACCCCACAGTTGCTTGGAGATGTGGGAAAAGCCAAGCATCAAAACACTTGGATTCAAGTCCATGTTATTTAATTTGTGCATCTGAGTTTAAGCCCGAGAATTTAATTTTTGTGGACCTGAGATTTTTCATCTGTATCATAGAGAAAGGTGTTCCAAGGTGATTCTAATGTCCCTTCTCATTCTAAAATTCTTTGATTTACTATTTATGCATCAGTTGTTCATTTAGTTAAATATCCATGCATCATTTATTCATGCATCAGGAACTTTATTGTTTGTCTCAGTAATTCTGATTGCAGCCCAATGATTAAGTTTTAAATTCACAGCTGGCAAGCTGTTGGCCCAGCAGACATGTTTTGTCTAGTAAGAAAAGTATTTAAAATTTTTGAAATTATTGCCGGGTGCGGTGGCTCAGGCCTGTAATCCCAGCACTTTGGGAGGCCAAGGAGGGCAGATCACTGGATCAGGAGATCAAGACCATCCTGGCCAACGTGGTGAAACCCTGTCTCTACTAAAATTAAAAAAAAAAAAATTAGCCGGGCGGGGTGGCGCAGGCCTGTAGTCCCAGCTACTCGGAGGCTGAGACAGGGGAATCGCTTGAACCTGGGAGGCAGAGGTCGCAGTGAGCCAAGATTGCACCACTGCACTCCAGCCTGGTGACAGAGCAAGACTCCATCTCAAAAAAATAAAAAAAATTGAAATTATTTACCAACATTTAAAAAAAATCATTATTTCACATCAATGCTATGGATTTTCTGCTTCTCTTCAAAAATCAAAACACCTGTCCAAGCTCACACTTCCACATGGAAACAATTACCTATGGCTGAACCCCATTTTGCCCCAGTCCCCACCCAGCCCTTTTCTTTACATTAATGCCTGATCCCTGTTGGCCTTGGGGTCAGTAATCTCTCACTTAAGCAGTGTTCCCAATCAAGACATTTAGCATGTCCAAAACCTGTAATAGACAGACCAAATGAAAAATTGTATTCCTTTACAAGCTCTAATCTTCAACACTGAATTGTGCATTTCACTGTAGTATGAATATCCTTTTTATGTACCACAGTACCCTTTTATGACTATTAAGTATTCACAGCATTAGAATGAGAATTGGCTTGTCCACACAGGCCCAACTTACTAATTACTTCTCTTAGCCAGCTTTTACATGTCCACATGTGTAAAAGTGCAAGCAACACAGCTCCTTTCCTATTCAAAGATTACCACTAAGCTCATGCTGTAGGAGAGGAAAAAATTTCTATTTTGGGGGGCCTCTGACTGCACCTATGAATTAAACTGACATAAAGCAGATTAGCAAGAGAAAGATGTACCAGTCTTAGAATTTTACTTGTACCTGGAGTCCCCACAAGAAAGTGAAGCCTCAAAGAAGTGACCAGAGCAGAAAGCTTATATGCCATTTAAACAAAGAAATGAAAGATTTGTGAATAAATGACAAGACACGGGTGTTTGGGCTAGGAACAGTAAGCTATGGGGTAGTGATTAAGAGACATATTGGGGGAAACTAATGGAAGATAAGGATTATTTACAAACAATCCACAGGTTGTTTGTACAGATCCACTTCAGCATTGATTTCCAGTCTCTGCTGATAAGGATGTTCTCTTCCTTGTACAGGAAGGGCACCTTTCTCATGGTAAATTTTATAGCCTGTTTTTTAGATGGAAAAGAGGAGTTCAGAAAGCCCTTCCTGTATCTGCTGTTTCTCAAGTGACTTCAACTTAAAACGGTCAATATGCCACGGTAGTATATTTTTGGGTGGCATGTCCTGAATTCCTTCAACGCAAACAAGTAGAAGCTACAGCACTCTCTTCTCTAGAGAAAATATAAAAACCTCTGGTCATTGGTAAAGGTTTTTCATGCAACAGATATTTATTGAACAATGTGCAGGATGATAGTATAGCTTTGAACAAGACAGACATAATCTCTAACCTCATAAAATGTGCAGTCTTACAGGGGAAACATACAATTACATAAGCAATTCCAGTCATCTCTGATGGTGCTTATGATAGAGGTTGTCACAGCTTAAAACAGAAAGTGTGAGCTGGTGTAGGAGTTGGAAATGTTTAGGGGATTCTAACATCCTTTAGGCTGAGACCTAAGGAAATATACCAGCCATTTAGGGAATGAGGTAGGAAGATGGTTCCAGGAAAGGATATCATGTGCAGAGATCAAGGGAGAGAGAGAGAGCATGGCAAGGAATGAACCGAAAGATAAACAACATGGTTGGAATAAAAGAAAAAGGAAGGAGGCTGGTATGAAATGAGCCTGAAGAGACAGGGCAGTTTCTAGACATTGGATATTGCCCTAAGAGCAATGGGAAATCACCAAAAGGGCTTAAGTGAAGAGTCATCTTTGAGTCTTTAAAATAGCACTTTAAATTAGCATAAATCTAAGAGCTTAGATATTCACAGAAATTACGGGTATCAAATGAATTAATAAATGCATTACCATCAGATCCCTGGCGTCTGATCTCATGTTCACTGTGACTGCAACGGTAGTGGAGCCATGGGGCAAGAACTCTGTTCCACCTGCACTTTCAAAGATCTCCAGGGCATTAAAAAATAAAGCTATGCCTAAACGTGGTTATCAAAAAAACATGTTTTATTTGAGTTTTTTACATTTAACAAATTAATACTTGTAAAACACAAAAGACAAAAGGCATATTATTTGCTCTACACTATATATTTTGTTAAGTTAATGTAAAATATTAATTTGTTGTGTCCTAGAAGCACTGTGGCATGGTAATGAGACATATGTTCCATATTTTACAACATATTTTTTTCCATCCTGTCATGTATCTCTGTGCTAGTATGTATGACCTTATTTGGGGATAATGCTGAAAGTCTAAATTTGAGCCATGTTGACTGTGAGGAAGGCCTAGTCGAATGGCCTCCTGGCTCCATGGAGACAAACCCTGGCTATGTGGATGAGGCAGTGTTACGGCCAGCAACATTTACTCATGGGTGCACAGGAGGTCAAACACATTATCCCTTGACCTGCAGGCTGAAAGCCAGTCTTGTCTGGCTGATCCTGCTGTTCCTAAGCAATCCACAGCTGGCTGACTAATTTAGGATGTCACTTTAGTGTTTTTAAAGCATTTTTTCTGTTTAGCCCACTTATTTCTATCCCACTTAATACAACCTCTAGACACTGCTTCAGCATCCTGCTGTTGAACATTCACTGCACATATTGACCTGAGCAGAGTTAAATTATGGGGCAGTGCCTAAACATCAATGGCTCATAAGCACTGGCTGATGATCTTGTCTTGACAAGTGGTGTGTGTGAGAATGGTTAAGCAGTCAGATATGACATCTAAGGCACAGTACAGGTCATAAAACTGTAAAAAAATATGTTTTGATAGACCCAGCTCCAACGTATGATTTTTAAAATGAAAATCTTTCATTTTGAAATACTTCAGAGAAGTCCCATGTAATTCTCATGTGACTCAGTATGCTAGTGTCAGCACTGAGACTGGGACACTGTACTCCAGAGGTCCGAGTATCACTTTCTGTGCCATCACTTTCTCTTGTATCTTTTTCTTGTTAAAGAAACAAACAAAAAGCAAAGCAAAATGTCCCAAGATTGAACATAATCACCATATTCTAGTAAAGGGCTGGCAAATCAGAGCCCGCAGGACAAATCTAGCCCACCATCTGCTTTTATAAATAAAGATTTATTGGAACTCAGTCAATCTCATTTTTAAAGAATTGCCTCTGGCTGCTTTCGCATAACAATGGCAGGGTTTAGTAGTTAGACAGAGACCTTATGGCCTACAAAGCCTAAAATATTTACTATCTGGCTCTTTCCAGAAAAAGTTTGCTGAGCCTGATCTAGAGCAAATAAAACTGGTTTGGAAGTATAATTGTGATTTATTTAATTTTCTTTATTTGTCTTAGGTTACTTTAGAGCACTTTGCAAAGTAACAACTGGTGAGAGCAAGCATGTTGAATAGGAGAGGATAACGAGTCTGGGATTTTAAACCTGCAGTCAAGAGCCACACAGAGTCGATGTTTCACCTGTTATTCACTGAGCATTGGTTACACTGAGGTGGGAATAGCTACAACAGCAAAAGTTTCTATCTTAGCACATGTACATAACTACCCCAAAAAGCTACCCTTAATTGAGCCTTTACAATGAGCCATGCTGTATTGAATACTTAACAAATATTATTTCATTGAACATATAGAACTCCTACAAAGTGGGGTTTAGTATCCTCATTTCTTATAAGAAAACTACATCTCGGAGAATTCAAGTCACTTGCTCAAGTTCACCCAGCAATTGTCAGAGCCAGGATCCACAGTAGGCTGATCCAGCTCTAAGGTCTTGGTTCCTAACCTCCATCACCCCTGAAAGCACACTGTGGCAGTCTGCAGCAGCCTCTGCAAACTGCTCAGCCACCACCAGATATGGGGATGCAGTGATGGAAGATATTTTCTGGCCATTTCTATTGATGCTTTGCTTATTCTTCCCACTCTGACCCCAATTTGGGAACCCAGGAAACCAGAACTATGCCAGTGCCTACAGGTTCAGGGAGAAAGCAAGAGAAAGTCCCAGAAATGAGGACTACATAAGCCAGCAAAGGCAGGCTCAAGGATTCCTTTCCTGTCCACCTCCAAGGCACTGCAGGCAGCCACACCGCTAATTCAATCAACCCTGCTGCTTTGGCGTTCACTTTAACCAGGTTTTTTTTTTTTTTTTTTTTGAAACGGAGTCTCGCTCTGCGCTGGACTGCAGGCTGGAGTGCAGTGGCGCGATCTCGGCTCACTGCAAGCTCCGCCTCCCAGGTTCACGCCATTCTCCTGCCTCAGCCACCTGAGTAGCTGGGACTACAGGCACCCGCCATCATGCCGGGCTAATTTTTTATATTTTTAGTAGAGACGGGGTTTCACCGTGTTAGCCAGGATGGTCTCGATATCCTGACCTGGTGATTCGCCCGCCTCGGCCTCCCAAAGCGCAGGGATTACAGGCGTGAGCCACCGCGCCCGGCCTAACCAGATTTTTTTAGTATTAATTTAATATTATTTTATTTTAAGTTCTGGGATACATGTGCAGGACGTGCAGGTTTGTTACATAGGTTAACGTGTGCCATGCAGGCTTGCTGCATCTATCAACCCTTCACCTAGGTATTAAGCCCCGCCACTTCAATCAGATTTTACCTGGCAAGAAGATGGGAATCAGGCAGGCCTGACATGACTGCTTCCGGGTGCTGCATCACCCCCTCCAGAGGAAGCGCTTCCCCTACAGGTAGAAGGCAGCAAAATAGCCGTCAAGCAACTTCAGTGACTTGCCCCAAAGGATTTAGATCTCTTTCCTCCAGAATACTAAAATGTAGGCAAAAGTCATATAATTAAACGATTATTAATAACTTAGAAAATAAGAAATCTCTCAAAATTAATTTAGAATTACTCATTTTTTAAAAGCCACTCACATTTTACCCACCTTTTCCCCAAAAATATTTCATTACTCAAGTTCACAGCCATTTTAAAGGACAGCAGTCGCTCTCCTTTTTTCATGCCCTTTAATACCACGTATTACCAGTTTTCATGCCAATTACTTGTCATAAGAGCCTTATCCTTACCCTTGTCAAATTTGTAAAGGGATGTTTCTTCAACTAGGAAAATATTTTTCTCTGTTTTAGCTCTAGACATCTGAACCAAAAGAAAAAAAATATCGCCTCCAGTGATGAAAAGCATGGTGTGCAAATCGACTCTCTGGGTTCCTGTGGAGAGATTCACATCCCACATAAATAACTCTTCAGGCGCCCTGGTCAGGAATTCTCAGGCAAAGTCTCTTCCAGGCAGGTAGGAGCTGAGATGAGGCAAAAGCAGCTGTGTGCAGTGTCGCTTCAAAAGGCAAGGAGATAACTAGATAGATTTGCCTCCAGGCAGGTCCTCCGCAAGCGAAACCTTACCAGACAGGCAACCGTTCTTGCCTGCCTAGGAAATAAGGCAGAAGCCACGGGGGCTGAAGCTCCTAGTCAGGAAACTTCCTCAGCACATCCTGGAAGGCAGGTCAGCGTGAGGCAGGCAGGGCCACTGGGCATGGAGCTAAACTGTAGAAGCCCACCCTTAGGCTCCTCTCAACATGCTGTCAATGTAACGATGTTTCTACAAGAAGAACAATTTCTTCTAATGAAGTACTGATTTAGACTCTGAGGCAATTGCTGACCTATCTTGCTCTGAAAAGATGAAGAATGTAATGTGTTTGTTGCTTGGGCAAGGTGTAAATGCAGCTGATAGATCTCTGTGCATGTGCATGTATTGATGAGAGTTTTGTTTGCATGCACAGTTGTATCGTCCGTATGCAACCCAGTTAATGATTCTTACCATCTTATCTTGAGTTCACGACCTATGATTTCAGGTGAATTTCTTTTTAGGGAGGACACCGCAATCAAATATGAGAAAGAAAGCACATAGCTGGTAGAATATTTAAAATAGCCACAATAACAACAAATTTTATATTCCTGAATTTCAACAGGTGAAATGAATCAGAGATAGCAGTGATTATAAGAGATCCTAAGTCTGTCTTGTAAACCTCATTTGGAATTGCTCATTGGCTAGCTTATTCTGTGAAGTGAATTTAGAAATTAGAAAATCTCAGATAAACAGACCATCAAAGAGCTGATTAGATAATTATGACTGACTTAATGCCAGTGAGATAGACACAATAAAGACCAAATCAATGGCCTGGTGCCATGTTGCTCTAAATCTCATGTCTTTAAAACAAACTGGGAAATGTAAATTTGGCCACACTGAATGGTGTATTTTACAGGAGCTTTTGCCTACCTGGACATCAGACTTTCCTGAGGCTAATGGAGTCCAGACCCTCTAAATAGTAGTAATGTCCCAAATCTGGACCTAAGTATACCTTCGCTAGAAGCAACAACTTTTTCTAAGAGCTTGTCTCTGACTCTCAGTCCAGTAGGAGACTGCTTCTATTAGAGAAAGATGAGGAGGAAGGTCAGAGAAACCAAGGACTACTTGATCCTAGGTAAAGCCCTCGGACAGAGTCTTGGCATTCACTAGATGGTCTCCCTCCTCAGACATGTGAGTAGGATGCTCAAACACCTGGGGTAAAATCAAGTATGAGAAGAGAGAAGTATCAAGAGGCCAGTAAAGATGGGAATGTTCTTCGTAGCCTAACTGTGCCTAATAGAAATCTCTCCCAATGTATGTAATAAAATATTGTATAAATAATGATCTCACACACAAAAAAAAACAGGTCATCTGGTGAGTAAGCATGAAAATATGAGAAAAGATTACAAAGAGTATGTAGTTCAGACAATTAAAGGCTGAATTATAGAGATGGTAGCGTAGAAAAAGGCACTGATTCAAAAGGCATATACACCAAATAACTCCTCTTGCATTATGAGTACATCATTCATTCACCCACTCATCCAAGACATGCTTATTGAGCATAAACTAACTGTTGGGCACCATTCTCAGCACTGGGGCATATGGTGAACTAGACAGCTAGACAGAATGCACAATCCCAGGGCATATACATTTTAGTAGAGGAGACAGAGGAAAACATATTTATGCATATGTAATAAAAGATCAGATAGTGATAGGACTTTTGAGGTGAAATGAATCAGGAAAAGGGTTAAACAGGAGTATGAAGAGGTGATTTTGGTACATAGAAGCTCGTCTACATTCGGGTTAGGAGGGCCTTTCTGGATGACACTGTAGAACAAGTTCAGTGAATATCTGGAGAAAGATGGTCCCTTTAAAGGAAGAATAATGAGGGTCAAACTCAAAGAGATTGACAAGCTTTCGATGCCAAGGGCAACAAGAAACAAGCCAGCATGAGCAAAGTAAAGTGGTAGAAGCTGAAACAAGACAGATGGGCAGGGAACAGCCCCTGTAGGGCTTTGGAGGCCATAATAAGAAGTTTGAATTTTTAAAATGCATAATCAGAAATCACTGGAGGTTGTAGAGCAAGGCATGGCATGATCTGAGATTTGTTTTTAAAAGACTATTTCATCTCCTGTATTGGAAACAGACTATATCCCAGAAAGCACAGAAACAGAGAGACCAGTTAGGATACCTTAGAGCAACCCTGGAAGGAGATAGTGGTGGATCAAAATAGGGTGATAGTGGAGGAGGGAAGAGGAAACAGTCAGATTTGGGTTATGACTTTAACTTCTCAGGACCTGGGAAAACTAATGACCATTATACTTTAAAAACTGCTGTGCAAATGATGTCAACACAGGCCTTTATAGCCCACGAATTACCTTGGTGCTTTGAAGTCACATTTTCCCTGGATCTAGGTTCACCAACTTGTCTGATGGTAGGACAGGGCTTCAGCACACATGATCCCCTGGAGCATCTGATTCTGTTACCTTGGTGGGGTCTATAAATCTGTTTAACAAGTTATCTAAGAGGCTTTAACAATAGGAAAGTTGGGGAGCACTGGCTTAATAACTGAATTTCTTCATGCTACACATACTATAGTTAGCTCCACCTTCCAGTGTAAAATTTAGTCCTCATGACTATGGGTACTGGGGGTATCACCAAAGTCATTGCTTCCAATTCCAGATGAAGTTCAGAATCACACAATGGCCTTGATAAAAATGCTTTTGGCCAATAGATCAGAAATAGGCAAGTAATCTCATTGCTCCTAGATTTCTTCTGTTTCTACTTGCTACCATACTAGTTCAGATTATTAATTGCATTTTTTTTAATTCCATAAGGAACTCTGATACTAAGTCAAACTTCACAGCACCTAGTATTAAAGATGCTTCTCCTTTGCTTAGAAATTTTCCCCAGATCACATTTTTCTATAAATTTCCAAATTGTGGGTTTGGCATTCAAGAAACCTGCTATGACTGGGCTCCTGCTTAACTTCATAGTGTTTTCCATTCCTAGCCCCTTAAGAACCCCCATGCTCTGACCATTTTGTCAATCAACAACAAGGACCTCACATTTGCAGTTGTCTGTTCATGACATTCTTTCCTTCTTTCTAGAATTCTGCTTATCAAAATTTTACCCCTTATTCAGAGCCAAGCATGGGCCACTGTGCTCTACTACCCATCTGATATGGTTTGGCTCTGTGTCCTCACTCAAATATCATCTTGTAGCTCCCATAATTGCTACGTGTTGTAAGAGAGACCCAGAGGGAGATAAATGAATTATTGGGGTGGGTCTTTCTCATGCTCCTCTTGGATAGTGAATAGGTCTCATGAGATCCAATGGTTTATTATTATTATTATTATTATTATACTTTGAGTCCTGGTGTACATGTGCAGAATGTGGAGATTTGTTACATAGGTATACAAGTGCCATGGTGGTTTGCTGCACCCATCAACTTGTCATCTACATTAGGTATTCCTAATGCTATACCTCCCCTAGCCCCCCACCCCCTGACATGCCCCAGTGTGTGATGTTCCCCTCCCTGTGTCCATGTGTTCTCATTGTTTAACTCCCACTTATGAGTGAGAACATGCGATGTTTGGTTTTCTGTTCTTGTGTTAGTTTGCTGAGAATGATGGTTTCAGCTTCATCCATGTCTCTTCAAAGGACATGAACTCATCCTTTTTTATGGCTGCATAGTATTCTATGGTGTATAAGTGCCACATTTGATGGTTCTAAAAATGGGAACTGCCCTGCACAACTCTCTCTTTGCCTGTTGCCATCCATGTACGATGTGGTGTTGAGCCTATGAGTGCACAGAAGTCAAGAATTGAGGTTTGGAAATAACCTAGATTTCAGAAGATGTATGGAAAAGCATGGATGTGCAGGCAGAAGATTGATGAAGGGGTGAGGTCGTCATGGAGAGCCTCTGCTAAGACAGTACAGAAGGGAAATGTGGGATGGGAGCCCCCACACAGAGTCCCTACTGGGGCACTGCCTAGTGGAGCTGTGAGAAGAGGGCCACCGTCCTCCAGATCCCAGAATGGTAGATCCACTGACGGCTTGCACTATGTGCCTGGAAAAGCCACAGACACTCAATGCCAGCCCATGAAAGCAGCTGGGAGGGAGGCTGTACCCTTCACAGCCACAGGGGTGGAGCTGCCAAAGACTATGGGAACCTACCTCTTGTATCAGTGTGACTTGGATGTGAGACATGGAGTCAAAGGAGATCATTTTGGAGCTTTAAGATTTGACTGCCCCACTGGATTTCGGACTTGTATGGGGTCCGTAACCCCTTTGTTTTGACCAATTTCTCCCATTTGGAATGGCTGTATTTACCCAAAGCCTGTACTCTCATTGTATCTAGGAAGTAACTAACTTGCTTTTGATTTTAAAGGCTCGTGAGCAGAAGGGTCTTGGATGAGACTTTGGCCTGTGGACTTTTGAGTTAATGCTGAAATGAGTTGAGACTCTGGGAGACTGTTGGAGAGGCATGATTGGTTTTGAAATGTGAAGATATGAGATTTGGGAGGGGCCAGGGGTGAAATGATATGGTTTGGCTCTGTGTCCCCACCCAAATCTCATCTTGTAGCTTCCATAATTTCCACGTGTTATGAGATGGACCCAGTAGGAAGTGACTGAATTATGGGGGCAGGTCTTTCCCTGCTGTTCTCATGATAGTGAATGGGTCTCACAAAATCTAATGGTTTTAAAAACAGGAGTTGCCCTACACAAGCTCTCTCTTTGCTTACTGCCATCCATGTAAGATGTGACTTGCTCCTTTTTGCCTTCCACCTTGATTGTGAGGCTTCCCCAGTCACATGGAACTGTAAGTCCAATTAAACCTCTTCTTTGTGTAAATTTGCCCAGTCTCAGGTATGTCTTTACCAGCAGCATGAAAACAGTCTAATACACCATCTCTAAACTCTTTAGCCAGAAGGGACTCCTCCTTTGTGTCAACCTTAATGAAATGACCATCTTGGCCACTTCTATGACTTATAAGGCCCTATATTGTGGCTGTGTGCTTAATTTAGATTGCTGATTGATGGCAAGTACTTTTTTTCCACCAGGGTCTACCATTTCTGAGATATGTTAATCTGTATTATCCAGTTTGCTTTGTATATTTGCATTTGTTTGGTTTTCCATGATGTTATCGGAAGCATGAAGGAGCCATCTAAAATGAAAACCCAAAACCTTTAACACGCTTTCTGTCACTTATAGGATATATCTCTCCTCCTAAGCCTGGCATGGAAGGTGCATGGAAACTTGAATCCTGCCTACCTCTCCAGTCTTATCGCTTTTTACTCATCTCCTTGTATTTGGTATTCTAGCAAAATCAAACTGTTTTGTTTCAGTACATGAAAAAGACTGTTATTCATGCTCCAGCTATGTGACTTTTTTCATGAAATTTCCTTTACCCTACTTCATCCTGCTAACGCCTTTTCTTTCTGCAGTACTCAGTTCAGTGGACACTTCGTCCAGTAAGCCTCCCTCCTTACCAAATGTATGTCTTGTGCCACCAGGTTAGAAGATCTCCTTTTTCTCACATAATTTAAGAAGAACCATGCATTGAAATTGCCTTTTTATTAGTTTCCCTGTCAGTCAACTGTAAGCTTCTTAAAACCAAGAAATCTGTCCTATTTTATTTTAATTTCCAGTGTCTGCAGAAATCTGGCTCTGATAAATGAATATGTCATTGCATAAGCAAGCATTCAGAGAAAAGTATGAATATAAAAAAAACACATTGACAATGTTTCCTGAGTTTTTTACACTGTTCTTATTCCCCAGGTGATTCTGATGTACCTCCAGGGTGAGATTCATGGCCTTAGACCAAATGTAATTGGCACTAAGTAAAAATCAACTGAGCTGTCTGCCCTGTGCAACACAGACCATCAATTCTAATAAGAAGAAAAAATGTCTAACCCTTTGGGTTTAGTCAAAATGAAAGTTAAATATGGAAGCAACTTTGTTAATAGTTTAGAGGTGTGAAACCTTCTAAAACAAAGTTGTCTGGCCTAAATTGTCTCTATGTTCCCTATAGATGAATCTAACTCACTGAAAAATTAATCTTTTACTTTTTCAGCCTCAATAGGACACAGCTGCACTGATGTTAGTCTCAATTGATGGAGCGAAGAAGCCTCATCTTTATTCAGTGTAAAGCAGCTGCCAAGAGACATGGCCTTTGAGAGGGGTAATAAGTTCATGAATATCACCTGTGTCGTGCAAAACAATATTTGATTTTTTTGAAAGTTTAAATTGGTTGGAAAGAACATATGAATTAAGTGCTATCTCATGAGTGAAAAGTTTTGCTGCAGGGTGACAGAGTGCGCCATCAAGGTGATGCATTTCAAACATTACCTTCCTGTGACACAAGGGAGTCATGGACCAAATGGAACAGAGGAAATTATGACCTGCTGGCCAGGATGGATCTGTAACATAGGAATGCCACACCAATATCCTGCATTCCTATTTCAGAGAATAAGACCTTGAGCAAATAAAACAAATGCTGAAGTAGGGTTTTTCTCTGTGTATGAATATGCTCCACAAAATTAGGCCATGCTGGAAATTCATCATATATTTAGGAAACTATTCTCAAGGGAGAAAACAGTGTTATAGACTAGTAACCTAATAATTGAACATATGTACACACCACACACACACACACACACACACACACACACACGGTCTTTTTCTCTGCCCTTCCAAAAATGTCTCACTTTTCTTTTATATTTTCAAATTCTCATAAATTTCTCCCTTTCTTTCCATTCTATTTAATTCAAGAGCTTCTTATTTGACTGTTAACAAAACCCTTGTGTTGTATTCCACAGGAAGTTCATTCTTTCAGCCCTTGTCTGTCAAAGAGGTGGCATATGTTCCATTAATGGAATTGCTACCAAGGGAAGGTAAACAGTCTCCAAGAATTAGGAAGCCATTCTCCTCAGACTCGTTAAGATTTGACCTTTTAATAAAAGATAGTGTTTGCTTAAAGGTGATATTATATGAGAACTTGGGAATGAAATGTTGATTTCTTTCACCTGGAAAAAAATGTGCAATAAAAATGTGAGCACTGACAAAGCCCTCAATACATGTATACATGCCAAGGAGTGTTACAAGTAATTTACATGTATCTATTAATTTGCTTTTTGTACCCACCCTTTAAAGTTGTTTTAAAATACCATTAAAATAAAATAAAACATTTAATGTTGTCTTAAAATTCTGTTAAAAATCAAACAGAGAACTTGCAGAACTGGAGCACCCAGTTAATAAGTGAAACAGCCAGGATTTGGACCCAGAAAATCTGGCTTTGCAGTCCTGATTTCACCTATTAGGTATATTATGTTAAACTTCAGCAAGAGAGATTTTGATTAGGCGATGAAAAGACTCATAAACCTTGGGGAAATGTCCAGCTGAGGTGGTAATTTTTCTGATTTAAGGAGTCTAAAAAAACTGCATGTGATTCTCTTTCTGGTATAATTATAATATAGTCCATTCTCTCAGCAGGTAATTATACTAGTTATTTCACTGGGTCCTCTCCATTACATTATGACAAGTAGTAGCACAAGTCACAATATTCTTTTCAGCTCTATCTCTCACTTCAACGCTAGTTCTATTTCCAGCATCAATTCTGGCTGTAGGGTTGACCTTCATCACAAACATATTTAGCTTCATTAATAAACTTGAGACCTTTCTGTTACCCTCCCTTGGTTCTCTGCACAATGCAGGTAAGATATGTATACAAAATTTTGTAATTTTTAGTTATGAAGAAGTTCAGAATTTACTTTCTCAGATATCCAGCACAAGGTTTTTTAATATTCAATATTACTCTCAGCAAGGCCACCGTATGCATCAAAAAGGGGAATCCTGAGTTAGATCAATTTAACAGAACTGAGGACAGTGCCAAAGATATTAAACTCAGGGTCGAGTAAATTCTCATTAAAGTTAGTTCATTGATTCATTTTGTATAAGTACCAAAAACTCTTTTACAGAAACCAAAAGTTACTCCTTTAACCTTGGTACATTCCCTTTAAATATATGCCTTGGGCACTAGGCAAGAAGGTATGGAAGGATAAGCTCAGGCTTTTCCTACTGGTAATAGAAAAACAGCTCAAAAGAGCAGATATTTTGTTTCAGGTCATACTAAAAATAACTATATAAATAACATAGAAATGACTAGATAAATATGCATAGCTACACTATGAGGGGCCTAAATAAATAAGCAAATACAACTCAATCAGTAAGAGTTTGGTCAGGAAAAGGATCCAAGAGGAAATATGTTCAAGGATAAGGCAGTACTAAAGGAGACTGTAGGCCATGGGGAAAAACTGGCCCATGTGGAAGGATGAAATGTCCTTCCCACCTTCACCACTCATATCAGAGAAAAAAAATCCAGGTGTTGGGAAGGAACGATTGATTATGGTGTCATTTGTTGTCAAGCTAATAGAGGGACACTTTATTATGTAACCCATGGTCTGGAGGTCATAGGCTAGAGGAAGATGGTTGTAACAAAGAAGAAAGAAGAGGATTCTAAGGGCTTACCTGTGGAATGACAATGAGGGTCTTCCAACAGGTCAGAGCAATGAGGCCATGTCTTCTCATACAGTGCAAATGGGGAATGAGAGCCACAGTGACACAGCACACCACAAAACATGGTTTTGCATGGCCTCTACCTCTTTGCAATTTGAATGTATCACCAGAGAACTTAAGCAAAAATACGCTTGAATTTATTTGTAATATTTGTGCATTCACCTCAGTGGGAATAATGGAGAAGTTAATATACAGCATCAAAGAGGAATAATGTCCTGACATCCTCTCCAACTCTGTCCTTGTCACCCCAACATCAGGTAAATATCCTGTAACTGTGAAATACAGGGCAGAGAAGTTTTTGTCGCCTCCCCAGAAAATAATGTGAGGCACATTTTGTGGTCCAAGCAAACAGTCTCTCACAGGATTTATAATTAAATCAACCTGCCAAAGAAATGTCTGTACTCCCATGTTCATTAAAGTATTATTTACAACAGCCAAGATATGGAATCAAACTAAGTGTCTCTCTACATAAGAATGGATAAAGACAATGTGGTGTATATGTACACAATAGAACACTATTCAGCCTTCAAAAAAGAAGGAAATTCTGTCATTAGCAACAACATGGATAAACCTGGAGGACATTATATTAACCCCAATAAGCCAGGGACAAAAAGTCAAATACCACATAATCTCACTTGTATGTGGAATTTTTAAAAGTTGAACTCATAGCAGCAGAGAGTACAATGGTGGTTACCTGGGGCTGGGTAGGGGATGGGGAGTGAGTCAGAGAGATTTTGGTCAAAGGATATAAAATTTCAGTTTGATAGGAGGAATAAGTGGTGATTATAGTTAACAACAATGTATTATACTCTTAAAAATAGCTAACAGAGTAGATTTTGTTTTCTACCACAAAAAAAGATACATAATGTGAGATAACACATACGTTAATTAGTTCTGTTTAGCCAATCCACAATGTTTACATAATTCAAAATATGTTGTACATGGTAAAGACACACATTTTTACACTAATTAATTTTATACCATAATAGTTTAAAAAAGAATTTACAATTGAATCCTTTAATGTTTAAGACTGAGGCAAGAATAAACAACTGATGGAACTGCTTTGCTCAATGTTTCCTAAGTGCACATGGCCTGCTTCTCATGCTTCGCAGCCATTTAGTCTCCATTTACTTCTTCACCTCAAGATCTTTACTTAATTGGTACATTGGCTTTCATGACAACTTTGAACACTTTTATCTGGCTCTCCATAAGTAATGACATTTACAATTGCAGCAGCTCATTCTTTTCCTGATCTTCCTTCCAGAGAAATAATTCAATCTTTTCCTGCCATCAAACAAAGCATGCATCTTGGCAGTTTATGATTATGCGCTCTAATCATCATATTGTCAAGAATAAGAAGCAAATCACTACAAAATGTCTCAATGTCTGTGTGGTAGAGTCAGATCTAGCCCCTTTTATTCAGGGTCTATATTCATTCTTTTTTCAGGTTACACTAGCCACGGAGCACAATAAATTCATGGTAGTGTTTTCTAATCCAAAAATCTCTGGTTCGTGTCTCATGAGGAGTACAATCACAATGGCATACAGTTCTTCTATTTTTTGTGTGTGGAAAAATTAGCAACTAGTTTGAGATATCAAACTCAAAATGGTTCATTTGTTCTGAATGAATTTCTCTGAACATATCCCAATCATTGGGTAATGCATGACTGTAGACAACTACTCGTTAAGCCTTTTATGTCAACTCTTTCTTCACTCAAGATAAGTTCCTTCTTCATTAGAGACTGCTATAGGTGAAAATGTAGGGATAAATTCATTATTCAACTGAAATTTTAGGAATCATTAAACTAGGATCAGACAAGCCTCAATACTGTGACTTTTTAAATTTTATGAACATTCTATTTGCAGGTACAATGTGAATGGCCTCATGTTTTGTAAGCTCACTGTCTCTCAGTTTCAAAGTTTTATGGGCTTCTACTCCTGCAACCTCATAGTCCACTTCAGTCTCTAGTTTTCTTTATACATAATGTCTAGGTTTCAATAAAAAAAATTACAAGATATGTGAAGAAACAGTAAAATGTGTTCTAGACCAATAATCAAGAGGAAAATCAGTTAATAAAAATAGATACACAGTTTAGATGCCAGAATTATAAAATAAGAACATATAAATGACTGATAAATTTGTATGGGAATCTATACAAAACAGTAAGCATAATGAGCAAAGCAATTTTGGAGAGATTTGTAAACTGTAAAAGAAAACCAAAATAGAATCCTGATGCTAAAAAATAGATACCTGAAATAAAGTATTCACTGAATGTGTTTATAAGCATATTGGACACAAATAAACTTAAAACAGGACAGTAAAAATCACTCAAACTAAAGAACAGAAAGAAAAATATTTAAAATAATGATTTAAGTGTAACAATATTAAGTAGTCAAATATATAGTATTGCATTTTAGAAATAATGAAAAAATAGCTAAAATAATGAAAGAATATAGAAATAGAATATAGAATAAGAAAGAATAAGAAATGAAAAAATATAGAAATAGAATATAGAGATAGAAAGAATAAAAACTTTCTAAAATTGATTACAAATGTCAATTTAGAGGTTCAAAAAAGCCAGTAAGCACTAAGTACAATAAATTGAAAACACACACACACACACACACACACACATCTAAGAGTATCATATAAAATGGCTTTAAATGAAAATAAAGAAAAAACTCATAAAAATAGCTAAAGAAAAGACAGACTAATACAGGGGATAAATTATAAAAGTGAGTGATGATTTCCCATCAGAGACAAGAGAGACAAGAAGAAAATATAACAACATCTTAAAGGACCAAAAGAAGAAAATTATCAAATCAGAATTCTAAATACATGAAAACTGGGAGACTATTGCCAATATAAATGCAACATTTAAAACATGCTAGGCAGGTTCTTCATGATGAAGGAAAATTATACCAGATGGAAAATTGAATCTACAGGAAGGAATGCAAAATACCACAAAAGCTAAATATATGAAAACATATAAAACATTTTGTTTTTCAAAGCTATAAATATTTTTGTTTCTCAAAGCTATAAATACTAAGTACCTATAATATCCTTGGCATTAATTTAGCATTGTATGAATGTGGGGTGAAAAGTCAATAAATGGGGGAAATAAATGAAGAAATGGGAGTGGAATAATAAGATATTTGCTACTGTTAAACCTTTTTTTGTTGGTTTGTTTTTGAGACAGAGTCTTTCTCTGTCACCCAGGCTGGAGTGCAGTGGAGCAATTTCAGCTCACTGTAGCCCCCACCTCCCGGGTTCAAACAATTCTCATGCCTCAACCTCCTGGGTAGCTGGGACCACAGCTGTGCACCATCATACCTGGCTAATTTTTGTATTTTTGGTAGAGGCAGGGTTTCACAATGTTAGCCAGGCTGGTCTCAACCTCCTGGTCTCTAGCTCCTTGGTCTCAAGTAATCCACCTGCCTCAGCTTCCCGCAGTGCTGAGATTGCAGGTATGAGCCACTGTTCCTGGCCTAAACATTTTTACCAATGACTTAAATAAAGACATTGACAGCATACTGGGAAAGAAAATTAAGTAAAAGAAAATGAACAAAA
This sequence comes from Gorilla gorilla gorilla, assembly GCF_029281585.2. Classification (NCBI taxonomy): domain Eukaryota; kingdom Metazoa; phylum Chordata; class Mammalia; order Primates; family Hominidae; genus Gorilla; species Gorilla gorilla. The sequence goes on along the minus strand of NC_073235.2, from coordinate 41,442,650 downwards.
TATGCCACACGAAATCTAACCATAAGAAATCCTGTGAATTTGTAATAATGTCGGACAAATTAGACTTCAAGGCAAGTAGTGGGTCATTTCAAAAGGATAAAAGAGTCAAAATAGTCTTAAATGTATATCTTAAATACCTATAATAAAAAAGCTTCAAAATACGTGAAGCAAAAATTGATAGCAATGAAAGAATATTTTTACATCTCTTAGTACTTGATAGAACAAGTACACATACACACACAGTATGAGTTAGTAAGAACATTTGAATAAACAAATCAAAACAATTTGATATTCATAGAATATTATACCCAAACAAGAACAAAATACACATTCTTTTCAAATCACATGGAACAACCACGAAAATATACCCTATACTGGGTATATCATAAGCCTCAGGAAATTTTGAAAACTTGAAATTATTTAAAATATATTTGTTCTCTTACACAACAAAATTAAAATAAAAATCAATAACATTGAGATATACAGAAAAATCTCAAAAGTATGGAAAATAACCCTCTTTTAAGTAACCAGTGAATCAAAGAAAAAATAAAAGGTGAGTTTAGAATTATTCCAAAATGATAATACAAAAGACGAAATGGATAGGATGTAGCTAAAACACTTATAAAAGTAAAAATCTATCACTTTAAATAAAGAAAAGCAGAAAGATGTGAAATCAACAATCTAGATTTTCCACTTAAAAAGCCTGAATAAGTGTAATTAAATAAGGAATAAGCAGAGAGAAAGAAGTAACAAATAGAAGAGCAGAAATTAATATAGCAGGAAAAAACAAATAGCATCGTAAATAAAAAGACAAAAAATTAATTTCAAAAGGATTAAAAAAAAGGGGAGGGGAGCATATATCTAGCTAGACGAACCAGGGGATAAAAAGGAAGGAAACACAAATTATCAACCCAAAGAATAAAAGATGGCATATCATTATGTGTCCTAGAAACATTAAAAACACAATGAAATGTTACTGAAAAATACTTTTATTCAGTGAATTTGAATTACTATATATTGGATAAAGTTATTGTAAAATGCACTTTGCAAAACTGACACAAAAACGAAAAAAAATAAAATAGCCACTTATCTGATAAAGAAATCACGATAAAACTTTCCCACAAAAAATTTTAAAAACTAAAAGTCCAGATGTATTCAATGATAAATTTTATTTAATGTGTAAAAATAATTAATCCTTTCTAATTCATTTCATACGAATACTGCAACTCTGATACCAAAATCTAACAAAGATATTACAAGAAAAAAATCACAGACCACAATCATGATGGAGGAATTTTTAAACAAAATATTAAGAAATAAAATCCAATGATACATAAAAAGAATAATTCATAATGACCAAGTGGAGTTTATCCCAAGATGCAAGTTTGTTTTAACATCCAAAAATTAATAGTTGGAATTCTCTTCATTAACAGATTAGAAAAAGTATAAGTTATTCAACTGATGCAGCAAAAATATGTGACAACGTTCAACAAACCTGATAAAGGGCATGTATGAAAAACGTACAGCTAATATCATATTTAATGTTGAAACATTGAACTCTTTCCCCCAAGACCAAGTGAGCAAGGCAAGAATGTCTGCTCTTGCCCTGCCCGGCGCCGCCCGCCCAGTGCCTGTCCCCAGACTGAGGCCCAGCCCCCTTCGCCCGTGCCCATCACGAGCACCACCAGCATGTCTGACAAACTGCCCTACAAAGTCGCTGCCTGGGGACGCAAGGCCCTGGACATTGCAGAGAACAAGATGCCAGGCCTGATGCGCATATGGGAGCGGTACTCCGCCTCCAAGCCACTGAACGGCGCCCGCATCCCTGGCTGTCTGCAGAGGAGCGTGGAGACGGCCGTCCTAATGAGCCTCATCACCCTGGGTGCTGAGGTGCAGTGGTCCAGCTGCAACATCTTCTCTACCCAGGACCATGCGGCTGCTGCCATTGCCAAAGCTGGCATTCCAGCCAGCACTGGCATTCCAGTGTTGCCATTGCCAAGGCTGGCATGCCTGGAAGGGCGAAACAGACGAGGAGTACCTGTGGTGCATTGAGCAGATGATGTACTTCAAGGACGGGCCCCTCAACATGATTCTGGAAGACGGGCGACCTTACCAACCTCATCCACACCGAGTACCCGCAGCTCCTGCTGAGCCTCCGAGGTATATCCAAAGAGACCACGATCGGGGTCCACAACCTGTACAAGATGATGGCCAATGGGATCCTGAAGGTGCCTGCCATCGATGTCAATGACTCCGCCACCAAGAGCAAGTTTGACAACCTCTATGGCTGTGGGAGCCCCTCATAGGTGGTATCAAGCAGGCCACAGACGTGATGATTGCCGGCAAGATAGCGGTGGTAGCAGGCTATGGCGATGTGGGCAAGAGCTGTGCCCAGGCCCTGCGGGATTTCAGGGCCAGCGTCATCATCACCAAGACTGACCCCATCAAGGTACTGCAGGCTGCCATGGAGGGCTATGAGGTGACTACCATGGATGAGGCCCGTCAGGAGGGCGACGTCTTTGTCACCACCACAGGTTGTGTTGACATCATCCTTGGCCAGCACTTTGAGCAGACGAAGGATGATACCATTGTGTGTAACACTGGATACTTTGATGTGGAGATGGATGTCAAGTGGCTCAACAAGAACACTGTGGAGAAGGTGAACGTCAAGCTGCAGGTGGACCCGTACCGGCAGAAGAATGGGCGGGGCATCATCCTGCTGGCTGAGGGTCGGCTGGTTAACCTGGCTTGTGCCATGGGCCACCCTAGCTTCGTGAGGAGTAACTCCTTCACCAGCCAGGTGATGGCGCAGATCGAGCTGTGGACCCACCCAGACAAGTACCCCGTTGGGGTTCACTTCCTGCCCAAGAAGCTGGATGAGTCAGTGGCTGAAGCCCACCTGGGCAAGTTGAACATGAAGTTGACCAAGCTGACTGAGAAGCAGGCCCATGTCTTGTTACTGCCCCTTCAAGCCAGATCACTACCGCTACTGAGAACCCGGTCTGCGCTTCACCTTTCAGCCGCTGTCCCTGCCCAGGCCCCGCCTCTCCTCCCTAAGAGCAAACGGCACCAACTTTGTGATTCGTTTGTCAGTGTCCCCCATCGACTCTCTGGGGCCGGTCACTCAGTTTTTGGCCTCTGCTGCAGCCCTCATACTGTTCCAAGAGTGGCAGCGGGAACTGAGAGGCCCCACCAGAAGCCACGGTCATGATGGAGGTCCCAGCCACAGGGAACCATGAGCTCAGTGGTCTTGGAACTGCCCACTAAGTCAGTCCTTCCTCAGTCTCAGTCAGTAGTGGAGTCACAAAGCCCGTGTATTTTGTCATCTAGGCCTTCACCTGGTCTGTGGACTTATACCTGTGTGCTTGGTTGACAGGTCCAGTGGTTCCTCAGCCCATGACAGATGAGAAAGAGCTATATTGAAGGGCAAAGAAGATCTGTCATTTGAATTTTCCTGAGAGCCTGGCTTAGTGCTGGGCCTTCGCTTAAACCTCATAACAATGAGGTTAGTACTTTTAGTCCCTGTTTTACAGGGATTAGAATAGACTGTTAAGGGGCAACTGAGAAAGAACAGAGAAGTGACAGCCAGAGGTTGAGAGGGGCCATAAAAACATAAAAGCAGGCAGAGATCTGCCACCACTTTGTAACCTGATGGTTCCTATCACAACCCTGGGTCAAAAAGAGAATAATTTGGCCTACAATGTTTATAATGTTAAAAGAAAGCAGAAAGGTGGGTAAATAAAAATCTTGGTGGAAAAAAAAAATGAAGTCTGCTCTTACCACTTCTGTATATCTTTATACCAGAGCAATAGGTAAGAAAAAAGCTATGAAGATTGGAAAGGAAGAAGCAAAAACTTTCATTATCTGCATGTAGTTTGACTACGTAGATATTCATAAAATATATATCAAATAAATTATTAGAATTAATAAAATTAGATCAGAAGCTGAAAAGTGCAAAAATTATCTATGGTCCTATATACTAATCACTTAAAAACTGGAAAATAAACTTCTTTAAAATACCATTTACAGTTGAACAAAATTTAAGTACTATTTGTGATAGCATCCTATTATTATTACAATATTGATAGAAATTACTTTAATAAAAATCTATAGAAACTGTATGCTAAAATTATAAGAATATTGAGAGAAATTTAAGAAGACCTAAACAACTGAATTGAAACTCTCATTATTAATATTTTATTTGTCTCCAGATAGCTATATAAACTCAGAAACAATGCCAGACAAAATCCTACAGAAATGTTTCTACAAAATGACCAGCTGATTCAAATTCATTTTTAGAAATTCAAAAAAACTCAGAGTTAAAACAATCTGGAAAATGTTGATAGAGATACAGTAGCTTATTCTAAGACTTGTTCTATAGCTACAATAGTTTTAAAAAAAGTGGTATAGGCATACGAATAAAAAAAAATCAACTGAATAGAATATGCTCTAGAACTAGAACCACATACATAGGATCAATTGATTTTCAACAAAATGCCAAGATAATATTCAGGAAAAAAATATTTTTAACAAATAGTGCTAGAACAACTGTATATTTGTATGTGAAAAAAATGAGCTTCACCCCCCCATTTCATATTATACATGAAAATTATATCCCTGCCAAATGGATCAAAGACCTAAATATAGAAACCATAAACTTAAATTATCTAGAACGAAATACAGGAAATTATCTTCTCTAAAAATTTACAAATATTTATTCAACAGAAAACACTAACCATATTGATAAATTTCATCAAATTTTAAAATCTTGTGCCTCAAAAGGCAAACCATTGTTTGGAATAAAACATTCTTAGTACATATGTACAACAAAGAACTTGTATGGAAAATATATTTTTTTAAATCTGCTACACTTCAATAGTAAAAATAACCAACCAGTTTAAAAATGAGCAAAAGACTTGGACAAATACTTCACCATAAAAATATTCAGATAGCCAGTGAATATGTTAAAGAATGCTCAAACTCATTAGTCACCAGAAATACGAAAAATTCAAACAACAAAAGAAAACTCCATGCATACTAAAAGAGCTAAAATTTGAGAGTGACAATACAAAGTGCCAGAGCAGATGTATGGTAAACTAGAGCTCTTCTATGCTTCTGTAGACAATGTAAAACATATAACCACTTTGGGAAACAGTTTACCATTTTCTTAGAAAGTTAAATATATACTTCCTACGTGACTCAGCAACCCTACCCCTAAGAATTTGCTCAGGAGAAATGAAAACTTATGCTCGCGCAAAGATGTATACGTAAGTATTTATAGCAACTTTATTCATAACAGCCCCAAATTGGGTACAACACAAATACCCATCAAGTCATGAATGGCAAAACAAAACTAGTAAAATAAATATATAAATAAATAAATTAATAAAAACCTATGTATAAATACAATAGTCTAGCTGTATCTCAAAAGCATTCTGTACAGTAAACAAAACTTGATACAAGGGTACATACTATATAATTATTTTTAGTATTAAAATATCTATGCATCACTTTAATAACAAATCATTGTAACTGAGTTCAAAATAAAGGAAAGAAGATGCTTTATTTAGCTTCCAATTTCTGGGAGACTCAAGAATTATAAATATTCTGGACAACAAAAGAAAATAAGACTGTGCTTACAGAGCTTGTTCTGCCATATTCTTTCTTTAGGATGGCTATTTTATTGTTGCCCTTTTTGTTACATGGAATGTGCACAACAGGTTTTAAAAGGTACAACTTTTCTATAACTGAGTGCCACTTTCAGTAACTGAACAGGCAAAGAAATTACACTGAACATCAGCATCTGGCAGTATTTTTTGGGAAAAACGTGACTAAAATGGATTTAAATGAACACTATTAAATCACATCTAATATTTGATACTACATGACTCCATACAGCTATACGATACAATTATACAAAATGTATTAACATCAAAGAATATAACCAAAATTCATATAGCAAACAAATCCTATATAACTTTTTTACAGGAAAATATTTTTGAAGCATGCATGTAACTGCCCATTCTTTCAAAGAAAATCTATTTCAAGCAAAATTATCAACTTCCAGAAAAATCACACATAGCATTACTAAGCATATCTTCAAAAAGTGTACAATATGCACACTTAGAAAATAAAAAATTAAAAAAATTATAAGCAACAAATGAGCTTCATACTTGCAGGAATGTAAACAGCAGTCCCATTTCTAGAACTGTTGTATAAAGAATTGTCTTTTGCATCTAAGAGTTGTCCTGTTGGGAACACACTTTACAAAAAAACCATGTTTTTGAAACAAGATTAGAGAGCAAGATAAAGCATCTTTTAAAGCCTTTTTAAAATTCATGTGTGTGAAAATTGAAGTCCAGTGAAAAGCATTTCCCACGGTCTTCAAATGTGAACTGAAACAGCTTCTCTCCAGTGTGAACCAGTTGGTGTGGTTTTAGTTTTGAGCTCTCAACAAAAGCTCTTCTACATTCTGTGCAGAAGTGGACTCCATGACGGTGAGTGTGCAGATGTTTTCTCATGTCAGTTATCCTTGAACATCTTCGTGCAGCCTTGGCGAGGGCCAGCTATTGTTCATGGAGCATCATCTTTTAAATTTTTCTTGGCTTCGTTCTGACGAATTCTGCAGTTTTTTGGGATCTGAGCTGTCAATGCCAGGTATTCCTCCAGGAGGAAGTTTCTTTCCTGTCATATACTCTGAATAATCAGGAGGTGAGTTCTCTCCAGTGATCTGTTTCTCAACCACTATTTTATGGTTAACATCTTTTTGTTTTCATCCGAGTACCACATGGAGACAGATAACTTGCCCTCCAGGTTCCTGATCTGCACTCGCTTCTGCCCCCACTTCTTGTTGCCCAAGATGGTGCCACATCCACCCTTGCCAGCCCCCACCATGGTGATCAGGGCCTGCTCGAGGTGGTGGTGGTGGTCGCCGCTGGCCAGCTCTGGCACCAGGATGAGTATCTGGTTCCCCATCCAAGTCGTCGCTACCCACGACCTCCTGGCATGCCTGCACCAGGATCACCTCCTGGTGGTGGTGAACCTGGGTGAAGTCGTCGTGAGGAATGGCTGCAGCAGATCCTGGCCAGGTGGTGTGGGTGGTCACACCCTATGCCTATGGCCACCCCTGTCACCGTCTTCATTGTCATTGTCCTCCTCCTCGCCCACCATCATGGTCTCAATGGTCTTCACCAGGATGATGTCCACCTAGATCTACTGCAGCTCCAAGATCTCAGCCAGCATCTCCGAGGTGTCCGTACCCATGCAGAGGGTGTCATCCAGTGGCCTGGGCTCCTCAGCCACGGTGGCAGGCAAGGAGGTGGCCAATTGTGAGGAAGGAAGCTTAATTTTTATAAAGATCTAGAATAGGAAAAACAAAGCTATGGTAATAGTAATCAGACTGTCTCAGAACAGGGGATATGGGAATTTCCTGCAAAGAGGGATGCAAGAGACATTTTGAGATGATGGAAGTACTGTATGTCTTGAATAGGGTGCTGATAATGTGGGTGTACACATTTGTCAAAAGTCATCTAAGCGTTCGCATAATCTGTGCATTTTACTGTGTATAAATTATACTTCAATAAAGTGATCAAAAATTTGAGATAGATAAATAGATCAAGCTATGAGTAGATATTCTTCATACAAATAGGCCCCAGGTCAATTCCCCAGATGTGTATACCTAAACTCTTTGGACCTTTTGTCTGGGGTCCTTGTTTTTCTCCAATGTTTGAAAAGGCAATTTCCCCTTCTGTGAGTGAACTAGGGAAAAATACTCTAATTGATTTGATCAGCAAACCCAAACCTTCCTCTATTTAAAGAGAAACCAGTTTGAACATTCTGTAACTGCATACAGATCTTGCCTTGCTTGAAGGGGTCTGCCTAGTAATGCCATAATACATAACTCTATTTCAAATGGGATTGAGGTTACTGAGGCAGAGCAGAAACATTGCTATGCTTATTTGCATTAACCAATAGTTGGACTGGCCTTGGGGCTCAAAGATATTTGTGGAAGGCTCTATGGTCTACTGAGCTGATGAAATGGCATGGCTTTCTGTATACATAGAGATAACTTTTTGATAACTATGATCACTAACAAATGTTGCTACAGAGAGATTTAGACAAGCATAGTCTCTGATTAGAAGGGATTTATAATCTAGCATGGATAATATTGGCATGGTTCAACATGTGGAGGATTTAAAACAGACAGAAAAAGATACTAACCAATACACAAAATGACATATTTCAATTCTCTATGTATCCAAATTTTGAGCCTTGTATTTGGGAGTCATTGGAAAACCCAAACAAAAACTTAACTAAAAAGATTTAATTTCATTACCCTTTTATTCTTGATCTTTATGTAGCTAATAAAAACAAAGTATTGAATCAAAAATGGAATTAACCTCAGAAATTTAGAAGATATCTGACAAGGTAGAATAGAGCTGCAAAAAATGTTTTGGAAAAATTTCAACCCCTGAATATTGAACTATGGCTTTACAAGTAACTGGCACCTTTCCTCATCCTTCTGCCTATGTGTAGAGAGGCCTCACATTCTCATTGGGAATGTAGTGGAGGTCAACGGGTATGACTTTTTGTTTTGTGATGCACACCAGCATCATGGGAGTAGGTAAGGCATTGTGTCAAGCTCAGCTCAAAAGAGGTAATCGTCACAAAAGGTTACACACCTAATACGTATCATTCACAAGTGCCCTCTGATTAGTTCTCCTCATGATTCTCTCTAACATGACACATAAAGAGCAATGAGGAGCTGTTATCTTAAAATTTGGAGCAAGGATGCCCAGAAATAAAACCTTTATTCTCAGTTTGGAGTTGTTGGTCTTTGTTTTTTTTTTCTTTTTTTTTTCTTTTTTTTTTTTATTATACTTTAAGTTTTAGGGTACATGTGCACATTGTGCAGGTTAGTTACATATGTATACATGTGCCATGCTGGTGCGCTGCACCTACTAACTCGTCATCTAGCATTAGGTATATCTCCCAATGCTATCCCTCCCCCCTCCCCCCACCGCACCACAGTTCCCAGAGTGTGATATTCCCCTTCCTGTACCCATGTGATCTCATTGTTCAATTCCCACCTATGAGTGAGAATATGCGGTGTTTGGTTTTTTGTTCTTGCGATAGTTTACTGAGAATGATGATTTCCAATTTCATCCATGTCCCTACAAAGGCACTTCTCAAAAGAAGACATTTATGCAGCCAAAAAACACATGAAAAAATGCTCATCATCACTAGCCATCAGAGAAATGCAAATCAAAACCACTATGAGACACCATCTCACACCAGTTAGAATGGCAATCATTAAAAAGTCAGGAAACAACAGGTGCTGGAGAGGATGTGGAGAAATAGGAACACTTTTACACTGTTGGTGGGACTGTAAACTAGTCCAACCATTGTGGAAGTCAGTGTGGCGATTCCTCAGGGATCTAGAACTAAAAATACCATTTGACCCAGCCATCCCATTACTGGGTATATACCCAAATGACTATAAATCATGCTGCTATAAAGACACATGCACACATATGTTTGTTGCAGCATTATTCACAATAGCAAAGACTTGGAACCAACCCAAATGTCCAACAATGATAGACTGGATTAAGAAAATGTGGCACATATACACCATGGAATACTATGCAGCCATAAAAAAAGATGAGTTGTTGGTCTTTGAATCTCATCTGCTCTCATCCTCTTCCTTCACTCTCTGCTAGCCATTGTGGCCCCTTGGCATTACTCAAACATTCCAAACAGGATCTCCATCTTCTCACCAGCTGGAATGGTCTTTCTCCAGATAGTCACAAGATTTGGTCCCTCACTTCTTCCGTCTTTGTTCAAGCATCATCTTAGGGAGATAGGCTCCAAATATCCTATTACAAATTGCACAACCAACCAGTATCTCCCTAGCTCCTTCCTGCTTGAATTTCTTTGTCTTTATCACCATCTCTCACCACTAACCATAAACTCCATGAGAGTAGAGATGTTTGTTCTCCTTATTGCTGTTCCTCTAGCACCTAGAATTCAATCACCTTTATCATAGACACTCTACAATTGCATATGAAGTGAGTTTTTCTATCAGTGTCACCTGCCAATCTGAAGGTTTTTTATAACATTCATTCTCTTTCATAGTGGTTTTTTTTTTTTCACTTTTCTGGATGCCAATCTTTTTCTAATGTTTACCTGTATAGCCTGTCTTTTGTAAAGAAAAAAAAAAACACTCTGGAAGTCAACAAAGAAAAAAATCTTAAATAAATAAACCATTTTCTTTCATCTGAACTTTGGAATCTTTTTATTAAAAGGTACTTTTTCTTTAAAAACAATGCCAATTTTTACACAGAAAGATTTGATCAGTAATTTTCAACTTGAGATGACCTCTTTACACTTCTACCATGTTTTCATAGATTAAGATAGTTTTGATGACAATGTGTTCAATGCTGTTATTTTAATAAAAATAAATCTTTATAGTCCTTACGTTTCAAAATACTGAAGTGTAACATTTGATCCTCACAGGTTTTATAATGAAAATGGTATCTGTATTTATAATCCTTCTGTTCTCAAGCAATATATACACACATTTTGTTTTCATTATATTATTTTTCAATTATTTTATTATTTAACTTTTTAGTTATCCTTTTATGTACTCTTTTAAGTATTTACATAATTCAGTACATTAGCTATCCTTATTTGAAAATTATTTGTCCCTTTCCTCCTTTACTCATAACTTCTGTTCTTTGTAACTGTGGCTTTCCCATTCTTACTATTGTCTTTCCCAAATCTTGTATAACACTCTACTTACCATATTTTTTAATTAAACAAATGCGGCGGTATGATCTTTCCCACCCATAGAAACCATATATATAGCTCATGGTATCATTCTTTGTCTCAGTTCTATTTCCTGAAGCTTAGTAAAAATATTTTAATCCCTAAGTCTATCAACTTCTAACCTGTGAGTAAAAACCTTCGAGAACATTTCTTACATAATACTTCCCTGCTTTCCCGTTTTAGATTCTATGCTTTCCGTCTCATCCTATTTTAATGTATAGGCTTATGCAAATGGATTTACTAAAAGGGTAGGATAATTTTTGGAAAGAAATATACAGTAAGAAAGAAATAATATATTTTCTCTGATAATTTAAACCCCCAAATGTAACTATTAATGTAAAGAAACTTCTTACTGGCCATGCCTAGGTCTATTTCCTCTAGAGGTCAGTTTAGGAAGAATCTGTTGATGAATTTTTGTCCCAATATTTTATAGGGTAGTAAGTGTCTTACCGAAACCTGGCCCAGTTCTCTGTTGTGTAAGTCAACTCAAAGGAACTGTGTGTACAGCTGATCACAAACCAGATAAGACTATTGCATAAGTAAGTATTCCTGAGAGACTGAAGATCAGGTTTACCTTATTTAAACTTCCAGATTTTTGACATTGATTTTGGTCCTTTCAATACGAACTTATCAAGTGCCTACTCTTGGCCAGATACAGAGGTAGGTACTAAAAATCCAACATGAATGAGACAAGGCCCCTGTTCTCAAGAATTGATGATGTAGGACAGCACGTGCTAACAAAGGATTCCAATGTGGCCTGATGTGTCCATTGGATACCAGCACAGGAGTGATCAGGTCAGAGTCAGAGGCATAAGGGAGAAGTCATAGAACAATAAACTAAATTGAAGAAACAAAAGGAAAGGGGAGCTGTAAAAAAGAGAGTCAGCACTGGTAAATGCAGAGTTTCCCTTCTTAGTTTATTTTCTTTTTCATTTTAGTTATGTTTTACAGTGTTACTGAAAAACGTACATGCATGTGATAAAAAAGTAATAAATCAAAAATACAGAATACTATATGGAGAAATGTAAATGTCTCTCCTACCTTAGACTACTAGTCCTTAGTCCTTCTCTATCTAGAAGCAAATTCTGTTACTGTTTTCATATATAAAGTTTCAGAAATAGTCTGTGTACCTGTAAGTATATTTGCTTAAAAATGAAGCAAACAGCATTAAAACCATCGCTTCTGGAAAAAGATGGCCTGAATGAGCATCCTAGTGCTGTTGCTTACTACTTAGGTGACCTATTCAAGGAATGCAGCCTCTGTTTCCTCACTTGTAAAATGTGAATAATAATATCTACTTTATAGAGTGTTTTGAGTATTAAATGAGTCAACCCCCAGTAACTAGTCTCTTGAAAGAATACATTATCTGTACGTTGCTTTTGTCATTTAATGGCATGTATTATAGGTCAACCCATATAAAAGTATCTCGGTTTTTTGACTTACTTATTTTGTTTCCATCTTACAAGGTTTTTTACATCTCTATTTCTCTCTTTCAAAATGGCTACCAATACTTTGAGTTGATCCATCTGCCTGTTTTCTTCATGTTTTTGATAACTGAATGTCTTCTATCTTTACAGCTTTATATTTTGTTTTGTTGATACTTGCCTTAGCTTCTGTAGCTGATATTTTAATATTTGATATATTTAATAATCTTCTCTTGCTCTTTGAAGAGTATTATTACTAATATAACTTGCAAGCAGGCTCAGACTGTACATTAATATACACTTTTCTCTTAATCTACATTTCACTTCTCTCAAATGTGATATGTACATGCTCTTGATACATACATGCTAAGAGTCTAAACAAGGAACCTTCTCTTCTACTATTTTTTAACCTACACTTCTATTATATGTAGGATTCCAATGATAGAATATTACTACTAATAATTATAGTTGATAATATATGAAAGTCTATGATATGGCTAGTTTGGATCCAGTCATTTCGAAATCAGAGGTAGCCAAAAACAGTATTATTAGTGTTACATATACAAAACAAGGTTCTCTGCAGACCCCAAGCTGAGATTGAAGATTCTTAGAAATATAAGTTGCTCATTTAAGAAAAAGAAGCACAGTATTTTTTTTAATTATACATTAAGTTCTGGGATACATATGCAGAATGTGCAGGTTTGTTACATAGGTATACATGTGCCATGGTGGTTTGCTGCACCCATCAACCTGTCATCTCCATTAGGTATTTCTCCTAACGCTATCCCTCCCCTAACTCCCCACCTCACAACAGGCCCCAATGTGTGATGTTCCCCTCCCTATGCCCATATGTTCTCATTGTTCAACTCCCACTTATGAGTGAGAACATGCTGTGTTTGGTTTTCTGTTCCTGTGTTAGTTTGCTGAGAATAATGGTTTCCAGTTTCATCCATGTCCCTGCAAAGGACATGAATGCATTCTTTTCTATGGCTGCGTAGATTCCATGCTGTATATATACCACATTTACTTTATTCAGTCTAACATTGACAGGCTTTTGGATTGGTTCCAAGTATTGCTATTGTGAATCGTGCTGCAATAAACATACGTGTGCATGTGTCTTTATAGTAGAATGACTTATAATCTTTTGAGTATATACACTGTAATGGGATTGCTGGGTCAAATGGTATTTCTAGTGCTAGATCCTTGAGGAACTGCCACACTGTCTTCCACAATGGTTGAACTAATTTACACTCCCATCAACAGTGTAAAAGCATTCCTATTTCTCCACATCCTCTCCAGTATCTGTTTTTTTCTGACTTTTTAATGATCACCATTCTAACCGGCATGAGATGGTATCACATTGTGGTTTTGATTTCCATTTCTCCGATGACCGATGATGATGAGCTTTTTTTCATGTTTGTTGGCCACATAAATGTCTTCTTTTGAAAAGTGTCTGTTCATATTTTTCACCCAATTTTGATGAGGTTGTTTGCTTTTTTCTTGTAAATTTACTTAAGTTCCTTGCATATTCTGGATATTAGCCCTTTGTCAGATGGATAGATTGCGAAAATTTTCTCCCATTCTGTAGGTTGCCTGTTCACTCTGATGATGGTTTCTTTTGCTGTGCAGAAGCTCTTTATTTTAATTTGATCCCATTTGTCAATTTTGGCTTGTGTTGCAATTGCTTTTAGTGTTTTAGTCATGAAGTCTTTGCCCATGACTGTGTCCTGAATGATATTGCCTAGGTTTTCTTCTAAAGTTTTTATGGTTTTAGGTCTTATGTTTAAATCTTTAAACCATCTTGAGTTAATGTTGGTATAAGGCATAAGAAAGGGATCCAGTTTCAGTTTTCTGCATATGGCTAGCCAGTTTTCCCAATACCATTTACTAAAAAGGGAGTCCTTTACCCATTGCTTGTTTTTGTCAGGTTTGTCAAAGATCAGATGGTTGTAGATGTGTGGTGTTATTTCTGAGGCCTCTGTTCTGTTCCATTGGTCTATATATCTGTTTTGGTACCAGTACTGTGCTGTTTCGGTTACTGTAGCTTTATAGTATAGTTTAAGTCAGGTAGCGTGATGCCTCCAAGTTTTTTTCTTTTCTTTTTTTTTTTTTTTTTTTTAAGACAAAGTTTTGCTCTTGTTGCCCAGGCTGGAGTGCAATGGTGCGATCTCAGTTCACTGCAACCTCCACTTCCCAGGTACAAGCAATTCTCCTGTCTCAGCCTCCTAAGTAGCTTGGATTACAGGCATGCACCACCACGCCTGGCTAATTTTTTTGTATTTAGTAGAGACGGGGTTTCACCATGTTAGTCAGGCTGGTCACGAACTCCTGACCTCAGGTGATCCACCCGCCTCGGCCTCCCAAAGTGCTGGGATTACAGGCGTGCACTGTCGCATCCAGCCCAGCTTTGTTCTTTTTGCTTAGGATTGTCTTGGCTATGTGGGCTCTTTTTTGGATCCCTGTGAAATTTAAAGTAGATTTTCTAATTCTGTGAAGAAAGTCAATGGTAGCTTGATGGGAATTGCATTGACTGTATAAATTACTTTCTATTCATGAGCATGAAGTATTTTTCCATTTGTTTTTGTCCTCTCATTTGTTTGAGCAGTGGGTTTGTAGTTCTGCTTGAAGAGGTTCTTCACATCCCTTGCAAGTTGGATTCCTAGGTATTTTAGTCTCTTTGTAGCAATTGTGAATGGGAGTTCACTCATGATTTGGCTCTGTTTTCTATTGTTGGTGTATAGGAATGCTTGTGATTTTTGCACACTGATTTTGTATCCTGAGGCTGCTGAAGTGCTTATCAGCTTAAGGAATTTTTGGGCTGAGATGATGGGATTTCTAAATATAAAATCATGTCATCTGCAAACAGAGACAATTTGTCTTCCTTTCTTCCTATTTGAGTATCCTTTATTTCTTCCTCTTGCCTGATTCCCCTGGCCAGAACTTCCAACCCTATGTTGAATAGGAGTGGTGAGAGAGGGCATCCTTGTCTTGTACCAGTTTTCAAAGCAAATGCTTCCAGCTTTTGCCCATTCCATATGATATTGGCTATGGGTTTGTCATAAATATCTCTTATTATTTTGAGATATGTTCCATCAATACCTAGTTTATTGTGTTTTTAGCATGAAGGAGTGTTGAATTTTATTGAAGGCCTTTTCTGCATCTATTGAGATAATCATGTGGTTTTTGTCATTGGTTCTGTTTATGTGATGGATTACATTTATTGATTTGTGTATGTTGAACCAGCCTTGCATCCCAGGGATGAAGCTGACTTGATCGTGATGGATAAGCTTTTTAATGTGCTACTGGATTCAGTTTGCCAGTATCGTATTGAGGATCTTCGCATTGATGTTCATCAGGGATATTGGCCTGAAGTTTTCTTTTTTGTTGTGTTTCTGCCAGGTTTTGGTATCCAGAATGATGCTGGCCTCATAAAATGAGTTAGGGAGAAGTCCCTCTTTTTCTACTGTTTGGAATGGTTTCGGAACGAATGGTACCAGCTCCTCTTTGTACCTCTGATAGAATTTAGCTGTGAATCCATCTGGTCCTGGGCTTTTTTTGGTTGGCAGGCTATTAATTACTGACTCAATTTCAGAACATGTTATTGGTCTATTCAGGGATTTGACTTCTTCCTGGTTTAGTCTTGGGAAGGTGTATGTGTTCAGGAATTTATCCCTTTCTTCTAGATTTTCTAGTTTATTTGCATAGAAGTGTTTATAGTGTTCTCTGATGGTAGTTTGTATTTCTGTGAAATCAGTGGTGATCTCCCTTTATCATTTTTTATTGAGTCTTTATGATTCTACTCTCTTTTCTTCTTTATTAGTCTGGATAGCGGTTTATCTATTTTGTCAATCTTTTCAAAAAACCAGCTCCTGGATTCATTGATTGTTTGAAGGGTTTTTTTGTGTCTGTCTCCTTCAGTTCTGCTCTGATCTTACTTATTCTTGTCTTCTGCTAGCTTTTGAATTTGTTTGCTCTTGCTTCTCTAGTTCTTTTAATTGTGGTGTTAGGGTGTCGATTTCAGATCTTTCCCTTTTTCTCCTGTGGGCATTTAGAAAGCACACTATTTTTATGCATTTATTTTATTTGTTAGGCTGTAAGGCAATGTCACCATGGAAAAAAAGACATAGTCTTTATTAACACAAAGTTTAAAAAAAGTGTACCAAATGTTGATAATTCTCATCCTTTGAAATAAAAACTGAAGGTATAATCCTGGTGATGCTTCCATTTTAACCTCTTATCAAATAAATTGGGAAATAAAGACAAAGGACCAAAGCTCTAAGCTTTGGAAAATCACCACAAGGCTCAGTTTCCTTATAGTAAAATGGAGACAATAATAGCACCTATATCCTAAGGTTGCTATGAAGATGAAAAGTGTTAGGTGAGCTGGGAATATGGAAAGAGTTAAGTGAGTATTAGCTACAGTCATGAGTGCTTGGTATTAAAACCTACCAGTGATGAGGCTTTATTTGTTAATTACCTGGTAAAGAAATAAAATGGAGATTTCAGTATAAGGCATCTAAAAACACTTGGGATGAGAGGCACCCTGAAAAGCAGGACAAATGGTGAGGTACGAAGGCTGATCAGTTGCAAGAAAAAGAAAGCCAGGGAGCAGGTTTGGGCTTGGGAAATCTCGGTATTTAGGGCCAGAGAGAACTGGGCAAGGTTTCTGGATAATAATCCCATAAGGTAGATTGAATATATATTGTACACCCTGAGATTAAGTGAATTGCTCAAATTTACACAACAAAACAGGGCTCGAACCAAGATTAGGATTCAGCCTTCTTTTATGGAGACAAGGGATATATTTGTCAGCCCTGTGGAAATTCAGGGAACACAATTCCTCTTTACTCAGAAGAATGCCAAGTTTTCAGTCAATCTCTTCCTTAATAATGGATTGAGAGGGAAATGAATTGGGGTGATCCTCCTTCAGGGCTGGCACCACATCACCTTTCTTAGCGGCCAACCAGTCTCACAGGCCTGTGGGAGGAAACAGACAAGAAGGCCAGGTCTTGGGGTCACTCAATTCAGTCCCAAAAGGATGATGTGTGGGATCAACTGTGGAAATGGGGACCATGGCAGATTAGTCAAAACTTTCTCGTGTACCTGCACAAACCTCTCCTTCCAATTTTGGCAGCTGACCCAACTCTTTTAAAAAAAGTTTTCGGCCGGGCGTGGTAGCTCACGCCTGTAATCCCAGCACTTTGGGAGGCCGAGGTGGGCGAATCACGAGGTCAGGAGATTGATACCATCCTGGCTAACACGGTGAAACCCCGTCTCTACTAAAAATACAAAAAAATTTAGCAGAGCATGGAGGCGGGCGCCTGTGGTCCCAGCTACTCAGGAGGCTGAGGCAGGAGAATGGCGTGAACCCGGGAGGTGGAGCTTGTGGAGAGCGGAGATCGCGCCACTGCACTCCAGCCTGGGCGACAGAGTGAAACTACGTGAAAAAAAAAAAAAAGTTCTCAATAAACGTCTTTGTTGCATGTGCCATTAAGTAACAAGCATCTGCTTTGAATATATTAACCCTATACTACTCTTATCGCACTTTGATACTCACATGTTTACATATTGTACAATATGTTTATTTAAACTCATTAAAATTTCTTTAAACTAAAACTACATATGCTCATGATGATTTTAAGTAGACCAGGGATATAGACATTTCCATTAGAGAATAATCCTTGTTTTGTGTTCTCTGGCTTCAGTTTCCTCACCTCTGACTGTGGAGTATTAGGTTCTTTCCATGTCTAGAATCCTATAAGTCTGTCTAACTCCTCTTGGTGTATTTGTTTTGTGCGAATTTGGAGAAGCTGGCACTGTATTTCCCAGAATGCACTTGACAGCATGGCTTCCGATGAGCATGGGCCACAAGAAATCTTCTGCAAGTGACTGAAGGCAGAAGGCACGTAGAGGCTCTACTGCTTTTCACACAGGGAAAAGTCAGAGCAGGCCAAAAGATAATTTCTCAACTCAGGCACATAGTTGCTTATCAGCCGGCTCATTTTGTTGGCATGGGGCAGCACCTGAGCCTATCGCAATTCCAGCTCCTTTCAGATGCTTTTCAGCTTCTCTAACTCCTTGGTCAGGGTGTGTTTAGCTGCATGGCAAAGGGCACCAGACTCTCTTCCAGGACACTCTCCCACTGTAAAGGATGGAGCTTAGATGGAGGTGGTGAGAGAATGATGCAGGTTCCAGCCCATTGCTGTAGGCTTGCTCTCATCTTCACCAGTTCTAGTTTGTCCTTGCTTCCCTCACTTCACATCGATCTTCCATTTCTGACTGCCCATGTTCAGACTTCAGTATGCCAACAAGAACCAGCTTTCCAATGATCATTTAGCCAATCCTTACAGTTCTGTAAGATAAAAGCCCTATAATAAATCTGCAGATACATGATAGACAGCCAGATAGTACCTTAGTCTGTTCAGACTGCTATAAAAACATATCTTAGACTGCATAACTTAGAAACAACAGAAATTATTGTTCACAATTCTAAAGCTGGGAAGTCCGAGATCAAGGTGCTGGCAGATTCAGTGTCTGGTGAGGGCCTGTTCCTCATAGATGGTGCCTTCTGTATCCTTGCATGGCAGAGGAGCAAACAAGCACACTCAGACCTCTTCTTCAATGGCAATAACCTCATGAGAGTAGAGCCCTCATGACCTATCACTCTCCAAAGGCACCACCTCTTCATACTATTGCATTAGAGATTAGGTTTCAACATAAATTTTGGAAGGACACAAACATTCAGACCATATTAGGTAGGTAAGCAGATAGATGGAGAGAGAGAGAGAGGGAGAGAGAGAGAGTTTCCTATCATCAGATCCTAACTCGTTTCATGTCTTTTCATTTTGTATGATGTTTTTTTCCATTTTATTAAACTCGACTAAGCTTCTTAAGGGCAGAAGTCTGCACATAGTGTTGCTGGATACCTAATAACACAATGTCTGGCACAGCAAACTCTCAATCAATGTTTCCCATTGTTAACTGTATGATGCTTTTTCTTGATAATATGTATTTACAAAGAGAAACCTGCAATAAAGTCTTCCTAACCCTCTGTTAAATTTCTTTTTTAAAAACATAGTAGTTGTAGTAATACTAATAACTTGTACTTACATGTTGCTCATTAAATGCCAGACATTTACATAGATAAACTAATTGAAGTTTTACCACAAGCTTATAGGAGTTGCAACCAGGTTGGCTGGTTCTTGGGTTTGTTCTTAGTCACTGCAATATTCCATCACCCAATGTCATGGTTGATTAGATACATATTTTTTAGTTTGGGTGTGGTGGCTCATACCTGTAATTGCAGTGCTTTGGAAGGTCAAGGTGGCTTGAGGCCAGGGGCTTGAAACCAGCCTGGACAACATAGCAAGACTTTGTCTCTGTAAAAAATAAAAATTAAAAAAATTAACTGAGCATGGTGCCAACATGCCCACAGTTTTAGCTACTCAGAAGGCTGAGGCAGGAGGCTCACTTAAGCCCACAAGTTTGAGGGTGCAGTGAACTATAGTTGTGCCACTTCACTCCAGCCTGGGTGACAGAGTGAGACCCTGTCTTAAATAAATAAATAAATAGAATATAGTTACACTAACCAAAATTTCTAACACATAAAACTTTTATATTAATAGAATTCATTTTTTGCAATATATGTATTAGTTGGGATCCCAATGGTACACAGATGACACACTCATAATGGAATAATAGTGGTGGACATTTTAAAAGGAAGCTTTACAAAATTGAAGGTGTAAGGAAATCACAAGAAATAGCACTGTAACTGATGGCTTAGTAGCAGCTGATTTGTTATCACCCCCTAAATCTTTAGAGTTTAAGGAAGGCCAGTTTCTGGGATTAGGAGGAACAAAGAATTGCAGAATGAATCACTGTGAGAGATCAAAAGTTACAGCCAACCTAAGGTGACCTTGAAGGAAGGAACCAGGGAAGGAAATAATATGACCTCTCTCTCCCCTCTCCAATCTCCTCTTGGAACTCCCTATTGGCCTAACTCAGCTGAAAGTCAGAACAGTGGAAGTCACCCACTGATGTGGCCCACACGAATCAGCCTGGCAGAATCATAGAGGTGGGTAGAAAAGGGTGAGAGGATTCGGGACATTCAGAAGTTATCTATCAAGTCCACTTTGAATATTATCAAACAAATGGCATGGTGCAGCTCATATGCCCATCACCATCTTCTTCACTGGGATCTGAAATATATGTCTTTCAGAAAAGACAAATTAAAATCTATAAATTGGGTTAGCAGTATAGATTCTCCGTCTGCCAAGCAATTAAGCTGACTATGTCTAATGTATGTAAACTTTTGTTTTATAACTTCTCCTTGATCACCGATGATTTTCCACATGATTTCCAAGACACCTACTACATGGTCATGAGTCAAATCTCCTCCAAGTTCATCCTGATGACAGCTGGTTTTTTGTAAGGTTTAGCTGTGTCTTTAAAAGCAAATTTCTAGATAATTACGTTGCACAGAATAAAGAAAGCACTTCCTTTTTCCTCTTATGCTGCAACCCCTCACTTTCTGATATTGGACACATGCCATGCATTTTGCATTAGCTCTGTGGCAAATGTCTAGTGTTAAAATCCAAGCATCAGTGCTCATTAGCTTTTTCAGGAGCTTGGAGACAAGAGTTGGAAAGGTACAACTCAGAGAAATAATTCTCGGTGAGCAAGTAGCAATTTGCCAAGCAGATAAAAAAACTGAGGAAGCTGGAGTAGGAAACCCAGAGAAAGTTGTCTGAGTTAATGAATCAAAATTTGAGCCTATGACACGAACTAAAAGGATTTTTTTAAAAGCCACAGAACTTGCAAAAAAAGAAAATGTTAAGGGATACAATGGGTATGGTTCTGTGAACTTTTTCCTCTAAATTCACCCCTGCCTAGAACCTACGTCAAAAGAGAAAGGGCCAAGTGGCTGGGAGTGAATTAGGACCATCCTGACAGATGGAAGGGAGGAAAGATCGTCAAGAGACTATGTCAGTGTGTTTGCCATACTGGAAGAGGGCCAGGTGCCCAGTCTGATGTCAAAGCCTCTAATTGTCCTGGGCAGAAATGCTTCTGATTGAAAGGACATGACGTAGCAAATGCAGGTCTCTGTTGAAGGACCAGCCCACACTCTATCCCACTCCCACCCAGCACACATATATATTAATCATAAATGCCTCCAGAGACACTTAACTAAACCCATGCAACTTTCGTTACCTCCTCCAGGCTTGCACAGACATTTTAAAAAGTTACATTTTAGCCAGAGCTGAATACCACAACATATTATGTAGATGAGGAAACAACCAAGTCCACCCAGGTCCTTTGTGGGTATCTGGCATGAGAAGGCCAGTGGTCCACACAAGCAAGAAAGGGCATTTTAATCAAGGAGGGCTGGAAATGAACTGGAAAGCTCATTTTTATTTTTGGAGTGCTTCTATTCTTAAAAGGATGTACAATTCTGAAGTTTGTTCAAAACTATTTAAGGAAATAAAAGATTGATGTATCAGTAAACTGGATGAGCCTGTCAGTATGGAGAGTCCAGATGAGAGTTATTTTAAAATACGTGTCGTTCCATGATCAAAACGATGCCTCATAGTTCTACAAATGAGAACCTTCATCACAAAGATCCCTATATACTTCCCTTCATCCTCCTAGGAGCAGGGAAAAGGCAGAAGCCTGAAGCTCTGCTATAGAAGATGGCTTAAAAGAGGCTGTAGTCATTGTCTCACCTACTTCCGTTCCTGTTGTATATAGCTAAGAAAGTGGGGTCAAGGTTTCACATACAAATATTCTGCCAGTCCTAGAAGACGCTGGAAGGCAGTTGTTTGTATCATGTTGGCCTCCGTGTGCATCATTTTCTCTGCTGGTACCTTCCATTAGGAGCCACCTTGACATCATCTTATTCATGCCTTATCCAGGACCACACCACATTCCAAAGACTTCTCCAAATTATCAAACATTTCCTGACCTGTCCCTGTTCCCTAAGAGCCTTACTTTCCAATAAACAATCCAATAAACAAATTTTGTGGAGTGGGTTGAAATATACACATTTCAACTCGGATTTGTTAAATGTCTAACTTTTTTCTGAAACAAACTTTATGTTATTCTGGAATAATTATTACTAATTGTTGTGGCTCTGACCCGTGTCACTTGAGTTATGTGGGAATTATGTTTGCCAGTAGACCCTTGCCTGTGTAGTTCTGGGTTGTGGTTGCTCACAAGAAATATTCATGAGAATTGGAAGGTGGAGAAAGAAGAGCAGACATGTTTATACTTGGGAGTTTGGCTTCTATGGCAGTAGCTCACCTTGTCGGTGGGAATACCAGCCAGGTCTCAGCATCTCCATCTCCTGCCGGATATCCTCCTCCTACTCCTCCAGGTGCTAGGCTAGATGTGTGTGCACTTTTATGGCGAAGGTACCAGCTCCTTCTGCAGGCCATCAATGTCATGCAGAAATGGCAACAGAGAGATGCAGGTTCTACTTTGTCCTCATGAGTTCCAGTTGGTTCTTGGAGATTCCAGTTTGTCTTTGCTCTTTGCAACTTTATGTTCTGATCTCCCTCTTTATGGCCAGAGTAGCTGACCCATAGTCACTTTGGGCCACCACCTGGCATAAATGAAAAAGCCTTGTCAGATTACTCCCACGATTTCCTAAGTCCTGATCAAACCCTGACTGATATGCTGAGACACACTTAGATTTGACAATTAAAGGTATCCTGATTCCTTCCAGTTTAAAAATAGATTCTTTGGGTAAATATTCAGTTGAGAGGTCAAGATTGTTTCGTGATTCTCAAGATATTTCTTTTCCCCTCAAAATGAAGTCCAAATGCAAGGAGCAGGTAATGTGCTCACCTTGATGCCTTGCTGGTACAAATTACAGGCCTCCCAGCGTTACTGTACCTGCCCACCCTGAAGCACATACGGCATTTGTGTAAGCTCACAGGGTTCTTAAGGAACTGGCAGATGGTTTAAGACTCTCTCTAGGCCCTTCCCTCTGCCGGTTTTGCTCTCTATTTCTGTACCTTGTTTGCCTCAGCAGCTGGCCTGAAAAGAGACCTTCTCTCAGGGACACCAGCACTGTAGTTCTCAGACTGTTCCTAACTTACCTAGATTTCTTCCTTAATCCCACTTCAGGAGAATTGGCTCCATGGGGAGCTGTAGAATTCAAGTCAACATTTATTTTCATCTCTCCCATCTCTACAGATTATTCTACCAGCATAGAGAGCCTATGACCTTCCTTTTATTACTGGGGAAAAGGGCACTTTCATTTTATTATACCCTCTCCTTCTCCTTCTGTATTCTGTGACTTACATAAAAGCTCTATTATCTGAGTCAGGCACGCTTGGTTCTTATTAGGAGAAGGATGCTTTTGGAATTTAGAAAACTCTCTTCTCTCTCAATAAAGTCTTGCTTTGAAGACACTGTCTAGTTGGGATACATAAGATGCCAATTTGTAACTAGAGTGAGCAATGACCTCTTTGCTCTCGATGTCCCTGAAGCAAATAAATGAATAATTGTGCTTGAGTAAACGTTACAGGACATTTAGGCCCCAGAGACAATTTAGAATAAAAATACATTAGTGTATTATCTCAATATTATTTTCACATTATATCTTCTGATATTTTAATTTTTCTAGGGAGTAGGTTATAAAGATAATAGGTAGAAGTGCAGTGATGTATTCTTAAATCCATAGATGCTTAAAATTCAAAGAGACCACAGGATTAGGTGGTTGACACATGTATCTGATAGGAATTGCATTAGGCTGCTAGAGATAGGAATTGCATTAGGCTGCTGGTTATGTACAAAAGGACATAGGCAGTCCAGTCTGACTTGGCCATTAGGGACTGAGTCCGCTTCTGTATTTCTGCTCCACCACACCAGATGTGTCTCTTTCATTCTCAAGGTCATGTCATCATCCTCATCCTAAATACAGCTGGAGCTACAGCCCGCACATCTGCTTTCCCAGGAGGAAGCCAGAAGAGAGAGAGGAAGGGCAAAAAGCCTTTACCAGAAACTCCATCCAATAAGTGCTCCTTATACCCTATTGATAACATGTGTCTTCAAGGGGATTTGGGAAATGTACCTTTTCATCTGAAACAACCTCCCAGATCCTATTGGTAAGAAAGAAGAGGAGAATGGATACTGAGGAGGCCTTGAGCTGTCACTGCCACACCACTCCTCTACCAAATTATCTCCAACTTCTGGCTAGCCAATCTCCAGTGACAGCGAAATCTCCTACAACCAAAAGCAAACCAATTCAATAGTAGACTGGCTTTTTCCTGTGTCTAGCTGAAACCTGCCTTCATGATGCTTCTACCTGATCACTATTCTGCCCTATGGTGATGATAAGAACAAGTGATATTTCGAACAAGTGGTATTTCTTTTCTACAGTTGTCCTTCAGTTACCTGAAGACAAACACCACATTTCCCCCAAACTTTCCTTTGCTGTCCTTGTTATTTTGTATTGTTTTATTTGTCCCATCAGGCTGCATCTGAAATACTCTGGATTAATTCTGTTCTGAATTCACCTCCTTTTATAAATGTTCCTCTTAAGGCAGTGATCCCAGGATAAAACATATTTCCAGTGTTGTAGCAAATCTAAAGAAACGATTCAAATGACCATGTTTCTTAGTTAGCATATTGAGCTTCAATTAACTAGTCTTTATGGAGACAACAATATTAATAAAGAAGAGTTTCTATAGAATTGGGAGTCTTGTAGGCCATAATACATTGGCTGTAATTTTGCATTTTAACATAAGCTATGTAACATAGGCATTTAATCTACGTACACATAGAGCTAGCTATGAATACACAGATATGCGCAACTGAAGACTCCACAGCTACAGCACAGTTACACTACAGGGAATATAATTTCATAGTTTAGAATAAAAATAATGTGAATAACAACACCAGAAAAATACTGTCAGTCAGATAACCATAACGCCTCCCATTCTGGCTTAGTCCTCCCTTCCCTAAGCCTGGACCAGACTCTCATTTTGCCATATGCTGTGCGGAATTTGAGCAGTATGCTTATTTCTAACTGACATGGGAATGGTGCTCAAGAGGAACTAAGTGCCTTTGACTTAAATGACTGAGTGAGAATTTGGAGGGAAAGGGTCCCCAGGTGCATATGAAGAGGCACACACATGAAGCTCAGCTGTAATTGCTGGAAGGCTGGTTTTGCTGAAGACTAGAGATGCTGACAATAGATTCACACGTAAAAACCAGAAGTTTTGAAACTACCAATCTTTAGGTCCCACTGAGGAGGCAAAATGGGATAATGTTCTTCACCATGTGGCTGCTATTGATCTCTATCTTTCCAGAGAAACCTAGACAATTGCTTCAATCCAAGCAACCAGAGATAACAGCAACCCCTGTGCCCCTGGCCATGTAGAGGAGAGGTTGGCATCGCTTACTAACATTACAAGGAAAGTGGGGTGCTCATCAGAGCACCCAGGGATACCTAAGGAGTCCTTGCCTGCCTTGTGATTTCTTCTCAAGGTGTCAATAATGGTCCCTCCACAGCTGCAGGTTTGTATGTGTACCCTCAGTCTTTCATGGAGAAAATGCTTCTTTACAAATGGTTCCAACAAATATTTCAGAAAAGGGTTGTCATTAACCAGCTTAGATCACATGCCCTGACCTTCCATAAAGGGAAGAGAGCTTGGGAAGAGCTGCTTTACCTGCACGACATGGTCTAGGAATGGAGAGGAGTCCCTAAAGTGGAAGAGTTTTTCCATTACTGAAAGAGGAAATAGACAACTCGACAGAGCAAGGCAAGAGATGATCTTCACACCCGGAATCACACGAAATAAGAGTTATGGAAGATATAAACGTTATATTACAAGGAAAATCAAGACTACAGAGTTTGCGAGCTCTGCAATCAGCAAGGCTGGATTCACACTACCAGTTCTGTGACCTGGGAATATTAATTAAACTCACTAAGCTTGTGTTATCTGCTATAAAATGAAAATAATAATCCTATCAAAATTACAATGTGGTTTATTTAAATTAGGCAATCCTTATAAAATACTTAGCTCGTGGCTACATAGAATAAGTGCTTAATAAGTTTCTATCATCATCATCATCATTGTATTATTATTATGGTCATTATATGAGAAAGGAAGAGACTAAGAGCAGGGTAGTGGGAATGAGAAGAAAAGCAATGGTTAGAAATAGCTTAACATTTTGTGTTGATTGTGATTACTCTGTGACTGAGTGGATTGAGGCTGGGACCGGAATTTGAGTTAGGATACAACACATGACTTTTTGTACATGTTGTACTTTGATAACTTAGAGAACCATGAGATGCTACCACTGCAAGGCTATGCATTGGAAAAAGCTCTGGGACTTTTCCATGGGGGTAAAAAGCAGGGATCTATGACCCATTGGCTGTAGGCATTTGATGGAACCCTGGCTCAACTACCCAGTCCTCACTGCATAATATGCATGTTTTGGCTCAGTGATGAGAAACTGAGTTCTGCATGCCTTAAAAAACTAATTACCTGCCACTCATCTCCACCACCAGTGGCACCAAATGCACTGGTTTGGTGATCACTGTCAGATACCCCTTACCTAGTCTATGTGGCCCTTTGCCAGTTTGGGTGACCTTTTCCTTCCTACTGCCAGCATCTCA
Organism: Gorilla gorilla gorilla; assembly: GCF_029281585.2. Lineage (NCBI taxonomy): Eukaryota > Metazoa > Chordata > Mammalia > Primates > Hominidae > Gorilla > Gorilla gorilla. The sequence goes on along the minus strand of NC_073235.2, from coordinate 41,415,770 downwards.
GGCTCTTTAGAGTACAGCCCTTGGGCTACCAAAGCAGCTAGGCCTCTCGTACAAAAAGCCAAAATTGCTCAGAAATTCACATCTTCTGGGTAGCCCTTAGACATGACAAATGACAACTGTAGCTTACACTCCAGAGTTCCCCCTAAGAGTCAGGCCAGGCAGAAGCCACCCTTCTCAGGATGCTGCCTGAAGTCACACCCTTGTTTGCCTCCTTTGCCTTCCCTGTCCTGCTTCCGAAGTTCCCAATGAGTTTCTTCCGGGCTCAGTTTCTTAATAAATCAAGGTCTGCTTTGGGGCCTTCAACCCACGAAAATTGCTGACCCTACTACCCCTGGGTAATGTTCAGCAATTTGGACAGCTTTATGTTCTGCTCTCTATCACTGGGGTTTCTTAAGCTCCCCCAACCAAGAATTTATGGGAGCCACGGATTTTGCTCAGGGGAAAAAAACACCATATATACACAATATTCTACATCATTTCAAAGAGTTTCTGGGTCCCCTGAAACCCATCTGTGGGCCTTAGTTTCAAAATTATTGACCTTGACACACTATTTAAGACAGGGAACAAAACATAAGATGCCAAAGTGCCGGAAGATTAAGAAAACACATACTTTTAGTGTTTTCTTTTTTACTCTTTTCGAGGCCTCATTAATTTTGTATTCTATCAATGATTTTGCTTTGCTGCTTCTTAATTTCTTCAAGCTGGCAATTGTTCTGGATGTGTTTAATTTTCCCCTCCAGATCATACTTCCCCACCTGCGGTGCTCCAGCAACTGACTATGCAGGCTGCATCCTCAGGCTGCCTTGCCTCCAGCATTCAGGTGGGCTTGCTCAATGAGAATAACCACCAGAGATTGGAGAGGGAGCAGAAAGTGGAGCCTGAGGTTTAGTTTTCCTGCTGTCTCCTCAGTGTTACCATGGACGGGCAATGTCCTGTAACTGAAGGATGTAGCTCCTATCATGTGGCCCTCCACACATGACTCGCCCTCTCCAGATTCTGGAGATTACTTCCTCCCATTTCCCTTCAGGCTTGAGGTGGCAAAGTCTCACTTATTTTAAATTCCTTGGGTATCACACTATCCCCTGTGGTTTCTATTCACCCTGGCAACATAGTTTTGTAAACAACTATTTTATTAAATTTTCCTTAATTTATGCAATTTGGGTGCCATCTGTTTCTTGATAACATTTTGATGCATAATAATTCATCAAAATTCACTGACTATCTTTCATTCCTGAGGCAGGAAGCAAGATAAAGGCTGGGCTAGAGTTAAGGTTAAGATTAGAGTTGGGCAGAGGGTAGCTATAAAGATGTGCCCCCTAGCTCTCCTTTTTAAGGTAGAAATTTAAAGTTCAGAAACTAGCTAGGATGAATTTTATCTTTCCTCATTCTCTAATGCAGCTCTGTCCGTTACAGTAACTATTAGACCATGTGACTATTACCATGTGGCTAGAGATTTGCTGTAACTACAAAATGCATGCTGAATATTGACAACCAAACATGGAAAGAAATGTAAAGTATCTCAATTTTTATATTAATTTCATGTTGAAAGGATGATATATTGGTAATATGGTTTGGCTGTGTCCCCACCCAAATCTCATCTTAAATTGTAGCTCCCATTATTCCCATGTGTTGTGGGAGGGACCCAGTGGGAGGTAACTGAATCACAGGGGCAGGTCTTTCCCATGCTATTCTCGTGATAGTAAGTCTCACAAGGTCTGATGGTTTTATGAAGGGGAGTTTCCCTGTACAAGTTCCCTTTGCTTATCTGCCACTGTGTGAGAGGTGCCTTTCATTTTCCACCATGATTGTGATGCCTCCCCAGCCACGTGGAACTGTGAGTCCATTAAACCTCTTTTTCCTTGTAAATGACCCAGTCTTGGGTATGTCTTTATCAGTAGCATGAAAACAGACTAATAGAGTTGGATACAGTAGGTAAAATACAATATATTATAAAATTAATTTCCCTCTTTTGCTATTTTTAGCATGGCTACTAGAAAATTTTAAATGTCATGTGTGATTCAGATTGTATTTCAAATGTAACTGTCATCACCTAGTTATATTTGTCTCTCTTTAGAACTGCATAAATGTACTTTTGGTAATTCTTTATAATACCCTTCCCTTAGTTTTTCTATATTATTTACTATCACAGAATCTCTTTCTAGAAATTTCTTCCAGAAAGTAAGTTTCTTGGTGTAATACATTTTCATTTAACTTCACTTCTTTGATGAAAAGTACCTGGCCTTCTGCAAACACAGAAAGCTGAAAGTGTAATGAGACCAAGTGTTTAGTCATTGCTGCCACTAGCACATCCTCTTCTATCCTCTTGCAGCACTGAGCCAGTAAAAAATACTGACCTATTTAAAGTATAGGTAGTTACTCCAGGTGATGAGAATTTGCACAGCCATTGCACTGAAGGGTAAACATGTTTAGGCAACACTGCTATACTCACAAATTATGTCCACATTTAAAAAGTCTTTTAACTGGATAAAGAAAATGTGGCACATATACACCATGGAATACTATGCAGCCATAAAAAAGAATGAGATCATGTCCTTTGCAGGGAGTTGAACAATGAGAACACATGGATACAGGGAGGGGAACATCACATACCGGGGCCTGTTGGGGGCTGGGGGACTAGGGGAGGAAGAGCATTAGGACAAATACCAGATGCATGCGGGGCTTAAAACCTAAATGACGGGTTGATAGGTGCAGCAAACCACCATGGCAAATATATACCTATGTAACAAATCTGCACATTCTCCACATATATCCTGAAACTTAAAGTAAAATTAAAAATAAAAATAAATAAATTAAAATCTTTTAGTATGGAAACAACCTATTGGTTTCATATTCTTTTTAATGTAATAAATTTATTCATAGTATCTTGGAAATAAAACTGAGCATCAAGCAATTGTTACACCTGGTACAGCAGACCTTGTTAGTGTTAGAAATTTCCAACCTAATACTTAGGCTTGTTAAAACTAGGCCATGCAACAAAACGTGAACTTCTAACCAATTCTATCCCACCCGCTATAGTGCTGGACAGGATAAACCTGTTACTTTTAACATAAGAGGAAAAAAACATTAAGCCAAGACATAGTAGCTTATTTTGATGAGAAAGAGTTTCTTTTTATGCACGTGAATTAGGCGGAACTATTTCAGTTTTGAATAACAAAAATTCAACTCAAACAGGCCTCAGCTAAAAAGGGAGTTTATTACTAATATTGCAAAGTGTTCAAACTAAGTCACATAAAATCTGTTTCTTGCTATTTCTCGATTCTTCTTTCTTTGGTGTTAACTAATTTTTGGAAAACATCATGTGTTGACAAAGGTGACAAGCTAACCCCAGGCAGTGACAAGCCACCTCAACAGCCCTGCCAGAAAGAAATCTCTTCTCTCCCAGTGGTTCAAGCAGAAGATCCAAACCAGTTTCTCACTGGACAAAAAAAATCTATGCTTTATCCCTACCCAATAACTGGCATTCTGGTTGGCCAGGCCTGGGTCATAAGCCTACTTATGGAGTAAAGAAGAAGAAAAATTTAGTCTTGAGAATATGGAAGAAACATTTCACAAAACGACAATGGGAACTCCGTTAGCTGGATTAAGAGGTACCAGACAAGCTAAATTATCAGATGTGCACTACAACAGGGAAAAAATTAAATGATAAACTAAAGTAAAAAATAAAGCCTTCTTTCTTATAACCCAAAGTAATTATCAGATATCACAGGCCAGATCGTTCCATTTTTTTCAGCCATTGTTATCAAGAGAGAGAGGTTTTATCAGTGAAGGTTTGAGAAAGAATGATCTTTTCTAAATCATTAAGCCAAGATTTAAAACTGAATAAAGAATGGGAATAAAAAGAGAAAGAGAGACAGAGAGGGGGTGCTCTCTTCAATCGAAATGTATCATGAGGAATTATGATGAGTAGGAGTAGAGCTATTTAAACCTGTCAAATTCAAAATTTTAAATTTGACCCAGTTGTGTCAACCAACCTGATTTCTATTTGGTTCTTTGCTAAATTGATGATCTATCTTTGTCCAGTGGCACATAAGTAGACATAGATTAGAAATGTTCACTATGTTTAGATTACTGTCAATCAACAAATAGGTCTTTAATGTTTGCTATGAGGCTGGCATTATGCTAAATATGCTGAGAGATGCTAAAAACATCTCAGATTTGATTCTTAGCTTTAAAAACACTCGCTAATAAATTGAAGTAATAAAACTAACATGCATAAAACAAAACTGGACAAAATTGGGTAGTGGAAAAATGTGAGGCTAAATGTGTGTGCTGCAGACTCAATGCTAAAACACTCAAGGCAGAGAAAATTTGCTTGTAGTCATAATGTGTGAGCAAAGATCCACCACTTTTTGTATACACAGACTTGATTAGGAAAGAGTAAATCAAGAATAAAGATTAAATTACTAAATTCTGACATCATATACTATAAGCACTTTGTTTCATAATTGCTTATGAGAAATGCATAAACAAAAGCTTTTTAAGTATTCTTCCTGTTTTTAGACAATTTCTACCAAGGCACTTGAACCTTTCAAAACATGTATTACTACAGGATAAAGAGATGTTCAAAGAAATAAAGAACCAAGGATAATAACCTCAAGCAGACTGCAGTGAGTATATAAACATATATAACAAATTTTGTTTAGGAGCATAGTTAAATCACTAATTTTTACTTTAAAACAAAAAAAAATCTGCAATGCCTGACATAAGCAAAAATTGGATAGCTGACATATATTTGTTACACAGAAAATAAGGTAAAGCCTTTTTGTAACGAATCATTACACTGGGAAGAATTTGGTGGGTGTTTTTGATGTTGTCTCATTCATTGGCTGAAGTACAGGTGTGTTATAGTTTCTCCCAGACTAAGTTGTTTATCACTGGGGCCTCTGGAGCTGCAGGCCTAAACTAGAAGAGAGGGCCTAAATTGTTACTGATACATGCACTAGGCTTGTACTCTCTCCACTGATTGGTAGGAAAATTCCCATGGGATATATGTAATGTGCTGTGCATGTAAGGTAATTTGCTAGCCTAGCAAAACTGCAGTATTACTTTAAAAACAGCTATTGTGAAAAATCACCATAAGGGCTGCATTTTGCTCATAGCTAAATTTTTACCTGATTGCTGAAGATAATAAAGACTTTTGGAAGGTGCTTGCAACTATATTGTAATTAGAAAAACTTATTCTATAAAATAATTTTTTTACTTTTAAGAGACACTTCTAAATATATTTACTCAAATTTTCTGTTTCACATTTTAACCAGAAGTGTGACTCTTATTATTCTGTTAATTTTAACCTTCATTGAAACTTCTAAAAAGTCATTTTCTAATTTATTATATCAATTATAAATAAATGTTGTTCAAGGTTAAAACCATTTTATGCTGGCCAAAATTAGATACTGTGTTTTTCTTAATATAAGACCTAACATTAGGTAGCATAACAGCTTGCATTTATTTCTATTTAAAGCAACACTAAGTGACTAGTAATATCATATGATTTATATTTTCATGTGTATAGTGTAAAACCTACAATTTTATATACTTAAGGTTTAAGTATAGGTTACAAACTAGAAATGTTCTCTTTTAAAAATCATATTATAGTAATAAAATAAATATTTCTGCCCTATTCTCATTTTAAAGATGCACATTAGTTTTTAATCCAATCTCTTGCCCACAGAATTCATGTAGTTTCATCTTTATGTAAAATGCAATTCCTCTAAGAAATTCCATCATTATTTTTGAGTGCCTTGTTCCATTTTGATAAACAGATATTTGAGTATAATTTAGCCTAGTATGCTGCATTCCCATCCCTTTATTTGTGGCTCCCCCACAAAAATACACAAAGAAATGTTTCCGTTGGTTTTACAAGTCACAGCCTCTAACACTCAGGTTAAAAAATGAAGTTGACTATTTGTAGAACACTAATACCTCTAACCTGCCTTTTGTATACTAGTGGTTCTCAAATTTTTTTTTTAATATAGCTGACTCATATAGGGCAAGGACCAACTGATCCAATTCTGAACTCATTTTCACATTCCAGTGACCAAGAAAATTGCATGAAAAAGAATTTCAGAGGACATTGCACAAATTACTCATCACTTACTTTTTTAAACAGGGTCACCAAACTACAGTCTGTAGGCCTGGTTGGCTCACCATCTGATTTTGTAAATAAAGTTTCAATTTTAAAATAGCCACCTCCATGTGTTTATGTATTGTCCACAGTGGGTTTTGCACTAAAATATCAAAGTTGAATAGTGGTGGTAGACGCCATATGACCTGCAAAACCTAAAATATTTTCTATCCAATCCTTTACCAAAAAAAAGGAAGAAATTGCCCTTCTTTTATTTAAAGCAAGTGTAGTAATATATACACTGATCTTACATGAATAACAATGATCTCTGAACTTAAAACTAGCTGAATAATTTTATAAGACTTACCTTGATAGTGTTAAGTTTAACCTAAAGCTTCCCCTTACATATTTAAAGTTCAGCCTAAAGGTTTCTCTATAGCCTATTTAGATGTGTAAACAAATTATGACCTACTCTAGTAATCACTGAGCTTCAGCCAGTCACAGACAGCCAGCTATTCAGCCCTGTTCAAATAAGGCAAGTGCCAAGCTGTAACTAATCCAGCTGTTTCTGTACCTCACTTCTCCTTTCAGCACCTCACTTTCCTTTTTCTGTCCTTAAATCCTCTCCAACAATGAAGTGGCACAGAAATCACTGAATTTATTCTCAGGAGAAAGGAAGGAAGAGGGGGAACAGGGGTTGGTGGGAGAGGTTGCTTGATTTGCAAAAGATCGTTCTTTGCTCAATTAAACTCTGTTAAATTTGAAAATGTCTAAAGTCTTTCTTTTAGCAATACTATGTTGCAGAGGTATTCACAGGCAGCTCATTGCCAATGAGCTATAGAAGCAAATTATAAAAAGCATTGTGAATACGTTTGCTTTAGAAATTTGGGTATGGTTGACAAATGGGATCTAATTAAACTGAAGAGCTTCTGCACAGCAAAAGAAATTATCATCAGAGTGAACAGGCAACCTACAGAACGGGAGAAAATCTTTGCAATCTACCCATCCAACCAAGGTCTAATATCCAGAATCTACAAAGAACTCAAACAAATTTACAAGAAAAAAATAACCCCATTAAAAAGTGGGTAAATGACATGAACAGACACTTCTCAAAAGAAGACATTCGTGCAGCCAACAAACATATGAAAAAAATCTCAACATCACTGATCATTAGAGAAATGCAAATCAAAACCACAATGAGATACAATCTCACACCAGTCACGAATGGCCATTATTAAAAAGTCAAGAAACAACAGATGCTGACGAGGTTGTGGAGAACTAGGAACACTTTTACACTGTTGGTGGGAATGTAAATTAGTTCAACCATTGTGGAGGAAGCTGTGGCGATTTCTCAAGAACTAGAACCAGAAATACCATTTGACCCAGAAATCTCATTATGGGGTGTATACCCAAAAGCATATAAATCATTCTATTACAAAGATACATGCACACGTATGTTCATTAAAATACTATTCACAACAGCAAGGATATGGAATCAACCCAAATGCCCATCAATGATAGATTGGATAAAGAAAATGTAATACATATACACCATGGAATATTACACAGCCATAAAAAGGAATGAGATCATGTCCTTTGCAGGAACTCGGATGACACTGGGAGCCATTATCCTCAGCAAACTAACACAGGAACAGAAAAACAAACTCTGTATGCTCTCACTTATAAGTGGGAGCTGAATGATGGGATCACATGGACATGGGGAGGGGAAAGACACAGTCTGGGGCCTGTCAGGGGGTAGGGTCAGGGGAGGGAGAGTATTAGAAAGGATGGCTAATGCATCCTGGGCTTAATACTTAGGTGATGGGTTGATAGGTGCAGTAAACCACTGTGGCACATGTTTACCTTTGTAACAAACCTGCAAATCCTGCACATGCACCTGAGAACTAAAAATAATTTTTAAAAAAAGAAATTTGGGTATGGGAGAACAACAATGCAAATATATATAAAATTTAGTTTAGGCACATACATGGAAGGATTAACTACATAGGAACCAAATGTTCATGATATAATGGTAATTTATAACACAAAATAAGACTAGCCATTGAAAACGACCACTGGGGCTAGCCAATACTGTTGCTGCCCCACTAATATCTGAGACCATTTCACTTTCTGCATATGTGTCTGTGTCCAGAATTGTTGCAACAAGGATCTTAGCAGTCTTGAATTCTGGACCTTGGTAAATACTAGCAATGGAGCCGTTTTCAACTAAGATGAAAGGTTGGTAGCTCTTAATAACATACTGGGTGGTTACCAGTAAGTGACCTTTAGTCATCTATGAAAGCAGAAGTCTTCAGAATTGTAAATTGCTTCCCTTAAATGGCCCATAAAGACTTGTCCAAGGCCCATAGCCTGTAAGTGGTGTACTCCATATTTCAATAAGGGCAGTTTGACTTGCTAGTCCTGAGGAGACATCAACTAAGCTCCACATCACAGCTGAAGAAGGGCTTCATTAGATCATCCATGGGATGGAGAAAGAGTGAGACTAATCTAGACCCTTCTTTGGGATTCCCAGTCAACACCTGTCCATCAGGCCAAGATATACAGAGGGCAGAGAACAGTCCACAACTAGGAATGAGTAAAAGCAACACTTCCCTCATATTTTCTTTTATTAGGTTTTTTGGTAGTATGAACTCAGAGAAAGCAAGATCTCCACAAGCCCAGAATGCACATGCTATAAGGTTGTTTGATTTTGCCCCAGTATTTTGCAGATGAAATATGCAGAGCCGAATAAAACATAAGTACCTCTCCTGGACCACAGATCTCCTGAATTCAGGCTCACAGCCAGTGGCATAGCCTTACTGAGGGCTTAGGTTATTCAGCACATGAGGTGCAATCTTAGCTCTGGAGCTCTCGCCTGGGACTCCTTACCATCCCACTCTTCCCATGCATTATTGTTTTCCCTTCCCTACCAATTAAACTCAAACTATTCCTAATTCCAATGAGCTGGGTCTTTAAGAGTCTCTGCTCAGCTACAATCTTCTCCTTTGCATTGGAATATTGTAGGCTTTACATTTTATCTATCAACTAAAATTGTACATATTAGCGTATTCATTTTCTTTTAGCTCTCTTTCTAGAAGATAATTTTTTAAACTTTCATGAAATTTTTCCTATTTGATTTCAACTCTCCTATGACATGGATTCTTATTCTTAAATCATTTTGTCGATGCTTCCAGGGCAAAGGGATCTTTGTCTTGCACATTCTTTAATGAAGGTTATTTGGAAGGGGCTACATGCATGCCACTGCCTTCAAATGGAGTTCTGCAGATGGAAGGAGGGTTCACGGGGGAAGAGAGAAATGAGAAGCTGGATCACACTGTGTATTTCATTAGTATTTTGTAGAAAGATTTGGTTCAGTGGGTTGAGAATATCACATACATCTATTTTTCTAACTGGTGAATAAATTCAAAGCCTGTGCTTAAACTAACTTCAATTTTGAAGATATAATTTGAAAGCCTTCAGTGTACACATGGCTGCATGTACTTGCACTGCCCTGGATTGAATATGTAAAGTCATAACTCACTGTGAGAGGCAGTGCAGGGTAAAGAATATAACACTGGCCTTGCAGAAAGGAAACCAGAACCCTAAATGATGTCTGCCACCAGCTGGTTTTGTGACTTTTAGCAAGTTCCTTAACTCACCTTGCTCTCAGAGCCCTATCCTTAAAATGAGAGCACTGAGCAAAGATGGTTACAATGGACTCTTCCCAACTTTAACATTATACAAATCTGCAAACTATTCAAAAGTCTTTGCCCTTAAAGAAATTCAACCAGACCAAGAGAAATTCTTGCAGAGAAATTCAAGAGAAACAAGCAGTGCCTGTTGCTAAAATTCTCAGAACTGCTGAAATGCTCAGACCAGAGAGTCTGGGAAGGTAATGAAATTTGTTTCAGGCTAGTGCAAATCAATGTAATCCTATTAAGCAGGTTAGTATAATTGAGCAATACCCTTGGGAGTGCAAGTAGCCAATTCAAATTTACACAAATAAGAAAGAAAATCACTTTTTTCCAAAGCTCCTATTTCAGAAATCAGAAAACTGTTTTTGTAACATGATTATCTGACTTTCTACTATAAACTTAAGAATAGTGATACACGCTTAATACTGAGCCTGTATTCCCTCAGCTATTTATTTAATCTAGATGTAGAAAGCCCAGCTGTCACAGAAGTGGTGACTGGTTAAACCAGTAAATGGCAGACACTCTATAAAAATCTGTTGAAGAGGTGATGAATGCCATCGCGTTTGCTATAATTATTAAGACTTGGATCAGCATCTTTTAGTTTTCATTCTTCCTATTTGACAATGAGATGCCCATAATAACTGTGCTGGTTCTACTCTTATTAAAGAATCAGCCTATGGGAAATGTACTCGTTGTTCATTTATTCATTCAAAAAATGCTACTGAAGTGTGCCAGTCATTGTATCTGATGAGATAAGTAGAAAATTCTCTATTTTCCATCAGGGGAAACTGACACATCATCAAATGACAGCAATGTTGTAAGTACTATAAGATGATGTGATACCACTGAGGAGGATGTGTCTGATTCTTCTTGGAGTGCTCAGATTGGCCTCCCAGAGGAGATCACACTTGAGTTGCATAATAGAGGAGGCCATGTACCCAACACAGAGGAAATGGCATTTACAAAGGCCAAGTGGAAGCTTCAGGAAGTAAGACACCTTTGGAAACTGTGCCACATGGAGCAACCCTGGAGCGCAGGAGACCTTATGGTGGCAGTCACGAGAGCTTAAGCTGGGCAGGAGGAGTCCAGGGCAGGAAGGAACTTACAGCCTGTGGTGATAAATTTGGACTCCATCTACCAGAAATGAATAGATTATATAAGCCAATATGCATTTTAGAAAGAATGTGGAGGAAAGATGTGGAAAGCAGATTGCAAGGAAGAAGGCTGGAGGTATTACTTTATTTTACGCTGCATTTATAAAACCAAAAGCAACTGATTCTTTTCCCTGTCACAAAATGACTTTGGAAAGATCAGTCTTTTATGTTCAGTTCCAACTGAATAAAAAATCAAAGATGCAGGATGGGTTGAAACTCTCTTGTGATTGTTGACAATGCCACTGTAAGAACCTATTCCAGGTTCTTCCTTGAAAGGAATGGCTAGAGGGTTAATGACTGCTGCGCTGGTCAAAGGTCCAATCTGAGAAAGCGAAGGCAAGGTGCATACTGCATTTTACTCTTGAAACTGGCATTCAGGAATCAGAGAAATAAAGTAAAAATCAACCAGTTAAGAAAAAAGCAAACCTAAGTATCTTTCCCCATGCACATTCAATTGCAGCTGAAGCTCTTCCTTCCTCCAGAGAACATGCTATTCTAATTCCACTCACTGGCCGTTGAATGGTTGGAACAGAACTTGGAACTAATAGTTAAAATGATATTGGACACAACCCTAGTCTCTGTCTCTATTATGACAAATATACCCTTATGTTTGATTGAAAAGTAAATTTTTCAGTATTTAAAGATTTATCTGCTGGTCTTTGTAATATAGAGTTTTGAACATAAAAATAGGTTCCTTTTATAATGGCATATATTTTTATTGTAGTAAACATAATGTAAAATTTACCATTTTAACCATTTTACTCAGCTTTAATAAGGTATAATTGACAAATAGAAATCATACGAATTCAAGGTATATAATGTGATGATTTGATATATGTATAAATCGTAAAATGATGGCCATAATCAAGCTAATTAACATATCCATCACCTCACATAGTTACCTTTTTTGTGGTGAGAATACTTAAGATCTGCTTTCTTAGCAAATTCAAGTATGCAATATATTATTATTAACTACAATCAACATACTATACATTAGATTTCCATAGCTTATTCATCTACCATTTTAACCATTTTTAAGTGTACAGTTTGGTAGCATTTAGTATATTTGCATTGTTGGGCAAGCATCACCACCATCCACCTCCGAATCATTGTTTTAATCATTCCAAACTAAAATTCTGAACCCAGTAAGCAAAACTCCCCATTTACTCAGTTTATGCCTAGGAATAAGAAAGTAATTATGTCTTCAGTTAGCTGCAGCCCACATCCTCAGAGAATATAGAATACTAATTATTAGGAAGGATAAAAGAAAGGGAAGATGGAATAAAGGGAGAAATATCCTTCGTCAAAAGATGCAATCTGCTTCAAAAGAAAGTGGAGTAACATCCACATCAGAAGAACAATGCTGTTGCCCCACTGCCCTGCCTCATTCTATTAATTATCCATTTATCCTCAGACCATAGTAATTGCCCTGGGTCTCATTCTGCATATCTGTGAAATGGAATTAAGTTTATTATCCACAGGATGAAGTGGGGGTAAGTGTTAACAGATATCCATGACAAACAAAAAATCTCTAAATGTGATCTTGTTGTTGTTGACTTGCTGGTGGTCTGCATGAATGCTGATCTCTTTCTTTATGTTTTTGTTCTCTCATTTATGAATCAGAGGCAATCATAGTAGCCTCTCAATAATACATGCAGTGTAACTGCCTACCAGACAATTACAAAAATGCCTTTCATGTCAGGCGTGGTGGCTCACGACTGTAATTCCAGCACTTTGGGAGGCAGAGGCAGGTGGATCACCTGAAGTCAGGAGTTTGAGACCAGCCTGGCCAACATGGTGAAACCTCATCTCTACTAAAAATACAAAAATTAGCCGGGGGTGGTGGCACAAGCCTGTAATCCTGGCTACTCTGGAGGCTGAGGCAGGAGAATCGTTTGAACCCGGGAGGCAGAGGTTGCAGTAAGCCAAGTTTGCGCCACTGCACTTTAGTGTGGCAACAGAGCGAGACTCCGTCTAAAAAACAACAACAACAACAACAAAAAATGCGTTTCATATGTGATTTGAAGGAGCACATCTATTGTCACTCAAAATCAATTGTACTACTACTTATTAAGAATCTACCTTATGCCAAATACTGTTAATTGGTGGAAATTTAGAATTGAAAAAGACAATACCATGTACCATATAACTTAATCTCTAAGAGTAGAAAATGTTACTGGTTCATATACTATATAAACACTTTAATATTTTCAGATTTTGTGAAGAATATCACTATGTATATTTATAAATATATGCAGATTTGCATTCATAATTAATTGTAGCTGATTCCATTTTTAAATTCTATACAACTGTACCAATTCATATATTTTAAAATTTGTAGCTTAAAAAATCCACATATCAAAACTAGCTGTGTATACTTTTTCTCTTCTAACAAAGAATGGAGCCCAATGGTTTATCTATGGTTACATAAGATGTATGTGGTTGTATTTCATAAAGCTAAATAATTTTTAAAATTTGAATCAACTACAATGAAAGTTTATTTCTATCACTGCCTTTATATGGGATTTTTTCTTAAAATAAACTGAGAGAGGGAAGATTGTTTTCCTGGGATTTAATTAGAACTCAGCCAACAGGAGTATAAAATCTAATGTTCTACACAAAGAACAATATACTGTCAGCTGAATTGTATTTTTCCAAAACTTTTTATAAATAATACAGACTTGGTGGTGTTTACGTTTTGCAGCTTGGGAAATCTATTTTAGGGTGTGAGGGCAATCTGGCTGGAACATCTGTCACCCCATTGATTGCCAAGGTTGATTCGGCTGATCTGGCTGGCTAAGCAGGTGTCCCCTTCTTCCCTCACCACTCCATGTGCATCTCTCCCAAAGCTGTATGCTTCATTGAAGAGGATGACCATCCTCGATAGAGGAGGACTGCTCTTCAGTCAAGGGTATATGCGTAGCTGTGTTCCCCTGCTACAACCTGCAAACAAGTTCTCAAGGAAATCGATCTGGAAGCTGGGAATTCTCCCTACATACCTATGACTAGGAACCATTTTTCTAGTAGCCTAAGAATGGCCATAAGAGTGTAGAATTTTTATTTTATTTATTTATTTATTTTTTTGAGATGGAGTCTTGCTCTGTCACCCAGGCTGGAGTGCAGTGGCATGATCTCAGCTCACTGCAATCTCTGATTCCCGGGTTCAAGCAATTCTCCTGCCTCAGCCTCCTGAGTAGCTGGGATTACATGAGCATGCCACCATGCCCGGCTAATTTTTATATTTTTAGTAGAGATGGGGTTTCACCATGTTGGTCAGGCTAGTCTCGAACTCCTGACCTCGTGATCTGCCCACCTTGGCCTCCCAAAGTGCTGGGATTACAGGCATGAGCCACCGCACCCAGCAGAGTGTAGCATTTTTATTACCTGTAATATCCTTTACCTAGATAGGTGACCTCCTTCTTCAGTCCAGATTCCATTTTGAGGAAGTTTTCCTTGACCCATAATAGCCTTCTCCAGGAAGCCAAGTAGTTAGTCTTTCTTTCATTTCCTTGACATTTATGCATTCTTGAACTTTTATCCTCATTTCCTTATGTCTTTTTCCCTCAATTAGACCAGTACATTATATATTGTTTTTCATAGCCTGGCACACAATAGGCATTTGATTTGTTCCCTAACGGTCCTTTAATGCTAGAAAGCACCAACTGAAATAGAAGTGGAGAGGTGATGCAGAAAGCAGATAAGATAATGTGCAGATATAAGCATAGGTTCATTCATTCATCCAAACGTATTCATTGATCACTAATTTTTAGTGTGCTAGGCAGATATGCCAAGGAACGAAACAGATAAAATTTCTGCTTTTGTGAGTTTACATTTTAGTGAGAGAGACGGGCTACAAAATATGCGTAAGACACACACATACACACACACACACACACACACACACAGAGAAAGAGATACATTTCACATGCTGATCAGTGCTAGGAAGAGAACTATAGTGGGATAAAATACTGTTGGATAAAATACTGTTGATGGTACAGATTAGACTGAAAGGGACAAGAGTGAAAGCAGGAAGATGACTTAGAATGCTCCTGCCTCAAGAGGTTATCATCCAAGGAGAAGGATCAGACTAGAGCATTGGAGTCAGGGCTCATATTATACATGTATTTTGAGGATTTGATATGGATTGAGTGTAGAATGTGAGGATAAAAGAGAAGTGAGGGTTGACTCTAGAATTTTTGGTCTGAGAAAGTACAAGAATGAAATTCCATTTACTGACATGGTAGAACCTAAAGAAGGAGCTGTTTGAAGGAATGAAAATTAAAAATTGTGGATATATTCACTCTAATAACTAGTTGCACTCATTTTGAGACTGAACTTTTAGGTTTGTTCACCTGTGCTTGCCTGCCTGCCAGGTATACCACCCCCACCCATGACATGCTAAAAAGAGATCACACAGATGCAAAAGCATCATCTTGTCAAGACGTCTTCCTCATCAGATAGAGACATACCTTCCTTTATTGAGCTTCACTTATTGCCCTTCATAGATATTGTGTTTTTTACAAATTGAGGGTTTATGGCAACCCTGCATTGAGCAAACCTATCAGCTCCATTTTTCCAACAGCATGTGCTCACTTTGTCTCCTCTTTGTCACCTGTGGTAATTCTCACACTATTTCAAGCTTTTTCATTCTTGTTATATCTGCTGTGGTGATCTGTGATCTTTGATGTGACTACAGTAATTGTTTCGGGACACCATAAACCACATCCATATAAAACCTCAAACTTAATTGATAAATGTTGATAAACATACAACATTGATAAATGTTGTATGTGTTCTGACTGCTTCACTGATGAGCAGTTCCCCCATCTCTCTCCCACCCCTTGGGCCTACCTATTTCCTGGGACACAATATTGAAATTAGGCCAATTAATAACCCTACAATGGCCTAAGTGTTCAAATTGAAGAAAGAGTCCCAGGTGTCTCACTTTAAACCAACAGCTAGAAGTGATGAAGCTTAGTGAGGAAGGCATGTCAAAAGCTGAGATGTGACAAGAGCTAGGCCTCTCTTGGGCCAGTTAACCAAGCTGAGAATGCAAAGTGTGACAAAGAGAGTTTCTGGGGTGCCAGATGAGTTGGTCTCCCCTGTGTGAGACACCCATGGGGAGCCATGGGTGGCCTCTGAGGAGAAAAGCTTCCTTATTGCCTTCATGTCTTTA
The DNA here is from genome assembly GCF_029281585.2 of Gorilla gorilla gorilla. Classification (NCBI taxonomy): domain Eukaryota; kingdom Metazoa; phylum Chordata; class Mammalia; order Primates; family Hominidae; genus Gorilla; species Gorilla gorilla. The sequence continues at coordinate 41,399,660 of NC_073235.2, read as the reverse complement.
TGCCCCGAGAGCGTAATCACTCCGTGGCATTCCACAGGTTTCTCAGGGAGAAAACACTCCCTTGAAGCAGGGGAGTATAGTCAAACTTCTTGGCTCCTCCTGAAACCTGCTCCCACCCATTTCAGTCCCGATAAGTTAAAGATCTTAAGTAGTTTGGACACGCCTTTGCTCGAGGAAATTCACAGAAACCGCCACTGCTATACATCTTATTGAATGACCCGCGAGTTCTCCTTCTCTGATTAATCCTTTCCTCATCCCTTCCTCCCCCTCCCATCTGCCTTAAGAACAAAGAGCTTGTAAGCCAATAAATTGGGCCGAGCCTGAGAGCTCCGGGTCCCGAGAGCTCTGGGCCGTGAGCAAGCCTCCAACACTCCGGTCCCTTGGACCCACCTTTTAAACACTTTTTCTGTCTCTTTCTAACTCCTTTGTCTCCGCTGGCCTCGGGGTTACCCACTGGGTGGTGTGGGGCTGGTTTCCCCAATACAAAGGAAAAGTTCTTGAAGAAAATTAAAAGTGCTATGCCAGTAAACACACAAATAATAAGAAAGCAAAACAGCCCTTTTGCTGACATGGAGAAAGTTTGAGTGATCTATATAAAAGATCACATAAAAAAACAGCCACGACATTCTCTTAAGCCAAAGCCCAATCCAGAAGAAGACCCTAACTCTCTCAAATTCCATGAAGGCTGAGAGAGATGAGGAAGCTGCAGAAGAAAAGTTGAAAGCTAGCAGAGGTTAGTTCATGAGATTCAAGGTGAAGCAGCAAGTTCTGATGGAGAAGCCACAGCAAGTTATTCAGAAGATCTCACTGAGATAATAGATGAAGGTGGCTATGTTAAACAGATTTTTAACATAGATGAAACAGCCTTCTATAGGAAGAGATGCCATCTATGACTTTCATAGCTACAGATGAGAAGTCAATGCCTGGCTTTAAGGTTTCAAAGGAGAAAACTGACTTTTGGGTCTAATTCAGCTAGTGACCTTAAGTTGAAGCCAATGCTGTTATCATTCAGAAAACCTTAGGGCCTTTAAGAATGAGGTCAGATCTACTCTCTGTGCTCTACAAAGAAACAACAAAGCCTGGATGACAGCACATCTGTGTGTAGTACAGTTTACCGAATATTTTAAGCCCACTTTTGAGATTTACTCCTCAGGAAAGAAGATTCCTTTCAAAATGTTCCTGCTCACTGACAATACATCTGTTTACCCAAGAGCTCTGATGGAGATGTACAAGGGTATTAATGTTGTTTTCATGCCTGCTACCACAATATGCATTCTGTAGCCCATGGATTAAGGAGTATTTTGACTTTTAAGTCTGATTATTTAAGAAATACATTTCATAAGACTATAGCTGCCGTAGGTAATGATTCCTCTGCTGGATCTGAGCAAAGTATATTGAAAAAGGATTCACTATTTTAGATGCTATGAAGAACATTCATGATTCATGGGAGGAGATCAAAATATCAACATTAACAGAAGTTTGGAAGAAGTTGATTCAAACCCTCATGGATGACTTTGAGGGATTCAAGATTTCTTTCAGTAGCAGAAGTAACTGCAGTTTTCATGAAAGTCACAAGATAACTAGAATTAGATGTGGAGCCTGAAGATATTATTGAATTGCAGCAATCTCACAGTAAAACTTGAACAGATGAAGATTTGCTTCTTATGGATGAAAAGAGAAAATGGTTTCTGGAGATGAAATCTACTCCTGATGAAGATGCTTGAACATTGTTAAAATGACAACAAAAGATTAGCATATTCCATAAATGTAATCGAAAAAGCAGTGGCAAAGTTTGAGAGGGTCCACTCCAATTTTGAAAGTTCTACTGTGGGTAAAATGTTATTAAACAACATTGCATGCTACAGAGAAATCTTTCACAAAAGAGTCAGTCAGTGTGGCAAACTTCATTGTTGTCTTATTTTAAGAAGCTGCCATGGCCACCTCATTCTTCAACAACCATCATCCTGATCTGTCAGAAGCCATCAACATTGAGGAAAGACCCTCTATCAGCGAAAAGATTATGACTTGCAGAAGGCTCAACTGATTATCAGCATTTTTTAGCAATAAATTATTTTTAAATTAAGGCATGTAAATTGTTTTGTTTTAGACATAATGCTATTGCATACTTAACAGACTACAGTATGGTGTAAACATAACTTTTGTATGCACTGGAAAATCAAACAAATTCATGTCGTTTGCTTTATAGTGATATTCACTTAACTGCAGTGGTCTTCAAGGTATGCCTGTAACTTGTAACTTCTTCTTTCTTTTTGTATTAGTTGGCTTTGATTTCTTGATCCTCAGGTTGGTAATCATTTGCTTTTATCTTCACAAGGTATAGTTTTGCAGAAACACCACGCATTTTTCCCATCACACTCTTACAGACAAGTTTCAGACAGTCTTAACACTGAATTCTGGACATCAGTACAAACAGTTGGTAAGCTTCTAGATCCCTGATTGAATGTCATGGTTATTGCTTGCCTATTGCATTCTTCAGGTATCTCCTGGTAAATACACACACACACACACACACACACACTCCAACACACAAAGACACACGCTTGCTTTTATTTTTCTCTGTCTCCCTCCTATCATGATTTAAACTCACATCGGCTGCAATGTTTCTGGTCCAAGAGAGGAGCGTACATTCAGAATTTTATGGAGATCGAAATAGGCATAGGAGGTGGGATAGGGAGAAGAGTATTAATTTTCTACCAAGTTGATTCAATTGTCCACCTCTCTTAACTGATACAGAGGTGGTTTAGAGAGAAGAAGAGGGTTTTAGTAGCCTCATCAAAACCATTCCTAGAAATTGAAGCATTTGCTGATCAAGAGTTAGTGGCTTCCTCCCATGTGTTTCTTTCAGTATTGCATTTCAGGGGGTACTTAATTGCCTTGTTGAAATATTGCAAAATGATTTCATGCTGCAATTAAAATATGTTCACAACTGTTGGCAGAGAAATGGAAATAGATTTTTCAGTGTGTTCAACTAGGTAACCCTGATGCTAAATGATGTGTTCCTGGCATAGAGCAGGTTAGTGTGAAATTTAATGTGGGGTCACCTGTCTCAGACCAATGAAGGACAAACTAATCTCTAGCTAAAATTTGACCAGTTTCTAGGACACAATAACTCAAACATGGCATGTCTCCAGAATGATGCCTCCCTCCACAAGAAAGCAGAAAGTGTTATGTATCCCTATAAAAACATTCACCAGGCTAGGCGCGGTGGCTCATGCCTGTAATCCCAGCACTTTGAAAGGCCAAGGTGGGAAGATCACGAGGTCAGGAGTTCAAGACCAGCCTGATCAATATGGTGAAACCCCGTCTCTATTAAAAATGTAACAATTAGCTGGGCATGGTGGTATGCACCTGTAATCCCAGCTACTCTGGAGGCTGAGGCAGGAGAATCACTTGAACCCGGGAGGCGGAGCTTGCAGTGAGCTGGGATCGCACCACTGCACTCTACTCCATCTCAAAAAAAAAAAAAATATTCTCCAAGTTCTACAAGTTCTGTCAATTCTTCCTTTGTTATTACTCTCCCATTCCCAACTTTCCTATCCCACTGCCATCACCCTTGTCATTGCCCTTGTCACTTTAGTTCTGGATAGAGAAATAGCCGGCCTATGGTTCTACCTACCTCTCTCCACATCTATGGTGCTTATTTCTGCCATCTCAATCTTTATGAAGTGTGAATTTTTATCATAAAATTTCCTATGGAAAAACATTAGTGGCATATTTAACCTGCCATTGGAAAACAACTAGACTTTGCCTCAGTGAAAATTCTATTTCACGTTTTCAAATTTCTATTCTGTCCTAAATGTTCACCCAACACACAAGGCATCTGTTTCTATGGTCTTTCTTGCTGTCTTATACCTACCTGAATTTCTATTTCATTTATTCTAGTTTTTTTTTGGATTTCAGAGATATGTGTGAAATTACAGTAGTAATGGCAGAAAAATGGCTGAAACTGCAACTTATCTAATCAATGTTGCTACCTACAATATAAATAGTGGGAAAAATTATTCATCATGTGTGTCTCACAAAACTTTTTTTAAAAAGGCAAATCCCGTTGATGTAATTAGATGCATTAGTGTATAAGCCTACACTTTATTGATTGCCAGTAACAAAAACCATACTGCAACTAGCTTAAAGGAGAAAAAGGGTGTATTAACTAATAAAGTTTGGAAGTCAAGGGGTAATCACTTCAGGCACAACTGGATTCAGGAGTACAAATTATTCATCATGACTTTTTATTTATATCTATCAGTGCTAATTCCAAGTATTTTTTTTTTTTTTTTTGGTCTTTTCTTCTTTCTTACAAGAGGCAAGCTTCTTCCTTGCAGGTAGGGTTGATGTCAGTCAGATAATTCAGTTTTTCCTGATCTGGATTTAGCAACTCCAGTAGAGAAAATAAAAAGGGCTTTTTTTCTTTCATGTATTCATGTAAGAATTTAAGAAAAGGATTCTGATATGCATGGGTTACGTGCATGTAACTTAGACCAATCACTCTTGGGTGATCACTTTTAATGATTGACCAAGCTTAGAACATATGTCCATTCCTATGGTCTACTAAGATGACAGTCCCATAAAAATTACATGGAATAGGACTAGAACATTTCTTTATAAACATGGACCTTAATATTCCTTCCATCCTATCTCCCACAGCCTCCACTGGTAGATGTGTCTCATCACATGATTAGAATTAAGCCCTTTTGAGTGAAAGGTTTGGATTTCTTTTAAAATATATCACTGGAACAGAAACCAGTTTGAGATATTACTCATATAATTCTCTAATCCCCTGATAGTTCTGAAAGCAAGTTTAATCAATTAAAAAAAGGCAATAGATTTTTCTTTTAAAGATGGAGTCACACTCTGTCACCCAAGCTGGAGTGCAGTGGCACAGTCTCGGCTCACTGCAACCTCTGCCTCCTGGGCTCAAGAGATTCTCCTGCCAGGTGCTCAGTAGATGTTTGTTGAATGAATGATCATCAAATTAAAGGATTTCCCCTTTATGCAAAAAAAAAAAAAAAAAAAGAGATTCTCCTGCCTCTGCCTCCCATGTAGGTGGGACTACTGGCACGTGCTGCCATCCATGCCCAGCTAATTTTTATATTTTTAGTAGAGATAGGTTTTCACCATGTTGGCCAGACTGGTCTCAAACTCCTTACTTCAAGTGATCCGCCCTCTTCAGCCTCCCAAAGTGCTGGGATTACAGGCATGAGCCACCGCACCCGGCCAGTAATGGATATGTTTTATGGTCAAATTCCAGAGCAGGAGAAGCTACGTGAAATTACTAAAGGTGATGACACCTGGTTTACTCCCTTTATTATTTTGCCTTGATTTCTGTTCTGTTTACCTACGAATGTACAACAAATCTCACCAGAATCTAGGAAGTTAAAATAATAATCATTTTGCTATTATCTCACATAGTTATGAGGATTGATGGGGATCTATGGGACGACCCTCATTTGGCATCTCACGCAGAGGCATTAAGATGGCAGCTGAGGCAGGAGTCACTTGAGGTTTCTACATTCACATGTCTAGTGCATGGCCTGGAATAGCTGAGAGAGGTGTGCCAGATCGGCATCTCTCCATTTACTCTCTCCTACCTGTCAAGCATGGACTTCTCTACATGGGGCAGGACAGTCAGGGTACTCAGGACACTTGGACTTTTTATAGTCAGCTGGCTTCCACCGGAGCATGCACTCCAAGAGAACGAGGCAGAAACTGCCAGTCCTCTTAGAGTCTAGGCCTGGAGCTGGTCTAGCATCACTTCTGCTGTATTATATTGGTGAAAGCAATCAGAGGCCAGCCATCTTTAAGATGATGGAGAAATAGTTTCCACCTCTTAGTGGGAGAATAGTAAGCACGTACAGGAATGGAAGGAATTGATGGCAGCCATTTTGCAGGCAAGCTGCCACAACTACCATGGCCTGGGAGATTTGGAGGAAGCAGCAATAAACAATATTTTCTAACCACCTAAAAAGGGGAAAGGACCACTGAGGGTTCACTTTGTACTCATTCTTCAATGCTTCTTTTCAGATCGTCTCTACTCCATAGAGACAAATGTCAGTTTTCAAACCAAAAGAACTGAGTTGCATAATGTTGTAAGAAGTTGCGTTTATTGAAAATGTAAACATAATTCAGCTTTTGGTGGGATTTTTGGTTTTTTGTTGTTTGATTATTCACTTTTTACCTACCAAATTGCAAAACTTAAAAATTATATTCAAAATTGAAGCATGTTTTATAAAGGAGATATTTTCATATTTTATAGTTGGAAATGTAAATCAACAATACTGCAGTGTGACAATGAGTGTAAATGACATTAATTAGGCCAAGCACGGTGGCTCATATCTGCAGTCCCAGCACTTTGGGAGGCTGACGTGGGAGGATTGCTTGAAATCAGGATTTCGAGGCCAACCGGAGGGAAAAAAGCAAGACCATATCTCTACAAAAATAAAAATTTTTAAATAAAAAATTAGCTGGGCTGGGTGGTGGATGCCAGTAGTGCCAGCTATTCAGGCAGCTGAGGCAGAAGGATCCCTTGTGCCCAGGGGTTAGAGACTGCAGTGACCCATAATGGTGCCTGGGCTCCAGAACAAGACCTTATCTCCAAAAAAATAAATAAAAAGAAAGATACCAACCAATTAAAATGCCAGCATTCTTTGTCACAATAATTATCATTTGGGGGGATCAATTCTTAGCTAATTACTTGAAATGTGTGGAGAAGGCAAAAAATACTTTATAAAAAGATATATTAGTGAGGAATGATTTATAATGGCAAAATTTTGGAATAACTTAAGTGTCCAACAATAGAGACATGGATAATAACCTTGGAAAATCAACCCAATGAATCTGATTAATCATATAGAAACACATTTATAAATAATTTATAATATGAAAACATTTATGCTTCAGTGACAAATAGAAAGAATAGGACACAGAATTCATACATAGAGACCATAATCAAAAGTAGCTAATAAAAATGGTAAGCTATGCAAGAGGTAAAAAAGAACGGAAAATAAAACTACCAAAAGATCAACAATGTTTAGGTAACCAGAAAATCAAACTATCAATAAATAATTTCTTCTACTTTTCTTTATTTCTAGGGGCCTATAAATGACAAGCATCAATCATGTTCTTTAAAGAAAGAATGAGAGCAGCGTCTCTTGCCTTATCTTTATCATATAACAAACATCCTCTAAGAAGAAGCCACCTTGGCAAATGTTAAGAGACTCATTTTCTCCATTTTTTCATCAGGAAAAAAATATATATCCAAATGAAGATGCTGGGACAATTACAAGAAGTAGAATCTCTCCCTTCCCAGTGGGCCTACAGTAAAATGTAGCCTTTTAATACTGAAGTATGAAGTCATCGAACAGAAACTCCAGGCATTTTTAAAAAGTTCAAAGGCCCCAAGGAATAGAAGACAGATGGGCTTTAAATTATCAGAACACTATTTCATAGTCTGATGGCAAATCATGAATGATTTTGGAGTCTGAAAATGTTGCTGCTTTATAGACCTTGGCTGTAATTTGAGCATAAAACTTAGATGAGTTTCTCCTGAAAGTTGAGACTCTTAAAATGTTTATGAACGTGTTCCAGTTCAATTCAAGAAGCATTTATTAGATAGTTTGAAAACGTAGCACTTGAAATGCTGAAGAGAGGTGAGATATTATAAACTCACACTGTGGACACAGTTCTCCATGAGCATCCAGGCCAGGACCAGGCATCCAGAGAGCCAGGAGTGGCCCCAACAGCACAGTGTCCCCATTACCCCAGTGCATCAGAGAGGAGGCAGAGAGGTGTTTTTAGAATATGAGAAAGAAAGAGGAGTAGAAATAGCGTAAGCTTAACATATTTTGCTTTTGATTATTTAAAAAAAAATGGCATTTGGCCATCTCCTCGAAAAAAAGTTGATGTTCTTTGCTTAAAGAGAAGCAGAGATATACTCCTGTGTTTTGACAACACAGATTAAAGCTTTACTTGTTTTCCTTGGCACCCTTAAGTGAAGAAAAGCTAGGCTTTCTGCAGTTTCCCATCTCATTTTTCTGATGAAAAATTATGGATTAAATTATAACAGCCTGTTGGCAGGAGACAGTCCAGGTCTTTGATTAGGCATTTAATTGCCATACCAGTAGACATTTGAATGTGTGCCGGGGATGACTGTGGCTCTGATGGCCTTTGTCCATCAGAGACAGAGTCTCACTCATTCCCACAGAGCAGAGCTGATGCTATAATATTACATCTAACACCACCTACACAATGTTGGGGGGTGGGCAGTACAGAAGGAAAATATGGAGCTGCTTATAAAAATGTGATTAATAATTTCAAGATGGTGACAGAAGAACATTAAACCCAGCTTGAAGCCCTTCTGAACATGGAACCCTTCTGAGTGTGGAATTCTTTTGAGTCCACATGTTCATGAAGCTGGCCCTGATGATTCCTATTCTTCCAGGCTTGGATCACATATTCCTATTTCTTTTAATTATTTACTAAGACTCTCAATCTATACCCACACCCTAGGCTGGTCCTCAGCAAATTTATAACCAAGTAACTGCTGTTTTCAACTCATTTCTTCCCCTCTTGCACTCCTTCCCATGACTCCCCAAAGCTGGCTGTTCTCTGCTATAACCTGAGTGCTCAGAATCTTTTTAAGTCATATTCCAGAAAGACCAGATCCTCCAGAGAAGAACCCTGATTAAATAATATCTCCCCACTTCTTTAAAACTCAGCCAGATTGTACTCCATTTTTTCATATTAGAAAAAAAAACTTGATAATGCCAATGAACATGTCTTCCAGAATATACGCATTTACCCCATGACAGAATGTACACAACTTAATGTGAGTAAGCTAAAATGCCGTAATTGTTAGTTCTCCCAAAATTCTCAACTGGGAGAATTCTCAAGAATAAAGTGTTTGATTACACCACAGCAGCTGCTGTCTGTAGCCATGAATAACCACGCCTAATCACGTTACTAGGGTCTTCAATCTTAGATTGTCTCCTGCTAGAAGCACAAAGTTAGAAAGACTAGTAGGGAGACAATTTAGTTATCACCAGACAGCAAAATAGGAAGATGCTTTCTTACAAAGATGCTTTATTTTAAGAGAATGAAACTTTCCCTCAACAAATATTCATTGAGCACCTATTTTTAATACTACTCTTTACTTTTAAAAGCATGCACAGGATCCTATTCAGCCCAGATAATATGTAGACATGGTTTTGCCACACACCAGTTGTATCAGGCTGTGTTTCCTGAGGTGCAGAGTGTGAGATGGCAGTTAGCAGGCAGGTCATTCACTGTGGGGAGCCTTGATATCACACTTATGCAATAAAAGGGAAGGAAGCAGGATTGGGCAGAAAAAACCAACTGTGATTCAGCAACAAATGACAGCTTTAGCCAATCCCATGGGGCGTCTAGAACTAAACCCCCACATCCATCTGTCATTGAATATAGGTCATCCCAGGAAGACACAGCTCTTTTAAACTGAGGCAGTTCTTCAACTGGCTAACGGTATCCACTGCACCAGTTGTTAAAATACTGAAAGACTTCCAGTCTGTTTGGTATATCCAGCCATTGCCCTGATGCTTGGGCCACCCCAGCTTCTTAGAAACTCTAGGAATGATCTAACCTTATGACTAGTGTCTGTTCTAGTATCTAACAATTGCCATGCTACCACGATTGTTAAACATTTTGACTTTCACCTCTGGAACACTAAAAATGTCAGCCTAGATGGGAGAGTAGGTCCATGATAAGGGAAGCTAAGATCTGTATGTAGGGCCAATTGACATAGACTTGAACGTTGGACTAAGAGTTTAAATTTAATATGGTTGTCTATAGGGAGCTAAAAAGAGTCCTATGTAAGAATCCTGTGAACTAAAGGTACAGTTTATTAGAAATAGGTATCCCGGATAAATTAGAGAAGAAGAACTCATAGACAAGCGAGAAATTATAAAATGAAAGAAAGGTGAGTAGCTGTGAAAATAAAGAAGGCCTGAATCCAAAATATATTAAATTCAAGTTGTGAGGAATCCAAGTTTGCCAATTCACTTTTAGATGATGAACTCCAAACTTAATTATCCTTTTTCATTTATAATTCACCGACTACATGAAGTACTCTGCATTTCTGTCTTAATTGGAAAGGTTGCTTAATTTAATTTGGGCCTGCTGACCAAAAGACTCCGTATTTAAACCCACAATGCACAGTGACAAATAGGTTATAGAGTTCTTCTCTAGATCATTACAGGATGAATTCATTAAAGAGCATTCAAAACATTTCATTAAACAAGAATTTCTGAATCACAACTAATTTTGAAATTTACATAAAATATCTCAGAAGATTTACAAGCTCAAATTTACATTTCATAATTAACTCTAGAGCTGAAGTTAAAAACCAGGTATCACTGTTAGGTTTCCTTATTCCTGTAAAGAAAACATTCAGAAGGAAAAGCAGGACTGAGACAAAACCAGAAAGCCTTAAGCACTTTACTGTCTCATTGGCCGACCCGATCACCAACATCTCCAACTATACTATTTATTCCTTCTTATATTCAGCACAGCGGCCCTCCATAAATAATGGAGAAATATGGAGCTCAGGGACATCTTAAGGCATTATTTTCAAATGGTCTCCAATAAGATTTAGAATTTATGTGAGGTGATCAGAGTAGTAACAGAGGGACAAGAGGAGTGTATGGGGGCAGAGCTCCAGGCTTCTACCCACTACTTCAAGGGCAGCTGCTCGGCCTTAATTAATTTTTTTATATAGAGGCCTTTTACCAAATATCTACCTTAAATAAAATAAAACTTTAAAATATTCTATCTTTTTTAAAAAAGTTTGCAGACTACCACCATAAAGTGGCCCAAATTGTAACTGGAAAAAAATTGCAAGTATGTGTCATTTTAAGATATCTAAGTATAAGTAATTTGGATGAGTCGAAAACTCATAAATTGATAATTTATGGTAATTTAGACTGAAATCTTGATCACACTGACCTTTTCACTGTGTATGGGGAAAAAAATAGGTCAGCAATGGAAATAACTGAGTACCCAAAAGGAAAGCTTTAAGAGAATAACCCAGTTTAAAGCCAACTTTGCATGTAGTTGGATTCTTACAAGTAATTCTGATTTAAGCAAGTGAGAAGAACCCTTATTTATGCTTAATATGGAGAAATATTTGTAAAGTTTGTTTATATAAAATTAAATGATGTGTCAATAAGATCTAATGCAGGATTTTTTTTTTTTTTTTTTTTTTTGAGATGGAGTCTCGCTCTGTCACCAGGCTGGAGTGCAGTGGCACGATCTCGGCTCACTGCAACCTCTGCATCCTGGGTTCAAGTGATTCTCCTGCCTCAGCCTCCCAAGTAGCTGGGACTACAGGCGCCTGCCGCCAAGCTGGCTAATTTTTTGTATTTTTAGTAGAGACGGGGTTTCACCATGTTGGCCAGGATGGTCTCGATCTCTTGACCTCATGATCCGCCCGCCTCGGCCTCCCAAAGTGCTGGGATTTTTTTAATGTACTGAGAGTAACCTTATTTGAATTCAATCTGAATTAATTATATCTAAGTATAGGCTAAATTAGTTAATAGAAAAAATATAGCTAATTATAATAAAATGATACAAACAAAATTAGAGCTTCCTGGCATTAGTGGTCATAATGGGTCAAGAATTCCTAAATCAAATTGAGAGATGGGAAAATAAAATTTTATTACAATAACGTTTGTTCTGAAAATATCTGTTGAGTATGACAGAATAAAATTAAACCCAGCAGTAAAGTTGAACTGTACAAACTTTAAGTTTCACACTGCTTGAGAATTAAGATGTCTGCCCTTTCCTTCAAAGTATTTTCTTAAGTTTTTTAAAGTTTTGTTGTTGTGGGTACATAATAGTTGTATATATTTATGGGATACATATAATGTTTTGAAACAAGCATAAAATGCATAAGGATCAAATCAGGGTAATTGGGAATATTCATCACCTTAAATATTTATCATTTATTTGTATTAGGAACATTGCAACTCCATTCTTTTAGTTATTTTAAAATATACAATAAATTATTGTTAACTGTAGTCACCCTATTATGCTAACAAATACTAGATCTTATTCATCCTCTCTAACTGTATTTTTGTATCCATCAATCACCCCCACTTTATACCCTGCTCCCACTACCCTTCCTAGCTTCTACTAATCAACATTCAATTCTCTATTTCCATGAGTTCAATTTTTTTGGTTCCAACATACGAATGAGAAGATGTGATATTTGCCTTTTTGCACTTTGCTTATTTCATTTAATGTCCTCCAGTTCCATCCATGTCATTGCAAATGACAGGATTTTAGTTCTTTTTATGGCTGAATAATATTCTATTGTGTATGTATACCACATTTTCTTTAACCATTCATTCATTAATGGACACTTAGGTCAACAGTGGAATTCAAAGTATTTTTCTCTGACATTGAGTTATAAAGATGTCATCTGCAACGAATGTTTTATGTTGGAAAAAATGATCATTGATCATTGTAAATCCATTTTCTTAAAAACAAAAATCTGTAAATGTGAACATAAATCTGATTAAGATTTTAGTTCTAATAATCAAGTTGCAGGATACAGAAAACAGAGAAACTTGCTCAATGACAACACAGAGATGCAGACAGCAAAACACAGAATACAAGAAATGCTGCTAAACTTGGATTTTTCAACAAATAAACTGCAAGAGAGAAACAAAGGGGGAGGGGACCTCGTAGATTAAAAATAGATAAGAGATGTAGCAATGAATTAGAATGTATGTTTCTCATTTGGATCTTTATTCAAAGAACCTGGACAAAATCTGACAATAGAGAACTCTAAACACAGGCTGCATAAAAAGCCTTATATTTGGCCAGGCGCGGTGGCTGTAATCCCAGCACGTTGGGAGGCCGAGGCAGACAGATCACATGGTCAGGAGTTCGAGACCAGCCTGGACAATATGGTGAAACCCTGTCTCTACTAAAAATACAAAAATTAGTCAGGCATGGTGGTGGGAGCCTGTAGTCCCAGCTACTCAGGAGGCTGAGGCAGGAGAATCGCTTGAACTCAGGAAGCAGAGCTTTCAGAGATCATAGCACTGCATTTCAGCATGAGCGACAGAGCGATACTCCATCACACACACACACACACACACACACACACACACACACACACACACACTCAAAAGTCTTATATTTTAGAGATAAAATAATATTTATTAAAAAATAATACAACTTGCTTCAAAATAATCTTGGGAAAGGAATGGGCATTGCTATATATGAAACAAAATCAGACGTGAGTTAGTAATTGTTGATGCTGAGCGATGTGCACATAGAGGTTTATTGTGTTCTCTCTCTCCTTTTGTATTTATTTAAAACTTTCCATAACAGAAAGTTAAAAATAAAACGAAAAAATAAGGCAAATATTATTTGCCTAGGTAAAATAAAGTGATTATAATGTATGTGTACTAAAAGAAGCTTTTACATGTTTTGTAAGCAGGGGAGCCAGGCTCAAACTGTCCTGATTTCCACTAGCTTCCTTGCATCAGCTACAAATCCCATCACCTCCTTGGCTGAAGCTGAAAAGCAACTGGAATGTGGGAAACTGCCATACGATCTGGATCTTCCCATCACTGAAGTGAGCAGTTGAGGGTATGTGATAGGTAGACGTGATGCTTTCTGACAGTTCCCTGAACTGGCCTGCAAAGGGGCCTCTGCACCTACGTTTTGACTCCCAAAACCATCCCATGGTTAGGCTCACTTTTTTGTCCCAGCTCAGTCACCTTCCAGTCATGCAAATTCCCAGTGAACAGGTCTCTAGTCCAACCATTTAAATGTGGTCTGGAAGATAAGCCCAAATGACATCATAAAAATACATTAAAAATGACAATATTAGGTATGGCAGACAATGTCTCTTCAGTCTCTTCAGTATTTTTCCTTTCTTTCTTCCCAACAGAATTCCAATATGTCTAATTTTTAAAAAAATTTGCTTTCCAAAAATCTCTCAGAAGAGAGTTGACCATATAACATAGTCCTGGCCAATGGAACTTCAGCAAAAGATTTTGAGAGGGAATTTCAGGAACACTTTTTCAGAAACGGTCAACTCATTTTATTCTTTTTTTTTTCTTATTTCACTGTATGAATTGCAGTTTGACACTCAGTGCTGCAGCTGCCATATTGCAACCATGGGAGCAAAATCGACGTGCTCAAGATGACAGAGCAGAAATAGAAAAGGAGTCTCATTCCCTAAACAGCTGAGCAGCCATGAACTGCCTACCTCCCAGACCAGAGGACATGAGAAAAATGAATTCCTATTTTATTAAACTACTGTAATGGGATTTCTGCTATATAGAGCTAAAAGTAATCCCTAACTGACATATCAGCTTATAAACTGTCCCAAATGTAAGAAATATGTTCTTATTATTAAATTCCCGGTTGGCGGGGGTGTGGGGGTGTGGATCAAAGTCAAAAAAATTAAATATACATTGTTTTGTAAGTATAAGGCAAAATAATACAGTAAAAATATTATCCTAACAACTCGTCATGTTGGTTTGTGTCAGTCAAAACGTCCTGAAGCAGATGCTTGAGCATTGCAAATGCTTCTGCTGTCATTAATATTCTGTGTAGCCATGACTCGTTTAAGTCTTTCGTTGAGACCATACTACACCTCCACCTTTTATTCGTGCCACAAGGAAACACAGATGTGTAATGTAAGCTTCTAATATGAGAAACCCACACACTCATACAATGTGAAGGAAACATACAAATGTAGTGATTTTAAATAAACAATGTATTATGGCATCCTGCTATCCACAGTGTAAGTACTATAAAAAGTCAGGATAAGGCCGCCCCACCGCTAGTCCATATTTTGCCTTTGTGCACATTAGAAAATTTTACCGCTTCCACAGAACATCTTACTGATATCTGTAGTGGGCATGTAGGTATAATAATTATGCAAGTATCATATACAAAATATATTATGTAAACAGCACCCCCTAGAGGTATGCAGTGTACAAGCAGCTCACGGTCAGCCCATCCCGGAGTAGGAAGAAATCAGTGTGGGCTGAAGTCAGAGATGTCACATATGGAAATGGTTTTGAGTAGAGCCCTCGATGTATTAGAAAATAGAAGAAAGATCAAATTTTGTGTTTTTATGGAATTTAGATTAAGTTTTCATTATTTTAAGAAACGCTACCTATCTACACAAAACAATACCAGATCTCGGATACTGATCATTATATCGTACCATGCCTGCAAAAGTAAATAACTTTTTAATCTTGCCATTAGAAATCCATGAGCACGTACCTTCCCATGCCATAAAGGAACTCACACACAGAGTGGCAGTAAATCAAATTTCAGAGGAACTTTTGCTGCGCTGGAGACTCACATTTGCAGGGGCATGCACACATGCAGGGGAAGATCATAAGATTACTCTTCCTGTCATAGCCTGCATGCAGCTTTGGCTGTTTGCACTGCCACCAGCAAGCAGCTCTACTGGTTGAGACACCCAAACCAGGGGTCTTGTTTGCAAAACAAATGAATATAACGTTTAACCCCTTCCTGAACAAGACTATGACAAAGCAGAGGGACTTGATTTAATGTCTCATTCAAGTAAAATGCTCACTTGAGCGCTCTGGAAAAACACCTTTCAAAATATCTCTATGGTTCTTTTCAGATTAAAAATGGACATGATCTCATTCTTGGGTAAGATCCCGTGGAAATTTACTTTCAGGTAGTTGAATTCAAGAGTATTCAGCCTGTAATCCCAGTGCTTTGGGATACCAAAGGGGAAGAATGGCTTGAGGCCAGGAGTTGGAGGCTGCAGCGTGATATGTTTGCACCACTGCACTCCAGCTTAAGTGACAGAGTAAGACTCTGTCTCAAAAAAAAAAAAAAGAAGAAGAAGGAGTATTCAACTTGCTTGATGGGGCATCCAATATCCTAAGAAGTTTCTAAAGCAAAAGAATTCTTAGCCCTCTTCAGTCCTCTGATCCCGATGGAACCAAATCCGTCTTTTTTTTTTTTTTTTTTTTTTTTAGACAAAGGCTCACTCTGTTGCTCAGGCTGGAGTGCAATGACACGATCTCAGCTCACTGCAACCTCTGCCTCCCTGGTTCAAGCAATTCTCCTGCCTCAGCCTCCCAAGTAACTGGGATTATAGGCACATGATGCCACACCCAGCTAATATATATATATATATTTTTTATTTTAGTAGAGACGGGGTTTCACCGTTTTGCCCAGGCTGGTCTCGAACTCCTGAGCTCAGGCAATCCACCCACCTCGGCCTCCCAAAGTGCTAGGATTACAGGCATGAGCCACCATGCTTGGCAAGTCTGTCATTTTTTAAATAATTTCCCCATGATTCAGATGTTAGCTAGTGTGGCACTGGACTGATTAGCCTTTTAAAAATTAAGCTACATAATTATCCTAGTTCACTTTTATTTTTCATAAGACATGATTCCCAATCTTTTGGAGGCCATGAGACTCATTGAAAATCACCATATTTATAAAGCACACTGCATAAAGAGTTGAGGCTGTTTACAGCCAGAAGCCAAAGACCTGGGGGTCTCTGGACAGCGTAGTCTCTGACCAGTCACCAAGGGCTGAGGGAATCAGGGCCTTGGCTCACTCGTAATTCACTCTAGGAAGAGGAGGGCACTCATGATAGGTATTATAATGTCAAGAAGAAAAGAAACCAGGATATTAGATTTTAGTTAGCTTCCTTGACTCCTCAAACCTAGAAATGGCTTTAGTCCTACTTAAGCAAGAAAACTTCTATATCTAATATTTTAAACCTAATGTTTTATACCTAGTATTAAGAATTTTTTTTTTGAGACTTAGTCTTGCTCTGTTGCCCAGGCTAAAGTGCAGTGGTGCAATTTTAGCTCACTGCCACCTCCACCTCCCAGGCTCAAGTGATTCTCCTGCCTCAGCTTCCTGAGTAGCTGGGATTACAGGCATGCACCACCAAGCCCAGCTAATTTTTGTATTTTTAGTAGACATAGAGTTTTGCCATGTTGGCCAGACTGGTTTCAAACTCCTGACCTCAAGTGATTCACCTGCCTCGGCCTCCCAAAGTGCTGGGATTTCATCCAAAATTATGAAATGTATGAAGCTAAGTCCTTCTCATATGTTGTTCTAACAAATATATTAATTATGTAAGTATACATATTATATAATGTTTCTAATTGTTTATTTTGAATCTATTAAAAAATCTTGGGGATCAGCGCAGTGGTTCACACCTGTAATCCCAGCAATTTGGGAAGCCAAAGTGGGAGGATCTCTTGAGCCCAGGAGTTCGAGAAATGCCTAGGCAACATAGTGAGACCTCATCTCTACAAAAAATTTAAAAATTAAAAACTCCTGTGTTTTTGTTTGTTTATTTTTACACAGGCGTGGTGGCATGTGCCTGTGGTCCCAGCTACTCAGGAAGCTGAGGTGGGAGGATCAAGTAGGTGTAAGAGGTGGAGGCTGCAGTGAGCCACGATGGTGCCACTGCACTCCAGCCTGGGTGACTGAGTGAGGACCCTGTATCAAAAAGAAAGCACAACAAAACAATCTTGGTTTTTAAGACATATCAGTAGAAACCAACCACTTTCATGCAATCTTATATTATTTATAATAGGTTTCAGTAGATTCGCCTGGTTTTTCTAGGTCCAGAATTACACAACTCAAAAATAATAGTTTTGCCCTTAACTTTCTAAAAATGTTGCCGCATACATTTTTTAATCTCTATTGCTAAAATAACTCTACTAGGAATCAGTTTTATTAAAATTATGTTATTTTGGGGGGAAGGGATAACTGTTTCCAATTTGTCTCCATATTTTGAGAGTTACATTGATGTTAATATACATAAATAACACACATGGGGTTTGTGCTATATTTGTATAACTTCTAACCTGATTTCCTTTTTATAAGTTATCTTTTCTGCTGAGTCCAATCTGCTTCATATATTTCACAGCTTTTGTTTTGAGTTATTGTATTTTTTTGTTTATAAAAGTTGGATTTGGTTCTTTTTTTTCCAAATCTGCTAAGTTACCTTGAAAATATGTTAAAGAACATCAATTTTTTAAAATATAGTAAGCTGAGTTGTTTAAAATCTGTGAATGGTAATTTTAACATTTGAATTCTGCATCTGACTATTTTATACCTGTTGTTTCTATTGGTTCTTGTTCATGCTGCCTTGTTTCTTTGTGAGCCTGCTTATCTTTGAAAGCTTGCTGACTATTACTCTTGAATGATTATTTGTGAGGGTTCCCTGGGATCCAAATTGACTATGTTCTTCCCTAGTGAGATATTGTGCTTGCATCTGCCAGGTAGCTGGGTACCCCGGAATATTATCCAAGTTCATGGATAGAAGTTATTTGACCAACCCCAGTAATGTAGGATATGGCTACAAAATCCTAGTGATGATTTTATTTCCTCTGTTTTTCTTCTGCTCCACTCAAAGCAGGGTAGTCTGCTTTGCAGTTCAAGGTGTGGGATCTGGTAGTGGGTACAATCAGTTTACACAAATAAAGGTTACATAGTTAAATCTGAATTTCAGATTAATAATAGATCATTTTTAAAGTACAAAAATATCACAAATATTGCATGGAGCAATACACTAAAAAAACTTTTCATTGTGTAGCTGAAAGTTGAACTTAACTGGGTGACCTGCATTTTATCAGGCAATCATCGTAATGGGTTTAGTTCTTGTCCATACTTCATCCTGAGGGTATACGCCTTAGTCATCCCAGCTCAATGTTGGGGGTGGATGTCTTTTAGGAGTCCCATCCCTCATGGGAAGATTGTGGGCCTTGTCTTCTGTATGTCTTGTCCCACAAGGTTGCAAATAAATCCCAAGTATGCAGCATAGACAAATGCCCCCAAGAAAAATGACATTGGTGTTCAAATATTCTGCTTATGTACTTGATTCTGATTATCTTCTCAAACTGGTCTGGCAGCTGTCCACTCTCTTTTCAGCTTGTCAATGTTTTTAAAGAGATTGGTTTGCTTTTATTGGTGGGTGCTACCCCAGCATTTTGTTGTTGTTGTTTAAGCAGGAGAGATAACCTGAAAAACCTAGTATGAATTACTGACAAAGTTGTGGGGACCATTTTTAGCCACAGAGGACTGAAGGCTGTGTCTTTCTAAACTACCGAGCAGTGCAATTGCATATGAAGTGTATGAAAAGGTAGTATTTCTGCAATAGGCATAGCTTTACTTGGCAGATATATTTTCATACCTTAAGCACTAGTAAATTGAACATGTAAAACTGGAGCTTTCATCCCAACTGGAATTGATTACTCCTTCTTCAGAGCTCTCAAAGCAATTTGTAACTTAATATGGCACTAAACCTTTCTCCAAAGTATAGATTTGTACACATACATCTGTCCTTCCCTTTCGATTGAAAGCTTCCTGATGGCATAGTTTTGTTTCCTCACCTTCAAATTTCAAATAGCCCCAGTAAAATGGTGGCTAAAATGCTTTCAGCACTCAAAAGATGTGTGTTAAATTACATTGAATGAAAAGGACACTGGTACAGATTTTATCCAAAACCAAAGGTAATACACTTCCTAACATTTAAAAAAAAAAAAAAAAAGACATATAGATGCAAACAGGAGAAGCCAAGTTGATGGCAGATGTAATATGTGAACATTATTTAAGAAGGGAAGCAGGGCTGCTACATGCTATTAACACTTAATTTTAAATCAATTTGCCAGTGGCCCATATAGGGGGCAGTACTTTGAAGGAAGGGCACAGGAGAGATGTAAGTTCATGAGGACAGAGGAAGGGCTATTACTGGAGCCTGGAGGATCACATGATCTAATGGGATGCCATCCCTTTTGTGCAGTTCCTGGTTTTCTAACCACTGCAGATCAGGGTTTTAGAAAGGCAGGAACTGCACAAAAGGGATGGACTAGGAAGCAGGCTGGAACAACATACGTAGGTGTATAAAATTGGAAACAGGAATATGGGAGAAAAATGGTTTCTACTTTCAATCGTGCCTACATTGAATAACAATCCTCTAGCAGACTTTAGAATTCTTACTAAGTAGGAGCAAAAAAAGGAAGTTGGGATACGGGCAAGGATCCCAGGAAGCTATATCCAAACTTCCTACAGCTTATCTCCTTGTGATAAAGAACGTTTGCCCTAAGAAGTTATTTGATAAGGCATCTGTAAATCCCTCTGTGCTAACAGCAGCCCATCTCCTCATTCTGTATCCCTGCCTTCATCAGGGGAATTTGGATGTAAGTGCCTGCCTTAAAGAACAACAAAGCAAATGAGGGGATTAGTGTCATTAAAGGGCACCACAAGTAGTGTCCAGAGCAGAGCAATCAGTCATAATCGGATTTATCATCCTGCACAGGGCAGGGAAGACAGGATAAACATCATATGAGCCCAGATAGAGGAGAGCAGGCCATGTTGACTGAAGGGTTTTTTCTTGAGAAAATGCATGAACATGTAGTTTTGTGGCTGTTGTGTGTTTGTTTTGATGTTCTAGGTACTGCCAATTGAGGGTATCCCTCTGCCTTAAAAGATAGGAGAGTTGATTATATTTTTCAGCTTGGCTGGGCCACAGGGTGTCCAGATATTTAGTCAAACAATATTCATGGTATTTCTGTGAGGGTGTTTTTGAATGAGATTAACATTTAAATGAGTGGATTTTGAGGAAAGCAAATTGTGCCAGAAAATGTGGGTGGACCTCATGCAAGTAGTTGAAGGCCTAAATAGGATAAAAAGAGTGTCCTGTCCTGAGTGAGAATCCTCCAGGAGGCTGCCTTTGGATTTCATCTGCAACATCAGCTCTTTCCAGTTCTACAGCAGAGTGCCTTTGGACTTGAACCAAAACATCAGCCCTCCTGGTTCTCCAGCCTGCCATCCTATCCAGCAGTTTTTAAACTGGTCAGCTGCCACAGTTGCATGAGCCAATTCTTTATAATAAATCTGTATATATATTTATGCCTAAGTGGGTCTGTTTCTCTGGAGACCCCTGACTAATGCAGAAGGGACACTCCAGAGGAGGGAGAGAAGGCATATGGGCAAACAAAGGACAATTGGCTTCACCCTGGATCCCGGAGAAATAAGATTTTTAAATACTTTTCAGGACCAATTTCTCTATTTCCTTCTAGTTTGACCTCCTGAGTTCTGTCATAACGTCAATTGTTAAAAGAGCCTATTGATAGGCAGAATGTTAGGTGGATTTGTTGGACACGTAATGTCCATTTCAGAGGAATCCAATTTCTTGTCAAGCCTGACTCCAAAAGAGAGATATTCACAAAATGTTTTGTTAGCATTGCTAACCAGAAACAATGCCAAATTTTACCACTAAAGGAAGCAAGCATTTTTTAAAAATTTGCTACCTTTTGACTATCTTTGCTATGCACCTTATGGTCTGAAAAAAAATAAATTTAAAATAGTTTTTAGAAATTTTGCTCAGGTGGAATGGCTGATCCCCCAACTCTTCTTACTGATAACATCCATAAGAAACAGGGAGTAGTGGAGGGTATGAGAAGGAACCCAAGGTACCACGTCATGCTCTAAAAAGCCTTGCACAGAGACTTGGCTCCCCATGTCCAAAGCTCAAAAATCACTAGTTTTAAATGTTTTATATCAAAGACAGGTGTCTTTTTTTTTCTTTTCCCATGTTTATAGAGGGTTACGCTTGAGTCCGATATCTGTATAGAAATAAACCACCTGAACATGGAAAGAACAAAAGAATATCACGACACAGACAGTTGTCCATGTAAAGGCATTGCCTGGAAAGCCACAGGTTGTGACGCAGAAGAGGCTACCCAGGAGGTATTATTTCATGTCTAGTTCTATGATAGTATATATTTTAACACTACAATTCCAATAATTTACTCTGCTAATTTGGAAATGATGATCATCCTGATTTTGGATGAATTGGGGACTCTCAGAGCCATTTGTTTGGCACACACGGTGTGGTGTCACAGTTACAAGCACAGGCTCTAGTGTTGAACCGCTAGGCCCAATCCCAGGTTCACCACTTGCTGGGCGTTGGAGACAAGTTACTTATCCTCTCTACATCTGTTTCCTGTTTGAGAAGTATATGTTCCTGTTGTTAACAATAATAAAGAATATGCTTCATAGATTGCTGTGAGAATTGAACAGAATAACTTATTCAAGGTGCCTAGGACTTAGGAAATTCTCAATAAATGTTATTTATTATTAGAATCATTATTATTTAGAGAGTTCACATAAATAAATCAAGAGTCCTTGAGCAAAAGCTTTATATAGACAATAAGCAAAAGAGGTAAGAGCCCTACATGAAGTGGCTGTGAAATGAGAAGACTTGCCTAGCATACCTCTACAAATAATTACCCTGTTAAACTATTCTGTACTTGCTGCAAAGAGGAAGCTAGTCCGTCTGTGGACAGCCACAGGCATTGCCTCCATGTAGAGAAACATTAGGGGTCATTCAATTCTGTAGTCCTGTTGGCTGTAACTTAAGATAAGTAAGATAAATAAACTCTGGACCAAATAAGAGCCAGCTCTGCCTGTGAATAATTTATAAATTGATTTATCAAAGTCTATTTAAGTCATTCTCTGATAGTTTCTTTCTTGAGTTTTTACAACTACCAAAAACTTTTCTTATTGAGATAAATTATATAAATTACATAAATATTTTAGTATGTACTAAATGTTCATTTCTCCCAAATTTAAACTGATAGTGCTTATTTATAAATTCATTATTGCACATCCATGTGCTAATGCAAATAATAAAAAATAATAATGGCATAAAATGGGTTTAATTTTTACCATATTTGAAAGAATTGAGTTCTCAAGGTTCTCAACAAGCCTGAACCCCATGAAAATAAAGCTCCAGTGGAGGAAACAGCCTGCATTTGCTCTGTCTGCTTTGTTAGATTCCCAGGACACTCATCCATCCATTCCCTCACTTCATTCTTGACTGAGGGGAAAAAAAAATAACCTGATAATTTGTTATTCTTATCTAGATTGTGTCTTCTACCTGAACACAAGTTAATAAAACAATTTGAATTGTTCCATGTATAAGAGAAGAAATTTTGAAAACAGATTCCATTCTAAAGTTGCTCGTAATATTGAAAGTGAACTAACTCTCCTATTTGTGGTGCATATGAATTATTATTTTAAAACTATGGCTATTGAGAGTAGCAAAGATTCTGGGCCTGCCACTGTCAAACTCCCACTATGAGAATCTGTTGTGGACATCTCACCACGGAGGAAGGTCAATCACAATCTCACCTTCCTAAGAAAGAGACTCATCCTTCAGCCTGAACTTGGCCTTGAGAAGGAGAAAACACAGAGAGGAAACCTCTCCCTTTCTGTCTGGGAAAGGCTAACATGTCTTGGAGACAGATTTGGGTTGGGAAGTGTTAAGATGGCAATCTTCATCAAGAAGCAGCACTGAGGTTAAGAAAGGAGGGATCAAGTAAAGGTGTCCTGGAAGAAGTCTAGTCTTTACTAATGACCCTGTGTTGATTTCGTTACAGCTCTACCTTGGTATTTCATGAGGCTTTATAAAGACTTCCAGCCAACCTCAGATTTTCGCAAAGGCAAAATAAAGGGAAGAGTGATTTTTATCTTGTGAGTGTCAAAAGAGTGAATGTCTTGAGACCCAGCAGGGTAGTGTGGTGAAGAAGGTGGTCATGTTGATAGCAGTGGTGGTAATGGTGGTGATGGCCTTATTCAAAGAAAAAGAGCCAGTCTTAGAAAAACAGAATCTGATGGGGTCATTCAGGACTCCCTCCTCACTGAGAAGATCTCTTTCAGAGTTCACTTTGAGAGAGATTTGTTTCACATTTTTGAATGTGCAGAACTGTTAATCGCTTAAATTGATAATATATCTCGTTTACTTTATATTTTTATTTTTTAACATGTTTAAAATACTACAAATCTATGTAGGAGTATATTACATATGTATGTATTTTATTGAAAAATATTCCTGCAATTTATAGGCATGCAAAATGTAACATAATAAGTATCCTTTCAAGCAAAGAATAGAAGGAAATTTTCTCAAAGTGTATTTGAAAGAAACCTAGAGCTAATATCATATTTAATGTTAAAAGACTACATGTTTTACTCTTAAGATCAGGAATTTTAAAAGAATGCTTCCTCTCACTCCTTCTATTCAACTCCTTCTATTCCCTAGAATATCCAGTCAATGTAATAAAAGAGTAAAATGAAATAAAGGTATAAAAATTGGAAAGGAAAAATAAAACTATCTTTATTCTCAGACAACATAATAGTGTGTGAAGAATATCCTAAGAAATTTACAAAAAGATACTAGAATTAATAAGTGACTTTGACAAGGTTGCAGGAAACAAGATCAATAAACAAAGATCAACTGCATTTATATAAACTAGCAGTGAAATCATTGAGTTTAAAATTAAATTAATAATTCAATTTATATTAGCATTTAAAAACATGAAACACTAAAGGATAAATTTAACAAATATGTGAAAGCTACTAAAATCACACCCCTAGTTAAAAAAATTAAAGAAGACCTAAATAAATGAAGAAGTACACATGATTTTCGTGGATTGGATGAGTTCATATTGCTGTCACTGCAGTCCCAATCAAAATCCCATCACACATTTTTGCACAAACCAACAAGCCAAGTCCAAAATATAATTCAAACACAAAGGAGCTAGAATAGCCAAACTCTTTTTTTTAAAGTACAAAGTTGAAGGACTCCTAATTTCAAGTAAAGTTACGGTAATCAAGACAGTGTCATATTGATGTAAAAACAGACATACACATCCATGAAACAGAATCAGTAATTCAGAAATAGATCTACAAATTAATTTTTTATAAATTGCTAATGGAAAAAGTAGCATCTTTTTCCATAAATTATGTGGGAACCACTGGATATTGATACCGATATTGATATTGATATTGACCTTATACTGTACATAAAATTAATTCAAATAGATCATCACCCTGTTTGTAACAGTTAAGATTACGAGACTTCTAAAAGAAAACATAAGAGAAAATATGATTATGAGATAGGCAAGGATTTCCTAGGCACAAAAAACACAAAGCATATAAGACAAAATGATTTATTGAATTTGATCAAAATTTGAATGTTTACTCTTCAAAAAGACACCATTTTTTAAAAAAGGCAAGTCAGAGACTGAGCAAGTGTTCACAGCATGTATATATCTGACAAAATACTTTTATCTAAAATATGTGAAAAATCATACATCTTTATAAGAAAATAAACAACATATTTAAAAATACAAAAATGTTTCAATAGACACTTCACAAAATAAGAAATTACAGTAGTCTTTAAGGACATGAAAAGATGCTCATCCCCATTATTCAACAGGAAAATGCACACTTTAACCGTAATTATGTTTCACTATATACCTATAAGAATAGCTAAAATTAAAAAGTCTGACTATACCAAATATTGATAAGGATGTGAAGCAACTCAAACTCTAATCTCTGCTGGTAGGAATGTAAAATGACCCAACCACTTTAAAAAATAGTTTGGCAATTTCTTTAAAGGATACACAAACACCTACAAATGATCCAGCCATTCCACTTCTAGGTTCTAGGTATTTACACAAGAGAAATAACACTGTATGCCCATGCAGAGATTTGTACACAAATGTTCATAGAACCTTTATTCATACTATCTCTAACTGGATACAACCCAACTGTCTATAAACAGGTAAATAAACAAATTATGCTATATCTATACAATGGCGTATAAGAAGGACCAAACTACAAATACACGGAATGTGAATAAAACTTAAAATTATTATGTAGAGTGAAAGCGACCAGACTCAAAACAGCATATACTCTAGGTTTATGTTTGTTTGAACCTCTGGAAAAGACAAATCTAACCTATAAGGACAGAAGATGGATCAATGGTTGCTTAAGACCCAAGGTGTGAAAGGAGTTGATTTGGAATGGGCAAAGGAATCTATCATGATGATTAAAACATTCTGTGCCTTGATTGCAGTGATGGTTATATAGGTGTATACATTTATCAAAATTCATCAAATTATACACTTAAAGTGAGTACATTGTGTTGTGTGTAAGTTATTCCTCAATCAAGTCAATAGTAATAAATTTCAACAAAATATAAATGTCAAAACTTAGCCAAAATATAGTCCTGCCTTCTTTTTCGATTGCTATTTTCCCTTCTCCCGGCCAACCTGTCTATAATATCTACAAATAAAAGTATGTTGTTACCTTCCTGTTAGGGTCAATGAGGCATGAACACAGAAAACTAAACATCTTCATAAAAAGTGCAAAAAAAAAAAAGTCAATCTATCATGAAAATAGTTTACATTTTTGAATGCTTAGAGCTGATTAAATAAGCATTATTTAAACATCATTTAATTCCATTTCCTTTCTTTTCATTCAGTTGTAGAAATACAAGGATATCGTCAGAGCTTTTCCATAGGCAAAAATAGCCACATCAACCAAAAAATTAAAGGGCATATATAAGCCCTTTAATTTTTTAAAAAATCAGCTGCCTGATTGCTGTCAAAGATTGTCTTATTTCATAAACTCTGGGAATAAATACATAAAATGAATGGCCAAACTGTTGGACTAACATCAACTCTATTAAAAGATTCTTTCTTGTGCCTCTCAAGAGTGCAAAAATACAGAGGAAAACTCTCCCTGTCATCTTGCCCTGTCTACATATGACTTACATGACAAGTGTTGCCCTTAGCGCTTTCTCGTGCTTTTGACCCAGCAGGAGCAGGAGCTCAGAGTGACTGTCTGTTGTGCAATTGAACCCTAGTTGAAATTATTTGAGAAAAAAAATCGCTGAGCGAAGTCTGCTACTATTTGTTTCTGATTCCCAGCCCCCGGGGCTTAGATTTTACATCAAGATGCAGATGTCGTGAAGAAGGTCTGTGGATATGTTGACAGACAGGATCTAGGAAACACTGCTGGGGTTCCCAATGTCAGGAAGATAAAGCTTTCCATGTGTTTAAATGGAAGAAATAGCCAGTATGAAAAAAATAACTTGCAAATACTAGTTCCTTCTTCCTTCTCTTTTCAAAAGTGTGTTTAATCCAGAAAATTACTGTGAAAATTCTGTCTTCCATCCAGCTTTCACTCCCTAATCCTAACTTGCTAGCATGCTAAAAATGTCGTTACTAGAGTGGATAAAGTCACCAAAAAAAAAAAAATAGAAAATTGAAAACTAAAAAAGATCTATGACAGTGGCTGCCAAAAACGAGAAAATTATACCGTACGAAATATGAGGAGACTTTCAAAAATAAGTCCACCAACTCCTACTTGTATACCAATTTAAGATTGCTCTGTCCTCTCCTCTTTGACCAATGTGACCAATGTCCTTGGTCTGTTCACATTAGTGATGCCCCATGTATGTACACACACACACACACACACACACACACACACACACAGGGCAGTGCTCATGCCTTTATTCTCTCACTAACCTAAAGAACAAAGCATCAATCTGCAGAAGTACATTCAGACTTGTATGCTGCTATCATATTGATTCCTACAGAAAATTAACTCAAACAATGAATCACCAATATATTCATTTGTTTAGCATATTTTAACAGTCTGTTAGATTCTTCGTTAACTTTGTTTTCCAAATATTTTTCAGCACATCAAAAATGCTTTTAGTACTGGATGTATAAGGTCCAAAGATGCTTGAAATTAATGGATTTATAAGTTTCAACATAAATGTAAAATCACTCTAAGGATAAAGAAATGGAAGAAGCCTGGAGTGGTGGCATGTGCCTTTAGTTCCAGCTACTCCAAAGGCTGAGGCAGGGGAATCGCTTGAGCCCAGGAGTTTGAGGCTGTAGTGTGATACGATCATGCCGTAAATAACCGCTGCAGTTCATTCTCCCTTCTTCCCTTTCTCACTCTCTCTTCCTCTCTTTCCTTCTTCCTGTATCTTTTGAAAATCCAAATCACAGATGAATGTTGACTCATTTATATCTGTAAAAAACGTATGTTTATTTTGCACATGCTTATGTGTTTTTTGTAATATTTTCTGCCATTTTGCATGCCATATGACTTTTCTCTCTGTCTCCTATGAGAACTTGGAAGACAGGGTTGATAAATTATTTTTCTTTTGGCAATCTTCTCCCTTCACCTGCACCCACTACAGTTACCAAAATATATATAGCATCTTGTAAAAGATTCTGCTCAGAATTGGTACTTGGTAAATTCGTATACTCTAAGTGAAGAGAATTAAATACACCAAATAGAATTTTACCTGTCTATGAAATTAGGTAAATATATTAAAATCACTGCAATACAAAGAAAAAATCACTTTTGAAATGACACTGATTGGTCTAAACATAGATTTACATTTGTCATATTTTCCAAAGCTGATGCTACAAGGAGAGTCTTTTCCTAATCCTGTACAAAAACTAAATATTTGTAGGATTAACACAGATTTTGTGCTTTGCATTAATGGTGTCCACTTGATATACACATCACTCATTGATCATACTAAAATTCTGAGACTAAATTTGAATTACCTGTGAATCATATTCAGAACTTAAGAAATATTAATGCATTCTACACTTGCAGCTTTGAAGTCTTGAGAAGATCAAAGAGACTGTTCAGCTGTGAAAACCTTCTTAAGAGCTTTCTAAAACTTTACACATCATACGCATTTCACATATAAGACAAGATTTAGGAGAATTTAGGTCACAGTGGTATAAATGTCAACTCATTTGCTTATAATATAAATAATGTAAATGTTCTTCTGTAACAGCTATGATCAAATTCTGCTTTTTGATAAAATACAGAAGCAGATGGTCTGCTCAGGATGATTAAAGCTAAGTAAACTATTTTAATATGACTAATTTAGGGAAAGAAGGAAGGAAGGAGGGAGGGTAGGTGGAAAGTTGAGAGGAAGGAAAGAAAAAAAAAGTTCTATTTAAATAATGATATTTATAGTTAGAAGAGCTAGTAATGATCTGGCCCAACAGACTTATTTTTTCAAGTGGGGAAACTGAGGCCTAGAGTTTAGAAGTAACTTGCCACGTTTTTTGTTTCTCTTTGCTATTAGTACACCACTTGTCTCATTATATATCCTAAATATATGGTATGATGTCCAAAACAATCAACCTGTCATCTACAATATTTAAAGAAAAAGCAGACTTTCTTAATCTAACTAGAATCCCAGGTTAAAGTATTTTCATTCTGGAAAAAAGAAACTGGTACACAGTCACACATTGCTTAATGATGGGGATACATTCTGAGAACTGCATCATTGGGTGACTTTGGCATTGTGTGAACATCATGGAGTGTACATACACAAACCTAGATGGTATAGCCTAACACACATGTAGGTTAAATTGCTCCTAGGCTACAAACCTGTACAGCATGTTACTGTACAATTACTGTAGTCAATTGTAACACAATGGTAAGGATTTGTGTATCTAAACTTATCTAAACATAGAAAAGATCAGTAAAAATGCAGTACAAAAGATTTTTTTAAACGGTATACCTGCATGACCTTTATTATGGATGGAGCTTGCAGAGCTGGCAGTTCCTCTGGGTGAGTCAGTAAGTAAGTACTGAGTGAATGTAAATGCCTAGAATATTACTGTATACTACTGAGGACTTTATAAATATTGCACACAAGTTGCACCAAGCTTACCTTTTTTAAATTTCTTTCTTCAATAACAAATTAATCTTAGTTCCCTGTAAGTTTTTTACCTTATGCACTTTTTAATTGTTTTATCTTTTTGATTCTTTTGAAGTAATGCTCACATCAAGTACAAGGGAAAATTATGCAATCAACAAACGTAGTAAACACAAGATGTATGGGCTTCTGCTGGTGTAACCGGGCATACTGCTCTACAGTAAATTTTTTTTATAGGTAGAAGGAGTACATTGTAAAATAACAATTAAAAGTATAGTATAATAAATATGTAAAAAGTAACACAGTCATTCATTGTCATTATCAAGTAGTATGTACTGTACATAATTGTGTGTACTATAATTTTATATGACTGGCAATGCAGTAGGTTTGTTTACACCAGCATCACCACAAACACGTGAGCAATCACCACCAACATGTGAGTAGTGCATTGCTTCATATATGCAATAGAAATTTTTCAGCTTCATTATAACCCTATGGGACCACTGTTGTATGTGGTCCGTCAATGACTAAAACACTGTGGAACAGCATGTAACTGTACTTAATAAACAAGGGAAAATAACAAACCTAAACTCAATCTCTAGATCTCTAACGAACATAAAAGTGGGAAATGTGTATTAACCCAAATATGTTGAACAAAAACCACGGATATAGACTGCATGCTTCCTTCAACCAGAGTTCAAGAAGAGAGGGTAAATTAATAGAAAGTAAGTAGGCTTTGGAGTTAAAACAAAATAATAATGATAATTAAATTTGAATTCCACATCTAATCCTTAATGATTATGTGTTATGGGGCAAGAAACATAACTAAACTCTCTTCATTTTCTGTCATTCTTAAAAGGAGTATAATAATGCCCATGTTACGCAGTTGTAGTAAAGATTATAGGAAGTTACACATTTAAAAGTCTTAGTACAAAGCCTGGCACATAAAACAGCCTAGGGCTGTTTCTATCTAACTAAATCTAGAAATCAAGGTTCAGAGTACCTTCTCCCTTGTGCATTGTACACCCCTGACACATCCCATACACTGCACTTATATGATCCACTGCAGTGAGTTTCATTGGCATTAAAATTTTTCCTGCTAGTGATTCATTATGACATCCATATTATAGCTCATTTTGCATTAATCATAATTTAAAGAAGGTTTTTTCTTTTACCTAATGTCAGATATGCTTTTTATCTCACATCAACGGACTGTTCTAGGCCTAAGTTCCTCCCATCTAATGTTCCTCGAACTAGGCCAACCTGTCTGTGTTCTTGGCCAGGCATTTGCTATCTTGATCATATCAGACTTGGATAATAACAGGATTTTCAGTAGCAGAGTTTCCAGGAACAAGCACCTCAAACAATGCTTATAAAAGCCCAATTGTCTATTACAGGAGTAAGTAAAGCAGTTCAATTTGATAGTTGTCTTTGGTTCTCCACTGAGCAGGAAAAACATAAAAGTACAGGTCCTAATGAGGGAATTGCTAGCCCTTGCTACAATATTGGAAAGGAAGACAGCAATGGGAGACCACACTCCAATAATCTAAACTGCATTGAAGAAACAGCTATCTGGTAAACTAAGATTTAGTAAACAATGACCTTGTAACATTTTTTACAAATGGGATTATTTCATTCCTCAGAAAAGCAAAACAAAACAAAACCAAAATGAGTGAACACGCACAAACGCTATGAAACACTATTCTGCTCTGCCTGCACTCTTAGTTCTTTTTCTTCTCTTAGGCAATGTTTTCAGTGCAAATTCACAAAATCATGGCCTAACCACTTCTTAACTTCGGACTTTAACGTGGTCCTAGCTATCTGGTGTTCTTTAAGCTTTGGAAACTTAGAGAATAGCACCACATCAATAGGCTCAAGCGTGTTACCTGTAGGGGACTTGACAGGTCAAAAAGCGATGGCTGTATAAGTAGAAAAGTTTATTTAGAGAGCAACTTCATTTTATTTTTCCTGCCAGAGAGTCAGAAAACAACCCAACCAGCTCACTTCAGTAAAACCTGAAAATCAAATGGGAAACCAGACAAATACGAGAATGCACTTTTAAACAGTCTGAGAGTTTCTGGACCTATTTTACATGAGGTTTCAAATGCCCACACCATGCTATTCAGAAGCAAAGGTAAACATTGCTCTACAACCACAATCGATGTCCTCTCAGTTCTCCAGTGGCAGTGCTTGCAGAAGCTGAGTAAGAGTGACACACAGACTCAGCCTGATCATCAGCCTTGAAGCAGTGGCCTGGGCATGTCCCCAGCAGACGGCCCCCTGCCCTAACTAATAAGACCGGGCTCCAGTAGCGGGATGAAGCATTAGCAGGTTATCACACTGAAAATGATGGGTAATTGCACTGGTTTTAACATATGGAATTGTGTCTTTTCAGTGAAAAGTGGATTTTCAGAGGGACTCTGAATGCTTCTTCAAATGACATCACTTCTTTTTTCTTTTTTTTTTTTTTTTTGAGACAGAGTTTTGCTGTTGTGCCCAGGCTGGAGTGCAATGGCGAGATCTCGGCTCACTGCAACCTCTGCCTCCTGGGTTCAAGCTATTCTCCTACCTCAGCCTCCGGAGTAGCTGAGATTACAGGCACACCACCACGCCCGGCTAATGTTTTCTATTTTTAGTAGAGACGGGGTTTCACCATGTTGGCTAGACTGGCCTCGAACTCCTGACCTCAGGTGATCCACCCGCCTCGGCCTCGACATCACTCCTTAAATGGCAAAGATTCCTTATGATGGATGGATGGACCCAGCGGCATCTTAGACAAGTGAAGATGCACATAGTTCTTAGTGGAATCTGACAGCAACCTAACGCTGATTAGTCAACTGAGGCTGAGATATTATGGTATTGATCAGAGGGAATAGTGTCTGCTTAATGACGTTGAAAACCAAATTACTTGGAGAATGGGATGCTTTAGTTCTTTGGACTTTTGTTTATCTGAGAAACCCTGATACTTCAACCC
Source organism: Gorilla gorilla gorilla (assembly GCF_029281585.2). Classification (NCBI taxonomy): domain Eukaryota; kingdom Metazoa; phylum Chordata; class Mammalia; order Primates; family Hominidae; genus Gorilla; species Gorilla gorilla. The sequence continues at coordinate 41,367,090 of NC_073235.2, read as the reverse complement.
TTATGATCAGAATTCTTTGAACTTGAAAGAGCCCACTTTCCATCTGGGTACATACTTTAGGAGTATGCTGAATATAACTAAATTAGAGAATTTGGATTTGGCACAGATACTCGAATTGTCAGTAGTTGTGGATGAGGAAGTTATGAGGGATTGAAGCTGAGAAATACTGACCCCAGGACATATACCAAAAGGCCATTAATTCATTAAGCAAATAATTATTGAATATCTCTTCTCTGCCAGACATGGAGAACAGACATGTTTGAGGAGAGAAGGGGAGGAATTGACTAAATATTACACAAATAAATATTTAATCACGGACAGCTGTGTTCAATGTTATAAAGGCAGAGAGCAACAAGTGAAGTAAAGCAGGGAGCTTGGCGTCTGCCAGCAGTTGGAGAAGGCTTCCTTGGGGAGCTGACATTTAACCTAAAGCCAAGGAAGAGAAATAGCAGTTGCAATTACTTTTATAGCAAGATTTCTGAATGTTTAACTTTTTATAATTTGATACCATTTCAAATATATTTAAAAATTGAAATTCTGGCTACATTGCTTTTCAGTTATTTGAGGTTTGAGCCTAAAAACACAAGGATCCCCAAAATGCTTAACATTTTTGGCGTTTTGGATTTGGAAAATATTTTTAAGTCTTTTGTTCTGAAATCTCTGTAGATTCAAGAGATAAAATAAATCTTGATTTATAGCAAGCACAGTCTTTTTGGAGCCATTCTTAGGGATTACAAATGCCATTTTATCTCAGAAGTTCCCTTTTCCTGTGATCTTTGTCTATGGAATCCTGGGAGAATTGTTCCCTATTGCCTTTCTTAGTTATAAATTGGCTTTAGCCAAGAAGAAAATTGCACATCTTCAGGAGATAATGCTCAACCCCTGTCTGATTCGATACTACAGCAGGTATTTGATTTCAATCCAAAAATTTTAACAGCAAGTATAGTAAATGTTGAAAAGAAAATGAAAGTATAGCATAACTTCATTACTTTTATTTACAGTCATTTTGGTTTTGAAATAATCTTCTCGGGCTTCCTTCTTCAGTGTACAAGCATCTATCATGTTTTGAGTTTTTTTCTGTTTGTCTAGGTCTCTGTTAAATTCTACTTAAAAGTATTTTCTAGTAACTACACAGGAAAAGCATCTTCTCTAAAATTCCAGAAGATGGCAGCATAGAGCTACTGTTCCAGTCAACATGCCGCTTCATTTCTGCTGAGCATAGTGAACAGTGATAAACAGTGGTGAGTCCCTGATACAGGAGTTGAGCTGGGTGTGTAAGCCAAGTCCAACCCAAGTGACAAATACATCTCTAAACATTCCTGTGCATCTGCCAATGGGCGCTGAGAGTGAAAACTATAATATTACAAATAGCAAATAAAAGGAAAACATGCTTCTTGCATGCTGGCTGGTTCATTTGGAAAGCTGTAAAAGCTGGAAACTTACAAATTCGAATACTCTTTACTGGTTAGTAGGGGAAAGAAACTAGATTTAAATAAACTAAATCTGGGGGAAGTGCTTGGGGGAAGAGCTTAGGCTTAAACCCTTCCCACAGATCAATTTGTTACCAGTAGCGATATTAAACCTACCTAACAGATGGTAGGATGCAGGGCTTCCAGCCATCACAAAGTCGGCTGACCATTCAGCACAGGAGACAGAGCTTCACCCCCTTACCACACTTTGGGGGTGGAATCTCATCAATTTTCCTTGAAGTGGCAAGAGCCCTGGAGTCTCATTGCTAGGAGGTCTGGAGGCCACTTCCTTCCCCTTCTCTGATGCCGTCTTTTTTGGCCCTCAATTTTCTCACCTGTAAAATAGCAATAATAGGCCCTTCTCAGCTTCCTTTATAGGGCTGTGGTGGGGATCAAAGGAAGGTAAGAACATCTCACCAGGTATCAAGTGATTAGCTGAGGCAGCAGAACTTGGTGACCTGACAGTGGGTTTTGCAGCCACCAAAGAGGGCTTGAATCCACTCCACACCATTAACTGTTTAACTTTGTACAAATTGCTCAAGCTCGCTAAGCGTTGATTACTGCACTGTCACACAGTTCTGATGATAAGAATTAACTTATAAGACTAGAAGATATTGAGTCTGCTTTCTCTCCTCAACACATTTTAGCTGTTATTTATTAAGAAACATTTTGTTCATAAATTGTTTTTCAAATTTAATCTTCTATCTTATCCAGCAGACATGGAAAATCTGTATTCAGCTGGATGATTCTCTACTGTCACTTACCAGGAGAGGAAAGGTTCTGGAAACATGCATACATATAGGGAGTCAGGAAGAGAGACCAGACGGGGGAGTTTAGGGCTCAGATCAGACAGGTAGAGACTAGCTAGAGGCCCAGGAGAGCAGGCAGGGAGCAGGCATATGGCCAGTATGGAGAGGGCTCAGCTGGGCTGCAAGAGAAAATGAGAAGCTCACCACTTGTCAGAGATCCAAAGTTAGCCTCTTAGCACCCATGTCTGGGAATGCAATGGCAATCTAAACAGAAGATGAAAAGTCCTGGAAAAAAAAAAACGGATCTATAGTGTTTAGGGCTCAGCTGGGCTGCAAGAGAAAATGAGAAGCTCACCACTTGTCAGAGATCCAAAGTTAGACTCTTAGCACCCATGTCTGGGAATGCAATGGCAATCTAAACAGAAGATGAAAAGTCCTGGAAAAAAAAAAAAAACGGATCTATAGTGTTTAAGGCTCAGCAAGGAACAAATAACATTTTTAAATGTCCTAGATGGGCCAGGTGCAGTGGCTCATGCCTGCAATCCTAGCACTTTGGGAAGTGGAGGAAGGGGAGTGGCTTCAGCCCAGGAGTTCAAGATCAGCCTGGGCAACAATAGCAAGATCCCATTTCTACAATCAATCAATCAATAAAATTCTTAGGGAAAGGAAAGTAAAACCAGAAGTTTTCTTGGTGAATGCATTAAAATGGAGCTAGAAAGGGGTCTGAAGATGGTCCAGGGTCTGCAGGCACTCCCATGCCCCAGCACTGCCCTTTCCTGAGGGACAGTTGACCTCAGCAGCATTCTTGTATGGGCCAGCAAGTGCACGGGAAGGCTGGAGGGAGGAAGGCTTTCCCCTTGCTTGCACCGCCACGGCAGTTGGTTAATAAAGCTCACCATATTAGAGGAGCTTTATAACAAACAGCTTGTTGTTCCTGTCCATCTTTTTCTCTGATGCTGTCAAACACTGTTTCCTACCTTTGGTCTCTGGTAAATGGTTGCTAACAATTTGGGAGTACTTATGAAACACTTTCCATGTATTAACTTAACCCTCACAACAACTCTATAGAGATTTATCAACCCCATTTTGTTCACAAAGAAAATGAGATACAGATCATCTAAATAACTTGCCCAATGCATGATATTTAGTAAATAGTGAACTAAGATGTGAACCCAGAGAGACTGGTTCTGGAGCCCATATTTTTAACTACATCAAGATGCAGGCAACAGCAAAGCTGCCCTATGGATAAGTGAAGTGGAAAGTGGGAATGGAAATGAAATAAGTGCTTTAAAATCCCTACTTCCACTCCCATCAACAGTCTACTGTACATTATTCCCTGAAAATAGCAATGCTATTAATCCTATCCTTGGATTAAATAAATTAACAAACAAGATTATTCATCACATTAAAAACCTAAATGTTGGTATACATGCTGTTCATTCAAAGTAAACATGTCTAGTATATGGAATCGCTCTTTTCCTCGTGACCTTTTGTTTAATTATATTGCAGAATAAGCAAAAGATAGGAGTACAATAGTGATTCTCTGTGTTAATCATTTTGTACACACACTCTTAAACAACCATGAATATGGTTTTACATCTTTGTTTTTTCCAATTTTTTCTAATTAAATTCATTAAACTTTAATGTTTCCTGTTAACTCTATTTGATTGGCAACCTCTGAGTTTCCTGTACCTGGATATTGTTGTCTTTTCCCAGATTTGGGAAATTTTAGCCATTATTTCTTTAAGCTTACTAGTTTTTTTCTCTCTCTTTTCAGAAAATTTTATTATATGAAGGTTTCTTATTAACTAGTTCAGTTATTATAGTCTATTTCTGGCCTTTCTTTTTTTAATGTTTCTTTTTTTGTCAAACTTCTCATTTTGTTCATGAATTGTTTTTCAAATTTAATCTTCTATCTATATTTGTAATTTAGGAGTTTTAAAGCGGATTATTCTGAATTCTTTGCCAGTCATTTTATAATTCTCCTTTTTGTCTAGGTTTATTACTGGAGTTTTATTCATTGTGCTATTGCTTTGGAGTTTTGGGGGGCAGGGTTATATTTCCCTGATTCTTCATATTCTTTGTGTCCTTGCATTGATGCTTGCAGATTTGAAGGCCAACTCTTCCAGCCTTTGTATGTGTTCTTTGGTGGTGTTAGATTTTTTTTTTTGAGACAGAGTTTTCGCTCTTGTTGCCCGGGCTGGAATGCAGTGGTGTGATCTCGGCTCACTGCAACCTCCACCCATTGGGCGCCTGGCTAATTTTTTTGTATTTTAGGTAGAGACAGGGTTTCACTATATTGGCCAGGCTGGTCTTGAACTCCTGACATCAGGTGATTCGCCCACCTCGGCCTCCCAAAGTGTTGGGATTACAGGCGTGAGCCACCACACCCAGCCTGATGGTGTTAGATCTTTACTATTTGATACTGGACTGTAATCGCTGACCTGCAGTTATTTCTCAATCTGAGGAAGGCTTAATGTGAGCCTCAGAATGTAATTACTGTACCAGAACTTAATCTCTGATCCCCAGTTGCTTTCTGTTCTGGGGATAAATACTGGAACTTCATTGCTGCACCTGAACTTAGCTGTTGACTTGCAGTTGTTTCAAGATCTGGAGAAGATTTAATGTAAGCACTAGAACTTAATTCAGGCCTGTAGTGTATGCTAGGTCTGGGAAAGTCTCGACAAAAGCACCCCAGATATGTGGGAAAGGTGGCTAGGAGCTCAGTCCTGGAAGATCTGTGGACCTGTGGACCACTGGCTCCTTTCTATGGTGTGGTGCCTCAGCTGACTGCACTGAAGAGGAGCTACCAAGATCTGTGTGCTCATGGCTGTGAGCCCCACCCCTATTCTTTGTCTCCAATTGACTCCAGGTAATTCAATCCGGCCACCACTCCGTGCTTCCCTTGAAATGAGATAGGAGTGGGCCTGCTGTAAAGGTTCCTAGATTGGCAGGGAAGCCAAATGTTCACCTTTAGTTCCCCTTTCCCACTGTAGAAACTGTGGCTCCAGGTGCATTCTTTGCGTGTGGTGCTCTGCCAGCTTGGGGAATGGGTTGTCGTGGTGGAAGAGGTCTGTGCCTCCTACCATTAATCAGATGGTGGCTTTTCTCAGTTTTGTGGTCCAAGGGGGTGTCTCTGCCTCTCTTCCAGTTTCTGGATTATTCAGGATGGCATGCTTGTCTGTGAATATTTACTAGTGGCACTTCTGCTGGGGAGAACGAAGCTGAGAAACTTATTCTACCATCTTGCTGAAATCACTCCTAATGATTTTATACATATTGAGATACACATTTAAACCTAATAATAAAACCTACTAATAAACCTAATAATAAAAACCTAATAATAAAGCCTAATAATAAAAAATGGGCACTTATATTTTGTATGTCTTACATATTTGTTTATTTTACAAAAGTGTGCATCTCTAATGAATTAGTCACAGATCGTTAGAGAAACAATGCTGTTACATGTACAAAGGTGAGTTGGACCAAGAATTTTTCTGCAAGAGTCTAACAATCTATCAAGGTAAAATTCATTTGAGCAAAACCAAAATGCTTGTGTTGTAACCAAAATGAATTTCAATATCATTTTCTGGTACAAAATGGCTGGTGTATCTTAGCTACTATCTGCATTACAGGGAGTACAAATAAAGAAGCAACAAATAATGGTTTGTCTCTGAGCTTTTAAATGGAGACTCCCAGGTGTCTCACACAATGTTTTTGCTTATGAATCTTTGGAGAGAACCTAGTCAAATGACCAGTTACAGCAAAAGGGGGTTTTGATTATACCCCTTCGCTGGAAAAACTACTTCCCGAATAATGTGGGGTTTCATTGCTAAGAAGTGAGGGAAGAAAAAAGACGTTGGGATAAGAAACTAGCAATCTCTACCACACTAAGTGAGATACAAATTGTACATTAACAAATGAAATTAGGTTAAAATCTAAGAGTCATTAAAGAAGTACAGGTAAAATGCTAAAAGAGTTAAGGAGAAAATTGATTCCAATTGGAAATCCCCATCAAAAAAGAAAAAAAAAGTAAAACTGATTAACACCACTACATACCAGGTACTGTACTAGCTGTCTCACGTGTATTATCTCATTCTTTCCCAAAACAGCCCCACCAGATAGGATGGATAAGGTTTTCAAAATTACACAGCTGATAAGTGGAAGAACCCTGGTTTAAAAATATGTATATGTAATAAGAATATTCTAGCCAGAGAAAGCATGACGAGCCAAGATAGGAAATTGCAGGTTGTACGCACCACTGGTGATTAGTTCAGTTTGGCTGGAGCACACAGATCCTGAACAGGGTAGTAGGGATGAAGCTGTTGAGTTACCCTGAGGCTGGATTGTGGATAGAATGCATTCTTGTTTCAAGAATTACAAGTTTAGTCTATAACATGACAGAATCATGGAAAATACCACAGGCTTATGCCTGGGAGAATAAGAAGGTCGGGGTGGAGGGGTTATCATTTATAAAAATAGACAGTCAAAGGGAGTGAGTGCAACTCAATACTGCTTTAGAAGACATCTTATCCAACACAGACACACTATTTAGTCACATTCTAAAAGTGGTCATAGCAGGGAATTACATAATGTAATATATACTCATTAAGTGTGTATCTCAATATGTATAAAAGTAAATATATGCATTATCTTTTTTTTTTTTTTTTTTTTTTTTTTTTTTTTGAGACGGAGTCTCGCTCTGTCGCCCAGGCTGGAGTGCAGTGGTGCAATCTCGGCTCACTGCAAGCTCCGCCTCCCGGGTTCACGCCATTCTCCTGCCTCAGCCTCCCGAGTAGCTGGGACTACAGGCGCCCGCCACTGCGCCCGGCTAATTTTTTGTATTTTTAGTAGAGATGGGGTTTCACCGTGGTCTCGATCTCCTGACCTCGTGATCCGCCCACCTCGGCCTCCCAAAGTGCTGGGATTACAGGCGTGAGCCACCGCGCCCGGCCGCATTATCTTTTGATGTAGGGTCAAAGAGCAGTCAGTATTCATTGCCATTCTTACGTAAACCACCTCATACTACACTGCCTATAATTTCCACTTTCTTCATAGAGCTTAATAACATTGTGAAACAAACTGAGTATGGGATCCTTGTAGACTTTTGCAGTTCTCCCCAAAACTAGACAGAATTTTACAGCATGATTTAACAACTTGGCTTTACTGATTTAAAAACATTAAACTGATTTTCATACAAACAACAATGATCTTTTCACGTTTCTATTTTATCAACTACTTAGTATTTTATTAAGTTAAATAATTATAATGGCTGGGCATGGTGGCTTACACCTGAATCCCAGCACTTTGGGAAGCTCAGGTAGGTGGATCACTTGAGCCCAGGAGTTTGAGACCAACCTGAACAACATGGGGAAACCCATCTCTCCAAATAAAAAACACAAAAATTGATTGGGCTTGGTTGCATGAGGCTGTACTCCCAGCTACTTGGGAGGCTGAGGTGGGAGGATCCCTTGAGCCCAGGAGACAGAGGTTACAGTGAGCTGAGATCATGCAACTGCACTCCAGCCTGGGTGACAGAGTGAGACCTTGTGTCAAAATAATAATAATCATTACAACCAATACAGCTGGAATAAACAGGTTTGGGAATTGACACAAATGTCCCTGTAAGTACATGAATCAATTGGTAGGTGCATAATTGCCTGGGCACCTGATAAGCCATGAAAGAAATAAGTAGTGCATTTGTGAGCTTCAGCCAGTGTTATATGCCTTACAGAGAAAATATTAATTAATCAAATAGAATTCAGGTAAGAGAGTATCTACTGTATTATATACGAGATGTCACTACTCATGTCACTACTCATTTAAAAAATATTTTATTTCATCTCATTTTTTTCTTTGTTAAGGTATAATTGACAGATACAAATTATATTTCTGGTATAAAATGTGATGTTTTGAAATACATATGCATTGGGAAATATTTAAGTAAAGCATTAGCTTTATGTTATTATAGCATATCTGTCACCTCACATACATATCATTTTTTTGTGTGACCAGAACATTTAAGATCTACCCTCTTAGCAATTTTCAAAGATACATTATTATTACCTACAGTCATTATGCTGTACAATAGATTTCCAGAACTTATTCCTCCTTTCTAGCTGACGCTTTGTACACTTTGACCAATACCTCCCCATTTCTGGTCCCAGGCCCAGGCAAACACCATTCCACTTTCTGCTTCTATGAGTTAAACTGTTTAAGATTCCACATAACATCACGCTATATTTGTCCTCCTGTGCCTAACTCATTTCACTCAGCATAATACCCTCTAAGACAATAATCTTTTTTTCTACATTTCCCCATCATTTTCCTTAAATTTTTTCAAACATTTTTCTCAGATAGTTTCAAGCACCTGTGCGAAATTATATTATTCCTATTCACTGAAACTAACTTCATGAATTACCTTCACACCAACCCCAAGACATACATGTTCTATCCTCATCCCATCATACCTTGATACATTGTGTATATACTCTAGATTCCTAGAGGAGTTAAGTGAGAAGGATTTTAGAGGTCATTAAGTTAACACCTGCATCCTCTAGATTAATGCTGTCCAACAGAAATAAAACACAATTCACATTTGTAAATTTAAATTTTTTAGTAGCCATGTTAAAAAGTTAAAAAGAAACAGGTAAAGTTATTTTTCTAAATATAATTATGTAATTCATTATATCCAACATATTATTTCAACATACAAGCAATGTAAAAACAATTATCAATACATTATTTTACATTTTTTATAAGTCTTCAAAATTCAATGTGAATCTTACGCAACACACTTCAGTTCAGATATGACACATTTCAAGTGCTCAAGGACCACATGTGACCAGTGTCTACCATGTTGGACAGCACAGCTCCAGGTGATTCTAGATAATGAATCTTTCGTTGAGAAAGATTAAATTACTTGGCCTGGGCTATCTATCCATGATTAGTCATAGCTTGGTGCAGAGCCACCAACATCATCGGTACAGAAAAGCACTAATGTAACATTGCCAAACCTAACAGAATTTTACAGATCTAATGACTTATCTAATATTATATTTTTCTAATTTTAAAATATAAATATATTGTAAAGAACATAAAAAATAAAAGTCATTCCTGAGAACAATCACAAATATGAGCAATTGTATAAGTAACCTCACACTAAAAAAACCTAGATATTCTAAACATTGTTTTGAAGTTTATTCCTTCTCTTTTATAGTCTTTAATATTTGTTTCTGTGTTCTTAAAGCTTTCTTTTTTATTACGTATCATTCTCTTTCTCTCTGCTTTTAAAATGTTGCATAATTTTAAATCCTACTGTCAAAAGAGTAGCAGCTGTCTAATATATCAATTTATTCTTGGGAGGAAGAGAGAAGCTTAGCCAAGATCTAGAATCATTGTATATTTAAATACTTCTAATGATCCAAAAGTACATTTGCCAGAGTCTTCCAGCTGTTAGGAAGGTAGAGGCCAGGTCTATGAATTCAGCTATCGCAGAACAACTTTTCTTACAAAAACAATATTTTTTCAATAACATAAAATACAATTCTTCAGGACACACTCTGAAATGCCACTGAAACTGAAATGTCCTCCAAGCATTTTGTATTTTGAGCATATTACATATCTTGTATTTAGTTTTGCATGAAAACCCAGTCAAAGTCTAGATATAATAGAAAGTCAGAATATTCTACCTCAAAATCAAGTTCTACAATCCGCACATAAATAGCTACTCTAGGCACTTGTGCATGTAAATTAAGTTTTGATTTTAAAATGACAAAAAGAAAAAGATTTAAAATGGAGAGAATGTGGAACCACTTGGTACCTAGGAGAAAACTCAGGATCACAACGCACAGCATAGAAATAAAAAGGAACTGAAAAAGTGAATTAGAGGAGGTGAGGGGGCAATTGAGTTATTTCCAGTTAATATCACAGAAATTGGATTGCACCTAATTGTGACCAGTCCAGGCAATACCAATACTTAGGTTAATTGGCACCTCCTTGCAGTCAGGGGAATCATGCGCCATACGTGGAAGAGTTATTGGCCATATTTATAGCATGAGCCAAAGTTCTGCTTTCAAAATGCACGCAGCAATCAACAAGCAAACCACTCCCAGAACGATGTGTGGGGAAGCATGCAGAGCCAAATTCTCTCACAGCCAACTACTCACCACAATTTATCATATTTGGCTTCACATTTCTCAGTCTGTTCTGAAACACATTTGACCTGGCTTTGATTTTGCATTTAAAGGCAACCTGTTCTGACTAGGGCTCCCCAGCTGGGCAGAGAGATTTCCTGGCCTCAGGCCAGGCAAAACAGGCAGCATCACTGCATCTCTGCTTACAGACCCTCAGCAATTGTCTCACAATGTAAATGAGGACAGAGGAATCCTTGGGGGGATATTTTTCCTACATGTCTAGTGGCTTCTAGGGTTTGAGAAGTTGTTGATTAGAGCAGTTTCAAAGGGGTATTTTTTAAATTCCCACTGCACTTAGCTAGAAAAACAAGCTTGGCACTCAAGGCTCTCTGAAATTTACCCCAAATATCCATCAGTCTTATTTCTTCATAAATATTAAAATAAATCACCTCTGGTGAAATTGGTTTATTCAGTATCACCTCTACACACAGTACAATTCTAACCCTTGCAAGTTTGTTCATGCATGAAATGCCCTTCTGTCACCAGCTCTGGCTCTATAAATTCTTCAAAGATTGTTTCCTCCATGAAGCCTCCCTGGGTTTCCTTGGCCACTCTACCCAGCTTGCATTATTAAAGCACCGAGAGGAGGGGGAATGCATAACTGGTACTTTATGAATGACCACTTTGTATCATTGTACAAATGTAATTATTGAACATCTACCATGAGCCAGGCCCTGCGTCAGTTGCTGGGGATGCAATGGTGAGCAAAAACAGAGCAGGGCTCCACCCTCATGCAGCTTACAGACTAATGAGGGAGATACACGTCAACCAAATCAAATCATAGCTTTCTCTCTCTTCTCAAGTCTTAGCCATACCTCTCATTTTGCACTTAATATAGAATTTTTTTTGTACATTTCCCTACTATTGCCTAACTACATTCAAAACTTTCGTGTTAAAAAAAGAAACAGAAAACAAAATCCCATTGGCCACGGCTGCATTCCAGGAACTGTGATGTACCATTCAGCACATGTGATATATAGCACATGTTCCTAACACATTATTTCTAATCCTCATTGCCGTCCTGTAATTCTGGCATTATTGGCATCCTTTGCACATTAGGGATTCAAGTCCTAAAAGAATCATTGGCTTGCACCATGGACAGATAATACAAGGCAACTTTAAATTTGCTTTATAGACTTAAAAGTAACTATAGCATAATCAGAAGAAATTCTTGTTTTCTCCTCCCAGCCCCCATTATTTTCAGAAGCTTAAGTTTCTCTTTATTTCTCTATGTTCTCCATTTTTTAAAATACATTTTGAAAAAAAATTTAAGAGCTAAGTGTCTCACTCTGTCACCCAGGCTGGAGGGCAGGGGTGTGATCATAGTTTACTGCAGCCTCGGAACCTGGGCTCAAGCAATCCTCTTGCCTCAGCCTTCCAAACAGCTAGGACTACAGGTATGTGCCATCATACCAGGCTAATATTTTTATTTTTGTTTTTATTTTGTAGAAGCAGGGTCTTGGTCTTGCTATTGCCAAGGTTGGTCTCAAACCCCTGGCTTCAAGTTATTATCCCACCTCAGCCTCCCAAAGCACTGGGATTACAGGCATGAGACAGACATCACACCGGCCTCTAAATTCTCCATTGTTTAACGTACAAATACAAACTTTTATTCCTTCTTGGTGTGCTTCTCCAGAATGACCCAACAAAGTCCATTGATTACATGCAGTAACTCAGGAACATACAGTATACTTTGAAAGAGCCCTTTGATCTAGAAGAATGTGTTTAGTGGAGATGGCTGTGACATGCCCTTCAAAACATACACAGCGTGTCATCTGATAATGCAAGGTTGTATAAAGGAATCCTATTCTTTTATCTCTAAATTAGAGTTTAAGGGACTACTTAGGAATTAGCAGAACAGAGTGTACTAGCACTAAAATAACTTTCTATTAATGCATTCCCAAATCCTATCTTAAAGCACAGTATCTCTCTTTCCCTTTATGCTGTAGTTTGATCTGGTATTAATCACCTACAATGCTTAAAAAGAGAATCCTGAAGACCCTGTTGTGCTTCAGAAGAAAAAAAAGTCAACTGTCTTTACAATGTAAAGTAGAGATATCTGGTTTTACCTGCTTGGGCTTTTCTTATTGCTGTTATTTGCTTGTTGGGGTTTTGGGGTCTAAAAAGTCATCGATAACTACAGGTCTTAGTAATAAGTCCTGTGCTCGGGCAGTGCAGCAAGATGGAGCTGTATTAGCCTGTTTTCGTGCTGCTGATAAAGACATACCCAAGACTGGGCAATTTACACAAGAAAGAGGTTTACTGGACTTACAGTTTCACATGGCTGGGGAGGCCTCACAATCATGGTGGAAAACAAGGGGAGCAAGTCACATCTTACGTGGATGGCAGCAGGCAAAGAGAGAGCTTGAGCAGAGAAACTCCGATTTTTAAAACCATCAGATCTTGTGAAACCCATTCACTATCACGAGTACAACATGGGAAAGACCCCCTCCCATAATTGAATCACCTCCCACCAGGTCCCTCCCACAACACATGGGAATTATGGGAGCTACAAGACGAGATTTAGGTGGGGACACAGAGCCAAACCATATCAGGAGCATCATCAGATTTAAGTCAAAGTACAAAATGTGAACAGTTTGAAAGCCAGGAAGCAGTGATTAAAAATGGGGAATCTAGTATTCTACTTTCTCTCTTTTCCTCTAAATGGGAAAACAACAATTTAAATGAGAGAGAAATGACAGCAAAGGCAGAACACTGCAGAACAGATAACAGAAGACAAGGAGAGAAGGTATACCAAAGTGAAGCAAACAAAAAGAAGGCCTCGTTTCTTCATCTGTAAAATGGGGTTGATAATGGTACTAACCTCGAGATCACCACATTGCAAAATCTCACAGGACACCCACCACTCACATCATAACCAGTCATACACTGTGGCCCCAATCTAACTTATAGAAGTTCTGCAAATACTCAACAAGGAAGTATATTAAGCACATCGAAAAGTGCGTGGTGTGTAGTGAATGCTCAGCTCTCACTGGTTATTCTCTTTCTTAAATTTCTAATTTTCTTCTCCAGTTGTTTCTTCTCTACTGCCCACTTCCACAGTGATTGGACTCCTTTTTCATCCACCAATTTTCTCGGTGATTTCACTTGTTATTAAAGTCATAAGTCTCCAAAACAACTTCCCTAAGGCCTAGATCACTGAAAACTTCCCATAAAAAACCCTCTAACTCTAGTTCTGCCTTTTGTTGTTGTTGTTGTTTGGTTTTTTGTTTGTTTGTTTGTTGTTGTTTTGCTTTGGGAGCTCTACCACTTGCTTCCCAATGGATTTAGAACAATTGTTCACCTAGACCTGAACAGTCCAATATGGAAGCCAATCACGACTTTCAACTTCTAAGCACCTGAAATGAGGTAAGTTCAAACTGAGATGCATTGCCAACATAAAATGCACACCAGATTTCAAAGACTTAGCAGGAAAGAAGAATGTAAAATTTCTCATCAATAATTTTTCATACTGATTAGGTTCTAAAGTGATAACGTATATGATATATTGAGTTTAAATATATTATTAACATGAATTCTGCCTGTGTCATCATCTTTTTTAATGCACCTATTGGAAAATTTAGAATTGCATAAATGCCTCCTGTGTTTATTGGACAGCATGGGCTTAGACATTTTTAAAAAGATGTTCAAAATCAACACTTTAGTCATTTGCTAAAGGCATTTGTATCCTTTTCCTGCATTCCCATCATAAACTGGGATCCCTATTTTTGTCCTCTTAACCTGGACCTTGTGCCTAGTTCAGCCTTCGTCCAACTCCCAGGGAGCCCTGGAAGCCCTGTTGTAGCTCCCTGTGGTTGTGCTCATGCTATCTCAGTTCTGACTGCCTGACAGAATCACTTGCGTATGGAGCTTTCCAGAGTATCCAAGAGCCCTGGCACCTGAAGTTTTCAGACCCTCCACAAATGATTCAGAGGTCCAGCCAGAGTCACAAATTACTGCTTCAAGGCAACTTCTCCAAATGCTGATATCTGAGGGAAATATAACTGTAACACATAAGAAAAAAAGTATTACAGACATCCGTTTCTGTTATTACTTCACAAATAATGTAAGAAAGACCATGTTTATCCTGGAGAAGCCCATGCCCCCTGGTGCCAAAACTATAAAAGCACAACACAAACTAAGCTTCCTCATGTCCTCAGGCCAGCATGCACTGAACTCAGAAGTAGCTTGTTATTTTAGTTTTTTTCAGGAAACGCAATACATTGACAATCGAGATGGTGCATTGATTCATAAATATAAATAGTATTACAAATGGTTGGTTTATTTTTGTACTAAATATTGAGCTTTTTGTTTATTTTCAACTTATGCCTTTTCCCTCATCACATATTCCGTGAGGTGCCCATTGATTTTTCACTGGTACCTACAGAGAATGACTTGGAACAAATCCTGTTGCAGCTGGAAATCAGCCAAAAACTTGTTGATTTAAGGTATCTGTTTGATTTTCTAAGCCAGATCTAGCTGGTAATTGATAACACCACCTGCTGGTAGGATGCCTACTGTCAGCTTGTAAGACTTGGAAGGCTGAAAAACTAATTGCCTCCCAATGTCACTGCTATAGGACATAACATGGTAAGAACTCATCAAAGCTCTTGGCATTAAGAATCTCTCTCATAAGCAGAAAAGGTGAAGATAAGCCAATATGTAAAACCCAAAATGGGAAAAAAAATTCTCACTCTACAATTATTTTTTCCACCAGGGACTGCCCAACACTTAGCACAGAATCTGGTACATTGTAGGTGCCTGCAGAATATCTGTTGAATGTTGAATTAATTCATAAACAAGTTAACTATTTCTGATAAAATGCTGGCTAATACTATAATAAAGTTGGAACTTGAATGTCAGTAAGACTAAAAGAAAATAACTTTGATGGATTTTTATCATCATTTATATATAACTACCAATTATATGGCTCTTTTATTGCAAAAGATAGTTTGGGTTAATAAAATGTAGTATAGCAGAGTAGTTAATAGCAAGGATGTGGTTGAGAATACCGTGTTTGACATTAGTTAAATGGATGACTACTGGCAAATTACTTAACTTCCTTGAACTTCATGTTTCACAATGAATATACATCAGTTTCATAATTATAATAATATTAATAAACTTTAAAAGCAAAACCAATGCTTTATGTAAGGAAACCATACTCCCAAAAGTAAAAGGATGGATACCTATTTCTAAAATAGTGTATAAATATGATAAGGTGCTAAAATTATATTTAAAAAGTGTAATTATTTAGAAAATGAGGTATTGACCAGAAATAAAAGGGCAGCATTAGAAAATCTCTTTATTCTAAAAACTATAGAAAAAAATTAAAGAAGGAAATGTGGCTAAGTGAGAAATAAATTTCTAAAATTGTAAATAATAATCCCAATAATTATAAAGACATCACATATGAAAATTATCCAATAGTATTTTGGCTGAGTGCAGATGAGATTCTTTGGGGCTGCCTTGTCTTCTGTGTACCCTGGGCAGACTTTATTTGCTGTTCTGGGAGCCTCTAAGGATGGAATTACAAGGAGATTTTAAAGATCAAGAAATGCTTAGAGAACTGAAAACAGAGACCACTCACCTCTTGGGAGGTGCGTAGACCCAGGAACCTTGAAGGAATGGAAGAGAACCCAGTGCTTCATTAGGGTTCAGATGTGAACAAACAAGAGAAACAATGGAGTCCTAAGACAGTGGGATGAATGAAAGTGTCTGGCAGCGTGGGTCACATAAAGCAGCTGATTTGGGACTCAAAGGAAGCTGGGTGACCAGGTTCAGCTAAGAAGTGGGTGCGAAGCAGGAAAAAAAAGTGATTTCCAGTTTTAAATGGTACACAGAACACATACATTTAATTCTGCTACTTCCCAAAATCCCAGTAAGACAACCATAATTGAAATCTTTAATTTTTTTAATTTAATTCAAAATAAAAAATAATGAGAAGGAAGAGGATTAAAAACACAAATTGGAAAAAACAGAAGGACTTGTAATAACTGCCTTAGCAGACTTAAGAAAGCTGAATCCTAAGCCAATTGTGTTATGGCTGAGAGCAAACTAGATTTGTAGGACCCAGAAAAGGCTCAGGAAAAGATGGTTTCAGCTGTAATCAGAAACAGGAAGATCAGTTGAAAGTCTGCTTAAGAAATAAATGTTCCCAAAATCCTCTCCCCAACTTCAAATAGATGGGCAAATTTCCCTTCCTCACTCCCGAAACTACAAAACAGAATCTCTGGACTGGAGAATATTAGACATCCTAGAAGACTGGAAATGCAGAATTAACACAAAGAGATCAAGTGAAAGTTCACATACTGAATTTTGACAGCATTCCTTCCAGGCATGTATTGCCAGTCAACTGTAGTACAAACTATGGATGCAAGGCTTGTAGATTCTAAGGTAGAGATTGGAAGATTCTTCTCTGAGTATTCTGATCAGAACAAGAGAAAAGTGCTAAAGGTTTTGACCTTTGGGTTCTCCAAGAAAATGATGAAGGCAAATCAACTTTCAGTGAAGCTCAGAGTTGACACCCACACACACAATGGTTACAATGAACTTTTCAGTGACTCATTCTTTAACATAAGCAGACAGCCACAGACCACTCTACCATTAGGAATAACCCTTAACATAAAAGACTGAGACCAAAGCTTACAAAAACAAAGCAATTTGGAAAAAAAATGCCACAGGAAGAAGATAATTCCAAAAATTGCAATCATATTATCAGAAAAATGAGAAAAGGTTATTTCATCAATAAATTGAAACAGATAATAGCTCTTTCAATGTAGCAGCATAACATGACCAAAAATTTAATAGAAGGTTTGGAAGACAAAATTTTAAAAATCTTTCAAAGAGTGAAGGAAAAATATAGGAAGGTAAAATATAGAACTAAAAGGTAAGGAGATAAAATGAGTCTAGGAGGAACAAGATCTGAATAATGAGCCTTTCAGAGAGTGAGAGGAAGGAAGGAAGGGAGGGAGGGAGGGAGGAAGGAAGGAAGGAAGGAAGGAAGGAGAAAAAGAAGAGAAAAAAAGGAAGAAAATAATAAAATAAGTAACTCAAGAAAACTTTCCAGCACTAAATGGTGTTTCCCACGTAAAAGAGCCTATTGGGTGCTCAGCATAGTCGGTAAGCATAAACCCACACAAAAGGCATAACATCATGAAATGCTAGAGACAAGTAGAACAATTTAAAGGATCCAGGGAATGCAAGCCAAAATAAGAAGTCACAAATTAAAAAAATTTTCAACGACAACACAGATAGCTCAAAGTCAATAGACCAATACCTTCAAAATGTTGAGAGGAAATGATTAACGATTTACAACTTAAACAGCTACACTCAAACTATCGATGCATTGTGATGGTTTAAAAAAATTTTTTTTAAAAGCCTTTCAGACATTCAGTGTCACCAATATTTTACCTAACATGCACATCTTCTCAAGAAGCTACTGAAGGGAAAAAAGTTTCATTAACATTGGAGAGTAAATCAAGAAAAAAGAATCCATGGCATGCAAGAAACAGAAAGACCAATTTAAGAAAGAGGCGAAGAGAGATCCCAGAATACACTCTGCCAGTGGTGAAGATAACAGAACTAGAGCAGATTGGAGAAGATCAGAAGCCTTCAGGAGAGAAATCCCCAAGAAGATGAAGATGAAGGGCTCCAATTGTCTTTGTACAGGGAGAAGATTTAAATAATTCAGAGAAAGTTTGTGGTTGGACTACCCATAGTATATTATGAAGCATTTATTAATTCTAGGAAAAACAAAATGTGTAGGAAAGGAAAAGTAATCACAGTCGTTCATATAGCTTAACCATGAAAATTATTTGTAGTTGTCATAATATTGTAAAAATTAAATGTTTAGCCAAGGTTTTCATGCAACTATATTAACAGGGTAGGAAGATGAGAAATAATGAAAGAAAATTATAGCCTTCTTTTCTATATTAGAAAGCCAATAGAAAATGGCTGCTGCAGAAAAACTGAACGATGGCAAGATCATTATATTTCGAAAAATGGGAATGGGAAAAATTAGAAAATAGAAAATTAGAAATAGAAAACAGAAATAGGGCGGGGCATGGTGGCTTACACCTGTAATCCCAACACTTTGGAAGGCTGAGGTAGACAGATCACTTGAGGTCAGGATTTTGAGACCAGCCTGGACAACATAGTGAAACCTGGTCTACATAAAAATACAAAAATTAGCAGGGAATGGTGGTATACATCTGTAATTCCAGCTATTCAGGAGGCTAAGGCAGGAGAATCACTTGAACACAGGAGGCAAATGTTGCAATGAGCTGAGATCACGCCACTCAGCCTGAGTAACAGAGACAGACTCTGTTTCAAAAAAAGAAAAAGAAAAAAAGGAAAGCAGAAATAGAGAAAAATATTGAAAGTAGAAACAGAAGATTTAAAAATAAGAATAAATACCAAAGGAATCAGATGAAGTAGATTGAAGTGCTTGATTATGAGGTCCTAGTTTGTAACTGGGTAGGAGGTAAGCAGAGGACTACTGCTTTTCATAATAAATCTTACATAACAATTAAGTTTTTTAAACCATGTATAACTTTGAGGAAAACAAAGTTGAATTTAAAAAGATGTATGAGGAGAAAAACAAGAAGGAGGAGAAGAAGGACAAAGCCATGTCATTAGAGCTCACACTGGGTTTCTCTAAAAATCTCCAGTGAAAGTTGGTCACAAGAAGCAAACTTCATTTCCCTCCTGGCCACAGAAGGAGCCAGGCCCTAGAGGCTGACCCTTCAGAGAAGACTGATCACTCAGCTGCTTCAAGGGAAGCATCCCCTGGAAAGTACAGCAGCAATCGTCACTGAAGGCAACAGAACCCAGAAAAGGACAGCTGCAGATGTGCACACAGCATCTCTGACTGTCAATAGCCAAGTCCTTTCCACCATTTCCAACTCCATCACAACTAGAGAACCCCACAGAGAATGACTCAGGACCTCGGAAGAAGGATGGACTTCTTGCTAACCAAGTTGGTCATATTTAAAGAGTCAATGGAATTAACACCATCGACAGTGTTATGAACGACTTCACAGTGCTTCTTGGTTAATTGGCTACATGGAGCCCAGTGGAAGAAGTCCCACAGAGTGCTGAGAATACATGAATATATTTTGCCCAAATAAGATATATTTAATAAATTACAAATGGGGTTATAAGCAACTGTGTCTTGCAGCAGGGTCTGAAGGACCATATGAAAAATCCTTGCAACTTAAAGTATATCTCCCAAAGTTTTCTAGATGTTGACTGTCCCTCATTTCTGACCTCACATCATGAAATTTCTAAGAAGACACAGAGCATATAATTAGCAAGGCATGGTATAGTTATTAAGAGCCTAGGTTTTAGAAGTAATCAGACTGCAGGTCAAATATCAGCTTCACTGCTTTCTCATTTTATGACCTTACAAAGAGCTCTTTAAGTCCTTGCTTGTTCTTGTGAAAAATGGCACAGTAATACTAAAAAGTTAGATTGCTGTAAGGATTATGAGGAAATGTGTGTAAATCACTTAGTACTGTGTCTGGCATACAGAAAATGTTAAATAAATGATAGCACTTACTGTATTTTTAGGGAAAGATCATAGGAAGATCGGGGCAAAGGAACTAAAGTGTGTTGTGCTACCCGCTGCTTCCCTCCACATTCTAAAAATGCTATATGTGCTCTTATTTAAACTTTGCAATTCATCCAAGGTCACAAAGATGGTATCTGGTAGACGATTTGAATATAGACCTATCTGACTTCAAAGACCATGCACTTTTCACTAAAAATTCCTAACCTGAATTCTGTTAGTGTATCATCAAAGATGAATCCATCAGATCAAAATCCCTTTTCTCTTTCTGATCTCCACACATCATTTAGAAAGAAAGAGTCCTTTGAGGACATGGTACAGCTGAGAGAAAATGTTTGATCAGAGGAACGAAGTAAGCAAAGCCCCAAGAAATTTGGCACTACATAGAGGATCTCACACAGGGGACCCCCAAATACCAGATGAATACATGTGAGCCCACCCAGATGCCAAGAGTGGGGACAATGAAGAGGAGTGAGGGAAAAATGAAAGAGAATTTAGAACTATAGAGATCAACTACATAAAGGGCCTTATCCACATCGAAATACTTCCCAGGTTAAATATTTAAATTTGTAATTATATTAGAAATCTTAATATTTTATTATTAATGTTTCAAACATTGAAAGTTAATTCATTCTAATTAATTAATTCTTAGGAAAGTCAGTTATGTGCATTGCATACTCTATATCCTATACAGATGAAAAAGAACATAAATACGGCCTCTATCTTGAAGGAATTTATCATGTGATACTTCTGTTAAGACATTTTTCAGATAAAGATGATACTAAAAATACACCCAAATGTTTGAGAAGAATCTAATGGGTGGGCCTCACAATATCTATGGAAGGAATTCAGAAAGCAGGAGACAACTGGCGGTTGGATAAACCAGGGAAAGTTTCAGTTGAGGTAAGCCTGGAAAATGGATTTAATTTGAACTCACAGAAGCAGAAAGGAAAATAATGGGTGCTAGTGGCTGGAGGGTGAGGAAAATGGGAAGATGTTTGTCAAAGGGTACAAACTTTCAATTATAATATAAACTAGTTCCAGGGATCTACTGTACAGTATGGATGGTTATGAATGCGTTAATTTTATTGTGGTAATCATTACACAATGTATAAATATATACATATATACACATATATATCACATTGCACATGTTGAATATATACAATATTTGCCAATTACTATTTTAAAATTAAAAAAGAAAATGAATTTGACTAGAAATAAAGGGAGAAACAGGATTGTGGAGGAGGCAATGGAGTGAATTCATGGGCATGAGAAGGCCACGGTATGTTGGAGGAACAGTGATTTGCTTTCACTGGAGGTGCCAATCTAGGTTTAGAAATTATAAAAGATAAGGCTGGAAAAAAACAGGATGTTGCTAAATAACAAAGAAATTTGAGTATCAGGCTGGAGAGTTTAAACTTTATCTTCTAATAGGAAGGAGCCATTAAGGTTTGGGTTTTTGTTTGTTTCTTTGTTGTTGTAGTCTAAGAATTATTATCAAAACTCCTTAAAATTCCATCCTCCATCATTTCTACATAGTTTGATCTATAGATTCAAAATGAAATCCAAATATAAATAACAGAAAGATTTTGTTTGTAGACATTGATATGCTTATTCCAAACTTTACATGGAAAGGCAAAGGAACTAAAATAGGTAATTCCAAAATTCTGAAAAAGAAAAGAACAAAGTCAGAATCCTCACATTACCCAATTGTAAGACTTATTCTTATAAAGCTACAGTAATCAAGTCGATCCTGTATTGTCAAAAGGATAGACACACAGATCAATTAAACAGAATAGAAAGCCCAGAAATAGATCTACACAAATAGTTAACTGATTTTTGATAAAGATTCAAAGGCAATTCAATGGAGAAAAGCTTCTCAACAAATGATGCTTGAATAATTGGACATCCATATGGGAAAAAGAAGAAGAAAAAACAAAAAACCTCCAAATGGCTACAGACCTAAAGGTATCATGTAAAAGTAAAGGCAGTATCTTCTAGGCGATACCTGTGTTGCACTGGTTTTGTCAATGTGTTTTTAGATACAATACCAAAAGCATACACCATTAAAGAAAATATTGGTTAACTGCACTCTTTCAAAGTTTTAAGCTGTAGCTCCACAAAAGACACTGTTGAGAGAATTAACAGACAACCCATAGAATAGGAGAAAATATGTAAATCACGTATCTGATAAAAGACATGTACCAAGAGTATATAAATACTCCCAAACTCAATAATAAAAAAAACAAGCACCATAATTTAAAAATAGGTGAAACATTTGAACAGACACTTTAGCAAAGAAGATATATGGATGGCAGGTGGGTGTGGTGACTCACACCTGTAATCCCAACACTTTGAGAGACCGAAATGGGTGGTCTCAGTTGCTTGAGCCCAGGAGCTCCAGACCAGCCTGAACAACATAATAAGACACCATCTCCACAAGAAATATGAAACGTAGCCAGGTATGGTGGCATGCACCTGTAGTCCCAGCTACTCAGGAAGCAGAAGTGGAGGATTGATTTAGCCTGGGAGGTTGGATCTGCAGTGAGCCGTGATCAAAACACTACACTTCATCCCGGGCAGCAGAGCAAGGCCTTGTCTCTCTCTCTCTCTCTCTCTCTCTCTCTCTCTCTATATATATATATATATATATATATATATATATGGATGGCAAATTTGTGCACACATATATGCTCAGCATCATTAGTCTCTAGGGAAATGCAAATTAAACACAATGACATGCCATTATACATGTATTAAAATAGTTTAAATCTGTGTTTTATTCTTTAATTGACAAATAAAAATTGTATACATTTATTGTGTACAAAGTGATGTTTTGAAACATGTATATGTTGTGGAATGGCTCAAACAAGCTAATTCACATATGTGTATGATAAGTATGAGAATATATTTATCATTTTTGTGATGAGAAGACTTAACATCTACTCTCTGAGAAACAAGTGGTTTAGAATTTTAAAAATCTGACAATATCAAATATGAGTGAGGACACGGAGCAACTGCAACTCTCAAACACTTCTGGTAGGAATTCACAATAGTAAGACACTTTGGAAAACAGTTAAACATACACTTATCACATAACCCAGCGGTCCCACTAATAGCTATTCATTCAAGTGAGTTGGAAAATCTAGGTTCACACTACTTTATTTGTAATTACCAAAAACTGGAAAGAACCTACATGTTCTTCAATAGGAAAATGGATAAACAAACTCTAAAACTTCTATAAAATACAATATAGGAAGTACCTATTGATTCATGCAACTATTTAATACATGGATGAAGCTTAAAGGCATTTTGCTAAGTGAAAGAAATCAGATTCCAAAGGCTACATGATTTTTGATATTCATGAAAAGGAAAAACTATTAGGATGGAAAATAAATCAGTGGTTATCAGGGTTTGGGGTTGTGGGGATGGGCTTACAAAGGGACAGCATAAGAAAACTGTGAGGGAATTAGAACTGTTCTATGTGATACATAACTATGCATTTGCATAAAACCATGACACTGTACATAGCAAAGAGAGAATTTTACTGTATGCAGAATATTTATTTCGAAAAGCTAAAAGAAGACCACTTCTATTTCATGCTGATTTTAATTTTCTTTAATCAGAAATATGCTAACCAGAATTAAGGGGTAAAAGCTGATCTGTCTCTTACCAGGTCAAATGCATAAGTCTGACTCAGTTCACAACACTGACAAACAAAAATTGTATATATTTGTTGTATATGTCATGATTTGCTCCCCATTATTTCTTCTGGATGATCAATGAAGAGACAAAAATCCAGATACATTTGACTTTACCTATGACCCCACTCAATTTCTTCTCTGCGCAGGAAGATGTGGCTACTTTGTGTTTCTCTTTTGTGATCCTACGAATATATTTTGGATCATGCTACTCCCAAAAGAGGCTCTAAAAAGTTCCCAGAAAAAAAAAATTAAGAAATTTAAATAGTTCTTGAATAAACCAATATGTTTAACTTTCTTTTGTCTTATGTTTTCCAAACCTAATTGGACTCAATTTTTCCTTAATGTAAATATTTTAACTTTCCTTGGAGCTTGTTTCATAAAATAATATACTTTGAGAAAAACGTATTCATGTTGGATATCAGCGTTTGCACTTTGTATAATACTTAAAAGATTAATTTGGAGTCATAAAAAGTGTTGAAATCACGAGGAATTTGAGAGGTTTAGATGAATTGTTTTTACTGTCTATTCAGAGACTGTCTTATAGGCATGACCCCTATATATATATATATGTATATATATGTAACCTTTTCTTTTCTTTTTCTTTTTCTTTTTTTTTTTTTTTTTTTTTTTTTTTGAGATGGTATTTCACTCTTGTTGCCCAGGCACTCCAGCCTGGGCATGATCTCAGCTCACTGCAACCTCTGCCTCCCAGCGATTGCCTTCAAGTGATCCTCCTGCCTCAGCCTCCTGAGTAGCTGCGATTACAGGCATGCGCCGCCATGCCTGGCTAATTTTGGATTTTTAGTAGAGACGGGGTTTCTCCATGTTGATCAGGCTAGTCTTGAATTCCCAACCTCAAGTGATCCTCCAGCCTTGGTCTCCCAAACTGCTGGGATTACAGGCATGAGCCACCACGCCTGGCCTATAACCTTTTCAAAACGAGTCTACGTGGATCAGTCCCAGAGAGGGGCCACAATTTGAAGAACCCAATCCATGCAACTAAAACTAATTTCAAAATGACTTAGATTTCTAATTTTTTGAATACCATGAAAAGCATGTATAGACCGTACAATATTTTTTAGAATCTTCTTTTTCCTTTCCACTGCATTTATACTAAAACTTCTTCCACCGCTCTCTTCTTTATTTGTTTTTTGATATATTTTTAAATTTAAATTTATTATAATAATTTTTTCATAGAAATGGGAGCCTGCTTGTTTCCCAGGCTGGTTCCAAACTCCTTCTGCCTTGCAATGGTTAATACTAGTGTCAACTAGATTGGGTTGAATGATGCAAGTATTGTTCCTGGGTGTGTCTGTGAGGGTGTTGCCAAAGGAAATTAACATTTGAGTCAGTGGACTAGGAGAGACAGATTCACCCTCAATCTGGGTGGGCACCATCTAATAAGCTACTAGCCTAAAAGCAGGCATGGAAACAGTAGACTGGCTGAGTCTTCTGGTCTCCATCTTTCTCCCTACCGGATGCTTCCTGCCCTCAAACATCAGACTCCAAGTTCTTCAGCTTTTACACTCATGAACTTACACCAGTGATTTGCCAGGGAGTCTTGGGCATTTGGCCACAGACTGAAGGCTGCACTATCGGCTTCCCTACTTTTGAGGTTTTGGGAATTGGTCTGGCTGCCTCCTCAGCTTACAGACTGCCTATTGGGGGGCTTCACCTTGTGATTGTGTAAGTCAATTCTCCTAATAAACTCACCTTCATATATTCATCTATCCTATTAGTTTCATCCCTTTAGAGAACCTGACTAATACAAGTCTCAACCTCTCAAAGTGCTGTGATTACAGGAGTGAGCCATCGCCACCACGCCCAGCCGCTCTTCTTTACAGCTTCTGGAACCCTCACTACCTCCTTTCTTTTTGTTTCATTTCACTCTCCATTTACACTTGAATTACCACCATTAAAGCCCACCAAGAAATCTGATAAGGTAGGACTTGTCTTAAGGAGGAAAGAGGGGGAAAAAATTAGTACATCCCGGCAGAATCCTCTTTCGCAGGCAAATAAAGGGAAAGTCAAGAAATGCTCCTGTGGTAATATTTATTCCATTACATACCAGAAAGAGGCATAGTCATCCTAGAGGAAGGCATTTAAGCCCAAAATATCGGGCAATTGACATGAAGGGGACTGAGGGACTGAGTGCTTACTGACCAATTATGATCAGTATAACCAATTTTAAGTTGTAAATGGAAGAGAGTATAACCTGGCAGGATGGCATGAGCCTGTAGTCTCAGCTACTCAGGAGGCTTGAGCAAGAGGATTGCTTGAGCTCAGCCCAGGAGTTTCAGGCTGTCATGCACTTGTGAATAGCCACTGGACTTTACCCTGGGCAACATAGTGAGACCTCATCTGTAACTTAATTTAAAAGAGAGAGGATAAAATTTGGAGATTATGCCAGTCAAGGTTCAGTTAGGGAAGCAGGGCTACTATGAGTGACTGGGGATTTTTCTGTTAGAAATTAGACATTATGCAATTATGGCAGTGGCTGAGGAAGTGAAAATTCAGAAGGGGGAGTTGAAGCATCTGTGAGGGGTCACCAGTTGTTCTTGGTGCAGTACTGGTACAGGTGAAAAACTGGAGCTCTCAGGATGTTCTGAGAGGCCCAGCAGGGTCATGAAGGAGTAATCCATGGGAGGGTGTTGCATCTGTGTGTTTACTACCCTTGTGGATCCACCACCCAGCATCTAGAGGTAGGCCTGGGATAGCCTTGGCCAGCAGGGACAGCAGTAGGGAAAATAAACAGATAGGACAGAGAGGGAGGACAGGGTGGAGCTGCTAGGTTCACTCCGGGGCCATCTATTACCACAGATTGAGAAGACTTTTTAAAGCGGAATGGCTGCTGTAGAGCTTCTGCCTTCTAGATCAGATCTCATGTGAGTTCCACATTGGTCAATTCTAACCCAGCTATACATGGAAAAATATACTGGGAAATGTGGGTCCCAGTTTGATGAGGTTACACAGAGAAACCCATCACTGGAGTCATGAGTGAAATAAAAAAATACAACATATCTTATATTAAGACTTAACAAGCATTGGGAGGATTCCCACTCAGTGTAAGACATTGTGCCAGATTTCTCTCTCTCTCTTTCTCTCGCTTTCTCTCTCGCTTTCCCTCTAGCTTTCTCTCTCTCAATCTCTCTCTCCTCTCTCTCTCTCTCTCTCTCACACACACACACACACACACTCCCCTTCTTTAGAAGCATCACCTTACGTGCTACTTTCCCCACCCCATTTCTGCAGTCCCAGTAAAAGAAATATGAAGAGATGTTTGGAAAGATCTGGAGTGTTATTCATAAGATGCAAACAGCAGTAGAGTCTGAGACAATGCTGTGCAATGCTTAGGAGAGAAAGTTCTAGAGTTTGAGTCCAAATCCTGGTCCTATCATACGATAGCTAAGTGATCTTGGGGAAAATGCTTCATTTCTCTATTCTTTCATTATTATTATTATTATTGTACTTTAAGTTCTGGGATACATGTGCAGAACATGCAGGTTTGTTACATAGGTATACATGTGCCATGGTGGTATGCTGCGCCCATCAACCCATCATCTACATTAGGTATGTCTCCTAATGCTATCCCTCCCCTTGCACCCGACACCCCAACAGGCCCTGGTGTGTGATGTTTCCCTCCCTGTGCCCATATGTTCTCACTGTTCAACTCCCACTTATGAGAGAGAACATGTGGTGTTTGGTTTTCTGTTCCTGTGCTAGTTTGCTGAGAATGATGGTTTCCAGCCTTATCCATGTCCCTGTAAAGGACAGGAACTCATTCTTCTTTATGGCTGCATAGTATTCTATGGTGTATATGTGCCACATTTTCTTTATCCAGTCTATCATTGATGGACATTTGGGTTGGTTCCAGGTCTTTGCTATTGTGAATAGTGCTGCAATAAACATATATGTGCATGTGTCATTATAGTAGAATGATTTATAATCCTTTGGGTATATATCCAGTAATGTGATTGCTCGGTCAAATCGTATTTCTAGTTCTAGATCCTTGAGGAATCACCACACTGTCTTCCACAATGGTTGAACTATTTTACACTCCTACCAACAGTGTAAAAGCATTCCTATTTTTCCACATCCTCTCCAGCATCTGTTGTTTCCTGACTTTTTAATGATTGCCATTCTAACTGGCGTGAGATGGTATCTCATTGTGGTTTTGATTTGCATTTCTCTTATGACCAGTGATGATGAGCTTTTTTTCATATGTTTGTTGGCCACATAAATGTCTTCTTTTGACAAATGTCTGTTCATATCCTTTGCCCACTTTTTGATGGGGTTGTTTGTTTTTTTCTTGTAAATTTGTTTAAGTTCCTTGTATATTCTGGATATTAGCCCTTTGTCAGATGGATAGACTGCAAAAATTTTCTCCCATTCTGTAGGTTGCCTATTCACTCTGATGATAGTTTTTTATTTTTCTTTTTTCTGTACAGAAGCTTTTTAGTTTAATTAGATCCCATTTGTCAATTTTGGCTTTCGTTGCAATTGCTTTTGGTGTTTTAGTCATAAAGTCTTTGCCCATGCCTATGTCCTGAATGGTATTGCCTAGGTTTTCTTCCAGGGTTTTTATGGTTTTAGGTGTTATGTTTAAATCTTTAATACAATGAGCTAATTTTTGTAAAAGGTGTAAGGAAGCGGTCCAGTTTCAGTTTTCTGCATATGGCAAGCCAGTTTTCCCAGCACCATTCATTAAATAGGGAATCCTTTCCCCATTGCTTGTTTTTGTCAGGTTTGTCAAAGATCAGATGGTTGTTGATGTGTGGTGTTATTTCTGATACCTCTGTTCTGTTCCATTGGTCTATATTAACTGTTTTGATACCAGTATCATGCTGTTTTGGTTACTGTAGTCTTGTAGTATAGTTTGAAGTCAGGTAGTGTGATGCCTCCAGCTTTGTTCTTTTTGCTTAGGATTGTCTTGGCTATACAGGCTCTTTTTTGGTTCCATATGAAATTTAAAGCAGTTTTTCCTAATTCTGTGAAGAAAGTCGCTGGTATCTTGATAGGAATAGCATTGAATCTATAAATTACTTTGGGCAGTATTGCCATTTTCATGATAGTGATTCTACCTATCCATAAGTATGGAAAATTTTTCCATTTGTTTGTGTCCTCTCTTATTTCCTTGAGCAGTGGTTTGTAGTTCTCCTTGAAGAGGTCCTTCACATCTTTTATAAGTTGTATTCCTAGGTATTTCATTCTCTTTGTAGCAATTGTGAATGGGAGTTCACTTAGGATTTGGCTTTCTATTATTGGTGTATAGGAACACTTGTGAATTTTGCACACTGATTTTTTATCCTGAGACTTTGCTGAAGTTGCTTATCAGCTTAAGGAGTTTTGGGGCTGAGATGATGGGGTTTTCTAAATATACAATCATGTCATCTGCAAAAAGATATGGTTTGACTTCCTCTCTTCCTGTTTGAATATGCTTTATTTCCTTCTCTTCTCTGATTGCCCTGGCCAGAACTTTCAATACTATGTTGAATAGAAGTGGTAGAGAGGACATCCTTGTCTTGCGCCAGTTTTCAAAGGGAATGCTTCCAGCTTTTGCTCATTCAGTATGATGTTGGCTGTGGGTTTGTTATAAATAGCTCTTATTATTTTGAGATATGTTCCATCAATACCTAGTTTATTGAGTGTTTTTAGCATGAAGGGGTGTTGAATTTTATCAAAGGCCTTTTCTGCACCTATTGAGATAATCATGTGGTTTTTGTCATTGGTTCTGTTTATGTGATGGATTACATTTATTGATTTGCATATGTTGAACCACCTTTGCATCTCAGGGATGAAGGCAACCTGATTATGGTGGATAAGCTTTATAATGTGCTGCTGGATTTGGTTTGCCAGTTATTTTATTTGGGATTTTCACATTGATGTTCATCAGGGATACTGTCCTGAAATATTCTTTTTTTGTTGTATCTCTGCCAGGTTTTGGTATCGGGATGATGCTGGCCTCATAAAATGAGTTAGGGAGGAGCCCCTTTGTTTCTATTGTTTGGAATAGTTTCAGAAGGAATGCTACCAGCTCCTCTTTATACCTCTGGTAGAATTTGGCTGTGACTCTATCTGGTCCTGGGCTTTTTTTTTTGGTTGGTAGGCTGTTAATTACTGCCTCAATTTTAGAACTTGCTATTGCTCTATTCAGGGATTCGACTTCTTCCTGGTTTAGTCTTGCGGGGTGCATGTGTCCAGAAACTTATCCATTTTGTCTCGATTTTCTAGTTTATTTGCATAGAGGTATTTTTAGTATTCTCTGATGATAGTTTGTATTTCTGTGGGATCAGTGGTGATATCCCCTTTATCATTTTTTTATTGTGTCTATTTGATTCTGCTCTTCTTTCTTTTTATTAGTCTGGCTAACAGTCTATCTATTTGGTTAATCTTTTCAAAAAACCAGCTCTGAGATTCATTGATTTTTTGAAGGGTTTTTTTGTGTCTCTATCTTCTTCAGTTCTGCTCTGATCTTAGTAATTTCTTGTCTTCTGCTATCTTTTGAATTTGTTTGCTCTTGCTTCTCTAATTCTTTTAATTGTGATGTTAAGATATCGATTTTTATCTTTCCCACTTTCTCATGTGGGCATTTAGTGCTATAAATTTTCCTCTAAACACTGCTTTAGCTGTGTGTCAGAGATTCTGGTACATTGTGTCTTTGTTCTCTTTGCTTTCAAAGAGCTTATTTATTTCTGCCTTAATTTTGCTATTTACTCAGTAGTCATTCAGGAGCAGGTTGTTCATTTTCTACGCAGTTGTGCAGTTTTGAGTGAATTTGTTAATTCTGAGTCCTAATTTGATTGCACTGTGGTCTGAGAGACTGTTTGTTATGATTTCCATTCTTTTGCATTTGCAGAGGAGTGTTTTACTTCCAAGTATGTGGCCAATTTTAGAATAAGTGCTATGTAGTGATGAGAAGAATATATATTCTGTTGATTTGAGGTGGAGAGTTCTGTAGATGTCTATTAGGTCCACTTGGTCCAGAGCTTAATTCAAGTCCTGAATATCCTTGTTAATTTTCTGTCTCATTGATCAGTCCAATATTGACAGTGGGGTATTAAAGTCTCCCACTATTATTATGTGGAAGTCTAAGTCTCCTTGTGGGTCTCTAAGAACTTGCTTTATGAATCTTGGTGCTCCTGTATTGGGTGCATAAATATTTAGGATAGTTAGCTCTTCTTGTTGCATTGATCCCTATACCATTATGTAATACACTTGTCTTTTTTGATCTTTGTTCATTTAAATTTTGTTTTATCAGAGACTAGAATTGCAACCCCTGCTTTTTTTTTCTGCTTTCCATTTGCTTGGTAAATCTTCCTCCACCCCTTTATTTTGAGCCTCAGTGTGTCTTTGCATGTGAGATGGGTCTCCTGAATACAGCACAACAATGGGTCTTGACTCTTTATCCAATTTGCCAGTCTGTGTCTATTAATTGGGGCATTTAGCCCATTTACATTTAAGGTTAATATTGTTATGTGTGAATTTGATCCTGTCATTATGATACCAGTTATTTTTCCCATTAGTTGATGCAGTTTCTTCATAGCATTGAGGGTCTTTACAATTTGGTATGTTTTTCCAGTGACTGGTACTGGTTGTTCCTTTCCATGTTTAGTGCTTCCTTCAGGAGCTCTTGTAAGGCAGACCTGGGGTGACAAAATCCCTCAGCATTTGCTTTTCTATAAAGTATTTTATTTCTCCTCTTATGAAGCTCAGTTTGGCTGGATATGAAATTCTGGGTTGAAAACTATTTTCTTTAAGAATGTTGAATATTTGCCCCCACTCTCTTCTGACTTATAGGGTTTCTGCAGAGAGATCCACTGTTAGTTTGATGGGCTTCCCTTTGTGGGAAACCTGACCTTTCTTTCTGGCTGCCCTTAACATTTTTTCCTTCATTTCAACCTTGGTGAATCTGAAGATTATGTGTCTTGGGATTACTCTTCTCAAGGCATATCTTTGTGGTTTTCTCTGTATTTCCTGAATTTAATATTGGCCTGTCTTGCTAGGTTGGGAAAGTTCTCCTGGATAACATCCTGAAGAGTGTTTTCCAACTTGGTTCCATTCTCCCTGTCACTTTCAGGTACATTAATCAAATGTAGGTTTCATCTTTTCACACAGTTGATATTTCTTGGAGGCTTTGTTCATTCCTTTTCATTCTTTTTTTCTCTAATCTTGTCTTCACATTTTATTTTATTAAGTTGGTCTTCAATCTCTGATATCCTTTCTCCCACTTGATTGATTTGGCTATTGATAGTTGTGTATGCTTCATGAAGTTCTCATGCTGTTTTTCAGCTCCATCAGGTAATTTATGTTCTTCTCTAAACTGGTTATTCTAGTTAGTATTTCCTGTAATCTTTTATCAAGGTTCGTGGCTTCCTTGGATTGGGTTAGAACACGCTCCTTTAGGTTGAAGGAGCTTGTTATTACCCACCTTCTGAAGCCCACTTCTGTCAATTCGTCACACTCATTCTCCATCCAGTTTTGTTCCTGTGGTGGCGAGGAGTTGTGATCCTTTGGAGGAGAAGAGGCATTCTGGTTTTTGGAATTTTCAGGCTTTTTGCGCTGGTTTTTCCTCCTCTTCATGGATTTATATAACTTTGGTCTTTGATGTTGGTGACTTTTGGATGGAGTTTTTGCATGGTTGTCCTTTTTGTTGACATTGATGCTATTGCTTTCCATTTGTTAGTTTTCCTTCTAACAGTCAGTCCTCTCTTCTGCAGGTCTGTTGGAGTTCTGGAGGTCCACTCCAGACGCTGTTTGCCTGGATATCACCCGTAAAGGCTGCAAAACAGCAAAGATTGCTGCCTGCTCCTTCCTCTGGAAGCTTCATCCCAGAGGGTCACCCACCAAATGGCAGCCAGAACTCTCCTGTGTGAGGTGTCTGTAGACCCCTGCTGGGAGGTGTCTCCCTGTCAGGAGGCACAGAGGTCAAGGACCCACTTAAGGAGGCAGTCTGTCCCTTAGCAGAGCTTGAGCTCTGTTTTGGGAAATCTGCTGCTCTCTTCAGAGCCAGCAGGCAGGAATGTTTAAGTCTGCTGAAGGTATGCCTACAGTCACCACTTCCCCCATGTGCTCTGTCCCAGGGAGATGGAAATTTTAGCTATAAGCTCCTGACTGGGATTGCTGCCTTTCTTTCAGAGACGTCCTGCCCAGAGAGAAGGAATCTAGAGAGGCAGTCTGGCTACAGCCGCTTTGCCGAGCTGCGGTGGGCTTCACCCAGTTCCAACTTTCTTGCCACTTTGTTTACACTACGAGGGGCAAACCACCTACTCAAGCCTCAATAATGGCAGGTTCCCTTCCTCCTACCAAGCCCAAGCATCCCAGGTAGACTTCAGACTGCTGTGCTGGCAGCGAGAATTTCAAGCCAGTGGATCTTAGCTTGCTGGGTTATCTGGGGTTGGGATCCACTGAGCAAGACAACTTGGCTCCCTGGCTTCAGCCCCTTTCCAGGGAGTGAATGGTTCTGTCTTGCTGGCACCACTGGGGTATGAAAAAAAACTCCTTCAGCTAGCGCAGTGTCTGCCTAAGTGGCCACCCTGTTTTTTGCTTGAAACCCAGGGCCCGTGTGGTATAGGCACCTGAGGAACTCTTCTGGTCTGCGGGATGTGAAGACAGTGGGAAAAGTGCAGTATCTGGGCTAGATAGCACTGTTCCTTAGGGCACAGTCCCTCATGGCTTCTCTTGGCTAGGGAAGGGAGTTCCCCAACCCCTTGCACTTACTGGGTGAGGAAACACCCCACCCTGCTTCTGCTCACCCTCCATGGGCTGCACCTACTGTCTAACCAGTCCCAGTGAGATGAACCAGGTACCTCAGTTGGAAATACAGAAACTGCCCACTTTCTGTGTTGATCTCACCTGGAGCTGCAGACAGGAGCTGTTCCTATTTGGCCATCTTGCCCTTACCTCCATTTCTCTATTCTTTAGCTTTGTCATTGTAAATTTCAGCTAATACCTACCTTATAAAATTGTTGTATTGGTTATATGTGATAGTATACATACAGCACCTGAAGTGTAAAAAGATAAAGAGCTCAATTTAGGAACAATAAAAAATAAAAAAAAAAAAGTGTAAGATGGCCAATTAGAAGCAGCTGAAGTCCACAGCAATCACAGAGAGTGAATGAAAGTGGTGAGTGAATTCAGCACCCTCAGCTGAAATATACATGTTCTCACATTGGGACTGACTAGGCAAATAACCCATGGAAAACAAAGAAAAGTGGGGTGGAGGTGACAGTCCACCCAGGAGCAGCACTGAGCCAAAGGAACCCCGACCCCCAGCCAAGGGAAGTGGTGAGTGATTATGCCACTGCACCCCAGAAACTATGCTTCTCCCACAGATCTTTACAACCAGTGAATCCGGAGATCCCACTGGGAGCCCATGCCACCAGGGCTTTGGGTCCAATACACAGAGCTGTGTGGAGGCTCAGCAGAGCAGCCACCTAGGCACACACAGAGACCTGGGAGTTTTACATATTCTGGCCCCAGGATCCCTTGCAAGGTGGGAGACCCAATGTGTACATACCCCTGGGAAGCGGGCTGAATCCAGGGAGCCAAGCACTGTCATTCTGCGGGCCCCACTTCTACGGCACCTCACAAGTTAAGACTCACTGGCTTGGAATTTTAGCCAGCCAATGGCAACAGTATGGAGTCTGCCTGAGACAGGACCAAGTTCTTTGGGGGAGGGGCAGTCACCATGTCTGCAGTTTGGTAGACTCAGCCATTGCAGCCTGCCAGCTTTGAAGAATAAAAATTGTTTGGATGAGGAAGAGTCCCCACAACACAGTGCATCTGCTTTGCCAGATTGTGGCCAGACTGCTTCTTTAAGCTGGACTCTGATCCATTCCCATAGATCTTTGCAGCCTGTGAATCAGGAGATCCCCTTGGGAGGCCATGCCACCAGGGCCTTGGGTCCAATACATAGAGTTGTGTGGAGCCTCAGCAAGTGAGGCTCTGGGTGGGACCTCCCCTCAGGACCTTCAGCCACTCCAGTCAGGGTTCTGTGGACAGAGTGCTGATCTCTCTGGACAGATCTCCCAAGGAGAGGGGTGGCCACTATCTCTGTGGTTTGGTAGACTCAACCATTCCAGCTTGCCAGCTTTGAAGAATACAAATGGTCTGGACAAGGAAGGGTTCCCCCTAACGCAGCACACCTGCTCTATCAAAAAGGAGCCAGATTGCTTTTTTAAGCAAGTCCCCAATCCTGTTCCTCCTGCCTGGGTGAGACCTCACAACAGGGATCTCCAGCCACCTCCTACAGGCACATTTGGGCCAGCAACAAGTTAGTCCCTCTCTGGAATGGAGCTTCCAAAGGATGGAGCAGACTGCCATCTTTGCTATTTTGCAGCCTTCACTGGTGATACCTCCAGGTAAGGGAAAAACTGAGGCAACTAGGGTCTGAAAGAGACCCCAGCAAACTGCAGCAGCCCTATAAAGAGTAGCCTGAAGGTTAAAAGAAAAACAAACAAAGAGAAAACAACAGCAACAACAAAAAGACCCCATAAAAACACCATTCAAAGGGAAGCAACCTCAAAGATTAAATGTAGATAAACCCACAAACACAAGAAATAATCAATTCAAAAATGCTGAAAACTCAAAAAGCCAGAGTCCCTCTTCTCTTCTAAATGACTGCAACACCTCTCCAGAAAAAGCACAGAACTGGGTTGAGGCTGAGATGGCTGAATTGATGGAAATAGGTTTCAGAAGGTGGGTAATAACGAACTTCACTGAGCTAAAGGAGCATGTTGTAACCCAATGCAAAGAAGCTAAGAATCATGATAAAACAATGCAGGAGCTGATAGTCAGAATAGCCAGTTTAAATAGGAACATAACCAACCTGATGGAGCTAAAAAACACAATACAAGAACTTCACAATGCAATTACAAGCATCAATAGCAGAATAAGACCAAGCAGAGGAAAGAATCCCAAAGCTTGAAGACTATCTTTCTAAAATAAGACAGGCAGACAAGAATAGAGAAAAAAGAATGAAAAGGAATGACCAAAACCTCTGAGAACTATGGTATTATATAAAGAGACCAAACCTAAGACTGATTGGAGTACCTGAAAGAGACAATGGAATCAAGTTGGAAAACATACTTCATGATATCATCCAGGAGAACTTCCCCACCTAGCAAGACAGGCCAACACTCAAATTCAGGAAATCCAGAGAACCCCAGTAGGATACTCCATGAGAAGATCAACCCCAAGACAAATAATCATCAGATTCTCCAAGGTCAAAAGGAAAGAAAAAATGTTAAGGGCAGCCAGAGAGAAAGGCCAGGTCACCAACAAAGGGAAACCCATCAGACTAACAGTGGACCTCTCAGTGGAAACTCTGCAAACCAGAAGAGATTGGAGACCAATATTCAACATTCTTAAAGAAAAGAATCTCCAACCCAGAATTTCATATCTGGGCAAACTAAGCTTCATAAGTGAAGGAGAAATAAGATCCTTTTCAGACAAGCACATGGTAAGGGAACTCATCACCACTGGGCCTGCCTTGCAAGAGCTCCTGAAGGAAACAATAAATATGTAAAGAAAAAACCATTACCATCGCTCCAGAAACACACTGAAGTACACAGACCAGTGACACTATGAAGCAACCACATAAACAAGTCTGCAAAATAACCAGTTAGCATCATGATGATGGGATCAAATTCACACATAACAATACTAACCTTAAATGTGAATGAGCTAAATGCCCCAATTAAAAGACACAGAATGGTAATCTGGATAAAGAGCCAAGACCTATTGGTATGCCGTCTTCAGAGACCCATCTCACATGCAAAGACACACATAGGTTCAAAATTAAGGAATGCAGAAAAATTTACCAGGCAAATGGAAAACAGAGAAAAGCAGGGTTTGTAATCCTAGTTTCTGTCAAAATAGACTTCAAGCCAACAAACATCACAAAAGACAAAGAGGGGCATTACATAATGGTAAAGGGTTCAATTCAACAAGAAGAGTTAACTATTCTAAATAAATATGCACCCAATACAGGAGCACTCAGATTCATACAGCAAGTTCTTAGAAACTTACAAAGAGGTTAGACTTAGACTGTCATACAATAATGGCTGGAGAATTTAACGTCCCACTGACAATCTTAGACAGATCATCAAGAGAGAAAATTAACAAAGATATTCATGACCTGAACTCAGCTTTCGATCAAGTGGACCTGATAGATATCTATAGAACTCCCCACCCCGAAACAATAGAATACACATTCTTTTCATCACCACATGGTACTTACTCTAAAATTGATCACACGATCGAAAGTAAAACACTCCTCAGTAAATGCAAAAGGACTGAAATAAAAACAAACAGTATCTCAGACCACAGTGCAATCAAATTAAAACTCCAGATTAAGAAATTTACTCAAAACCACACAACTACATGGAAATTAAACAACCTGCTCCTGAATGACTCTTGGGTAAATCATGAAATTAAGGCAGAAATGAAGAAGTGACTTGAAACCAATGAGAACAAAGAGACAACATACCAGAATCTCTAGGACACAGCTAAAACAGTGTTAACAGAGAAATTTAAAGCACTAAATGCCCACATCAAAAAGCTAGAAAGATCTCAAGGTGACAATCTAACATCTCAAATAAAAGAACTAGAAGGCCAAGAGCAAACAAACTCCAAAGCTAACAGAAGACAAGAAATCATCAAGATCAGAGCTGAACTGAAGGAGATTGAGACACACACACACACACACACACACACACACACACACACACACAAAACCCTTCAAAAAAATCAATGAATCCAGAAGCTGGTTTTTCAAAAAATAAATAAATAGACCACTAGCTAGACTAATAAAGAAAAGAATCAAATAAACACATTCAGGAATGATACGGGGGAATATCACCACTGACCCCACAGAAATGCAATCATCAGAGAATACTATAGACACCTCTATGCACAAAATCTAGAAAATCTAGAAGAAATGGGCAAATTCCTGGACACATACACCCTCCCAAGACTGACTCAGGAAGAAACTGAATCCCTGAATAAACCAATAATGAGTTCTGAAATTGAGGCAGTAATAAATAACCT
This sequence comes from Gorilla gorilla gorilla, assembly GCF_029281585.2. Lineage (NCBI taxonomy): Eukaryota > Metazoa > Chordata > Mammalia > Primates > Hominidae > Gorilla > Gorilla gorilla. Next base: position 41,329,350 of record NC_073235.2, on the reverse strand, counting down.
ACCAACCAAAAAAAAAAAAAAAAAACCCAGCACCAGAGGGATTCACAGCTGAATTCTACCAGAAGTAAAAAGAAGAGCTGGTACATTTCTACTGAAACTATTCCAAAAAATTGAAAAGGAGGGACTCCTCCCTAACTAATTCTGTGAGGTCAGTATCATCCTGATACCAAAAACCTGGCAGAGATACAACAAAAAAGGAAAACTTCAGGCCAATATCCTTGATAAACATCAATGCAAAAATCCTCAATAAAATATTGGCAACTGAATCCAGCCACACATCAAAAAGCTTATCCACCATAATCAAGTTCGCTTCATCCCCAGGATGCAAGGTTAGTTCAACATATGCAGATCAATAAATGTGATTCATCACATAAACAGAACTAAATGCAAAAACCTCGTGATTACCTCAATAGATGCAGAAAAGGCCTTTGATAAAATTCAATATCCCTTCATGTTAAAAACTCCTCAATAAACTGAAGGAACACACCTCAAAATAATAAGAGGTGTATATGACAAACTCACAACCAATATCATACTGAATGGACAAAAGCTGGAAGCATTCCCTTTGAAAAGTGGCAGAAGACTAGGGTGACATCTCTCACCACTCCTATTCAACACAGTATTGGAAGTTCTGGCAAGAGAAAGAAGTACAGGGTACTCAAATAGGAAGAGAGGAAGTCAAATTATCTCTGTTTACAGATGACATAATCTTATATCTAGAAAACCCCATCATATCAGCTTCTTAAACTGATAAGCAACTTCAGCAAAGTCTCAGGATAGAAAATCAATGTGCTAAAATCTCTAGCATTCCTGTACACCAATAACAGGCAAATAGAGAGCCAAATCATGAATGAACTCCCATTTGCAATTGCTACAAAAAGAATAAAATACCTAAGAATACAGCTAACAAGGGAAGTGAAGCATCTCTTCAAGGAGAACTACAAACTGCTGCTCAAAGAAACCAGAGATGACACAAACAAACGGGAAAACATTCCATACTCACGGATAGACAGAATCAATATCATAAAAAAGAGCACACTGCCCAAAGTAATTTATAGATTTAATGCTATTCCCATTAAACTTCCATTGACGTTTGTCACAGAATTAGAAAAAAAACTGTTTTAAAATTCATATGGAACCAAAAAAGAACTTGAGTAGCCAAGACAACCCTAAGCAAAAAGAACAAAGCTGGAAGCATCATGCTACCTGACTTCAAACTATACTACAATGCTATGGTAACCAAAACAGCATGGTAGTGTTACAAGAAAAGACACATAGACCAATGGAACAGAATAGAGAACTCAGAAATAAGACCACACACCTACAACCTCTGAGCTTCGGCAAATCTGACAGAAACAAACCATGGGGAGAGGATTCCTTATTTAACAAATGGTGCTGGGAGAACTGGCTAGCCATGTGTAGAAAATTGAAACTGGACTCTCCTTACACCACATACAAAAATTAACCAAGATGGATTAAAGACTTAAATGTAGGCCAGGTATGGTGCCTTACACCTGTAATCCCAGCACTTTGGGAGGCCGAGGCAGGTGAATCACCTGAGGTCAGGAGTTCAAGATCAGCCTGGCCAACATGGTGAAACCTTGTCTCTACTAAAAATACAAAAATTAGCTGGGCATGGTGGCACACACCTGTAATCCCAGCTACTTGGGAGCTACGGCAGGAGAATCGCTTGAACCTGGGAGGCAGAGGTTGCAGTGAGCCAGTATTGCCCTACTGCCCTCCAGCTTGGGCAACAGAGTGAGACTCTACCTCAAAAAAAGAAAAAAAGGAATACTTAAATTTAAAACCCAAATCTATAAAAACCCTGTAAGAAAATCTAGGTAATACCATTCAGGAACTAGGTATAGGCAAAAATTTCATGATGAAAATGCCAAAAGCAATTGCAACAAAAGCAAAAATTGATCTAATTAAACTAAAGAGCATCTGCACAGCAAAAGAAACTATTATCAGAGTGAACAGACAACCTACAGAATGAGAGAAAATTTTTACAATCTATTCATCTGTCAAAGGTCTAATATTCAGAGTCTGCAAGGAACTTAAACAAATTTACAAGAAGAAAACAAACATTAAACATTGCCTAGTAAAAAGTGGCCAAAGGACATGAACAGACACTTCTCAAAAGAAGACATACATGCAGCCAACAAACATATACAAAAAACCTCAACATCACTGCTCATTAAAGAAATATAAATCAAAACCAAAATAAGATACCATCTCACACCAGTCAGGATGGCTTTTATCAAAGTCAAAAAAACAGCAGATGCTGGCAAGGTTGTGGAAAAAAAGGAATGCATTTACACTTTTGGTGGGAGTTTAAATTAGTTCAACCATTGTGGAAGACAGCATGGTGATTTCTCAAAGACGTAGGGGCAGAAATATCATTTGACCCAGCAATTCCATTACTCTTTATATGCCCAAAGGATTATAAATTGTTCTGTTATAAAGATGCATGCACACATATGTTCACTGCAGTACTACTCACAATAGCCAAGACATGGAATCAACACAAATGCCCGTCAATGGTAGACTGGATAAAGAAAATGCAGTGCATATACGCCATGGTATACTATTCAGCCATAATAAGGGACAAGATCATATCCTTTGCAAGGGCATGGATGGATCTGGAAGCCATTATCTTCAGCAAACTAATGCAGGAACAGAAAACTAAACACTGTGTGTTCCTACTTACAAGTGAGAGCTGAATGATGAGAACACATGGATACATGAAAGGGAACAACACACACTGGGGCCTGCCCGGGCTGGGAGTGGAGGGAGAGCAAGTATCAGGAAGAGTAGCCAATGGATGCTAGGCTTAATATCTAGGTGATGGGTTGATAGGTGCAGCAAACCACCATGGCACAGGTTTACCTATGTAACAAACCTGCACATCCTGCACATGTACCTCTGTACTTAAAATAAAAGTTGAAGAAAAAAATTTAAAACAAAAACGAAAATAAGTGCAAGTAAAATTCCTACTTCCACCTACAAACATAACTTTAAAAAATATTCCACTGCCAAAACAGAATGGTTTAAAATGATAGTTGAATATTTTAATTTATGGTCTTTCTCATTTCAATCAAAATGTTTACATCTATCATTATTCAATAATATACAGAAAACTGAATAAGTTAAATAATTATACAGTCCCGGAATCAGGATATCCAATTTCAAAAATTACAATCTGAAATAGAATACAACCTGAAGTAAGTATGACCTGGCAAAAATAACACCAAATGACTGAATAAGCAATTTAGAATAATTGAGTTAAAGGCATAAGTTGCATTTTAATAACTTTAGAAATTAAGATAGGGCATTTTATTTTCTGGTATATTGTTAAATCTATACGCCTGCATTAAGTTCCTGTTAAGTACAGCCTTATAATCTAGATTTTCACCTAAGTTAATGTTGACATATTGGGCTTTTCTCTTCATTACCTCCCAATGATCAATATTGATCTTATGTCCTTGGCTTTTCCCTTACAGCTATTTGTCCTAAATGGGACAACTGCTCATTTTGCTACAGTAAGTAAGATCCCTCTGCTCTTTGACTGTGTCTCCCATCTCACTTGGCATAGTCTCTCAGTGTCTCACTGTTTCGTGTTTTCTCCTGATATGTTCCTTTCTGCAAATCTGATTAAAGCATAATATATTCTTCTGGGTAAATTACAAGATTCTTAAAAAAGAAAAACTCCTGGGGAAAGAATATGATTCGGTTAGCATAAATTGGATGAGTTTACCTTATGCTGAATATTGTTTACCTGTTTATTTTCAAGTATTTTGACCAATACTATCAATTGGCATGTAGATTCTACCTAGTATTAAGTGCAAAATAACTATAAAGGATCTTTTTAACTTCTTATTTTCCTTTATGTACACATGAAGACACAGGATTATTGATTGAATCTATATAGCTAAGCTCATTTGAAATTAGTAACATTTTTATCCATTCACATTGCTCAGCAAAGTGCAAATTAGATTTAAGCTATTTATAGTCAACCATTTCAAGGAAGGACAAGCAGGAACCTGCCTACCCATTATATTTCACTTATATTACAACTTGTGTGATTTCTGACCAAGTGATCCCCCAATCTCAAAGGCAATGAGCGATGTCTGGAAGTGATATTGTCCAAGAAGGCAGGTCCCAAGTGTGCTAAAACCTATGGCATATATTCAGCCCCCAAAGAGCTATGGCAATTTGCCTGTTCACCTTTTATGAGGCAATGCCACATTTGGCCAGTAGATAGCACCCAAGATATTCCAATAAATATAGTGAAAAAAATCTCAGCGTGATTATTACTTTGCCAGGGAAATACCAGACAAGTTCATTTTTGATCAGCTGAGGAAGAAAATAGAAGTCCCCAGTGATTAGAAATTGGGATTCTTTTTTAACCAAATCCTAGTAGCCTCTTAATGTAAACCTGTACTTTATCAGAGTAGGAAAATTAGCTGACTTGTTTCCTAACACAACTTCTGTTTGAATGTGGGAAGGTACCACACATTTGACACAGATTTAAATAACACATGAAAGCAGCACTTGAACAGTAATGCTGAGGTCCGGAGAGACCACGAAGAACACCGTACCATTGCATTTCACAAAAACAATGAAGAAGACTCAAAAGGCAACACTGTGCAGAACTCATTGATCCTGCTAAAGGGCACAGTGAAAAAGTCACATGCATTTCAGAATGCAATGTTTAAATTACTAAGAACCTGGCTATAAACAAGCAAACTAAAATAAATCATAATTACCTAAAGCTGGTGGATAGTGCCTTGGTGTTTTTAAACTTGCTGGTTTAACATAGCTGCTGCTTATGTTTTGACAAGTGGTGACATCCTTGTTGCATAGGGAGCAACTTCATGTTCCTTTGGCGGTAAGAATAGTAAAGAGAGCTGCATATGTGATACTTGAACCATCATCCACATATTACAACTTCAGTTCATCTGCTACAGCAAGTATGGCTCTACATTTAATAAGGTGATGAGTGTTAAGGAACCAGGCAAGTACAGAAATGTGGGATAAGACGTTAGAAGATGAGAGTCATTCAGTTAGAGACCTAGCAAAGAAAAACTATAGGCACCTGAACCAGGAAAGACCATGTCAAGTGGTGATGAAGGTTCAGGCTCTTATACAAATTAGTTTCTAGGAGTTAGGTTTTTGTTCTCTGCTCTCCAGGGTCTAACATCAAGCCTTCTCCAGCTGCCACACTCAGCCCACTTTAAGGGAATTACACACAAACTCAGAATGGCTGGCCCAGTATCCTGCTCAAGAATTTTAAAATTTGGTTTAAATTGCCTAAAACTACCTTCAGCCACTGAACTTCCTATTCACATAGGCTATTAAATTTCCTCTGTTGTAGTTGTTTGACTTGTTTGAGCTGTGTTTGGGCACTTGCAACCAACAGTGCTTTATTCATTCATGATGAGAAGTTGTGGGGGTTCGAGGGGCAATGGCATTTACTCCAATCTCTTTTCATCCCAGGTCTCTGTCTTCCCCCTCTTAGGAACTCTAAGTATTCTCAAATTGGGAAATTTGCATTTGGTTAACTAAGATGATATTTTGTAAATGTGTGTCCCCCTCATTGTTCTTTCATAATCATCTTGGTACAGGAAATAGGCACCTCAGAGCTCCGGGCTACCCCACAGAGTAAGCTTACCATAGTCCAAAGAGGCACTAATCCTGGGGCCTAATCTTGATCTGCCACAATCTGGCTGTGTGACTTTGGGGATATCACTTTCTCTCTCTGGGCCTCAGTTTATTCATCTACAAACTGAGGAGGTTAAACAAGATGTTCCAATTCTAACCTTCCATGGTTCTGTTCCCCTGCCTTCGCTCCATATATGAAGCAACATTTGAGGCAGGTTAAATAATTCCTTTGTAATGAAAGCTGTCATATTTGATGTACAAGTAGACAAGGTGATTATTCAGTTAAATAATCATGCATCTGTGGACAATGCATGGGAATACACATGGAACGATAATGACAGGTTTATTTCTATCTACCCATGGAAAGATAATGACAGGTTTATCAGTCATTTACCAAATCATTCTGATTTGATAGAGATGCAATAATGGCACCCAGGAAGAAGCTCTTTGCTGCCTTGTCAGTCTTGAGTGATGTACTCTTGGCCCAGGTGCCCTTTCATCACAGGGCCTGCTGGGATCCTGCCTGCCTCCCTTCCCCTCTAGCCTCTCCTCTTGACTACTGATAGTTGCATCAACTACCAACACACTCCTGTTACCTCCTTCCAGCATCCAAGTGAAGAGATAATGAAGAGGTAGTGTTGCAGCCACCAAAGGTTGGGAGAAAAGCACTTTAACTACAGATCAGTTAATTGTGTTTAAACCTGGAACAAATGATAAACTTATGCAATAAAACTTCATAAATCCTCCAATCGTGCTAAATATTTACAAAGAAAATGTCCAGTTGTTGCCTGAGAAGGTCCTACAGAATCAAGAAAGTAAATAGGTCCTAATGATAGTTGGTTAAAGCCTCAGTGTATTCCAACAATTAGGGCTATAATTCTGTAGAGGATGGAAGAAAGGCAGGAAGGAAGGGAAGGATAGAGGGAGGGTGGAGAAAAGAAACACAAGTTCCTGGTAGAGCAGTAGGGCCCAAACATGGCTGTATGTTGAAATATCCTGGGTGAAAAATATCAATGTTCAAGCCCACCCTCAGTGATGTTTGAAGTTCCGTGTGATTCTATTATGCAATCGGTGTTGAGATTCAATACAATACAGCATCACATTTCATTAAATAAGCGACTCAATCACTAAAGAAAGAGTGGCCACTCAAAGGGATTTTATAACAGTTGTTAAGAATTGTTACCAAAAACCCCACCAGCTTCCTATTGCAGAGGTCTGAGAAGCTGGAAGCCTTCCTGAGAATTTCCCCTATCCTTGGGGTAAATGCCACCATGTTCTGGAATCCTGAGTCTGAGGGCTGCACAGTAGCCTCACGCCATATCATTCCCTTTCCCTCATACCCTTTTAAAATTACTGCCAGATCAGTGCTTCAGGCTCCTTATAGTCAAACCTGTTTTCCTGATTATAAGGTAGACCCTGAGGGTTTTAGCATTCATAGATCATTGTCACATTTATTATTAGCTAGAGGTTCATTTGTTGACTACATCAAAACTTTTATAACTGCTGGCCAATTGGAAAATACCTGAGGCAGAGTAATGAACTGGAACAGGCAGTGCACTGAGAATCTCAGGCCTTTGAATCAATTTACGGATCCGTCCAAGCATCTCTAGGTGATTTGATGCAAGTCACAGAACTTTTCAGGCCTGTTTTCTTAACTGTAAAGTGAGAAAGTTGAACACTATCTAATATTCACTTGAAACTCTGAAATGCATACTATTTCCTTCTCCACTTTCTGATAATGATACTAATGAACAGTACAGGATGAGAAAGTTAAGTACAGAGGGAAAGCACTGGAAAAAACTAATGGTCTGGATGAGCCATAAGTTGACAAATTTGATCTCAAAGCATTGAACATAACCCCAGATATGTTCTTTGCTTTTAAAAGACTACAATTGGATCACGTAGCAGTAAAATTTGGTAGGTCCCACTTTCTACTACGGGTTTGTATGAGAAAAAAAAAAAAAACATTCTTTTTCCCCTCACACTGTGAAGACTACCTTTCAAAATGAGAAAGCACTGATCTGATTCTCTAGTTGTTAAATAGACTGGAAAAGAGAAAAAGCGGTGATAAAAAAAAAAACATTCCTCTACTATGCTAGAAAAGTTTAAAAATATTCAAACCCCAAGTTCAGTTCCTGTTCACAGTTCACTCTTCACTGTTGCCCTTGTACCCACATCTCCCTATTCCTCTATTCCTTTCTTTCCAACTACCATGACCATCTCCTCATTCTACCTCTATATCTTCATGCCTCTTCATGCATGACTTGTCTACTCCAAAAAAGGTTTACGACTCCATGATTTCCTGCAGATTACGTCTAAACTGTTTAGCTTGGCATTCCCAGATCTCTACAGTGCAGCCCATAACCTAACTTTCTTCTCACTTTTCCTCAACATATTTTCTCCAGTCACAGTCTGGGCTGCTTTTTGTTCATCCCTCAATTATGCCCTATAAAAACCCTCCACTCTGCCTTTGCTCATTCTGTTTCTCCTATACAGAATGATCTCCTCCATTTTTTCCCATGTAGACTAATCTTGGCCATTCTTGGAAGCTGAGCAAACTCACGTTTCACCTCTTCCAAGAAGCATTCGTGCTGGCCTACAATGATCTTTCCTTTCTCCAGCTGTACTAAACAGCACTTATATTTTGCTGTATTGTCTACTGTGTTTTGTTTATTGCATATTTCTCAGACTGCATGCTGCTGGAGGACAATGTCTTAAATACTTCTGTTTTTCTGCCTCTCTTCATCCTTTTCTTCTCCCTCTCTCCCTTTCTTCTTTCCATTCTTTCTTTCTGTTTACTGTAGTCTGTACAGCAAAATTTGGGAGGAATCCAGAAAGATCAGTAGTTATTTTATAAATAAACACAGTAATGCCAGACTTAGGTTAGTGGGGCTGTTAGGCTTCTCTTTCACCTGGCCTGATCACTGGGGCACGAAAGTTCGCTAGTGTTTTTTAGCTTTTAACTTGGAATTCAACATCCCTCAGCATGTTTCTTTGTAAGAATACCTAGTGTTACTAGGGCACATGTCTGAGTTTAAGTTCCACTTTTAAACTTTAGGTAGTTTCTCAAAAGAACAAAAATGATCTAAGAAATATGAACAAATTGAAGGAAAAAAGTGAACTATTCCAGTAATTAAACAACTTTGTTATTTATTTCAATAATGTGTTAAATCATGCCCTCCTCATTTACAAAGCCTGTGATAGCAGAATGGCAAACTACCAGAGTACCAAATGGAGACAGGACCTCACCTTCTGGCTCTATAGATGAGTCAGCTCAGCTCAGGCAGAGACACCAAGTCTAAATGAGGTAGTGCCTCTTGCAAAGCGGTTAGCCTCTCTCCTCTTCCAGCTGTACCTCTTCAGAAAGGGGTTCCTCTGTTTCTGCAAAACCCTTCTTATTATGTCCATTTTGTTTCGAAAACGTTGTCTGTAAATAAGATGCAGCCCTATCCAGGGACGAAAAGTTGGGCAAGATCAACCAATAGAGATCCTTCCAGTTTTTGAAATCCTCTTATTTGTGCTTTTGGGACAGAATAATTTACTAGAACTGGTAGAACAGGGCTCTAAGCCTTGGTAAAGAGGGAATTTTTGTAGGGATGAGGAGTGGAATGGGTGAGATATAGATTTGGATATGCAAATAGTGGTTTTGTTTTTGAGTCTGTTGCAAGGCAAAAGGAGAGTCTGAGATCAAGCAGAAATGGGATGCAGCTGGTGCATCCTTTACCATGGAACCCCCAGTCAGGCTTAGCAAGGGTTTAGGGAGGATGCATGCCCCTTGCTTGCCACTCTCCCTCCCTACAGGAAATGGAGTTGTACTGGAAAGATACCCTACCTGCAGGCTCAAGGACAACACACTCTCAAATTCACACTGGGATCCCAGAACACTCTGGAATAACCTCCCTCCCCATCTGCACAATCTTGGCACACTCAGTGAAAGGAATAGTAGGATTTTGCCCTAGTCAAAGCAATCCTCCTGCCTTTGAAACCTAGGACCAAGGCTGCTCTGCTTCAACCGCTAAGATTTAACAACCCTCCTTCATTTCTATTTTGGGGTGGGGGTGGTAAGCAGAGGAGAAGGAAACTTTTTTTTTTTTGTCCAAAAATTACAACTTAATCTGTGCTTTTTGTTGGGTTTATTTTTTAAAGCCTAGAAATCAATTGCAATTCTACTCCCTTGCTTCAACATGGTTTTCTTCTCTAAGAGCTTTGCGTTTCTAGATGTAAGAAGCATTCTCGCCTTGGGTATTCTGTCGGAGCAACTGCCTAAAGTCTCATCCTTGGAGAAGTGAATGTATCTCTCTGGACCTTAGGTTTCCCACCTGTTCAATAAAGGAGTGACGAATGACGCCCAAACTCTGATCTACCGTAAAAACAGTGCAGGTCTGTGAGCCCCATTGCCTTTGATTTTTCCACTCGAGTGTCCAGCACAAAGATAGTAAAAGGTTAAGGATCTCTCCAATGGCGAGTTGTTAACACGGAGGTCGAGGCTCACAGGCATCAGGTTTGCACCTTCGCCCGGCCTCAAAGATACCCCTCTCCAATATTTCTGAAGTCAGAGGCTGTGGTGGGGTATCCTGCCTTTATTCTGCTTCTCCAAAGCCCGGGCAGAAGGTCTGGGAGCAACTTTGTCTGTCTTCAGGACACCTAGCTGTCTATACTATCCCCAAACCGGAGTAAACCAGACATCACCTAGCTCCGTTTCTCACAGCTCTGCTCCTGGTCCCTCGAGGTCCCCATTACTCCCCAACCCCAGAAATCCTTCCAGCCGCACCAGGCGCACTTTGTACCCCTTACCCGCGGCTCTGCGAGCTTGGCGCTGCGGCAGAGTAGGGCACTCTCCCAGGGCGTCCTGGGCTCCAGCCTCACCTCCCCGCCCCAGCCTTTTCCGTTCGCAGCCCCCACGCCCCGCCCCAGGACTCTGCAATCGCCTTCCCCTCCTAAACTCTCTGGGCGCTCTCCAGGCGGGCGCACTCCTTCTTGCAGCCACCCAGGGAGAACCTTTTCTTCCCCTCATCCCCAATCTCCCCAGCCAAAGCGAGAGCCAGTCAGTGGGCAGGGCGCTTGGCACAGTGGAGCCTCTCGGACCGGCCTTCTGCTGGGCGGGGGTGGGAGGAGGCACCCGGCCTCTCGGGGCTCTGGGGCACCGGCTGTCCAGGCGTGCTCAGCTCGGCCAGGCATCCGCCCGGCGGGATCGGATCTGGAGAACAGCATCGCACTGAACCCATCACCTAAGCACCCGAGCCGCCGCCTCCCTCCCGCAGGCGCCCCCCACGCTCACCCCGAGCCCGGCTAAGCGGGAGAGTCCAAGGCGCGACTGAAGCCCCCCGCCGCGTGCCGGAGCTCGAGCGGCCCCGCACGCTCTTTGCCGGCCCCCTCCGAGGAGGGGTGCGCGGGGGGCCGGGAGAGGCACCTCCGGTCCGCCCACCCTCCCCCTTCCCTGCCCGCCCACCCGGCCAGAGCTGCGCGGCACGGCGCAGCGCTCGGATTCCGGGAGGGAAGCTCTGCGCTGTGTCCCTGGCGTCCTCAGTCCTGCCCCGCGAAGTGGAGATGCGCGAGAGGCAGGCGAGGGCGCGCAGCTCGTGAAAAGCCGTGCCAGCCGGCACCATGCGCCTGCGGCCTCTGCCCCTCGTGGTGGTCCCCGGCTTGCTGCAGCTGGTGAGTGCCCGGCCCGCGCGCCGCCCCACACGCCAGGGACGCGTTTCGGCGGGAAAACCGCGCAGGCGGCTGACTTGGAGCCCAGCCTGGGCCTGCTTGGGAAGTGGGGTTGGGGCCGCGCGGAGGGCAAGGAGTTTTGAGTTGCCTTAGAGGTCGAAAGGGAAGAATTGAAGAACGGAATAGACGGGATCTACAGGCGACTGAGGGGCTTAGCACGGGTTGGGACTTGAGCGCTGGGGTAAAGTAGGCAGAAGGTGGGCGGGAAGTAGGTCCGGGAGAAGGAAGCGGTTTATTGATAAGCGGTCAAGGAGAGGATGGAAAGTAAATTGATAGGATGAGAAGGGGCAGAAAGACCTTCCTCCAGTTCACAGTTTGAGAGGCTTGGTGGTGTTTATTTTTCACGTGGTGTTTTGCCCAGATGCACACAGACACTTCTCCCAAAGCACAGCATAGTGCATGCATCCTCGTTCACAGAGCCAGGTAGTGGCGCCTTGCTGGGGGAAAACTTAGGCAAAATACGGATTTGGGGGACAGCTTGGATTTCTCTTCGTTTTCCGTCTGGCGCTAGGGACTGGGATGGGGCTTTCTGCCAGCTGGGGACACAAGATATAACTTTCATGCCCAGCTCCGCACAGGAGCCCCCTCTCGGGCATCTCGAACCTGTCTTTTCAGGGAGACCTCTCCCGCCTGGTCTGGGTGGCTCGGAGGCGCTGAGGAATGAGAAACGTATTAAAATGTGGTTTGGGGTTCGCGTTGTCACTCTCTTCTCTCTTCCCGCGAGGCGCCACGCTCTCCTCCTCCTGATATACGCCTATGTTCTATATGCATGGCTAATTATAGTTAAGGGAAAACCAAAGTAAGACCTTCAAGAAGAAACTTTTAAAGTAAAATTACAGAAGGGGAGTGCTTTGGCTGGGTCAGCATCTGTGATGGATTTCTTCTGGTCACTTAGCTCTTGCCTTGTTAGGGTGCTATTAAGAGGGCTTTCTCCTGATGCCATAGTTTCTTTGGTCCTCATACTTAAGACTTTGCCCAAGCACTTAGAAGATGACAGTCTCTTCTCTCTCGCTCGCTCTCTCTCTCGTTCTCTTTGTCTCTTTCTTTTCCTATTAGGGGGAAAATCAAGTAACTTTGAAAGTTTATGATATGTATGATATTGTTAAGGCGGAGGCACTTTGCAAGTTCTGAGGGTGGAAGGAACTCTAAAAGGTGGAGAGACCTCTGAGATGCCCGTGGTCCATGCTTGTTACTGTGGAGATTAGCTTCACCTGCACAGCGTTAACTCAGAAACTCTTCAATGGCATCAAGAAGAAAATGCAGTGATATGCCCAAATATCCTTGAATGAGCCATCACTTACTGGCTATCTACAATACTCCATGTTAAAATACATTTTACATCTTAGGCATTATAAATCCAAAATATATGCCACATTAATCTTTAGTATCCCTTGCTTTAAAATTTTTTAGTCTGGATTCTAATAAAAAGTGATCTAACAAAGCAGCATTTGCATGGTGTGTGTAAGGAAAAGCCTGGGGAAATCAGGTGTTTATGTGGGGTCTTCAGAATATCTTCACGAATCTTAGTTCATTAATTTTGCATTTAATAAATATGAACTGTGTATCTGCTCCGTAAGCAGTGTGATAGGCTCTTAAAGATGAGAAAATATATTTGGGCACGTGTCGGGGAAAAGTTCTGCTCCCAGCTACTATATTGGAAATGTTAGATATTTTTTTTTCCACACCACCATAGTCAGTAAGGAATAGGAAATACATCTTGAAGGTATTATATGCTCTCCTTAAGAGCTAGATTCTAATATTACAGCATGGACTGATTGATTCGCTTTTAAAAAAGCTTATGTCAAATTCTAATCCATTTTGGGATTGTGCTTCGGTTGTAATGTTTTTCTCCTGGAGCACTTTATCATGGTAAGTGAGGTAGGGAGCTGCAGCCCTGTTGATAAGCACACATTCCTTACGCTGCCATCCCTTCGGACAATAAAAGGCTGTTTACATTCTCCACATTCTTAGAGCTGTTGCCAGCCTTATAACACAAGGGGGTTAGAATGTGAAAGGAAAACAGAGTGGCTGAGCATATCTAAATTGAAATATTCCCCAATCCCAGCATATGCCCTACTCCAGTAGGTGTCAAAAAGGACAGATCATGATTTGCTCATTTGGATGGCTCATAGTTTTGTTCTACCTTTTTCAGCTGATATTGAACTTCTTTGTTAAATCCTAACAGCAAGGGGATAAAATGTTTTCTAGATATGAAACTAGTCTTTTACTTTTCTAGGAACCATATGTACTAAAAAAATCTGCCCTTTGCTGACATAAGGCTTTTTTTTGTTTGTTTGTTTTTTAATTTTTTGGTGAGGGAGGAGTGAAGTTACCTTATTGTCGAAATTGGATTTTACTTTTCTATCTGCACTGCCAGCCTGAAGAACATACTTTTAAAAAATATTAAATATTTTAAAAGAATAATAGATTCATTTGGGCATATTGAACATTTAGTGATATGAAAATTACCTGTTTGTTTCTGAAAGCAGTCACAGGGAATTGAGCCCGAATAAGTCACTAACTATGGTTATATATAACATATATAATATACACGTATATATAATACAGTCACAATAACTAGAATTTTTTTACCTGTTTATGTGATATTTAAAACTTCTAAGAAAACAGTAAGCGGAATTGATAAATACTGCAAGTAGCCTAGGAAGAATGTATGTCTCTTACCTGTCCTTGCCCATTTTCCTGGCCTGTGTATAGTGCTTTTAACAGACAGGTTGCTATAGCTAATTAATGGGATTACTATTTGCAAGATTTAAATATCCATCTTGAACATATTCCTTTTTTAAAAATTCTTATTCAGCAACATACTCTTATAAAGAATATTAAGAGCATGTTATATCTTTTCTGCCACTAATGAAGAAAAAAATTAGCATTTGAAATGCATATTATATCAAAATGAGTGTTGCTTCATCATGATACAAGGTAAAGACTTCACCAGATGTCAACTGTTTACAGATTTGCATGATGATTTGTAACTGGTAATAAGTGTGATTTTTTGCCTTTAAGTAAAAAGAAGATTATAAAAAGAATAAATTTTAATTTAAATGAATGATTAGCTAACGTTTAAGATAAAATTTAGGGCTGATTTAAAAAATCAGTTTCTTACACATTTTAACTTGTTTTACTGTGATACAATGCTGAGTTTACAAAATAAAATATTAGTTAAAAGCAATGTAAGTTGGCAAATTTTTAGAATCCTATAAAATCGATCCTTGTGATGAAAGATGGTAAAATTTTAGGTTCATCTTTTTAGTATCACATAATTTATTAAGGGTACTTACATTAAAACTAATAATTTTAATATTTGTTTAGTCTGATGATTCTGTTTATTTCTTCTTCTGTACTTACAAGAATTGATAACTCTTTACTATCTTCCATTCAAAAATGACAACTTTCCTCATACAGCCTTGATCAATAAACATCAAAATAGTATTTTCCAGTGCTGGATGAATAGTCCTCTGTTGGCTATATGACAATGTGGAGGAAAAAAAAAACACCACTATATCATTGTTATGACTTAGAGTTGGCCGTGCATTAAAATGAACTCCTCATTATAAGCATCATTATTTTACACACTTTAAAAAATGAAAATTAAGATTAGACAATTAAATCTTTGGTTCCAGTCACCCACCTCCCAGTACAAGTTGTATTCCCTTGGTTTATTCTGGTATTATGTTATCTGGTCCAGTTTTAAATGCCTTCCATACAGAAAACTGACTGCTTGGGAAATTATTTTATTGTTTAGTTTCCGAAGGGAAAAGAAAAGCTTTCTTAATCTTTGTTCTGTATTTTTTTGTAATTTTTTCTTTTTTATGGTTTTTGATTAATAATTGTAATGCTAAATAAGGCAGAAAGCTTTTTGGAAAAATATTTTAGAGGTTTACATTATCAGCTTAAAATGTGTAGTTCTTGCCAATCAAATGTATTAAGAAATGTTGGTTTATATAAGACACCACCCACCTTTTATCTATTAAAGAGCTAATCAATACATCTTGAATGATTTAGTCGTTTAGTGGTAGCAATCAAAGATGAATATAAATGTGTCACAGGTTTGTGATTTTGTAAAAGCTCTAGACTGTCTGTTACCGTTTACATATTCTGTGGACTCTTTTACCTGAAGCTTTACTGGGAAAGATTTGAAAAAAGAATTATAGCTGCACACTCAAGTGCTTACAGTTAAGGCTGTGTCAGCGTTTCTGTAAAGAATCTCATTTCTATCTTAGCCATAAGCATTATTGCTGGTTAGAAGCTGGCATTTAATATCTTGATTTGGAAGTAAATTATTTCAAAACGGCTTTAAAAAATTGGTCCAAATGATTTTGAGTGCTCCCCATATGAGGTTACTCTCTAGGTATCCTTATAGTATGCAGGATGGTGATTTAACAAACTAATTTCTATATTATTGACTTTGTAACTAAATTAGCAGGCACAATCCTATGGTTTTGACTTCCACAATGGTTATAATTTAAGTTGGGATATGTTTAAATGATTTTAGATAACCTTTTCCCAGTTAACATATATATTGTACTGCCGTAAGATTTTCTAACATTATTTCGTCGTAAGTATTTTTAATTATGCCAAAATCAGGTGCCCTTTTATAAGTCTTTGTTTACTAATGCATTTTTTATTAGCTGTGATTTGATTAATGGTATTGATGACAACTCTATTCTTTATTTCAAAATCCTGCTAAATAAAAAAGGAATCTAAAGCAATTTACAGTATAAGTTGTGGTATAGATTTTCATATTAAAGAAAGAATTTTAAGATGTGATTGACTGAAAACTTCTATTTTATGTTATTTTTAACTTATGAAAATCTAGATTAAAACTCTCAAGCAAGTGTTTGGTTCATTATGCTGTAAGATTGGTATATAATAAGGAATTATCTTTCCTTATAGAATTACCATTAAAAATGAAATTTCCATTATTTAAACCCAAATGCTGTAGGAAATACCTTTCTTTTTCCTAGTCAGATCATTCACAAAGATCAAATAGTTGTATCTAAAATTGCCATTCTTGTGCTCACTTCAGTAGCACGTATACTAAATTGCCATTCTAGTTAATTTTTCCTTTCTTAAATGGTAAGAGAAATGAGACATTTTATAAACTTAAACTATAATGATAATAACGCTGACTTAGATTTCCATGCACTTACATAATTTTAAGTTTCTTTCACACAATTATCACATTCTATTCTCCCAGTAAGACTAGAAGATAGAGAAGGATATTTTAAATGTTTCCATTCATGTTTTGGAAAGAACAATGAATTTCATGTCAAAAGACTTGGAGTCTATTTCTGAATCAGTCGAACATTCAACAAATATTTGTTCATTATCTGTTTTGATCCAGACTTTACACTGAGACTACAGCAAGCAGTGAGAACATAGCAGTCAACAAAATAGAGTTGGTCCAAGGGTGTGAGTGTGTGTGTATGTGTGCACGTGTGCACCTGTGAGTGTGTATGTGTCTTGGGCAGTTTGTTTAACAGCCTGAGAACTTTCATCTATAAAATGAAGTCATTAATGACAAAGTAGATAAAAATTTGTTTTTAACATCTCTCCTTTTTTAATATATTGTAACAGGGGTTCTGAATTTTTCTTCATATGATTTACATCTTTAGTTACTGTACATATATGTTACATATAAATGTAATTGTTTTAAATATAAATTTCACATGTATTTTATGCTGTTAACCACATCACAAGTGATGTATATACTTAGAAGTAGATTTAAAACACTACAAGATGGATTACTAGATCTGTCCTTACGGAAAAGGAAAATTTAGTAAAACCAGGCAGAGAATTGATGAGCACTTATTTAACATATAATCAGCAAAATCAATAAAAAGTTAAATTAAAATGGTGCATTCAGAGATTTTCTTCCCCCATACCATTTTAAATTGTAAACTAACATCTAGTCATTGCATCAATTTAAATAAACGGAAAATTGACTCTCAGTTAAATTCTAATTATTAAGATAAACAACATTACAGATTAATACTGTTCTTCATCCAGAAAACTAGCAAGTGACTTTTGTGTGCCTGAATAGAATATAGTCTGTTTAAATCAGAAATACTTTTAACTAACTGCAATGGTTTCAGGAGTTCACATGTAAATGTTACAAAATTTTAAAAATAAAACAAACAAAAAACTGGCATGTGAGACCTACCAAAGATGGAGAAAATTGCCAGTGGTCGTAACCTTAGGAGAAAATCCAAGTGAAACAGAAAGACTAACTAGTCCTGGGATTCAATCCAACTGTAAACACGTAAATGTCTCTACAAATGAAACTTGACTTTGAGATATTGATGCTTTTTTGCCACATAAAGTGATTCTAAGGTCATTAAAAACAAAATTTACATAAATTGTGTAAGTCTTTTCATGCAAGAATATGCAAGATTATGATTTTCAAGCTTTATCATATATAATGATAATTTTTAAATCTTATCAATTTAAGTTATATAGCAGGTATATTTATTCACCCAAAACAGTAATTTAAGAAATAATGTAGATTATTCAAAGGGAAAGAACACATATGTAGTATGGCTGTTAAAAACACATGTGATTTCTATTCCCAAATTCCATTCCTCATTTGTGTGTGTAGAGAGCTACTGAAAGTGGTTGATTAGTATGAAAATCTGTATGATCTTTTCAATGGATAATGCATACAATAAATGACTAGGGACCGTAAAGCATCATTTAACATTTTGTAGTAATGATAACAGGAATATGTATTAATGAAGTTTTGCACTTGGATAGTTCAAACAGGAGACGATTGGGATTGGCTTGAGGAATATGGCTATGGAAATGGAAAAAAAGATGAAGTTTTCAAAAGCGTGTTTTCCGTAGTCTCGAATTTACCTGTTGCTCCTGTGTTGCTGACTCTCCAGCTTGTATCTCAGTTCCTACCCTGTTGCTCAGGCTCCAAGCCGGTGTCTCCATAATTTACTGTTCTGTTTCACTTGGATGTTTTACTGTTAACTCACACTCAACATGTGCAAGGCCACACACATCTGTGCTGAACAAGTGCCTTCCAACATTCATGGATTTGGATCTTGAAGTCACCACCATCCCATTTTTAATGTTTGGATCCTTTGTGCTAAGACAAGTGACAGGATGTAAAGCACTACATGGTTTGCAAAATTATTTCATGGTTAATCTGTGCATCAGCTCTGAAAAGTAAGTAGAATGATAGTTATTGCATCCATTTTACAGGTGAAGCAACAAAAGCACACCACAGGTTTCAGAGACAGACTGTAGACTGCACAGATTGTAAACTCGAATCATCCACTTTGATGATGAGTGCTGTCTTTCTAGGTACTCATCACTGACACCCAGAATGATGGACTTGAGGGACATTTCTAGGAAACATCCCGCTCTGCTCAGTGACCACTGAGCTAGAAACCTTAACTCATTCATCTTAGCTTTGCCATAAAGTCAAACAAGTTGAATAGAACAAATGAATTCTTGGGGCATTTCTTTAATCTGGAGTTCTATTTAGAATTTAACCTCATGGGCCGGGCGCGGTGGCTCACCCCTGTAGTCCCAGCACTTTGAGAGGTTGAGGTGGGGAGATCACCTGAGGTCGGGAGTTCGAGACCAGCTTGACCAACATGGAGAAACCCCGTCTCTACTAAAAAATACAAAATTAGCCAGGCGTGGTGGCGCATGCCTGTAATCCCAGCTACCTGGGAGGCTGAGGCAGGAGAATTGCTTGAATCCAAGAGGCAGAGGTTGCGTTGAGCCAAGATCGTGCCATTGCACTCCAGCTTGGGCAATAAGAGTGCAACTCTGTCTCTAAATAAATAAATAGAATTTAACCTCATGGAGGCCAGTTGCCAAGGGTCTCAGCTTTAATGCCGTTTTCATGTTAAGTTAGTAGCCAAGTAATGTGGCTCCAGTTAGGATCAGCAGAGGTTTTGAGAGTTCCTCTAACTTCTCAGGATCTCACCTATACCACTGCAGATGGAAAAGATAAAAAGGAGAGAGAAAGTGTGGGTTCACGGGCTGCTAAACCCTGGTTTTCTAGTGGACAGGTAGGAATATGAGGACAAGCAGGTGGGTGAGGGAACCTGTCTAGTAGGTGCCCAGACTTGTGTAGAATTTGGGAGCATTAATATATAATTTTACTTTACTAGTAGCACATGGCTTTTGCTCTCTTTTTCTTTCTTTTAATGAAAATATGTATTTTATTATAAAAGTAATATTGTAGTGGATGTTATTGGTTCTCCACCCAGATTTCTTTTGGGGAGGCACTTTGCCAGAATGCACTCAGAGCCACAGGTGCCATTCACTTCTCCTGGAAAGCTCTTGACTAGTGACTGACAGATGTCAGAGTATGAAAGCCCAGCTGCCTTGCCCCGACTCTGGACAGCTCCCAGATATAACTGAGGTGAAACAGATAATCTCGGTCTTCCCTGCAGGAGCAGGCTGAAGCTACCCTCTGCAAGACTTTGCCTGAGATCACGCACTTCCATGACTTTTTTCCCATTCTTTCACCAGCTGCCCTGCTCCCTTAGCAGGCTTCCCCGGAAGTGCTTCTGTTTTAAATCAATAGCCCTCAAATACTTGCTTCAGCCTGTCCTTCTGGGGAACTCCATCTAAGATTTCTGTTTAATTTTTTTTTTTTTTTAGTACTACTCAGAATTTCTTTAAGTAGCCATCCTCACCCCTGCCTGCTTTCTGCCACCTCATACCTTATACTCAGGGCATTATTAATAGTTTAACGTATGTCTTTCCAGGTGTTATGGATATGTATGCTTTTATAATAATTATATCATGCACAGTACCATGTTCTGTAACAAGCTTTTTTAATGCAATAGCATATTTTGGCTACTTTGATAGAGCAACTTATATTTTTAAAGATTCACTGTATTTCATGGCATTGATATGCCATAATATATTTAATCTTTCTAATTAATATTTAAATTGTTTTGAATTCTTTAATATAGTTGTAAGTATACCTGTAACACAGATTCCTAGAATTGAAAATGTTGGTTCAATTGAGAATGTGTATATTGAATTTTGATAATTATAAATGTTTTCTGAAATGATTGTACCAATATAAGGTATTACATTGTATGTGCATGCCTGTATCACACTACCTGAATACTGGTATTTTAAAAAAAAATTTTGACAACCTATTAAAGGAAAGTACTTCATTGTTTTTAACATGTATTGTATACTGTATTACTTATCAGGTATATAAAGCATGTTTTCACATTTAATAACCATTTGTATTTCTTATTTTGTGAATTGCCTTTTTAAGTAATTTCCTGTGTTTCAGTTTTTTACAGCCTTTAAATTTTATAGTTTCTTTTTAATATTGCTCACGCACAATTGTTCTTTATTATTCCTGAATATTTTGTACATTATTAGGTTGTTATGGATATCTTTTTTATGGGTGACATTTTAAAATTCATTTTTGCTGGAATGTAAGGAAAACTATTTATTTTTGTATGTTTATGTTTGTATCTGTTCTATTTCTGAACTCAATTATTAGTTGTAATATTTTTTATTTGATTCCCCTGGATTTTATGTCTAGACAATCATATCATCTGCAAATAATCTTATATTTGACTCTTTTTATTGAACATTATGTCTCATATTAAAATTTATTCTCCTAGAGAACTGTATAGAATCTTCAAAATATTATTGAATAATTCTGAAATTAAGCATGTTCTCATGTTTCCAACCTTAACATAAACTTTACTAAGTATGAAGTTTATTATTTGTTAATTTTTATTTTTATTTTATGTATGTGTTTTTAGCATTTTATTTAGATACACTGGCTATATTCATAAATGAAATATAACTAAAGTGAAACATGCCAGATTTTTGTATAAAGATTATGGTGGGATTAGAATTAAAAAGACTTCTATATTTTCCCCCTCACTTCTGGAAAGAGTTAAAATATTTGAGAATTACTTTTTCTTTGGCAGTTTGTTGGGAATCATTCTAGTCCATTTGGGCCTTTTTGTTTTGGGAAAAGAAGTCTTTTATAAACTTTTTATTTCCTTTATGACTACTTACCACTCAGGTTTTTTCCTCAACCAACCCTTATTGAATCCCTTTTATTAACTTTAAAATTATGCATGTTTCTGTATCCTTAAATTTGTTTCACATAAAATTATATATACTATAACCTTAATTTTTAAAAACTTACTGCACACGGTGAATTTGTGCCCTGTTTTGCCCTCTAGTTTGTATTATATTAATTGTTTTGTAAGAATGGTAGCTAGGGGAGTGCCTTCATTTTCTTTCTATGTTTAACAGCATAAATAGAAGACTTGAGGGGCAAATTTCATAGCTAAGTTACTAAGAGGTCCAAACTGAATGGAGCCTCAGTGTAAGGGGTGAGCATCCAAAACCCCACGAGCTTTGTGCTCAGGGGAGCCTCCTGGTAGCTGCCTTGGTGCCAGTTTCGCGCCTAAATCCTGCTGCACTAAGCTGGGTGGTGGGAATTGGGTGCACATGGGGAAAGAACTTCAGTGTCCTGCCCGCGTGTGGTTCTCCTTTGCCTTTGTTTGGTTACAGCCTGCTCAGCATGCTTGGCTTTTCCATTATTTTGATTTACTCTTCTTTGTGTCTTCTGGGGATTCTGATTTTATGGACTCTTTTGGCATCCTTTTCTCTTTCTAGCACTCTTATGCATTTATTCTTGTTTTTGCATTTCTAGTTCTTTTCACTGGGATTTTTGGAGGGAGGCAAGTGCATGCATTCTTTCAGTTTCCTTCATTGCAACTGGAAATCTTGTACTCATTTTTGGCTCATCTTTCCTCATCCCCTATAATAACCATTCAGTCACACAATCCTATGAAATTTCCTTCCAAGTCCCATTGTAAACTCTCTTCCTCTCCATCCCCAGCCATGTCATCACTATCACAGCCTCCTCACTGGTGTATCTTATTCCAACATGAGCCTTTTTAATTCATCCCACTTATCACAGAATCATCTTTCTTAAATTCTCCTTTGATTTACTATACCACTACGCTATTAAGAGTGAGATTGCGATTCTCTTTTTCTGAGCACAGTGAGTCTAAATTCTTATTCCTGGCTTTCCCAGACTTAAATCTCTCCTCCAATATTTATCACATACTCTTAACTGCAGCGGGGCCTGTATGTTCAATGCTCCATGAATATTTCAGAGTGGAGGGAAAAGCATAGGTTTTGATGTCAGGCTGACTTGGATTCTGGTACTTCCTCTGGCATCTTGGACAAGCTAATAAACCTACTAAATCTGTTTCTTTCCTTATAAAATAATGGTAGTTATTAGCTATCTCAGAGGGCTTTGCTGATTACTTACAAAAAATGTAAAATACCTGGCCCATAACATTAGCTTAACAAATGTCAGTTTCCTTTCCATCTGTATTAACTTAGGGTCTTTGTGCACAAGCAACAGAAACTGATTCTGACTAACTTAAGCAGAGAAGAAATTATTAAAATGGGGCAGCTCACAGAAAGGGTATGAACCAGGCATGTCTAGAACAGAATCCAGGGTTTGTGTGTCAGGAAATTGTCAATTAGCCAAGATACTGAATAAATGCCAACCATTTTTTCCCTGTCTCTACAATCCTTGCTTCACTTCATTTAAGATGCTATGTTCTGGTTGAGAAAGCCTGGTTGTCTTGGGTCATATACCTTAGCTTGAGAAGGGCAGGGCACTTTGATGAACAGTTCTGCATATCCTAGGGAATCCACAATAGATATTCCCGTTAGAAAACTTGTGGTTAGCACTCTCACTAAAGAAGGAGCTCTATTAGAGAAAGAGACCCAAACAACTACAGAGAAGACCCATTCCAGCTGTTCATATTAATCCACATGATCTCCACTCATAAATAGTCATAGATAACCAGAGATCACCAGACACTTAAGAGAAATCATCAGGAAAAAAAGGACAAAGAGAAAACAGAACAACTTACCTTGGAGGCAAGCAATAATACAAAGAACTAATTATAATTTTTAAAATGCCTAATTAGTATTCTCAGAGAGTCAAAAAGATATTGTATCCTGAAAATAAGAACAGGTTGCTATGAAGAAAGATCAACTGGGGAACAATAAATAATTATTAGAAATGAAATTTATAACTGACAAAATAAAAAGTTAAGTAGAAGGCTGAAAATAATGGAGATAATAAAGAACATACTGGTGAACTACAAGGTATAGCCATGGAAATCTCCCATGGAAGAGAGCAAAAAAACCAAAATGGAAAATATGAGAGAAGTGTGAAGAGACACAGAGGATAAATCCAGAAAATCCAGTGAAGAGCTCCAGAAAAAGAGGACAGAGGCAATGAGAGGAAGGACATGGTCAAAGACACAGTGTAGAATAGCCTGACTTAAAAATAACAAATTGGTGAAATTTCCACACTCAAATAAAAAATCTGAAAATTCTAAAAGCTTTCAGAAAAACAAGATAGATTACTTAGGAAAAAAACGTTTTATCTTATTAACAACAAAATAATATCTTTACAGTTTGTAGGGTAGGAGATATTGAATCAATAGTCAAATTATCAATCAAATATGAAGGACAGAAGAGGAAAAAAATAGAGAAGGTAAAAATGATTAGGTGCAGCAAACCACCATGGCACATGTATACCTATGTAACACACCTGCATGTTCTGCACATGTATCTCAGAACTTAAAATAAAAAAAATGGTATTTGGGGCATGCAAGGGTCTCAGGGGAGCTACTGCTCTCTCCATTTGGGGAAATCCTCAAAGAGGTGCTGCAAAGCAAGAGAGAGATAGAGCAAAGGGATGATGAGGCACACAGTTGCACTCCAGTCTGAGTGTGACTCAGTCTCTGGTCCTGGGAAAGCATGGGGCTCCATTTCCTTCTGTGGTCAGGCCACACTGTGACTCTATAGGGGGTTCCACTGAAGTTATATCAGCTTCATAAGTGCTATTTATTAGTTTGCTGTTTTTGAAATGGATTTATATGCAAAGCATGAAAGATTTAGATATTGCTTAAGAACAGAGTATAATATAATAAATATTGATGAACTAAAATCATTAAAATTTGGAGGTGAAGGTAATACAAGAGGTAAAAGTGGGCAAGCATGCCAGGTTCCTTATCTTACATAGTAAGAAGTTAATAGAAGCCATCTAATATTAATAAATTAAAAAATAGATGCAAAGTCTTAAAAGTTACCAAATACTGGAAGAATTAAAAATGACACAATCAACAAAAATCCATTATGCATCTTTGTTTACTTTGTGCTTTCATTTCTTCTACAATTTAAATAAATTAGGAAATAAATTCAAAATTAGCGTGTGGAAAAAGCATTTTGACCTTAATGTATGTTTTGTGTTTTGTATTTGACCTCAAAATATGCTTCTTTTTTCATAGTGCTTTCGATAAATGTTTATTACTCCGTAAATTTCAAAATGAAGGTGATCTTTTCAGCAGGGAGAGCTGTCCAGCAGTGGTAAAGTCATGCTCCTGTGGCCATGAGTTGACTTCTGGAAGTGGGAAAGCAGAGGCCATCTGCTGGATCATGCTGTAGGGCAGGGTGTACCAACCTCAGAACTGTTGTCATTTTGAGCCAAATAGTTTCTCGTTTTTGGGAGCCATCCTGTGCATTGTAGGATGCTTAATAACACATCTGGCTCCTACCCAGATGCGAGTAGCACCTTCTCCCACTTGTACAACCAAAAAAAGTCTCCAGACATTGACAAATGTCCCCTGGGGAGCAAAAACAGCCCAGTTGAGACCTGGAGTGGGTGAGAAACCTGCCATAGGTGATTTCTGGCTATGCGAGAAGCTGAACCAAGTGACTGCTTCAGCCTCTCTCAACTAAATGCTTTGTCTTTGAACTGTTAGGAAGCGGGGTCAGCATTTTGCTTAGATCTAGTTTCTTTCTTAACATTTTAGTTCTTCTAATTCAGGCAAATTTCCTTTGGTTCAATTCAATTCAACCAATATCTTTGAGTGCCAACTCTGTCAGGCACTGTGCCCAGTGCACACATCTCTGTTGGACAAATTTTCCTTTTTGAGGGTAATAAATGATGAATGTTCCCCCTGATATTCCTTGCCTGGACAAGATTTCCTTTCCTACTAGACACTGTCACACATTTCGTTTTGTGTCAGGTTCAGATATTATCAGTTGTTAGGGCTGGCTCTGAAAGTTTTAGTAAAGCCTTCTAATTTCCATATTTTAAAATGAAGTAATGAGAGAAAATTACCTTGTAGAAGACAGCAAATAAAATTGAAATTGGCAATCACATACATTGGTTGGTTAATAAAAACGTGAACTACATCACACTTGACATGCAAATTTGTTACAATTAAAATATAGTAGGATTACACTCTTCAAAGAGTTTATCACAAACCCAGGTTATATTTTTGGTATGAAAACAAATGCAGTGATTGTGAGTGTAAAATTTGATTCAGTGTTTTTGAGATAAAAAACAGCTTACAGCTATTACATTCCACTCTTAGGAGCTAGGTTGCATTCCCTTTTTATTGAAAAATTGGAGATTTTCAAGTTTACTGAAATGTAAACTGTGAGTTACTCTATTTTTATAAATGGCATGAATCATTTTATTCTATATTGGAATGCATTTTTAGTTAAGTTTTTTCTTTAAGGTAATTCTTAGTTTTTAAAAAATGTATCTGTGAAGATACCCTATGAGAGTTGCATGTTAGCCTCCAGAGATAAACATGGTAATAGAAACGTAAACAGAATCCCTGGTGGTGTTAAAATTTGAAATATATTTTCAGAAAATTTTAACTATGCATAAATATTGACCTTACTTATTGTGATCAGGTCTGAGAACCACAGTGGAACACAGCTGGGCTGCTGCTCAATCCCTTTATATATATGGAGAATGAACCTGCACATAGGCTTCTGTACCCTTCACAGTGAGTGTGTTGGAGCACCCTGCACAGGCCAGCACATTCCTGTGCCTGTCTTTATACATAAACACATGCAGGCACACAAATAACACTCTCTTACTGAACTTTCTCACTGCACGAAAGGCTGCATTTTTCATTTGCTTGTCTTTGCCTTGGAAGTTATAGACCTAATTATGCTACTACCATTCTCTGTACACATCCCTAAATAAGTCAAGCCTTTCTTTATCAATGTATTCTTAGCTTCTATCAAAGGTTAATGTAGGAAATGGCCATAGAAAAACATGTTTTGTTAATACTTGCATTCATATTCTTATTCATCCACTCAATAGTTTAAGTGTCTACAGTAGGCATGGCACTATGCTAAGCTTTTCCTTAGAAAATATTTCTAGGGGCAAATTATTTCTTCCTGATAAATCAGGTATTTTTAAGAATGAGAGTTTCAATTCAGTGTTTTCATTTATAACTTTCCTACTGGGAAGAGCAAAGCTAATTTGTAGTTCACTGCAACAAGTAACATTACTAAACTTCATTTTCTTGAAGTTTTCTTACCAGTTATATAATTTGTGACCATCATAGATAGATAGATAGATAGTCCTATTATATATGATTTACATCAGAAACCTTGGGAACATTTTTTGAAAATATTGGCGCTAAAAATTCCTTTGCCAGATGTTTCACCATTGCTGTCCTAATGTGCCTATAACACTAATTTGCTGAAGTCATTTTAATTCTGTGGATGTTAATTTCCTCTAAATTCTTCTTTCTGCAAATTGAGATGATTGGATTCAGTGATTCCCAAATGCTGGTCCATAGGCCAGCTACAACGGCCGTAGCAAGAAAGCATTTTCAGAACATTTAGGCATGCTACATCAGTGTCTCTGGGCTGGAGCCAAAGCACCAGGTGATACTGGGGCCCAGCCAAGTTTGGAGACCCCTGGATCAGATTTTCTCTTAAGTATCCTTTGGCTTTGTGAGTTCATGATTCTTTTGGAGGGTGGAATATAAGCCAGCACAAAGGGAAAGACTGCCAGTGACTCAGGAAGGGGAATGCCTTAGGTCGTGAGAGGGTTTTACAGCATTTGCAGACCTCTCCTCAAAGGTATGTTAAGTGTTTCTCTGTGGTCTGGTGCACACTGAGTGCATAACTCCTCTGTAGCATTTATCTCATGGTATTGTAGTTGTGGGTGCACATCTTTGTGTATTTCACTTAGCTCAAGTGAAATCTATGAACAAAAAGAATGTGGATGTCAGTCTCTGCAATATCACAGCCATCCTCATAGTAAGCATCAGATAAATGCTTGAATGGATGAATGAATGAACTATTGAGAGAAATCACTCAGTAACTCCCTTGACAGGTTATGCTTCAGAGCCCCTGGAAAACTACCTGTAACAGATTGCAGGGAAAAACTTTGGGGTGGCATATTCCATCTAATCCCTCAGTCTGCTGGTTCAGTGTCACTGATTTCCTTCAAAGTGTGCTCGAAACCCCTTTGTTTTGGAGCTCTGAGTTTATTTCCTTTCCTTACAGTATGGTCATAAAGATCCTTTGGGACAAGACTTCTACACTTCAGTTAAAGCACTCTACTAAAATAGACTGTTACTTTCTCTACCTGATTCTCTCATGCTTAACTGTTTTCTCTACTAGGACAAAGAAAGGATATGCTCAGTAGCCAGAGAACTGGTTGATTCCATTGTTTGCCCTTTGGAAGTAAATACATATAGCCACAAAAGTTTGATATTCAGTCAACAACATCCACATTTTAAGACTTTGTAATATTTATTACAGACTCACTTGTTCCTACTACAATATGCTATGCAGTATTTTTTAATGTATTTTTATAATTAGAGGAATAATTAATTAATATAGGAAAAATATTATTTCTAAAGTTTAGATTCAGTTCTTTGATAGAAAAATATTATGAAAATAAGAATTTAGGCAGTCAATAATTTAAAATTTATGATCAAAATTTCTGATTTTGTGTTTGTTCTGATATTTTAGTGCTTTCCTCCATTGATCTCCTTACTTCATTGATTTATGATTTTTCTGATGAGGTAATAGGTTTAATCTGCTGATATTTGTATGCTAAGGACACTTTCTTAGTATAACTTAATTTACTGTCTTTTCAAATTCCAATCATCCTGTATCAGATTTTTATTTTAGTCTGAATTAAAGTGATTATTTCATGATTTAAGGTTTTTGAAAGACCAGATATGATTTTAGCAGTCATCACTTCACCTGCTTATAAGCACTGTAACTTATTCGTAATACGCTCTCCTGTATATGAAAGTAGATACAATGAAACATAATTATGCATATATTAATACATAGGTGTGGTCTGGCTTAAGGAGCCAAGCTTGGTCTGTATGGAATAGCTCCTCTTCTCATTATACTAAGCAAGCTTGTTTCCAGTAGATAAAGGGGACAGATCTACTTTCAGTTGAAGAGTGTCATCTGCAGACTGTTCTGGTTTAAGCCAGACACAGCCCCCTGTCTCCATTTGATGAAGGCATCCTATCTTAGGCTGTCATCCACAACATCCCATCTTAGGCTGTCAGAGAAGAGATTTGCATTTTCATCCAGGAACAACTTGACTTCTGGGTTTTGAACAAGAAAAATATTAGGGTGTAGTAAACCCTTCTCATCTTTTGTACCACATTTAGTTAGTAGACCAGAATTGATATGGTGAAGGCATGTGACCAAGTCATTAAGCAAATTCCTTCCATAATATTTTATTTTGTTTTTATTTGGATTTATATTGAAATGAGGTGGAACCAAAACAACTGTGCCCAAGATATTATTAAATGAAATGCCTGCAGTATTATATTAGTGCCAGCAGTGGGCAAGGGCTGTGATCTTTGAATGCTATTAATGAGAGCTTTGAATATTTTTATTAAGAATTTTTATTAAGAATTTTGGGATGCTAGAGCTTCTGGGTAATGTCTGAACATGGCAAGTGATGTGCTAGTATTGGTGCAAAATCTGGAGAAAGAACAAATGTGGATGCCTATGACCTCAAGTTGACCACTGTTGATAATGTAATAAAGTGTATTTTGACCTCTCATCTCCAGATATATCAGAGACAAGCTAGAAGTGTCATAACAGAAACAAAACCTGTAATTTTTGTCCTCACACCTGCTCCTTTCTCCCTCACTCACATTCAGTTCTGAATCTGCTTAGTATATTTTCCAACAGAAATTCCTGCTAAGCTCTTTCTCTGAGAACCCACAAACTTATCTAAGTTTCAGTCATGCTTATGCTACTCGGTTTTAACCAGCCTAATCTAAGACTTCTGCCTTTGTGACTCTATACTCTTTGAAATATGATGTTTTTGTGTGTTTAGCATTACTCCCTGGACATCTTCCCTGAACACTGATCAGTACTTTAAATGGTTAGAGTTAGATGGCTGCCTTTTGGACGCATAAGATAAAACGTATTTTGCTTTAGATATGTACTTCAACCAGAATCTTTGAAAGTTAAATATTCTTACATCTGCGAGGGGCCAGAAAAACCACTTTCCCAACTTTATTTTAGTGAACTTTGGGGGTGGGAGAAGGTGTACTTGGGTACTAAAGCCCAAACCAGCTTTATTAGCTTCAAGTGGCTCCTTTCTTAGCTTCAAGTGGCACAGGAAACCCCTTTTGGATTTTCTACATCATCTCTCAGAATAGCACTTTTTTCTGTGCAACAGAACATACTTCAGCTTCTTGCTTGAAACCAACAGGAGGCACAGCAGATGCATTAGTAAGTCAAAGAAATTTCAAACCCATAAAGAAATGTAGCCAAATGACATTGAAAAGCTCTGATGCATAAATGTGACTAGGAGTATGTCCTGGCCCCTGACTACTGGGGACCTGACCGGGGAAATGGTCATCAGGTTTGCCCCATTGCTAGAGTAGTTGACAGCCATTGGTGATTCATGAGATCAGATGACATCAATCAGACGAAACATTTGATGTAGGGGTTAGCAATGGGACCCTTCAGAGAATGCGCTGGTGAAAGAATTTGTTGTTAGGCAGAGCCCAGGTAGGGGAGACTTGAGGTGGACTGGATATGCTCAAATGAAGATGAGGGTGGGGGCAGATGGTGGCAATAGGTTTCGACAAAATCTTTGGATCTTTATGGCTTGCTGAGCTTCAGGCAGAGCAAACTCTGGCACCCTGAAAATCCCTATAGGATAGATGCTTACTTGGCAGGGTTATTAATCAGTTGGAGGAGTATACGTGCAGACCCTGGGTTTAATCAGGTGCCTGCTCTTGCCAGGGATGTTTGCTTGGCCAAGGGAGCTCAAGCCTTTCCTCTGAGCTCACTTTCTATCTGGAGTTGAAATGATTGTTCTCCCACCAGCATTTAACTTCAGACAGAGAGTCCACACCTGGTTTGACTGGGAACTCGGCCAGCCTGTCCACTCCATCCATGAGTCTGGTATTTTAATCTAAGAAAGCAGTTCACAACTTTTAGTATGCAGTGATCTGGGATAGTTTCTAAAAATGCAAGTTCTTGGGTTTCTGCCTGGGAGATAGATACCATGGGTTTAAGGTGGTGCCAGGAACCGCCAGGAACCTGATTTTAATTTTTAAGCCTCATCTAAGGACTTTTAATGCAGTTTTTGAGATGAGATGACACTTGGAGAAACACTAGCCTAAAGGGAGCTAGTTCTACTTAGTTTTAGAAAATCCTCTACACACATTATGATTTTTGATGATAGATGATTTATTCAGGGCCCTGACAGCATTTTTGCTCCAAAGCAGGGACGTCCGTGCAATGGATGAGGTATGGTTTTCTCTGTTCTATATATATCTTCCCAGAATTTTGCTGTTAGGAGGCATGTTTCTAACCTGTGGGGTTTTTGTTGTTGTTGTTGTTTCAAAGCGTCAGGCTGAGAGATCTCAAAAGTTAAGCAGATGTTGAGCATGGGGACAGACTCGGTATACAACAGGGAGCAATGGAGATGGTTTGCAGATGAGTGTCTTATTGCTCATTAGTAGTTGGCGGGAGGTAGCCTATTTATCTTATTATTCTTTCACCCTGTATATATGGACATTTGTCTGATGTAGAGTTGGGTTTGTTAATTTTCCCACTTCTTTGGGATGAATAAATTTAATAAGTTTTAATTTTTTATTTAAAATAAAATTTCTAGAAGTAGGTTTTGAATTTGAAGCCTTATTCAGAATGATTCTTAAACACTTTATAGAAAAAGGGTGGTGGCCGGGCTCTGTGGCACATGCCTGTAATCTCAGCACTTTAGGAGGCCGAGGCGGGCGGATCACGAGGTCAGGAGATCAAGACCATCCTGGCTAACACGGTGAAATCCCACCTCTATTAAAAATACAAAAAATTAGCCGGGCGTGGTGGCAGGTGCCTATAGTCCCAGCTAAGCGGGAGGCTGAGGCAGGAGAATGGCGTGAACCTGGGAGGCAGAGGTTGCAGTGAGCCGAGATTGCACTACTGCACTCCAGCCTGGACCACAGAGCAAGACTACGTCTCAAAAAAAAAAAAAAAAAGGTGGCATAGGAGTCTGTGGCAGTGGTTGTCACAATCTCTATCCATACCCTCTTTGTCTTTTGTAAAATTCCAGGATGACTAATAAGATAGGTGTGGCTCGTGATATACAAGTGGAAATTTGCTGAGCATTATTTCTGGGAAATCCTCTTTTTTTAAAAAAAATTAGAATAAGGGTAAACTGGGCTGGCAATCTTTCTGTCCTTGGTACTCTGCCCACTTCCCACCTTCCCACCTGGAATGTAGACTTGTAGCTAGGGGGTGCAGCAGCCATCCTGTGAACATGAGGGAGCAAGCATGGACCAAGAGCTACTTCTCTCTTGGACCAAGCATAGACCAAGAGCAGAGAATAGTGATGGGCAAAGCCTGGTGGCACAGAGGGCATTGTGGACCCTCTGTGCCACCACTAGCCTGCTTGCTTCATTACTTCTTGTTTCTTGAATCCATGCCTCTTTAAGCCACTGTTGTAAGCTTTTGCTGTTTGAAATATCACATTGCCTTCATAAAGGATACTAAAACATTTTTTGAAATGTGCCACCTTAATAAAAACACCCACTATCAAGGGCAGTTGTGAATCATTGTGCAAAAGATGTGTTGGTTAAAAAAATTGAAAAAAGGAAAGAAATTTCTTTTAGTGTCCAGAAAAATGATGCACCAGAGTCTTTTGAAGTTCAAAAGAAGTTAAAAAGAGTGTTCAAATGTCAATCTATTACTCCCCCAGCATACCTGGTCACAAATTGCTTTATAACTGGGGTGGGTGGCTGCAAAATTGCCTCAGGACCTGAGATGATAAGTTTTATATCTGTCAAGGTATCCAGAGGAAACACTTTCATGACATAAGCATATTGTGATATAGAGATTCCACCAGCTGTCTCTCATTTTTCAGAAAAATGGAGTGGCTTGGGACCACTTGTGAGCAAACTTTTTGCTGGTGTTTTTGGTGAGGTACAACTGGTGTTAAGTACATTCTGATGACATCAGATTTCTCCAGACATGGTCAACCAGTCAGGGACAAGATCCACCAGGCCACAGTCTCTAATTGTGAGTCTTTCAATTTTGAGAGCTGGAAATTTGCAAATGCAAGCATATAACTTGACAAACTAAAGACATATGATGGTTAAGCAGGGTATGTTTCATCAGGAAGTCCCACGGTGGGAGCAGGTGGAGACATGAGGCATGAAGAGAAACACTATTGTGAGTGGAGCACTGGATTGGGAGCAGGAAATTGAACTTTAGTCTTGGTTCTTCCTGTCCATTAGTTAGATGACCTTGAGCAAGTCAAAATGTCATGAAAGCTCAATTACTTCCCTGTAAATAAGGAGATAGGATATGAACTTTCAGTTATGCTTAGACTTAAAATTCTGTGATTCTACAGAATTTTCTCAAGAATAGAGGAATGTGATCCTTGGTGCCAGAGCAGAATTCAGGCAGAGGTGTCCTAGGATCCTGGGTAGATCCTCAGTAATACTATTTAATAGTATTATAGATAGACCCTAGGAAATAATATTTAAAATCAGCAATCAGCTTTGTCAAAAGAGGTGCAGTATCATCCAGTGATGATTTTTCATTTTTCTAGAGTTTCTATCATAAAAGGGTTTTGGCCTGTTATGAGATTTAGTCTATGGATTTAGAAGATGATAGAAATTTCTCTAAAAACATGAGTCTATTGGAGAGTCTTAACATGTTCGTCTTTGGTTCATTCATCCTTGTGCTTCCCCATCTCTCATTCTCAGAGCTTGTTGAAAGCCACATCTTAATAATGCTTTTCAGGCCAGCATTCCCATCCCTCAGGAACGTGACTTTGGTAGAAAATTCATTAAGGTATGTATCAGTCAGGGTTCAACCAAGCAAGTGGAACCAGTGGGAGATAGATAGATAGATAATAAAGAAACACACACATATACATACATACACATACATACACACATGCACACACACATATATAAGAGAGTGAGGTATTTTTATCTGTGTGTGCATACACATAAATAGATTTATTATGGGGATGGTTGGCCTTACACAATTTGGAGGCTGGGTAATCAGTCTCTGTAAGCCTGTTTTCTCTGTGTCTCATGCTGCAGCATGAATTCCACAGGGCAGGCAGTCATGAAGGGGAGATCACAAGCAGGCAAGAACTGACAAGCATAAACGGGAACGCCACAAGGACAGACAGAAACCTAGGTCAGCTCTGGTTAACTCTGACCTTGGTTACAAGGGTATCCTGCTGAAGCTAGGGCCCTTCTTCAGAGAGTTACACACACACCTGACCCAGATGTCAGAGAAAGTGGAGGAGGATCCAAGGGAAGGTGGAATCATTATAGGCCTGCTGCTGCTTCATGTTCATGCAGTGGATCGGCAGCAGCACATGTGTGTCTTCTTCCTTACGCCTTCTACATCTCAGAGGAATCTCTCTCATGGCCCATCTAACCCAGCATAGAAGGAAATTCTGAGAAATGTAGTTCAGCCTAGCCAACATTTCCTACCATTACAAGGCCATTGTTGTAGGAAATATGAGGAAATGGGAAGCATATTTCTTGCCCTGAAGAACTTTATAGTATGCTTAAATTAATGGAAATCTCTATGTAAAGTGTTCAGTACAATTCTTATAAACTGCTGGCTTCCTTTCTCAGGTAGCCTTGCATTGTGATAGATTTAAACCTATTTTAAATCTTTTTTATTAAAGACGTACTACTTCAGGTTGTATAGATGGCCACATTTCCACAAAATAAAAAAGACAGTGTTATGTTACTTTGCTTAGAGTAAGAGTTTAGTTAGTTATTAGAATGAGTAAGTCACATACCCACTGAATATTGCTTCATTCCTTCATTGGTCCAAAATTAAGGCTATAATTTAATACAATAAATTACCTCTTAGTGCACTTAACTGATTTGCCAGCCTAACTAGTGGCTTTGATTCCCCTGTCAAATATACTAACTAGTCTTGTGGAACACTGAGAGTTTGAGGCCATGAGCAAAAACTTCTGCTTCTGCCAATAGAGTTGCTATTATTATATCAGTGTTCTTTTGTATCCAACGTATTTATGCCACCTTCACTTGTTATTGTGATACTGTAATTTAATTAATTA
This sequence comes from Gorilla gorilla gorilla, assembly GCF_029281585.2. Classification (NCBI taxonomy): domain Eukaryota; kingdom Metazoa; phylum Chordata; class Mammalia; order Primates; family Hominidae; genus Gorilla; species Gorilla gorilla. The sequence goes on along the minus strand of NC_073235.2, from coordinate 41,294,519 downwards.
TTATTGTGGATTGATAAAAATTGTTTCCCAAGAGAAAGAGATTTTCTTTCATAAAAACTCAGTTAAACACTTTTGAAAGATTAAGTAAAAGCTACTTTTTTAAATAGCTGGGGAAATTAGCATGACCAATGCATTTGAAACATAAAAAGGCAAAAAAAAAAAAAAAAGTCCTAAAATTTTAAGCAAATTCTGCACCTAGATTTCTTTTCAAGTGTGTCCATTTTGGGGGTGCTTAAAATAATTGGTACTGAAAAATCTTAGAGTAAGTGTGGTTTCTGCAAGAAATATAACACATAACACCCATTCTGAGGGAAACATATCTTGGCCTAACAGTGAAAGATTGGCATTATATGTTTTGATCAAAATGAAAAAGATTTATATTGGAAGTTCTAGCTAGTTCAATAAGACAAGAAAACAAAATCAATGGTGTTCATATTAAAAAGGAAGAAATAAAACTGATTACATAAAGAGTAATTAATAAATATTCATTTAATTAATAAATATTACATTATTGAATAAGTAGAAAAATCCCAAAGAATCAATACAAAGAACAATAAAAACTCCTGGAATGAATAAGTGAGTATGGCAAGGTCTCAGGATACAAGGTTAGTAAGTTCATTTGTTTCCTATATACCAGTAAAGAACAACTGGAATTTGAAATCTGAAACATCCAGTTTTACAATGGCACCAAAAAATATTGAAATATTTGAGTATAAATCTTATAAAATATGTACGTGATCTATATGTGAAAAACTACAAGACACTGATGAAAGAAAACAAAAAAAAACCTAAATAAATGGAGAGCCAGTGCATGTTTGTGAATTGGAAAACTCTATATTGTTAAAATGTCATTTATTCCTAACTTGATCAACAGTCAGTGCAATACCAATTTAAATTCAAGCAGGCTACTTCGCAGATATTGCAAACTGGCTCTAAAATTTTTATAGAAAGTCCAATACCTAGAATATCCAACATAATACTGAGAAACAAAACTGAAGGGCTCACATTACCTGATTTTAAGACTTACTATTAGGCTTTAGTATTCAATACACCATGGTATTGGTTAAAAAAAACAAATATAGACACATAGATCAATGGTGCAAAAAAGAGAACTAAGAAACAGACCTGCACAAACATAGTCAGCTGATTTTTGACAAAGGAACAAAGGCAATTCAATGGAGAAAGTATAGCCTTTTCAACAAATGATGCTGGAACAGTTGGTCATTCATATGCAACATATGTATGTAGACGTAAAACTTACACCTTTCACAGCAGTAATTCAAAACAGACCATAGACATAAATTTAAAATGCAAAACTACAAAACTTCTAGAAAAAAACCACAAGAGAAAATCTATGTGACCTTGGGTCATATAGAGGCACACTTTGCGAAAGAAAAAATTGACAGCTTGAACCTTATTGTAATTAAAAACTTCTCAGTGAAAGCACTATTAAAAGAATGAAAAGATAAGCCGTATACTGAGATATATATGCTGAATATATATCTGATAAAGAACTTGTATGCAACATATACAAAGAATTCTTAGAACTCAACAGTAAAAAGCAATTTAAAGATGGCCAAAAGATCTGATACCTAATCATAGAAGATGTACAGATAACACACAAACATATGTAAAGATGCTTAACATCATTTGTCATTAGTGATTGAACATTTAAACAACTAGAAGATACCACAATACACATAAGAATGCCTAAAATCCACCAAAATCTAACAATACCAATTACTGATTAGGATGCAAAGCAACAGGAACTCTCATTCATTGCTGATCAAAACACAAAATTGTATTGCAATTTTGGGATATAGCTTGACTGTAATATTTGGAAGACGGTTTGACAGCTTCTTATAAAGCTAAATGTATTTTTATCATATGACCCAGAAATTGAACTCCCAGATATTTACCCAATAGGTTTGAAAACTTATTTCCACAAAAAATGTCTGCATGCAAATGTTTATAGCAGCTTTATTTATAATCACAAAGAACTGGAAGCACACAAGCTGTGCTTCTATAGTTAAACAGATAAACAAGCCATGGTACCTTCATACAATGAAATACTATTCAGCGATAAAAACAATTTGAGCTACCAAACCATGAAAACGTATAAATGAACCTTTAATGCACACTGCTGAGTAAAAGAAGCCAGTCTAAAAGACCACACACTTTCTAATTTCAATTATGTGACATTCTGGAAAAGGTAAAGCTATAGAGATGGTAAAAAGATCAGTGGTTGCCAAAGGTTCAGAGGGAAGGGGAAGGTTTGGATAGTGAAGGACAGGCTGTATTTTAGTCTGGTGAAACTATTCTGTATGATACTCTAATGGTGGATATGTGATGCTATGCATTTATTAAAGTCCATACAATTTTCCAGTGTGGCGACTGAATCCTTACATATGTAAACTTAAAAAATCAATAAAGAGGCTGGGGGATTTCAGGATGAAATACAAAATATGACAAAATAGCCTAATTGTATTAAAATTATTTGAAACTGTAGTCCCAGGTATTTGGGAGGCTGGGATGGGAGGGAATCACTGGAGCCCAGGAGTGTGAGTCCAGACTGGCAACACAGCAAGATCCCACCTCAAAAAAAAAAAAAAAAAAATTGAAATAACCTCACTGAAGAGGATAGGGAGGGGGTGATGTTTCCTGATCTAAGTAATTGTATATATGAATGATGAGTGGAGCCTGTAAAACTAACGGCAAGAAACTGTATATAAGCACTGTACTCTAGTTAATAAAGTTATTTTCCATGGAGTTGTAGGTTAACAATTCTTGTGTCACAATACATGAATACTGGAATAGATCAATTAAGTCAATGTATGGTGTACAGTGGGAGCTGGATTTCTCACTCTGAAGCTGGAATTTACAGATATCAAGGGGAGGAGGCTACAGTGATCTATTTGGTGATGAATTAGAGTTGGAGACATCTGTAGACACTCAGTTTTAGTTTAATGTAGATACACATGGTTGCACATAAAAATATTTATAGATATATGTATGTATTTACAAGTTAGCATACACATATATATTTTCTTGCTCTTACCAGCTGAGAGGGCCTGAAAACAAAACACTCCAGTAGCAATGAGCATGCCTAGAAACCAGATTTTGGTTTCTAATACCATTTTTCATACAAGAAAAGAATTAAGGCTTCTTGGAGAAATGACTGATTCTAGAACCTGGGCAGGAAATATACAACATGGTCCTAGAGTGTCTTGTAGTGCCAGAAAGTAAGGAGATGCTCAAAAACAAAATTATCAACACAAACCGCAAGCAAACCCTCACTGTCACAAGGACCCAGGAGCCAACTGAAAGAACCCTCAGTGGTCAAATCTTGGTCAATGTGAACAGCAGAGTAAATTAATATTAGATTATAACCCAAAGTATAAAATCAATAACCATTTATCCTTACTGATATAAATTATTGAATAAACAAATGAGGAATAATAAACAAATTTCCCATGCAGAAGGATTCCAAATGGTTTATATAGATACTTCACCCTCAAGGAGGGGAAACATAACTTAAGCGTGGGCTGTGCATAATAACTTCCTTCAAGACAGTACCGTATGAAAAGGGGAAACATACATTTATAATGGAGAAAGCTGACAGCCATACCTCATCCAGATGATCAAGGTTAAAATTAACATAATGTCATGTTGATTTTATACATCCTTAACACAGTGGATGAAAAACAGCATGTTGTCTATGTAGTATTCCTCTCCCAAACATGTAATCCCAGTCTGATTATGGGAAAAACATCAGACAAGTTCCACTTGTAGCACATTCTTTAAAAACCTGACCAGCATTCCTTAAAACTGCTAAGGTTGTCGGAAACAAAGAAAGTCTGAGAAACTGCCACAGCCAAGAGGAGTCAAGGAGACACGATAGCTAAATGGAATGCATACCTGGATGGGATCCTGGAACAGGAAAAGGACCTTAGGAGAGAACTGAGGAAATCTGAACAAAGTATGGGCTTCAGTTCATAATAATATATCAATATTGGTTTATTAATAATATCAAATATACAATACTAATATAAGATGTTGAAACTAGGGAAATTAGGTGTGGCGTATATGGGAACTCTGCTTTCTTGACAATTTTATGCAAACTTAAAACTGTTCTGGCATTAAAAGTATGTTTAAAATGTGTAAGACAGTGTATGATGTATAAGGTTGTACATGTCTCAGATGTAGATGTCTCTTTTGAACTGGCCCAGTGCCAGACCTAAAAGCATCAGATAAGAGGCCCTCTCCTGAATTCTCCATTATTAATTTTGTGCCAAGAACTCTACTGGATGCCTGAGTTTTATTATCTCATTCAATCCCCATCACAACCCCACCGGGACAGTGTTTTTCTTTCAATCTAGGGATAAGGAGTCTGATGCTGAGAGAAAATGAGGGATTTGTCAGAATCCTGGGCCTAGTAAATAAGATTTGAGTGTAAAAGGAATCATATGTGGACTTTCTCTCTTTAGATTGCCTTATCGCATTGTTAGATACAGGAGGCCTTTAATAATGTTGTTAGCTAAAATTAAATCATTCTTTATTGCTTTATTCTCAAAATTTATTTCTTATCCTTTTGGGCCTCTATTTCATAGTTCAATGTATTTTTGAAACCAAACTCAAAGTAATTTAAGCATCTCAAATATTCCTAGAGTTATCTCTCCACAGTCTCAGCAGTGTCTGTTACTCAGTTCAGTATTGAGCACTTTGAGTATTACATTTAGGACTTACCATTACAATTTAAATTCAGTATTACTTACAACCTTTCAAATAAGAATTGAAGACACCCTGGAAAAAATATGATAACATTAATTTTAAAAAATCTAAACAGAATTATGAGGGAATAAACAAATACTTTAACCATAAAGGTTAATACAGTTATTATAATTCATCATGAAAGCTGACACTATTTTATCTGGTGGCCAAGAAAAATAAGGAAATATGGTTATATTATATGTCTCCTTTGAAGAGAGAACATACCAGTTTCTCAGAGAGGCAAAACTTTCCCTTGTTACAAAGTCTGAATGGATTTATTAGGATATTTTAAGGAGGTAAAAGGAAAAAATTGTTCACAATAGTTTCACAGCCAATATGGAAATAAAATTTATATGGTTGTTTCTCATAAAATCTGACTAACAGATTGAAGCCATAATAATAAAAGGCAATTCAAAGCACATAGTTATTTGAGATGATGTTATAATGTAGTTCATGTATTTTGGAATACATTCCAAATTTTAAGTTGAGGATATATTAGACAACTGAGAGAAGTATATAGTTACCTTGTTCTTAAAATTATCTTCCCTAAATATTATCTTTCTTATCTGGGTTTCTGTGGGTAGCTGGATCTCAGAGTGTGATCTGTACTGCTACTGATTCCATGCACAAATGTTTTTGCCAAGTACCTTCTGTGTCAAGATATTCTGGTTCATTTGACAACTAGTTACTTGCTCTCATGAGCATATATTCTAGCAGAAAGATAGAAAATAGCAGTAAGTCTCTAGGAGACTGTTGGGCAGTAAAGGATGCTATGCAGGAAACACAGGATAATGAGAAAGAGATGGGGGTGGGGGTGGGGAGGGGACGTGGGGTTAAGCAGGAGAGCAAAGCTTTATAGAGGGTTGCAAGAGAAGGCCTAGATGACTTGGCATTTGATCTGAGTCCAGAGTGAAGTGAAGAAGGCAGACATGGAAACATCCGAACAAGATCCAATCACCTCCTACCAGGTCCCACCTCCAACACTGAGGATTACAATTCAATATGAGATTTGGTGGGGACACAGATCCTATCCATATCAAGCCTGTACTATTTAGATTTTTATGGTTGTTGTTGTTGTTGTCTTGAAGTTACTGAGACTGTGTATACATCTCTTTTTACTTGTAATTTAATTTTTAAAGTGATATTTTTGTCCAGCAGATTTGCCATCATTCACTTATCTGCAAGACCTTCATAGGTAGGGACTGGGTCTTATTCACCTTTGTGTCTCTAATACCTAGGCGTAGTTCCTGGGCTGTAGCAGCACTCAATAAATATTTGCTGAATAAATAACTGGACAAATGAATGAGATTTCAATTTGCTGGTTCACATTTACAGCTCTACTTCTGATGATGTTTATAACTCTACAATTTGGCTATTTACTAGATAAATACTTGTCTTAAAATGTCATGAGGTTTTTTTATTTTAGTACCCCAAAATGATGAATTACTTAATCCTTCATTTGCTTATGCCCCAGTGTATATTTGGACTATGTATTAATGTTTAGAATGAAATTATTTGCATATATTCCAGGTTACTTACTCTATTTACTTCATGAGAGATATTAAAACCAGAACACAACTTTTACATGCACAAAATGCTTCTTTGAGCATAGTATATGGTGAGCTATAAAAGAAGCATCATTTCAATCTTCATCATGGAAAAGAATAAAGAATACTTGTATTTTGGAAGTAAAAAAAATCTGCATTATTATTTTTATCCTATAGAAGCCTCCTGTCACCATGAACATCATTGTGTATGTATCCCTTGTGTATTTTCTGTTAAGACAGAGAGGAAAACGATGTTTAAATTGAAATGTCTTCTAATCAGTGAAATGCCTACTATGCTATTTTCTTTGTCTTATTTGAGACTGGACACCTGTGGCCCTAGGTTCCTGGGTTCAACCTGACTTCTAAGCATCATTTGAAATGATAAAACAAAACAGTCCCTTTAAATAAGCAACACACTCTGTTTTATACAGATACTAGGAAACGCTTGCATTGGTCTTAAGTTTGTAGAAGAATATTTGCTCATTTAAATTTTATCTCTTACAAAGAACAAAATCTAGGTTGTGGTGTTTTTATAAGAGAAATGTTTCATGTCAGTGAAATTTATTATTTTATTCTGACATTATAAATTGTATTATTAACTATTTGTGATTTAAAATTACTTCTTTTCTGCAACTATCTTCAAAACCTTGAATATCTTTTTTATTTTTACACTAATAATTCTGCTCAGGATAAAGAGGCAGATGAAAGATAAAGCCTAAAGAAAACCTCTTAATTCTTGAACTTGTATTAAATTATTATTTTAAATAAAAATTTACACTGAACATTTTGTACATTTGGGATCCATTATTGGAAAATGTTTAAAACATATCAATAATCAAAACTAAAGTATATAAAAGGAATTTTATAAACATAAAGGCATATCATTAATGTAAGGTATTATCATTAATAATAACTTTACTAGTTGTATTGGTCCATTCTCACACTGCCATAAAGATACTGCCCAAGACAAGGAAGGAGGTTTAATTGACTCAAAGTTCCATATGGCTAGAGAGGCCTCAGGAAACTTACAATCATGTTGGAAGGGGAAGCAAGCATGTCTTTCTTCACAAGGCAGCAGGAGAGAGAAGAGTGAGCAAAGGAGGAACTTGCCAAACACTTACAAAACCATTAGACCTCCTGAGAACTCACTCACGATTGTGATAATAGCATGGGGGAAACTGCCCCGTGATCTAGTCACCTCCCACCAGGATCCTCCCTCAACATCTGATGATTAAAATTCAAGGTGAAATTTGCCTAACAATATCACTAATGAAATAAAAGCCATAATGAAACCTAAAACTTTAGGACTGGATGAAGTAAAGTCATAAGAAATTATGTCCTTTTGGTAAGAGCAGTAGTGAAAAAGCAAAAATGCAAAACTGCTTTTCTTTGATTCTTTTTATTATATAATCAGAGCATCCCTTAAGCTTGCTGATCACAATGCATAATTTTATTTTTTTAATGTCTTTTTTAGTCTAACTTCAGGTGCTCTGCTTTGTACACTGATTCATCTTATTATTAGCTTTGCAATAATGTGCCATCTTTGATTTCTAAAAGTTAACCCAATAGTCAGTAAGTAGAAGCTTCTTCTTTTACTATTTAAATATGACAATTTCTTCTTTCTGTAATAAATACAGTTTCCATGGTATTACTGTATGTGTGTGCATGTGTGTATGTGTGTGCGTGCATGTAAGGGAGAGAGAGGGAAAGAGAGAGAGAATTTCAGATGCAGGCATTCTTTATTTCTAATTTATTTCTATCCATTTCAGCAATAAATTGTTCCAGGCACTACCACATTTTTTGCACACCGTTTGTTATTTGTACTCTATTCTTGTCCTATAATTGTCCCAGATTGGACCATATTGGAGAAACAGCCTAGAAAGTGGCCTTGTTGGGCAACAGGATGCCTTATTGCAATGCTGACCTGCAGAAGATACAAATGATGATATCGAGTTAACACCTAATGAGCTTTCACTCTCAAACACTACTGAAAGCCTTACAGCAGTCCTCACTGAGTCAACCGAGATAGATGTAACTGTCTCATTCCTGTGTTCCAAATTAGAAACTGAGGCTAGAGTGCTTAAGCAAACTTTAATTGCTCATTGTCCTTTTTCCTTCGTGACACATGGCCGTGTTACTTGCACCTAGCACAGTGCCTCCCACATGACAACATCGTGAAACACTGGATAAATGAATACATGAAGTAATTTACCCTGGTAAATGGCAAAGCTGATAAAGGGACCCATAGCTCAACTCTAGACCCACTCACTTAGCATCAAAACTATGTCAGAGGGAAGATGTTAAAATCATCCTGGAGAAATAAGTCCAGAAGTAGTGATCAGAGCAAAGACAGCCTGAAGGTGAGAGCCTCTAGGGAAGGTGTGGAGGAGAAAATAGAGCTGAGGCAAGGTAGATGGAAGCAGTAAACTGAAACTGGAGAGAAGGGAGGCAGCGTAGACAAATTCTGGAGAGACGGTTGATATCCCTCAATGGGTTTTATGAGTCCTTGGAAAACATCTTCTGTGGTCAGGCTAGTGGACTTCAAGAAGAGAGGGGACTCCCCCAGTCCTTCTCAGGCCTATGTAACAGGAAGGGTAGGCCCAGCCAGAGTGACTGAATTCAGATAAAAGATCCTAAAGTACACTACCACATATGCATGGTGAGACTTATGGCCCCCTTTTTGACACCCACTCTTCCTAGATCCAGCCAGGGAATAGCAGAACCTCCAATGTTGCAAGGGTGCCATTTTCCAGAGATATCCATTAATACCATGAGGGTCTGACAGCCATGGGAGGGGACAGGTCACAATCAGGGGCCAAGTGTACCACACGGGGCCCTTTCACAGCCTTTGGGATTACATTCAGCTTTCCAGTTGGACCTTCAGTGCTCCATCCAGTTAGTGTCAAAGCACAGTCCCAGAATGAGGGCAGGTACCACTCTGACTTCTTATCCTAATATCCAGCCCCTCCTCAAGCAATGCGCCCAACAACTACCAGCCCCAGAACACCTGACATCCAGCAAGGTTCACTGGGCAAGGGCATCAATTTTCTTTCCCTGCCTGATCTCCTTTAAGCTTAATAAGAACTGAATTGTCAACTTTGTCCACCCTCAGGATGCATGATAAACGTGCATGAATATTCATCACAGCACTACGTATGGTAGCAAATAATTAGGAATGACCTAAACGTCCATCAATAGGAGAATGTTCAAATATCTTGAGATTTATCTTCACAGCAGAGTATTTAATCTTAGGTGGGAGGGGAATATAATGTATTTGATGAAACCTTGATTTGGGTTGTTATCTACATATTTAAAAGAAGCTTCTTGCAAGATTTAGAAAAAACAAGGGTACCCTCTTTTCAGGATCAGGGCCAGGCACTGCGTTTATCATACAGTCACTTCTCTTTTGCTGTCTTCTGCTTCAAAACCCTTTTTTATAGGAAATTTCTTTGAGAAAAAGAAAATGAAAGGAGTATGTGGTGGCAGTGGGAACTTCTGTGGGTTAGACAACACCAACAGCAGAATTCTCATGTGAAATTGATGGTAGGAATTTGGTCAGTGATAGTGGGGTCTTGGAGCTTTAAGTAAGAGAGGCCAAGGTGAGTAGGTTATGAGCAAGAGAGAGCAGTAGTCTTTTGGATTGGATGTCTTCCCATGTGCTCAATTTGACATTTCATTTACAAGAAATATTAGCTTCCTGGAGGACTCACAATGTCCTCATCCATTGTGGCAGTTTTGGGAAGCTGGGCCTACCAAGAAGGGCTTGCCCACCAAAGCTTCTTGTTGCCCTGAGGTCTGTCACAGACTAACCCTAAAGTCAGATACAGGTCACCATTCATCCTCTGTCTGGCTGGAGCCAGGCACGAGGGAGCATGGAAAGCTTTGGCCAGTTCCTCCCCAAGGGAGGTTCTTAGTTTCAGTCATGTCCCCAGGTGCCTGGAGGCAAAGTGAACTGCCGCTTCACAGGACACAAGTTGCAACTCTACTGAATAGCTTGTCCTTTCTTGAGGTCCCAGTGGGGAACAAGCACAGACAGATAACAGAGGGATTGATGGGGGCTGTGAAGAAGTCTCCATAGGTACCCAGGGACATCTCTATTTTGTAAAATTGAAAATTGAGAATTTGGTGTGCTTGGCTGCTATTGCAGGCTCAATGTGCAGCATCCTCTAACACCTTCCTAGAATGGGCTCAAGGTGCCAACCTAGTCCATTCAGACAGCTTCCATACAGGACGATGAATTCCCCTGTGTGCTGCCACCTTCCTTGTCTCCTATCCCCACGACTATCAGCACTGCCACCAGAATTCCAGAATCTGTGGATGGCTATTTTGACCATCTCTTGGTGGACTAGGCCACCAGCCGTGTTATCACCCAATGGAGTTATGACTCTTTAATCATTTTGTATTTATGGGCCATATCAAATTTCTTAAATAAAACATTAGAGATAGATACAGCTAAACCACCTTCCTGCTTCTTCCCCCCACCCTATAATTGAATTCCTCTCTTTCTCACTCCATAGGTAACAGCTGTCCTGAAATTGTTGGATAGATGTGCCTGGCATTTGCAAATGTTTGTTTAACCCAACATTATGTTTCCAAGATTTTTCCATTTTAAAACATAATGTCTTTCATTTTTATTGCTATAATATGTACCAGTATATAACTATGCCACAATTTGTTTATTGATTCTCTTCTTGATGCTCTTTCATGTTTCTCTATTTTTCTGTTATTAGAAAGTATTATACAATTAACTTTTTGCATAAGACTTTAGAACTATAAAGAAAAACATGCAAACAACACCCCCCCCCCAAAAAAAGAAGAAAAGGATGTGCATAGGCATTGCACCGAAGTGGAAACTTAAGTGGCCAGTACACAATTAGCTTGCTTAACTCACTAATAGTCACTAGCGAAAAGATTCTATTCCATATCCGTGTATGTCTTTGAGAGAAGGTAGGCAAGTTGACACTCATATGCACTGCTGGTGAGAGTGCAAATTGGTAAAACTACTTAAGAAAGCAATTTGTTAATATGTGGTTCAAATCCTACAACCTATTGGTCCTGTTTCAGGGAATGGCCCTCACTCTACTTCTCCTTTGTAGCATTAAGATGAAAAGCATTATGCATTCAGTTTTCCCAGTATGCTGGGCACCTGGCATGCCCAGCTACAGCTGCAACCAAGAAAACAAGCAGGGCAGCTTGAGAGGGTTAGTCTTAGGGGCAGCAGTCACAGAGGAGTGATAGAAATCAGGTCGTGTTTTCATCATTGCAGCAGCTGCAGCTGTTTCCTTTGCTCTGCCAGCCATACATGGAGAGTTGACAGCTGGGCTCACATTTCTGTACTTGCACCTAAAGGCTGCGTGGCTAAGAGTCCTGCACTCTCCAGAAACATTCCTCACATCATTTTCCACAGCATGTGGGCATGGAGATGGGAAAAGTCCTCTGGAAGCAGCTGTCTACACTCAGAGATCCTTTGCCTAGGCAGGGAAGAAGTGAGCTTGATTCGTGGTCCTTACATGGTGGGGCTAGAGCCAGGAAGAGTTCTATTCATCACACAGTGGGAAAAAGCAGACCTTAAGGACCAGTGCCCAAGAGAAAGTGACTGGGAAGCATGTTCAAGCAGGTCCATAAAGTAAGAGAGGCTCAAGAAGAGGAAGAAGGCTTGGAGCACCTGGAGGAGGGAGACATAGGGAAGATAGTAGATTAAATAGCAGATTAAATGCATCAGTAACTGTAGGGAGGCTGGGATCAGATAGACACCTACCCAGTGTCAAAACATTGATCTGATCAAAGAAAATATTGGTCCAAAAGATGCCTTTGGGTACTAATGGAACAGCCAGTTTATTTTTTTTTTTTTTTTAAGGAATAATGTGAAGTAGTCAGGCTAGAACCAAAGATAACAATGCATTACTATTCTCTCTCATTCCCTCCCTCTGGAAAAGCCTTGTCTTTTTTGTTTTCACTTTTATTTATTTTGACAGAAAACATATCCATTATGAAGCCAATCATCAGTTTCACAGACTATTTATCTCTACTTGTAAGAGGAAACATACTGTCACCTACTTTATTTATGGAGACAACATTCTTAAAAAGGAAAGTACAGTGTAATAGACAAATCCATATAACATTATACCTACTGAAAACGCATATAATTTTTTTCTGGCCAAATCACCCCTCTACTAATAATGAGGATGGAGTAATGTTCTTAAAGCGAGTAAGAGAGTAGGATATTTAAAGACAAAGTAAAATAATAAATTAATGAAAATAACAGGATAGCTTCTGTCTTTTTTTTTTTTTTTTTTTTTTTTTTTGAGATGGAGTCTCACTCTATCACTCAGGCTGGAGTGCAATGGCGCAATCTCGGCTCACTGCAACCTCCACCTCCTGGTTTCAAGGAATCCTCCTGCCTCAGCCTCTCCAGTAGCTGTGACTACAGGTGCATGCCACCATGCCTGACTAATTTTTGTACTTTTAATAGAGATGGGGTTTCACCATCTTGGCCAGGCTAGTCTTGAACTCCTGACCTCAGGTGATCTGCCCACCTCAACCTCCCAAAGTGCTGGGATTACAGGCATGAGCCACCACACCTGGCTACTTCCATCATTTTTATAACAGCTTCATTGAGATACAATTCACAAGCCATAAAATTCACTCTTTCAAAGTGTCTTATTCTGTGGGTTTCAGTATATTCACAGGTGTGTCATCATCACTGCTATCTAGTCTTACAAAATTTTGTCTCCCAAAAAGAAACCCCATACCCATTAGCAGTCACTCTTCATCTCCTCCCTGCTCTCTCTCCAGTCCTAGGCAACCCCTAATTTACTTCTCTATGGATTTGTCTATGCTGGACACTTCATGTAAATGGAATCATACAACATGTAGTCGAATTAACTGGCTTCTTTCACTTACCATAATGTTTTCAAGTTTCATTCGTATTGTAGCAGGTATCAGTACTTCATTTTAAAAATAACTGAATAGCATTTCATTGTATGGATGTACCACATTTTATTTATCCATTTGTCAGTTAATGGACATTAATTTCAGTCTTATTTTTACTAAGGTGGATCCCACCCAGGTGACTGTGACTTCCAGAGATAACTTGTGGTATATGTAAATCCATTTATCCTTGTATGTAATTAATGCAGGCTAACTGCCTTTGTTACAAGCAATCGAAAGAACTATTTTGACAGTAGCATACCTCTCTTGAAATACATTTGTGATTGCTTCCTTTTGGCTATTTTTTTCTTTGAAATGTGAGCTACAACTGTTTATCAGAGGGAATAGTCCTGTATATAAGAAATGATCTCACTAAATTATACTAATACACATGGATTTAGAAGTGAAAATGCAGGATAAAAATGTTGTTGCTGTTTGTGGTTGCCATATCCGAGACCAATCAATATTTGTTGTTATTTTTAATCACGACTATATCTCTATTGTGATGTAATCCATTGTTTTCAAGGTCAGTCTCTAGACCTCCTGGATACCTATGGAAGCTGAGCTTCAAAAGCACTTTGTTGACTTTGCAAAACTACAGTTAGGATATAAGTTAGGTCAATATTTCTTTTTATTTGGGTTCATCAAATAAAGCTGACTTGTTCTGGGCCCAACAGCAAGTGCAGATGCCTGCTTGCTAGGAATGGATACAATTTCAGCCAAGCAGGAGACTTGCTTGCTCATTCATTTGCCCTGCTGGTGTCCTGTACACCTGTCACTTTCATACATCATGGGATCTACTGCTGTTACCGGACACTCTTCTCTGACTCCACAGTCATACCAGGGTTTTTGAAATGAACATTCCACAGAAATATTAGTGAGAAAATTCCTGTCAGAAATACATTCTGATACGTTCCCATAAGACCCAAATTCATCTCTCCATTAGTCAAAAGCAATCTATTTTTTCTAAATATGCTCCATTATTTCCAAATAGTTCCAGGGCGTATTTCCAAATATGCTGTGTTAAAAAGGCCTTACTTTATTCCAGGATTCCTCAGTATTTGAACCCATGTAGATTCCAGAAGAAACCCATACTCATTTGCAGCTCCAGCCCCTCATGACAGTAAAGAGCCCTGAAGATAGAGTCAAGAGTTAGCTCTGAGGCATCTCACACAATGAGGCTGCTGGACACCCCAGATCTGGAGCTTTGGAAGACCAATAAAACAATCTGTATCTGAGCCCAAGACTCATTATTCCGGGGATTAATACCCTGGTAATGAATTCATTCAATCTGGTCCAAATTTTGTGTTGATCTCTTTCATTTGGAATGCTGACAGTTGGCTAGAATCATGAGGTAATGATGGCATGGAATTGACTTTGCAAGCCCACTAAATAGCAATATGCTCAATTTTGTGGAAGTTGTAACTGTGAATTAGCAATAGTGCATTTTACCATGCTATTAATAACATTTTCTCCATTAATGCCCCCAAATGAATGCAATACAGGTCTTTCTCTGCTTTGGGGATCCTCTACTTCTGTCAATTTGGCATCTAATTAATTATGTAAGGGCAGGAAGGAAATAGAAGCAAACGTAGGTGATATCTAGTTATTTCAAGCAGCAGCCCAGAATAGGATTAGTTGTAACCACTGCAGAAAGTATGTAATCCACTAAGTACCTTGCTTTCACGTCAATTTCTGCCACTTTTGCTGCTTTAATATACATTATTTTGTTCTAGTAATATTTGCCTCTAGGTTATTTCAAAATAGGATTTATGAGTAGAACTACTTCTGCAGACAGGGAAATTACATCCCTAAATTAGGTATCAGCTTGTGCATCTTTCACCAAAATCAGTGGGATTTTTGGACTAAACAATTCTAGAACTCATTAGTAAGAAATATGAGGGGGAAAACGTGGAGGATGATTTCCTGTTTTTCTAGCATTCTCTAAAATCTCTTCAAAGAAAGGTCAGCCACAGGAACTCTCAAGAACATTCTTCCACCCGCATTTCTGAGCTCCTCCTGTCTAAGTGGCTGAATGAATGAGTGTGTGTGAGTCTCTTGGGCCAGTGATGCCCACAGCTCTGCCAGCAGTCGCTTGGCCAGAGACAGTAACTGAACATTATGCTGCCATGGACTAATGCCCCTGCATGCTTCCCTGGTCCCATCCTCAACAAAGCTGAAAAGTCAACAGCATTCACAGAGAATCAGGCCAAGTTGACAGACAAAGGTGTTTTCATTCCCTTTCTCAGATCTGTTAAGTGGAATTTCTGTTATATTTTAAAATAAGTCATTTTTACCAGGAGTTTATATAGCACCTATTACTTGCCAGGAAAATGTGGAGGGAGGTGGGAAGCAAGGGGATTGTCCCAGTATGGTTCTCCACTTCAAGCATCTATTTCAAGATGTATTTTTCCCACCCCACCCCCAGCCCCCACACACATCTCTACTGTATTGGCTGTTCAAAAGGGCAGGAAGAATCAGCACTTTTCCGCCATATTTCTGTGGCAGAGTTTACAGCGTGGCTTCATGCATACCATTTCATACCTAATACATACCCTCCTTTTCCCCCACAAGCCCCGTTGCAAACTAATTCTTACTGTGATCTATAAAGCAAGCAGGAGACTTTAAACTTTACAACCCAATAAGAATTAAAATCTTGGATGATAAAAGTTATTACACATGAGTGAGTTTGTCTCTCCAAATCAATGAAATAAATTAGGTTCCCTGCGTTGTAGCATATGGCATCCTCAGAATTGCCTTCATATAATTATAACTCTGTTTATTAAAAAGAGTTATGTAACAATATGGTTGATTTATTCTGATGTGATTGGCTTAGTAACTTAATTGGACTAAGCAATATACCCTAGATAAAATTAATTTAATTAGCGGATTCATTTCAGGGTGACTAGAACCCCTCACCACATTTTGGTAAACTTCTGAAAAGGTGTGCAAGCGAACAAGCAAAGTTCAAGAACAAGTGGACACCTGTGTGGCAAATTAAGAGAGGAAACAGAAAAAACAGAGCACCATTTCAGAGAACCTCCAGCGAGAAAGTTGAAAAATGATACTTTACTTCATGTTGTTAACTCTTTTTTTCAAAGGACAGACATAAACACTTCTACAGCCCTCTCTTCCTAAGTTACCTAAGGCCCAGTTACTAAACTCTACACTAGCCTCACCCTTTTCTACTCCATCATCATAGTCAGGATCTCCTGTGGCCAGGTCATTGATGGCCTTGTGGCCCTAATGTTCCAGTGTGATCTTGACCCCAGCATGGGTCAGTCTGCATGTGTCTTTTCTGGGAATATGGAACGCCATTGTGAAAACTGGCATCATTGTGCTTAAGAGGATTATAGAGAGGGGAGATAGAGGGATGAGGGCAAAATTACCACAGCTATTATGGAAACAATTCAAAGTCTATATATCCAAATTTCCAGGGTCAAGAACTGTATCCTCCCACCTGCTTTCTATCTGGTCTCCCTACTTCTATTTTTTTTCCTCTTCTCTTTCTAATTCATTCTATACAATGCCACTATCTTGTTGCTTGCTTATGTTTATTTTTTGTTTCATGAAATAAACCATACAGACCTTACTTCATTCCAAAAAATGAACCTGAGATAGCTTCACTATTGCTGGGTTAAGCTTGCACAGCCCCTTTGATCAGATGTTATTTCCTTGCTTGAGAGCAGATGGCTTCCATCAACTAAACTGCAGAGGAAAGTCAAACGTCCTCAACCTGGCATCTAAGTCCATCAGTAACCTGCCCCCACCATGTCCCACCAGCCTCGCCTCCCATGATCCCCCTGTGGTGCCCATGTGGCAGGTATGCAGGACCACTTGCCATTTCCTCCCTCCCTCATTCCTTTCCTCCTGTTCTACGCCCTCCACACCTTAGCTCATTCCATATTCTATTTCCAAAATAGCCCCTCACTGCATTTCATTGCTGCTTCTCATATGAAGACTTTCCTGATCATCCCAACTAGTAACTATCTCTCCCTCTTCTGAATGTATGTGTGTACTTATAATTTTGGTTTTAAATCCTGTGGTTGTTTATATATGTCTGATGGTCTCATTCACACTGGGGCTGTGGCCCTCGTTCTCCTTCTCTTCCCGGAGCCTCCTAGTATATTAATCTAATGTGGAATTCAGTGATTACTTGGTTGAATGAAAGCACATTATCATTATTATTATTGTGTTGTTGAAAGGTGTTGTTCTTTTTTATTATTGGTGCAATACTTTATAATTTCTGCTTTCAGGCAGTAAAACATTTCCTGTGGAAGCAACAATATGTACATTCATTCACCATCCTACATCCATGCTGGATTTTAACCCGTTGTATTTAGAAGTTTCCCCTCTCAAAACAAATAACTCTGTTTCCCAGGACTTCGTTAATTATTGGAGCCAACGTTTCTTTCAGGGCTTGTTAATTTCCATTGTGCAGTCTATTGAGTCTGTGTGAGTTGCATGCAGACAAGGTCTTATAGGCCTGTCCATCTCCAAAGAAGCTGATGAGAGACAAAGTTCCCAATCATCCGATTTTGTGCCCTTTGATGCTGCGGTACATGTGGCATGAGCAATAACATATTTTCTGCATGTGGCATTAACCAGGCGGAGCAAGGGGAGCAAATTCAGGCAGTCCCCTTGGTTCTGACTCTTTGTTTCAGTGTAGTTAGATCAGAGTTGCGCTGCATCACATTGAACTTCAGTGCTTTGATTTCCTTTGTTGTAGGAACAAAACTGTAAAAGAGAGAATAGAACAGAGGTGCTTCTATAATGAGCATTGAAGTGATTGAGGAAATCTATACTGAACAAAAGACCCATTTATCAGTGCCATGAAAATCCTTTGAATTATCACAAATTTTTTTGCTTAAATCTTTTATCCTAATGCATTGATGTAATAGGTATATCTCTAAAGGCTAGATAAAGATTTTTGCACACAATAAGGGGAGATGAAAATGTTTTCCAAAATAAAATTATAAATAGTGATTTCCATTTGGGGGATGAGTCCACCAAGTGTCATTCGTTATACCAAGTGTTTTCTTTGTTCATCATTTTATTTAATTACCAGTATACCTCCATGAGCTATATATTATTCCCATTTTACAGATGAAGAAAATAAATTTTAGAAATAAAGTCAGATATAGAACTCAAATCTTAATTTAAACTCTGCTTTCTTTCCTTTACACTAGACTCTTTCTACATATGAAAATGAAGGTGTTCATAGGTGGGAATTGAACAATGAGAACACATGGACACAGGAAGGGGAACATCACACACCAGGGCCTGTTGTGGGGTGGGGGGAGGGGGGAGGGATAGCATTAGGAGATACACCTAATGTTAAATGACGGGTTAATGGGTGCAGCACACCAACATGGCACATGTATACATATGTAACTAACCTGCACGTTGTGCACACGTACCCTAAAACTTAAAGTATAATTAAAAAAAAAAAAAGAAAATGAAGGTGTTCTGTTTAACAAGGCAATGAGTCAACTCCATCATGTTGATCACCGAGGTATTTACCATATAGTAAGACTGGCAATGTCTTCCAAAGGATGGCACACTATGTAATGATTCAAATAAGCTCTCCACTTTTTTAGTTGCCTCAAAGTCATGTATTTTATAGATACTGATGAGGATATTGGCCATTTCAAGAGCTGGAGGGAGCATCCAACTCTGGATAATCCAAAGATGCTGCTCTTGACTTGGGAGAGAATGACCCAGAGAGGCTGAGACATTCCAGAAACACACCAACTCTGAAATAAATGTGAAAATGTGTGGGTACTGGAGACATGAGGAAGTGAAAAGCAAGGACACCTTCTTTGGTTAGGCTGTGTCCCCACCCAAACCTTGTCTTGAGTTGTAGCTCCCATAATTCCCTTGTGTTGTGGGAAGGACCCAGATGGAGATAATTGAATCATGGGTGCAGTTTCTTTCATACTGTTCTCATGATAGTGAATAAGTCTCACAAGATCTGATGGTTTATAAGGGGAAACTCCTTTCGCTTGGCTCTCACTCTCTTTTTGCCCGCTGCCATCCATGTAAGATGTGACTTGCTCCTCCTTGCCTTTTGCCATGATTGTGAGGCCTCCCCAGCTATGTGGAACTGTGAGTCTATTAAACCTCTTTTTCTTTCCAGTCTTGGATATGTCTTTATCAGCAGCATGAAAACAGACCAATATACCAAATTGGTACCAGGAGTAGGATGCCCCTAAAAAGATACCTGAAAATGTGGAAGCAACTTTGGAACTGGGTAACAGGCAGAGGTTGGAACAGTTTGGAGGGCTCAGAAGAAGACAGGAAAATGTGGGAAAGTTTGGAACTTCCTAGAGACTTGTTGAATGGCTATGCCCAAAATACTGATAGGGATATGGACAGTAAAGTCCAGGCTGAGGTGGTCTCAGATGAAAATGAGGAACTTTTTGGGAACTGGAGCCAAGGTGACTCTTGTTATGTTTCAACAAAGAAGCTGGTGGCATTTTGCCCCTGCCATAGAGATTTGTGGAACTTCTAACTTGAGAGATGATTTAGGTTATCTGGCAGAAGAAATTTCTAAGCAGCAAAGCATTCAAGATGAGACTCGGATGCTGTTAAAGGATTCAGTTTTAAAAGGGAAACAGCATAAAAGTTAGGAAAATTTGCAGCCTGACAATGTGATAGAAAAGAAATTCCATTTTTGGAGGAGAGATTCAAGCTGGCTGCAGAAATTTGCATAAGTAACCTGGAGCCAAATGTTAATCTCCAAGACAATGGGAAAAATGTCTCCAGGGAATGTCAGAGGTCTTCATGGCAGCCCCTCCCTTCACAGGCCAGAAGCCTGGGAGGAAAAAATGGTTTCATGGGCTGGACCAGGGGACCCCATGCTGTGTACAGCCTAGTGACTTGGTGCCCTGCATTCTAACTGCTGCAGCTGTGGCTGACAAGGTCAAATGTAGAGTGTGGACCATGGCTTCAGAGGGTGCAAGCCCCAAGACTGAGAAGCTTCCACATAGTGTTGAGCCTACAAGTGCCCAGAAGTCAAGAATTGAGGTTTGGAAACTTCTGCCTATATTTCAGAGGACGTATGGAAATGCTTGGATGCCCAGGCAGAAGTTTGCTGCAAGGGTGGGGCCCTCATGGAGAACCTCTGCTAGGGAAGTGCAGAAGGGAAGTGTGAGATAGGAGCCCCCACACAGAGTCCCAACTGGGACACCACCTAGTGTAGCTGTGAGAAGAGGGCCACTCTCCACCAGACCCCAGAATGATAGATCCACTAGAAGCTTGCACTTTGCACCTGGAAAAGCCACAGACACTCAATGCCAGGCCGTGAAAGCAGCTGGGAGGGAGGCTGTACCCTGCAGAGCCGCAGTGGCAGAACTGCCCAAGACAATGGGAACCCACCTCTTGCATGTGTGATCTGGAGGTGAGACATGGATTCAAAGGAGATCATTTTGGAGCTTTAAGATTTGACTGCCTTGCTGGATTTTGGACTTGCCTGGGGCTGGTAGCCCCTTCGTTTTGGTCAATTTCTTCCATTTGGAATGGCTGTATCTACCCAATGCCTGTACCCCCCATTGTATCTAGGAAGTAACTAAGTTGCTTTTGATTTTACAGGTTCATAGGCAGAAGGGACTTGCTTTGTCTTGGATGAGACTTTAGACTGTGGACTTTTGAGTTAATGCTGAAATGAGTTAAGACTTTGGGGGACTTTTGGGAAGACATGATTGGTTTTGAAATGTGAGGACATGAAATTTGGAGGGGCCAGGTGAAAAATGATATGGTTTGGCTGTGTCCCTTCCCAAATCTTACCTTGAATTGTAGCTCCCATAATTCCCTTGTGTTGTGGGAGAGACCCAATGGGAGATAATTGAATCATGGGGGCAGTTTCTTCCATACTGTTCTTGTGCTAGTGAATAAGTCTCATGAGTTCTGATGGTTTTATGACGGAAAACCTCTTTTGCTTGGCTCTCACTGTCTTTTTGCCTGCTGCCATCCATGTAAGATATGACTTGCTCCTCCTTGCCTTCCACCATGACTGTGAGGCCTCCCCAAACCATGTGAAACTGAGTCCATTAAACCTCTTTTTCTTCCCAGTCTTAGGTATGTCTTTATCAGCAGCATGAAAACAGATTAATACAACACCATCGTAGAATCCCAACTATAAAACTCCTACAAGAATCAGTCTCATAGTTCAGCTGTTTCATATTCATGGAATTATAGGAGGCCGATTACCTCATAACTCGTAAAAACCAACATCCCCAAGTTCAGGGGCATCCATTGTCATGGACTTGCCAGAACAGCACCATTTCTATCTAAGCTTATTACCCAATATAACTGCCTTTCTGCCTGATCTCAACTACTGACTTCACCTTCTTCCTGTTTGGTCACACCCCAGATTAAGATTTTAATTACTACTTATGCACTGATGGCCCCTAAATCTACATCCCTGGCCCTTGACCAGTTTTCTGATTTTATCTCCTCATTCTACATCTTTCTCAAGGTGTTTCTGAGCCACTGTGAGCTCAGTTTACCCTACACTGAATTCTCTCTCCTCTCCTCTTATCCATGCTCACCATATTGCATCTCTTTGCAAATGGTTCTATCAGCCATCTGAGCACAAAAGCACAAATCTTGGGAATCATTCTGGTTTCATACTTTCTTCACCCCATTTACCATACCCCATCAGCCACCAAGTCTTGTTTTTTCTGCCTCTTCAAAATCTCTCATCACTACTGTGGTCTCCCTCTGGCTTATTGCTGTCACCTTTATAGCTGGCATTCCCATCTTCAGGATCACCCTCTCTATTTCACATTCCATCCTTCTACAAGGAGGTATTCATTTTTAAAATTCAGCTCAAGTACACCCTTCTCCCTAAAGCTTTCCCTGGCTTGACCATTTCTTCCTTTCTACCACCTGTCACATTGAATAGTTATTGTGTTTACCTCATCACCTTTCTCTCTAAATTATGCATGAGACAACAGAAATTCAGCTTTATTTATCTTTGTATCCCCAATGTTCAGAATATGGCAGATAGTCAGACTCATTGAATTGAATATCTCCAACGTAAATCCTGCTTCTCAGTGACTTCTGTGCATTCTAGACCTGCCCTTTACAGCCACCTCGAATATCTCATTCTTCTTTTTTGTGACAGAGTCTTCTTCTATCACCCAGGCTGGAATGCAGTGGTGGGATCTTGACTCACTGCAACCTCCTCCTACCAGGTTCAAACAATTCTCCTGCCTCAACCTCCTGAGTAGCTGTGATTACAGGCACCCACCATGACGCCTGGCTAATTTTTGCATTTTTAGTAGAGATGAGCTTTCACCATGTTGGCCAGACAGGTCTTGAACTACTGACATCGGGTGATCCACCTGCCTTGGCCTCCCAAAGTGCTGGGATTACAGGTGTGAGCCACCATGCTCACCCTCATTCTTCTTTTGCTTGACATTTCTTCAAGTATTTACAATGAACATTCACATTTTTCCCTACGTCTTTTCTTTTCCTGATGTAGTTGCAAATCTTTCCACTATCCCTGACTTTGTTTTCAGGACACTTGCAGATGCTGGTCAGCATCTTCAGGAAATAATTGTATTACTCAATGTCATTTTTAGAATCAAGTGTGAATATCAGGATGGAGTCTGAGCCCCATGGGTACAGTAGCCTCCTTTGATAGTCACCTATAGTCTGTACTTATAATGCAGCCGAACATTGTGAGAGCTTTCTTAGATGTCATATCCCTTGTTATTAATAATTGTAGCTAGAGGACAATTCAACATACAGATATATTTTCACGTAAAATGACAATTTCTGAAGAATTTTTCTCTAAGTTTAAGTGCAAGACTTCACATATCTCTCCATTCATTTAAACTCTTTTCTTCTTGCCTTTCAAGATCCTTTTGACTCTTTGTTATGTTACCTGAAATATTAACTATCTTTCCCAGTTTTGAGTCACTTGACGACTTGGTTAATGGCTTTCCTCTAGGTTTACACAGAAACAAAATATCCAGATCTTCATTCAGCCCCTGTTTAAATTCAGATGTTTCTTCTCAATATGTGTAACTTCGCATCCGTTCTTTCTGAGTTACTCTCAGTTAACAAAGTGGCCTTTTGTTTATCTTGATTTCTTTAAATACACTTATCACTAAACCATTCATACTAAGGAATCTCAGAAACTTTTTATTCAATAGAAAGAACAGCTTCAAGGGAATTTCTCCTTCAGGTCATTTCATTATAGACTGTGTAGATATGGGATGGATGTACAAGAAAAACCATACAACACAAATTGCTTCAGTAAGTTCACTTTTCTCAAGTGTTCAGAAACAAAGAGCTATATAAGGCATTTGAAGGATTTGTGCATGTCAAACAGAATAAGAGATCATTTAAGAGGAAGAAGTCCCAGCAGCTACATGAAAATGAGGGAAATATATTCAATTGCTTAGAAGTTTATTTTATAGAATACCAAATATTTGTGATTTGCCTCTGAATTTTTTCTTTTAATCTAGAAGTTTTGGCTTTAAGTCAAATGTGCCATAATGTGCTTAATCAGCACTGGTGAGCAGACCTCTAAAAGTGGGATAGAAAGAATAAGGAATGGAACCAGGAAGAGCTACAGTGTTAAGAATTACCAAGAGCCAGTTATTAGGACTTCAGAATCACAGGTCAAAGCCACAGAATATAATCAGAATATTGGCAGGAGGAAAGTTTACAAGTCCCTAGACAAAGAAGGAGAAGAAGAAGAAAAAAAAAAAACCTTAGCGTGTCTCGTAAAGCCAAGGTGACAAGTCAGGAGAAGAGCAGGTCCAGCACAGCAGAGCTTTTAGGCACAGGAATGAAGCCTCGGCCAACATGCCTGAGAGAGCCTGAAATCTCACCTTACTTGGAAGGAAGTGCACAGCTCGAGGCTGACATTGACAGATTTCAGAGGAGATCATCTCCTGAAAAGAATCCCCTCCTTCGCAATCTCACACATCAGTGTTTCTACTTGTCCTCCTTACCTAACCATGCTGGTGCCTTTTAAAAGGCCCAGATGCATCTCATACTCTCTTCCAGTGCTGGATGTGTGACCAGTTACCAGGAGAGCTTCCTGACTTTCTCCTCTTCTCTATGACTTTCCATAGGCCAGTTTTATCTACCGGATTCAAAAAACATCTTTGATTGCCCAAGATGATTACATCCTTAATCACAGAGCCCTCCTTTTGACACATTGTGTATGAGATCACCAAACTTGCAAAGCAATGTTGTCCATAGTTTCCCATTTTCAACTTGACATACTGTGGATTTAAATCAAGGTATCTTGGAGCAGTAAGCCAGTTCCTTAACCTGCGTTGCCACGTTAGCCACAGTTTCGTTATTTCTGTTTCCTCTTAATCCACTTATCCATACACACCTGCCCACCCGTAGAAGCCTATGCAGAGATAATTTACAGATTTTGGCAGAAGTGCATGCATATGGATCAAAGGTTCAGGCAATGTATATCTTGTGAATAATGACAGAATCTGCTAGAAACCACTACAAAACTGTTGGGCCCCAAAACGTATTATTTCAAAAGAAGGTGACTCTCAGGGATTGTGAAGAAGCTGGACTTGATTAGGGCCGTTCTACTGTCTCCTGCTTGTGCTGGTCCAGTGGCCCTACTTGCTATATAAATGAATGCTGATCTTGGGTCCTTGGTCTCCAGTCCTGTCTTTGGGCCCTCCAGTCCTGTCTGCAGGTTGACCTCCCCAGTCTTTAGAAGATCTGTCCCAGTTTGCTAAAATTGATCATCTTGAGTGTTCACAGATTAAAGCTCAGCATGGTATTTCCTGGTGAACTTGGAAACTCTGCCCTACCTACCAAGGGATTAGCATTTTTAGCCCAATCATTATATTAATCATGACTCTTACCTTAAATTGTCAAAGCCCAGAGAGATGATGACAAACAGAGGATTATCTGTGAGTTGCCACTATGTTCTTCTCTAGAGGATCTATTTATACATTTGGGTTTCCTGGGTCATCACTGCATTGTCAGCTACTAGATTAGAGCTGGCAAGAGCAGGTACACAATAAAAGCGTATTGCTTAAATTTGACAGAGCTTTTCCTAAATCCTATCAGTTTGCTTTCAGTGATTTTTTTCTAACAAGAACACAGCAATACTGAACTCATAGTCATTTATTTATTCAACAGATATTCCACAGCCTCTTATTATGAGCACATAGAGCACATCCTATGCAGGGTGAACAAAAGAAAAGTGGTTCCTGCTCTAAAAAAGCAAGCAGCACAATGGAGGCAGCAGAAACTGAATAAATAAAAAGAAGCAAATAATGATAAATATTTAGGGAAGCTCTGAAGGAGAGGAACAGGGACCTGTAAGACAATGAAAGGGGAAACTTTACATTGGCAGTCAGAGGAGGCCTATCTAAGGAGGTGATGTTTAAGGCAAAATGTGAAGAATGACAACAAAGGGCATGGGAAGAAGATACCAGGGAGAGCAAAGAGCCTCTGTGAAGACCCGAGATGGTGTTATAGTTAGCTATTGCTGCATTACAAACCACTCCAGACCCAGTGGCGTAAAACAGCAACCAATTTGTTGTGCTCATGGGTTTTGTGGTCAGGAATTGGGACAGAATGCAAGAGAAATGGCTTTTCTCTGTTTCACATTTTACAGAGCATCCACTGAGAAGACAGACTTTTAACATCTGCATAACTTGGAAGGCAAGGGACTGAAATCATCTAGAGTTATTATCAAGATGTTGTTATCAAGACAGACTTTGCTCATGTCTGGCTCTTGTGCTAGCATGACTTGAAGGCTAGGCTCAACTGGGGCCATCATCCTGAGCATCTATACAAATGGTCTCTGCCCTGGGCTGCCTCATAGCATGGTGCCTCAGTGTAGTTATATTTCTTATCAAGCAGCTCAGGGCTTCAGGAGTAAACAAGATATGATGCCTGGCTATTTATAACCACACCTCAGAAGTGCTATGGGCTGAATCGTGACCCCAAAATTCATATGTTGAAGTCCTAACCTCCAGGACCTCAAAATGTGACTATATTTGGAGATAGAGCCTTTAAAAAGGTAATTTAGGGTCAGGTGCAAAGGCTTACACCTGTAATCCCAATTACTTGGGAGGCTGTGACTGGAGGATCACTTGAGGCCAGGAGTTGAAGGCTGCAGTGAGCTATGATTGCACCACTGCATTCCAGCCTAGGTGACAGAGGAAAACTTTGTCTCTCTTTAAAGAAAAAAAAAAGGTGGGGTGGGGGAACTTAGGTTAAAAAGTCATATGTCATATGGGCAGGCCCTAGTCCAATATGACTAGTGTTCTTGTAAGAGGAAGCAATTATGACACAGACAATACAGACCAAGGGATGACCATAATAAGGACACGGCAAAAAGATGGCCATCTGCAAGCCAAGGAGAGAGGCCTCAGAAGAAACCAAACTTACTGACACGTTGATCTTGGACTTTTAACCTCTAGGACTGTGAGACAATAAATGTCTGTTGTTTAAGCCTCCCAGTCTGTGGTATTTGTTACAGCAGCCCGAGCAGACAAAAACATCCATGTAACATCACTTCAGAAGCACGCTATTGACCAAAGAAGACATAAACCCACACAGATTGAAACAGGAGTCATAAGCCCTTAAAGAGAGGAGTGTCAAAAGATACAGGGCCATGTTTGAAAGCTGCAGCATGTTGGAAGGAGCTTGGCAGCTTGAGAAACTAAAAGGCCAATGTAGCTCAGAAATGGTGTGCTTCCATGGAAAGTGTGCTGCTGTGGAAGGAAGTAATGTTAAGAGGGTAGGCAGAGATTCGTGATTTGAGAACATTTTGGCCATAGCAAAAAATTCAGATTGTGTTCTAAATGCAGCAGGAAGATTTTAGAAGGCTAAATAGGAAAGCAACATTTTGATTTCTATTTTTAAAGGCACTGTATTAGTCCATTCTTACACTGCTATAAGGACATACCCAAGACTGGGCAATTTATAAAGGAAAGAGGTTTAATTGCCTCACAGTTTCATAAGGCTGGAGAGGCCTCAGGAAACTTACAGTCAAGGCCAAAGGGGAAGCAAACACATCCTTCTTCACAAGGTGGCAGGAGAGAGAAGAATGAGAGCCCAGTAAAGGGGAAAGCCCCTTATAAAACCATCAGATCTCATGAGAAGTTTCTCACTATTATGAGAATAGCATGAGGGAAACCACCCCCATGATTCAATTACCTCCTACTGGGTCCCTCCTATGACATGTGGGGATTATGGGAACTACAATTCAAGATGAGATTTGGGTGGGGACACAGCCAAACCGTATCAGGCACTAAAGCTGTTGAGGAGAAGGAGACAGTGGGAAGCCGAGTGGATGCTTAGGAGGCTAACTGAGCAATTTGGGTGAACAAAGTTGTTGGCCTGGCTAAAGGTAGTGGCAGTGAAAATAAAGTCATAGGTGGACACCAAATAGGGCTTGAAGGTAAAACTGACAAGGCTTGATGAAGAATTGAATGTGAGTATGGAGGGAACTGAAGGTATAAGGGATCATTACTGGGCTTCTGGCTTGAGAAACTCGTGGTGTTATTTACTGGGGTGAGAAAAACTCGAGAAAATATTGAGACAGGAAGAGTAATGTAGATCAAAAGATTTTTTTTGGACAGGTAAGAACTTTTGAACTTTCTTCAAATGGAGTTTAGCAAATCTCCCCTCAAATACTAAACCAGAGGTAGAAAAGGTCCCTTTATTATTATCAACATTTTTCCATTAGGACAAGGAAAGTAGAAGTAAATTATCTGGAAGCATCAAAGATAAAAGAAACTTACCTCCGAGTCTTCTAAGCCCTCTACTTTCTCCCCTCATTTAAAGATATAGACTTAGTATGCTAGCATGTACTGAAAACTGTGCTTCTAATGAAAAAAAGAAAAGATAGACCTGTTTGACTACCTATCTCATTTTATAAAAGAAATATCACTTCTTTTAAGGAACAAGTAAATCCAATTTTTCCCAGAAACTACTTGGGGAGATATTAGAACTATTTTTACTTCTAGGAAAGAATAGAACTATAAGCAGAATTCAATATCAATCTCATTTTTTAAAAAATGAAATACATTTGATTTTTAAGACAATAGGAATAACTTATTCTGTAATGAAATAATTGGCAAAACCTCACGAGAATTCTGAATAGCTTGGGAGAATGGAACCATACATTGTAATCTATGACTTTCCCAAGAAAATCTTGTCTAATAATTGGACTAATATGTATGAAAAGAAATAGAAGCAAAATCCTAATCTATTTGACCCTAGAAAATTGATTAGATTCCTAAGAGACCTTATTAAGGTTTAAGGCTGTAGTGTACCAGGAAGTAGTGTAAGCCCTTAGCAAAACTTTGACTGTGTTTGCATGATTCCCGACATTTAGACTAGACGATGAAAACAGAAGTCATGAAAATACTTTGTAAGGGCACATCTGGATGTTTTACTGATGTGTGCCATTTTACTCTATAATTTTTGCTTTATTTATTATGCATAGCTTGCTGTCTACATAATGTTAAACTTTTTATCAGAGAATAAATGCATCTACATTGATGTTCTGGCAGGATTTTCATATAGGAATTTAAAAAACTACAGGACACATTTATAAGCATTATTTATGCCTTAAGGAAGAATGTGTTTCAGGTAAAAAGCCTTCTTTTTGAATGCCACTACAGTAAGCACCCTCTTATTAAGAAAATAATAGCTAACATTTATCGAGATCTTTCTATATGACAAGTCCTATGCCAAATCATTTAAATGCCATTCTTCTTAATCCAAATAGTCCTTATCAGATACATGTTATTGTTATACATGGAAGATGGAAAACTCAGTTTTAGAAATTATATTAGTCTTCTAGGGCTGCCATAAGAAAAGCCACGTATTAAGTGGCTTAAACAAACAAAAATGTATTTTCTCACAGTTCTGGATGCTGAAAGTCCAGAATCAGAGTCCTAGTAGGGTTGATTTCTAGTGAAGCCTCTTTCTTTGGCTCACAAGTGGCCATCTTCTCCCTGTGTCTTCATATGATCCTCTGCATACTCAAAGAGAGAGACAGAGAGAAGAGAGAGAGAGAGAGAGAGAGAGAGAGAGAGAGAGAGAGAGAGCACTCTGGTGTCTTCTTCTCTTAAGACCTCATTTAACCTCTTAATTATTTCCTTAAGGGCTCTGTCTTCAAACACAGTCACATTGAAGGCAAGGGCTTCAATATATGAATTTGGAGGGAACACAGTGTAGTCCATAGCAGAGGCATTATGAAACTTACCCAAGGTCACACACCTAGGAAATACCGGAGCCAGGATTGGAACCCTGGCAGCCTGACACCAGAACCTCAAGCCTCCAACTACTTTATATTTTCATTCATGGAGTAATGTCTGCCTTTGTCTTCTGAAAGATTGGCAAGGTACACACACTCAGGAAAATAAGAGTTAATAAAGTGGGCACATATTTATTTTGGTCAAATAATATGAAAACGTCGCATTAAGCTGGATTTTATTAAAATTAAAAACGCTTTGTAAAACACAGTGTCAAGAAAAGGAGAAGACAAGCCACAGACTGGGAGAAAATGTTTGCAAAAGAACCCCCCCGCCCCCACCGCCCCCCGCACCGATAAAGGACTATTATCCAGAATATACAAAGAATTTATAAAATCCAACAATAGGAAAACAACCAGATTTTAATGTGAGCCAAAGACCTTAACAGACACCTCACCAAAGAAGATACGCAGATGGTAAATAAGTATATGAAAAGATGCTCCACACCATATGTCATTAGGAAATTGCAAAAACAAACAAACAAACAAACAAAAAAAACAGTGAGATACCGCTACACACCTATTAGAATGGCCATAATCCAAAATGCTGACACTAAATCCTGGCAAGGATGTTGAACAATAGGAATTTTCATTCGTTGCTGGGGGAATGCAAAATGGTTTAGCCACTTTGAAGGCAGTCTGGCAACCGTGCTCTGTGATATTTATCCAGATAAGTTGAAAACTTATGTGCACACAAAAGCCTGAGCATGGATTCAGCTTTATCCATAATTGCCCAAACTCAGAAGCAATCAAGATGTCCTTTGGTGGGTGAGTGGATAAATAAACTGTGGTACATCCAGACAATGGAATATTATTCAGTACTTTAAAAAAATGAACCATCAAGTTACGAAAAGACTTGGAAGAACCTTAAATGCATATTACTAAGTGAAAGAGCCAATCTGAAAATGCTACATTCTACTATATGATTCCAACTATACGGCATCTAGAAAATGCATGTGAAAAGATCAGTGGCTGCCTGGGGTGAGCAGGGAGGGAGGGATGAATAGAGAGAGGACAGAGGATTTTTAAGGCAGTCAAACTATTCTGTATGATACTATAATGGTGGATACATGTTACTACACGTTTGTCCAAACCCATAGAATGTACAATACCAGAAGTAAACCCTAATGTTCACTCTAATAAGTGCTGTGAACTTCAGGTGATAATGATGTGTCAATGTAGGGTCAATTCGTGTAACAAATGTACCACTGAGGTGCAGGATGCTGACAATGGGGGAGGCTGTGCATGTGTGGGAGAAACCTCTGTGCTTGCTGCTCAATTTTGCTGTAAACTCAAAACTGCTCTATAAAATGAAGCCTATTTTAAAAAAACACACACATCTCATTGACTCAACTGATAAAATTTGGCCTTTGGTGCTATGTTGGAGGGTGTGTGTGTGTGTGTGTGTGTGTTTCTTTTTTTACTTTTTTCCAAAAAGATGCAAATTAAGCAATTTAGTTCACTATAGACTGAATATTTTTAATTTCTAGAAATCCTAAGGAAAGTATAGTAACACAATTTCTGCATCTTGGTTAACAACCTAAAAGGAAATAAATCAACATTATATTAATTAAACTCTAAGTTGGCAGGCCGACCCGGTGGCTCACGCCTGTAATCCCAGCACTTTGGGAGGCTGAGGCGGGCAGATCACTTCAGGTCAGGAGTTCAAGACCAGCCTGGCCAACATAGTGAAATCCCATCTCTACTAAAAATATGAAAAAATTAGCTGGGCATGGTGGCAGGCGCATGTAATCCCAGCTACTCAGGAGGCCGAGGTAGGTGAATTGCTTGAACCTAGGAGGTGGAGGTTGCAGTGAGCTGAGACTATGCCACTGCACTCCAGCCTGGGCAACAAGGCAGGACTCCATCTCAAAACAAAACCAAAATGAAACAAAAAGCTTCTAAGTTGGCCACACTTTGGGAGGTGTTATGAATGCTGAAGAGAAAAAGTCAGTATGCAAAAACCTAGAATATCCAGATATAGTCAAGGAATTGCAGCACAGAGACAAATTCTTACATCCTGAAACAAGAATATAAATGGAGATAATGTGAATGCCATTACTGGAACAATGATAATACTTCTTACCTGTGAATTTGAAAATTCTTTACGTATAGTAAATGGATTTTTTATGCAGGGGAAAATAAGCACAGGGAGACTGTCAGAGAAAGCCACTGATCACTGAAGCTGGAAAACATAATTCATCATCAGAAGATGATTTTGAAATACAAAGAACAATTATATAAATAGTTTGGTGGGATGAATATGGGATAAACTTAAGAATAAAAATCAGTGCATCTACAATGCCAAATATTATGTAACATAAGTCTACAACATCTTTTTGTCCCAACCTTGAATTAAAACTCTGAAGAAAACGGTTTCAGTCATGAAACCATGATTTTAGCTTCTGTTAATGAATGACTTGCCTTTAAGCCAAAAATTATTTATCGAATCCGACACTCATGTGAGAAATCCTAACTTTATGGATTCACCTCCTTTCTCAATCCTTCCCCAAGAAGCTCACGTCTATTACAGATTGGTATAGATCTGAGTAAAATGCAATGTAAGGGAAGATCTGGGTTCAGAGGGTAGATAAATGTATGAGTTTGTCTTATCTATTTTCGAATGCAAGCTCAGTGTCCATTTAACATAAAGCATCAGCTGAAAAAGTTAAACATCAACCACTTTGTAAATATTTGTAATGAATTACTTCAGTAACTGCACATTTTAAAACTCACAGAGGATTAAAGTAGTAGGATAAAGTATTCCAATAACTAACTGTCCTCCTAACTCTTCTATGAAGTAAACAATCTTTGTTTATATTTGAGACTACATTTAAAAGCAAATATAGATTTGTTTTAATCATGCTATGTATTGGTTTATCTTTCTCACTGTTCCCATCTGTTAGTGCAGAAAATACTGAGTTGTCCATAATTGTGGAGCACCAGAATAAGGGAGAGCTCAGTAGCAATCAGAGCACACAGCAAATGTCACCATTGGCATAGCCTCTTCCACTCACAGACTGATTTTCAACTGTGCGTAATGGTATTTATTGTGTTTGAGTGCCTAGTTTCAAAGAGAGCATGGAGCATAAAGCATGTTGCAGAATAAGCACTCTGTTGCTGTTTGTTTAATTAACTAATTGATTAATAACATTTATCTTCTTGAGCTACTAACAGACACATTTGGACAAGAAAACACACACATACACACACAATTATGAGGAGTAGAGTTTCACTTTTCGCCGCATCTCCTTTGCACTGAAGCAGTCATATATTATGAGCTACTCAGTGTTGTCAACACCCTGTGAGGCTATTCTTTTCTTGAAGGAAGAAATAATAAATAGTTCCAGGGGAAAAATGGTTAGGATGAAAAGAACAGGCATCCAGCAGTGAACAATGACCTGCTGAGCTCTGCCCCACAAAGGGATTAGACTATTTGCATTGTTTGTAAGCACACAAGCATGCACACACACACATACAATCACCCCATTTGACAGCAGTGGTTTGGTGATCAGACCTGAGTTCATTACTTCCCATAGCCTCATCACATCCTGCAGTCTCTGAAGACATGATACTGACTGGCAGAAAACAGAGTCATGCTAAATGGATGCAACATTCCCTAAAGTTGATAGAATGTTCTGCCTACAACTGTTCCTGATAAAAGTATTGAGAAACCATGACATGCCTTTGCAGGGACATGGATGGAGCTGGAACTAACACAGGAACAGAAAACCAAATACCACATGCTTTCACTTATAAGTGGGAACTAAATGATGAGAACACATGGACACATAGAGGGGAACAACACACACTGAGGCCTTTCAGAAAGTGGAGGGTAGGAGGAGGAAGAGGATCAGGAAAAATAACTAATGGATGCTAGGCTTAATACCTGGGTGATGAAATAATCTGTACAATAAATCCCCATGACACAAATGTATCTATGTAACAAACCTGCACATGTACCTCTGAACTTAAAAGTTAAAAAAAAAAAAGAAATTATGACCTGAATGGTTTAGGAACAATGGTGAAATAATCCAGGGGAAGTCAGTGTAAAATACCAGTCAGCAATGGAAAATGTGCTGGGAGGAAGGCTAGGGGAGGCCAAAAAGCCTGGAATCCATGGCAGCTCAGCTGCACCCTGCTATCATGAAGTAACAGCTGTGAGGTGTGGGCGAGTGGCTGAGCTTCTCTCCAGCACCACCTCTGAGAAGCGGAAATAATGATACTCCACCTGCAATGGTACTGTGACAATTCCATTGAGTACCAGGGTCCTGGCAGGAGGCGAGGCCCAGTACATGTCAGTTTCCTTTTATGAAGTAAAGCCAGGGGGCCTGTGAGATGCCCACCCTAGAAAAGACTAGGGCCAGGGTTCCACATGGAGATAGAACTTGGGAAAGCAGGGCATTAGGAAGAACCAAGACTGCTCCCCTCACAGTTGGCTTAACATAAAAACTTCACTCAGAGAAGAGTGTCCTCACGGGGTAATCATTGAGAACTAGATTTCAGGGATAGGTTTGAGCCAAATGGGCTGATTTTTTCCCCTCAAATGCCAAGTATTCTGCTAAATACACTCAACCATTTTTCATTCATATTCCAGTATGTATAATCTTCAATGAATTTTTTTAAAATTTCCCCCTCCTGGAACTAAATCCTCTGCCACTGCTGTTTGCTTTTCAAGGCTTCATTAAAGTTCCTTGGATGAGGGCTTTGAGCTTTGAGAAATGCACCCTGTTTGTTTGTCTGCTTGCTTGCTTGCTTGTCTGTTTGTGTTGCTTAGCTTTGCTTTAATGTGAAACCCTACAATAAATCTCCTCAGTCTTGTTGTGGGAAAGAAAATATCTTGTCTCAAGCAGTTTTTGCCTTTGCTTGCCCTGGCAATAGATATAAAATAATGTGGTACTTAACCTTTTTGTTTTTGTTCACCCAGAAAACAAGTAGACAAGGACACAGCAGACAATAGGCAATGGCTGAAAAATCACCCAGTGCCACTCTTGACCAGATTCTGCATATGTTGAGCACTTGCAGAGGCCTGAGCTACAGAAGCCAAAGAACCTTAAAGGAAGGCGGAAAGAACTGATGTTTTTGAGTAATTGTAGGCACTTTATTTACTTTGTTTTATTCTTACAAGACCAGCCAAAATCTCTTGAGCAAAGATCACACCTTGGCAATCCATCGGCACATGCTATCAGCACCACCTTCTAAACGTTATCCAGAATATAACCACTGAACAGCTCTTCCACCTACTAGCCTAGACTGGGCCTTCTTCGTTGTTCAACTGGAATCATTGCAGGAATTCCTTACTATTGGAAGATCTCTCCTCCCACTACCCCCTACAGTCTGCACTCAACACTGCAGTCCTAGGGATCTTCAAGCCAGTTAGATGGTGCCTCTGTTCTGCCCAGGACAGCTTCCTGTTGCTCTGGTCAGTTAGAGAAGATCCTGGCCTGGACGCTTGCCCATGCTTACTGGGTGAGTCTTCACCCTGCCCTGCCCAGGCTCTGCTCCAACCACACATACTTCCTTGATTTTCCTTCCCCCAAGCCCAGCTTTCTTCTGCTGTAGGGCATTTGCATTTGCTGTTTTCTAGGCATGGAATTCTCTTTTTCCAAAATGTGTTCAAAGCTTATTTTCTCACTTTCTGCAAGTGTGTGTTTAAATATGACCTTCTCACAGATTCCTTTCTTGACCACCTTAAGTAAAAAGCAGTTCTCAGTTAGTTTCTATCCTCTTGCTCACTTTGCTCTTTACCATCAGTAGCATTCTTTAATATGTATTTGTTTATTGTTGTTCTGTCTACTTCTACTAGTGAATTTCATGAGAGAGACACTAACAGATGAGACTGACTTTCTGAGAGAAATTAATTTACCTACTTATAGCATAAGTGGAGCAGCTAGCATTCAACTCCCAGTCTGACTGTCTGTAGCCTGTGCTCTTTCTACTGAATCAAGCAACTGACTTTGAAGCAAAAATAGCCATGCTCCCTCCATTGCTATTGTAGGTCTGCAAATTCAATAAAGACAGAATACTCAAAGCACGCTACACTTTCATATCTACCTGCTGCATCTAAATCCTGCAAACTTACAGGCATTATCCCACTTGTTAACAAGGTTACTCAGCCTGGGGAAGTTTAAAGCTTTATCAGTTTTAGGTTTGCCAAGAGAGAGAAGAAAGGTAAGAAAGCGAGGCTGAGCCTAGCAAGGGCGATTCTTTAACTCCCATAGTTTGTGTCT
Organism: Gorilla gorilla gorilla; assembly: GCF_029281585.2. Taxonomy (NCBI): domain Eukaryota; kingdom Metazoa; phylum Chordata; class Mammalia; order Primates; family Hominidae; genus Gorilla; species Gorilla gorilla. The sequence continues at coordinate 41,258,763 of NC_073235.2, read as the reverse complement.
CTTCTGTAGCTATTAAACATAGTCTTTTTCTAAATTAGTTTTTTTCCTTACATGCATCATATCTCTTTCATTGTGATTTAAAAAATAAAATAAAATGATCCTCCTGCCTACAGTTTTACCACACAGCCCTACCTCCAAATTCCTCCAGTACATCCTCCATATTGTTGTCAGGAGGGTCTTTATAAAACATGAATCTTATTATTTTGCTCCATTAAAAAAAAAAAACAAACTTCTATAATATAAAATCATGATTTCATGACCCAGCATATAGACTCTTTCCAATTGAATTCCTGTGTTCCTCTCAGTCTTCTGGCTGGCTCAGCTTTCCCCACCTCTGGCAATTTTTTTTTTTTTCAGACGGAGTCTTGCTCTGTCTCCAGCTTGGAGTGCAGTGGTGCAATCTCGGCTCACTGCAACCTCCACCTCCCGGGTTCAAGCGATTCTCCTGCCTCAGCTTCCTAAGTAGCTAGGATTACAGGTGCAGGCCACCACATCCAGCTAATTTTTGCATTTTTAGTAGAGATGGGGGTTTCACCATTTTGGTCAGGATGGTCTCGAAGTCCTGACCTTGTGATCCACCCACCTCGGCCTCCCAAAGTGCTGGGATTACAGGCCTGAGCCACCACACTCAGCCCCTCTGGCAACTTTTAATTTCACAATACAAAAGTATTTAATAATGCCCTGCATGCGTCCTTCAGTTTCACATTTACGCACTTTCTTCTACTTCAGGCACTCTTAAATACTACCTTCTCTGCCCTGTTTCCATCTGTTTTGCATTTTGGATTATCATTAATATCTAGCATCTCTTGAGAGACTCCAATGTGTCAGGCTTTGTCCAAGGGGCTTTGTGTCTGGTTTAATGTTCACAACAGCTCTACTCAGAAACATTTATCTATGTTTTACATATAAAGGAACTGAAGCTCAGAGACCCCAAGATCCTATAACTAGAAAATGGGAGAACAGGGATCTGAACCGTATTTTCTTGCCACAGCGCCAGTGCGTGTGGAGCCAGCCCCCTGTTCTGCCGTGGCTCCTCTGCACCCAGGATTACAGTTCCTCCAAAGAGCTGCACGCTCCTCACTGTCAGAGCCTTCTCTCTCTCTTTGTAGCTGCAGTGCCTCAGTGACCTGGTCATCCATTTTGCAGTTACTTAAATAGATTTAATTTATGACTGTCAATTACGTCTTCACACCAACAGTCCTGGGGCAGTCAGCCCTCACTCTTGACTACGTGGCCTTGCCTCTCACCACCCCTTCAGAGCAGCCGAAGAAATGCCTGCTCTTCACCGAAGTTTGTTTGTTCAGTTTATAATGACCCTGGTCAGTGAACACTGCTGTCTGTAAATACTCATGTTTCGTCATGGCCTGTGAGAAAGTTTACAAGCATACTTGTTTTCTGTTACTGAGGATTGTATGTAAGAAGACAAGACTCTCTCCCAGTCATTGCTTTTGTTCTTCATACCATCAGTACGAGACCTACTTTGCATTGTCCTTCCAGTGGTGGCGATTGACCTCTGCTGATCTAACCATATAGCCTCTGTTTGTTTGTTTTTTTAATTTTTTTTTTACCTTAAAACTGCGTGTTTCATCTAATCCCAGAACATTTCAATAGATTTGTTTTTTATACTGGATTGAATGATTTGAAAATTCATATGGAAAAATAAATGCAAGAATTCCCAAGAATGTATGAGGGAAAAAGAATAATGAGGTGGTACATGTAGTACCATATATTGAAATTTGCTTTAAAGTTAATGTAATAATTTTTTTATAAAAAGCTATTTGCACAAGAAAAAGTAAATAGAGCAGTGGGATAGATTCAAACCAAGAAACATTTACAAGTACATGTGGGATGTTACAATATGAAAATGAGAGTGTTTCCGTTCCATGGGAAAGTTTTTTTTTTTTTCTTTTTTTTTTTTATTATACTTTAAGTTTTAGGGTACATGTGCACATTGTGCAGGTTAGTTACATATGTATACATGTGCCATTCTGGTGCGCTGCACCCACTAACTCGTCATTTAGCATTAGGTATATCTCCCAATGCTATCCCTCCCCCCTCCCCCCACCCCACAACAGGCCCCAGAGTGTGATATTCCCCTTCCTGTGTCCACGTGATCTCATTGTTCAATTCCCACCTATGAGTGAGAATATGCGGTGTTTGGTTTTTTGTTCTTGCGATAGTTTACTGAGAATGATGGTTTCCAGTTTCATCCATGTCCCTACAAGGGACATGAACTCATCATTTTTTATGGCTGCATAGTATTCCATGGTGTATATGTGCCACATTTTCTTAATCCAGTCTATCATTGTTGGACATTTGGGTTGGTTCCAAGTCTTTGCTATTGTGAATAATGCCGCAATAAACATACGTGTGCATGTGTCTTTATAGCAGCATGATTTATAGTCCTTTGGGTATATACCCAGTAATGGGATGGCTGGGTCAAATGGTATTTCTAGTTCTAGATCCCTGAGGAATCGCCACACTGACTTCCACAATGGTTGAACTAGTTTACAGTCCCACCAACAGTGTAAAAGTGTTCCTATTTCTCCACATCCTCTCCAGCACCTGTTGTTTCCTGACTTTTTAATGATTGCCATTCTAACTGGTGTGAGATGATATCTCATAGTGGTTTTGATTTGCATTTCTCTGATGGCCAGTGATGATGAGCATTTTTTCATGTGTCTTTTGGCTGCATAAATGTCTTCTTTTGAGAAGTGTCTGTTCATGTCCTTCGCCCACTTTTTGATGGGGTTGTTTGTTTTTTTCTTGTAAATTTGTTTGAGTTCATTGTAGATTCTGGATATTAGCCCTTTGTCAGATGAGTAGGTTGCAAAAATTTTCTCCCATTCCATAGGTTGCCTGTTCACTCTGATGGTAGTTTCTTTTGCTGTGCAGAAGCTCTTTTGTTTAATTAGATCCCATTTGTCAATGTTGGCTTTTGTTGCCATTGCTTTTGGTGTTTTAGACATGAAGTCCTTGCCCATGCCTGTGTCCTGAATGGTATTGCCTAGGTTTTCTTCTAGGGTTTTTATGGTTTTAGGTCTGACATTTAAGTCTTTAATCCATCTTGAATTAATTTTTGTATAAGGTGTAAGGAAGGGATCCAGTTTCAGCTTTCTACATATGGCTAGCCAGTTTTCCCAGCACCATTTATTAAATAGGGAATCCTTTCCCCATTGCTTGTTTTTCTCAGGTTTGTCAAAGATCAGACAGTTGTAGGTATGCGGCGTTACTTCTGAGGGCTCTGTTCTGTTCCATTGATCTATATCTCTGTTTTGGTACCAGTACCATGCTGTTTTGGTTACTGTAGCCTTGTAGTATAGTTTGAAGTCAGGTAGTGTGATGCCTCCAGCTTTGTTCTTTTGGCTTAGGATTGACTTGGCGATGTGGACTCTTTTTTGGTTCCATATGAACTTTAAAGTAGTTTTTTCCAATTCTGTGAAGAAAGTCATTGGTAGCTTGATGGGGATGGCATTGAATCTGTAAATGACCTCGGGCAGTATGGCCATTTTCACGATATTGGTTCTTCCTACCCATGAGCATGGAATGTTCTTCCATTTGTTTGTATCCTCTTTTATTTCCTTGAGCAGTGGTTTGTAGTTCTCCTTGAAGAGGTCCTTCACATCCCTTGTAAGTTGGATTCCTAGGTATTTTATTCTCTTTGAAGCAATTGTGAATGGGAGTTCACTCATGATTTGGCTCTCTGTTTGTCTGTTGTTGGTGTATAAGAATGCTTGTGATTTTTGTACATTGATTTTGTATCCTGAGACTTTGCTGAAGTTGCTTATCAGCTTAAGGAGATTTTGGGCAGAGACAATGGGGTTTTCTAGATAAACAATCATGTCGTCTGCAAACAGGGACAATTTGACTTCCTCTTTTCCTAATTGAATACCCTTTATTTCCTTCTCCTGCCTGATTGCCCTGGCCAGAACTTCCAACACTATGTTGAATAGGAGCGGTGAGAGAGGGCATCCCTGTCTTGTGCCAGTTTTCAAAGGGAATGCTTCCAGTTTTTGCCCATTCAGTATGATATTGGCTGTGGGTTTGTCATAGATAGCTCTTATTATTTTGAAATACGTCCCATCGATACCTAATTTATTGAGAGTTTTTAGCATGAAGGGTTGTTGAATTTTGTCAAAGGCTTTTTCTGCATCTATTGAGATAATCATGTGTTTTTTGTCTTTGGCTCTGTTTATATGCTGGATTACATTTATTGATTTGCGTATATTGAACCAGCCTTGCATCCCAGGGCTGAAGCCCACTTGATCATGGTGGATAAGCTTTTTGATGTGCTGCTGGATTTGGTTTGCCAGTATTTTATTGAGGATTTTTGCATCAATGTTCATCAAGGATATTGGTCTGAAATTCTCTTTTTTGGTTGTGTCTCTGCCCGTCTTTGGTATCAGACTTTAAACCAACAAAGATCAAAAGAGACAAAGAAGGCCATTACATAATGGTAAAGGGATCAATTCAACAAGAGGAGCTAACTATCCTAAATATATATGCACCCAATACAGGAGCACCCAGATTCATAAAGCAAGTCCTGAGTGACCTACAAAGAGACTTAGACTCCCACACATTAATAATGGGAGACTTTAACACCCCACTGTCAACATTAGACAGATCAACGAGACAGAAAGTCAACAAGGATACCCAGGAATTGAACTCAGCTCTGCACCAAGCGGACCTAATAGACATCTACAGAACTCTCCACCCCAAATCAACAGAATATACATTCTTTTCAGCACCACACCACACCTATTCCAAAATTGATCACATACTTGGAAGTAAAGCTCTCCTCAGCAAATGTAAAAGAACAGAAATTATAACAAACTATCTCTCAGACCACAGTGCAATCAAACTAGAACTCAGGATTAAAAATCTCACTCAAAGCCGCTCAACTACATGGAAACTGAACAACCTGCTCCTGAATGACTACTGGGTACATAACGAAATGAAGGCAGAAATAAAGATGTTCTTTGAAACCAACGAGAACAAAGACATAACATACCAGAATCTCTGGGATGCATTCAAAGCAGTGTGTAGAGGGAAATTTATAGCACTAAATGCCCACAAGAGAAAGCAGGAAAGATCCAAAATTGACACCCTAACATCACAATTAAAAGAACTAGAAAAGCAAGAGCAAACACATTCAAAAGCTAGCAGAAGGCAAGAAATAACTAAAATCAGAGCAGAACTGAAGGAAATAGAGACACAAAAAACCCTTCAAAAAATCATTGAATCCAGGAGCTGGTTTTTTGAAAGGATCAACAAAATTGATAGACCGCTAGCAAGACTAATAAAGAAAAAAAGAGAGAAGAATCAAATAGACACAATAAAAAATGATAAAGGGGATATCACCACCGATCCCACAGAAATACAAACTACCATCAGAGAATACTACAAACACCTCTACGCAAATAAACTAGAAAATCTAGAAGAAATGGATACATTCCTCAACACATACACTCTCCCAAGACTAAACCAGGAAGAAGTTGAATCTCTGAATAGACCAATAACAGGAGCTGAAATTGTGGCAATAATCAATAGTTTACCAACCAAAAAGAGTCCAGGACCAGATGGATTCACAGCCGAATTCTACCAGAGGTACAAGGAGGAACTGGTACCGTTCCTTCTGAAACTATTCCAATCAATAGAAAAAGAGGGAATCCTCCCTAACTCATTTTATGAGGCCAGCATCATTCTGATTCCATGGGAAATAGTTTAATAAATAATACTGGCATTATTTGGCTATGAAAAAATAAAGACTAATTTTAATAATATATTTAAACATTCAAAGTTTTGTGGTTTTTGAGGGGATGAGGTCTTGCCATGTTACCCAGCCTCCGGACTAGTCTCGAACTCCTGGGCTCAAGCGATCTTCCCACCTCAGCCTCGCAAAGTGCTGGGATTACAGGCATGAGCCATAGCTCCCTGCCCATTTAAAGTTTTAAATGAAGAAAGTAACACTATACATTCATATACTTGCTCTTCTTACTTTTTAAGAAAATTACCTTTGTAATTAAAAAGTATGAAAGTCATTTAAAAGTAATATTTACATATTATGTATTATATTTACTTATTACAAACAGTAAAACAATTCAGAAGCTTAAAAAGTAAATTCTGAAAGACTTCTTTCTTCCCCTGTACCCTCAACCTGTAGCTTCTCCTTTCGGATATTTTTAAATGCATTTACTTATATACATGCACACAGACATATAAAGAATTTTCTTACCTTTATAGGGATGATACTCTATTTTGCAAATTCTTTTTTTTACCTTAAGTATATATAATTGTGGATAATCTTCTACAAAAATATATATAGACATATCTCATTCTTTCCAAAGACCACTCAGTATTCCATTATATAGCTCTACTTTGAGTTATTTAAGTAATCTTTTATTAATAAAGGAGCTTGTTAATCAAAAATGAAAAGCTGTCTTTCTTACTGTATCTCTAATTCTCTCCCCAGGAATAAACATAAAAAAGTGTTTTTGTGTTGTAGTTTTTCTAGGGTTATCATTACAATTTAAATTACATTTTCCTCTTCCTCCCCCACCCCTCAACTTTAGCGAGTAGCTATTGACTTCTAGATTTAGAAATTCTACACTCTAGTGAGACTGTGTCTCCCGTCTCCTGTACTTCCCTTTATCTGCTGTTCTGGGGCTGTGATTATGTATTCCGTGTGTAGTCTATAGGTTAATTCAGAGCTTTTGAACCAACTTTAAAAGGCATTAATGGGATTATGCTCTTATAAATATTTACTACAGAACCAAGTTATGCTATTGGATTTATAGAGAATTAAATATATCATTAAGACACTTACCTTTAGCCACTCACAGGATAATGCCCCAGGCATCAAGGTCCAATGGCTTCTCTTTTCATTTCCTTTTAGTTTTCTCCCTTTTCAAGTCATCTTCAGCTGCTACCTTTCTGACTCATATAATATATTTCTTTCTCAGTTGTTCTGCTGGAGAGCCTTTTTGAGTAATGTTTTTGGAGAGCTTGTGAGGGCAACAAGCTTTCTGAAACTTGTATGATTGAAAATATTACATAAAAATTGTAGTTTCAATATGGAATTCTAAACTCATAGTCATTATCCCAGAGAGGGTTTTGTTTGTTTGTTTGTTTGTTTGTTTGACAATCTTTGCTTCTTTGAGTTTTAGTGTCCACTGTTGCTGAAGGGAAATCTGTTGTTAATTCTCCTTCCTTTATAGGTGGCCCCATTTTTTTCTCTCTCATTAGAAATTTTTTAAATTGTCTTTTCACTAATTTCAAAAGTATGTAAAGTTTAAGTATGTGTCTTTTCCCCATCAAACTCACTTAGCCTTGGTGAGGACTTCAATATGAATGATCTAATTTTTCTTAAACCTAGGATATTTTCATTTCGTTATTTATTATTATTATTCTCTCCTCCATCCTCTTTCCTATCTGTTCTCATCTCTTAGAACTTTTTTTAGTCAGCTATTTAACTTCCTGAACCCATTTTTTATGGTTTTACTTTCTCTTTTATTTCTTATGGCGTTTTTGGTTTTGGTTGTTGGAAATTTCTTTGCTTGAGCTTCTAGATCAATAACTTGATTTTCAACTCTATTATAATGTTTGAGAGGTCTAATGACTTTGATTTCAGCAATCTTATTTTAATTTCCAAAAATTTCTTTCTTGACTTGTTTTGCAGTACAATTGCCTTCCTAATCTTTCTAAGGATAATATTTAGAATTTTTAGAGTTGTTTTTGATCCATTTGATTCCTCACATTTCTGTTGATAACATTTAGAATTTTTAGGGTTATTTGGGATCCATTTGATTCCTCAAATTTCTTTTGATCTTTTATTCATATTTCTGAAGCATACAGGTTGCTGCTGTGGTCTGGATGTTTCTGTCTCCCCAAAATTCATACATTGAAATTCTAACTCCCAAGGTGATGGCATTAAGAGGAAGAGGCTTTGGGAGTTGATTAGAACCATCAGAAAAGGGTTTAGTGACCTTTTTCCAAGAGAGGTGCTTTTCCCTTTCCACCATGTGAGGATAGAGCAAGAAGGCACCATTTGTGAACCAGAAAACAGGCACTTACTAGATTCCAAATCGGCTGGCACTTTGATCATGGATTTTCCAGCTTCCAGAACTGTGAGATGTTTCTGTTGCTTATAAGTTACCTGGTTTATGGTATTTTGTTATAGCCAAAACGGACTAAGACAGTTGCCTTGAGATGCCATATCGTCAATACTGTTAAACGTTCTCCAGGTGATTCTCACGTGGGATAAAGCCATAGGAATGTTGCTACGGGGTCATAGGGTAGGTGTATGATTATGTACATTCTTCTTCACCTTGTCTTTGGTCGTTGAATAACATATCCTGTGTATTTTTCCTTATCAGTATATAAAAAGCTCCTTCCTTCTTTTTTACAGCTTCATAGCACTCCATTGTGTGATGGATCATTGTTATTTCACTATTTCTCTGTTGATTTGAAACGTGTGAGTTCCAAATATCACACCAAAGAATTCTTTCTTTTAATTCTGTAGTGAATAATCTTATCCATCTGTCATTTCAAACATGTGCAGTTATACCTGCAAGATAAATTCTTGAGAGAGGAATTGCAGGCTCAAAAGTTAAGTGTGTTATTAATTTTGGTAAATACCAACCAATTGCCCTTCAATTTTAAACATGAGGAAGCAGCCCCAGAAAGATGAGGTGATTTGATCATACTTTCTTAACAAGTTTATTCCAGGGTGGGAACTAGAACCATCACCTCAAAACCTTAAACCCAGTATTTTTTCCACTGTGTCATGCCACTTTTCACTGTGCTTTATGAACAGAAACAATAGCTACATCAGTCAATTGGGTGGTAACGATCATAAGGGGCAATTCAGGATAACAGGGATAGGTATCTAGAAAAGGACCGAATACCTGTTATCTTAGTCGTCTCAGGCTGCTGTAACAACAATACCACAAACTGACTGGCTTAAACAACAGATGTTTATTGCTCACAGTTCTGGAAACAACAGATGTTTATTGCTCACAGTTCTGGAGATTGGAAAGTTCGAGATCAAGGTGCCAGCAGATTCAGTGTATGGTGAGAGTATTCTTCCTGCTTTGCAGATGGCCGTGTTCTCAATGAGTCCTCACATTGCAGAGAGAGGGAGCTCTAGTCTTTCTCTTTTTATAAGAGCACTAGTTTCACCCTTGGGACTCCACCTTCATGCTCTCATCTAAACCTAGTTTCCTCCCCGAGGCCCCGTCTCCTACTACCATTCATTTTAGGGGGATATAAACATGCAGACCATAACATCATGGTTTCAAGAAATAATAAAAAGATATATCCATATGAAGATAATGCAACATAATGTTGCTATTTTAAAAAATGGAGTTCGGTATGCTATGAAGTGTAAGGAAATTTTGGAGAGAGAAATCAGAGTAAGAAAAACTAAAACCAGAAACACCAGAGATAATAGCACTTTTTCTCAACTCGCAAAGAAGCTTCCAAAGAAACTCCAAGTACAAAGTCAACAAGGACAAAGAAAAAAGTAGATCATCAGGCAATTGCCAAGATATGTAAGAATTAACTTTAGAATAGCTGGTCCAGCTATTTCCTTAGCCCTCACCCCACCCCAGGACACAGAGGCTACTATATAGCTGTCATGGAGAGTTCCTGCCCTTGGTATAAAATTCAAGACCTGTTCTCTGTTGAAGAGATGGCTGATTAGACTGGGAAGGGATTCTAGTAAACATCCTGGACCTGGGAGGGAAAAGAAATAGAGATTTAGGTGACTCTAGACCTCTAGAGGGAAAATATAAAGGAAACAGCTTTGTCCAGAAGTAGAAACAGGAAAGCCCTCTACCGCCAGAATAAGGATCTCCTTCTTTGGCTATTGTAAGGATTCCCAGCCTCCTGTCTGCTTCTAGTCAGTGTGCCCTCCTGGGAAACCCACCTGCCCACATGCCCGACCAGTGACACAGAGGTGTTCTCCCCTCCAATTCAGAGGAGAAAGCACTTGGTAAACAAACCCTGGTTTATTTACCCTGATAAGCAGGGTTATGTTCACTTTGTTATAATTCACCCTGCTATTGTGATGTTTATTATATTCAATACATTTATTTAAAAATCTGATGTATGGACACACATTATGATAAATTAAATCTAGAGGAAGGGCTCAAAAAATTCCCTGCAAATAATTATAAGTCGCAGCCAAGGTTGAGAAACTCTACTCTAAATAACTGGACAAAATAGTTGTATGTATCCAGTATAAAATAATCTCTGCTTTTTAAATATTGAGTTGATAGTGAAAAATCAAACTCTAAACTCACTTAATAGATAATAAATATTGTGCCAAGAGAGCTATTAGCTTATAGTCAATTATAGTAAATATCCAGGGATTCAAGTAAAAAACAAAGTGACTGTAGTGAATCTACAATGAAATAGAATTCTTTTTAGCATGCTCGGATGAGAGTACCTAGAGTTGATAGAACACCAATGCATCCATCACTCATGATTAACCCATATTTTGCTTCAAATTTCACTTCTAAGTTTTACTTTTCCACTTTCCCATTGATGTTCAGGAAATTTACGGTAATGTGTCTACTCATGAAATTCTTTTAGTCATTCTTGCTGAATTATCATCTGTACATTAATGTCATTCATCAGTTCTGGAAAATACATATACACATATTATGCCATTATATGTTATATTATTTGACATGAATTCAAGTTGTTTAGGTACATAGTCTAATTTCTTTCAGGCACTGGACTTTTTGTTCTTGTGTTCTTTTGCATGAATCCATTGAAACAAATTAGATAATTTGGTATAAGGATATAGTGGAGCAAAGTAATTCAATGAAATTAACACCATTATCCCAGAAGGTGGACTTGGATCTTCAGTACCTTTTTTCTTGGATTTTTTTTTTATCAGACCAGTAATAGAAGTGTGTGTTATTTCCAATTTGTAGGGAAGCGAACACAGTCTGCCTGCTTCCTGTCTCTGTGTTAGATAGAGGAGTCCAGCAGTCACTCATTGAATATAACCTTCAAAAAGACTTTAAGGTTCTTCCTAAGGTGTGGAAATTGGAAGTCTTCTAATTAATGAGAAAAGTTACCCCATTTCTAGTAATTCAGAGATATTCAGGATATGAAATTTAGCTTAAAAAGATATATCCATTATTAGGTGGGATATAGGACAGGAGCTTAATAAATATTTGTGGAATTAATGAAAATACGAATAACTATTTTTTAAATAGGGAGCCAAAAATACAAAAATATACCTACTTGTAGGGATCTTATGCTGAGATTTTATTTGCTCTTTTGCTTAGCCTGCCCTCTGCCCCTATGTATGCACATACCTACAGCAAGAGAGAAGCAGAGTTAGAAAATAAATTTAATTTATTCTAGTATGAATTTTGAGAACTGAAATAACCAATAATAACCATACAAATGGGTGATTTATTGTATTAGGACATATATTTAAGCTGCTACACTTTTATGACAGTAAGAAAAAAGAAAGAAGCTCTTCTTGCTGATTTTTTCTGTTTTGTTTTATTGGTTGTAGTGAAATTTTTTTTTTTTTGCTTTTTTGTTTGTTTCTTTGTTTACATAACTTGTGAGTGGTGCACTGAATAGAAATGTGCCAATAGGAACTAATATTTATCTAGCAAGCAGATAAAAATCAGTATCTGGAGGATTGTTCAGTAATTTACGCTGAAAATAGAAAGGTTTGATAAGAAACACACTGGATTCCCCTGATGAGTACATTGTGACTTGGTGCGAAACAAAAGGCTGGAGAAGCTCCCCTCTGTCCCTGCTGTCCTGTCTCAGTTCTACTGCCTGGTCCCATGGCCTCATCACAGAACACACATCATGATGCAGTCTCTGGAGATCCTGAGCAAACAGAGATTTTGCACACCAATTTGCAATTAAAACACACACACACACACACACACACAGAGAACGTTTTCTACAGTTGACTTTAAGTGCTGTTAAAGCCAGCTTTAGAAAGGGTTTTACATATATCGTGTTTTCCTTTCCTATATTCATTTTGTTTCCCTCACTGAAATCAGGAGATGAATCCTGAGCACACTGGATAACCCAACACCACGCAGCAAAGCTCTGAGTGAAGTACACTGGGCTTTTATCTTGTCGCCCTTCCTTTGGAAGCTTCTAAAGATGGCTGGGGGACAAATAATCTGTCACTCCCAACGTACAAAGGTCCCTCTTCAGACCGTTTGGGTCAACAACAAATCCTCCTAGAAAATTCAGCATGCTATCCTGTGACTGCTGAGGCTCAGTGCTTGAATAAAGGGAGGTCAGACCCAAATCCAAAGGGCAGCTGGCAGGAGTCCAGTCGCAGATCCATCTCAGAAGAACCACCGGCAGTGGGGAAGCAGATCCTGAATGGCCTTTCAATTCAGGCTTCTCCCAGAAGGAGGCCCCTTGGGACTTAGCAAGGACTGTTTCTCTATAGTCAAATTACTGAAGACCTGGAAGCTTTGGATAATTAATTTAGTTTATTTCTTCATTCAGAAGATTTTCTTGAATAACCAACACTTAAAAATCATGTGAAGACCATCACCAGTGTTAGATATAGCTGAGAGAAGAAAGAATTGGAAGGAATTTATCACAAGTATTTACTAATACAGCCCCTGTTTGCTCCTTTTCTCAGTAATATTGGCTGAACACCTGCTGTGTGCTAGGCCGTGTGTGGCATAGACCATCGTATAAGGCCTTGGTCTAGTCTTCATGGAGTTTTCCATTCACACATGAAGATAAGAGCTGAACCCAAGTGTTTATAGTGCAGCGGACTTTGTGGTCAGAGGCACAATAGCCAATGCTTTGTGGAACAGTAAAGTAACTCTCAAGAACATAGGAAGGGGGTGAGAGGAAGGAAGCATTGCCTTCTGGGAGTTAAATCAAGCAGGTATACTTAGACATATTTAGTGGTTGAATTTGGTCAGGGGATAAACCAAAGATACTGTGCTGCCACCGAATTTGGGGGAAGCAGAACTGCACTTGAAGGCTCCTTAGTATCCCAGGGTGGGGGGCAATGTTGTGATGATTGTATTGTTGGCCATTCTGAGTAAAACTGAGTCAACGCGGTCAACCCAGAGAGGACAGAACTCCGAAGTCCAGAAACAGGAAATGATCTTTGGCCTAAGGTTATGAGCAGTTCAGCCTCTGTGACAGAGAAATTCCTATTTTGACTCACCAAGCCAGCAGTTTGGTTTGATTCCACACTCACTAAAAATTCTGATTCTAAATTGGCTTCTGGTTCAGGCCTATCCATTGGGGAGAGACTGTTTTACTCATGTAATGCACAGACTTCCATCCATGAAGGTTCTAGCTGTTGCTGTAAATTAATTAATTTAGTGGCATTCTGCGATGCACGTGCACACACACATCAGTTCCATGAGCTGATGTGATGTGTATTTATTCCTGAGAGGCAATTCTGCCCAGGATGTGCTGCTCAAAGTTAAGTGCCTCAGCCTACTAAACTGAAGATCAGATACTGGCCTTGGTGAATGTCCCAAGGTGCTATGAGACCATTTGGCAGCCAGCCATCTGCCCTCTTCTAGTGACACCCCAAGCTAACTGGTTGCTCTTTAGATCAAACTAAACATAAGCCAAATGGTACAAACTGTGCCAGACCAGCAGAGGATGTTCATTTTACTTCTAGCTAGAGTGATCATGGAAACACTATCCTTGAACAAAACATAGAAGTTCATTAAGCAAAGAACAGTGTAAATGAGAACCACAAAGGCCATGTCATGAGGCAGACACAAAGGGATGTGCCCAACATGGGCAGTCAGGAGCTGGAGGGGACATGTCCGTTAGGAGATATCATGGAAAAGGTGGACTGGGCTTTTGTGGGAGGCCTGAACTGCTAGAATCATCCTTTTGCATCACTGAGTAGGAACTAAAGAACAGTTGATAGGTTTGAGTAAAAGAATCTGCACTGTATATGATACTGCAACCAAAGATGGATTCAATTCAAGTACAATTTAGAGGCAGACACAGGTTTGCAAGCTGTTGTCATGAGATAGCCAAGGCATCAAATAGGATGGAGGCAAATGGATGAATGAAAGGAAGGTATAAGAGTGACAGGGGCCAGGTGCGGTGGCTCACGCCTGTAATCCCAGCACTTTGGGAGGCTGAGGTGGGTGGATTGCTTGAGGTCAGGAGATCAAGACCAGCCTGACTAACATGGTGAAACCCTGTCTCTACTAAAAATACAAAAATTAGCCGGGCGTGGTGGTGGGTGCCTGTAATCCCAGCTACTCTGGAGGCTGAGGCAGGAGAATCGCTTGAACCTGGGAGATGGAGGTTGCAGTGAGCCAAGATGGCGCCATTGCACTCCAGCCTAGGTGACAGAGCGAGACTCCATCTCAAAAAAAAAAAAAAAAAAAAAAAAAGTGATAGAAATGGGAAGGAAATTCCATTAAAGTGTCCATTAATTAGTGAGCTTTCCTCCTCTGGGTGAGATTTTTAAATAGAATGGTGCAGTGATAACATTTTGCAATATGAGAGTCAAAAGGAGCATCTCCCCTCATTTTAAGTGGGGATCCGGCTCCAGGAAGATGGCAGCAAGATGACTGTGAACCAAGGAGCAGGGAGGACATTAGCACAGATGCTGAGTGGCCCAAGGAAGGTCGGGGAGAGACTGAGGAAGTCGGGGAAGCCAGCTTGGGTAAAGTGTTTGGCATGGGTGGTTTAGATGAGTTAGGGAGTCAGAGGTGTGTTGGGCTGCTTCAGCAGGGTGGAAAACAGACGGCGAGTGAATCAAGGTTATGTTAGGAGAGTAATGAGGTCCAGAGCACACAAACAGAAGTCTTAGTGTGGGAAACTAATGGAGAACTGTAGGCCTGAGAGTGGTAAATTATAATAGCTTATAGTAAAATTTATCTCATAGAGTCTAGGGTGGAGGAAGGATGCCAGCTAATCAATAGGCCAGGTAACTTCAAGATAACCTTCATTTGAACTAACTACTCTGCTTGGGTTTAAGAGAAGCTGCAAACTGAAACCCTTGTGTGTTGTTCGTGGGAATGTAAAATAGTGGAGTTGCTGAAAAAAAGTTTGGCGGTTTCTCTAAAAGCTAAACATAGAATTACCATATAACTCAGCAATTCCTCTCCTGGATATATACCCAAAAGAATTGAAAACAGGGACTCAAGCAAATACTTTTATACCAGTCTTCATTACAGCATTATTCACAATTGCCAAAGGTGGGAACAACCCAAGTATTCATCAAGAGATGATGAATAAACAAAACGTGGTACATACATACAATTAAATGTTATTTAGCTGTAAAAAGGAATGGAGTTCTGATATATTTACGGCATGGACAAACCTGAAAACACTATGCTAAGTGATACAAGCGAGACACAAAAGGACAAATATTGTATGACTCCACTAACATGAAATATTAAATAATAAGTAAATTCATAGAGACAGGAAGTAAGTCACCAGGGACTGGGAGGAATGGGAGTTATTGCTTGATGTTTAACAGAGTTCCTTTTTGAAGTGATGGAATAGTTTGAGAAATAGACAGTTGCGATGGTTGCACAATATTGTGAATATAAGTAATGCCACTGAATTGTACACATAAAAGGGGTTAAAATTAGGAAGCAACCAAAATATCCTTCAGTAGGTGAATGGATAAATAAATTGTGGTAAATCCAGGCAATGGACTGTTATTCCATAGGTGAAAGAAATGATTAAACCATGAAAAGACATGGAAAAACTTTAAATGTACAATACTAAGTGAAATACTAAGATACTGATCTGAAAATAGTACTTACTGATTCCAATTAGATGATATTCTGGGCAAGGTAAAACTAGGGAGACAGTAAAAGAATTAGGGGTTGGGGAGAGGACGGGATGAATAGGCAAAGCACAGAGGATTTTTAGGGCAGTGAAACTATTTAGTATGCTCCTATAATGGTGGGTACATGTCATTATACATTTGTCAAAACCCATAGGGTTCAGCAAGAGTGAACCCTAATATAAACATGGACTTTAGGTGGTAGTTATGTGTCAATGTAGGATTGATTGTAACAAATGCACCACACTGGTCGGGGGAAAGGTGGTAATGGGGCAGCTGTGGGTAGGGAGGGGGGCAGGGGTATATGGGAAATCTCTGTACTTGGCTGCTAATTTTGCTGTGAACTCAAAACTGCTCTAAAAAATAAAGTCTGTTAATAATGGTTAAGATGACAAATTTTGTTATCTCTATTTCACCAAAATAAAATAAAATTATAAAAGAGAAACTGTGAAGGCTGCTGTAGGATTTAGGATGGGAGAGAAAGTGCAGTGTGAGCCTCCCCTGGGCAGCTGCCACTGTTTCCCTGAGAGGATAGAAGGGGCTGTTGTACCATCTCGAGTGGAGCCAGCACCCCAGCATCCCCCAGTGACTCTCAGAGTCAGCCTTGTGGGACCTAAATAGCTTCCTTGTTGATTGGAATTAGCTCCATTGCCAGTCCCTCCTGCTAGAATACATGTGTGGACCAGGGGAGTATTTGAAGTGCTGGTTTCTGAAGCTTTTTGTTTGGTAGAATGCCAAAGAACACAGCTTTTGCTGTCATAATTGGTCTAAATTTAAATGCTCACTTGTTTTTGTTTCAGATTGGTTTGTGTGTGCATGGACACAGCTTAAGTTTGTGGGTATAGAGTATATTTTGTCAACATGGAGAGTGAATCAGAGCTTTTGTTGTCTAAATCAGCCCTTGTTTTCAGTCCTGATGTCCCTATGCTTTGATAAATGTCCTCCAGTCTGTGAGTCAAGGAGAGGTTGGAATCCAACTACTTAATTGGAGGTTTTCCAGTTCACAGTAGTTAACTTTTCTGCAACTTGTCTCCTTAATTTAGAACAACATTCAAAGAATAATAAGCACTATACCTCACATTAGCTTGGCCTATTTCTAGACTGCTATATAGAGTATTCAGAACTAGAAGACATTTGTTGTCTTTTAGGAGTTTTCAGTATGATTGTAGAGGAAAAAGAAAACTCTGGAAATGTATTAGCAATGTTCATTCAAATTGCTAAATGAGCTGGTTTAATAGTTTTCAGTGAATGCAGCATTAATTTGCATATTAAATCACATTACATCTTCTTCCATTAATGAAATTATTTTTAGATTTAGGCAATCAATACAGTCCTTTGCAATATTAAAATCCTGATGTACAAAATAGTGCCAGCTCAATTGTATGTTCAGATACTTTCTAAAACATCTTAATTCATTGATGCTCATTCTTCTCTCAAGTTCAAGTTCATGGCCGGGGAGATAGTTGTGAAGTGGGTAGCGTGTGTGACAGCTGAGGAAAGTAGCAGCTGTCTTGTTGTTATTGTTGTTTTTCCAGATAGGCTTTCCTGTTGTCCCATGCCAGAAAAACAATGAAATTCTGTGATTTAAACACATTTATTAAATGCCCTGTGTAGTAGGGTAAGTGCAGTTATGGACAAGACAAGCACAGTGCCACACATGAGGCTCTATAAGAGGAGACAGCCCTGGCATCTTGGGACAGTCAGATTTGTGACTGCCATCACAAATTATTTCAGTAAGAGAGAAATGGAGGGAGTATCCGTAGTAATCAGCTTGACTGTCCAGGGAGTCTTCTGACAAGGTCAGATTTTAAAAGGGCAGACACAAGTCTTACTTATTAAATTAGCTAATGACATGAGGCTTAGAGAGAGAGGGACCTGTTGGCTGACAGGATTCAAAAGGATCTCAGGCTAGAATGATGGGCCAAATCCACAGAGAAGAAAGTTACAAGGGATAATTTTAAGACCTGGCACTTGGATACAAAAAGAACACCACCACCAGAGGATAAAGGATATATGGTTAGCAAGTATGGAAAAGTTTTAGTTGAAAATAAACTAAAGTTGTGAGTCATCAATATGGCAAAAGCTTTCCAAATGTGCATAAGCTTCCCAGAATGCTTATGCAACCCTAGACTGTATTAATAGACTGTGGTATTTAGTAAGAGGAAAGTGATAGCATAAAGCATTTGGAGGCAGTACACACAGATGTCAAGCAAATGCTCTTTGGGGTCAGACAACCCAGTTTTAGATCCCAGCTCCAACTTACAGTGTAGTAGAAGCTTTTCTCCCCCCCAGATCAGGCCACAAGTGATTCATAAAAATATCCAACATACATGAAACTTTTAAACTTAAATGCTGAAGGTTCATTCTTTCACAAATTATTTGATGTAGGATCAAACCTTTTCCTTTGAGGGCATATCAAGTACACATTGGTATGGCCATATCTGGATTTTGTGGCTGGCCTTTGTTCTCATTTGTTTGATATGTGTTCTGATTGGTTATAACAATATGTGAATATCATCCTTCAGAATATGAATCCCCTGACTGAAGTTTGTCATTTAAATAAAACTCACCCATAGTGAATCATCTAAGAAGATTCCTAGCTGTTGCTTCTTCTTCTTGCTCTTTTTTTTTTTTTTTTTTTTTTGTCACGGGGCAAGTACTTAAAGTCATCTTCCAATCAATCTAAATCTTTCTAGAATTTTTACATTTTTTCCTTTTATCTTTTAATAGTTTTCTTGCTCTCATTTATTGAACAGCAATTTTTTAAAAGACCCATCTGCAACAAGTTTCTCTAAGCATTCACCTTAACTTTTTTTTCTTTATTTTAGTTTATTTTAAAGACAGGGTCTCACGGTGTTACCCAGGCCGGAATGCAATGGTGCAATCATAGCTCACTATAGCCTCATCCACCTGGGCTCAAGTCATCTTCCAGCCTCAGCCTCCTGAGTAGGTGGGACTTCAGGTACACACTACCACACCTGGCTACTTAAAAAAAAAAAAAAAAATGAAGTCTTTCTATGTTGCCCAGGCTGTTCTCAAACTCCTGACTTCAAGCAATCTTCCCGCTTTGGCCTCCAAAAGTGCTGGGATTGCAGGCGTGAACCACCACACCTGGCCTTAATTTTCATATAAAGAACAACTTTTTTCTCATTCATATTCATCAGCCTATCTAATAAATACTTTATTAAGTTACGTAATTAAAATGACAACTATAACTGGCACAAACAGGATGGGGACAAACAGCTGTCTCACATAAAATTCAAAATAATTGGATAGATCCTAGAGAACAGCCCACCAGCTGTGTGCATTCGGGATACTTGGGCATCAGCAGGATCCAATGGAGAACGTTGGTTAATCTGGCCAATTGGTTAACATCCTTAAACAACTTCTTAACTTTTCTAGAGCATGTCATTTAATATAGACTACAGCAGCTCTGCTACTTTCTTACTTACACTGCCAACTTAATTCCTTAAGCATCAGTTCCCTCAGCTGTAAAATAAGGATAGTAGAATAATACCTGCCTCTCAGGGTTGTTGTGAGGTCTAAATGAGATAATAGGCACAGAGAAAACTCTTAGTAAATATTTGTTATCTTTTTATTAATAGACATAGTATGTTCTGTAATGGTCAGACCACAGGCATAGATTGTTTTCCCTTAAAACACTCTGATACATAAAACTGTAAACACATATAGAGCAGAAATCCTGGTTTTCAACTTTGCATCCTTCTCACATTGTAAGGATTTAATAAATGTTTCTGGAATTCATTGATCGTATTACATTTTTATGGGGAATATGAAGGAACAGGATCACAATCAGAGTGAAGTCACCAGGATGGTTATGAGAATTGAAGAATGGTTTTTGACTAAAAAGTGGAGGCATTTGGTCCGAAGAGGGGTTTACTCAGTAATACAAACATCCTCAGCTTGTATGAATGTTGATTTTATGGAAGAATCACTGAGCTTGTTCTGTAAGACTCTAGAAAGAGAGAGAGAACGAGGACCACTGAATAAAGTTCTAGGCAGACAGATTTCAGCTTAGTAGAAACAAGAATTTTAACAGAGAATTTAAAGATGAAATAGGTTCCCTTGGGAGATAGTTAGCTCCCTGTCACACCACGTTCAAAGACAGGCAGGATGACCAACTTGGCAGTGATAGTGTAGAATAAATTCAGGGAATTCATTTAGATAATGGGAACTTCCCTCAAATTGTAATGGCAGCACCAAAATCAGTTACTGAGTAAAATCTACTAAGAGGGATTAGACAGAAGACACTCTGGGTCTTTAGACTGCCAAAATAAGCATAGTACTACATGTTATTGTTTCATCTTTACTATAGAAAGCTTTCCTTTTTAAAAGAATGATTATTTATTGTCTCAAAATGCCTCAGACATGACTTAAAATATACGTATATTTAATATGAGAATTCCATATCTCAAATCAAGAAGGAAAAAAAGGATCTTAATGTTTATTTTTAATAATATTATTGGCCAGGCATCGTGGCTGATGCCTGTAATCTCAACACTTTGAGAGGCCGTGATGGGAAGATTGCTTGAGGCCAGGAGTTGGAGACCAGCCTGAGCAACATATCGAGACTCCATCTCTACAAAAAAAATTTTTTAAAAGACCAAATGTGGTGGCTCACGCCTGTTATCCCAACACTTTGGGAGGCTGAGGCAGGCAGATCACCTGAGGTCAGGAGTTTGAGACCGGCCTGGCCAACATGGTGAAACCCTGTCTCTACTAAAAACATTAAAAATTAGCCAGGCATAGTGGTGGACACCTGTAATCTCAGCCACTTGGGAAGTTGAGGCAGGAGAATCGCTTGAACCCAGGAAGCAGAGGTTGCAGTGAGCCAAGATTGTGCCATTGCACTCCAGCCTGGGTGACAAGAATGAAACTCCATCTCAAAAAAAAAAAAAAATAGCTGGGCGTGGTGGTGCACACATGTAGTCCCAGCTACCTAAGAGGCTAAGGTGAGAGGATCACTTGAGCCGAGGAGTTCAGGCTGTACAATCAAGACATGATTGTGCCACTGCACTGCAGACTTGCTGAGAGAGCAAGACCCTGTCTCTAAAAGCAACAAAAAATAAACCCTTAAAATATCACTACAGTAGAATCTTCTAAAGGAGCTAAATACCTTGAAGATGTGCAGGCTCCCAGTTCCCCTCCTTCTGATTTAATTGGTCTGAGATGGCATAAGCTTTCTAGGACTGTGTTTCTCAAACTATCTGTATAAATAACCAGCTGTTGTTTAGGTGCCAATCTGATGCTTTTATAACATGCACAATCAAATGATTAAATAATGTTCTAATATCAACTTGCCATAAAAGTTTCCAAACACAGAAGTATCTATCTTGAACTGCTGATAGTTTGTAGACTGTACTTCTTTAAGGGGCAGTGATTCTAACACAAAGCTGGAGTGACCAGCCCCTGGCTTACAGAGCCTGGGTTATATCTGTCAGTCATTACCTTCCATAGAACTTGTATCAAGACGGTATATCTACTTGTATTTTATACTTTAATAGCCTGAGGACACATTTTAGACAGGAACATTGACATATAGTTCGGGTGCTCCCAAAGCACATAGGAAAAGGCTAGACCTTTATCAAATATCCTGTATCCCAGGCATTGTCAAGGGTCTGTGAGACAAAAGCTGACTCTGATCTAGGTTTTGCCCTCAATAGGTTCACATTCGGGTATGGGCAAGGGAATGCAATTCACATACGTTCAAATCATTACAGTGTAATTTAGCAAGTGATGTAATAAAGTCATGTCCAGGCTGGTGGCGCAGGAAAAGCCTGTGAATGTCAGAGGTTGCCTAAAATTTGGAAAGAGGACTAACCTCTTATGTTTTAAATAAGATCCCACCTAACCTGCCTTGCTAAAGGATAAACAGGAGTAGACACATGATGGGTTCTCAATAAGTGCATGTTTCTCAGTTAGGAGGTTATTTATCATACGTTTTAGTAATAACTGTATTACATGCTAAGCATAGGTTAACATGTACATGCATAATCACTGTTGTTATGTTTCATTTTATTGGCCAAGTTCACATTTAGTCACATTATGTCCCAAACATTGTAACTGAATTAGAATCCTTGAGACTCCCTTAAAACAAAGAAGTAACAGTAAAAGCTGTCCTTACTTAAAGCTCAGTGTGGTTAGAACCTGTGCTAGGTTTTAGTAATATGCGAACCTCTCCGATGCCTACTGGGTTGCTGGATAATGACCCCCAGGATGCATATTTCACTTGTACTCAAGTGGCTGGAAATAGTTTACTGTGGCACCTCTGCCTTTAGAAGGCCCTGGGGACTTATTATTTTAATCCTTGTACAGCCTGATTTATCCCTTCAAACATCTGTCAGCTGTGCTTTGTCTTGAAATTGGTACTGATGCTGCTGCTGATTTTTCAACAACAGCTGGGAGACGTTCATTAGTTAGACTCTCAGAGGGTATGTATGGCTTTAATATTTTCTTTTACTGATGATCTCTGAAGCATTAAATATTATGCATCCCATATCTACAGGAAATCTTGAATTTTTATTTCCCTGCTTCAACACTCGAAGCATTAGGTTTTACTCAATTAGCTAAATTATTAACAGTTCAGTCACTGGGTCCTGACGATATAAAAGAAAAACGGACTTTAAGTTCCTGGGTTAAATATTTGCTATTTAATACAAGGGAGAGAACATGGCCCATTCACTCCAGCAGACATAAATAAAAGCCAAAGCACAATTTTTCTTAAATGATTTCCAAATTAATTTGTCAATAGAACATCCTTTGATTTAGTTCTCATTAAGTTTGATTTAGCATTCATTTGCTTTACCTCCTTCTACACTCAGAATAGAGAAGTTCTTTTTCCCTTCCTTCTTCCTAAACTTCCCTATCTTCTCTTTGCTTTGGCCATTGTTAAAGCTTATTTGTCTGCTCAAAGATTTAAAAATCTTTCACTTTTTGTTGTTGTTGTTGTTGTTGTTGTTGTTCTTAGCACCTGGCAATTTAGTTCTCACATCCAATGTAGACGGAGGCAGCAACATTTTGTACTGTATTTGAAGCATTGAACACTCTCTGTCAAAGAAATAGTCATCCCTCTGGCTTCATTTGTCACTCTATTTCTATCATTTTTTCTCTTCAAGTTAATTTATGCAGCTTATTGTTGTGGGGGTTGGGAGGGTGGGAAGGTAACTCAAGAAAAATTTGGATCTTTTGTAGTTTCTTCTGATAGTGGTTGGGTAGGGGTGGAAGCCATGAGGTGAGAAGAGGCTATGGGACGAATTTATAGTTTTATTCAAGTCAGGACCTAAGTATGGAATACACTAACAGAAAAAGAAACAGGCCAGATGCTTTTGCTCATGCCTGAAATCCCAGCACTTTGGGAAGCCAAGGTGAGAGGATCACTTGGGCCAAGAGTTCAAGACTAGCCTGGGCAAAATAGCAAGACTTCCTGTCTCTACAAAAAAATATTTAGCTAGGGATGGTGGCGTGTGCCTGTAGATCCAGCTCCTCAGAAGGCTGAGGCAGGAGGAACATTTGCACCCAGGAGTTTGAGATTACAGTGAGCTATCATTGTGCCACTGTACTCCAGCCTGGGAGACAGAGAGAGACCCTGTAAGAAAGAAAGAAGGAAAGAGAAAGGAAGAAGAAAATGAGGAAAAAATGAAATAAAGGAAGGGGAAGGAAATAAAAAGAAACAGTCTCTGGAAAATGATAAAGTGGCCTCTGTGTTGCAGAGAATTCTCCTGATATTCCTCCACACTAGCTTTGCCTTAAACTGGAGTAACCGACCTCTCCTATGATAGGCAGTGGCAGGGCCTGATCCTTGTGAAAGCCAACTGCCTGTGCGGGTGGTGTTCACCTGGAAATAAAATGTTATCTAGAGTCTCCCCACCTACCAAAGCGGAGATTCGTATGCAGGCCAGAGCCCCAGATGAATGAGGCAAGTTTCTGTAACATATGGATGACACTGCTTTATGATTTGTACTAAGACCTTGAGCTCTTTAAAGGAAAGATATGTGTCTTATTCATTTCTGCATCTCCCTGAAATATTAAAAAGCAACATCATATAATGAAAAAGACATAGAGTAAGTAATTAGACGACCAGGGTCTCAAAGTCAGAATCTGATCCCTCCAAGCCGCAATCTCCTCATCTGCATGCTGCAGATGATACCCACCTGACCCAAAGAAGCAAATCACCAAGCATACAATAAACCTTCAGTGAACAGCCCTTCTTTTTATCCTTCCTTCTACAGTACCTTGTGTGTAGTTGGTGCTCAAAAAATATGGCTGCTCCTCCCCAGGGTGTGTGTGTTCTCCCCCTTGCTTTCTTCTTCCTTCCTATCCATCTTTGTATTCCTATTTCTTTTCTAACACCCGCTCTGTTTTTCTCAGTTTGCTTTTTGATTTTCTTCTCACTTATTTATGGCTTACATCAGATAATTGCATTCAGTTCTGCCAACCAGTGGGCATTCCCTAGGCTGGCTGATACCACACCAGGCTAAAGATATTCTTGACCTTTATCGTAAAACAAGGTATAACCCACCCCACCCCACTTCTCACCCACCTGGGCCAGCAGATTGCAAACGCTCCTAGAATTACATGAGCTACTGCACAGTTAAGATCCTCCCAACCTGACAACAGCACTGTTACCTGGCATGCTTCCTATTTGATTGCTTTTGCTTTTTTCCCCAGAAGGTATTATCATGAATAGTTTTACAATTGAGTCTATTTACCATATTTATAATTCTTCCTGCCTGCCTTTGTCGCTTTTCTTAAAACGCTGTTCTCTACATCTCTTTCAAACTGCCTCCTTTCCAGCACCACGTCTTGCTCAAGACTCCAGGGGATGAGAACAGATGTGAAATTCTCCTGCAGTTAGAAGATATCAGCGCCACTGTGGTTCAACCACCGATATGAACCAACAGATAATTACAGTTTAAAATTAGTATTTTAATGAACCAGTCTTAGCAAATGTAAAGCGAAATCTCTCAGGCATCCAAGAAACAAGCAGGAGGGAGGACATTAAGAAGTCCAACAGACGGATGGTCAGCAGGTGCCGGTCTGATAGAGTTGGACATTCCCATTTTTATGTCTTGCACGAGGGGGAAGGAAGCCCATATTTAAAGGTGAACAGAGAGGCCTAAAGAGCCATAACAAATTCTCATCAATCACAGACAT
The DNA here is from genome assembly GCF_029281585.2 of Gorilla gorilla gorilla. Classification (NCBI taxonomy): domain Eukaryota; kingdom Metazoa; phylum Chordata; class Mammalia; order Primates; family Hominidae; genus Gorilla; species Gorilla gorilla. Next base: position 41,233,784 of record NC_073235.2, on the reverse strand, counting down.
GAGGCCTTAATTCAAGAACTTCAAATTAAATATCAGTGCAAAATATGGGGAAATAAATTCCATATTCATTTAAACCTAATGTGAAAATTCTCTTTTTTCCTTTCAGAAATTAATGGTATCATTAAATATTTATGTGGCTTGATACCCAGCAGTAATTGTTAGTAATATCATAAACTGTTTCAGCACAGTAGAAATTTTCAGCACCAGATGTCGATAGGTGAAAAGATTGTTGAATAGTTAAGGTTTATTTTTTAAATGTTTATAGTGCTAAATATGTATTTTCCTAAAGGCTTGGTTATTATACAGCCTACTCAATTAAAGGAAAAGCTGTAGATAATGTTAAAAATGGTTTGAATGCTGGATTAAAATGGGCTATTAGATGCATCGCTGTAGGGATAATAAAGGGATTTGGGGACTTGGACTCTGCTTATTTTCCAGGGTGCATTTGCTCAGGGAACTTGGATTCGTTGCTTAAACTCTCTGTGCCCTGATCTCTCATCTGCAACATGAGGATATTATCACTTGCCTTACATGGCTTACTGGGAAATAGGAAAACAGAATTTGGTGACGCCCTCAAACAGCACAGCCCAGCACAAGGATGTATTCAGCACCTGAACGGAACAATGTTATCTTATTACATTGAACGTGCATTGAGGAAGGCATATTAACACACAAGCCTCGACTTATATCCTAATCTGTGTTGGCGTCCTGCAGCCAAAATAGATTTACTTTCGATCTTTTGAATTAAAGGTTGCTATTAACAAGAAAATACGCATGAACATGTTTTCACAGCTGATACTTTGCACCCCAGCAGGAAGCTGGCTGGGATCAAATAGGAAAGTTCTCACCCAAAGCTCTGACTCAGCCTAATCCTTGCAGAAAATGTGCCCCTTGTGCTAGCATTCATCCTTCTCAGAAGCCTGGCCCAGCAAGGCCTGCCCTCACTCACATGTCCGCCTTAGGCTACCTGCATTAACCTACTTGCTTCTTTAACCCTATTCATCGAGTCTCACCGCTGCCCCTAGACCATCTCTACCATCCCGTGTGCCGGATGCTGCTTTCACAGAGAGTAGCACAGGAAGCCAGAGGGAAATGTCTTGCCTTCTCCCCCTACTCTATTAAGGATGATTCTTAATGAATTATTCACAAGGCATAGACTGGTAATCTAGATTGCCTTGTTTCTTTACTTTCTCTCTTTTCACAGCTCTACCCTGGGGTCAGCCGTGATTGGATAAGGGAGGAAAAAAGCCTTCCTCTTTGCTCTTTTCTCCCTGGGCTATAGGGCAGCACTTTCATTTCCATAGACACTTTTATTTGTTCTGCTCCCCAAAGATTAAGATTTGTACTTTATTGACAACTGCAAAATGGGTTTGTACTCATTCCAATTTTCTCTGCATATGTAGTTGAAACTTTGTTACATATTATATTATAGGTCAAGTGGGGAGATTGCTTTATGTTGTGTATGTGTATATATATGTTTATGTACATACATACATTCATATACATTTTCAATAATTTTTTCATTTCTATTTAGTGTAATGAGCATTTATTAACCATCGTGTCCCTGGTATGCTAAGAATCCAATATACAAAACTAAATTTGTTAAATGCCTAATTATTTACTGTCCAGGCATCAAAGTACTTTGAGTCCCAAAATTCATTACCCTTTTCAATTTCACCAGAAACTAGAAGACTAAATAATTCTACTTTCTTTCTTTATTTACTTTAGAGATGCAGTCTCTCTTTGTCTCCCAGGCTGGAGTACAGTGGCGTGATCATAGCTTACTGCCACCTCTAATTCCTGGGCTCAGGCAATCCTCCTGCCTCCATCTCCCAAGTAGCTGGAACCACAGGCACGCACCACCACACCCGGCTAATTTGTAAATTTTTTGTAAAGACGAGTTTTGCCATCTTGCCCGGGCTGACCTTGAACTCCTGGGCTCAAAGGATCCTTCCGCCTTGGCCTCCCACAGTGCTGAGATTACAGGCCTGAGTCACCACGCCTGGCCCTGATTCTACATTAAATAGCAAGTTACCTGAATCTGTTCACCTTCTTCTGGGAATATTTTAGTTCCTGAGTCTTACTGGAAGACGTTATTAAATTTCTATCTGTTTATTATTGACTTCTTTCAAAATAGGGAAGTGCATTAAAAATAAAGGGAAAATTATGAGAAACCTTTCTGCCCAGTCATAACCTATATGTACTTTAGGATATTCATTCTAACTTTTTTCCATTCATTTTGATATACAGTATACTTGAAATAGTACTTTATATACAATTTTGTAACTATTTTAACCTAACATTATAGAAATGAGTATTCCCCATATTATTAAAACCCATATCATTTAAAAATACTGGATAATAAGTTCTTAAGTAAATATTAAAATCACTTAAAATTTTTCTTCAAATTTGAGAGATTTTGGTTGTTTGCAGTTTATCAAAGTATAAATAGCATTGTAGTGAACATCATTGTGCATTCGTCACCATTGATATTGAGGAAAAATTTCTTAAGGACGCTTCAGAAGTACAATTATTACATCAAAAGAGTGAAGAACTTTAAGGTTTTTTTGTGCATATTATAAATTGCTTTCCAGAAATGCTTTACTAATTTATATTGTCATAACAAAGTGAAATAGGCTTTCAAGCAGTAGGTATTTCATTCTGAAAAATTATTTGTTGTTTTCATATATTTCATATTTGCTAATTTGTTAATCACAAAACTATCTGTTGTTTATGTACTTATTTAATTAGTAGTAATGTTGAACTTTTTATTAAATGTTAATATTATTCATTTATATTTTCTCTAGTGATTATTTATCTATTAGTTTATTATTTTTATTTTGTTATTCTCAAACATATTGCGTTATTTTTCCAAATTAAAAAAAAGTGTGTTTAATCTGAAAATGAAACAGAGATAAGTACAAAGAAGAAAATAAGAAATACCAAGAATTTATTATCCTGAGACAACCAGTTAATGAATTGTATATTTGCTGCCAATAATTTTAAATCTGTATATAAACTATTTTTTACAAACATATATCACTTTTCCCCACTTATAGTATTTTATTTTTCACATTATTAAATAGTCTTTACTTACATAATTTTAATGGGTACCCATATAAATTATCTTTTAATACTTCCATTAAATGTATATTCTTACCATTGTGAATAATGCTATAATTAACAGACTAGTACATAAATTCTAGGCATCATTTATTTCAAATTTTTAATAAGCTTCTAAAAGGTATAATTTACATACAGTATAATAAACCATCTTGGTTTATTATTTAAATCATTTTCAAAAGTTTTGACAAATGTATACACATTTATAACCACCACCAGAATCAAAGTTTAGAACTTTTTTCATGTCCTCAAGAAGTTCTCTTAAGTCCTTTTGTAGTCAACACCACCAACCCCTTGATCAAAGGCAACCACTGATCTGCCTATAGATGAGTTTTGCCTATTCTAGAGTTTCATATAAATGGAATTATACCACATATACTCTTATTTTCTGAGATCTTTTTGAGATTCATTCATGTTGTTGCATGTTACCAGTTTTTATCTTTATTCTGAGTACTATTTAATTATATGAAATTACCTATTTATGTTTTCTCTACAATTACTTTTTTATCTGATAGGTTTACTATTTTTATTTTCAATTTAATTATCCATTAGTTTCTATTTGATTATCCATTATTTATCTATATTTGATGGTTCATTATTTGGACATTTGGGTGTTGCGGTTTAGAACTATTACAAATAAAGCTGCTATAAATTTTTGTGTAAAAGTCTTTGCTTAGACATATGTACTCATTTCTCTTGGATAAATACCTAGAAGTAAAATTGCTGGATCTTAGTAAAGGTGTACTTTAATGTTATACAAAACTGCCAGATTGCCTTCCAAAGTTGCTTTTTACATTTTATTTTCCCACCAACAATGTACAGGAATTTTAGTTCATCTATGTCTTTACCACCATTTGATACTGCCAGTCTTTTTAATTTTAGCCCTTCTAGTGGGTATGGAGTGCTAGCTCATGTGGTTTTAAGTCTCATTTCCCTGATGACTAATGAGATGGAGCACTTTATAATGAGCACATGGGCCATGTGTATATTTTTAGTGAAATGTATTTTCTTTGGCTCAATTATTTTTCCCATTTTTTGACATGGAGTGGTATGTCTTCAATTATTATTAAGTTGGATGAGTTCTTTATTATATTTTAGATATAAGACCTTTGTCAGATAAAAAGCTGTTGAAATATGTGGGTTTATTTCTGGATTCTCTATTCTATTCCATTGAGTTATATCTATTTCCGTATACCAGAACATCATTTTTCCCTTAAGGTAAATTCCTAGACATGGTACACTGGGTTCAAGGGTATCACACTTTTTAAGGATACTGGTTCATGTGCCTACATTTTTCTCTGGGAAGATTGTACTTGTTTATTCTTCCAGGCACTTTCCCAACCTTCAACACTGACTGTTTTATTTAAAAATATATATATATCTATGCCAACTTAATTGTCAGAAAATATGTTTCAATTTATTTATTTATTTATTTTTAGAGACAGGGTCTTCCTCTGTTGCTCAAGCTGGAGTGCAATGGTGCAATCATAGCTCACTGAAGCCTTGAACTCCAGTCCTCAAGGGATCCTCCCACCTCAACTTCTCACAGTGGAGGATTATAAGTGTGAGCCACTACGCCTGCCCTTGTCATTATTTTTAAATGGATACTTATCTGCTTACCACAGTATTCATTGGCTATTTGTATATCTTGTCTATGAATTGTGTGGGTTTTTTTTCCTTGCCTATGTTCCCATTTTGATTTTTACATCTTTTCTTGATAATATGTAAAATCTCTTTATCTGACAAGGGAATGAAGCTTTTTTCTACCATGTTTATATGAAATAGTTTATCAGTTTATTTTTGCATTTTAACCTCACTAGTCAGGTTTCTGATTTCAAGAAATATTTAATATTATTCTTTTATTTCTGAATAAAAATCATTTTTACCTCAAAAAAATGTGTGGAGTTTTTGAATCAAAATACATGAATATATAGATTTATTTGGGCAGAAATAATATCTTCACATTATTGGGCAGAAGTAATATCTTCACATTATTCATTCTTCCCAAGCAAGCACCTGGTGTCTTCGTTTAGTGTAGACCTTTGTTCCTCTCGGCAGAGTTTTATAAATTTACTTATAGAAATGCTAAACTTTCTTGCTAAGGCTATTCCTACATATGTTAAAATTTATGTTGCTACCATGAACAGTATTTTTTTCAAACTACATTTTAACACTTAATATTAAAATTTAGAAAACCATTTTTGTTTATCAGTCTTTCACCTAGCCACTAATATCAATTTGGAATTCTTTTCCCTTGGTATTCTTGGATTTCCTATTTATGCAACTTATTTTTCTCACTAGGCAATGATATAGTCATGCACCACATAATACCATTTTAGTCAACAGCGAACTGCATATATGATGGTTGTCCTATAGGATTATAATGCCGTATTTTTACTGCCCCTTTTCTATGCTTAGACATGTTTAGATATATGAATCCTTACCATTGTGTTACAATTGCCTACAGTATTCAGTACAGCAACAGTTACTACATACCATATAGCTTAGGTGTGTAGTAGGCTATATACATCTAGGTGTATGTAGTACACTCTATGATTTTCACACCTGCTCCAGACACTTGCAATAGCCTGCAAAATAATCTGGGAGTAATGCATTCTAGAATATCTGTTGCTTACCTTTGTGATTGCGTGGCTGACTAGTTGAATAGCTTGTGTAACTTATTGATATTCTGTTGAATGTATGTCACTTTCACACCATCATAAAGTCAGAAAATCATAAAATTGTAAGTTGAACCATCATAAGTCAGAGACCATCTATACTACAAACCACATTCCAGGTGGCTTAAAACAACAGAAATTCCCTTATAGGCTGCAAGCTATAAGTTTGAAATCCATGTGTTGGCAGGGCCATGACGTCTCTGAAGCCTCTAGTCCAGGGTCCTTCCTCACCTCTTCCAGCTTCTGGTCGCCCCAAATGTTCCTTGGTTTGTGGCAGCATAACTCCAATCTCTGACTCCATCTTCAGAGATTGTCTCTGTCTTCACAGAGTCAATGGTGTCTACCTTTGTGCTTCTCTCCTCTTATAAAGACACCTGTCAAATTGGATTAGGGTCTACCATAATAACTATCTTGATTACATCTGCAAAGACCCTGTTTCCAAATAAGGTCACGATCACAGGTACCCGGGGTTAGGATTTGTTGAAAGAAAAATCCGAGGCAAAATAAAAATTTAGAGTTAATTTGTGTAAACAACAGTTCCTCAGTTGGGAGGCATCAAACCAAAAGAGGTGTAGTGCTCCACTGAGGAAGCATTAGAGGAAAATATTTACCAGGTGAATATGGAAATAAGACAAAGCAATTATTTGGCTGGTTACAGTTTTTTAAAATCGACTTTTTTGTTTTACCTTGATGGAAAGTCTTCGATCATATAATTATATATTTTAGTTGGCTGCTCTTGATTGGCTGAGGTTAAGTTTCAGGTTAAGTTTCATTTTTCTTTAACACAAGCATCTACCAGAAATGACCCAAGTTTTACTCATGTTTGCAGCTTAAGTAAGATGAAGGCTATTTTTAAAGCCTACCAGGTTTTGTTTGCCCAGGAATTTTTCAGGCCCCGTTTTCATTTTCATTTTGCTTTAACAGACTTCAACATATCTTTTTGAGAACACAATTCAACCCATAACACTGTCATAGGTGGAGCAGGCTGGAGCAGGCTGTTCTGTTGATGGGCAGTCCTCATGGTTAGAAATCTCATCCTTTTCCCAAGCCACGGTTTGCCTACCTACTGTCTCTATACTCAGACCTACAGTGAACCACTGTGAATCTCACCTGGCTAATGCTGGACATCCCTGCGGGTACACCAATACAGCTCTCTTATAGTTTATTGCTTCTAGAGAGTCACATCTTTGATGAAAAAAAAATCAAGACATGGTCACCATCAAGAATCTATAATTTATATGGCAACCTTATACCAGTAATTCATGGAGGATACTGCAGAAATTCACACAATAAAGCTAGGCAATCAGACTTGTGGGTTCTGAATATCCTGTTCTTCATTCTCATCATCTGTCTCAGAAGTTAATCGCTAATTCTGATGGCTCACATGGCAGAACATGTGAGTTGATCTTTTCCATACCCAAACCAGCCTACTCCTAAACATAAGTCTTAGCTTATGTTTTCAATCTGACCAAAGGCAGGTGATGGAGGGACTCCCATGCTTTCGTAACAGCAAGTTCTCTCTTGTAAGTGTGTAGTCGGTAAGGAAATGGGGGATCAGCAGTTACATTCTTTAGCTTTCTTGTAACTGACAATGATGACCAGAACAGATGGCCACTCCTAAGTGTTTCAGTTATGTTGAGAGGTAAAGCATGAGGAGCACAACACATTCATGGAACAAACCATGAAAAAAAGTCAAGCAAAGGCATTAAGAAAGAAATAATATGGAAAAGAGGAAAGCAGAGTGTTTTTAAAGGTTAGAAATCCATTAATAGCTTGTTTGAATCTTCTTTTAAAAAAATATGCATGAAATGGAACTATAACTTACATGCATTGTAAAATGAAATGGAAAAAGTTTAATTTATATGAACAAAAGGCTTTCTTGAGATTCTGACAACTGACTGAGCTAAGATTTCGAGACAGAGTATAAGAATTAGTGATGAATTGAGGAGTGAGACCAGCCAGGCCTCTTCTAACTGCTTTCTCCTCTGCTATCCTCTGCTATTTGTGTAATATCTTTATAAATATTAGAAATCTCCAGGTATTTTGAGGCACACACGTTTTAAAATTAGGCCATAGTCAGATGAGAAGTGAGAGAGATATCTAAAGACCAAATATGCTATGCATAAGAATGATGCGTGTTGTGAACTTATTAAATAAATTAAAACTAACAGTTATTAATTTCATCTGCTTTCTCTTGGCCCACGTTAACAATACTTGCTCCATCGTTTTCATCTTTAGCGGACATTTAGGATTAATCTTCAAGAATTCTCTTCATGGCAAAAAGGTACCTGGTGAAGACCCAAGACAGATAAGAATTTTTAGGCAAAACAAAACAGAGAGAGGGTTGCTTATCATTTGAGGCTTGTTTTAAAGCTTCCGTTACACATATATTGAATATTGTTGAAATATAAAAATTGACCAGAACTGCAGTGGCTGATGATAAACAAGCATTGATGTTTCGGTGATATAAACATGACCTTCATATCTTGTGGAATTCATACCAGCAGTGACAGTGTGACAGTGTTCAGGAAAAATCAGGGATTGGGTCTGGATTTTTCAAGAATCTGCCTCAACAGGAACCATGAAATCGTGGAGGCAGAATTTAGGCAGATCCCAGGCTTTGTGTGAGCTCCTTAAATCAGAATGACTCAGAGCTGAACTCTGCAGGCTAATTCTGCAGGTCATTCCACATTCAGACAACCTCATCTATAGGGCAAAGCTCTGATTACCTCTTTAGCACCTGTACATTGTAGCTACTACGCTATCACCTCACTTCATAGAGTTACACACACCCTCTATATTTTGGTTATGTTATTAACCATAAAATTTGATGTCTTAAGGCCACAACCATTTTATTACATCTTATGATGTTATGAGTCTGAACTTTGGATAGGGCTTAGTTGGCTGTTTCTTCCACTTCTGCTTTTGGAAAGGGCATTGACTGGGATTGCTCAGTGGTACTCACCTGACAGCTGAACTGATCTGGAAGGCTCAAGATGGTTTTGCTCACATACTTGGGTCCTTGGAAGGGATGGCTGGCAGTTTGCACTCATCTGGGCCCCTTTCCATCTCCATGTATTTCAGGGCCTCCATGTGTGGTCTTTCCAGCAAAGTGATTACACTTCTTACCTTGTCTCTCAGGTTCCAAGAGTGCATGTACCAGAAAAGTATTACTTTCTCCCAATAGTGAGGAATAACTTCCCTGATGCAGAAAACATAAGGGGCTAATTAGGCAAAGGGAGATTAGGAAAGAGGCAGCATTCAGGCACAGAGAAATATTTGCTTTTAGAATGAAGACAGACTCAGGAAAACTATCAGAAGCATTCACACATGCTGATAAAAGACTGTCGATTAATATATGTCTCTCACATTCAATCTGTGCATGATAGAAGATGTACTGGTCATCAGTCATTTTCAGATGCTATGGAATCATTGGTACTTAACTCCCTGTAGTGATACTAGAAAGAACACTCAACTGGGAATGTGGAGACTTCAATTCTAGACTTTCGCTTAATTTTAAGGGCCTCAATTTTGTAAGTTGAAGAATTTTGCAGTTGGAATAGAATCATCACCTGGAAACCCAACAAGTACTTATTAATTGTTTACTTCAAGTGAGACACTCACCTTGATAATCCAAATGTTCTTACCCCTGCCCACTTTTCCAAAATCACCTTGTGCCCTTTCTCCACACTAGCCTCATGCAATTCTCAGAATTCACCACACTTTCCCTGACTAGAAGGCTCCTCACATACTGCCTCTCTGCCCACAACACTCCTCCCTTGTGATGGCGAGCTCTGGCTAACTATCCCTGTGTGAGTTTAAATGTCACGTTCTCAAGATGGTCTTCTTTGGCCACCCAATCTAAAGGGTCCCACCTATTCTCTGGTGCATCTCGTGTTGGGTTTCTTCTCTGCACTTTCCATGGTTTCTATTTATTTTCTGAATGCATTTGTTTACAAGGTTTCTGTTGGTCTCCTCTAGACACTACCCTCCATAGAGTAAGAACCATTCTTACCATTGTATCCTAGTGCCCAACGTAGTGCCTGAAATATGGGGGTGTCCCCCAAGTATGTGTGAAATGGATGTTACAGGACACTGTAAGTAACTTGCAGCCTAGTGAGAGATGGTGAAACAAGGCCAAACATTAATGTGTCTTAAGAGAGCCATGAGCAAAGTTTTCTGAGTTTTGGTGTTTTTTTTTTCAATTTCTGAGTTTTTTGAGAGAAAGTCAAAGACAGTGAGTATATAGCAGTGAGTGGATTGTGCATTGGAAAGCCAGAAGGACCCATCTCTAGAAGCACCTTCTTAACCATTTAATGAGTCTGAATTCTATTATCAGTGCAATGGAATGCACTGAGGAGGGTGAACAGTGGAGGGACATGGCCTGGATGTGTAAAGGTCTCTCTGGATGCTGCGTGTGAAGCAGGTTGAAAGGGTGAGATGGGACATGAGCATTTCTGAAGGTACCCAGGAGAGAGGTCATGTTGACAATGGGGGAACAGAGGTACACAAATGTAAAATGGATTTGGAGATAAAATATACAAATTAGTGATGAATTCAAGAGTGAAAACGAGGGAGGTATCAAGAAGAACTTGAGGCTCTGGGTTGAGCCAATGGGGGAAGGCGGACAGAGATGCATAGGTGGGAAGGATGAGGCATGTGCCAAGGGAGTAGAAAATGTTTGCAGGAGGAAAATCAGAAAGGAAATCAGCACAAATGACCTTATTATCGCGTAAGGGACAGACATTGTTAAGGGGAAGTTTACATTTCAAGATTGTCTCTGAGTTTCTGGATAACTTTACTTTCTGACCACTTCCTCCCTCTGCCACCCCCTCAAGCTACTTCCTGCATGTGCAGGCCTATTTGTTCCACCGCAAGTTCTTCTTTTTAAGAGATGTTGCCAGTGTGATCTGTACATCATCATTGTTCAGGAGCATCAAAGTGAACTGTTTAATCAGCAAGTCGATGAGTTCATGTCTTGATATTTCTCTGTACATAAAGACCTAATGAATCACTTGTTGCTCCTCCCTCCCCAGTAACACACTGGGGCTATTCTGCTAGATATTAAGTATTCCAGCTTATTTAATAGACGGCTAAATTTGCCTATAAAAGCCAAATGCAGTACAGTGAGAAATGAAGCATTTTCCTATGCGATTTAGGTCCAGAACACTTGTAGTCTGAAATAATCAGATTTCCCTATAAAACTGGGACTGATCTGAATAATTTCTTCCTTGGTACTTTACCTCAACATGGGCACTCCTGGAAAAGCTTGCTCCCTCCTTGGCAATTTAGTGGATGCTTTGCTAATTGTCCCGTGTACGCTGGAGGACACTCCTCCCAGTAGTCTTTCTCTCCCCTACCCTGTTAATGAGGGTAAGTCACAGTCTTTATTTTCCAGAACCATTCTTGCATCTGACCAAGCCCCTCCACCAAACCCAACCACTCTCCTCCTCTGGGGCCAGGAGTCTGAGATTATATTTGAGTCTCCAAGGGCTAAAACTAGTAGGACCCCATCAGGAATGGTTTGCAGCTTCTCGCTTTGTTCCTTGTTCAAGCATGGCTCTTCTCTTCAGGTTTCCTAAGAAATCACAGTCAATTAAACTTCATGGCTTGATCCCCAATAATTTAGAAACATGATATGGTCATTTGGGTACATTCCAATTCATAAAACCTCCAGGAAATTTCAGGGAGAAATGGCAATATGAAAAATTCCAGGGGAAAATTTAACCAAGTCATAAAATTAGTATTGAAATGGCATTGGAGCTTAGTGGGGAGGCTTACACATTTTCAGAAACATATTTATTAAACATGTGTGCTTTATTGCCCAAGGCATTGGAAACACAACAGAGAATAAGAAAATGTCCCTATGTTTAAGGAGTTCAGCCTAGTGAAAGGACACAAACCAGTTCAGGTGCTACTATAGGAGTATAAAGGCAGTTTCGGCCGGGGGTTGGGGGGGCGGTGGTGACCAAGTCTATCAGGATGTCAAGAGACACTTTATGTATGAAATGCTGCCATGAACTGTTTTGAAGCTGATATGACTGCAATGATCATCTGTAACTTCTGATTTCAAGTTTCATTTTTGTCATAAGATCCTTACTGCTGTCATTCATGAAGCTTTCAATAATAGTTGTTACACATCTGAACTCATATATAATGCATTAATAAATGGTACTGGTATCTTTTGTATATAATGGAATTCTACGAAAGTGTACTTTAGTGGAGAAAGGGTCCCACTGCTGAGTTTGTAACCACTGTTCTAGGTAACAGGTTGCTAGGTAAAGACTTTAAAAAAAGATGCCTTATCTGAGCATGGTGGCTCACACCTGTAATCCTAGCACATTCGGAGGTTGAGGCAGGTGGATTGCTTGAGCTCAGGAGTTCAAGACCAGCCTGGGCAACATGGTGAAACCCCATATCTACTAAAAAATACAAAAAGTTAGTCAGGAGTGGTGGCACGTGCCTGTAATCCCAGCTATTCAGGAGGCTGAGGCAGGAGAATGGCTTGAACCTGGAAGGCAGAGGTTGCAGTGACCTGAGATTGTGCCGTTGCACTCCAGGCTGGGCAACTGAGCAAGACTCCATCTCCAACACAAAGAAATGGAATAACATTCCATGCTCATGGATAGGAAGAATCAATATCGTGAAAATGGCCATACTGCCCAAAGTAATTTATAGATTCAATGCCATCCCCATCAAGCTACCAATGACTTTCTTCACAGAATTGGAAAAAACTACTTTCAAGTTCATATGGAACCAAAAAAGGGCCCGCATTGCCAAGTCAATCCTAAGCCAAAAGAACAAAGCTGAAGGCATCACACTACCTGACTTCAAACTATACTACAAGGCTACAGTAACCAGAACAGCATGGTACTGGTACCAAAACAGAGATATAGACCAATGGAACAGAACAGAGCCCTCAGAAATAATACCACACATCTACAACCATCTGATCTTTGAAAAACCTGACAAAAACAAGAAATAGGGAGAGGATTCCCTATTTAATAAATGGTGCTGGGAAAACTGGCTAGCCATATGTAGAAAGCTGAAACTTGATCCCTTCCTTACACCTTATACAAAAATTAATTCAAGATGGATTAAAGACTTAAATGTTAGACCTAAAGCCATAAAACCCTATAAGAAAACCTAGGGTTTTCTAGGCATGGGCAAAGATTTCATGTCTAAAACATCAAAAGCAATGGCAACAAAAGCCAAAATACACAAATGAGATCTAATTACACTAAACAGCTTCTGCGCAGCTAAAGAAACTACCATCAGAGTGAACAGGCAACCTACAGAATGGGAGAAAATTTTTGCAATTTACTCATCTGACAAAGGGCTAATATCCAGAATCTACAATGAACTCAAACAAATTTACAAGAAAAAAACAACCCCATCAAAAACAGGGTGAAGGATATGAAAAGACACTTCTCAAAAGGAGACATTTATGCAGCCAAAAGACACACGAAAAAATGCTCATCATCACTGGCCATCAGAGAAATGCAAATCAAAACCACAATGAGATACCATCTCACACCAGTTAGAATGGCAATCATTAAAAAGTCAGGAAACAACAGGTGCTGGAGAGGATGTGGAGAAATAGGAACACTTTTACACTGTTGATGGGACTGTAAACTAGTTCAACCATTGTGGAAGACAGTGTGGGGATTCCTCAAGGATCTAGAACTAGAAATACCATTTGACCCAGCCATCCCATTACTGGGTATATACCCAGAGAATTATAAATCATGCTGCTATAAAGACACATGCACAAGTATGTTTACTGTGGCACTATTCACAATAGCAAAGACTTGGAACCAACCCAAATGCCCATCAATGATAGACTGGATTAAGAAAATGTGGCACATATACACCATGGAATACTATGCAGCCATAAAAAATGATGAGTTCATGTCCTTTGCAGGGACATGGATGAAGCTGGAAACCATCATTCTCAGCACACTATCGCAAGGACAAAAAAACCAAACACCGCATATTCTCACTCATAGGTGGGAACTGAACAATGAGAACACAAGGACACAGGAAGGGGAACATCACACACTGGGGCCTGTTGTGGGGTGGGAGGAGGGGGGAGGGATAGCATTAGGAGATATACCTAATGTAAATGACGAGTTAATGGGTGCAGCACACCAACATGGCACATGTATACATATGTAACCAACTTGCACATTGTGCACATGTACCCTAGAACTTAAAGTATAATTAAAAAAATAAAATTAATTAATTAATAACAATTTGTACAACTTTTTGTGCATCAATCATACCTCAATAAAGTAGCTTTTTTTGAAAGACAAAAAAAAAGACATCTCACAGCTAAATTTGCATTTTAGAAAATTTACTGGGCCTAATTCCTAATGGGTGGAGCTTAACATGAACTGATGGCAAGAGAGAGACTGTGCCTCTTCCTGTGGTCTGAATCATCTCTTAATTCCAGGACAGTCCTGTTGAATCTTTTCCAGGACTTCTGAGACAGATACGGGAAGAGGTTGCTGGTGGGAGAGAAGAGAAAGAAGACCCCACTAGGAGATCACCAGAGAATTAGAAAAGGCTTTGATTTTTATCTCCTTAACAAATAATTCCAGATGCGTGGAAAGACGCCCCTCATTTCCATTATATTTCCTGGTTGACTGCTTTATTGATTAAGTTTTAATTAGGATTTAAAACATTTCCCAAAGTGGTCTAAGGAAATAAAAAGTTGTGAGAGGTCCAGGAAGTTACACACTTCCAGTGAGATTTATTTTTTCAATTTTTATTATGAACTTATTGTAAATCAGACACCATAAGAGGGGCTAGAGACATACGATGAATAAGATCAAGTAGCAGCCATCAAGGAATATACAAGAGGAAGAACCAAGTCAAAAAACAAAAATGATAATAATAAACAGTGTGGCAAGCATGGTGACCTATACTTTGATGGTTTACTCTGGGAGCAGCATGGAGAGACACTTGGCCCTAAGTCCAAACCTGTGATTAAGTCACCATCAAGTAACCTTATATAGATTGTCCCCAGCTTACTTTGGTTCAACTTAAGATTTTTCAACTTTGTAGCGTCATGAAAGCAATAAGCATTTAGTAGAACATCAATGAATTACATAAGATATTCAACACTTTATTATAAAATGAGCTTTGTGTGAGAGGATTTTGCCCAACTATAGTTGCCCAACTAAAGTAAGAGTTCTGAGCACATTTAAGGTAGATTAGGCTAAGCTATGACGATCAGTAGGTTAAGCGTATTAAATGCATTTTCAATTTATGATATCTTCAACTTAAATTGAGTTTATTCGGACATAACCCCATGGTAAGTCAAGGTGAATCTATAACTAGGTTCTGTGGAGGATACAAGAAAGCAACAGGCATAATTGAGTTATGAAAATAAGATATTTACACATGAGCATATCTATTAAAATCAAACAGGCTCTCCAGAGATACAGAACCAGTAAGATAGAGAGGTAGATATCTCAAGAGCTGTACTTCAAGGAATTGGTTCACATGATTACAGGGATTGGCAAGTTCAAAATCCATAGGCAGATCAGCAAGCTGGGAATTCTTGGGCGGGAGTTGATGCTGCCATCTTGAGGCACAATTTCATCTTTTTCAAGGAAACCTTAGTTTTGCTTTTAAGGCATTCTAACTGATTGAATAAGGCCAACTCCAATAATCAAGAATAACCTTTTTAACTTAAAATCAACTGTTTGGTCTGGAGAAAACACCAAAGATGTGGCTGGGCGACTTTTGCCAAAGACACATGGATGCAATCTGTCATCTCAGCAGAAACCAGGAATAGAGGTGCAGGTATCCAGTGAAGATGTGTGGAAGGCCCTCTTGCTGATGGGTTAAACTCCCATGAATTTCACAGGAGACTGAAAAAGTTTTGAAAATTTTATACTGCCAGTAATATTGCCAGCCCGGACTGATAGGGACAGAGAAGGGAAGAAATGAAGGAAGCATGACTCTGAGGGCAGAGCCATGGATGTAAAGGGGACTCTTGGGCTAAGAGGGCAGGGCAGCCACCCCAGCAGGTCCAGAGGACAATGATGCTTGCTCCTGCCCGGAACAGTCCCAGTTCCTTCTGGTCTGGACTTGGATGGCAAATGCTGAAACAGGAAAGTGTCATCCAGGATTTAGGGAGGAGGTCTAGATAAAATTGACCCTGATTTGGATTTAGATTTTACTTGTAGTGATTGCAAGATCTTTTTTCCAGAGCATTTGACCTATTATGCAACTAAATACAGTATATTGTTCTTAAAAATAGTTACAGATTATATATAAAATATGGATCATTTATATTACAGATAGAAAATATGAATTAAATATTAAAATGTTAACAGTTATCAGACTTTAATTTTTCTGTTTTCTTAGTTTCATTTTCTAGAATAAACTTTTTACTTTATAATGAGAAAAATTGCTTTTTATTTATAAGGCAAATATATTAATCAGGTTTTTTTTGTTGTTTGACTTTTTGTTTTGTTTTGTTTGTTTTTGGTGTTGAGTCCATTAGAGTATTACTATAGAAAGTACAATGGCCTTATACAAAGACCAGATTCCTAGATTTATTGCTGCCTCTCAATACTTGGACCTTGGACAAGCCACTTAACCTCTCTAAGGTTATTTCCTGCCCTACATACCTCATAAAGTAGATGTAAGAATCAAATGAGGTTATTTGTGAAGGCTCTGTAATTCTCATTAGAAATGTCAGGAATGATTATTGCAAAAATACTTTTAACACAATTATCAGTTTCAAATGCACAAGTAATAGGCATTTATATTTTCAGTGGATAGATATTTTATAGTTTGTAAACTGTCACTGAACTTAAAAAACATATTTATATTGGATCATAATGAAGTAGCATATTTATATAGGATCTTGTAAAAATCCCCAATACACTGTGAATATTTACATTTAAGTGAAATACTGTACTATGTATCTAAAAAAGTTGGAAAATTTATTTTAAATTAACAAATGTCATGTTTGGTGAAAGAATGTAACCAATAAATTAATGCTAACATCATGAACAAACACAACAACAACAAAAAGTGGACTGATTGTAGATACAAATCATATCTACAAAATCCCTTCATGGTAACACCTAGATTAGTGTTTGGTTAACTGGATACTATAGCCTAGCCAAATGGACACATAAAACTCACCATCACAGTGAGTATGTGCTAATTGCCAAATTAATGGTACCTGAAGACCGAAATATTAAATGGATTTGATAGTAAAATACAAAGCATACACAAAGTCACTTTTCCAAACCCACACCGCCTGTGTCTTCTTCCTCCCCTGTATACGTCTCCTCATCCCTCACTGAAACTCTGCCTAAAATGGCATGGAAATAGAATAATCTGGCATTACTACTCCTCACTTGACTGTTCTTCCCTCCATTGCAACTTTCCTTTTTAAATGCCAACTTTTAGCGGTCAAGACATAGATTCATGTTGTCTCTCCCAGGCCATTATATTTCAGAAGTATATATGTGTTCCCATCATGTGAAGCTCATGTCTCTCATTGAAAACTTGAATGATGAAAGTGGACAGTGCCACTTGCCATGCTGAGTCACTTACTCCTTAGCAACAAAAGCAGTATTTCAATCTACTAGATTATCAAAAGAATACCTTGTTTGACTTTGCAAAACTTGTATTGAGACTGTGATCTGACCCTTTTTAACTCAGGACACACAGCCATATCATATTTAGCAGCCCCTTCCAACAAAGCATCTTTAACATTTGTTTCCAGCCCGTTCATAATTTGTTAAAGAGCTCTGTTAATTCAGCTTTCTAATACAAAATAAAATCTAAGTTTTCTTTGACACTATCCTCCTAAATATTTACGGAGAACTGTGGTATGTGCATGCATACATGATATTTCTGTGTGTCTAGAGTGTGTAGGCATGCGTGCATGCATGTGTGTGTGTACTGAATTTTTTGCAGAGGTTTGTGTCACTGATTTTTCAGATTACTGTCATCAAGATAAAATAAGAATTGCCATATTTAACCTTAGCAATAAAACTACTGCCAAGCATTGCAATCTAGTTTTTTTGGCTCTTACTGCTAAGATTTCTGTCTTCACATTTATGTTTCCTGTTAGTTCCTGTATCAATTTAGAATAACGTAAAGGGTAGCTATTAAAAGATATCTGGAAGGTAAAATGAATTTGCCACTCTCAGCAGAAAGGATGTCCACTGTTTAGCTTTCTTCTCCTAAGCAATCATTTGTTTTTCAACTTACAAAATGAATTTTGGAACAATGCCACATTATGCCACAAAATATTAATAGGTACAATTAGTACATTGATATATGTTTGATTCTATCATTTTTCATTCCTTTTTTGTCATTCTTCTTTTAATCTACTGTGACAGTTCTGTAATGGAGCACCAGAAATATGACTCTAGGGCAAGCCACACTACTAATCATCAAAACAGCATTGTATGCTGTCCGGCAGATGCATGTTCCTGTTTTGTCAGCAGGGATGACATTCTGCAAAATTTCTACCCAGAGAAATGCTTTCCAAGGTTTGTTTACAAGCAATAAATTTAATGGTATGCTGAATTTGATTATTAATTATATATTTTCTTTGTTGTATTCAAATGGGATGCCGATAAAATTGATCATGACAGGTTTTGGGTTTTTTTCTGTTGTTCTTTTTTCTGCTGAGCAGCTTGTCATTTTAGTTTTAGCTGCAGGATATAGGACAGTACTGTCAAAGCAATCTAACTATATATATATGTAAGCAACTCAAATGAGGCTTTGAACCGCCTTTTATTATTGGTTCTATAATTCTTCAACTGTAAAGGGATCTGTAAGCCACCTCTAGATTGTATAATAGTGGTCACTTTGGGGTTCTTGGCTTAAATTAATAACCCCAGTGAAATCATTAATGACCACCAATATAGATCCCATCGTTAACAACACCATGAACAAATCCATTCAGAAAGCCACTTATTCTTCCAAACTTGCACTTAGCAATGGTCATCATTCTGAAACAACAATAATAAATACTTATAGGGTATCCAAGACCGATAAGCCAGCTGCCTTTAAAAAAATATTTGTACCGATCTGTATGAAATTTTCTCTAGTAGCATATGCCAGTCCTGTTATCAAGGAAAAGCCAACTTTCTCTCCCAGCTTGCTGCAAATCCACACATTTGGAGTATTCAGCTCATTCAGTTTAGTCTTGGAAAGTCAAAATTTTCTTCTTTGATAAGTAGAGGACTACATATTTTTGGTGTACTATAAAATAGTTACAACATTCCTTCTTCGTGGTAGGTGATCTATGCAATCTATGCATTGTGTATTATATATGTTATAGCAAGTGCTTCATATTAAACCAGTAAAGACATAACACTTTATATTGAGTATAAACACAGAAATCTGAAAACATTCTCTTAAAGTATAGATGCCTCTTCAATTGTATGATTATGGGGGGAAATTAGGTTGTTTTGCTTTGCCTTTCATTTAGAACAATCAGTAATCCTTGTGAAAACTATGGGTGTTACCTACATTTATTGTCTGTTAGCATATTTTTAACACACCTATAAACATAAAGACAACTCTATATTGTTTCAGAGTATTCTTTTTAATCCATAGTTACCTACTTATCAAGTAGCACTAATACATATTATATTGATTATATAGAAGAGGGCTATAGCATAATCATGACAAAGGGCTGACTGTCTCAGAACCCAAGACTGCATCTTATGCACCTTCAAAAGCTCTTTGGAGGTAGAAAGGTGAAAGGCCAGGCCTGCTGAGGTCATCACTTCCAAGCACTGTAGCTGGTAGCTGCAAGTCAGGAATTCAGCAAAGACTGAACATCGGAGCCTGTTTATGGTCATGAAAATAGTCACCAAGTTAACCTTTCACTAGGAAAAAAATATAACTGTTGTCTTACAATGTTATCACACTTTCATTAGTAATTATAAACAAATCGATATACAATTTGGAACCAGATATAAAGGAGTATAAATTCCAAGATCAATTGGTTTTCTTGTCACAAATTCATTGTTTATCAACTATCAACCAGTAAGTCCTGGATTTCATTTCACTCATCCAAATAAAGATATTAATTGTTTAGTTCTGTTCACTCCCTGCCCTGTTGCTTACCCTGTTCCTTTAATTAGGATTAGCATTTCCACCTTCTGATGTACTGAGATGTATGTATATATAGAGAGAGAGAACAAGAGATGGGACCTTGTGAGAACTATGACTAGGTGAATTGCTTGACCCCCTTGCTGTCTGCAAATTGTCTGAAGACAGGACCTGTGTCTGTCCTGCTCGGCAGTGCACTCTCAGTGCCTACAGCACAAATGTGGGCTCCTGAAATGTGTTTGAAAAGTGTGTGTCAAATAAGTGTTTAAAAAAATGAACTCATACATTTGTGAACCTGGTTGAGGGTCTCCTCACTTCTTTGTGGTGCAGTATTCACCTCCTTACAAGTATTCCTACCTGTAGACCAGCCTCACTCTAATTCACTTTCCACTTTGCATCCTCCTTCATCTCTTTGAAGTGCAACCATATCTTGTGCTTTTCACCATTTTACTATTAAGAAAACCAAGCCCAGAGAGGGAATGTGGCTTGCACAGTGTGCTAGGATGGTTAAGTTACAGCACCCATTAATCATTTTTATGCTCCTGACGCCAAATCCTTCTAATAAATCAAAGCACTTCTGTTCCTGTCTCTTGCTCTTCCCTGCTTGTCCTGATTGACTTCATTGCCCCTCCTTTTCTTATTCATTTCTTTGCTCTTGGGACAATTTTTCTGATTGGGTAAATTCAGCCACTGGAGGACGCAGTAACAGATTTTTTTCTGCAATGCACTGATTTGATTGGGACACTCCACTTGTTCTTCTCAGTCCAATGATTAGCCAGTACAATGTTAGAATACAATAACATTCCTCTGATTGCAGGTATAGGCAAAATCAGTGAAGCAATAAACTTAATCCTGCAAAAATAAAATAGTATTTTTGTGGAAATATTTCTAAACTGATTTACGCTTTCCATTTTCTTAAATAGGGTGTGTTAATGTCACCTAGTCTCTTCTTGCTGAGTCAGAAAGGGCATATATTCAGGCCTCGGCCCGGCGCAGTGGCTTACGCCTGTAATCCCAACATTTTGGGAGGCCGAGGCGGGTGGATCACCTGAGGTCTGGAGTTTGAGACCAGCCTGAACAATATGGAGAAACCTTGTCTCTAGTAAAAATACAAAATTAGCCGGGCGTGGTGGCGAATGCCTGTAAACCCAGCTACTCGGGAGGCTGAGGCAGGAGAATGGCGTGAACCCGGGAGGTGGAGCTTGCAGTGAGCCGAGATCGCGCCACTGCACTCCAGCCTGGGCGACCAAGCGAGACTCCGTCTCAAAAAAAAAAAAAAAAAAAAAAAAATCAGACCTCTCCTACTACCCCGGTGCCACGTAGGTGAAGAGTCAATATGTGCTAATAAACGTGTCATTTAGACTTGTTAAACACTGGCCTAGGACAGCAAGGGTGGTGGCAATATCTCTTCCCTTAGTGTCTCTGTAAGTAACAAAAGTACCACCTATTAGGACTGTTCTGATAAAGGCATGATTTATATTAAACGGAAGTTGAACCCCAGAAGCTCAAAGTTTTAAATGCTTTTTGTTTAGTTTTCGTGAGTTTCAGTGAGTGCGGAGAAATCTCTTCCCTTTGCGGTTCAGGATTCAACCCAACATATAGCTCCGGAGAAGAAGCGGAGCTATCACAATGATGAACCTGTAGGAAAGGGTTATCTTATAAACGTGGAAAATATCTGACTGTCATAGAACCCAGAGGAAACCAAGTAGCGTTTGTGTCCCTGCACCACCCAGAGCACTACATATAGAATCATCCTTAGTGATGTTTTCTTTCATTAGCTCCCTTCCCTTTGATAAACCAGTTGACCTGCAAAGAAAGCCGCACCTAAAGACTAATCCTTTCTCACTGGATGTGTAGAATAAAGTAAAATGGGCAGGCTGCTAAACTGAGAAGGGATATTTGATTCTAATGTAGTCAGCAAGTAATTCTAATTCTATATAAGATATTCATAGAATAAGCTCTTTTTTATAGAGCTATCAACTATCAAAGTGGGTACAATTTTTAAGGAATTAATATTAAATAAAAATAAAATAGCAATATGAATAATGGTGATGACAGACACATTAACAACATGTAAAATTGCCAGAATAATTTAGAAATAGTCTGTAAATTCCTGAACAACTCTGAGGTTATTTTAGATAATTCAGTGATACTGTAAAGAGTTATAAATTGAAATTTTGGAGTTCCTGACTTAAAAAAAAAAAATCCTAAACCAAGTGCCACGGAATTAAAGGTAATTTCAACTAAGGTTATAATAACAACAGTCTGCAACCCTTATGAGAATTCTGAAAGCAAAACCTTAAAAAAAATACATTTGCTCTACCTCAGCCAGATCAAGATTAACATTATAGTGACACGTCACAGTGACAAGTTGCTTAGCATGTACCCTTGAGAGGGAGTGATGAAAGCCGCACTTTACCTCGTGTATTTCCTTCTCAAAACCCCTAACCCTAGTGTAATCATGAGAAAAATATAGAATAAAGCAAAATTGAAGGGTATTCTACAAAATATCTGCCAGGTACTTCAGAAAACATTTAAGTTCATCCGAAACAAGGAAAGTCTGAGAAACTTGTAACCAAGACAAGTTGAGAATCTTTGTAACCTAAGGATTGGTGATGACCAAATTTAATGTGGGATCCTGCACGGGATGCTGGAGCAAATAAAAGACATTAAAGAAAAACTAAGAAGATCTAATTAAAGTATGGACTTTAGTTAGTAATAATGTATCAATATTGGTTTAATAGTTGTGGCAAATATACTATAGTGTTAGATGTTAACGGTAGGGGATACTGAGTGCAGTGTCTGGGTGCAGGGTCTATGGGAACTCTTTGTATTATGCAGCTTTTCTGTAAACTAAAATTATTCCAAAATAAAAATGTTTATTAAAAAATATATAGTGAATACAGTTTAAAAAGTCTCTTCTGATATAATGTTTGCAGAGGAAGATGCTTTTTAGTTTATAAATTATTTCCATAATTTGTGACAGTTCTCACATCTGCTACTATAAAATTCATTGCAGCTTCTCTGCCTCTTGGGAAAAAATGCATTTAATTATCAGTAAAATTCAACTTTAGCTTGTTATGATGAATGATTTGAACCTGTCAGCTTTTCCCCCCTAAAAACAAAGAACCAAAATGAAATACAGTCTTATTCCTCTACTCCCTTCCTTCCACCTGCTTCATTTAATTGATGAAGGCTTCTGCATTTATTAATCTTTTTGAGCTCTTCTGTAAGATGCAGAAAAAGCTAATATGATATCATTGTATCTAGCTAATGTGTGTGCTTTGTGAAATTGATACACTCTGCCAAGACATAAATTACTTAAGGTTTGATAAATGTGTTGAAATCAAGGAATGTTCAAACAGATAAAGCACAGCAATTTTTCTTTCTTCCCCTTTGTAAAACTCCATTTTATGCTTGAGGTTAAATGTTTTTGCGTTATTATTATAATATGATGGGGGGAAAGACAGCAGGGATACTGAAATTAGCACGAAGAGCCCCAGCAAACACAAAAGTAACCAGGAATATACAGCTACGTGTTTTGTAGATAACATTTAACAATCTTGCCTTGGACAGAGTGGATTACCAGCAGATTCAGAACCACCTACATTCTTCTCCCAGCATGTTGTATCACAGAAATTGTCTGTTCAGGAATGAGGGCACCTGCCAGACACTTTATATTCTCAGCTCCCTTTGCTGATTCATGTAGTAGATTGGAATCAAAGATCTACAAACACATTTTGTTGGCAAAGAGAGCTCACCTGGGATTTGGATGTGACTCAGATGCCAGTAAGACTAGAAACATAGGGAAACATTTGATTGATGTTTTGGGGTAGAGTGGGTTGATTTCTACTTGGTCATTAATTTATCACATGGCACTGAACAAGTTGCTCAATTAACCATTAATCAGTTTCCTGGAGGCTTGAGAATTCATAGAAACCTTTGGAGACACTTCTTGAGTAGGAGGCATGAGATTATCCATTGGATCATGGAAGAGCCATCAGTCATCGAATGCCTTAATAGGCCCAGTAATTTCCATCCATTCTTTTAGTCCTTACAGCCAAACAGCAAAGGAGATGTAGGTGAGAAAACTGAGGTTCAGGTCATACACTTGAGCAAGGGGTGACAATGGCATTAGGCAATAAATCCTGTGCTCTGATATGATGGAAACATCATATCAGGCTGCTTCCCTATTGGGAATATATGGGTAAGCAGTGGGGAGGTGGTCAGGGTTGTGGCTCATCAGCCTCCAGTCTTCTGATTAGGTCTTCATGTTGAGCATGTGGACTGGGGACTTAGGTCATATAACCATCTAGGTAGACCCGGTGTAGAAAAGGGTGCCTGAGCTCTCAATAGTGATGTTATAAAGTGATGATTAATAACAAGAGGAAGGTTGAACAAGTTACACCAAGGCTGAAAGTTGGGAGGGGAGATAAAATTGTCATCTGTTTAAAGACATAGAGAAATATATTTGCCCTTTACATTATATTCTTCTACCAGTAAATCACTGTCAGATAGCTTTTTGAGATTTGGGTTTAGATTTGGAAGTCAGCACTTGTGAGAACTGTCCGTGTATTTTAAAGTAATAAACGGATGAGGTTGTACACAGTTTTTCCAACTTGGCTAATGTTGTTGTCAAAACAAGCTAGAAATATGATGTGCTAAGGAAAGCCAAATTTTTTTAAAAAGTGCTTTTATATAGATTTATATATATACACACGCACACACACATATATGTATATATATGTACTTTTTACCTAAGGTACTGCCAGTGAATGCTGTCACTGGAAGAGAGAAACATTATATATCTTTGCTATTAGCTAAATTTTATTATTTTTTATTATATTGACTAATCTTAAAATCAAGGGCTCTTTGAGCAGGTTTGGACCTCAACAGTAGTGTGTTAGAATGATTTTTTTTTAGAAATGTAATTTCATTTCAAATTCTCATATAGGGAACCTTTTCCAAAGAACAAAACAACTTTTGTAAAAGCAAATAATGACACTGAATTTATCTGTTTGAAAGATTAGAATGTTTTCTACTTTCATTTTTTTAAAGAGAGTCACATATATTTGGTTCATGTTCTCTTACAACATAAACTGCTATCAGGAAAGTTTTCAGATCTTTGAAAATGTCTCAGTAATGTCCTATTGCTATTATTATTACTATTATTATTATTGAGTAATCTCAGAACCATCACAATGGAAGTCCTAGTGATAAGAGAAGGATCTCTTAAGGTATCAGTGTCTATCATGTATTTGAAAGTGCACCAAGATCAGCTAAGACTACATGATTGCAAAACTTACTGGTTGTTGAATGATGGGCTCAATTTTTATGAGTTTATCAGTAATGTGAAAGTGAGGAGAAAATTGGGCAAAGCACTAAAACAAGAAAAATGAACCAGGCAGAAAAAAATTTAGGGAAACATATAACATTAAACAAGCACTTTAAAGAAAAAGAGGGCACGTTGCTGCTGATAAAAGAATATTTTTATACTTGTGGTTGAAAAAATACTTTTGAATGAAAAATGTATTTTAGTTCTGCTGATAAAGTGTCATGGTATTTGTAATAAAGCAATTAATATTATGATATATAAAGGTAAGAATCAAGACATATTTTTAAAAGCAAGCTTAAAGGGGAAAATGTCAGAAGGGCTCTATCCCATGAAATAGAAGAAGGAAGGTGGGAGTGAGGGAAGAATTTCAGAAGCTGTACCAAATCAGGGAGTAGAGATTGGGAAGTAAGGGAGCACTTCTTGTAAACCAGATGTTCCGCAAATGGTAGGTGTGTCTGCAAGCATTTACCAAGCACGGTGAATCTCATGAAATACTGGAAACAGGTGAAAAATAGGTAGTAGACTATGGGCAGCAAGAATCATGATCACAGAAGAGAAATTGGACCTTGATTAGCAAGAGCTTCTTGTCTGCCCATGCATCCTTGGCCCTCTTTCTGGAGAGATGCTGGGACAGGTCACTTGGACCAGGCTGTCTCCATTCTCAGGAAACTCAAGTCAGAAGCAGAGTCTGGGTGTTGAGCTCCATGGGCTATTACCAAATGATTGGAATGAAGTTTGCACACATCATGAGTAAGAGTATTCAAGGGACTGGACATGATGGTTCGCTCCTGTAATCCCAACACTTTGAGAGGCCAAGGTAGGAGGATCACTTGAGGCTGGAGTTCAAGACCAGCCTGGGCAACATAACAAGACCTCATCTGTATAAAAATAAAAAATTAAGCCGAGCAGTGGCTCACACCTGTAATCCTGACATTTTGGGAGGCCGAGGCAGGCAGATCACTTGAGGCCAGGAGTTTGAGACCAGCCTGGCCAACATGGTGAGACCCTGTCTCCACTAAAAACACAAAAACTAGTCAGGCATGGTGGCGCATGCCCGTAATCACAGCTACTTGGGAGGCTGATGTGCAAGAATTTCTTAAACCCTGGAGGTGGAGATTGTAGTAAGCTGAGATTGCACCACTCCACTCCAGCCTGGGTGATAGAACAAGACTGTATTAAAAAAAAAAAAAAAGAAGAAGAAAAAGAAAATTAGTCAGGCATGGTAGTGTGCACCTGTATTCCTAGCTATTCTGGAGGCTGAGAAGGGAGAATCACTTGAGCCCAGGAGTTTGAGGTTGCAGTGAGCTATGATTATGCCTCCAGCCTGGGTGACAGAGTGATATCCTGTCTCTAAAAATAAATAAATAGTATTCAAGGAACTGGAAGTCATTATGTTAAGTGAAATAAGACAGACACATATTCTCACCCATATGTAAGAGCTAAAAAACTTGATCTCATAGAAATAGAGAATTTTGATAGTACCAGAGGTTGGGAAGCATTTGAGGGTGGGGTGGGGGAAATGAAGAGAGATTGATGGATGAGTACAAACACAGTTAGATGGAAGAAATAAGTTCTAGTCCAGGCATGGTGACTCATACCTGTAATCCCAACACTTAGGGAGGATGAGGCAGGAGGATCACTTGAGGCCAGCAGCTTGAGACCACCTGGGCATCAAACTGAGACCCCATCTCTACCAAAAATAAAAAAATTAATCCCATTTTTTTAAATAAAATAAAACAAGTTCTGATGTTCAAAAGCAGTGTAGGGTGACTATACTATAGTTAGCAACAATGTGTTGTATATTTTAAAGTAGTTTGAAGGGAGGACTTGAAATGTTCCCAATACATAGTAGTGATAAATATTCGAGATGATGTATACACTAAATACTCTGACTTAATCATTACACATTTTATGCATGTATCAAATACTCACGTGTACCCCCATAAATATGTAAAATATTATATACCAATAAGAGAGAAAAAAGTGTGCAAAATCAGAAAGCTGTAGTTACAGTATCAGAAATACTTTGAGCCAGAAATCCAGAGTAATGATCCCTCTTTCCCTGGGGAATCTGCCAGCCTTTCAACACCAGGAGAGAGAAAGGAGTATCAATTCAGGGTGTATAAGCCCCTAAGAAGAGGCCATATGGATTTAGGTTCTCAAAATGTAAGAATATGCATCATACCAATTTGTTCTGAATTTTTTAAAACTCCAGGAATGCGGAAGAAAATCTTCCAAGAAATTAACCAAAGGGAGAAGTATATGTTGTAGCACCCTCCCATCCTTACCAAAGCAAAAAATAATTTTAAAGAAACCTATCTATACATTTTGAGTCCTTGAATTCTTAAAGTGATTTGGGGACTAGACATAGGTGGAAACACTTTTCACAAAGCCCTGTTAGGATTTAAGCTTCTAAACTTTTATGAACATACAATAGATAACCTCATGTTATCAAACTATACCGTCTAGTCAAATGCAGTGTTTATAATCCAGGCTACGTCTCTCATTTATTTTCAAAATTGGATTGAAAGCAATAATTTTGGGAATAATCTGAAACCATTTTTACCAAGTGTTTTGCCAAGTTTGAAAGGGCTAGAGAAAGTACATAAACACAGCCTCACTTCTTTGCTCATCCATTTCATCATGCTGACAGTTTTCCGTAGAATCATTACAAGAGTGGTTCGTGCCATTAGAGATAAGAGGCTGTGTTTCCACTAGAAACCTCTATTTTCCAGACTTTTTATAAATCATCCATAAATATTCACTCCATGCAACAGCATCATATACAGTGATCCTGTCCCTCAAAATCCATATCTACTTAACTAAATTATTTTTAGTAAACATGGGGACTCATACTATACAAAGAATAAAAAGAAAAATCAAATGCAAATAAACTCTTACGTTTCGGTGGCTATGATTTGAACCAAAATACTGAGGAACCCATAAAACAATGCACATGACAGCTTCTTAGCAATTATTTTAGGATATAATTCAGTTGTAATAAAATTTATTAACTCATATATAACCTATTAATTCAAAATATACCTCTCTACGTTACTTTCTGTTTTTATAAAGGCAACTAAATTTTTACTTCTATTTTTTCAACTAAAACTTTTTGTAGAACTTTCTAATCCTCATCACATGCTTTTTTGTTACAGAGTTTGAGATGGAATTATATAAAGAGCTATGAAATTACACGTTATAAGCCTTAGAATGTAATAATCCCCTTAATATTTCCAAATATACTTAAAAGACTTATCAATATCATTGACAGTTTTTAGCTCCTTTGTAGATACCTTCAGCACTCTATTTTTGTCTTCCACCTGAAAGAAAAGAGTTGACAATTTAATGATTATATCAAATGAGAAGTCAAAATATACTACTTCCCCCAATCTGGAAAAATAGAATTGTGAAGATCAGGAAACAGAGACTAAAATCACATCAACCCATTAAAATGAAATACTTTGTTCTTAACCTCACCATTTTTAATTTTTCATACTCGCAGTTTTCCATTGCTTGAATTAAATGCTTATCTTGTTACGCTGTTGAGCCCCTCTGTGTGTGTGAAATGCTGTCGAACAAGAATCTAAATAATGTTGAAATAATTTCCCTTGCGCTTTGACTTCAGTTTGAGTGCACAGTCACGGCACTAACCTAAAGTTTATTTCTCTTTCTTCTTTTCAAACAGCTATTTTGTGACAGTAAGGAAGTGGTGCATGCCACGGAGGGGCTGGATTGGGAAGACAAAGATGCTCCGGGGACTTTGGTCGGCAACGTGGTGCACTCAAGGATCATCAGTCCCCTGCGCCTGTTTGTTAAACAGTCTCCGGTGCCCAAGCCCGGCCCCATGGCCTATGCAGACAGCATGGAAAACTTTTGGGATTGGCTGGCCAACATCACGGAGATTCAGGAGCCATTGGCAAGAACTAAACGGAGGCCAATAGTGAAAACAGGAAAATTTAAGAAAATGTTTGGATGGGGTGACTTTCATTCCAACATTAAAACTGTCAAACTCAATCTCCTCATCACAGGGAAAATTGTTGACCATGGAAATGGAACCTTCAGTGTGTATTTCCGACATAATTCAACAGGCCTGGGCAATGTTTCAGTGAGCTTGGTACCACCCTCCAAGGTGGTGGAATTTGAAGTTTCCCCCCAGTCTACCTTGGAGACCAAGGAATCCAAATCTTTCAATTGTCGCATTGAGTATGAAAAAACAGATCGGGCGAAAAAGACCGCCCTGTGCAACTTTGACCCATCCAAGATCTGCTACCAGGAGCAGACTCAGAGCCATGTGTCTTGGTTGTGCTCCAAGCCCTTCAAGGTCATTTGCATTTACATTGCCTTTTACAGTGTTGATTATAAACTCGTGCAAAAGGTGTGCCCTGACTACAATTACCATAGTGAGACCCCATACTTATCTTCTGGCTGATCTTCCTGCTGTGGTGGAAATGAGGGATACATATGTATTTGATTAGAATGACAAAGAAACAAGCCCAGCTCTTTATGATAAAGGATCCCTTTTGTTTCTGGCAGTGAACAATAGTTCCCTATCAGGTTTTCAAATTTAAAAAAAGAAAAAGAGACATATTTAAATGTGAAATTTGTTTGTTTCTATTGTAGGTACCTTTATCTAAAAAGTTAAACTGTTTATGAAACCATCACTTTCATGCAAGATGACTAAGTTCTAGAAATCTTATTGTTTCTCTGAAAGAAACATCAATGATAGCAATATGTGACAAGAAGGAACAAAATTATGCATGTGACAAACATTGCTCTTGAAATGAGCCTGCCTTTGAAATATGTTTTGGAAGGTTACCGCAGAAATAGCAGATGCGGTAAAGGAAAAGATTGTATTTGATAGATGAATTGTGTTTTTGACATTGGACCCTTTTTTTTATATTTCTATCTTTTCCCCTATCCATCTGTGCTGTTATTGATATGAGAGAAAAAAAGGTAAAATTTGTTTCAAAATTCGTGTGTGAAGTTACAGTGCCACAGTGGAACCAAGTTCCTTATCATCTGAGCTAGAGTTGCGTGGAATGTGATTTGAGCACTGAGCCCTGTGTTGGTCACCATTCTTATGATTCCCTCTGAGTTTGAATACTGATGTAATGGGAAAGCAAATCTGAGAATAAGTTTGTTGAACAATAACAAAAATCATGATGCTTTTAGACTCTTCTGATAAATTCAAATGCTGTGGAATTAATCAAAAAATGACAAAATTTGTATGCATCCTATAGCTTAGAGCTTTATTCAATTCATTCGATAGTGTGATTCTTTACACATGTGTAGAACAGCTCTGAAGTTGAGTGAAAGTGCTTGTTTCCTAGACTAGAATAGAAAACAAAAGTGGGAAGTAGAGGGAGGAAATTTCAGGATTATGGATTCATTATTTCTAGCCTCCCAGATTAAGTTCTCTTTGCATTTAGTTAATATTTGAATAAGAGATCAAACTCTATGTGGAAATAGAGAGTTATATTTAAACATTTCTAATTATTAAGTGCTGACAACCAAGATACCTGGCTTACCAGACTTTTGAAATGACTTTCAAATTAATGTCACTTCACAGTCAGTGCCCTTCTCATCTTCCCTGTGGGGGTGAATAGCAGTCCTATATGGTAGAACTGAATGATCATTAAATTAGAACAGAAACAGGGGTCTGGCTGGCCAAGAAAAAGGCTTCTAGAACTCAGGACGCTCATGGAATGGTCACTCCTTTTACAATAGATGTTAACTTCTTTCTCCCTTCTTATCTGTAAAATATTAATTAAAGTAAAACATTAAATTGAGGACTAAAGGAAGAGAAGTCCTAAACAACAAGAAATACTCTTACCACACTGTTCAAAAAACCAAGAGCTCTGTTCTCTATTTTATATCTTCATTTCTTTCCTTTTACCGGTAATATCTGCAGTGTTCAATTTTTGTCTTTTGTAAAAACTGTACTAAGCTTAGTGTGTGGTAGTACAGGCTTGAAGTTCTTGCTCTGAGTTCACCACGTGTTTTTGTAATTTTGTGGTTGGTGATTAATATTTTGAGACATCTTTTTATTTTCACCTAGAAACAAGAGTAAAATATTATTTATTGTAAAATATGTGGGAATCATATATCTATATATATACTTAGAATTTTCTGTGTACAGAGAAAGTATGTGTACACATTTCTATGTAAATAAAAAGAATTTGCTAGATCTGTCACATTAATCCTGGGTGGTTATTTTTTAAAGACTCTGTTCTCCTTGTTTCTTTTCCTCACAAGGGCTTATTCTGTGCATGTGTGTGTGTGTGATACCAATTGAACAAGAAGGTTTCCCTTAGATACATGTTAAATAGGCATCTTGGCTGTGGAGATTTTAAAGTAGGGCAAAAGAATAACTCACATAAAACATTTTGTACATAGCATGGCATCTAGTAAGAAAGAACTCTACTTGTGAGCTGCCATTACAATTATTATTGTTTTGACATGAAGTAATGAGGTTTAAAACTATCTGATGTTCCAAAGTTGAGAGATGTGAACATTATTTCTATGCAAAAAAAAAAAAAAAACCTGTAAATGGATTTATACAGTTCTTAGATGTTAGCAGGGTTTGTGGAATTTTTTAAAAGTTTCCCATAAGCTCGTTTGTAAGTTGGAGTAGAATATATGCCACATATATTTCTAAGTCATAATTTCATTTCAAAGCATACCTAATTGTCAGTAATGGTACTTGGCACAATATAAATCAGAGCCCACTTAAGCATGCAAATACACACATTTCTACAAAACTATTTTTTGCCCTTTAGTACTGCTATTGAGGAAAAGGATATTCACGGAAGCTAATTTTGCACTCAGTCACAAACTGTTTAAAAACTAAAGCAACAGAACTTTTAAACATATAGACATATTAACATATAGAAGAGTAATATTTCAAAGAGAGTGCAACCTACACTACCTTCTTAATTCTCTTTTTTGACAGACAGGAAAACCCAAGTCCCCATGAGGGTAATGATGTGCCCACTAGCAAATGGCAAACCCAACTGAAATGCATTTCTCCTGACTCCTAGTCCCAGCTCTTGTGTTACATAAGAAAGGTAAATTGAAGCAGGTATTCAAGACAACAAAAATAATTGCAATGAGTTTATAACAAGACAGGACCCAGTAGCCAAAACTGAACCTGAAAACGGTGAAAATAACCTCCCCCTAAAATATTTAGGATAATAATTTATCTATGATCACAAATTTTTTAAAAACTGAAACTACAGAAAAGTAAGTCAGGATAAATCCAAAGTAAGTCAGGTTAAATCCTTATATCCAAAGATAGGAGTCCTGGAATACATTAGCAATATGACTGGCTAAGAATTAACAGCAGTAGAACACTACATTGGGCAGTTTTCAGGTGATTATGGCACCTGAGAATATATTTTCATAGGAATTGGTATGTTTTGGGGAATATCTTGATTGCCTAAAGGTTTGATTTCACCTCATAAAGAATTTTAAATTAGTTAACTGGCCTGTAAAATATAGAGGATGGAGTCATGCATTCTTACTTGCAGGGAAACTAAAGTTAACTCAATGTTGATTAATCAGAACTCTTAATGAATGACAATTTAATATTGCCAATTGCAAGAGACAAATCAGGAAACAAGTTCATATTAGAGATTATTTTTCCTTCAGAAAAGTCTTGTAGATGATACTCAAAAGATCATTTCATCTTCACCCCAATCTCCTACCCCATATTCTGAGGTCTGGAATCCTGGGAACACAACCCATTCTGCTTCATTTTAAAACTTCCCTTCTCTACATTCAACTCTGCTGTCCCATAAATACAGACAGTCCCTGATATACAATGGTTCAACTTACAATTTTTTGACTTTACAATGTTGCAACAGCCATACGCATTCAGTAGAAACAGCATTTTGAGTACTCGTACAACCATTCTGTTTTTCACTTTCAGTGAAGTATTCAATAAATGACATGAAATATTCCCCACATTATTATAAAATAGGCTTTGAGTTAGATTATTTTACCCAGTTATAGGCTGATGTGTCTGAGCACATTAAAGGTAGGCTAGGCTGACCTATGATGATCGGTAGATTATGTGTATTAAATGCATTTTTAATTTAGGATTTTCAACGTACAATGGGTTTATCAGGACGTAACCCCGTGTATTGAGGTGCATCTGTAGTACTTAATCTATTATCTAAAATAGTGAGTTAACTCTTTGGTGTCCTCCACAGCACCTGGTAAAGTGTATAGTATATTAGCATTCTCCAGAGAAATGGAACCAATATGACATGTAGAAAAATGTATGAGAAGATGTATTATCCTCATACATGGAGAGAATTGGCCCACACAATTATGGAGGCTAAGAAGTTCAATCATATACCCTCTGCAAGCTGGAGAATCATGGTTCAAGGTCAAAGGCCTGAGACTAGGAGTTCCAATGTCCAAGGGCAGGAGAATATGGACGTCCCAGCTCAGCAAGAGAATGAGAGCAAACTCGCTCTTCCTTCACCTTTGTGTTCTATCCAGGCCCTCACTAGATAGGATGGTGCCTACCCATACTGCTGAGGGTGGGTCTTCTTTACTCAGTCCACTGATGTAAATGCTCATCTCTTCCAGAAACACCCTCACACCCCTAGAAGTAATGTTTTACCAGCTATAAGGGTATCCTTTCACCCAGTCAAGTTGACACTTAAAATTAACCATCGCAAGTAGGTACTTGATCAATATCTGTTGCTTGATTTTTAAAAAAATCTCCAGTGCAATACACTGATTATTCAAGACCCACTCTACCCACATCATAAGAGTTATCTTGCACCATTTCAAACATGAGCACCTTGCTTCAGCTGAACACAATACCCACAGAATGTTAGCTCTCAGAAGCACAGAAATTTAAAAGCCAGAAACAATTTTAGAAAACATCTAGAATAAGTTTTCTTTATCAGCTAAAGAAATGGAGTCCTGGCTAGGTTTAACAGTCTTGTTATACTTACTGTTTTTCCTGCCTGGGCAAAGCCATTCGTCGTCTTCTTTATTCCTCCAAATCACTGATGTTCCGTATCTGGGATAGAAACTCCCAGCTGTCCACCAAAATTCATTCTACTTCTCTATTGCAATGGAAAGGTCAACTGTGCGGCTAGCCCTGCATCTCATGTAGTATGGTGTGGCCTGGTTGCTGAGCCACAGCTAGTGGAGTGTGAGAGGAAAGGGTGTGTGCATTTTTAGGAGTGGAATCACCCAAGAGTATTCCCATACTTCTCTGTGTTCTTTTCCCTTCGGCTGACCGGGATAGATGCCCTGAGGACACATTGGTAGAGACAAAGAAATCCCCAGTTTGAATACTTTTCTGATAATGGAAAAGGGTCACTCAACTAACCCCAAACCTACCCTGGACTGCTATATGAGAGATAAGCAAATACATTGTTCTTTAATCATTAAAATATTAGGATGAATGTGTTACTGCAGCTTGGCATGACCTAACAACAACATTGCACAAAATCTTCTCTATCTATATACTCTAGCACACTCTGATCTTTGTCTAGTTGAATCGCGTGTTTGAGTCTATGCTGGGCATTGCAGTAATAATTTAATGTGCACAACTTTGAGTTTGCCCTATTACTTATACTTCTTTATGTGTTCCATCACCTAAAAAATAGGTTCTCCATATTTTATACTTTTTGAATGTTCCACAATGCCCAGATAAAGCTGTTATCTTAAAAAGTGTCATATATATGGTATTAAACTGCATTGAAAGATATGTAGGGAAGTTGTTTACTTAAATACGTGTGTTTTCCAGAAGATCCACATAAAATAGAGGTGGAGAATTCTTAAGATAAGGAAACAAAAATTCAAGAATCATGCTAATTCCAGTTCCCATACTAAGGCAAGGAAGATGAGTATACATTTTTTTCTATCTTTCTTTTTGTTGGTAATGCACTACTTTAATTTCTAATTCAAAAGGTACCAAAATGGTATACAGAGGAAGACCTCCTTCCTACTTCTTTTCCATAGCTACCTTGTGCCCTTCTCCAGAGACAAGCCAGAGTATACATTTCTTGTCTATCCTGGCAGAGATAAATTAGTATGCTTTTTGTTCTCACTCGCATGTGGGAGTTAAAAAAAAAACTTGATCTCATGAAGGTGGAGATGTAGTTTGATAGTTATCTGAGGCTGGAAAGGGTATTGGAGGTGGTGAGAGGGGTTGATTAATGGACACACCCAGTTACAGAGAAGGAATAAGTTTTAATGTTCTATAGCAGGATAGGGTGACTACACTTAACAACAGTGTATTATATATTTCAGAATAGCTAGAAGAGAGGACTTGAAATGTTCCCAACACAAAGGAGTGGTAAATACTCGAGGTGATACCATAAATATTCTGACCTGATCATTATGTATTCTATCCATGTAACAAAATATCACATGTACCCCATAAATATGTACAAAGATCAGGTATCAATAAAAATATATTTTTTTAAATTATAGGTTTTTTAAGTATTTTATTTTTATTTATTTATTTTGAGATGAAGTTTCACTCTATCACTCAGACTGGAGTACAGTGGTGCCATCTCGGCTCACTGTAACCCCTGTCTCCCAGGTTCAAGCAATTCTCCTGCCTCAGCCTCCTGAGTAGCTGGGATTACAGGCATGGGTTTTTGAGGTATTTTAAATTATTACAAATGTTTCCTTCCATTGCCTGGGATGCTCCATTTTGTGTGTATTCTGGCTAGTTAAAGCGTTGTGATGCACTAATTCGTTATTCTTTCCTTTAAATAAATCGCTTTTAAATGTTAAAAAAAAGAAAATTTTGATTTAAAAATACTACCTATAATCCCATTACTAATAAATTAAATATATTTGTTCTATGTTTTTCTTCTCAGTTTTATTTATATATGGATGTGTTTGTGTGTGTATCTGTGTGTATATATGTAGTTTTGTGTATGTGTGTGTGTGTGTGTGTCTGTGTGTCTGTGTGTATGGAGTTTTTATGGAGTTGCAATCATGTACTATGTGGTAATGTAATAAATACAACATTATATCTGATATTTAAAACTTTTGACCAGAATAAAAGGACACTAAGAACACTTCCTGAGGAAACTATGTGGAAAATAGTGCATGGCTGGATATGAAGTCACAAATGGAGTACCCCCAGGATTGTGTGAATAATGGGATGCCCTCTCCCTTCTTTCTTGTTATCCACCCTAGGATAAAGAGAAGTCCAATATAATTATTCTAGTCCCTGAAACATAATTTTGCAAAACTTGGTGGGTCAAAACAGAAAGTACAAGCTGGGGGTGGTTGTTTATGCCTGTAATCCCAGCACTTTGGGAGACCAAGGGAAAAGTATTGATTGAAGCTAGGAGTTCCAGACCAGCCTGAGCAACATAGTGAGACCTCTACCAAAAAAAAAAAAAAAAAATTAACAAATTAGCGGGATGTGGTGGTGCACACCTGTAGTCCTAGCTACTTAGGAGGCTGAGGCAGGAGGACCACTTGAACCCAGGAGTTCAAGATTGCCGTGAGCTCTGATTGCACCACTGCACCCCAGCCTGAGTGACAGGGCAAGACCCTTTCTCTAAGAAAATTTAAAAAAAAAAGTTTTTCAATTAAAAATCTGTTTTAGGAAGATTAAGCTCAGATCCCACTCCCAATAGAATCTTGGAAGCCAACTCATTCTCAGAGTCCCTGTGACATCCATTTTGGCAAATAGAACCTATCATTATCATAATCCCACTCCACTCACTTTATGAAAGAACCATGCAAATCATAGCATTATAGAAGTGAAAGAAACTTTACAGAGAAAAGAAGCTAATATTTATTGATGCCTACTCTGGTCGGCCACCATCCTAGATAATTTACAAATAAGCACAGTCTTTGGAGTTAATCCAACCTGGATTTATGTCTTGAATCTGCCATTTAATAGCGCTATGAATTTAAGCCAGTTATTCAACCTCTTTGAGTTTCAGTTTACTTACCTGCAAAATGGAGTTATAATAACTGTCTCACAGTGTTGTTTATATCACACAAATTATGAGCAGTAAAGGAAGATAAGAACTTTAAACTACAATACACTTAGTATTTTTTTTTTGCTACCAATTACTTTTATATTGTATAGACATATCAAGGTCAATGTAAATAATCAGATGTCATTATTTTTATTCAAAATCTCTCCCTCCAAAATTACCTCATATATCATTACAAATATCTTCATTACTAGGCTGAAACCCATATTTGCAGATACACTTCTCACTTGTCTTCAGAGAGATGTCTACTTTCCATCCATATTTAAAAGAAATTGAAAATTTAGACCTAGCGTATTGCATAGAGAAAATCAAAGACTTTTCTTTAAAAAAGGGCCTTCATGTTACAGAGTCCGGATTTCTTTTAGGTAGAAAATAAATATTGCACTTAACGAAAAAGCAAAGCAAAAAACTCCAATTTTACTTAGTAGATGCCCCCTAACAAAAGAGCGATCACCAAAGGAAAACGTACGGCAAAAAAGAGGTCTGGACATGGTGGGCACCTAGTCGATAATCTTGCTCTTTACTTTTAATTTTACATCAGCATAATCCATGTTACATTGCAGGGTCCCAGCAGCTACTTTGTACAGTGTGGCCTTGCCCATCGTGCCCTGTCTGTAGCACTGGGAACGAGCATCTCACCCATACTGGGCCAGTCAGAAGCCTTCTCTGTGAATTTAAAGTGAAGACCAACAAACAGTTCATCTTGG
Source organism: Gorilla gorilla gorilla (assembly GCF_029281585.2). Classification (NCBI taxonomy): domain Eukaryota; kingdom Metazoa; phylum Chordata; class Mammalia; order Primates; family Hominidae; genus Gorilla; species Gorilla gorilla. The sequence continues at coordinate 41,195,827 of NC_073235.2, read as the reverse complement.
AACATTACACTTACCAGATGTTGGACATAATGTTTTCCAAAATCTAAGTAAGAGAAGCAAGTGAAACTGTCCTGCAAAAAGAGAAAAATGGAAGCAAACAGTCAGAAAGGAGCAGAGAGGAGAAAAGGCAAGACCGGAAAGTACTCCAGTCTCTCATTCCAGTTCATTCCTGAAGGCTGGCTACAATTTCTGCCTTTGGGTGCAGCACGGAAGCTCTATGTATCATTGTAATAAGCTTTCCTTAAAAATATTTTTTCTATAGATAACTGTATTAGTCAGAGACCTAACAGAAAACAAAGGTCATTCAAATCGTCTAATACTCCTGTGGGAGAAGTATACATCCCCACTTGTTTGACTTTGGGTTTGACTGTGTTACATGCTTTGGCCACTTGAATGTGAGTAAACTTGACATTTTCCCTATCCAGGTAGAAGCTTTACATGCAATTTTAGGGTTGGGTTTAGCTCTGTCTTATGTTTTTGCCTATACCAAGAGAACATCATATTCTTTCAACCTGGGATCCAGAATGAGAAGATACTTGAACCTTGGCCACAGCCAAATCCATAGCTCTGATGTTTCATGAGAAAAATACTAATGCCTATTGTTTTAAACTACCAAAACATTGGAGTTGTTTGTTGTCACAATAACAGCTGACAAATACAGTGAAGGACCTATAGATTAGCAACAGCTGAAGGCCCTTGCCATTGTTAGGCCAAAGATAAGAGAAGAAAACGTATTCTGAGAGCCAGCAAGAACAAGAATGTGAAGAAAAGGCTGTCTATCCTGGTGGGAGCTATGATCAAGAAGTGTAGTTACTGCTCAAATGAGAGCAAAGAAGGAAGCATCCAGATCTCTCTTCTCACTCTCAAATTTGACAAGGCTTCCCACTGCCAAGCCCAACCAGAAGTCAACCAACATGATGACCCAAGAGACTGAGTCCAAGGGCTCAGCATCCCAGAGCATAGAGCAAGAGAGTGGCCAGACACCAACCACTTGCCAATAGCAGAGAATGGATGGAAACTAGGAGAAGAAGGGAAAATGCAGAATAACCCAAAAAAGCAGTTCAAATTGGCTTATGTTATATGTAGCCAATCAAGAGTCCTAATGCCAAACATAAATTTGATTTACATGAAGAATTACAGAAACATAACAATTTCAGAAAAATTTCTCAAAATGAGCACAGAGATCATATGTTACTAGTAAGCTAAAAGTTTCTTTACTTAAATGAATCCCTTCCAATAAAACAGGAATCACATTTTACTAAAGAGATTCCATGTTACCTAGCATCATTTCATGAATTTTGTGTGTTACAGTAAGTACTTCATCTGGATAATGACACTGATAGTAGATTTGCATCTCTTTTTAGCATCAATTTGGATTGTTGTACTTCTACTTTCCCAGCTATATAATGTAGAAAAATACTTTGCACTATAGTTCTCAAAGATTTTAGGTAACGTAAAACAGAGAGTGTTATTTTGCAAAAGACAATCCTGAGTTGTTGGATTCTACAAGTGATTTATTCTGCTACGTCATGGGAAAACAAATGCGCTTTCCAACTGACTGAGACTCTTTTCATTTGTCAACTATTGATCCCCTCCCACAACCTCTCTTCTTAGCTCCATGATTCTTCTGGAGGTTAAACCAGTAAAGCCCAGTCCCATTTATTTCTTCCTACTTCATGCTGTGGTATCACCATCGATAATATCAGAGCAGCCAGCCACTCATCTTCAGTTAGTAGCAAAGTGGCAGACTAGAAGAAAGGTTTTAGAGGTTGCCTAAGCATTTCCTTTCAGGACCCAATAATATAAATTAAGGCTTGAGAGCAACTATGGAATACATATTTTTAAAAAATATTTCCTTTAAATTGTATGTGCAGCTATACCTGCAGTGCCCCTTTGATAGCCATTTTAAGCAAAAAGCGAGAGGAAAAGTCATAATAGGCATCAGCATATGGTGTGTTAAATAGAAGGCTGGCAGGTTACAAGAGGGAGAATGAAGGGAATGGGCCAAACTGAAAGTCAAGGAAAAAATCTGCATCACTCCCAAATACCATGCTCTTCATAATTTATTTCCTGGGTCTACTCTTGATATTCCCCTTACTTTTAGCTCCTCACATCCTTCTGAAAAACATTTTGTTACCTGAAGAATTGTATTGCTTTTAACTCATGAATAACTACTTCATACTTCTGAGCTGTTTTGCAAAGAAAAAGTCATCTCTTCCTTAAGCCTTTCCAATTAAATTGACACTATTATGAACGCTGCAAGCGCCAATCCTCCATAAACATTTGGAGTACCCAACACCACCCTATACTGTAAAACTAAGAGGTCAAAAAAAAAAAAAAAGCGTATGTGTCTGTCTAAATAATTGTTGCTGATTCCTTTAGGTGGATCAGTAATTTTGTCATTTGAAGGATATCGTCATTTAAATTGTACTGACTTCTCTTTAGACTGGAAGCTACACAATTAAAAAAAAAAAAAAAAAGGTTTCCTCTCAACTTCTTTTCCAGCCTGTGAAATATTAGTAGGTTGTCTGCCCTCAGTGGTGCTTTACTAATATTATTAAAGATAACAGTAGATCGGTCTACAACTGCTTATTTACTTACACTCCATCTGTCCAAGAAAGCATTTAAAGTGGCTTGTAAAAATAGATTTGCAGCCTACATGGATGCTCACTAAGAATGAGTGGCATAATCGATTAGCAGAGTCTGCATGGGTATGGGAAGGGGAGTCAGTGCATATGCCATTCCAGTTTAGTATATATAAAAAATAAAACCAGGCCAGGCGCGGTGGCTTACGCTTGTAATCCTAGCACTATGGGAGGCCGAGGCAGGCGGATCATGAGGTCAGGAGATCGAGACCATCCTGGCCAATGCAGTGAAACCCCGTCTCTACTAAAAAAAATACAAAAAGTTAGCTACTCGGGAGGCTGAGGCAGGAGAATGGCGTGAACCCAGGAGGCGGAGCTTGTAGTGAGCCCAGATCGCGCCACTGCACTCCAGCCTGGGCGACAGAGAGAGACTGTCTCAGAATAAATAAATAAATAAATAAATAAATAAATAAAACCAAATTTTTAAGGAAAATGTAAGTGAATAATCACATAAATGACTAAGTATAAATGACTAATCATGTAAATTTATTAAAGATCTTTCCAAATTCAACACTAAAGTGGGAACCATAAAACAAAAGACTGATACATTTGATAAATAAATATTTTAAAATAATCATGTAAAAGTAAAAATGAATAATGATATAAATTTATAAAAGGGCTTTCTGGCCTAGCCTGGTAGTTCATGCCTGTAATCCCGGCACTTTGAGAGGCCGAGGCAGGCAGATCATGAGGTCAGGAGTTCGAGACCAGCCTGGCCAATATGGTGAAACCCCTTCTCTACTAAAAATACAAAATTAGCCTGGCGCGTTGGTGCGCACCTGTAGTCCCAGCTACTCACGAGGCTAAGGCAGGAGAATCGCTTGAGCCCGGAGGCAGAGGTTGCAGTGAGTTGAGATAATGCCACTGCACTCCAGACTGGGTGACAGAGCAAGACTCCGTCTCAAAAAAAAAAAAAAGGGGGTCTTTCCAAATACATCACTAAAGCAGGAGCCATTAAACAAAAGACCAATAAATTTGACAACTAAATTTTTAAAATATCAGAACAGGCCACAAAAAAAGGTAAAAAGAAAAGAAAAACTGGAAAGTGGCAACACTCATTAAATAAAGTGTTAATACCCTTTAAGTCTATAATACCCCTTCTAGTCAATAATCAAATATATTCTCCACAATAAGATAGACAGAGAACATTATATTAGCTGCACCCAATAGAAAACTCAACTTAGGATGATTTAACCTAACGAAGTTTTCATTTTTTGCAGGTAATATAAGTCTGGGGGTAAGCTGTCTGGAGTTGTTATGGAAGCATCATGTACCAGCCTTAGCAGGTGGCTTTTATCCCCTTCTCACTCGATGGTGACAACCTGCAGCAAAAATGCAGTCTTATATCAGGCAGAAGGAAAAGACACAGGGCAAAAGCAAAATGAAACAAGCTGGCATATCCACCCTCATTTTAAAGGGCTTTCCGCGAAGTTCTTCTTGGCAACTTCCAGTTCTCATTAGCCAGAACTGTGCCATATGGCCAACCCTAGCTGCAAGGTAGGCTGAGAAATTCAGTTGTTGTCATTTAATTTGACAGATGACAGCCCTGAATAAAATTGAAGTATTTTCACTAAAAAAGAAGGGGGGGATAGATATTGGGGAAGCAAGTTACAGTTGAACCACAAGCATGAGCCTGTCATTCAAAGGAAGAAGAAAGGAAAGAAGGAATGGATGGGGGGAGGAAGGGGAGGAGGGAGAAATTATAGGATGGAAGGAGTAAGAAGGGAGAGAGCTCAAGAGGGAGGGTGGAAGGAAGGGTGAGGAAGATAAATGGTTAGTAAATATGTGAAAAGCTTTTGCCCTCACTATTGTCAAATTAATGCAAATGAAAGTTTGTTTTTCACCTAACAAACTGAAAATTTTTAAAATATTGACCAAGTTGAAAGGTATGGAAGAAAGCAAACTTTCTCATAGTCTGCTTTCTCAAAGAGAATTTGGCAATATTTTCAAAAGCCATACAGGCTTTGCTTATTCTTTGACCCAGCTGCTGCACTGCTAAGAAGCCAGTCATAGACAAGCATAAAGATTAAGTGATGAGGATATTCTTTGGAGGATCAGTATTAACACAAACATATTAGAAACAACTGAAGTTTTCAGATAGAATTGTTAAAAATATTGAGGCACTTCTATGCAACAGAATTTTGCACAGTCATATAAATTGATGATGTGAAAGAAAATTCTGTTGAGACAAGTCTATCAAAGGCAGGTGAGTAACATTTAACAGAGGTTATTTTTAATTCACACCAACACATAGAATAGTGTGCACCAGGGTCCTCAACATTTTATTGCACAAAGCATAGTTGGAATAGTTTGGACTTGAAAATCATTCTAAGGCAGAAGAAACCAGATAGCTACCCTTCCCCAAACAAACTCTTTACAAAGCACCCATCAATTGCCCAGCTTTCAGCAAGGCTATTTTCTGATGTATTCTACAAAACAAACTATTTCCAAAATGTATGCCAAAGGAAGTAAATAAAGTTATTTGGCAATAAAGCATGATTATTTATTGAGGACATTTACCAAAAATAACAACTGTAGTTAAGAAATAAACGGCAGCCTTTCTTTTTGGCAAAAATCAGGAAGGCGTTTTTTGTTCAGGTCTTTTCTAACTCAGTATAATAAAACCCTATCAACTGCATATAAAAAATGATTATCTTTCTGTTCACAGTAGTGAGGGATGGAGGGAGATCAGGCAATTAACTCACTCACAAATAATATAATTATGTAAGAAACAGTCAAGGGGAACGTTTCAAAACACATCTTGGTATTACCCAGTTGGAAATTCTTAACTGTTTTATCCCCAAATCTTCTCAAACTGACTCTCATACCGATTATGTTTGAGTATCAGCATAGGGGGTTCCATGCTGAGTGTTAACACCTTAGTTCAAGGACATGTCAATGAAACCAAAAATAATTATAACTGAATATTATTTTTACTTGACTTTCTTATAAGATGGTAATGAATATAACATGGCAGAATAGCTGTGTCTGAAGACCACGTGCTACATACAAGATGTTGACTTGAGATACAACTTTAGTTACCAGATATCTGGCCAGGGTAAGGGTACAGTGTTGATGCAATGATAAATAATGGGTACATAAGTTGTATAAACAAGGGACTGGGCTTCCAGCTTCCTCAGATTGTGGATTTCTTCTTCATTGTTTTTGTTTGTATTTATTTATTTAGAGACAGAGTCTTACTCTGTTGCCCAGGCTGGAATGCAGTGGTGAGATCTCAGCTCACTGCAACCTCTGCCTCCCAGGTTCGAATTATTCTCCTGCCTCAACCTCTCGAGTAGCTAGGATTACAAGCATGTGCCAACACACCTGGCTAATTTTTTATTTTTAGTTGAGACAGGGTTTCACCATGTTGGCCAGGCTGGTCTCAAACGCCTGACCTCAAGTGATCCACCCACGTCAACCTCCCAAAATGTTGGGATTACAGGCATGAGCCATCGCTGCCAGGCCCTTCATTGTTTTTGTTCATTGTTTCTGCCTAATACTAGCTAAAGTGACCCCTGGTGTACTCAATAACTTACGTTTAGTTTAGTTCAGTAAAGACACAATGTTCTGGATGCATCCATTAAGGGCCATAATTGTAGAATTAATAAGAGTTCACCTGTCAAATGGTTCTTTAAAAGCATAGCTGATGTATTGGTCAGTATTCCAGCAGGAACAGATGATACCCTGAAGAGGTATTTTGAAAGAAATTTAATAAAGGGACTATTTACAGAGGAATTGCAAGAGTAGGGTAACTACAAAGAGTTGTTGAGACATCCAGGGAAGTCATCCATAGGAAGTCCCCACTACCCCAGGCTTGAAGGAGAAAGGAAGGAAACAGTGTTACAAAAGCTCAGTGAGATGGAACTATGGGAGAGGGGATGACAGACAAGAGCTGCAGCCATCAAGGATTTCAAAACACATCCTGCACTACCAGAACCTTAGCTAGGAGCAAGGAGAAAAGACAGGAAGAAACACCTCCACTTTTCTCTCCTCCTGCCTTCTAATCTGTTGGTGTCTTCTACTAATCAATCCAACCATGAGCCAATAAGCAACGGAGACCACAAGGTGTAATATGTAGAGGTCAGAATCTCATGGGACAAGGCTGGGCATGGTGGCTCACACCTGTAATCCCAGCACTTTGGGAGGCTGAGGTGGGTGGATCACATAAGGTCAGGAGTTCGAGACCAGCCTGGCCAACATGGCAAAACCCCGTCTCTACTAAAAATAAAAAATTAGCTGGGTGTGTTGGCATATACCTGTAAACCCAGCTACTCGGGAGGCTGAAACAGGAGAATTGCTTGAAGCCGGGAGGTGGAGGTTACAGTGAGCCAAGATCATGCCACTGTACTCCAGCCTGGGTGACAAAGCAAGACTCAATCTCAAAATATAAATAAATAAATAAATAGAATCTCATGGGACAAAACAAGGCAAAGAAGGCAGAGTTTGGATGGGTTTGAGGGAGGTAGCAGCAAATGGAGAAAACCAGACAGGAAGAAAATAGTGTCCCTTAAAGCGTGTTATTCAGAGTGTGAAGCGCCATTATTGGGATTCAATTAAAAAAAAATGAACAGAAAATCCAGATTTGTAGGTATGAGTGAAATGTGCCTCTCCGATGTCAACTGGGAAATGGTTTTCTAAACATTACTCACCAGGACGGTGTCTTTGCTAACCATCTCACTCTTCCCCCATTTCAATAAAAACTGCCACACTCAGGTTCTCCACAAGGTATTATTCTAATTTTTTGTAGAAAAGTTTATAATATGCTTTACATTTTATAAGACCCTCTATACTTTTATATGCTATAATTTGCTTTTGTTTTGGTTTCTTTGTTTTTGTTTTTGCATTAAATTGTCAGCTAGAAGGTCTTCCCCAGAAAATCAGGCAATAGACTATTGGTGTCATATTTGTTGAGTCATTTTTATTAATTAGGTAAAACTAGTTTTAAGCTATTTTTGAAATTCAGTTTCATTAAAAGAAAGAAAGCTTGTGCCTCTAGGTGCTTAAAGAAGTTTTAAATAGTCCTTAAGTCTGCAGGCCTTTGAGTGCATTATGTTCAACAGTATCTTAACCTTCTAAGCCTTCTAGTTTCCCCAAATTTCTTGAACAGCTATGTCCAGCTAAAACAAAGAGGATCTCTCGCCTGAACTCCAGACCCATACATCCCACTGTCTATTCATCATCTCCGTGTAGATTCACAGTAAGCATTTCAACCTGAACAGGTCCAAGTTCAAACTCTAATCCTCCACCCAAAGTCTGCTCATATACTGGCCTCTGTCATCTTTCCATTTGCTCAGCCCCCAAAACTTTGAGTCATACTTTACTGCTCTTTTTCTCACACCTCATATCCAATCCAAATATGAGCCCTATTTTGACCTGCCATTTGCACTGTATCCCTGTATTCCAAACCACATCCCCTCTGGCCTGGATGATTGCCTCCTAACCAGCTCTCATTCTCTATCCAGGCCTCTTACAGTCCATTCTCAAGCAGCAGGCAGTGATCCTTCAGAATGTAAGGCAGATCATGCTCCTCCACTGTCCACAATGTCACAAGACTACTTTCTCATTCAGAGGAAAAGCCGAAGTGCCTACAGTCACCCTCACCATCTGACCCCTCTACTTCTCTAATCTCATTTCCTTCAGCTCTACCACAGCTCCACTCACCTCCTCCTCTTCTGCAAACCCAGCAGGCATGTACCTGCCTTGGGACACTTGCCCTCCCGTCCTCTCTGTGGAAGGCTTCTACCCCCAGAGTCACATGGTTCTCTCCTTCACCTCCTTGAATCTCTGCTCTAATGCTCTCTCATCAAGTGAGGCCGCCCCTAGCCATCTGATATAGTTTGGATATTTGTCCTTGCCCAGATCTCATGTTGAATTGTAATCCCCAGTGCCGGAGGTGGGGCCTGGTGGGAGGTGTTTGGGTCAAGGGGGTGGATTCCTCATGGCTTGGTGCTGTCTTTGCAATAGTGGGTTCTTGTGAGATCTGGCTATTTAAAAGAGTGTGGCGCATTCCCTCACCCCCACTCCATGACTCTCTTGCTCCTGCTTTTACCATGTAACATGCAAGCTCCTGCTTCACCCTCCACCATGAGTAAAAGCTTCAAGAGGCCACCTCAGAAGCCATGCTTCCTATACAACCTGTAGAACCATGAGCCAATTCGATCTCTTTTCTTTGTAAATTACCCAGTCTCAGGTATTTCTTTATAGCAATGCAAGAATGGCCTAATATACCATCCTCATCCCCATTATCTATCCTCCTTTCCTGACCTGTTTTTCCCCACAGTTTGTAGCACCATCTACATTCTGCATATTTTTACTTTCATTTTTCTTGTTTCTCTTCCCCACTCTGAAGAATAAAGCCCCAAGGGGAAAGGAGCTTTGTTTTGTTTTCCTAGCTAATCACCTACATATAGCCGTGTGCCTGGCGCATAGTATGCACTCAGTAAATAATTATTGGGTGAATGAGAGATTGAATGAATAGTAGCTAACTGCCATAGGAGAAATATGGGTAAAATATTCATTAGTTTTTTTTTTCCTTTCTATCTGTACCTGTTATTTGACTCCTCAAATATTGTTGGATAAAAATTTTTTGAGTTTTTTTTTTTCATTTAAATTAGTATATCTCTCTCTAAAATTGTGTTGCACTAGGAAGCAAACTTCTAGTACCTCAGTATCTCTAGGTCAAGGATCAGCAAATTTCCCTCTCAAAGGACAAGACAGTAAATATTTTTTGCTTTGTGAGCCAAAGAGTCTCTGTCACAACTCAAGCCTACCACTGTAGCTAAAGCAGCTCTAGGTGATACTCAAGAATGGACGGAGCTGTGGTCCAGTAAAACTCATTCACAAAAGTGGGCTTTGGGCCAGATTTGACCCTTGGGCCTTCATTTGCCAACCCTTGCTCTACATGAAATTCCAACAGACTTGCTGCTAATCCTAGGGTACAGATTCCCAGAAATAACTAGCTCTGCCAAAAGATGGGCATACAATCCATTTTTTTGAGGGGGAGAGGGGCAGGTATAGGGTCTTACTCTGTTGCTCAGGCTGGAGTACAGTAGCACAATCTCGGCTCACTGCAGCCTTAAACTCCCAGGCTCAGGTGACCCCACTCAGCCTCCCAAGTCGCTGGGACTGCAAGCACACATTACCATGCCCAGCTAATATTTAATTTTTGTATTTTTTGTAGAGATGGGGTTTTGCCATGCTGCCCAGGCTGGTCTCAAACTCCTGGGCTCAAGTGATCCACTTGCCTCAGCCTCCCAACGTGTTGATATTACAGGCGTGAGCCACCATGCCTGGCCGCAATCCATTTTTCAATGAACTGGACTCAATAGGATGCAAGCAGAAACCAATTTGATTCTTGCTATCACTGCCCTCCTGCCTGATCTATGAACCACGTTTTCTTTTCTCTCGCCTGGAGGAAATCTTGGGTTTTTCCAGTCACTCTCAGATAACAGATAGTTTCTGCTTACTTTAAGATAGCAAAAAATCCACTTCAATATTTTAATCACGTAATTTCATCACCTGTCCAAACTCCACCACTCCTTCAAGGCCCTGCTCCTCCCTGAATCTCCTCTGGTCATTGTGGCCTATACCACGTCCCACACCCCCTGCCCACTGCAGTGTCACTGTGGTCTATGATCTCCATGTGAATTTTGTCAAAGTATCTTACCATATGAAACTTCATATCTTTTCTATTTGTTGATAATAAATTCTAAATCTTATAGACCCCAGACAGAGGAGTCTCCCTCACCTCCTATATCCCGTCCATCAGGCAGTCTCATTGATTTTTGCTTTCCAGTCACCCACACCTCTCCCTCTCCACTAACCATGTGTGCTCCGGCCATTACCCACCCTGTGTGCAGGGATGTAAGCCTACATGTCTGTCTCATTCCGCCTTGGCCCTCCCCTTGAATTCATTCTCCACTCTGCAGCTGTAATGATCTTTCTCTTTCAAAATGTAAATCTGATCCTCTCTTCATACTGTCCCAGTTTTGGGTTCCCCAACCCCTTATTTAAAACCTTTATTTACTTGCCATTGTTCTTTGAATGAAGACACCTCTCTTTAATTAACTTAAAAGACAATGTGTGCCTGGTCTGATCCCCAGCTTTCCCAGGCTCACTTGGCCCCACCTCTCCACCTTCAGTCCCTTCGGCCACCTTGGTTGTCTTTGAGTCCCTGGTAATCATCAAATTCCTTCCTGCCTCTGTCCTCACACTGTCCTCTGCATGTCCCTTCATCAACTTACAGTAAACCTTCCCACTTCAGCCCAATTGTCACCTCCTCTATTATTTGACTTCTAAAAACATTTGGAGGAATAAATTGTGTACAAAAGTAGGAAATTATCTATGTGTACTTGCAGTTTCATTTACTGCAATTTACTTCTATTTTCACTTAACTGTATCAGCTAAGATGCTCTCATATGTCAGTAACCCAAATTCCAAATCAGACTGGCTTAAACCATCAAATAAATCTCTTAATTCATGTACTACAAAATCCCCGAAATAGGGCTGTTTTAAGAATCCAGATAAATTTTTCTGCAATTCTGTCACCTTTGCCCTTCCCATCGGTTGGGTTCATTCTCAGGCTCACTTCATTATTTGTAGAAGCAAAAAATAGTCTTGTCAGTGTTAAAAGAAAAGCCTTAGACAAATTAAATTTAACAGAGTTTAATTGAGCAAAGAATGATTCAAGAATCAGGTTGCCCCAGATCAGAATAGATTCAGAGAGGCTCCAGCGCAACCGCATGGTCAAAGAAGAGTTATGGACAGAAAAAGGAAAGTGACATACAGAAAATGGAAGTGAGGTATAGAATCAGCCGGACTGGGTTATAGTTGGTGTTTGCCTAATTAGAACACAGTTTGAATAGTTGGCCTCCTTTGATTGGCCAAAACTTGGAGACTGACACAAGAGTAGGTTGCAGTTGGTTTAAGCATCCATTTAGGTCACAATTCACTATGCACAGAGAAACCTTTAAGCCAACCTTAAACGCTTTAGGAGCCAGCTTTAGGCTAAACTTAATTTAACATCAGTTTTAGACTTAATATCTATATGACACTTCATCCAGAAGGGAATCAAGAGAAGACCTCCCTAAATCACAGAAGCCCTTAGTTTCATTCTCATGGCCCCACTTAGGAGAGGTGCTTCTTCCCAGTGAGGAAGTGGGTGAGCTAGTGGGCTTAAACCCATCAGAGCTCACCCTCGGGTTGGCAGCTGAGGGATGGGAGAAGTGGGGTCTGTTATTCCCAGATTCCATGACTGCTTCACCATGGGAAGGATTGAATTTCTGAAATGGAAGATGATGCCACTTTGGCAGAAGGAGCAGACTTGAATGCTGGGAAAACGACCAACTGTGTACTACAATAACAAAATATGAACACTTCCCATCAAATGTAATCATGAGCTAAAACACTACATTTAAAGTCTTCACAGCCACTGTGGAGTAGTGTTCCACTCCATGATTATGCCACCTTAATTTTCTTAGGCAAAGAAGTTATTTCTAATGTGTTGCTATTATAAATAATATTGAGATAAACAGTTTTTGTGCATAAGTTTTTTTCTACCTCTCTGACTATTGCCTCAGCATAAATTTATAAAGGTGGAATTAAAGGGTCAAAGACCAAGACTATTGACACATAAATTGTCCTCGAGAAAGACTGTACCAATTTGCACTGTACAGGCCGACCCTCAGTGCACGATTCTGCTGGTTTCTTGACATTTTGCTAGTTGACACAAGCCTCCCCTCCAAGTGTTGAGTTTTTGTCCCCTGAATGCCTTTGTTTCTGTTATATACTCAGCCTGGCTAACTTCTACTCTCCCTTCCAATGCCCATGACCTTGTCTTGAAAGCATTTCCTCACTATCTTTGCCAGGTTCCCTTTGTTCTGTGTTTCCATCATAACTCTGGCATCCCCCAAAATACAATACATTGCAATCATTTGTTCATTTGTCTGTCTCTTAAACTAGGTAGTAAATGTAGTAAATTGAGGAAATAGACTATTATTATTGCTAATATTAAGATCATTGCTATTCAATCCTACAATTTCGCTATTTGGCACTGTGTCTGAAACACAGGAATTACTCAGAACTGTGCTGTAAATTAAAGAGATATGGAAGCTGAACACCTCATGGTATGATCCAAGGGGTCCCCTCAGTCCACAGCTTTGTTGTTCCTTTCAGCCTGGCTCTGCATGAATCACTTGGTATCTGGTATCTGGCCCAGCTCTGAAGCAGAGTGCTTTTCTCCAGAGTACCACGGGGCATTGCAGGCTATGGGATGTTACCCAGCCTATTTTTCAGGTGTTGCTAAAAGCAGCAAAAGCACATCAGACCAGGGAGATAGGGACTTGGGGTTGGCTGAGTTCAAGATAAGACTTCGCTCCACCTTCTTTCCTCCAGGATCTGTTTACATTCATTAGTTTGCTTGTCATGAGCTTTGTTATTGAGAGGAGAGGGAATGGGGAGGGGGGGATGCTATTCAGAGAGTAATGGGAGTGGATGAGGAAGCCCTGAGTGGGGAGCTAAGAGACTAAGAGCAGAAAGGCATTGCTCCCCACTCAGTCATAGAGTGGGGAGACTAGGTTTGAGTCTCTATGACTAGAATTGTGAAACTGTCCCCACAGGGTTAACAAGAATTGCATGCCAGGTTCTGGACAGAAATATAGCTATAATGAGGCACTAATCAGGCTGCACTCTGGCCCACCTCCTTGTCGCTAAAAGTCAGGTAGTGACTGAGCACAGCAGCCCATACCTGTAATCCTAGTACTTTGAGAGGCCGAGTTGGGCAAATCACTTAAGCTCAGGAGTTCGAGACCAACCTGAGCAACATGGTGAAACCCTGTCTCTATCAAAAATACAAAAAATTAGCCAGGTGTAGTGGCGTGCGGGGGGCGGGGGGTGGGAGTAGTTAAAAAAAAAAAAAAAAAGACCATTGCATCCCCAGTGTTCCTATAGGTAGGATTTCTGACACTAGGGTCATAAGACTGTTTAGGAATTGATTTGCGTCCTCATTGTTCCTTTAGACAGGATCTCTGATGTTAGAACCAGAAGACTTCTTTTTTAAGGATGGTTTAAGATGTTTTTTCGGGCCCTGAGTTCCAGCAACCAGTTTGAAGACGCCCACAGAGGAACGGATCAGCATGAGAATGCAGCTGCTTCATCTCCCTACCCCGTTACTTCACCTTGCACTCTTGACTAATCAAGGACCTGCACACTGGGCCCTCTCCAAAGCCCTTAAATCCCTAACCCAAAATTCCTCAGAGAGATGGACTTGAGGTTTCCTCCCCTCTCCTCATGCAGTGGCCCTATGATTAAATCTCTTTACTGCAACCCGGTGTCTCCACATATCGACTTGCTGTGTGCATCAAACAATGAACCTATTACAGTTACAATTATAAGACAAGACCCAGAAACAAATAAAACTGGTTTTGTTGGTGTGTTTCCTTGTTGTTTAAGGAAAGTAAGGGAGAGACATCAGGGCAAGGTGAGAGCCAGAAGCTGATGGATCCCTGTCCTTCTGAGCTTAGGCTGAGTGGCCTTGGAGTGAGAGGTGGAAAGAGGGCAGAGCAGAGAGCATGGGGCACTATGTCCTGGGGCTGCAGGTTTGCTGAGCAACACTGGCTCTGAGAGCAAAGCTGTGCTCACCCTGTGGCAATTGTAACAGTAAAGTCTCAACAAATGGCCTTGCAAGCCACAGAAGTGGACAATAGAGGAGAAAACAGAAAAAAACAAGCAGGGAGGATATAGCTGGAAGCACATGAGAGAAACCCCTTCAATGACAGTTTCTCAAATAATAGGCGGCTTCCTCCTTCCCCTTGCCCTTCATCAGGTTCAACGTATACTCAGCATACCTATACTCGGTGAGGCTGGAATTGTGATGGGAGGCACCAGCGTATCCAGGACCCTATTTTCAGCTGGTGCGGCCAGCAGATTCAGCAAATGAATAAATATTTTGAGAATAATGAGAGTCTGATTTTTCATTGTCAGATAAGGGAATTACAATTAAGAAAAATAGAATGCTAATAAGCCTTATAGTGCTGGACAAAATTGGCTTATAATAGATAAACTGACTTCAGATTAGATAGATAGATAGATAGATAGATAGATAGATAGATAGATAGATAGATAGATGATAGATAGATAGATAGAGATACAGGTGTATATATGTGCATACTTACATAGTTTCCTAGCACTGTCCTATGAGAGACTCTGGAAGCAACAACACTGGAGATCACATCTTGTTTCTTAATATCTTTCTCCATTAAAAGAAACCAAGTCTTCTTGGAGAAATGGGTCTCTCCAGGGCTAGGGCCTGGAATGAAAAATTCATAATGAAATGAAAACATTTTGTGCCAGAGAGTAATGATGGGGATATCAAAGGGGCACAGGAACCAGCTTAAAGAGGCTCCCCTTGGCAAAGTCCAGGCCAATTGGAGTGTTAAATAATGACTGTAACATATTGTAACCCCTGGAGTAAACTAAGAACCCGTAAGTACACACTGATGTAAATGAATAAAAAAATGAAGGGGAAGAGCAAACTCCACCCTGCAGTAGATTGCCAATTCACAAATCCAGAAGGAATGATGAAGTTAAATTATTTGCAGTTGCCTGGTTCACCCACGACGATAATCAGAGGCAGCAGATAGGAATATTCTCCCTCTCCTCCCTGGTAAGGTTCATTTTTCTCTCCACTACATGCACTTTATTTCTCATCCTGAGTATTTTCTTGGTATACTCTTGATCTTATCACTATTTGTAGTTATTTATTTATTTATTTATTTATTTAGAAGGAGTCTCACTCTATCGCCAGGCTGGAGTGCAGTGGTGCAACCTCAGCTCACCATAACCTCTGCCTCCCAGTTTCAAGTGATTCTCCTGCCTCAGTCTCCCAAGTAGCTGGGACTACAGGCACCCACCACCACGCCCAACCAATTTTTGTATTTTTAGTAGAGACGAGGTTTCACCATGTTGGCCAGAATGGTCTCAATCTCTTGACCTCATGATCTGCCCACCTCGGCCTCCCAAAATGCTGGGATTACAGGCATCTGTAGTTACTTTTTGGTCTCCAAATTTACCCTCCTCCCAATTTGATTAGGTGGGACCTGCCCTCAATGCCATATTCCCTGTTTTCACCTCCCTCATGGCTTCCTTTACGTTCTTGCCATGCCCTCACCTCCCCTCATCGCCAACCATACCCTAAATATGGAGCCCTCAGACAAGGGAAGACACAGAGTAATTTCTGCTTTATAATATGAAGACAATGGAGAGAGTTTTCTTTGTCTTTTAGGAACTCATCATATTCTCCCTCAGCTGAATCTGAAATGTGTTTCCTGCAATATTCCTGCAGTATTGGCTGATGTTTAGTTCTCTCCCTTCCCCCTCGTAGTTGAAATAATACAAAAGTCACCTAAAACTGTGTGCTTCACATAGTATGTGTTCTGCACCTATTGCAAGGATGAAGGGCAAACAGATGGTCCAACAGTTTGTTTTCCTCTCTTTTCCTCTTATCCCATTGATCCCCTCACTCTCTTATCCTTCATCCCAGGAATTACTATTTTGATTATAAGATAGATTAAAAAGCAACAGGCATGTAACCCAAGGGTCTGGATTATTGCCTGATTCTGCAGCACATATTGACCTTGTATGAGCAGTTTAACCATTTGGGCTTTCATTTCTTTGCTGAAAAAACAAGGGGTAGACTTCATAACCTCTTAGAGCCTTTTTATTTCTGAGTCCATGAGCCTATGATTTGAGCTTTAAATGTTGGAATACTCCTGGGCATGGCCCTCAAAATTCTTCTCTTCTCTACTGACAGTGGTCTGTTTTTATTGGTTTCATATACCAACACACTGATAACTACACCCTGTATTGCTCCAGCCCCAGTCTCCCTGTTCTCCCACTATGAGCTCCCCATCTCCAATTGCCCACTTGATATCGTCAGCTGGCTACTTCGTAGGCTTTATAAACTAAACGTCTAGAAAAGACTCCTTCATGTCTGTCTCCATACCCTCTCTATTCTTCCCCATCTCAGTAAATGACACAACCATTTACCTAGGTCCTACAACAAACAGCACACTTCATTGATTCCTCTCCCTCTCTTTCTTTCATTCTCCACATCCAATTTGACAGAACTTGTGTTGGTTTTTCCCTCAAAAATATTTTCCAAATCAAACTTCTCAGCACTTCACCACAGCCCTGATCTGCTCGATGGTATCATTTCTCCCATGAAAGATTGCCATAGCCTTTCTTACCCCCTCTAGATAGTCTCCAAAGAAATTTTAAGGTGTTTTTAAAATATTTAAATCTAAGCCTATCACTTTATTTAAAATCCTCCAGTAGCATCCCAATTTACTTAGGAAAACAATACAAAGTCCCTAGCATGACCTCAAGACCTTACCTGCCCTAGCACTTGCCCACCTCTTGAATTCATCTTTTATTCACTCAGCAACACTCATTCTGGCCTTTTGCATATTTTTCATATCTCCTGAGGAGATTGAGTAGCTGTTTACCAAGCCTCGATCCTCTTTCTACTGGACACACAGCCAAGTTGCATATTCCAGTCTTCCTTGCCATTAGGGGTAGCATGTGACTAAGTTCTGGCCAGTGGAATAAGAACATAAGTGACACATAACATTTGCAGACCTAACTGGTAGAAACTGCCACATGATCCATTTCCCTTGTTAGATAGGAGTTTTAAATTTCTCTTCAAAGAATCAGTATGTCAGTATGTCGGTATGTTCAATTCTTTGCCTGCCTTCTACTTTTAAACTTAACTTCCTTGTAAAGCAACATTTTTCCATTACCTGCTGCACCCTGACTCATTCCGATTACCTACTCCACCCTGACTCATTACAATTATCTGCTCCACCCTGACGCATTCCGATTACCTGCTCATTCTCCACCCTGACTCATTCTGATTTCCTGCTCTGCCATAACCACTTTTCCGGCCAAACCACTCACGCCGTCACTCTCTTTAAATTAGCCAATTGGAATTAGTTTAGCCTGCGCAGTCTAACCCTAGCCAATAGGGGAACGACACAGCAGCAGGGGCCACATGCATGAGGGATAAGATCCCCTTCCTCTCCCTTGTCCAAGTGTGTGCTCACCATTGTTCCATCTGTAAGGGTGCACCCTTCTATAGAAGTACATTGCGTTGCTGAGAATTACAAAGAAAATTTTATATTCGAGTGCTATTTCTTTTGTGGCACTGAAACTTTATTTATAACACCCTCATCAGCCAGTGAGATGCAGAAGATCTGGCAGAGGACTCAAGATCCTAGAAGGCTGTAGAGCCACCTAGATGTTTGGAGGAATACATGGACGCACGCCCACTAAGCCACACTAGTCCCTGCCACACTAAGCCACACTAGTCCCTGCTGTGAGCAAGGGACAAACTTCTTTTGTGTCAAGCTGCTGAGTTTTGGTGGTGGGGTGGGTGGTATTTATTAAAGCATTTAGCCTCCTCTAACTAAAGCATGAATCAAACTCCTTTCTATGCTACTTATTTCTTCTGCTTGAAGTCTTTCTGTATTCATATGGCCTACTTAATTAAATCTTTACTTAAATGTCACCTCCTCAAGAGGCCTTCTCTGATGACTCATCTAAAAAAATCTAGCTCCACTTCAATCCCTCTCATCTATTTTTCTTCGAAGTGTTTACCATCACCTAATGTTGCTATGTATTTAATTATTATTTGTTTATTGTCTCTCTCACACTAACACATAAGATCCATGAAGACAGTGACATGTTTCTTTTTTTTCTTGAACACTTCATGTTATATCAGTGTCTAGTGACACAGTATGAATGAATGAATGAATTAATGAATTAATTCTAGCTGTCCTTGAACAGTCTAGCCCTGTTTCAGCTGTCACCATCACCACAAATCCAATTTCCTCTCACACACCTCATTTTCAAATGTACCTATCTCGTCACTCTCCATCAATTAAGCTTTCACATCCCTTATCTTAACAGCTCAAAATGAGGCAGTGCACCTCCTAAAAGGTGATATTCTGTCAAGGCTGCAAAAGTAGACAGAAGGAAAAAAACAAAAGTGAACTCCAGTAATGAAAATCTAAACCAGCCAAGGAGCCAGGTGATGGGGGGAGAACACAGCACTTGTGTTCACCTGGTCTGGGACTGGACCCACACGTAGGTGCATCCTGGGTCCTGCTTTCAGGCAGGACTTTGCAGACTGCTGGGAATTCCCTCCTCCACTGCGCTATAGTCCCTTGGCAGCCCTTTCACCTCGGTACCTTTGCAAAGAACCCTGGTGTAGTTAGGAGTCATGCAGCCTTAGGTTCAAAGCCAGGGTCTAGCCTTATTGGGTTCATCATTCAAAATGGGGCTACATTCATTAACTCAACACTATTTACCAAGGGCTTTCTTTGTGCAATACTACACTAAGTGCTGGAAAAACAGCCTTAAGATAGATGTAGAGGACACCATTTCAAGGAGCTTATAGTGTAGAAGGAAAGACAAGCATAATTTTACAATTCCTTGGTTACAATTGTGAAAAACTTCCTGAAGGAGAAGCCACTTGTTCCATGATGGTTCACATCAGTCTAGGCTGTGAGATCAGGAAACACTTTCAAAATATAATTGATCTGAAACCTAAAGGATGAGGAATTAACTCACCAAAGCTGGACAAGGAATGAGGGTGATGAGAATGTGCTCGGTGAACTGAGGAGGTACCTGGAATATTTAAAAACATGGCACAAGGGCCAGGCGAGATGACTCACACTGGTAATCCCAGCTCTTTGGGAGGCTGAGGTGGGAGGATTGCTTGAGGCCAGGAGTTCGATACCAGCCTAGGTAACATAGTAAGACCTAGTCTCTACTAAAAATAAAAATTGAAAAACAGAAAATTAAATTAAATTAAAACATGTCACAGGACCAGCATGGCCAGTACCTAGTGAGCAAAGTGGAAACTGGTAGAAAGGAGGCAAAGGAAGATAGTTCCCAGCCTGATGGACCAAATCTAGGACATTGGTGTTATGGTAAGAACATGGGAAATCATTGAAATATCTAAGCAAGAGAGGAGGGCAGGGCATAATCAGTTCTACATTTTGTAATGATTGCTCAGGTTTCTTTGAAAAGAATGAATTATTAGAGGGGCAATCATGGCAAAAGGGAGTCAATTAAAAGGCTGTTGCAAGATCTAAGTGAAAAATAATGATTCCTTGACTTAGAGTGTTAACTGTAAACATGAAGAGAAGCAGATGGACTTGAGAGGTATTTAGGAGGCAAAATCAATAAGACTTCATGATGGATTAGATATAGGCAATGAGGGAAGGGAGTGCACAGGGGAAGATGCCTAGGTTTCTGGTCTGAGCAACTGGTAAGAGGACACTGCCATTCACTGAGTTAGGCTGCACTGGAAGCAAGACAGGTTGAAGGGAAGATCATGACTGTAATTTTGGACATTTTGACTTTGCAGTTGCAGCTACTTATTTTCTGAGTCTTGAGCCCACGTGTGTAATGGTGAGAACATGACTATCCTACAGAGTGGTGAGGAAGCCTGGCACATCACCCAGCAAAGGGCAAGAGCTCAACAATGTCAGTTCCCTTTCCCTTCTCACCCCTTGTCCTTATTCATTAATTCATTTGACACATATTAAGGGATCATTTCCTAAGTGTTGGTACTCTTCTAAATACGCGACCGAACTTGTAAAGTCCGTGCTTTCATGGAGTTTCCTTTTTTTTTTTTTTTTTTTTTGGAGACAGAGTTTCACCTTTGTTGCCCAGGCTGGAGTGCAGTGGTGCGATCTTGGCTCACGGCAACCTCTGCCTCCTGGGTTTAAGTGATTCTCCTGCCTCAGCCTCATGAGTAGCTGGGATTACAGGCATTCACCAACACACCCAGCTGATTTTCTATTTTTAGTACAGATGGGGTTTCACCATGTTGACCAGGCTGGTCTTGAACTCCTGACCTCAGGTGATCTGCCCGCCTTGCCTCCCAAAGTGCTGGGATTACAGGCGTGAGCCACCATGCCCAGCCATGGAAATTACTTTCTAATAAGGGTAGGCAGATAATAAAATAAGCAGACATATGCTGTAGCTAAAGCCTAGGAGGTTAAATTGAGCAGGGAGAGGAGGTGGGAGAGTGCTGCAAAGAGAGTGCTGTTTTACATATAGTGGGCAAGGAAGGCCTCTCTGTGGAGGTGATGTTTTAGTACAGACCCGAGTGGAGTGAGGAATCTAGCCATAAAGATGGGGATGAAGAAGAGTAGTCCAGACAGACGGAACTGAAAATTGTAAAGAGCCTGAGGTGCAATTCCTTGTTCTGTTCTAGGAATAGCACAAAGGCTGGCATAGACGGAATGCATTGAGCAAGGGGAATGTGACAAGAGTTGATGCTAAGGAAGCGGCCTGGGCTAAATCATGCGTGGACTTGCAGACCAAGGAGGACTTTGGCTTATCTCTGAGTAAGACAGAAACCACTCGAGGTTTGAGTCCAGGAGTAACAAGAGCCATAACCAAAATACAGAATGTTTTTGTCTATGTCTGAAGCCAGAAGTCTTAATCGATAGAACCAACTCTCTCTAATGCTCTCTTTTTCTCCTATTTCTGTCTCAACTCAATGAATAAACATAAAACAGCTATAGAATCAAATTAATTTTTAATGAGATTTACGGAATATTTACTATGAGTTTCTGCCAGACCCTTTCACATGTTGCAAGTGATTCTAATAGCAGCCCCCTCACATGAGCCTTTGCTGGAGACCAGCCAGTATTAGTGTGTTTGTATGTTATTTCATTTAGTGCTCATGACAACCTAGGAAGGGGATTTCATTACCTCAGTTTTACAGATGAGGAAACTGAGGCTCAGAGAAGTTAAGTAACTTGTGTAAAGTCACACAGCCCATAACTGATAGTCAGGGTTCATCATATGTGCCCAGGGCTTCCAGACTCCAAGTTCATAATGTTCCATGACTCTATGCTGGGTTGTCCCAACAGCACCTGATTCTCCCCCTGAGCTTGTTTTATGTTGAAAGGGATGCATCTGAAAACAAGCAGGCAAATGCCCAGCACAGAAGTATATTCGCATTTTTAACAGGATGCGTATTAACTGGCACTCAGAAAAAAAAAAATTCATCACTAACAACGAATAGAGGAGTGCGGTTTGAGGGCAGAGAACTCTTCTGGCAGGAATTTTTCACATTGCATAGGTCATCACCTGTTTTCCAGGCCAGGTAAGGGTTGCTTTTTAGAATTGCATGACACACCTCCAACTGGTCTAATTTTCCAGGCAGCAATCATTTACCAGAATATATCACTTCAATGGAGAAAAATTCCATGAGTCTCAATTCCCCTGAATGACACTTAGTCCTTGTTTTTTATCCTTCAAACTCCAAATACCCTGGCATCTCTTGGTGTAACAATGACAGAAGCAGCTACTGCCAAATGTGCATCAATCACATGTCTGGTGTGCCAGTCACTTTTTATACATCGCCCCTAGCCTATACCATTCAAATGTTTTGGCTCTCATTTTTACAAATAAATAAACCGAAGCACAACAAAACCCCTAAATACCTTTTTAAAGGTCACTCAGCTATTCTTGCTCTGGTCTGACACCCTTTTCATCATCCCATGGTGTTCGTGCCATCCCACAGGCTAATAGTTTAAAAGTGGAGACTTTGAGAGTGACACTTAACCTAGAAGAGCAAACACCCAGAGTGGAGCTTCTGACCTTGCAATGCTGGAGGGTAGGAAAAATTTGGACAGTTGAATTGCAAAGACCCCTTGCCCCCTGGCCTGATTCCCCAAACTTGTGAATTGACTCACAACTCGTCCTTCTGCAGCATAATTGCTGATCACATTCCTCTCTAGGTAGCTTATTTGGAGAAGTCTTCTTAATGAAACAGTTTTTCACACCCAGATCCATTTGTTTTTCCATACTGATACAATTTCCCAACATCTGGGGGAAACTTGGACCCTGTCAAGCAAGCACCTTCCTTCAGCATGTGATGGAAATCAACTCACAGCCAAAGGTGCAGCCATCTCAAATTTTCATGGCAACGGATACATGGCAGGAATGGGACTAGGTTCTGGCTCCTCGGAGGAATCAAGAACACTTCCTTCAGAAATTTTCTAGTCCATTCCCTCTTTTCAACCATAACTCAATCTAGATGAACAACCCTCAGAAGAGATGACATTACCTAGCTCCTCAGTAAACAATTCTCACTGATAACAAATCCTACCTCATTTCTTATCTCTATATGCCAAATTCTGCAAATCCAGTTTATTTCTGTAGACTTGCTCTTATATAAGAAGATATCTGTGCCTATTTGAAGTGAAAAGTGTTTGAACATTGAAGGCATACAGGTGAAGGAGTTGGTGGTGGTCATATTTACCTTTGGGGATCCCTCAAACTTCCCCACATGGCTGGTCAGCTAACCCTCCTTCTTTGGGGATCTGAGTGTCAGCCAAAGGAAGATGCAATTAGAGGACCAAAGAAGGAGCATCATGAGTGAAGAAAGCATAGATTTGGAGCCAGAGACACACTTGAGTTGAAGTCCACACTCCACAACATGATTGCAGTTAAATGTTTTGAGATTATTTTTATAATAATGATAATAATACGTACCTTGCAAAATTATTGTGAAATGAAATGATTTATTTATTCATTTAAGAAATAGTTATTTTGTTCTTGTTATGTAACGGGGTCTATTTTAGGCACAGTTGGGATGGTCATAAGGGCTAAGAAGAAATCTATAACATGGTAGAGGAATAGGGAGTCCCAGAGTCAGGTGGAGGGTGCTGCCATTTTCTATAGGGAGGTCAGGGAAGGCCTCTCTGAGATGGCCTTGTTCGAGCTGAGATCTGAAGGAGCTGAAGGGATGTGCCACGTGGCTCTCTCGAGGAAGAACCTCCTTCCAAGCAGACAGCATAGCAGAGTGCACATACTGTTTTCATTTTTCCCAGTTATTTTTTATTTTTGCATAATACACAAAGTGTAAAATGTATCATCTTAATCATTTTTAAATGTACAGTTCAGTGGTGTTAAATACATTCACAATATTGCACAACCATCACCTCCCATCGATATTCACAACTCTTTTCACCTTGTAAAACTGAAGCTCTGTACCCATTAAACAAAAAATCCCCCATTTCCCTCTGCCCCCAACCCCTGGCAACCACCATTCTGCTCTCTGTCTCTTTGACTTTGATGACTCTGGGTCCCTCATGTAAGTGGAACTGTACAGTGTTTGTCTTTTGTAACTGGCTTATTTCACCTAGCATAATGTTCTCAAGTTTCACCTATGTTTTAGTATGTGTCGGTATGTCCTTCCTTTTTAAGGTTGAATAATATTCCTGCACTTATTGCTAAAGAACCTATCATAGTGATTCCCCACCCAAGCCGAAAGAATCACCAAAAAGAGACAGTGTGCATGCATGCGTGTGTGTGAGTTTGTGTTTGCACATGTTCCACACATACACATATATACTCTGGCATCACTTAAGACCTATTAAATCAGAATGTCTTCAAAGACCCCAGGTCGATTCCAATATTCAGGCAGGATTAAAGACACTGAGTTGGCTGGGCGCAGTGGTTCATGCCTGTAATCCCAGCACTTTGGGAGGCCGAGGCGGGTGGATCACGAGGTCGGGAGATCAAGACCATCCTGGCTAACACAGTGAAACCCTGTCTGTACTAAAAATACAAAAAAAAAAAAAAAAAAAAAAAATTAGCCAGGCATGGTGGTGGGCGCCTGTAGTCCCAGCTACTCGGGAGGCTGAGGCAGGAGAATGGCGTGAACCCGGGAGGCGGAGGTTGCAGTGAGCCAAGGTGGTGCCACTGCACTCCAGCCTAGGCGACAGAGCGAGGCTCCCTCTCAAAAAAAAAAAAAAAAAAAGCACTGAGTTATATATTGCTAGACAAACTTTATTGTCCACATCCCTGGATTTCTCCTTTGTTGGTTCACCCGTGGGGCCCCAGGAATCTGCATATTAATTATTAACCCTGATTATTCTAATGCTGGTGGTGCCGAGATTGTGCTGTGAGAAGCTTCATAGTCACAATTCAGTAGATGATAATAATGATCATATTTGCCAGAGGCAGCCATTTGGTCTACAGGCAGGAGAAAAGTAAAAGGCAGTAGAAGTGTTTAAGAAGATGTCAAAAGTTAACCTGAGTAGCAAAAAACATGAATCAGCAGAGTTCATCCAGAACCTCAGTGACCCTCCGACTTCTAATGCACCCAGTTTAAAAAATAAATAAACAAATCAAGAACTATTTAGTACTTTAGGAAATTTGTACCCAGTACAAATAGAAAATACTGAATTCATAGAATTTCAAACAATTTCAGAAAAAAAGTGCTGCCTCTTTTCAGAGTTTCCATTTTCCAAGTGGTTTCTAAGTGCTTTTAATACGGAGGGTGATAACTTGGGTTTTTTTTTTATAGTGCACAGCTAATTACCAGACATACCCATACTGCAAGCACTTAATGCCAACATAAACCATGGGGCCATAATGAAGATAATTGAAAGGATGACTTTCATCAATATTTAATTAGCATTTGGTGCTAACTCATTATTTCGGTACAATTAATTTGACATCTTGCTATATGTCCTGAACAGATTTCAGTCCAGAGGGCTGTTTTATTGGCTAGACATGTGTAACATCACACATGCCCCTGCCCAGAGGAAACAATATGAAATATGGGGGAGATGATTGACAATTTAATCTAGTTCGATGGGGGAGATGATTGACAATTTAATCTAGTTCGGAATAGCAAAGCCTAATATATTAAAACCAAATAAGCATGTTTATTCAGCAAGGCAAATCCAGTACTAATGAAAATCCTGGCCTGGTTCAAGAGAGTCAGCAATAGAACCCCCCACTGTTTCAGCGCAACTTTGGGGTTGTCAGCTGTTGCACTGGTATCAGGAAATGTTCAGAATAGGGGCGCATTGCTGGTCACCTGCAATAAAAAACGTTAATAACTCACATATCTATACAGCTTGAGAGGCTCAATGTATTATCCTGCTAAAGGCAAGGGATTTAGCAGCAGGAGGAGAGCACAGAGCAGGAGCCCAGGAGTCCATGGCCCTGGATTTTTTTCAGGTTCTGTGCTGTCAACCCTTATCAGCCTTTGGGTATGTTTCTGAACGTCACTGCAGCTCAGTTTATATATGTGTGGAAATAGTGAATAAGCCCATTAAACCAGCATCTCTCAAACTATCCGTGGTGAAGGACCACACTTGTGTTTTACTGTTTTTAAATTTTCAATTTTAAACTGTGAATTGAGACTTTCTTAAAATGCAATAAAAAAAAAACCAGAAACTACAGAACTATGGTCCTGACACTATATTGGGTCCCGAGGTGATGATCCGACAAATAAATATACAAGCAGGTTTCCTAAGTCTATGACCCTTACATTCTAGCAAGAAGGAAAAAAATAGTACATAAGTAAACAAATAATGGAAAAGATCATTTGAGGAGACAATGAGAGATGTGAGGAAAATAAATCAGGTAATGGGCCAGACAGTGACGGAGAATGATGAGCTGCTTTTTAACTGGATGGTGCCTGAATGAGTCTCTGAGGCCAGGACTTCGAAAGTTGATACTGGATGGCTGGGCGCTGAGAAGAGCCGGGCATGCCAGCTCTTGGGGAGGGGTGTTCCAGTCATATTTATCAGGTGCTGACAACATGCCAGGTACTAGCATAGATTCAAGGGTTGCAAAGAGTGATAGAGCACAGTCCCACCGTTGAGATATGGTACAGCCCTGCTGTTAAGAAGATCATTTTCAAATTAATAATCATAAATAATTGGAACATTTTAACGTAAGAAAATCTGGGTTGTTTTATTGTACTCCTGATTTGGCTAATTGTTTTTTAAAATTATTAATTAATGTTGAGTGCCTCCTGTGTGCACAGTCCTCTTGTAGGCAATTTTTATATACTCACAGAAACCCTATAAGAGAGGTTAGATGAAGATTATATTATTATTATTTAACAGTTAATAAAAAAGCCACAGAGTAGATAGTTTCCCAAAATCACAGTTAGCAAGTAGGAGAGGCAGAAATTAAAGCACAATAGTCTGATGTCAGAGGCAGCACTGTTGACCTTTTGTATTAAATGGCAACTATTCCTTTCCGGGTTAGTAAACATCTTTTCCATATGGAGTTCAGAAGGTTTATATGTTAAGGAGAGAGAGGAGAGAGAGAGACAGAGAATCTTTTCATTTTGGAGCAATACATGTTTTTCTATGTCAATATTCAATTCAATTACTCTGCAAAATACAAGGTAATATAGTTCTCATTAAAATAATTTATAACTTGAGAAAATAATAGAAAAAATAAAATTAAAATAACATACAAAATAAAACCCCCAATTGTCATTATCAAATTTAATAGATGCAAAATGGCTCTTTCACATTGCTCTAACAGTTTCTGTGCCTTCATTCTCTGTTTTCATACCTACCTTGTTGTGGATTGGTAAACGTCTGCAAACCACACTTGAGGGGTACTGCTTTAGACTTCCTCAGAGTTGCGAGAACCAGTGAATTTAATATGTTTTAACGAATTTGAAAAAGTGAAAAGTGCTCTATGAATATAAGATACTTTTTTTTTTTTTTTTTTTTTTTTTTTTGAGACAGAGTTTCGCTCTTTCACCCAGGCTGGAGTGCAGTGGCGTGATCTCAACTCACTGCAACATCTGCCTTTCAGTTTCAAGTGATTTTCCTACCTAAGCCTCCCGAGTAGCTGGGATTACAGGCGTGTGCCACCATACCTGGCTAACTTTTGTATTTTTGGTAGAGACGGGGGTTTCTCCACGTTGGCCAGGCTGGTCTCGAACTTCTGACCTTGTGATCCACCCTCCTCGGCCTCCCAAAGTGCTGGGATTACAGGCGTGAGCCACAGTGCCTGGCCAATACTACTTAGAGAAGGAGGCAGCAGTGGCACTTGGCTTTTCTTATGATTCAAGGAAGAATGACAGTGATCCCCAGTTTTGAGAGTTTCCTCTCTCAGATCTCCTGAGACACATATTCAGGAGTAACATAGTTTGTGTTGATCCCTGCTATAAATGGAAGGAGAATGAACTGAGTGAATTAGTTAGTATGCCAATAGTATATATGAAATATCAAAACCTTTAAAAAGCAGAGAGAAGTCTGGTTTAAAATACCCCGAGATAGATGCTGTGTATCTTTTTGTTTGTTGGTTTAAAAAGTCTTGTTGAGGTTAACTTGGCATGAAATAAACTGCATATGTTTAAAGCGCACAATATGACTTTTAACATATGTATACACTGGCGAAACCATCTCCACAATCAAGATAATGACCATACCAAAAGCACAGACTGTAGGCTCCAGGACATATAGGTCCATATTCCTGCCTTACCACTTTTGACAGTGTAAATTTAGAGGCAAAATACTTAATTTCTCCTATCCTCACTTTTTACATCTGTAAGATGGGTAGAATAATTGTACTTCCCTCATAAGGTTATTGTAAGAATTATATGGCATAATGCACATAAAGTGCCAATAACAATGCTTGACATAAGGGAAATTCTAAATCATTAAGTTCATTTTAATGAAATTGTGTACACTTAATATTGTATTTCTTGTGCCTAATACAGTTTATGCCACATTGTATGTATATGCACCCAGCAAATGTTGCTAAATGAATGGGGGCGGGGGTAGGGAGAGGAAATGAACACACTCATCATCCCCCAAATTTTCCTTATTCCTCCTTTAATCTTTCTTCCCTCTATTTCCTATCTTCCATCCCCATCCCCCAACCCATAACCATGGTTTCTGTTTTCAATACTATAGATTGATATGCATTTTCTAGAAACTTATGTAATTAGAAGAAAAAATATGTTCTCTTTTATCTAGCTTCTTTCATTCAGCATAATTATTTTGAGATTTATCCATGTTATTGCATATTTTGACAGTTTATTCCTTTTGAATACTGAGTAATATTCCATTGTATGGATATAAGACAATTTGTTTATCCATTCACTTGATGAATATTTAGATTGCTTCCAGCTTGGGGCTATTTCAAGTAAACCCATCATGAACATTTAGGTATAAGCCTTTGTATGGACTTATATTTTCTCTTTAGTAAATTTTATTTTCTCTTGAGTAAAAATCTGGGAGTGAAACCAGTGGGTCATATAGTAGATGAATATCTAACTTTTTCAGAAAGTGCCAAATTTTCCAAAGTGGTTGAACCATTTTACATTTCTACTAACTTTGTAGAGTTCCACTTTTTCCACGTTCTTGCCAATACTCGATGTGGTCAATCTCTTCCTTTCTACTTTAAATTAAATTGCCATAAAATAACATAACTATTTTGAAGTGTACAGCTCAGTACCATTCAGTACATTCACAATGTTGAATCAGTAGGTTCACAACTACCAACTCTATTAGGTTCCAAAGTATTTTTATCACCTTCAAAGGAAACACAGTGCCCATGGGGAAGTCACTCTAGGGATTTACCTGTTTTAATTGTTTGATAGAAATATAATCATATAATATGTGACTTTTTGTGTCTGGTTTCTATCACTTAGCATAATGTTTTTAAGTTGTAGCATGGATTAGTCCTTCATTCCTTTTTACAGCTTAGTAATATTCCATTATATGGATATACCACATTTTGTTTATCCATTCATCCATTAATGGACATTTGGCTGTTGTGAATAGTGCTACTATAAATCATTCATGTGTAAGTATTTGTTTAAATGGTTGTTTTCAATCTTTTCTGGTATATTTTTTGGTAAGTAGAATTACTGGATCATGTGGTAATTCTGTTTGACTTTTTCAGGAGCTGTCAAATTGTTTTCCACAGCAGTTGAACCATTTTCCATTCCCACCAGCATTGCACAAGGATTCCAACTTCTCATCATTCTTGCCAACACTTATTTTTCATTAAAAACTATAGGCATTCCATGGATGTGAAGTCATATCTCATTGTGATTTTGATTTGTATTTCTCTAATGGATAATGATGTTGAACATCTTCTCATGTGCTTGTTAACCATTTGTGTATCTTCTCTAAAGAAATGTCTATTCAAGTCATTGACCCATTTTTAGTTTGGTTTTTAAAATCTTTCTGTGGTTTAGCTGTAATCGTTTTTATATATTCTAGGTGCTGGACTCTCTCAGACATATGATTTGTGAATTTTTCTCCTATTCTGTAGGTTGTCTTTTCACTTTCTTGATGAGTTCATTAGTCCTTTTAATTTTAACTCTTCTAATACACATGTAATGGTATAAATTTTTGGCTTCAATTTACATTTTTCTAATGACTAATGTTAAATAACCATGTGCTTATTTGCCATCCGTATGTCTTCTTTAATGAAGTGTCTGTTCAAACATTTTGCCAACTTTCTTTAAACTTGGTTGTTTTCTTATTATTAAATGTAAATACATGTTTCTCATTATGTGTGGATTCTGTATTTGCAAATGTTCCTACTTGCTTAAATGTATTTGTAAATTCAAAATCAGTACTTACAGCACATTCATAGTCATTCATGGACATGCATAGGCTGGTAAAAAATCTGTGTGGCTTGGGCACATATTCTCTCCCAGCTGAGGTTGAACAAAGCAGTGCCCTGCCTTCTGGTTTAAGCTCGTGTACTCTCTAAGAAAGTGTCCTTTTCACAGACTATCTTGCATCATGTCTTTTGCATTTTTGTGGTTTCTGTTAGTGTTGTCACTGTTTTAAATGGACTCTAACTCTAGTGTTGAAGTCCTCTCTAGTGTTCCTAAGCACAAGAAGCCTGTCATGTGCCTTATGGATAAAATACATATTTTCCATAAGCTTCATTCAGGCATGAGTTAACAGTGATGTTAGTAGTGAGTTCAGTGTTAATGAATCAGCAATATGTATTAAATAGAAAATTTGTTTAAACAAAATCACATATAAAACAAAGTTATGTTTTGATTCAGTGATGAAAATTGTGACCAGAGGCTCACAGGAACCTAATCATGTATTTCCCCTAGCAGAAATTATTCAATAATTCATTGTTTGGGGTGACTTTATAGAACACAATTACCTTGAATAATGAGAATCAGCTGTATAGAGAATATCTGAACTCAAGTTCTTTATTAGTTCTTTTTTTCTTTTTTTTTCTTTTTGAGACAGGCTTTCCCTCTGTCACCCAGGCTGGAGTGCAGTGGCACCATCTCAGCTCACTGCAACTTGGGCCTCCTGGACTCAAGCGATCCTCCCACCTCAGCCTCCTGAGTAGCTGGGACTACAGGCATGCACCACCACACCTGGCTACTTTTTGTATTTTTTGTATGGATGATGTTTCACCATGTCACCCAGGCTGGTCTTAAACTCCTGGGCTCAAGGGATTCACCCACCTTGGTCTCCCAAAGTGCTAGGATTACAGGTGTGAATCATCGCACCCGGCCAGATATATGTTTTTCAGATGCAAGTATTTTCTTTCAGTCTATGATTTAACTTTTTGTTCTCTTAATGGTGTCTTCCAAAGATTAAAATTTTTTATTTTGATGAAATTTAACTTATTATTTTTTCTTTATGGATCATTCTTTTATTGGTATATCTAAAAATCTTTTCCAATTCAAGTTCACAAAGATTATCACCTGTGTCTTCTTCTAGATATGTTATAGTTGTAGGTTCTGTATTTTGGTCTTTGATCCATTGTAAGTTAATTTTTATATATAGTATGAGATATGCATGGGTTTTTCTTTTTGCATATGATATCTTATTATTTCAACACCCTTTGTTGAATAGAGTATCTTTTCTCACTTAATTGTCTTTGACATTTATTGAAGTTCAGTCGACCATATGTGTGTAGATCTATTCTTTTACCCTCTATTTTGTCCCATTGATTAATTTGTCTATCATAGTGCCAATACTACACACTGTCTCAATTACTGTAGCTTTATAATAACTTTTGTAGTTGCAGGGTTTGAGAACTCAAAATTCTTTCAGCCATTCAAGGTCTGTTGCCTTTCAATGTGAACTTTAGAATCAGCTTTTAAAGGTCTACACACAAGCTTGCTGGAATTTTGAAAGGTATTGTGTTGAATTTATAGATCAATTTGGTGAGAACTGACTTCTCAACAATAATGACTCTTCTGTACCATAAATACAGCACACATCTCCATGTATTTAGGTCTTCTTCATGTTTCCTTAGCAATGTTTAATTTTCAATATATTGTTATCATCCACCTTTGATCTGAGTTATCCCTAAGGATTTTGTATTTTCCCATTTTTATTATACGTTAAGTGGTATTATATTTTAAATTCAAGTTTTAATTGTTCACTTTTAGCATGTGGAAGTACAACTGATTTTTAAAATATCCTCACTTATCATACATCTAAGAAAACTAAAGGAAGTTCCCCAGAGATGGCAAATTCTAGAAAGTACAGCTGCCTTTGAGAGGGAAGATGGTTAGGAGGACTTGTCATGGCATGCAGCCTGCCTTTCTCAAAGGCAAACTCAGACTGTCTTCATCTCACTTAGGCCCCAGGAGAGTAGCCTCAGGCACTGGATTGCCTGGTGGTCCTGGATGTGTAGGGAGTAATCCCATGAGTAAAGCATGCCTAATTCAACTGGGAAAATTGGCTTAGTGCCATGTGCTAGTCATTGCCTCTGTTAATGGATCCACTGCTGAGTATTCTGAGGACTGTTGGGCTAAATACAGAGTTCAAAAGGAAGGGAATAAATGGACACTTAGGTCATGAGCGGACATGACCATTTAAATAATTCTGGTCCCCATGTAGAAAAGTCTGCACCTCAAAAGGAGTGAGTCCAGCCAGGGGCAGTGGCTCACACCTGTAATCCTAGCACTTTGGTCGGCCGAGGTGGGTGGATGACTTGAGTCCAGGAGTTTGAGACCAGCCTGGGCAACATACCAAAACCCTATCTCTATTTAAAAAAATACAAAAATTAGCCAGCCATGGTGGCACATGCCTGTAGTCCCAGCTACTTGGGAGGCTGAGGCAGCAGCATCATTTGAACTTGGGAGGCAGAGTTTGCACATGAGCAGAGATTGCACCATTGCACTCCAGCCTGGGTGACAGAATAAGACCCTATAAAAAAAAAAAAAAAGAGGAGTGAGTCCTGGGATAAAATATTTGTATTGGAATAACCAGCTCTATGCAAAAGGATTCAAACATCATTTTATAGGGAGAGATCTCAGCTCCTTGGTTACCTAATGCCAATTAAGTTGTGAGTGTCCAGATATCATGAAGGAGAATTTGAGAGCAACAGTCTTACGGGGAGGTTACAATAGCTTCATCAGCAGAGGACTAAGCTTCTAACTAATGATAGACAGACAGTGGCCAAGCTAGCAGTAGAACCCAACCACTGGAGAGTGATATGGTTTGGCTCTATGTCCCCACCCAAATCTCATCTCAAATTGTAATCCCGGTAATCCCCATAATCCCCACTTGTAGAGGGAGGGATCTAGTGGGAGGTGATTATATCATGGGGGCAGTTTCTCCCATGCTGTTCTTGTGATAGTGAGTTTTCACAAGATCTGATGGTTTTATAAGTGTTTGACAGTTTCTCCTTCAAACACACTCTCGCCTGCTACCATGTAAGACGCGCCTGCTTCCCCTTCCGCCGTGATAGTAAATTTTGTGAGGTCTCTCCAGCTATGCAAAACTGTGAGTCAATTAAACCTTTTTTCTTTATGAATTACCCAGTCTCAGGCAGTTCTTTATAGCAGTGTGAGAATGGGCTAATTAGGAGAGATTTTGCTATTAGAGGGATGTGGGTGGTTCTGTTGATCCAGTAATGAGCAAAGAGTACTTACTTATTTTTTAAAAATGTACCTCCAGGCCTGGGACTGGTAGCTTGCACAGATAAAAACATATTGTATAAAAACAATTTGTTTATTCAACAAATAATGCCAAAGGGCCAAGAATTAAAGAAGAAAAGAGTAATAACAATGCTCATATTTATCAAGCATACATTCTACGTCAGGTACTCTGCTAAGCACTCTACCCACTTTATCCCATTTAGTCCTCTGAACACATCCCCTCACATCTTACCCTTGAGGAGTTCACAGTCTATCAATGCAGTGAGATAAATAAACAACTAAATATAATACAATGTGATGTCAACAGTAATTAAGAATGTATAAAATTTTTTGGGAAGACAAATGAGAAGGGTCATTTGGAAAGGTTTCATGTGGTGAACATATGATTTTTCCAGTTCTTTACAAAACTGCTACAACCTCATTCCCTGTGGTGCCAGAGGGATTGTCAATCATGGCATCTTCTCTACATCAGGTACCAGCAAATCATGGGGTTTTGTCTGCTCGACAACAGTTATTAGGTGAAGGGCAAGAAGTGGAACCCAATCAGAGCCAGAGTCCCTCCATGATATTTAACAACAGCAATAGTAAAAGAGTGCTGGAGAAGGGCCCACCCTCAGTTCAAAGCTGACACAGAGCTTAGGAATAAGGTGAGGCAAGCGAGGTCTTGGCCTTGGGCACAAAACTTAAGAGTCTGCCAATTGAAAAATAAAAACCCTCAAATAAAGATAGACAATAGCTTAAATTGACATTAAAAAATAAAAAGTGATGAAAATAATCTATAAAGAACAAAATATTGAAATTTTAAATAACAACAATGTCATGCTAATCTACACTGGAGCTTGAGGCTAAAGGAAAAATTAACCTTCTATATACATGTTTTTCCATATTTCTCAGTGATTAATTTTTCCAGAATATTAAAGTAGTTGTAAAAATATTTAAAAAACTAAAAAGTGGGTGTAGTAAAACTTGTAGTACTATTTTAAGTATAAATATTTTATTTATACTGAAAACAAAATTTATTATCCTTTGATGTTAATTAAAGTAAGTTCATAAATAATATTTTTAAAATCTAGTCCTGGAAAAAATTTAACCGTTAAAAATGTATAAAAAGATGTATATGGGGAATCATTTTTGTTTTTGCTTCAGGCTCCAGCATGGCTTAGCACAATATCGATTACTGAGCATAAATCTGTACAAAGAAAAACAAAAGAGAGAGAGGGAAGGGGCAGGGAAACAGAGCCAGAGCCTCTCAGTGGAAGTGTGTGGGGGGAGAGAGAGAGAGAGACTGATATTCTTCCCATCCACTCAGGGGCCCTACCAGAAACCAAGCTTATACCTGGGCTTCTCACCTCTGGGAGCACTAATATTTGTTGTTGTTATTGTTATTGTGATTTGTGTTTCTGTCTTTTGAAATTCAAAATCCTTGTTTAAGCTGGGTCTTGGTCTTAAACTGAGCTCCCTGAGCCCTACCTTGAGTCTAAGGTAAGTTCAAGTGGTTTCCTCGGAAGGTGATCCCAGGAAGTTTGGGAGGAAAGTGGGAATATGAGACAGGGAGGAAGGAAGAAGATAAATGGAAGTTTTACCAAGAAATACATCACTGTGAACTCTTCTGGGAACTTAGGGAGACAATGTAACACAAATCTCAGAGCCCTCTCACTCCATTCCAGGCAAGGAAGCTGGAGTATTTATCCCTCAGCTCCCGTCTGTCATTGGCTCCAGTCACCAACTCCTTGGCACTTCTAGTCTACCCTTGCTCAGGCCAAGAGAAAGATGTTAGGCATAGAATCTTAGGTTAAGTATCTAAGGTTAAACTCACCAACCACATGCACTGGAAAGGTGTGTAGAGGGAAATATGTATGGTAAGAGCACCTGTGATGTCCCCCTTAAAGAATGATCGAATGTCTCCAGAGAGCACATAGCACCCTCTTTACAGAGCAAAGTGGGAAGCTGGTTACTGTAGAAGTGAAAGCTCATGGAATCTGGATTTGGAAAAAGCAGACTTGAATCTTATCTCCAGACCTTACTGGTTATGTGGATGGGACAAATCTCTTACTGTCTTTTGATCATCTGCATGTTTTCTCATCTGTTTAATGAGTAGAATAATGATATAACCAAAATCGGAGCAACGCAGGGAGGATCAAATGAAGTATATAATTGATGGGAAATGCCTTTAAACAGTCAATGTTAGTGTTTTCTTTTAGGTGGCCTTAGAAAAGAAGTTTCCATGCTTTAGGATCTTCAAAAAGTGCTTGGAGAGCTTATTAAAAATAGAGTCAGCAGGGCGCGGTGGCTCACGCCTGTAATCCCAGCTCTTTGGGAGGCTGAGGCAGGCGGATCACTTGAGTTCAGGAGCTCTAGACCAGCCTAGCCAACATGGTGAAACCCCATTTCTACTAAAATACAAAAATTAGCCGGACGTGCTAGTGCACACCTGTGGTCCCAGCTACTCGGGAGGCTGAGGGAGGAGAATCGCTTGAACCCAGGAGGCAGAGGTTGCTGTGAGCCAAGATGGAGCCACTGCACACCAGCCTGGGTGGTAGAGCGAGGCTCTGTCTCAAAAGAAAAAAAAAATACAGAGTCCGGGGACCATGCCTAGAGTTTTTGATTCAGGGTGCCTGGTGTGTGACCTAAGACTGCATTATTCAAAGTCCTCCTGTGGTTCTGAAGCAGGTGTGAGCCACACTTTGAGAAATGCTGCAATAGCATAAAATATATGGAGGGAGAGCACAATTGGATGTGACTGACAGGCCTGAGTAAGCAGGGGAAGGTCATGAGGAAACAAAGGGGAACTTGAATTTACTTTGTGGGGAGAGGCAACATGTCAAAGGCTTTTAAAATAGGAGAATGATGTGATCAGTGCCATGTTGTAGAATCATGCTTCTGACTGTAGCCATTGAGGATGGATTTCTCAGTGAGGACTGAGAAAACTAACAGCAGGGAGGCTGCTGTAATAAGCCAGAACAGAGGAAATGAGATCTGAAATTGGGGCAGTGAATGTAAGAATGGAGAAGGGGGCATGTAGAATGGGGAAACAAATGCTGATAATAGATTTTAAGAGAAAAAGGAACAATACAAAAACGTGTATGTATACAGTATATTCCTATTTTGTTTATAAATTCATGTATATATTTGTGTAAACACACACATACTTTACATAGAGAAAAAGGGAAAGGAAATTCAACCAAATGTTGAATGGTTTTCTCTGAAATGTATAGGTGATTTTAAGGTATTTTTAATATACATTTTTCTTCCCAAATGCTCTATAATAACCATATATTACTTTTGTGATCATGTTTAAAAAGAATATAAAAATAAAGCAGAGAAAACTTTATTAAATAGACACAGAATTTCACAAGGATGGCTAAGGAAAAACCAAAGAAGAAACTCTATGGAAGAACAAGCCATCTTTCTCGTGGACTTAGAAGCAAATTCTGGTGAATCTTTTGACATTATTTGTTAGCTATGATGTGGCTATTTAGGTGAGACCAACTTTTTTTCTGCTACTACTCTCACCTTATATGCCTTTGAAATACAGTTAAGTAAAAGTTACTACAGGTTGATTGATGGCTGGAATCTTACTTGCTTATAAAATGGGTAGAACTTGAACCCTATATTTTATTACATATTCAAAGAGTGAAGTGCTTTTCTGTTTCCTTAGTTGTTTTTCACTTTAAGGTAGAGTCAGGTATTCACAAGGGAGGACAAAAATCCATAGTATTCAGAACTGACAGAAAAATGTGTATAGCTTAGTAAAAACCATGCCAACCATGCAAAACATGCCAGCTTAGTAAAAACCATACTATGGCATGGTGATGTATCTAAGCCAAATACAGTATACTTAATAGTTCTCTTTAGACTTTGGTTGAGTGGAACTTGATCATTGGTTGGAGGTTAAAAAGAAAAGAAAAAGAGTAAATGTAATTCACGACTACAAAAAATTGGGGATGGCAAAGCTCGGAGCATTCAAGATTGGCAATTTTCCTGTCTTTAATGAGCTGTTGATAAGAGTCTGATATTCATACTGCTGTTTTACAAAAAGAAGTTCAGAAGCTCCCCATAGTGCCTCTCCACTAAGTCCCTCCTCACTGACCTCTAACACCAGGGAACAAAGAGATTTCCTAATATTTACCTTCAAAGAGAAAAGTCAGGCTGGCTTCTAATATTTAAGGGGCTAGTTACCTCTCTATGTGAACAAAGGATGCAGAGATGATTTCCACTAAAGCTAGGTTGAGCAGGGTGTCGTCATGATGTGGGAGGCTTAGGTCAGAAAGAAGCAGGGTTTATTCTCTGCTATCATTCTAAACAAAGCCAATAGCCCCAGCAAAGTCACCAAGAGAGAAAAGCCTGCTGCATATCTAGACATGTCTTATAATAAGATTGGGAAGAGGTAGGGTTTATGTTCTGGGGAATATTGGTACATGAGTAGAAATTGAAATAAAACAATAACAAAGAAACAAGCAGAATTTAGGTCAACACTAGGAAAATGCTTACTGTTTGCTGTCTACTGCCCAGGAGGTCAAAATGTCTCTCTACAGTCTTGTCCAGGAAAAGCAATTCCTAAATTCAGTGGTTTCTACCTTGTGGGCTGTGAACTTCTAGGAAACCAAGGATTTTACAAGAAACCCTTGTACAAATTTTATATAAGAAGTATAAGAATTACCTATAGAGAGCATTGGTATTGCTTCCCACCTATATGCATATACATGCTATGATTTTCCAAATGCGCATCAATTTTGTTGAGATTAATTCATAGTAACTTTCTGACATTTGATATTTTCTCAATCAACACACACTAAATATGTGTCAGCTTTGGTGTAAGGTACTGTGAATGTTTTTGACATTCAAGAAGCCCTTCTCAAAAAAGCTAGGAATGCCTGCCATACACAATTTACAATTATCAATATATAATAGTGGAAAAGTTCTGACAATAACTTGGAGCAATGATTCTTAGTCTTGGCTGCACATTCTCATTTCCTCAGGGCCTCGCCTTGTTGCCCAGGCTGGAGTGCAATGGCACGATCTCAGCTCACTGCAACCTCCTCCTCTAGGGCTCAAGCAATTCTCCTATTTCAACCCCAAAGTAGCTGAGACTACAGGCACACACCACCACACTTGGCTAATTTTTGTGTTTTTTTGTAGAGATGGGTATTTTTTGCCCAGACTGGTCTTGAACTCCTGAGCTCAAGTGATCTGTCTGCCTCAGCCTCCCAAAGTGCTGGGATTGCAAGTGTGAGCCACTGCACCCAGCCAGTAAAGAGTTTTTTAAAACCCCAATGCCCAGATCACAGCCCAGACCAATTAAATCAGAATCTGTGGAGTGAGATACCAGCACCGAGATATTTAAAGCACATGTATTTCAATTTTAATTTCTTTGAAAACTGAAGAGATGCACATGATAAAAATGTCAACACATAAACACAGATATACAATAAAAAGTCAGTTTCTCTCCCACCTCTTACTCCAAGACATTTTATCTTTCCCAGACACTACCGCTATTATGAGCTTCTTAGCAATAATGCAGAGATATTCTAAGTATATATAAGCATAAAGATTGCTATTCTTTTTATTATTATGTGAATTATGACAGCCTGCACTGTAAGGATGCAGCATAAACCTGTGAATCCAAGGGTCCCCAAAAAAACAAGCTGCAAACCTGAGCAGGATCAGTTGCTTCTAAGTTTTGCATAAATATTCCTTTGCTATATATTCATTAGGTTTGCCATCTGTTAGCTCTCAGTGACAGGCAAGCAATGGTAGACATCAAAGTTTAAAAAGCATTTTGGGAGGTAAACTTTAGTTTCTGAAAATTCTATAAATTAACTTAACTTTTATGTAAATGCATGCCACTGTTAGAATTTAACCTTGGAACTAGTTTGAGAGCCACTGTCTTAAGAGATTCAGAGCTGTTGTTGAGTGAAAACAGAGAGAGGCAGAATAGAAAAAGGATAGCTTGCCCTGGCTCTGTCCCTCTAAATATCCAGGCCCTGGAAGTAAGGCACAAAAGTCATGACCCAGGCAGTGTACCAGATAAATAAGAATTTTCTGTAAAATCCATGTCTTTATTTTTTCATTTCCCTGGCTATCTGTGGTCTTCCCCTGTTAAAAGAAAAACTTTTGCTGAATTAAGTATAACACAGTTTAATTGAACAAAGAATAATTTTCAAATCCAGCAGCCTCTTGAGCCAGAGTAGGCTCAGAGACTCCAGTGCAGTCATGGTGGAAGATTTATGGACAGAAAAAGGAAAGTAGCATACAGAAAAGGGAAGTGAGGTACAGAAACAGCCAGACTGGTTGCAGCTTGGCATTTGCCTTTTTTTGAACACGGTTTGAACAGTTGGCCACATTTGATTGGCCAAAACTCAGTGATTGTCACAAGAGTAGGCTATAGTCTGTATACAATTTCATTTAGGTTATAGTTCACTATGTACAGAGAAATTTTCAGGCCAAACTTAAAACATGTAAGGAGGCAGCTTTAGGCTAAACTTGATTTAACACTCATTTAACAACTCACCTACACTGTTTCCCCTTAAGATCAAAGATAATGTAGTGTCTTCAGTTCATCCCTAGTGCCTATCAAGCCTGGAGGCAAGACCCACATGAATAGAATCATCCCAGCTGACCCTTAAGCTGCTGTGAGAAGCAAGTGTGAGTCCTTGGGATGAGGCAAAGAGAGAGCTGCAGAAGTCACCAACAAGAACTTTGTCCAAGGAATTTTTCAAGGGAAAACAATGGAAATAAGAAGACCTGAGTTCAAATCCTAAGGCTGGTAATGAGACTGAGTAGAGGTAGGGCTTGACTTCAGCTCACCCACATTTGAGCATTCTTTCATGCTTTCCCACTGATCACAAACCCACACCACTACCTCACTGATGCCATACCCATTGATATGGTTTGGCTGTGTGTCCCCAGCCACATCTCGTGTTGAATTATAATTCCTAATGTTGGGGGAGGGACGTGGTGGAAGGTGATTGAATCATGGGGGCAGATTTTCCCCTTCCTATTCTCACAATAGTGACTTCTCACAAGATCTGATTGGTTTAAATTGTGACACTAGCCAGGCGTGGTGGCTCACACTTGTAATCCCAGCATTTAGGGAGGCCAAGGTAGGTGGATCACCTGAGGTCAGGAGTTTGAGACCAGCCTGGCCAACATGGCGAAACTCCATGTCTACTAAAAACAAAAATTAACCAGACATGTTGGCACTCATCTGTAGTCCCAGCTACTCGGGAAGCTGAGGCAGGAGAATCGCTTGAATCCGGGAGGTGAAGGTTGCAATGAGCCAAGATCGCACCACTGCACTCCAGACTGGGCAACAGAGTGAGACTCTATCTCAAAAAAAAAAAAAAAAGTGCGTGCGATGCTTACCTCTTCATTCTCCTGCTCCACCATGGTAAGACATGCTTGTTTCCCCTTCACCTTTCTGCCATGACTATAACTTTCCTGTGGCCTCTCAACCATGCTTCCTGTATAGCTTGTGGAACTGTGAGTCAATTACACCTCTTTTCTTCATAAATCACCCAGTGTCAGGTAGTTCTTTATAGCAGTGTGAGAACAGACTAGCACACAAATCAACAGTCATGAAAAGAAAATAGCCAGTCTATGTTGTTCTTCTGTGCTCTCATAATGTTTAACCATACTTGTTACTTAAAGAATTTCAGAAACTGGCCTTAGGAGATCCAAGATGGAACCGTAGTTGTGAACCAAGTTTGTAGAGTGTCCCACCTTGGGCAGGAATGCTGCACAATTGATTTACAGTCTTACTGCCGGCTGTACCACCAGAGGGCCCATTATTCAAGATATCCATGGCAACCAGATATGCTGACCTTCATACCTTACCACTCAGGTGCTTTGCCAACCCCACCCTGCATACCCTATCCCTGATATTGTTGACAAAAAGAGTCAAACTCTGTAAAATATTGGAAGAGATTTATTCTGAGCCAAATATGACTGACCAATGGCTCATGACATAGCTTTTAGGAGATCCTGAGAACATGTGTCTAAGGTGGTTGGAGTATAGCTTGGTTTTATACGTTTTGGGGAGACATGAGACATTCATTGATACATGTAAGATGTACATTGGTTTGGTCCCGAAAGACAAGACAACTGGAAGAGAGGACTTTAAAGTCATAGGCAGATTCAAAGATTCTCTGATTGGCAATTGGTTGAAAAATTATTATCAATAGAAAGGAATATCTGAGTCACAATAAGAGGTTGGGGAGACCAAGATTTTATTATGCAGAGTGAGCCTCCAGGTAGCAGGCTTCAGAGAGAATAGATTGTAAATGCTTCTTATGAATAGATTGTAAATGCTTCTGAAAGAGTTTGTTCTATTAGTAATTCCAAAAGGGAGGAGAGTATAATGAGGCATGCCTGGCTCCCCCTTCCCATCACAGCCTGCAACTAATTTTTCAGATTAACTTTGGAATGCCCTTGGCCAGTGGAGGGACCCATTCAGATGGTTTGGGGACCTTAGAGTTTTATTTTTGGTTTACAATATCAATTCCCACACTTTGCCTAATTAAAAAAAAATCCCTACTGGCTCTTTTTGGGGAGTCAGCCAGAGAATTCTCCTCTTGTGCTGCCTTCATTATGCCAGGGCATAAGCTCCAATAAAGCCTTGTCTGGGAAAACTCTTTTTGCCTCATAGCAATTTCTGTTGCATTCAGTTGGCTTTTAGCTTGACAATTTTTGTGGCTTTTGAACTGTTGTTTTTGAAGCCTTGGTTCCTTGGAGATCCGGTGGGTGGGAAAATTGTGAGAAAGTGACTTATATCCAGCTTGGCCCTCTTGCCTCTTTTCATTCAGAACAGTTTTATTTTTCTGGTTGAGGTTTCTCCATAACATCTTATTTGAAATAAGGGTGTTTTTTTTTTCTCTAAATTTGGTTGAAATACACTAGACAGATAACTTCAGAGATTTCCTCTAGCTGAAACACTCTAGGATTCAACAATTTCTAGATTTGAAGCTATAAAACTAATATTCCAGACCCTTGAATTTTAAAATTTATTTCTTCTTTGACCTGGAATGGAATAATTTTCTACAAGTGCCCATCTAAAATATTAGAGTAATATTCTCACACAAGAATTCTTAATGCATACAGACATGCATATATTAATGGCTTTTCATTATTTCTCAGGGAAATCAATAATTCTCTTTTCTAGTCGGATTTTTTATAACAGCAAAACAGGATTTACTAGGAGTATGATCAGCCCACAAAGCCTTATCTCTGCCAGTGAAAATTTCCAGTGAAAATAAAAATGTGGAAAATATTTTTGCTCCCCCTGCCCATCAACTTCACAGTAAGTCGAGGAGGAGGCACCACTTTTCTGATAGCACCCACTTCACTTCATTTAAAGATAACAAATGAGAGAGACGCTATCCTAATAGGAATCAGAAGACTGAAGGATTAATTATTTTCCCTGGAGCTGACTCTCCCCACCCCGTCGGAGGCAGATTTTCCTCCGGGAGCAGTCCTGCATTGCTGATGATGCCACCTTGTACAGCGAAACAGCAGCAGTCGTCAGTCTAAAAGTTCAAATGCTCAGAGCCTAGGGTTCTAGTGAAACTTAGATTCCTGAGTGTCATGGGAGAGGAACTGGACTAGGATTTAGGAAAACTAGTCTTGGCTTCACCATGTGACTTTGCTGAGTCTGAGATTCCTTATTTTAGAGATGGGAATGAGGATCTTTGTTCTACAAATCTCAAGGGGTCTTCATAAGACAAGGTTCATGAAAGTTCTTTGAGGGTGAAGCACTATAAAAATTAATAAACTGTGTGTTAGAGAGTATGGAACAATCTGCTCAGCATTTATTACAACTTCTTTCTAGGATGACTTTCTGTATTACAGAGCCTAGAAAGTTAAAAACATT
The DNA here is from genome assembly GCF_029281585.2 of Gorilla gorilla gorilla. NCBI lineage: Eukaryota > Metazoa > Chordata > Mammalia > Primates > Hominidae > Gorilla > Gorilla gorilla. The sequence goes on along the minus strand of NC_073235.2, from coordinate 41,152,569 downwards.
TCTCAACCTTGCAACTTGGCAGTCTGGGTGTGACTTGGATTTTTCCAATTATACACATTTATGAGAGACTTCAGTATGAAATTGGATTAATTGACTAGTTTTGCTGGTGCCAATCATAACAGAAGTAGCACAGTTCAGCAGCTGGCAGCAATAGAGGCAGCCTCTAGGCTCGGAAGGCAGTTTTCTGACTATGGTTGAAGCAGCAGCTCCCTTGTCAGCCTGGCTCTTGGTGCAGCATTGGGAATCATTACTGGAAGTTGAGTCTATAGTTAGTTCCCTTAGTCTTTCAAATGATTCTGTCAATTGTTTAATATTCTTCTACATAGCCTGCCTTAAGCTAACTAGAGGCAAAGGTAGTTCTATTTTTCTTAAGTGCAAGCATCAAGGACAGAGATGATTTCAGACAGACGTGGAAACAGGTCTTCAGATCAATGTTTAGGAGATGTTAAAATATCTGTGTGAGGCCAGGCACGGTGGCTCATGCCTATAATCCCAGCACTTTGGGAAGCAGAGGCGGGAGGATTGCTTGAGTCCAGAAGTTCAAAACCAGCCTGTGCAACACAAGGAGAGCCCATCTCTACCAAAAATTAAAAAATTAGCCAGGTGTGGTGGCTTGTTCGTGTAGTCCCAGCTACTTGGGAAGCTGAGGTGAGAGGGATGGCTTGAGCCTAGGAGGTCAAGGCTGTAGTGAGCTGTGATCATGCCACTGCACTCCAGCCTTGGCAACAGAGCAAGACCTTGTCTTAAAAAAAAAATTGGGGCTGGGTGCGGTGGCTCATATCTGTAATCCCAGCACTTTGGGAGGCCAAGGTGGGTGTATCACGAGGTCATGAGTTCAAGACCAGCCTGGCCAACATGCAACATGGTGAAACCCCCCTCTCTACCAAAAATACAAAAATTAGCTGGGCATGGTGGCAGGTGCCTGTAGTCCCAGCTACTTGGGAGGCTAAGGCAGGAGACTAGCTCGAACCTGGGGGGGCAGAGGTTGCAGTGAGTCGAGATCTTGCCATTGCACTCTAACCTGGGCAACAGAGTGAGACTCCATCTCAAAAAAAAAAAATTGTGTAGTTGGAACACAATGTCTCAGAATAGACAGGCAGGAGTAAATTGAGGAGATGATTTGTGGACAAATGGTGAAGGATCGTGTTTGTCAAACTGAACATATTATACTCTTACTTTGTAGCTAGTGGAGAGAAACACAGTCTTAAATGTGTTTCTGAATGACCAGCCAGGATAAGCTAGGAAGAGGGAACAAGCCCAGAATTGTAGTAACTTAAAACAGTGATGGGTTATTTCTTGCTTATTCTGCATGTCTGATGCTATTAGACCTTAGCTCAGTTTCACTTGACTTTACTCCAGGACCCACTGATAGAGCAACTTCTACTTGAAATATTGCTGGTCTCGTGGGAGAGGGAAAAGAAAACCTAGAAGACTACATGCAGGTGCTTATAGCTTTTGTTCAGATATGTCCCAGGATACACAATTCCCATTGCATTGACCAAAGCAACTCACACAGCTAAGCCTGACACTGGAGCAGAGTAGAATATCCTCCCAGAAGGATGAGCAGAAATGGTTTTGAACAATAATACAGTTTACCATACTCTGGAAAGGCTGTGGAGAATAACTTGGAGGGGTATCATGAAGCCTTATTCATCCATCCCACAATACTGAACACTTGTTATATACTGTACATTCTGTTGTGCTCAGCAGCAGGGATGGAGTGGTGAATAAAACAAGCAAGCCCTTTGACTTTATGGAGTTTTAGGATAATACTTTTTATGTAGCACACACTATTATAAATACATTTACATGCATCATCTTATTTAATCATCATATTAATATGATCTCTTGTTTATAGCTCCATAAACTGAGGCTTAGAGACATAAAATAGTTTGACCAAGACCAGACAGAATGTGGCAGGTCAGATCTGAACCCAGGCAGTGTGACTCCTAAGCTTCATGTACTAAACCTTCATGATAAATCATCACTCAGCTGAATAGTCCTCGGGAGGCATGGCGAAGACCTGTGGCATGGAAGTGAGGAGGAAAGAACATCAAGAGATATTAATAGTCAGCAAGGAGAAATGCCTGGGCTTGATTACAGAATAGATGAGAGTAGTGAGAGACAGATGTCTAAGCTGAATTAGGAAACTTGGCAAATGAGTGACCAGTTTAACTAAACTTTACCTAATATAAGTTATTCAGAAGAAGCCTATTTATAATGGAAGATAGTGAACATGGTTTTGAAACACTTTTGAGGCACCCAGATAAATTTTGGAAAAACCAGTTTGAAGCCCAGGAAAGAAAAATGAGAAATAGAAATCCAGAGAACCATGGCTTTGTAGATTTTTTATGGATATGAAGTAGGAGAGACTGTATCCCATGTGTAGATTTGCTTAAAATAGTCAGATTGCCAATTCTGAAGTTCTGCAGCCACAGGAAAATGTCCAATTGTACAAATCAGGGAGTAGCTTGGTGGATCGTCTCTTTACGAGATTGGGGGGCATTTTTCAGGTGATGTGCAATTTGGAAGTTACTCTCTTTTCAAAACTCATCCACTAATAGGCAGCTGGATCAGATCCTTTGCTGAGTATGGATTAAGAGAGAGTAAACCTTTTTATGTTTTGTAATTGCATGGATCTTACTTTAACTAAGAAGAGCAGAAATAAGTAGGAAGGCATAAAGAATTGACACATACTCTGTACTTAGTGTCAGAGCTAGACAGATATTCTCTACATCTGGAAGACTAGTCCTGTTAAAAGGAAGTAAATACTTGAGTGCATAAAAATATGAAATATAAACCTGTTTGGTACCAAATGTAATCATCAAATGCAGAGCCAGAACTGGGGTCTGACAGATTGGAAAGCGAACAATCCCATCGAGCCACCTTTGATGACGGCTTTCCCCACTGTCCTCATTAGCACGAATCTGGGTTACTCCTAGAAGGGACTGAGGGTTCAATTTTTCTAAAGCTGGGCATCAGATGTTATGGCTCTATGCAGTTTCTGGTGTTCTGGTTCAGAAACCCTAATTTTTCTTTGTGCCCTAACTTCTCCATGTTCTGGAAAGAGTCCTTTTCAGTCATGCACATGTAAGGTAAGGACCCAAATACTGCCCTTAGGGAAGCTTTGCATGCAGCAAATATAACCACTTAAGACTAAAATATTAAGGAAACTGTGTAGCAAAGTAAGTTGAATATTTTAGACAAGTGTGTCCCTGAAGCATTAAATAAATTCTTCATCCTAAAACAGGACTAGCTTGTCCTGTGCTTGCAAATTGTGAGTTGTGGCTGGGCGCAGTGGCTCACGCCTATAATCCCAGCACTTTGGGAGGCCGAGGTGGGCGGATCAAAATATCAGGAGTTCGAGACCAGCCTGACCAATATGGTGAAACCCTGTCTCTACTAAAAATACTAAAATTAGCCAGGCGTGGTGGTGGGCACTGATAGTCCCAGCTACTCGGGAGGCTGAGGCAGGATAATCGCTTGAACCCTGGAGGCAGAATTGCAGTGAGCCGAGATCACACCACTGCACTCCAGCCTGGGTGACAGAGCGAGACTCAGTCTCAAAAATAAATAAATAAATAAATAAATAAATAAATAAATAAATAAATAAATAAATAAAATGAAATAAAATTATGAGTTGTGATTGAGAGATGCAAATAAATTCTCTCCACCTGTTCTCTGCTCTGGAGGACGTCTGTGCTGGAGGACCAAAGACAATGGGGAGGGCGAGACTGCTCTTTGGCACCTTGCTCTGGGATTGAGATTTGTGGTTTCCATGTGAGCTGCTGCACAGCTGAATGAACAAGCCCGGGAAATTCCAAAAGTGAGTTTCTTGGTGCATTCCTGAAAGGCAGGCATTTTGAGTCATCCCTATCATATAGCTGCAGGTCAGGACCTAGATGACAAGGGCCCTCTCAAAAGACATTGCAGTTAGACTGAGTGAGATTGGTCCTCCTGGTAGCAGTTGTAAGTTTCAGTTTGTGTTGTACTTCTACTCTCCTCAAGTTTATAGTCAGGTCTATTTAAAAGTCACATCATGGTGCATCTCAGTTGTGCTGGGAGGGTTACCAAGAGCGCTGTTTTTCTCCCTAAAACTAGTGGGGTTTTAGCAGCAGTCCCCATCAGAGAACAGACGCGACCAGCAGAGTAGCCATCGCCTGAGGGAAGCAACAACACAGGTCCATGGGAGGTGTTGGGCCGTTTTTTAATTTGTGCAAAGGCTCACTCTACTTGGGCTAGTGGCAGCCTGGCTTTTTTTGGTGGGAGGAACCCTTATCCCCGATCTTGTCCAGTGATGGCCCCTGATGCCCTTTTATTTCACATCAAGAAAGCAGTCAATAAACTTCCTCTGCGTCTCCATCTTGCCCTCTCTAAGGACACGAAAAGTTCTCTGAGTTCAGATGTTCAGTTCAGTTCCCCAAGAGGCATCCTATAGCTCAATTCATCCACTCCAACCCCAACAATCCCTAATCCACCCCTTCTCTTTCACAGTGAATGTCAACCAAACACCCCCATAAAGGAATGTACTTGAAAATGTGATCTTTTGAACAACTTTATTTATTTATTTACAGACAGGGTCTCACTCTGTCACCTAAGCTGGAGTTCAGTGGCATGATCATGGCTCAATTCAACCTCTGCTTCCCAGGCTTAAGTGATTCTCCTGCCTCAGCCTCCCAAGTAGCTGGGACCACAGGTGTGTGCTACTATCCCTGTCTAATTTTCTTCTTTGTTGTCTTTTTCTTTTGTTGTTGTTGTTGAAATGAGGTCTCACTATGTCATGTAGGCTGGTCTCAAACTCCCAGGCTCAAGCGATCCACCTGCCTCGGACTTCCAAAGTGCAGGGATTACACACACACATGAGCCACTGCATCTGGCCCTGGACAACATTTTAAATGACAAAATAAAGTTGTAGAGTCCTGACTCTTCATCCTGAAAGAACTCGAGATTTCTTTACTAGTTCTTCCTTCTCTTATTATTCTAAGTTAGTGTTCTTCTTCTTGGTTCTCAAAGTATGAGAATACTTTGCATTCAATACTTTGTCACAAAGTACCTTGACTGCTGTGTGATACCTCTAGGTTTCAAGCCAAACTATTAACATTGTGTCATGAGACACAGCATCCAGAACAAAAACAGCTCAAATGGAACATTGAAGTTATCTTTCCATCATATCTGAAATTTGGGGTTTATTCAAACTAAAATTATTAAGTTAAAAATTATTTGAGCTTTTCTACCCATTTCAGCCAATATGCTTGCTTTTTCCTCCAAGTGCTCATGTGCCCCTCCCTATGTGCTTTTCAACAGGGTGAGGTTTGGAGAATCAAGCAGGGAAGTATAATGTAAGACATTTTGGTTGAGGATCAGAAAGCCTGGACTTTAGACCCCATGCTGGTGCCTTTTTAATGTTTGACTTTGAACACATCAGTTAAACCTCCTATTTTTAATTTCCCTTTATGTAAAAGTAGTATTATTACAATCGCATAAGAAAAAAGATATAAGGCTAAAGAGCATCAAAATTGTTAAGGGCTTGCTGATGAAAGATGCTGACTCTCTTCCTACGGTTTTTTACTGCTTGCTACAATCCATGGGAACACTTCTTTTCTTTCTCCCTTTCTCTCTTTTTTTTTTTTTTTTTTTTTTTTTTTTGAGATGGGCTCTCACTCTGTCACCCAGGCTGCAGTGCAGTGGTGCAATCTGTGCTCACTGCGACCTCCATCTCCCGGACTGAAGTGATCCTCCCACCTCAGCCTCCTGAGTAGCTGGGATTACAGGAGCCCGCCACCATGCCTGGCTAATTTTTTGTATTTTTAGTAGAGATGGGGTTTCCCCATGTTGCCCAGGCTGGTTTTGAACTCCTGGGCTCAAGGAATCCACCTGTCTCGACCTCCCAGAATGCTGAGATTAAAGATGTGAACCAGTGTGCCCAGCCATGGGAACACTTCTGATGGCAGAAATTTGGACTGTATTTCAATGGAAACTTCACAGAGTCCTGAAAGTAGTTGACCTTTATATGATTTGGTGTAAACATGAAGAAAAGAAGTGCACACAATAAATATTTAACTTTCAAGTTGTATTTTTCTTTTGAAGTTTATTACAATTCCAAGACAAAATGTTTAGATAGTGCTTTATCCTGGGTTCCCAGGAGGTACAGTCTGGGGCAATATGTATGTGCTAATATTGATTAGAGAATACAGTTCCATGGAGGCAGAAATAAGAAGGAGCCAGTAGGCAGGAAGGAATCATCAGCACGCTGGCTGCCATGTGCTGGATCTCAAGGGACACTCATCTGAGGGGATTCCAGGTGACTGGGACTCAGGTTGGTGGTCCTCACTCTAGGGGAGAAAGAAGAATGTATTTCTTCTCCCTTTCCATGTCTCACTGGCCAAAAGTTTGCCTCTCTGGTTTGTGTTGACTGCCATGTACTTCCAGTTGGCCTCTATCTGAATAGTCCAAGCATCTCCCAACTCTTCAGCAAGACACTTCGGCGAGGGCTGAGCACCATCATGTTGCTCCTGTGTGAATTCAGACAGAGCTGCAGCAGCCGCTGGGGCCAAACAAGAGCCAAAAAGCCCCAGTGGGAGGCAAAGCCACCAGGACATTCAGTTGTGCTTAAGAGGTGTCAATTCAGAACATCCTTAGAATTTACTTCAGGATTACTTTATTTTGCCAAGATGTAGCCCATATGTAATTATATGTCTCTATTATTCTTCATCAGATAGTCCTTGGGTAATCCATCAAAATGTATGTAGGACATTCAAGAAACCACATACTGTCTGAAATATCCAGAAATATTACAGAGCGTCATGGAATACTTTTCCTGTCACCCCTAAAAAATAAATTTTCCCTGCTTGATACTCTACAGCCAGAGGTTTTCTGTGCCCTCAGTCAGAAGATGTGAACTTTCAGATAGTGCTAAGGAGGTGGTTCTAGATAATTCTTTAGGGTTAACCATGTAACCAGGCCAAACTTCTAGCACTGGCTATAAGGCAAAACTGTGACGGTGGCCTTTCCTTTTCCACTCTCAAATTTTTTTTGAGAACAATTCTCTCACCTTCCCCATCAGTTAGGCCCCTGGACTCCCAAAATTCTCACCCTGCTCTGTGAGCAAACTTGATCTCCATCCAGCCTTGACTTCCCCAGAGAGTGAGTCCATATGTGCAGACAGTAGCACTTTTCCACCCTGTCATTCATTTATTTCATTTATTCACTTATTCATTCATTTATCAAATAGATTATCAAGCATTTACTTTGTACCAGGCACCCTCTTATGCTTTGGAGATACAGTGATGAACGGGCAACTCCTAGCTCTTGCGGTGCCACACTCTAATGGCGGGAGCAGAAAATAGGAAGTTTAGCTAATTTTGTAAAAGTTCAGATTGTGATAAGGGATACAAGAGAAATAAAACAGTGTAATGAAATAGATTCAGTCTTGTACAGCCTAGAAATCTAACCCTGACCTATTTATTCATGACTGACACTGGTTTTAATGTCTTGCTGTGACTATAAGCATTACCAGATGGGCATGGCAGCTCATGCCTGTAATCTTGGCCCTTTGGGAGGCTGAGGAGGGCCAATCATGAGCCCGAGAGTTCGAAACCAATCCAGGCAACATGGCAAAATCTCACTTCTACTAAAAATAATAAATAAAAAAAATTCAGCAGGCGTGGTGTCATGCTCCTATAGTCCCAGCTATTTTGGAGGCTGATGTGGGAGGATCACCTGAACTTGGGAAGTTTAGGCTGCAGTGAGCCAAGATCACGCCATTGCACTCCAGCCTGGGTGATAGAAGTGAGACAAAAAATAAAATAATTTAAAAAATAAAAAAATAAAAAAGCATTACCCTGTGAACTCCTTTAGGGCCTCAAGAGGGTATTTCATTTTTTCATCTTCAATGTGTTCCTAAGTACTCACTTAAGTGTTGAATGTTAACAGAGACAAAATATTATTAGTCCAACAAATATGTCTTCTTGAGCAATGGTGGGATGTAATTTGAAGCGTAAGAAGCCTTCTTCCACCACCACCTCCCACCTCACATGATGCCTGGAGATTCTGCCCAGGAATGTTCTATAGGCGGTATCCTATAGTAGAAGTTCAATGGCTTTGAAAGAATTTGGCCTGTCCACTTTTAGCGAGAGTTCTTCCTCTTATTATTAGACCTAGATTCAATATATCGGAAATAAAGACTGTCACAACCAAACTCCAAATTAACTCAATTTTTAGGCTTATTTTTCACCCTTTGAGTGGAAAAACTAAAACTGTTTTTCTTCTGCTCTCAACCACAGTAACAATCAATCATCACAGAAGACTTCTGCTACCAAATATGTGGGGGTTTTTCCCCACCAAAAAGCAAGCAATCAATTCTGCAGCAGACACCACTGCGTGCCATCTAATTCAACTCAATTCTGACACTACCTACCTGGAAATAGCGTTAGATCCCACAGAGTGAGGGCTCAGTCCCTAAGATTACCCCACCCCAGCCCAGCTTCTGAGGCCAGTTGCTAACCCCACGTTGTTATTCTTGTGCTTCTGATCAACTGGCTATGAATCAGAGGTCTCATGACATCCAGCCCCTTAGATTTGAATAATTTGTGAGAACAGCTCACAGAACACAGGGAAACACATTTACTGGTTTATCAGAAAGGATATTAGAAAGGATACAGATGAAGAGTTACACAGGGCAAGGTATGGGGAGAGCTGTGGAGCTTCCAAGGCTCACCACCCTCCGGGGCTCACCATCCTCTAGGAACCTCCATGTGTTCAGCTATCTGAAAGCTCCCTGTCTTCTTGGGCCTTTTATGGAGACTTCATTGGGTAGGCATGATTGACAACAGTGTAGACATGAGATCTGATAAAAAGGGTATGACTTAATACTAATAGGCTGAGTGAGGAACCCAGCAAGGCCTGTCTGTTCAGATTTTTCTTGGCCTCTCTATGCAGCATTCTTTCCTCCCAGGTATGGGGCAGGGCTCCTTCTGAGATGGGGGTCTTATGATCTACAATCAGACAAGCTAAGTCATAAAATTTCTTTTTGGATAGGTTGGGGAAGATTAGAGTCCTGCTTTGGAGGAAAACAAAGGAGCAGGTGAAACGAAGGCAGGAGAAGATCAGAGAGAAAACTTCTATCTTCTGAGGCCTGTTTCTGAGGCTCAAATCGCCCCAACATTATAAGAAAAGCCTATAACAAGGGCTATGGGAGTTATGAGTCAGGAAGGATGAAAACATATATATATATATACATATATATAACATACATATATATACACATATATATAACATACATATATATATACATATATATAACATATATATATAATAACATCACACACCCCAATGTACTCCTTACACTCTCAAAGGAAAGAGAATCGACAGAAGAAAAGGCGGAACAATACAACCAGACAAAAGCTTTAGAAGTCTTCCTTCTTTTACTATATCCACACATCATTGGTCAGAATAGGTCAGAATAGGCCAGCTTATGCTATAGTAATAAGCTCGGTAGCCTAACATAACAGAGGTCTCCTGCTCATACAAAGTCTGCTGTGGGTCCAAATAAGTCTCTAGAACACTTTCCCTCCAGTGTTACTCAGCCATGCAAGCTGTGCATTTCAACACAAGTCCAGTTCAGGTGCCATGGTGGCTTGTCTATGCGTTGGCCTGGAAATGACACACATCTTCTCCAGTCACAGTCCCTGAGCCAGAACCAGTCTTGTAACCCTGCCTACCTGTGCAGGTGCTGAAAAATGTGAGGAAGCAACTGGGATGTTTGAGGAACACCACTGCCTTTCCCACATTAGTCACTAAGGGTATCAAGGAAAGAACACTAAAAGCAAGGAAGTGTTCATGGGTCCCTGACCCTGGTCTATGTCTGCCTTACTCTCCTACCAACACCAAGACGGGGATCCTGGGAGGTTCTTACACAGTTTTACATAGCAGGTAGAATCAGTTGGCAATAAAGCCTGGAGACTTGTCTCACTATTTCTGAGATTCTGGCCACCATTGCCACCCCATCCATGGCTATGGTTATAAAAATCTCTCCTTAAAGTTGTAATTTCCAAATGATAGCTTGCCCCAAATATCAATGCTTCCCCAAAACAGTCTAAAAGACTTTCATGACAGATTCTGAAAATAGGGTCGAAAACACATTAAGGCCGGTCACGGTGGCTCATGCCTATAATCCCAGCACTTTGGGAGGCCGAGGTGAGCGGATCACTTGAGGTCAGGAGTTCAAGACCAGCCTGGCCAACATGGTGAAACTCCATCTCTACTAAAAAGCATAAAAATCAGCTAGACGTGGTGGCATGTGCCTGTAGTCCCAGCTACCCAAGAGACTGATACAGAAGAATTGCTTGAACCTGGGAGGCAGAGGTTGCAGTGAGCATAGATCACACCACTGCACTCCGGCCTGGGCAACAGAGCTAGACTCCATCTCAAAAATGAATAAATAAATAAACACACACATTTGCAAATAACCTGGTTTGATCATTTGGTGACATGGTTATGGACATAAACACTTTGATTTTTAAACAATTTTGTTCAAAGTCAGAGGAGTGACTGATAGCCGCTATTTAATATTCCCCTTGGAAAACAAGAGGCTGGCATCTGGTTTCCCACAGATTCTTCGGTGTCACAAACAGGTTCGGCAAACTACCAAAGACCTTCCGCAGGGCCCTGCCCTTGTGACTAAGGGAAGAGAAAGAAATTCTGTGTGTGTGTGTGTGTGTGTGTGTGTGTGTGAGAGAGAATATGGACAACTAGCATCACAATTTCATACTTTTGTCATTTCGCCAACAAAAAAACTGTGGATGGGAAGTTCTAACTAGAAACCTCTGGAAAAGAAAGGGGATAGGGAAAGGTAGAGGGAGAAAGTATGTTCCTTCTCAAGATAGTGCCCACCAGACCTTTAATACATACCTATTTTTCCATTCTTAGAGATCTCTCATTGACTCATCAATTCAACAAATATTAAGGATCAATATTAATCCCTGTAAAAAGCACTGAGGAATCAGTGGCCAGTAACATTAACACAGCCCTGGTGCAGTCTGGTATGGGAGACAGATGGTGTACAAATAACCACATAAACAAATACGTAAACTGCAGTCATGAGCCTATGCTTGTTTGTTCTCAGAGCTGTTTTCCGCTCCTCCCCTGCTCTGCTATATTTCCTTTGCCTTCTGTCTTTCTGGTAGGTTCAGTCAGCAGAAGACCCTGGCAGGAGATTGGAGGGGAGGAGGAAGGGAAAAGCCAAGGGATGTTTTTCCCCATCACTACTTCTCCTCCCATCACCCATGAGGCTTTCTCCAGCTCTCGGTTTCTGATGACGCCACCTCTCCCCTTCGTCCCTTCCAGTGCCAGGGATGGCAGTGGCTTCCACCAATTGTTTCCCATATGCCCAGCACCCCTATAGCCAATTCCTTCATGGATTTCCTTCCTGGGCAATCACATAACAATAAAACCTGTGTTGAGGGCCAAAAAGGAAAAGTATGTTGTGAAGAGAGGACAATCAAAGATCTGTTATAGTCTTTATGAGTGAAAAAAGCTTCTCCAAGAAAGAGTCACTTGAGCTTAGATAGGAGGAATGAATCAAACTCAAATAGGCAAAGAATGTGGTTAAGAGCTACCTAGAACAGAGGGCAGCACAGGCAAAGGCCCTGCATCAGAGGAGCTTAGAGCCGAGAAGGAACTGAAGTAAACGGGTGTTACCAGGGTGCAGGGGGCAAGGACAGAATGGGTTATAGAATGGGATGGCAGTTAGGAAGAAGCTGGATCATGCAGGTCCTATAGGCCACGTTTAAGACTTTGATAGCTATCATGAGGATAATGGGTAGCAACTGGACAGCTTTAAACAAGATAATGATAAGATATATATGCATTGTTAAAATGATCACTGTCTATAGTGCAAAGGCTGTGATAGAAGTGGGTGAGAATGCATGTAAAGAAACCAGACAGGATGTACTGCAGGAACCCAGGCAAAAATAGACAGCAGCCTGAGCAAAGGATAATGGTATTAGAAATGGAGAAAGATGGATGGACTCTAGGGATATTTAGAAAATAAATCAGTAAGCCTTGGCAATTGATTAGTTTAGAAAGGGTGATGGAGAGAGGGATGTCAAGGGTGACTCTAGGGTTTGGCTTATCCAGGTAGGTGCATGGATGGTGGTGCCATCCACCAAGACAGAGGAAGCTGAAGGAGGGATGGGCTGTGTGTGCATGTATGGAGTGAGGAGGAGATGGATCATAAGTGTAGTTTTGCTCTTGTTGAATTTAAAGTGACTTAGAGATATCCAAATGCATTTGTCTCTCCTAGGCACCTAGATAAATGGGGTTAGAGCTCTGTGGCATGTTGGATTTTTGTTTCCAATTCTTCATTCGCTTGCAATAGAATTTTACACTCACAGTCTTTGCCATGTAACTTTCCTAGTGGGAGGGGTGTGTCTCCCCACCTATTGATTTTAAATTTGGACCTGAAACTTGCATTGGTCAGTAGAAGGTTAGTGGCCAAGAAGCAAACAGAGACTTTTAACATGCTTTCATGTTTGGCTTGTCCTCTTGTGATCTTTCATGAGAAGAGCATGCTTTAGCAAGCCACTGCCCCTCTAGCCCAAGCCTTAGAATTAAGATGCACTGTTGACCCAAACACAATCAGGTGCTTGGGTCTGGCCTAATCCAGCTGAGCAGCGCCTTGCCTAGCTGATCTGCAGACCTGTGAGCATTGTCATAAACCACTAAGCTTCTGAAGTTATTCATTCTGCAGCAGAAACCAAGGAATATAGCTCAAAGGAAAGGATCAGACAAGAGATATACTTTTGTGAGTCACTGATATGAAAATCGTAACTACAACTTGTGTCGTAGATGAGATCTTTCAGGGATCAGAGTCATTACACGATTTTAAAACAAATCCACTTTGGATAGGGCTGGACAAACTTTTCTTTGATCATCCCTCTGTCCTCTGAGCCAGGTAGTGCGTCTCATCTGAATACCTTTAACCCTCTCTTCCATGGCACTGCAGCCAGGCCTGCTAATCAGAGCCTCATGCTCCAAACTTGTGTCACTGCCTTCACACCCAAACTCTTTGTCCTCTACCCATCTTTTGGCTTAGACATCTATGGAACATTCTGATTTGGTATGTCTTTGAGTGGCAATGGCTTATGCCTCTCAAACATTTGCTTTTTAAATGTAAATTTCAATGCCCTTGGGCCAAAGCTAGCTAGATATCAGGCTATGTGGAGTTAACATCTTTGCCAAAGAAAGCCTCTGTCTACATCACAAAGTTGACTGCCTGCAGCCATCAATGTAGAACATCATTCAACTTTCTCCAAATGCCAGTGAAAGGACTTGAAACAAAATCTTTTATGAAACTATTTTTATTTTTATAAGTTCTGGGGTTCATGTGCAGGATATGCAGGTTTCTTACATAGGTAAACGTGTGCCATGGTGGTTTGCTGCACCTATCAACCCATCAAGTAGGTATTAAGACCAGCATGCATTAGCTAATTTTCCTAATGCCCTCTTTTCCCCAGCACCACCCCGACAGGCCCCAGTGTGTGTTGCTCCCTTCCCAAAACAGGAACCTTTTGAAGACTCCATTTAGATTTCTTGATAGGAAGAAGAAAAGGTGGAAATCTATATTATGTATGTTGATTCCTGGTTCCTCCAATTAAGGAATCCACATGGTTGCTCCAGTTTAGAGTTATCTCAAATTCTCATCCTCTTTCTTCCTCTCTCCTCATTATCTTTTCTTTCTCTCTTTTTCATTTCTCTCTCTCCACTCAGGCTGCATTCATTAAGTTCTCTTTGCTTACGTTTGAATAAAATGAGCACACTGAAATATTTAGGTGATTTCCTTTTCCCTTTGCCTGTGCTAATTCCTTAGCCAATTCACTACCATAATAGAAGTTTATTTTCATTTTTCTCCATTTCTCTATTCTGTGTGCTTGAAGAATTCTCTTGCATATTCATTACATCTGGTAATCTAACTCTCTCTATTCCGTAAATGATTCCCTTCATCTTTCAGGGGATATCGAATGTATTTTTTTCCTTCCCTGTTTGAAATCAATCTGCAGTGATATTTGAGTTCTATGTGGATCTAATGGAAAAGATGAGGAAAAAACCCACAACATCCACATCCCTGATGGTTACCACTCAGGCCTCTTCACTAAGTGTTTTAAAGCGCACCCAGGCAGGAGCTGGAAGGCTTGAATACCAGCTCCAGCTCTTACACTGGGTAGCTATGTCATCCTAGGTTGTATTCTCCTTATCTTTTTTGTTTTGTTTGGAGATGGGGATGTCACCCTGTAACTCAGCTGGAGGGCAGTGTTGTGATCATAGCTCACTGCAGCCTCCAACTCCCGGGCTCAAGTGATCCTCCCGCCTCAGTCTCCCCAGTAGCTAGGACTACAGGCACACTTTTTAAATTTTTTGTAGAGATGGGGGTCTTTCTATGTTGCCTAGGCTGGTCTTGAACTCCTGGCCTCTAACAATCCTCTCACCTCAGGCTCTGGAGTTGCTGGAATTTACAGATGTGAGCCACCATGCCTGCCTCCTCCTCCTTGCCTTTAAAATGGTGATAATATTATGCTAATTATCTTACCTGACTGTTGACCTATTTAATCTGCATAAGAAAAATTTTAAATATGATTAAATATTGAAAGCTGTAGCAGTTAGGAATATATTTGGTAGTAGAAACAAACTAATCAACCCACAGTAACTTTAATAGTTGGGGTCATTTTTCTCTTAGAACAAGAACAAAGTAAGTGATTACCTGGGTGGGTTCAGTGGATCGACAGCCTTTGTCTTCATCAGGAGAGCAAAAATTGCCCCAGAACATACTCCTAACAGATTTGCACTTGTTTTCATGGCTGGAAGTGAGTCATAGGGCCACACTTAGCTCAAGGGAGACTGGAAAATTGAGGATTTGGGGGCCAGTGGGTGGTAAAAGGAAGGGTGTTGGAAATATTTTTGGGATAATCATTTAGAATTATCTGCCTCAGGAAGTTTTGAATTAAAATCATATTAATTAATGTATCTACAACCTCCCTTTGGAGGGAATGCAGTGCTTCTAGAGGCCTCAAACTTCCGTTTTCTCAGAGAAAGCAGAAACCCAAGAGGAGAGCCAAGTGTCTGCTGTGCCTCTTCCTTGGGGCAACATCTTCCCTAGCTCTAGATTGCTGGTCCAAGGGAATCAGGCCACTCAGTTGGCTTCATCAATGGAAATTCTCAACACAGAATGCTCCTCTTCCACTGTGAGATGTTTCACCCTGCAAATAAAAGTGCAGAATCTCAAGTCATGGGGCACACGTGGAATTCTGACTCTTCTCTTTTCTAACTCTTGATCTCGGACAAGTTTATGGTTAAAACACTCACATTGCTAATTTGAAAATGGGAATAACAATGTTACTTATCTCTTTTCTGTGGCAGTGAGGATTAAATGGAAAGCACTAAATAGAGTGGCTACCATATGTAACTACTCAGTAAATGGTAACTGCTATTATTAACATTAGTAGTTGCTATGGACTGAATCTCTATGGCTCCTCCAAAATTGATATGTTGAAACCTAATCCCCAATGTGATGGTATTTAGAGGTAGGGCTTTTGGAAGTGATTAGGTCATGAAGGTGAGGCCCTCATAAATGGGATAAGCACAGTTTGTAAAAAGAGACTCTCGAGAGGCCCCTTGCCCTTCAACCCTGTGAGAACACAGTGAGAATATGGCTGTCTGTGAACTGGAAAGCAGGCCCTCACCATACACAGAATCTGCAGTCACCTCAATCTTGGACCTCCCAGCCTCCAGAACCATGGAAAATAAATATTTGTTGTTAAAGCAACCCCATCCAGGATATTTTTGTTATAACAGTCCAAACAGACTAACGCAGTAATCATAAACAGTAACACTTTTTAAATGTACAGATTTTCCAACTCTGTCAACTTTACTCCAAAAGGTTAACAACAAAAATTATGTGAATAATGATTTCTTTCTGTTTGCATCTAAAATTAAACCACATGAGCTTATTGGAATTCATCCTAGAATCTCTGTAATTGTTAGTATTTGAATGACAAGCTCTCCCATACATTTACTAAAGTTTGTAAAGAAAGCTATGCCGTTCCGGAGTATGATGATCTGTCCCTGTGACGTATCTAGAAAGTTCATTACTTGTCTGTAGTCGTCTCTTGCCAAATTCAATTTGCAAAGACAATAGCTTCGTAGCCATGTCTTTTAGTCTTGTTTGTAATATTGCTCATTAAATAGAAGATATATTATGCCAGATCTTGTTCATTTCAAAGCAAATTATAGAAGGTGACTAAATTGTGCACCAAGAGAAAGAGTCCAATGTTTTACCAGCAAGGCCACAAAATCGACATCTGCTTTTTGACAAGCTGAGAGATCCAAAAGAATCTTGACGTATCTTAATGCTGTCTGTCATATACCACAATGTTCATCAATGATTTCTTTGTGAAAGAATGACTAATTATTATGCCTACATGGGGATCATTTGCATATGCAAGCTCAAGTGTTTTATGGATAAAAGAATGTTGATTTGTGGTGAGGGCAAACTCCTTCCCTCCAAATTAAAATACTTCTTTTTACACATGGTTACATTAGGCTTGCTATTGAAACCCAGGAGAGAGAAAATATAATTCAGGAACTGAGTCCAAATCTATTTTCCCATTTCCAAGAAAAAGGAAAACAGTATATTTTTCATGTATTTTAGACTAAATTTTTGAAAAATGTGCCATGCAGCTGCCATTGTTCATAAGGGAAAATCATCTGGATACAATTGGCCTAATCAACTCTTAACCTGAGAACATAAGTGGATGATTTCACCTAGTGTTACCCACACAAGCAGCTGCTGACATCAGGGTCCTTTTGAAAATGCTGCACCTGAGACTGATGCCAGGTAGATAGCACTGGGGATTTCAGACTCCAGAATTGAAAACAAGCTGAGCATCTGGTGGAGCCATCCGCTGATCCAAAAGGCTGCTCTCTACAGATGAATGAGTGTTAAGACAGCTGTCCTTCCTAGACCATGAGCAGCTGCTGGCCAGGGTTGCTGCCTGCCAAAAGGGTGGAGTTGGGAGAAACCAGGAGTCAACCACAGCTACCACAGTCTAATGAGTTAGTTTGACACCAGGGACATATTAGGAGGACTTGCTGCTGCCACAAGCTTGCACATGACTCTTCTCAACTGCAGAGGAAAACCAATATGATGCCAGGCTAGAAGAAGCAGCATCACCATCAGCCTGGTCACATTCTACTTATAGCCCACTCCATCTGATAGCATAAAGCTAGACCTGCCCTGGGCTGCTGGGAGCATAAAGCCAGACCTGCCCTGGGCTGCCAAAAAAGTCTTCCTGAAAGCCATGAATGACATGCAAAGGAGAAATATGAAACATCTAAGTGAATATAGAGGAGAGGGCATTTCTGATAGACACTCATGAGTCAGGCCCACAGGCTTAAAACACAGTGATACTTGTACTGGTTTCTTACAGCTGCTGTGACTTAAAACAACAGACATTTTTTCTCTCATGATTCTGGAGGCTGAAAGTCTGAAATCAATGTGTTTTCAGGGCCATGCTCTCTCTGAAGTCTGTAAGGAAGAATCCTCCTTTTCCTCTTCCAGCTTTTGGTGGTTTCTGGCATTCCTTGGTTTGTGGGAACCTAAATTCAGTCTCTGCCTCCATCTTCATTCACATGGCCTTTTCCCTGGGTCTCTGTGTGTTTCTCATAGTCTTCTTATGATGTCACCAATTATTGGATTTTGGACCCACCCCACTCTAGTATGACCTCATCTTAACTTGATTAGATCTGCAAAGTCCGTATCTCCAAATAAGATCACATTTACTGGCACAGGGAGTTAGAACTTTAACATATCTTTTTAGGGAACACAATTCACACCACAACACTGGCACATGAAGAGGGAATAGGAAGTGTCTGGATGAATGTGGGGGAGAGGGTATTTTCCTCCTCTGTAGTCACTTAGACAGAAAGAATGTCATGAATCAAGCCCAAGGGCTTGAAACGCTCCAGTGCTTCTGTAGACCAGCAACGCCTCACTCCTCACTCCAGCAGGATGCTTTACTTTCCCTGTGGTAAGATGAGCAACACTTACGATTATTTGCTCCTTGTATGGGTAGAAGGGTCACTTGTGTAAGTGTAACACAGCAGCCCACCCCTAAAATTTTCAGGGCTCCGGATAAGAACACAAATGGAGAACCCAGAAGCATATGTCCAATTATTTCAAAGTTATATTTCATGCTACAAATTGTTAAGCCAAATATGTTCCGTTCTCCTATTTTGACAAATACACCTTCATTACTACAAAATTTTTATAGGTATTAGAAAGCTGTGGTTTTTATTTAACTGAAAGTTGGCAAAATATCAGATGGTCTGTCTGGGTATTCTGTTGAAAGGCTGATGATGTTAGGATGAGTAATAAAGACATACAAAATTCATAAATTATTATATATTTATTTCACAGAATTTACTGTCTTTCCTTTATTTCAGAAAATGTACTAATTATGTTGTTGTTGCTGGGGGCGATGGCTCATGCCTGTAATCCCAGGACTTTGGGAGGCCGAGGCCGGTGGATGACCTGAGGTCGGGAGTTCGAGACTAGCCTGGCCAACATGGTGAAACCCCATCTCTACTAAAAATACAAAAAATTAGTTTCAGGATTATTTGCACATATTATTTGTTTCTCCTTAGAGTCATTTTTGTTTCCAACTTCAAATTTTCTTATATTTTATTGATGTGTCATTTTTATTGGGTAACTCACATGTAGTTTCTATTACTTATAAAAATACATTTTATAATTAAAATACTGTATGTTATATACGTATAATATGTGTGTGTGTTAAATCTTTTAAAAGTAAAAGAAGACTAGATTTCTTTAGGGTTTTGTAAACTTTTTCTAGCATTATTAATAGCACCCATCCATTTATACCAAATAACTGTGCACAAATTATACTAATTATAAAATTTATTCTAATTATAAATTACTTTGATTTTCTGTGACGACTACAATTTTCTTTTTGAGCATCTTTTGCTTAACTCTCTTGGTGCAACTTGTATTTCTTTATGTGTCCAAGAGATGCTGTAAGGTTTAATCAAAACATTTCATATTTTAAAAGAACCAGAAAATATTACATATAATCTATGTACTATTCCCAATAATGTCATGGATAAGGGCACAGTAAAGACCATGCCTCCTAGTAATGAGCACAAAGGAATTACACAAAAGAGTGCCAAGTACAAAGATAGATTTGGAGCAAACTTTTGGCTTGTGCACCTTTTCCTTTATCAGCCATGTTAGCGCCATTTTCGGAGGCTTGTCACTGATTAATTTTTATTTTGAAAGAGAGATCTGTTAAAGAATACAAAATTATAGCCAGATAGGAAAAATAAAGTTCTAGTGTTCTATAGTACTGTAGGATGATTATAGCTAAAAAGTTATAGTTTCAAATAGCTAGAAGGAAAACATTGAACATTCCCAACATAAAGAAATGATAAATATTTGGGATGATGAATATGCTAATTAATTACCCTGTTCTGATCACTCTGCATTACATGTATTGAAACATCACTATGTATCCCAGGAATATGTACAATTATTATTTGTCCACTAAAAACATAAAACATTTAAAAAGCAAAGAAAAGCTGTTTTTAGTATTTGTGTTTTATTGATTTTTATTACTGTTCGTATAAAATTAAAACTTGAGAATTCTAGCTTTCAGTGTCCTTTTGGTTGCTAATGTAAAGAGGTGATATCAAATTGCTGGTATTATATAGATATGTAATATATATTATGCATATTATTATATACAATGTATATATGTATTATATATATATTATATGTGTGTGTATTTATACACTTATTGGATTATTATATATTACAAAATGTTCCTCAGTTACCATGTGTGCTGTAGCACAGTGTTAATTCATGGGTCCTTCCTGAATCACAAATTAGAACACAAAGAGAAATAAGAAAATGGATGCTGAACACTACCATGAAAAGATACTTTGTTAGACAAAAATCTAGAGCACTCATGATATCAGAGAGGGAAGACTGGATAAATTAATTAAGTTGCCTTTTCTCTTATCAAGTGCTCCTGCCACCCAAATCCTCTTCAAACTCCAAATTAGTGTCTGTTTCCAAAGTTGGCAGTGACTAAACCCGCAAATCTTCACAAGTAACTGTTCTTTCAAGGATATGGGGTATATAATTTGGCGTCTCAGGGACTTGATGATGTGGGTCCTCTAACATACAGAGCCCAAGGCAGAAGCCTGTCCTTTCCAGGGCTTAGGGTAATGCTGCAAAAAGTCAATTCCCTGGGACTTTATTCAGTATAGCTCATGGCTCACTGGCTCAGTACCATAGGAACTTAATGGAAAAAAGTGGCCATTCTAAACATATGCATGAAATAGGACCTCTCCACAGCATATGAGTATGCATATACATACCTATACTGGTAAAGTGAGTTTTAAAAGTCCATGTGTATACTTTATTGAAATCATTTTGTGATCATGAGGGTGATATAAATAATAATTTTTAAAAAGACAAGGGGAAGAAAGGCAGCTACTGCTTTTCAAATAATTCCTACGTACCAAATACTGTGCTATATACTTTATGCAAATTATCTCATTTACATTTATTATCCTTATTGCACAGATGAAGAAACAGAGAACCACAGAAGTTGCATGACTTATACAAAGTCACATAGCTGATAAGTATTAGGAGCAGATTTGGATCACAGGTTAGTCTGACTATATAAAGTTCATGTTCTTAACCATTGTATTCTTGCACAGCATTTAATTTGACAGAACAAGGCAACATGAACCATTACTCTATTTTTCTCTATATTTTAATTATTAAAATGAAAATCATTCACAAGTAATAAAAGACGACATTCTCATGTTCAAAAAGTCAAGAAACACAAAACTATGAAAGTCAAAAAAAAAAAAAACAAACCAAAAAACTAAGGTCTTCTTTTACCTTTCACTAGAATTCTTTTTTTTTTTTTCCAGGTAACTACTGGATATAGCTTAGTGTATATAGACGTGTGTATAGCTTCCTTTACATAAATTAAGTAAAAAAAATGTATTATTCTGTGACTTGCTTTTTTCAAATTTAGTAATGTACTATGAGATATTTTTACATTTGTATCTCTAGATGTATTTCATTGGATTCAGTGGCCCAGCATTTTAACTATTCCTGTAGTTCTGGAATTTAGGCCATTTCTACTTTTTGATTTTAAAAAGTGCTGCACCAAAGAGCCTTATATATATGCCTTGGCATGTACATTGCCTTTGAATAGGATTTGAATTGCTAGGTTACAAAGTATACTCTTTTTCAACATTTTGGTAGAAATTTTCGTTGCATCTGCCAAATTGCCTTCTAATACTACTTATTTATATTCACACCAAGAGCAGACATAACTTTTTCTGCCATGGGAGATAATTTTATTTAAGGGGGTATATTTGGAATGCCATAGCCAAACCACCACTAACTATATCCAAATGGTGCCCAAAGTTTATATAAATCTGTTTAAAACATCCAGCAATGAGTGGATAAATGAATAATAAACTATTTTTCCATAAACAGAGGTACACCTTTCTCTGCAAAAATCTTTGCTTCAACATACTGTCTGCAACTTTTTCTTCCTCATGAAGAACAAAACCACGAATCAATTGCAAATTCAATGTAAATTGGGGTTTTTCAGGTTTTGGGGTGACGATGATAAAACCTGCATTAGTACTGTGCTTTTAATTTTCAAGCTACTTTTATTAATCTCATTTCCTCCATGAAGTCATAGGATTTTTAAATGAAAAGAATTTGATAAAGTTTTATTGGATTTGGCTGTGTATAAAGGTAGATACTGAACTTTCTCCTGGTTGGAATGTGACCTCAAGAGCAGGGACTCTCTCATCATAGTCTGCTCATCATAGTCTGCTCATGTCTTTGCACTGTGTTTGACATTTAGGAGACAAATAAATGGACTAAAAGAGCCTGGTTCAAGCTTTCCCTTAGTAGAATAGGAAACAGAGTGCTAGAGAGTTTGAGATACTTAAGCAAGGACATGAAGTTTATTAATGGCGTAATCGGAAGTCTTGGCAGCCACAGTTTGCTGTGCTTTGCTGTTGCACACAGCTTTGGTCATATGTGGCTCTTCACTCACAGCCAAAACATGCCTTGATCAATTGGTTCTTAAAACCGAGGGCTCCTCTGAGTATATTTTTTACTGTGTGCTGAATGCAAAGTAGCTATTTGGTTCAATTTTTCCCCCTAATTTACAATCATCTCCCCCCACCCCCACTAACAACCACCGCCACTGTTTCATCTAGTAAGTTAAGTAGAGAAAACACACACTCTGTCTAGGCATCCAACTGGATTTCCCTGTAGTCTCATTTGGCACACTTCATTGTTTTACAGCTTCTCTTCTCTCCTTTACCACAGTGCTTTCAATTTTCTTTCTGGCATTTCATGCAGATTAGAGATTGGTGGGAAAATACTACATACATAGACCTGAAATTCCTAATTTATTCAGCCAAGGAGCCTGACATTAAGGGAAGCCAGGCAGCAGTATGGAGCAGAATCAGATACAGCCTGTCTAGGAGAGCTTCTCTCTGAAGCTTTGACTCACAGATGGTGCACAGCTGCTGGTGACACTCTCTGACCTGGTTAGGAAACCTGAGCAGAAAACACCCTGAATACTTGCCTTCCCACTGCCTTTTAAACTTGGGACTTCCATTGTCCAGTCCACAATAACTCTGACAATCCTGGCATTCTTGTTTAAAAGGTTCAGACTGAGTTGGTTCTGGAGCCAACTGCATTATCATATAGGCCACACCCTTCTCCGAGGAAGGAAAGCAGCATCCGTGCTTGAGAGCCCTAGCACTGTGTCTCTGACCCTGTTTTCTGGTGATCTAGAGGGCTTACTCTTTTTTTTTGTTTCAGAGAAGGAGTCTCTCTCTGTCGCCAGGCTGGAGTGCAGTGGCGTGATCTCAGCTCACTGCAACCTCTGCCTCCCAGGTTCAAGTGATTCTCCTGCCTCAGCTTCCCAAGTAGCTGGGACTACAAGCACGTGCCACCATACCCAGCTAATTTTTGTATTTTTGGTAGAGACAGGGTTTCACCGTGTTGGCCAGGATGGTCTTGATCTCCTGACCTCGTGATCTGCCCACCTCAGCCTCTCAAAGTACTGGGATTACAGATGTGAGCCGGTGTGCCCGCAGAGGGCTTAATCTTTACACCTCCCAAGTGCTAAAGCAGACGGCCAGGTTCAGTGACACCTACAATTATGATAAAGACATGGCCTCTGGCCTCCAAAGGAACATTTTGGTAGGTAGAGTAGGTCATGTCTTCAAATAATAGGACAAACCAGTATGTGATCAACATCTTAAGAGAGAAGTTCTAAGTCTCTAAGAGAAAATAATTAATTCTATCCAAGGTGGCTGAGGAAAAGATAAAAAGCCCAGAGGCCAGAGAAAGCATTTGTTAGCCCATTACCACATGCCCACACCCAAACAGCCAACATGGTCTACTCACACCATCTCTTTCATGGGAATAGTGCTTTCTACTCACTGCTAGCTAAGCTCAGAGGGGTGCACCAACCTAAAAAGAACAAGTTCTTCCAAGGGAACATGTTATAAACTCATTCACAGTTCAATCAGAGGAAGACCCCAGCACTCTGACTAGTATTATCTCCAGGAGTTAAGAAAAGATGTCAGCAATTCAAGCCAATTCAAATTACTTATTATAGGTTGAGCATTTATTTAGCAAAATCATGGTTTCTATAAAAGTGCTCTGTCCTTGTCATTGATTTCATAGTGATTTGTTATATAGTTGGGTTGCTGTGGCTTTTAGCATGGCCCTAAACATATCTAGTAATTTTGTAGTTAAAATATATATAAGGTAGAATATATAAAATATGCAAATATTTAAACATATATGTTTACATTGTATATTATATATATACACACATATTATATATAATAGGTTAGAATACCATAGAGAAGCAAAGAGGAACTAATGGTGTTGATGAATTATGTCTGTTTATAAAATACCCTAAGGGCTGGGTGCGGTGGCTCACGCCTGTAATCCCAGCACTTTGGGAGGCCAAGGCGGGCGGGTCACGAGGTCAGGAGTTTGAGACCAGCCTGGCCAGCATGGTGAAACCCCATCTCTACTAAAAATACAAAAATTAACCAGGCAAGGTGGCGCATACCTGAATTACTGGTTACTCGGGAGACTGAGGTAGGAGAATCGCTTGACTCCAGGCAGCAGAGGTTGCAGTGAGCTGAGATCATGCCACTGCACTCCAGCCTGGGCGACAGAGCTGTCTCAATAAATAAATAAATAAATAAATAAATAAATAAATAAATAAATAAAATACACTTCTAGTAAATTATTGGTAAGACTGGTTCTTTATGGCAGTTCTTATATTAGGTAATTGTGTATGTGACTCCCAAGAAATAATATAGAAGTCGAGGATAGTAATGATATGAAAAAGGTGTCATTTCAAATCAACTGTGACAGATATTAAAACAAGGGGTATATATTTGAAAAAAATTAGATACCCACCTCTTACCAGGTATTGAAATAAATTATATATGTATTAAGTATCTAAGGAATAGACCAACTTGACATGTAGGTTTGTTTCTATATTGAACATAGAAATCTATACCCACAACTGCAGAATGTACATGAAACATTCACCAGGATGAAACATTTTATGCAAGGCCATAAAATAAAGCTCAATTGATTTCACCTTAAGAAGCTACAAAAAGAAGAGAAAGTCAAACCTAAAGTAAGTAAAAGAAAGGAGATAATAAAGACAAATGAAAGCTAAGGAAATAGAAAACAATATGAAAAGTTAAAACAAGAAGTTCACTTTTAGAAAATATTAATAAAATTGATAAACCTTTAGCAAAACTGGATCAAGACAAAAAGAGATAACACACAAATTACCAATTTTAGGAATAAAGAGGGAATGTTATGATACAGCTTGCCAATACTGAAGAGATAAAAAGAGGATGTTAAGAACAACATAATGCCAACTATTGAATAACACATGAACTGGAGAAGTACGTTTAAAAAACACAACTTACCAAAATATACTGAATAAATAGAAAATTTGAATAACATTAGATTTATTTTTAAAATCATGTAATTAGAACATTCTCACAAAGAAAACTCTAGGATTAAATGGCTTCATTCACTGAAAACTAAAAACTCCCTGAGAAAAGTTAAAGAAGCCTTAAACAAGTGTGTAAATATAACATATTCATAGATTCAGAGGCTCAATATCGTTAAGATGTCAATACTTCTCAAAGTTTGAATTTATTTATAAATTCAATACCTTCTGAACCAAAATATTACCAGGCTTTATTTTAATAGAAAATGACAAGCTAATTTTAAGATTTATAGAGAAATACAAAGGACTTTGAGTAGTCAAGATAATATTGAAAAACAATAAAGTTGGAAAACTTTTACAACATGATTTTAAGACTTGCTATAAAGCTACAGTGACCAAAAACTTGCTTGGCTGGTATATGACTAGATATATAGGTTAGAAGAACAAAATCGAGACCCGAACATATTGGTCAGCTCATTGATTTTCAAAAAAAAGTATAAGGGAAGGCAGAATGGGGGAGTGACTGCTTAATAGACATGGGGTCTCCTTTGGGAGCAACGGAAAATTTATGGACTAGATACAGGCAATGGTTGCACAACCTCAGGAAGGCACTGACTGCCACTGGACTGTACACTTTTAAATGGTTAATTTTATGTTATATGAATTTTACCCTAACAAAGACAGCAGAAGGGTATCAAGCAATTCATGGGGGTAAAGAAGAGTATTGTCAACAAAATGGCACTAGGATCAACAGAACAGGATATCCATTCTAAATTTAAAAAGAATAAAAGAACCTTGAAACTTTACCCAATGGCATTCACAAAAATCAATTCAAAATGAGTCATAAAGCCGTATGTATAATCTAGAATTTGGATGTGTTAAAGGAAAACAGAAAAAAATGTCAACATGAATGTAGGGTAGACAAAAATTGTTTTAGATAGGACACAAAAATTACTAACCATAGAAAATAGAAAAATTATATTTTATCAAAATGTAAAACTTCTTGTTCCTCAAAAGTTACCATTAAGAAAATGAAGAGACAAATCACAGACTAAGATTTTCTTAAATGGTATATTTGGCCAAGGATTTATATCTGGAATACACAAATTACTATAAATTAATAAAAAAATTAATAATCATAAAATAATACAATAAAATAAAAACATTTAAAGTAGATAAAACTCTTGAACAAGCACTTTACAAAAGAAGATATATAGATAACCAACAGCACTTAAAAATGTTCAATGTCCCTGTTTTCCTGTGTGTAATCTGAACTTAATCATGAGGGAAAAAAAATCAGACCTACCTAAGTCAAGGGACATTCTACAAAATAATTGACAGTAATGTTCAAAAATGTCAAGGTCATGAAAGTCAAGGAAAGACTGAAGGAAGGTAAACAGACATCACAACTAATTGCAACGTGTGACACTGAACTGGCTCCTTTTGCCACAAAGAACATTGAGATAATCGTTGAAATGTGAATGGGGTCTCAGATTAGATGGTGTGATGGTCAATTTTACGTGTCAACTAGACTGGGCCACAGGATGCCCAGATATCCTGTAAAATGTTATTTAAGGGTGTTTCTGGAAGAGATTAGCAATTGAATTGGTGGACTGACTAAAGCACATGGCCCTCCCCAATATGGGTGGGTACCATCTAGTTTGCTGAGGGCCTGAATGAAACAAAACGTGCAGGAAGATCTAATTCTTTCTCTACTTGACTGCTTGAGCTGGGACGTTGATCTTCTCCTACCCCTGATGCTCCTGGTTCTCAGGCCTTCAGACTCAGACTAGAATCCACATCATCAACTCTCTGGTTCTCAGGTCTTCAAACTATACCAGCTTGCAGACAGAAGACTGTGGGACTTAGCCTTCAAAGTCATGGGAGTGCATACTTTTTAATAAATCCCTTTATATACATGCACTTATCCTTTTGGTTCTTTTTCCCTGACCTAACTAATATATACAGTCTTGATGCACTGATGTTGATTACCTGGTTTTGATTTTATTGCATAACATCCTTGTATGTTGGAAATTCACACTAAAGTATTCAGAGTTATTGGGTCAGTAGCTTACTTTCAAGTGGTTAGTAAAATAAGTTCTTTGTTTTGTGCTTGCAGCTTCTCTGTAGGCTTGTGGTTGTTTCAAAAAATATTTTAAAAGACAACTATGTAAAAGTATAGGATATAAAGTATATTCCAAATATGAAAATATAAAACAAACATGTATTGTTTTATGTAGATAAAGGAAATGGAAATAGGTCTGTAGAGCTTTAGATGAAGAGTGGTTACATTTGGGAAAGATAGTTGATTGGGGAAATTAGGAAAGATTCTAGTTTGTGATTCAAAATCTTTCTAGGTTGTTTGACATTTTTATACAATGATAATATAGTCATATATTGCTTATATGAAATGAAAAAGAGGAGATAAAACCACCACTGCTTTCTGATTATGTGATTTTAATATTTGGGGAGTTTAAAAATCAACTAGAAAACTACTACAAGCAGTAAGAGAATTCAATAAGGTAGCAGAGTATAAAATTAATATACAGAAATCAATAGATTTCATGTATACCATGAAATCAGAAAATGTACAAGACAGGAAATGTCATAGAAGACAAAAATCTCATTTCTAATTGCAATAAAAAAGATATAATGCTTAGGGGTAAAAATAACAATAACTGTATAAGTCCTATGTGAGGCAAGCATTTCAGAAGGTCAGGAGACTTAAGCAAATAAAAAGGTATTCTTGAGTGAAAGACTCATCACAAAAATGTTACTTCTCCCTAAATTAATTTAGAAATGTAATCTCAAAAGTACCAAGAGGATACTTTTCAAATAACTTAAAAAAGGTGATTCTAAAACTCTAAAAAAGAAGAGCATTGGAAAGAGCCTAGGACTACCAGACGTTAAAACCGATGATAAATTCTCCATAATGAAAACAGTGTGTTATAGGCGCAAGATTAAGCAGAGTAAGCAATGCACAAAATAAATACTCAGAGACAGACATAAATTAAGGTGGCATCTGAAATGCCACCTGACAAGGCTGACAAGCTGGGCTTTTCAATAAATGATGATAGAAAAACTAGCCACATTAAGAAAGAAATAACGTTGATCCAAATCTTACATTCTATAAAATGAAAAATTTTATATGAGTCAAATAATTGAATGTCTTTTTTGAAAAATAAAGATACTAGAAGAAAACATAGCAAAATCTTTTATAACCTTGGAGTAAGGTCTATGACTCAAAATCTAAACTCTATTAAAGAAAAAACAGATAAATACATATGCTCACACCCATAAAAATAAAATCTTGCACTTGGTAAAACAAAAACATAAGCAGAGTCAGAATATAGGTGAATAACTGGGGAAAATAATTACAATTTATATTAGAAACATAGTGCTAATTTCCCTAATATACAGAAAGCTCCCAGAAAATGATAAGACTAAGATCCATAATTTAAAAGTAAAGGGAGAAAAAAGATGAATAAACTTTTTAGGGGAAAAATATACAAATGATATTTAAATGAAAAAATACTAAGCTTTATTCAAAATAATAAAAATACAAACTAAAACCATACTAAAACAGTACTTTCCCCTTATCATATTGGCAAAAAGCTCAATCATTTTACAGCACATTTTGATGATGATGCTGTGGAGAAATGGCATTTTCATTCAATACTCAGTAGGAGCAGAAACTGGCTGTGTGGAGGCAATGCGGCAGTAACTATCAAAATTGCAAATATATTTACCATTTGATTCAGCAACTCTGCTTCTGAGAATTTATCTTAATCATACAATCTGCATACATAGACATAATGTCAATGTTATTCACTACAACATTATTTACAATAGCAAAACATTTGTCTTATGTTATCAGTAGTCATCTTACAAAAAATATCATAAACCTGAAAAGTCATCAGTCAGGGTTGGTAAAGTATCTCATGTTACATTCTTACAATGGAATACTTACACTATTAAAAAAAAAAGGAGGGAGGGTGACAGAAAGCTACTGATATATAAGATACTTTTTTTTTAGAGCAAGACCTATAATGGTGAATATGGTGTACTCTTTCTAAGAAAAGGAGAAAAATAAAGAATAGATATTTTTATTTGCTTACATTGATGTACAGATATTCTGGAAGAAGATACAATAAACCATTGAAAGGATCATTAGGTTTAGATGGAGATGGGGTGGGAGAAACTTTTCTCTATATAACTGATCTTTTTAACTCCATGAGATATGGGGTTAACCTACGAGAAATTGGCAATATTTAACTATTTCTGACCTACAAAAATGTTGATTTTTAATAGTTACTATTACAGTAGTCCCCCACCTCCAGCTCACTTATCTGTGGCTTTGCTTTCTGTGATTTCAGTTACCTGTGGTCAACCTCAGTCCAAAAATATTAAATGGAAAATTCCAGAAATAAATAATTCATAAGTTTTAAATTGCTCCCCATTCTGAGTAGTTTGATGAAATCTCACACCATCCCACTCCAGCCCAGCTGGGATGTGAATCTTCTCTTTGTCCAGTTTATCTGTGCTGTAGATGTTCCCACCCATTAATCACATAAAAGCCATTTCAGTTATCAGATATGTTGTCCCAGTACTGCAGCTCTTATGTTCAAACAAACTTATTTTACTTAATAATGGCAACAGTAATGGTGCTGACACATTGTTATAATTGTCCTATTTTATCATTAGTTATTATTGTTAATCTCTTACTGTGCCTAATTCTTTAAAATTTTATTTAAGTTCTGGGATACATGGATATGCCAGTTTGTGACATAGGTAAATGTGTGCCATGGTGGTTTGCTGCACCTATCAACCTATCATCTAGGTATTAAGCCCCACATGCATTAGCTATTTATCCTGATGCTCTCGCTCCCTGCCACTCCCACCCCGACAGGGCCCAAGTGTGTGTTGTTCCCCTCCCTGTGTCCATGTGTTTTCATTGTTCAGCTCCCCTTTATAAGTGAGAACATGCAGTGTTTGGCTTTCTGTTCCTGTGTTAGTTATCCTCAGCAAACTTACTGTGCCTAATTTATAAATTAAACTTTATCATGGGTATGTATGTATAGGAAAAGAATAGAATATGTAGAGTCCAATACTATCTATGGTTTCAAGCATCTACTGGGTGTCCTGGAACATATGCCCCTTGGATAAAATGAGACTACTACATTATTACCATTTTATAGATTCTGAAGATATGAGAGTATTGGAGAACATGGGAGATGCTAGGTTTATTGAAATGTTGTAATCTATCAATTACATTAAGAAATCAAAATTTAGAAAAATGCTATTTGAGGAACTGATACCTTCCTTTGGTAATGGATACTATCCATTAACATTGGATAATGTTAATTCATTAGCTTTCTCTTTTCGCCTTGGCTAACTGGAATCTCAAAAACTTCTTATTTAATGATTGACACATTTTGTCTTGGTTTTTCTTTAATTTTTAAAGTTCCTATAGTATTATAAAGTTTACTTGTAAAAGGTGTGGTATAAAAATAATTGTAGTTGGTGTAACTGGTGATCTTCCCTATCTAAGAAAATGGAGGACCTAAATAGTAGTCAGATGTAATTTGATAAATTAAGCCTTGAGTTCAGACAGTAACATAAGAGAGAAGGACACTGAGTGTGTTATCAAAGAGTCAAGATATACACAAAATTTTGTTGTCATTTGGACCTTTGAAGATATATCCCTGGTTAGAGTAAGTGGAGGAAGACTCAGGAAATAAACTATTAAGGAGAACCCCACGGACGAAGTGAGGAATGTGCATTAAACACAGATAAAAATACAGATTAAACCTCAATTTCAGGTGGCTGGAAAGATATACGATCTCATCCAAGGGTTTTCAAACTTTTCTGTGCCATGAATGTTTTCTCAAAATGACATTTCAAGCAGGATTACATTGGTACCTCTCCCAGAAGCAGAGATAAACTCCAGTTCACTACAAGAGAAACTTAAGAAATACTTCCCTCTTACTCTAAGTTCGCGATAATTCACTTCTATTGGTCTGAAACAAGTGGCTCGCAAAGTCTTCTCTCCTAGTAAGTGTGATGTTCTGATTTCACCATTGGTTGGAACCCAGCGTCGGATCCCAATGGTCTCTAGGCAGAATCTGTCCTCTTGTTTGATGTCATCAGTAGTCATCTTGTCAAGGTGGAATGAGTCCCACCTTATCCTCCCAGTAGAGAGGATAAGAATTACCAGGTAATTTTTCTCTCTCCAGCTTTTCCTGAATGACAACAAAATGCAGAAGTGTGGCCAGGGAGAATAATGAAGAACAGGGAAATCGAGGGGAAAAAAGTAAGGATCAGCTAAAAAAAAAAAAAAAAAAAAATGTTTGAACATTGTAAGCAGAAGGTCACTTAAACCAAGGCAATTTTGGGAGAGGTTCTGAGCAACTTTTTCATAGAACAGACTCAGAACCCTAAGAGGTACAAGCATTGACCAAGAAGATAGGAAATCACTAAACTTAAATGTAGATGAAATACGGAGGTAAATGTTTTATTATACCACGAGCTCCAAAAGGAATAAAGATAGCCATTACTTAAAGGCCTTTCTACAAAAAATAAAATGAAGGAAAATTTTGGAGAGAAAGGGAAGAAATGAGATGCTGCCCAATTGGAACACACAAACGAGCAGATACCTGATCCAGGCAGAAGGCATAGAGTTGCTGTGAGCAACATTGAATTTACAGATCAGCAAGATGCTGCAGCTTCATCTATTTGTTCTTCTGGCATTTCATTCCCCAGCTCAGGAAGTCAACTTCCTGAGAGTTGAGAAAAAGAACATAGGTGGTCTTATTAAAGGACAGCTTGTTTCAACCACAATAAAAATAAATAAATAAATAAATAAATAAACGGATGCAAGTCAAATTTGAAATAATTAGCTCTTCTTTAAATTGATTTGAAGTTGTCCACCTTTTTCTTTACTGTCTATGTATTGAAAGCCATTTTTCTCCTAGGGAAACATCAAGGGACTTGGCCTTAGAAAGTAAGAGATTGATAAGTGCAAAACTCTGAAAAAAGATCAGAGGAAACTACCCAATGCGGTATGACAACTGTCCCTTAAATGAGAATTAATCCTATGGTAAATCAATCTATTGGGCTGGCTTACTCTTTAGAATTCCATGAGAAAAAAAAAAAAATCACAGTGGAAACCTAGTTTACTCCTTACTATTTTCAATGTATAATTAATGACAAGATCTATGGAAGTTTACAGAGATTCTTGATGGCTAGTAACAGAATAAATTGAACACATTCGTAATAGGAGTTTGCATTTGAAATATTACCTTGTGAATATCTGCAATATTAATATTGCATTTGTAATCACTGAAACACAGTGCACCTGGTTGTTTCAGAAAAAATGTAAGCCCAACTTCTAATTCGTAAAATGTAAGTGGGATTTCCTTGGTTTACCCTAATTTTTTTTTTTTTTAAAGAGAGAGAGAATTAAGGTAAAGTGTTTCCTTGGAGCAATAACAGAGAGAACATCACAAACTTTTATTTTGGTGTCTCAAGGTCCCATGTCCTGATTGCCCCATATTGCTAGAAGGAAACAGGAAGGCTTGAGAAGTCTCATGCTCATTTGAAAGAGAAAGTCATTAAGCACAAAGATACCCAAAGGCTTTGGACAACATCCGCTCTAGGATGCAGCTGATCCATTACGCAGAATTAGAGAGTCCACAGCTAGGCACTAAAAGCAAAGAAGTCAATTTCTGAGAGTAGTCCCATCTGTGGAATGATTCATTCCAGTTTAGTAATAAACTAGATGCTCTCAGCAGTGTTAGGAGTGAACTAATGTCCCTTTCCAGAACACCTGTCCTATCTTGCATTTTCTCACTGTCAGGGGCCATTACAGGTATTGTGAGGCTTGAAGTTTATACATTTTTAGGGGGCCTCTATAAAAAAACTAAATTATTATTAAAAAATTAGTTAGAAAAGTGAAGATTTCAAATGAGAAAACGAATTATAATAAATTACAAACCTTGAAAAGCTGACATAGACATCACAAAATCAATGTAAACAACACAATGTTTTATTAATTGTCTGATATACACTATACTTCTTCTTTTCCCACAATTTGTTTGGCATAAAACCTTTGAAGGGCACTTGTTCCTACTGACAATTTTCTAATATCTCTAAAAAGGTAATGGAAACAAAATCTAGTCTGAAACATGGCTGATGAAATTTGTGTTATAGGACTGATAGTTTTTTTAAAAAACTTCTGCCTTCACAACTTATTACTGGTAATGAGATGCAGTATGTTAAGATGCATAAAACATGACTTCACATGTCATGAAGCTGTACAGCTGTTAGGAGTACTTGTACAGGCTTTGCGCCCTACATACATAGAAAATGTGATAAATTTCACACAAATTCCATCAAAAAAGAAAAATATGATTATGCATTGGTAATTATATATGTGCATTTCTGAAAATATACTTACAGAACACAACTTCCATTTTGTCTAGGTATTAATAAGAATTGAATTTACCTCTTGAAATGTTACATATCTGAGAGTTGGAAGGCTTTCCCACAGGCCATTTGGCTCCATATATTTCAAACATTGTTTCTCTATTTAATTACCCATTTACTTCAATGCCAGCTGCAATAGGACATGTTTATATCATGTACAACATCTAGCTTTTCACCTTTTTTTACATAGTTTCAGGGAGTTAGCCTGGTGGGCAAGATTATTCCTAAAACCTGTTGTGTGCCCCACATGCACAGATCCCACAAAACACAGCAGAAATAGATTTCCAACTCAAGTTTCCTTAGTTGGAACCTCTTAACACCTGTAGCCACTCCATTACCTTCCCAACACTAGGGGAAGAGTGACAGAAAGTTGGGGAGTGAATAGAGGCCAAAGTCTTAATCAATAGCAGTCAAAATATTTTATTTTGTAAATCTTATGAAAATATACGAATATGCAATTGCATTACTAGAATCCCTCCCAGAGCCTTTAAAGGAGCTCATGTGTGCAGTGATGAGCCCTGAAGCTGAAGTTTCATTAGTTTCACTCTAAACCTACATTTTCGTGCTAGCACATCAGCACAGTTGGGCAATATTGGGTCTGCTCCTACCCTCCGTGCTCATGGCCATGAACTTGAGATGGGACCTCAGCACCTATTGTCCTGGAATTGCTTTGTCCTCTTCCTATTCCCAATCTCAGCCTCTTTCCCTTTTCCTATGCTAGTGTCATCTTCATTTTGTCTTCACACTTCCCACATCAGAACCTCAAACTGATTGCCAGTGGCCTCAATGAAAGGCGAAAACTCTTGACTCTCCGAAGAACAATTTCTTGCCTGACTTCCTTTCCCTTCTTTCTCCCATCCTCCCATCCTCCCTCCCTCCTTTCCTTCCTTCCTTCCCTTCTCTTTCTTCTTTTCCTTTTCTATCTTTCTCTCTCTTTCCTTTTCCTTCTTTTGAGACAGAGTCTCGCTCTGTCACCCAGGCTGGAGTGCAGTGATGTGATCTCAGCTCACCACAACCCCTGCCTCCTGGGTTCAAGTGATTCTCATGTCTCAGCCTCCTGAGTAGCTGGGAGTGCAGGCGAGTGCCACCATGCCCAGCTAATTTGTGTTTTTAGTAGAGATGGATGGGTTTTCACCATGTTGACCAGGCTGTTATTTATGTTAACTACCAAGTGTCAGTTGGCGGTGGAGGGCAACTGAGAGCTGTTTTCTCCAGTAGTCAGAATGTACCTGCATGTTTGCCAGTTGTGATAGCTGCATTCACAGGCTGGGCGCGGTAGCTCACAGCTGTAATCCTAGCATTTTGGGAGGATGAGGTGGGTGGATCACTTGAGGTCAGAAGTTCGAGACAAGCCTGGTCAACAAGGTGAAACCCCGTCTGTACTAAACATAAAAATTGGCTGGGTGTGGGTGGCGCATGCCTGTAATCCCAACTACTCAGGAGGATGAGGCAGGAGAATCTCCTGAATCCGGGAGGTGGAGGTTGCAGTGAGCTGAGATGGCGCCACTGTACTCCAGCCTGGAGGACAAGAGAGAAACTCTAGTATCGAAAAAAAAAAAAAAAAAAAGATAGCTGCATTCACATCTACTCTATCATTCAATCCTCACAACATTCCTATGAGATAGTAAAGTTATCAACATTTTTAAAGATGAGGCAATAAACTCAGGGGATAATTTGACCAAGATTACACAGTAAGCAGTGAAGGATTCAATTGCAGACATTGATTCCCAATAGCTCCGATTAAATCAGTATGTGCTGAGAGCAGGGAAATACAACTGATTGGCTGACCCAAGTCCTAATCATCCGACTTAGATTGAGTGTCCCTTCAATATCTATGCAGATCTCTCTAGTCACTACTATCAGATTTACCAAATCCTTCCTCCAGGCACAAAACATATCTATCTGGCTCATTAAGACAGAAAGTTATGCACAGGAGGAGACTTTGCTCTATACCCACTATTGGATTTTAAGCTTGTTTGAAATCTTGACTATATACCATCCAAAGCTCAGAAGGGGTTCAGAAATTACAGAGATGACATGGACAATTATGATTTTTTCCTCAGATGCTAACAGCTCTCGGACAGTCATAAAGCTGATTTGGGTTATTCAGAGAGCAGAAAAAGAACATACCTTTGAAAGCCTACAAATGTCTTTTCAGAAAATAAACCTGAGACTAAGTGGAAGGAAAGGAGAAACCCTAAAAGGAAATACAGATAAAATAAACTAAGAAGTAACATATCAGGCTATAAGCATGAACATGACAACAAAAATAACTAAAAAAAAGTTAATCAAAAGTTTGAAAATGAAAAAGAAATCTTATCTTTATCACTGTTAGTTTTCAGGTAAAAAGCATTTTGATTCTGCGTTTTCATTTCACTCTCATGCTGATTTCTTCATAGAGAAAACAGAACCAGAACACCCGTTTCCTACTACCATATATACAAAACTGTTACAGTAGGTAGCTAGTCAGGTAGGAGTGGGGCAGGAGAGGGTTCCCCACCAACTGCCCTACCCCCCATCCCACCACCAGAAATGTCAGAGGTGACCATCAGATGATGGTCCGGCAGTTATCACACTTTCTAAAATAACAATTGGTTGCAGCCAGTGCCAGAGGAGACAGTTTCCTGATGGGCCGGCAGTTGTCATACTAAAATGATAATTGGTCCAGCCAGTGCCAAGGAGAGGCAATTTCCCAATAGATAAAAACACTTGAGATTGGTAATCAGCAGCTGTCAATAAAATATTCAGGAATTGGGTGAGTGGGCACAAGCATGCACATTAAGAAGCAAAATGGCAGAGTATAACCTTCCAGGGGCATTCCACTGGAAATGGGAAGAATGCTTTAGGCAAGCATGCGTACAACTCCAGTAAAAACATTGCACATGCTTACCTCCAAAGTGTTAGCAGGTCACCGTGTGGGTGACCCACCCTAAGGGAAGAAACATGGGAAAAGGAATTCAAGACCCTGGAAATATGCCAACATATAAACCCCAAGTCAAAAGGTCAAAGGGCATAGTTGACCCTCACAGTTCCCACTTGGGTCTCTTCCAAGTGTACTTTTCTTTTTTTTCCTGCTCTAAAGCTTTTTAATAAACTTGTACTCCTGCTCTGAAACTTGCCTCGGTTGCTTTTTCTACCTTCTGACCCTAAGTAGAATTCTTTCTTCTGAGGAGGCAAGAATTGAGGTTGCTGCAGATCGGTCGGATTCACCGATCGTAACCTGGACATTTGCCACCGTTAACAAAACCTACCATAACCTACTTTGATCCTACTCTCCTTCCCTCTTGTTAAAATGGACAAGAGTAACTATCCTTTCTCCTATTTAAGGCCTCTTACTTTATTGAATACCATCACAATGTGCATGAAATTATACACAACCCATTAGCCTGTTTCCTGTATATTCATGCCCTCCCTCTCACTTGGATATTCCCATTAGCTTAACAATTTTTGTTTGTTATCAGAGTAGTACATGTACATAATATAAAGAGTCAAACAGTAAAACAAAACTTATTTTGAGAAAGCAGCTCCATGCTTTGTCACTTCCTGCTTCCTGGAGACAAACCCTGCCAACTCTGAACTCTTCACTCTGGAATTTACCTTCCTCTTTCCAAATTCCAAACTTGTTGATATGGCTATTTCTTGATTGTATATTTTTGTTTGTATATTTGCTTTAGTTTTCTATTTATCAAACATTAACTTATTCACAAACTCCCTGCCAGCACTCTATAAATACATGCAAAACTACTACATGGAAACTCAGATCTGCAGGAATAAGTAAAGAGCATTGAAATAGTAAATATGTGGATAAATGGAATTTTTTTTTTTCATTTTTCTTCTTATTTTTTAAAAAATATATTAACTATTTAAAATAACTACAACAGGATATTGTAGGGCTTATAATGTATTTAAAAATAAAGTGTATGACAACAGTGGTGCAAAGGGTGGGGAAGCAATAAATGAAATTAAACAGTTGTATATTTTTTATAGTTTACATGAAATGATGCAACATTAAGTAAACTAATCTTTTTCATTAAGGATACACATTGTAATGTCTAGAATAACCACTAAAAATGAAAAAAGGTATAGCTAAAAAGGAAACAGAAGAAATAAATTAGGATATTGAAAACTTTTTTAAAAAACACGTAAGAGAGGAGACGAACAAAAGAATGAAAAACAGATGGGACATATAAAAAAGAAATACTAAGATAGTAGATGCAAATTCAGACTTATCAGTTATTACACAATAACATTTACATAACGTATTTATAGTTTACACACACCAATCAAAAGGCAAGCTTCTTAGACTGGATAAAAAGCTAAGACCAACATATGTGTTTTCCACAAAAGACTCACTGTAAATATAAAAACATCAAGTTGATAGTGAAAGGTGAAAGTGTGGAAAAATGTGTACCATCAGAATGTAAGCCTAAAAAAGGTAGTGTATATTAATATTGCTAAAGTAGACTTCAAGACAAAGAGTGTCATCAGGGATACAGAAGAGTATTATTTCATGATAACAGATCAATTCATTAGGAAAACATAAAAATCCCAAAAGCATGTGTATCTAATAAAAAGAGCTTGAAATATAAGAAATAAAATGGGCAGGACTGAAAGGAGAAATAAACAATTCAACAACTATAGTTGGTTAGATCAACATCCCTCCCTCAGTAACTGATAGAAAACAGCACACAAAAATTAGTAAAGTATACATTTGAATAGCATTACCAATTAATTGGACCTAATAGATATTTGTGGATTGCTACAGAAAACAACTGACAGTTACATTCTTTCAATGCATTTGAAACATTTACCAAGAGAAACTACATGCTGAGTACTAAAACAAGCATCAGTAAATATCAATGGCTAGAGTATATCCTCGGGCCACCAGAGAATTAAGATAAAAATTAAAAATGAGCTATATAGAAAAATTCCAGCTATTTGGAAATCAAGCTAAAACACTTCCAAATAACTCCATGATAACAGAAAAATATCACGAGGAAGTTAGAAAATGGTTGAAATGGAACAATAATGAAAACACAATAAAAATAATTTGTAAGATGCTATTATAAGATTTTCTTAGAGGAAAGTTATGGCTTTAAATGCTATGTCAGGAAGGAATAAAGGTGTAAAATCCATGATCTAAGCTTCTAACTTAAAAAGCTAGGAAAAAAATGAAAAAATTAAACAGCATAATGAAAAAGAGGGAAATAATTAGACAAGTTGGAAATCAGTAAAATAGGTAATAAACAACAGGAAAAAAATCAAGAGATAACAAAATTGACCTGTGAAAAGATTAAAGCTGATAAACGTTTACCAAGAGCAATCAAGAAAGGGGAAAAAAGTACCAAAATTAGAAACGAAGAAGCGCTATTACTTCATGTCCTACAAACATTAAAGGTTAACAAAAAGGGAATATAATAAACAAACAACTTTATGCCAATAAGTCTGACAACATACATAAAATGGTTATGATAGGAAATAGTAGAAGACCCAGCTATGGCCTAGAAATTGAAATTATCAAAGATTTGAAACTATAATAAAAATGTTGAGGATACAGGAAAGATGAACAATATGCATGAAGAGAAGAAGAAATTTTAGTAGAGGCATTGGAACACTGAAAGAATCAAATGGAAATTCTGGAAATAAACTCATTAGGTGAGCTTAACAGCAAACTGGACTCGATTTAGGAAATAATGTGTGAACTTGAAAATAGGTCAATAGATAATACCCAAATTGAAAAACAAACCAGTTAAAGAATAAAAAAAAGAAAACCAAAACAAAACAGAGCATCTGAGATATGTGAGGCAATATCAAATGATTTAATATATGCATAATTGGAGTCATAGATGGAGAGGAAAGAGAGCATGAGGAAGAAAAAATATTTAAAAATTTTTTTTGAAAACTGATGAAAGACACCAAACTATATATTCAAAAAGCTCAAGAAATCCTAAGGAGGATCAATCCAGAGAAAATCGTACCTGCAGTAAAACTGCTGAAAACCAAAGATAAAGAACAAATTTTAAAAGCATACGAAGCAGGGGAAAAAACCACATATTACACACAGTGGAACAATACAAACCACCATAAAACAAAACAAAACAAAACACGAAAAAAAACCCAGAGACCAGGACCCAATGAAATAACATCTTTAAAGTCTTGTGGGGGGCAGGGTGGGAAACACTTATCAACTTAGCATTCAATATCCAGTGAAATGGTCATTTAAAAATGGATTCTTTCTGATCATTTTAGAAAGAAAAAATAAATTTTAAAAGATGAAGGAGAAATAAAAAAATTTGAGACACACAAAAGCTTCAGTAGAAGAAATGCTAATAGAAATTCTTCAGGCTAAATGGAAATTATGCTAGAAGGAAATAAAGATCTGAAAGAAGGAACAAAGAGCCCTGAAAGGGTAAATATTTGGGTAAATGTAATTGACATTTTTTGTGAGGGGAAAAAAAAAAAAAAAGGGCCAGGTGCGGTGGCTCATGCCTGTAATCCCAGCACTTTGGGAGGCCGAGGTGGGTAGATCACGAGGTCAGGAGATTGAGACCATCCTGGTTAATATGGTGAAACCCCGTCTCTACTGAAAATACAAAAAATTGGCCGGGCGTGGTGGCGGGCACCTGTAGTCCCAGCTACTTGGGAGGCTGAGGCAGGAGAATGGCGTGAACCCGGGAGGTGGAGCTTGCAGTGAGCCAAGATGGTGCCACTGCACTCCAGCCTGGGTGACAGAGCGAGACTTCATCTCAAAAACAACAACAACAACAAAACTCTGTATGTATAAATATATGTTTTAAATGTACTTTAAAAACTCTTGCCTATTTTAAATTAAAAAAATGTATCTTGTGTTTTATATCATGTGTAGAAGTAAAATATAAGCAGATAAAAGCACAAAACGTTGAACAGAATTAGACTGCTGTATGTGAAGTGTCGTATTAGTTGAAATAGACTGTGCTAAAGGTACTTATTGTAATCTTTAGGGTAACTTGAAAACAGATAAAAGGAATTGTAGCAAAAGTTTGAACACGCAAGATAAAACAGAACATTAAAGTGCAATTCATTCAGTATAAAGCAGGAGAGGAGAAAGAGGGGAATAAAAAATGGATGGAATAAATACTAGATATCAAGATGGAAGAGTTAAACCCAAACTTAAAAATAATCACATTAACTGAAATGGAGTAAACACTCCAAGTGCAGAGATTTTCACACTGGATAAAAAGCAAGATCCAACTATATGCTATTTACATGAAACACACTTTTAAAGAGAGAAGTAAACTGAAGGTAAAAGAATGGGGAAAGATAACTTTTAAAACAGTATAAAAAGCTGATGTGACAACAGTAATCATTAAAGTAACTCTAAAACGAAGAGGGTCTCACTATTGATAAAGATCTTTTGTGAAAATTAAAAAAAATCAACGAATCAAGAAGACATAACAACCTTAAATATGTGTGCCCTTAATAACAGAATTTCAAAATACGCAAATAAAAAATTAACAGAACTAAAGGGAGAAGCAAACCAACCCATGGATAAAGTTAGAGATTTTAACACCATTGTTAGGTAATTGCTGGAAAAAAGGAAACAAAAATGAGTAAACATATAGATTTAAATAGTACTATGAATCAGCTCTACCTAATCGTCATTTACAACACACAACACTTAACTGCAGAAAACACATTCTTTTCAAATGCATATAAAACCTTCACATAGAGCATATTGTGCCATAAAACAAGTATCAACAAATGTCAACTGATTGAAATTATACAGAGCATATTATCTGACCACCACAGATTTAAGTAAGAGATCAATAAAACTATGATACCTAGGAAAATTCTCCCAAATATAGAAGGCAAATCCATGAGCCACAAAATAAATCCCAAGGCATATTAGAAAATATTTTGAACTTGTGATAATGAACATACATACAACAAAATATTATATAATGTAATTAAGGCAGCAGATAGAGAAAAATTAAAAACTTTACATGCTCATAAGAAAAGAACTATATAAAAATCAATGATTTAAGTCTTCACCTTAAGAAGCTAGGAAACAAAGGGTAAGTAATAAAGCTAAACAAGGACACATTGATGAAACAGAAAATGGACACCAACAGAGAAAATGAACAAAGTCTGTTTTTTATAAATATCTAGCAAGATTGATCATTATTAATTAATAACTGTTTCTCTAATTGTCAGCAAGGTGAATTACAGTAAAGGACATGTCTTTTTTTGTATTTTTCTTTTGGCATCACTGTATCTTATACCAAATAAGGGCTCAATTGTATAATTATTACTAAAAGGAAACACTTGTCCATTCAGCCTAAAACCTTAAATCCCAAGAGGAATGGATTTGATCAAGACTTTGATGTGCTAAGTTCTTTTATGCTTGAATGTTAACAGTTCTCCCTCCTCCTCCTCCTCCTCCTCCTCCTCCCTCTCTCTCTCTCTCTCACACACACACACACACACACACACAAACACACGGAAAGTGTCTTTTTTCTTTTTAACTTTTTTAGACAGGGTCTCAATCTGTCACCCAGGCTGGAGTGCAGTAGTGTGATCTTGGCTCACTGCAGCCTTAACCTCCTGGGCTCAATCGATCCTCCCCCTCAGCTTCCCGAGTAGCTGGGACTACAGGCCTGTACCATCATGCCCCCAAATACAAAATTTTTGCAGTGTTTGTAGAGATGGGGTTTTTGAACTCCCAGGGTCAAGCGATCTGCCTGTCTCAGCCTCCCAAAGTGCTGGATTGTAGGCATGAGCCACCACACCCGGCCGGAAACTACTATCAGAGAATACTATAAACACCTCTACGCAAATAAATTAGAAAATCTAGAAGAAATGGATAAATTCCTCGACACAAACAGCCTCCCAAGACTAAACCAGGAAGAAGTTGAATCTCTTAATAGACCAATAACAGGCTCTGAAATTGAGACAATAATTAATAGCCTACCAACCAAAAAAAGTCCGGGACCAGACAGATTCACAGCTGAATTCTACCAGAGGTACAAGGAAGAGCTGGTACCATTCTTTCTGAAACTATTCCCATCAATAGAAAAAGAGGGAATCCTCCCTAACTCATTTTATGAGGCCAGCATCATCCTGACACCAAAGCCTGGCAGAGACACAACAAAAAAAGAGAATTTTAGACCAATATCCCTGATGAACATCGATGCAAAAATCCTCAATAAAATACTGGCAAACCGAATCCAGCAGCACATCAAAAAGCTTATCCACCATGATCAAGTGGGCTTCATCCCTGGGATGCAAGGCTGCTTCAACATAAGAAAATCAATAAACGTAATCCAGCATATAAACAGAACCAAAGACAAAAACCACATGATTATCTCAATAGATGCAGAAAAGGCCTCTGACAAAATTCAACAGTGCTTCATGCTAAAAATTCTCAATAAGTTAGGTATCGATGGGACATATCTCAAAATAATAAGAGCTATTTATGACAAACCCACAGCCAATATCATAATGAATGGGCAAAAACTGGAAGCATTCCCTTTGAAAACTGGCACAAGACAGGGATGCCCTCTCTCACCACTCCTATTCGACATAGTGTTGGAAGTTCTGGCCAGGGCAATCAGGCAGGAGACAGAAATAAAGGGCATTCAATTAGGAAAAGAAGTCAAATTGTCCATTTGCATATGACATGATTGTATATTTAGAAAACCCCATCATCTCAGCCCCAAATCTCCTTAAGCTGATAAGCAAGTTCAGCAAAGTCTCAGGATACATAATCAACGTGCAGAAATCACAAGCATTCTTATACACCAATAACAGACAAACAGAGAGCCAAATCATGAGTGAACTCCCATTCACAATTGCTTCAAAGAGAATAAAATACCTAGGAATCCAACTTACAAGGGATGTGAAGGACCTCTTCAAGGAGAACTACAAACCACTGCTCAACGAAATAAAAGAGGACACAAACAAATGGAGAACATTCCATGCTCATGAATAGGAAGAATCAATATCGTGAAAATGGCCATACTGCCCAAGGTAATTTACAGATTCAATGCCATCCCCATCAAGCTACCAATGACTTTCTTCACAGAATTGGAAAAAACTACTTTCAAGTTTATATGGAACCAAGAAAGAGCCTGCATTGCCAAGACAATCCTAAGCCAAAAGAACAAAGCTGGAGGCATCATGCTACCTGACTTCAAACTATACTACAAGGCTACAGTAACCAAAACAGCATGGTACTGGTACCAAAACAGAGATATAGATCAATGGAACAGAACAGAGCCCTCAGAAATAATACCACACATCTACAACCATCTGATCTTTGAATCACCATAGGAACAGAATGCACCATAGGAACAGTAAGTTCAACAGCCTCCAAATGAAATTTTTTTTTCCAAAAATATTCCCATTCTTGTGGTTACTGTATCAGGGAACAGTACTACCCTCCACCCAGTTAGCCAAATGCAAAACCTGGAACCTGGAAGCCACTCTTAACTCCTCTTTCTCCCTTCTACCTACGCAATTTATTTTCAAGTTGTTTCAGTGTTTCCTCTCAAATCTCCCCTTAATGGAAAAAGCCCCCTCCAAACCATGTAAAGATTGATAGATTGTTGATCAGCATGACATACCCCCATTTGAAACACTTCAGTCCTCCCAGGTTAAGTCAGTTTCCTTTAATAAGGCCTATAATAAACTGTAACCCTGTCTTACTGGTTTATGTTAGTCCTTTCTTCCCTTTACACAGTAGATATAGCCATGTTCATTTTCATTTCTATAAATGTTCTATATGAACCTTGGTCAGCCTCTAAGACTTCAAATAATGGGCTGGATGACACCCTCACTAAGCTGCTTAATTTCCACTGAATCTCAATTTAGACATCGCTTACTCAGAAAAGCCATCTGGGACTTCCACCCTCACCCCTAGTCTAGGGGCTCCTCTTGTATTCCTATCACAATTATCACATGCTATTATATGACTGCATTTTCTTCAAGAAAATAAACTTCATGAACACACAGACTATTTCCACTTTATCACTGCAAACAGCTCCACGCAGTGCCAGGTACTCCATTTAATTAACTGCTAATATAAATTAAACTGAATTGTCTTTTTCTTCATCTCTCTATTCTTGTCCTCATAATCTGGAAACATTTCTCAACCTTGTCTTCTACTGATTCAAATGTCTGCTTTATCATTTCTGGTGCTGATCAAATTTAATGCATCTAACTTTAGTACCTTTTTTCAACTGCATGCCATTCTCATTT
This sequence comes from Gorilla gorilla gorilla, assembly GCF_029281585.2. Lineage (NCBI taxonomy): Eukaryota > Metazoa > Chordata > Mammalia > Primates > Hominidae > Gorilla > Gorilla gorilla. The sequence continues at coordinate 41,107,720 of NC_073235.2, read as the reverse complement.
TTCATCTTTGACTATTATAATGACCATCACAATTTTTTTAGGACTTTATAAAACACACATTCTAAAAACCTCTCCTTATGGCAATATATCTATTTTAAGCAGAATAGCAGAGTTCTCAGTGTTTTTTTTTTTTTTTTTTTCTGTAATTGTTATTTACAAATCCCACCTTTTTTTCTCTTTGCTTGTTATCGATTAAGGCCTGGTTTAAATCTGAGCAAATGGGTAGGATACCATAGAAATTGTTCAGGTGTTATGTCACAGACTGGCACAAGACTACACCTGCATCCTTTACAAAAGGAACGAGGGGGTGGGGGAAGAGCCAGGGAGAGGTGGAAAGGAAGCACAACAGGACAACGGGAATGACAAACCTTTTGTTTGCCAGTGTACACTGCAGATGCATGCAGACCTCTCTGGTACTCCCCAGCACCCCCCCAAAAGCAGCAACATATTATGTGAAAGATTTCTACCAATGTGTCTTCTATTTAAAAACAGTGATCAAAGCAAGTACCACTCTTGGCCTTCTCATAGGAACAAATGATTCTGAGGTGGTATACGGAGACATCACATCCCAGTGTTCTCAAAGTATTAAGGGGACTGGCTGCAGCAGAGGAGGAAGCAAAAGGTTACACAGAGTTCATTAGTAACATTTAGAATATTATTAACCACTTATCTTACTTTACTATACTTGCATAGATGATGTTCTAAATTTTTCAACCCTCTTTCATTCTATTAGGGAAAATTCAGTGCATGTATGTGTGTCTGAGGTACATGGAAGGTTTTTCACTGTGCCTTTCTACTACTATATTGGCCATAATTTTAAAGCACTAATTGCATTACTGTTACTAAACTGATTCAGGAATATCCTGCCCCAATTTGCTTTTTGATAGCATCAAATGATTAAATTGTCTGGGATAACTGAAATTAAGACAGGATAGAAATGACAGGGAAAAGGTGATCTCTGTTACATTAATGGTACATAGCATTAGAATAAGTCATCCGGTATTGATGGTTCATACATATTAAAATAAATTCATATTAATATTTCACAGTTAAGAATGTCTTCAATTGGTTCCAAAAAATAAGAGCTTCCCTATGTAGAAAAGACAATTACTATGCATGATTTATCATATCAAATACATGGCTCTTTTGCAAAGCATCATACCAACCTGAAAAAGAAGAGTATGTATTCTTCAAATAAACACAAGATAAGCCAATTAATCTTGAATAAGTAGTAACAACTTTATTTTAACTCAATGTGTTGAAATGCAAAAAATATTTTCAGCAACAAGATACATGTATTATGTATCTTATCATTAACATCAGCTAATTAAAAACGAGGCTGAAAAGTTCAATATAAGTTTTTATACATTTGAATCTTGAAAATCAATTTCCCCAAGAACTAATTTTTAAATAATTTTTGCAGAATTTCATTTTCAAAAATGAGACTCACGTAAGTTACATCTTCATTTTTTAAAACTGAATGCAAAATTTACTGGGTTACAGTATACAATGATAAACTCTGACAACAAAAAAATTTAAATATAAGAATTTCTTTTCAAACATAAAGTTCACATACTGCAAACAGAAGACACTGTGTGATTTCATTCCTAGTAAGGAGTTAGTCTTGCATATGGTAGGCACTCAATATTTGTTCAACTGGACCTAAAATTTACATCATTCCATGAACACTTAAATAAAGTAGAGCTCATTAATTTGTATAAAAAAGGTTTGTAAAATACACTTTGTGTGCGGAAAGTGCTGTCTTTATAATCTGAGAACACTAAAACAAACCCACTAACCCACCCACCTTCTTTTGTAGGAATAAATTGAATATTTTTATTTTATCCATCAAAGAGCATGCATGTCCAAGTCAGAATAATTCACCTCTTCAAGTATACTTGGCTCTAAGCCAAGTATACTTAAGTATGTTGAGCTGGATTTTCACAATCCCTGTTCTATTTTAGTAACACTGGGTCATATCTATGACCCACATTTTATAAAGAATTCTGATTAAGATTTTAAATTTATGAACAAAATTTAAATGGGTATATTATTAATTCTAATTTTGGCCATCTAAGCTCTTATTTAGATCCAGTTTAAAAATAAACGAATAATGTTCATGACAACTTTTTGAGATTTTTGTTAATATTTTAAAACAATTTTATTATAATTGATGTCCTAAAAAGGCACTGTTTTCACATTTCATCATGCAGTAAATTGATCACATTTTTGAAAATTATCATTTCCTCTGTTAATCAATTGTCCTCCAAAGTAAAGCATATTTAAATGAAATATTTCTGCTAACCTGAACTTTCAACATTTAACTGATTTCTATTTCCAGAAATTCACTCTTTGTAACATACCACACACAAGCCCCAAGCAAATACAGGTATGTACACACACACAGACACACACGCACATACACACACACACACACACATGATCACATATTTCATGCAAGGTTCTCCAATTACCAATTCAAGACAATGACACATGACTATTCAAGGAGGTAACATTGGCAAGCCATATTATGGCACCTTCATTATTTGTGCTCCAAATATCAACACACATTAAAATTAAAAAAGAAAAGGCACAAATATAGTATTTCTAAGTGTTGGTCTAAACAACAGTTACCCAATGATTATTCTTATAGTATGCAACATTTGAAACCATTCACTACCTTCTCAGAAAAAGCCTTGCTTAGGTGACAAAGGGAAACAGGAACAGGCTAATAGCTCAAAAGGCGGGACAGAATATCTATACCTATTTTGAAAGTAATGTATGCAGTTTAAAAATGAGGAGGAGGAGGCTATTAGAGCACTCATGTCAGAATACATTAAGTGTTTTTATCATTGCCTCAAGAACCCACAATACCAAAAATATACATAATAAATAAAAAAATAAATCAACTACCATATGATTCTGTTAGTATAATGGTAGGCATTATATTATCTGAAAAGTGGACATTTCTACAAACATGGATATTCTTACAGCACAGTGTTTGACATTTTTGGTACAAAATGTGCTACCAAACTAAAAAAAAATCTTTATAATAAAATCCTTAAGATTTGCAATAAACTCTCGAGTAAGTAAGAAGAAGCTGAAATGTTCATTATATGGTATTTTTACTGAAGTCACTGTGGTTAGAAATATAGATTCAAGTGGTGAATTAAATCACAATGTGCCGGTGTGGTGCGCATTGGATATAAATGGATACATCAGTACTTTTCTGATATATGACAACATAATTCTATAGCCTGAGGGAATTTTTGTTTTCTTATAAGACCCTCATAAAATCTTAAACTGGAAATGTATACGTATGTATGTATGTACGTGTATTTTTAAAATTGTATATTGCAAACTTGAGGCTCAATCTTACAATGGATTTAAGGAAGTGAATTTCTACTCCCAATAATACTCTTACACAGGATGAAGGATGAAGTCCATCACCAGGTAAGAATCTTTCTTCTATCCTAAGAGATTCTTCCAATTTCAAATTTAAGTTACCACGACAAAGAATGAAACTACATAGAAAGTAATGAAGACAGGTGAAAATACGATCTTTTTAAACTCTAGGTTGTTGTGGATAACAAATGCTTAGTTGAGTTTTTTCAATGTAAATATGAATCCAAATGAATCTGGACATATTCGAATTGCTTCAGTTAACACCTAACAAAGAGATAGCAAAAATAAGGTCTATTTGAAAACACCTCAAGCTTCATTTTTTCTTTTGTCCTGAATTCAAACATTAAATAAACAAATTATACAAATTTTAATCTGAAGAATAGTTATGTTTGCAAACATAGGTATATGCATTTTTTTCCAGTGACACACTTTTTCCCTTGTGGTCAAATATAAATCTTGCCCTTAAGAAGCACATTGTCACCACCACAGTAAGTCAGATGTGGTACCCCAACACTGACTGCTTCTGCTTCTCCAGGACAATGCACCAGAACAAACCTCCCTTAAGAACACAACTATCAAACACTGAACGTGTATATGCATTTAAAGCTAAAATTCATTTATAATAAAGAACTGGCCCATGAAAAGCAGTTTATAAATAGTTTATCCTGTTCACATTATGCAGAATTTCAGTATCATCCACAATGTTAGTACAGTAACTGAAACACAATGAAGAAAAACGGGGAGTGAGGGGAGGTTCCTAGTGTGACCTGACATAGTCTAAGGGTTCTCTCCTTTTGTATGCATCTCCCAAAGGCAAGTATCAGTTCATTGTTTGAAGGAGAGTAGACTATCCAGGATTCATTTATTGTTCAGGTGTCTTTTCCAAAGTGTGAGAAAATAGGAGTCAATCCAATAATGAATATCTGTAATCCAAACCAATTTAACTACAATCAAGGATGTCTTTCTCATCTATTATCACAAACATCCCAGTTGCCTCCATCTAAAAATTTCTTTGAAAAGTTAAGACACAATTAATTATACCTTATTAATTCCCTCAAAAGCAAAAAAATATATGTACCATTCAGCATACAAAAGTTACACAGTAAAAGTGCATATATATCTTTCTTAATTGGCCCACTCATTAAATTAGCATTTGGTCATCCTTACTTTTAACATGTACAGAATTCTTCATATAAATGTAGGTCAGTATAAATTAAAAAAAAAATTACTTCCACACAATACATGCTTTCTTCATGAAATCTTAACCTCAATCAGTTCTCAATAATTGTAAACTTAGAATAAACCCACAGTTTGTCGGACAGTTAACATACAAGACAAATATCACAAATGTCACTAAAAATCTGGGCCAACTCATTGCATATTTGCCCCCTGAAATGAAAAATAAATTAGAATTGAAGCAGTGTATTGCCATAACTTACCTTGAAGGTAAGAGGGTTCTCCCATATTTATAGAACTTAGATTGGAGACATTACTGGTAATCTCCAATACAAGTGCTTTTAAAGAGAACTTAAACTTTGAGATAGCATAGGACAAACCCTATAAAATTCATTTTTCTTTTTGCAAAATAATGGAAGATCCTTTTGAAACTTAATATCTTCAGTTATCAATATTACTGCATTATGGAGCTAGTGCAATCCTGCATAGCCTTGGTCAAAATGACAAGGCACAATAAAAAAAAATTAAAGTATTATATGAACAAGAGAAGTCATTGAAGATAATTTAAGGCCTTGAAGTGAATTAATCAGTCTAATTTAAAGCTGAAGAATAAACCATAAATTATCCACCTGAAATGCAAGCAATATGCTTTTTCAGCTTCTGTTCTGTGGACAAAATAACAGAAACAACTCTTGCTTATGGTTTGTGTATTAGAATCCTTCTGGACCTGGAGGAGTGAAAGTCAATTCCATTTTTCAACTGTTCATGGAAGATTTCAGGACTGTTTTAGCCGTTTGCGTGGAATGCCAAACTGTGGACACTGTGCAGATGCTAGTGCTCGAAAGGCTTCTGCTACTAAATGAGGGTGAGACTGAATCATGGACTTCCACCCTGATGTTTCCATTATGTCGGTTGCTTGGCTGAAAAATAGAATTAAAAGATATTTACTAAAGAATACTTTTCAAAATGCACTGTTACACTGTCAATTTCTTAAAAACTTGCAAATTTCAAAATATTTGAACACTTTTTACCTATGTATTCAAATCATTCGCTTTTATTAGAATACCATCTTTATCTTACTGGTATCTTCTGTGGCAACTGAAACTATTAAATTTTTCTGGAAGTTCTGCTCCCTTAAAGTATGTGACATGGGTCTTCATAGTTCAACTCTCATTGTTACAATTTCTGTACCAGCTCTTTCAAGAGTCCCTTTCTCTTCTTTTACATGCCTCTTATAAGGCAGATTTTCTCTTGAGTTACAAATATTGGACTCTACTCTCCTCCCTTAACATGCATTACTAATTCTATCTCATCCACTCTTCACAATTTTAACTATGAAATTCAATGATGTTAACTACCGATTTGCTAAATTCTAGGGTTCCACACAAGGTTCATTCGCAGCCACTTGGTTTTTTCACTTGGATGTGCCTCAAGACCCATAAATTCAGGATTGTCAGATGAGAGCTCATCATCCCTCTCCCCAACCCCAGATTCTTCCTCCTACCTTTCCAGTCACCTAAAGCTTCCACCATCATCCAGTGAGGCAAGCTGGAAATCTGGCAGTCACCCTAGACTCTCCTCTCCAATCATTAAAACCTTATTTTAAGGTTTGAAAGGCTTCAAAGATGTCCTGAATCCCAGTTTAAGGCCCACATCATCTCACGTTTGGATTATGACAACAGACTCCTAAGTGGTCTTCTAGTCTCCTGCTCCTCTTGAACCAAGCTTCCATAATGTTCCCTTGGTAACACAAATATGACTATATGAGGCCCTCTTCATTGTTCCCCACTGCCCATATCCAAGTTCTTTAGAAAGAGAAATACAGCATCATATTATGTTTGGTTTCTTACTCTACCCCCCACTTCCTACCTCCCACTTCCATGATCTGGCATTTTATACTCTGATATTGAACTGCTTATTGTACCCTATGTACACTATGCTCTCACCAAACAATAACAGTAAATAAATGCTCAAGCAACAAATCTAGTTACCCTTCCTTGCCTCAATTCTCTACTTTATGCCATCTACCATCCAAATAATATCCAAATATTAGATTCTCCCTTCAAAATATTTCTTACTTTCTTTTCTCTCTAGCCCCACTGTCACCAATCAAGTCTAATTTCCACCGTTCATCTCTTGCCTGAACTACTCCAGTAACTTTCCAACTGGTCTACCTGTATTCAACCTTGTTTCTCAACTACTACTGCCACCGCAACCTCCCCACAATTCGTTCTCCACCCTGCATGCAGAGATTGCTAAAAATGCAAAACTGATCTGTCCCACTCTGGGTGAAAACCCTTTACTGGACACCTACTACTCTGAATATCTAAAAATTCTAATGTTATTTTACATGGCCTTTCAGGGTCTGATTTCTGCCTACTTTCTCCAGCTTCTTCTCATTACCTACCTCCCTGCCCGCAACACACACACACACACACACACACACACTATACTGCTCTCATTGTTAAAACTTTGCGCATCTCATTTCCTTTTTCTGGGGTGTACTTTTCTTCCTCTCTTCCCTCTTCTTCACCAAGGTAACCTCTACAATATTTCTGGCATTTAGTTTTGTGCTCTGATTCCTAGATTAGGTTAAGTCTCTGCTATATGCTCCTATGGGTATGCTACATATTCCCTATCATCACGCTTTACTGCAATTACCTGTTTAATCTGCTGCTAGACCATAAACTCCATGAAGGCAGGGAAAATATATGTCATGCTCACCACTGTATTCTCTATACTGTGCACTGTGACTTGGGAATTTACTGGATAATAAAGGATAAGTATCTGTCAAATGAATGATCAACTACTACTTTACGCTTCTATACTTTGGTTCATGCTGTTCCTTCTGTCTGCAATGCTTGCTACTTCCTTCTTACTTCTGCTAACTCCTATTTGTGTTTTAAGACTCAGCTATATCCAGGAAGCCATTTCTAAATTTCCAGGGTTAGTCAAGTGCTTGTACATATTCTCTTCTATTGTATTACTTACCATATTATAATGAAATGATATATTTATATATCTATCTCTATTAGATAACTTTCCCAAGACCAAGAATTTTCCCTTGAAATTTTTTTTTATATGCAGCACCCTAGCATTGTACTTGAAACAAAGAAGATGCTAGAGTAATGTCTGCTGAACTAAATAGTAGCTGATACCAACAAAACAATTTTTTAAGTTGGCAAACATCAAATTATTAGATTGATGCAAAAGTAATTGTGGTTTTTGCCATTAAAAGTAATGCCAAAATCTGCAATTACTTTTGCATCAGCCTAATACCAGTGTGTCATTGTGTTCAAAATTTCAATTAGTTGTTTAGAATCACATAGATACCAATTACACCTTTTTCATTTATTAATAAATATCTATTGATGAATATGAATATAGCTTCTCCAAGGGGGTACAAAACAAGCTATTTTTTTTTGACACTGAAAAAGTTATAAAATGTGAAGTATTTCCTTAGAGTAAAACTAGAGCTCGAAAATGGCTAAGTACAAAGGATCATAAATTGCCATTTGATGCTAATATAGTATACTTTAAACTCAAAACAATTTTTCTCTAGGATCAAACACCATAATGATATCATATTAGCATACACTGACCAACGTATTATACAAGACAACCAATAATTTTAAAGTAGTCACTACTTTTTACTTTCAGAAAACAGAATCTACAAACTAATAAGATGAACTCAGTTAAACAACTTAACATATATCAAAACAGATTAAAGCAATGGGAAATAATTAAGTCAACAAACTAATTCATTTCCTTCTTTAAAAATTTTTGGCCGGGCATGGTGGCTCACTTCTGTAATCCCAGCACTTTGGGAGGCCAAGACAGGCGGATCATGAGGTCAGGAGATCGAGACCATCCTGGCTACCACGGTGAAAACCCGTCTCTGCTAAAAATACAAAAAAATGAGCCGGGTGTGGTGGCGGGCTCCTGTAGTTCCAGCTACTTGGGAGGCTGAGGCAGGAGAATGGCGTGAACCCAGGAGGCGGAGCTCACAGTAAGCCGAGATCACACCACTGCACTCCAGCCAGGGCGACAGTGCGAGACTCTGTCTCAAAAAAAAAAAAAAATAAAATTCCCACTTTCTTATATCAACTTTTGATAATTTGAGGAAAGGAAATTTAAGGGTTTATAGGCAAAACTAATCAAAAGCAGATGCAAACACTTCAACCTATTGACTTCTTTCCCCATTGCGATTTCAAATAATAACAAGGAATATAGAAGTCATGAAAAGTAAGAGAAGGGAAAAAAGTAGAATAGTATGTTCATATTCACAAGATCCAGTCTTAGAAAGATATAGCAACTATCCAACCCCTTATAGGTTCACTAGGGAAAAGGGAATATCAAACTGCTACCATTTTTGGACTATTAGGAAGCTAGCCTAATATAGCATATTACTCAAGGTACCTGGCTAACCTAAGAAGCAGTGAGTCAGCCTTCAAATGCAAAGGCTTTCTCAGCAAATCTGGAGGGTAACATTCCTCATAGGAGTAAATGAATTATTTCCCACACTTTTTGGAATGCTTTCTGAAGGGGCATGGACTAGATCTCTAGCAATACCTGGACTCTGCTATATACTACATGGCATTATGCACTTAAGATATTACAGCATCCATCCGAGGTTGCATTAGAAGCTGACCTACAAGGGAGCATAGCCTCAGGAATCCACTAAGTAGTCTTTGTTTGTTTTTAATAACTGGCAGTTTGCTTCATGTAACATTTGGATTCATACTTATTGTAGATGAACAAAAGGCTATGCAAACACTTAATTTCACTTATGTAGAGCAACTTTGAGTCAGAAACGGATGTCATCTTACTTGCTGTTCCAGTTTTTCCCATCTTTACACCCAAGTTGTCGAAGTACACTGCACCTGCATTGAAGATTTAAACATACTTAAAAAAAAGTCCAGTGAAAAAATATTGAAGGTGTCATGCCCACTGGAATACAAGCATAGCTTACCTATTAATAAAGTCTATGGCTTGTGCTTTCAACTGTTCTGCACTGTGCAAATCTGCAAGGACAAGGGTATCCGCAACATTCTCTACTGAGAGGTTACTACACAAAGCTTCTTCGCACATGACCTTCAGCCGTTCCAGTGCATACTATCCAAAATGAAAACATAACCATTAAACATTTACTCCAACTAAGTTCCTGAATACATGATACATTTGCAACTTGGAAAATAAGGGTAAAATAGATTATTATTTAAGATTATTTTAAAATTCTTTAAGTTACTGTTTTAACCTAATATGAAGTAAATATAAATGAATGCACTTGGAAGAAAGACTAATTTTCTTTAGGAAACTGCAATTTGCATAAGTGTATTTTTAAAGTAGGATTTATTCTAAAAAGCTACCTTATTACTCAATATTCTTAATAAATATACTTCTCCTCTACTACTTCAAACACTAATGTGTACCACCAAGTATACTGCATGTTGCCACCACTCAGTATTGAAGGATGAATTCATTGTAACGTTAAATAAATTGTATTTATAACCACTAAACATTCTTGCAGGTATTAGTGTATGTTGAGCAGCTTTACTAAGGTATAACTGACACACAATAAAGTACACATAAGGTTCACATTCTGGTAAGTTTATACAGCCATAAAGCCATCATTAACTCTACAATAAATACACCAATTGTCCCTCAAAGTTTCCCTCTACCTCTTTGTCATCTTTCCCTCTTGCCCCACCCTAGGTGATACCTCTGATATGCTATCACTATAGATTAGTCTGCATTTTCTGGAGTTTTCTATAAATGAAATAACATATTACATATTTGTTTTTGTCTGACTCCTTCATTCAGTATAATTATTTTGAGAATCATGAATGTTATTGCCTATCAATAGTTCAATCCTTTTTATTCCATCATACATAGATATACAACAATATGTTTTACACATTCAACTGCTAATGAATATTTGGGTTGTTACCAGTTCTTGGCTGTTACAAATGAAGCTGTTAGTCATATACAAGTGTCTGTATGGGCATATGCTTTCTTTCCACTTAGGTAAAAACCTAAAATTGGACTCACTGGATCACAGTCTAAGTTTATGTTTAACTTTCTGAGAAACTGTCAAACACTTTTCCAAAGTGGTTGTACCATTTTACATTTCCATCAACAGCACATGAGAGCCCTAATTTTTCCGTGTCTTTAACATGAGAATCCTATTCTTCCACATCCTTGACAACTTTTAGCCATTATAATGATGTGCAGGAATATCTAATGATGGCTTGAATTTACATTTCCCTAACGACCTAATGATGTTGAGTATCTTTCATTTTTGAGACAGGGTCTTGCTCTGTTGCCCAGGCTGGAGTGCAGTGGCACAATTAGGGCTCATTATAGTCTTGACCTCCTGGGCTAAAGGAATCCTCCCATCTCAGCCTCCTGAGTAGCTGGGATTACAGGCACATGGCACCACACCAGGCTAATTAAAAAAATTTTTTTTTGTAGAGATGGGGACTTACTATGTTGCATAGGCTGGTTTCAAACCCCTGGGCTCAAGTGATACTCAAGCCTAGGCCTCCTAACGTGTTGGGATCACAGGTGTGAGCCACCATGCTTGACTAGAATATCTTTTTATGTATTTCAGACATTATTTCAGAAAATGTTTGCTCAAATGTTTTGTCTACTTTTAGAAATAACATTGTTTTCTTATAACTGAGTTTTGAGAATTCTTTATATAGTCTGAATACAAAAGTCAGATATATTCTGAATAAAAGTTGTTCATTAGATATCTGCTGTGCAAATATTTTCTCCCAGTTTGTGGCTAATCTTTTTATTCTGTCTTTCGAAGAAAAGAAGTTGAAATTTTATTGAAGTGTATTTTATCATTTTTTTTCTTTTACAGACTTTTTGGTGTCACAGCTAAGAAATCTCTGCCTAACCTAACATCACAAAGACTTTCCTCTATGTTTTCTTTTAGAGGTTTTAGATTTTTAGGTTTATGATCCATTTTGCATTACTTTTTTTTTTTTTTTTTTTTTTTGAGATGGAATCTTGCTCTTTTGCCCAGGATGGAGTGCAGTGGCATGATCTTGGCTCACTGCAACCTCTGCCTCCCGGGTTCAAGCAATTCTCCTGCCTCAGCCTCCCAAGAAACTGGGATTACAGGCACACACCACCACACCCAGCTCATTTTTGTATTTTTAGTAGAGACAGGGTTTCACCATGTTGGCCAGGCTGGTCTTGAACTCCTGACATCAAGTGATCTGTTCACTTTGGCCTCCCAAAGTGTTTGGATTACAGGCGTGAGCCACCATGCGAGGCCTGCCTTACTTTGTATACATAGTTTGAGGTGCACATGTAGGTATTCAACTGCTCCTGCACCACTTGTTTAAAGATTATCCTTTTTCTACTGAACTGACTTTGCACTTTTGTCAAAAATTAAATATTCATAATGTGACGGTCTATTTTCATATTCATATTCTTTATTCCGTTCCATTATTTGCCCATCTTAACACCAATACAACACTGTCTTAATTTCTAAAGCTTTATAGTAAGTCATGATATCAAGTAGTGTTAGTCCTCTACTTTATTCTTTTTTCCCCCAAAGTTATTACAATAAAATTTTAAATCAGCTTTTCAACTTCTGAAAAAAAAAAAAAAAAAGAAAAAAGACTGCTAGGATCTTGAGAGGAACATGCTGAGTCTACTATCAATTTTAAAGACAACTGACATTTTAACAATATTGAGACTTTCAGTCCATGGACAAGATTTATGTACTTATTTAAGTCTTCCTGAGTTTCTTTTGGCATATTTTGTAATTTTCTTTTTTTCTTTTCAACTTTTATTGTAGAAACAGGGAGATACATGTGCAGGTTTGTTACAAAGGTATACTGTGTAATGCCATGGACATAAAGATGGGAACAACAGACACTGAGGACTCCTTGAGGGGGTAGAGAGGGAGGGGAGCAAGGGCTGAAAACTCACCTATTATTGGGTACTATCATCATTACCTGGGTGATGGGGTCAATCATACCCCAAACCTCAGCATCACATAATATACCTTTGTAATTTTCAATGTGTAGGTTTTAACCCTCTTTTTTCAAATGTATATATATGTATTTAATACTGATGATGCTGCTATTGTAAATGGTGTTTTTAATTTAAGTTTTTATTGAGACAGTCATAGATTCATGTGCAGTTGTCAGAAAAAATAGATTCCATATACACACTTGGTCCAATTTCCCCAATGGTAACATTTTTCAAATGATGTGTATATATACACACATACCACCCATCGACACATACACATGCATACGTACATATATACATACATACATGCATATGTGAACTTGTATACTGAATGTGCTTTTAGGATTGAGAACCATTGGCTTAGAGATTTTTCTGATGTTTTTTGCAGTTTCTCTACCTTCAAAAAAATCATCATTACAAAAAAGTATTATAAAATTATTAATATTGTTTTTGCTCTATGCTGTCATAATAAAAAAACAATCTCTACGTGGAGAGAATTGTTACATAATATCCAATATTTTTTCCTTTTTTTAAAAAAGGTCATGCACTATATCTCAAGACTAAAAATATCTGAAAATTATATATGTCACTGTGTGTGTTCTTTTAAATGGAAGTCCATATACACTCAAAACGACTGAGTTTACAGGTTACTCTCCCATGAAAAAAGCCACTTCCTTCTGGCTCAAGATACTTTCACATCATGACTTTTAAAAAAAAATTTCATTTCCAGATTACCCCACTGTATGCTATTTCATAAAGCTCTCAAGAGCCATCTACAAATAATATGAGTTATTTGGAGTTTTCATTTGATGACAGCTTTCTATATAAATCAAGCTTGAGGGTATATTTTGGTTCCTTAAGACCTAATTACTTACTTTGTCTGCAGCTGCCAACAAGTTGTCAGCCATTTTGTCAAGGTTTGGTGCTCTCCCTGTGTAAATGAATCTCATCATTTCTTTAAAAACTTCAGGGTCTAAATCATTTATTTCCACTCGATTCTGATATCGAAAAACAACACAAAAAAGTTATAAAAAAAAGTACACACAAATGAACCAAAGTGAATCTTTGACAGTAATTTAAAAGCCCTAAATCTACACTAAAATAGTGTATAACTCAAATATACATACACAGATATTTCTAAATTCTACTTTAAAACTGAGGTAGGTAAACTTCATTAAGTACTTCGGCAAAGTGAAGTGGACAAGTCCAAGAGGAAAAGCATACACTATCGGAGAGGTGGGAACCATGACCAGCTGGAGAGACCATATCCTGATATTCAGACCAAGCCAAGCACCACCATGTGGAAAAAGGAGCCCCAATTTTTCAATTAAAAACAGTTAAAAAAAAACGAGTAAACAAACAGAAAACTATAAGCCAAATAAAATACATCTGTGTTAAGTTTCTGACCAGTATTCTAAAGGACACTGGCTATTAACCCTTTCTTTGTTGAATCCCTAGGTCCTAATACAACACCTAAGATCCTGTAACAAACAGTTCTTAATTCCCAGAATTAAGCAAAAGTAGGGCAAGGTACTAGAGGTAACAATAAAGCCCACTACCTCAGAATTCTCCCATTTGCAAAAATGGCATGTATTATCATATACTGGCACTTCCTTGCTTACCTGAAAAATAGTCAAGTCCAAAGAGTGCTTTTTTACTGCGTGTTTTTGTATTTAGTTTCTTTGCTGAGATCAATAAAGCTAAATATCTAACTAAATGACAGCAAATTTTTCTGACCCCTTGATGTCAATAGTATATGACATCATTGATGTCTCCCAACTTGGAAGTGATCAGAAGGCTGATCATAGCATCTCCCCAAACCAAAACTTGGAGAAAGAAAGCAGTTATTTTATTGCAGCATCTAGTTCTGCAGAAAGAATAAAACTGAGCCACATGAAAAAACTCTGGAGTTGTCCAGCTGGAGCCCTACGGTTCACAAGTTATGCAAACAGCAAAGAATCAACCTCTGATCTCTAACATAATTACATTTCATGATGACAAGTAAAAGAGAAACATCTGGGGAAGTCAAGTAGGTAACATCCTGATTACAGTTGGTATACAATAATACTGATGTCATCTATGTTATTTTTGTTGCTAGAAAACAGATTCCAAAAATCAATCCATAAAGTCTTACAAAGGCAGAATATATACCTTGAACAGAGACTTCTCAAATAGCTATGGACCAGAATAGTCCTTTGGATAACTATCCTTTTGGATAACAACTATCCAATTTACCTACCAGATGGGCATAAAAAATAGCTGTTCTCTGGAATATTGACTGCACATCCACATTGAGCTACATCTATTGTTCTATTATAGAACACATTTTTTTCCTGTTTGTAAAAATTTTCCCTGCTTATCACAGTATGACAATGAGAACATTGTACTATTACTTTTAAAACATACACCCAACTACTTTACGTTTATATAAATTAAAAATTAGCCTTTAAGCCATGTTTACCTTTTTGCTTTCTTCCATTTCATGTTCAAACATGGCGTTAAAAACTGGAGATCGAGCTGTAACAAGATTATGTATCATTATTTTATGCATAAATGTATTTTTTTAAATGTACTATACTACCCCATAAGTAGAAAGTACCTGCAAGCACAGATTTATGAGCTTTAAATTCTTGTCCTCTCACGAAAAAACTGCAGTCTGTAAATCTTGTGTTTTCCCAGAGATTACCTAAATCTTCTGCTAGACGACACTCAGGCACCTTCAAAGTATTTGTATTAGTATGTCCTGATATGTTTACTGAATCTTGGACCACACTCACCTAATAAAAAAGGGACAGCAAGAAAAACACTTTCACAAAGTAATATCAGTAATTAGTTTAAGTCCATACTTCAATTTTTTATGTTTAAGCTTATTTGGATAATTCAATGTACTCCTAATCAAAATTTCTAATATCCAGAAACTGAAATTAAAAACACAATTTAAAGAAGAGAAATGAAAAAATTAGAAATATAGATCTTTTTCAATTTATTCTATGTAAATAAATGGCTTATCAATTGGTTAGAATGCTTGATTATTAAAGTAATTACAAAAATATTTCTCAATAGAAAAGCCACAATATGATATAAACTCAAACAAAAGTACATCTTTGTGAGGTGGAGAAAAAAATTTCTTTTTTATTTTCTTACGCTTCAAACCTACCTACATTTAAATTTTACTATATGTACATAAACACAGTATTTTGTTTAGAAGTCAAAATGACTTTTTACCGTATAAAAAGTGATAAAATTACAGTCTATGATATGCAAATTGAGAAGTTTTTAAAGTGTTATTCCTAATGTTTCACTTCTAGTGAAACTAATTTAAATACATATTAAACTGATTTAAATTTTAAGGTACAAAAACTTCCACAAAAGCAACTGTAATTATTAAAGTTCACGAAAATCTTTTATGGAAGATCAACAGCAAGAGCAACATAATTTAGTTCAATTTGCAGACTTTTATTTACTTAAGAAATAATCAATAAAAGGTATGATTACAGTATTATTTTTATGGAGATTCCAATATAATATGGATCAAGTTATTTCCCATAAAAGATGACCACATACTGAGTAATATCCTAAAACACTATTAAGTCTTGCACACCACTTTTTAAAAAAAAATATTTATTTTTTTTTTATTTTTGAGACAAAGTCTGGCTCTGTTGCCTAGGCTAGAGTGCAGTGGAGCAATCTCGGCTCACTGCAACCACTGCCTCCTGGGTTCAAGTAATTCTCTTGTCTCAGACCTCCCAAGTAGCTGGGATTACAGCTGTGCACCATCACACTCAGCTAATTTTTGTAGTTTTTAGTAGAGAAGGGGTTTCACCATGTTGGCCAGGCTGGTCTTGAACTCCTGACCTCAAGTGATCCACCTGCCTTGACCTCCCAAAGTGTTGGGATTACAGAGTGAGCCATACCACCTGGCTGCAGACCACTTTTTAAAAAAATGGATTCTACTATGCTATTAAAAATTTCACATTACATTTAATACATGTAAAAAATACACTTAAAGAAAATACTACCTTAACTAGTAAATGTTTCAAAGTAAATGACTTTTTTAAAAAACAAAACAAAACAAAAAGTGCTACATTACTTATCTACTGCTGTTTTCAACTTCTAAGTTTTGGGATCATTTGTTACACAGCAATAGATAGCTGCATTAATTTAACAATATTTCATTAGGCTTTTATTAAATAAAAATATAAATAAGGACACACATATATACAGTAAACTATGCAGAAAACAGAATCATAAATAAATTTGCTAAACTACCAATATGCTAACAAAGTCTAATAATGGTCCAATGTAAAATGTTTGGAGAAGATTAAGTCTTAGAAGTCCCAATACATCCAGACATACAAACATATATCTCATGTGAATGAATACACACTTCTAAAGAAAAACCAGAAAATCTTTATTTTTCTGAGGATATTTTTATTAACCGCTTTTGCCCTCAATTTACATATTAACCTTTTGAAATCACACGTGTCACAGAAATCATCTAATCCACCTTATTTTACAAAGAGATTTCAAACTGTGATAAAGACAAGGTAAACAAAGTGTTCCAAATCACACTGTGCTGGCTTGTACCAAAGGAAGACTAGACTTAAATCTCCAGATTTTTGTTTTTTTTTTTGAGACGGAGTCTTGCTCTGTCGCCCAGGCTGGAGTGCAGTGGTGCGATCTCTGCTCACTGCAATCTCCGCCTCCTGCATTCATGCCATTCTCCTGCCTCAGCCTCCTGAGTAGCTGGGACTACAGGTGCCCACCACCACTCCCAGCTAATCTTTTGTATTTTTAGTAGAGACGGGTTTTCACCGTGTTAGCCAGGATGGTCTCGATCTCTTGACCTCGTGATCCACCCGCCTCAGCCTCCCAAAGTGCTGGGATTACAGGCGTGAGCCACCGTGCCTGGCCCAGATTCCTTTCTTTACGGCTCTTCGTACAATATTTTTTTGATATTTTTAAAAATTAGTAAAATTAACACAATTATGACCAAAAAGCATTTATTACAACCATCTTAGGAGATGTTTCTCTAAGTATGGGAGCCACAAGATACTGTATAAATAAATAAATCTGCCAATAAAGGTGCTCCTATCTTATCAAGTTTTTAATCAAGTTATGTCTAAAATTTTAATAACTATAAAAAGTTTCACTAATCCTTACCCAACTGCCCTGTTCTACTACACATTATAACCTAATGATATAGACACAAAAAATGTTGGTGTTAATATTCAAGGTTTCGTAAGGGATCATCAGGTCTTTAGACCCTAACAGCATTTATTTGTTCATATAAAGCACTGCTCCTGAAATTTCTAGACAGAAAAAACTGGATCTGTTCAATGGCTTGCATGATACATACAGCAGAGTTACAAAATGTGATGATGTATTTAATTTCAGAAATGATTTCTTGAATTCTACTTACTGTCTCTTAAATTCAAAATAACGTATTTAATGTAGAAATTTGGCAAAAAATCAGGTAATAAAAGGATTAAAAAATAAAGACAATATTATCAGACACAGATATTGATGTTATATTTGTATTTTGTATAAGCAAGAACAATTCAGAAGATGTGTATTACTGACACACCTATCTACACAGTATTATCACAGCAACCACAAATTTTAACTAAGACACATAATTAATACTTCATACTCCAAAGAGTATTCAAGAGACTTCTTACAGAACATAAATTAATGATCTAATTAAAAATTGACATATGCAATGGATTCTGATTATTTTCTTGACACCTATATTTAAGAAAATGTTAAAAATTTGGTTTTATCTATTACATACTCAAATGCAGGTAATGAATGCTCTTACTGAATGGAACCTAGAATAAAAAATTCAGGAAAAAGGCTGAGATTTTTTCCTGAGGTCAACGTTACGCCTCTTTCAAAAAAAAAAAAGAGGCAAATGTGCAATCTTCAAAATTGTTAAATGTTGCAGCAAAGCAAAACCTCAAAGTCATTTGACAGCCCTTTTTCAAATTTGCTTTTGGCTCAACTCAGAGAATATAGTTTAGACTGACAAGGAACATTTGAGGGATCTAATCTGTGACTATCCTGAAAAATTTGGGTCTCTTCTAATGTAAAGCTAAGGTAACTATTGGTTCCAGTTTTCGAAATCTGAATTTTCCAACTAATTCTAAAAGCCAGGAATTTCCAATGCTAAATAGTATTACAATTTTGCCATTTTAATCAACTAGCCAAACACCCACCACACCGGCTCCAAAGTGAGAAACTTTTAACAGTCGAATTTCACATGAATATCTTCCAGAATAGCGAGTTTTAGACTTTTTGATTTTCATAGATTGGTGTCATTTAAAAAAAAATCTGGTGACAGAAATAGGGTAGTCAACTTTTCATTTTGCCAAGAAACGGCTTTTTAGAAAATAAATCCCAACTTCCTCCCACCATCATATATAATTATTTTAAAACAGAAAGGCTCTCTGCTATGATTTGAATGTATTTCACAAAGATCATATGTTGGAAATTTAATACCCAATGCAACAATGTTGACAGGTAAGACCTTTCAGAGGTAATTAGGTCAGGAGGACTCTAACCTCATGAATGGATTAATGTGTTTACTGAGACAATGGGTTTATTAAAGCCAGTCTGGCCTACACACACACACACACACACACACACACACACACACCCCTCCTCCTACCCTCCAACAACCCCCACTCTTCCCCTCACCTCTTCTGTCTCTTTCTCACCATGTGATGATGTCCACCATGTTATGATGTGAGAAAATGGACCTCACCAGATGTAGCCTCAATCTTGGACTTCTCAGCCTCCAGAACAATGAGCCAATAAAAATTCTGTTCTTTTAAAATTACCTAGTCTCAGGTATTCTGTTAATGGCAACACGAAATGGACTAAGACACTATCTTAGCAAAAGATAAACAGGATGGGAAAAAAGATGTGTCCTTAAAAAGGAGCTAGTTAAACCTCATGAAATACTTGTTTATATATATTTTATCTGCACATACATTTTTCCTGTATATCATGAAATGGTATGTGTCTGTAGACTGAGTATTTAAAATCTGTTGGATTTCAAAAGATAAATTAAACTAACCAGTCTTCTAGTTTTCCTACTTATTTCTCAATTCCTATTTTCTGCGTCACTTTGGGAAAGAGGGCAGAGCTGCTTACACTGCTACCAATCTCTATCTCTGGCTACTTTAACCACTGTAGGGAACTTGCAAGATTATGTTTTGTGCAAAAAGGGTAGCACCCAACTGCCTTACCTGTCTACAGCACCACTTGCAGGGGAGGGGGAGGAGGCAGTTCTTTAGGAAGGGTAGTGCAATGCTTCCTCCTCTTCTGCAAGCAGTGCTGGAGATTCTGTAGAAGGAAGGGCATCCGTGAACGGGGTGGAACAAACAGTGGAGGGCATGAAGAATGTTAGTTAAAAGTACCTTTTGCCCACCTATGCTAAATACGGTGCCCAGGGTATAAATATCTGATTGATGCCCAGATTCAAAAAATGAATCTGATTGATGACAACTTTAAAATATATGTCATGTTGGGTTTTGTTTTTGGGGGTCACTAGCATGTAGCATATGGATACCAAGCATACAAAAAAAAAAATCTTAAACTTAATTTCAGCCTTATTTCTGAATTTCTTGGTTGTCTAGGTTCCAGCACAGTGTACTTAGGAAAATATCTGTAAACACTATTTCAATTCTAAAAAAAAAAAAAAAAAAAAAAAGGTATTTTCTAAAAAGGTTCATTTCTAAAACTATTTTAGCTGGTCATTTTTTGTTTTTGTTAAAATTGGATTAAATAGCCTTTAAGATCTTTCTGTTCTAAATTAACATTTAAACAATTTACATGTGGAAATTTAGGATAACTGTAAAATTCTGGAAGACTCTACAGTAAGGATGCTAAAAATTTTATATAGCATAACCTATATTTATTTAGACTACTACTTAGAATATCTGCTGATCAGCAACAAATACTGTTTTCTTCCCAATTATTTAATGATAAGACTTGTGCTATGTGTTTGTCAACCAAATAATTGTATTCATAATAAATTCATCATACAGTTCATTTAACTTGTCTAAGTAAAAAATAAGATGCAATTATATAGTCTCTGGGGGCATATTTCAATTATTCTTCTGACATAATGTCATACAATTAGTTTGTAATCTTGCCAAGAAATCTTATACACTTACTATAAAAAGATTACAGCTTATAGTTAAGAAGTTATTATATTCCTAAGACACTCATCTGTCCATGATAATCTGTTGAAATATATCTAATGTTGAGTACATGATAAAAATCTTTTCAACTATCTTTCTTATGAAAATTATCAACTGCCTTAAACATTTTGATAAAATTGTTACTGATGTATATTCTCTATAAACTGTACTGGTTAAAAATATAATCCTTGAATTCAGTCCAAAGGTGAATCTCAAAAATTCATATAGATAAAACTACCTAATGATAACATGACAAAAGCAAATCCAAACATCAAATTAGGACAAATCATAAGTGTACATTATTGGCAGAGGCAATGCTAGTAACTTTCAAAATATCCCATTCTATGCACATAATTACACCTTATAAGTTTGTCAATAGACACGGGCATATCTTAAAAATCTGAGAACTATTTCTTAGAATGCTATTTAATTAGATTAATCCAACCACCTGAACAATCAGAAAGCTTCACAATGTTTTCCAGGTACTTCGGGTTCAAACTGATAAATTCTCAGTAATAATGTTTAATACAATCAATCTGAAAATTTTTTAAAAATTGACAATCTATGTCAGTTACTCAGAATGAAGAAAATATTTAGGAGTGTTCACATATTCACATTCACAATCTTTTCAAGAGGAAGAAGGATGTAGTATGTTGTAGTATAAGTGTACACACAAATTATAGCTAGAAATATGACAGAGTGTTTCCAGACTGGGTCATTATACTGATTTGTGTCAAGAATTTTCTAAGCTTTTTCTAGTCAAGAATTTACAAATGAAACTCGATCAACTATACCAATTACTTAATTTTTAAAGTGTTATTAATCCAGTTTATACTTTTGCCATATCACTAAATAAACCATGGGGTTCCTTAGAATAAAAGATGTACCCACCTCACAAAATAATGTAAGCTTGTCATCTGGTAAAAGACCATTAGCTTCATCAAGCAAAAAGTCCCTTCTAATGAATTTTTTAAAACCCCAGTCCTTCCCTTGCACAAATCGATATGCTCTTTGGCTTTCTGGTGGAAAACAGAATAGAGTTTAAATAAAATAAATATCCAAGAGACTTTTTAAACATGGTAACACAGTTAAATAAAATGTGTGAAAACAGGACTTGTCAATACATCCTCATAAAAGTTACAAATATTTGTGTTTATAAATCAAATGTCATAAGAGTTTTAAGTCAGGTAGAAACAGTAACTCCATATGCCTACTCAATTTTGGCCATTGTCAATGAGCTCAATTTCAGACTTCTGGATCTCAAATAGAAAAGTGAGATCAAATCACATGGAGAAGGAAGAGATCTTTTTAACAATCTAGGCCCTAAAAGACAAAGAAATAGGATCAAAATATGTTGGTATAGGCACACTACTCATCATCTAATATCAGAATCTGGTAAGAAACATACATCTTATTTCCTGCTTCTCCCTTCAAAAATGGATGTTCTAAATATCAAGGCATGTTTAAGCTTTCCTGACATACCCATCCCACCGATTTTTTATTCAACTATAGAAAAATCCATGAACCTGTGAAAAAGATAAAGGAAGTCCTTTATCATTCCTAAGTCTCTAGACATATATTCCTCTCCCCTAAAAAGAATTTTTCATAAAAGTCCAAAAGATGCTTTTTGTGTAATTTGTAATAGATTTAATAAACATCTGAAGCAAATATTTCAAATGCCTAAGGTAGTCTATAACAACTATATACTAGGCAGTAAACAAGATCCTCTACAGAAAGTATTCATCATCTATTATACAAAGAATAAAATGGAAGTGGAAAATCAGTAATCAATCTACCTGAAATACTCCACTATCTTAAGGTGAGACAATGTGAAAATATATATTATTTTAGCAATACATTATTTAAAAATGTATGTGAATGTGAATTTTCTGTAATCAAGTTACTTGATTCTGCGATTCATTTCTAGAAAATATTATTCTCCTGCCATACACAACGTACATTTCCTACATCACTCTTCTATTACGAAGCTCAAGGCTACTGCATTTCAGCTGGCTATATATGTGAATTTTGGACTGAAATTAATAGGCCCTGAAACTAAGAAAAACGGCTCCTTTCAGTCAGTGTTCAATCTACTGCTCAAAAAATTCTAGTGACAAAATATCAGGGCACTCTATCTCTTTCTCATTGTTCTTCAGATTTTATTACCTGGCAAAAAAGGCAAGAGAGAAATGCTTCCTGAGCACGTATTATATATGCCAAGCACTGAACCAGGCACCTTGCCCTAACAGCAACTATTTTTCTAAGTGACAACTGGATGTCATTTTAGGACATGAAGAAGTAATATCATTAATCATTTTTACATGTTTTATGAAGTCTAAGACTCAGTAAAATAATTATAGCTCTATGCTGGATTTAAATAATGGTCAAATTAAAAGTTTCAGGTTAAGCAGATTTTAGCAGAAAAAAGTCCCAGACTTTTCTAGGTAAAGGTGCAGAAGAAGTCAGAATATGTAGTTATACAGAAATGTCTTCACTCAGTTTGCAAATCACTTACCCATTGCTTTTGTTTCTTCCCTTTTAGCATTCAGAAGGGAAAATTTGAATTTTGCTCGAACTTCACTTTTGGGGCAGCTGACTAAAAGCAAATATAAGGACAAGTAGTCTTTACTTTCATCATCTAATCCCTTTGGGTTTACCCTCAGGCACCTAAAATAAAACAATAAGCTCACATGGAGGAATATAATACTTGAAAAGCATTCGAGAGAGAGAGAGAGAGAGAGAGAAAGAGAGAGAGAGAACACTGAAATCATGTGTTAATGTCACAAACAGCACTCCTGTCAACATCCTCACAGTTCTTTATAATTCCCCACACTATTAGGAACATACTACCAATCTAATATGAAATTACATTAATACTCATTCAGGAACAATGATAACAACAAAATCATGAGCAGCTGATGATCACATCAAAAACAAAAAACAAAAATTCAAAGCAAACAAAAATCTTACCATTTCATTTTGTCACTTGGGCCAGATGAAAATGTTGAACTTTTTAACACTTCGCCCATTTCCTCTCGACAAAAACTGAAGTTATTAATGGTCCACATATACGAAAATTTTACTACTTTAACCTAAGAGATTCAGAAAACCACTTTTATAATGATGACGGTAATACTTTTAACTTGTTACATGTTCAACATCCTATGATCCAGTCCTCTAACACTTCTAATAACTATGGCAAAGTGTTTCACAATACTATTCTCAACATACTGTAAAATTTATAAGTGACATAAAGTGAGGGATTTTTAAGAGCATGTACCTGTGTGTAACACCAGCTTTCTGCTATGGGACCAGTAGACATATCTCCAGGTAGAGGTGGGGTGGGTTCCCGAGACATCGCCACTTTATTGTAGTCTTTTAGGATTTATGTAGTACCCCACACAGTTGAGTACCTTACCTACAAAGGAAAGAAGTTTGATGTACTGATTAAAAAGTTTAAATGACAGAATCAAGAGGAAAGACATATTTAAACAGACATGAAACAATTACTATCCCAAACTAGATTATGAAGGAACGTGTGAGAATTTTAGATAAATTTAATGATTTTAAGAAGTAAGTTTTTGTAACATGTGACACTTGAAATCTAAACAAACTTAGTATTTATAGATAAGATTATTTTGTAAGGGCATGTTCTCCAAAAAATCACAAATTTTAAAATAACATACAGTTTTAAGAGCATATACATAAAATCACAAAATATCATGGAAACATAATGACATCAGTTAATATCTGGTTCACCCTCCTTCACCTTTTTATTGACATAGTCATGAAAACCAAAAGGTTTGCAAAGTTAGAACTATAAATACTAGTTACCCATCTGTCAGACTCCAGAAATTTTCGTCAAGTAAAACATAGAATGGAACGTAACAGGCAATGAATGCTCTGTAAGAAGAAATACAGACTTTCTACAAAAGTCCACATCTATCTCAGACAACAGGTTCTCTGGTAAGACTTCATCCCTAACAGAGTGCTTCTTACTGAGACGTACTATGTCATAAAATTTCCTCCCAGGTAGCTGTTCTTGTACTGTATCCAATGGTATGCATAATTACCTCCTCATAACCTAACCAGGATATTAGTGACCAGATGCTGCTGCTTTGTAACTTACTAAAAGAGGCACAATCAGAATAAGCTACATAAGTAGTGCACTCTGGAGGTGCAAGAGGGTTTCAAGATTACATGACAATATATATACTGAAGTCTGCAGAACCCTATACTACCACAGACAAAACAGACTTTAAGACAAAAATTGTTATGAGAGACAAAGGATATTATATCTTGATAAAAGGGTCAATTCATCAAGAAGGTATGACAAGTACAAACATATATACACCACATAATAGAGCCCCAAACTATATCAAGCAAAAACTAACAGAATTGAAGGCAGAATAGACAATTCTACAATAATAGTTGGAGACAGCAATACCCAACATTCAATAATGCACAGAACCAGGAAAATCAAAAAAGAAATAGGAGACTTGAACAGCAGTGTAAAACAACTAGCTAGACCTAACAGCCATTTCACCCATCAACAGTAGAACACACATTATTTTCAAGTGCATGTGGAACACTCTCCAAGACAGACCACTATTGTTTTCTACAGACTTCGGAGTAGAAACAGGAGCAGAAACAAAAGTTGAATATTTATTTTAGGCAAATTCATAGTTAATTAAATAAATGTACTGAAAGAGTAATGATTATTAGACTTATCTGTTAGAAAAATCTCTAGTAATATATGAGAGAGATGTGTCCTGGTCAATACTTCTGCCAGTGACCGTAAAAAAACCTGATAAAATAAACCATTATGACCAATTTCAAAAACAATAAACCAAGAAAAATATCTGAAATGCATATAGCACATATAACTAATTTCCTTAATATATAAAGAATTTTTACAAATAAGAAAATAAGCAAATAACTCACAGGAAAGAAACTTATAATTAGAAAAATAAAAATTAAAACTAAATTAAAAAGCCACTTTTTACCTATCAAACTAGGAAAAATCCAAAAGATGAGTGAGAGTGTAAGAGGAGAGGCACTCTCATACTTTTCTTGTGGGAATATAAATAGTATAATAATCTCCCTTACTATTTCATAGTGAGATTTCTGGCAAGAAGGGAATGATGCTAAAATATAAGCTACCAATTTCTAAAAGTATAAAAATGCAGATGGTGTTATTTGATGTCCATGAAAGCATTTATATGTTTTCTGGCAACTTGCATTGATTTCAGAAACATTCACACACAAAAAAATGATGAGATGAGCAAGCATTTCACAGAAGAATGATTACCAAAAAAAAAAAAAAAAGTTTACCCTCACTTGTAATCAATGAAATAGAAAAAGAACCCATAACGTTTTCTACCTATTGCACTGTCCAAGATTATTTTAAACCGTCAAACCCTACAGCCAGCAAAATTGCAGAGAAGCAGACATCACTATACTGGGGATAAGGCTTTGCTATAGATCAATTTTATAATTAGTATCAAAAGAAATTTTGTCAGATTCATCCTGTAAATACATCCTAGGAAAATGATTATAACTGTGAAAAAGATAATTCTGAGCACAGTATATTTCTGTAATATTAATACATGGAAAATATGCAACCATTAAGAGTGTATTAAATTTTCTTAATGACAGGGAAAAGTGTTCAGGATATGTTATATATCTAAAAAAAATCAAACAGTATGCCTAACAGGACATTGCTTTTATAAATATAAATAGTATATAGAGGTACCGGTGCATAAAGAAAAACAGACTGGCAGGTGGAGGCACTGAGTTGCACTTTGGCATTTCAGTGATAACGTCAAATACATCTAAATATTAAAAGGCTATCTCTGGCTGATGAGATTTTTTTCTTATTTTTATTTATTCATATTTCATAAATGTGTTATGTTTTAATTAATACAGAAATATAAGTAATTATTTTTAAAAGTAGTGGAAAACATGGTTATTTTCAAACTCATATGGACTACAGAAAATACGTAAGATCTTGTGTCTATGTTAGTGTTTAAGTAATAGATCCTGGGGTAGAAGGTAAATGGAAAGAAATCAAAGAAAACATTAACCTGAATCTTTAAGCTTTTATAAAAAGATACTATTATAATTTAATACTAACAAAAAACATAAATAAAAAACTTTTAGAAACCCTGGAGGGTAAAGAGAAAGTTCTTCAATATCTCTAGAAGAGTTATTATCTTCCTGAAGTATAACTCACAACATACCTCCTATATAAAAATATACTTCATATACACTTCAAATGTAGTTCATATATAAAAGCAAACTACAGTCAGGCACGGTGGCTCACGCCTGTAATCCCAGCACTTTGGGAGGCTGAGGCAAGCGGATCACTTGAGCCCAGGAGCTCAAGACCAGTCTGGCAAACATGGTGAAACCCTGTCTCTAATAAAAATACAAAAATAAGCCAGGCATGGGGGCAGGCGCCTATAACGCCAGCTACTCTGGAGGCTGAGGCAGGAGAATCGTTTGAATCTGGGAGGTGGAGGCTGCAGTGAGGCAAGATCGCGCCACTGCACTCCAGCCTGGGCAACAGAGTGAGACTCCATCTCAAAAATAAAATAAAATAAAATAAAATAAAAAAATAAAAGCAAGCTACATAAAAGATTACAAGGATTTCTTTGTTTGTTTTTCTCTCCAGCTTTACTTCAAAGGATGTAGTTACAAGATAAAGGTATGGAGAATCTGAGTGAACAGACTGTATGTGTGAGCACTTTACAAGATATTATATATGTTGTTCATTCTTCAGTAGCTCTGTGAGACGGGTGTTAATACACCATCTTAATGATGAGAAAAGCATTTAGAAAGCTTACTTTAAAGTAATTAGAAAATAGATGAACACAAATTTGCCTGGCTCCAAAGTCAATGCTCTTTCCATAGAATCATGCTGCCTTTCCAGATTTTACAAAGCTTAAACAGGCCTTACCTATTGTTCCAATTCTTATTTTACAAATGAGGACTGGCACAGAAAATAAGAACTGTCCAAATTTACACTGTTGAATGAATATTAGAACAAAGAACAAAGACAAAGATCTCCCAAAGTCCACTTCAGTGCTATTTCCAGGATTCTATTTTTTTCTTCCTCTTCATAAGAAGAAAAATGAAAATAAAAACAGCAGACTATCAACTACCTACTAACATTCAGGCCTTCCTATTCTCATTCTTACAGAAAAAGGCTGCAGAGAGGGTACAATGAAACTAAGATCTAGAGAAAAACACAAGACAATCAATCTATATACATCAACAAATAAGTAAAAGATTCTCCCCTATTCCATCATATAAACTAGTCTTAAGCATTTCAAGTGTGATATTTCCTACTTTTACTTATTAAAGGGAAAGCAAGATTTGTTATTCAAATAAACATACACAAGACTTTCTACTTCAACAAAATGCTTGAATGTCACAATGTTTTATATATGTCATATAGACACACACAACTATCTAACTTTATATAAAAATCTCAAATATTCAGAAAACAAAAAAAGAATCACATGTCAAACAATCATGTACCCACCATCCTGGTGTGTCCCTACCACCATCATGTTTCCTCTCTTTACCAGAAGTAACCTGTATCCTGAATTGTTGATTATCATACCAATAAATTTCTTGACATTCTTTAAAAATATCTATGAATCCCTAAACTACATAGGTAGAAATTCGTAGATATGTAAAAATGTATATACACATAGATGTCACAAAATAGTAGAGAGCTCCAAAACTCCATCCGTCCACAAAAGAAATGAATAGCTGGTGAAATGGTCAGAATCAGCTTGTTTGAAACTCTGGAACTGAATCAAAAACTTAACAGCTGGCCGGGCGCGGTGGCTCACGCCTGTAATCCCAGCACTTTGGGAGGCCGAGGTGGGCAGATCATGAGGTCAGGAGATCGAGACCATCCTGGCTAACATGGTGAAACCCTGTCTCTGCTAAAAAATACAAAAAAAAAAAATTAGCCGGGTGTGATGGCAGGCGCCTATAGTCCCAGCTACTCGGGAGGCTGAGGCAGGAGAATGGCGTGAACCCGGGAGGCAGAGTTTGCAGTGAGCTGAGATCACGCCACTGCACTCCAGCCTGGGCGACAGAGCAAGACTCCGTCTCAAAAAAAAAAAAAAAAACTTAACAGCTAAGGGAATGCTTAATGAAGAAACAAGCTACTGAATTTCAGCGAGAAAGGGCTGTGGCATTTTAACAAACCTGCTTACTATGGCTCCCTCCCCCAGTCTGGTGGTCCGCCCAAGTCATCAGCCCTCATTCCTAATATAGGATGCTGATATTAAAGTCACTTGCCCTCATTCCTGGTATACGGTGCTGGTACCAAAGAGAGCAAGATGGACCTTATTCTAAAACACATTGTAATGTACTTTGACCAGTCTGGCAATTCCCTGAAGGACTGACTGAAGGGCCAGTTTCACCTGCCTTGGAGCTTCCCTGAGGTAGGGGACAGCATTCTGGGATATGGCATTTATCAAAAGCATTAAGAGGCAAATGTATTAATTATAGCCACATAGAGAAGGAATCAGAGCTGGCACAAGCAATGACCAGGCAAAAAACCGTGGGAAGGAAGAAGCTGGGGAATAAAAGCTTTGAAAAGCTCCCACATATTCCAGGAAATCTAGAAAGCTATGGGTATGCCCAGGGGCAAACACATGCTTGAAAACAGCCAAGATGGCCGAATAGGAACAGCTCCAGTCTACAGCTCCCAGTGTGAGCGACGCAGAAGATGGGTGATTTTTCCATTTCCAACTGAGGTACTGGGTTTATCTCACTGGGGAGTGTCGGAAAGTGGGTGCAGGACAGTGGGTGCAGCGCACCGAGCGTGAGCCGAAGCAGGGCGAGGCATCACCTCACCCGGGAAGCACAAGGGGTCAGGGAATTCCCTTTCCTAGTCAAAGAAAGGGGTGACAGACGGCACCTGGAAAATCGGGTCACTCCCACCCTAATACTGTGCTTTTCCAATGGTCTTAGCAAACGGCACACCAGGAAATTATGTCCTGCACCTGGCTCGGAGGGTCTTAACGCCCAGGGAGCCTCGCTCATTGCTAACACAGCAGTCTGAGATCAAACTGCAAGGCGGCAGCGAGGCTGGGGGAGGAGCGCCCGCCACTACCCAGGCTTGAGTAGGTAAACAAAGCAGCCTGGAAGCTCGAACTGGGTGGAGCCCACCGCAGCTCAAGGAGGCCGGTTTGCCTCTGTAGACTCCACCTGTGGGGCAGGGCACAGCCAAACAAAAGGCAGCAGAATCCTCTGCAGACTTAAATGTCCCTGTCTGACAGCCTTGAAGAGAGCAGTGGTTCTCCCAGCACGCAGCTGGACATCTGAGAACAGACAGACTGCCGCCTCAAGTGGGTCCCTGACCCCCGAGTAGCCTAACTGGGAGACACCCCCCAGTAGGGGCAGACTGACACCTCACAAGGCCGGGTACTCCTCTGAGACAAAACTTCCAGAGGAACGATTAGGCAGCAACATCTGCTGTTCACCAATATCTGCTGTTCTGCAGCCTCCACTGCTGATACCCAGGCAAACAGGGTCTGGAGTGGACCTCCAGCAAACTCCAACAGACCTGCAGCTGAGGGTCCTGACTGTTAGAAGGAAAACTAACACAGAAAGGACATCCACACCAAAAACCCATCTGTAAGTCACCATCATCAAAGACCAAAGGTAGATAAAACCACAAAGATGGAGAAAAAAACAGAGCAGAAAAACTGGAAACTCTAAAAATCAGAGTGCCTCTCCTCCTCCAAAGGAACACAGCTCCTCACCAGCAACGGAACAAAGCTGGACGGAGAATGACTTTGACGAGTTGAGAGAAGAAGGCTTCAGACGATCAAACTACTCTGAGCTAAAGGAGGAAGTTCAAACCCATGGCAAAGAAGTTAAAAACCTTGAAAAAAAATTAGACGAATGGCTAACTAGAATAACCAATGCAGAGAAGTCCTTAAAGGACCTGATGGAGCTGAAAACCAAGACATGAGAACTCCGTGATGAATGCACAAGCCTCAGTAGCCAATGCGACCAACTGGAAGAAAGGGTATCAGTGATGGAAGATGAAAAGAATGAAGTGAAGCGAGAAGAGAAGCTTAGAGAAAAAAGAATAAAAAGAAATGAACAAAGCCTCCAAGAAATATGGGACTATGTGAAAAAGACCAAATCTACGTCTGAGTGGTGTACCTGAAAGTGATGGGGAGAATGGAACCAAGTGGGAAAACACTGCAGGATATTATCCAGGAGAACTTCCCCAATCTAGCAAGGCAGGCCAACATTCAAATTCAGGAAATACAGAGAATGCCACAAAGATACTCCTCAAGAAGAGCAACTCCAAGACAGATAACTGTCAGATTCACCAAAGTTGAAATGAAGGAAAAAATGTTAAGGCAGCCAGAGAGAAAGGTCGGGTTACCCACACAGGGAAGCCCATCAGACTAACAGCTGATCTCTCGGAAGAAACTCTACAAGCCAGAAGGGAGTGGGGGCCAATATTCAACATTCTTAAAGAAAAGAATTTTCAACCCAGAATTTCATATCCAGCCAAGCTAAGCTTCGTAAGTGAAGGATAAATAAAATCCTTTACAGACAAGCAAATGCTGAGAGATTCTGTCACCACCAGGCCTGCCCTAAAAGAGCTCCTGAAGGAAGCACTAAACATGGAAAGGAACAACCAGTACCAGCCACTGCACAAACATGCCAAACTGTAAAGACCATCGAGGCTAGGAAGAAACTGCATCAACTAAAGAGCAAAATAACCAGCTAACATCATAATGACAGGATCAAATTCACACATAACAACATTAACCTTAAATGTAAATGGGCTAAATGCTCCAGTTAAAAGACACAGACTGGCAAACTGGACAAAGAGTCAAGACCCATCAGTGTGCTGTATTCAGGAAACCCATCTCACGGGCAGAGACACACATAGGCTCAAAATAAAGGGATGGAGGAAGATCTACTAAGCAAATGGAAAACAAAAAAAGGCAGGGATTGCAATCGTAGTCTCTGATAAAACAGACTTTAAACCAACAAAGATCAAAAGAGACAAAAAAGGCCATTACATAATGGTAAAGGGACCAATTCAACAAGAAGAGCTAACTATCCTAAATATATATGCACCCAATACAGGATCACCCAGATTTATAAAGCAAGTCCTCACAGACCTACAAAGAGACTTAGACTCCCACACAATAATAATGGGAGACTTTAACACCCCACTGTCAACATTAGACAGATCAACGAGACAGAAAGTTAACAAGGATATCCTGGAATTGAACTCAGCTCTGCACCAAGCAGACCTAATAGACATCTACAGAACTCTCCACCCCAAATCAACAGAATATACATTTTTTTCAGCAGCACACCACATTTATTCCAAAATTGACCACTTAGTTGGAAGTAAAGCACTCCTCAGCATATGTAAAAGAACAGAAATTATAACAAACTGTCTCTCAGACCACAGTGCAATCAAAGTAGAACTCAGGATTAAGAAACTCACTCAAAACCACTCAACTACATGGAAACTGAACAACCTGCTCCTGAATGACTACTGGGTACATAACGAAATGAAGGCAGAAATAAAGATGTTCTTTGAAACCAATGAGAACAAAGACACAACACACCAGAATCTCTGGGATGCATTCAAAGCAGTGTGTAGAGGGAAACTTATAGCACTAAATGCCCACAAGAGAAAGCAGGAAAGATCTAAAATTGACACCCTAACATCACAATTAAAGAACTAGAGAAGCAAGGCAAACACATTCAAAAGCTAGCAGAAGGCAAGAAATAACTAAGATCAGAGCAGAACTGAAGGAAATAGAGACACAAAAATCCCTTCAAAAAAATCAATGAATCCAGGAGCTGGTTTTTTGAAAAGATCAACAAAATTGATAGACCGCTAGCAAGACTAATAAAGAAGAAAAGAGAGAAGAATCAAACAGACACAATAAAAAATGATAAAGGGGATATCACCACCGATCCCACAGAAATATAAACTACCATCAGAGAATACTATAAACACCTCTACGCAAATAAATTAGAAAATCTAGAAGAAATGGATAAATTCCTCAACACATACACCCTCTCAAGACTAAACCAGGAAGAAGTTGAATCTCTTAATAGACCAATAACAGGCTCTGAAATTGAGGCAATAATTAACAGTTTACCAACCAAAAAAAGTCCAGGACCAGATGGATTCACAGATGAATTCTACCAGAGGTACAAGGAGAAGCTGGTACCATTCCTTCTGAAACTACTCCAATCAATAGAAAAAGAGGGAATCCTCCCTAACTCATTTTATGAGGCCAGCATCATCCTGATACCAAAGCCTGGCAGAGACACAACAAAAAAAGAGAATTTTAGACCAATATCCCTGATGAACATTGATGCAAAAATCCTCAATAAAATACTGGCAAACTGAATCCAGCAGCACATCAAGAAGCTTATCCATGATGATCAAGTGGGCTTCATCCCTGGGTTGCAAGGCTGCTTCAACATATGCAAATCAATAAACATAATCCAGCATATAAACAGAACCAATGAAAAAAACCATATGATTATCTCAATAGATGCAGAAAAGGCCTTTGACAAAATTCAACAACCCTTCATGCTAAAAATTCTCAATAAATTAGGTATTGATGGGAAGTATCTCAAAATAATAAGAGCTATCTATGACAAACCCACAGCCAATATCATACTGAATGGCCCAAAACTGGAAGCATTCCCTTTGAAAACTGGCACAAGACACGGATGGCCTCCCTCACCACTCCTATTCAACATAGTGTTGGAAGTTCTGGCCAGGGCAATGAGGCAGGAGAAGGAAATAAAGGGTATCCAATTAGGAAAAGAGGAAGTCAAATTGTCCTTGTTTGCAGATGACATGATTGTATATCTAGAAAACCCCATTGTCTCTGCCCAAAATCTCCTTAAGCTGATAGGCAACTTCATCAAAGTCTCAGGATACAAAATCAATGTGCAAAAATCACAAGCATTCTTATACACCAATAACAGACAGAGAACCAAATCATGAGTGAACTCCCATTTACAATTGCTTCAAAGAGAATAAAATACTTAGGAATCCAACTTACAAGAGATGTGAAGGACCTCTTCAAGGAGAACTACAAACCACTGCTCAATGAAATAAAACAGGATACAAACAAATGGAAGAACATTCCATGCTCATGGATAGGAAGAATCAATATCGTGAAAATGGCCATACCGCCCAAGGTAATTTATAGATTCAATGCCATCCCCATCAAGCTACCAATGACTTTCTTCACAGAATTGGAAAAAACTACTTTCAAGTTCATATGGAACCAAAAAAGAGCCTGCATTGCCAAGTCAATCCTAAGCCAAAAGAACAAACCTGGAGGCATCATGCTACCTGACTTCAAACTATACTACAAGGCTACAGTAACCAAAACAGCATCGTACTGGTACCAAAACAGAGATATAGACCAATGGAACAGAACAGAGCCCTCAGAAAGAATGCCACATATCTACAACCATCTGATCTTTGACAAACCTGACAAAAACAAGAAATGGGGACAGGATTCCCTATTTAATAAATGGTGCTGGGAAAACTGGCTAGCCATATGTAGAAAGCTGAAACTGGATCCTTTCCTTACACCTTATACAAAAATTAATTCAAGATGGATTAAAGACTTATTAGACCTAAAACCATAAAAACCCTAGTAGAAAACCTAGGCAATACCATTCAGGACATAGGCATGGGCAAGGACTTTATGTCTAAAACACCAAAAGCAATGGCAACAAAGACAAAATTGACAAATGGGATCTAATTAAACTAAAGAGCTTCTGGACAGCAAAAGAAACTACCATCAGAGTGAACAGGCAACCTACAGAATGGGAGAAAATTTCTGCAATCTACTCATCTGACAAAGGGCTAATATCCAGAATCTACAAAGAACTCAAACAAATTTACAAGAAAAAAAAAACAACCCCATCAAAAAGTGGGTGAAGGATATGAACAGGCACTTCTCAAAAGAAGACATTTATGCAGCCAAAAGACACATGAAAAAATGCTCATCATCACTGGCCATCAGAGAAATGCAAATCAAAACCACAATGAGATACCATCTCACACCAGTTAGAATGGCGATCATTAAAAAGTCAGGAAACAACAGGTGCTGGAGAGGATGTGGAGAAATAGGAACACTTTTACACTGTTGGTGGGACTGTAAACTAGTTCAACCATTGTGGAAGTCAGTGTGGCGAGTCCTCAGGGATCTAGAACTAGAAATACCATTTGACCCAGCCATCCCATTACTGGGTATATACCCAAAGGATTATAAATCATGCTGCTATAAAGACACATGCACACATATGTTTATTGCAGCACTATTCACAATAGCAAAGAATTGGAACCAACCCAAACGTCCAACAATGATAGACTGGATTAAGAGAATGTGGCACATATACAACACGGAATACTATGCAGCCATAAGAAATGATGAGTTCATGTCCTTTGTAGGGACATGGATGAAGCTGGAAACCATCATTCTCAGCAAACTATCGCAAGGACAAAAAACCAAACGCTGCATGTTCTCACTCATAGGTGGGAAATTGAACGAGAACACATAAACACAGGAAGGGGAACATCACACACCGGGGTCTGTTGTGGGGTGGGGAGAGGGGGGAGGGACAGCATTAGGAGATATTCCTAACGTTAAATGATGAGTTAATGGGTGCAGCACACCAACATGGCACATATATACATATGTAACTAACCTGCACGTTGTGCACATGAACCCTAAAACTTAAAGTATAATAAAAAGAAAAAAAAAAAAAACAGGTAAGAAGGTCCTAAGCTGGCTGACATTGCTGAGCCAACAGGAAGTGAAGACTAAGGCAGAGTTGCAAATGCCCTGGCTAAGCACTGAAGAAGGGATCCAACAGATAGGCAATGTGAAAAAACTGGAAGAATATTTTTAAGGGTTCTTGTGTTTATGGAAATCAAAAATAGGTTGAAAGTGAAAGGATGAAAAAAGGTATTTCATGCAGAAGAGAGCTGGGTGGCTATGCTACCATAAGACAAAACAGACTTTAAGTCAAAAATTGTTACGAGAGACAAAGGATATTATCTATTGATAAAAGGGTCAATTCATCAAGAAGGTATGACAAGTACAAACATATATACACCAAATAATAGAGCCCCAAACTATATCAAGCAAAAACTAACAGAATTAAAGAGAGAATAGACAATTCTACAGTAATAGCTGGAGACAGAAATACCCAACATTCAATAATGCAGAGAACGAGGAAGATCAATAAAGAGATAGAAGACTTGAACAGCAGTATAAAATAACTAGACCTAACAGCCATTTCACCCATCAACAGTGGAACACACATTCTTCTCAAGTGCATATGGAATGTTCTCAAGGATAGACCATATGCTACCTAGGCCACAAAACAAGTCTCGACAAATTTAAAAAAATTTAAATTATACAAAGTATCCTCTCTGATTGCAGTTGAATGAAACTATAAATCAGTAACAGAAGAAAAAATTTTAAAATTCACAAATGTGGAACTACCAAAACTGACTCAAGAAGAAACCGAAAATGTGAACAGACCCCCATAACCAGCAGAGACTGAACCACTAATGAAAAAACTTTCAGCGTGACAACTTGAGGAGTTCCATGGACATACTCCCCAGCAAATTTGGTGAAAAATATAAAAACACTGCTGGAAGCACAGAACAAATGAAGAAACATTTATTGAAGAAAATTTAGTAGAGACTATGAGAAAAGTGAGAGTCTGTGGTCTTTGAACCAGGAGCTGCTCTGCCCTAACTCAAGGAGTCAGAAACTCCACTCTAGACTGGTGTAGCCACAAGCACTGTGTTCCCTCTTCCAACAGGACCAGTCAATGTCTTCCTGTGACAGGAAGGATGTCAACATTTCTCATCCTGCCTCTAAGGGAGAAGACCACCCTTCATATTGTCTTGTGCCCAATTTCTGCCTCCAAAGAAAAAAGAAGTAAAAACTAAAAGGCAGAAATGAAATCCACAGGCAGACAGCCCGATGCCACGCCCTGGGCCTGGTAGTTAAAAATCAACCCATGACTTAACTGCTTGTATTATCTATAGATTCCAGACACTGTATGGAAAAGCATCGTGAAAATCCCCGTACTGTTCTGTTCCGTTCTGATTACCGGTGCATGCAGCCCCCAGTCATGTATCCCCTGCTTGCTGAATCGATCACGACCCTCTCACGTGGACCCCCTTAAGAGTCGTAAGCCCTTAAAAGGGACAGGAATTGCTCACTTGGGGAGCTCGGTTGTTTGAGATGTAAGTCTGCCGACGTTCCCGGCCGAATAAAGTCCTTTCCTTCCTCAACTTGGTGTCTGAGGGGTTTTGTTTGTTTGTTTGGCTCATGCTGCTACACCTCTAGCTACTTAATGCTGATGTTACAGGTGAATGAATCCAAGAGGTAAGGGGCTGGCTCCCTTCTTCAAATCTGTCACTGCCGGAAAGGTGGAGGCTCTACTTTGGGCATGGTGCTGTCGGGGTACCAATCACTGTTGTCTTGGCTTGTAAGCTGTGGGTTCCATACCAAGAGCGTGAAGATAAGAAGAACTGAGGCTACTGCCTCCCTCCAGCACAGCTCCTACAGTAGAGATACACTGGGAAAGATATACCATTGTTCCTTCCTCCTTACTCCAGAGCCTGGGCTTGGAGGTATTTGCCTGTGGAAAGAAGTGGACCATAAAGCAGACTGCTTTTAATCTCTTCCCAGAGAAACAAAGTTCATTTGCAAGGAAACAGGCAAGCATGATCTGAAAAACAGTAGAGGCCGTGAGAGGCAAATGAGAAGAGACTGGAGCAATCAATGGATACAAAGGCTAAACTACAGGACAGTTGATTTGCCCGAAAAAAAAACAGGAAAAGACACAGCTGAGAGGAGCCCACCTGGGTTCAGAAGAAATTTCAAGCACTGACTTAGGGAACTATTTCTTCAAAGGAAACCAAAGTTGATGAGTCTGCAGAACAACATAATGCCCCAGGGCATTGTTGGAAACAGTGCAATTAGCACTAGATTAATGGACCTTAACAGATGTGAGTAGTCAGGCAAAAAGACAGCCCTGCGAAACCACCATCACCCAGGGTAACTGGGAATACCCAAGGCTGCTTCCCCAGAGGTGCAACATCAGAGGCTTAACACTGTGTGTGCGTGTGTGTGTGTGTGTGTGTGTGTGTGTGTGTGTGTGTGTGTGTGTGGTGGGGGGGCACTAAATAGACTCCACTAAAACAGTCCATAAACAAAATAAGCAAGAAGCAACAGCATGCACTGGAAGGAAGAAACCAGTTCCAAGAATTTCTCAATTTACTACATAAAATATCCAGCTTTGATTAGAAAATTACGAGGCATGAAAAAACAGAAAGTATGACCCATATGCTGGGGAAAAAAACAGATAACAGAAACTGTGATTAAACTTACATGTTGGATTTAACAGACAAAGCATTCCAAATAGCCATTAATAAGTATGTGTAAAGAACTAAAGGAAACCATAATTAGAGGAAGGTATGATGACAATGTCACACACAAAAAAATAAAGAATATCAACAAAAAGGTAAAGGTTATTTTTTTTAAAAGAACCAAATAAAAATTCTGGAGCTGAACCATATAACTGAAATGAAAATTCACTAGAGGAGGTCAACAGTAGACATGAACAAATAGAAGAATTAGTGAACTTACAGACAAATCAGTAGAGATTATACAATCCAGACAGAAAAATATGAAGAAAAATGGACATCTTCAGAGAACTGTAGGACATTAGTTTAAGCACACTGACATGTATATAATGGGAGTATCAGAAGAAGAAAGAAAGAAGCAGCAGAAAAAAATAACTAAAAAAAAAAATGGCTGAAAACTTCTCAAATTTATTGAAAAGCAATAATATACACATTTAAGGAGCTCAATCAACTCCAAGTAGGTTAAATGCAAAGAAACCCACAAACACATGGATCACAGTAAAAATGCTGAAAAAGACCAAAAAAAAAAAAAAAAAGCTACTAGAATGGCTATTAAAAAAAAAAAAAAAAAGGAGTGGGGAATCACCTGCATTGACAAGGATGCAGAGAAACTGGAATCCTTGGACATTGCTTGTGGAGATGTATAATGGTTTAACCGCTGTGGAAAACAGTTTAAGGATTCCTCAAAAAATTAAACATAGAATTACCATATGATCCAGCTATTCTACTCCTAGGTATATATCCAAAAGAACTGGAAACAGGTGTTCAAATGACTGAGACATAAATGTTCTTTGCTGCAGTATTCACAATAGCCAAAAGGTTACTAGCTAATAATCCATCCATTGATGGACAATCCAAATGTTCATCAAGCAATAAATGAATTTTTAAAATGTGGTACATGTACACAATGAATTTTCCTTTTTTTAAACAGTGTCTTGCTCTGCCACTCAGGCTGAAATACAGTGATGCAATCACAGCTCACTGCCCACACCTGGGTAATTTTATTTCTTATAGAGACAAGATCTCACTGTTGCTCAGTTTGGTCCTGAACTCCTGGGCTCAAGGGATCCTTCCACCTCAGCCTCCCAAAGTGCTGAGATTACAGGTGTGAGCCATTAAGCCTGGTCACACAATGAAATAATATGTAGTCATAAAAAGAAATAAAGTATTGATCCATGTTACAAGATGAATGAATCTTGAAAACACTATGCTAAGTGAAAGAAGATAGGCACAAAAGGCCACATTGTATCATTTCACTTGTTTTAAATATTGGGCAGATCCATACATACAAAAAGCAGATTAGTAGTTGCCAGGCCTGTGGGGAGGGGGAAATAGTAAGTAATTGGTTATGGAGTTTCCTCTGGGACTGATAAAAGTGTTCTGGAACTAGACAGAGGTGCTAGTTGCACAACACTGTCAATGTACTAAGCCACTACTGAACTGTACTTTTTAAAAAAGTAAAAATGATAGATTTTATGTTATACGAATTTTGCCTCATTTTAAAAAAATACCTGACATAGAAGTCCATATGCACATATATACACATTTCTTTTGTGATTAAAAAGTAATCAAAGTTGTCCCTTTGTTTCCATGGGAGACTGATTCCAGGACTCCTATGGATACCAAAATTCACAGATGTTCCAGTCCCTTATACAAAATGGCATAATATCTGCATTTGATATACACATATCCTCTGGTATCTTTAGATCATCTCTAGATTACTTAACACCTAATACAATGTAAATGCTATGTAAATAGTTGTTATACTGTGCTGTTTTATTTGATTTTTTAAATTGTTGTATTGTTAATTTTTTTTCCCAAATATTTTTGATCCACAGTTGGTTGAATCCTCAGATGCAGAATCGGTGGATACAGAGGGTCAACTCTATAAAACATCTTCTATAACTATTGAGTCTATATTAGCCACTATTAGAGAATAAAGTACTAATCGTTATTTTTAATCACCCAAAGGAAAAACTCGTTTCTTTAAAAAATGTCTTCAATTGTGCAGTATATCAAGTGTGTTAGCTATCAAGCTTCTAGACCAATAAAATATATAAATTACCCAGCAAAGTAGGGTTAAAAAAAATCATGCTGTCTAAAGAGTATTATCAAAATTTTATCCAGTTATAAAATGAGACTGATGTTTATGAGCTACGTCTTTCATTGTCATCTGCAATCAGCTCATTCATCTTCTAGGAGGTAGCTCCTCACAATTAAATCAATTGTGATTTAATTATACATACAGTATTTTTGTTTATTAATTCTACAATTAACAAATGGTAAATTACTTTACAATTTTGAAATACTACCATATTTATGCTAAAAGTCCTCTGAACTGCTTCAGGATGTTATAACAAAATACTGCCTGAGGTCAAAACAACTTTATATATATGATGAAAAAGAGTTAACATAATACATAACTTAACATATAATGTTCAACAGTTTTGCTAAGACTGTACCAGGGAGAATAATTAAGATTCTAATAAGTGTTTATAAAGGTGATAAAATAGTAATACACATATAAATTTCTTAAATCTATTCAAATTAAGTATACGATGACTTTAGGGAAATACAATAAACATTTATCATATGCTTAGATATATCATGCACCCTAACGAAACCTGGGGTACGAAGATAAATAAAACACATTCTCTACTCTTGGCAAAAACTATAACATAGTAGAGGATACAGACACGGAGGTATTTTGAATATGATAATATGAGAGAGAACTGTACAGAGTGATAATGAAGCACTTCAGGACAGAAAGAATGTCCTGAAGATATTCCCTGGGCGGTATTCTATAGGAAGCAAACAAGATTATAGAAAGACCACAAACAATAGCATAGACTTTAATAACAAGAGCTATATACTGAGACCAATGTGAATCAGTGCTTTGCCATGAATTCTGTGATCTTATAGATACTGGGCCTCTCCTTTGTTTATTAAATTATTATAGCACCTCATTGACCCATGGTTGCTGAGTGGATAATAGGAAATTTTATACATATACACACCCTTAGCACAAAGTGAGTACTGGAGTAGAAACAGTAAGTAAAACTTTACTGGTGACAGTTGATGGTAAAGACGGGCAGGGGAGATAAGCCTGGTAATGATCAAAACAATTAATGTATATAAAAAGTACTTAGAGGCTACCATGGGATGTTCTGCTTCTGGGGATAATGGAGTAACTAGCAGGTAAACTAAATTCTGCTGAGAAATAGAAAAACTTGAATAAAAATAAGTATGTTTAAAGGTATCTAGAGCTGCTCAAGCAATCAGGACAAAAGGTCACAAGATTCTAGAGAAGGCAGAACGACCTAAAGGTGGGCTGACATTTCAAGTCATTACAGAAGTAAAAAACGAAAACAAAGCCCGGCGCTGTGGCTCATGCCTGTAATCCCAGCACTTTGGGAGGCCGAGGCGGGCAGATCACGAGGTCAGGAGATCGAGACCATCCTGGCTAACACGGTGAAACCCCGTCTCTACTAAAAATACAAAAAAAAAAAAAAAATTAGCAGGGCGTGGTGGTAGGCGCCTGTAGTCCCAGCTACTCGGGAGGCTGAGGCAGGAGAATGGTGTGAACCCGGGAGGCGGAGCTTGCAGTGAGCCAAGATCGTGCCACTGCACTCTAGCCTGAGCGACAGAGCGAGATTCTGTCTCAAAAAAAAAAAAAAAAAGCGAACAAAAATAAATAAATAAATTGGGCTGACAAACTACAGCCACTTTTCTCCCCAAGAATATTTGCAGATTCTAAGCATAATGCAAGAGCGAGAATCCACACTTTACCCAGACAGAGCCACTGCCATGGGGTGAAACTATCAGCAAAGATTCTGTTGGCCTTACGGCGCTGGAGATAAAACAGGATACCCAAGGGGCTAAGATCCTGGTGAGGTGCTCTTTAAGACTTCTGCCAAATGCTGACTTTGCATGCAGCAGGAAGCCAAGAGGCAAAGTTTTCAGACGTCTTATACTGCAAACAAGACAAGGATTAGAGTTCAGATTTGCCACAGACAGTGTCCCAAGAATTTAAGACTCTAAATTGAAATGCCTGTAAAGTAAAACTAGACTGTATGAAGACAAATCAAATGTACAAATAGCCTTAAAACAGTCTTGATTCACTTTAGTCCCTGATTGGATAAAAGTTATCAGCTCCCACACTAACATGTCTAAGAAAAGAAAAAATAAATCCTGTCTAAAAGATTATCATCTGGAGCCTTTACAATTTTTACAATGACAGTTATTCAATCAAAAATTATCAGGCTGCCAAAAAACAGACGCTTATGAATAAAAGCTAGGAGGAAAAAAAAAAACCCAACAGGCAACAGAGTTTTACCAATAATTTAATTTTAAAAGAATCAAATGGAAATTCTAGAACTGGATAATAACTGAAATTACTACTTAATATAAGTTGAATAGACTAAACAGCAAAAGGTAAGACTAGAAAACTTTTTAAAAGATCAATGAAGGTATTTTCACTAAACCAGAGAAAAAAATATAGGTATTACAAAGAGCCTAAGGCAAACGTGAGACACAGTGCAAGAGTCTAACACCTACTTAGTGGAGTCACAGAAAAAGAGAGAAGCAATATTTGAAGAGGTAAGTAAGAATTTTCCAAAACTGGCCAACGAAAAATTGTAATATCTTGGGGCTTAAATCTAAGTAGAATTAAAATGCATGCCAACAGTAATGTAAAAACCATGAGGGATAAATGGAGTAAAAAGTGTTCTTCATGGGGAAAAAGGTATTCTAAGGTTTTAGCATTCTTGGGGAAGTGGGGTAAAAATAATGATTGGTAGTAGCTCAAGTAACTCCATGAAGTATACTGTAATCTCTACAGTAACCACTACAAGAAAAGACAGCGTAACTAAAAATAAAATAGATTTTTAAAAGGAAAGAAAAAGGGAAAGATTGTAAATAAGTATATAATTATATTATTTATAATTACATTTATACATAAGCCCAAATACTCCGTTAGACTAGATCAAAATCAGAATTTATTAATGTAATTTAGCCCATTAACAGAAAAAGGAGGGAAAAGATCACTTTGATAGTTGCAGAAAAAGCATTTGATAAAATTCAGTACCCATTCAGGATGAAAACGCTACAAACTAGGAATAAATCCTTAATTTTAAAAGCGTCTTAAAACACACACACACACACACACACACACACACACACACACACACACACTCTACAGTAAGGTTTCCCTGAGAAACAGGAATGAGGCAAGAAGACCACTACTACCACTTCCATTCAACATGTACTAGAGGTCCTATCCAGTACCTTAAGGCAAAAATAAATAAATGAAAAGCATAAGAATTGGAAAGGCATAAAGAAAATGGTCACTATTCACAGTTAACATGCTTGAGTCAGACAAACTTAACAGGAATAACAAGGAAGTTTGTCAAGGATGCTGTATACTAAGTTAGCATATAAAAATCCATTATATTTTTATGTTAGCAACAATCGGAAAACAAAAATTTTAAAAGATACCAAAGTATAATTTAAAAGTCTACTTCCTAGAAATAAATCTAATGAAGGATGCCATCTTTACACTGAAAACTACAAAATGACAAAATGATATTAAGAGAAAGTACAGGTAAGCTAAATTAATGAAGGGATATATAGTATTCATGAATTAGAAAATTCATTATTGTAAAGACATCAATTTCAATATATTCAGACTGACTTCAACCATTGTGGAAAACAGTGTGGCGATTCCTCAAAGACCTAAAAACATAACTACCATTCGACCCAGCAATCCCATTACTGGGTATAGCCAAAAGAATATAAATCATTCTATCATAAAGACACATGCACACCTGTGTCCACACACAGTGAACATATGTTCACTGCAGCACTATTCACAATAAAGACATAGAATCAACCTAAATGCCATCAATGGTAGACTGGATTAAAAAAATGTCGTACACCACAGAATACTACACAGCCACATAAAAGAACAAGATCATATCCTTTGCAGGAACATGGATAGAGCTGGAGGCCATTATCTTTAGCAAACTAACACAGGAACAGAAAACCAAATACCACAGGTTCTCACTTGTAAGTGGCAGCTAAAAGATGGAAACACATGGACACATAGCAGGAAACAACATACACAGGGGCCTATTAGAGGGTAAAGGGTGGGAGGAGGGAGAGGATTAGGAAAAAGAACTAATGGGTACTAGGCTAACTAATACCTGGGGAACAAAATAATCTGTACAACAAACCCTCATGACAGGAGTTTACCTATATAACAAACCTGCACATGTACCCCTGAACTTAAAAGTTTAAAAAAAGTATGTATTTTCAGACTAACATATAAACTCAATGTAATAACAATAAAAATCCCAATGCTGCTTTTTGTGGAAACTGACAAGTTGATTCTAAATCTTACATGGAAATGCAAATGGGTCAAGAATACCAAAGCAATCATGAACAACAAAGCTGAAAGACTTAGAAGTAGAAAACATAAACCTAAAATATAGCAACTGTAATTATGACAGAGTGGTACTAGTGGAAAAACAGAGAAGTTGACTAATGAAAAAGGAGAGTCCAGAAGCACGCGCGCGCGCGCGCACACACACACACACACACACACATACACAGGCACATGCATACACACGTACACATACCTACACAAACAGTTCATTTATGAC
This sequence comes from Gorilla gorilla gorilla, assembly GCF_029281585.2. Classification (NCBI taxonomy): domain Eukaryota; kingdom Metazoa; phylum Chordata; class Mammalia; order Primates; family Hominidae; genus Gorilla; species Gorilla gorilla. The sequence goes on along the minus strand of NC_073235.2, from coordinate 41,062,757 downwards.
CAAGGTAACAATGAAGTACAATATGGAAAAGGGGTGGTCAAAAACATATTCAAAAGGGCCATAAAGAATACATCATATTCATTATGGCTTTATAGAAGTACACAGAGAAAAATGATACGAGATGGGTATTATTTATTGGCTTCCTATGAGCCCAATTATGCAAAGAGCTCTACTATTCCAGCAGGTGCTTCCTAAGAGGGACAACCATTTCTAGTAGCTGACTTCTCTCTGCAAGTATACTTTCTACTCATTCCAGCAAGCCACTAACAAACTTCTTCACCAAGAGCTTTCAACTCATAATTTTTCTCCCCAAATATTACAAAGAGAACTATTTTGAAATTTGTTTTATAATAATCTGCTTCACAGCCAACTTTGCAGAAACTTATCTGTCCTATAAGGAAGGGGCTATCTGAAACGTATAAATAACATTTTCCTGAAGAGAGGCAATTTAAAAACCATGAGAACAGATTTTTTCTAAAGGTTTTCAATATGCCAGGCTTAAGTATTTATCTAATTGATTCTCAAATTAACTCTAAGAAGAAGATAATAACTGCCTCTGTCAATATTATAGATAAGTAAACTAGGTTGCAAAAATGCAAAGTAACCTACCCAAAGTCTTAGCACTAAAATTTGGCAGTGCTTGACTGGATTTGAGTCCAAGCTTACACCAAATTCTTTAAGACATGTCCTTCCCAGCATGTAAGTAACAGATAATGCTTAGTTTTAATAACCCAGAACAAAAGGGAGTCGTACTGTCTTGTCAATTCATATGTGACAAAGTATACAGTTTTTCTAGTAATTTTCTGATTTCTAGATACCTCAGTCATATATTGCACCCAAGACGGAACTTTGAGAAAAATGTATATGGTTCAAGGCGGTGAAATGAACACATTTATCAATCTCTTTTATTTCCCAACATGATACTCAATGAGATGACAACAAATTTTTACAAAAAAAAAAAAAACCAATAACAACATTAGAAAATAAGAAAGGGTGTGACACTGGTACATCAGACATTTTTAAAAATTCAAGTCAGAGGAATGGCAATAAATTAGCAGAGATATAAAGGTAGATAAATCACAATCCAGGGTACTGTAAGTATCCATGTTTCTTTCAAGGAGGCCCAAAGAAAAATTAACCTTTCATCACATACACAAAGAGCAGGAAAAGGCCAAGTGGCAAGCCTCAGAGTAATTATTTTAGAAACAGTATTTAGGCTAGATGAGACAGCTGGGGCTCTACCCTTCCCCAAGGGTGGCAGTTGTAGCTTTTACCATCACGCCAAAGCCCAACAATTGCCCTCTAAAGGAAGAGGGCCACCTGTCTGGGTATGTCTCTTGTGAGAGCGCCAATTCCTGAGAGACAAACAGGATACAGGTTGGACTAACTCTTAATATCATAGCAGACATTAGGAATGAGATGCGAAGAAAAATAAGGAGAAAAGATAACTTCTAACAGAAATCAAGTAGCATTAGAGCACTCTCCCACACAAAATAAAGCCCTCCTTACTTTGACATGTGTAACAGTTCCCAGCTTACGCATGCAACTTCAGGGAAGTCATCACGTTGAGACACCTTGCCCACTTATACCGAAAGTGTCCATAACCTTCCCATTCAAGGAAGAGGATGCTGGGGAAACTGATCTACACAACTGCCCTGAAAACCATGACAGCCAGATACCATCTTTTAGCAACACAGTCCCTCATCCTAATATATGAACGGAAAGCCAAGGATAACAGACATTTGGGGAAAACTAATAGATAAAAGAGAAGGTCCAAAATGGGAAGAAAAAAATTAACAAAGAACTCTCATAGAAATGGAGACAATTCAGGGGACTGAATGGTATACTTTTAAAAAATTTCTCTTAAAGTACAATTGAATAAGACAAGAACAAGCTGCTTTGAAAAAGTGGTCAGAAACTAAGACTTCTTGATTAAAAATAAATGACAAAATAAGTTTAATGTGCAAGATAAATAATAATATAGTCATAACTGATGCATGAGTAGAAAATAAAAGATAAAGACGACTTCTGAGGAGACAGATTAAAAACACAAATATAGGAAATATGAGAAATGAGGGAACTGTGGGTCAGATTGACGAGGTCCAGTATTGATCTGACAGGTGATCTTAAAGAAGGTAAGACTATGAACAACAGAGATATATAAAAACACAAGATTATTTCCATAATCTGAAGGGAGACACAAGTTCATAGACAGGCCTCATCGACTGCCAAGAATGATTACTGAAAAAAGATCTATACCTAGACACATCTGGATAAAACTACAAAATTCCATTAAAAAAAGAAAATCCTAAACCTTCTATATTATCTACAAAGGAACAAGTCAGACTAAAATTTGAATACTGTATTAAGGCAAGTGGTAAATGCTGTTAAGAAAAAAAAAGCTGAACTTAAAATTCCATACTCAGGTTGGGTGCCATGGCTGCTGCCTGTAATCCCTGCACTTTGGGAAGTCGAGGCAGGTGGATCACTTGAGGTCAGGTGTTTGAGATCAGCCTGGCCAACAAGGTGAAACCCTGTCTCTACTAAAAACACAAAAATTAGCCGGGTGTGGTGGCAGGTGCTGTAGTCCCAGCTACTTGGGAGGCTGAGATAGAAGAATTGTTTGAACTCAGGAGGTGGAGGTTGCAGTGAGCCAAGATTGTGCCACTGCACTCCAGCCTGGGTGACAGAGTGAGACGCCGTCTCAAAAAAAAAAAAAAAAAAATTCCATACTCTATTCAAGAATGAGGACCAAATAAAGGACATTTTCAGACAACACATACTTGAAAAGTTTGACATCCTATATTTAAAATGTATTCTGAACCCAATTAAACTCTAAATTTTTTTGTATGGCACACCCTTATAAGTAAAAGAAATCAGAATATACTCTCAGTATAGTTTTATAAAATACATACATCACTATATTAATATATGTATTGTAAAACATACCAAAAAATTAAAAATTACAGATAAAAATGAACACATAATTTAATTTCTAATAAATCCTGATACTCCCCTAAATTATTTTGCGTGCCTCCTTTCACACGAATGTCTCATTTTAAAGACCACAGCTCTAACCAAATGAAGAAAACATGGAAGTGAAGACAACAGAGCTGAATAACCTCAGAGGAAAAGTAGGAAACAACAACAACAATCAGATGAGAATCCACTAGAATTTTCCACTTGGAAAATTTTCAATTGATGAAATTTTCATGTACACAGGATTACATTTCATACTCTGTGGGTCCACTTCACTTTGTTCTAAAGTAAATATTCATATAATCATCTATTTCTAGATTTAAAAAATCATTAGAATTGATTTAAAAAGTAAAAAAAGTTATAGTCAGAACAAAATGCAAATACCTTGATGATGCAAAATTAACAACTAATTAAAACTGGGAGATTGAAGGAGTAAGGAAAGGAACAAGACTATGATTCAGAAACATGGGTAATACTATCTAGAGCTAATAAAGGACATATAGAACATTATAGAAACCACTAACACAAGTAAAAGCAAGCACAATAAAACTGGGAGTGAAGGTGAGAATGGATGATACCCTATTGTCTCTACTCTCTCATGTAATGCAAAAATTGATACAACTTTTTTTTTTTTTTTTGAGACAGGTTCTCATTCTAACTCAGACTGGAGTGCAGTGGCACAATCAAGGCTCACTGCAGCCTCAACCTCCCAGGCTCAAGAGATCCTCCTGCCTCAGCCTCCTGAGTAGCCGGGAATACAGCCATGTGCCACCATACTTTGCTAATTGTTTTTTGTGTATTTTTTTTTGTTTTTTGTTTTCTACTTTTTATACTGATGCAGGTCTTGCTATTACCCAGGCTGGTTTCAAAGTCCTGGCCCTGAGCAATCATCCTGGCTCACAAAGTGCTGGGATTACAGGTGTGAGCCACTATGCCCAGCCACAACTTCTATTTTTTAAAAAGCACTATTAAGTAGGAAAAAAAGCAGTATATAACACAGTATGTCAATTATCTGGAAAACTGAAATCAGTTACTGACTGCCAGTCAGCTCATGTGAAACACTTCTACCACCTTGATACAGTTTGGCTCTGTGTTCCCACCCAAATCTCATCTTGTAGTTCCCATAGTTCCCATGTGTTGTGGGAGGAACCCGATGGGAGACGAGTCATGGGGGCGGGTCTTTCCCATGCTGTTCTCATGATAGTGAATGAGTCTCATGAGATCTGATGGTTTTAAAAACGGGACTTTCCCTGCACAAGCTCTCTTCTCTTGTCTGCCACCATGTGAGACATGCCTTTTGCCTTCTGCCATGATTGTGAGGCTTCCCCAGCCACGTGGAACTGTAAGTCCAATTAAACCTTTCTTTTGCAAATTGCCCGGTCTCAGGTATGTCTTTATCAGCAGCATGAAAACAGATTAATACAGTAAACTGGTACCAGTAGAGCGGGGCGCTGCTGAAAAGACACCCAAAAATGTGGAAGTGGCTTTGGAACTGGGTAACAGGCAGAGACTGGAACGGTCTGGAGGGCTCAGAAGGAGGCAGGAAAATGTGGGAATTTGGAACTGCGTAACAGGCAGAGACTGGAACAGTCTGGAGGGCTCAGAAGGAGACAGGAAGATAGGGAGTTTGGAATTCCCTAGAGACATGTTGAATGGCTTTGACCAAAATGCTAATAATGATATGGACAATGAAATCCAGGCTGAGGTGGTCTCAGATGGAGATGAGGAATGTGTTAGGAACTACAGCAAAGGTGGGTCTTGTTACGTTTTAGCAAAGATACTGGTGGCATTCTGCCCCTCCTTAGAGATTTGTGGAACTTGGAAGTTGAGAGAGATGACTTAGGGTACCTGGTGGAAAAAATTTCTAAGCAGCAAACCATTGAAGAGGTGACCTGGGTGCTGTTAAAGGCATTCAGTTTTATAAGGGAAATAGAGTATAAATGTTTGGAAAATTTGCAGCCTGACAATGTGATAGGAAAGAAAATCCCATTTTCTGAGGAGAAGTTCAAGTCAGCTGCAGAAATTTGCATAAGTAATGAGGAGTCAAATGTTAATTCCAAGACAATGTGGAAAATGTCTCCAGGGCATGTCAGAGACCTTTGCAGCAGCCCCTCCCATCTCAGGCCTGGAGGTTCAGAAGGAAAAAATGGTTTCACGGGCTGGGCCCAGGGTCCCTCTGCCCTATGCAGTCTAGGGACTTGGTGCTCTGGGTCCCAGCCGCTCCAGCTGTGACTAAATGGGGTCAAGGTACAGCTCAGGCTGTGGCCTCAGAGGGTGGAAGCCCCAAGTCTTGGCAGCTTCCATGTGGTGTTGAGCCTGCAGGTGCACAGAAGTCAAGAATTGAAGTTTGGGAACCTCTGCTTAGATTTCAGAAGATGTATAGAAACACCTGAATGCCCAGGCAAAAGTTTGCTGCAGGGGTGGGGCTCTCATGGAGAACCTCTGCTAGGGCAGTGAGGAAGGAAAATGTGGGGTCAGAGCCCTCCCCCAACAGAATCCTACTGGGTCACCTTTCAGTGGAGCTGTGAGAAGAGGGCCACCATCCTCCAGACCCCAGAATGGTAGATCCACTGACAGTTTGTACCGTGGGCCTGGAAAACCCGCAGACACTCAACACCAGCCTATGAAAGCAGTCAGGAGGGAGGCTGTACCCTGCAAAACCACAGGGGCAGAACTGCTTGAGACCAAAGGATGTTGCATCAGCATGGCCTGGATTCAAGACATGGAGTCAAAGGAGATCATTTTGAAGCTTTGACTGCCCTGCTGGATTTTGAATTTGCATGGGGGCCTGGAGCCCCTTTGTTTTGGCCAATTTTTCCCATTTGGAACAGCTATATTTACCCAATGCCTGTACCCCCACTGTATCTAGGAGGTAACTAACTTGCTTTTGATTTTACAGGCTCATAGGTGGAAGGGACTTGTCTCAGATAAGACTTTGGACTGTGGACTTTTGAGTTGAGACTTTGGGGGTTAACTACTCAAAACCAGTTGGAAAGACATGATTGGTTCTGAAATGTGAAGATATGAGATTTGAGAGGGGCCGGGGCAGAATGATATGGTTTGGCTCTGTGTCCTCACACAAATCTCATCTTATAGCTCCCATAATTCCCATGTGTTGTGGCAGGGACCTGGTGGGAGATGACTAAATCATGGGGGTGGGTGTTTTTCGTGATGTTCTTGTGACAGTAAGTCTCATGAGATCTCATGGTTTTAAAAACGGGAATTTCCCTGCACAAGCTCTCTTCTCTTGTCTGCTGTCATGTGAGATGTGCCTTCTGCCACGATTGTGAGGCCTCCCCAGCCACATGGAACTGTAAGTCCAACTAAACCTTTCTTTTGTAAACTGCCCGGTCTCAGGTATGTCTTTATAGGCAGTGTGAAAACGGACTAATATACACCCTCATTAGCCTACTTCATTTATTGTCTTTTACTATAGAGTTTATGTGCATGGCTGTGGTATTACCTAAGTATAATATCATCTCTAGTTTATTAATTTCTGTAAGGCAAAGCCTAGCACAACACTCAGTGTTGGTTTAAAAATAAAATGAAAAAGGAAGGGGGCTAGTTACGTGTTTTGAGAGAATTAATGGAATAGCTAATTTTGACCTACACGTGAAAACAGAAAGTCCATCTTGTAGTTTTAATTACTCAAAACCAGTTTACTTAAAGTTGACTAAAATGTGTACTAAATGGATAGGCTCCTCTCTGAAATAGAAACAGCTGTGTCTTTCAGAAGACTGATTAGACTAAGTGGCAGAGCTGGACACCACTGCTATAGAAAAGAATGTGCAGGGGCAAGAAGAGGGGATGGTTAAAGATGCAGTAATGGCAACAGCTGAACCTTCAAGAAAAAAAAATTGGCTAAGGACAGGAAAAAATACTCCTTCTTCTTAGTTATATATATTTCTATTTAAAGGGGAAGCCAACAGAGCTGGGGGAAAGGAAGGGAGGGATGTGTACACTGAAGTAACTGGCGTTGGTAATATATTTACACAGGACCCCAGTTTTAAAAAAAAGGGTGGGGGTGAACAAATACCTTCATTTACCCTATAGTTTACTTCCCTGGGTCCTTGAGGCATAAGTGAAATAGCTATTCTGTAGTGTGAGCTCTCTGCCCCAAGCAAAAGGCAACCTCCCTTCAAAGTCTGACAGGTTTTTTCAGTCAACTGTATCAGGTTGAATTACATGACACTGACATTTTTGTATGTCAAAAGCAGAATATTGGCGATTTCATGTGGTCCTAAAGCAACAATCCCCCCGCTAAGTGATTACAATGGTAGACCTTAAGGCTTTCTGTTTTTCTAGGGCAGTAAGTCTCAAAGTTAAGTGTGCAGTAGAATCACCTTGGAGGGCCTGTTAAAACAAAATGCTGGGCTTCAATCCGGGTGTTAAGGGTTCAGCGGGTCCAGGTCAGCTTCCCAAATTTGCATTTCTAACAAAGTCTCAGGTGGTCCTGGGATCTCACACTAAGAACCTCTGTTCTAGTCTGAAGGCTGAACTAGGAAGCTGTCAATACCGCTAACACACAAAAAAAACTCATCATCATTCCCCCAGGTGTTCATTTGTCCTCCATCTCTGAATAAGTCTTCCATTTTACTTGGGTACTATGCTAAGGAACTGGCTTACTTTCAACTTCTTTTTTGGGGGGTCTTATTCCAATGTTAGGGAATCTCTTTTGAAATCCACAACATTCTCCAACACTGAAAGCAAGGAGGTAGTTTTAATTACATTTTATAGATACATGAAAAGTTTACAAGGGTAAAGACTTCCAGATATTTTTGGAACAACTCTTTTTCTACTTGATAATTCCTAAAAGCTATTAACACATGCTGTTATAAAAGAGAAGATTTAGAGCCTCTGTTTACTGCTGCCTTGTCACTTACTGCCAGGGTTCTCCCACACACAAAAAAAAAACAACTAAAAATTAAACTAAGAGTGAACCCCTGTGTACACAATATAACGCCACAAAATCACTTCATTTCTGTTGCTTTAATGTATTTTCAAAGAAAAGATTAAAAGCAAGAAATCATCTAACAACATTTCTAGATACAGGCATAATGTCATTTTCCATGGCAACAGTAAAAATGGAAAAAAAAAAAAAAAAAAAAAGCTCTGGGGTCCATGTGCTGAGATACTTGGATTCTACTTCTACCCACTTCACGTTTCAGGCTGTGTACTCTTTGGCACATCACTGAGCTTCTGGCTATAGACAGAACTGGAGGCAAGAATTGCTAAATTCTGTCCAGTTCCACCATAAGTTAATACAGATTCATAAACTAGTTTAAGATTTACTCAACATCACCAAATAATTTCCTCACACTGCAATTACCTTCTTTTAAAATACCAACTACAGGTCATTGCAGAACCTGATTACTTTTCCTATAGCATAACATATTAAAGATATTCTGGATCTCTGGAAACCATTTTTTAAAATCATCATTTGCAAACAACTACATTTATATGGCATGCTAGTCCAATTTTTTCTATTATGTATTAATAATATTGTATAAACAAGGCATATAAGAAAAGACGAAGCCCAGTGTACCTATGTTAATAGTCTTACACAGTACAGTATTAGGATTTTTAAAAATCAGCTTTATTCAGTTAGCATCACAGTTTATAACTACAGTTATAAGAGGTAAGATTTCAAATTATAGTAATATATAAACAGGGTAGTAAACTACAATGGGCCAGACTAGCAGTTAGGTGACTACTCACAACGGAAAGTTGCACAGCCTCTTCTTTTTTTAAAAAATCATTCATTCATTTGTTCACTCTCTTTCTCTCTTATTCATTGACCCATTTGAGTATTTTGGGGGAACCTACACTAATGTAGGCCATGTAGAAACAAGGAAGAACAACACAAAGACAGCCCCTAACCTCATAATTTGAACTATCTCTCAGAGGTCCTCCAGATAAAATCTACAACTTCCAATGTGCTTAAGTGAATAAACAAAATAGCAAAACCTGACCATGCCTTTTTTGGTAAAAATTACAAATAGCTGAAATCAAATGTTGTGACCCAAATGTATGTCTGTGTACATGTATGTACGCAGGTATGTATATATTTTTAAGCAACACAAACACGATAAAAGGAACAGGATCATCCAGATACTCTTAATGCCAAAGCAGTACCTTCAAGTTCACTATAGTCTCTAAAAACAAATTTACTTGAGCACTGGCCTACAAAGTTTTGCAAATTTCAGCAATGGCTTAAAGCTCTTAAAAGACAGAAGGAATCAGAAATTACCTATGCATAATTAGTCTTTTATAAAACATTATGGAATAGAAAAGTATACATTTTTGATATAACAAAATTTTTAGTCAATTTAATTCAAGCTCTAGTTTATAAACTATAGTAACATTCTTTTACTCAGCTCATAGAGGAGGTTATTTCAACTAGTGACAGATAATTTAACCTTATCTCTTTAAGCACCAACACTGCATTTTAATCTTAAATGTCACCTCTTCCGTAAAACTTTCACTAACCACCCTTTGTCCCTATACCATTTTCCTGGGTAAAAATTACTCCCTAGCTACCTGGGACTTTCACAAAAAATGCCACCCATACAGAATTAATCAAATGTATTGTAGTTAATAGTACAATCATCTGTAAGAGTTTGCTTTACACATTAAAACTTTACTTTTTTAAAAATTTATTTTTTATTTTATTTTTCTGACAGAGTCTCACTCCGTCACTCAGGCTGGAGTGCAGTGGCATGATCATGGCTCACTTCAGCCTTGACCTCCCAGGCAAGCAATCTTCTTGCCTCAGCCTCCCATGTAGCTGGCACTACAGGCGCATGCCATACCTGCATAATTTTATGTCTGTTTTGAGACGGGGTCATACTATGTTGCCCAGGCCAGTCCTGAACTCCTGGGCTCAAGTGATCCTCCCACCTAAACTTTATTCTTCACATACAATATTTCATTTGATCCTCTAGACAAATCTGTTAAGTATTTACTTCTATTCTACATATAGGGAAACTGAAACACAGAAAAGCAATGCTACTTAAGGTCACAGAGTTTTTTTTTTTTTTTTTAAAGCCCAACAAATCAGAAATTGAATCCAGAATTTTTAAGTGAAAACACTATGATTTTTTCCAATTCATCAAATACGCTAAGCTCCTTGAGATTACTATATTTCCATCTTTATGCAACCACTGCCTAGTATAGAATGTGACAGAGAGTAAGCAAAGACATGCTGACTGGATAAGAAGTCAACCACTAGTAAAAAATTAGATGTTTACAAAACAGTACATAATTTAATGCCTTCTAAAATAAAGCACCAAAAATAATTTAGTACTACAGAATGATCCAGAGAACACCATCACAGTTAAAAGTTTAGTTTCTGATATCAGACTTGGGGGTTCAATCCCAAAGCAGTGTAAGGTCTCTGGGTCTCAGTTTTCTTGTCTATAATATGGGAATAATAAATGGTAATTATCTCAAATGACTGGTATATTGAATGGGAATGTACAGAAGACACCTAGTACAGTGTCCGGTAGATAGAAAGCACTCAATAAATTATTCATATGAGTATCAATGTAAAACTCAAAGATAGAGCTTGTTTACAAAATAGAAATAATCTTGGGAACTATGAAAGACAGCAGAGTTAAATTTGTCCAAATATAGTTTTAAAGGTTTTATTCTTGCTGTTTAAACTTTAATTGCTTGGCTCTCCATCAGGTATACACCAGCTATTAACTCTGCTCTTCTCACACTGCTTATCTCTAGTAGCTCCAATCTACCTTTTAATACAAGCAATGTGAATGTGCAGTTGGAAAAAGACAGACTGATGTCTAACATGTCCGTTAGGAATTGTATAACCTTTGAGGGAACTTTCTGGAGTAATGGAAATGATCTATATCTTGATTTGGCTGTTGTTACAATGGTGAATACCTCCTTCGAAACTCACTGAAATGTATCTGTAAAGTCTGTGTATAAAACTTTGTAAATTAAAGAAACTTAGGTTTTATACTCTTGAACAAGTTACTTTCCTTTTCTGGCCCTTATTTTCTCATTTTCAGAAAGAGAATAATTCTTCACTCATAAAAGTCATATTACAGGAGTATTATAGGAGATAAGGTCTATACTTAGGGTAGTTCCTGCACAGTTATTGCAAATTCTGGATCTACTAATATTAACCCTAAGCATTTTTCAAATTTACCTTAGTTTTAAAACAAATTCATCTATGATAAAAACTATGTTCTCTCCTTCTCCCTTCTCTCATTCTTCCCCAACCTTTTCTGTTTCAGAACAATTTGGCTAAACATTTCATTAAAGCTTCTGCCACTTCCAAAGTTTTCTTTCTTTTTTTTTTAACAAAATCATAATAGAGTCATTTGCCTTCATTATTTATCTTCCTTCTTCATTTACCATGTCAGAATTTCTTTTTTCTTTTTTGAAACAGAGTTTCGCTCTTGTTGCCCAGGCTGGAGTGCAATGGCACAATCTTGGCTCACTGCCACCTCCGCCTCCCGGGTTCAAGTGATTGTCCTGCCTCAGCCCCGCAAGTTGCTGGGATTACAGGCGTGCGCCACCACACCCAGCTAATTTTTGTATTTTTAGTATTTTGTATTTTTGCACCATGTTGGCCAGGCTGGTCTCAAACTCCTGACCTCAGGTGATCCGCCCGCCTCGGCCTCCCAAACTGCTGGGATTACAGGCATGAGCCACCGTGCCCTGGCCTAGGTCAGATTTTTTTTTTTTTTTGGACGGAGTCTCGCTCTGTCACCCAGGCTGGAGTGCAGTGGCGTGATCTTGGCTCACTGCAAGCTCACCTCCTGGGTTCACGCCATTCTCCTGCTTCAGCCTCTCAAGTACCTGGGACTACAGGCACCCGCCACTACGCCTGGCTAATCTTTTGTATTTGTAGTACAGACGGGGTTTCACCATGTTAGCCAGGATGGTCTCGATCTCCTGACCTCGCAATCCTCCTGCCTCAGCCTCCCAAAGTGCTGGGATTACAGGCGTGAGTCACCGCGCCCGGCAAGAAATATTTTACTTAAAATTACTGAAGATTTCTTTACCCATCTTGCCCCAAAATTAATCTGCTACGATTCAATCCTCAAAAGCCTAATGCTCCAATGAAAGGAAACAACAAAGTAAGTAGCAGTCAGAGATCAGAGGTGTAATAATTGTCGAAAGTTCTAAAAGATATGCATCGATTCCACAATACTCCTGCCAACCTCTAAAAATCAAGAATATTCTCTCTAACATCCCAACCACCCTCTATAATCCATCAAGAACCTGTCATCCACCTATTTATGTAAAAAATTATGTAATTTATTTCCCGTATTATGCCTGTAAACACAAACATGTCTCATAGTTATGGTACTTAATTCCACACTTTGAAAATATTAATTGTGTTAAAGTAACAGTTCTTTTACTAGTTTTCAAATCAGTTTTTTAAATGTCTAAGCAATGCTCTTTGTTCTAGAATTCCAGGACACTGGCACAATTTCACATTTGTCTAGCATTTACGGAACAAACATCTATAAAGTACCTAAATAGGTCAGGCACTGGTGAAACAAAGATTATGAAGATAAGGTCAAGGAGGTAAATACCCAATTAAAGCAGATAAACCAGAACTGCTCAAATAATATTCTTTTCTTACACCTGTGAAGGATCTAGAAAAAAGGAATATGGAGCAATTAAGAGTTCTTTCAACTCCCTGATGTTGTTTCCAGACCACTTTTCCAGCCTTCTTCCAAAACTGTTTGGCAACTGTGTGAGTCAAATGCTATACCCTCTTCCCCTCTTTTCCCTGGCTATCATGGGCTCACCTGTTCTACTGGTAGTTAGGTTCCCTTATTAAGGACTTCATCAGTACTTGTCTCCCTCCACAGTTTTCTTCGCTATTTCTATCATCACCTTGGATGAGTGCACCCTGTGGACTTTTAACCTACCAGCATCAAATTCCTTGACATTCCTGAATGATCTCACCCACATAACATTATAGCAATCTTTTCCAAACAAACTTATTACCTAGAATAGCTTGACCAACTCTGAAAATAAACCTCAGTGTATCTTTTACAACAGACCTTATTCCTGTTCTGTCACCAATTTAATCCCTCAATATCTCTTATTACCAATACTTCCTTAGCCTCTTCCCATTTTTTTTAAGTCATTATTCCCATTATGGCTTCACTTCCTTCCTTGTCAAACCTCAAACCCACAATACATCACGACTTCAAACACGCTCTAGCAAGCATGGTTAACATTTCACTCCTTTGTTCTTTTACCGCAACCATCCTGTAAACCCTCCACTCCATATCAATCTAACCACCCACTATCTGCTTCTTTGAGCTGATGAACAATGCTGTAAAAAATCTTAAAAAGCAGAATAGCAGCTTCATAAGTTATGCTTTCACTAAACATGTACTTCTGTTTTTTTGTTTTTTAGCTAATTGCCGTCAAACAGGTTTATTCCAAAATAAAAATCTTACAAATAATGAATGACATCTTAGCTCTTCTGATGATGAGCTAATAATTCCAAGAGTCCCGTGACTAGCAATAATCAGTAAATACTTTTGAATATGTAGAGCACAAGTATTTACCAAATGGCTGCTCTACCTTAAAACAGTACTTTGCAGCAGTAAGAAATGAAGCCAGTTATAAAAATAATAGCTGTAAAAAGTTAGGCATATAAAATGTAGAAAGGGAAAACCATGAGCTTATCTGGAGTTGAGTCGATGTGCATATCTTAAAAGAAGAAATCAACAAATATTATCCCCAAAAGGTACAGGAATGACACTTCCCTACATATGATTCTAACATAATCTACAATGATTAAGGAATGAGACAAGAACTACAATCCTAACACTGAAAAGGATTCAAGGGAAAAATATTTTTTGCACTCTTGGATTTTCACTACAAAATGACAAAAAATACAGCTTAGCAACACTTCTGTGAAATTTAAAAGAAAAACTCCACAAATAACAAGAAATTAGACATAAAAACACACAGCATGCTGTGAGGAAATGGTAAAATTTATTTTGTCAACTTTTTTCAAGTTCTGAAAATTGAGAAAGATCTGCTCATATAGTGTTTCCCTTCTTTAAACTGTAGCAAAACCCCACAGAATAATGAATGAACACAACCTGCAATCTGGGTAGATAGTCAAGTAAGAACAAGCGCATTCCAGCATTGTGTAATTAGAGCTTTGGGCCAATGTTGCAAACTCACTCAGTCAAATAAAAAAGCCTACAAAACTTTTCACCAGCTTGCAAAATCTTAAAACTCATCCATGTTTAGCAAGTTAGAAGTGCACTATTTGTCAGCAAGTCAATAAACTACACTGTGGAGCTATAATTTTCATGACCGTCTCATTTTCCTTAAATTATACTTAAATTTGTTGTATATTCTGCATCTTACCAACTGGCAAGGTGACCAGAATCATCTGATAGGTTTTATGAAAATATACAGGTGTCTGTTCCACTTTCCCCTGGTGTTCACAAAGGAGGGGACCAAGGGTAGGAGTAGGGAAAGGAATGATGTTTATTTTGAGAAAATAGCCTACCCACAACTTAATACCATGTTACACCCACCAGAATGGCTAAATATATGAGACAGAATATCAAGCCAATGTTCCAGAGTATGTGGGACAACTAGAAATTCTCATCTACTACTGATGAGGTTATACATTGGTACAACAACTTTGGAAATCACTGAGTTATACTAAAACTGAACAAGGCACACATATGACCCAGTGATTATATTACAAGGCACATTACCCAGGGAAATGCACACATGGGACCAAAAGACATGCACAGACAGGAATACAAGGATATTTTATAGGGACTCTATTCATGACGGCCCCAAACTGGAAACAACCTAGATGTCCATTAACAGTAAAACAGATAAATCATGATATACAGAGTCATACAGTGGAATATTATGAAGCAGTGAGAATAAACTATTGCTACAGACAACATGGTTGAATCTGTGAAAGGAAAAAACCCTTGGGGCCCCAAAATCACTAAGCTAAAGGGAAAAGTCAAGCTGGAAACTGCTCAGGGCAAACCTGCTTCCCATTCTATTCAAAGTCACCCCTCTGCTCACTGAGCTAAATGCATATCTGATTGCCTCCTTTGGAGAGGCAAATCAGAAACTCAAACGGTTGCAACTACTTGTCTCTTATCTACCTATGACCTGGAAGCCCTCTCTCCCAGCTTCGAGTTGTCCCGCCTTTCTGGGCCAAACCAATATTCATTTTACATATGTTGATTGATGTCTCATGTCTCCCTAAAATGTATAAAACCGAACCATGCTCTGACCGCCTTGGGTACATGTTTTTAGGACTCCTGAGGCTGTTACCCCAGCGCAGGTCCTCAACCTTGGCAAAATAAACTTCCTAAATTAACTGAGACCTGTTTCAGATATTTGGGGTTTATAGATCACATAACCATATATGTATGTTTAAGGTAAGAAGCCAGGAGAAAACACCATACATGCTGTATGATGATATGTGCATGTCTTTGCATGTTACACTTCAAAAGTTTACTTAAAATAAAAAAGCAAAAAAAGTTTAACAAATAAATGAGCACCCTTGATGCCCTAAAGTGTATAATAAAATCCTGCTCCCAGTACCATATTCCCTCTACCCTAAAATTGGGACAGGATACATTTTTGAATCTTCCCTCATCCTAATTAATTTTTTTACATCAAAAATTTGTTTATATCAAAACAAAGAAAGGTATGTTAACAGAATGCAAAAGCCAATTTTTTTTTTTTTTTTTTTTTTTTTTGAGGTAAGGTCTAGCTCTATTTCCTAGGCTGGAGTGCAGTGACAAGACCATAGCTCACTGCCTCCTCAAACTCCTGAGCTCAAGTGATCTTCCTGCCTCAGCTTCCTGAGTAGCTGGGACTACAGGCGTGCACCACAACACCAACATGTGGCTAATTTTTTAATTTAATTTTTATTTTTATCATTTTTTTAAGATGGAATCTCACTCTGTCGTCTACACTGGAGTGCAGTGGTGCAATCTTGGCTCACTGCAACCTCCGCCTCCCAGGTTCAAGCGTTCCTGCCTCAGCCTCCCGAGTAGCTGGGATTACAGGTGTGTGCCACCACACCCAGCTGATTTTTGTATTTTTAGTAGAGACGGGGTTTCGCCATGCTGGCCAGGCTAGTCTCAAATTCCTTACCTCAGGTGATCCACTGGCCTCGGCCTCCCAAAGTGCTGGGATTACCGGCGTGGGCCACTATGCCCGGCCTAATTTTTAAATTTTTTATAGAGACAATGTCTTGCTATGTTGTCCAGGCTAGTCTAGAACTCCTGGCCTCAGGCAATCCTCCTGCCTTGGCCTCCCAAAGAGCTGAGATTACAGGCGTGAGCCATCATGGCCTCAAAACATTTGTAAAAGAAAACACTAAATTGAAAATAATTTTAACATCAAAGCTCTCCCCCTTCACCACCATCATCACCACACTCAGATTGTCACCTCCCTTTGATTCCCCAAGAATTTCCTCTTCTCTGCCATCTATTTAATAGAAACATTCAAGAAGCACTGACCTACCTTAGCAGTGCAGTTACGAGGATTAAAACAAAAGATGTATATATAAAGTCCTTGGCACCATGCCTAAGTACTCAATGACTAGACACTTAATAAATCCCAAATAGTGAGTTCTTCCAGGTCAAGGGCTATTTCCAATTCATCACTGTAAATACAGGACCTGGCATTTAACAGTCAATCAATAACTACTTGTGAAGTAAATGAATAATGTGAGTCCAAAATAAACAAACAAACAAACAAAAAACAATGAAAACAAAGCAAAAGTGGGAATGAAGGAAAAAGCAAGAAGTTCAAAGGAAGGTCTTAACCCATTTTTGTTATCAGGGTATACGAAAAGATTATATTTTATTTTTATAGAACTGTGGTTCAGCAAGATGACAAGATTTTAAATCTCAAGGTGAACCAACAAAATCATGTGCATATAAAACTATTACAAAAACTGTCTCGGTATTATCTTTCCTCTATACACCCTGCAATGAAAAAGCAGTATATTTTAACTGAAATTAAAACACGTGTCAATAATACTGAAACCCTTTAAAAAAATTTCTGAATCAGTTTCTTATGAGGTTGACAGGAATCCCAACTATATCACAGGTTATTTTCAAGATATCCATCATAGCACATCAATATTCTGACTAAATATGTCATAACAGAGATGAAAGGAAAGCAGATTTCAGCTAAAACTTTATACAGTATTATTTTTATGAAAATAAAAATGTAATTTAGATGTCAAAATTGTCAAGACTGCAATCTTACATTAATTTTAAAAGACAAATCAATAAAATACTTTAATATTCATTATGTGCACAAAATATCAATGAACCATTTGATAAGGCTCTTTTCTTCTCCCTTTTAAGCAAGCATCTACTTAGATCAGAAACAATACTGTTTTAATTAACCAATATATATGCAAAGCATTTAACCTCATGGAAAGCACATTATAAATGTATATACAACTCATTCAGTTCTCATAACAACTATATGGTTTTACCATTATCATTTCCATTTCCATTTTACAGAAGAGAAAACTAAGACTTTAAGTAACTTCCCTAAAGTCATACAGCTATTAAATGTCAGGGTGGCTGTATGCTCCTAGTCTCTATGCTCTGATGCCTGGAGAGCTCTGGAGTAAAGCAGACCTACGTTTGTCCTGACTTGACTTCATTTTGGGAGGTGAGTTGTCTTGAGAACCCTGAGTGATAACCACAAAACAAGGTAGCACTAATTCCACCTTTCACTAATTCTAAGACAGCTATTTTTGTCACATTTTAACATTTCTGAAATTGATAGCATCTTACAATTATAATCCGCAGTTCTCTCTCTCTGGGGTACATAAAATAATAATCCATCTGGTAATTGACATCAACTGTGATTCAAAAAATTATGGTATTATCTATACCTCATGGGTTAGTGATAAGAAGTAAATGAGATAAAATGTCTTAAGTACTCAACACAGTGTCTGTCTGACACAAGTGCTTTACAAAGGGTACTTCTTCTCTTTTAATAAAATAATCTATGAGGAAATTTGATGTAAAGGTTATCTTTACACTGTAGAAAGCTGTCAGTTTCTCAGGCCCATGTGCGAACACACCTGGTATACTCTCTTAAGAAAAAATACTGGTTTCATTACACAACTTAAAGATGCAATTTTTGTTGATAAAACACTTGGGGGTAGGGAGAGGCAGAGAGACAACAGTAAAAATAAATCAGACACCTGAGAAAATAAAATCATCAACAATATTAACACATAAACCAAGATACTCCACAATTCAAGCCAGTTCTCAAACACCATTGATAAAATGCTTACAGGAAAAAGTATTTTCATGTTTTAAAAGATGTACTTCATTTATTATTTTTATTTTTAAATTCTACATGCAGGATAAAGGTTGCACTTTAAATGCAATGAGAAATGATCAAATCTGCTTAGTGTGTGCCCATGCCCCACTTGAGCTTTTCTACCAAAACTTAATTCCTAAACAGTTAGTAAAGGTTTAAACTGATCCTAAGTGTTGTCACCAAAAAAATTTAATTAAATGAAATTAAATTCATTTAGACATTTGGTAGCTTCCTGTATTTGTACTTGCTTTAGCAATCTCAGAACAAATTTATACTCACTGTTAATTTTATTTCATTTTTTTGTCTTATAAAAACTACAGAGGAATTTCCTACTAAAACATTAAAAAATATATCCAAATGACAGCTGAAAAAACACCTTGAGACTATTGCAATCTTTACCTTAAAGATCACTTAATTATACTTTAATGTGAAGGAAGTTATCAGGAATAAAGAGGGGTATTATAAAGTGATAAAGAGGTAAATTCTCCATAATTCTTAATTTATATGTACTTAACAACAGAGCATCAAAATATGTAAGGCAAAATTTGATTTGCAAAGAGAAATAGATGAATCCACTACTGTAGTTGGACACTTCAACACCCCTCTAACAGAAATGGGCCGATCCAGCACGTAGAAAATCAGTAAGGACAAGTTTGAACTCAACAACACTATCAATCAACTAGGCATAATGGACATCTATAGACTACTTCAACCAACAGCAGCATAATACCAAATACTGACAAGGATGTGGAACAACAAAAACTCTCACTCATCGCTGATGCGAATGTAAAATGGTATGGCCACTTTGAAAGACAGTTGGGTGGTTTCCTACAAAACTAAACATACTCTTATCTTACCATGCTACCCATCAATCATGGTCCTTGGTATTTACCAAGAGCTGAAAACTTATGTCTACACAAAAACCTGCATAAGGTTGTTCATAGCAGCTTTACTCATAATCTGCAAAACTTGTAAATAACAAAGATGTCCTTTAGTAGGTCAATGGATAAACTGTGGTACATCCAGATAACAAAATATTATTCAGCATTAAAAAGAAATGAGCTATTGAGCCATGAAAAGACACAGAGGAAACTTAAAATGCATAATACTAAGTGAAAGAAACTAATCTGAAAAGGCTACACACTTTGGAAATGGCAAAACAGTAAAAAGATCAATGGTTGTCAGGGGTTGCAGGAAGGAAGAATGAATAGACCTAGGTCAGAGGATTTTTAGGGCTGTGAAAGACATCATAATGGTAGATAGATGTCATAAAAATTGTCTAAACCCATAGAATATACTATACAATACCAACCATGAATCTAATGTAAACCATGCACTCTGGATGATAATGATGGGTCAATGCAGATTCATCAGTTTAAAAAATGGGTCACTCTGGTGGGGAATGGTGATAATGGAGGAGGCTATGTCTGTATGGGTGCAAGGGATGTATGGAAAATCTTTGTAGATTCTGCTCAACTTCTTCAGTGAACCTAAAACAGCTTCGAAAACATAAAATCTATTTTTTTTAAAAATCACCTAACTGGGGGATTCGAGGAGGGGAGATACAAATGTATTTTACACAAGAAAAAAATTGTTAAATTTGCTTCAGAAAACATACCCAAACAAGAAACAATGGTATTTTCTTTGTCAATAAATATAACATTATATTTTGTTATTTTTGTTTTTTGAATTTAATCTCAGCTCATACCTATAAAATAATATTTCAAAAGCATACTACTTTTTAGATATACTATTAATCTTCAGTTCTGCAGAAAATAAAAACACCTCTTTGTTTTTAATTGTTAACCCTAAATATTTTTACTTATTTATCTACTATAGGATGAAAGCAAACACACCAACTCCAAAGAAGTGTGTGTGTTGGGGGAAGGGGAGTATTTTCTAAATATATTCGTATTGCAGAGATGAGTATCTTCATCATACTTTCACTTTAGGTATATATACATACATGTATCTCCTATCTAACCTGTCCCAACCATGGTTTGAGGTGCAAAAATTTCATACTTGAGAATAAAAAAATCATTTTAATCTGCTAGCTTTTACCTATGTAAAGTTTAGTCTCATGTATTACACAATTCAGAACATAATGCTAATAATTATCCTGACCTCTTTTAGAACATATAAGCAGGTATAAAGAATACCAAACAGGAGCTATAGTTATGTTCAACATAAAGATAAACCGCCTCTAAAAGGGTACCTGTAAGAGCCATAATAAATACATGAAAAGCACACAGTTGTTATATAAGACATAACAAAACTTAAAACCAAGGAGAAGGCAAGAGCAAAAGATTTTAAAGCCAGTATGAACTAGTAAAAATAAATTTTTAAAGTTATAATTTTCTTAATTCCCTTGAGGCCAGGAGTTTGAGACAAGCCTGGGAAAGACAGCGAGACCCGTCTCTGCCAAAAAATAAAATAAAGTGGATGTCTTCTAGAACTTTTCATTTACTGTGTTTTTAAAATTCACTTTGGCCAGGCCCAGTGGCTCAGCCTATAATCCTAGCACTTTGGGAGGCCGAGGCGGGAGGATTACTTGAGGTCAGGAGTTCGAGACCAGCCTGGCCAACATGGTGAAACCCCATCTCTACTAAAAATACAAAAGTTAGCCAGGCATGGTGGCTGTGCCTGTAGTCCCAGCTACTCAGGAGGCTGAGGCAGGAGAATTGTTTGAACCGGGAGACAGAGGTTGCAATGAGCTGAGATCACGTCACTGCTCTCCAGCCTGGGCAACAGGGAAAGACTCTGTCTCAAAAAAATAAAAAATAAATAAATAAAGAATAAAATTAATTTTAACGTAATTTTCCTTTCTATCCCATTATTTTCTATGAGACCCTGCCCTTGCCAATTAAGGTTTTGCCAACTACAGTATTCTTCAAAAAGTTTATCCATGTCTATAGATAAATTGTATTCTACCCATGGTCCAAGAGAAAAGTCCAGGGATTTGTAGACTTTTTGATGTAATACAACCACCTAAAATAACATTTAAGCTATCAGGGGATGGCTATCATTCTACTGAGCCCAGAAACACCATCATTGACCATATACCCAAGGTTTAGTACTACATCTTCACCAATCCTTAGCAAGGCTTTCCTTTTAAACTCCCTAAAATTGAGAGAAAAAGTTACATGTATAAAATTTCTTCCATAATAAGTCACTGGAATGTAACTAAAATATTTATGCTATCAGTTATTGAATGAACCTGTAAGTATAGATTTAATACATATAATGTAAAGCTAACTAGCAAAAATAAAACACTACCTTGGGCAATAAATACTAAAACAAAGAAATATTTAATTCTTAAAGATATTAAAAAGATACCTCCACATTTAGTGACTATATGGGTGGTAAGGATAATAAAAAAAAACCAAAAAAGATACAAGTTCAAGTGAGAAACCTTTAAATGGCATGGCCAACCTCTCCAACCTACTACCCGTGTACTCTAGCCCCAATTTCTGCCTTTGCAGGCTTTCAAATTACTTAGAGTATCATTTCTTTAAACTCCTCTGCCACCTATGTTTAACTCGCCTTCTCCACCTACGTAACTTGATTTTCAGAAACACTCTGCTCAAGGGTCATTTTCCTTAGAAAGCCTCCCCTGATGCCCCTGCTCTGTGCTTCCAAGGCAACCTGAATAAACTGCCACGACAGCACTAATCACACAAGAAAAACAAATATTTGTTTAATCGTTCATGGTCCCTAGTCTCTGAATTCTAATCCCATACCTAGAAGTCTGGCATTCAGTGTCTGATAAATAGTGAGTATTTAAAAAATACATACTATGAATGAATAAGCTGTGAAAAGTTTTAGATACTTATAGAACAGCCAGATGATAACAAAAACATGTCTGAACTCAGGAAGACAGACATGGTTCATATTATAGATTTAATATTTTATTTTAATTTAGGACTGTAGCTTTGGCAGATTAACACAAAATTCATCATCAAACAGTTTATGGGTGTATTGACAACCAGAAATATAAAATTTTCTTCATGTTGCTAAATTCAGCGTATGCTCTTTAGTTTGCCACTTAATTTCCCAGTTGCATTCAAAATATTCAACTGGCCACTCCCTTCTTTTTCAGTCTATTGCTTGGCTTCAGTGATACCAACAAAATCTTCTTCCAAACTCTAGCTTCTTCCTTCTCAGCCTCTTTTGTTCCATTTCTTTCTACCAAAGTTCAAATGTGAAAGATTCACAGGGCTTACTCATAAGCCCCCTTATCTTCTCCATACTATCTCCTTAAGCAATCTCATCCCTCACTCCCAGACATCAATTATAAACTGTACACTGACTATTCCCAAATTTATTTCCAGTCCAAACCTCTTTGCTGAGCTCCAGACCTATACATCCAATTGCTACTGGGCATCTCTACTTATATGTCTCAGTCTCAAGTTTAATAAGTCTCAAATTGAAAAACGACCAATACCTCCCCCTTCCCTGAAACTACAAAAGAAAAAACTGCTCCTCCCCCAGTACTCTCACCTTAGGCACAAGAACTACTGGCCCTGGAAGTCAGCCTTTTCCTCTCCCCAGGACCCCCAAATCTCATCCATCTCTAAATCCTATCAATTTTTCCTCCCAAAATTTATTTGTCAAATCAGGCTAGTTTATCTTTATCACTGCCATCCTGAACCAAGGTTCCACCAACTCTTGACTACATTATTGTAACAGCTAATCTCAACGCTATTCAAATTGTGATCTGTGCACTGACACTGGTCCACAAACTTTTGCTACTGGTCTGAAATGAAATAAATATAGAAACCTAGAGAAAGCATTTAGGAACGTTTACAGCAATTTGACACTGCCAAAACAAACATCTTATTGTGTGTTACTAAATACCAGTATGAATAGGAAATTAAAACAAAATTGGTCCTTCAACACAGACAAGTTTGAGAAGCAATGACTTAATTAGTCTCCCTGTATTTACACTTGCCTCTTTCCAACCTGTTCTCTGCAGAGCAGCCAACTGATTTTTTTAAAGCAAAAATTTGGGTAACTTATTCAGCTGTTTAACATTCTCTGGTGGCTTCCTATTGCTCTTAGGATTAAGTACAAAATGCTTAGCATGGATTTTGGCCATTGTGATCTGCTCCAGTCTATTCCCCATCAACCAACCTCACGTGCTAAAGTTCAGTTCTTACTGGACCTTCCAGGTCCAGAAAGTTGAAATTGCCAACACCACTTGGGTCACTACAGTTCATCCTTTAGGTTTCGGTCGAAAAGTCATTTCTTCAGAGAAGCATTCCCTAATGGATTGGTGTGCCTTTTGTTCTTCACAATGATCTTCCTTTGTAGCAGTAATGGTAACTAATTATTTTTATAATTATTATTTTTTTTTGAGACAGAGTCTCACTCTGTTGCTCAGGTTGGAGTGCAGCTCACTGCAAGCTGTCTCTGGGGTTCAAGAGATTCTCCTGCCTCACCCTCCCAAGTAGCCGGGACTACAGGTGTGTGCCACCACACCCAGCTAACTATTTTTTTTTTTTTTTTTGAAGAGACACAGTTTCACCATGTTGGCCGGGCTGGTCTTGAACTCCTGACCTTAAGTGATAAGCCCACCTCGACCTCCCAAAGTGCTGGGATTATAGGTATGAGCCAAGGCACCTGGGCTATAATTTTTTTTCTTTATTTTATTCCCCAAACAGACTTCTGCCTCCATGAATACAAGTAATCTCTTTCCATTACATGTCACCAGAGACTGGCACAGATGGGTTGTTAATAAACTTTTGTTAAGTGAACAAATCCAAGTAAGGAAACAAAACAGTGAGCATGACCACTAAATGTAAATGCCTTCAATATTTAATCATATATAAGGCTTGACATAAGACTTTTGATGAAGTGCTTTAAAAGAGTTACATCTCCTTTACTTTCTTCACTAAACAACATGAAAAGAGAAGGAAACTCTGCTGTTTTATAAAAAATAAATAAATAAGATATTCAGAAAGGTGAAGAATTTTCTCTAATCAACAAGGAAGTGAGTCTTCTCTAAAGTAAATCAACAAGGAAGTGAAAGGTGTGAGAGGCAAAAGAGTAATAGATGAGAACTATGTCGCCTGGCTGCAAAACTTTCTCAACTGTCTGATTTTGCAGAAGTTAAGTAATCTGTTTCTCAAGTTCCTCATTTGTAAAATAGGAATAAAAAAGCCTTATTAAAGAATTATTATGGGTTTAAATAAGTTAATGTATATAAACTGCCTGTCAGTGTCACATCAGAATAAAATTACAAAAAAGCAGAGACTGCATATTACTCTTCTCTGTACAGGAGCTTTTCTCAACTAGGGCTCTGCAGAAATTAAGCCCTACAAAAACTGGAGTAACTACTGCTTTAGTTCTCTCAAGAACGGTACATAGCTAGTACTATTCTAGGTGCACAGGAGATGAGATAATTCATTACATAGCTTAGATGCCTCAGAGCATTAGGGTTTGATTTTCACCCAGAAACATGGTTGAGAAGGGCCACTCTCATGTATCCCCAATGCCTGGCACATGGTAGATGCTCATTAAATATTTTTGGAAAGAATATTTACAAAACCAAAGAAATAGTGCCAGGCATAGAGTAGATGCTAAATGTCAATTTTATCCCACCCTTTCAAAGTTCTATAAGCTTTAAAAGTCTGATTCTAGGGGAGTTATTTTTCTTCAACCTGCACTGTTTATATAAATTCATGGCCAAAAATGCAGATATAGACATTAGGAAAGCCAAGAAACTAAATGTTGGAAGGAACTACGTGGAAGCAGTGAGAGATGAAAATCAGGTAGAACCTGGATATGCAGGAGAAAGAGCAAAGGTTATTCTAGGTCAGGGAACAGCATTACCAAAAACAGTGTCACCCCCAAGTATGGAACATGCTCCATGGTGGCACAAGAATGATTTTAAACTATAAATGGAAAAACATTTTTATTTTGATAGTTACATATGTACATATTTTTACATGTAATTAGGACAGCAAATAGTGATTTCAAACCTTTACTATTTAAAACAACACAAAAGTAATTATCTATTCAGATCTTTTAATGTGAGTCCTTTAAAAATGTAATAAGTAAGCAATAGTGCACAAGAGGTAAGCAAATACGGCAAAAACTGTCAGCATTTTTTAAAGTCAGTAAAATTCTGTAAACACCAAGCCAAGAAGACATGTGAATATGAATGAACATAACACATTAAGAGAAAACGGCCACCAGTCTTCTGAATGAAGACAAGCCAAAGCTCTATCTCGAGTAGTGATTGAAGATAAAGGTCAGATGAGTATGAAGAATACCACCAGTTTTGAGTATTTAACTTACAGTACTAAAATTTTTATCTGTAAAATCTCATTTTCCAGTATGATGAATCTGTTATACACAGTACTTTCACTTTGTTTATTCTCAAAACAAAGGTAAAATTGTAGAAGTTCCAAACAGACATCTGAAATAAGGACTGACCTATCTGTAGCTTGGTAGTTAGCTGCCTTGAAAATGGTGGGCTAAAACCCTGTAGTTTTCAAATCAGAAGGAATTAATTTATACAATAACAAATTATACATGCTATCTATATCAAAAAAGGATGTTAAATGTCAAAGAATAAGAAAGTAGCTTTCCATTCCCACCTTCCTTAGAATTAATCTACCTACAAGCCAGATCAAGTCAAACCAAGAAGTGATGATAGCATTTATCAGATATTTGCCCTGTGCCAGGTACTGTTTTAAGTACTTTACTTGTATTTACTTGTGCAATTACTAGCACCATCATATGATGTAATATCATAACCCCATTTTACAGCTGTAAGTATACTGAGGCGAAGAAATATTAAGTAACTTCCCCAAAGCCAAAGCTGGTAGATGGCAGAGCAAGGGTTTATACCCCGGCAACTATACTAGTCTGAGCTCTAGAGAAGAGTTCTTAACCACTAGGCAACATTTCTCACAAGAATGATGAAATGGTAATTTGAAATATTCCACCAATCTCACTGTGGCAGGAGAGATGTAATTTTTCAAGGTATGAACCTTTTACCTCTGTCAGTTTCTAGTCCAAGAAACAGTGGATTCAATTGCAAGTGGGAAAGTGAGTACCACAATGGGTCAAACTAGGCCCAAGATTATTCAAAAATAGACAAAGCATCAGAAGCCTGGAAAGAATCACTGAATGACAGAGTTCAGTCAGGAAAGAGAAGCGAAAGTTAGGATAAGCAGATGGTGAATCTTATTTCTACTGGGTTGTGTGACTGCTTTGAGAGAGAAAATGCTACCATCCCTTTTATGTTGAATCAATATACAAATACATTGACTCAAAAAGAATTAGGAAAAAGGAGAGCAGCAGGAATACAAGTCGGCTCTTTGAAGACTTGGATCCCGAACCGCGCGGTTAGCTTGATGTACTCTGGTATAAGTGAGCAAAAATGTATTAGAAAGCAGGTTAAAGAGAGGTTAGAGGCATGACCACCGGACTGGAGGTACTGAGCGGTCTGCGGGGCTGAGAACTCTGCCTAAAATGGGCTAACAGGGACGAGAGTTTCAAGTGTCTGTATTTGGGATGAGGAGGTATGAAAGTGGACGCTGCGCGGTGGCACAGCATGCAGTTTCTGCCTTTGGGCAGCACTCAGGTAAAAAGGGGCAGGCGTGGAGGTATACAGGTATAGAGGAGGAGGGAGGCCAAAGGAAAAGAAGGGGCGAGGCCCGGGGGTAAAACTAAAGGGGATCCTGGAAGGTGGAGGCTGGGAAATCAAGGAGGGATTGGGGGCAACCCCGGGGAAAGTGGCGCCGCCGCGCGAGGGAAGGGCGGTCCGGGGGCGTCGGAGGTAGTCCCCAGAGCAGGCCGGAGTTCGCCGCCCGAGCAGGGGTCCGGGACCCAGAGAGAAGAGGGCGCAGTGAGGCGCGAGCAGGAGGCCGCCTGTCTACGGAGAGCCGGGGGAGGGGAGCAAGCGCCTGGGGCTGCCGCGGGGACTGGGGGGAAGGGAAGGGGCGCCTACCTGGACGTGCTGGGCGGCAGCGGTCAGTCCCGGTGGAGACACCTCTCCCAATGAGGCGGCGGCCGTGTCGGCCCTGGGAGCTCGAGGCTGCGGTGGTGGCAGCAGGGGTGATGGCGGCAAGTCCCTGTGGCGGCCGCCTCCGCCGAACCGCATCCCTCCTCCCGGACCCGCCCTCCTTCCCTATCTCCCGCTCCTAAACTTCTTCCCCGGGATAAACAAACCCGCCGCCAGGGGCGGCCACCTCCGCCACTCCCGCCCCCGCGCAGCCCCCACCCCCCCACCGCGGGCCCGTCTGGGCTCCAGCTTCCGAGTTACGACTCCAGCCCCGGCTCCAGCCCGCGAGGGCGCGTGCGCGCGGCGGCGGCGGCGGCTCCCGGGCCCTTGCTCCCTCCTCCAGCGCCGGGCACTTCCGGGCGGGCCCGGATTTGCCGCCGCGCTTGGGAAGCCGCCGCCGCCGCCGCCGCCGCCGCCGCATAGCACTAGGCTCCCGGCGGGGCAGGCTCCGCAGCCGGCACCGCTCTGGCTAGGCGCACGGAGGCGCCTTGCTTAGCCTGACCCTTATTTGGCCAGGCGTAAAACTTGTCCTGCCTAAAAGCCTGCTGAGACCTCCTAACTGGTCTAATCCGCGGGAGACGCCAAAGGCGGCGGCCGTTTGTGCGCACAGGATTTTTCTTGGAGCTGTAGCAGTCTAGGAAGCCAGGGTGGAACTTTTGCTAAGCTCCCGTTGTAAGCCCAGAGCTGTAATAACTGCTGAGACACAACCAGCAGTATACAGGCTCCAGTTGGAAATCGAGAACTTTCCAGGTAGATGAAGTGCCCCATGGAGCAGTTTTCGGGTGGAGGGGATGAGGCTCAGCTGGAAGTCTCAGGCCAGAAGGAGAGCCTGCCGAGGGGCGGCCAGGGATGCCTAGGAAGTGAGTGCAGAAGACCAGGCGGCCTCCTGGGACCGCACGGTGGGAAATAAAGCTGCACCTGCACAAATGTGTGAAGAGAGGATGGGATTGCCTTGTCTCTTCGGACATTTAGTTTAAAAAGGGGGTGACAACTGAACTTTTTATTCCCCACGGCCATGGGACAAAGATACTTAATCGAGCTACCAGTAAACTTCTTTAAAGAAGTTTGGGGGACCAACAATCCCGGCTTTGCCAGAACAGACATGAACGTCATTCAAGGATCCCAACTCTTTTTACTTTAACTGTGCATACGTCAGCAATTTTTGTTTTGTTTTGTTTTTGACAGGGCTGTCTGTCACCCAGGCTGGAGTGCAGTGGTGCCATCACAGCTCACTGCAGCCTCGACCTCCTAGGCTAAAGTGATCCTCCCAACTCAGCCTCCCAAGTAGCTGGGACTACAGGAATGTGCCACGCCCAGGTAATCTTAATTTTTTGTGGAGACGAGGTCTTGCTATGTGGCCCAAGCAGATCTCGAACTCCTGAGCTCAAGGGATCCTCCCACCTTGGTCTCCCAAAGTGCTGGGATTTGCAGGCGTGAACCACCACACCTGGCCATAAACCAACTTCTCATTGCTTACCTGGCTTTCCAAGAAAAGAGAGAGGGCAGAGGGAAAATATTTATTATTTTGCTATGTGCTGAGTATTCTAAGCATGGACTTGTATCATCTCTATTCTCTCAACAACCTCTCTAAAACTTCAACGTAGAAATTTCCATCTTAAAATTAAGCGACAAGAACTAGAAGTGGCAAGTAATTCATCCAGAGGTTACTGGGATTTGAATACTGGACAGGCAGATCCCCCTCATTTCAAATTAATACTACATTAGCTGTCTTTTTTCTTTTTTCTTTTTGTTTGTTTGAGACAGGATCTTGCTTTGTACCCCAGGCTGGAGTGCCGTGGCGCGATCCTGGGTCACCTCCCAGATTCAAGCAATTCTGTGCCTCAGCCACCAAGTATCTGGGACTACAGGCGTGAGTCCGGCTAATTTTTGTATTTTTAGTAGAAACAGAGTCTCACCATATTGCCCAGGCTGGGCTCAAACTCCTGGCCTCAAGTGATCCTCCCACTTCTGCCTCCCAAAGTGCTGGGATTAGCACCTGACCTTACATTAGCAATCCTGTTAACTTATTTAAGACTAAACGTGCTTTAAGACAAAATCTGTGCCAAAAGTTTTCAGATAAAGATAAAATTAGCAATGTAACCATAAAATTCAAAGTTGCCTTGGGCTGAGTTGGTAGAATGTTTATGCAGATCAAGGAACTCCAAAAGTTAAAAAACAGAAGTGGAAGTGAGCATTAGGGAATGGGGGAAGAGTTGGTGGAGAGAGGAAATATTTGTGTAAACATTTCACCATCTCCAAACACCAGCAAAGAACAGTTGAAACGATTTGCTATACTCACTGTGCACCCGTGTTAACTTTATGGTATGTGACACACAGCAAAAATTACATGTAATTTTTGACTAAGCCTTTTAGCTCTTTCAATCCCTTCGTAGTATGTCACCCCCTCTCTTCCAATAATTAAAAATTATAAGACACCTAGTAAATATAATACACTCATAGAATTAAGTTATAAGTCCATCAAGTACATTTCCAATTGGAAGTTAAGAGTGATGCTGACCCTTCACAGTTGACTGGGCTGAAGTTGGGAACTGATTCAATAAACTTCCACCACAAGGATGTCAAATTGCTCCTCAGGGTATTCTCAGAGAGTCTTTTCCCTAGGCTTGATCTCCTTACCCTAAGTGTTAGGACACACCATTCCTCTCTTGCTTGCAGTATTCAGTGACTTTACTCACTAATAAAATGATAGTAAATAGTAAGAGTGAATATGGCTTGTAAGTAATGCTAACAAAACTGTGATGGCTTAGCAAAGTAAAAGATGGTTTTATGGTCAATAAGTTTGGATTAAAGCTTACTAAAGCTTGATGCTTTATTACCAGTCTGCTAAAGAACTACCTTCTTAATTTGATTTCCTACTTACTGGATACCTATTGGAAAACTAGAGAGATATGATAGGCTTTCATTTATTGCTGCCGTAAATAAATTTTTAAAATAGAGAAATAACAGCTTTGTCATTAGTGTAGAGCACAGTTTGCCTCTGCTAGGTCAGTATTGGGCTTGCTTCGTTTAAGGCATTAACCATCAGGATCACCCAACTTGTCCTGCCTAAAAGCCTACTGAAAAAACATGCATATAACTTTTGCATATTTATTTTGCTACTTATTGTTGATTTTCTATAGGAAACTATTTATACTCCTCAGTGTATATGGCCAACTTGGAAGTTCTACTTCCTATAATTATGTCAGCAGTTAGTGAAGATGATCGGAACAGCCGTTCTGAATTTAATAAACAGATGAGCCTCAGACTCTGGATCTCCATGACCGAACCCTATGAGGCTCTGCCTGAAGAACCAATCAAGCTTCCCACTTTGATATTTTAGTGACTGTAGCATCTTGTTCCTCTTCTAAATTAAACACCACAGATGCTTCCATTTCATGGCTGTGTAGGCACGATGGACTCACCACTGCTTCCATACCACCACCTGGTTTATACAATAATTTTCCAATTCTAGTTGTCAAAAACGAAGCTATACAGAACTCACAAATCCATTATTGTCTTCCATGTAGAGATAAAAAAGCAAGGAATATGCTTGTTAGCAAGCATGCAATACTTTATGAATCCTCGGTGATGTACTTTTTGGGCTCGCTGCTTCTGGAGATTTTGCTAATGCCCCTACACGTTTTAATGCAGTCCACCAAGCTCTTTGCTAGTAAGCTGGTTTCCACTTTTTTTTTTCCTTTTTCTTTTTCTTTTCTTTTCCTTTTTTTTTTAAACAGACAGGATCTCCCTTTGTTGCCCAGGCTGGAGTACAGTGGTTATTCATAGGCATGATGATGGCTCACTACAGTTTCAAACTCCTGGACTTAAACAATCCTGTCTCAGCCTCCTGAGTAGCTGGGACTTACAGATGCGCACCACCATACCTGGCATCCCACATATTTTTCCAATTATTATCCCCTTCTTTCCTAAATTTTCTTCAAGGAAACCAAGCTCAGTCCCAACTTCCATAAGCTAACACTTCTACAATTAAAATGACATTTAGCTTCTGGAATCAATGTGGAAAGAAATGACAACTTATTTGCTGATTATTTTTCACTGTAATAAATATTAGGCCTTTTATCTGGAAGGAAATACCAAACCCTTGTTTAATATTAATAACTTGTAAATTATTGTACACGTAATTTCATTCTCTCTTCCCATGTCTTCATTTTTCTGCCTCTGGCTTTTCACCTTGTTGTGAATTCCTAGTTTTGTAGTACTTTTATATTATATGATACTGACTTCTTAAGGATACAAAAAACTTCAGAACTCAAGCAATTCCACGTGTAAGCCTTGTCTAGTGATGCCTATGGCAAAAAAGGACCCATACATTTGATGTACTTATCACTCAAAAATCATTCCCAGAGAATTCTCAGGAAACTCAGAACAAGGCCTACCCTGAATTCTGAGAACAGGACCATTTTTAAGTCCTTTAAGTCCTTCATTGACACCCTTCCTTTCTCTTACTTTCTTTTCTTTCTTATTTTTCTCTTTCTTTCTTTTCTTTTCTTTTTTCTTTTTCTTTTCTTTCCTTTCTTCCTCCTTTCCTTTTTTCATTTCTTTTACTTTTCTCTCTCTTTCTTTCTTTCTTTCTTTCTTTCTTTCTTTCTTTCTTTCTTTCTTTCTTTCTTTCTATCTTTCTTTCTTTCTTTCCCTTTCCTTTCCTTTTCCTTTTCCTTTTTCTTCCCCGTCCCTTCCCTGTCCCGTTCCATCCCGTTCCATTCCGTTCCATTCTGTCTTGCTCTGTTACCCAGGCTGGAGGGCAGTGGTGCAGTCATAACTCAGTGCAGTCTTGACCTCTTGGGCCCAAGGGGTCCTCCCATCTCACCTTCCTGCAGGCATGCACTATCAAGTCCAGCTAATTTTTTTTTTTTTTCATTTTATTTTTTCTAGAGACCGGGTTTCACCATGTTGCCCAGGCTGGTCTGGAACTCCTGGCTTCAAGTGATCTTCCTGCCTTGGCCTCCCAAAGTGCTGAGATTACAGGCATGAGCCACAGTGCCCGGCCAACACCCTTACCTTTATGTTCCCTGTCACATTATGTCAAATATTTCAGAATGCTTCTTTGTTTCAAATTAAATACACATTCATAAATTTACTGCTTTGGTTCTTTGGATAATCAGTCAGGTCTATAGGAGAGATGATTTTTGTTGTTTTTCTTGTGAAAAATGTGAAGAATAAGTTGAATGGTTGGCATACTGCCACATCTTATAGCCATTGAGTTAAATATTCATTTGAATTAGGTTTAAAACGTGGTTGAGGCTCTTGAAATGCTAGTAATCCATAGATTCTTTATCATTAGTGCCTCACGCATTAGAAATAGCAGTACTTCTGCTGGGGAATATATCATCTGGGAAAAGTCTTGGCTACCCTACCTGCAGGTCCTCTATTCATAGTGTAATAAAAGAAAAACAATAAAAATGATCTCTTCTACAAGATTATCCAAAACTCCTACAGCATCCCTCAAGGCGTCAGCTGAGGGCTCTTATTCCAAAGTCACTTACTGTTGCTGGAATTCTTTTATTCTGCCAGGATCCAGGCAGTCACTGCTGCCATGATCTAGTCCCTAATGACCTCTCTCTTCAGCTTGGCCAGCTAAGCTCTCTCCTGCTGGCGCCCTGGCCCTGCCCCTTCTCTGCTCTCATGTAACAGAGAAAGAGGAGTTGTGGTTGGCCCTGGAACCTGGATACAGACCCAGGGGAAGTCTAAAGCTCTCCACTCTGTTCAGCCAGAGGCCACCAGCCTCTGTACCAGCCCAGTTGGCTCTAGAGGTGCAACTGATCGGTCTCCTCCTCTTTTAACTCTGCTCGGTCATCACGATGTCTCCAGGTCAGGGTCTGTGGTCTCCTCAGAGAGACACACCCTCCTCCCTATCAGGGCTGTACCTGGCTAGAAGAGTTTGTTTAAACATCTGCCCCTGCAGTGCGCACTGGGTGGTTTCCTGTCTTTGTGTCCTCCTCCTAAATTGGAGCCACTTCACCCCAGTCACCTTGGAACCTGACTCAAGAAATGGCAGTTCCATGCCTATTTCTCTGAACACACAAAGGGGTCCTGTCTCCAGGGTAATCTCAGATTGGATCACCCCTTGTTTCACTTAGACTCAGGTGCCCCTCCTCCCAACAAGGATGCATATAGAATAGAATTAGGCCTTGCTCCCAGACAAGCAATCTAGAAGTCCATTCTCATTGGTTGACCTTCTGTGGTGTTCCTGAAATTGCCTTGTAGCCAATCAGACACTAAGTAAACCCAGGAGCCTTGGAACCTCTGGACCTTAGTGTTCCTTGACTCACTGATTTTCCACTGGTCTGGTGCCTCAGAAGAACCAGATTCTCCTGTTCAGTCGTCACTTCCCTTCTGCTGCTTCCCCGCTTTAGAAACTAAGCCCTGTCTTGCTTTTGTCAATTCTGTATTTATACCCCTACACAAAACTGAATGGCCACTGGCCTCCAGATGGTTCTCCTACACTTCAGTCTTTCACTGCTAGCCTGCCTGCCGAATTGGAAACCCTGGTATGACCATTTCCAAAATTAGAAACCAGACTGCACCATCTCCAGGGGCACTGTGCCTGCATCTCTCAGCACTCAGTCGAGCCAACCTCCGCAACTGTCCCAGACACCCTTCCTTCCAGTCTCTTCTCCCCTCCCCCACATTTCTGGCTATGGTGATTTGGGCTTTTGCCTTCCACTCTTTGCCCAACCTTGCTGAAGTCTTAACACATTGGACCTCCCCTGCCTGAACTATGCCAAGCAGAAGAAAGGCGAATTCAAGGGTTACCTAAACCCTGGATATTCTTTCAGAGGCCTCATCCCACATCCTATCAAACACTGGAAAATGTAGTCCTATCCCACATGAAAAGCACGACGTTTTGTTATGAAAATTAAAGGAATCATATAATTTTCCTCTTGAAACATTTATTAATTGCATTTTATAATTTGCTTTGTGTTTTAGAGCCAAGCCATTTTCTTGTCCAGCTCTCAAACAATTTGATAAGACTGGGAAATGCTTATGAGCTCTGGGCACTGCACCTATAGTGAGAACTTGAGCCTTAAAGGATTAGAAAAATGCCTCTGGGAGGAAAGCAAACACACGTCTCTATGGTGCAGTTCAAGCCCCTCACCCCCATCATCACTTAAATCTCTCTCTTGCCCAGTTTCTATATCCTAATGGGCTTCTTTGCCTGATCCCCTGTCTTGGCTACTCACCTTCTGCCAGCAGCTCTCAGACAAACACTCCCCTTATTCCCAAAGCAAGCTGGCCTGCCTGGATTTCAAGAGTTTCACCAGCCCCTAGATTCCCTTTCAAGCCCTTGTTCCATCTCTGAGGACCCTGCCCCCAGGCGACTGGCAGTTTGGACTATGGCATTTGTTTGCTTGACCCTGTAGAAA
Organism: Gorilla gorilla gorilla; assembly: GCF_029281585.2. Classification (NCBI taxonomy): domain Eukaryota; kingdom Metazoa; phylum Chordata; class Mammalia; order Primates; family Hominidae; genus Gorilla; species Gorilla gorilla. Next base: position 41,028,020 of record NC_073235.2, on the reverse strand, counting down.
TGATAACTGGACTCTCTTAAGGCTGCAGCTTCATCTGGCTCTCTGGAGCCCCAGCCCCCTTCAAAGCCCTGATCTGGGATTACATATTGGGTGCTTCAGTCTTGCCCTACCTGCTAGGACTGACCAGCAAAGGCCATTTGTGTCCCAAGTAGGACAGCTACCAAAAATCACACTTCACATTTTCCTACTTAAGGTGCCTGCTTACATTTCCCTGTGCTTTGAGTGTCTCCTTCTCTAAAGGAGCCTTTTATGAGTCAGTTACATGTGGCATCCCTGCTACACTTCTCTGTGGCTTTTCTGATCAGTTATGCAGATTAAGAACATGTACAAGAAAGCCAAAATATCCCCAGCAATTACCCCAGGTTACGTCTCTTGTAAATGATAACCATTACTCAGTTGAAATAGCCATTAATAGTTGGCTTTTGTGTTCCAGGATTTCTGAGGTCACTGAATTACTAGTGATTCTGCAATTTCAATATATTTCTTAAAATTGAATTACACGTATTTTGGGTACACAGTGATCCAGTTAAGAGGGAGAGTCTGCAATTACATATTTTTGTCTTTTTAGTTTCCTTTCTCATTTTTTTCCCCCAGAAAGGAAATTAGACTAGCCTTTTAAAAATGGTGTTCTGCTACAGTCTGCAATTTTGAGAGGAAAGGTGATGAATGCCTTTATTTTCATGTCGTCAAAAGCTCAGCAAGAATTTGCCTCTATTTTGACTGTGGAGCCTACTGTGTGCAAAACAGGTGTGACAAAATCCCCCCATTAGAGCTGTTTTCTTTCCATTTTCTATTTTAAAAAAACTTTTCTCTCTGTGGTAATCACTTAACCCTAAAAGGCCTGGATATTTATACAAAAAGGTACCATGCTTCATTTGTCAAATACTCTTTCTCTTCTGAGTTTGATTTTAATTTTAGTTATTTAATTGTTTGGTCCAAGATAGACTTAAAACATCTTATTTTGAAAGAAAACATGATTAAATTCCTGGAATATTTACTTGATCACTTGAACCAATCCATGGTGTTCCTCCATTGGCATTCCTCCGCGGGACATGTGATGACTAGCCTGCTAGTCTTGGAAAATACTCCTCCCCTGCCCTTCTCTGTCCTTATCTAAGCTGGCTTCTACAGGCTGTTTTCCAGACCCATGTGTCAGCTGGCTTCCTACTGGGCTAGGCTAACAGGGAGCACTGTCAGGTGATTGGAGGGTAGGAGAAACCAATGTATCTCCCCATCTCTTTCTGCCTTAGGCACCATCCCCTGCAGCTGTCTCCCCAGAGGCTCCCTCTCTTACTGGACAGGCCTACCATGAAATCAGCCCTGGGATCTGACAATACTACCTCCTCCTGCCACCTACTTAAAAGTGTAATAGTTTCCTGTGGTTGCTTCTCTGGGGAAGAATTTCCCCTGGATTCTTCTCAGTTTTTCCATCACCTGTGCAACAGATTCCTTGTATCACATTCTTTGAAGAAATAAGTGTGGTTTCTGTTTTTCTAGTTGAATTCAGCAGATTTATCCATTTTGTGTTTTCGTAAGGGTCTTACCCTGCTTAGGGAAGAAGGAATGATTTTCACAGGAAAGCAGTCACATTCAGTTTAGGAATCTGCCTGTGCTTCTCCAGATGGCTTTAGTAATGTCATTATTTTTTCCACCTCTTACTCCCCATGCTTGCTCCTCACCTCCCATACCCAACCTATGTCTCTCCTGCTTCCTCCATTCTTAGAGCATATGACACCTATCTTCTGGGGTCACATCCCCAGAGGTACACAATGATTTGTTTTTGTTTATTTTTAAATTTCTTTTCATATAGTGTCCTTAACAAGAATGTCACTGCTGTAGGATAGGATAGCAAAAGAGCACTGGGTTTTTCATTCAGAATGTGAATCAGTGTGGCTTGTTTGAATCCTATAGCCTTGTCCTGCACAACAGTGCCCTTGATAGCGAACAGGAAAAAAGATAATTTCACCACAAATCTATGAGGAGAAAATGAGATGAAACATATGAAAGGACTGTGCAAAAGATAAAAGGCTAAAAGAAAATAAAAAGAAAAGGCCAGGTATGGTGTTTCATGCCTATAATCCCAGCATTGTGGGAGCCCAAGGCACGAGGATCACTTGAGCCCAGGAGTTCAATATCAGCCTGGGCAGCATAGAGAGGTCCTGTCTCTATTTAAAAAAAAATTTTTTTAACGATAAAATGCTAAGCAAATAAGAAGTTATTATTTTGAAATAGTAAATAAGCCTAAATTAGTTGTTTTCCTTGAAACAATTGTAATTTTAAAAGTTATCACAAAGGTATTTCTCAACTAGAATTTATACAGAAGCTTAACAACATCACAGTCTTGATTTAACACATGATTTCTCAATCTCAGTTCTATTGACCTTTGAGATTGGATAATTCTTTGTTGTAGGGAGCTGTCTTGTGCATTGTAAGATTTTTGGTGGCATCTCTACCAGTAGCACCCACCTGTCTAGTTATAACAAAACATTTCTCAACATTGCCAAATGTCACCTGGGAAAAAAAAAAAGAGACAAAACTGCCCCAAATTGAAAACCACTGATTTAACAAAACCTACTTGGAAAGATGTGCCTTCTTTCTGATATAAGTTGTTAAAACAAACAATAATTAAAAGAAGTCTGGCTTTTCATGGATTATTGGGAAAAAGTCTTTTGAAAATGCAGTTCAGTCATAAAATATAACCTTAAAGATCCAAAAACCCTACAGTGAAAGTCAGTGGTGATTGTCACAGCAATGGTGTGTGTTACTAAGTATTTACGTTGGAGAAGCTAATCTTCCTGTTAAGTATTGTGGTCGGACTACCTAACCAAGATGTCCTTTCTTCTTCATACAATTAATAACATTGTTATTTTTACTAGGTGTTAAAAAAAAAACACACTAACACTTTATATCTGACTACTGTATGTTGAAATCCTTTGATGTCCTTTAAAAGGCAAGGTAACTCAGATTGAATATTAGTAGGAACATATATTTCACTCATGACTCAGATATTCTGGGTTTGTACTTGTATGGACTACCTTGAGTAGCTGCAGGACTTAGAATGTTATGAGCATCACAGCTAAGTCATGGTCTGTAGAATCATTCATATTTCAATTCCTAATATGATAGTCTTAGCTACCATTTAATTTCTAGAGAACTGGAAACCAAAGTATAACTATGTAAAGTCTAGAAATTATTGTATTTAAAATATTGATTCCAGCTCTCCAAATATGTCTCTTCTAGCTTATATCAATAGGTTTCTAAAACTAGTTTTTCATCTCTACTGTGTCAGTTAGCTTTCTTCCCAGCTAAAGAAAATATTGACCAAAGCAAGTTGCAAAACAGGTGAAACTGGTTGTAGTAAAAGAGTTACTTTTTGCTGGGAAGATAAAAGAGATGTAACTACTGTCCTTGACATGAGTATATTGCTAAGCTTTGTGGACAAACATTCTGAGATTGGTAAAATACTGCTTCAGGAAAATTACACTTATTTCCTCATCTGTGATTTTGCATTCTCCTAGTTAATCTTCTTTTGGGGGACAGTGAGCCTCCTTTGAAGGACTTACGGGCATTAATAATAATATCACTGTACAAAAATTAATGATATGTATTGCTCTTTTAAAGATATTTTTGTACAAGATATTTTAATAAAACAATCTTATTCAGTGCTGCTTATTGTGGTTGGTGAAAAATAAATAAATAAAAACTATCTTAAACTGAGGCGGGTGGTCAGAGTTTTGGATGCAGACAGTGGGATTAAGTTCAGTCAGAAAGTTAGGGCACTTTTATTTGCCGTCATGCTTTTGAATTTGAAGGACTTTGGACCAAGTCTACCTCTCCAGTTCACTGTCATGTTCTCAGTTCATCACATATTACATCTGGCCTACGCTTCACATCTGTCAAGCCTCTGTGCAGACATTTGGATCTGTAAACTCTGCCAGGACAAAGCTTGGGCTAGCATCCCATACTATAAATGACTATTCCTCAGTGGAATATTTTCTTTCCAAAAAAGAAATCTATTTGAGGTATCAGTGCTTGCCCCATCTGTTTTTTAAGATCTGAGAAACAACTATGTAAATATACATAGAAATGATTTGAGTCAAAGCTCTCATTCTCATCATAAATAAGGAAGGAAAGGCATTGACGATGGGCCATTTCAGAGTCCTCCCTGCTATCTCTGATTTAGAAAAAATATATGATCAAGGTGGAGTAATAGAACTAGATTTACCCTCCTACCTGTAACAACTAAACAACAACGAAAACAGACAAAAGACATGAAACAATGGTTTTTATGACACTAGATATCAAGTAATGAACATGGTGATTCTTGAAATACAGGAAATAAAATGGATGAGACCTACTATTGCCCCAGTTTACTAATTTGAGAGAGTTTTCAGGTCATGACATGTGGTAGGAGAACAGAGGTGGAGCCCAGTTATGATTCTGAATTGAGGCAACATTGCTGAGAGTCCAGGAAGATCAACGCAGTGAGATTTCTTAGGAAAGAGTGATAGAGGAGAGAGAGAGCTACACGGAGTAAAGCCTGGGGGTCTGCAGAGGGATCTCTGTTAAGTATGCAGAAGAGTTTTGATCATGACTATGAAGAAACTACATGAGGCCTAGAAAAGGACCATCTGGAGGAGGTAGAGAGAACCTGTGGCCATAACATACATAGGGCCAGAAATAGTGTCTGTTCCCACTACCGGCCAGATTGGAAAAACTCATAATTCATAGGCACTGGATAAAGTACTCAAGAAGATCTTGCCTCAGTGGTGGGAAATAATTAGCCCTAGCCTGAGACCTGCTCTCAACCTGCCAAACAAATCATAAAAGCAACATCTGAAAAGATCAAACTGTTTCCAAGTAACTTAACATCATACCTGAACAAAGCTCAAGAAGATTTATGAGAGTTCAAAAGTATCCAGCACCCAACAAATTCACAAAGTATGCATGCAATCAAAGATTACCGGGCATACAAAGAAAAAGAAAAACACATCTCATAATGGGGAGAGCAACCAGTCAATCAAAACAGACCCAAAATTGGCACAGATGATATAATTAGCAGAGAGAGACACTAAAACAATTATTGTGACTATGTTCCAAATGTTCAAAAAGCTAAGTAGAGATGGAATATATTTTTAAAAGACCCAAATCTGGTTGGAATTTCTGGTGGGAACGTAAAATGGTGCAGCCACTTTAGAAAAGTCTGGCAGTTCCTCAAATTGCTAAACATATAGTTACTACATGACATAGCAATTCTTCTCCTAGGATGTACCCAAGAGAAATGAAAATATTTTCGCACAGAAACTCATACATGAATGCTTATAGCAGCCTTATCTTTAACAGCCGAAAGGTAGAAACAACCCAAATGTCTATCATCTGATAAACAGATAAAATATGGTATATCCATAAAATAATTGAATATATTTAGTCATAGAAAGGAATAAAGCATGGACAGACACTACAACCTTGCAAACATGCTAAGCGAAAGAACCAGACACAAAGGCCCATGTATTGTATGACTTCACATGCATGAAATGTCCAGAATAGGCAAATTCATAGAGACAGAAAGAAGATAGTGATTGGCAGGGATTGGGAGATTGGAAAGTGACTGCTAATAAAGGTGAGGTTTCTTTAGGAAGTATTGAAAATGTTCTGGAATTAGATGGTAGTGATGGTTGTACAATCTTTTGAATACACTGAATACCACTGAATTGTATATTTTACATGGGTAAATTTATGGTATGTTAATTATATCACAACAATGATGGTTAAAAATAGATGCAATCAGAATCAATTTATCTTTCTACTACCATGTTAGTTGTATAAACTCTTCCATTTCACTCCTTCTATTCTGTCCCTAACCCATCCCATCTTTCCACTAATAAGGTTACACAAGGTTACCAATGACCTGAATGTATCTAATTCATTGTCAGCCTCTGTTCAGTTTTTCCTAAATCTCTCAGCAGCATCAAAATCTCTCAACATTGCATCCTTTTAGTAACAGCAGCATCTTCTATAGATTTCATGAAATACACTCACCTAGTTTTGTCTTACCAGACTTTATAGCTGCATACTCATAATCTTCACTTAAATGTCCAGTAGGTACCTAAAGCCTAACGTGTATATGTCAGAATTCGGATCTACTTGCTCTAACCACATCCTACAAATACGCATTAGGTAGGCCCATACCTACTCCTGCCCTAGTCTTTCCCATGAGAGTTAACACACAATCATATATCCAGGTGCTCAGGCCAAAAACTAGGGAGTTGTTTACCATGTTTTATTGCTCTCTTTCCTTAATCCTACCACATCAAATCCACTGGCAGGTCTTAATAGTTCTGCCTCCAAAAATCTATGTGGAACCTGTCTCCATTCTCCAGTTATTTATTCAGAGGTTAAAGAGGAGACTGGAATGGTGCCTGAGGGATTAGATTCTATCTGGTCTTGTGAACTGTTATATGAACATTCACCTTTATTCCGAATAAGATACAGAGTTTTGACCAAAGTAATAACATGATCTGATTTAAGTCTTAAAAGGATCACTCTGACTTCTGTAGTGAAATTAGACTGTGGGGGAAAATGAAAATAGGGAACCCAATCAGGAGGCTATTGAAATTTTAAAAAAGGATTATGGTTCAGACTAGAAAGTTGGGGGCAATGGAGGTGTAAGTGGTGATTGAGTTCTATTTATACTTTTAATATGGAGCCAAAAAGATTTGCTGATAAAGTAGATGTAGAGTGTGAAAGAGAAATTAAATGATGCCAGGACTTTGGTGTGAGCAAATGGAATGATGAGTATGCCATTTCCTAAGTAGAAGATTATTGAGTGAGCATGTTTGGATAGGAGGATATAAATTTGGTTTTTAAAATTTCCAGTTGGAACTATTTATCAGGTACCAGATAGAGCTATCAAAAAGGATAGTGGATATATAAGTCTGGAATTTAGAGGTGAGATCAAACTGGATAAATAAATTCTGGAATTTTCATTTTATATGTGATATTGAAAGCCACAGAAATTAACAAAACCATAATGTAAGCAGCATAGATAGAGAAAAGTTCATGGGCTTAGCCCTGGGGGCCCTCCAATAGTTAGAATCAAAGAGACAAGGCAAAACCAGCAAAGTAGGTTGTGGTAAAGTAGCCAGTGAAGTAGAATAAAAACCAGTTGAACATATTATCATTTTCAGGTAGGCAGAATTGCAGCATATTTGACTGCTATGAAGAGGGAAAAATTTGGGATGCAGGTAGAGCAAGATGAATTGCTAGAATTATATCCTTCAGTGGGCAGGAACGTATAGGATTAGAACTAGAAGACATGTTGGTCTGGATAGGCACAGGGTGTTCATTTATAGTAACAGAAAAGAAGGCAGTAGATGGGCACAGATGCAGAGATACAGGTAGGTATTTGGTAGGAGATTCTGGAGGTTCTCTTATGAAGGACAGATAAGATGATTGAAGAAGAGAAGAGAGAAAGTCAAGGAACTGAGAGACCATGGAGTTGAAAGGATCATCCACATGAATATTACAATCACCAAGAACTATTATAGGAATAGTGTTTGATAAAATGTCAATCAGCTAAAGGCTAAATCTTTAAGGAATAAGGAGGAGTGGTCAAGGGAAATACAGTGAATCATAGCAATATGGTGGGAAAATATGATATTAAAAGCTGGAGTTTTAGGGGAAGAAGAGAAAATGATCTGGAAGCAGTAAGAAGCCCCCCACTGGCCTAGTGGTATGTGGCATCTGAGAGAAGATATTGGCACTACTTGAGAGGGCTACAGGAAAAGCTGTGTTTCCAGGGGAGAGAGAAAGACACGTGGAAATATGGAAATGCATGTATTAAGTTTTTGGCTGTCACAGTAACTAGTGGAATTCTGTGTCCAAAGAAGAGACATGCTAAACATCCTGAAAGGTAATGGCAAGATTATATGACATGGACATATGCTACCCAAATGCCAGTAGCACCCCTGTTAGGAATCTAAAAGTAGAAAGAACATTCAGAGAAAAGGCTTGGATTGATTGTCTTAGTTGAATTTCTCCAGAAACAAATCTTGATTGTAAGTAATTTATTCAGAAGTACTGGGAAAACCAGTAAAGGAAGAGGAAAGTGATCCAGGGAAAAGAAGGCAGTCATCCAATGCAGTATCGAGCCAAGGTACTGCCATGGGCAACTGGAGTTTAACCTTATGGGAAGCTCAAATGAGGAAATCTGAGAAAGGAGAAAAACACACTCCTCACAATTATTTAACCTCAAGAGTGAGGTAGCTGAAGTGAATACACACCAGCTTCTGAGAGTCATTGGTAGAAGGCTGCAGATCTGATGAACGTGAGCAGAGCACTGACAGCCTCTGTTACAGGATGTAGAATAAAGGTTTATCTCTAGGATAAATTACAATGAGGAGAATCTTCTGGGTCTAAGAATAAGTGCTTGTGTGATTTTGATAGATACCTGCAAATTGTCCATCACAGACAGTATACTAATTTACATTCACCCCAGAAATGTATGAGAATATTTCTTTCTACCCTCCCCAAGTTTATATTCTATTAAACTCTCTTCTTTTTGCTAATCTTTAGTAAATATACATTTCAGTGTAATTTTCATTTTCATTTATCTTATTAAGAGTGAAATCGAACAGCTTAACATATATTTAGAAGCATTTTTTACTTCCTTTTCTGCAAACTGCCTGTTAACATTCCTTGTTCATTTTACTTTCAGTTATCAGTCTTTTTCTTACTGATCTGTAGAAAAGCAATAAGAGGTTCAAATATTTTCCCAGTCCGTTATGTCTTTGGAATTTCTTTTTCTTTTTTCTTTCTTTCTTTCTTTTCTTTCTTTTTTTTTTTTTTTTTTGAGATAGAGTCTTGCTCTGTCGCCCAGGCTGGAGTGCAGTGGCACTTTCTTGGCTCACCACAACCTCCGCCTCCTGGGTTCAAGCGATTCTCCTGCCTCAGCCTCCTGAGTAGCTGGGACTACAGGTGTGCACCACCACGCTCAGCTAATTTTTGTATTTTAGTAGAGATGGGGTTTCACCATGTTAGCCAGGCTGGTCTCGAACTCCTGACCTCAGGTGATCTGCCCGCCTCAGCCTCCCAAAGTGCTGGGATTACAGGTGTGAGCCACTGCGCCCAGCCTGTCTTTAGAATTTCTTTATGGAATTCTGTCCATTTCTCTTCATCTCCTCTACTGATCCAAGCCTCCTTCTCTCAGCTCCCACTTACACTAAACCCTCGCCTCCTACTAAATCTCTCCTTCCACTCTGCCACCAAGACACTATTATTTTCTATGTACAAGATAGGGTGCAATGTGAAAAATATGAATCAGATCATACTACATCCCTACAAAAAATACCCCAAGGACTGCTTCCTAGTACACATAAATCTAGACCCCATGTTATGGCCATTTTGGCCTGGTATGATTCACACCTTGCCTCCTCATGTCCTACCCCTAAAATTTCACATTGTTCACTTTCTTCTTCATTTAGCAATCAGCATGATATCACCCTCTGAGAAAAGCCAACCACTGCCTTCTGAGTCAAAATGGCATGCACACCACAGTGTGTGTGAGATACCAGTGAGGTACCCACATCTCCAGCTTTCTGATCTCTTTCTGCCTCTTTGTATTATATTTCTCTTATTATTTAGTATGATGCCAAGCACATAATAGACTCTTAATACTTTATCCAAAAGTATTCCTCAAAATTAAAGGATATTGTCTTACATTCACATTCTTGTAAGTCTTTCACATTTTAGAGCATTTTCTAAATTACTTTATTTTGAACAAATATTATTTGGAGAACACAAACTGAAATAACCCAAATCAATACTAGATTTATTTATTTATTTATTTTTCCTTCAACTTTTAAGTTCCAGGGTACTTGTGCAGGATGTGCATGTTTGTTACACAGGTAAACATGTGCCATGATGGTTTGCTGCACACATCAACCCATCATCTAGGTAGTTTTTATATATATATATTTTTATTATACTTTAAGTTCTAGGGTACATGTGCACAACGTGCAGTTTTGTTACGTATGTATACATGTGCCGTGTTGGTGTGCTGCACCCATTAACTCATCATTTACATTAGGTATATCTCCTAATGCTATCCCTCCCCACTCCCCCCAGGCCATGACAGGCCCTGGTGTGTGATGTTCCCCTTTCTGTGTCCAAGTGTTCTCATTGTTCAATTCCCACCTATGAGTGAGAACATGCAGTGTTTGGTTTTTTTGTCCTTGCAATAGTTTGCTGAGAATGATGGTTTCCAGCTTCATCCATGTCCCTACAAAGGACATGAACTCATCCTTTTTTATGGCTGCATAGTATTCCATGGTGTATATGTGCCACATTTTCTTAATCCAGTCTATCATTGTTAGACATTTGGGTTGGTTCCAAGTCTTTGCTATTGTGAATAGTGCCATAATAAACATATGTGTGCATGTGTATTTATAGCAGCATGATTTATAATCCTTTGGGTGTATACCCAGTAATGGGATGGCTGGGTCAAATGGTATTTCTAGTTCAAGATCCCTGAGGAATCGCCACACTGTCTTGCACAATGGTTGAAGTAGTTTACAGTCCCACCAACAGTGTAAAAGTGTTCCTATTTCTCCACATCCTCTTCAGCACCTGTTGTTTCCTGACTTTTTAATGATCGCCATTCTAACTGGTGTGAGATGGTATCTCATTGTGGTTTTGATTTGCATTTCTCTGATGGCCAGTGATGAGCATTTTTTCATGTGTCATTTGGCTGCATAAATGTCTTCTTTTGAGAAGTGTCGGTTCATATCCTTCACCCACTTTTTGATGGGGTTGTTTGTTTTTTTCTTGTAAATTTGTTTGAGTTCTTTGTAGATTCTGGATATTAGCCCTTTGTCAGATGAGTAAATTGCAAAATTTTTCTCCCATTCTGTAGGTTGCCTGTTCACTCTGATGGTAGTTTCTTTTGCTGTGCAGAAGCTCTTTAGTTTAATTAGATCCCATTTGTCAATTTTGTCTTTTGTTGCCGTTGCTTTTGGTGTTTTAGATATAAAGTCCTTGCCCATGCCTATGTCCTGAATGGTATTGCCTAGGTTTTCTTATGGGGTTTTTATGGTTTTAGGTCTAACATTTAAGTCTTTAATCCATCTTGAATTAATTTTTGTATAAGGTGTAAGGAAAGGATCCAGTTTCAGCTTTCTACATATGGCTAGCCAGTTTTCCCAGCACCATTTGTTGAATAGGGAATCCTTTCCCCATTTCTTGTTTTTGTCAGGTTTGTCAAAGATCAGATAGTTGTAGATGTGTGGTATTATTTCTGAGGGCTCTGTTCTGTTCCATTGGTCTATATCTGTGTTTTGTTACCAGGACCATGCTGTTTTGGTTACTGTAGCCTTGTAGTATAGTTTGAAGTCAGGTAGCGTGATGCCTCCAGGTTTGTTCTTTTGGCTTAGGATTGACTTGGCAATGCAGGCTCTTTTTTGGTTCCAAATGAACTTTAAAGTAGTTTTTTCCAATTCTGCATCACCTAGGTATTAAGCTCAGTGTTCATTAGCTGGTCTTCCTGATGGCCTCACTCCCCCTACCTCCCCACATGAAAGGCCCCAGTTTTTGTTGTTCCCCTCCCTGTGGCCATGTGTTCTCATCGTTTAGCTCCCACTTATAAGTGAGAGCATCTAGTGTTTGGTTTTCTGTTTCTGTGTTAGTTTGCTGAAGATAATGGATTCCAGCTCCCTCCATATCCTTGCAAAGGAAATGATCTCATTCCTTTGTATGGCTGCATACTGTTCCATGATATATATTTTCTTTATCCAGTCTATCACTGATGGGCATTTAGGTTGATTCCATGTCTTTGCTATTGTGAATAGTGCTGCAATGAACATACGGGTGCATATATCTTTATAATAGAATGGCTTATTTATTTATTTATTTATTGAGACTGAGCCTTGCTCTGTCACCCCAGGCTGGAGTGCAGTGGTGCAATCTCGACTCACTGCAGCCCCTGCCATCCAGGTTCAAGTGATTCTTATGCCTAAGCCTCCTGAGTAGCTGGGACTAAAGGCACATGACATCACACCTGTCTAATTTTTGTATTTTTAGTAGAGATAGGGTTTCACTCGTTGGTCAGGCTGGTCTCAAACTCCTGACCTCTAGTGATCCGCCCGCCTCAGCCTCCCAAAGTGCTGGGATTATAGGCGTGAGTCACTGCACCCGGACTATAATAGAATGATTTATATTCCTTTGGGTATATACCCAGTAATGAGATTGTTGTGTTAAATGGTATTTCTGCCTCTAGATCTTTGAGAAATCACAACACTGTCTTCCACAATTGAACTAATTTCAATTGAACTAATTTACTAATTTGTTGAACTAATTTACACTCCCACTAACAGTGTAAAAGTGTTCCTTTTTCTCTGCATCCTCACCAGCATCTGTTGTTTCTGGACTTTTTAATAATCGCCATTCTGACTAGTGTGAGATGGTATCACTTTAAATCCCTATCAAGGTCACTGGTTTTAAATGCTTATAGAACTGGTTTAAAGGGAGGGAAAATAAGGCATGATAATGTAAAAGATTCAGTTTTTCTGGGAGGATTTTACAATTGCAAGAATACCATGTAAACATGCTTTTCAAATATCACTTAGAAAGCAATGTGACAAGTATAAATATTGTGAAGATACAATGAATGAAAACAAATGAAGTGAGAGACAAACCTATCCTGCAAAATACAAAATAGGAGAAAATATTTGCAAACCATATGTCTGTATAAAGAATTAGTATCCAAAATATATAAAGAACTCTTACAGCTCCATACCAAAAAACCCTCCAAAAGCCCGACAACAAATAATCTGGTTAAAAATTGGCAAAGGATCACAATACATATTTCTCCAAAGAAGACATGCAAATGCCCAACACTTATATCAAAAGTGCTCAACATCACCAATCATCAGGGAAAAACAAATCAAAACCACAATGAGATATTTCCTCATACATATTAGGAGGAGTATTAATAATAAAAAAAAGTTAAGAAGTATTGGCCAGGATGTGGAAAAAAAGGAGCACTTGTATACTGTTGGTGAGAATGTAAACTGGTGCAGCTGCTATGGAAAACAATAAGAAGATTCCTCAAAAAATTATAAATAACCCCACCATATGATCCAATAAACCTACTTCTTGGTATTTATACAAAGGAATTAATGTTAGGATCTTGAAGAGATATCTGTATTACTAGGTTCACGACAATAGCCAAGAAATGGAAACAACCTAAATGTCTGTTGATGGATGAATAGATAAAGAAAATGTGGTATATACATACAATGAAATATTATTCAGCCTTAAAAATGTACGAAATCCTGCCATTTGCAACACCATGGATGAACCCAGAAGATATTATTCTAAGTGAAATAAACCAGACACAGAAAGACAAATACTGCATTATCTCGGTTATATGATGAATCTAAAATAGTCAAATTCATAGAAGCGGAGAGTGGAATGATGGTTGGCAGGGGCTGGGGGGAGGTATTAATGGGGAAGTATTAGTCAGAGTGTACAAAGTATCAATTATACAAGATGAATAAATTCTAGAGATCTACTGTACAGTATAATGCGTATAGTTAACAATACTGTAATGTATAAGGTAGACTTTTTGTTACATATTCTTATCATACACACATACAATAATAATAAGGGCAGGAGAAAACTTTGGAGGTGATGTGTAGATTTATGGCTTAGATTATGGTGATGGTTTCGTGGGTGTATGCCTACTTCCAAACCCATCATGTTGTGTACATTTAATATTTATGACCTTTAGTATATCAATCATACTTCAATAAAGTGGTTTAACAAAAAAATTAGACACACAAAAAATCTAGTAAACATTGACATAAACTTATTTGTTATTCTAGAAACAATTTCAATGTGCAAATATATATAGGCATCATCCTCCCTAAAACACAAAAACAGAAAACAAAAAAATATATATCCTAACATTATATCAATAGATGCTTGTGGGTTAGAACAAAATTTAGAATTGATAGCATCATATACCATTTAAATGATTCTTTAAAAAAATTTTTGACAAAACTAAAAATGATATGCTCTGAAGCCCACTGGAAGATGATAAATGCAGCATCAATTTTTTGAGTCTTTGGATGAAGGACTTTAGCCTGAAGAGTCACCTTGTCCTACAACAGACTTATAGTAAACAAGTTACAAAATTTTGTTTTATTAATCTACTAATATATGTTTTTCAACCAAAGTATAACCTACCCTATACTGACAAATACAACTGTCTACAGTATTTCCTTGAATTAACCTAGCCATCTGAACATAAATTCATACGGTTTGTACCTTTGTAATGTCCCTTACTTTCTTTTAGGAACAAATCAGTGTATAAAATAACACTTATATGAATAAATCAGTCTAGACATGCTCTCCAGAAATATTCTTACCTACAAGTGTAAAATTTAAAAGGCTACCACTTTTGAAAAATAAAAATATTTCTAAGTATCATCAATCATATCATGTTTATATTAATTTGCCTTTAAATATTGTTACCACAGTGTTTGAAAAATCAATTTGTAGATCTTGTTATAAAATATCTGCATTTTTACAAGCAATATAAAAACCAAAAAAATTTTATTCTAAAATAAGATAGGAATATGTATGGTCACATGCACTTGGAATTAGAAATCATAATTTACCAGATAGAGGTCTTTGTCTACACTGTTAATGTAAAAAATCAAATCTCTAGTTTCATAAAATGTATGTTAAAAATATTTCACAGAAATATATGCTTCAATAACTTTAATAACATTTTATAACAAGATGTATTTTGTTTGTTTGTTTGAAATGGAGTCTCGCTGCGATGCCCAGACTAGGGTGCGGTGATGTGATCTTGGCTCACTGCAACCTCCGCTTCCCAGGTTCAAGCGATTCTTGTGCCTCAGCCTCCCAAGTAGCTGGGACTACAGGTCCCCGCTACCATGCCCAGCTACTTTTTGTATTTTTAGTAGAGACGGAGTTTCACCATATTGGCCGGGCTGGTCTTGAACTCCTGACCTCAAGTGATCCGCCTGCCTTGGCTTCCCAAAATATTGGGATTACAGGCGTGAGCCACTGGGCCCAGCCTATAACAAGATGTATTTTTGATAGTAAACTGTATTTTCTATATCCTCACTTTTTCCATTGGAAATAAGGATTTCTGAAAGGCTGGCTTGAGTCACCACCCAACCATCTTCAGACTATCTGCAGAAACACCACTTCTCACTTCTTAGTGCATACCGTGTGGTAATCTGCTACCTCGGAAAACCAGGGTTTTGGCTTAGCTATGTTTGGTGGAGAATGATGGCTTTCTCTGGAATAAAGGTAGCATAGTGTAAAGCCCATTATTCCAATTTGGAAATATCCCATTTTAGGTTTCCTATATCCTTCTTTATCAGGTCTTCTAGTCTTATCCACCAAGGGGCACAGGGAACACATGCAAATTTTTTTTACCACACTTCACCAGCATGTGCTACCATATCTTTCTGTATAGTGATTTCATTTTTTTTTTGTTTCTTTGATTACAGTCTTGACTTGAATTTTATCCCCAACCAGAATATATTCACTGTGATATGAAGGAATTGTATAAGCATTGGTATGAGAATATTACAAATTATAAACAATGACTCTCCTATTATTTACTGCTTTACTAAGAGGAAAAATGTGTATTATTACCCACACTTACTCTATAAGACATATTTAAATTTTAATAATAAAGTTTTTGAGAAGACACTCTTTAATCACCTTCATCTAGCTTGGAAATTTCACAAAACTCAATTACTGAGTTAATGTCTATGGCCTGGTTTATAATAACACAGCTTAAATCAGCCACAGATCTAGAAGAGAAGCAGCATGGTGTGGTTGATCAAGGCTCTCCACATGAGGTAAACAAGTCCTGGATTCTCTACCCTCTTATTTGCTGTGAGACCTGAGCATAGCATTGAACTCCATAAAATGAAGGCATGTGTCTACTTATCTTTTATTGGTTAGAATATAGGGGATAGGGCAAGATAATCTTTTCAGACCTGTTATAGCACTAAAACCATTGGCTGTTATATTAGGGTTAAATTTAAAAGTTAAAAGTTACAGAAATTACTTGACTCTTTGTAGGAGATCTATTTATCTAGAAATGATGTGCCTGTCTATCCCCAAACCGTTAACTAGATAGAAAAAGTTACCTATCCTCTTAAAAAAAAAGTATCCCAACTACTAAAGGATATTTTAATTTTAATTTTTGTTGTTAAATAGTAGAACTCTGAGAAATGAAATAAAGAAAAGCCACTGAATGAATATTCTGTGAATCAGGACAGCCTTTATAAGGGGTGACTTCATAATTTTTCCCTTGAAAGTATATCAGAGGGACAGATGAAGATGTATTCCAAGTTTTCCAGGTCCAGGTTTGCTGTATCTGTGGACTGAGGGGAAAGTAATTGGATTGGGTTGCTGAATAAAGCTCTTTTGGTAGGCCAAGGCATTTTTCCATCCACTTTAAGTCTTCTCTTACCAAAGAAAGTAGAATGACAGCCCGTTCAGACTTGGAAAAGTGCTGATTGATATCCTGCCATTCAACATCCTACCACCAACACTCCGTGGGATCAGTTGGGATGAAGCAGGAAAAAACAAAACAACAAAAACACCTTCAGCCACTTCATTAAAGATGTATCTGTTTAAAATCTCTTTTTGACTGGTTGCTTTTCTTGATGACTTCTTCAGACATCTGTTTTTGTTTGTTTGTTTGTTTTTTTGAGACAGAGTCTCGCTCTGTCACCCAGGCTGAGTGCAGTGGTGCGATCTCGGTTCACTGCAACCCCAGCCTCCTGGGTTCAAGTGATTCTCCTCCATCAGCCTCCACAGTAGCTGGGATTACAGGCTTGCGCCACCATGCCCGGCTAAATTCTGTATTTTTAATAGAGACGGGGTTTCGCCATGTTGGCCAGGCTGGTCTCGAACTCTTGATCTCAGGTGATCCACCTGCCTTGGCCTCCCAAAGTGCTGGGATTACAGGCATGAGCCACCGCACCCGGCCTAAGACATCTGCTTTTATTTCTCAAGTTTTTTCAAAGGCTAATGAGATTTTTTTTTCCACACTCTACTGGAGAAATAAAGTATAGATGTATAGATTATTTATATCCTTGCTTTGATCATCATTTCCATGATTGTCCAGTAGGCTTCATGAACTATTACTGAGATCAAAACATAACACTTCCTGTTACCACACTGAACAAATATCTGTCTGAGTAAATGTGCAGGAGTTTATTTTCATTCACCTGCTCAGAAATGTATAGCATAGGACTCCCATAACCCTATTCATTAAAAACTCTGATTCCTTACTGACAAGGGTTCCTTGGACACAGCATATATAATAGCTTTGAAATAGGACTCGCGTCGCTTCTTTTTATGTAGTTACAGATATGTGCCTGTTGTCCTTAATGAACTTATTTTCTTTGGTTTTGTATTCTCCGGGTCTATCCAGCTGAAGTCAAAAATGCCCCTCTCAGGCTGCCCCCAGTGACTCCAGTTTCCTAGCAGAGCCTAACCAGGTCAGGTAGTAAAAGCAGTTTTCTTAGCACCACCTATAGACAGTCTAGAAGTGTTATTCCTGATTTGTAATTGGTATGGTCCTGCCAAGCTCCTGGAGCATGTAAACCTTTTGTTGCAGGGTTTTTGTTTCTCCCCTGTTACCCACCATATTAATTCAGATCATGAATCTGCTACGCTTTCCTTGCTGGGCTTGAGATACTACTCAAGCTGCAATTTGCTTGGCTGTGACTCCAACTCCCTATGTGGCTTGTATCAAGCCTCTCTCCTGTGGATCTTGGCTCCTGGCAAGAAGCTTGCTGTGACGAGAGTTATAATCAACATCAGATGGATTTCTGATGCTTTCCCTACCTGACTGATGGGGACCCTTAGTTACTCAGCATTGGGCTTCCATATCTTTTGATTTTTGGGCATTGGAATTCCTGGCTAGTCCCCCAGAAGCTAGCTGTTCAAGATTGGCAGGTCTTATGTTCTTCAAAGTCTCAGCTTCTGCTCCTTTCTTATTGATACAAATTGCTAAGGTACCAGGATGCCTCATGTCTCAGTCTGCCTAATTTGTAATACTATAGTGCTTATCCATATATACACGTATAAATGCATTTGTTTTTATTACTGTAAGACAAAATACACTAAAGAATAAGGCATTGTATCTCCAACTTTCATTAGAATCCTCAGATCATGATGTACAAGAAATATCTTGAAAGCCCTGAAGCCACTGCTTGTTTGATCCTTGAGAGCCATAACTACTATCTATAACTTGTTCATGCACTTCTGCATCTATGACTCACCTAAATGAAATTTCATAAACCTACCTGAGGTCTAATAGAATGCACTGCTCTTAATTCCTTGCTTAATTTCATTACTTGATGGTTTCTGGACTACCCAGAACTTCAGAAGGCATTCCTTTCCCTAACAATCTAATTTACATCTAAAGTTGCATTAAATTTAGTCTTTGACTAAGTTGAGCCAAAAACATGATGCTGATATCTAAATAACATGATTTTACTTTATAGACTCTGATAGTTGAGAGATATCAAAGTTGTCACTCTGGTACGGAAGTTTTATTCTCCACAGCACAACCTGAATAGTTCTGAATTTCTTTCTATCAACCAAACACATTTTTCTATCAACACATGTTTTAATACCCCTTTGCCTCCTGGAAACCTTTTCCTTCCTGGCACATTTCCATGATCATTTTTTAAATGCTATTCAGAAACCTTCATTTTCTCTAATACAAGAAACCATGGTGAAGCGTTCATTGCTCAGACTTTCTTTACCTTGGGCTTTTGTAATGGAGAGTAGATTCTTCTTTGGAATGTGAAGTTTATATTAATAGTAATCTCAGGCAAAAGCATAATTATGGCACATGCAAGGCTCCAGAACAGTCTCATTGATGTCCCTGCTTCCTGGGCTTACAGTGAACTCCAGACAGACTTCTATGGTTCCACCAATGAACTGCCGGGCAACTTTTGTCTTAGTCACTAAGAATTACTGTCAATATTGTTTTTAATTCTTTCTGACTTTTGTCTTCCTTTCAAGCTACTAACTTCCACTAATCTGACATGTGTGAGTAAACTTCACTTTGCAAGTATCTGTTCCTGTTTACCTTGTGGACGTTAGACAGCCTATTGAATACGGTTCACAAGTGTTGTCCCAGGGATTTTTAGTCAGTTACCATCATCGGGGGATTCCCTTTATCACTCCTTTAAATTTAATCTTCTGTTTGCTTGACACTAGTCTTCCTCTTTCTTTATTTACTTCTTTTTGATGAAGACTTTGCCTTTGTCAGGCAACTAATGGAGAAGTTCAGTCAGAGTTCAACCAGAGAAACAGAACTAATAGGCAATATATACTAAGGATTTTTTTTTTTTTTTTTTTTGAGTCAGGGTCTCACTCTGTCACCCAGGCTGCAGTTGTGGGAGCTGGTTAGACAAGTCCAAAATGTATCAAGCTGAAGCTGATAGGTAGAATTTCTTCTTCCAGGAAACCTCATTCTGCTGTAAAGCTTTTCAACTGATTGAATTAGGGCCACTCAGATGATATAGGATTATCTCTTTTACTTAAAGTCAACTGACTGTAGATGTCTATTTTATCTATTCTTTCTTCCTTGAGATCTGAAAGATTGTCTCCTGTCTGTAAGAAAGCTTGAGATCTGGAATATTGTCTCACCAGGCTGTAAGCTTGGTGAACCACCCTTATTAATTGATAGAATTTACCTCAGGTGACCTAGATATAGTCTCTCTTCTTCTTGGATAGTACAAATTTTTATAAATCTTTAGTTTTGATACCACCTTTTCTAGCTTCGGTTTGAATTACTGGGCTTCTATAAACACATCCCATCCTTTCTACAGATGGATTTGATTGATTGTTATTTTTTTTATTTACATTTGATTATTTGACTGGATTTTGATCTCCTCAGGAAAAAGAAAATGTCTCCTCAGGAAAAAGAAAATATCTCTTGAATATGAAACTTCTACAGTTGGTGACTTTCAGCTTCTGTATTTTAATTCTCAATGGTTTCATTCTCATATTTTGGCCTTTTTATGATCTGGCCTAAGCTTCTGAGAGTTTATAATTGTAGCCATCCAGATAACATAAGCTACATGTAAATTTGAACTTCTAGTATGGAGATTCTAAGAATCTGGACATTCTGTTCTTTAATCACTGGAAAGCAACTTAAAAGTTTAGCATCCAATTTCCTGCTACTATGACAAATTCCACGCTAAACATCATGGGAAAAATACATTCCAGCTTCATCCACATTAGCAATGAATTTCAATTCATAACCTTACACAGTTGGCTTTAGAAGTACTAGCATTCCCTTCCCACGTTCTTATCTATAGCTACAGCCTCCAACCCATTTCCTGAGACATATGGTTCTGTATTTCTTGGAAGATTCACAGCAATTCATTACTACATTCAAAATCCCCTGAGTCCAGCTACAATGCAGGGTAATTACTCCAATGTGGAGAAGAGTCAAACTGCACGTGAACGTGCTTCTCCAATAATTATAACCCATATCTTCAAAAGAGCGACAAGCATTTTTGCTTAGCTTTTAGAATCATAAGGTGGAAGCTCAGTTAAGTACTTTGCATAATGCTATTTTGGACAGTAATCATTGGCAGTACATAGGCTTTATTCAGTATTGAACCATTGGTAAGCATTTAAAAATATTTGTACACACACACACACACACAAACAGGACTTGACAATATCACTGCCCCTGCTCAGTAGTAGCTTTGTCAACAAACAAGTAGAGTCACCGAAGTGAAATATTCACTGTCAATTAGCAGTTGGGTCAATGTTACTAATTGTCAAACTATTTTTTTGCTATAAAACACATTTACACACAATCTTGTGTAGAAACCCACTATATAAAACAGACAAGGGCCAGGTGCAGTGTCTCTTGCCCATAATCCCAGCACTTTGGGAGGCTGAGGCAGGAGGATTGCTTGAAACTAGATGTTTGAGACTAGCCTGGGCAACATAGGGAGACCCCACCTCTAAAATCATACAAAAATTAGCTGAGTGTGGTGGCACATGCCTGTAGTCCCAGCTACTCAGGAGGCTGAGGCAGGACGATTACTTGATCCCAGGAGGTCGAGGCTGCAGTGAGCTGTGATGGAGCCATTGCACTCCAGTCTGGATGACAGAGTGAGACCCTGTCCCAATAAATAAATAAAAAGAAAAAGGATTAGGACAGAGTTGCTCAGCTTGAAGGATATGGGATGCGCAGAGTGACATGAGTTTAGCTGCCTCCTCATATCACAGTGGTCAGTGAAGCACATCTAGAGAATCCCAGAGCTCTGCAGAGTATACTAGAAAACCACAAATTTATGTTATTTACAAGAACATTTTGGTTATTCACTTAGCAGAATGGCTATTTTCGCCGTATTAAATTGTCAAAAGACAACATTACAACAAATTTAGTTATAGACAGAATTGGCTTTTATCTGTGGCTCATGAATTGGGGCAGCTTCTATTCTTCAAGATAGAGTAAAGCTCCCACTGGGCAATGGCAGAACAGTGGGTTTTGTAAAGTGGGGACAAGGAAAAGAGCAATGTAAAAATAACTGAGGCTGGGCACGGTGGTTCACACCTGTAATCCTAACACTTTGGGAGGCTGAGGTGGGCGGATCAGGAGGCCAGGAGTTCAAGAGCAGCCTGGCCAACATGGTGAAATCCCATCTCTACTAATAATACAAAAATTAGCCAGGTGTGGTGGTGTGCACCTATAGTCCCAGCTACTCAGGAGGCTGAGGCAAGAGAATCGCTTGAACCTGGGAGGCGGAGGTTGCAGTGAGCAAGATCACACCACTGCACTCCAGCCTGGGTGACAGTGCAAGACTCCATCTGAAAAATAAAAAAAAATTAGAATAAAATAAAATAAAATAAAATAAATAAAATAAAAATCTGAGTGGGGCTGGGCCCAGTGGCTCATGCCTATAATTTCAGCACTTTGGGAGGATGAGGCAAGAGAATTGCTTGATGTCCAGAGTTTGAGAGCAGCCTGGGTAACAAAGTGAGACCTCATCTCTACAAAAAACAAAATAAAAAATTGGCTGGGTGTGGTAGTGTGTGCCTGTAGTTAGTCCCAGCTACTCGGGAGGGTGAGGGGAGAGGATCTCTTGAACCTAGTATTTTTATGCTGCAATGACCCATTATTGCACCTCTGCACCCCAGCTTGGGTGACAGAGTGAGACCCCACCTAAAAAAAAAAGAATAAAAATAACTGATCATTTAATATCAGGTTACTTTTTTGTGCAGGTTCAAAGAGAGAGGACTTCCTTATTACTCTGACTCAGGTAGACTGGAGTCTCCTATTTTCAGGAAAAGTTGGTCCATTTGGGATCTATATGATTTCTTAAAGCTTTAGTTTGATTGTGTGCCATTTAGCATGAGTGACCCTGTTTTGGTTTGGTCTAATTTGTTAGGGACTAGTGCAGGAATTCCATCCTAAAACAATGGCCTCCCGTAATTTTTGTTTCACAAAACGTAGCCAGTAAGTACCAGTTAGTGGCTAGTTTTTGAAGAATTCATTGTGCATAGCATTAAAATAAGCATTGAGGGGAAGAAATTGCTATGAAAAAATAAAATCTTGGAGCCTGGAGACAATCTGAAATGAAAACAAAAGAAGGAGTCTATTGTGAAAAAAACCCTAAAACAT
This sequence comes from Gorilla gorilla gorilla, assembly GCF_029281585.2. Classification (NCBI taxonomy): domain Eukaryota; kingdom Metazoa; phylum Chordata; class Mammalia; order Primates; family Hominidae; genus Gorilla; species Gorilla gorilla. Next base: position 41,005,297 of record NC_073235.2, on the reverse strand, counting down.
AAATGAATGTAATCACAGGAAGACGTTAAACAATACACTAAATAGAGCACAACTGATCTTGTTTGATCTGGGAAACTAAGTAGAGCTGATCTTGTTATGTTGACAGCAAATGCCTAGGGTTACCATGAGCTATCTAGATACCAGATAGTTTCAGGGCAAAGATGTTCTCGGGTTTAGTAGGAATCTATTCAATATAATGCTTCACTCACCAGCACTTTGGCATAGTTGTTTTGCTTTTGTGAGCATCAATAAAACAGACAAACCATGATCCTAAAATACTTGATGAGTCACCAGGAGAAGATTATACTACATTCAGCACAAGTACCCATATATGATTTTAATATGATTTAATGTAATATGATGTAATAGAATATCATGTATTATTATTGTTTGAAACCTGTTGGAAATGTTATATGGTATGTCAAAAGCATATCTTTCCAGAAGCCAGAATATTGTAGAGCTGGGATATTGCATTCCCTGACTGTATCATATAAGAGAAGTTTCTCTGTATAAGTACTAAAGAGTAGCTAAAGTCATTGAAGGGACCAGAATCAAGGACATGAAACAAAAAGGTTTTGAGAACTTTAAATGTAGTAAGAAGATTTGGCAGAGAAACTTAGAAGAGGGCATTTCTGTTAAAGAATCTCCTCATACTTACGTAGCTTAAATTCACTTTGCTTGTTTTTCAATTGGTGTATTTATAAGGCACTTGTCTTCCAAAAGTAGATTTGTATTTCAATGATAATGGCAATAGTGCTTTCTTTGTAGAACCTATCTGTGTGATCTTGGCCAAATCAGACTGGGTGAAACATAGAGCACACATTTGCTTCTTCTGAATGGTGCTTCATCTCAGTGGCTGAGCCACGTGGATGGCATTCAGAAATAACAGTTGTGCTTCCACACAGTGGTGAGCCAATCCTCAGTGATTCTAAAGGCTGAATGTTCTGGTTCTGCAACCAAATGAATACAATTATAGATACTTAGCCGACCCTGACTAGGTTTCATTCTTTCATTAATTAACACATGTATTTAGTTTTTTATAGGCACTTATTTGGGCACTGCAGAGCTGCTGTAGATCATCTAAAGTTTAATTCAATATGGCTTTCCCCCTTAGAATCTTGTTATGATTATTCTTATATCTTCCCTTCTGCCCATCTCTGAAAATTTCTCACTTCCCCTCTTGGAACACCATACTATGATTAGATTCACTTCCAGGGACTGGCCATGGCTTAGAAAAATGATTCTCTTACTTGCCAGGATCCCTGTACAGACGCTGCCGAGTCAAATTTAGTGCCAAAGGGAATGTGTGCTTTATTTGATCAGCACTGATTTCTGAGCTGGGCCCTGGAAAAAGAAAACATGGATTTTGTCAGTATCTGTGGAGCCAGAAAAAAGTATGCTTATTGCAATCTGTCCTGATTACAGCTGTGCTGGTACCAAGTGTGGCACTCAGAATATCCAGTATGCTCTCATGTCAACCAAACTTAATTTCTGTATGCAGCAAATGCTAGGGCCTGTTAAATGGATGAACTGTACAGCTTGTAAAATATCTGCTTCTTAAGTTGGAAGTGACTTTGTCTTTGATAACTTTACCTCTCCAAAGAAAATCTTCTACCACCCAATCAGAATGTCAGGTTCCTCCTGGTCTCCATAATGATCCATAAATATCTACCCTGCACTCATGATGTTGATTGGATTCAACATTATAATTGCATATGCCTGACTTTTCCACTCTGTCAACAGCCTCTTTTCTGGAGTATCTCCCAGTGATCATGTCATATCCTGTTAGGTAAATTGTGAACCTGTAGGATTGTATCTCCTAGTTTTATGAGTGAAGATCACATTTAATTCTCTGTCATTTTCAGAACATAACACATCGTTAGTGCTTTAAAAGGATGAAACATGCAGGGCATTTATAAACTTCAAAAGTACTTTTTTATCTGTTATTTTATGCAATCCCTACAATTATCCTCTGAGGGCTGGCAAATCCCGGTTTGACAAATGAGAAAACTGAGGCATAAAGGCTAAGTGACTTCTCTGAAGTCACACAGTGACAGAACCAGATTTAGGATCCAGTTCCCTTGACTCCTAGACTCAGACTTTTTTTTTGTTAAATATTGTCTAGTCATATTACTACTCTCTGAAAGCTATTCCCACCAGAAGTCTCATTTTAATTAGATATTTCATACCTTTAAACTCTGTAGTGTTGCTAGCATTTACAAAATCATGCTGAGTAGAGGCAGTGAACAAGGCTTGGGTTGCCCAAAGCAGAAAAAAGATATAAAGATGAAACCACCAGACAGATTTTATTTATGACTATTTTAGAGAGGGTAGTGTAACCTCAGATTCTCCTTAACACCAAGTTCTGTTGAAACTCAGTCTTTATCACAGGAACCACTGGGTGACTTTCTCATGGCCACAGCAGCTTGGCTTACAACAGTCTTTAAACAGCCAGGCTGTGCCCCAGGACTTCACTGGGCTTCCTTCCATAACTATGGATCTGTGAGCATCACTTTAATTTCAGAGTGTGGAAGACACCTTAATAAGAATCATGAATCACATTTTACAAATCAGGATACACAGGATGTAAGGTTAAGTGACCTGTCCTATCAGGGCCACAAAGCCAGTTAAACTTCTTTATTTATTAACTGAGTCACTTAAAAATCATTTATTTAAAAACCTATTTTGTTCCAGGAACTATTCTGGGTACTGGAAATAAAACAGTGGAGACAGAGAGAGGGGAAATAAAAAACAAGACAAAATGATTGCTTTGGTGGAGTTTATATATTCCACTGGAAGAAGGGAGATAATAAATAAAAGTGGAAAAGTACATTATAAGGTGGGAGGAAGGCTTGAGCCTAGGAGGTTGAGGTTGCAGTGGGCCGAGATTGTGCCACTGCACTCTAGCCTGGGCAACAGGGCAAGACGTTGTCTCAAAAAAAAAAAAAAAAAAAAAAAGAAAAGTAAATTATAGAGTATCTTAAAAGGTGACATTACATGAAAGAAAAACAAAGCGGAAAAAAGGGTAAGTAGTTCTGGGCACTAAGTACATTTTAAACAGGGTAGTCAGAGGGTTATTGACTGAGAAAGTGATATTTTTTGGCAATAACTTAAAATGGCGAAGAAGTAAGCAATGAGAATATCTGAGGAAAGCCTGTGCAAAGCCCCTAAGGCAGGAACATGATGACATCATTGGGAGACCAGAGCTAGAAGTACTGGGGCAGCATGAGCCAGATGCATAATAGTTTGATGTGAAATCTTAGAGGTCATGAAGAGCCAGATTTATGTAGGGTCTTGTAGGCCATAGTAAAGATTTTGGTTTTTAACCTGAGTGAGTGAGATGAGGAAACATTGAAGAATTTTTAGTAATGGAATGATATCTTTGAGCTTAGTTTTAAATGGATTATTCTGGGTTTTGTTGTAAAGAATGGATTAGAGCGAGGACAGCATAGAACTAGGGAAACCAGTTAGAGATCTGTCACAATAGATTTAGTCAAGAGAAGATGGTGGCTCAGATCAAGTGGTAGAGGTTGAAATTGTGAGAAGAAGTCAGATTCTAGATGTATTTTGAAGAAGCAGCCAAGAAGATGTGTTGAAAAATCAAATTTGGGGTGAAAAAAGAAAAGGAGAAATTAAAGATGACTTGAAGTTTATAGCCTGAGCAATTGAAAAGATATATTTGCAGTTAACTAAGATGGCACAGCCTTCAAAAGGACCAGGTTTGGAAAGTGATGAACCATTCAGTTTTAGAAATATTTAGTTTGAGATATATATTGGATATCCAAGCAGTAATGTCAAATAGGCAATTGGGTATGAATTTAGAGTTCAGGTAAGAGAATTGAACTAGAGAATTTAGCTGTTAGCAGAGTATAGGTGATATTGAAAGCCATGAGAATACCAGAGGAGTGAATGTAGATAGAGAAAAGAAGAGCCATCTAAGGATTAAACCCTGAGATACATTTGGTATGTTAGTCTAGAACTCAATCATAGGTTCTTAACAAACTGTGCTCTGGAGTATTGGTTTAAGGCTCATAGAATTGGATTAACCCTACTTTGTGCTACTAAAGACAAAATTTCATAAAAGCCTCTCAAGAATCCAAAGTTTATTATAAAGCAAGCTTTCCTTAAATGTCAAGTATGTTGAAGTATTGTTCATATTCATGGAGTAAAATGAGAGCAACATTTCATAGGGTTGCCACCACCCCCAACCTTTTGGATCTGGTGCTAGTTTATTCTTCACTGTTTCTGTGTACTTTCTCCATGAAGACTGCAACCCCTTGAACAATTAGCCCCCAACAGACCGAGTAAGTACTAGCCAAACACTGGATTCCTATAGCTATGTTAATGTATTGCTTTGGGGACTATGGAGCTTTCAGATAATGATGCTCTTTTTTTCTTGTAGAATGAGAGCATTTTTCTAGGAGTTAGTTTTAAGATGGTCGAATCCGTATTAGCTTTGTATCCCTATCCTCTAGGCACTAGTTCAAGGATTTAAGTGTATGCAAGAATCAGAATATGCTTATTTAAAATGCAGATTCTCTGGTCTTTTTAAAGTATATTTTTTAAAAATTTCTTTTTTTTATTGTTATTAAACTTTAAGTTTTAGGGTACATGTGCACACTGTGCAGGTTAGTTACATATGTATACATGTGCCATGCTGGTGTGCTGCACCCATTAACTCGTCTTTTAGCATTAGGTATATCTCCTAAAGCTATCCCTCCCCCCTCCCCCCACCCCACAACAGTCCCCAGAGTGTGATGTTCCCCTTCCTGTGTCCATGTGTTCTCATTGTTCAGTTCCCACCTATGAGTGAGAACATGCGGTGTTTGGTTTTTTGTTCTTGCGAGAGTTTACTGAGAATGATGATTTCCAGTTTCATCCATGTCCCTACAAAGGACATGAACTCACCATTTTTTATGGCTGCATAGTATTCCATGGTGTATATGTGCCACATTTTCTTAATCCAGTCTATCATTGTTGGACATTTGGGTTGATTCCCAGTCTTTGCTATTGTGAATAGTGCCGCAATAAACATACGTGTGCATGTGTCTTTATAGCAGCATGATTTATAGGCTGGGTCAAATGGTATTTCTAGTTCTAGATCCCTGAGGAATCGCCACACTGACTTCCACAATGGTTGAACTAGTTTACAGTCCCACTAACAGTGTAAAAGTGTTCCTATTTCTCCACATCCTCTCCAGCACCTGTTGTTTCCTGACTTAATGATTGCCATTCTAACTGGTGTGAGGTGGTATCTCATAGTGGTTTTGATTTGCATTTCTCTGATGGCCAGTGATGGTGAGCATTTTTTCATGTGTTTTTTGGCTGCATAAAGGTCTTCTTTTGAGAAGTGTCTGTTCATGTCCTTTGCCCACTTTTTGATGGGGTTGTTTGTTTTTTTCTTGTAATTTTGTTTCAGTTCATTGTAGATTCTGGATATTAGCCCTTTGTCAGATGAGTAGGTTGCTAAAATTTTCTCCCATTTTGTAGGTTGCCTGTTCACTCTGATGGTAGTTTCTTTTGCTGTGCAGAAGCCCTTGAGTTTAATTAGATCCCATTTGTCAATTTTGTCTTTTGTTGCCATTGCTTTTGGTGTTTTAGACATGAAGTCCTTCCTAAGCCAAGAGAACAAACCTGGCGGCATCACACTACCTGATTTCAAACTATACTACAAGGCTACAGTAACCAAAACAGCATGGTACTTGTACCAAAACAGAGATATGGATCAATGGAACAGAACAGAGCCCTCAGAAATAACGCCACATATCTACAACTATCTGATTTTTGACAAACCTGAGAAAAACAAGCAACGGGGAAAGGGTTCCCTATTTAATAAATGGTGCTGGGAAAACTGGCTAGCCATATGTAGAAAGCTGAAACTGGATCCCTTCCTTACACCTTATACAAAAATAAATTCAACATGGATTAAAGACTTAAACGTTAGACCTAAAACCATAAAAACCCTAGAAGAAAACCTAGGCATTACCATTCAGGACATAGGCATGGGCAAGGACTTCATGTCTAAAAATTTCTGTTTTTTTTTTTATTGATATGTAATAGTTGTAGATTCTCTGGTCTTATCTTTAGAGATTCCGATACTTTAGGTCTGTAGTGGAGCCTATGAATTGGTACAACAAGTGATTCTGATGCTGATTCAGAATCAGAAGAGGCAACTTACTTTTGACAGTGGACAAGTGATTCTGTTAGGCCATTTCTTTGATATAGGAAGAAAAATTTCTAGGGTTGCTGGGAAGATTATGGACAGATTATGATCTTGAAAGAAGTCCTAAAAGTGGACTGTATTAAATAAAGTGTATATTCTAGGAAAGAGGATGTAAATCCATATAGGGGAGATTTCTTTTTCTAATAATCAGCTTTATCAATGGAAAGCTACTTGTGAATGTGTTTCATCTTTGAAGAATAAAAGAAAATATCAATTTGAGATGTCATGGAGAAGGTTCCTCTGTGGGAAATAAGGTTTTACTAGTTGACTTCTAAAGCTGCCGTAAATTATTTTTCAGAACAAGACAAAGAATGTATAAAGAAGTAGCCTCTTGGGTTTCTACCAGCTCACAGATTCTTTGGGTGTTTTTAAGGCATTCAAAAGAGAAAGGACTAGCTCATATTTTTATCACAGTTTTTGCCTACTTCCTTCAACATGAGGGCATCCTGGTAGAGAAAAACAATTTAAAACGGTTTCCAAATATTTTGGTAAAAGTTTCCACTCTACTATGGGTAAGTAGTGAATTAGAATTAGCATGACTAGGATTGCTACTATCTTTGGATAAGACTTATAAACCACATGAATGATAAGAAAGAAACTGTTACATGAAGATTTTGTCCTGGATGATTTCTAAGAACTCTTTACTTCCAGGTTCTCTAAGTTCTAAAACCCTATAGGTTCACCTGAGTTCTTATCCACCCTTATGAAAAACTGCTAGAGAACTCACAGAATTTCATCTCTCTACCTCATTCCCTGAACAAAGTCAGGGAATGAGGTAGAGAGATGACTCCAATAACCCCAGCTCCTTATTCCATCTTTTAAATGATTTTTTATAAATTTCAGTAGGTTTTTGGAGAACAGGTGGTGTTTGGTTACATGGATAAGTTCTTTAGTGGTGATTTCTGAGATTTTGGTGCACCCATCACCCAAGCAGTATACACTGTATCCAATGTATAGTCTTTTATCCCTCACTCCCCTCCCACCCTTCCCCCTGAATCCGCAAAGTCCATTGTATGATTTTTATGTCTTTGCATCCTTAGAGCTTAGCTCCGTCTTATGAGTGAGAACATACAATGCATCGTTTTCCATTCCTGGGTTACTTCACTTAGAATAATGGTCTCCAAATCCGTCCAGGTTCCTTCGAATTACATTATTTCATTCTTTTTTATGACTGAGTAGTATTTCATGGTATATATATATATATATATATATATATATATATATATATATATATATGTATATATTGCATTTTCTTTATCCACTCGTTGATCGATGAGCATTTGGGCTGGTTCCATATTTTTGCAATTGCGAATTGTGTTGCTATAAACATGCGTGTGCAAGTGCCTTTTTTATATTATGACTTTTCCTCTGGGTAGATATCCAGTAGCAGGATTGCTGGAGCAAATGGCAACTCTACTTTTAGTTCTTTAAGGAATCTCCATATTTTTTTTCCATACCAGCAGGGTAAAAGTGTTCCCTTTTCACCACAGCCATGCCAACATCTATTATTTTTTGATTTTTTAATTATGACCATTCTTGCAGAAGTAAGGTGGTATTGCACTGTGGTTTTGATTTGCATTTCCCTGATAATTAGTGATACTGAGCATTTTAAAAATATGTTTGTTGGCCATGTGTATATCTTCTTTTGATAATTGTCTATTTATGTCCTTAGCCAACTTTTTGATGTGATTATTTGTATTTGGTTGGATTTTTTTTTTGTCTTGTGATTTGTTTGATTGCCTTGTAGATTCTGGATATTATTCCTTTGTTGAATGCTTCGTTTGTGAAGATTTTCTCCCACTCTGAGGGTTCTGTTTACTCTGCTGATTATTTCTTTTGTGGTATAGAAGCTTTTTAGTTTAATTAAGTTCCACCTTTTTATCTTTGTTTTTGTTGCATTTGCTTTTGGGTTCTTGGTCATGAAGTCTTTGCCTAAGCCAATGTTTAGAAGGGTTTTTCTGATGTTACCTTCTAGAATGTTTATGGTTTCAGGTCTCAGATTTAAATCTTTGATCCATATTGAATTGATGTTTGTATAAGGTGAGAGATTAGGATCTAGTTTCATTCTCCTACATGTGTCTTGCCAATTATCCCAGCACCAATTGTTAAATAGGGTGTACTTTCTCCACTTTATGTTTTTGTTTGCTTTGTTGAAGATCAGCTGGCTGTAAGTATTTGGCTTTATTTCTGGGTTCTCTATTCTGTTCCATTAGTCTACATGCCTATTTTTATACCAGAACCATGCAGTTTTGGTGATTATAGCCTTGTAGTATAGTTTGAAGCCAGGTAATGTGATGCCTCGAGATTTGTTTTTTTTGAGGCTTAGTCTGGCTTTGGCTATGCAGGCTTTTTTTTTTGTTTTAGTTCCATATGAATTTTAGGGTTGTTTTTTCTAGTTGTGTGAAGAATTATAATGATATTTTGATGGGAATTGCATTAAATTTGTAGATTGCTTTTGGCAGCATGTTCATTTTGACATTATTGGTTCTGCCTATCCATGAGTATGGGATGTGTTTTTATTTGTTTGTGTCATCTATGATTTCTTTCAGCAGTGTTTTGTAGTTTTCGTTGTAGAGGTCTTTCAACTCCTTGGTTAGGTATTGTGTAAGGCCATGGGAGCCCACCTCTTCCATCAGCATGACCTAGATGTGAGACATAGAGGCAAAGGAGATCATTTCAGAGCTTTAAGATTTGATTGCCCTGCTGGATTTCAGACTTGCATGGGGCCTGGAGCCCTTTCATTTTGGCCAATTTCGCTCATTTGGAACAGCTATATTTACCCAATGCCTTTACCCCCATTGTATCTAGGAAGTAACCAACTTGCTTTTGATATTACAGGCTCATAGGTGGAAGAGACTTGCCTTGTCTCAGATGAGACTTTGGACTTGGACTTTTGGGTTAGTGCTGGAATGAAGCTTCTGAACAGCAAAAGAAACCGTCATCAGAGTGAATAGGCAAACTACAGAATGGGGGGAAAATTTTGCAATCTATCCATCTGACAAAGGGCTAATGTCCAGAATCTACAAGAAACTTAAACAAATATACAAGAAAAAACAAACAACCCCATGAAAAAGTGAGCAAGGGATATGAACAGACACTTCTCAAAAGAAGACATTTTTGGGAGGACAAGGCGGGTGGATCACCAGAGGTGAAGAGTTTGAGACAAGCCTGGCCAATATGGAGAAACCCCGTCTTTACTAAAAATACAAAAATTAGCTGGGCGTGCTGGTGGGCACTTGTAATCCCAGCTACTTGGAAGGCTGAGGCAGGAGAATTGCTTGAACCCCAGAGGCGGAGGTTGCAGTGGGCCAAGATTGTGCCACTGCACTCCAGCTTGGGTGACAAGAGCAAAACTCTGTCTCAAAACAAAACAAAACAAAACAAAACAAAACAAAACAAAACAAACCCCATAATCCCAGGACTTTGGGAGGCCGAGGCGGGCAGATCATGAGGTCAGGAGATTGAGACCATCCTGGCTAACACGGTGAAACCTTGTCTCTACTAAAAATACAAAAAATTAGCCAGGCGTGGTGGCAGGCGCCTGTGGTCCCAGCTACTTGTGAGGCTGAGGCAGGAGAATGGCGTGAACCCGGGAGGCAGAGCTTGCAGTGAGCTGAGATTGTGCCACTGCACCCCAGCCTGGGCGACAGAGTGAGACTCCATCTCAAAAAAAAAAAAAAAAAGAAACAGAAGACATTTATGTGACCAACAAACATATGAAAAAAAGCTCATCATCACTGGTCATTAGATCAATGCCAATCAAAACCACAATGAGATACCATCTCATGCCAATTAGAATGGCGAACATTAAAAAGTCGGGAAATAACAGATGCTGGAGAGGATGTGGAGAAACAGGAACGCTTTTACACTGTTGCTGGGACGGTAAACTAGTTCAACCATTGTGGAAGACAGTGTGGCAATTCCTCAAGGATCTAGAACCAGTAATACCATTTGACCCAGCAATGCCATTACTGGGTATATACTCAAAGGATTATAAATCATTCTGCTATAAAGACACATGCATACGTATGTTTACTGCAGCACTGTTCACAAAAGCAAAGACTTGGAACCAACCCAAATGCCCATCAATGATAGACTGGATTAAGAAAATGTGGCACATATACACCATAGAGTAGTATGCAGCCATAGAAAGGATGAGTTCATGTCCTTTGCAGGGATGTGGATGAAGCTGAAAACCATCATTCTCAGCAAGCTTACACAGGAACAGAAAACCAAACACCGCATGTTCTCACTCGTAAGTGGGAGTTGAACAATGAGAACACATGGACACAGGGAGAGGAACATCACACACCGGGGCCTGATGAGGAATGGGAGTTAGGGGAGGGATAGCATCAGAAGAAATACCTAATGTAGATGACAGGTTGATGGGTGCAGCAAACCACCATGGCATGTATAGACCTATGTAACAAACGTGCATGTTCTGCACAGGTATCCCAGAACTTAAAGTATTAAAAAAAAAAAAAAAAGACTTTGGGGGACTATTGGGAAGGCATGATTGGTTTTGAAATGTAAAAGAGACATGAGGTTTGGGAGGGGCCCGGGGCAGAATGATATGGTTAGGTTTTGTGCCCCCACCCAAATCTCATCTTGAATTGTAATCCCCATAATCCCCACGTGTCAAGGGAGAGACCAGGTGGAGATAATTTAATCATGGGGTCAGTTCCCCAGTGCTGACCTCATGATAGTGAGTTCTTATGAGATGTGATGGTTTTATATAGGCCTCTTCCCTCTTCACTGGGCACTTCTCCTTCCTGCCACCTTGTGATGAAGGTGCTTTGCTTCCCCATCACCTTCTGCCATGATTGTAAGTTTCCTGAGGTCTCCCCAGTCATGCCGAACTGCAAGTCAATTAAATCTTTTTCCTGTATAAATTACCCAGTCTTGGGCAGTTCTTTACAGCAGTATGAAAATGGACCAATAGAGGTATATTCCTAAGTGTTTTTTTTTTTGTTTTTTTTTTTTTGTTTTTTTTTTTTTTTGCAGCTATCATAAAAGAGATTGAGTTCTTGACTTGATTCTCAGTTTGGCCTCTGTTGGTGTATAGCGGTGCTACTGATTTGTGTATATTGATTTTGTGTCCTGAAATTTTACTGAATTCATTTATCAGATGTGGAAGCTTTTTGGACATGTCTTTATGGTTTTCCAAGTATACAGTTATATCATCAGTGAACAGCAATGGTTTGACTTCCTCTTTACCAATTTGAATGCCGTTTCTTTCTCTTATCTGACTTCTCTGGCTAGGACTTCCAGTACTATGTTGAATAGAAATGGTGAGAGTGGACATCTTTGTCTTATTCTAGTTCTCAGGGGGAATGCTTTCAACTTTTCCTCATTCAGTATAATGTTGGCTGTGGGTTTGTTATAGATACCATTGATTGCCTTAAGAAATGTCTCTTCTACGCCAATTTTGCTGAGAGTTTTAATAATAAAAGGATGCTGGATTTTGTCAAATGATTTTTCTGCGTCTGTTGAGGTGATCATGTGATTTTTGTTTTTAATCCTTTGTGGTGTATCACATTTATTGACTAGTGTATGTTAAATCATCCCTGCATGCCTGGTATAAAACCCGCTTGATCATGATGGATTATCTTTTTGATATGCTGTTGTATTTGGTTAGCTAGTATTTTGTTGAGGATTTTTGCATCTATAGTCATCAGGGATATTGGTATGTAGTTTTCTTTTCTTGTTATGTCGTTTCCTGGTTTTGGTATTAGGGTGATACTGGCTTCATAGAATGAAATTAGGGAGGATTCCCTCTTTATCTTTTGGGATAGGGTCAATAAGATTGGTACCAATTCTTCTTTGAATGTCTGATAGAATTTAGCTCTGAATCTATTTGGTCCTGGTCTTTTTTTGGTGGTGATTTTAAAAATTACCATTTCTATTTTGCTGCTTGTTATTGGTTTGTTCACAGTTTATATTTCTTCCTGGTTTAAACTAGAAGAATTATATCTTTCCAGGAATGTATCCATCTCCTCTAGGTTTTCTCGTTTGTGCGTATACAGGTGTCCATGGTAGACTTGAATAATCTTTTGTATTTCTGTGGTATCAGTTGTAATATCTCCCATTTCGTTTCTAATTTAGCTTATTTGGATCTTCTCTCTTCTTTTCTTGGTTAATCACACTAATGGTCTATCAATTTTCTTTATCTTTTCAGAAAACCAGTTTTGTTGGCCAGGCACAGTAGCTCACGCCTGTAATCCCAGCACACTGGGAGGCTGCGGAGGGCAGATCACCTGAGGTCGGGAGTTCGGTACCAGCCTGGGCAACATAGCAAATCCCTGTCTCTACTAAAAAAAAAAAAAAAAAAAAAATTAGCCGGACATGGTGGCAGGTGCCTGTAATCCCAGCTACTTGGGAGACTGAGGCAGGGAGAATTGCTTGAACCCAGGAGGCAGAGATTGTAGTGAGCCGAGATCATGCCACCTCACTGCAGCCTGGGCGACAGAGAGACTCCATCTGAAAAAGAAAAGAAAAAAAAGACAGTTTTTTGTTTCATTTGTCTTACAGATTTTTTTGATTGAGTTTCATTTAGTTCTGCTCTGATCCTTTTTATTTTTTTCTTCTGCTGGGTTTGAGTTTGTTTTTTTCTTGTTTCCCTAGTTCCTTGAAATATAACCTTAGATTGTCTATTTATGCTCCTTCAGACTTTTTGATGTAGGCATTTAATGCTATGAGCTTTCTTCTTAGCACTGCTTTTGATGTATCCCAGAGGTTTTGATAGGTTATGTCACTATTATTGTTCAGCTCAAATAATTTTTAATTTCCATCTTCATTTCATTGACCCAACAATCATTCAGGAGCAGATTATTTAATTTCCATTTACTTGCATGATTTTGAGGGTTCCTTTGGAGTTGATGTCCGATTTTATTCCACTGTGGTCTGAGAGAGTACTTGATATAATTTTGATTTTCTTAAATCTATTGAGTCTTGTTTTGTGACCTATATGGTATTAGCCACAAAACAAGGTCTATCCAGCCAGGAGGTGGAGCTTTCAAGAGAGCTTCAGCTGATACAGGATACACCTTGGTCTATCTTAGAGAATGTTCCATGTGCTGATGAATAGAATGTATATTCTGCAGTTGTTGGGTAGAACGTTCTGTAAATACTTGTTAAGTCAATTTGTTTTAGGGTATAGTTTAAGTCCATTGTTTCTTTCTTGACTTTCTGTCTTGATGACCTGTCTAGTGCAGCCAATGGAGTATTGAAGTCCCCTACTATTATTATTATTGTGTTGCTATCTACCTCATTTCTTAGGTCTAGTAGTAATTGTTTTATAAATTTGGGAGCTCCAGTGTTAGGTGCTTATATATTTAGGATTGTGATATTTTCTTGTTGGACTAGTTCTTCTATCATTATGTCCCTCTTTGTCTTTTTTAACTGTTGTTCCTTTAAAGTCTGTTTTGTCTGATATGAGAATAGCTACTCCTGCTCAGTTTTGGTGTCCATTTGCATGGAATATCTTTTCCCACCACTTTACTTTAAGTTTATCTGAGTCCTTATGTGTCAAGTGAGTCTATTGAAGATAACAAGATACTTTGTTGATGAATTCTTATCCATTCTGCCATTCTGCATGTTTTAAGTGGAGCATTTAGGCCATGTACATTCAATGTTAGTTTTGAGATGTGAGACACTATTCTACTCATCATGCTAGTTGTTGCCTAAATACCTTTTTGTTTCATTGTGTATTGTATTATAGGCCCTGTGAGATTTACGTTTTAAGGAGGTTCTGTTTTTTCTGTTTTGAGGTTTTGTTTCAAGATGTCGATCTCCTTTTAGCAGCTCTTGTAGTGTATGTAGTCTACCAGTTGGCACTGGTAGTGGTGAATTCTCTCAGCATTTGTTTGTCTGAAAAAGACTTTATCTTTCCTTCCTTTATGAACCTCAGTTTCACTGGATATAAACTTCTTGGCTGAAAATTGTTTTGTTCAAGGAGGCTAAAGATAAGACCCCAATCCCTTCTAGCTTGTAGGGTTTCTGCTGAGAAATCTGCTGTTAATCTGATAGGTTTTCCTCTATAGGTTACCTGTTGCTTTTGCCTCACAGCTCTTAAGATTCTTGCCTTCATCTTGAATTTAGATAATCTGATGACTATGTGCCTAGGTGATGATCTTTTTGTGATGAATTTACCTGGTGTTCTTTGAGCTTCTTTAATTTGGATGTCTAGTTCTCTAGCAAGGCCAGGGAAATTTTCCTTGACTGATTCCCTCAAATATGTTTTCCAAACTTTTAGATTTGTCATCTTCCTCAGAAACACCAATTATTTTTAGGTTTGGTCATTTAGCATAATCCCAGACTTCTTAGAGGCTTCGTTCTTTTTTTTTTTTTTTTTTGACTCTTTTTTCTTTGTCTTTGTTAGATTGGGTTAATTCAAATGCCTTGTCTTCAAACTTGGAAGTTTTTTTTCTTCTACTTGTTTGATTCTGTTGTTGAGATTTTCCAATGTATTTTGCATTTCTCTAAGTATGTCTTTCATTTGCAGAAGTTTTAATTGTTTTTTATTTATGCTATTTCTCTGGCGATTTTTTCATCCATATCCTGTATTTTTTTTTTAATTTCTTTAAGTTGGTTTTCACCATTCTCTAGTGCCTCCTTGAGTAGCTTAATAATCAACATTCTCAATTCTTTTACTGGCAATTCAAAGATTTCTTCTTGGTTTGGATCCATTGCTGGTGAGCTAAAGTCATCTTTTGAGGGTGTTAAAGAACCTTGCTTTGTCATATTACCAGAATTGTTTTTCTGGTTCCTTCTCATTTGGGTAGACTATGTCAGAGGAAAGATCTGGGGCTCAAGGGCTGCTGTTCAGATTCTTTTGTCCCATTGTTCTCCCCCTTCCCTAGAGATGGGGCTTCCTGAGAGCTGCACTGCAGTGATTGTTATTGCTCTTCTGAGACTAGCCACCCAGTGGGGCTGCCAGACTCTGGGCTGGTACTGGGGAGTATCTGCAAAGAGTCCTGTGATGTGATTGGTTTTCAGGTCTTTCAGCCATGGCCATCAGCACCTGCTCCAGTGGAGGTAGTAAGGGAGTGTCCTGGACTCTGTGAAGGTCCTTGGTTGTAGTTGTGTTTAGTGCACTGGTTTTCTTGAGTGCTAGTTTTGCTAGCCATTTGTTGGTCTCCAGCCAGGAGATGGTGCTTTCAAGAGAACATCAGCTGGTCCAGGCGCAGTGGCTCACGCCTGTAATCCCAGCAAGGCCAAGGTGGGTGGATCACCTGAGGTCAGGAGTTCGAGACCAGCCTGACCAACATGGAGAAACCCCGTCTCTACTAAAAATACAAAATTAGCTGGGCATGGTGGCGCATGCCTATAATCCCAGCTACTCAGGAAGGCTGAGGCAGGAGAATCTCTTGAACCCGGGAGGCAGAGATTGCAGTAAGCCAAGATCGTGCCATTGCACTCCAGCCTAAGGAACAAGAGCAAAACTCTATCTCAGAAAAAAAAAAAAAAAAAAAAAAAAAAGCATCAGCTGATACAAGCTTGCCCTAAGGTTGCCTGAATAAGTATTCCGGTTTCTCAGGTGATGGGTGGGGCCATAGAGGTCCCAAGAGATTATATCTTTTGTCTTTGGATACCAGGGCTGATAGAGAAAGACCATCATGTAGGGGCAGGTTTAGGTGGTGTGAGCTCAGACTCTCCTTGGGCAGGGCTTGCTGCAGCTGCCCTGGGGTATGGGGGTGTGGTTCTCAGGCCAATGGAGTTATATTCTCGGGAGATTATGGCTGCCTCTTCTGTTTCATACAGATCACCAGGGAAGTAGGGGAAAGCTAGCAGTGACAGGCATCACCCAACTCCCATGCAGCCAGCAAGGCCAGTCTCGCTCCCATCATGCCCCATCAACAGCACCGAGTTTATATCCAGGCAGCCTGTGAGCAGGGCTGAGATCTTGCCCCAGGCTACAAGCTTTCCTGCTAAGAAAGTAAGCAGGGCTTTCAGGCCCCACCCCTACCTACTGGCCATGGCTTCTGTGCTCCTATTTGCATTTCCCTTTTGCCCCCACCCACCCAACTGTGTCCAGGAAAATTCGTGTTCGGTCGTAATTATTACAGAGATCTGCTAGAAGTTTCCTTCTCCCTGTGATCCTTCCCCCATTTCCACTGGCAGCCCTCCCCAAGGATCCCTGTGAGATAAAATCAGAAATGGCTTCCCTGAGGACTGGCAGTGCCTAAAGGGCTCTTCCCACTGCTTCTTCTACTTTTGTATTTCTCTTGGCTCTCTACATTTGTTTCAGATCTAGGTAAGGTTAGATCTTTCTCCTGTGATCTGGATTGACAGGTTCCCCAGTGAGAGTGTGTGTTAGAAGGTGGACTTTCCCCATTCACACCTTGGGCACTCAGTTTTTTGGCTGTCTCACGGAGTTTGCAGCAGCAACCTGCTTCTTTCAAAGGGTCTCTTGTATTCTTTTGGTTTTTCTGATATGTTCCTGTGGTAGTTTTTAGAGCAAAGGTTCACAATATGAGTCTCCACGTGCTGTTCTATCCATCTCAGGTGGAGCTGCAAGTTAGTCCTGCCTCCTATCTGCCATTTTTTTCATCTTTTAAATGATTATAGATATCAAATACTTAGTTCTGCCAATGTCTCATTATAATCAAGGAAAACAGTTATGGCAGTTTGCAGAAAAGGTTTTAATTTCCATGTATGTTTTTCAAAATTCATTTCAAAATATACTCACTATCTTGTTTTGAATTCTTACTATCATTTTTCTCTAGGTATTTGGTATGTAATGATTTGCCAATCACTGACATTCTTATAGTACATCTCTTTCAGAATTCTAAAAGCACATTAGCAGTGGTAAAACCCTCAGAGGTAGGCATATTTAACTGTAAGATAACATTGCCTTTTAGGCATTGTTTGCCATGTGTCTTTGAACACCTAGGAATTGTATTATCTCATTGTAGCAGAAGGTTTAGTGTTTTCTAATGTAATTATGAGATGAAAGAAAGTGTAGTTTGGAATGAACTATATTGTGCTGCTTATGTTTTTAAGTGACAGGTTTAATAACAATAAAACAGATAACTGTAAGTAGCATACTAAGAGAATAATATAAAATTATTCTAACCTGATGTACTGAGAACTTTCTAACGTAAGTCTCTGTAATGATTAAATGGGATAATCTTAAATCAGCTTAGCTACTGGGTTTATCTGAGGCAAATATCTCCTTCTATAAAATGTTTTAAATCTAAACAAGACATTTTAGTCTGTAATTTAATTTTTAGTGGTCCAGCATTCTTTTCTTCTTGTTATAATGCCATGATTTCCTTTCTTGAGTTACCTTTTGCCCAATGTTTGTAGTCTTATTAACTGTCAAAATCCCCTATCCTCACCTGGCCAAGGGGTGAGTATAAGGACCAACCAAACATTCTTGCTCAAGATTTAACTTTTAAAAAGAGTGATATAAAGATAGGAAAAACAGAGCTAATTCATCCCCACAGAGGTGACCTAATAAAACCACAGAGTAGTTCCTGCTACTTAGCTCTTGCTACCTGCATCCCTGGGTTCTTTGCTGAGCACACTTCGGCAGTTATTACTTTGCTTCTGTGAGCCACCCATATCCTTCCTGTAAGTCCTTTTTTATTTTTCAAGTTTGCCAGTATTAGCCTTTTTCATTGCAACTGAAGATCTCTAATTGGTACACAAAATCTTGTACTCCTCCTCAATCTTTGTGTTACTTTTGTAAAAGATTATACAGAATTTAACATTTGATATCAGTATACAGATATCAGACATTTACCCATTTCCGCTGATGTGTACGTGTGTGTGCATGCTTGTATGAATGAATGTGTGTTGGTAAGTGAGACTCATCTGCAAATATCAAGCTTCCACTTGCCTCTTTTTTTTTTTTTTTTTGAGACGGACTTTCTCGTCAGCCAGGCTGGAGTGCAATGGCGCGATCGTGGCTCACTGCAACCTCTGCTTCCGGGGTTCAAGCTATTCTCCTGTCTCAGACTCCCAAGTAGCTGGGATTACAGGTGCGCACTACCACGCCCAGCTAATTTTCATATTTTTAGTAGAGACGGGATTTCACCATGTTGGCCAGGCTGGTCTCGAACTCTTGACTTCAGGTGATCCGCCTGCCTTGGCCTCCCAAAGTGCTGGGATTACAGGAGTGAGCCACGGCACCCGGCCTCCACTGGCATCTTTATGAGACCTTGATCTTTCTTAATTAAAGGAAACAAAGCAGAAACAGGTATATTCTAAGGAGTCTCCCTTCAACACTCTCCAGTTAATCAGTGAGTTTCTAAGTCCTTTTTTATTTGAATACAAAGAAAAGAGCCCTTTTACAGCCAGAAGTTTCCTGCATATTCTTACAATGTTAAATACATACTAATATTATAACAGGTTTGCATCTGATATCTGGAGAAAGTAAGTTAGGTTCTCTTAACTGTGGTGGATTCTGTTTCTATTATTAGACAGTAAATCAACATATGAAAAGATTGTAGAAACATTGCAATGATAACATTTCTGGAATGTTCACATAGATTTCTTAAGAGGCTCATGAGAATTTAGAAAGATATATTATGGTCTACAGCTCTGAAGACTGGGAAGACTGAGACTTTGGACATGGTCTTGCCTATGCTAATGGATGATCTTAGATATTAATTTAACCCTTCTCAGCCATAATTTCCCCAACTGTGAAGTGAAGATAGTAATTTCTTTATCTATATCATAAGGTTGCATGAAGATCAAATAAGATGTCCTCCAAGTAGTTTAATGGAAAATGTACTTTTGATTAGAAGCCTATAAAAATAAAAGTTAAGATGAGAAACAAAGGAAATAGAAAATAAGGTAACCATTGCATAGAAGGACTTAACAGAATTTGTGTGGGGGACCCAAAGTAAATAAAAACACTGAAAAACAGATTTAAAATGGTGCTAATCAAAACTGTATAAAACTTATTCAAAAGGTAAGTTTATGAGCTGTGCAACCATTTTTAAACAAAAGTACCCTTTATGTTTTTATAATAAGTATTATGAAAATTAATATCTATTAAACATGTACTATTTCTTAGGTTCTCTATTAGCTATACTTTTGTCTCATTTAATCCCTTAAACCAAGTGAATTGGGTATTGTTATCATCATTTTACAGAAAAGAAAACTCTTTTGAGACTCAGAGAAATAAAATTACTTGTCAAGGTCAAAAATGATAGAGCCAAGATCCAAATTTCTTGTGTATGCCCTTCCCACATTGAGTCCAGGTTTGACGTTGGGACTTGCTTTTGCCAATGGGACATTAGCAAGCATGATATTAATAGAGGCTTACTAAGCACTTGGACTTAGGGAATTTGTCTTCTTTGTAATGCTTCCTCTTGGAACCTTGAGACTACCATGATATGAGGAGCCCAAGCTAAGAGTCAGAACCAAGACTCCAGACATATGGCCTCCATTGAGCCATTCCAGCCAGCTCTTGGATATTTAAGTAACCTCAGGTGAGGTCCCAGACATCAAAGAACAGAAACAAGTTATTATCATTGTACATTGCCTAACTACTTGACCCACAAAGTCATAAGTATATAAAATAGTAGTCATTTTATGCTACCTAAGTTTGGAGTGATTTACTACATAACAATAGATAATTGATATTTAACTTAGGTTCAACCTAAAGCTTGAGTACTCTTTACCCTGCAATATGCTGTCACAAATTATTGAACTTTCCTGCATATTCTCAAATGAAGTCTGGAACCTTGTTTTGCAAAGACATGAAACAAACTTTTATTAAAAAGTAAAAGAAGCTTAATAGAGAGAAGAGACAATCCACAGATTGGGAGAAAATATTTGCAAATCACATATGGGATAAGGAGCCAATATCCAAAATATATAAATAACCCAAAACTACTCAATAACAAGAAAACAACTCTATTTAAAAATGGGCAAAGGACTTGAATAGACACTTCTTAAAGTGGCCAACAGATACATGAAAAAAATGCTCAACATCTTTAATCATCAGAGAAATGCAAATTAAAACCACAATGAGATATCACCTCACAATTGTAGATTGACTATTATCAAAAACATAAAAGATAATAAGTGTTGGTGAGGATGTGGAGAAAAGGGAACCCTTATACACTCTTGGTGGTATTGTAAATTAGTAGACATCTTGAAAATAATATAAAGATTTCTTTAAAAGCTAAAAATAGAATTACCATATGATCCAGCAATCTCACTACTGGGTATATACTCACAGGATTTAAAATCAGTATGCCAAAGAGACATCTGCACTTTCATGTTCATTGCAGCAATTATTCACAATAGCCAAGATATGGAAACAACCTAACTTTCCATCAAGGGATGAATAGATTTTTAAAATGTGCTATATGTACATAATGGAATACTATTCGTCTTTAAAAAATAAACTGAAATTCTGTCATTTTCAACAACATGGATGAACCTAGGGGATATTGTGTTAAGTGAAATGAGTCAGGCACAGAGAGACAAATACCATGTGATCTTATGTATACGTAAAATCTAAAAAAGTCAAGCTCATAGAAGGAGAGAGCAGATTTGCAAGTAATTCTGATGCTAAAATTAAAAAAAGAAAAAAGAAAAAAAATAGAAGTAGGGAGCAGAATGATGGTTACCAGGGGCTTGGGTTGGGGGAGGTAGATGGACAAAAGGAGAGACATTTGTCAACAGGTACAAAGTTACAGCTGGGAAGAATAAGTTCTAGCTGCTCTATTGCACAGCAAGGTAACGATAGTTAATGTATTAAATATTTCAAAATAACTAAAAGAGAAGTTTTTAAATGTTCTCACCACAAAGAAATGATAAGCATTTGGGGTAACAGGTATGCTAATTACCCTGATTTGATCATCTCCCAATGTATACGTGTATTGAAACATCACATTCTACCCCATAAATATATAGAATTATTATTTGTCAATCAGAAAAAAGTAAAAGAAGGACACTAAAATGATTCATATCCCTCCATAAAGAGATTTATAGTTGTTGGTTAATATTTTGTCTTGTTTACAGTCTTATTTTTAATAAAATAAATTATTCTATCTTTTCTTGTAAATACTAAGTGTATTTTTAGAAGGAATTCAAACACTGCAAAAAGTACAAACATAGAGATTTAAAAATCAGTTAAATCTCACCACATAAGAAGAAACTTGGTTAATATTAGATGAACTTTATCCAGGCATGTTTCTTTAAAAAATAGACAGCTAGACAGGATGGAAATGCTTTAAAATATGATTATATTATAGACGACTTTTTTTTTTTTTTTTTTTTTTTTTTTTTTTTTTAAGAGTTAGGGTCTAACTTTGTAGCCCAGACTGAGGTGCAGTGGCACTATCATAGATTACTACCGCCTTGAACTCCTGGGCTTAAGGAACCCTCTGGGGTAGCTGGGACTGCAGGTGCATATTATTTTTTTATTTTTTATTTTTTTATTTTTTATTTTTTATTGATCATTCTTGGGTGTTTCTCGCAGAGGGGGATTTGGCAGGGTTACAGGACAATAGTGGAGGGAAGGTCAGCAGATAAACAAGTGAACAAAGTTCTCTGGTTTTCCTAGGCAGAGGACCCTGTGGCCTTCCGCAGTGTTTGTGTCCCTGGGTACTTGAGATTAGGGAGTGGTGATGGCTCTTAACGAGCATGCTGCCTTCAAGCATCTGTTTAACAAAGCACATCTTGCACCGCCCTTAATCCATTCAACCCTGAGTGGATACAGCACCTGTTTCAGAGAGCACAGGGTTGGGGGTAGGGTCACAGATCAACAGGATCCCAAGGCAGAAGAATTTTTTCTTAGTATAGAACAAAATGAAAAGTCTCCCATGTCTACGTCTTTCTACACAGACACGGCAACCATCCGATTTCTCAATCTTTTCCCCACCTTTCCCCCCTTTCTATTCCGCAAAACCGCCATTGTCATCATGGCCCGTTCTCAATGAGCTGTTGGGTACAACTCCCAGACGGGGTGGTGGCCGGGCAGAGGGGCTCCTCACTTCCCAGTAGGGGCGGCCGGGCAGAGGCGCCCCTCACCTCCCGGACGGGGTGGCTGGCCGGGCAGAGGGGCTCCTCACTTCCCAGTAGGGGTGGCCGGGCAGAGGCGCCCCTCACCTCCCGAATGGGGCGGCTGGCCAGGCGGGGGGCTGACCCCCCCACCTCCCTCCCGGAGGGGGCGGCTGGCCGGCGGGGGGCTGACCCCCCACCTCCCTCCCGGACGGGGCGGCTGGCCAGGCTGAGGGGCTCCTCACTTCCCAGTAGGGGCGGCCGGGCAGAGGCGCCCCTCACCTCCCGGACAGGGCGGCTGGCCGGGCAGGGGGCTGACCCCCCCACCTCCCTCCTGGACGGGGCGGCTGGCCGGGCAGAGGGGCTCCTCACTTCCCAGTAGGGGCGGCCGGGCAGAGGCGCCCCTCACCTCCCGGACAGGGCGGCTGGCCGCGTGGGGGGCTGACCCCCCCACCTCCCTCCTGGACGGGGCGGCTGGCCGGGCAGAGGGGCTCCTCACTTCCCAGTAGGGGCGGCCGGGCAGAGGCGCCCCT
Source organism: Gorilla gorilla gorilla (assembly GCF_029281585.2). Classification (NCBI taxonomy): domain Eukaryota; kingdom Metazoa; phylum Chordata; class Mammalia; order Primates; family Hominidae; genus Gorilla; species Gorilla gorilla. Next base: position 40,982,572 of record NC_073235.2, on the reverse strand, counting down.
CACCTCCCGGATGGGACGGCTGGCCAGGCGGGGGGGCTAACCCCCCCACCTCCCTCCCGGACGGGGCGGCTGGCCGGGCGGGGGGCTGACCCCCCCACCTCCCTCCCAGACGAGGTGGCTGCCAGGCGGAGACGCTCCTCACTTCCCAGACGGGGTGGCTGCTGGGCGGAGGGGCTCCTCACTTCTCGGACGGGGCGGCTGCCGGGCGGAGGGGCTCCTCTCTTCTCCGACCAGGCGGTTGCCAGGCAGAGGGTCTCCTCACTTCTGGGACGGGGCGGCTGGGCAGAGACGCTCCTCACATCCTGGACCGGACGGCAGGGCAGAGGTGCTCCCCACATCTCAGACGATGGGCGGCCGGGCAGAGACGCTCCTCACTTCCCAGATGTGATGGCGGCCGGGAAGAGGCGTTCTTCGCTTCCTAGATGGGATGGCGGCCGGGCAGAGACGCTCCTCACTTTCCAGACTGGGCAGCCAGGCAGAGGGGCTCCTCACATCCCAGACGATGGGCGGCCAGGCGGAGATGCTCCTCACTTCCCAGACGGGGTGGCGGCCAGGCAGAGGCTGCAATCTTGGCACTTTGGGAGGCCAAGGCAGGCGGCTGGGAGGTGGAGGTTGTAGCAAGCCGAGATCACGCCACTGCACTCCAGCCTGGGCGCCATTGAGCACTGAGTGAACGAGACTCCGTCTGCAATCCCGGCACCTCGGGAGGCCGAGGCTGGCAGATCACTCGTGGTTAGGAGCTGGAGACCAGCCCGGCCAACACAGCGAAACCCCGTCTCCACCAAAAAAATACGAAAACCAGTCAGGCGTGGCGGCGCGCGCCTGCAATTGCAGGCACTCGGCAGGCTGAGGCAGGAGAATCAGGCAGGGAGGTTGCAGTGAGCTGAGATGGCAGCAGTACCGTCCAGCTTTGGCTTGGCATCAGAGGGAGACCGTGGAAAGAGCGGGAGAGGGAGACCATGGGGAGAGGGAGAGGGAGAGGGAGAGGGAGCAGGTGCATGTTATTATGCCGAGACAATTTTTTAATATTTTGTAGAGATGGGGTTTAGCTGTGTTGCCCAGGTTGGTCTTGAACTCCTGAAATCAAACAATCCAGCTGCCTTGGCCTCCCAAAGTGCTAGGATTACAGGCGTGAGCTACCATGCCTGGCCTATTATAGTTTTTTTGTTTTGTTTTGTTTTGTTTTTGAGACGGAGTCTTGCTCAGTCGTCTGGACTGGAGTGCAGTGGCACGATCTCAGCTCACTGCAGTCTCTGCCTCCCAGGTTCAAGCCATTCTCCTGCCTCAGCCTCCTGAGTACCTGGGGCTATAGACATGTGCCACCCTGCCTGGCTAATTTTTGTATTTTTAGTAGAGACGAGTTTCGCTCTGTCAGCCAGGCTGGTGTCAAACTCCTGACTTAGGTGATCTGCCTGCCTCAGCCTCCCAAAGTGCTGGGATTACAGATGTGAGCCACTGCACCTGGCCTACAGATGTTTTTTTAAAGTGAAAAAGAAACAAGCAAATTTCTTTATGACCCAAACACACATGTGCATACGTACACACCAAACAAAAATTCCCAAACACCCTGATGGAAGTGTAAGCTTCAAATAAATATTTTTTTCTTTCAACATAAAATATTCCTCTAAGACTGTGGAAGAAATTTTGGAAAAACACAAATGTTAAGAGATTGGAGGAGCCAGACGCGGTGGCTCACGCCTGTTATCCCAGCACTTTGGGAGGCCTAGGCGAGTGGATCACCTGAGGTCAGGAGTTCGGGACCAGCCTAACCAAAATGGAGAAACCCTGTCGCTACTAAAAATACAAAATTAGCTAGGCATGGTGGCGCATGCCTGTAATCCCAGGTATTTGGGAGGCTGAGGCAGGAGAATCACATGAATCCAGGAGGCAGAGGTTGTGGTGAGCCGAGATCGCACCATTGCACTCCAGCCTGGGCAACAAGAGCGAAACTCCGTCTCAAAAAAAAAAAAAAAGACTGGAATTGGAGTCTTTTTTTTTAAGTTCTCAGTTTTGATAGTGATTCCCTGCTATAAATGATGAGGACATTAACAGTCACATATGTTCTGTCATCTCATTCTATCTACCTTCCTAGTTTTATTAAAAATTATTTTTAACATAATAGGACTATTACAATGTACTATTAACTATGATTTCCTCCCAGAACCATGAAGATCGGTACAACCAATCTCCAATTGTCAAGGAATCTGAGGCCAGTGTGATTACTTCCCCGGTTATAGTGATTGGCGTTTTTGGTCTTTTTTGTTTGAATTCTTTTCCTTAATGCTTGATAGTAGCACAACTAGCATAAGGAGAATAACCTAACTAGAATATAAATTGGCGTTGACTGCTCTGTGTCAAATTTCTTTCAAATTCAGTGTGTTCTTTCAGTCTGCAGCATTTGCCTTCAATTCAGGGAAATTATTCTTGTTTCATATTTTCAAATAACTTTTTGTATTTGTTTGGTGCTTTACAACCCAGTATCTATGTTAGATCCTTTTTATCTAACTCTCTTATATATTAGTTTCCCCCTAATCTCTTAGATCGGTCCTCCTTCTCTTCCTTCTTTTCTTTTTTACATTCACTATTATTATCTTTAGCCATTTCTCTATGAGAACAATTCTATATTTATCAGAACCTTTTTTATTTTCTTCGCTCCTTTGAAATTATTCATTTTTCTCAATTTGGCCAGTCAGTATCTGTATTTGCAACTCAGTTTGGATCCTGTGAGGAAACAGAATTTGCCCTATTTGCTTAAAATTTAGACAAATTAAGAAGTACTGTTGAGGTGAGAATGAGATTAAGAGAAAAAAATAAGCAATAGTGAGATTCCAGAGACTAACCACTGCCTGAAGCTGCTACAGGCACAAGGGGAGGAGGTAGCATTCCTGGAGTCAACTGACAATGAACACAGAAAGGAGGGTCCCCTCTCACACCAGCAGAGTGTGGAGTGTTGTATCTACTGCCAGAGACCTACAAAGCAGCAGGGAAAAATTGGAGAAAAAACATCTTGGCCTCTCCCTCCTCCTACCTTCTGATCTCCTGCCCAACTGGAAGCCCAAGGACAAAGGAACAAGGGTGATAAGTCCTCAGGGGTCAGCTTTCCCAGACCACAGCATATTAGAGAAGGTCAGAGAATGGTAGTGGTGGCAATGGTATTGAGGGGTTGGCCAGTGAGAATGATCAGCGCATACTTGTCATTTTATGTGATGTTGCTGAAGGAACACAAAGACTTTAACTCTTCAATAGGTCTCAAATATTTACTCCTTTCCACTGGTGAGTGTGTGTGCATGCACACATGTGCATTTGCCAAGTTTCCACCAAAGTCTTCGTGAAGCCTTGATCTTTCCTAATTTGAAGAGAAGGTGTATTATCTTTAAAGCAGGAAACAGGCGGTATCTTAGGGAAGCTCTTCAAACAATGAGTCTGCTTTATTTCCTGAGTTCCTAAGCCCTATTTTATTTGAAAGAAGAGAGAAGAGCCAACGAATTTTATGGCCTGAGAACAATGTTATCCATCCTTAATTGTTTTTTGCTCAGACTGACAAATTTCTTTTTGATCTCAAACTGTTGATCAACTCATTTTTCAGTTCATTTTTAAAATCCCTTGAATTTATATTCTTATTAAATTCATCTATAGCTTAAAGCAACTGTGAGGTATTTCCATCTCATTTTTAAGCTATAATTTCTTCCAAGCTGGGTCCTTTTACTTTGCATTAAATATTTGTTTGTTTCTGCCATGAGATTTATTTTAATCTTGATCATGCCCAGGTATTTCTCCATTGATACAGTACAGGTGCATTCTTCCTACCATATGAGAAGAATTTGTTTTCCTCTTAGCCACAGGTAGTGGGCTGACTACTTTTCATTGTCTCCACTTTTCTACAGCCTGAGAGAATGGCAGGGGCAAGAGGCCCACCCAGATTGAGAGAATGTGTACAATCTTCATCTTCCTTAGAATGCCTGGTCTCTGTCCTCTTTTGTGAGGGTTTCTCAAAGCCCAGCACCAGCTTTCTATGTTCCAGTCCCATAGAGACAAATTTCCAGCTCTGTGCTTGACAACCATTTTTAAAAAAATATTGGAGTAAAGCATAGGTCAAGCATCAAGGAATTAAGTAAATTGACTTTTCTAGGTGAAGCCAGAAGACCTTAGATCTAGAAAGCCTGTAGTTTTCTGAGAAGATACAAGTCTTACTTGGCTCTCTTTGGATCTATTACCTATAACTAGTGGCTACATAATTTCATTGTTGGCTATATCACCAGAAAGAGAGGATGGCAACCAAGAAGTTGGGAAAACCTATGAGAATTATCCTGGAAACAAAAATCTAAACAAAAAAGTTAGGCAGAGATCATTCTAAACAGTACAACAAGAAGGGAGTCAGTGAAAGGAGCTAAGAAATAGCTGGCTTAATTCCACTGACATTTCCATAAACTCCAGAGGGAGATCTATAAAAAACATTAATCCATATAGTTTTTTGTCATTGTAATTTGATTTTTTTTTTGTTATTTTGTTCTCTTTATTTAAAAGTCTTTAAAAATATTACAGGGCTTTTGTGTAAAGTGGATATACATTTTTTTTTAAAGTGGGTATACATATTTTTTCTTTCTAGCATTTCTCTTGAGGACAATCCCTGGAATTTTGCTGAAACTATGAGGAAAGAGACAGTTTGCTGGTGTGGGGAGGGCGAGGGATAGGCATTTTTTCTGTAAAGATGATGGAAGCCTAGAGCTGCTGGTGGTCATCTTTGCCACTATGTGGGAAGAATCTGCCCAGAGAAAAACAGAGATAGAATGGGAAAGTCAAATCTTTAAGATGTAATTTGAGCACTATGATCTAGCCATGCCTGAAGTTCATTGGTGGAACTTCCCAGCTAGAAAGCCAGACGAGTCTGTTTCTTCCAAGTAGTTTGGGTAGGCTTTTTCTTACTAAAATAGTTTTCATATTAATATATTTTGTTTCCTAGGGAACTAATGGCTGGACTTTAGAAATAGCTAGGCCTGCACTTTTTACCCTGCTAAGAAAGGGAGTACTTAGCAGCTGTGTTGAAGAAAACACAATAAAACAAAGAATAACAACGAAACAGCTGAATGATTTAAGTCACCAAATGGCTCCTCCTGGAAGCAGGGCAATCTATGATTATGATGTTTGTCATCTCAGGTGATTTGGCTGATTTGCCTAGGCAGGAGAGTATCCTTTCCCTCCCTTTCTTGTGTTTCCTCAACAAAGTTCCTCATCAGGTAGTGTACACATCAGGGGATTTCCTGATAGGACGTCGGGATGGGGGAACCCTTAGGAATTGAGGATGGGGTGTTACTACTACTGCTTTCGCTTGTGTGTGAGTTTGATCTTCCCGAACCATGGACTGTGTCCTCTCTTGCTTATTCATTACAGTATTCCCAGTGCCCGGGACAGTGTTAGCCGACTATGGAACTTAATAAATGTTTGTAGCAGAAACTATTAACTTTACTTCTATGTCAAAATCAGTTCTGCTGGAAGCATTCTTCTCAGAGGAATGGCACAAAAAGAGAGGACTCAGAAAGGCAAGGAACCAAGTATGAGCTTAAGGCCTAGCTTATGGCAAAGAGGTACTATTAGGTACTTGACATATTCTCACAATTACTAAAAAGAACAAATTGTATGCAGGGAGAAAACAAATGCTGCAATGTAGTATACATCTGTTTTGCATCAACATTTTAAAATTGTGCTAATTTTGTGATAAATGACCTATTTTATAGCCACAAATTTTAGTTCTTAAGCTATCACTCTGTGATTATCAGTATTTTGCCTTTTTAAATTACACAATAGAATTCTAAATAATAATGTATCATGTATATGCCATGAAAATGTAAACTTTGGAAATCAGAAGAGAAACATTACTTCATTCATTTTTTTTTAAATGGAAAGTTGTAAAGCATCTTTGAAACAGCATGATAAAGATCCCAATGCAGTTCAAGATTTGCTTATCCGATTGCTTGACTTAATGAAATCTATGGAACAGGCTGACCAGCTGTTTAAAATTAGATAGTAGGTTGGCAAAACATGACATCATCATTTGAGACAGCCTTAGACAAAGTTATAAAGCAGGTGACTTTGGCCTTCAGAAAATGCTGCCTTTTCTTTTTAACCTGATGCTAGCCAGTTTTCAGTACTGTCTTCTCTCTATGTTGACCCTGTCTGAGAAAATAATCAAACATACCAATCTGGCCATTTACTTTTTCTTTAAAGTGTTCTAATGACCTTTGACTCCTTACAGGATAAAATCCAACCTCTTTGGCATGATAACTTTTCTTTTTGTGATCTGGAACCTTCTTATATCAGGAATTTGCCAACATATTTGATGTATTTTTGAGTTCACTGTTTTTTTGTTTTTGTTTTTGCCCCACACTATTGGAGGTCAAAGGGGTCTTCTAAATAGCACACATCTTGTCATCCAAGTTCTGAGTACATTAAACATAAGACAAAAACAAAAGTGTAAGGCATGTGGGAACCCAAATGTGATATTTGTTACTGACAGAGCTGATACTTGAAAAATTGCCTACTGGTGGACAAGTGGGCTTTCTAATACCAGTCCCCAGAATTAGATAACTATACAAACCACGTCATAGGCAGTTCTGGATGATAGCAAAAGCCCCCTGACAGTGGGTGGCAATGTGCCCGTATAGTACCATATGGAAGCAGCACAGCATAAGGTTCTTCCTATAGACAACTGGCTCCCAAGCAGAAGGAGAGAGGAAGTGGCTGCACTGCTTACACCCAGTCTCTCCTTTCAAATTTTCCCATCATATTAAGATACGTTTCTCAGAGGAGGACTAGTGAGCTGGGGGTGGGGTGGGGAGAGGAAGCCCCGGGCTGTGATGCAAGTGGAAGACCCACCATATGGAAGGGAATATAGGAGTAGAGAAGAAGCATCCCTCCAGTAAGATGGACTGAACCTCCAGCTTCACTACTGTTATTGCCAAAGCACTGAGTTCTTCTAGTGAGGATCTATTTTTAGACTCTTTATTGCTTGTATGTCTGAAAACATCTTTATTTCTCTCTCACTTTGGAAAGATTATCTAGTCTGATGGTTTTCAGAAAAGAGAATCAGAAGTTTTCTAGATCTTCCACTGAGGCTATTGACAGGGAAAAGGGAGGGGAAACTGTTAAGCTGGTAGGATATGGGTTCTACATTCCAGCTGTAGTGATTCCCTCTTTATTACTTATATATATATTTACATATTGAGTTTCTACATAATATTGTTTCGAAGAAAGGATCTTATTAATAGATAAAATCTAAAAGATGTTATAATCTAATCCATCTTATAATAATAACAAACAATTAGCACTTATTATGTTTCAGAAACAACCTTAAGTTATGCTTGTGTGTATATGTGTGCATAAACACACATGGTAATTTAATGCTCAAGACAATCTTATGAAATAGTTATAATGATATCCCCCTTTTATTGATGAGGAAACTGAGGGACAAATATTTTATCTTTTCTGAAGTTACACAGCTGATAAGAGGCACAACTAGAACTTGGCCCCAGTTTTCTGAATTGGGAGTGTATATTATAAACAATTGCACCATTGTGAGTTCTAGAAAGTTAGAATGAATCCCACAGCTAGATAGTGGAATGAGGAGAAAAACAAGAATCTAGATTTCCTCACTTTCCTACTAGACTTTTGCTACTACGTCATAGCATTTTCAAGGTGACCACCTACTCTGTGCTTATATAATGTTGAATCTGACCAACTTTGTCTTCACTGTTGCTGATGTCCTTAGTTAAGTGGAGATAATGACTCCAGACTTGGATATTTAGCATCCTAATTGATTTCGCCTGTTGGATGACTCACAAGCATCACAAACTTTAGAAGTCCCAAACAGAACTTGTGATTCCACACCCCATGAACTTATTTGCTCTACTCATGTTCTTTCAGCAAATGACATCATCATTTTGTTAGTTGCTCAAGCCAGGAACTTGTTCATCTTTTTTTTTTTTTTTTTTTTTTTTTTTTTTTAAGATGGAGTTTCACTCTTGTCACCCAGGCTGGAATGCAATGGTGCAATCTCAGCTGACTGCAAACTCCGCCTCTCGAGTTTAAGCGACTCTCCTGCCTCAGCCTACTGAGTAGCTGGGACTAGAGGTGTGCACCACCACGCCCGGCTTATTTTGTATTTTTAGTAGAGACGGGGTTTCACCATGTTGGCCAGGCTTGTCTTGAACTACTGACCTCAGGTGATCTGCCTGCCTTGGCCTCCCAAAGTGCTGGGAATTACAAGGTTGAGCTGCCATGCCCGGCATTGTTCATCATTTTTAACTTCTTCCTCTCTTCACCTCCCACATCCAACCCACCAGCGAGTCTTTTTGGTATACACATGGTAATACAAAATACAGCTGGAATCTATGTAATTCTCTCCAACACGGTACCATCCTAAGAAAAACAACACAGTAGCTATTACCACCATATCTTTTTCTTTGTTTTCCCCAAACAGAATGAAATCCCTCTATACACCATCTGTCCTTTCCAAGGTTTACACTCAATATACTCAACAACAATACTCCATCCAATCCTTTTTACTGTTTTGCAACCCCATATTGTGAGAAATAAATTAAAAGTCACAAACACCTCAAAATTTACCCTCAAGAATCACATTTCACAGAATTTTCTTTTGAAAGGATAAGAAATTATAAATACACACAAAACTGTCTTATCCCAATTTATTTTATGCTTGATCTAATTTCTAATTCATACGGTTGCAAAGTTGTTAGAGTAAGCTATTCAGGAATATTATGGAAATTTGCCGCAAAAACCTTTTGCTGTTTCAGTATTTAACTTTTCAAGATTTGATATCAAAATATATACTTGGGAAAGTTTAATTTCAAACAAAGTCCTTAAGCTGTATTGAACTTGTTTAGTTTAGTCATATTTTAATCTTCCTGTTATTATATTGGCATGTTACAATTAATGGCCTATTTGAAATTCCATTAAATCTTCTATTATCAGCAGTTCATAACTACAGCATAAAAATTTTTCTCTAGGCTGAAACTTGTTATACAAAGGTCTCAGCCTAGAACCAATTAAAAAAATTAGTCATTAAGTAGTTTGTCTTTGAATGCAGACTTGTCATTTTCATTATTTTTGGACTAAGCTGTTTAGCCAGGTCTATACTACTCCATGCTAATGTTCTAAAAATTGTTTTTGAAATGTTCATGGAAAAAGTTATGGGAAATACAAGGAAAAATACTGTCTCATTTTAGACTGGGGAATGATTTGGCTCTTTATGTCCAGTATTCCCCAGTTCTGTATCTCTCTGGCCCTCCCTTACCATCATATAAGTCTCAGTTCCTCTTCCAAAGTTGGAGAGGATCTGTCTATGCAAAGTGAAGACTAAAATTTTAATCAGATTTTCAATGACTCTACCTGTTTTTAGTCCTACATCCACTTCTCATTTTTAGAGGTACCAGGTACCATCTGTTTCTTTGCCTCCTTGGGGTTTTGCAATGAACGTCTGTTCTTCTTGTTTCAGTGAATGGAATGATAAAGAGTACCGCTACTTAAGTTCACATCTTGGCTATATCATTCACTAGTCTTTTAATCTTAGGTCAAATACTTAACTTCTGGCCGGCCCAGTGGCTCATGTCTTTAATCCCAGCATGTTGGGAGGCTGAGGTGGGTGAATCTTGAGGCTAGGAGTTTGAGACCAGCCTGATCAACATGTTGAAACCCCATCTCTACTAAAAATACAAAAACTAGCCTGGCATGGTGGCATGTCCCTGTAATCCCAGCTACTTGGGAGTCTGAGGCTGGAGAATCACTTGATCCCAGGAGGCGGAGGTTGCAGAGATTTGAGCAACTCCTGGTGGCCATGATCACACCACTGAACTCCAGCCTGGGCAACAGAGTGAGACTCTGTCTCAAAAAAACAAACAAACAAAAAACAAAAAAAAACACTTTTTTTGAGCCTCAGTCTCCTTATCTACAATGTAGGGATAACAAACTGTCATACGGTTTTTGCAAGGATTAAGTGAGCTAATGAGGGTGATGTTTAATGTAACAGAGGAATGGATCAGGCAGAACATGAAAGGCCAGTTAAGGACTTGGCTTTTACTCTTAAGTGAAGTGGAGAGCCATTGCAAGGTTTTGAGTGGAAGGGTGACATGATTTTTAAAAAAGAAAACAATCGAGGTTTAGGATTTTTCTGACAGATTATATGTTAAAGAAAGAGAAGTGTCAATGTTGATTCCAAGAGTGTTGACCTTCAGCAAGGATAGAGTTTCCATCAACTGAGACAGGCAAGGCTGTGGGTAGAGTGGGTTTGGAATGGTTGGGAGCAGGAATTTTGTTTTGGTTCTCTGTTGGACATTAAAATAAGGCAGTGGAGAGAGAGTTATGGGCAGGAATGTGACAGTTGAGAGTCTTTGCACTGAAATTATGTTTAAAGCCCTGAGAAAGAATGAGATCACGAGGGAGTGAGTATAGATAAAGAGGACTGTGCCCTGGGGCACACTAATACCAAGAGCTCTGGATTAAAGAGGATTGAGACTGAGAAGGAGTGCTCAGTGAGGTGCGAGGACACCAAGAAAGTTGTCCTGGATGGCAAGGGAATGAAGTGTATTGGAGAGAAGTGAGGGATGAATTGTGTTTCATGTGGCTGATAAGTCAAGTATAACTAGGACTGCTGGATTTAGTACAGTGAAAGTCATTGAAGATCTTAACGAACAATTTTCATGGAGGATTTGGGGAGAAAGTAAATGAAGTGGTTTTACAAGGTAACTGAAGAGGAGGAATTGGAAACAGCAAGGCAGATGACTCTAAAGGATTTTTCTGAAAAGGGAATAAAAGAAATAGAGTAGTAGCTTGCAGGGGTCAGGAATCAAGAAATAACAGCTTATTTGTATATTATAGGAATCCACTCCCATGAACAGCATTCTGGAATACTATACAGTCCACTTCTAGATGCAGAACTTTTACTTATACAGCATATCCTCAAATAACATCGTTTTGTGCAAAGTCATTTTATTATGCCATCAATGAAAAAAATTAATTGTGGGACAGGGTCACTGTCTGTGTGGAGTTTGCATATTCTTCTTATGTTTGCATGGATTTTTTTCTCAAGTACTTCTGTTTCCTCCCATATACCAAGACTGTGCATGTTAGGTTAACATGTATGTCTAAATGATGCCAGTCTGAGAGAGTGTATGTATATGTGTGTGTCTGTGTGTGTGTGCATGTGTGTGCCCCACGGTGGAATGGTGTCCGGTCCAAAGCTGGTTCCCTCCTGGTGCCCTGAGCTACCAGGAAAGGCACCAGCTACCTGAGACCCTGAACTGGAATAATCAGGTTGGAAAATGAAGAATGAATAGAAATGATGGTAAAATAAAAATTAATAAAGTATACAATAATCATACAAATCCAGGACAATAAACAATTTGGCATGAAAGCACTCAGTGAGCATACCATATTTATGGTTTTTTGGACTGTGTGGTGGTTGGAGGTGCTCATTACAACTTTCACTTTGCAAACATTTATTTCTCGATTGAACCCACCATGACTACTACTGCTGTGACTCACTGATTCACTAAAAATTAGATTTAAGTAATTATCTTACTTGTTTTTATTAATCTTTCTGAAATGTACATGTAGGCCACATTTATTTCAATGTTTACTATTAGAAGTGGGTCTTTATTAAGAAGTTTGGTGATGTTTTTGTGACCAGAAATATGCCACAGGATCTTAACTCTTATTTATATCAATTAGCCTATGGTAAAATCAGTTTTGTTGAATATCGCTTTGTTTAAACCTACAGTTTCCAAGAATCCATTGACGATGTTAAGTGAGGACTTACTGTAATAGTTAATAAATGGAATCAATTTGAGAGAAGAACATTTGTAAGCCTAAAGCACAATGGTTAATTGCATGTATCAAGTTATGTAGTCAAAATGACTTATCTTCAAATTCCAACTGTGATATATATTGGCTCTTTGATAGGAATAATTATGCCTACTTTGAAGGGTTTGTTGAAGGTGGCTTCAGTCAACCAACATTCCTCATATGCCTAATGTATGTCAGGCACTGTTTTAGGTGCTGTGGATAGAGCACTGGACAAAACAGATAGTAAATGCTAATTATTTGTTACAATGCTGTATCATAGAAAACACTCAATAAATATAGGTTGTTCTGATAATTATTTTTTTCTCCATTGTTATCTTCATCATTATTAATTACAGAATATCTGGAGGGGATCAAGGTCATGAAATATTTAAAAATTTATAGTAAAATCACTGATCATTAGAGAAATGCAAATCAAAACCGCAATGAGATACTATCTCACACCAGTCAGAATGGCTATTACTAAAAAATCAAAAAATAACAGCTGCTGGCGAGGTTGTGGAGAAAAAAGAATGCTTATACACTACTGATGGGAGTGTAAATTAGTTCAACCATTGTGGAAGACAGTGTGGCAATTCCTCAAAGACCTAAAGACAGAAATACCATTCAACCCAGCAATCCCATTACTGTGTATATACCCAAAGGAATATAAATCATTCTGTTATAAAGACACATGCACACATATTTTCATTGCAACACTATTCACAATAGCAAAGATATGAAACCAACCAAATGCCCATCAGTGACAGACTGGATAAGGAAAATGTGGCACACACTTACCATGGAATACTCTGTAGCCATAAAAAAGAACAAGATCATGTCCTTTTCAGGGACATGGATGGAGCTCGAGGCTATTATCCTTAGCAAACTAATGCAGAAATGGAAAACCAAATATTGCATGTTGTCAATTATAAGTGGGAGCTAAAAGATGAGAGCGTATGGACACATGGTGGGGAACAACACACACTGGGGCCTCTTGGAGGGTGGAGGGTGGGAGGAGGTAGAGGATTAGGGAAAATAACCAATTAGTATTAGGCTTAATACCTGGATGATGAAATAATCTGTACAACAAATCCCCATGACTCAAGTTTACCTATGTAACAAACCTGCACATGTACCCCGAACTTAAAATAAATTTAAAAATAATAAAATACAATTATTTGACTATTAAAAAATCTGCAGTATAATGCCTAAAAGAAGTGTGAAAATATTAAAGAGAAAAGGAAGCAGCATTCATCAGTTTCTCAAATATCAGAACCAGGAACAAAGAGTAGAAGGAAAGATATTATGGCTAGATATGAAAACAAAATATCTCACAAATTGAATGAGCTGTTTAATTGTGACAAGTGATTAACTCTCAGAGGTAATATTCAGGCAGCACCATCAGGAATGTTGTATTGGGTATTTCTATTTGAGAGTGATATTTTAGACCTGGGTGTTTCTAAGATCATTTGTGGGTCTAAAATGTAATGATTTTATAAATTTCTTTAGATATAAATTATTCATCCTGGTTGGAATTTTGATTGATTTGTTCTTAGGTGGTTCACTTACCTTCTTTAGGTCTCAGTTTGGAACTCATCTGTAAAAAGACTTCTGGTGGGTTTTTAGCTCTAAATTACTTTAGTTAATTAATGAAAGCAACCTGAAAAACTATTTTTTCCATTGCCAGGCATGTTGGTGCTTGCCTATGGTCCCAGTTACTCAGGAGGCTGAGGCAGGATCACTTGAGCCCAGGAAGTTGAGTCTACAGTGAGCCATAATGGCACTACTACACTCCATCCTGGGTGACAGAATGAGACCCTGTCTCAAAAAATAAAAAATATTTTAAAAAATTTAACAAAAACCTGTCTTCCCATTTGTTTTAAGTTTTTATTTGGAGCTAGGAAGGTGGAGAATTCTGGGCTACAGGCAGTATATAGTATTACTTTCCCTCTCCATTTGACTTTAAAGATTAAAAATTACATGAATTATATTTGAAAGAAACTTTGAACTTTGCAGATAAGCAGAAAAGCCTCAGCAAATAAAAACGATATTGCAGAGAGAATACTGTGCAGTGTAGGTAAAAATCAAACATTTACTTTTTGTTCTGAAATCTAAGTTACTGGAAGTGAACAAAACTGCAAACAATTATTGCTGTGAGAAACAACTCCTGCTGGGCCGTCTTAGGATGTCAACTCTAATTCTGCACTGAGGGCTAGTTCCATGGTGCCTGGGATAATTATTGAGAAGACAACTCTTTCCAGCATTGAATTTTTTTTTTTTTTTTTTTTTTTTTTTTTTTTTTTTTGAGACGGAGTCTCGCTCTGTTGCCTGGGCTGGAGTGCAGTGGCGCAATCTTGGCTCACTGCAAGCTCCGCCTCCCGGGTTCACGCCATTCTCCTGCCTCAGCCTTCTGAGTAGCTGGGACTACAGGCTCCCACCACCATGCCCGGCTAATTTTTTTTTGTATTTTTAGTAGAGACGGGGTTTCACCATGTTAGCCAGGATGGTCTCGATCTCCTGACCTCGTGATCCACCCGCCTCGGCCTCCCAAAGTGCTGGGATTACAGGCGTGAGCCACCGCGCCTGGCCTCCAGCATTTAATTTTTTTAAGTATTTTTTTCTTTCAGTGCTCTCTCTTTATTTCTCTAGTGTTATTTTCCTGTGCCATTTCATTTTGATCTTTCTAAATTCACAATTATTTGAACATATATGCTCAGAATAACTGACAAAGGATAGAGGCAAAGGAACATAAAGAAGTGTAAGACTTGGTCCCTGATGTTGAAGGATTTGTAGATTATTCAATGAAGGAAGAATGGAAGGAAAATAAAATAAACCAAGCTCTTGCAGTGACCTTGGCATTGTATTAAGTATAAGAAGACTTAGGTAGTTTTAAAGAGGTTATACATAATACTTGGTGGGCATTACTCATTGAATCCCCTCACCAACCCTGTAAAATACTTATCATATCCACATGTTGATTCTAGGTTAAGAAATTTGTCCATGGGTGCCTGAACCGGAAGTCATATTTCTTTTTACCGCAATGTGCTGCCTTAGAGGAACAATTGCATACAATGGGATCAAGTGCATTGTAGGCTCTATTTATAACATGCATATGAGAAAGAGAGATAAGATATCACAGGTGGTTGGAAAGATGGGTGTGAACTTCTTGAAGAAGTGGGGACTTGAGTCATTTTTTCATTCATTCTTTAATGAAATATTTTTAAGCATTCTATACCAAGCACAGTGTGTAGACCTGGCTTAGCTGCTGGTGATACAAATTTTAGAAAGAATTGATGCCTACACAAAGATTATAACAAAAACTTCTTGAAATATGTATATAGTAGGCGATGACCATGTTTGATAATGTCTTTGTTTTCCCAAGTTTTCTTGACAAACATTAATTTGAATTTCTTGATTTAAGAGGAGCTTCTAAGATCTTTTAAAAAGTCAATAAAAATCCCTGCTTTATTTTTGGTTTCCACTTAAAATGAACATTTAGCACAATGTTTCCCAAATGTAGCTGAGAGAAGTAGTCACCTGGGGCACATCTTAAAACTGTAGATTCCAGAAAAGTCTGGGAATCTATATTTTTAACAATAGCTCCAGGTTATTTTTATTTTAGCAAGTTTGGGAATCACTCAGTTAGCCCAAAGCTATTTGAAATTTAGCCTTAGATTTCTTGATAATCAACTCAGGCCTGTACAATCCAAACTGGTTTGACACACAGCTGGAAATGTCAGTCAGATCGCTGGGCCAGATAAACTTGAAATTGCCTTTAAGTTTTGACGGAAAAACAGCATTCCAAACCAGATTTATAAACAAAGTTTAACATAATTAATATTTAATCCTATTAATAAAAAAATAATAATCAACCAAACTCAAATTTGTTCCATTTCTACATTCCTAAGACTAAGCTTTTGGGGCAAGAGAATCAGATGGGGGTAAGTAAAAAGACAGTGGCTGTATCATTCATTTTAATTTTATGCTTGGATACTTGAAGCAAATCAAATATGGAGGAGAGAAAGAATCTGGTTTCTAGGAGAAGATCATTGTCTTGTTTTCAGTTTTAATAGAGTTTAAGAGCTGAATAACAAAGGGGTGAACAATAATTTTAGTGAAAAAGATTTTAGGTCCTTGAGGAGGGTAGTAAAAAAAACTCTGTGTTATGTATAATACAATTGATAAATACTTCTCAGTGGAGATTATGATAAACTTTTCTCAAAACCAGAGCTTTTCTTTTTTTTTCGATGAAGCAACTGACAGCTGGTTTGTGGTACAGAGAAGAAAAGATACTTTAGTTTTCTATTCCTTAGTGGTGAAAACTAATGTAATCTATTCCAGATATTAATTAATAGGCTTGGGTTTGTGTTGGTCCTGCAATTAACGTCCTGTGTGATTCTGGGCAATTTACCTAGCTTCTCTGCTTTTTATCTTCAATCTCTGTCAATGGGACATAACAACACATATTCCATGCATCATACAGATTATTGTGAGGTTTGAATGCCATAATGGGCATAAATACAAAGAGTTATTAAACTCATTGGATAATCACAAATTCTGTATATTTCATTTCAAAATCGTCTGAAAATCATTATTCTAAACTGTTTAAAAGGAGTATTTGGTTAGGGAATCTAATACAGGCAAGGGAAAGGCCCAGTAAATTATTGAGATCCTACCAGTGCCCAGCTTCTCTCAGTGACACAGTAATAGTCCACCCTATCCCCAGAAATTGTTTCAACATCACAGTACAAAAGAACAGTGGTGTGGGAGCCACTCTCGTAAACTTTCCCAATCCCTGCTCGGCTTGTTTAGCAGCTCAATAGATACTGTCCTATCGCTGCTGTCCATTTTCACCCCTTTCACGGGTCTGCAACTCAGGCAGTGGCTTGTGTTTCTTCTTAGTTTAAATGCTATTACTCACTTGGAATTCCAAATGGGAAAATGCTGGCAATGCAAAGGTTAATAGAAGCGCTGACACAACTCTAATTGCAGCAGCACAGACATATCTCTGTAATTGTAGCCTGCACTTATCTCAGTTTCTCATACTCTTTCAGCCCATTGAGATCTTCCTCAAGCTGAAGATGAAAAGGAGGCCTCTGGAGTCGCTTGATCGAGCAGAGTCTGATAGAGTTATCAGGCTTTTGCAGATAGAATGCCTACCACCGTAGGATACATTGTCATAATCAGTGTTTAGGCAAAACACCTGGACTTCTGCAAGGACCACCAGCCCCCTCCCCACCACAGCACTACTGGTGCCTAGTCATTTGACTGACTGGGAGAGACAGATGAAACTGAAAGGGATAAAGGTGCCAGTCTGAACTGGTTGTCAGATGCTTCACTGAATGTTTCCCATATATGTTTATTTTCATACTTAGGAAGGCATTGGAAACATGCCCAACTCATCTACAGCAACTGACTGCAGCTTTTAAAGCCCAAACATGCTGATGCTTGTTGAGTGTAATTGGCCATGCTACATGGTGATGGCTTTGGGAGGGTGGAGATGCTAATTTTGCAACTCTGGGAATCTAAAGTCAGCTAATTTAATGAGGACCCAGACTCCTTACTCTCAAAAGAGACTCTCATGAAATTAACCATCATGATTGTTTGTCTCCTTAATGTTAGCACTGAACTTGCCTAGGTTGGGTACTTCTATGGTATGAATTAGACCAATGTTGCTGGGCTAATATGTGTAGGTGGAAAGATTGGTACTGACTATCTTTATTTAAATTTTTGGAGTCTTTGTGTATTTGGTTCTGTTTAAAGGTTTCATGGAGGTACATGTATGTGAAATTATATATTCTCTCTTTTATTATCATTCTATTTATCTGGTTTGCTTAGGCTAGTTAGAGGTTACCCATATGACACTGCTGTGTATATGACTGTAGATATTTGCGCTCAGTATTTTTACCCTGATCCTGGGTAAATCATGGAGCTAACATTTTTCAGGTGAAAATGTGTACATAGAAAGACACTTCTGCAACTTTGTATTGATTTCAAAGGCAAAGGCCTTTGTCAGCTTTTACAGACTAATGTCTAATGCACAGGTTTGCTCTTGACACCTCCAGTCACCCACTGGAGAACTTTTACTTCCTCTCACTGAAGAATCCAACATACTCAAGATCTACATTTTTCTTTCATTCAATTTGATAATTTATTTACACTGATGATTTAGTAAGTTACCCATTTTCAGTGGCATTTTTGTTTAAAAAGGGGTATGTGGTGAGGAAATAGTTCATCTTAACACCAAAGAATCACTAAAAATGACAGGTGGCGATGATTGGTGGCAAGGACACTTTCAGGGAAAAGATCTTCTGCAGTTATCTTCACTCCTATAATCAGCTTTGGTAAAAAGGCCCAGACTCTGGGATGTGAGTGTGACAACCTGAGTCATGAGAATGAGTGGGTGTGTGAATGTGTGGGTTTGTGTCCTCGGGGAGATGAAACACAGGCAGAAGAAATACCTACTGAAAATTAAAGGGGCCCTACAAAACATCTTGAGGAATGACATAAAGGGGAGGAACGTGTTGAATGAATAACTATATGCACAAATAGCAAACCTGGAGCTTAGCTGTAGTATTTTCACATGGCTAATGATAGTAGTAACACTAATAACAATAAGCCAGCATTTATTAAGCATCTACTCTGTGCTGAAACTGTGCTAAGTGCTTCATTATATTAGTTCATAAAATTTTTGCAACTACTTTATGAAGTAGGTATAGTTTTTATCTTCATTTTAGATGGTGAACCTGAGGCACGAGAAATCTAAATAAACCATTGGACATAGTAAGTTGTCAGAATTGGATCAAATGCAGGTGATTCCAATTCCAGAACCTAGTTTTTTTTTTTTTTAAGTTCATAAAATTCTTGCAACTACTCTATGAAGTAGGTGTAGTTTTTATCTTCATTTTAGATGGTAAAACTGAGGCACGAGAAATCTAAATAAATTATTGGACATAGTAAGTTGTCAGAATTGGATCAAATCCAGGTGATTCTAATTCCAAAACCTAGTTTTTTGTTGTTTTTTTTTTTTTTTTGAGGCAGAGTCTTTCTCTGTCACCCAGGCTGGAGTGGAGTGCAGTGGTGCAATCTCCACTCACTGCAACCTCTGCCTCCCAGGTTCAAGCAGTTCTCCTGCCTCAGCCTCCTGAGTAGCTGGGATTACAGGCATTCACCATAACGCCCGGCTAATTTTTGTATTTTAGTAGAGACAAGTTTCACCATGTTGGCTAGGCTGGTCTCGAACTCCTGACCTCAGGTCATCTGCCCGCCTCGGCCTCCCAAAGTGCTGGAATTACAAGCATGAGCCACTGTGCCTGGCCCAAAACCTAGATTCTTAACCAATGTACTGTGCTACTTCCAACAAAGTCGTTTCATAGTATTTTTTTTTTTTTTTTTTTTTTTTTTTACTTTTTGTTCTCTTCTTAGAGAATTTTGTAGGTCAGCTCAGGTCAAGAAAGGGAAAATTGCTATTAAGACACGAAATACATGTATCCTACTATGAATTACTTACTTTACCTCTTTTAAACATCTACTCATTGTCAGGATCAGATTAGATAAAGAGAAGAAAGTCATTTTTAAGATCTATAAACAACAATTTTAGAGAAAGCTCTGAATGAAATGAGTGAAAAGTCCTTCCTGATCTCTATATTTTCATAGCAAAAACCATTATATGTGTTCCATTTTAATCAGGAAGATTATATACTTATTTGGACTTTACATGTAAACTGATTTTTAAGAGTCTTTAACATTCTGAAGTTGTGAGGCTCTCCTAGGAAGTGGCTTCATCTTTTTCCTTGTTGAATTTCAGCTCTAGCACAGGATTGCCTTTTGAGAGAGTGGAGGGTGACTGACTCTCCAACATGAGGAAATGGGGTGAAATAAAGTGAGATATTGGCATTCAATGCCTGGATTCAGTTACCAGCTCTGCCTTTCCCATCTGTGTGGGACCCTGGGCAAATCAAATCATTTAAGCTCTCTAATGCAGTGATTCTGACACTTTAGTATGCACCAGAATCACCCAGGCTTCTTGCTGAAACACGATGTGCGGGGCTCTATCCCAGAGTCTCTGAATCGATAGGTCTGAAATGGGCCCAAGCATCTGCCTGACAAGTTTCCGGGTGATGCTAATGCTATCAGTCCAGGGCCACACTTTGAGAAACACCATTCAGAGTCTCAGTGTTTGCATCTTTAAAAGGGGATAATAGTATCTACCTCATTAGGCTGTTATAAGGTTTGGAGACAGAACCTCAAGCTGACTTTCTCACCTGTGTGTGTACACCCCACATTAGAACCCTACGTTCGTTCGTGCTTAAAGTCCACTATTCAAACCCTCCATTTGGATTGTTAAAGGGACACTGATGTTTCAAACGTTTCTGGAAAATGTCAGTTAGAACTTGTCAGCTACCAGATGTGTGGAGTTAACTTGCAAAAGTTACAGGTATCTGAGAAAGAGGGAAAACAGGAGCAGAGATCTGTGCTTATGCAGCATAGAAGAAAATGTCTGAAGACCTTCTTCCCTTTCTGCATAACATTCATGAAGGTCTCTACTGATTTTCAGTATTTTCTAAACACAAATTTGAGAACAAAATTAACTCATTAATTAATTTATTTAGCACATATTTACTGTGCCTTTAAAAAAAATCCTTGCGCTATGAACTCCTACAATACCAGGCAAGGATGAGAAAAATATAATTCCTAGCCTCATGAAAGTCTATTAAAAATCCTTTGAATCTCTGTTTCTAGATTAAATTCTGGGTCCTCATCTATAATTTGAATATATTTGTTATTTCACAAGACTTAATGGTCTAAATCAATCTTCTACATATATTGAACATCACATTGTTCTCTCTGACTTTTATTAAGTTTAGTAGATAGCACAAGAAAAATACAACAGACTCTGAATTCAAAGAACTAAGTTTATTAACCAACACATATTTAAGTATTATATACTATCAGCACTAATACCACATATATTTGCTAAATATTAAGGAGTGTTCAGAGAAGGAAACCTAAAGGAAGATTTCCTTGTGATTGAAAGTGCTTTCATCATTTGGTGGGCCTGTCACTATATTTCAGAGGCAATTTGAGATTCAGTCATTGATACTATGACTTTTAACTTTAATCCAAAGTCAGACCCTAATTGAAATCTAAAACTTGCTGAAATACGTGGCAAAGAGAAATCTGTTTGATGTTTTCACTTATGAGTACTATTTTACACTTCCATTTTCATTTCTTGGGTTCCGGAAATTCCAACTCATCAAAACCTTTACTGACAATGTACGAGACTCTCTAAGTTTATTTATTGACTCAGAATTTTTCTTTTCTTTTTTTTTTTTTGAGACGGAGTTTCACTCTTGTTGCCCAGGCTGGAGTGCAATGGTGCTATCTCGGCTCACTGTAACCTCTGCCTCCCAGGTTCAAGTGAAGTGATTCTCCTGCCTCAGCCTCCCGAGTAGCTGGGATTACAGCCCCTGCCACTATGCCCGGCTGATTTCGTATGTTTAGTAGAGACGAGGTTTCTCCATGTTGGTCAGGCTGGTCTCGAATTCCCAACCTCAGGTGATCCGCCCACCTCGGCCTCCCAAAGTGCTACAATTACAAGCGTGAGCCACCATACCCGGCCAACTCTGAATTTTTAAAGTGATTCTACCCAAAGTTGGAGAAAACCTTTACTTATAACTATGTCTGCATACCAGAGAAAATGAATGTACAAAGCTTACTGTAGAGTTTGACATTGATCATAAAGTCCCCTTGGTAATCTCTGGATATTTAATAAAATGTAGTATCCTTCATAGTCAAATATAATATTATTGACATAAACATATCAATGCGTTCATGCGATAGCACGTAGTATCTACTATGTTTTAGAAGTCACAAGAATGGATTTGTACTGATTTTTGCACATGTTCTAGCTTGGTCCCACTTGAACTGAAAGGTTCTCATTTTCAAATTTTCAATTGGAACTAAGGAGATAGGAAGAAGTCACAGAACAGATTTTCTGTCCTAAGTCCAGCCAGTCATTTTTGTTGTCAGTTATTGGGCTGTTGGTTGGAGAATTTAAGCCTGTAAAGGGAAAGGGGTGGAGGTGAGTCAAATGAGGCTACGATATTTTTCATACCTGAAAGTCTGTGACCCTCCTTATGGCTGGTTAAAAGAGTGCTAGCTAAAGAAAAAGAAATAGCATTTTTGTTGAAAGTCTGAAAAGTCATTCTGAGTTTACTTAGTCATCAGTGCTTCATTCACATTAGCTTTTGTTTGTTTGCTGTATTTGTTTTCACACTGCTGTAAAGATAGGGTAAATTATAAAGCAAAGAGGTTTAATTGACTCACAGTTCTGCATGGCTGGGGAGGCCTCAGGAAACATGATCATAGTGGAAGGGAAAGCAGGCACGTCTTACATGGTGGCAGGTGAGAGAGAGCCAGCAAGAATAGGGAAATCTGCCTAATAAAACCATCAGATCTTGTAAGAACTCATTCACTATCACAAGAACAGCAGGGGGGAAATCACCCCCATGATCCAGTTACCTCCCGCCCTCTACATGTGGAGATTACAATTCGAGATGAGGTTTGAGTAGGGACACAAGAGCCAAACCATATCATTTGCTTTGGTTTGTTTGTTTTTTGGTTCCTTTTGGGAATCATATTTACATGCCAGATTAAACAGAGTCAGGTTATGCTTGTAGTGCTTAGGTAAAGTTCTTACTTTGACAGCAGCTCAGCCTCTGCTACGTTAGATGGGAGCCAGGAAGGACAGGAATAAAGAGGCTATCCAAGGTTGAGTGGCTTTCTTTGTAAGTGTTCTTAGAGTATAAGGGGTGAATATGATAACCAAACATCCTTGGGGGAAATAGAGGTTTAAGAAAGGGTCACAAATTGTGAGAGAAAACTTTAAACTTTAACTGTTTGATAGTTATGCCTAGAGCTGATCCTTTTTTCTATTTGTAACTTTTCCAATTAAGTAATAGATAAAACCTGCAAACTTGAGGTTACACATTTTTTTAAACTTGAGAGCTTTTAACATATTTTCATGATTTCGCTGTAAAATTGTTTTATAAATTGCCACTCAATTAGCATTTGACTTATTTAATTAATACAACAAAGGAAGAAAAGAAAGCCAGTGTATCATCTCAGATTCTTGTGTAGTTTTTTGAAAGGTAAAAACAGACCTCTTCATTTCTGGATAATCTAATTTAAAAATCAATAATTAAGAGTTGATATTTTAAAGAATAAAGCATTAAGTTAAATTATCTCCATTTTCAGATGGTATGATTATGTGACAAAAAATCAATAATCTATGTAAAAATTACTATAGTCAATAGTGTAATAAAATTGCAGAGTTAAAACTGACATACAAAATTGAGTAAACATATATATATATAGAGAGAGATTATTTAAAGTAATAATAAAATTGAAGACCCAATTTATGCTTAAAAACAGAAACACAGGCACACCTATACATAAGCTCAACATGAAATGTCTCCAACCTTTGTAAAGAAAACTATAACTCGCTATTGGAAGATTCAAAGGTACAGTTGAACAACCAGAAGAGATATGTTTTGGTTAGTAAAATTTGACATAATACAGATATCAGTTATTTCTAAGTTAATTAATACATTTAATACACTCCTAATAAAAATGCCATCAGTTTTTTTTTCTCTGGAACTAGAAAACTTGTCTATAAAGTTTATTTGGAAAAAAACAAGAAGCAAGAGTAGACATAAGAACCTTAAAAAAAACAAAAAAGGTAGACTAATCCTGAAATATATTAAAACATACTACAAAACCTCTAAATTAAAAGAGTATAACATTATAGCAAAGGTTGAAAGAAAAAAATAGACCCAAATACATACGCAAATGTAGTGTAAAATAATCTTAGTGGGGGAAATAACTTATTTAAATAAATTAGTGTTGGCATAAGTAGATGGCAATGGAGAGAAATTTGGTCTCATTCTCCCTACTGCATACTAGGACAAATTCCAAATGTGCCAGAGAGTTAAATTAAATCAAAGAAGTACTGAAACAAATCATAGGTGCAAACCTATATCCTAGGCATAAGATAAACTCTTATAAATGTAACTCAAAATGCAAGAGCAGTAAGGAAAAATATTAATAATTTGACAGCATAAAAATTCAAAATAATAACATCAAAAAACTTTTCATGGCAAAAACAAGGAAACACTAGGAAAGTGAAAATGAGGAAAGTGTTTGCAATGTATATCAAAGACAAAGTTTAATACTATGAGTATACAAAGAGTTTATAACAATAGAGAAGAAAAACATCCTATAAATCCTATAGAAAAATGGCAAGAGATTTAAGTAAGATAGGAAAAAATAAAAATGGCCCTTAACTATTTGCAAAGGTATTCAGCATCATTGGTAAAGGGTTCAACAATTTAAAGCTACACTTAGATCCCTTTTCCCATTTAGGAGATTGGCCAAAATTCAAAAGTTTGACAGTATCCCTGCTAGCTGGATGAGGCATGCTTATACATTGTTGGTTGGAATAAAGAAATGTACAATTTCAAGCAGAGGGCAAGTGGGCAATATTTATTAGTTGGCACAGAAATCTTACTTTTAGGAACCTATTTTGAATAAAATGGAGGGAAAAAACAAGATGACATTTGCACAGGCTACTCATTGCGGCAAAAGGCTTAGAAAACCCCAAGTGCCCATCATAAGAGGACTGGTTGAAGGCTATGTTACATACGCATGATGGAGTAATATGTAGTGGTAAAAAGAAGTTAGAAAGATTATTACATACTACAATGAAGCCATCTCTGGAACTAATAGATTAAAGGAGAGACTTAAGAGACACAGCCACCTATCGGGGGAACTAGCCCCCAATATTTCAATGTAGGTTCTTTTCTATTTTCTCTAAGTGTAGGCTGGTCTGAGAAATAAAGAGAAAGAGTACAAAAGAAAGAAATTTTACAGCTGGGTCTCTGGGGGTGGCATCACATGTCAGCAGGTTCCGTGATGCCCCCGAGCCGCAAAACCAGCAAGTTTTTATTAGCGATTTTCAAAGGGGAGGGAGTGTACGAATAGGGTGTGGGTCACAGAGATCACATGCTTCAAAGGCAATAAAATATCTCAAGACAATTGGGGGCAGAGCGAGCAAGATCACAAGGCCAGGACAAAATTAGAATTACTAACTAGAGTTTCCATGTCCTGCTGGGCACACATTGTCATTGATAAACATCTTAACAGGAAACAGGGTTCAAGAGCAGAGAACCGGTCTGACTAGAATTTCGCCAGGCTGGAATTTCCCAATCCTAACAAGCCTGGGGGCGCTGTAGGAGACCAGGGCATATTTCATTCCTTATCTACAACTGCATAAGACAGACACTCCCAGAGTGGCCATTTTAGAGGCCTGCCCCTGGGAGTGCATTCTTTTCCCAGGGCTGTTCCTTGCTGAGGAAAAGAATTCAGTGATATTTCTCTTATTTGCTTTTGTAAGAAGAGAAATATGACTCTGTTCCACCCGGCCCTGCAGGCAGTCAGACTTTATGGTTATCTCCTTTGTTCCGTGAAAATCGCTATTATCCTGTTCCTTTTCTAGGTGCCCAGATTTCATATTGTTCAAACACACATGCTCTACAAATGATTTGTGCAGATAACGCAATCATCACAGGATCCTGAGGCGACATACATCCTCAGTTTAGGAAGATGATGGGATTAAGAGATTAAAGTAAAGACAGGTATAGGAAATTATAAGAGTGTTGATTGGGGAAGTGATAAATGTCCGTGAAATCTTCACAATTTATGTTCAGAGATTGCAGTAAAGACAGGTGTAAGAAATTATAAAAGTATTAATTTGGGGAACTAATAAATGTCCATGAAATCTTCACAATTTATCTTCTTCTGCCGTGGCTTCAGCCCGTCCCTCCGTTCGGGGTCCCTGACTTCCTGCAACAGCCACCAATTGCATTGTGTAGATCTTATTTATGAGTTGACAGACTTTTTCTGCAAAGAGCCAGATTGGTAAATATTTTAGGCTTTGTGGGTTGGTCCTACAGTTTCTGTCAGAACTACTCATCTCTGCCCTTATAATGCAAAAACAGCCATAGAAAGCCTAATGAACTGCATTCCAAGACATCTGTACTTAACAAGAATGGGAGACAGCCAGATTTGGCCTGAAGGCTACAGTTTGCAGGTACCTGTCAAACTGTATTTAAAAAGTATCTAAAATGACTTGAACACTGATTGGATGGAAGAACAGGGACAGGATAATGACAGTTAACTCTTCTATTTGGAAAGAACAATGAGATGCACAGAGCAGTTACTGGTCCATAGATATTCTGAAATCCTATTAAGCAAGATTCTTCTACTGAGCAGGGGGTGCAGTGGCAGGGCAAGGGGGGTGGTTGGGGGGCAGTGCAGAATTGTTCCAAGTTCACAGCCTAGTCACCTAGTCTCTGTTCTTGTAAGTAGATTTTCAGTCCATTGTATTCTATGACTTTTAGCCCCATCTTCTGCAAGTTCCTATGTTTTTCATGATCATCTTTGGCCACATTTGAAAATGCTCTCCTTGCCCTCCCCTCACCCCCAGCTGCTTCTGAGCCTGCTTCCTTTCTGTGTTGAATTGTCTACTGTTGACTTAGCACCTGGGCTCCTGTCTAAGATTAGGAACTACATTTCTCAGAATCTTCTCTGTATGGTTGTCAGATGGATTGGTCCATCAAAAGAAATTTTGTGAAATTGGAAGGCAGATAAGAGTAGAGGACATCATTCTTGGGAGGTTATTGGCATCAGGCATCATCTGCAGAGGTGCCTAGTGAGTCTCTGGTTGTAACTCTGCTGCTCCAACTCATCTTGATGGCTGGCCACGCTGACCAACAGCTGCCTCAAGCCCACCTGATCTTGGCTTGTGGATCCACAGAGGCTTACACAAGACTCTCCCTGTGCTCCTTCTTTGCCAGGTTCTCCAGTTCCTCTTTGGCAGTGATACACACAGGTTACTTATATTTTCCTGCAAGCTCCAACTTGTGCTCCCATGCCAGCACATCAGGGTAAAATCATTAGTGACAATTTCTCAACTTCTACGTCCAACCCCTTTACTTTTCCAGCTCCACTCATGTTTGTATAAACTCTAATTCCCATATTAAATCCCTTATTCCTTTTTCTTTTCTTTTTTTTCTTGTTTCTCTGTACTTCGATGGATGCTCTCCTTGTGATACATATAGTGGTTCTGGTTTCCTGACTTAACCTCAAATGATATACTACTCACAGAAAGTTCAGGACCAAGAGTTACTTTATGTCTCAGTCATTCTAATTTACTCCAGACTGGATGATCTTTTGAGTACAACTCTCTCAAAAATTTACATGGCCTTTTGTCTATTTTATTTTATTTAGTTCCTGTACCAATACCTACATCAACAATTCTTGATACGTGCTCCTTTTCCTAATATTAATTCTGGGCATTGTAAGCTGATGAGATTTTCACAGAAGGCACATCCTTAGTATGTTCTCCTTCTGCCATTTGTCTAACTGAAAGGATTTTTGTTTGATTTCTTAATTGATTCAGAAGTTTCACAATGGGTTTTATGGTCACATGCTTGATTTTGTCTTTCCCAGGAAACTTCTTTTCAAATTGGCCTTTGTCACCCAAAGCTTTCTCTTTTGGTTTAATGTTTTACCAGTTGGAGATGAAAAACAGTTGCATCCTTCAAAACTGAAAGGCCCACAAATTTCTGTGCTCTCTTTATTTCCTTTGACTCTTATTTACAAGCCATCAGTCATTTTCTGAGTTCATTTCTTTGCAGTACCTTACCAAATGCATCCAATAGCAACCAAAGAATGGTCCTAACATTATGTCTCCCACCCTCTCCACTTAAAGCCATGAGCTCATTTCGTACATTATCTTTCTTCCTAGTTATTCCAATTTGCCACTACATGGTAAGGGTCACATCTTTCCACTGTACATAAGTTTCCTGGTTATCCACTGTCCAGCAGTGAAGCTAATGCCATGTATTTCAGGTTTTATGTTATGATAACACTCACTTTGGGGATCAATTTCTATACCAGTAAGTTTAGGCTGTAGAGTATAAGTTTAGTCTGTAGAATGTTAAGCCAAATCTTAGTTGCTTACAAAGACAAGGATTCATTTCTCATTCACATTACAGCTGGCTTATCAAAGGTCAGCTGAAACTTTGTTCTACATCTCTGCTTGTGATCAAGGCAGAGGAAGCAGTATCAATGGGAAATGTGTACAGCCTCATCATAGAGAGAGAACAGAGCATGGCATAACCATACAGTGGTACCCAAATCTTCTTCTTCCAGTGGCCCAGGTCATTTCCAAGTATATTTCATTGGTTAAACAAGTCCTGGGTTCACCATCACAGGGACATACAATCCTCCTGCAGGGAGGGATACCTCAAGGTATATATGCCTAAAGTCAGCAGGGCAGGGTTGTATAATGCATTCACAGGGAGGTCACTGCTGGGCAAATAACTATGCCTGATACTTCATAAGGTGAAAGTGTAACCTCCCAAATGTAGGGGCAGATAATATTTTGACTAATAATATAATCACTTTTATTTCAACATGTTTCACAAGCAACTTGATAACAGAGTCAGTTTTATGCCTGTGCTCTAACTATATTTGAACTGACTTACTAGAACCCAAATTTCATGATGCCAGAGTCTACCTTTTGTCCAATTAAAAACATGCTTCCTATGATTAAATATTAATTAAATTGAAAAAATGTATATATGTGTCTTTTGAAAACAATAGTTCATTCAAGGAATTCCATTATTAATAACTCCTGCTTAGTGATTAAAATGTTAATATTAAATTTTTTTCTAAAAAATATTTGTCTACAGAATATAACAGGAAACTGACTTTTTAAAACAAATTTCCTAGTCATTATTTGAAGAAGAAAATTTCAAAATTCAAGATATGCAATTGCCTGAAGGTATAGACTTAGAAATTTAACATTTAAAAACATTTTCTTCATTTTCTAAGCTTATATTTCATAACTGTACAAATTCTTAGCTATTCTACTATTGTGGATTTGCTTAAAAGAAAGCTCTTTAGTGTTTAGTCAAACAATAGATAAAACTTTTAGCATGAAACATTATTTTATGGTAGACTCAGCAAGCTGAACTAGTAATATATTCTCTTATTTACTGAAATGTTTGTTTTATATTCATTATTTTTGTATAAAGTAATACACTAATTTGTGATGAACTTTTAATTATACATTATTTGTAAAATTACTTTTTTCCTATGTAGCAAATTTTAAAATAGCCAGGGTAAGCCATGGAAATAAGCCAATGTCAAAGTTTGAAGGTCAAAGTAGTATGATCTAGTAGAAAGAACTGTGCCTTTGCGTGAAGTAGATTGAATAACTGATGCAAAGTTTTCCTTAGCTCTGGTAAAATAATCGATTCATTCCTTTCCTATGGCTTCATTTTAGCCAGAGTGTGCTTCCTGCCTCCTTGATTTGGGTGTGCTTTAGCCAAAGGGAAATTAGCAAGTATGATATAATCGGAGGCTTGAAATTTTTTATGAGTGGTTAGGCTTGTTTCCCTCTGCACTGTGCTTCTGCAGTGCCAGGAGAAGATTATGCCCCAGGTGCCTCTAGCATGAGTTCCAGTATGAGATGCACAAGAGGAGCTGCCCCAGCCCAGTCTCAGGCACCTGAACCCAAACTATATGCTCTTTGCTGAATGCCACTGAGTTTTTGTGGTTGTGTATCATACTGTAAGAGCTAACTGACACTAGAACTGGAGACCTAGTTTAGTCTCATCTGTGCCTAGATACATGATGATGTCAACAGGATCCTCAGCCCTTCTATGTCCAGTCTCTCAATCTACTACTTGAGGATAATAACACCTCTATCATAGCCTGGTTTTGAGAATAAATTAAGACAATACTATAGATGTGAAAGTGCTTTGAATAACTGTAAGATGTTACTAAAAGACATTTGGTTTTGAGGAGGGTGAGAGAGATAAAGAGAGTAAAAGAGACAGAGAGAGAGATGTTATATGACCCAACTCTAGGTCATAAAAGAGATGACCTATGTTTGTTCTTTGACCTAACAAGCTGAGAGAAGTTGAATAATAATCTGTGATTCATCACTGAAAAATGCTTCCTTACAAAACAGAGTTACTCAGACTTATTTGATGAGAATCCTTTCAGGTGTTCATTAAAAAGGGGAGGGGAGAAGAGGGAAAAAAGGAAAAAAAAAGGTACACAAGCTTCTCTTTCCCAGATATTTCGATACAGGAAATATGGATATGGGTTGGGATGTAGAAATTTGTGTGTTGGAAGTGGTCCATGTGACTTTTTAGGATTAGGCAGATTTGGGAAATATGCATATAAAGTATCCTGTAAATAAAAAGTAAAAATGCAGATGATTATGAATGAACTAATGTTTGATTAAAAGATAATCAGATTCTAACATTTGAAAACAGGAAAAACCACTTCTGATTATTAAAAGACTTAGGAAGATAAAAAAGTTACTAGTATAATATTACATTAGGTCTTGGTGCTAAAACTCCTAATAATTCTTTTGTTTTTACATTTTAAAAAATAACCTTGACATCAGAGAATAAATATGAAGACTAAAACTAGAAATGGTATTAATGAGGTGATAGAGTTTTATCTGACTTATTGCAGACCTCTGTTTTACATTTGTGAAGTCTGCAGCAAGATAAAGAAATGGAGGCCTACATGCCATATGCTAATATTTAAATGTGATAAATCATCCTGAAAGCTGTTACATAACATATATTTTATCTTCCAATTGTTTCTAATATAACTTTTATAGCACATATAAAACCAAATTAAAAGATATGTGAATTACATCCATGGTTTTTACATAACTAAAAATTGGTAAAATACCAAAGACATCTGAATATAATTATTAAGAACAGAAATTTATATTCTCATAGTTCTGGAGGCTGGGAAGTCTAAGATCAAGGTGCTAGCATCTGGTTAGGGCTTTCTTGCTGTGTCCCCACATGGCAGATGAGCAGAAGAAAGTGAACCCACTCCTTCAAGCGCTTTTTATGGTGGCACTAATCAATTCACGTTCCAAAGGGCCCCATTTCCCAACACTTTTGCTTTGGGGATTGTTTCCAATACATGAACTTTGGAGGAACACATTCAATCCACAGCAACTGGGAGGCAGCTTCTGACTCTGATACTGGAATTAGCACAGTCCTCATACATTCACCACATAAGGGCACAGTTGAGTTTGTAGGGCAAGAGGTGTGGAATAGCAATTACCTGGGAACTGAGCAGTACAGGGTTCTAGTGACATGATGCCAGTGTCAAGGACAGGGTCTTGAGTGGCAGAGGCACATATGTGCTTTTTAATAGGTATACTTGTGTGTGTGTGTGTGTGTGTGTGTGTGTATGTATGTGTGTGTGTGTGTGTGTGAGAGAGAGAGAGTTAGGAATTTGTGAAGACCCCTAAAGTATGAAACCCAGGAAGAAGCCTGAACTCTTTGAGGGTGTGTGTGAAATGGCAAAGTTGTTGATAACATTAGTGCCCATTTTGAAGGAACAAGATGGTGAGTTGTGACTAGCAAATATTTAGCATGCCAGGGTTAACTGGCCTGAACCATCACTTACATCTTTGAGTCTCAAAAAATGTATACAATGTAAAGGGCTCCCTTTTCCTTTCCTTAACTAGCAACCACTCCTACTCTGAGGTGCACAGTTCCTTGTTGCTTTATGCCCTGTAGTGCCTTCTGTGATTCTTCCAGGCGTACCAATGTCTATTTGAACTTAAATCTAATTACTGAGAAAAATCGCTGAAACCCAGAAAACCTAACAAAATGTTTTTGTGCTAGGCCTTGAAGTCCTAGGGATTGTTTTAAGTTCACTATGGATTGGAGGTGTGAAGGAAGCACCTTTTTTTCTGGAGATTTCCTTAGCATACAGCAGATTTTGTTTCTTGGCCTAGATAGATTCTTATTACTTATTTCTGCTGATCCTTCTGATAGTTTTAATGGAGCCATAACCCACTTGGCTAGATTTTCAGCATTATCTGCCTTTCCAAATGAGCTTATAATGTTAAGGACAGTCCCAGAACGCCCCAGATCAAAATACACCAAAGGAAAAGAAAAGAGACTTGGGGGGATACTTTCACACTGCAAGATGATGACATATACCCCCGATTAATCAAATTCTAGCTAATCATAAATGCCAAGGTGATTTGAACAAATGAATTGCTTCAGCATACTGAAACTCTGATTTAAATTTTCAGGCCTCCATAATTTCAGAATCAATAAACACTTATTATTGTTTCCATTTATACTGCTGAATAAATCACTGTGTAATTTTACCTCTTAATTCTTAAAGGTGTAATATAAAAATATTGATTTTAACAGTTTTTGTGCTATTAAAAGGGTATGTAATTCATACATACACAACTCTTTGGCATGGTGCCTAAGGCAGTGAAATTGTTGCTGCAAATAATGTGTAAAAACTTTTATTAAAAATATTAAGGCATAACCATCATAAAGAAATGTGTACAAATTATAAGTTTACAACTTGCTGGGTTTTTGCAAAGTGAATACACCTGTATAGTCAGTCTCTGGACTAAGAAATAGAATATACCAGCACCCTAGGCACTAGCACCTGGAAAACGATTACCACAATCTGACTTCTAACATCACTGATTAATTTTGCACAGTATTGAACTTTACATAAGCTGAACCCCACAGTAGAAAAATCTTTGTTCCTGCTTTAAAAAACAAACACTCAATATTATGTTTATACAATCATCCATATATTTTGAGTTTAGCAATAATTTGTTCATTCTCATTGCTATTTAATGGGCCTCTGTGTGAATGTTGTATAATGTGCTTCTGTATGAACATAGCCAGGTTCTGGCTATGATGAATAATGGTGCTATCAACATTCTTATACATGTCTATTGATGTGCACACGTATACATGCATTGGTGTGAACTACTGGGTCATAAATTATGCCCGTGTTCAGCTTTAGTTCATCATACTGAGCTAGTTTCTAAAATAATTGCATCAGCTTACACTCATAGTAGCAATGCCTCCTGGTTTACTTCCTCACCCACTTTGTCAACACTTGTTTTTTTCCATCTTTTTCATTTCAGCTCTTCTGGCAGGTGTGAAGTGGTATCTCACTGTGGCTAATAGGCATTATTTCTCTGGTGACTGTGGATGTCATGCACATTTTCATAAGTTTAATGGCCATCTAGATATCCCTTTCTGTGAAGGACCTGCTCAAGTGCATTTTTCTATTAGAATGTGTACTTTTTTAAATAAAAAATTGATTTGTACATTTTTAAATATCTGGGTTTTAGTCTTTTATGTATATTACAAACATTTTCTCCCATCTTAATGGCATTTTTAAATTATACTTTTTTGATCAACAGAAATTCTTAATTTTAATATAGTGTAATGTATTCACTCTTATTTTATTAGTACTTTTGTGTGTCCTGTTTAAGAAATCTGGCCAAGCGCGGTGGCTCACGCCTGTAATCCCAGTACTTTGGGAGGCCCAGGCGGGTGGATCACAAGGTGAAGAGATCAAGACCATCCTGTCCAACATGGTGAAACCCTGTCTCTACTAAAAATACAAAAATTAGCTGGGTGTGGTGTCACGCTCCTGTAGTCCCAACTACTTGGGAGGCTGAGGCAGGAGAGTCGCTTGAACCTGGGATGCAGAGGTTGCAGTGAGCTGAGATCGCACCACTGCACTCCAGCCTGGTGACAGAGCAAGATTCCGTCTCAAAAAAAAAAAAAAAAAAAAAAGACATCTTTGCCAAACCCAGGGTGATGAAGCTATTTTCCAATATATTTTTAGAAGTATGTGTGAGATAACTTTACTTAAAATTTTTGTTCTTATTAAGTACAGGAAAAAGATGCTGTTGAATATTATTAATATCTTGCATTTCTGTCTTACTTAAAGCAGTTGAAATTAATGTATGTGTTTACATTATTATATAAATATTTCTTGAAATGGTGCCTGAATAAGAACAGGGATAGTGAACTCAAGTAGCTTCATATCTAAGAGGAAAGAAAATAAATATATGTAAATAATTATGCAAATAAAAAGAAATAATTGCCACAAGAGGTGCAGATAAGGGGACATGGGATTTTTTTTCTTTCTCTTTTTGGGTGGGTGACAGGGAAGTCTGCATGAAAGAGATGACATTTTAATCAAGCCCTGAAGTATAGATAGAATTGGGCGGTGAGATAAAATGAAGGCATTTTGGAGAGTGAACACAGAATAAACAAATGATGAGAATAGAAAAGGTGTGGTATACATGTAAACATAGAGGTAATTTAACCAGATAGCTTATATAAAATATGACTAAAAAATTACTGACCTGAATTATTGGAAAGCAAACACAACAGGAAATAGAGTCTAGATGCATTGCATGTCATTTTCTACGAAGTGGTTATATTAACACTTTTTAGTTGCATTAACAGAAACCAAATCTAGCCAGTTTATACCTAAGGAGCAACAGGGAAAGTGGTTATTTTGTGGAATCTAAGGGTAGGGAAGCAGGTAGAATTCAGAACTAAAGGCTGGAGTTCCACAGTGACCCAGGTAGTCTTCTCTCTACCGATTTATCTCCCTCTCAGGGCATGTCTGTTTTATTCTGCTCCTTTGCTATAGAATGGCTTCTTCGCTTCTCAGGCAAGATATTAGAAAATAGCTTCTAAAAGCTCTTAAATAGATCTCCCTAGTCAAGATGTCAGACAGATGTATCTGGAATCTGAAATTCCCTGGGAAAGGGGCTCATTGGCTCAGTTTCAGTCAAGGGCCCCATTCCTGGTCCAATCAACTATGACAGGGCAAGGCATAGGAGGTATGTAGTAGGAGGCACCATATTCACTAATGTGATTTCTGGGAAACTCACCATTATAACCAAAGGGATCTGGAGGCCAAGGAGGAAGTTTTTTTCTCAGAAAAGGGGAAAGTGGATTGTATAATCAATAGAAGAGGAGTCATCTTAGAAAGCTATGATGATAGCTATTATTTATTAAGGATATACAGCAGTTTTTTAAAAAAACTTTTTATTTTAAAGTGATTATATATTTACAGAAGAATTGTGCAGATGAGAGAATGCCTGAATAGCTTTCATCCAGCTTCCCCTAACATTAGTCTTTTATGTAACCATGGTATATTTACTAAAACCAAGACTTAACATTGGCATACTATTATATTATCTAAACTGCAGACTTTATTCAGGTTTCACAAGTTTTCCTACTGATGTCTTTTTTCTGCTCCAGAATTAAATCCAGGATATCAGATATTGCATTAGTCATCATGACATCATAGTCTCCTCTAATCAGTCTCTCTTTGTTCTTTGTTTACTTCGACAGTTTTGAAGAATACTGGTCAGGTATTTGTAGAGGGTCCCTCAGCTTGGGGTTTTCTAATGTTTTCTCATGATTTGACTGAGGTTCTGGGCAAGAAGAATATCACGGAGGTGATACATTCTCTGATAGCGTCATATCATGTTATCAGAGGTATGTGATATCAACATGACTACTACTAGTGATATAAGCTTTCTTCACTGAAAACTTACGAGGAATTTGTGAACAAATGTTAAAACCACCACAGTAATTGATAAATATTTTGAGCATGATACTTTAAGTCTAAGCAAATATACTCTTTCCTTATAAAGATCCACCCACAAATTTTAGCATTTATCTATGGATCCTGCCTACAGCCATCACAGGTTGAGTATCTCAAATATAAAATTCCAAAATCCAAAACTTTTTGAGCACTGACAATGCTAAAACAAAATGCTCATTGCAGCATGTTGAATTTCGACTTTTCAGATTTGGGATGCTCAACCAGTAAATATAATAAAAATATTCCAAAATCAAAAAACATTCTAAAATACTTCTGGCTCCTAGCATTTCAGATAAGGGATTCCCAGCCTGTATCACAGTATGTAATGGTGATATTATTTTTCCTTAATTTCCTTTCTGTTTCTTCTTTAAAATTCTTTTCTAAAGAATATTCGTTTATTTTCCCCAGTTTATTTACGTATTTAATCATTTGTTTAGATCAGTATGAACTGGATATTTATTTAATTTTGGGTGGTCATAATCCAGTATTATCTCTATTTATTTTGTTAAAATTATTCCATCTTTGCCCATTTAAAAATGTTTCAGGTGGCTCTTATGTCCTATTGTTATGTACCCGTCCTTTGTTTTGTTATTGTTAAAGCGCTTTCTTTTTTCTGGCACTACAAGATGGTCCAGATTTATCTGTATTTTTGCTGCCCTGGTCCTAGAATCAGCCATTTCTCCAGGGAGTTCTTATTCTTTTTATTGGAGAATAGTATTTAGTAATTAAGATATGGATATTAGATGTGCTGATTGATATTGGAATATCTGCTTCTAAGTCCTCTCTGCTCACAAAGCTAGGAAATATGTATATGTATGTTAAGTCATGCATACATACATATCAATAATTACTCCTATATCTATTTGCAAATATTTTAAAATAAACATGGGTTTATGCTGATATCTCTGACTGTAATTCAGTATCATGGGATTTATTTTAGCCTTTCCTCATCATTCCTTGGTAATTTTATTCTACAACAGTGACAAAAACTCATGCCAGGTACTTTATCTATGATATAATATTAAATTGTCACAACTGTACTTTTAAGTATGATCTCCATAACTGATGGAAAATTACAAACTTAATAAGCTTTCATAATTTGTGTAAGGCACAAAGAAAGTAAATGGAGCTTCGTGGCAGTAGACTCAGCAGCAGGCCCACCTGTGAACATGATGGTGACCCCACCTTCCTATAGACCCTGAAGGTAGCCACACCCATTTGTGGACTCCAGTGGCAGCCCAGGCCAGCCACAGACCCCAACAGTAGGACTGCCCCCTGCAAATACCTGCAACAGGCCCACCAAAGACACACATGCCTGTGAACACTGTCCCCCAGCTGACCTGTGAACTGTGCCAGTTTATATACCTGGAATATCTGACTGAGTTGACTGGCAAAGATCTTTCCTTGCTAACACCAGTTAGTAACAACTAGAAGAGGTGACTGCTTCCTCAAGTGCACAGACATCAACAAAAGGTTACAGAAATCCTGAAAAATCAGGCAACCATGATACCATCAAAGAAACTCAATAGAACACTAGTAAATGACAATAAACAAATAGAGATCTAAAAAAAATTAACAAATAATTAAAAATAGTAGACTTAAGGAAACTTAAGGAGCTACAAGAGAACATAGACAATGAAACTAAATCAGGAAAACAATACATGAA
Source organism: Gorilla gorilla gorilla (assembly GCF_029281585.2). NCBI lineage: Eukaryota > Metazoa > Chordata > Mammalia > Primates > Hominidae > Gorilla > Gorilla gorilla. Next base: position 40,945,470 of record NC_073235.2, on the reverse strand, counting down.
CAAAAGGAGAAGTTCAACAGAGAAATAGAAACCATAAGAAAGAATCAAACTGAAATCCTGGAACTAAAGAATACAATGTCTGGTCTGAAAAATTTACTAGCAATCTTCATTTCACAGCAGGCTAAATCAAACAGAAGGAGTCGGTGAATTCAATGGCAGTTAATTTGAAATTATACAGTCAGAAGAACAAAAAGAAAAAAGAACAAAAAAGAGTGAAAAATCTTATGGGAGTTATGGGACACCATCAAATGAAACAATATACCCATTATGGAAGTCCAAGAAGGAAAATAAAAAGAGAAATGGGAAGAAATCTTATTTTTAAAAATAATGGGCCAGGCGCAGTGGCTCACACCTGTAATCTCAGCACTTTAGGAGTCCGAGGTGGGTGAATCATGTGAGGTCGGGAGTTCAAGACCAGCCTGACTAACATGGTGAAACCCCGCCTCTACTGAAAATACAAAACTAACCAGGCGTGGTAGCTGGGACCTGTAATCCCAGCTACTTGGGAGTCTGAGATGTGAGAATTGCTTGAACCCGGGAGGTGGAGGTTGCAGTGAGCTGAGATTGTGGCATTGCACCTTACCCTGGGAGACAGAGCGAGACTGTCTCAAAAAGAAAAAAAAAGAAAAAAATGACTAAAAATATTCCAAATCTAGGTAAGAAAATAGACGTTCTGATTCATGAAACCCAAAGATTCCTAAATAGGCTGAACCTGAAGAGGTATACTGGAAAAACATTATAATTAAGTTATAAAAGTCAGAGATAATTTTAAAAACAGCAAGAGAAAGAAACTTTTCACACAAAAGGGAACTTCCATCAGCAGACTTCACAGCAGAAATGTTACAGGCCAGCATATCCAGCTTCAGCAGTCTCAGCTCCACCAGCTGGAGAATAAATGGGATTTGCACGAACTCCACTCTGAACTGAAACAGAGATTGCAGTGTTAATATCTCTTTCTTCTGATTGTTATTAACAGTTCCTCAGAAAATTAAATGTTGTCAGAAGACAGAGAAGCTCAGGAGGGTGAATTGTTGGCCCTGGAGAGTATTTATGATGGAGATGAATTTAGAAAAGCAGAGTCTGTTCAAAGTGGAGAAACCAGGTTCCATTTGGATTTGCCACAGAATTTCAAGATATTTGTGAGTGCTATCTGCTCTATGCAAGCACGTAGACATCCTATGGGAAGAACACCATGGCAGCGTGGTCCTTTTTGCCTGGATGCAGTTTCTTAAGGAAGAGACCCTAGTGTACTTGAATATTGTCTCTCCTTTTGAGCTCAAGATGGGTTCTCAGAAATAAGTGTAGAGAATGACAGCCCAAGCCTCTCCCAGCACAGAGCTAGATACTGGAGGAGCTGCTGGATCTAATGTAGGCCAAGAGGAAATTGTGGATGAGAGAGCTGTGCGGATGTGGAATCACTGTCAAGTCTAATCCAGAAAATCTTGGACTTTGATCAAGCTCAGCACATAAAATGCTTTAATAGTAAATTTTTCCTGTGCAATATCTGTTTCTGTGAGAAGCTGGGCAGTGAATGCATGTACTTCTTGGAGGGCAGGTATGTATACTGCAAAGCTTGTTTGAAGGATGACTTTGAACTCCAGATCAGAGATGGTCAGGTCCAATGCCTCAACTGCCCAAAACCAAAGTGTCCTTCGATGGCCACTCCTGGTCAGGTCAAAGAGCTAGTGCCTGTTATCACTGCCTTCTCCTCCAATCCACTTTGAACCTGATGGCAGATGTGGTGTACTGCCCCCGCTCATGCTGCCCAGCTGCCCGTGATGCAGAATCCTGGCTGCAGCATGGGCATCTGCTCTAGCTGCAATTTTGCCTTCTGTACCTTGGGCAAATTGACCTACCATGGGGTCTCTCTATGTAAGGTGACTGCAGATAAATTAATAGACTTATGAAATAAATCCCTGAATGCAGATGAGGCCAATAAAAGATTTTTGTAACAAAGGTATCGTAAGACGGTGATTCAGAAGGCACTGGAAGAGATGGAAAGTAAGGAGGGGCTAGAAAAGAACTCAAAGAGCTGCCATGTTGTGGAACTCCCATAGAGAAATTGATGAATGTAATAAGATGACATGTACTGGCTGTATGCAATATTTCTGTTGGATTTGCATGGGTTCTTTCTCTAGAGCAGACTCTTACAAACATTTCACTGATCCTACCTCATCATGTTTTAATGGGCTGTTTCATGCTGTGGATGTTAATGGAGATATTTGGGAAGATGGGATTGATGACTAGTTAATGACTGCTCAAGTTATGGAAGTGGATTGGTTTTCCCTAATCTTTTGTCAAGTACACAAAGTAGCCTTGCAGGATATTTATGGCACTATTTGTTCACTCTTCCTGTATAGAAGATATGGAAGAACAAGTTTTATATTTTCATGTGGTACTACTGATGAAGGTGCATTCATACATTTTTTAATGTAATGTAAGTTGAGCAAAATTATAAGCCAAAGCTTCAGAAAATGAAACAACAGAATATTAAATATAATGTGTGAAAAGCATGAATAGTTAAATATTTATTTTCTCCCCAAAGCTATAGGTAGGAAAAGAGGGGTCAAGAGTTAAACTTAGAGACCCTTTTTGTCTCTGAGAAGCATCCCTCTAAGGCATTCTGTTGGAGCTCCCTCAGTACTACTCCTTATAACAGGGGTGGATAGAAGGCTTATGAAAATTATACTGTGAGTCTGATCTAATTTACTCCATGTTACTCACATTCTTTCCAACCTAAATTTTGGCTAAGTCAGTTCTGTTTGGAGGGAGCCCTGTATTCTGTAACTGACTGGGTGGTCCAGTGTTATTCTGATATACTGCTTTTCAGAATGGAAATTTATAATACTTTAAAAATATTTTGTAATACCACAAATACTGTTGGGCACTTGATATTTATTAGTGGTGTATATGGTCCACTGGTTTCAGGCCAAATCTAGAATTTAGTGATACTGGCTCAGAAGAATTTAAGTTCTATTCAACCTTCCTGGGCATCAGAGCCTAGATTCAAAATGACTTGTCTTTACTACTTTTGTTCCACATTCCCCCTCTTTACCTTTGCCCTACCTTCTGTTTGTAAGGACACTTTTAATATTAATTCCAGCAACGCCTGTTTTTATTTCCTCTGCTGGAATAGGAGAAAGCCTAATATATTCCCAAGTTGAAAGTTCTTGAATTATCCACATTTAGCACCGTATATGCCTGTAGTGACAGTATAATCTGTCTATACCACTGTAGTTCCAGTCCTAACTTTCTGAATTCTTTTTAAATATCTTCTCTAACAAGCTATGGGAATTTGGCTTCCATTTTTTTTTTTTTTTGCAATGGCAGTATTTTGGGTGATAATTTTGGATTGATACCTATTCCTTTTTCTGGGTTTTCTTGGCTTTTTGAAAAATTGTCTTTTCTTATAGTTTGGTGAGTGGCTTGGTAGCAAAGTAAGATTTTTTTGGAAAAGAGGACAGAAAAATTGAACTGCTGCTTGAGAACATATTCTTTTTTCCTACTGTGTCATTGAAAATCGAGGAATCACTTTTAACTGTTTTAGGTGTGTGTATCCAAAGAGTGAGCAAGGACTATGTTTCTGGATTGTCAAAGGGGATGCTTAATCTTAAAAATAAAAATAAATTTTAAAATCATCTTATTAAAAAGAAAGAAATGTTACAGGCCAGGAAAGAATGGGATGATACATTCAGCATACTGAAAGGAAAAAAAAAATCTGTATTATATTGCTGATGCTGGGTATCTGTATTATACCCAACTAAACTGTCCTTTAAAAATGATGGAGAGATGGCCAGGCGCGGTGGCTCACGCCTGTAATCCCAGCACTTTGGGAGGCCGAGGTGGGCGGATCATGAGGTCAGGAGATCGAGACCATCCTGGCTAACATGGTGAAACCCCGTCTCTACTAAAAAAATATTTTGCCGGGCATGGTGGTGGGTGCCTGTAGTCCCAGCTACTCGGGAGGCTGAGGCAGGAGAATGGCGTGAACCCTGGAGGCGGAGCTTGCAGTGAGCCAAGATCGTGCCACTGCACTCCAGCCTGTGCGAAAGAGTGAGACTCCGTCTAAAAAAAAAAAAAAAAAAAAAAAAAAAAAAAAAAAGAAGGGGAAATAAAGACTTTCCCAAACTAACAAAAGCTAAAGGAGTTTGTCACCACTAGATCTACCTTATAAGAGGTAGTAACAGTGAAATGAAAAAAAAAAAAGTTAAACAGCAACACCAAGACATATGAAATTATAAATCTCACTATAAAGGTCAATATAAAGATAAACAAAGAATATTGTAATATTGTAATGGTGACACATAAATTACATTTAACACTATAATGAGTTAAAAGACAACATTATTAAGAATTCCTGTAACAACATAAATTTGTTAATGGAAACATAATATAAAAAAGAAGTAATATCTGACATCAATAACAAAAAGTTGTGGAGGAGTAAAGTGTAAATTTCTGTATGCAATTGTAGTTAAGATGTTGTCAGCTTCAAATAGACTGTCACAATTATAAAATGTTCAATTCAAGCCTTATTGTAACCATAAGAAAAAACCTCCAGTAGATACACCAAAGATAAAGAGAAAAGAATCAAACTATATAACTACAAAAGCCATCAAAACACAATAAAGATAACAAGAGAGGAAGAAAGGAAGAGAAAAACTATAAAAGAGACAGAAAACAATTAACAAAATGTCAAGTTAATTGTAGTGTACTTACCTATCACTAATTACTTTAAATTTAAAGGGCTAAACTTCCCAATCAAAAGACATAAATGGCTGAGTGGATTTAAAAGAACAGGTAATACCCAACTATACACTGTGTACAAGAGACCCAATTTAAGTTTAAGGACACACATAGGCTAAAAGTGAAGGGGTGGCAAAAGATAGTCCATGTAAAAAGTAGCCAAAAGAAAACAGGAGTGACTACATTTATATCAGACAAAATACACTTTAAATCAAAGAATTACATGAGACAAATAAGGTCATTAAATGATGATAAAGGGCCAATTTTATAAAAAGATTCACAATTATAAATATATATTCGCCCAACATCAAAGACCCTAAGTATATAAAGCAAACATTTTGGAATTGAAAGAAGAAATAGAAACATAATACTAGTAAGTAATTTTTTTTTTTTAGATGGAGTCTCACTCTGTCGCTGGAGTGCAGTGGCATGATCTTGGCCCACTGCAAGCTTCGACTCCCTGGTTCAAGCAATTCTCCTGCCTCAGCCTCCCAAGTAGCTAGGATTACAGGCACGTGCCACCATGTCCAGCTAATTTTGTTTTTTGTATTTTCAGTAGAGACGGGGTATTACCATGTTGGCCAGGATGGTCTCAAACTCCTGACCTTGTGATCCGCCCACCTCAGCCTCCCAAAGTGCTGGGATTACAGGCGTGAGCCACTGCTCCTGGTCATAAGTAACTTTAATACCCCACTCTCAATAAAGGATAGATCATCTAGATAGAAAATCAATAAAACAGCAGAACTGAAGAATACTATAGGCTAAATGGACCTAACAGACATATGTAGAGCATTCTACTCAATATCAGCAGAATACTCATTCTTCCCAAATACACATAAACATTCTCCAGCATAGAGTCCATGCTAGATCACAAAACAATTCTCAACAAATTCAATAAAATTAAAATCATTTAAAGTATTTTACCTGATCGTAATGGAATGAAACTAGAAATCAATAATAGAAAGAAGCTGGAAAAATTCACAAAAATGTGGAAATTAAACAACACATTCTTAAATAACTATTGGGTCAAATAAAAATAAAAAAGGAAATTAAAAAATATCTTGAAACAAACAAAAACAAAACATACCCAAACTTTTGGGATATAGGCAAAGCAGTACTAAAAGGGAAGTTTATAGAAATAAACATCTGCATTAAAAAAGAAGAAAGATCTCAAATTAACAAGGTAACTTTGTACCTCAAAAAACTAGAAAAAGAAAAAATGAAGCCCCAACTTAGCAGAAGAAAAAAAAATAGAGTAGAAATAAATGAAATACAGAATAGGAAAACAATAGAAAAAGAATCAATGAAATTCTTTGTTCTTTGAAAAGATAAAGAAGATTAACAAACCTAGGCTAACTAAGGAAAAAAGAGAAGATTCAAATAAAATCAGAAATGAAAGTAGAGATACTGCAGTTGATGTCACCAAAATCAAAAGGATTGTAGGGACTCTGACAAACAATTATACATCAACAGATTGAACAAACTAGAAGAAATGGATAATTCCTAGAAACATGCAACCTACTAACACAGAATAAAGAAGAAATAGCACTTCTGAACAGACCAATAACAAGTAAGGACACTGAAGCAGTAATAATAATAATAAAAAAAACCTTTCAATAAATAAAAGCCCAGAAGCAGATGGCTTCAGGGATAATTTTATCAAACATTTAAAGAAGAAGACATACCAATTTGTCATAAACTTAAAAAAAATAAAAGAACAAGAAACATTTCCAAATTCAGTTTTTTAGGCATCATTCAGTTACCAAAGGCACCACAAGAAAAGGAACTATAGGCTAATATCTTTTATAAACATAGATGCAAAAATCTTCACAAAATACTAGCCAACCAAATTCAACAGCACATTTAAAAGGATCATACACTATGACAAAGTAGGATTTATTCCTGGGATGCAAGGATGGTTTACATTAACAGAATGAAGAGTAAAAATCACATTATAATCTCAATAGATTTAAGAAAAGCATTTGATAGAATTCAACACTCTTCCATAATAAAAACTCAACATATTATATATAGAAGGAAATGACTTCAATACAATAAAGGCCATTTATGATTAGCCCACAGCTCACATCATACCAATGGTGAAAAGCTGAAAGCTTTCCCTCTAACATCCAGAACATGGTAAGGATGCCACTCTTGCCTCTCCTATTTACCATAATACTGGAAGTCCTAGCCATAGCAAATAGGCAAGACAAAGAAGTAAAAGACACCCAAGTGACAAAGGAAGAAGTAAAAATTGTCCTGATTGCAAATGATGTCATCTTATTTGTAGAAAGCCTATAGATACCACAAAAATAATATAAAAATTAATAAATAGATTCAGTAAAGTTTCAGGACACAAAATCAACATGTAAAAATCAATTGCACTTTGATACGCCAACAAGGAATTTCCTGAGAAGGAAATTAAGAAAAAAGTATACTTACAATAGCATCAAAACAGGTAAAATACTTAGGAATAAACTTAACCCAGGAGGCAAAAGACTTCTACACTGAAAATTATAAAATATTGTTGAAAAAATTAAAAACATGAATTAATGGAAGGATGTTTTGTGTTCATAGATTGGAAGAGTTAATATTGTTAAAATCTTTATACTATTGAAAGTAATCTACACATTCAATGAAATATTTATGAAAATCCTGATGGCAATTTTTGCAGGCATAGAAAAAAATCAATTCTAAGGTTTATTTGGAACCACAAAAGACCCTGAATAGCCAATGTAATTTTGAGAATAAAGAACAAAGCTGTTCATGCTCTCTGATTTCATAATATATAACAAGCTACAGAAATAAATACACTATGGTACTTACTTAAATGCAGCCATATAGATAAATGAAACAGAATAGAGAGCCCAGAAACAAAACTATACACATAAAGTCAACTAATCTTTGATGATGGTATCAAGAATACATAATGGGGAAAAGATAGTCTCTTCAATAAATGGTATTGGGAAAACTGGATACCCACAGGCAAAGAATGACTTTGGATTCTTATCTCATACCATATACAAAAATCAACTCAAAATGATTTAAGGGCTTCAGTGCAAAACCTGAAGCAAAACTCTTAGAAGAAAACAGAGTAAAAGCTTCCAGACATTGGATTTGACAATGATTTCTTGGATATAACACCAAAAGCGTAGGTAACAAAAGCAAGCATAGACAAGTGGGATTATATCAAACCAAGAAGCTTCTTCACAACGAAGAGAACACTCAACAAAAAGTAAAGACAACCTACTGAATGGGTGAAAGTATTTGCAAACCATCCATTTGATAAGGGGTTAATATCCAAAACATATAAGGTTTAGTAGACATTTCACCAGAGAAGACATATAAATAGCCAACAAGTATATGCAAAGGTACTCAACATCACTAATTGTCAGGGAAATGCAAATCAAAACAATGGTATATCACCTCACACCAGTTTAAAAGGCTATTATTTAAAAAACCCGAAAGGTAGCAAGTTTTGTCAAGGATGTAGGGAAAAGGGAACCCTGTACACTGTTGGTGGGAATGTATTAATGTATTATTAATATAATAACTTGGTGCAGCTGCTATTGAAAACAGTATGGAGTTTCCTAAAAAAGTAAAAATATAATTACCATATGATTCAGCAATCCCATTTCTGAGTGTTTATTCAAAGAAATTGAAATCTGGATTTCAAAAATATATCTGCACTGTCATGTTCATTGCAGCATTACTCACAATAGCCAAGATATGGAAATACCCTAAAGGTCCATAGACAAATGGATGGATAAAGAAAACGTGGTATATTCATATAATGGAATATGATTAACCTTGCACAAGAAGGAAATCTTGCCATTGCGATAATACGAATGGAACTAAAAGACATTATGCTAAGTGAAATAAGCAGGCACAGGAGGGCAAGTACTGCATAAAACCACCTTTATGAGGAATCTGAAATAGTAAAACTCATAGAACCAGAGAGTAGAATAGTGGTCATCTGAGGCTGGGGGGAGGGGAAAGGAAGAGGTGTCATTCAAAGAGTACAAAATTTTAGTTATGCAAGATGAGTAAGTTCTGGAGGTCTACTGTACAACACAGGGCCCATAGTTAACAATAATGTATAGTATACTTAAACATTTGCTGAGAGGGTAGATCGTTTATTAAGACCTCTTACCACAAAAGAAAATGCTTATAAATGAATAAAAATAAAAATAATAAAGATGGCAGGAAGAAATGTTGGGAAGTGATGAGTTCAAGTTTATAGCCTTTGTTGTGATGACGGTTTCAAGATTATACACTTATCTCTAAACTCATCAAGTTGTGCACATTAATTATGTGCAGTTTTTTGTATGCTAATCATCCCCAATAAAGTGTTTAAAAAAAGAAATGGGTGGAGCCCATGGATTGAAAAAAGTTACCTTAATGTCATGCTTAAGTGACTACACACTTAATAGTGACTACACACTTATCGTTGACTACACACTTAATAGAACTTTCCTTGTGAAGAAATTTTTAGAGACTGATCTTTTTAAAAAACAGATTGAGATACAACTTACATCTTATAAAATCTATCCTTTTAGACTGTATAATTAAGTGCTTTTTAGTATATTCACAGTGCCTTGCAACCATCAACACTAATTTTTGGACATTTTAATCTTCCCTCCTTGCCAAAACCCCAGAGCCATTAGCTTTCTCTTTTCCTTACTCATTAACCCCAGTCTATAGAAACCACTAATCTAGATATGTCTCTATAGATGTGCCATTTCAGGACATTTTGAATAAATGAAATAACATAATACGTGGTTATTTGTGTTTGGCTTTTTACTTAGCATAATATTTCAAGATTCATACACATTATAGCACTAGTACTTATTTTCTTTTTAAGAAATTGACTATTTTTTAGAGCAGTTTTATATTCAACAGCAAAACTGAGCAGAAGGTACAGAGATATATGTCCCTCTACCCCTGTACTTGTGTGGCCTCCTCCATTACCAACATCCTCCATTGAGTGGTACATTTGCTACAATTGATGAGGTTACACTGACACATCACCATCACCGAAAGTCCCTAGTTTAAATTAGGGTTTACTCTTGATGCTGCACATCCTATGAGCTTGGACAAATTTTTAATTACACATACTCACCATGCAGAGTATGATACTATAGTATGACACTATACTAACCCCCTAACTCCTGGAGACCACTGATCTTTTTACTATCTTCATAGTTTTGCCTTTTCCAGAATGTCATATCATTGGAAACATACAGTATGTAGCATTTTCAGATTGGCTTCTTTCATTTAGTAATATGCATTTGTATTTCCTCCCTGTCTTTTTATGGCCTGATAACTTATTTCTTTTGACATTAAATAACAATTCATTGTGCCTGGACGTACCATCATTTATCCATTCACCTACTGAAGGACGTCTTAGTTGCTTCCAAGTTTTGGCAATTATGAATAAAGCTGCAATAAACATCCATGTACAGGTTTTTGTGTGGAAGTAAGTTTTCAGCTCCTTTGAATAGATACCAAGGAGTGCACTTGTGTGGCTGACTGCCACAGTTACTACTTGAGACTGTCACTACTGGTACTACTTGAGACCATTATTATGAGACTGAATGAAGGGATGAACATAGAAATGAAAACTTAAGACAAAATAAACTGTTTTAAAAGAAGGGGTCAGGAGAAGAAGAAGAGAGCTACCTGCTTCTGGTGAGCAAAAGCAGCCCCTGAGCGACAGCCTTTCGTATTTACTGGGGAGAAAGAGCAGGGAGGAGGTGATGATTGGTCAGCTGCTTAATTGATCACAGGTTCATTTATTGCTAACAGGCTTCAGATGTGCCTAATCACAAGCAACACTTGTGCCTGGGTCGTGACTGCCTTCCGCATTCCTTCTGGGCGGCAGACGCAGTTTGTCAGTTTGCCAACATTCTGCATTTATAAGAACTGTTTGCTGTTTACTCATATAGCCTCCAGTGGTATACTGAGTTGATCATGACCCTCAATCTTTTGGCCTCCAACACAATTGCTGGATTATACGGTAAGAGTTTATATAGCTTTGTAGGAAACTGCCAAACTGTCTTCCAAAGTGGCTGTATTATTTTGCATTGCCACCAACAGTGAATGAGAGTTCCCATGGCTCTACATCCTCTCCAGCATCTGGTGGTGTTCAGTGTTCTGGATTTTGGCCATTCTAATAAGTGTGTAGTGGTATCTTATTTATGTTTTAATTTACATTGCCCTGATTATGACATTGCTTATTTGCTCCTTGTGTATCTTCATTTATGATGTGTCTTTTAGGGTCTATGGCTCATTTTTAAATCAGGTTATTTATTATTGTTGAGTTTTATGTGTTCTTTGCATGTTTTGGATAAGAGTCTTTCATCAGATATGTCATTTGCAAATACTTCCTTTTGGTTTTAGGCTTCTCTTTTTATTCTATTGACAATGTTTATCACAAAGAAGTTTTTTAAGTTTTTATTTTTTGTGAGTGCCGATTTATTGGCATATAGTTGCTCATAGTAGACACTGATGATTCTTTTAATTTCTGCTGTATCAGTTGTAATGTTTTTTTTTCATTTCTGATTTTATTTATGTGGATCTTCTCTGTTTTTTCTTAGTCTGGCTAAAGGGTTGTCAATTTGTTTCTCTTTTCAAAAAACAAACTTTTTGTTTAATTGGTCTTTTGCATTTTTATTTCAATTTCATTTATTTCTTCTCTATTATTATTTTTTTCTACTAATTTTGGGTTTGGTTTGCTCTTGCTTTTCTAGCTCTTTAAAATGCATTGTTAGATTGTTTATTTGAAGTTTTTCTTCTTTTTTGAGGTAGGAACTTATAGCTATAAATTTCCCTCTTAGTACTGCTTTTGCTGTATCTCATAAGTTTTGGAATGTTATATTTCCAGTATCACTTATTTCAAGACATTTTTCAATTTTCTTCTTAATTTCTTCATTGACCCACTGATCATTGAGGAGCATATTGTTTAATTTCCATGTGTTTGTAGAGTTTCCAAAATTCCTCTTGTTATTGATTTCTAGTTTTCTTTCACTGGGGTCAGAGAAGAAGCCTGATATTATTTCAATTTGTTTGAATTTTCTAAGACTCATTTTGTGACCTAACGTATGGTCTATCCTTGAGAGTGATTTATGTGCTGATGAGAAGAATGTGTATTCTGCAGCTGTTGAATGAAATGTTCTGTAAAAGGCTATTGGATCTATTTGGTCAGTAATGCAGGTTAAGTCTCATGAAATTTTCTGTCTGTAATATCTGTCCAATGCTGAACGGGGGTGTTGAAGTCTCCAGCTGTAATTGTGTTGGCGTCTCTCTCTCTCTTTAGCTCTGATAATGTTTGCTTTATATATTTGGATGCTCCAATGTTGGATGCATTTATATTTACAATTGTTATGTCCTCTTGCTGAATTGACCCCTTTATTATTATATAAAGACCTTCATCGTCTTTTCTTACAGTTTTTGTCTTGAACTCTACTTTGTCTGATGTAAATATAGCTACTGCAGCTCCTTTTTGTTTTCCATTGGCATGGAACGTCTTTTTCCATCCTTTTGTTTTCAGTCTATCTGTGTCTTTATAGGTGAAATGTGTTTCTTGTAGCAATAGATTGAGTCTTTTTAAAAAAATTCATTCAGGCACTCTATGTATTTTGGTTGAAGAGTTTAGTCCATTTGCATTCAATGTTATTTTTGATAAGGATTTACTTCTGCTATTTTGTTATTTGATTTTTGGTTGTTTTGTGGACTTCTCTTCCTTCTTTCTTTCATTCCTGTCTTTCTTTTAGTGAAGGTGATTTTCTCTGGTGGTATGTTTTTATTCCTTTATTCCTTGCTTTTTATTTTTTACATAATCTGTTGTATGCTTTTTGGTTTAAGATTACCATGAGGTTTGCAAATACTATCTTATAACCCATTATTTAAATCTGATAACTACTTAGCACTGATTTTATAAACAAATAAACAAATAAGCAAAAAGAAAAATAAAAACTCTTAACTTTAACTTAATCCCCCTGGTTTTAAATTTTGTTGTTTCTATTTATATCTCATTTTGCTATGTCATGAAAAGTTGTTGTAGTTATTATTTTTGATTGCTTCATCTTATAGTCTTTCTACTTGAGATAAGAGTAGTTCTATATACAACAATTACATATTATAATATCCTGTGTTTTCTCTATACTTATTACTATCAGTGAGTTTGGACCTTCAGGTGATTTCATTAACATCCTTTCCTTTCTGACTAAAGAACTTCCTTTAGCATTTCTTGTAGAATAGGTCTGGTGTTAATTAAATCCCTCACCTTTTGCTTGTCTGGAAGTCTTTATCTCTCTTTCAGATTTGAAGGATATTTTTTCCAGATATACTATTCTAGGTTAAAAGTTTTTTTTTTTTTTTCCTTGCAGCACTTTAAATATGTCATGTCACTCTCCCCTGGCCTATAAGATTTTTACTGAAAAGTCTGCTGCCAGACATCTTAAAGTTGCATTGTACGTCATTTGTTTCTTTTCTCTTGCTACTTTTAAGATTCTTTCTTTATCCTTGACCTTTGGGAGTTTCATTATTAAATGCCTTGAGGTAGTCTTCTTTGAGTTTAGTTTTCCATACACTTCTTGTACTTGAATATTGATATCTTTCTCTATATTTGAGAAGTTCTCTGTTATTATCCCTTGAATAAACTTTGTACTCCTCCTGCTCTATCTCCTCTTTAGGCCAATAACTCAGATTTGCTTTTTGGAGGTTATTTTCCAGATTCTGTAGGTGTACTTCATTGTTTTTGTTTTCTTTTTTCTTTTGTCTCCTCTGACGGTGTATTTTCAAATAGCCTGTTTTCAGACTTACTAATTCTACCTTCTGCTTGATCAATTATGCTATTAAAAGACTCTCATGCATTCTTCAGTATTCCATTGGCATTTTTCAGCTCCAGAATTTCTGTCTGATCTTTTAAATTATTTCAATAGTTTTGTTAAATTTATCTGATAGAATTCTGAATTCCTCTCTGTGTTATCTCGAATTCTTTCAGTTTCCTTAAAACAGCTGTTTTGAATTCTCTGTCTGAAAGATCATATATCTTTTGTTTTCCAGGACTGGTCCCTGGTGCCTTATTTAGTTTGTTTGGTGAGGTAATGTTTTCCTGAATGCTCTTGATGCTTATAGATGTTTATTGGTGTCTGGCATTAAAGACTTAGGTATAATATTTATTGTAGTCTTTGTGGTCTAGCCTTGTTTGTACTCATTCTTCTTGGGAAGGCTTTCCAAGTATTTGAAGGGGTTTGGGTGTTGTGATCTAAACTTTATCTGCATTAGGAGGCATCCCAAGCCCAGTAATGCTGTGGTTCTTTCTGACACATAGAGGTACTACCTTGGTGGTGTTGGATAAGATCTGGAAGAATTCTCTGGATTACCAGAAACTTTTGTTCTCTCCCTTTACTTTCTCCAAACAAATGCAGTGTCTCTCTGTGCTTGGAGTTGTGGGTGGAGTGACACAAGCAACCCTGTGGCCACCACCAGTGGGACGTGCTGGGTTAGACTTTAAGCCAACACAGCACCGGGTCTCGCTCAAGGTCTGCTGTAACCCTTACCTGGCTACTGCCTATGTTTGCTCAAGGTCCTAGGGCTCTATAATCAGCAAGTGGTGAAGCCAGCCATGCCTGTGTTTCTCCCTTCAGGGAGATGAGCTCCTCCAGGCCCCAGGTACATTCACAGGTGCCATCCAGAAACCAGAGACTGGAGTCAAAAACCTTAGAAGCCTACCTGATGTTCTATTGTACTGCAGTTGAGCTGGCACTGAAACCATAAGACTCAATTCTTCCCACTCTTTCCTCCCCTTTCCACAGGTAGAGAAACCTCACCCCATGGCCACCACCACCTCAGGTTCATGGGGAGTACTGCCAGGCTACCATTTATGTTCCCTTAAGGCCCAAGGGCTCTTCAGTCAGCTTATGGTGAATGCTGCGAAGCCTAGGACTCACCCTTCAGGGCAGTGAGCTTTCCCTCTGGCCTAGAGCAGATCTATAAATGCCATCCAAGAGCCTAGGCCTGGGATCAGAGACTCTAAGAGCCTACCCTATGTTCTCTCCCACTGTGGCTGACCTGGTACCTAAGGTTCAAGGCAAAGTCCCCTTTACTCTTTCTTCTACTTTTTTCAAGCAGAAGGAGTCTATCACCACAGCCACCACGGCTTGAAATGTGCTGTTTCACACTTGAAGTCAGCATGTCTCAAAATCTCGCTCAAGGACCGTGACTTACTACCTGGGTATCACTGCTAATTTATTCAGGGGCCAAGTGCTCCTTAGTCAGCAGGGAATAAATCCTGCTATGACTGGATGCTTCCTTTCAAGGCAGCAGGTTCCCTTCTGGCTCAGGGTGTATACAGAAACATTTTCCAGGAGGTAGGGTCTATTGTAATGGCCTCATGACTCTCCCTGCTGCCCTATCCTACTGTGACTGAGCTGGCATCCAAGTTGCAAGACAAAATCCTCTTTACTCTTCCCTCTCCTTTCATCAAATAGAAGAAATGTGTCACTTTTCTGGCTACAAACTGCACTGCCTGGGGTTTGGGGAGGTGTGGCAAGAGCACTCCCTTGGCTGCCATGGCTGGTGTCTCACTAGGTCACATGCCCAACAAGTCCACTGGGTCTGAGCCCAGCACAGTGTTAGGATTTGCCTAGGAGTTACGGTCCTTGTGGCCTAGACTGCCTTTCAAGTTTATTTAGGACCCCAGAGCACTTTAGCCTGTGGTGGCTAAGCTTGACGAAACTCAAGTTCCATGGGCAATTCCTCTCTGGCTAGCACTTGACTAAACCCTTCCTCCATAGATATCATCTGAGTTCAGCCCAGTTTTGCTTTCTGTTGTGATGGGGCAGTACTAAGATCCAAGGAAAAGTCCCACAGTCACTGCAGTCTCTCTCCCCACAACACACATATTCTCTCTATGCCAGGGCATGGGAGAGGAGTTGCATTGGTGATCCGAGGCTGTCTTTCCTACCCTCTTCAGTGCCTCTTTCAGTGACAGAAAGTTAAAGCCAGGTACTGTGATTACTCACCTAATTTTTCGTTCTTATGAAGGTGATTTTTTGTGTAGATAGTTGTTCAATTTGGTGTTCCTGTCAGGGGTGATGATAAGTAGAAGTTTATATTTGGTCAGGCCATATTACTCCACCTCCTTTCTCCAGAGCATAAATTTTTAGTTTTAATAAAATCCAGTTATTTCTTTCCTAGATTGTGCCTTTGTTGTTATATATAAAAAGTTATTGCCAAATTCTAGGTTATCTATTTTTTCTCCTTTGTTATCTTCTAAGGGTTTTATAGTTTTGCATTTTACATTTAAGTCTATGATCCATTTTGAGTTAATTTTTGTATAGGATGTAAGATTTGTGTCTAAATTCATTTTTTTCTTGCATGTGGAAGTCCAGCTGCCCCAGTACCATTTATTGAAAAAGACTATCTTTTCTCTTTAAATGTCTTCATTCCTTTGTCAAATTTCCATTGACTGTATTCACGTGGATCTATTTCTGGGCTTTCTACCCTGTTTTGTCTATTCTCTTGCCAATACCATGCTGTCTTGTTTACTGTAACTTTACAGTAATTCTTGAAATTAGTTAATGTCAGGCCTCCAACATTGTTCTTTACCATTAACATTGTGTTGGCTATTCTGAGTCTTTTGCCTCTCCATATAAACTTCAGAATTAGTTTATGTTTATCCACAAAATAACTTGCTAGAATTTTGATTAGGATTACATTGATTCTATAGATCAAGTCAGGAAAAACTGACATATTAACAATATTGAGTCTTTCCATCCGTAGACATAGAATATCTCTTTATTTACTTAGTTTCTTAATTTCATTTGTAGAGTTTTCTAATCCTAATATATGGGTAGAGTTGAGAATTAATATTTAAAAGATTCCATTGTATTTATTCTATGAATTTCAGGAGCAACCATTTTTACATATATATTTAAAGCTCCTTTTTAAAATTAAGAAAATTGGTATCCTCTTTTGTTTTTAATAACAGCAGTTAATAGTACTACTAGTCATCCCTGTGAATTTTGCTCCCTGAACAGTGCAGACTGGTGGCCCAAAGCCCTTTTGCCAAGAGGCCTCTGAACATGTGCATTATTGGATTGCAATTCTCCCTGCCTAAGCCAGTTAGAACTCATTCTCCATAATGCAGAGAAACATGATTGTGTTTTGAAGGGGTCTTCAGGAAGATGATTATTGATGGTATTCAATGAACTTTCTGAAATTTAATGCAACATTTTGTAACCCGGGTGTTTTGGGAAAGGAAGGGAGCCCATGTGCAGTCATGGACCTCAGGCTACCAATGCACCTAAAAGCTTCAGGATCCCCTACAGGTATGGAAAATGCCCTAGCCATGTGTCACCGGGATCAAATGGTTAAAGAAGAGGCCCCTACACTTCACATATAACCCACAAAACAGGTAGACTGTTTTCTTCTGTTTTGTGTTCCTGAAGAAACTGCAGTGCAGGTATTGCGAAGAAGAACCATTGCCCAAATAATATAAAAACACAAGATCTCCCTTGTATTTAGAGGAGAAAGTGATGAGGCTTGATATCTCTCAAAACCAAACTGATAAGAAATAGGAGGGTGGTTCTTGACACTCCAGAAGAAATTTGAGAGTGCCTCCTATCTCTTCCCACTATGTTTCTAAGAATGACTTTGTGACAGAGGAAGGTGAATGCGAAACGCTTCAATGTATTCAAGTGTCTTTTCTGGAAGTAAGAGTCAATACAGTTTCCTCTTATTGCACTTTTTGTTCCTTTAGAATTTAAAGAACATTCTTTGCTTTCTGTATTTTGAATCTTTGTCATATGGTTGTTACTGTTCGACTTCATCATAATGTGCCTTTCATTGCTTATGCTTTATCTCACTTGGTAGATAAGCACCATGTGGCCCAGGACACTGCCTTATTACAGTTGCTCCATTTTTTCACTTCTTAGAACAGTGCCTGGCACATATTAGGTGCTCATTAAATGTTTGCCAAATGATCAGGGAATCTGAGTTCAGTGTCATCTGCCACTTCACTTTTTTAGTCAGCTCTGATGAAATTTTTGCAATATTCATTCACTGTCTGCATTTATAAGTCTTTCCAGCTAAGACTGTTTTAAATAAAAAAAATTCAAAATATTGAACATATAAATACAGCCACGTAATGATGGAGATACAGTCTGAGATGTGCATCATTAGGTGATTTTATCATTGTGCAAACATAAGAGTGAACTTATACAAACCTAGATGGTATAGCCTACTACACACCCAGGCTATATGGTATAGCCTATTTCTTTTAGGCTATAAACCTGTACAGCATGTGACTATACTGAGTACTGTAGACAACTGTAACACAGTGGTAAGTATTTGTGTATCTAACATCGCTAAACACAGAAAAAGCACAGTAAAAATATAGTATAAAATACAGTATAAAAAATACAGTATAAAAATGATACACCTGTACAGGGCACTTACCGTGAATGGAACTTGCAGGACTAGAAGTTGCTCTGGGTATCGGTGAGTTAATGTGAAGTCTGAAGACATTACTGTACACTGCTGTAGACTTTATAAACATTGCACACTTAGGCTACACTAAATTTATAAAATCAATTTTCTTTCTTCAATAATAAATTAACTTTAGCTTAATGTAACTTTTCTACTTTACAAAGTTTTAATTTTTTTAACCTTTTAACTCTTTTGTAATAACACTTAGCTTAAAATATGAGCCTATTGTTACAGTTGTACAAAATATTATCTTTCTTTATATCCTTATTCTATAAGTTTTTTCTATTTTTAAAATTTTTATTTTTTTGACTTTTAAAACTCTTTTGTTAAAAACTAAGTCACAAACACACACATTAGCCTAGGCCTACATAGGGTCAGGAACATCAGTATCAATGTTTTTTTACCTCCACAACTTGTCTCACTGGAAGGTCTTCAGGGGCAGAAACATGCGTGGAGCAGTCATCTCCTATGATAACAATGACTTCTTCTAGAATATCACCTGAGGGACCTACCTGAGACTATTTTACAGTTAACATTTTTTATAAGAAGAATGAGAAGTATACTCTAAAATAATGATTAAAAAGCTAGCATAGTAAATATATAAGCCAGTGACATAGACATTTATTATCAAGTATTATGTACTATATGTTATTGTATGTGCTATACTTTTACACGACTTGCAACACAGTGTGATTGTTTACACCAGCATCACCACAAACACATGAGCAATGCATTGTGCTATGATGTCACTGGGCAACGGGATTTTTTCAGCTCCGTTGTTATCCTATGGGATCACCATTGCACATGCTGTCCATCATTGACCAAAATATCAATTATATGGCACACAATTCTGTGTATGGTAGCACAACTGAAATATAGCCATGATTGATTCTGTGGTCTGGCATACTTCCTAAATGATTGGTAGCTGATTCACAGAATGACAGAGAATATTTGACTTCCTTCCCTGGAATTTCTACATAAAGGCTGGCGGGAAGTGCAGGGAGGTTCAGTAGAAAAAATACAAAATCATTGAAATAGTTGCCCAGATATTCGGTAACTAGATTTGGCCCTGCTGCTGTGAAGTCTAGTAGCAATTTGTTTATCTCTCTGAGTGAATGGGTTGGAATAGTTGATTTATTAGGTCCTTTTCATATCTGATTTTCTGTGACTTTAGGCATGTTTGCTTCTAAGAACAAGTCAGGATGTAACAAATACTAGGCACTGCCATAAGATTCACATCATTTGGAAACCTCACAAGGGTAACAAATAGCAAAGGAATTGTATAAGGTCAATTACAGGCAGTGTATGAGAGACTTTCATGATTTAGTCATCAAAATATCCAACTCTTTCGATCGACTGTTCCTACTTCCCTATGATTCCTTGACTATATCCAGTCCTTGCTGGGACACAGTACATATTACTCCATTTGTCTCAGATGGGCTCCTATTCATTCTTCATGGGAAAGTCGGGCTAGTTGCCCTTTTTGCTCTTTTATACCTGCCATGCCATCCTGGGTTTACCTATATTCTAAAATGACCCACAGCCTTATCCACTCTGTATTGTTTCTGTCCCCCAACTAAAAAGACTCAGATTGCCTAAGGATAAGTACAGTAAGGACTCGGCCCACAGTAAGTGTTCCTTCAATGTTGGCTAAATGAATAAGGAAATGAGTGAAATATTTGGTGTGATTACAATGAAATAAGTCGTCGTATTTTTCCTCTTATATTGAAATTGGAGTAAGATTAACTTCAAAATAATACTTTTACAGCTAAAATTCTTACTATTTTTTAAAAACTTACTCCCCAAGAGCATCAAAACTTGACATTGAAGTTCAAATGGCAGCTGAACCATATGATGCAATTTTATGCTTTAATGAAAAACACAAAATTACAGTGTCAGGTAGACATCTTACCACATATTAGAGTTAGAAGAAACTGCAAATATAACCTAGTCATTCAGTGGTAAGGAAACCTAGGCCCAGTAATTAATTTCCCCAAGGTTCCTTATAAGCAAGCCATAGATCTGAGCCCATAACCCAGGGTTTCTTATTTCCACCTAGCCCACCCACCCTACTGCAGTCCACAGGCTCAAGTTTCTGTGCTTAGACTCAGAATTAAATTGAAATTCCTTTTGTTTTTGCTGTCTCTTTATTTTCTTCAGCCTGGCTCCATTGTGGGAATTCAATGCCCCCAGTAGCGTCCTCTCCTTTATGTACCTCATAGTATTTCGGTGCGGTTCACTTGCTGTTCCAGGGTCCCTCCCTCACCTCTTTCCTTCTTTGTACAGTCTTCTGAATGGACCTGTGATTCAGGAAATTGACAGGGAGTGTGAAAGGGGTGGAAAAGCAGCAGATGGAGTGGAGGGAGGGCGGGAAGTGGGGAGTCTGGAAACAGCCTGGAGGCAGCCACAACCTGGTGGCCTAAGCCCACAGATGCATTGCTTGACTTTGAAGAAGTTTATACACATATTCTCATGAATATTCTCATATGACAATAATATCGTGCAGCTACAGAGCACTTGCAGTCATCTCATGAGAGCCGTAATTTAGGGTGGGAGGCAGTCTGACTTCAAGTATTAGGATTACAATTGTAATAACTCACAGTAAATAATTTACTGGAAAGCTGCCTGTGAGTTTTTGGCAGGCCATTTAACCTCTCTAAACTTCAGTTTCTGAGCTATAGAATGAAGTACACTTTATAGCCCTCTTTGGGTTGTCTGAGGATCCAGTAAGTTTTTATATGCAATGTGCTTTTCAAAGTATAATTTGCTATATGAATGAAAAGCCTGCATTTGGCAAAAGAACTGTTTAAGTTCTTATTCTCAGAACCCACAAGCTGGATGGTTCTAGTGGCTATGTAAATGTTGGGTTTCATGGATTTGTTACAAGGTGGTGATGTTTAAATACCTAAATTAACAACTTCTATATGTTAGGACATATATATTTCCTCTCCCAGTATTTTATGCACCTCATTCCTCTCCCCATCTCCCACCAGTCAAACGTGTCCCCTAGTATGGGTTGCATAAGGTAGACAGGGCAGGGGTGGGAAGTGTGCAGAATGGATCTTCCCTAGAGACAGGGAGCTCACTGTATTTTACAACCTTGGATTCAGAGAGGGAGAGAGTAACACAGGTCCAGGCAGATAGAGCCTTGACAACCCAACAGATATTTCTGAGCCAAAGTTGGCATGGACAAAGCAGCAGGGGAGTGACAAGGCCTGCAGCGGGAGGTAGACAAACACAAGGGATGTTGTAAATCTTGAGGTCTGACAACCAGGTACCAGACAGAATAAAAGATATCTGGGAATCTATGTGGACAATGAACATCTAGAATTGAATCAGTCAAGGTCACAGCAGGAAAGCTGGTGCCCTCATAGTTGGATAATTTGAGGAGAAATTATTTACAAAGGGGACTGATTATAAGGTGTAGGCAAGAGTGTAGAGTTGAGGAACCTGGGGCTTGTAGCAACAGAGCTGTTGCCACTGCTAGGCCTGAAATGAGGAGAGGAGGGTGTGATTCTGGAAATTAGAAAGAAAAGAATCAGGTAGAGAAGGCTGAATCCATCTGGGAGCCACAGGGAAGCGAACGTCATGGATGTGATCTATTTAGTTCACGCCCCAGGGCAGACACTGGTATGGAGGGATCTAGTATGGACCTGGAGTAGAAAAATGGAAGATTTTGAAGAGCCTCACTCAAACATTTTGGCACTGTACAAGCCTCTACAACTTTGGCATAATCCTGGAGAAAGAGAGGGGTGTGGGAACAAACTGGTTAACATTGAGTTTCTACCACTACAGCAGCATGGGAACTCGAAATAGAAATTAAGCTGAGTCGTAGAAAAAGACATATGTTACGGTTCTTGCAAAACATAAGTTTTGGACTGAGAATTGCACCCACCTCATATAATAAGATGGATCCATTATATTATGTGGATTACAACAAGAGTCCATATGTCCAGTCTTATATATAACATTTACATGTGTGCACACACACCCTATTCTGACAAGGAATTCATGAGTTTCATCTCCACCAAATACAATATAAACGACATTTCCATCAGCATACAAAATAGAGGGAAAAGTGCTGGCAGAGAGGAAGAATGAGGTGAGTAAGAAATCAGTAGGAGTGCGTAAGTCAGAAATGCCAAGCAGGGAATGAGGAAATGGGATTTGAAGTGGCAGGGGCCACTGGTATTATGAGCTGGAGACTTCTGAATGACATTGTGACTTTGCAGTCAGCAGCAGAGCAGCTCTTCATCCTTTTCTAGGATGAGGCCAGGAGAGACAGCAGCAGGCAGCTACCTAAGGAGAAGCCAAGAGAAAGGATCTGAAGTCCCTGTGAGATACAGAGAGAAGACTGATTTTCTGATTTCCTGTTCTTACTTCTAGTACACCTGTAGCCTGGCTATGCCTTCCTTAGTCATCTCTTTTCATCTAGTTTTCATGGTGCTCAGTTCTGTGTGTGTCTATTATAATTTTTGACATGATTTTCTATAGCTTATTTAAATTTCTGAACCTCTATCCCTATTCTTCATGACTCAGAAAATAAAATTTAAAGATTCAGTCTAATTTAGTCAGTCATTTCATGTTGGAAACTGTCATAATCAGGATTGTTGGACTCCTTCGTCTTGGGTTGTGTTGCTGAAGGCCTTAAGCAACGATCACTGGTAGCATTAGTAAAGAGGGAATATTCCTCATTAGTACTCTGTTTCACACTATTCTTGCATCCTTTAAGTTATAACTCATACTATCTGATCTTAACATAGTCCTCATTGACACTGGTGATCTGTTGAGATTTAACCAACAGATTAACCTTCCATGTAACCTTCCATGGGACATTCCACACTCTCTGTTGCAGATTCCCTCATCCCAACCATGAGCTTTTTCCCTCTTTATCCTTCCAGCTTCAAATATACACTTACTCTTGAAAAGTATAAAGATTCTAAATTGCAGTATATGCTACTGGATAAATATTTAATAGCCCTTTGGAGTGATTTCTGAAGATTAATATTATACACCATGGGGAAAAAAGAGTATCTGTCTGAGTGTGTTTGTGTGTGTATTTTTCTTTCCAACTAAAGGCCATTTTCAACCAACATAATTTTTTAGTCAATGTGATCCAGGTTTAAATCCCATTTTTAGCTACTTGTTGACTGTGTGGTATTGGGAAGTTTAGTTAAAATTACTAAATGGGTTTCTATAATTGCAAAATTAGGAGAAGAATGTTTACCTCATGAAGTTTGAGGGGCTAAAGGGACTTGGAACACTATAGATGCTAGGCAACTGTTACCTATTTCTGTCTCATTCCATTTCATTAATGATGTAAGTTTGATGTGGGCAAAGTCAAAGAAAAAAATCAGACCATAAATTAAAATGTAGAATTCTTTTAAAGTTATTCTGTGTTCTTTGTACATCTTCCTTTATTGTCTTGAAAACCACTTGAACCCCATAGGTATGTGAGATAATTTGGGTGAGGGTCGCAGCAAGGATCTTTAATCAGTGATCTGCTTCCAAAAGCTGATCAGGTATAATGGATCATATCTTTGATAAATTTTGATGCCTTATAAAATTAAGCTTTATTATGTGCTAAAGCTTTCTCCATCATAAAGGAGATGTGGAACAATGAGGAAGAGAAAGATTATTCAGTAAATCTTATTTGGGCAATTGTTTAGCTACTTGGGGAAAAATTCAATTTGTATTTTTATTTAACAGCATAAACCAAAAAATATTTTATTAGGATTAAAAAGGTAAATGTAGAATATCAAACCTAATTAGACCCAGTGGAAATAAGAAGTGATTATTTTCTAATTCCTGGATCAGGGTGGAAGAATTCATAAAAGAAAATAATAATAGATTCAACTATAGAAAAATATGAAAATTCTCAATATCTTGGGTATTATGAACAGAATTTAAAGGTAGAAAAACTAAAAGTTAATTAACTACATATATGCCAAATTATTATCTTAACATTTAAAGCAGTTACATATATTGATATGACTCCATAATGTTAATGGGAAAAAGACATGAACAGATAATTTATTATAAAAGCATACAATGTTATTTAGAGCTTGAAAAGATAAAAGGCAAAATGACATAAGATATTCACCTATTGAATTAGAAAATATGAGAATAGCCCAATGTTGCTAAGGCTCAGGCTTCACGCACAGCTCATGTAATATTGGTGAGAGTTTAAAGTAGATGGCATTTTGAAAGGCAATTTTGCAATACGTAGGAAAACTCTTAAAAATGCTTATATTGATAAACTTAGAAATCCAATCTCAGGTCATCTATGATAGCAAAATATTATAAAATTTATAAAAGCTTCATTATAACAATAGCCTTAATTCATTGTTTGTCTAGCACATGGCACATTTTACTTACCTTACTTTCACTTCTCAACAAAACTTCTAAACGGCTGAGTGAGGATTTGAATCTGTCTGTTTCAGATTCTGCGTGGGCTCTTTATTACAACTTTATTTTACCCAAGATATCTTTCATAATGTAATAGTGAAAATTGGCCAGGTGCGGTGGTTCACACCTGTAATCCCAGCACATTGGGAGGTCAAGGCAGGTGGATCACCTGAGATCAGGAGTTCAAGACCAGCCTGGAAAACATGATGAAACCCCATCTGTACTAAAAATACAAAAATTAGCTGGGTGTGGTCGTGCATGCCTGTAATCTCAGCTACTCAGGAGGCTGAGGCAGGAGAATCGCTTAAACCCAGAAGGTGGAAGTTGCAGTTCACCGAGATGGCGCCATTGCACTCCAACCTGGGTGACAAGAGCGAAACCCTGTCTCAAAAAAAAGAAAAAAAAAAAAGTGGAAATTTAGAAATACTTTTAAAGTCTGTTAATAACGTAATAGTGAAATAAACTATAGTTGATGCTTTTCATATAATACCATGCAGCCAGAAATGGTATGGAAAATGCTTACTCTTAAATCATTTTAAATAAAAATAGTGAAAACAAATAAGAATATTTCTATAATTTTAACCATTTAAAGGAGGTGAATACAAAGAATGAGAAGAAATATAGATTAATAGTAGCTGCCTCTGATTTGTGGGACTATGATAATCATCCTTTTTGGTCTCTATACTTTTTGGGGCTTTTTACATTTTTCTAACAAGAATGAATTGACTTACGTTCAGATAAAAGTGAATTTGAACTTAAAAATTTGTGGAGCTTTTTATCTTCTCAGAGCATAGTGGAAATATATTATCTTTATTTAGTTAAGTCTTAGTAACATAGTCTGCTCACCAAAAGAAAAATGCTCTGAAGATTGACAGATGAGGCAATTGTTCTGAGACTAGGTTATTATTAAAATGTGTAATTAGACAAATCCATAGGGGCCATTTGAACAAACAAGAATATTTCTATCAACATTATAGAACGAAAACATTTCATTTATCTCTTGAAAATATAAGTCAGAGAATAAGAACCAACTTACAAATCCAATAAAGAAAATTAAATTTCCAACACGATTGGAGGATAATTTGTGTTACTAATGACTTGCCCTGTGAATATATATGATGTCTAGGAAAC
The DNA here is from genome assembly GCF_029281585.2 of Gorilla gorilla gorilla. Taxonomy (NCBI): domain Eukaryota; kingdom Metazoa; phylum Chordata; class Mammalia; order Primates; family Hominidae; genus Gorilla; species Gorilla gorilla. The sequence continues at coordinate 40,919,691 of NC_073235.2, read as the reverse complement.
AAAATATCTCAAAAATTGTTCAAAAACGTATTTCTTAGGTGGGAAAATAAGGAAATATTTTAGGTGCTATCAATAAACTCACTCAACCTGATTTTTTTTTTTAAATACAACTCTGCAGAAGAAAGTGTCATCTTTTTGAGCCCCATCTAGCCTTAGAAAAATATGCTTTATTATAACACATATAGGACAAAAGCAGTGATTTTTATATTTATTCTTATTTTCATGGTACAATCCTCTTACTTCCGTAATTAACATTGTAATGATTTGATTATGATCAGTTTGTGGGATTATTAACCACTCTTGGTTTCTTCTCACCTCATTAACTAGCAAACTAGGCACTGACTGCTTAATAACCAGTTTCTCATGGACTGTTGCTCAGTATTACCAAATCTTTTTAGTTTTATGAAGCCATTTTCATTAGAGAGTGAATAGTTTCTCTATTTTTTCTTTTCTAGCACATGTCAAAGTCACATTAAATATGCTTTTATTACCTAACTATGAATTATTTTTTTCTTAGAGGCAGCAGCATCTATTAAATGTTTCAATTAGTGTTGGGTTAAAAATTGATTTTTAGGTTAATTTCCTAAATATGTAGAACTAGTTTAGTTAAAATGACACTGCTCAATTCACCTGGTATCTTACTGACAAGAGTATGAGAAAAAACGAGTTTAAAATAATAAACAATAATGGTAGCTTGACTCTTATTGTTGAGGGACTGTAACAATGAACTTGATTCACAAGTTGGTAAAGTTGTGATTAGGGAAACAGACCAAATTTAGCCCATTTGACATATACTTGTTCTTAGGTGCTTGATAAATATTTCTGATTTGAGTGAACTGGAGTCTACCAGCATTGCCTTTTTCTCCTTTAAAAAAATATGAATGTAATTGATGCTTATTTCCTGTGAATCCCCAAATTGTTTCTTTTTCTCACTTTTCTAGTGGATCAGTTTTTCCTTTTCATTTGTGGAATGTTTCCATATAATGCAGCTATTATTTTTTAAAATTTTTATTTAAGATGATTTATCTGTTGCTTTATGTAATTTTTAATTGACAAATAAATATTGTATATATTTAATATGTACAACATATTGTTTTGAAATATATACATACACACATTGTAGAATGGTTAAATTAAGCTAATTAATGCATGCATTACTTCACATAATTATATTTTGTGGTGAGAACACTTAAAAATCTACTCTTTGCCATAAAATACATTCTTATTAACTATAGAGGCCAGTTTGTATAATGTATCTCCTGAACTAATTCCTCATATCTAATAAAATTTTGATCCTCTGGCTAACATCTCCCCATCTCCCTACCTCCCCACCTTCACCCCCTGGTAACCACTATTTTACTCTTTATTCTATGAGCTTGACTTTCTAAGATGCCACATATAAGTGAGATCACGCAGTATTTGTCTTTCTTTTCCTGGGTTATTTCACTTAGCATAATTTCCTCCAGGTTTATCCACCTGGCTGCAAATGACATGATCTCATTCCTTCTTATGGCTGAATGGTATTCCATTGTGTGTGTGTGTGTGTGTGTGTGTGTGTATGTATATAGTATATATATAGTGTATATACATATAGTATATACAGTGTATATATAGTATATAGTATATATAGTATATACAGTGTATATATAGTATATAGTATATATAGTATATACAGTGTATATATAGTATATAGTATATATAGTATATACAGTGTATATATAGTATATAGTATATATAGTATATACAGTGTATATATAGTATATAGTATATATAGTATATACAGTGTATATATAGTATATAGTATATATAGTATATACAGTGTATATATAGTATATAGTATATATAGTATATATAGTGTATATATAGTATATAGTATATATAGTATATATAGTGTATATATAGTATATATACTGTATATATAGTGTATATATAGTATATAGTATATATAGTGTATATATAGTATATAGTGTATATATAGTATATAGTATACATAGTGTATATATAGTATATATAGTGTATATATAGTATATAGTATATATAGTGTATATATAGTATATAGTGTATATAGTGTATATATAGTATATAGTATATATAATGTATATATAGTATATAGTACATATAGTGTATATATAGTATATGTAGTGTATATATATAGTATATAGTATATATAGTGTATATATAGTGTATAGTATATATAGCATATATAATATAGTATATATATATGTTTACTATATATATACTATATATACACTATTGTAGCATTAGTCACAATAGCCAAGAAATGGAACCAAGCTCTGCACTAGGAAAAAAAAATCTACCTAAGTGTCCATCAGCGGATAAATGGGTAAAGGAAAAGGAAATGTGTGTGTGTGTATATATATATACGCACACATATATGTGTATATATATAAAAGAGAAAAATGCATATATACATATATGTACATATATACATTATATACATATATACACATATATACACACACATTTACTATATATAATGTACTATATATACACTATTATATATATAATTTATGTATAATTATATATTATGCTATATATTTATAGTATACTTAGCATACTATAGTATACTATAGTATAGTATACTTAGCATACTATAGTATACTATAGTATAGTATACTTAGCATACTATAGTATACTATAGTATAGTATACTTAGCATACTATAGTATACTTAGCATACTATAGTATAGTATAGTATACTTAGTATACTATAGTATAGTATAGTATATTTATACTCTATATTTATATATAATTATATATTATACTATATATAATATATAATATATATTATATATAATAATAGTATATATATAGTGTGTATATATAGTAAATGTATATACATATATATAATATACACACACATTTCCTTTGCCTTTACTCATTTATCCACTGATGGACACTTAGGTTGATTTTTTATTTCCTAGCGCAGAGCTTGGTTCCATTTCTTGGCTATTGTGACTAATGCTACAATGAACATGGGAAGACAGATATCTCTTCAACATACTGATTTCAATTCCTTTGTGTATATGCCTGGAAATGAGATTGCTAGATCATATGGTAGTTCTCTCTTTAGTCTTTTGAAAAGCTTCCATACTGTTTTCCATAATGGCTGTTCTAATTTACATTCCTACCCACAGTGTATAAGTGTTCCCTTTTATTCACATCCTCACCAACACTTGTTATTTTTCACCTTTTGGTAGTAGCCATTCTAACAGGTATGAGGTCATATTTCATTGTGACTTTAATTTGCATTTCTCTGATGACTAGTGATATTGAGCATTATTTCATATACCTGTTGGCCGTTTGTACATTTTCTTTCTGTGAATAGAAATGTCTATTCATAGCCTTTGCCCATTTTTAAATCAGGTTATTTTCTTGCTACTAAGTTGTGTGAGTTCCTTATGTATTTTGGATATTAACCCTTCATCAGATGTATGGTTTGCAAATGTTTTCTCCCACTCCACAGGTTGACCCTTCACTCTACTGACTGTCTCCTTGGCTGTGCAGAAGCTTTTTAGTTTGATGTAATCTCATGTGTCTATTTTTGCTTTTGTGGCATGTGCTTTCAGGTTCATACCAAAAAGTAATTGCCCAGACTGATGTTATGGAACCTGCCCCTATGTTTTCTTTGAATACTTTTACAGTTTCAGGTATTACATTTAAGTCTTCAATTCATTTTAAGTTTATTTTTGTATATGTTCCAAGATAAGGGTCTAATTTTATTCTTCTGCATGTAAATATCCAGTTTTTCTAACACTATTAAGAGACTGTCCTCTCCCTATGTGTGTTATTGGCACCTTTGTCAAATATAATTAACTATAAGTGTGTGGATTTATTTTTGGGATCTCTATTCTGTTAGTATTTGTATGATACTATTTTGATTACTAAAACTTGACAGTATATTTTGAAGTCAGGTAGTGTGAGGCTTTCAGCCTTTTTCTCTTTGCTTAAGGTTGCTTTGGCTCTTTAGGGTCGTTGGTTTCCATGTGAATTTTAGGATTTGTTTTATTTCTGTGGAATCATTGGAATTTTGATAGGGATTGCAATGAATTTGTAAATTACTATGGATAGTTTTGGAGCACATTTATAGATTTGCATATATAGAACTATGCTTGCAACCTGGGACAAATACCACTTAATCATGTGAATTATTCTTTTAATGTGTGGTTAAATTTTATTTTCTAGTATTTTGTTGAGAATTTTTGCATCTACGTTCGTTAGTGATATTGGCCTGTAATTTTATTTTCTTGTAGTGTCTGTTTCTGGCTTTGACATCAGGGTAATGCTGGCCTTGTAAAATTAGTTTGGAAGTTCTCCCTCTTCAATTTTTTTGGAAGCATTTGAGAAAGATTGGTATTTACTCTGAATATTTGGTAGAATTTGACAGTGAAGTCATTAGGTCCTGAGATTTTCTTTGATAGGAGACTTTTTATTACTGAGTCAATCTTCTTACTCATATTGTCTGTTCATATTTTCCATTCTTCATAATTCAGTCTTGGTATACTGTATAGGTTAAGGAATTTTTGCATTTCTTCTAGGTTATTCAATTTATTGGCACATAATTGCACACATTAATCTTTTATAATCCTTTAAATTTCTTTGACATTAGTTGTTCATGTACTCTTTCATTTCTATTTTTTTATTTGAGCCTTCCCTCTTTTTTCGTAATCTATCTTACAACTTATTGATTTTATCTTTTCAAAAAACCAACTTGTAAGAGTTGCTCTTTTCTATTTTTTTTTTTTTTTTTTTTAGTTTTTATTAAACTTATTTGTGTTTTGACTTTTCTTGTTCTCTTTCTTCTACTAACTTTGGGCTTTGTTCTTCCTTTTCTGTTTCCTTGAGGTATAACACTAGGTTGTTTATCTGGAAGTCTTTCTATAATCTTTCCTCTTAGAACTGCTTTTGCTACATTCAATAAATTTTGATATTGTTCATTTTTATTTATTTCAAGATATTATTTAAATTTCTTTGTTGATCCATTGGTTGTTCAGGGGCATGTTTTCTAAGTTTCAAATGTTTATGAATTTTCTGAAATTTCTCTTGTTATTTATTTCTAGATTTAGAAATTGTGATCAGATAAGACACTCAATATAATTTCAATCTGCTTATATTTTCTAAGACTTATTATGTGGCCTAATATATCGCCCTTCCTGGAGAATGTTCTGTGTGTGCTTGAGAAGAATGTGTATTCTGCTGCTTTTGGATGAAATATTCTGTATACATCTGTTTTGTCCATTTCATCCAATGTGTAGTTTATGTCTAATGTTTTCCTATTGATTTTCTGTCTAAATGGTATGTTCACTGCTGAAAGTGAGGTATTAAAGTCCTCTAATATTATTGTGTGACAATCTATCTCTCCTTCTGTATCTATTAATATTTGCTTTATATAGTTAAGTGCTCTGATGTTGGGTGCATATATATTTATAATTGTTATATCTTCTTGATAAACAAACCCCTTTATCATTATATAATAACTACCTTTGTCCCATTTTATGGTTTTTTTAAAGTCTATTTTATCTAAGTATAGCTATTCCTGCTTTCTTTCATTTTTATTTGCATGGAATATAGGAATATATTTTTCCATCTTATCACTTTCAGTTTATGTGCCTTCTTACAGGCAAAGTAAGTCTCTTGTAGGCAGCATGTAATTGAGTCTTTTTTGGTAATCTATTCAACTCCTGTATGTCTTTTGACTAGAGAACTTAATCTATTTACTTTTGAGGTAATTATTGTTAAGTCAGAAATTAACTACTCCCATTCTGTTAACTGTTTTCTCATTGTTTTGTAGATAATTTGTTCCTTTCTCTCTTATTGTCTTCCTTTGTGATTAAGTAATTTTCTCTAGTGTTGTCCTTTGATTTCTTACTTTTTATCTTTTGTATATCACTTTTGTGACCTGCATATCTACTTTGCATAGCTTTTGTGACCTGGAGCTGGAGCAGGTCTGAAACCTGGGAATACAGGGGCTAGCTTGGTACTTGGTGGGCTTGAATTCTGTATTTACAGGGTCTACCCTGGAAGCTGAGTCCGTGTGTACCAGCTTGATTACCAGGGATGTGGGGGCCAGCCTGGTGCTTGAATAAGCCTGAAATCTAGGGTTGCTATAGGGGCCAGCTCAGTGCCAGAGGAAATCCAGAGCCTGGGCCACCTGGAGTTGGCCTGGTCTTGGGGTGGGCCTGGAACCTGATTCTGTGGGATTGTCCTGGCATTGGGATGGGTTTGAAGCCTGGGTGTGCCTGCCTATCTGGGGCTGTTTGGTGCTAGGGTCAGCCTAGAGCCTGGGGCTGCTGGGGTTAACCTGCTATTAGGGAAGGCCTAGAAACTAAGTCTGCTGAGCAGGCCTGACACTTCGAGCTATAGGTTTCTGCCTGATGCTTGGGTGGGTTTGGAGGCTCAGTCTGCCAGTACCAGCCTGAATCTTGGGGCTGTAAGGAATGGCCTGGAGGCTTCATCCCTGGGTTCTGGCCTGATTATTAGGAATGTAGGGGGCAACCTCATGTCAGGGCAGGTGCCTGAACCCTGTGCCCATGGGGGTGAGCTCAGTGCTGGGGGTGGTCTGCGACCTGGGGTCACCTAGATTGGCCTGGTGCTGAGGGCAGTCTGGAGCCTGGGACTACTGAGCTTGGGCTGGTAGTGGGGCAGCCCAGAGACTGAATCTACCTGGCGTGCTTGGGCCTTGGGGCTGGTGCCAGGGTGCCAGGGTGGGCCTAGAACCTCCATCTTCAGCTACTACCCTGGGGTCTGGGGCCATGGAGGCCTACCTGGTGCTGGATTTTACTGGGGCAGGCCTGGTTTTGGGTCTGAAGCAAAATATGGAGTCAATTCTCTCTCCTTTCCCCACTTGGAGAATAGCTTTTTCCATGCTTTGCTGCCCAGGACTGGGAAAGGGATGACATAGGAATGTAAAACTGTCCTTTCTACCCTCTTCAATATGTCTCTTCTTGTTTCTGTGCTACACCCAGGCGTTGTAATCTTTTACCTGGTTTTCTTAACTCTTGTGAAAGTATCTTTGTGCATGCATAGCTGAATGAGTTGATGTTTCTGCAGGGAGATGAGCGCTGGAGAGTCCTAGCCCACTATCCTGCTGATGTCCTTGCCACTTTATGTAACTTTATCTGTGGATCTCTTATATCGGTTTTACTGTCTTCTCTCCTCTGTACAACCAATTAGATTTTGAGAAATAGAAATGAGAGACTTTTACATTTCAGTTTTTTTCTAGAGTGGTAAATTTGAGCTCAGACAAGTTACATGATTTAATTAAGCCATTAGACCAATGTTTTCTGAATTTTTGTCTATGAATCAGTTAGATATAAGGCAAGCATTTTACTCTCTCTCACACACACACACACATGGTTTAGTGGTCAAATTAGTTTAGGAAAAGATGAATACTATAAGTTGTTGGTGATTAACAGTATATATTATGTACTGAAGACTGAGATATTTGTGCATAAAGGAATCTATAAACTTAATTCATTAAGTTTAATTTAATGCATAGTTTCTTTTGTTTTGCTCATATCTTTCCTTTTATTTATTTGAGGGTTTTTTGTTTGTTTGTTTGTTTTCATTTTGCTTCTTAAGCATTTCCTACATATATTTTCAATCTTTATCGTTTTTCAATAAATGCCTTTTAGGTTATAAATTTTCCTCTGAAATCCTTTTGAGTTACAGCGCACAGGTTCTCGAATGATGTAATTCATTACCATATAGTACTAAATATTTTTATTTTGCATAGGATTTCATGTTTAATCTGTAAATTGCTGACAATATTTTAAGAAGTATTTTATTACTCCGTGTTCCTAGAGAGACACAGCTAGCTTATCTCTTTGACATAACCTGGCATGGCACATAGTAGGTACTTCATGAAATCATCATTCTCTGCAAACTAACACAGGAACAGAAAACCGAACACCACATGTTCTCACTCATAAGTGGGAGTTGAACAATGCGAACACATGGACACAGGGAGGGGAAAATCACACATCAGGGCCTGTTGAGGGGTGGGGGTTAAGGGGAGGGAGAGCATTAGGACAAATACCTAATGCATGCAGGGCTTAAAACCTAGATGACAGGTTGCTAGGTACAGCAAACCACCATGGCACATACATACCTACATAACAAACCTGCACATTCTGTACATGTATCCCAGAACGTAAAGTAAAACAATAATTAAAAAAAAGCTTGTTGAAGTGAACCAAAGTTTTTTTAAGATCACTCAGACTATGACAGAAATGAGGCTAGATCTATATCTCTTGATAATTTTAGTTAGGTTTATTGAGAGAAAATTTAAATATAATAAAATTAGGCCAGGCATGGTGGCTCATGCCTGATTCCAGCACTTTGGGAGGCCAAAGCAGGAGGAGTGCTGGGGCCTAGGAATTTGAGACCAGCCGGGGCAACATAGTGAGAACTCATCTCTACAAAAAAAAAAAAAAAAAAAAAAATTAAAAACTTAGCCAGGCATGGTGGTGTGTGCTTGTAGTCCTAGATACTTAGGTGGCTGAGGTGGGAAGATAGCTTAAGCCTAGGAGGTCAAGCTGCAGTGAACCATGATCATGGCACTGAACTCCAGCCTGGACAACAGAGTGAGACCTTGTCTCAAAATAAATAAATAAAATAAAATTCACCTTGTTTATGGACTTGAAAAGTGTATATAGGCATGTAACCACTGCTAGAATTAAGATATAAAACATTCACATCCCCTCCAAAAGTTATTTTGTGCCTCTTTGTAGTCAATTTCCTTCTCTTCCACCTCCAGGCAACCATTGAAGTCTTTGTCATTATAGTTTTGCCTTTCTAGAATATTTTAAGAAGAGAAGCATATATCATATCATCTTTCGTATCTGCCTTCTTTCACTTAACATAAAGCACTTGAGATTCCTCCACATTAATGCGTGAAACAATAGTTCATTTCTTTTTACTGGTGAATAGTATTCAACCAAATGGCCAAAATACAGTTTGTCATCCATTCACCAGTTTATGGAAGTTTAGGTTGTTGCCATTTAGGTTCTTTTTAGCAATTATAAATAATGCTGCTATAAACATTTGTGTACATGTTTTGTGGGCACTTAGCCCTTTATCTTGGGTAAATACATAGGAATGAAATTGCTGTCTTGTATGATAATCGTATGTTGGTGGTGTGGTTGTGGGGTGGTAGCGGAAGGGGAAGGAGGGCATTCTCTGATGTCCTGGTATAGGAGAGAGTTTCTTGGCCTTCCCCAGTGGTGACAGCTCACTTCTAATGGCATGAATATAAGATCCTGAGGCTGGGCCCAAGACTGTTTCCTGGCCCTCCTCCAGGGATAGATAATTTTTCTTTTTTATTCCGTCATCAACAATAGGTTTTTAACCTGTGCCTGGGAGTGACAAGGTTTTCTGCCTCTGTTACAGAGGCTCAAGGCTTTTGTTCTTTCTGAGAGGATGATCTGGGCAGGGTGGCTGGGGTTCATGCTTTCCCCATAGTGGCTGCTCTTCCCCTTCTCCTGGCCTGTATCATCTAAGAGGGACTCTCCCCAGTTACCCACTGTGCCCCCATCTTTTTTATGAGTACCTCATGGAGGTGCCTGGAGATGAGCCTGGGGGTGAGCAGCAGCTCCTCCCATGTCTGGGGCTGCCAGGGATTCTACACTGTCACAGCAGCCCACACTCAACCTCCACCAATCCTTTAAGGTTCAGCTGGTTCCTTCTCAGCCAACTGTATGGCAACCAGTGCCTTTTTCTCCCATGCTTTGCCCTCTCTGAGCCAATCCACTGGTGCTTGATTTAATTCAATTTCCTTCAAATATAAAATAAAATTAAAAGCAATTCAACATGGCATTTTTTTTTTTGTAATGACAATTCCTGTGGATTCTATTTTGGGGAAACAATGGAAGGAGACGATGGTGGAGGATCAAAGTCTGAATCCCATAAGACGTGGTTCTCAAATGAGCCTCCCCTAGAACACTGGGGTTTTGCTAAAAAATTTAACCACGTTGGTATCTTCTCAAAAGCTCAGAAAATATTAAGTTTATGAGTGGAATTTTCTGAATTTGAAGTTTTTGCCTCATAATTTGCTGTTATTTTAATAGTTTGGTAACTGCTGCTGATTGTTTACTCAGTGGTGTATGCAGCTAGATAAACAATGAGCACAAAAATGGCAATCTGGACAGCTAATGAAGCCCTTTCACCACCTCATAAGGTAATTGGGTTCATTGTAGATAGTTTTAACTTTGTAAAGTATCCTTTTCTGAACAGTTCTGTGTATTCTGAGAATGTGGAGATCTGTATCATTTTAGAGATGTTAAAGAAATTTAGCATTTCCTACAGAAACTCAGGAGTTTGTGGATAAATCCTACAAAGCAAAGTGGATGATGTGGCCCAAAATTAAGATCAGTAAGAGGTCTTTGATTTCAGTCTCATGTTGTTTCTGTTACCATGTAAATTTTTACTGTCGTGGCTCATGATATTTCAAGTCATTTGAAAAGCCAAGATTTCAGCAAAGTCTGTTTGAAGACCTAAAGAGAAAACATGTTGAGCCTAAATACAAAGCTTGTACCCAATGGTGAGGGGAGGGTTCAAAAGATTTTAATTCATGCCAATTTTTATCGTGTAAAAGGAGATGGGGAGACTTCCAGGACTGATTTGAAAAGAGCTGAAACATAATCTGAAGAATTTTTAGCTTTTGTTAAATTTAATAAGTGAATAATAATTTTGCAAGGCATAAGGTGTCCATGTTTATTAGAGCTGAAGACATTCTGGGACCTAAGATCCTCCTTCAAATCTAGAGTCTGTGTATATATTACTTTTATATTTAAACATATGCAATACAAATATACCTTGGTTGGTACCCATATATATATATTTTTTTTTGTAATATTCACCACTAAAAATTTTGTTTCTAGTCGATAAAATAGACTTCGGTATGTCAATATTTCATGGTACTCCACATTGTGTGCGATTTCCATGCAACTTATCACCTGTGTTTGAGTTGGCTTCTGTGAGTTTTCACATGATTACCTTGGATGTTGGGGTGTCATCCTGAATTTTGGACTGGAAAGTGACTGTGGCTTAATTTCCTTATCTATAAAATGGGAATGATAATCATGCCTCCTTTATAGGGCTGTTACGAGAATTAAAGAAGGCATTGCTTATAAACTCCTTGTTACAGTGTCTAGCCATAGTAAGCATTCATTAGAGTTTAGCTATCATTAATATCTGAAGTGGTCATGGGATTATTTTGCTGGTCCTATAGAAGAGCTATACATCCTTGGTGACATTCCTCTCTTTCAAATGGAGGGAACAATGGTGAAATATTATTGGCCTATTAACTGTAAGCATTTATTTGTGTGGATCAATTGGCATAATACTCATTAATCTATGTCACAACTGTAAAATACCCTACACACATAATATGTTGGAGTTGCAAAGTTAACAACTACTCACACCTAGAAAAAATTATCATTGTTATTTTATACACCTATTATTTTAATACCAGCTGTCAAGTTTTATTTTATGCTTTGCTGTTTTATTCTTCTTGGTTTATTTATTTTTTATTTATTGAAATGTATAGGGTACAAGTACAATTTTGTTACATACATAAATTGTATAATAATCAAATCAGGGCTTTTAGAATATAGATTTATTTTCAATAAAAAGTTTTTCTAACCTTGAATTTAAGATACCACTTTCTATAATTTCTTTCATGTCTGACAAGCATAGGTGTTAGTGTGGTATTTTAGTGTAGTTCAGGTTATATAGTCAATTCAGTAAAGCATCTCAGAGTTCTAAAATCATCCTTTGGGTGGCAAGCCTTGGCCAGAATGTCAGTCTAACTCTGCAATGGTTTTCCAGTTATCTTTTTTCTCTTCAGAGCCAGCAGAGGGAGCACCAGTCTCTCCCTATCTAAACAATCATAATAGCTTTTAAACATATGGTGGGCCTTTCATAATTAAATTTTTAAAAAGAGATGGAGTTTAAATGAAGATATAAAACTCAAAGTATGAATGTGCATTAATTACCTTAATAATGCTGCCAAGTTTAAACTGATTCAAAATGAAAATGTTCAAGACTACAGGTCATATGGAGTGAAACTGGGAGTTATCAGGTAACTTTAACACAACCTAATTTAGAAAATACTGTCAGAAGTAGAAGAGAGTAGAAGGCTAAGAATGCCTGAAACTATTTAATAAATATTTATTGAGTACTTGCTATGTTTCAGATCATGAGCTAAATTATGGCATTATAAAGATGAACCAGAGTTAGTCTGGGGAGGTAGGCAGGAAAAGGTTAGGAAAAGCCACTTGAAGAAAATAACGCCTAGTTTCTAAATAAGAGTTCTAAATAAAATGTTTGTTGAATGAATGAATGCTAATAATATGTGTATTAATAATACAAAATTATCATCTTATATGACGCTTGAAAGTTATGGTGCTTCTACATACATTACTCATTGAATTACACCTAAGACAGGTTTAAGGTCTCAGAGATGGTAAATTGCATAGGTAGGTCACTAATTACAAATCAGTGAGCTTTATAGTCACTGTATCTGGTGTGTACAATTTGTCTTTTTAAAATAAAAAATATCTGCTTGCAAATAGAGTCTTAGAAAATGAACATATTTCTTTAGTAATACACAATAATCTCTTTTAAACGTTATTTTTTTTCAGTTAGTGGAAAATAATTTAAAACTATTAAGTACCCATGTTTGAAAAATTAAGAAGGTTTGCCAGTGGAAATAGATCTAAATATAAAGCAAGAGTCTAGGCAAGAGTTTCCTTGACATCATTAGACAAGTCTTAGTTGAAGGAAGTACAGGGTTATACTATTCAGAAGATTTCATATATTAAGAAGAAATGATCCAAGAAATTTTACTAGTGGGTCTGATAGAATGTCTAGGATAATATGTCATGTATATCTGTGCTCAAAATTTCTTTGAATTTGTTAGATTAGGCAACTCACCTAATATTCAGAACTAAATTTTGGATCATAAAAAAAGTTATCCAAATTAACTTTGAATTCATTCAACTTTGTAGATAAACTTTAGGATATTAAAATAGTAAAGTAAATGGATATTATGATGCCTTTTAGAGCCATAAATAGGCGCCTAGATCTTTCAACAACCATATTACTCTTACCAGGGATGGACAAGAACTCAAAATGTATCAAACACAAATGAAGCATTTGAGGTTATTAAAATTTGATTTGGGAATAGAACAAAATACATCTGTTCTGGTTTTAGGTTAGATATGGTGATTTCAATTTTACTCAAGATAAGACATAGCCTTTGACCCTATCACTTCTGCGTTCTACTTCCAACAATTAAATATTTTAAGAATTGGCATGGATTGTACAATCACATAAGATAATTTACAATAATCCTTTTAATGGGCCATTATAGAAGACAGGTAGATCAGTAAATTATCTGGATTCTGAACTATATCTTTGAACTTCACTGGACTAACAGCTTCAGGGATGGTCAAGATAATCACATTTGTATCTCCTGATCTGTCATACAACAAGTTCTCAAAGAATGTTGAATGAATAATTAAATGAATAATAAATGAACATTGAGTGGGAACACTGGATTTAAAAAGTTACTTTTTTTTGGTGAAGTCAATCCTCCATGCTCTCTTGAGAATTTACATCCAAAAGTAGATCCTTAGTTTTCCAGGAATACATGTTCAAGATATAAAACTTTCATTATTTGAAAAAAAATCTCACTTACCAGAGAGATTTTTGTCTCCTACCTAAAAAGAAATGGCATTGCCACGTATATGTACATTATCAGAAACATTATCATAGCCAATGACCTTCAGAGTTATCACAGTAAGTCTGTTGTCAAAATTTCATCTTCGTATTGTAAAGTGGTCTGAGAAGTCAGTGATGCAGATATGTACATTCTTTTGAGGTTTACCTCTTCCCAGAAATCTTTAGTGATTTTTTAACCTGGTGGCATAAACTCAGTACAAGGAAGACAGAATTCTCTGATCCGCAACATAACTGGGAAGGAGACTAAAGAAAGCAAGAAGGAGGACAGAACAGATGGGAGAGAAAAGAGATGTGTTTGTCAGTAGAATGAAAATGCTGAAGAAATGCTCTTTCTGCACTCCCATCTCCAAAACCTTGACCATCTCAGATATTACCATCTCCCAGGAAATTCCTCAAGTAAAGTCTTCTGCCAGAACATCTCATGTTTCCCTTATGGCACATACTTTACCCTACGTTGAGATTTTTTAACTTTTAATTTGGAAATAATTTTCAGTTTACAAAAGAGTTGCAAAGATTGTATGAAGATTTCCCATATATATTTCATCTTGCTTCCCCTAAAGTTAACATATTACATACACATAGTAACATGGACATTAAGAAATTAACATTTGTCAATAATATTATCTAAATTATTATTTACTTCAAATTTCTTGTTTTTCTACTAATGTAATTTTTGTTGTTGTTCAAGGATTCAATCCAATATACTACATTGTAATTAGTCATTGTGTCTCCATTGTCTTGTTAATCTGTGGCAGTTCCTCAGTCTTTTCTTGTTTTTCAAGACCTTGATATTTTTGCAGAATACTGGTCAGGTGTTTGTAGAATGGTCCTCAGTTTGGATTTGTCTGGAGCTTTCTCATATTTAGACTAAGGGTGTAGATTTTGGGAGGAAAATGCCACATGGGTAATATGTCCTTTATTGCATCCTCTGAGGGGATACATGATATCAGTATTTTTAATTACTGGTGATATTAACGTTGGTCACGTGGGTGAGATGGTAACTTCCAGGTTTCTTCATGTAAGTTTATTATTTTTTCTTTTCCATAGAGTTTGTTTCTTAGAAGTGTGTTAATAAGTGAGTCACTAGGTTTATTTAAGTGATGGAAAATTAAACTCTTGGAGGAAGGAGTATTTAAGAATTTATAGTTTAATTAGATCCCATTTGTCAATTTTGGCTTTTGTTGCCATTGCTTTTGGTGTTTTAGACATGAAGTCCTTGCCCATGCCTATGTCCTGAATGGTATTGCCTAGGTTTTCTTCTAGGGTTTTTATGGTTTTAGGTCTAACACTTATACACTGTTGGTGGGACTGTAAACTACTTCAACCATTGTGGAAGTCAGTGTGGCAATTCCTCAGGGATCTAGAACTAGAAATACCATTTGACCCAGCCATCCCATTACTGGGTATATACCCAAAGGATTATAAATCATGCTGCTATAAAGACACATGCACACGTATGTTTATTGCGGCACTATTCACAATAGCAAAGACTTGGAACCAACCCAAATGTCCAACAATGATAGACTGGATTAAGAAAATGTGGCACATATACACCATGGAATACTATGCAGCCATAAAAAAGGATGAGTTCATATCCTTTGTAGGGACATGGATGAAGCTGGAAACCATCATTCTCAGCAAACTATCGCAAGGACAAAAAACTAAACACTGCATCTTCTCACTCATAGGTGGGAATTGAACAATGAGAACATATGGTCACAGGAAGGGGAACATCACACACTGGGGACTGTTGTGGGGTCGGGGGAGGGGAGAGGGATAGCATTTGGAGATATACCTAATGCTAAATTACGAGTTAATGGGTGCAGCACACCAACATGGCACATGTATACATATGTAACAAACCTGCACGTTGTGCACATGTACCCTAAAACTTAAAGTATAATAATAAAAAAATGTATTTTTGATATTTGAACTATTTTCATATATAGTGCAACTTACCCAATACAGTGAGCAAAAGCAGATAACTGGCCTCACAATTTTCAGAAAGAATAGTTCATCTTGGGTGGTACTTCATATTACAGAAGGCCAACAGGAAGAAAGGAGAAGTAAATATTAAAAATGTTTTGTTACTTGTGGGTGCCCTGGGTACTCTCTGTTAGGCAATGTTAGTTCAGTACATAGTCAGCTCAGATTTGGCCCACTCTTCTCCTATTGTCAGCTTGTGGAACCAAGTGCTGCAAATATCTGGGCATATGCAATGAGCATTAGTTTACTTTTAGTCATATAAAGAAGAAGACTGAGCCAAGGAAGAAAAAAAAGGAGGAGCAATCAGCTCCCGTATGCACTCAGGCTACAAAAATGATATGATAGGAAATACCCAAAATATAAGAATGGGAATTAAAAAGGGTACCCAGGTATGCAGGTGATATAAAATACATTCAAGAGTCTAAGGCAGACCATCTGAACAAACTGTGATGACCATATGGACAAAGGCACAGACTCTGAAGTGTGATTTCCTCCATTCCAATCCACATTCCACTTATCTAGCATTGTGACCTAGGCAAGTTACAAAATCCTCTGTGCCTCTTTTTCCTGATGCATTAAGTAGAAATAATTGTCATACCTATTTTACAAATATTTATTGAGGATTAAATGAGTTAATACAGATTCAGTGCTTAGAGCAGTGCCAGGGAAATAGTAAGTGTTTAATAAATATTAACTATTAAAAAGCATTGGTAAATACAATTACAGTTCAATAGTAAGCTTCTTTCCAGGCTAGAGTGTGGGCAGGAGGAATGAAGAGCACTTAGCTGGAATCAGCAGTGAGTTAGTGAGGATCAAGGAATGTTGTCCTAAATCCGACCTGAATTTGGAGACAAAAAGATGTGGCATAGTATATACCCTGGAGGAAAACTCATTGAACCTAACATGGAAAAAAATCCCAGATATAATTCTCACCTTTTTCCTGCTTTTTCTTTCTATTTAAAAAATTTCTATTAAAAAATTCTGCTCCACTGTAGTGACAGACAAATTCTTAACCTCTTTGTTTTCTCATCCATAAAACAGACACCATAACTCTGTGTGTGTATGAGAGCACTTTGTAAAGTTATAGAAAGTTTGCACTATTCAGTGCCCTTTCAGCTGCAAGTGAAGGAAGTTCAACTCAAATATCTAAAAAGGCAAGTGGAATTAATTGGCTGATAAAACTGGACAGGATACTGGGTATTTTATAGGATTGAAGGACAAGCTGTAGAAACGTGCTTATAAAAGGCTGGAACTAGGTATTCAAAATGACCTGGATGCTTTTTTCCTCTTTTCTAAGACTACTCCAGGGAGCATTGTTCATATGGTATTCAAGGGGAAAAAGCATGCCAAGGGTGCAAGGTAGAGGAGAAGGTTAATGGTGTCTTTGGAAATGTCACATGTTCTGAGGCTTGCTTGACTTTGCTTTTCTTTGTACCTTAGTCTCTTCTACACCAGATAGCTTTCCTCTCAAAACCTTAATATGGCCACAAAGAGCTTCAGCTTGTATCCTTCTAACACCATAACATAAAGAAAATAGAATCTTTCTTTTAGCTCGAGTCAAAATTTCCCAAGGACTCCGATTGGCCTGACTTGGGTCCTGTGCCTATTCCTGAACCACTGCAGACTGTGGGAAGGGGCCCTCTGATCTTGGGTCATGTTCTTGCTGCTCCTGTGATTGTGTATATGGTGGCTGGGGGGAGGGGATACTTGACTGAAAGCCCCTTGAATCATGGGGAGTAGAAGAGAGGTTCTGTTATTCAAAGAAAGGAAATATGAAAGACAAGCTAGCGCTATCATGGTCCGCCACAAATGAAAGCATTATTATTTCCTAATGCTTGAGATTGTTCACTAGCCTTCCACCTTGCATTACTGTGAAGAGTGTATTGTGCAGTAGCTGTACTTATATGACATTGTGATATGTAATAAGCCTAGATTTTCCTATTGGAAAAACAAACTTCTTGCTGAATTAGCATACTTCACCTCGGCTGTGCAATTATTCTTCACCATTACCCTTTTGGAGCACTCTAACACCATCACAAATGAGATATTACTTTTCCATAAGCTACCTTCATGTGGGCATGCTTTTTAAAAGTCCTGAAAAGGGGTGGTAACTATCTCCATTACTAAAAGACTAGAAATTCAAAGGGCATTCATTTGCTCAGTATGTCTCTCGAGTGTTTTCACAAATACCAAGAAGTCAGCCTGGTTTCAGGAAAGAAAACGTGCGTTTATCAGATGTACTTGCTGAGGCACATAAACAAATAGTACTGGGACTATGGAAATGATATGTGAATATGTTTCTGGAAATTTAAACAGAAGAATTACTCAGAGAGCGAAAGAAGGTGTCTGGGAAGTGATAACCCTTTGAGGGCCCACTAGAAAGATTAGAGATATATTTAAGTGAATAATAACTTATATAAAAATTGAAGGTGAACTGGTAGTCAATTCAAGTTTAAAATCACAATAAAGACCACCTTCTCTTTTCCTCAAAATTTCTTTACTCATCATTTCTAAGTTTCTATTTTGTATTTTCCTCTTTTTTCTTAATAACATATTTCTCAGAATTTGTCTATTTTAAAGACCGTTCTTTCAACTCTATACACAATCTTATTGATATAATTTTAGCCTTTTATTTTCTCTTATGTGTTGCTATTATTATCTCCACTTTATAGATAATAAAACAGAGGTGTAGAGATGTTAAATAACTTGACCAAACTTTTGAAGCTGTTTAGTGGCAGAGGCAGCATATGGACCAAGACAGGCTGACTCCAGAGCACATGCTCCAAACCATCCCATCTTGCTGTATTTTCACTAAATTCAAGGTAAATGTTTGGGATCTGGTGTGTGGTCAAATTCTTATCTCACAGGAGACTTTTTGTGTGATCAGATACATTGTATTCATCCATTTATTAAATATAACAACAAGATTATAATTTTCTTGAGCATGGTCCTGAATACATGGATAATCTGAGAGCTAGAACTATATATCTCTTCCTCTTACTAGCTGTGTGAATATGGGTAGACTTCTCAGATTTCTTCACTTGTAACAAAGGGAACATACTAACTTCTTGACGCATCTCAGAAATTATTGGGAGAAAAGAGATGGGAAGTGTGAATTGAGGAAGCATTAAGAAAATTGACACTGTGAAAATGAAACAAATTGAAACCAATACCAGCTCCTCATAATCTCTTGTCATCTCTTTTCCTGGTTTTATCCTGTCTAATTTAGATCATAAACTCTCCAGCCTGAAACCATTACCCCTTTATGCAGAGTACCAAGACTGGTGTCATTATTTAATAAAAGCACAAGAAGCAGCAGCAGCAGCAAAGGTTTGAAGTTAAATCCACAGACCTGAAGTGGAAGTTATATTGAGTTCCAACTTTATAGCAAAGTTATAGATAAGGGACTGTTAAAGGTAAGGGAATGGATCTATTTTCTTTATTTTCCTAAAACTAGTGTAAATGTAGCAATTTAGAGAGTGCAATCGAGTGTCAGATTTCTTGTACAACATTTCTGACTCAGCTTCTTAACAATTGTATAATGTTTTGAATACACCGGATTGTACAGATTCCAAGGAACACAATATTTTACATTTTCATATCTCATACAGTCAGTGGTGATTTATGGTCACTGTTGCACGTGTGATAGTGGAAATGTAGTTGACTTTGCCTGATCACACACATGCACTTGGTCATCACTGGTCAGGGTTATCTCACCTGAGTTATGAGCATTTGCATTACTGCACGTGCTGAATTAGTTTGCCATTTAAATTGGCTTCAGATAAATTCAACAATATATTTGGGTTTAAGACAAAAAGTTAACGTATATGCAAAAATAGAGGAGTGGTGTTTAGATTTGATATTTGCGAAGCAAATATTCATCATTAGAAAAATGATCATTGTGCCAGATTGTCTTGCAAAGAAAAAAACAAGTGTTTTATGACATCCAAGAAAGAAACATACCCACAAGTAGCTGAAATTGGGTTATATGTTTTTTACTGAGGCGCAGCAGAAGGATTGCTTATCACTACAAGCCATAGAACCCAAGGCAGGAGAAATTGCAACTCCCTTGAGATAGATGAGAAAAATTGCAAAGCAAGGAGAGACTGCTTTGATACAAGAACTCTTTCAACACGTGTAGAAGAAAACTTAGAAGTGACAAGAAAAGATTACATTATAGTTTATGGCATTTTCCCCCTTTTTTCATTTGTGTATTTAAAAAAATTATAATGCACTGATGACCTCCTAGAGATGATGAAATATGGAATCAACTTCTTACATTTTGTGAGGATTAAATGAAATAATATAGGCAAAGAGCTACTGCTGTGCTTGATATATAGTAAGCATGTAATGCATGCTAGTCATTATTATGATCATCATTAAATAACAAAGGTCTTTCACTTTCATATCTGCTCTCTAAGAGATTAATGGGGGTTGGAAACAGCTCAAGTGGGATATACTTTATTTGAAAATAATATGTAGTTTGTGTTCTCGGGGAGAGCAGGGGAAAGTCTAATAGGCAATATTAGGAAACATGCCAAGTGTTTCTTAAGTCAAAGGGAAGAATGAAGTTGAAGACTTTTCCCAGCATGCTCAACATAGAATGACTTTTTCTGTCTTTGACTGGAAGTTACTCTTTTGCTACCTTAAGAAATTGCTACCCAACAACACGATAGACAAAGCTTCAGCTGCATTTCCTTAGCCAAGAAAATTGGAGACATTTCTACCTTGGCCTTTTATTCAAAAAGTGTAGTGTTAATTTCAGTGTACCACTTCACAAAAAGATATTCATAGTTTTAGAATTTGTGATTTTCACAGCTTATTTGGAGCCATAAGCATATTGTAAGGACTTTATTGAAAAGTTCTCAAGTAAACAAGTGTGTGCCTGAGCTCAGTGAATTTGCACAGTGTTCAAGTACACTGAATTTAACCTCAGAATTTTAATTTTCATCTAACTCAAGCTGTTGCATTCCTGAAAACATAGAAGATTTTATAAAGTCACGAGTGATGCTGATTGGGCTGTGAATTTTTTTCAGGATTAGTTCCCTGGTTAGAAAAACAAACTTTTGAGATAGTTTTCCAAAGTGTCTCTTAGATTGTGTTCAAGCATCTCTATTAAAAAGTTAATTATTATTTTTTAAAACAAATTAATATTGAAGTATGAAAGACTCATTTGAATATATTTGACTTTTATTAGTCAAGGTAACTACAGAAAAATAAATTAAGCACATAACACCACTCCCCTTCACACACATACATTTTAAAATAACTGTTTGTGAAAGGCAAGCAAAGACTATGTGTACCTGACCTTTACCACTTTTATTATTTCAAAAGCACAAAGATAACAACACATGTTATTTGAGGTTTTATGAGTGAAAAACCTCTCTTAAGAGAAAGGAATTATAAACATTTTAGTGCCAAAATAATTCTGGGTTTATTCTTCAGCCAAATTATTTTATTTTGCTTTTGTAATATAATTTTTATTGCTACACTCCAATTTTTTTGGCCTTGAAAACTATTAAACTATGTAGAAACACCTTGGCTAGTAGATATCATAATAACTGACTCATGAGACAATTGCTCTAGTAATCAAGCTACCAGTCATGATACAGCAATGAAGTATAATGTGTGTGTGTCACAGAATGTTGATGTGGTATGTTCACTTATTAACTTTTTTTTTTTTTTTTTTTTTAGAGACAGGGTCTCACTCTGTCTCCTAGGCTGGAGTGCAGTGGTACAGTCATGGCTCACTGCAATGCGGTCCTCTTGCCTCAGACTCCCCAGTAGCTGGGACCACAAGCACTTGCTACCGCAGGCAGCTAATTTTTGTATTTTTTGTGGAGAGGGGGTCTTGCTATGTTGCCCAGGCTGGTCTCAAACTCTTGGGCTAAAGCAATCCTCTGGCCTCAGACTCCCAAATTGCTGGGATTATAGGTGTAAGCCACCTCGTCCAGCCTCACTTATTGATATTCTTAACAAGGTTATTCTTAGCAAAAAGGGGAGGGGAGCAAAATGCTGCTCAGGGACTTACTTGTTGGCTTAAATTTGTCCTCCAGTGTCCAAGTTAAGGAATGCCCTTTTGTGTATAAGCCACTCAAAAAAATTGTCACTACTTGCCTTCAGCTTGTTTTTCCTGTAGGGGAGAGGCAATTTTTTTCTTTGCCCATCACAGGTTCATGACTGAGACCCCTATAATAAAGACAAATTAATAAAAGAAAAGCATATAAATTTATTTAATAGAAGTTTTACATGACACAGGAGCCTTCAGAAATGAAGACACAAAGAAAGAGAAAAAACTGTATATTTTATGGTAAGTTTGATGAAGAAGGATAGTCATGCAGAAGTATGAACAGCAGAAGGGGGCATGATCCAATGGTAATACACTGGAGGGGACTTGGCAAGGCTCATGTGTTCAGATTCTTCTTTGTTTTTCTGTCTTCAGTGATGGTATTTTTTTCCTCCAGGTATATGGTGGGTACCTCTGGAATAAAGGTTTTATGACCTACACCAGGGGAAGAGCAGCTAAGTTTCATAGCCTGCTTCAGGGGAGAGGGGATGAGGGGAAGATGAGAGTGACCTTCCTGCTTCTACTGTTTTCTCAAATGTCAAGGTGTCATATTTTGGGGTAGCATGTCCTGAACCCAAAGGATCTGACAGACTATAGAAGAATGGGCATTACTGCTGAATCTGGTTCAGATCTTTAAATTTATAACTAGGGTTTTCCAAAATAGAAAAGAAATTTTTTTCTATTTTTTCTAAATGTTGTTGACTCAAGAAAATAGTTGCTACGAAACTCTAATCAATGATGATAAAATTTTATCCAAAATATTACCTTTCATTGTTGTTTATTTGGCAAAAAGTACTTTGACTAGTGCTAGATAAATCACGGAATAGAAAGGAACGTTAAGATAACAACAATTCAAGTGTTTTATTGTCTCTTTGTGTTTGATAGCCTACTCTATTTTTGGAAGTCCCTTTTAAGCTCTGGGAATGTAAAACAATTACCTTTCAAACCACTGAAGTGCAACCTGAATATAGTTAACACCTCATCTGGCTTCCAGAGTGTAAATTAACCTTGTGTACAGGCCATCAGGAATATTTAATGTTTTTTATTTGTGAATCATTAACATTTCAGAATTTGACTAAATGTAATAAAAAAGGATAAGCAACTGCATAAACATTTTTGAAAGCAATTAGGAAGCAGGGCATTATTTTTTATAATTTACCACAATGCGTGATGTACTTTTCACTGATCCTCAAGTCAATCAATTTACACATTAATTCCTCTTCAGAACAACACTGTAATAATGTTAGGAATTAGTACTCAACGACCTGCTGTTATTTCAAATGCATACACATTGATGGAAAATACAGGGGCCCAAAACGTACTCTATCATCAGCCCACGGCTCTTCTGCTGGGAAGGAGCTGGCAGTTAGGCACAGAACAGCACTGCACGAGGTAGGCAGAGTTTCAGAGGTTCTGCCAGATGAACGTCCCACTAAAATAATTTTCTAGTGGAATACTTGGATCAGTACATGGATTTGGTGTTGGAATAAAGACATGGCTAGCCCCTTATCTAGTAACTCAAATTTAAATATTTTTTCTTTCTCTTCCTCTCTCCTTGCTCTGTCCCTTCTTCTTTCCCTCCTTCTTCTGTCAACCGTTTATCTTTCTACTTTGGGTCTCTTTTTCAATCTCTGTCTTCTACTATCCCTTCTTCCCCTATCCTCTCTCCACGTATCCTCCCTTTGAGTTTACATTTAATCTACAACATATCAATATTCGCATAAACCCAATTCTCTGTGTGTAGCCCTGATCTCTCAACCATGAATTCACCATTCCAGTTGCCTGCTGGACACTTGCAGCTATGGTTCCTTAAATCCTTTAGACTCCACTTGTCTGTTAAATGTGTCTTTCCCCCCATTCCTGAAACCAACTCTTGGTCTTCTCTTTCCTATTTCAATGAACATTTTCACCAGTCCTTCACCAATCCTACTTCTCCCTTTCCCTCTCCTCCTACATTCAATCAGGCATGTGTCCTCTTGATTATATTTTGTCACATCCTTTAATTTTCACTTCTAATATCAAGATCCTAGTAAACTTTTATCATCACTCTTCTTAGTGTTCTGGTCATTACCAATTCTTCCTTCAGACCATTTCCAAGATATTTATGATACTAAAAGATTGGTAAGATCCCACAATAGTCATTTCTTCTGCTTATCAAAAACCTTTGATGAGGGGCAGAGATAGGCAAGACAATCAGAGAAGAAAAATAAAGTTGAGTCTGTACTAGATATCAATGTGTTTTATAAATAATACATGTTGACTTATATAATAAATCATGTATCATAATCATATATCACCATATATCATATACTAGATATCAATATGTTTTATACATGATAGATTAAAAATATATTTATAAAACATCAAAATGTTTTATAAATGATGTTTTGTAAATAATATACACTTCGAGATGTCAAATATAATCCAGACAATATGTTACTTGAAAAGGATAGATAGACATGGAATCGTTGACAAAATTGCAAACACAATGAGAAGTTGGCATGATAAAAATAACTCTTTCAACAGGTATACATATAAAGAGATTCCAGATATTTAGCCCCTTGATTTAGGAGAAAGATAGTGCTGCTGTGCAGTGGGGAAGAATGGTTTTTTCAACAAATGGTGCTAGGCCAATTGGATATCCATGTGGAACAAAATGAAATGGTGCTCCCTCTATCATGACATATGTGAAGAATCAATTCTATGTAAGGCATGAAGATAAATGTGAAAGAACAACCAAAGGGACATTCAGAAAAAATTTTAATCAAAAAGTTTGAATACATCAAGCTGCATTAAAATTAAGACACTTAAGTGAAAATTCAAGGTACAGTGAGGAAGACATCTGCAATACATTTTTCTGACAAAAGAAGAGTAGTATAGAATATATAAAGAACTCCTACAAAACAGTTAGAAAAAGCAAGTAATTGGTCTGGCATGGTGTCTCACACCTGTAATCCCAGCACTCTGGGAGGCTGAGGTGGGCGGATCACCTGAGGTCAGGAGTTCAAGACCAGCCTGGCCAACATGGTGAAACCCTGTCTCTACTAAAAATACAAAAAATTAGCCGGGTGTGGTGGTGGGTGCCTGTAATCCCAGCTACTTGGGAGGCTGAGGCAGGAGGATTGCTTGAACCTGGGAGGCAGAGGTTCCAGTGAGCCGAGATCGTGTGCCTGCACTCTAGCCTGGGCGACAAGAGTGAAACTGGCAAAAAAAAAAAAAAAAGAAAAGGAAAGTGTGTAATAAAATTGGATATCCATGTGGAAAAACATGGATAACAGACACTTTATAAAAGAGGATCTATATGTGGCCAATAAATATCTGAAAAGGTGCTAAATTTTTTTAGAGACTAGCAAGGTACACACTAAAACCTCAATGAAATACCACTACACACCCACCAGGATGGCTAACATTTTAAATCTGAACAATATTGCTGCTGGCAGGAACAAGGAACAGGTAGAATGTTTATAATCCCTGGCAGAAATGCAGAATTTATATAATTCACAGAACAACTATTTGGCTGTTATCAACTAAAACTGACTATATGACCTGGCAACTTCATTTGTAAATAAATACCCCACAGAAATGGTTAAATGTGTGCATTAAACAATATGTACCGGAATATTCATAGTGGCACTATTCATAATAGTCCCAAACTGGAAGCTACCTCAATGTTCATCAATAGTAACATAATAAGTACATTTTATTTCATGTTTTGAAATGCACACATTCTACCAACAGTCTTTGGAATCTTGGTTTCTACACACACTCACCTAGTACTCACCTTGCAACACCCTGAATTCCTATGCATCCTGAGTCTACTGAAATTCCAAGCTCACGGGGTGTCGTGAATGCTATATGCAAGTGAATGGCAAGAAACATGGACACACACATTTTGTGAGTCTCCTCTGCTCTTACATGTACTTCATTGTTCCATTGGACTTCACTTAACAAAACACAACGTCAACGATAAAATTATGAAGAATTTCAAGATGACAACAGCAAAGCAATAAAGTAAACACATGCCCTTCTGGGTGGGAACATTCCCTAAAACCAGCCCTTCCTGTTAATCCTACTTCAGAAAAAGTTTACTAAAAACTACGAGAACAAATAAACATTGCTTGATAGCTCCTTCACTGCCTAGCAAATAAAGTTCAAATTCTGTAGCAAAAATAGAGTTTTTAAAACTCTGGTCTCAACTCCCCTCCCTCACTCTTCGCTTTACCTACCAACTAATCCTCCCCCGGTATTGATCCACCTCAAAACCTGAGAGTCATCCTTCACCCCTGTCCTAGCCCCTCACAGCAGATTTGATTGCCTTCCTTTGAGCATGTATTACAAATACATCCACTTTTACAAAGAAATAGATCGCTCTAATCTAAGCCCTGTGGCACTTGAGCAAAATGAAAGCAAATGCCAAACAGGCTGAGTGTGAGGGTGTGGGAGCACCCATTCCCCCTTCCCCACAGCCCTTCACAGTCATTCCACAACCAGTGGTCAGAGTAGCCTTTAGAAAATGCTATTCAGTCTCTTGAAATGATGTCTGTATTCAAATAAAAAAAAATTAAAAATTAAAAGAAAAAAGAAAAAAATGCTACACAGCCATGCTCAAATTCTACAGAGGCCTCCGAGTCTCTTGAGAATGAAATTCAGACTTCTTCTGGACCATGAGGTCCTGCCTGCACACTTTTGATTCTCTTTTCTTCACCCCAACTTCCCTTTCCTTCTTAGGACAGACCCTTGGCTTTTGTGTTTGCTAATTTCTCTATTTTGAATGCCCATCTTTGCATGGTTGTGCCCCTGCTGTTTGGACTCAGATAAAAATTCCTCTGCTCAAAGAAGCCTTTGCTGGCCATGAAATATAAACTAGCTCTCCCCCACCAATTCTAGTCCTTGTGATCATACCATTATACTGTTGTCCCTCTTGCCACTTACCAACACTTGCAATGATGGGATTGATAAATTGGCTTTCTTATTTGGTGGCTGGGTCCTCCCCACTAGACTATCAGCTCCAGGCTGTCTTGTTCATGGTTGTATCCTGAAGGCCAAGAACAATGTCCAGCACACACTACATGCTTACAAATATCACATTTCATTACTGCTTTCTGAAAGGATGATTGAAGGCACTCCTCATTCCCCTGGTTGTTTTGGCGGTTTTTTTGTTTGTTTGTTTTGATTTGTTTTTAGTTTTTTAGGTTTTGTTTGTTTGTTTGTTTGTTTGTTTTTCCCCATTGAGTCTCCTCTGCTTAGCCAGCGAGCAGGGTTTTGTTTAGGTAAGGCAATATTAAGAGGCCTGTGGAACAGGAAACTAGGGCTCAGGACAGGGCTGGGAGGTGGAAGATAGAGAGTGGGGACTTGCACATTCTGGAAAGACATTTTTTTTTTCTGGGAAAGAGAAATGCTCAAATTGGATTTTAGAGACTTCTGATATGTGATGAGACCCTTTCTTTTCCCCCAAAAAACCATCCATAAAGTCTAGAAAACTCATGAAGCATTTGTGAGTTTGGTGGGGAGGGGAGGCTTGTTCCCCCTTTTGATGACATGGGGTTCATGTACAAGGTAAGCACGGGAGCCTCAACAGCCTGGTCACCTTTGGTCACACCTATCCTTCAAACAATAGGGACTGCTAAGTTAGGTAAAATTAGGTTATGCTTTCTTTAGATATTCCGTTAGTTTGTAATATTATTGTCAAACATCCCTTCCTAGGCAGCCTAGCATGGAAAATAATTAATGGATAAAAGCAAGGATTATTTTAAAGCCCAGTTCTGCTCTGTTCTGAGCTGTGTGAACTTTAGCAAGTTGCCTAGCTTCTCTCTAAAACAGGTCTCATACTACAGTCTTTCTTGTATTTTGTCATGGTCAAATAAGATAACGCATTACACAGTGACTGGCAACATATAGGACCCCTTAAGTGTTAGTTTTTATTTTCTCTTCTTTGGGGGTCAAATACCTGGAGGACGGGGTCTGTGAGAGGAGATTTCATCTTCCATAATTTCAGATCCCATGGAGGAGCCCTGCAAGATGTCTTATGAGGCAATTTCAATGAATATTTGTGGCAAATCTAGGTTTTTAAACATTCAAACTTGAAATAAATTTGTTCTCTTTTATAGCAACCCCTTCAAAAGGACCAGGTCTTATTGTGATTTGTTTGAACTTATACCTTCCTATTCTCCTTCTCAAAAGGAGTGTCGTGGAACACCTAACAAACCAAACAACGAACAGACACATACAATCTCAACTGGATTATTTTTTCTTGAGAATATTAGTGACACAAAAATAGTTTTGGGAAATAAATCTCTGGGGTTATTCATTCACTTCTTTCTTCTTTTCTACCAAGGAAACCTGCAACTCATTACTATCTTTTACTGCCCAATATGTGAGATCTTTCCCACATCTTATCTCCTTAAGGCTCCATCGCAGCAAGGCAAAGATACTTTCTGCTCAGTAGTTCTTCACTTCCAAAGTCTGTAGTTTGCATGTGGTATGTGCTGTAGAAGGGCAGGGTTGAATTGCATGGTGGTTTAGAGCTGGGTGATCCCGATGCCTCACTGTATTGTCATATAGCACTTTGCACAGACCTCAAAAAGACTCTGGATTTGTTTCTGGTTCTATGTGTGGAAGAAGCCTATTAATGAAGACCTCTTACCTATTCAGTGAATGTCTACTTGAGGCTGCCTAGTGGCTGGAGAAAACCCTGCTCACTGTCTTCCCACTCAATAGGACAGAGGGGTTGCCTCTGTGAGTCCTGGAGTGGCTATGTCTGCACAGAGCCCCAGTGGGCTTTCTCGTACCTGGCCAGCTTCGGAGCTGGTGTGTCTTCATGGAGCACCTCTGAGGAGACAGCTCTGGGGTCTTGGACCCTGGCACTGCCTGACTCACCCATTCATCCATCTACTTACCCTTTCACCACTTCTTACTGAGGTGTCGGAGACAGAGCACATCAGATTTCTGCTCCCATAAAGTAGATATTCCAGTGCAGTACCATAGATAAATGATAACCAGAGACTCTCCTAATGGATTTTACAACCCTTTCTGTCTTCACTTGTTTGTAGGGCTTGATGCTTTAGATTTAAATGTAGCTATGAATTATATACTATCTTATTTTATGAGTATAGTGTTTCTGCCTATCAATTCCCGATTAGTTTATCAAATTTTCAGGAATAAAAAAGTAATAACTATGATTTATTCATTTATTCTATTATTTATTTAATAAAACTACATGAGAAGTAGTATGTGCAAACTGGAACCAAAATGTTTGGTTTAAGTGCCAGGTTAAACCTGTGCCAGGTTAAACTTAACAGCTATGTGACCATAGGCAAGCTACTTAATCTTTTCTATGCCTCAGCCTTTTTCTCTGTAAAATGGGGATAATCATAATATTTAGCTCATGTCAGAGACAAAACTTTTTCAGTGACATGCTGTAACCCCTCAGTATGCACTAGCTATCATTAAGGCAGCACTTACCATGTGACAGGGGCTGTGCTATATTTACATCAAGATTATTCCTCACAATAGCTCATGACATTGTTATCACCAGCCCCATTTTACAGACAGCAAATTTGAGAGGCAAAGCTCTTTGCCCAAGAATACAGTAGAGACAAGGTTAAACCCCTTGTTTGTCTGGCTTCAGAGCTCATGTTTTCAGCAATGTCTTATTATTGCCTCTCACCTGTGGAGTTCCTGACTTCAGTGCAGGGGATCCAGATGCTCTTTTATAAAACCGTGTGTGTGGAGCAGATTGATTCACATGGAGTTTCCAGGTTTTATTGAGGTTTCACCACGAGCCTGACATTTTTCCTGGAGCTAATCCACATCATGATTTCACAATACAGGACTGAATGCAGAGGCTGTGTTGAACTGTTTTTTTCCTCCTTGTCATTTAAGGTCAGGATCGGGCACAGCATGTTGAAATATATATTGTTCACAGCCTTTTTCTGTTCACTGAACTTTCCAATTAGTGTTCACTTAAATGGATGCCGGGGAGAATTTCTTACAAGTTATGGTGTCATGTTGAATTGTGGTGATTATGAAGGCTACAGTGACAGGAAAGACCTAAGATATTTTTTTTTCTGTTCTCTCACTGCTTGGCAAAAACTGGCTGTGAAAAATAATCCTTAAGTTAAGAATTCCCTGATATAAAAGAACATTAAACCATTTTTTTGGTCATTTTGTTGTTAAAAGTTCTTCTGATTTAAATGTTCCATTTCCTTGAGTTTTGTTTTTAAAATTATAATTGTATATGGTGCCCTTGGGGTAATGTTATATTGATTATCAAATGTCTCTGGTACATTTCTGCTCTTGGTCTATTTAAGCATAGAACAAAATAGTGTGGGTTTTCTATCTTTCATTCTAAATGTCACTTGCTGTGAGCTATTTTCTTGCACTCAGTTGCTTTCCTTTCCTTTTGTTTATCTTATTTTGCATATACTTTCAATTTTTACAAAATTGTTTTTAATATGGGATTATACTGTGTTCTGTGGGTGAATTTGAACATTAGGGCTGATATTTTATTTTGTGACAGAAAGACTAGGGTATTTTTTTTCCCTTTTATTCTCCTTCAAAAAAAAAATGCCCAGTCAGTGAATAATTTAAGTCCTTGAATTCTGAAGAACATATTTGAGTATTTCATGGTACAGGCATCTTTATTTTATGTTTCTTTCCCAGAGGCAGGAGAAGTACCAGGTATTATAATATGAACTCAATCAATCATGTCCTTTCCTGGGGCTGTGTGGTGATGAGAGTCTCACCTCTATGAGGATTTAATTCATGGACAGGGAGAGAATTCAAGGAAGGCGGCTATCATCCTTATTCAATCTCCATTGCTTTTTACTGGTGAGTCTAGCAGCACAGGCTTGTAGTTTCCTTATGCTAAAACTGAAAGCGTAGGTTTTCCTGTGAAAATACAGTTGTCTCTGGACACTGGACCAAGGATCACTAATTCATGGTCAGGGGGTTGCAAGGGGTTGTCTGTCTAGTTCCTGCCCAGCACTATTGCAGCTTTGTGATAGGGGTGAGAGTAAGGGAGTGTTTCTAATTGTATTTTGGTTCTTGTCTCCAGATCAGTTTTATCAAGATTGATTGTGGCATTTCTGGATATCTCAATGAAAAAGAGCATGTGAAAATTAAAGAAAAGTGATGAATTTGCTCATCAGCAATTCAGAATGCAAAGGTAGCAGAGGATAATTTATACTGAATTGCAACCCCTCTCTAGGTTCAAGGCCATTTCAGGATGTGGCAGGTAGTTAGTATAGCTAGCTCGCCTTTTAGAAATAGATTGGGCTTCTTTGTAAGTTGGTTGTTTGGATTTCAGGAGGATAATAATCTATAGAAACATTAAAAATATATGGTATGTGTATTATAATTCCTAGGCTAGCCCAAAAACACCCATTTAACTCACAATGCAGTTGGAGGGTGGTACAATAGTACTAATGAAACAATAACCATTTAGATTTGGAAATGTGTTTAGAGTTTCAGTTACCTCCATTGTGGCCCTGGTTTTAGGATTCAGTATTTTTTTTTTCCTTCGTCTCTACCAACTCCACCACTTCCCCAGCTGGCCACATAGACCATTTGCTTCTTCATCACATAGTTTGAAACTCCTACACTTTGGTCTGTGCTCTGGTTTTTCTCAATTCTTTCCAGAAGTCCAATGTGCCATCTTTCTTCCAAGTTTAGGCCCTCACTTTTATCAGCTCCTGCACCTGAAATGCTTCTCCAGCCATTCATCTCTTGGCTAACTCCTATTTGTTCTTCACTGTGGGTGTCATCTCTCTGTAAAACCTTCTGTGGTTCCTCCTTTTCATACTTCAAGACTGTCTTGGAGACTAGAACTAAAGTATAATTAGAAACCATCTTCAAACTGCCCAGAACCTCCAAGAGTATAGTTAGCCCAAGGAAGGGAGAGTGGTTAGTCAAGCTTCATACTCATGTAGGGAGACACCTGCCGTTCCCACAGGTCCTTGCTGGCACTTGTTTCTGATGAGCAACAGGCCCTGTAGAGCTATCAGAAGATGCTCTTCCACGCTCTTGATGTTGATGACAAGATTCCACCAGGGACTTCATGCATCTTTGGACTGAACTTAGCCAGATCAGTGCTAAGTTCAGTCACAGCTCTCTCACTCTTGGCTCCCAGGGGTTCAGATCCTAGTGCTCAGTCTTTCCATTTGCATGTATAGCTTCCTCCCAGGGAAATAGGAGGCCCCACAACACTAAGTCATGATTGTTTCTGTCCTACACTTCACAGATCCAGACTACTCTCTTCCTTCTCTCACCGGGGATTCACATCTAGTGGTTAAAGAGTATGTATGTTAGTTTCCCAGGGCTACCATAATAAAACAGAAAAAAATGGGTGTCTTAGAACAATAGAAATTCATTGTTTCACAGTTTTGGAGGTTAGACATCACATCTGAAATTAAAGTGTCAGCAGGGCCATGTTCCCTTCACAGGCTCTAGGAAAGAATTCTTTCTTGCGTCTTCTAGGCTTTGGTGGTTGTTAGCTATTTTCGGTGTTCCTTGGCTTGCAGATGCATTATTCCAATCTCTACCCTGTCTTCACATGGCCTTTTCCCTGTGTGTCTGTCTCTGTGTCTAAATTTTCTCTCTAATCATGTTAGATTTAGGACTCAACCTAATCCATGTTGACTTCATTTTAATTTAATTACATCTGCAAAGACCTTATTTCCAAATAAAGCCACATTTACAAATTTCAGGTGTCACAAATATTGAGGGGCCACTCTTTAACCCATTATAAGCAGTTTTCTCTTAAATGCTCAAAATCCAAATGGTCGTATTACACTTCTTTCACACATTGGGGATAGCTTCCCACACTCCGGAAGAAGTGTACTCTCAGTAGTTCTAAGGTGACTCATCTATATAAGGGAGATTCTCCAATAGGGTTGGAAGTCAAGGAGGCACCTAGAGTACAAAATTTAAGGAGGTACTCCTTCTCCATATCCTAGAGGTGCAGAGTTACACTTATACAGCCTTGACAGTGGGTTCTTCCTTACTTTTGGGGTCCTAGTTCTCTTTGCATTCTCCTAGTCCCAGCTCTACTCCCCAAGATAATCCAAGAGATACACCTAGAAAAATGGTAGATGAAGTAGGCAACATTTCTCACATCTCTGTTGTCAAAAAGAGAAAAAATGTCTATAATTTTCATCTGTGATGTAACAGCCTGAGACATCATGATAACTAAAATTTTAGAGTGGCTCCTATGTGTAGGCACTGCACTAAGGTATCTGTATCTCATGTATTCCTTATAGCCCTAAGAAGGTATTCAAGGCGTTCCCATGTTTTAGTTGCAGAAATAGATAACTGCAGCTGCCTTTCATTTTATAACACTTTAACTTTCAGAGTATCTAACACTCAGTGGGCACTCAAAAATTGTTTTAATAAGTGAGAAAGCCCGGCCAGGTGTGGTGGCTCACACCTGTAATCCCAGCACTTTGGGAGGCCGAGGCAGGCGGATCACTTGAGGTCAGGAGTTCGAAACCAGCCTGGCCAACATGGTGAAACCCCATCTCTACTAAAAATATAGAACAGTTAGCCAGGCATGGTGGTGCGTGCTTGTAATCCCAGCTACTTGGGAGGCTGAGGCAGGAGAACTGCTTGAACCCAGGAGGTGGAGGTTGCAGTGAGCCGAGATCACACCACTGCACTCCAGCCTGTCCAACACAGCAAGACTCTGTCTCTAAATAAATAAATAAATAAGTGAGAAAGCCTGAGATTTTTTGAAGAAATTATTTGTCTACCTGACGGTTAATCTTATTGTCAGATATAGTTATGGCCACCAGCATGCAGAGATGAATGAGACACCATTCCTGTCCTCAAGGAGTTTAGAGTTTAGTGCAGCAGTTTTTAACTCTTGGGTAGGGAGAAAGGAAGGAACATTAGAGTTGCCTGTGAGGGCTTCTCCCGAACTAACAGCCACTCAAGGAACCCTTTGATTTCTCATCTTACCACATGATTGCCCTGAAAGCACTTTGATTCCTGAGCCCCGACAATCCTTGTGCCCAAACAGTGAAAATGCTTTTATGTAAAATTCCCTCTCTGCCCAATGATTGAGCTGTGCTTAAGGGCGGTGTGACAACCTGGACTCATGCTGTTTCCTTAATTTAAAAAAAAGAGAGGATTTTAGAACATCCTCCCTCTGAAATTTCTCTGCATTAATTAGACTTAATTGTGTAAAGTGATTTGATGATTAATTTAAACACTAATAAATCATTAACTTTCTAATAAATAATATTTAATATATGCTAACGAGGGTTCACATTAATAAACTGTTCAATTTTTTAATACCACCTCTATAATTTATTACAAAACCTAATAAAAAATACTACCTACAAGAAATGCTTCACTTTGACCATGGTTTCAATGTAATCTACATCCACAATTCACTTTTTTTGTTGGAAAAGAACAGATAAATATATAATAAAAAATAGGTTGCAGACAGAGAGGAAATGGGACTCATTTCATGTGTCTGAGAATATTTCTCTTCAGACCTTAGAGGAGATGTGGGGAATGGCCTTCTTAAGTTACTATTTAGCTTCATGGAATCACAGACTATTCCTTAGACTCAAAGTTTTAGACACCACAATGCGTCAGCATCCAGCACACTTCCTGGCACAGAGAAGATGCTTAATGAATATTTGTTGATTGAATAAATAAACTAATAGCAAATCTTCTATTTATCCCTCTTCTTTCTCTTTCTTGTTATTTCTCCAGTGATGTTGAGTGTAAACTTGGCTGTTCTCACATTAGAAGAAATGAAAAAAAAATTGCTTACTGGCTTGAGAAAAGTACTTAAAATATGATTCCATTCATTCCTTTCAAATATGTATTAACAACACATGTATACATATTATAATATGGATTAAAAATTAAGTTCATTCATATAGAGCTCAGCTTTTATTATACTGAAGATTGGTATCTGCTAACAATAAAGTTGTAGAATATTGTCTCAGCAATGTTTCACCGCAAAAATAACTTTCTACCTAACTGACAGACAGAAATAAACACTTTGGCAGAAAGTAGTATTACAGAAGACTTTCCTCTTTTGGGGATTCAGGGATAACTGGTTTGGATGTTAATATGGTGCCAAATTGCAAGGAATAAACAACTGTATTCCTTTCAACATGTGCTTTTATTACTTAGCAGATTCAACTTATATTTAATAAAATCACTAAATAGTTCTTGTGAAAGTGATAGAAAGATCATAATGACCTTAAGGAGTTTTCCTCAGGCAATATTTGCAGGAAAACATTTACAGTTATCCTTTATTTTTTTAAGACAGGGTCTCACTCTGTCATACAGGCTGGAGCACAGTGGTGCAATCACGGCTCCCTGCAGCCTCCACCTCCTGGGCTAAATGATCCTCCTGCCTCAGCCTGCTAGGTAGGTAGGACTACAGGTGTGTGCCACCATGCCCAGCTAATTTTTGTTGCTTTTTTAGAGACAGAGTTTTACCATGTTGTACACACTGGTCTCAAACTCCTGGGCTCAAGTGATCCACCTGTCTTGGCCTCCCAAAGTGCTAGGAAATCAGGCATGAGTCACTGTGCCCAGCCACAGTTGTAGTTTTTAATAAGTGTATAGGATTTTTCCATCACCCACCTCCTAGGCCCTAGAAATATTTTAAATAGGGCCAAAGATTGACTTTACTTTAGACTTAACACCTATTGATGAGAAGACATGCCAGAAACTAACAAAGCAAAAATTGTTTTGTCACCAATCAGTGATGTTTCAATTTCAGCTTAAGTTGTTTGGTATACGAAGTGCCTCAGTTACTGCTAGTGATTGATGGGAGTTGTTTTTCAAGTGCTAAGCTATAAAACTATTTCATATTGCTGAAAGGTATGGTAATTTTATCCCACTGATTTGCAAAAAAAAAAAGTGGTTTAAAAAATAAACTGAACTTGCAGAGTTATTTCAGTGGAAATGAAGAAAACAACTTAAGATATTAAGTATTAAAAAATGCACGCTCTGAATCTCAAAGCAATTGTAAAAATGTATTCATATTCCTAGATGGTATGTCTTTCTTTTTTTCTCTTTTTTTTAAATATAATGAGATACAAAATTCCAAGTTTATTTGGGTTATGTAAAATTCCCCGCTTTCAAATGTATGCTGGAAGGAAACTCATCTTCTATGTTAATGTTAAAAAGGCTAGCATGGGTACAGATTGTGAAGACAGAAAAAAAAAAAAGGTCTAGCAAAAGTAATTTTGTGTTTGAGACACCTCTGAGCACCACTGTGACCATTTTAAAGAATAAAAGAAAGATGAAGGTGATGATTTGACTGAGTTTCCATTGCTTACTGGGCGTGTAGTAGCTATTGTTATTCCTTCTACAAAACTGGACAGAATCAAATCCTGCTCCCTGTCCTCCCACATTCTGTTCTGGTATTTCCAAGGTGCAATGAAGAACTCAGGGAAGCACTGGAACTATTTCAGTACAGGTTGAGCATACCTAATTTGTTTGTGCATACCTAATATGAAAATCTGAAATCTGAAATGCTCCCAAATTCAGAACTTTTTGAGTGCAGATATGATGCCACAAGTGAAAGAGAAGTTAATGAAAAGTAGAAATACGCTGCACAATGTTAAAAGTAAAGATCCCAAATGTGTAGAGATACATCTACTTAGCAGTGAACACATGCCACTTAATGGTATGCTTATCATGGAATAAGTGAAGCTCTATCATGATGAACTGAAAATCGAAGGGAACTGTGAATATTCAACAGGCTGGTTGCAGAAACTTAACTAAAGATACGCCATTACCTTTTTAAAGATTTGTGGTAATAAAGCATCTGCTGATCACAAAGCAGCAGAGAAATTACTTGGTGAGTTTGCCAAGGTCATTGCTGATGAAAATCTGACATTGGAACAAGTCTTAATACTGACTCATTCCCTTTACATTCTATAATACATAGTTCCCTTCAATTTTCAGTTCATCACAGTTTTGGCATGATTGTCCCAGAAAGACATGGTCTACAGCAGGTGAGACAGCCCCTAAAGGAATTAAGGATGCCAAAGACAGAATAAGTGTGCTGGGATGTGCTAATACAGCAGACATGCATAAGTGTAAACTTGCTGTGATAGGCAAAAGCTTGTCCTCACTGTTTTCAGAAAAGGAATTTCTTACCAGTCCATTGTTATGCTAACAAAAAGGCAGGTCTCAGGGGATATATTTTCTGATTGGTTTCACAAATATTTTATACCAGTAGCTTGTGCTCACTGCAAGGAAGCTGGACTAGATGATGGCTGCAAGATTTTGTTATTCTTTGAGAACTGTATGTCATGACCCAGCTGAAATTCTCATCAAAAATAGTATTCGTATCATATACTTTCACCCAAATGTGACTTTGTTGATTTAGCCCTGTTGCCAGGGAATCCTTAGATCAATGAAGAGTAAATATGAAAATTCTTTTTTTGTTTTATTTTGTTTTGGAGACAGAGTTCTGCTCTTGTCGCCCAGGCTGGCTATCTTCAGAATCTATCAGTAAGCTGGAAGAGGTGGATATCAAAAATGTTTTTAACATGGATAAGGAGGCTCTAGTTTTTTTATTGACTGATGGTGAAATAGCTGAAATGGTTCTGAATCAAGGTAATCATGATACTGTAATAGTGATGATAAGATATTAACACTGCAGAAAAAGTGCCTATAGATGACATGGTGAAAATGTATGATGGTCTTATTGAAGGACTAGAACAACACGCATTTATAACAGAACAAGAAATCATGTCAGTTTATAAAATCAAAGAGAGACTTCTAAGACAAAAATTATTGTAAATTATTGTAAATGAAGCAGATGACTGTGGAGAAAACATTTTAAAAAGCCATCCAGTGGAACACCTCCTATTCCCTAGAAGACTCACTTCCTGGCCCTTCAACTGCCTCTGATGTTTCTTCTCACCTAAGAAAAATAAATAAAAATAAATACAGTGTACAATAACCTACAATAACCTTTTTAATTGAAATACAGCATCATGAGTGGAAACTGAAAGCCTGCCGTTGTTTGTTGTTGCTGTTATCTAATAGCTGATGCACGTATTGTGGTGATGCTATGGCGCTGCTTAGTTACCCTGAACACATTATCTTTCTACTGTATTAATGGTGTGTCATATTTTTTACTGTTAAATACTTATGTGTGAATAAGTATAAGAAAATGATTGCTTATCGGTAGCATATAAATTTAAAGTTAGGAAAGATGATGACGCCAAACAACCACAGATGGTCCACGTGGGTGGGAGATAGTGACACCTTTAGCTTTCTGATGGTTCACTGTACACAAACATTGTTTCATGTACACAATTATTAAAAATGTATAAAATTACCTGCAAGCTCTGTGTGTAAGGTGTATATAAAATATATATACATTTTGTGTTTAGATTTGGGTCCTATTCCCAAGATATCTCATTATGTATATGCTAATATTCCAAAATCTGAAAAAAATCCAAAATCCAAAACACTTCTGGTCCCTAGCATTTCAGATGGGGGATACTCAACCTGTATCTAGTTGTGGTATACCTTGAAAGAGCGCTATTCTTAAATACTTATGTTGAGGAAGTGTTGAAGGTTTTGCAGTGTTAAAATGCAAACACTCCAGGGATACACTATAACTCTCTTTTTTTCTTTTCTTCCTTTTTTCTTCCTTTCTTTCTTTCTTTATTTTGTTTGTTTTTTTTTTTTTTAGCTTAGGCCCTAGGTAGGGTAGAAACATCAAAGAAGATTTTATCTCATTTCCCTTTGGCACTTACTGAGTGCCCATTTACAGGGACTGTGATTACTAAGGACTGGTCTTTGTTCTCTAAGGGTCTGGAAAGTGGAAGTTGGGGCAGGAACTTATTTGTGAATATATGAAAAGCAAGAATAAGATAATAGGGAGGGCTGGGTCTTGAGAAATTGGATAGTGGCTGCCAGATCCTTCCAATTTAATTGTTTAGTAATATTGTGATGACCAAACCAGTCAGCAGCATGATTTGACCCCTGGGATGCTCATTTTTGTAGTCTTTGCTCAAAGGACAAGGGAAAAGGGACAGACAGGCAACCCAGTCTAATACAATATCATATGTGTTATAGTAAATACAAGTACAAGGTTAACTACTAGGAAGGCAGGAAGCGGTGCTGCTTAGTTCTTTCAGGGCATACTGGATACTTTCACAAAGACAAAAAGAAAAGAATTTTGTTTCTGTCTTGAAACTAATATTCATTGAGGACTGACTGTGTTGAACACTGGGCACACATGGTCACATGTGACTGAAAGGAGGAGCAGGTTATTTCAGAGAGGGGAACCTAAATAAAAGCTGGAGAATTTCAGTGTATATTTTTACTCCAAAGTGCTGTTGGATTTCTGGGGAGAGAGGAGGAAGAAAAGCTTGGAATTATGTTGCAAAAGTGTTTAATGTCATTCTAGGTAGAGCTTGGTCACTTAGCAGCCTTCGGAGGTAATTTACCTGGGGAGAGAGTGTAGAGGGAGAAGTCAAAGGCATAGGGTCAAAAGGGCAGATCCTTGGGGAATGGCTAGAAAGCTGAGGAAAGTGGTCCATTTAAGATGATGAAGAAGGACTAATTAGCGGCATAGAAGAAAAGCCAGAAGATAGTTTGGCTAAGCCACCTTCCATGAAAAGGCCACAAAGCGATGCCCATTTACCCCCAAGTTTTCTACCCATCCCAGTCCAGGTGGCAGACATGTGAAAATGTCTGGAAATACCATCTCCTGTTTTCCCGGGCTGATATGATGGCTCTCTGCCCCATGAACACAACCTCCTTGCCTCAGTGCTCTACTATCTCCAGGTATGGTCATCATCCTCATTGTCTGAGATAGTGGCATGATGTCTCTGGCAGGAGGATGGAGGAAGGCATAGAGAAGAAGAAACAAGGGCATATGTCAGCTGTCTCAGGGTAGGTTCCTGAAAACTTTTGGTAGTTTCCTACATAAAAACTCTGGTTATATCTCATTGGTCAGAACTTAATTACATGGCCATACATACTTGCAAGGAAGACTGAAAAATGTAATATCTATTCAGGGAAACCATATACTCAATAAAAATTCAATTATTGTTAAACATAATCAGCAACTAATGGTTTCTCCCATACCAAGGCAATAGTATCATTGGGGAAAATCATGGTTTTTTTTTAGGGTCAAGTGTTCTTAGAAAAGATTAAGGGTCGGCCGGGTGTGATGGCTCACACCTGTAATCCCAGCACTTTGGGAGGCCGAGGTAGGTGGATCACCTGAGGTCAGGAGTTCAAGTTCGAGAAAAGAGTATGGGTATAAGGAAATTTCACTAGCTGTTAGATAAAACACACACATACACACACACACACAAGTTTACATTATTATAAATTATAAGGATTTTGGTCTTCTATCTACTTTACTAGAAAAAGCTCTTAATATTTCCAGGAGTTTCTCTCCCCAAATATCTCTGACATGCCCCAGGAGAGTGTATACACGTTGATGAACCATGTCTCACCATTGCTTTCATGCTGCTTCCCCCTGGGGGAGCAGAAATTGATGTCCCCCTTGAAGGTGAACACATTCATGACGACTCTCTCTCATTCCCCATTTGCCATCATCAATGGATCAAGACATCTACCACTGATGGCTCCATATTCCTTCTAGTCATGGATCTTGGTTGAATTGTCCTGGCAACAATAGTTTCATGAGTGGTAGAAGCTCTTTCAATTCAGAGCCCCCACCCTGCTGTGGTCTATAAAGTACACTCATATTACCAAAATTAATTATGCTAGTAATAATATAATTTTTAACAGTGTGTGTGGGTGGGACCAGTACTCTCAGATCACCCATTGCTTTGATAAAAATACATACTCATGCTTCCAGATTCCTTCCACCCTTATAATTAAGTGACCTCTCAGGGGACCTATTGTTCTCAGTTATACTCTTGCTTTAACTATACCCTTGCCAGTTCACTGACTTGTTTTAATATCTTTGAACATTAAGGGAGAGGGATCATGGACTCACAAGTTCATTCCCCCTTTCTCCATAAGTCTTACTTGTCACTTATTCATATGTTTTCACAGATAGTTACACAGAAGAAGGCAAGTTGCTAACCTGGCAGCATCCACCTATGAAATGAATGCACATGGGTATGTTGGGAAAGGCGTGGTGGAAGTTCATGAGTGAGGACTGTCTAACTCCTCATTCTGTACCCTGTGACACTAGACATAGAAAGAGGACTCTAAAGGAATTAGTGCAAAGGAGTAGGCAAGAGTGGTTAGCAAAAGGTGGTCTGACCAGGGGAGGATAGATCTGTGACAGGGGTGATAAGGCATGATGGATACAGACAACAGGCTGGAGAAGTATCCCTGATGGGTGGTGATTATGCATCACAAAGGAAAGGGATGGCATTTGGAAATGAGACCAGGGTCACCAGAAATGAGAGAATACCAATTGCGGAGAAATTGGGAGGGCACCAGAGTCTGATTCCCTTTCTTGGATTTCCCCCACAGCCAGTAACACAAACGAGCATTTAAAAATTATTTCCCAAAGTATTTTTAGTGACTTGAATTCCTAATTAGTTAATCTTAACATCAGTTCTAAAGAAATGACAGTTTCCCTGTGGTTTTTTAAAAAAACCCTCGGGCATTAATTAACTACTTTTGAATATGTTAGCTGTATTCTGGAGGGATATTAGAAGTTCTCCGTACCCCCAAGCATTTTCTTCTGTAAGTGTCCATTGTGTATGTCTTGGGTCTTCAGAATTTTAATCCTTTAATAAGGGTTAATTAGCAAGGAAGTTCATGACATTACATTATGGAATAAAGGAATTCAACAGGATCTCATTACAACATGCATATATGGTACACAGGTGGACATCAGGACCTACCTCCTGTTTTATGGTTACAGAAGGAGGAAGTGGTGTGGAGTATAAGCAGCAAAGCAAGGTTTCCAAAAACATGATTTCTGACAACTGGTGATTGCTAACATGATCACTACACTGGAGGAGTGTTTCTCAGCAGGACCACAGAGGAGAGCAACAGGGAACCCAGAACCGTATTCCCTTAGATAATATGTCTCGGTCCAAGCAGGCAGCCCTGGAGAACAGCCTCCACAAAAAAGGATCAAAGACCTAGGTATCAGAACAACAGTCCCTGAGGAGGGCTGGAAAAAGCAAGGCACAAACCAGTCCTTGAAAGACACTGAAGGAGAGAATCAAGCATATTGAATAAAATAGAAAGGATCTCTCTAATTACAACTGTGATAAGGTCAGGGCTTGAAAAAACTATGAACTAAACTCATCTGTAAAGTTCCCCACAGATTATGGAGGGAATTCTCAAGTACAGGGAATTGGAGGGTCATCCCGGATCCCTTGGGAGATTTCATCTTGCATAACTGCAGTTATTCCATGTTCACTGCTACTGGACTATGAGCACCCTCTGACTTAAAACAGAGAACACATTATCTTGTTCCACTTCTCCTAATAGATGATTGTTTAGTGTGCTGAAAAAATGACTAATTAATACAACAATGTTATATTTTAGTGTAAGACTATGCTAAATGCTTCATACATATTATCTAATTTAATCCTTAAATCCTAAAGCCATTTACATATTAGAAAACTGAAATGGAGGAACTGGGATTTGGGTTCGTCTTTCTTGAAAGCTCTTAGCACTTAAATTTTCTGTATATGAAAATATATTCACTAAAAATATGGAGTAACCAGTTTCTTATCCTACGTCCCTCATAATCATACAATTAAAAATTTGTTTGACATTTGACATTTTAAAGACTTTCCTTCATGTTGATTTTAGCTTGTTAATAATTTTCAAGAAGGAGTTCCCTAGTATAACTGGGATTTTGAACATTTCCAATGAGGAGTGGGTTGTAAGGGATGATGATACAACATCACAAATAACCATATAAATCTTAGCTTCCAAAAGGTCTTTTTAAATCTGGTTTTTCATTATATTAGATGTGTGTCCTCAGGAAAGTCACTCATCTTCCCCGAGTCATACTTTTCTTCTCTGTAAAACTTTGATAATAAATAAAATAGAGTTTGTATTAGTCCATTCTCACATTGCTATAAAGAAATACTTGAGACTGGGTGATTTATAAAGAAAAGAGGTTTAATTGGTTCATGGTTCTGTAGGCTGTACAGGAAGCATGATGCTGCCTCTGCGCGACTTCTGTGGAGGCCTCAGGAAACATATAATCATGGTTGAAAGCAAAGTGGGAGCCAGCACTTCACACATCTGGAGTACAAAGGGAGGAGATGAAAGGGAGGAAGATGCCACATACTTTTAAGCAACCAGATCTCATGAGAAATCTTTCACAAGAACAGCACCAAAGGGATGATGCTAAACCATTCATGAAGGATCTCCCCAACCATGATCCAGTCACCTCCCACCAGGCCCCACCTCCAATATTGGGAATTACAACTGAAGATGAGATTCGGGTGGGGATACAGATCCGAACCACATCAGGGTTATCTTGAGTATTAAATGAGATTATGTATATAAAGAACCATGGTCTTTTATACATGGAACTTAATGTCTACTAGGGGATGATTAAACAAACAGAAAAGTATAAAATTAAACCAAAAATAGAGACCACTCATATAAAATGCATTAACAAATTGTAATCAGTTTCATGAAAAATAATGATTTTGAGACATAAAGATCACAAGGAATATGAATCAAATGTTATTCATATTTTATCTTAACTATAATGAGATACTTTTGAAGGCTTTTAAGAGAAAGAGTCACCTCAGAGATTTTTACTTTAAATCAGTCATTTCAGCTGCTGTATGGAAAATGGAATGGAGTAGAAAGGAGGGTCAAAAAAACAGGAAATGTTAGGAACTTAGGTAAGCAGCAAAAGTGCAAAGAGAGAAGTGGATGGAGTCAGGTCATACTTTGGAAGGTGATAGGCCTTTATGATGGATGAGATATAGGTGCTAAGGAGAAATGTCAGCTTGTGAAGGATGATTGTCAGATTTCTGGCTTTAGTAGCTGAGGCTAGAAAGTATGCAGGTAAAGCACTTAGCTGTGGAAAAGAGATGATCAAGAGTTAAATTTTTGTGGTGTTTAAATCTTAGAAACATTGAAGATATCCAAGAAGATTTGCCAAATAACAGCAGGGCTATCATGTCTGAGGACGTATTAAAACTATACATTTGGGAAGTACCAGAAGTGGTACTGTTTCATAGCTATGGGAAAGGATGAGATCGCTGATGGAGGATGTAGAGAAGAACCTGAAAAAATGGGCCCCAAAGAAATCCAACATTAGAAAGTAGAGGAACTGATTTTTAAAAATCTTAAGAATGACAAAAAGAAAGAAAGAAAGTGATGATTTATTATCTGTATGGCACAATTTTATACTTTAGTAGAAAGCTAAACTTTTTATTTTTTATTTGTATTTTTTTTTTTAATGAGATGAACATTTCTGGGTAGAGATCATGATTCTTCTTCCCGGTGTCTTATATTCCAAAAGTTCAAGAAATCTTTTTGATTGATTTGAGAAGAGGGGGATAAAATAAAAATTCTAACGTATATCAGATTACTGAAAGTCATCTTACCTTCCGTATCAAATCTTAGTAGTT
Organism: Gorilla gorilla gorilla; assembly: GCF_029281585.2. Taxonomy (NCBI): domain Eukaryota; kingdom Metazoa; phylum Chordata; class Mammalia; order Primates; family Hominidae; genus Gorilla; species Gorilla gorilla. The sequence continues at coordinate 40,875,316 of NC_073235.2, read as the reverse complement.
TTAATAGACCATTAGGAAGATTTTAGCCCATCTCTTTGCATAAGAGAAAAGGAAACTTTTCATGGAAAAAAAATCATTTTTTCCTTGTCTACTTAAATCAAATATTTTATTTGTTAGTAGAATCAGGCCATTCAATTGCAATAAAGACTCTAAATCAGAGGTTGACAAAATGGACAAGTATCTGATTATGTTTCTGGACTTATTCAATGGCTAATCAAAACTATAATTTTTACTTGATTACATTTAAGAAGGGTAACACTTCAGTTTTGTATCAGATAATCATGAAACTAAAAAATCTATTAATATACTTCATAGCCTTTATACCACCTGCCCACAGGTACAATAATTACTGAAAGGCAAAAAGAAAACTAGGAAGTAAGATTACTTCTAAGAAGATTTCAGTTTTAATATTTAAATTATGGCTATATGGCTGGCAGGACAGATCTACAGAATAAATGAAAGCAGTTTAATGGAATATAACACAGGATTAAAAGTGAGAGATATAGGTCCTTGCATTTATCATCTAACTGTGGTGGTGGTCTCACCTCTGCTTTTACATTCATTTATTTTAAATTTGGAGAATTGGAAATTCATGAGATGAGACTTTCGACCAAAAAGAAAACAACCCCATTCTTTTGGGTAACCTATTTATTGTACTGCTCTGAATCAATTCAGGTAAATTTCAAGGCATGGTGTGTTTTCCCTTAGATTTCTATCATTATTTTAAAAGTAGTCAATAAATATTGTGTTTCTTTATATTTATTTATATTTTAATAAGTATAGAGCAAAAAAGCCCCACAATCCTGTTTTCTGGATAATTACAGTTGACATGAAAAAGTAAGGAGCAATATGTAAATACTGGTAGAAAATGCAAACAATACCACAAGATATGAAGTGAAAAGTAAAAGCCCTCATCCTCCTAACCCTGCTCGCCTTATTGAAGATAACCATTTTGAATAGTGCATGTGTAGCTTCCAAAAAGTATATATGTATATATGCATTAATTTGTTTGTTCAACAAATATTTATTGAACATTTATTACACAAGTGTGGATATATGCATAAATAATATGAATATACACATATAATTACATGTATCATATATGATATACACATATGTGTGTATAATGTATTATATATAGAATATATATAAATGCTTATGTAATATATTACATCTACAAGATATATTCTTGCCTATCTGTAGGCACACATACATATGCACCCTGGTATAATTAGAAACTTTAAAATGATTGTCAGTTACTGAGGTTACCTGCACACCAAATGTTTTCCTAAGTAGACAAGCATACAATTTTTCCTCTATTTCAAATATTTTTCTTACCTTTCTTCCTTTTTTCTCTTGATCCTTCCTTCCTTCCTTTTCTCATTTGCAAATGATAAATGATATAATAGATATTATTGTCTCTTAACTAATTTATTTAATGTATCTGTAGTTTTTCATTTCATTTTATTTTATTTTTTAAGGGGTGGGAGGCAGGGTCTCACTCTGTTGCCCAGCCTGGAGTGCAGTGGTGCAACCAGAACTCACTGCAGCCTCGACCTCCTGGGCTCAATCAATCCTTCTGCCTCAGCGTCCCGAGCAGCTGGGACTACAGGCACGCACCACCACGCTCAGCTTTTTTTTTTTTTTTTTTTTTTTTTTGTAGAGATGGGGTTTGGCCATGTTCCACAGGCTGGTCTCTAACTTCTGACCAAGCGATCCACCTGCCTTGGCCTTCCAGAGTGCGGGGATTACAGGTGTGAGCCACCATGCCCGGTCCCACAGTTTTTCATTTTAAATATTATTTTTATGCTTGTTATAATATTAGAGATATCATAGGGGTTCTGAAGCCAGAATACCTGAGTTAAAGCCCCAGTTTCACAACTTACTAGTTGAGTGACCTTGAGCAAGTTTTTCTGAGTTTTTGTGACTCGGTTTACTTGCCTGCAAAATGGGGATAGAAAAGTACTGACCCAGGAGGGTTGTTAGGAAGAGTAAATGATTACATATAAAATGACAAGAACAGAGACCAGGAGTTCAGTACATCGGTACATATTAGCTATTGATATTTTTCTTCTAATTTCACTTGCTAAAGAACTTCTTGTTTTAAAATGTATAACATGTGTTCAATTTATTAATTGCTGTATTGAATCATTCTTCCTTTTTGTCCGTTCTGTATTTTTTGCTTCTGGAAAAATTCTGCCTTAAAACAGGGCCAGTTCTCTTACTTATAAATTCACCTAATTACCATTGTGCCTAAAATAAAACCCCCTTGAGCATTTTAAAATCCATTCAATATCTCCTAAATTTTACCTTATTTTAAACTATTTACATGTTTAGAAATAAACATATCTAAAGATTTACTATTGCAAGTAATTATAGGAAATAAAAAATAATCAAATTTACAGAATTTTGTGGATTAGGGGATTGTTTTGCATCCCGTGAGTATGTCTTTCTATTTTTATTCACATTCATGACTAAAAAAAACCCTATTTTTCTTAAAGAACATTTCATTAAAATAATGTATTTCAAATCATGACTACTTATTATATGAAATATTTCATTAAAAATATGTAATTTCCCACATATTTGAGTCACATAATTGATTATGACATAGTCCTGACCCAAATAGTAGGCAAACTGGAATATTTATAACTCTCTATGAAGGAATAGTGTGATTTAACTCATAAATCTGGACTGTCCCTATATTATTGCATTGCATAACACAATATAATTCTTTAAATTAGAAATATTTCTAAAAATCTGAGTGTAATAAAACTGTGACCTACTTTTTCACATTTTTGACAATATTAGTGTCAATTCCTCACTAAACAGAAACTAGTATTTAATTAATAAGCACTTAATATACACCAGAAATACAGAACATAGAAATCAACATTAATTTACAAAGACTAAACACGGAGAATAGAATATAAAATATCCTTTTCCAGATTATCAGATTTGATAACTACCTTTTACTAGACTGAGAATGGGTTGTGAAAAACTAACAAAAATTCCTTAAAATTTTCAGTAGTCAAGAAAATAGTGAAATATTCCCCCCTCAGGAATATATATAATGTCATCATTTATGTAATGTTACAAAATCATTTTCTATATTTGTAATAAGTATTTATGCTGGAAGTGTCTATAAAATTGATGATAAAAGCTGTGAGATAACATAAAGATGATTTTTTAAATGGCCTACAAAGTGATTGCAAAAAAAGACATTGAATTTAAGAAGAGGTATACATTGAGAAATGAGATATATTAATAGTTTTAGGTTTTCAAACATCATTTTTGGGAAAGTACACTTAGAAATGGGCTTTCTCAAATCCAGGTATTGAAAAAATGTTTTATTGAATTTTTTAATAACCAACTCAGATATCCACTGGGAGGTAAGATCATGGAGGATTGAATTTTTGTCTGTTTACTGCTAGCTTACTGCTTTTCCTCTAACATCTAGGAGAGGGCCTGAAACATAGCAGGAGCTCAACAGACATTGAATGAATGCATGAATCTACTTATAACCTTGTTGACATTTTTCTAGGCCAAACTTATTGGAGCAAAATTACAGACAGTAGAACCCTGGGATTTTGCCAATCATTTCATCTGAATCTTGAAGTTGATCCAAATAAGTGTGTAAGGAAAACTTTCATCCTATTCTTGGTTCATCTCTGAGCTGAGGCAGAATACATATTTGTGTAAGGTGAAAATTTTATGATACAGTGCTGTCTTATAAAACCCTAGCTTTAATATCAAGGCATGGAGGCTGTTTTTTAACTAAAAACACAAGAGTAGTAGTTGAGAGACTGTATAGTAAACCATTTACTCCTTACAGCTGTCAAAGCTTAGCTGAGAGAAGCACTCTGTAATGAAGATTTGTTATTTGCTTAACTATACTTAAGCAGTACATTTTTACCTCCACATGCTCTGAAATCCGTTACTTTAATAATTTATTCCAGCACAGAGCTAATTCCTGTAACTGTGAACCTGCTGTATCTCTCTGGTGGAATTGGACTTCATCACGATGACATTCGTTTATATCTAGGAATATTATAGAAAATGTCCCTAAAATATTGCAATTGTGTTTTCTGTAAGCTAGTTATCAATAAATTTTTAGTTACATTACATGAGGGGATTTTATTTCAGGTTTTATGTCAGGATGGGTTGCATTTGTCTAATGGACCATATACATTTTTTAATGGTTCAACTGACCATGTTTGCAATTTTATGTTGTCTAAAGCTTACATATAAACTTCTAAGCTACCTACTGCAATGTGATTATTTTGATCTCAATGTTTATGTGTGTGTGTGTGTGTGTGTGTGTGTATTCACTTCAATTCTTGCTCAATTTTATATCTTATTCTTGTTTTGCTTTCTTTTTTTCTTACATATATTTAATTTATATCTTAAAATATACATGTCCTTATAAAGCACATTAAATCAATTGTAGAACAAGGTGGAAATTATTAATCAGTCAATTATTGGCTAATAAACAACTTTAAAAATTAAAAAATTAAAAATTAAAAATTTAAGGTAATTGGCTGGGTTATCAAATGACTTTGCAATTGGCAAGATGACTTCATCATTATGGAAAACACTAAACATCAGACAGAGGGCAGCACATCAAAGTATAAAATTCTACGGGGAGAGAACTTTGTTAACCTGGAAAATACTTTTCAATTTTGTTCATTTGTGGTTCAAATCTATTTGTATAGAAAGAGAAGGGTGGAGAGAAAAGGAAGACAGTGCCAAGAGAATAAATGAATAAATAGATTGATAACACCAATATAAGAAAGAAATAAGGATCTTCAGGGGTGTTTTAGCTGCTCACTATGCATCCTCAGTGCATCTTGAGATCATTCCGATGTCCCCAGGGAATAGCTGACATCAGATTTGGGCATCCCAATGAATTCTTTCTGGGTGATAGGGAACGGGTTGTTGGAAAAGCTTTGTCAGAGCCCCTTAATGTCTGAAACTCTCTCCTATCCCTGATTGTGTCTCATCACACTGGACTTTAGGTTTCCACATTCTCACAGAGGTGACTCTCATGGTCATATGAGGAAGCCTATTATTCAGTCCTTAATTACCTTCCCAAATATCACCTCCCAGAACAGGGGTTAAATCTGACTGCTGCAGCCTGGGCACATTCTCTGATAATATCTTAGCCTCATATTCCTTGCAGGACAGGTGAGATAGTATATCAAGGATTTAGAAAAGGCCTCAGGATAGTCTGGCTGCCTGAGTTGGCAGATGGGGCAGTCCTTCAGGCCCTGAGGGAAAGCTGAGCCAGGCAGGTTGTAAATGGCCAGGGAGGTTTCTGCAGGGTTGTATTTCTTGGGGACTGAAAGGCAGATGACCTTTAGATTCCTGAGAACGTTCCAGATATGTAGTATATTATGACTTTACTACACCAAATTCCCCCTTTCCTCCTAAGTACTCAACCAGACACTCCTCGTTTACTGAACTCATAAAATTTCCACTCATGGATGGAACTAATTATTCCCTAGTTTCAGACCTAGGTTCTGCTGCCTCCACTTTATAGTATTATAGGTAGAGTTGGGACAAAATCATTATAGATGGTGCCAAGGAATCCTATTATGGACTGAGAGGTCAGGCAGTGTGTCATTTTTACCTTCTAAAACAGAAATCCATTTAACTCATACTAAAAGTCATACTTAAAAAGGTTTTGATATATCACATAAAGCCACTGTGTTTTCTTTAAATTTTGTCTCCTTTTAGTTTTATAAATTCTCTTATTTGAACCTATAAGAATTAATGTTGGTTTAGTGGTCTTGGAATTCCTAGAATAGAAAACATTTTTTTGTGGTTCGTTCATTTGTTAGAGTGTTTTGTTCCTCCCAATTTTAAAGTGGGAAAGAAGGGAAAATCATTAAGAATATTACCATTTAAGCATACCATTTTGAATTTTGACTTGAGGTAGAGCCTTGTTTCCAGGTAAGAAAGATGAAGGAATGAGGAACAATAAAAGTGTAATCTGAATTATTTAGAGATCTTTAAAAAATAAAACACCCATTTTCTTTATTCCTTATGGTTTGGGAGGAAGAAATGAGGAACAGAATGGACATGGTGAGCAAATACTTCTTGTATCCTCCATTCTTCTGGTTAGAAAGCACTGGAATAAACATTTAACACTTTCAAGATGGGATATTTGCTAATTTACAAACACTGCTTGTGCAGAGTTTTAGCTTGTTTGCTTTCAGATCCCTTCTTGCTTTACTTAGTATATCACTAGATGAGGGCTTGCAGGGAGAGCAATCCTTGCAGGCTGTTTTTTGGCCCTCCCTGTATCAGCTGATTACATGGGTTTAGCCAAAGGGAGTCACAGACAGAAGGTCAGAGGGAGAGTGAAGGGGAAGAGCCAGGGTCTTTCCCCCATCTGTGTGACTCAGGCAGCATCTCTCTCAGTGTCTGAGTCTCTCCATGGCTCTAGATTTCATTGATGGATCTGCTGTATTTCAAATTCTGTCAGACAACCCTGGACTTTGGGCTCTAGTGAACAGCCTCCTCCAGGCTGCCTGCTGCTGCTCATTTGTAGGTTGCCTCACCATCCCCTGGTCATCTTTTAGCTCTTTCATCACGTGGGGGACTGATTCCCTGTATTGTTTCCTCTGGTTTAAACACTTAGTATAATTTTTATTTTTCTGTTTCAAACTGAATGATATACCATTACAGCATTTACCTTATGCCTAAAGTAAAGAAAATTGAAAAGTATAAGTAGATTTTCTCCATCAGCTAATATTTATTCAAGCACAAATTGGAGAAAGCCTACCACGACTTCCTTAAGATAGTGTATTTAATGGCTCTCCTAACAAAAACACCAAGGATCACAGCTTGATTTAGAGGTCTAATGGTATGACCAGAATTCAGTTCACTGGATTGACTTCTTGTTTATTTGTTTTGTTCCCTTTAGACTGGCAACATTCTCAGACTTTATCTCTCTTTATCATAATACAAATTTCAAAAGAATAAAGAAGGAACTCTCCTAATAGCCACTAGCCTCCTGGAGGGAGACAGTTTTGGTTGCTGGGTCAGCTCCTCTGGCTCTGCTGCCTGCAGTGATTGAGTCTCTTCCAGACCCAGACTGCCCCACTTTGCATCTGACCTTCCAAGCCGCGCTAGGTCCTGTCCCAGTCCAGTTTCTCTATTTATTGACTTCATCAGAAAGTTGAAGGTGTTGACAGGGTTTGTAATGTGATTTGTGAAGTTCAAATGAAGCCTTCTGAAATGAAAGGACTGCATTTCCTAATGGCCACTAATGCCCGGTAGTAAACACATACTCATCAGATAATGAATACTTAGTTTGTTTGGGAATAAAAATAGAAGTTTTATTAATTACCAATTCCTAGCAGAAATCTAAGTTGCCTTTAAACCTCAGTCAGTGCAGTGTGAATTCACAAAAAGAAAGACCACAAATACGAAAGTAGAAAAACTAAGCTATAAGAATGTTGTTATTTTAAGGGGCCAGTAAATAGCACTCTTCCTCTTTGGAGTTCTGAACAAATTTATGTAAATTATAAAAGAATCAGAAAGACAGTTAATGGACTATTGTTTTTATTATTGGAAAGGCTATAGTGGTCTTTCCAGAGCAGATATAATCACTGAGGACTGTTGCTTTATATCTCTGAGTCTTCAAAGAGGGAATGAGATGGACCTTCAGAACTGCCTCTAGCAAGTGAGTCTAACTCCGGACCTATGGGTGGTTGCTCCCTGAAATAGGAACAGAGAAGAATGCACTCACCCTAGTTAATCTGAATAGAGAGAGGAGAAAGGCCCCAAGTTGAACAGGCTCAACTGTTTTTCAGCTCCACCAATGAGATGTCAACCATCCTTTCAAGAGTGGGTAGAAATTATGAAGTGATAGAGGTTTTTATTTTCCAGACTCAGGCTGGAATACTGGAATGAAAATGAAAGGGTCTTTCTGCAAGCACCTATAGGATATGTGTAATGTTTTTATCTGTGAATGTCTTACCATTGGATAAAGTCTCAATAAATGTGTTACATTAAAATGTGAAACACAAAGCAAATGATTCAAAAAAACCAGCATCGTGATTTTCACTTAAGTAGGAATCCAATACCAAATCCCTACTGGACTTAGCACAAAAAATGACTGTGGCTAATACACTAGACTATAAATATTATTGTCTGCTGACTGTAAGAATCACAAACAAAATTTTTGAGCCTTATTCTAGAAACATGATATATCAATCAAAAGAAATTATTTTGACATTAAATGTTACTGTTCTCCCAGAGGGAGTTTAATGTGATTTTATACAACTAATGAAAACAAAGTCTACATTCATGAAAAGAGGGGCAAGGCTTTTGGTTGGGTTAGTCTCAAAAAAGCCAGAGAGAAAAAAATTCCTTAGAGTCATGCTTTCTTTCACTTAGATAATAAGAAGAGATTAAGGCAGTACCCTTCCAACTAAGACATGTTAATCTTTTCACAGAGATTTCTGAAAAAAATTTAACCTCTAGAAATGATAGCCATACAATTAAGGATGCTGGGTGGGAGGTAGAGTGTATTTTGCAGTGAGCATGCCACATTTTCAACATCACTTGGGTCCTAAAGCTTAAGAAGCCTCCATTCTACAAATAAGAATAGCTCTATTTATATCTTTTTTGTTGTTGACAAAGATTTTTTATAATAACTTTATGTTTTGAAATTACCTCAAACTTAGAGTAGTTGCAAGAAACACGGAACTTCTGCATAACGTTTACCTAGGTGCCTTGACTGTTAATATTTTGCCACATTTGTTTCATCATTCTCCTTTTCCTTGTCTCTCCCACCTCATATATTTTTAATAAACATTTAAAGGTTGGAAGTATGGTACCTCTTTATCCCTAAATACTTTGGTGCATATCGCTTAAGACAAAGATTTTCTCTTATAAAACCACAGTGCAATTATTAAAGTGGGAAAATTAACTTTGATACAGCATTATTATCTAATCTATAGACCTTATTCAAGTCTTGCTAATTGTCAAAATATTGTTCTTTATATAGTTAGCCTTTTAATTAATTCTGACTCTTCCTGGGTTCAGACTTTAGATAAAGCAGAGATACAGAAAGCAAGAGGTGTTGTACCTGTTGGTGAGGTGGCCTTTCTTATACTTAGATTCTTATACTTGGATGTTGAGTATTAAGTCAACATCACTAATGATTAGGGAAATGCAAATCAAAATCACAATGCAATACCACCTTACACTCCTGCAAGCATGGCCATAATCAAAAAATAAATTAAAAAATCAAAAAACAATAGATGTTGGTGTGGATGCGGTGAACAGGGAACACTTCTATACTGCTGATGGGAATATAAACTAGTACAATCACTATGGAAAACAGTGTAGATATTCCTTAAAGAACTAAAAGTAGAACTACCATTTGATCCAGCAATTTCACTACTGGGTTTCTACCCAGAAGAAAAGAAGTCATTATACGAAACATATACTTGAACATGCATGTTTATAGCAGCACAATTCGCAACTGCAAAAATGTGGAATCAACCCAAATGCCCATCAACCAACGAGTGGATAAAGAAACTGTGATAAATATGAATGATGGAATACTACTCGGCCATAAAAAGCAATGAATTAATTGCATTCACAGTGACCTGGATGAAATTGGAGAGTGTTATTCTAAGTGAAGTAACTCAGGAATGGAAAACCAAACATCATATGTTCTCACTCATAAGTGGGAGCTAAGCTATGAGAATGCAAAGGCATAAGAATGACACAATGGACTTTGGGAACTTAGGGGTAAAGGGTGGGAAGGGGGCCAGGGATAAAAGACTACAAATTGTGTGCAGTGTATACTGCTTGGGTGGTGGGTGCACCAAAATCTCATGAATCTCATGAATACTAAGTAACTTATGTAGCCAGACACCACCTGTTCCCCAATAAACTATGAAAAGAAAAAAAATTTAATTGAAAAATAAAAAATGAAACAAGTTCTAAGAGGCTTAAAAAAAGAAAGAAAAGAAACAGGTTTCCACCCCCTACATGAGTTTCTATCTCTTACAGGTGGATATTACTATAATTAGAGGAATCCCAATGCAACTGGCCAATAAGCACATGGAAAGGTGCTCAACATCATTAGTCATTAGAGAAATCCAAATTAAAACCATGATGAGATGCCTCTTCACACCACTAGAATGGCTAAAATTGGAAAGACTGGCAATGGCAGGTGTTGGTGAGGAAATGGAGCAACTGGAACCCTGTGCTCTTTTAATAATAGTGAAAAGTGATGCTGCTCCTGAAGCCGAGAGCTTGGCATTGTTGCAAAATTAAATATGTACTTACAATGCAATCCATTATTTCCACTCCTAGCTATTTATGCAAAAGAAATAAAAATATATGTCTACAGAAAGACATGTAAAAAAAAAAAAAAGCATTCATTATTGCCTTGTGTAAACATGAGCTTTGACCTGAAAAGGCTGTCCTAAGGTTTGCTTTCAGAGAAGCTTCCCTGGCACCTCTTCTAAGTCATATTTAATGTTACCTAGCAGACCAAGACCTCCAGTTTCCTTAAAGACTCTGCACCACCCTCTTAATGCTCCGATGGATGGTCCCCCTAATACTTCCCTGCAAGCCCTCCACCCTGACTTGGGGCATCTGCCAGTATTCCTTTCTAATCTGCTTGGATTCCTACATGGTCTTCCTCTCGGCATGTAACATCTTACTGCCAGTGTTGTCCTGATATTGTGTTACTTCCTCCTGATGACTCTGAGAGATTTTACAAGTTCTGTGATCGCACAGAGATTTTGGATGAAACTGGACACTGTATTGTCCCCTAATTCTCTTTTCTATATGCACTAAATTTTCACACTCCCTGCTTTCCTCCATCTCTTGCTAGCCATTCTCATTCACATTATAGCTCTTAGCCAGACCTTTGGGACCAAGGTTCCTGATTCACTCTGAAGCTTTCACCACCCAAACTTACCCTATCAGAATGAGGCTGGTCTCATACCTTCCCAGGCCTGTGATAAAGATCAGTAGGGATTGATCTATTTCTGTGCCCATTGTAGAATATACATGAAAGCTCATGCACATACACACACGAGCATGCACACGTGTGCTCACACACACAATGTGAATAGATTTAACTGAAAGCTTTATACTGCCGGCATCAGAATCTATTATGTTATTCTTTAAGCAAGTCAGGAGATGGATTCAATGTCAGATTTGCTTATTACTATTCAGATAAACAGATAAATCTTCTTGCAACTAGCCATCTTCAATCTCAGGGTTTTCTTAAATGTAATGAAGTTACTATTAGACGGCAAGCTGGAGGGTTTAGCTGCAGGCAGAGCAGGCAGAGGAATAACTGGTGAAGCTCAGAGCTTAGAAAACTGGATGCACAATGTTTCTCTGTTGGATAAAAGATAAAATAAAGAAATCTAAATTAAAATATGCTAGGGCTAGTTCCAAGAAACTAGTTCGGGCACCTCAAACAAAATGCTTTCCTGCAATTTTGGTAACATTCTCCCAAATGGCCCTTGTAAGGTTAGCATAAGTCCAAGAGATAAACAGAGGGTTAAGATATCCAATGCTTATGAGAAAGAAAATTATAGTATCTTTAATAAAATCACTTAATCACAACTATTAAAAAACTAGATACATGTTAACCACTAATTACCTACATTTACATATTACAAAGGAATTTTTAAGTGAATACTACAAATTGGCTTAGATAAATACCTTCTTATTTATGTAAGCTTGTCTTCAATTGCTACTTAAATGCTCCTCACTCTGGTTTTCTTCCCAGAGGTCAGAGGTCTTCTCTGCCATTCTTGAAGTGGGCAGCAATGCCACAGAGCTTTCTGCAAAAATGACCTGTGCTAACTGCTTGACCTTACTTGAAATCACTGACTCTTTAGTCTCTTTTGTGCTTCTCATGCTCCTGACTGCTGGATTTCTTCCCAGTTTTTCTTCTTTGACCCTCCATTTGATTTTACAGACAGAACCATAAATCTCCTGTCTACTCTCATTCTTTTTTCTCTTTGCTTTATTTATGTATTAAAAAATGAATAGTCTTTATTTTTTTTACATGACTCTTAGGCTTACAGAAAAACTGAGGAGAAAGTAGAGAGTTTCTACATTTCATCCCCCACCCCAATCTTCCCCACTAACAACTTGGGGCACCAGAATGGTACATTTGTTACAATCAATGAACCAATATTGACGCATCATTATCAACCAGAGTACATAGTTTACATTAGGATTCACTCTTGGTGTTGTACATTATACCAGTCTGACAGCTATACAATGACATGAATCTGTCATTATAGTATCATACAGAGTAGTTTCACTGCTCTAAAATCCCTCTGTGCTACAGCTATTCATGTCTCCCCCTACCCAACCTCTGGAAACATTGATCTTTTTGCTGTCTCTGTAGTTTTGCCTATACCAGAATGTCATATAGTTAGAATCATACAGTATGTACCTTTTGAGATTGGCTTCTTTCACTCAGCAATATGCATTTAAGGTTCTGCCACACTTTTAAAGGCTTGATACCTCATTTTGTTTTTTTTAGTTCTGAATTATATTCTATTGTGTGACTGTACCCATAATTCAATTATCCATTCACCTACTGAATGATATGTTGGTTTCTTCCAAGTTTTGCCAATTATGAATAAATCTACTATAATCATTCACATGCAACTTTTTAACGTGGATATAAGTTTTCAACTCATTTAGGTAAATATTAAGAAATGCTATTGCTGGATTTTGTGTAAGAGTATGTTTAATTTTGTAAGAAATTGTCAAACTGTCTTTCAGAGTGGCTGTACTGTTTTGCAGTCACGCCAACAAACAATGAGAGTTCCTGTTGCTCCTGGTTAACATTTGGTGTCATGTGTGTTTTGCAGTTTAGCCATTGTCATTTTGATTAGCATTTTCCTAATAACGTATGATGTGGAACATCTTTTCCTCTTTTTTGGTGGGGATTCTATTCAGATCTTTTGGCTATTTTTATTTTATTTTATTTTTATTTATTTATTATTATTATTATTTTTTGAGACAGAGTCTCTCTCTGTTGCCCAGGCTGGAGTGCAGTGGTTTGATCTCAGCTCACTGCAGCCTCTGCCTCCTGGGTTCAAGCGATTATTCTGCCTCAGCCTCCCGTGTAGCTGGGACTACAGCTGTGCACCACCACACCTGGCCAATTTTTGTATTTTTAGTAGAGACGGGATTTCACCATATTGGCCAGACTGGTCTCGAACTCCTGACCTCTTGAACCTCCCGCCTTGGCCTCCCATAGTACTGGGATTACAGGCGTGAGCCATCGCACCCAGCCTTGGCCATTTTTTAAACTGGTTGGTTTGTTTATTTGTTTTACTGTTGAGTTTTAATAGTTCTTTGTATGTTTTGGGTTAAAGCCCTTCATTAAATATGTCTTTTGAAAATATTTTCTCCTAGTCTGTGGTTTGTCTTTCCATTGTCTTGACAGTATCTGTTGCAGAGCAGAAGTTTTGAATTTCACTGAAGTCTGATTTCTTAATTTTTTCTTTTATGAATCATGTTTTGGATTTTTATCTAAAAAGTCTTTGCCAAACCTAAGGTCGTCTGGATTTTCTTTTATCATCTGGGAGTTTTATAGTTTTGCATTTTACACCTAGGGATGTGATACATTTTGAGTTAATTTTTGTGAAAAGTGTAAGGTCTACGTCTACAATTAGTATTTTTCTTGCATGTTGATTTTCAGTTGTTCCAGCACTCTTTGTTAAAAAGACTATTCTTTTTCCATTGAATTGCCTTTGTACATTTATCAAACATGAGCATTTCTTGCTTATCTATTCGATTCCATTGATCTGTTTGTCTGTCCTTTCATTATTACCTCACTGTCTTGATTACTGTAGCTTTATAATAAGCTTAATAAGCTTTGAAATTGAGTAGCTATCAGTCCTCCAACTTTATTCTTCTTCAATATTGTGCTGGCTATTTGGGGTCTTTTGTCTCTCAATGTAAACTTTGAAATCAATTGTTGATATCTGCAAAATAACTTGGTAAGGTTTTGATTGGAATTTCATTGAATTTGTACATGAAATTGGGAAGCATTGACCACTTAACAATGTTGAGCTTTCTCGATTCATAAACAGAATATCTCTTCATTTATTCAGTTCTCCTTTGATTTATTTTATCAGTTTTGTAGTTTCCTCATATAGATATTATACATATTTTGTTATATTTATACTTAAGAATTTCTTTTATTTTGGTGCTAATATAAATAGTATTGTGTTTTTAATTTTAAATTCCAGGTGTTCATTTGCTGGTACATAGGAAAACAATTGACCTAACCTTGTATCCTGTAAACTTGCTATAATTGCTTGTTAGTTTCCAGAGTCTTTTTACAAAATATATTTTTTACTCTTTGAGATTTTCTACATAGAAAATCATGTTATCTGAAAACAATGATTTTTTTTCCTTCTTTCTTAGTCTGTATATCTTTTATGTTTGTTGTTGTTGTCTTATTGCATTAGCTAGGGCTTCCAGTATAATGTTGAATAGGAGTACTAAGGAAACATCCTCATCTTGTCCCTTAACATAGTGGGAAAGCATATGGTTTCTTACCATTAAGTATGATGTTAGCTGCTAGGTGTTCTTTTTTTCCCCAGATATTCTTTATCAAGTTGAGGAATTTCTCCTCTATTCCATGTTTGCTGAAAATTTTTATCATGAATGTGTGTTGGACTTTGTCAAATGCTTTCTCTGCATCTATTTATATGATCATATGATTTTTCTCCTTTATCCTATTGATGTGATTAATTGTATTAACTGATTTTTTAAAGTTGAACCAGCCTTGTATACCTAGAATAAGTTTAACTTGGTTGTGGTATAAAGTGTTTTTATATATGTTAGACTTAAGTTGTTAGTATTTTGTTGGGGATTTTTCTATTTTGTTCATGAGAAATATTGTTGTATAGTTTTTCTTTCTTGTAATGTCTTTGCTTTGGGTATTAGGGTAATACTGGCTTAATAGAGTGAATTAGAAAGTATTTCCTTGGCTTCTATCTTCTGGAAAAGATTGTAGAGAATTAGTATAATTTCTTTCTCAAATGTACGATAGAATTAACAAGTGAACCCATTTGGACAGCCTTTTTTCTTTTCTTTTCTTTTCTTTTCTTTTCTTTTTTCTTTTCTTTTCCTTTCCTTTCCTTTCTTTTCTCCTTCCTTCCTTCCTTCCTTCCTTCTTTCCCTCCCTCCCTCTCTTCCTCTCTCTCTCTCTCTTTCTCTTTCATCTTTCTTTCTTTCTTCCTTTCTCCTCCTTTCTTCTTTGTCTTTCTTTCCCTCCCTCCCTCCCTTCCTTCCTTCCTTCCTGCCTTCCTTCTTTTCTTCCTTCCTTCCATTATTTATGTATTCCTCATAATTTAGAATACTCTTCAAGAGAAAGATGAAGGCCATCAACTTAGGGTTAGCGCCTTTTCCAATGAACCTCAATGTTGACTTCTGTTAGACTTAGCGGCAATGTTACTGGTATGTTGCATGCTGCTCTCTAAAGACTATCTTTAAAAGGAAAAAAAAAAGGAACTTACATATTTTGCAATTAAATATTCCCTTTCCACCACCTAAAGAGACAGGATTTCTGCTGCAGGCTTCTGATCAAGATGCTTACTTTCGGTTCCCTCTGAACCAGAATTTTTGAAGAAATGTGCACTTTATTTAAATATTTTAAACTGGTGTTGCAGTGGCGTTTTTCACTTAGGCAGATAGGTTGAGATTCTTGTGTTTCACCACGCTGCTGATGGTATTTCTACTTGTGTTATGATTGTGACTGCAAAGCCAGGCAAAGGGTCAGCAATACTTTCTGCACTAACTACTAATGAAGGCTTCATGGTTTCAAGTTCCTGTAGGTGAGCTTTAAGACTCTCTGTACCTGGATAAAATCAGCCTGTGGCTGCATGTGGGTGCTTTGCTGCACCCATAATTTAGGACTGATATACTCTGTCTCCTCTTTACTGTACCTTACTATCCTGACAACAACCTTGTATTCATGATTGTTCAAATGAGGAAAATAAAACTGTGGTTAAAAAGCTTCCCTCAAGTGACAAATAAGTCTGAAATTGAACACAGGTTTGTCTGACCCCAGGTGATGTTTCTAATGACTATGATATATAACATTATTTACAAGTATGAATTGAGTACCTAAAGGGTCAGAAACTAATATGGTAGAACATGAAGTTTTGCTAAAATTTGGTCCATTTATTCATGGGACTTATAATTTAATTAGGGATAGAAGAAAGATACAAATGAAGTACCTTAGAACACAAGGAAGGGAAATAAGAATAAGACTGAAATAGTTAAAGAAGACATTATGAGATCATGATGCTTGGACTAAGGTTTGTATGAAGAACCGGTTACAGAATGGAGGATGTGGTATGGCAGGCCCATTGCTCAATGGCACAGAATGAGCTAAGGTAAAAGTAGAAATGAGCAAAATGTGCATTAAGCTGTAGCTTCATGGGAGGAAGGTCTGTATTTGATTCATTTCTGAATCCAGTGTACCCAATGTGATACATAATAAGTGTCCAATGGATGTTTGTGGGTTGAGACACTAAGAGACTGTGTCTAAAAGAGGAAGGGTTTGAACTGAAGGTAAAAAGAGAGAAGATTAGAAAAGTAGTTGGTCTGTAAACGACTCTTAAGGGCCTTCCAAGCACTAAAAAGTATGATCTTCTGAATGTCAGCTTATAACATTGGAATTAATCTGCTAGGAAATAATTTGTGTTAGAGGAAAACATAATGAAACAAGTGTTGGAAAGCATAATCTGAGATGGGAGAGAGAAAGATGACAGGGAAACTAAAAGTAAGACTATTGCAAAAATCTAGTTTTGAGGGAGGCTACTTTGGCCTAGGATGTAGGAAGCTAGAAAGAGTAGCTCCCAGCCCAACAATAAAAAAAGACAGATAGACCACTAGACCTAAACTTTTGTCAGCCCCATCTGGTGAATTCACAGGGCAGCCAACACTCTGAAATTTAAGATAAGACATGTGCCTCCAAGGACCTGAAAGGCAAACACTGGCTCACCTATGGGCAGAGTGTGGGCAGAATGAGGGCTGCCATACATGTGGATAAAACGCATTGAGCTAAAAATTATAAGGAATTGCTAAGTAGATCCTTGGAGCATAGACAGTAGTGTTTGCACTCACTTATAGGCTCTTCTCCATGGGACATCCCACGAAAAGATTAGAAGAATAGAAAGCAGATGAAAGGCCTGGAAAATTCTGCTGGACAGAATCTTTCTCTCCTGTAGAACAAAAGCCTGTCTGAGGTCACTGAGGGAAAGGCAGCAAATCCTGTTGTCCCAGGTACAGGTGAAGACCACTGCTGCTGCCAGAGAGAGGGCGAAAGAACCGCCCTCTCACTTTGGGGGAGGAATAGGAAAGTATCCTGGGTCAAGCCTATTTAAGGGCTCCTACTGCTGGACAGGGCAGGAAATACTGTCTTGCAGAAGACTCACCTAAGACACAGAGCAGAGTTTGGCTGTCATAGGTAAGAAGACAGCATCACTAAACACCACTTCTAGAATCCAGCAACACAGGATTCACCTAAGACTGAAGTTGGGCAATGACAACAGAGAAATTCCCAACCCCTTTCCCAGGTAATAGGCAACAATGGTCCACCTTGGGGAGAGGGGCAGGAGTGTGGAGAGATGCTCTCTGAGTCATAGGCACAGGGATGGCTGAAAGCTGAGGGTGGAGCTGGGGAGAAAACCCCTCCAGCAGCTTGCCATTTTGTATGCTGTGCAGAGGATAAACTGCAGGGAGGCAAGGATCCTAGCAGAGAGACCAGGTAAGCAGTAGCTGCAATAATCCATGCGAGATTATCCAAACCACCACCATAGGCTTGGACAGGGTGGCAGCAGTAGTAGAATGTGAAGTGGTGTGATTCTGATTATGTTTTGAATCTAGAACCCTCAGATTTGATTTGCTGATGAAACCCTCAGATATGCTGATCCATTAGATACAGGATGTGAGAAAAATATAGGAGTCAAAGACAGTCTTTTATATTCAGACTGAAACTGAAAGGTGGTGTCATTTACCAAGGTGGGGAAGACTAAGGTAGGGAGAAGGTGTGGGTGGTAAAACAAGAGTTCTGGACATATCCTGTAGAAATCTATTTGTAACCATTTAGGGGCTTCATAATTATCTCTGCATTAGCCTTTATATCTTTGTGTGTATTGGAGACCAGCCCTGCATATGAGCTGCTAAAGGAAAGGCTTGTAGAACTATAGGCAGCTTTGTTTTTATCAAGATGCTTCTGCCATGAGGAACTGAACTTTTCCCTGGTTCACTTATATTAGGTGGCCTTACTTTCTTGATTTGCAAGATGGGGATCTTTTCATCCATAGTCATAGTTGTATTTTGTGTTGGGTAGGAAATGTGACTTAAAATTTTAGAGGTGATACTTACCACCTTATTACAAATCATTTAACGACCTTTACAGATTCCATGACTGCTTAATTTTCTGACACCATCCTTCCTTTTCTGAGTCTCACTTAGAGTTAGTGGTGCATGATTGAAGTTTATGTCTTCTTAGGTAGGGATTACAAACTTTATTGGAAGAATGGGGAAACTGAGGCTCCTATGAAGTATTAATACCTTCATTATTTGGCCATCAGAATTGGTTAAGATGTGCAAGAGGGAAATTATATTTCAAAATAAAGGCAGGGCACGGTGGCTCACGCCTATAATCCCAGCACTTTGGGAGGCCGAGATGGGCAGATCACCTGAGGTTGGGAGTTCGAGACCAGCCTGACCAACAAGGAGAAACCCCATCTCTACTAAAAATACTAAATTAGCCGAGTGTGGTGGCTTACGCCTGTAATCCCAGCTACTCGGAAGGCTGTGGCAGAAGAATCACTTGAACCCGGGAGGTGGAGGTTGCGGTGAGCCAATATCGCGATATTGCGCTCCAGCCTGGGCAACAAAAGTGGAACTCTGTCTCAAAAATAAATACATAAATAAATAAATAAAATAAAACAAAATAAAATAAAATGGGTCTGCTGATACTATTTCTCATTGGCTTAAAGTGGGAGGAACAAACTGCCCTTCTTCTGAGCTAACTTCCAACGGTATTCTGATTAAGCACAGGAAATGGAGTGGTGCTTAACTCCTGGGAAGTAGGGAAGACTTTCTTCACAAAAGGGAATGTTTAGGTGAAGGATAAGGGAAACTGATAAAGCAGCCCTCTAGCGTTCAGCCTGAAAGTCCTCAAGTGCTGAGAATTTCAGTGATGTTTGCTGACAACGTCCATCAAAAACACCCGAACTTTTTAGGCCACATTCAAGATCTCCTCCTTCAGAGTTGTCGTGCTGTGGCCAAGACTTGGTATTAAAAAGCCCAGTGATGACCTCAATTTTAGGTCTCTAAGGTGTACCTTGAAGCTTCTGATTTTCTCATTTCTGTCCCCCACAAATAGTAATATTTATCATGTATTAAATGTTGACTTTGTATCAGGCACTCCACAAACATTATCTCATTGAATTTGCTGGCCAACCCTGAGAGAAAGGTGTATTTATGTTTTGCAGACAGGAGTCAGACCGAAGAGGCTAGCTTGTTTTCACATGGCTAATGAGTTGGTGAATACAAATTTGCACCCATGTCTGCTGAGTTCAAAGCCCATATCCTTTCCTATTGTGCTTTGTGGTCTTTCAAATTTTTGTAGAGCTCAACATTTTTAGGCCATGTATCAATTGCTTTGCATTAGCCTAACCAGCACACTTGCCTTTATTCAGCATGATTGGGTGCTGAGTTATTTTTGTTATTATTCTGATAAATGAAGTCACCGCAGTACATATAAAATGCCAATTTCCAAAGAACTAGAATACATAAAAGGTCTACATAAAATACTACTGAATTAAAAATTACTAGTATCAGTCTGTGGCCTATTAGAAACCAGGCCACACAACAGGAGGTGAGCGGCAGGTGAGCAAGCAAAGCTTCATCTGTATTTACAGCTGCTCCCCATGGCTCACATTACTGCCTAAGCTCCGCCTCCTGTCAGATAAGTGGCAGCATTAGATTCTCATAGGAGCACAAATGCTATTGTGAACTGCGCATGTGAAAAAGGTAGGTTGGATGTTCCTTATGAGAATCTAATGCCTGGTGATTTGTCACTGTCTCCCATCAGCCCCAGATGGGACAGTCCAGTTGCAGAAAAACAAGCTCAGGCCTCCCACTGATTCTACGTTCTGATGAGTTGTATAATTATTTCATTGTATATCACAATGTAATAATAATAGAAATAAAGTGCACAATAAAGGTAATGCGCTTGAATCATCTTGAAACTATCCCCCCACAGCTGGTTTGTGGTAAAGTTGTCTTCCATAAAACTGGACCCTTGTGTCAAGAAGATTGAGGACTGCTCTCTTATAGTACCTTAAGATTATTATTATGAACCTTGATCATTATTAGACAGTATTGAACAAAGGAATTCTATTCATTTTGTGTTCTTGTTCTTTGGATAATTAATAATAGGCAACTTAACACATAGAGTTTCATATGAAAAAATTGAGTGCCATGTTCTTTTGTAGATTCAAAGAACATCCAAATCTTCTGTCAACTCTATTCATTTTATAAGGAAGGGCAGCCTTATCTTTCATGGGATATGTGCTAGATTGTCAGTGGTTTCAAATCTGACTGTGTAGCCAGGTCATTCTCATGGAAGCCAAGTATGGGAGCACTTAGCTCACGAAGAAATTGAAGATGACACAAGAGTGCATAGTCACTCAGAATTCCCTCTATTTGTAAGTACTAGAATTCCCAAACTCCTGGCCTCAAGTGATCCTCCCGCCTTGGCCTCCCAAAGTGCTGGGATTACAGGCATGAGCCACCATGCCTGGCCTTTGTAAGTGCTAGAACTCTAAAAGTTTCCATTGGAACAGGCATTCTTTGGATTCTTCTCTTTGAAAACTACTTTCCTAAGAGTCTTGCTTTAGTAAAAACACAAAACTAAACACTCCTTTTAACAGGAGTGTGGATACGTAAGACAGCTTGTGAGAGAATATGAAGGCAGAGGACAGCAGAAAATGGAAGAGTTCAGAAATCAGAGAAGGGTACCAGAAAATAAATTGTGCATTTCATATATGCCCTAAAGTTACTATTGTCTCGAGGTCAGCATCTGGTGTTTACAAATTAATCTACATATTCCCTAGCTCCTTTGAGGATAACACCTTTTTTTAATATTCTTGGACGGAAGAGGGAACGGTGCTTCCTGCTATTAATTTAAACTATTTCCAGCAACATGGAATTATGGGACTTTGGTATTCTATTTTATGGTATCAACAACTCCTACTCATCACCTTTCAACTTCTAAAAGAATGTAATTAGAGACTTCAGAAAAGAGAAAAGATAAGTCTCCTGTACAAAGAACAGTCATTAACTAATGAGCAAACTACAAGTTGTGAACAAGAGAGCAGCACCTATTATAAGAACTTTTCCTTGATTGTTCCGCAGTGTATGAAACAGGAATTATATTGACTAGTGGGTATCACCCTGGTGTGACTGATGAAAAGGCACTCCAGAACACTGAAAAGAATACATTTTTGAAGGAGGAAGGACCGTAAATCTTCATAACATTCCAAACCAACAGCATTTCCTTTATGCATTGATACAGTGTCATGGGTATTTTTAACATGCCTCTGATAAATACCCTGTCTTGTATATTGTTTCTGAATTCTTTTTTTTTTTTTTCAGACAGAGTCTCACTCTGTTGCCCAAGCTGGAATGCAGTGACGCAATCATGGCTCACTGCAGCCTGGACCTCCTGGGCTTGAGCAATCCTCTCACCTCAGCCTCCCTAGTAGCAGGAACTACAGGTGCATACCACCATGCCTGGATAATTTTTAAATTTTTTTGTAGATACAGGATCTCACTACATTTCCCAGGCTGGTCTCAAACTCCTGGGCTTAAGGTATCCTCCTGCCTTGGCCTCCCAAAGTGCTGGGATGACAGAAGTGAGTCATTGTGCCTTGTCTTTCTGCATTCTTAAGCAATAACGTTTTTTCTTGTTTTGACTTTTGCAAATGTCCTAGAATTAACATGTATACAAATATAATAATTGTAGCAATACAAACTCTTTTTCCCGATCTGATAAATAGAGATACTTTATTATAATGAAAACTCACTCAATCAGTTTTTTACCAAAAGGATAGAGGGAACTAGTGGTGATCTGTGGTATGAGGAGTGTAACTGTTTTCCGGTTTGCTAACATGTCTTAGACACAGGTGCTGTCTTCTTATCAGTGATCACATGAGGAAGAGCCGACAGAATCACAGTCTACCAATGACCCCAAAGGCATCTAGATTCAAACAGAACATGATGTAGAACAAAAAATATACTAGGGGCAATAATAGAAATATTCTGAAAAGAGCAGTTGTTTTAGGGCTGGTTTTTCAATATTTTGATGAAGAATGCTGCTCTTCCCTTTTTCCTCAGTATCAGCTTATCAAATAAGAACTGGGTATGGATCACTTAGAACAAAGACTACACATCTCGGACTCCCTTACAATCATATGACTAAATTTTGATCAATGAGATACACAAGCTTAATTTGCTTGTGAAGGAAGACTCTGGGAAGAATCCTTAAAAGAAAATAGTTCTTCCTGCTGGCTGGAATAAAGATAATGGTTGGTGCTAGCATAGCCATTTTGGAACAGGATGTAGAAATTTGCATTTTAGAAACTGGCAGATATAGAAATAGCATAACAGCAAGATAATGGAAACTTTGGCTTTGGTGGCTGTGTTTTCACAATATCAGCTTGGCCTACCCTGCTTACCTGGAATTATACATAAGCAGAATATGTACTATGGTTAAGAATGAACTCTGAAACCAGATTGGTTTGATTGAGTCTTGGCTCTATTTCTTACTAGCTGTGTGACCTTTAGCAAATTAACAAGTCATGCCTTTATATGCTCAGTTACAAAATGGGCTAATAAAAATGCCTAACTTATGAAGTTGCTGCGAGGGTTAAATGAGATAATGTATGTAAAATGCTTAGGATAGTATCTGGCATGTCATAAGCTCTGTGTAAATAGTATCTGTTATTATTTGAGCTATAATTATTTTCATATTTTTGAGATCACAGAGGAAACTAATTGTAATTAATGTAAAAGCTTCAGCATACGTATTAGTGACCAGTATAAAGTGGATACCTAATATTGTGAATGAATGAGTGAATTATTCCTGTTTACCCTGAAGTTTGTGTGCTGTAATAACCTGAACAGTAACATTAAAGAACATGGTAGCATACGTTAATCACTTGAATCATGAACAATTATTAAAGACCAGAGAGTATTGTTAGCCTTGTATTCTGGCAATTATTTGGATACAATGGTGTCTTTCTGGCACAGAGCTGCAAGAATCAATGGTCATTCACTACTCACTAGTTTAGCAACTTCTCACCTGATTGTTGGTTCCAGTTCTCAACCCTGTACAGCTCTCGTGGCATCCAGCTATTAACCCATTGCGGGCTCCTCTGCTAGTGGCAAGTAACGCAGACTACCTCTATGCTACCGGCCATTGGTATACCCTTAGAAAAGGCCAACCCACTTATTATTACCCAAAGCGAAAGCTATAATTAAGAATACACACTGCCACAAAAATGCCATAGCATATTGGCTCAGTTTAAACAAGTACATAGATCATTTGATCATTAAAGGGGAGGGCTACTTAGCCATTCTATTTCTTTCTTAGCCTGGTCAACCAAACTTAAGAATAAGTTATATTTTGTATGATATACCTATATCCATTTTCCATATATATACTATGGTTTTTCAAGTAGCATTAGCTGGAACATAGCATTTCCATTCTATTATTTCCCTAAATGAAGAACATTCCAAGCCAAGAAAGCATATGACATCAGCAACATTTATAGATCTCTATTAGCAGCTTTGCTACTGTATATAACATGTAGTTAGTTTCAAGTTTCTCTTTAATAATCATTGCATATATTTTCTTTAAAATTAATATAAATGTATCCATCATACTATCTAGAATTTGACTGCCTTATAAAAAAGCTGGAAGATGTTATAGCAAAGCTATAAAATCGACAGACTGTATGTGACACAACCATTGTATGCTTGGTATTCTTTTCCTTGTACACACAGTTTGAAAAATTTCATTACTCATTGGCCCAATTTTACATTTAAATATGAATTCTTTTAATTTTACTTTGCAATCAGGTAAATTAGTGAGAAGGAGTCTAAACAATATGCTTTAATTGCATTTATAAATTATTCTCTCTGTCCTTCATAAGCATTCTTTCTTTTTTAGATATTGAAATGTGGTATCTAAATATAAAGTGCAGTAACATCTGGATCTAATTGCTGGTTTGAATAATATAGACAGACCTTCAACATTTCGTGCTTTTGAAAGGATGCGTTTAGTAGGAGGTACTGAGTCAAAGGTTGTAAAAATTTTGTACCACTAAAAATAGTTGAAATCTCAGATTCATTTAAAATGGAAATTACCACTTTCTGAGCAAATAGTTCTTCTTGATGTAAGGTGTATGTATGCTAGAAAGGGTTCATCAAAATAATGGTTTTGCTTTTTTTATATCCCATATAGCATAATTCTTAAAATCACAGTAGTTTTATTTTTTAAAGATTCCAAGTCTTATTCAAATTCAAAGCAAATATTTAAATCAGTAATCATTGAACCCATATGTTATGTAAGGTTTTCTATTGGGGGATATATTTTAGATCTATGTTATCACAATAGACTAGAGTGGAAGCATTAAATTTCCATTAAGGAGATGGGCAAATAGGTTGTCATCTGATATGATTTGGCTGTATCCCCACCCAAATCTCAAGTTGGATTGTACCTCCCAGAATTCCCATATGTTGTGGAAGGAGTAATTGAATTATGGAGGCTGGTCTTTCCTGTGCTATTCTCATGACAGTGAATAAGTCTCATGAGAACTGATGGATTTATCAGGGATTTCCACTTTTGCTTCTTTCTCATTTTCTCTTGCTGCTGCCATGTAAGACATGGCTTTTCCCTCTTGCCATGATTCTGAGGCCTCCCCAGCCATGTAGAACTGTAAGTCCAATCAAACCTCTTTTTCTTCCCAGTCTCGGGTATGTCTTTATCAGCAGCATGAAAATGGATGAATACAGTAAATTGGTACCAGTAGAGTGGGATGTTGCTGAAAAGATACTCAAAAATTTGGAAGCTACTTTGGAACTGGGTCACAGGCAGAGGTTGGAAGAATTTGGAGTGCTCAGAAGAAGACAGGAAAATGTGGGAAAGTTTGGAACCTCCTAGAGACTTAATGAATGGCTTTGACAAAAATGCTGATAGTGATATGAACAATAACGTCCAGGCTGAGGTGGTCTCAGATGGAGATGAGGAACTTGTTGGGAACTGGTGCACAGGTGACTCTTGCTATGTTTTAGCAAAGAGACTGGTGGTATTTTGCCCCCGCCCTAGAGATTTATGGAACTTTGAACTTGAGGGAGATAATTTAGGGTATCTGGCAGAAGAAATTTCTAAGCAACAAAGCATTCAAAAGGTGACTTGGCTGCTGTTAAAAGTATTCAGTTTTAAAAGAGAAACAGAGCATAAAAGTTCAGAAAATTCATAGCCTGATAATGCAGTAGAAAAGAAAAACCCATTTTCTGAGGAGAAATTCAAGCTGGCTGCAGAAATTTGCATAAGTAGCAAGGAGCCTAATGTTAATCCCCAAGACCGTGGGAAAAATGTCTCCAAACCATGTCAGAGACCTTCATGGGAGCCCCTCCCATCACAGGCCTGGAGGCCCAGGAGGATAAAGTGGTTTTGTGGGCTGGGCCCCAGGTCCCAGTGCTGTGTGCCTAGGGACTTGGTGCCCTGTGTCCCAGCCACTCCAGCTGTGGCTGAAAGGGGCAACATAGAGCTCAGGCTGTGGCTTCAGAGGGTGGAAACCCCAAGCCTTGGCAGCTTCCACATGGTGTTGAGCCTGTGGGTACACAGAAGTCAACAACTGAGTTTTGGGAATCTCCGCCTAGATTTCAGAAGATGTATGGAAACGCCTGGATACCCAGGCAAAAATTTGCTGCAGGGGTAGGGGCCCTCATGGAGAACTCTGCTAGGGCAGTTGCAGAAGGGAAATGTGGGGTCAGAGCCCCCACACAGAGTCCCTCCTGGGGCACTGTTTAGTGGAGTTGTGAGAAGAGGGCCACAGTCCTCCAGACCCCAGAATGGTAGATCTACTGACAGCTTGCACCATGTGCCTGGAAAAGCCACAGACAGTCAATGCCAGCCGTGAAAGCAGACAGCAGGGAGGCTGTACCCTGCAAAGCCATGGGGGCAGAGCTGCCCAAGACCATGGGAACCCACCTCTTGCATCAGCATGACCTGGATGTGAGACCTGGAGTCAAAGGAGATCATTTTGGAGCTTTAAAATTTGACTGCCCTGCTGGATTTTGGACTTTCATGGGGCCTGTAACCCCTTTGTTTTGGCCAATTTCTCCCAGTTGAACAGCTGTATTTACCCAATACCTGTACCCCCATTGTATTTAGAAAGTAACTAGCTTGCTTTTGATTTTACAGGCTCATAGGCAGAAGGGATGTGCCTTGTCTCAGATGAGACTTTAAACTGTGGAGTTTTGGGTTAATGTTAAAATGAGTTAAGACTTTGGGGGACTGCTTTGAAGGCATGATTGGTTTTGAAATGTGAGGACATGAGATGTGGAGGGGCCAAGGGCGGAATGACATGGTTTGCCTGTGTTCCCACCTAATTCTTAACCTGAATTGTATCTCCCAGAATTCCCACATGTTGTGGGAGGGACCCAAGGGGAGGTAATTGAATCATGGCAGTGGGTCTTTCCCATGCCATTCTCGTGATAGTGAATTAAGTCTCACAAGATCTGATGGGTTTATCAGGGGTTTCCACTTTTGCTTCTTCCTTATTCTCTCTTGCTGCTGCCAAATAAGAAGTGCCTTTAGCCCTCTGCCATGATTGTGAGAACTTCCCCAGCCACTTGGAACTGTAAGTCCAATTAAACCTCTTTTTCTTCCCAGTCTCAGGTTTGTCTTTATCAGCAGCATGAAAAACAGACTAATCCATCATCCTAGTAGTAACGTGTATGTGCACGTATATGTATGTATGTATATCTTAGCTGTTGTGTGTGATAGATCACTATGTTTCACCAAAAAGTCCTTAGGAGCACATGTGTATGTATTTAAGCTTTCCTTCCTCCAATTATAAAGATCCTTTACCCAAATATGTGTCCCATCCACGACTCTTTCGTGAGTTCTCATTTTGTGGCTCTATTGCATTAGTATTTAGAAAGAAATGTCAATAGCAACTGACTTTCATCTGAAAAGCGCTCAATAAATAACTGTCACCTAAATACTTAATTCCTGCTTAAATCAATAAAATAAACTGATCTCTTAGGACATTATACAATTATTCTATTCAGAATGAAATCTCATGTATATCTGAATTTAAAGATCTCCTTAAAAAGATAAGTGTTGCTCCCTTTCTTGAAAGCCAGTGACCCTGAATTCTGTTTGTCTCAGAAAAGGTCTCTATAATATGTTGGGCACCCGAGGCCACCTGGACCCTGAGGATTCTGAGATGTTGAAAATGACCACTTCTAAAATAGGATTACAATTCATCTTGGCAAATTCCTTCTTTTAAATTATCAGTTCAACTCTAGGTATGGTGACCATTTGAAAAAGAACAACATCTCTGTTCCACAGTGTGGAAGTATCACCAAGGCCCTGGAGCCCAACCTGGGTAAACCTACTAGGTATTACTCTTTACTAGACGTGATACCTTGGCCAGTCTCACTAGCTTCTTTGGACCTCAGTTTCTCATCTGTAAAATCAGGATAATATTTGGACCTTCTTCACAAGTAGTAGTGGTACCTAAATGAATTCAATCACATAAACAGCTTATTCTTACTGAGATTGTTTGGGACTTTTTGCTTTAATGACTTGATTAAGAAGCTAGGATCAAAGTAATATCTCTGTAGGCATATTCTAAGCAGAAATTTTGGTCAGGAGTGTAGGTGTGAAGTGGAGAATTGAGGGAAGAAGATTTGAGCCAGTTCTAAACCAGCACCAGGAATGATTCTCAGTAGGTCTTTTTTTTGGAAATAGGCCAGAAACAACTAGTCATAGCACAGCTGACCCTCTAACCCAAAGATGTGAATTTGCCTAGTATCTGTGGAGGGAGACCCACCAGGCCCTCTAGGAAACCATATCTGTTAGCAGGAGGTGGGCCAAGAATTTGGTTCTCTTAAGATTTCAGTGGATTTGGATCATGGGCTAAAGGAATGCTCAGATCCTTCCTGTCATAGTCATCTCCCCCAACTACTCAGTTCTTTCCTGAAGCAGAGGCAGTGATCTTGGCTAGAAGAACTTCACAGTAGTCAGTGGTTTTATAGCACTCATGTTAGCACTTTATGCACTGTGAAAATGCCCCCCGCATATGGCTGTTAAAAATACCTACTGATAATCTCAGCTATGGTTAGCTTAAAGAAAATTGGTTGAGCTTATAACTAATATGAAATGAGAGGGCACACTTTGTCAATTTTGATCAATGGCAATGTTAAGGAGTTAATATCGCTATTAAAATTTTGCCCTATTATTCTTTTCCCCCTATTATTCTTATTAGCATTATCTTTCTAGAAAATCTTATTCGCTTTAGGGGAAGTTTTAGTCTTGAGAATCATTTGCAGTTTGTGCCACTGCCTTAGTTCAGACCCACGTTATTTCTCTACTGACTTTGCAATAGACAGCCTCTGACTTGGGAGCCCTTCCTCCAGGCTTCTAATCAGATCTCTTATCACTGCCAAAGTTTGTTTTGTTTTGTTTGGTTTTAGGTGGTTAAAAAATAATTCCTTAAATCTCTTTTTATGACTCGCTCACTTAAAACTCTTCAGTAATTCCTTTCTTAACTACAGAATGAAGTCTAAAGCCATATCATCCTATCTTCCTTCCGTGGTCCTTCATCATCAGATGCTGCCTTTCTCCATAGTCTCATCTCCTGCTCCTCTCAGCTCACACCCAACTCTTTGCTGTGTCCCACGCTCTTCCACATTTCTACGTGATGGCACACTGCATTTCTATCTGGAATGCCTCTCTCTATGTTATCTGTGTTTCTCCAACTCTGATGCTTCATCCCTGTTTTTTTCTGTTCTCTTCGGTAACCTCTTCTGTATGTGGCTCCCTAGAATTTTAGAGAGAAAAGCATCATCTTGTCTACCTCTGTGTTAGAAATGAGAGAATGGAGTTCCAGAGACCTTCATTGGCCACCTCTGCTAAGAAGCCTGGAACAGAGGGGAGCTGGGTTGCTGGACAACCAGTCCCAGCCAGCATGTTCCCCTGTATCAGGCGGCCCAGCCCCTTCTTTTTGCAAACTTGGGAAGCCACGCCTCATGGATTATCTCAGCCTTCTATGCACTTCAGTTTGGCATTGACTTATTGTTGTCCTGGACATTTTACGATATGAACTTGGGTATGAAGATTCTGTACTTTGTCGGCTTATTTCTTAAACTCTTCAGTAATTTTATTCTCCAATCTGAAGTATTAATTTCTTAAAGGAAATAAGCATAAGTTATTTATCCCAAACACCCCAAGACTGCTAACAACTTATATTAGAAAATTTTAAAAAATCAGTAGAAAACAGAAAAGTAATAAATACAAATAGGCAATATGCTTATGAAAAACTGTTCAATTAGTAATCAAAAACAGGGAAAATACAACTAAATAAGATACTCTCTTTTCATAAAATCTAATTTTTTATTACATTATTAAGATTGTCAAGGTTGTGAGGAAATAGGCACTTGCATGTCCTTTTAGGAATTACACAACTTGGATAAATATTTTTGGAGGACATTTGGAACCTGTTTGAAACCTTAAAAACATGACTGCCATGTTTTTGACCCATTCTCTTGATCCATAAAACCCACATTTAATTATTTATCCAATACAATGTGGACAGTTTTTACAAACATCTTGATCAGGATATTTTTAATAGGGGAAAATTAGAAACTAGTTCCAATGCAAAAAAAAGAAATATTGGTTAAATAAGCTACTGCATGGCCATTCAATGTAATCATAGCCACTGAAATTACATTTTTAAGTTTATGTCTTTACGTGAATTTACATGACATTGTTGACTGACAAAAAGTAAGGTTAAATGTATGTACTCTCTCTGAGTGCAATTTTTGTTAAAAATATGTATACATATCACCTATGGATAAAAATATTATCTTCCTTGCATTTCTAGTACTTAGAGATATGCCTGGCTTATAGGTAATATTTAAATAAAATTGAATGAATAAATACAAAAAATCTGGATATGCATATGTAAAAGTGATCATACTGATTAGTGGCTTTAGTTTAGTTTTCATCTTTTTTGTTTATATTTGTTTGTATACGATAAACCCATATAACCTTTGTCATAAAAAATTTTTAAATAAAAATAGAGCTGCTCAGTTCATATTTCCAAGCAAAGCAATAATCACCATTTAACTCACTTAGTCTGAGGTGCTTCAAAAATGCCCAAATGAACATGCTCAGATTTCCTTAGTGCTACTGCTTAATTCTATCATACCAGGCCTCCACTGACAGCCACACATGCATTATTGGTCTACAGTTTTTAAGCGGCTCAGGCTCTACGTTCAGAATTTCCCGAATGCCTAAAGAATAGCTGCCCACCCACACACCCATCTTGCTCAGCTTAGCAAGCCTCTCTCATCACGTTCTGTATTTTCCAGGAACACGTTCTATGTAGAAAAATGGCCCCCAAGGAGCAACTGAAGCATGTGTGTAGGCACTTGGAATTGACATACTGTGGAATAATCAGAAATTTATTTGGATAAATAGTCTGTAATATAGTCAGGGACTTCTCATAATTCTGAAGTCAATGAGGCCCTTGGTGGTTTTATTTCCCTCACTTTCAAGACAATGGCATTCACATAGACTGTGGATTTACTCATTAAATGCTGAATGTAAGAACTTGTCAATGTCATCTTATTTTGGGACAACTGAGCATGGTTTCTCATGGTAAATAATATGAACATAAAATAAACATTGCAGGCTATGTTTGTTCCAGTCTTCTTTGTGAACTGCAAATTCAGCTGCTGCTGTATTGAAGCAGATTCTGCTCATAAAGTAGTAAAATGCCTGGTCTGCAATATATGACTGTGGAATGCTGTAATGTCAGAGGCCCTTGTCAACACATTGGCAAAACTCCTATCCTGTGGCTCCAGGAAAAGATGCACAACATTGCGTCCAGTGTATGGACCTTGGACTTTGAGAATTCTGGCTTTGATAATTAATAACTTAAAAAAAATCTTAGGCAAGTAATGATACATACCTCTTCACCTGTGCAAGTTAACTTTTAATCTTTAGGTAGCCACTACTCTAAATAGCTTCACTTTAGTCTCTTTCATCTTTTTCATTGGTGGTGGTAATGATAATGGTGATAGTAGTAGTACCTACAGCTACTGAGCTTCTATGATGAACCAGACACCACAATTTACAGGTGAAGACATTAAGTCCCAGAAGTAGAACCAGAATTTAGATAGTCTCTGGAGATACCTACTACACAATGGGTGCACACTATATGTCTTCAATCCTGGAATCTTTCTATTGTACAACTCTGTCTCCCTTTATCCCCCTCAGGATTAAAAAAGAATAAAATTGTCTTCGGAGTTTTCATGATTCAGCGGATTGTCCTGCTCTTAGAACGTACACAGGTACTTCTTTTACCAGGCACTGCTCACCTGGGCAGGACACAAATACCAGATTTTTCTGCCACCTCAGTTTTCCAAATACCTGAAGTTCATTGAGGTCCTTACAATAAAGAAGCTTCCTACTACCTTTCCTGGCCCAATCCACCAGAGATTCATTTAACCAAAACTAATTTGTCTAAGACAAATACAATTAAATCTGTTTCCCTAATAGCATCTTGAATTATAATCATTTTTAGTGAACAATATTTATCATTTTCAGCACATTTCTTACATGATATGAGATATGGAAACCTTTTTACATATTCTTGCCCCTTTAAGTGACTTTTTCTGTTTTTCATATTTATCAAGAATCCCAAGCTTCATTTCAAGCTATCTAATTTCTGGGATTCAGATGTCTGGACATGTCTTGTTGAGAACTTATCAATGAAGTTGCTTAAATCTTGAAGATATCTCTTGGGAGAGAAATTATTCTGAAAGAAAAAAAAGTAGCTTAATCCAGAGACTAAAGTGCTAGACATTGGAGGAAAAACTAATTGTCTTTTTCACACTGAAATCCAAATAATAAATTACTGCTTATTTAGTTATCGCTATATGCGATTGTCTGTTAAGGTCAATCAAACAAGTAAGTATTGAGTAACAATGTGCTCAGTATGTGATTCGTGCTATAATTGGATATGTATAAAACTTGATACCTGCTTTATTTGTTTTTCATTCTTGTATATTCATTCACAATAATGCCTGGTTTATGTTCATGATCAATAACTAATTGATAGATAAAATAATGAATGAATGAATGAATATCCTGATGAATTTTTTTAACTTTGTAAGAAATAAATTTTTATTTTTTTCATCATACAGCATTTAAGAATAATAAAGCCGTTATGAGATTTCAAATTTGAGATATCTATGGCAAGTTTATAAAAGTACATTGATCAAGATATAATTTTTAACATTAATATACACATTCCATAATCTCAATCCATTTAACATGAACACTGGCCTTTGTCATTGTTATTTTTTTCTCCCTGCAATATTGCCTGCTCTGTAGGACAGTGGTTCTCAGTTGGGGG
Source organism: Gorilla gorilla gorilla (assembly GCF_029281585.2). NCBI lineage: Eukaryota > Metazoa > Chordata > Mammalia > Primates > Hominidae > Gorilla > Gorilla gorilla. The sequence continues at coordinate 40,842,536 of NC_073235.2, read as the reverse complement.
TTGACTCTGCCCCCCAGGGGCATCTGGCAACATCTGGTATAATTGTGGGTGTCATGGGAGAGGGGTGCTAACAGCATCCAGTGTGCAGTCCAGGGATGCTGTTCACCATCCTATAAGGCATAGGACGGACCCCCACCACAAGGATTTTATCCAGCCCAAATGTTAACAGTGTCAAGGTTAAGCAACTCTTGTCGAGTGAGACTCAATTCCCATTTTATGAACACCTCTGTGCCCACTTTAATTCTGAAAACAGACTGTGCTAATTGGCAAATACTATTTAAACGAAGATTTAACCTAATCAATATCTCTTATCAAAAGCAATGGCGGACTTGAAGTATCAACATATTTCCAGAATGGATAAACCACACCATCAACTCAGAACGATACAAATTAGGGTCCATATCATTTAATTTCCCTTGAACCTGCTATGCTAGTTTAATTTGTGAATATGAAGTTAATTAGGACTGTTTTGAAGGAGCTAAGCAATAGTTTCCTTTGCACATTTTTCTGAACTATGATAAAAATTTAACAATACATAAAGCACCTGGCAAATAACAGTGCTCTGCGAGTGCTCCGGAAATGTTTATCACAGCTTACTAAAAACACAGGGCTTCACTCATTTGTTCAAATTTGCCATAAGCGTGTGTCTGCACAGGTTAAATTTTTATTTGCTCTCACTCATTTCACAATAATCTCTCATAAATGTCGCTTAGAAACAGAACACATATACAAGGTGTGTGATACAAAATTATGTTACTTTTTTCCACACAAGTTGTAAAGTATCAGTGTATATAATACATTGATGATAGTGAACTAAATTTAAATGAAAAAAGTCATTCTAAATTTGTTAAGTAGAGAAATTTTTCAGTAATCATTCACCTACGTATTCACATTCTGTATATTTTCTCATGGTCAACAAACTGATTCAAATGATTTAAGTTATCCCACTATTTAAAGAGAAAAGCCTCTGCAATAATTTGAAACCATGACGTTATCTTAATTTCACCATTGGCTGCTTTTTTCCCCAAGTTCTTTTAGTTCTTCTTTTGACACATAACAATAGCTTTTAATCTCACTGGGATCTGGATTCAAAGTTACATTCTTCCTCACAAACAAAATGTAATCAATTTCATGTTCACCTCAGATACCATCCAACTGAGCTTTGTAGTGAATTAGTGTTAAATAATTAATTTCTTCTGGAGGAACCTCTTCCAAGGGAATTCCTAGCTCAGCTTTCAGCTGCCTCTGTGCTGCTCTCCTCACTCCAAGGCCATCATTTTCCTCAAGTTCACCTGGTTTACTTAATAGATGACTACAACAAATATTAGTAAAACAACTTGGAAAGGTAATCTTAGCATCTGATCTTTGCTGTAGCAGAAGCTTATTTTCAGTGTTGAATAAGAAGACACTAAAAGCTCAATGCAATAACCCTTTCTCAATGTTCTCAGCCCCAATTTTATTGTCATTTTCATCAATAAGTGTACACATCTCTGCCAGGAGTTGAACCTGTTGCTCGTTGAGGTGGTCAGTGTTTATTTCAGGCATCATTACACAATGTCTGATCTGTCCTGAGTGGCCTTTGGCCATGGACACCCTATCCTGATGAATTTATAGCTTGGTTGTGGAGGCAACACAAGTGACATTAAGCAGCAGTCTTTTGAAAAGAAAGAATGCAATTTATTATTGAATTATGCATAGTGCAGTGGACTGAGTTAATACTTGGGTTCTATTTCTACTCTGCTTTTGACCTAGTCATTGATCATGCATGTTACTAAAATAAGTGAAGCCTACCAGATTTCTAAGATCATTTAAAGTTGTAACACATTTTTATTTGATAAAAATGAGTTCTGAAATATCTAAGATTTCCTAATCAGAAGAAGAGAGTAAAGATTCCAGTGATAGAAAACGGATTCAGTGAAGAAATAATATTTGATGGGGCAGGATTTTGATTGAATGGAAGAAAGGGAAACTAGTATCGATTTCCTTCTATGTACCAGATGCTTATGCATATACTACCTTTCAGTTTCACAATATCAAAAAAGAGGTAGCGTACTGACATTTGTATAGATAAAGGAACTAGGGTAAGAAAAGAGACCAACATCACCAGTTGAGAGTAGAGAAATCAGGATTAGAGGCAGTACAGTCACATTTGCTAATTAAAAAATGGGCAAAAGACCTTAACAGATACCTCACCAAAGAAGATATACAGATGCCGATAAGCATATGAAAAGATGCTTCACGTCATATGTCATCAGGGAAATGCAAATTGAAACAACAATGAGATACCACTACATATCTATTAGAATGGCAAAAATCCAGAACACTGGCAACACCAAATGCTGGCAAGGATGTGGAACAACAGAAAATCTCATTTATTCCTGGTGGGAATACAAAATGGTACACTCACTTTGAAATAAATTCTGATGGTTTCTTATAAAGCTAAACTACTCTTTTTGTACAATCTATCATTCACTCTTCTTGGTATTTATATGACTTGAAAGTATGTTCACACAAAAACTTTCATGTGGATGTTTATAGCAGCTTTATTATTTATAATTGCCAAAACTTGGAAGCAACAAGTTGTCCTTTGGTAGGTTAATAGATAAACAAACTGTGGGACATCCAGACAGTGGAATATATTCACCATCAAAAGAGGAGCCATCAAGTCATAAAAAGACATAAGGAAACCATGCCGAGTGGAGGGAACCAATCTGAAAAGGCTACATGCTGTATGATTCCACTGTATGGAACAGGTAAAACTTCTGAAAAGCGTAGAACTATGGAAACAGTAAAAAGATCAGTGGTTGCCAGGGCCTGGAGGGAGGGTTGAATAGGTAACACACAGAAGAATTTTAGGGCAATGAAATTGCTGTGTATTATACTACATTGATGAACACACGTCAGTATATATTTGTCCAGACCCATAGAATCTACAACATCAAGAGTGGACTGTCATGTAAACTCTGAACCCTGGTTGATAATAATTTATCAATGTAAGTCATCAATTTTAACACATATACCACTCTGGTGAGGAATGGTTTGTGTGTCGGGGGAAGGAGCCCACGGGAAATCTCTGAACCTTCCTCTTAATTTCTTAGGAACCTAAAACTGCTTTAAAGAGATAAAGTAACAACAACAACAAAAACAAGAAAACCCAAGATATTCTCAGAGAAATAACTGAGGCTAATGGTAAAAAGAAACGTAACAAGAATTCGTGAAGAAGAACCCTTAGAAGATAATGGGTGTAAAACCTGTAATTATCACCGTAAGTCAGTGGATGAATTGAATCACAGAATTAATACAGCTGAAATGTGCCACAGCAAGTGGGAATATCTTGTTAGGGGACTCTTCTGGAAGACAAGGGTAAAAAATAAGGATTTGGAACAATGAGAAAAGTTAAAAGATACAGAGAGTGAAATTAGTGTGTCAGTATCTGACTTAAAAAGCCACAGATATACCTAATGTTAAATGACGAGTTAATGGGTGCAGTACATCAACATGGCACATGTATACATATGTAACAAACCTGCATGTTGTGCACATGTACCCTAAAACTTAAAGTATAATAAAAAAAAGTCACAGATGAAGAAAAAGCAGATGAAAGGAGAGAAATAATGCCTTAATACTTCTGTAAATCACAGAAAGGTTTAAGAGCTTATTGAAAGGGCGCATTAAGAGCCACCAAGCAAACCCAAATGTAGGCACATGGTAGTGAGACACTGGAGGAAGTACCTGTGGAAGACATTTTTGTTGGCTAAACATATCTCTTTCCTCCTTCTTGTTAAAGTAAATTATATACATTATAGAATTTGGCAAAGCAAATACTCATTTTATGAACTTCTCTTGCAACTAGAGGAGGACATACAAAGGAGTCCTGGCTAGTGAGAGATAAGCATGTGCCTGCTGTGGGGCTTCTTGGAAAGTTTCAACTGGTAAAAGGGGAAGAATTGAACACAGAAGTGATGGCAAGAGGTATGGGAGCCGCTTTGCAACAAAGAGGAAGTGAAAAAAGAATAGCAGAAATGTTGACCCTGATATTGTTAAACTGATGAGCTATTGCCAGCAGCCCCTTAAACTCAAAGCATCTTTTTAGATGAGAAAAAAAAATGTAAGTCATTATTAATTGGTCTTATGATATCTCCACCCAGACCGTTTCAAACTAATCATCCAGTAAGAAAAAAGATGAACACAGAACATATAATTTGGTAAGGTTTATTTTCTAAATAAAAAATGACTACAACACAAATAAATAAAGAACAATCCACAAATAAAACTACAGAATGGTACTAACCTGACAGAGATGAATGGTGGGAGGGAGAAGGAAAAGATCAGAGGCAAGTTGAAATGAGAAAAAAATAAAAGAGAGTAAGTAGTAAATATAAAATAAAATGCAGAAATATGTATTTAGCGATTAGTGTTATAATAAATGTTTATTAACTCAAGATTCTCTCAAAGATTAAGAGATATTTCTGAGTATGGTTAAAAACAGCAATATTTATCTAAAACTGATATTTAAAACAAAGAAATATAATTAGAGTAATAATGAAAAAAACAGCTTAAGATATAGTAGGTGAATGCAACCTTCCCCCCCCCAAACAGTCAGATTAATGGTTTTAATATCGAATATAAGGCAAAAAAAATCATAAAGGACAGTGAGGGCACTTGTAATAGGAATAATAGGCATAATAATCATGAACATTTACATACCTAATACTGTGTATTCAGAACAATAACCAGTAGCTCTATGGAGAAAAATAGATAAATCAACAATTCTAATTGGGGAATTTAACACATAAACCTCAGAAACTGTTAAATCAAGCAGATCAAAAATATACATAATTATTGAGCTTAAATGAATAGATACATAGAAGTTTGTAGACTCAAACGAAAGATAGACATTCTTTTCACGGACAAAGAACAGTTACACAAATGGACCAGATACTGGCCACAGAGGAAGGCCTCAGTATAATCTAATTCTTTAATACCATGTAGACTCATATTAAAATGCAGTACAATTAGAAATAAGTCCAAGGAAAAGCAAAAACCATCTCATATGGCTAAATACTAAGTAACATTTTGCTAAATGGCTTTTATTTAAAAATCATAAGAGAAATTACGGAATTCTTAGAGCTAATGTACATACTATTTGACTATAGGCCAATATTTGCAGGATGAATCTCTGGTTTTACTTAAAGAGACATGTATAGATTTAAATACATCACAAAACAAGCAGAACCAAAAATAAATGGGATTAATATTCAAATCACAAAGCTACAAAAAGGTTCATCAGAGTAAAGCCAAACGTATAAGGACAGAAATAATAATTACATAGGTACAAATTTTAAAAACAGAGAATAACAAAAATCCAGTAGAGAGGCTTAATAAAACAAAAACTCAGTTCTTTGAGTATAATAAGACATACAACGTCTAGTAAACCTGATCAAGAGAAAAGACAGAAGATGTAAATACTACAAAATGCATATAGAAAGAGGATTTCACACAGGTATAACAAAGAATAAGAATCATGAGGCTATAATCACTAACTTTCCCTCAACTTGAATATCTTGAAGGATTTATTTATGAAAGCACAAATTGTACATGAGAATAATGACAATACTTGAATATTCTAATAACTACTAGAGAAAATTGAAATGTTAGCTAAAAACCTGCTTCCTCATTTCTCTTTTTTGCCCACAAAAAGGCAATGGATCAGCAGTTGAAAAGAGAGTACTGTGAAATGTTCAAGGTACAGAAACTTCCTATCATAAATAAGTTAATCCAAAACACGAAGTAGAAAAGGAAAACTGGACAGCTCTCAGTGAAACTGGTGTAAGTTTTGACTTCTTTTCCTGCTGCCTCCCGGTAGGGCCAATCCTCCTGGGTTTTTAAAAAAGCAGAAAGAACATCCTGAGCTTCAGGTTGTCTGGATTTCTTCCATCACAACTCACTTCACAGACTCTTTTTTCTTTTCCAAGCAAGGAGGCCAATTAGTTGGTGGAACAGCTAAGGCAACACTATACAACTACCTGGTTTATATCCTTCACTGACTCTGACTAGAGTCAGTGGAGGGATTGACTATCATATAGTATAATACTTAAGGTGTTTTAAAATATGCAGGTTAATATTTAAATTTTTACATAAAATTTAAAAGAAACATGTTTACATTATTCTCTCTTTTTATTCTATGAAGTTTTTCTCTAAGAACCTACTTCAGCATGCTCCAACGACCTTCAGAACATATTAGGCCAATACTTCCAAGTTTTTCTGTTATCAGGTCACTATAATATGAGAATAAGTTAGGGAACTTAGGCTCTCTTTATGCCTGTGCAGTCCTTTCTTTGAGATATGTTTTATAACAGTTGGTTTTCTTCCAAGAGTGTAGAAGCATTGTATTATTACTATAATTATTGTTAATTAAGTTGAGCTTATATAAAATCTAGATTTTTCTCTCCTTTTTTTCTTGTAATAAGAGTTGACATGTTAAGCTAACCTGTTCTTCACTGTCTTCTAATTTGGTTCTGTTTATCAGAAAAGCCTTTTTAGGTAGATTATTTTTCATATCTGTCTACTTGTTTTAAAACTGCAGTGAAACAATAGTTATATTTTACTTAATCCTTCACTAACCCTGGTCTTTAAACCAGAAAATGGTAATTCAAGTATATAAAAATATAGGCTGACTTCACATGTAAACAAAAATGTGAGACTCTTTTTAAAGTGTTGAGCTTAACAAATCTGAGATTTTATTTTTCTTTATTTACTTCTTTTTATATATTTAATTGTTTATTTAAAGTATATCATGATCAAGTAGGGTTTGTACCAGGAACCAAAGAATATTTTGACACATGTACAAGATAGTTCATGGCTCTTTGGAAAAAGAATCTCATAACTATTTCAGTAAATCTACCAGAAGGCATTCTTAGTAAGGTAGGGTTGGTAGGAAACTTTCTTAGCCTGACATCAAAAAATATTACCAAAAAAGGTAGAATAAATATATAATGTGGTATATTTATATGAATTTTTCTGAATTTTAGAAATAATATTGTGTATATATGATAGCACTGCTATGTTCCATATACTTTTGGAACTGGCAAACATAAGACAAGAAAAACAAGTCATAGGTATGAAAGAACAGAGAGAAAGAATTAAAATTACTGTTATTTCCAGGTTAGCTTTATAGCAAACTGGGGAGTACACATCTGGGTGTCTCTGGATATGTATTTTCTTTTCTCTGTGGAGGCAGTTTGCATAGCTGACCTTTTGAGAGCTGACTGAGCAGGTCTGAGCCAGCTCAATGCAGGAACAGACTGATCCAGTTGCTGATTTTCAGAGGCCCCCTTTCTAAAAACATGACTGCCTCTATCAGAGCTTCCTTTTAAATATAGTGATAGAATGGTTCATTGCCCTTTGTCTCTATCAACGTGTAGAGTATTGCAGGGAGCAAGGTCTTTTTCTATTGGAACACTGGTCATGGCCCATGCAATCCAAATTTGCAGTGCCTAAACTAGGGAATAATGGGAGTTCTCAAGATTGTGAGTGTCCTACTACTTTTCTACAAATAAGATCTTCCCCCAATTATATCTGCACCACGTGGTACTAATAGTCTATGTCTGTAACTCCTAGGCATAACACAAAATCAAACTTGCAGACAAATTACTATAACTATGAAATAGTCTGTCCATTTGCTGGTAGAAAATCCACTTAAAAAATCCAAATCACTAATTGACAATGAAAAATAATGGTTAACAAAATATTTCCCCAAATAACAAGAACTGTAAATATTCAGGGTCACTCAACAAGGAAGGCACAAGAAAAGGTAAAACATACCCTTATGATATAACCCAGAAAGTCAACTTCTGTTTACCCAAGAGAAATGAAAACCTAAGTCTATACAAAGACTTGTACAAACTGCTCACAGTAGCTTTGTTTATAATGGCCCTAAAAGTGGAAGCAGCCTAAATGTTCATCAACAGGTGAATGGATAAATTCTGTGTGGTATATTCATTCAGTGGTATACTACACAGCAATAAAAACAGTAAATTACCAATACACTAAAAACATAGATGACTCTCAAAAATATTCTGTGCAGAAAAGCCCAGACACCACAGAGTAAATAGACTGTGATTCCATGTATATATAACCCAAGAAGAGACAGATCTAATTTGTAGTGTCAGAAAACACATCAGTGGCTACCTGGAGTTTACTTTGAGCCAATCCCTGGCAGAGTACCAGAGATCCACTTGATCAAAGTTGTTTGGCTTCCATTCATTCTTAGGCAGGGTCCCTTGACCCACATCTCTGCTCTAAGGTGGAGAATGTCTTAATTCAGTGGGTCCCAATTGTTGGTTCATAAACTAGTGTGCTATGAACTGAGAAGAAAAAAATCAGATATGGAAAGTTTTTCAAAGTATAAAATTTATTCACCTGTAAGTGACTATCATTATTGTGAAATTTTCTCCTTGTAATTTGGTGTTAAAATATTCATTTATTTTATACAATGATGAAGGTCAGTGATGAAGTTGAATTTTTAATTGCCTTTCTTGGCAAAACAGACATTTGACAAATCTGGGTATTAAAAAAAGAAGAAGAGGAAGAGGAGGAAAGGAATGTAGGAGAATGGCATGTTCTATCTTGAGCTAGAAAAGGTTATTTAAAAAAAAAAAATCCGTAAAAGCACAGGCATAAAAATAACAGTAAAGAAACAAAGTAACAAAAATAAACAGGAACTTGATTAGGGAATTTGACTGCAATCGAAAGAAGAGTTTTGTATCCAATAAAACACATTATAGGAAGCTTTAGCATGGAATTTACAAGATTGAGAACTGTTTAATATTTAAAATACATTAAAAAACACATGCCATTCAGGAATAAAAGGACTGAAAATTTATAAAAATAAGTACAGTAGTTGAATGGAAATTCATGTGAATGATAATACGTATGTAAACTGATTCTCAAACTGACTGCTAAGTACATAAATAAAAATTAAAACAATAAAATATTACTTTATAATCACCAAATTAGCAGAAGTTAGAAAGCAGGTAAACATGTCAAGAGGAAGGGGGATCCACATGCACAGCTAGTGAGAATCTAAAATGCTACAATGATGCTGGAGAAAAGCTGAAATTACGTAGTAAAATAAGCATGTCTTGATGCTACAATTCAGCTCATGAAAAATCGTAGGACTTTGTGCAGGATTTCCACAGCGTTGCTTGTGATAGCAGGAAAACTGATGGAATGGCCAAGTAAAAGGAGGTGTATGTATATGTCAGAATGTTGGACTACTATGAACCATTAGCAACAATGAGCTAGATTTACATTTGACAGCATGGAATAATCTAATCTCTAAAACACTAGCAAGAATGAAAATAGCAAGAAACAAGATACTAACATTACATTTATGCAAATTAAAAGCACATATAAAGTACACTCTAATTTTCAAGGAACCAATGCATTTAAATAACCACTTAGATGGAAGGTTGGAAGGGTGAAAAGGAGGGAGAACTATAAAAGGGGCAATATACTAAAATAAAGATAAAATGAGATAAAAGTTGTTAGCATATTAATGATGAAAGTATGATGAATGGAAAAGCATGAGTAATCTTACATACTGTACATTTTAAAAATTAATTAAGTAAACCACAATGAATCAGTATCCAAGGGTTCATGTGGGAAGAGGAGAGAGTGAACTAATGACCAAGAATCACTTCAATCAATCCTTCATTCAATCAAATGCTTTCGTATGTCACTACACAGTGCTGTGTGTTAGTATATTGCTTACCATTAAGTGTGCTTTTATATTTTTTAAACATTCTGACTTTTATAATTTTTTCTTCAGATAGTAAACTCCTGCAAAGCAGATTGTTTGGTTCTTCTTCCTCCACGGCGCCTGACCCATCATTCTGCAGATATTAGGTAGGCACTCGAGAATATTTTGCTCCTTTGATTACTGTAACTGAAAAGCTGGGATTCTATAGGATGTGGCTCCTTAAAATATCTGTAAGTGATTGAAAAAATGTATTCAAATTGCTGTAGCTTCTATGATCCTTGTCAAATATATATTCTTACCAGCTTACATGTTGCTGTCAGCTTATTTTGCATTTTGCTTGTGAGAGGATATTTCCTGTGCTATGTGTTACTGCTGCTTTGTTGCATAGTGACACACTTTCGGTCTTAATAGATTTTCTCGCAAGAGTTTCAGGTGTCATTTGGAACATGAGAAATAATTGCTTGTGGGCTATTTCTCTCATAGAACCTCTTTCCCTCTCCTTGTCACATGCTGACTCCTGTTTTTCCAACATGTTCTGGATGTTTTATTTCTATTCTTCCACATAGAAGTGTTCTAGAAGCACTCATTCTAGTAGTAGGGGGCAATATAATGAAAGGAAAACTGTTTCTCTATTCACAACACCTCTCACACCCAATGTATAGGGATTTTCCCCCCTGCAGTCACCATTTCCCAACTCTCTGGATGTCAATTTGATGTTCTATAATTTAATTCAATTCTGACATTAACTACCGGTTTAAGGGCTGTCCTACAAGGCCCTTCAGACCCGAGTAGCAAATAATGAACTCCTAGGGTATCCACACTTCTGTCCAACTTGGCTACAAAGCCAAGAATTCTCACAACCTTTCCCCCATCAAAGTTCAATAATTTATTGAAAGGACTCACAAAACTCAATATTTGCTGATGTTTACTAGTTTTATAAAGGAAATGAGAAAGGAAACAGATGAGCAGTCAAGTGAAGAGACACATGGTGTGAGGTCTGGAAGAGTCTCATGTTCAGGAGCTTCTGTCACTGTGGAGTTGCAGTGCCCCCTGGGATGTGTGCATCCCAGCACAGGGATGTGTGCATCCCAGCACAGGGATGTGTGCATCCCAGCACAGGGATGTGTGCATCCCAGCACAGGGATGTGTGCATCCCAGCACAGGGATGTGTGCATCCCAGCACAGGGATGTGTGCATCCCAGCACAGGGATGTGTGCATCCCAGCACAGGGATGTGTTCACCAACCTGGAAGTTCTTCAAATTTGGTAGTTTAGGAATTTTTAACGGAGGCTTCATCACGTAATGTACATACACACAATTTGATTATAAATATTCATATTTTTGAGGGTGCCTTTTTAAGCCTATTTACTAGTCACTGCAGTCAAGAAACTTCTCCGTGTCTGGCGCGGTGGCTCACGCCTGTAATCCCAGCACTTCGGAAGGTCAGGGCAGGTGGATCACCTGAGAACAGGAGTTCGAGACCAGCCTGGTCAATATAGTGAAACCTCACCTCTACTAACAATACAAAAATCAGCCAGGCATGGTGGCGCACACCTCTAATCCCAGCTACTCGTGAGGCTGAGACAGAAAAATCGCTTGAAACCCAGGAGGTGGAAGTTGCAGTGAGCCAAGATTGTGCCACTGCACTCTGGACTGGGCAAAAGAGCGAGACGGCATCTCAAAAAAAAAAAAAAAAAAAAAAAAAGAAGTTTATCAGGATGTCCTCTGCAGACTACCTGCTGCAGCTGGAGAATCCTGGGCATGCCCCATCAAAGTCTGTGGAGATGTGTCTTGGGAATGGGTCTTTATAACAAGCATCCCAGGTTCTTGTGCATGCTAGCATTGCAAAATCATCATGCCTAAAGAAGCTTAAGGAAAATTCTTCTGCTATGCTATGGAGAATTTGTTAATTCACACCTGAGGTGGTACAAGGCAGCTCTCAGGAGATTAGCAACAGGAACAGGGAAAAACAGATAGATACAAATAACATTTTGAAGGTAAACTATATTGACTTATTGCCTATATATGGAGCATTTAGGAAGAGAATAAATCTTATAGTCAATGAATATTTTTGAATATTTCAATGAATTAATTTTCTTGATGAACTATTTAGTTGCTTGACTGCCTTCATTCTCCTATGCCCCAAATTTTCAGCTCTATTGAGGGTAAGCAGTTTGCCTGAAGTCAAGCATTTATATAATGTTAGACTCTAAAATAGAAACCAGGCCTTTTGATGGTAGGGTCACTAGTCTTGCTATCTAACCTTGACTGCTATGTTGATAAGGTTTTAAGTCTCAGTGACTAGGAAAATTGGTCTGCCGTTCAATACTTTGTTGAGGATCATCTGTGTGTAAGGCAACAGTGTTCTGTGCTGAGTGCTGGGATTCCAGTGGTGAACACAGTAAACATGCTACCTCCTCCCTGTGGTGCTCACTCTCTGGTTGATAAGATGGTAACACTAATAACAGTAAAAGGTTTTTGGAAAGGGAAGTTGGTGCAATGATGAGAATATGACGTTATTGGAATGAATATTGGACATGCTGAATTGGTCTGTATTTCAGGTGCATCCAAATTGCCTAGTTCTCCCTGCAAACCATATGGACATGTTCATTTATGTGTATGTATAGGTTAAGGAAGCCTCTCTGTGCTTTATCAGATAAGGGAGAGAGACAAGAGTCAATAGTGAAGAGAAAGTTTATCACATTCGTGAGAAATATCCTTCCCGAGCTTGCAGCAAAGTGATCACTGGCCTGTGGAGAAGAATGTAAGGTTGTTTCACCAGATGGAACAAAGTTACAGGTTTTAGACATGATTTTTAATACCGGTGAGGTATATCTTTCTGCTATAAAATGTACTTGTCTCTACGATGGGTTATTTTTTTAGATTCTTCCATCCTTTGGAAAGAGGCAAAATATAAAGGCGGTATGGGCTGTTCACAGCATAAACTCTGTAAATTGGTCATTAGTCAAGTTTCCTCATAGAGATGGGCACCTTGTGTCAAAAACAGGAAAATAAATTAACGTGGACATGCTTTGGATGATTTTTCGGCATGAAAAGTGATATCCATGGGCTTGAAATGAATTTACTCTCTAAATATTTGCAGTCATGAAATAGTTTAGATGAAAAGGCTCTCTGATGATTCAAAGGTAGAACATTGAGAAATAATAACATTAGAATCATTTTAGAGAATTCAAAGAGACATATTGTATAAAGTACCAGTGGGAAGAAGTGGACACAACTCTGACTGTGACTGCTTGAATATACTTCTAAGAGAGTTTTCTATCTTTTGAAGAAAACTTTCATGTTTAGGGAGAGGTTTAGGGTTTTTTTTTTCTTTCTTTCTTTCTTTCTCACATGATATGATCTATTTTTCTCCTCTTTCCTTAAATAAGGAAGAATACACATAAAGAAAAAGTTTGAAAACTGCAATATTTACTAATTTATTAACAGCAAAAAGGTCTTAATACCTTTTTACCTTTCTGAGTTTTGAATAATTAAAATGTAAAAAAGCTATGAAATTAAGTTCTATATAATTGTAGAGGGAAAAAAGGTTTATATTTTGATATGTTTTGGCTATGTCCCCACACAAATCTCATCTTAAATTCCCACGTCTTGTGGGAGTGACCTGGTGGGAGGTAATTGAATCATGCAGGCAGGTCTTTCCCATGCTGCTTTCATGATAGTGAGTAAGTCTCACGAGATCTGGTGGTTATTATAAGGGGGAGTTTTCCTACACAAGCTCTCTCTTTGCCTGCTGCCATCCACATAGATGTGACTTGCTCCTCCTTGCTTTCCACCATGATTGTGAGGCCTCGGCCATGTGGAACTGTAAGTCCAAATCTTATGTCTTTCTTGTGTAAATTGCCCACTCTAAGGTATGTCTTTATCAGCAGCATGAAAATGGACAGCAAGAAATACATATTTCTTCTTGGATTATAACTTGAATTTAAAACTAAAATGAAAGAAGAAAAAGGAAGAGGAGGAGGGGGATTGGAATATCTTGATAGGTTTTTCTAAATTTTTTTAAATTTTCATTCTATTAATTTAGAGAACACAGAGAGCCATAATTTATTTAGAATTGTTCTACTGTGATTCTTATTTTGTCTATACAGAAATAGACTATATCTGCTATTGTTAATTTGATCTAGAAGGTTTTCTTATATTTGGTCATGATACTGATACAGCTTATAATTCTCGTAAGAGAAATAAAACACTCAAAGGAGATGAAAGTAACTCAAATGCTTGTGCAGTCACTAGATATTTTGAAAACCACTTTTTATATTTCTTAATTATTAATATTTATTTATGAGAATAATTTTCTGTTTACTGATTGCTATGAATCCTGACAGCTTCATGAATTACAAGCTCCCTTAGGCATGACATAATAACTTTGATTAGCAAATTGCCGTATTCCTACAGAATTTTCTAGATTTGCCTCATAAACTTGATATTCAACAAATTCTTGAACTAAAGGATTTTTCCTAAGAAAATAACTTTTAACATTTTAAGAGAGCTATGACCAAATTGTTCATGGTCATAAGTCCCTGAAGAGTCCTCATTAATAACTAGGTAAATGGAACCTCAATGCTACAGCTTAAAGATCAGAAGTTTTGAGGAGACACTTAGAAAGAACTTCATTGTTTGTGAGTTCACAGGGGGAAATTATATACCTCTTTATTTTACTCTGTACCCTAGAGCCCTAATCACTAGTGAGAATAGTATACGCCATGGATTTACAATATTTAACAATATTTCTCAGAATGAGTTTGCAAGTTTAGTGAGAAATGCCCATGAGTGCTGCTTAAACATACTTACAGTTCTCTTATGAAATCACTTAGCAAAGGCTTGTTATGCTCTGATTAGCTTATTAGTTTATTCTGGATCCGATAGAGAGTTTTGGGGCATTGTCTGTCAACTTGCTAGGAATTAGGACATCAAATGCTTTCAAATTGTCTTTGCTCATTTAACCATGTCTCTGCAGATGTTCACTATTTTAATACGTCTTTTCTTTGGAAAGCATACTTTATGTACAGTATAATCATTTAGAGATGTACAATTTTGAATTAAGGTAGAAGTTTATAAGTAGATTAAGATGCTTGGGAGGCATACTTCCTGCTCAAATGAGTGCCAGCCTGCGTATCAATACATGACTCATTCTGAGTGTCAAAAGATCATTTCAGGCTAGTTTGTTCATGCCGTCATAATAAAAACTTTCACAGTACATAGTATATGAAGGCAGTCCATAATGATAGTTTAGCTTGTACTTAGGCTATTTACACATGATCATAAATTACTTTTTTGTATAAGAATGGAAATATGAGAGAGTTGTTGCTTTAAGGATTGAATAATGTAAAATAATTATGGAGAAACATTTGTGGTGTTTTCAAGAAGTGCAATGTGAAACTTGACTCTTCTTATTTTTTTTACCCAACTATATTCTACTCCTGCTACTTTAATATGAATGAGTTAGTGAGGTGGTAAAATAGTGCAGTAAAAAATATATTAGATTTTCAAGACAGATATAGGGTTGTAGCACTGGAAAGCTCCAAGGGTGCCATATATATAATAGGCTCTGTGAGTGGCATTCCTGGAGTTGTGCAGTACACAACATGGGCGACTAGATGCAGTGGCCCTGAGGTAGACCAATGTTAGAGACCTGATTAAATAGCACTGGGCAAAGTTAGTAGCTTTCTCTGAGACTTCTCCTTGTCTATAAAATGAGGTTAATTTTACCTATCACGTATGGGTCTTTTTTAAGTTAAATGAGGTTTTACAAGAGTTTATTTCCATAGTAATACTAGAATAGTACCAAGTGCACAGTAGATGCTTAATAACTGTTAGCCTTGAAAGTAAGCAGATGAGATGAACTCTAATAAGTGGTTAAAAAGAGAGAAGAAGATCATGTTAACTTAGAGGTCTAAAACTTAAAAGAAAGGCATTGTTTTAAATTATCTAGAAAAGGCTTTTTCATAATTAGCAATGCTACATACATGCACTCATGCACACACATGTTCAAATCTGGGCACACATATACTAGCACATGTGCACATACACACATACACACACACACACACACATACACACACTCTCCAAATTTGGGATACCTTAATTGGAAGATGCTAATTTCACATCATATAAATTTTACACATTTACAAGAAAATATAAAGCAGACATCATGAATTGTTATCTAGAAAAATATCACAAAAAAGGTAGAAGTTTATGTAATTCGATATAATAAAATATAAGTGTAATGACAATTACTACAGCTATCAATCTTCAATAATTTGTGAAGAATCCAGCCTCAAATGCAATGAAGCCTTATAAAATTTGTGATTACAGAGTGTAAAATATAACAGATGCTACAATATTTAGATGCCTGCTGGCATTTACCTATTCCTCTGCACAGTTCATTTCAACTATATGAAAATTGTATGTGTTACGTAAAAGTAGAGAAAAAGAAACTGATTTGCAAAATAACCACATGAGAATTGATGGTGTGTTTTCAGCAATGTGGTATTTGATTCTTTGGATCACATGAACTATGCAAGAAAGTAGAGAATTTGATGATACATATTATTTTCAGTTTCATATGGTGACAGTTGCATAGGTCAAAAAATAACACTGATGTTGAATTTAGTTACTTTCTCTATGCATTCAGAGCTGATTTTTTACGCTGGGAGGCCTACTATTCACTGAAGAAATGGTCTTGCTGTGAGGGTTGTAGTGGAAGGATAATGGCATTGGTGCCATTTGAGATATAGCCAATGTTATCTTGCTTTTGAGTTTTATATTTTAAATTTTAAATTTTTTGAGATGGAGTCTCACTCTGTCACCCAGGCTGGAGTTCAGTGCTGCAATCTCAGCTCACTGCAACCTCTGCCTCCCGGGTTCAAGCGATTCTCCTGCCTCAGCCTCCCGAGTAGCTGTTATTACAGGCACGTGCCACCACGTCAAGCTAATTTTTGTATTTTAGTAGAGACAGGATTTCACCATGTTGGCCAGGCTGGTCTCGAACTCCTGACCTCAAGTGATCCACCGCCCTCAGCCTCCCAAAGTGCTGGGATTACAGGCGTGAGCCGCCACAACTAGTCGCCAATGTTATATTTCAAAAGCAAGATACTTAGAGTGTAACACCTGGTTTTTTAAAAATACATTTTGCAGGTTATCAAATATCAGTCTTCTCATTTAAAAATTATTTTATTATCTTATCTGTGATCACATTGTAAACATGATATTAAATTACAGATACTATTTTTGAAGATTTTTGTTTCTTTTTAAAAATTTATTTTTTATTTCCCATTATATCAATTATAGGTTTTTCAGAAAAAAAAATAATAATAATGAAAAGTTCTCGAGACCTGCAAACTAGAAACCCAGAAATCGTTTTTGGACACCTTCGTCTTCATCTTTCCAATATCCAATAATTCATCCATTTCTATCAATTATATTCTCTAAATATCTGTTAAGCCTGTCTGATTCTCTCCATTACCACTTCCACTATTCTTCCCTGGACTGACTCCCATAATTAAAAGCCTCTTAATTATTCCCTTCTGCCTGTACTTCCTAATGAAGTCCATATTTTATTCTGTTTTAAGATGTCAATCTGATCTTGTTCTACCTTTATTTACTTCAAGGGATTCCCACTGATTTAGGATAAAGACCAACATTCCTAGTATGGCCTAAGAGAACTGAGAGGGTTTTGCAACTGTCTACTCCCAGCTTCCTCTCCTTCTACTCTTTCCCGGCTCCCTGTAGTCTAGATTCCACTTCCAGGTCTTGAAACCTCCCCGCTTCCTAACCTTTGTTGAACCAGGAACTTTCTCCAAACCACCAAGCTTCCAGCTGAGGTACATGGGTCCTTGGATGTGCAAGAAGGTGTACCATGCACACTGAGAGTTTAAACGAGTCCATTTCCAGATCCACAACACCCATATGAATTTTTCCTCCAGATGACCTCCCTCAGGAACATGTCTGCAGGTGAGTCATCCCTCTGTTTCTCCTCTCCATTTCCATTTTCACAATCACTCTTCTTTTGCTTTACAAGCAAAAGAAAACAAATAAAAGAAGGTGTTCCTCTCATTCATTCTGATTCTTAATGTGGAACGCTGCATATTGAAATCTCTGGGGCACCAAAAGAGAGGCAATACAAACTCTCAGTGTCAGTGAAGGCAGCTTTAGTCAAAAGGCTAGATTCATTTTCTTTTGATACATATTTCTCTTAAGGGAAAGTGAAATATTAGAAATGAGCTATCGTGGCCTGGATTGAATGCACTTTCTGAATTTAGGGATTTTGCGGAGTGGGTCAGCAGGAGTAGTGGCAGTTTTGCTTTAACTGTTTCACATCTTTCAACCCCCACCGTTGTCAAAAAAGCATTGCTCCTTAACGGAGAGTCTTGAAAGAGGATAGCAAGGCAAGGGGCAGTAAGAAATATTGAAGACATCAATTGTGAATGGGAGTTCACTCATGATTTGGCTCTCTGTTTGTCTGTTATTGGTGTATAAGAATGCTTGTGATTTTTGCACATTGATTTTGTATCCTGAGACTTTGCTGAAGTGGCTTATCATCTTAGGGAGATTTTGGGCTGAGACAATGGGGTTTTCTAGATATACAATCATGTCATCTGCAAACACGGACAATTTGACTTCCTCTTTTCCTAATTGTATACCCTTTATTTCTTTCTCCTGCCTGATTGCCCTGGCCAGAACTTCCAACACTATGTTGAATAAGAGTGGTGAGAGAGGGCATCCCTGTCTTGTGCCAGTTTTCAAAGGGAATGCTTCCAGTTTTTGCCCTTTCAGTATGATATTGGCTGTGGGTTTGTCATAAATAGCTCTTATTATTTTGAGATACGTCCCATCAATACCTAATTTATTGAGAGTTTTTAGCATGAAGGGCTGTTGAATTTTGTCGAAGGCCTTTTCTGCATCTATTGAGATAATCGTGTGGTTTTTGTCTGGTTCTGTTTATATGCTGGATTACGTTTATTGATTTGCATATGTTGAACCAGCCTTGTATCCCAGGAATGAAGCCCACTTGATCATGGTGGATAAGTTTTTTGATGTGCTGCTGGATTCGGTTTGCCAGTATTTTATTGAGGATTTTTACATTGATGTTCATCAGGGATATTGATCTAAAATTCTCTTTTTTTGTTGTGCCTCTGCCAGGCTTTGGTATCAGGATGATGCTGGCCTCATAAAATGAGTTAGGGAGGATTCCCTCTTTTTCTATTGATTGGAATAGTTTCAGAAGGAATGGTACCAGCTCCTCCTTGTACCTCTGGTAGAATTCAACTGTGAATCCGTCTGGTCCTGGACTTTTTTTGCTTGGTAAGCTATTAATTATTGCCTCAATTTCAGAAACTGTTATTGGTCTATTAAGAGATTCAACTTCTTCCTGGTTTAGTATTGGGAGGGTGTATGTGTCAAGGAATTTATCCATTTCTTCTAGATTTTCTAGTTTATTTGCATAGAGGTGTTTATAGTATTCTCTGATGGTAGTTTTGCTTCAAAGAGAATAAAATACCTAGGAATCCAACTTACAAGGGATGTGAAGGACCTCTTCAAGGAGAACTACAAACCACTGCTCAAAGAAATAAAAGAGGACACAAACAAATGGAAGAACATCCCATGCTCATGGATAGGAAGAATCAATATCGTGAAAATGGCCATACCGCCCAAGGTAATTTATAGATTCAATGCCATCCGCATCAAGCTACCAATGACTTTCTTCACAGAATTGGAGAAAACTACTTTAAAGTTCGTATGGAAAGAAAAAAGAGCCTGCATTGCCAAGTCAATCCTAAGCCAAAAGAACAAAGCTGGAGGCATCACACTACCTGACTTCAAACTATACTACAAGGCTACAGTAACCAAAGCAGCATGGTACTGCTTCCAAAACAGAGATATAGACCAATGGAACAGAACAGAGCCCTCAGAAATAATACCACACATCTACCACCATCTGATCTTTGACAAACCTGACAAAAACAAGAAATGGGGAAAGGATTCCCTATTTAACAAATGATGCTGGGAAAACTGGCTAGCCATATGTAGAAAGCTGAAACTGGATCCCTTCCTTACACCTTATACAAAAATTAATTCAAGATGGATTAAAGACTTAAATGTTAGACCTAAAACAATAAAAACCCTAGACGAAAACCTAGGCAATACCACTCAGGACATAGGCATGGGCAAGGACTTCATGTCTAAAACACCAAAAGCAATGGCAACAAAAGCCAAAATTGACAAATGGGATCTAATTAAACTGAAGAGCTTCTGCACAGCAAAAGAAACTACCATCAGAGTGAACAGGCAACCTAGAGAATGGGAGAAAATTTTTGCAATCTACTCATCTGACAAAGGGCTAATATCCAGAATCTACAAAGAACTCAAACAAATTTGCAAGAAAAAAAACAAACAACCCCATCAACAAGTGGCCGAAGGATATGAACAGACCCTTCTCAAAAGAAGACATTTATGCAACCAACAGACACATGAAAAAATGCTCATCATCACTGGCCATCAGAGAAATGCAAATCAAAACCGCAATGAGATATCATCTCATACCAGTTAGAATGGTGATCATTAAAAAGTCAGGAAACAACAGGTGCTGGAGAGGATGTGGAGAAATAGGAACACTTTTAAACTGTTGGTGGGACTGTAAACTAATTCAACCATTGTGGAAGTCAGTGTGGCGATTCCTCAGGGATCTAGAACTAGAAATACCATTTGACCCAGCTATCCAATTACTGGGTATATACCCAAAGAAATATAAATCATGCTGCTATAAAGACACATGCACACGTGTGTTTATTGCAGCACTACTCACAATAGCAAAGACTTGGAACCAACCCAAATGTCCAACAATGACAGACTGGATTAAGAAAATGTGGCATATAGGCATGGATGCGGAGTGAGAGGCTGAGAGAGTCAGAGACACTATCCGCTTCCATCCGTCACGCAGACCCTTCCGGAGCCACTGCAGCTGTGGATGATCGAGAGGATCTGGTGTACCAGGCGAAGCTGGCCGAGCAGGCTGAACGATACGACGAAATGGTGGAGTCAATGAAGAAAGTAGCAGGGATGGATGTGGAGCTGACAGTTGAAGAAAGAAACCTCCTATCTGTTGCATATAAGAATGTGATTGGAGCTAGAAGAACCTCCTGGAGAATAATCAGCAGCATTGAACAGAAAGAAGAAAACAAGGGAGGAGAAGACAAACTAGAAATGATTCGGGAATATCAGCAAATGGTTGAGACTGAGCTAAAGTTAATCTGTTGTGACATTCTGGATATACTGGACAAACATCTGATTGCAGCAGCTAACACTGGCGAGTCCAAGGTTTTCTATTATAAAATGAAAGGGGACTACCACAGGTATCTGGCAGAATTTGCCACAGGAAATGACAGGAAGGAGGCTGCGAAGAACAGCATAGTGGCTTATAAAGCTGCTAGTGATATTGCAATGACAGAACTTCCACCAGCGCACCCTATTCGCTTAGGTCTTGCTCTCAATTTTTCCATATTCTACTACGAAATTCTTAATTCCCCTGACCGTGCTTGCAGGTTGGCAAAAGCAGCTTTCGATGATGCAATTGTAGAACTGGATACGCTGAGTGAAGAAAGCTATAAGGACTCTAAACTTATCATGCAGTTGTTACGTGATAATCTGACACTATGGATTTCAGATATGCAGGGTGATGGTGAAGAGCAGAATAAAGAAGCGCTGCAGGACGTGGAAGACGAAAATCAGTGAGACATAAACCAACAAGAGAAACCATCTCTGACCACCCCCTCCTCCCCATCCCACCCCTTGGAAACTCCCCATTGTCACTGAGAACCACCAAATCTGACTTTTACATTTGGTCTCAGAATTTAGGTTCCTTCCCTGTTTTTTTTTTTTTTTTTTTTTTTTTTTTAACAGTTTTCAAAAGTTCTTAAAGGCAAGAGTGAATTTCTGTGGATTTTACTGGTCCCAGCTTTTAGGTTCTTTAAGACACTAATAGGACTGCATGGAGGCTTTTTCAGCATTACTGTGTTGTCTCCATGTCAGATGTGGCAAGATCACCATTAGAAATGGAAATTACATTTGAAAGCCATTAGACTTCTAGGTAATGCAAGTATCTAAGAGAGGTTAATCACACTATAGAGGCATAAGTGGTATCAGTTTTCATTTTTCTAATTGTTTAAACTGTATTTTATACCAATGTTTGAAAGTAATTGGGTGTTAGCCTGAGATGGTTAAAGGTCGTTTGGGGAGGGAGTTGTAATGGTTTTGCTGTAAAAAATGTTTCACACTATGCTGAAATGTTGCTGAAAAGCATGGTGCCAATGACAGTTCAACCATCCATGGCTGCTCATTCTTGCCTACTTTACTCTCCCACTGAAGCAGGTTAGCGTTGAAGGTGGTATGGAAATGCCTGCATGCCTGTTCAATTCTATGTTTCTTCTCCTCCCCCCCTTCCGCTTCCTCCTTCCCCTCATTCCTCCCCTCCTTCGCTCACTCAACCTCTTTTATTCAGTATGTGTAACTTGAAGCTAATTTTTACTCCTGGATATCTGACTGGAACCACAGATACAGAATCTTTATTGTTCTTACTGAAACATAGCATGGAATTAGCATTAAACTTAAATAAAACCTAAATTAAAAATGCCAAAAAAAAAAACAAAGAAAATGTGGCACATATACACCATGGAATACTATGCAGCCATAAAAAAGGATGAGTTCATGTCCTTTCTGGGACATGGATGAAGCTGGAAACCATCATTCTCAGCAAACTATCGCAAGGACAAAAAACCAAACACTGCATGTTCTCACTCATAGGTGGGAATTGAACAATGAGAACACTTGGACACAGGAAGGGGAACATCACACACCAGGGCCTGTCATGGCATGGGGGGAGTGGGGAGGGATAGCATTAGGAGATATACCTAATGTAAATGACGAGTTAATGGGTGCAGCACACCAACATGGCGCATGTGTACATATGTAACAAACCTGCACGTTGTGCACATGTACCCTAGAACTTCAAGTATAATAAATATATATATATAAAAGAAATATTGAAGACATCAGTATTTATTTCCTACATGTGGCAAACTAGGAGAGACTTCCCTGCTTTATCTGTGTGTTCATCTAAATTTCTCTTTGTCTCCTTTGTCTACTTTCTTATCTTAGAATATTCAAACTTTGTAAAAAGCAGTCAGAAATATCAATTTACTCTATATTTTTACTGGTTTCATTGATGAAAAAAACCATGGGTACTATGATTATTCACTTCTTACATAGTCTTTGTCTCAGTTACGCATTTTGTATTATTTCTAGGAGAAGGAGCTAATAATTGCAGTGTTTACTTCTTATATACCAATGCTATCTATTTGATTAAAAAGAACATACAATATGCTGGGGTGAGTTAGACTTTATTTTGAACATCTACTTAGGATTGTGGTAGGAAAATTTCCCTTCATTTTTGCCAATGCTTATGGATAATACCAATTTTGTATTAGTTATTTTACTTGAAGTTATGTATGTATTATACCCCAAACTCTCTGCTAGTCATCAATCTCCTGTTTTCTATTAGCTCCAACTTGTTCAGATGCCTTCTCCAGAGCACGCATCTGGACTGGTTGTCCTGGCTGGTACACAAAACTTATTCTGGCCCTCGCTCTTACTGTATACTGGAAATCCTGTCACCTCCCTTTGTGTTGGATTTGCTGTTTCTGTATCCCTGGTGTTTCTCTTTCTTGCTAAATGGAACCCATCCTTGTGAAGTTTCCTGAGAAGAGTGATTAGGAAGCAAATATCTTTGAGACTGGCAGATTAGAAATACTCGTATCTTTACCATTGAGAGCTTAGCTGATGTTGTAGACTGACTAGTGACCACCCAAATATATCAGATCCTAATCCCTAGAACCTGAAGATAGTGCCTTATAAGGGAAAGGTCTTTGTAGATGTGATTAAGTGAAGGCTCTTGAGATGGGGAGATTACCCTGGATTGTAATGGTGGTCCCTAAATGCAATCACATAATCCCTATAAGAGAGAGGCAGAGGGACATTTGATGCAGACAGAAGAGGAGAAAACAACGTGACCACAGAGGCAGAGATTGGATGGATGTAGCCACAAGCCAAGGAATATGGGCAGCCACCAGAAGCTGAAAGTAGCAAGAAACAGATTTTCCCTGGGGGGAGCATAGCCCTGCAATTTATTTCAGACCTCTGGGCTCCAGAACTATTAAAGAATAAATTTCTGGTGTTTTAAGCCGCCCAGTTTGTGCTATAGGTTGAGTATCCCTTATTTGAAATCCCTGGGATTAGGAGTGTTTTGGATGTGGGATTTTTTCAAATTTTGGAATATTTGAATATACATACTGGTTGAATATTCCTAATCTGAAAATAAAAAATATGAGATACTTCAATGAGAATTCCCTTTAAGCATGACCTTTGAGCATCATATCAGTGCTCAAAAAGTTTCAAAGTTTGGAGCATGTTGGATTTTGGATTTTTGGATTGGGGATACTCAACTTGTTGAGCATACTTCTGTTGCAACAGCCATGGAAAGCTAATGCAACTGGAAAACATTTTTCTTTGTAATTTTTGTAGCATTTTTCTATCATTATCCTGCTTCTAATGAAACTGTTTAGAAGTCCAAAGTCATTTGATATAAAGTTGTGTTTTTGTTAGCAAGGGAAAGGAATATGGCTACTTTCTTGATTCAAGTTGAAAATTCATTTTATTTTATTTTTTCTGAGATGGAGTCTTGTTCTGTTGCCCAATCTGGAGTGCAGTGGCATGTTCTTGGCTCACTGCAACCCCCGCCTTCTGGGTTCAAATGATTCTGTTGCCTCAGCCTCCTGAGTAGCTGGGACTACAGGCACATACCACCACGCCCAGCTAATTTTTGTATTTTTAGTAGAGGCAGAGTTTCACCATGTTGCCCAGGTTGGTCTAGAACTTCTGACCTCAGGTGATCTCCTGCCTCAGCCTCCCACAGTGGTGGGATTACAGATGTGAGCCACTGTGCCCAACCCTGAATATTTATATATCATTTCCCCCCTCTGCACCATCCCCTGCAAGCTTGGAGTCTCCTCTTTGCCCAGTGTTCTGAAATTTCATGATGGTTCTCTTGGCATGAGCCTATTTTCATTCATAATACTAGGGGTGGGGCACTTGGAGTATATTTTCTATTTGGAAACATAAGTCAGTTAGTTCTGGAAATTTTCTATTTTTTAGATAATATCATCATTTCTATCATTGTTTTCTCTTCTGGAATGCCAGTTAGTAAGATATTAGACTTATCTAACTGATCCTCTAATTTTTTTTATCCTTTCTCTTTTGTCTTCTTCATATTTTGCTCTATTTCCTGAGAAATGTCCTTGGTTTTATTTTCTAACCCCTGTATTTCTTTAAAAAATAAAACCAACCATTCCTATTTCATGATTACTACATCTTTTTGTATCTTTCTGAGATTTTTTTTTCTTGTGGAAAAATCACATAGCATGGAATTTACCCTCTTAACAAATTTTTCAGTATACAGTAGTGTTAACTGTCTGAACATTCTAGATCTCCAGAAGGTTTTCATCTTGCATGACTGAAACTCTGTACACATTAAATTGCATATTAGTTGGTATTCTCCAGAGAAACAGCACCAAATGACAGATATACATAAAGAGATCTATGAAAAGAAGTTGGCTCACATGATTATGAAGGCTGACAAGTCCCAAGATCTGCATCCTACAAGCTTGAGAGCCAGGAGAACTGAGGATATAAGTTCCAGTCTGACAGTGGCCAGGCTTGGGCACTCTGTGGCTCACTCAAGCTGACACATAAAATTATCCATTACAAATAGCAACTCCTCATTTCTCCCTCTTCCCAGCCTCTGGCAACCACCATTTTACTTTTTTTCTATGAGTTTGAATACTTTAGACTTCATATAAATGGAATCAGCTGTATTTGTCCTTCTGCTACTGGCTCATTTCACTTAGCATTATGTCTTCAAGGATCATCTGTGTTGTAGCCTATAACAGGACTTCCTTCACTGTTAAGGCTGAATAATAATTTGTTGTATTATTTTCTTAATCCATTCATCCGTCAATGGACATTTAGGTTGTTTCTACCTATTGGCTATTGTGAATAATGCTACAAAAAACATGGGGATGCTAATATCTCTTTGAGATCCTATTTTCAATTGATTTGGATATATACCACAAGTGGGATTGCTGGATCATAGGACTACTCTATTTTTAAATTTTTGTGGAAATTATTTATTGTTTTTCACAGTGGCTGTAGCATTTGACACTCATGCCAGCAGTTCACAAGGATTCTAATTACACCACATTCCTGCCAATATTTGCTAGTTTGTTTTTCTGATAATAGCTGCCCTAGTAGGTATGAGGTGATATCTCCCTGTGTTTTTGATTTATATTTCTCTGATGATTAGTGATGTTGAGCATCTTTTCATATACCTGTTGGCCATTTGTATGTCTTCTTTGGAGAAATGACTCTGCAAGTCTGTGAGTCTATTGCCCATTTTAAAACTTGTGTCATTTGTTCTTCATGCTATTTGTTTGTAGGAGTTCTTTATATATTTTACATATTAACCCCTTATCAGATACAGTTTGCAAATATTTTTCCCCTTTCTCTAGGTTGCCTTTTCGCTTTGATTGTTTCTTTTGCTACACAACATTTTTTGTTTTGGTTTAGTCCCATTTGTCCATTTTTGCTCTTGTTTCCTGTTATTTGGGTGTCATATCCATCTCTGGGAATATTGATAATAGTTTAATTTTGTTTAAATTTTTTTCCTCTTCGTATGGTCTATTGCTTCCAAATTGGTTTTTTTTTTCATTTTTGTTTTTGTTTTTAAAATTAAAATTTTTACCTTTCTTATGAGAAGACTCCCTCCATCCTTTTGTAACCTGTGATTTAAGAGTAGTGGGAAAGGCTGTAGGAAGCTATAAACAGGTAGGTGGGACTGGGTGATTGTAGATTCACTGCAGGAAAATCCGGGTTAGTTGCTTTTTGGGGCAGCCCCTTATATTCATCTCTTTAGGTCTTTTCTCTTGTGCTGCTTCCCAGAGAAGATGCATCCAGCATCCTGCCTACAGGGTAAAGACTTGGCTGCCAGTACTAGAGTAGCTGATGAAGGAAGAGGAATGCTGGGAGAATATCAGCCTTCAGTACAAGTGCATCATTTAATCTTCATTTTCAGTACTCTACTTTAGTGTGCATGGTAACCCAAGCCCAGAGGCCTTCTGTTTAAAGAAAAAAAAAAAAAAAAACTTCTAGCTCTTTTCTGCGGTAGGGAGGAGGTAATGTGAATGAGGGCCAGTGCTTCGGGCAGCCTAAGCAACCACTGACTTAGGGGAAATAGAGAAACCATGTGGGTGAAGGGTGCATACTCTTGGGATGAAAGACAAGGGAGCCAAAGGAAAGGAGGCAGTCACCAGGCCTGTCAGAGTAGCCTGCAAACAGGTATGGAGTGGCCTGGTAGTAGCAGGAGCACCTACTGCAAAATCAGAATGACACAGACAACCAAAGTTCAAGTTAACCAAAGTTAGAGTTGTGGACACACAGCTCTAACCCTGAGCCTGCTGAATAAAAATCCAAAAGTAAACAAGACATTGCAGGTGACTTGTATGCAGCTTCAAGTTTGAGACACATTGCACTATACAATACCATGCAATCAATAAATGTGTCCCCCAAACTCGCCTGCACATTCAACTCAACTTGGGAGTTAAAAAAATACTGCTCGGCCTTAGACTAGACTAATTGAATGAATAGCTCCAGGAGATGGGGCTCAGGCATAGCTAAGTTTTAAAAGTTCTTCCAGTGACTCTGATGTGTAGCCAAATTATAACCATTTACCTGTATATGAAGGCCACTACATTTATTTCTCATTTAATAAAAATAACACATATGTGACATCTCTGAGCAATCAGTCATTTATAAAGATGTTGTTGTGTTCTTAATGTGATTTGAAAATATTTTTTAGCAATATCTTAAAAATAAAAAAGGACAGCATACATGTCAAAAGCAAACTTCTTTCTATGAAACAGGCAAATTGAAGTTATTGAGATTGTGTGGAATTCACATAAAAGTAATTGATGAAATAGCGTTGGAAGCTCAAGTAATGAATGCTGAGATGATTTGCATTTTGGAGAAATGTACTGGCCACCCTGTGAACCCTCATGGCCTCCAAGAGATTTAACTTTCAGGATCCCTGTGCTAGATTACAGATGCCACATAAGCAGGGACACTTATTTGATTGCTGTATTTTAATTCATACAAAGGCATTGTTGATTGAGTACCCTAAGCCAAATAAATATATGAGCCACCTAACATAATGAGCCACTTGTTAGGCACTTGTTCACATTCATAAAAACAACAAATGATATAATCTTGATCAAACCCTTCCTAATAAATGGTGACTAAAAGATATCTGGTGTTTTCTTTGTGTGCAATTTCTTTCCAAGATATGTAGGAAACTGATTTGCTTTTGATGAACTTGTGTTGCCTACAAATTAATGTCCACAGATTTCCTACTTTATTAATTGTCTCAGCAATTTAGCCAGCAATGATTTATATGAAATATTCCCTCTTGTTGCAGGCTCTACAGTCAGCTAATTGATTGCTGTATGAATTATGCATCCTAAGCCAAATGCAAGGATGCATGAAAGAGGCAGCCAAGGTCATTTTCCACCAAAGAGAACTACAGTAACTAAATGCCTTTTAAAGACAGGCTTTATTACTTTAATTTTGCTGCTTTCTTCGTATATACATCAAGTACAGAATAATGTGAAAACTCTAAAGTCATACTTTTAATTTATAAACAGACACAGACAACCAAAGTTCAATATTCTGTAGCCAGACAAGGCTTGTAATGGAATTAATTTGGTAGAGATAAGGAAAGAACCAGAAATGGCATATAAATGTTCTTTATCTGATTCCAAAATATGCCATATCTCATCAAATTTGCCTATAGTTTATTAACACTCAAAATTGACTATTCCAAAAATAAGCATTTTAATTAGATGAATGACACCTTGGGATCAAGTGCAGGGTATTTGGCATGACAGCAGATGACAAGAGATAGTTTGGAAAAGTTATGATCAATTATCATATATTCATAGGAAGACAGGGAACGTTTTATACATTTTAGAGGATGTATAAAGGAGGGGATATATGTGATGCTTCACTAAAACTTACAGAATAAAAGCAATCTAGTTGGAGTAGTGAAAAGATTTTGATCTTTGGGGTCTCAGTGGCTTAGTTTGAATTAATTATTGCTTAGCCATCTATTAGTTGAATGACTTTAGGCAATGTAATCCTCTGGACCTCCGTTTTCTTATGAAAAAATTGGCATAATAATATTTTGCTTCCATGGTTACTATAAATATAAGCATGACTAAAAGAGCTAGTGAAATCAACAACTTAGCCTTAGTTAGTACCTTGATCCTTGGGTAGTACACAATTGAGTGCACTACCAGATAGAGATAAATACCAGACACATTCCTTGACTTACAAGTTGCATGTAAGGTTTGTAAAGAAACCCTCTAATTTTCTATTTAAAATCACCCCCAAATGGCTATGGGACCATATTACTATATGCCTCTTTGGTTTAGAAACCAAAGAAACATCTTTAATAGGAGTATTTTTATATGCCCAGAGAACTCTTCTCAGGCATTGAACAAACCACAAAAAATGTTTCATGACAAACCAAAGATGCCCTGGGCACATCACACCACACTCAGGCTGTGATAGATAATGTGTGTGCTATTACTTCATATTAGGGGCACAGATGCCTCAGAAGAGAGGAATTAATCACAAACTCTTTAAACCAGTGTTTCATGCCTTAATGCATATAGCAATCACCTGGGGGTCTTGTTAAAAATGCTGGTTCTGGTTCAGTGGGTCTGGGATGGAGCCTGAGATTCTGCCGTTCTAACAAGTTTCCTGGTGATATGATGCATCTGGACCATGGACCACAGTTTGAGTTGCAAAGCTGAATGCTTTTCAAACCTTGATACACATGAGATTCACCTGGAGATCTTCTTAAGAATAATGATGCTTGAGTTCTTAGTCCAGGCAAAACCCTGGGGTTGAATTCTCAGCTTAGATATTCTTTTAAAGCTTCCTGAGTGATCTTTCTATGTAGAGCTATGGTTGAAAACCAGTGTTTTAGATGTAAGGGTTTCCTCTTCTTGCTAATTACATTGACAACATTGTAATGTTTTGTTCAATATCTAGTTTCATTGTTTCAGTGGCACCTGCCTCAGATCACCTGGAAGCTTTTTTTTTTTTTTTTTGACTCCTCTTTTAAAGAATTTATTTTGAACCTATCATAACACCA
The DNA here is from genome assembly GCF_029281585.2 of Gorilla gorilla gorilla. NCBI lineage: Eukaryota > Metazoa > Chordata > Mammalia > Primates > Hominidae > Gorilla > Gorilla gorilla. The sequence goes on along the minus strand of NC_073235.2, from coordinate 40,812,429 downwards.
CTGACATATAACTCCCTAATAAGATAAAGCAAAAACAAAAAGTTTATCATATTAGAAACAAGATACACCATCACTTATAGTCTTCAAACATTATTGCACTTTAACTTTCATAATTTGACAAAGCATTCATGAAACAATCTGCAGACTAGTTTTAACAAACAAATAACACCTGTAAGCAGACATGACTGCCCTAAATTGTTTATTAGGTATGAATTTTACAAACTTTACTTATATTAGTGGTAACGGTGGAGCTGGAGAGTATTGCACCTTCTCCAAGCTGCGCAGCAAGAACTACCAATAATGTGGTGGAACTTATGGCCCTTTCCAAGGCCGCGGCTCTTTCAGCCTGCAGATGTCAGCCCACGCATTTCCCTGTGCTTGTGGACTGGTTTGGTGATCCACTGGGTGTCAGGATTTCTTCTGATAGCTTTATGGAATGGATCAATGAGGATAACCTCAAAAAATCTGTATGTGGAATCTTCACCAACCCAGTACGAATTTAGGACTCTTAGAGCCCCACAGTCGTGTCCAGCTTGCTCCTCTGCAACGGACTGAAGGCTTCGGGCAAACTTTAACTAGTTAACTCCATGATGGACAGGCTTGCCGTTAAGTTACAGCCTTAGGAACTGGGCATTTCCAGCCACCACGGCGAACACAAATCCTATATATAACGTAACCTTGCTTGGCTTTGTAGCCCAGTCGGCATGCTTTATCGGGCTGGGTGGAGTGGGGAGCCCTGTGGAGAGCAGAGAGCTGGTGGTACTGCCAGCAGCGGACCCTCAGAAGAAAGCGCATGACATCAGACCGCTTCTTCCTCCACAGCTCCTGGATGTACTTGTAAGCACCTATCTTGGCCTACCTGATGGCTGCCACCAGACGGAAAGGAAAGAGTCTTACTCCCCACCTGGAAGCTCTTAAAAAAAGACTGCTGAGACCTAGGCGGATGGATCACGAGGTCAAGAGATCAAGACCATCCTGGCTAACATGGTGAAACCTCGTCTCTACTAAAAATACAAAATTTAACTGGGCGTGGTGGTGCACACCTACAGTCCCAGCTACTCGGGAGGCTGAGGCAGAAGAATCTCTTGAACCTGGAGGTGGAGGTTGTAATGAGCCGAGATCGCACCACTGCACTCCAGCATGGCAACAGAGTGAGACTCTGTTTCAAAAAAAAAAAAAGAAAAGAAAGAAAAAAGAAAGACTGCTGGGCACCATCCTCAGAGTTACTGATTCAGGAAGTCTGGCTGGAGTGGGGCCTGAGAAATTTCTTTTCTAACAAATTACCAGGAGATTCTCTTAGTTATTGATCCAGAACCCCAGCTTTGGGAACTGCCACTTTATTATTTCATAAACTTCACTGGAAGAGAAATTGTGCCTATGTATCCACCATTCTATCACCTGTGCCTAGTATGTTTATGGCATGAACGAATCTCTTTTGGATGAAAAAGTGATGGTGAAACCCTGTCTCATTCATAGTGAAAACACATACAGAACATTGGAAACCTTCACCCAGCTCATTAAGGATAATGCTTGCCAATGAACCACAACAAATAACATTGGTTTAGGGATCTCTGCTACTATAGACCCTAGAGTATCTGGGGCATTTCTCATGAAAGTTCTGATTAGTTTTTCCTGAGGCACTACTTTATGGTAATATAAAATTGGCATTCCATCAACAGGTTGATCGACTGTTCAGGCTTCCCTTCAAGGTGGCTTGAAATAGCAGAAGCAATAGTCTCTTTTAAATAAATAAATTTTTTTTAATACATAAAGTCTCTCTTAAAGGGCCATCTGCTTTCAATTTTTCATTTAAACCTTCTGAAGGCTCACCAAGTGCCATAAGATAAAGAGAGCAAAAGTAAGGTGTAGCATCACAGGCAATAATATTCCTATCATTGCCAAATTACTATAGGGATTACTCCATAGTGGCATTCTCTTATATCCTAAAAATATTAATGTGTTTTGATTCTGAAGGAAACCAAAATACGCCACTTTCAAATATATGTCTTTAATATATTTTGATGTGGCTATTCAGAGAGGCTGCAGACCATAGGAATACCTTTTACAAGCTGTCCTTTTGTGAGGAAGATTTGTAACAGTAGAGGAAATCTACATAAGTGAAGTTAACAGTGAATACAAACAGGCTTTCTCTGAGCCCCATCCCTTATCTGCCTTATCCACATCTAGAAAAGATTAACTCACAAACAAAGGAGACTAAAACTCTGACACTTTTAGAGTTCTGACAGAGAAACTTTTTCCTCAGGCTCCTATCTATACCAAGAGCTGCTACCAATGAGCTTTCATCTGCATAATAAGAAAAACTTTGCTTGCCATTGTCAACCTGAAATAATTGAAGAATCAGAACCCAATTTTAAAAAGTTTATTTAAGTGAAAAGCTGAGAATAACTATCCAAGAAACATGGACTCCTGAGAAATGGGGTCAGTGCTCTGAAGTTAAAAGTTAAGTTCTTCCTTATATTAGCAGAAAACAAGGACAGTTAGTAGGATTATAACATTTTCTATACAAGCCTTGTTTATGAGTTACAACTAACTAAGATTTTTTTAACAGCTTGTTTTCATATCCTTTCCAATTTAAAATCATATTTAATGTTCCGTCTTAGACAATGTGATAGTAATGAAGTCTTTGTGTAAGAGAGGAAAGAAGAAAGTTAATCTATAATGAAGATCAACAGTGAACAGGGAAGGGGTCTTCTCTGGCAACCTTCTGTCATTTACCACATCTTATAAAACACTGTAGGTAAAGAAAAGGCTAATTGATAACCAAAACAACAAAGATTACAGCTGCCTGCGTTACAACTGCCTGTCACATGACTCAGGTCCCATAATCACATTCCCTTAAGGCTCAAAATATCTGAAAGTTCCAACAGCTTAGATTCTGAATTACTTATTTTCACACCATGCTTTCCTCCCATCATTCTCTTGGAATGCCACCTCCTCCCTCCTCTAGAAGCCCCAAGCCCCTAATCTTTCTGTCACCTCAGGATGGTGTAAAAACTTTAGCCATCTGTTCTGTCCTTTGAATTTCATGTTTGCAAGGCTCCTATGTTCATGTATGTATAAATATATTTGTGTGCCCTTCTCCTGTTAATCTATTTTAAGTTTGTTTTACAGAATAAAGTTATCAAACCTTCAGAAAAGGGAGGGAAGGAAATTCCTTTTGCTCCTACAGTTTAATATTAGTCTTTTTGTAATAAAAAAAATCCTAATTATTTTTTTATTGTAAGCAGACCTTCCCTGTCTGCTTACAATTTTAATATTTCAGGGTGGATTTTCTCAGACTAGAGGTAGAAGCAGCACAGAGCTATTATGCTGATGATTCACTGTTTTTGACTCTTGGGTTACACATTTATTTAATTATCATGATCAAATATTTACTTTTGTGGAGGTTCCCTGACCAGAAGGCTTAGTTCTTGCCCTCTGAGAGCTAGAGAAAAATCTAGCAAATCTGATACAGGTTACTTTCCCAGATCCTGTGTTTGAATGCTGTGGAAAGAAACTAGTAGGTATACCCAAATATTCTAGATGATTAAAAAAAAAGTTCAAAAACCCCTGAATCTCCCAAATCTTCTCAGAACTGTTAACAGCTATTGTCTTGATAATTTTTTATTTTATTTTTTACTTTCTGGTTTTAGAGTAATTTTGTGACTTCCCCAAAAAACAGGTTTTATTTGCCTGATAACAAATAACTCTCCACAAGAATGAAGGTTTTGATCAATAGGAGTTTTATTACTTGGCCCAAGTAAGGAGAACACTGAGAGTATTCTCCAAAGCACTGTCTCCTTGAGGGAAAGTGACAAGAGGATTACATGGGGCAATATATAGGGAGAGGGTGCGTCACCACATGTAGAGGAGGGGTTCCAGTTGTGCAGAATCAGCCAGTGATTATGCCAGTTCACAGGTTGCATGTTAAGGTAATGAAGCTACTGCTTCTCCCAGGTGGAGACTTTAGCATGGTAAGGAGGGAAGTTCACTCAGACTCATCTGTAAGTTGCTGGGGTCTGTCAGGAGCTGGTTCCAACCAACAAGGTAACTGCATTCCACATAGGGTTTGGAAAAAAACAGACTTCAGGGCAGAGGGTGGTAAAACAGGCTGATTGCTAAAGTTGATTAAATTCCTATAATCCCTGGAGACCTTCCCTGTCTGCTTACAATTTCAAAATTTCAAAGTTTCTTTTGCTAATGATAACCCAAGTTCTATGAGGTAAGAAGGCTTGTTTCTAAACATAATTTGTCAGAAGTGGCAGCAAGAAATTAAATAACTTGTATATGTAATCACCTGATGTGTTCATCTTGCCTGCTTCCCAGAAAACCTGATGCACTGAGAAGAACAGCCTTTTGCAATAGGGAAGGAGTTTAGTAAACTCAGAACTGGCTAAGTTGAAGGACAGGCATTTTATTATTGCTTAAATCAGTCTCCCTAAAAATTTGGAGGCTAGGGATTTTTAAGTATAGTTTGGTGTGCAGAGGGCAACGGAATGGGGAATACTGATTAGTTGGGTTGGGGATGAAATCACAGGGAGTTGGAGCTGAAACTACATTTGCAAAATTATGGCTGAGTCAGTGAAATAGATCTAACTTAATCAACTCTATCCTGTTTCTAACCTCCAAGCTGTCCGTGTTCTTTCCTGGGCGTACGCTGAACTTACTTTGGGAGAAACTTGGTTTATAGCTTATAGTTTAGTACAAAGACAGTAACAGCCCTTTCCCAGGGGAGACTTCCTTCTTGCCTGGGGACTAGATTGCCTTTGTAGAACTAACATTAGCCACAAGATTAGAAATTATGGTTTATGACTCATGAAGCTGGAGGCTACATGATTCTGACCCTCCCTAAAGTGCTCCTAAGATCAGTGCTTGAGCTATTTTGCAGACCCTGCACTTGATGGATCACCTGGCACCACCCAGATTGATCAAGTGGCTCATCTGATTTTGTGGCCCCCACCCAGGAACTGACTCAGTGCAAGAAGACAGCTTTGTCTCCCTATGATTTCATCCCTGACCAATCAGCAGTCCTGGCTCACTGTGTTTCCCCCACCCACTAAGTTGTCCTTAAAAACTCTGCTCCCTGAATGCTCAGGGAGACTGATTTGAGTAATAATAAAATTCTGGTCTCCTGCACAGCTGGCTCTGCATGAATTACTCTTTTTCTATTGCAATTCCCCTATCTTGATAAATTGGCTCTGTCTAGGCAACGGGCAAGGTGAACCCCTTGGGCAGTTATAGAGCTTGACTTGTTGTACTGAGTCAGTTCCTGGGTTGGAGCTTTGGCTTTTGAGACCAGATAAACCAGGTTACCAGCCTGGGTGGTGCCAGCTGGTCCATCACAATGCAGGCTCTGAAAAAATGTCTCAAACACCAATCTTAGGTTTTATAATAGCAATGTTACCTATGGGAGCAATTGGGGAGGTGAAGAATCTTGTGGCCTCTGGCTGCATGACTCCTGAGCCATAATTTCTAATCTTGTGGCCACTTTGTTAGTTTCAAAGGAAGTCTGATCCCCAAGGAAGGAAGGGGTTTATTTTAGGAAGGGACTGTTACTGAAAGACAGGACTAGCTGGATTTCCTAGGCTAAGAATCCCTAAGCCTAGCTGGGAAGGTGACTACATCCACCTTTAAACACGGGACTTGCAACTTAGCTCACACCCCACCAATCAGGTGATAAAGAGAGCTCACTAAAATGCTAACTAGGCAAAAACAGGAGGTAAAGAAATAGCCAATCATCTATTGCCTGAGAGCAAGCGGCAGGGATAATGATCAGGATATAAACCCAGGCATTCGAGCCGGCAACAGCTACCCTCTTTGGGCCCCCTCCCTTTGTATGGGAGCTCTGTTTTCACTCTATTAAATCTTGCAGCTGCACTCTCTTCTGGTCCGTGTTTGTTACGGCTGGAGCTGAGCTTTTGCTTGCTGTCCACCACTGCTGTTTGCCGACGTCGCAGACCCACCGCTGACTTCCATCCCTCTGGATCCAGGAGGGTGTCTGCTGTGCTCCTGATCCAGGAGGCGCCCATTGCGGCTCCTGATTGGGCTAAAGGCTTGCCATTGTTCCTGCACAGCTGAGTGCCCGGGTTCATCCTAATTGAACTGAACATTAGTCTCTGGGTTCAATGGTTCTCTTCTGTGACCCACGGCTTCTAATAGAGCTATAACACTCACCACATGGCCCAAGATTCCGTTCCTTGGAATCCGTGAGGCCAAGAACCCCAGGTCAGAAAAAACAAGGCTTGCCACCATCTTGGAAGTGGCCTGCCGCCGTTTTGGAAGCAGCCCACCACCATCTTGGGAGCTCTGGGAGCAAGGACCCCTCTCCTTCCCCCCACCGCCCCACCCCACCCCACCCCGCCCCACCGTAACATTATCATCTTTGTTTTCAGGTTAAGCTATAAACTAAATTCCTCCCATAGTTAGCTTGGCCTACACTCAGGAATGAGCAAGGGCAGCTTAAAGGTCACAAGCAAGATGAAATTAGGTCACATTACTTTCACTGTCACAATTTTTGCAGAGGTGGTTAGATACAGAGTCTTACAGCTAATAGGAGAGTAGTAACAAAGTCTCTATGCAAATTTGAGGCACACAGATTATATGAATCAACTTGTATAAACAAATGGAAAAAGGGCATATTACAGCAAGTTGTATCCATAAACTAAAGAACCTGTAGATACAGAGTGTAGGTTTCATCCTTCATATTGAATGCTTTACAGTCTACATTTTTAGGACTCATGTATGTTGTTTTCCCTCTGTGTAATTTCCTGCCTGATCAGTATCTCTGGCCTCTTGAAGTCTTGGTAGAAGTACTGACGAAATGCAAACAACCCTGCTTTCTGAAAGTGAAGTGATAAGTTACTTACTATTTATTTTGATGAAGCTGGTCTGGGAAAAAGTGCTTCAGAAGTGTGTACTCTATGGGGTACACAGGCAACAATGTGTATGTGATGTATGTGTGTTTGTGTGTGCATAGGTATTGCATATATGGCATACTTTTCTTACCCTAAAACTCGTGGTTAAACTTTTGTTAAAATAAAGACATCAAGTTTGTGAAGAAATATGATATATGCTAAAGATCTGTAAAACTGAAAAGAAAAAAATAAAAAGAGTGCTGCAGCGAATCAGCCAAAAAGCAAAGAAACATGTGAATCTTAGTCCAGGACTCCACTGACTTGAAGACAGTATTCATGTATGTTAGGCCTTTAGTAACACTCTGCCTAAAGAAAAGAAGGCCCAGAAGACTGAGTCTGGAAATACAGAAGAGGGATACGTTTTGCATAGCATGGTTTTAGAGTCAGAGCCAGAAGGAATGAGTGGAAGGTACTGAGAGACAGATTTAGGTTTACATATAAAATAATTTTCTAAGAAATATTATTGCATTCATGAGAGTATTCTGTGTGTTTATATAATATTAACTGTGTCTTTATTCATATTTACTAATGATACGGCTCCGATGAGTGGAGGAACACCAGGGTTTTTCGTCTGGAGTCGAATTAGATAAAATGACATGGATACATGTGGAGTGGTTTTAAGGAGCAGAGAGTTTAATAGGCAAGAAGGAAGGGAGAAGAAAGAAGAAAGGAACTCCCCTGTACAGAGACAGAGTGGGGGGCTCCAAAGCCGAGAAAGGAGAGCCCATGTGCTGAGAATACCAGCCAGTTTTATGAGGAGGCTGGAGGAGGCAGTGTCTGATTTGCATAGGACTCAGGCGATTGGTTTGACCAGGCATGTTATTCACGTAGCCTGGGAAAAAATTGGCCTTTCCACCCTAGCCTTTTAATATGCAAATGCAGGGCTCCATACATAGGGATATGTGGGGGCAGCCATGTTGCCAGGGACATGTGGGGGCAAGGGCAAGAGGACAACGGTAAGAATCACCGTGTTGGGTGGACCCAGTTTCTAATGGCCTGCATTTGCATATCAAAGGTTGCCGCCCCAAAGAGCCAGGGCTTCTCTGCTAGATAAGAAACGTTTCTTGAGCTGCTTTAAAAAGAAACAAAAACATTCCAAGGACCCCTTTTCCTCTCTGCCTAAAATAATTTCTTAATAACTCCTACCACACGAATTTAATGTTTATAGAAGTCTGCTTTACACATCGAAGTACCAGGATGTTATGAAGTGTGCCCATCTTTCCAGTCAGGAAACAGTAGAAATGGAATTTGAACATATACTGTCGGGCTCTGAAGGCTACAGTTCACCTGTGTGGATGTGATACCTCTCCGATGCTTCAAGATATGAGATGCCCTATAAGCAAGTGATTTTTTATACCATCGAGTTTGTTTAAATGAAAAATGGGGCCAGATGTGATGGCTCACGCCTGTAATCCCAGCATTTTGGGAGGTCAAGGTGGAAGAATTGCTTGAGGCCACGGGCTTGAGACCAGCCCAGGCAACATAGTGCGACCCTGTCTCTACAAAAAATAGGAAAACTAGCCAGCTGTAGTCCCAGCTACTCCAGAAGCTGAAGTGGGAGGATTGCTTGAGCCCAGGATGTCAAGGCTGCAGTGAGCCATGATCATGTCACTACACTCTAGCCTGTGTGACAGAGGAAGAGCCTGTCTCAATAAATAAATAAAAAATGAAAAATAACGAGCCCCTGTCAAGTACATGCCAGAAAATATTTCTGCTTTAGTTGGAAGCTGTACTAGATAATCACTGATGTGATTATATAATTTCATTCTAACGTAAGTCATCTCATTTAATTCTAAGATTCTATTATTAAATAATCTGGATTTTCTAGGTTTTCATTATCTATTGAACTCTCAATATTATTGTTTTGCTATTCACTTGAGATTACCTACAATGTAAACCATGCTGTAGCAAAGCAAGTCTTAACTGGTTGTTATGATCCATATTTATAAAGAATAGAGACTGATTCCATAATATAGAAAATGATTATGGCAGCTTCAGTCTGTACGATGACTGTAGTCTATCAAAGTTGTCATGTATAATCAGAGAAACAGCTTTAAGGAAACTACTTAGAAATAAAATTATTTTGTATAATGGAGTCTGGTGCTGGTAAACACGATTTGACCAACAATGGGGCAATTTAAAAAGTGTAAGTGAAACAGATTGCCAATTAGATACAGCACTTTATAAATGTGGATAATTGATCCGGAGGAACCAATAAATATCTGAAGAGCTCAATAATCACTTTAAAAAGTAATCAAGCTGTGTAATTCCTTCTGTAATTCCATCTGTAATTCAGATCATGAAGAAAATTATCTGAATCAAGAGAAAGAACACAGATATTTCAATACATCTTTGATATTACTTAAGTTGGTTACCATATTGCTATAAATATACCACTTTCTACAGCTTGCTGATTATCATCATTTTGAAATGTAATCCAAGGTTAAGTAAGAGAAGGATGAGTAACATATTTTTTTTTTCTTTTTGACAAAACACAATTTAAGAAAATAATTGCAAATAAGATGGAAAAGTTAAACTTATTTGATGTTCTGAATTAGAAGTATGGAAAGAGATTATGTAAGCCTGGATGGTCTTTTGTTAGTAACCTTCATTACTTGATAAATCAATCCATAATCCAAACCACAATGACATTCCTTCTGGAAAGAATGCTACACCAGTGAAAACTAATTAAAATGAAAACCCTGTCTATGAAAGTAGGAATTTATACTGAATATTTAACAAAGTGTCAAGTAGTGCTAATGAGCTGTTTTAGGGCTAATTCTGGTAACTACAGAGTGAAGTAAGGCCACATTTTCAATCCAAATGATTCACAAAGTTTACTTAGAATTCAACTTGCAAAAACTCTCATTGAATTTTTGTCTCCTCTCGTTTACCTTATCTAAACTAACTTGCCTCATTCTTTTCCCACCCTGAGTTCATATTTGTATGTTACTACTACCTTGGAGAGAACAGAATATCAAAATAGGAGTCCTGCTAGAATCCATAGGGACTTCTTAGAAGACCATTAAGAGATGTTGTATGCCAATATTTACCTTAAAATCCGATCTAATCAAGACTTCTTAGGGTCTTTAAAGGTCAATCTGAAAAGAGAAAAAAATCAGTTTAGAGTCAATAATACATGAATAGTGTTATTATCAGCCTTTTAATCTTTTAACAAATAGTATTTTGTAATTTATAGAAAGATAACAATCAATGATCATATAAAAAGAGCAGATGGCATTTAACAGCTAAAAGGTGACAAAATTAGATGTGCATAAGATTAGGAAAATAAATTATCATAAACTTTTACAGCCATGTCCTCCAAAATTTGCACTAATTAATTTTTTAAAACTTGTGAATTTGACTAAGTATTTAATGAAGAATTAATACCAGTCCTTCACTAACAATTCAATCCTTCATTATCAGGAGAGAATACTTCCCAGTTTATTCCATGAGGCCAGTATTAGCATGATACAAAATCCAGACAAAAGTATCTTAAGAAATTGAGATGACAGACCAGTTATCTCCTGATGAGTGCAGACACAGACATTCTCTAAAAACACTAGAAAACTGAATAAAGTAATATATAAAATGAATCACATACCTCAACCTTGTGAAATTATTTTGCAAATGCAGTGATGGTTTAACATCTAAGAATAAATCATTGTAAAATATCATATTAATAGAAAAAGACAAAAATACTGCTCATCTTGATAAACACAGAAAAGCATTTGACATAATCCAACATTTAATCATGATTTAAAAAATAAACCAGCAAAATACAAATAGAAAAACACTTTCTTGCACTAAGACAATGTATCCATTACATACTGAAAGCTTATACTCAATGAAGAAATACCCCTGGGAAGTAGGACCTATCATTTCTAAATTCTACAAATTTTAATTTAGGAACTAAGTTGGTCTTAAAATGCTACTGGGTTCTGTTGATCAGGTCTCCTAAAGAAGGAGCGTAAAACTGGGCTGGTTTTCTTGGCCATGACTAGAGTGTGGTATTTTCAAAAAATATAAAGATTTAATATTTACAATGTCAGAGGAGGAAAAATACATGCTCATCTGAAAAGATGCAAAAAAAAGGTATTTTCTAAAATTCAGTATTTTATGTTGATTCAAGACTCACAAAAACTAGTAGCATTTGCATAATTCTGTAACATTATTTATCAGATAGATCTCAAAGAGAGAAGAACCTCAGCCTGTGCTGGCATACTCCTGTCTCAGTGCCATTAGGAAAAAGACAAAGAAGCCACCATCCCCACTAATATTTATGACTGATCAGAAAAAATAAGCAAAACCTTTAGACAAAATTGGGAAATACAGAAACAAAGGCCAAGTAGCATTTTCAGATGATCTGATTGCCTGACTGAGAAACCATGAGAACAGAAAGCAGAAATAATATTGGCAACTAAATATAACATCACTCCAAGAAGTTCAAAAGACTGCACCAATTAAGCCATGTGTGGGAGAGGCATGGAATCACTAAACTGTGAAAAGGGGAATTAGAGACTTGAGCAGAGGGACCTGCTCATCCCTAGAGAAAATCTCAATATTGCAATGAAGTTATATTTTCACCCAACTTATTTTACACATTCACTTTAGTTAATTTAACATTTTCCAAGTAATATTAATGATTAAAAGGTATATAGACACACACACATACATACACATTTATTTTTCTGAGAAGAAAAGCAAGAGTAAAGAAAATGCCTAATACATGGAGAGGAAATGCATTAATCAATTAGAACCAGGTTAAGTGGGTTTCAGAAATTGATTAACATGGCCTTTAGAATTACAATGACTAAAAAGAAGACCAGAAAACACAAAATGATGCTCAGTCCTACTAATAATGAAAGCTCTTTGGTTTATGTTTTGGAAATGGTCCCAGTGATAAAACTTATGTATAATGAAATCATGGGGCAGGCAGGAAACAGACTATGACTTATTCATATTCAACAGTGAAATATGTTCTCTATCAAATGAAATTTAGGGACTGAATTACTTATAATTAAGCAGTTTCCAAAACAGCAATGTAGAGAATCTCAGAAGAAACTCACGTAACTACCCAACAGTGAAAAGTTTGGTGCTGTGAAAGTGAGCTCTCTAGGTGGGCTCACTGGGAGTGGGGCTCCTAGACAGTGTCCTTACTTGACCCTGAGTGTAGGTGTGAGACCGCGGGCCCTCACAGAGGACAGTGTGCAGGGCCTTTGTGAGGTGAGCAAAATCTCACAGATTTTGACAAGACTCACAAGGTCCCAGAAGCCTGGGAGTACAGAGAAGCACAAGGACCTGGGAAAGTTCTTCACCTGGGTGTGAACCTGCGCCTGTACCTCCTATGCACATGCAGAACAGCCCTCCTGCTAGCTCTTCTGTGCTTCTCACCCTCTTGTTGAATATGGCACTCTAGCCACCATTCTGGATAGAGCAGAACCCAGCAGGGAAGAGCAGGCACCTCCAGCTTAGGACAAGAGAAAAATACAGCTATTAATTTCAAGCAACTTTAAGTATATGCTGTGGAACACATGTCCTTGGAGATGCTCCAGGTAAAGAAGACATTTCATGGTAAAATAAGTTCAAAAAGCACAGCAAAATATGCCCTTCTCCTTTACACAGGCAAAAATATTATATAAAGTTCAGAGAAATCTGAAAAAAAAGTTTATTGCAACATTTGCCAAATTTACTTGACCACAAACCACTCTTTTCTTTTTTTTCTTTCACTATGCAGATATTGTCATTCTGTAGAAACAAAATTTAAGGAGAATCTTGCTTTAAAATTTTAATTTTTCCATCAGATTTTTATATTTTAATTATAGTTTGATAAGGAGGAAGTTTTGTTTGAACTTTCATGTTGCACTGGAAAAGTGGAAAATTTTAGGTTTAGCTTCTGGAAGCAATGTTTGGCTAGATTATTTTAATAATTTCTCCCTCAAAAACTTTACCAAAAAAACCTGAATAATATATTATTTTAAAACATTGAAGAGAATTTAAGAAACACCAAAGCTACTTTTGACCTGTATTTGTGTCTCCTGTAAATTGGGTTTGATCATTTTGGAAGGCAAGTGGGAAAAAAATCAAAGCCCAGGACTGGCAGAAGTAAGAGGTTTAAGAGACAACTTTATGCAAAATGAGCTGGGATTTTAAAGAACTACATACTCTGAGTGAGGGTCAACCAGAAGTATACCAGGCTTCTCATGGAATTGCAACCTGAAGTTTAATATCTTGCATAGTCCATACCATCTTAAGAATTGAGTTGGTTTTAAGTAGGTCTCTGATTAGTGTAATGTCCCCAGGAGACTGTCAGAAGCAAATGTAATCTCTCTAGAGCAAAATGTCTTAATCCAAATCTGCAGATTAATTATGTGCCAACTTGGCTAGGCTATGGTACCTAGCTGTTTGGTCAAGTACCAAGTTATTTTATTTTTTTTTTAATTATTTTGGATACATAGTGGGTGTATATATTTGTGGAATGCATGAGGTATTTTCATAAAGGCATACGATGTGTAATAATCACATCAGAGTAAATAGGGTATCCATCACCTCAAACATTTATCCTTTCTTTATGTTACAAACAATCCAATTAACACTCTTTTAGTTATTTTAAAATATGCAGTAAATTACTGTTGACCGTAGTCTCCCTGTTGTGCTATCAAATACTAGTTCTTAATCATTCTAACTATATTTTTGTACTCATTAACCATCCCCACTTCCCCCTATTCCTACCCTGCTCAGCCTCTGGTAACTGTTATTCTACTCTCTATCAACAAGAGTTCAATTGTTTTAATTTTTAGCTCCCAGAAAAAAGTGAGAACATGCAAAATTTGTCTTTCTGTGCATGGCTTATTTTACTTAACATGATGTCCTTCAATTCCAGCCCTGTTGCTGCAAATGACAGGATCTCATTCCTTTTTTATGGCTGAATAGTAATCCATTGTGTATATGTACCTAAGTGATGGACATTTAGGTTACTTCCCAATCTTGGCTGTTGTTTACAGTGCTGCAACAAACATGAGAGTGCATTATATCTCCTTGATATAATGATTTACCTTTATTTGGGTACATACCTAGCAGTGGGATTGCAGATCATATGGCAGCTCTATTTTTAGTTTTTTGAGCGACCTCCAAACCGTGCTCTATAGTGGTTGTACTATATTTACATTCTCGCTAACAGTGTATGAGTTCCCTTTTCTCCATATCCTCGCTGGCATTCATTATTGCCTGTCTTTTTGATGAAAGCCATTTTAACTGAAGTATGATGAGGCCACATTGTAGTTTTGATTTGCATTTCTCTGATGATCAATGATGTTGAGCACCTTTTCATAAACCTGTTTGCCATTCGTATGTCTTCTTTTAAGAAATGTCTATTCAGATATTTTGCCCATTTTTAAATAAAATTTTTAGATTTTTTCCAACTGAGTTGTTTGAGCTCCTTATATATTCTGGTTATTAGTCCCTCATCAGATAGATAGCTTGCAAATATTTTCTCCTGTTCTGTGAGTTATCACTTCATTGTGCTGGTTGTTTTCTTTGCTATGCAGAAGCTTTCTGACTTGATTTTATCCCGTTTGTCCATTTTTGCTTTGGTTGTCTGTGTTTTGGGGGTATTACTCGAGCAATCTTTGCCCAGAACAATGTCCTAGAGATTTTCCCCAATGTCTTCTTGTAGTAGTTTCATAGTTTGAGGTCTTAGATTTAAATATTTGTTCTATTTTAATTTGATTTTTGTATATGGTGAGAGATAGGGATCTAGTGTCATTATTCTTGTGAATATTCAATTTCCCAGCACGATTTATTGAAGACACTGTCCTTTCTCCAATGTATGGTCTTAGCACCTTTGTCAAAAATAAGTTCAGTGTACATGCATGGATTTATTTCCAGGGTCTCCATTCTGTTCCTTTGGTCTGCATATCTGTTTATATGCCAGTATGTGCTGCTTTGGTTACTATATCTCTGTAGCATAATTTGAAGTCAGGTGATGTAATTCCTCCAGTTTTGTTCTTTTTGCTCAGGATAGCCTTTGATACTATGTATTTTGTGGTTCCATATAAATTTTAGAATTTTTTTTCCATTTCTGTGAAGAATGTTATTGATATTTTGATAGGGAGTACACTGAATATGCAGATTGCTAAAATTTAATCTTTATTCTTGCCTCTTCCTATTATCTCTCTGAAATCTGTTCTGCCAAACTTCTACACACATACAAATATATTTATATTCATGTTCATTGATTTCTTCAAAGGTCATCTGACAATGGATTCTTTAGAGTAGTCTGGCCCTCAAGTTATGTTGTTCCATTAAACATAATCTCTCAGTTGTTTATTATTTAGAATCTTGGTATTAGTTCACTGGTGTGTGTGTGTGTTTGTGTGTATGTGTATGCACATGTGTGTGTTTTCAGATAAAGTTTAAATTTTACCTGCCTTCCAGGGGTGATATGAAGCATAACGAACTTTGGTGAAATACAAATTCCAACAGTAATCATTCTGTAGGCTTACACGCTTAAACTTTTTTTACACAGCCTACTTACCAAATGAATAATTTAGCATGCAAATCTCAGATATATTCAAAGACAAGTGCATATGAAACTAGGTTAAGTATTTTGTGATTTGAGGTTATGATAGCCAAATGTCTTTGCTCTCCATGATTTCAAGAAATAGAAAGAAGATAGAGTAATTTTGCAAATAGTTAAGCTTCTGCCTCTTGTGCCATTGGCAATAGAACATTATTACAGATCATTTTGTTTTCCATTTCTGACTGTTTGTCTCTTGGAGGAAACTCTTTACTCACAGTGCCTAGTGCAGTGCCAGGTTCAAGTTAAGGTAAATAACAGCTTTCCGAATGGGTGTTCATTGTCATGATGGCTCTTATCAGAAGGGAAAAATCATACATTCCTAAAACCAAAAAAATCTTTAAGAGACTATAGAGATGAGTCTCTGACTTTCAAATTATGAGGCTCTCCAGATGGCAGCTATTAACTTTATAAAAAATCTGCAAAAGTGAAGGGTTACTACTATTCCTTGGTAAACTATTCCAGTGTCTCATTCTCTTCTTATTAAATACACAATGCAATGACTGCTTATAGTTCTTGGCACTGTGAAATAAAATGGCAAAGAGAACAGAATCTTGATCTTCTGAAGTTATAGATTAGTGAACCACTAATAATTAGAACAAGAAGGAGCCTTTAGAATGATTCCACCCCACTCTGATTCCTTCATTTTATAGGTCAGTGTTGTGAACTGAATGTTTTTGTCCCTCCCTTCCCCCACAATGTTATATGTTAAAATTCTAATCCCTAATATAATAGTATTCAAAGATAGGGCCTTTGAGAGGTGGTTAGATCATGAGGGTGGAGCCCTCATGAATGAGGTGAGTGCCCTTATAAAAAGAAACACTCACCACTCCTATTCAACATAGTATTGGAAGTCCTGACCAGAGCAATCAGGCAAGGGAAAGAAATAAAGAGCATCCAAATAAGAAGAGAGGAAGTCAAACTATCCCTGTTTACAGATGACATGATTCTTTATCTGGGGAACCCCATTGTCTCTGCCCAAAAGCTCCTTGAGCTGATAAATAACTTCAGTAAAGTTGTGGGATACAAAATCAATATACAAAAACCACTAGCAGTCCCATACACCAACAACAGCCAAGCTCAGGGCCAAATCAGGAATGCAGTCCTATTCACAATTGCCACAAAAAGAATGAAAATACCTAGGAATACAGCTAACTAGGAAGGTGAATGATCTCTACTGGGGGAACCTGCCCCCAATATTTCAACATAGGTTCTTTCTATTTTCCATAAATGTCGGCTAGCTGAGAAATAAAGACAGACAGTATAAAGAGAGGAATTTTACAGCTGGGCTGCCAGGGGTGACATTAGATATCAGTAGGACCATGATGCCTGCCTCAAAACCAACAAGTTTTTATTAAGGCTTTCAAAAGGGGAGGGGGTGTAAGAACAGGGAGTAGGTACAAAGATCACATGCTTCAAAAGGCAAAAAGCAGAACTGCTAATAAGGGTCTAACAAAGATCACATGCTTCTGAGGGAACAGGACAAAGGGCAAAAGCAGAACTACTGAAAAGGGTCCAATAAAGATCACAAGGCAAAGGGCAAAAGCGGAACTACTGATAAGGGTCTATGATCAGTGGTGCACGTATTGTCTTGATAAACATCTTAAACAACAGAAAACAGGGTTCGAGAGCAGAGAACCGGTCTGACGACAAATTTACCAGGGCGGAGTTTTTCCCCACCCTAGTAAGCCTGAGGGTACTGCAGGAGACCAGGGCGTATCTCAGTCCTTATCTCAACAGCATAAGACAGACCTTCCCAGAGCGGCCGTTTATAGACCTCCCCCCCAGGAATGCATTCCTTTCCCAGAGTATTAATATTAATATTCCTTGCTAGGAAAAGAATTTAGCGATATCTCTCCTACTTGCACGTCCATTTATAGGCTCTCTGCAAGAAGAAAAATATGGCTCTTTTTGCCTGACCCCGCAGGCAGTAAGACCTTGTGGTTGTCTTCCCTTGTTCCCTAAAAATTGCTGTTATTCTGTTCTTTTTCAAGGTGCACTGATTTCATATTGTTCAAACACACATGTTTTACAATCAATTTCTACAGTTAACACAATTATCACAGTGGTCCTGAAGTGATGTACATCCTCAGCTTACGAAGATAACAGGATCAAGAGAATAAAGTAAAGACAGGCATAAAAAATTACAAAAGTGTTATTTGGGAACTGATAAATGTCCATGAAATCTTCACAATTTATGTTCCTCTGACGCTGCTCCAGCCGGTCCCTCTGTTTGGGGTCCCTGACTTCCCACAACAGATCTCAACAATGAGAATTACAAAACACTGTTCAAAGGAATCAGAGATAACAAAAACAAAAGGAAAAACATCCCATGCTCATGGATAGGAAGAATCAATATCATTAAAATGGCCATACTGCCCAAAGCAATTTACAGATTCGATGTTATTCCTATCCAAAAACCAGTGACATTCGTCACAGAACTAGAAAAAAATATTTTGAAATTCATATGAAACCAAAAAAAGAGCCTGAATAGCCAAGGCAATCCTAAGCAAAAAGAACAAAGCTGGAGGCATCATGTTCTCTGACTTAAAACTATACTACAGGGCTACAGTAGCCAAAACAGCATGGTACTGGTACAAGAACAGACACATAGAACAATGTAACAGAATAGAGAACCCACAAATAAGGCCACACACCTACAACCATCTGATCTTCAACAAAGCTGACAAAAACAAGCAATGGGGAAAGGACTCCCTATTCAAAAAATGGTACTGGAATAACTGGCTAGCAATATGCAGAAAATTGAAACTGGACCCCTTCCTTACACTATATACAAAAATCAACTCATGATGGATTAAAGACTTAAATAAAATGTAAAACTCAAAGCTATAGAAACCCTGGAAGACAACCTGGAAAATATCATCTGGTAAAGATGTTGTGATTAAGATGCCAAAAGCAATTGTAACAAAAAACAGAAATTGACAAATGGAATGTAATTAAACTTAAGAGTTTCTGCACAGCAAAAGAAACTATCAACAGAGTAAACAGACAACCTGCAGAATGGGAGAAAATATTTGCAAACTATGCATCTGACAAAGGTCTAATATTTGACATCTATAAGGAACTTAAACAAATTTACAAGAAATAATAACCCCTTTAAAAAGTGGACAAAAGACATGAACACACACTTTTCAAAAACAGACATAGATGTGGCCAGCAAAGATATGAAAAAAAGCTCAATATCACTGATCATTAGATAAATGAAAATCAAAACCACAATAAAATACCATCTCATACTAGTCAGGATGGCTATTATTATTATTAAAAAGTCAAAAAATAACAATGCTGGTGAGATTGTTAATACACTGTTGATGGAAGTGTAAATTAGTTCAAACATTGTGGAAGGCAGTGTGACAATTTCTCAGAGACCTACAAACAGAACTACCATTCAACCCAGAAATATATAATACATATTTCTATATAATATATATAGAAATGTATTTAATTTTTCTGTATGCACCTTGTGTCCTTAAATTCCCTTACTATTTCTAGTATTTTTGAAGATTCATTATAATTTACATAATAATGTCTTGTGCAAATGAAGGTCATTTTATCTCTTTTTTCTAATGATCTAGATATCTTTTATTTTTTTCTCTTGTCATATTGCCCCCTAGCTAGAACCTCCAGTACAATGTTGAATGGAACTGATGAAGGCAGATATCTTGGTTTATTCTTATCTGAGGAGAAAAGTCTTTGGTCTTTTTCAGTGTTTGGTGTTAGCTGTAGGTATTTTTGCATATCTCCTTTATAAGACTGAGGAAGTTCTTGTATATTTCAAGTTTTCTGAGAGCTTTGATGCCTGAGTATTAAATTTTTTCAAAGTCATTGCCTGCGCCTAACTGGTTTTTTTTTTTCTTTTGATTAATGTGTCAAATTACATATATATGTTAAGCTAACCTTGAAATCCTCAGATAAACCAACTTGGTCCTGATGTGTTATTTTTACACACTAGATCTGATTGAGGGTTTAATTTCTGCTATCCCCTGAGGTATAATTGATTGACCCAGTCCCATCTCAGCATATTCTGATGACATTCTCTGCGAATGTTCTCAGTTCTTTTGATGTCCTTAGTTCTTCTGATGACTAGGCATTCTTGCTGACCACAAGCCCTTCTGAGTCCTGCCATGTTGATCATATTTCCCATGGTCCTAGGAAGTCTCTTTTTTGATTTTAAAAAATGTGTAATATGAATATCAGCCCTATTGCCAGTTGGCCAGACTCTCAGCTGAGACTTCATACTAAATAAAAGCAAGTATCTAACATGCTTCTTGCTCTGCATGCTGATGCCCAGAAATAAGTAACAAAGAAGTGATTGTAGATAACTAAATTAGTTTATTATCTGCCTTCACTATACACTTTCAATTTTTTTCCCACAATATTTCAGAGCTAGAACTTCTTTTTTTTAGTTATACTTTAAGTTTTAGTGTACATGTGCACAATGTGCAGGTTTGTTACACATGGATACATGTGCCATGTTGGTGTGCTGCACCCATTAACTCATCATTTAGCATTAGGTATATCTCCTAATGCTATCCCTCCCCTCTTCCCCCACCCCACAACAGGCCCCATTGTGTGATGTTCCCCTTCCTGTGTCCATATGTTCTCATTGTTCAATTCCCACCTATGAGTGAGAACATGCGGTGTTTGGTTTTTTTGTCCTTGCGATAGTTTGCTGAGAATGATGGTTTCCAGCTTCATCCATGTCCCTACAAAGGACATGAACTCATCATTTTTTACAGCTGCATAGTATTCCATGGTGTATATGTGCCACATTTTCTTAATCCAGTCTATCATTGTTGGACATTTGGATTGGTTCCAAGTCTTTGCTATTGTGAATAGTGCTGCAATAAACACACGTGTGCATGTGTCTTTATAGCAGCATGATTTATAATCCTTTGGGTATATACCCAGTAATGGGATGGCTGGGTCAAATGGTAATTCTAGTTCTAGATCCCTGAGAAATCGCCACACTGACTTCCACAATGATTGAACTAGTTTACAGTCCCACCAACAGTGTAAAAGTGTTCCTATTTCTCCACATCCTCTCCAGCACCTGTTGTTTCCTGACTTTTTAATGATCATGATTCTAACTGGTGAGAGATGGTATCTCATTGTGGTTTTGATTTGTATTTCTCTGATGGCCAGTGATGATAAGCATTTTTTCATGTGTCGTTTGGCTGCATAAATGTCTTCTTTTGAGAAGCGTCTGTTCATATGCTTCACCCACTTTCTGATGGGGTTGTTTTTTTCTTGTAAATTTATTTGAGTTCATTGTAGATTTTGGATATTAGCCCTCTGTCAGATGAGTAGATTGCAAAAATTTTCTCCCATTCTGTAGGTTGCCTGTTCACTCTGATGGTGGTTTCTTTTGCTGTGCAGAAGCTCTTTAGTTTAATTAGATCCCATTTGTCAATTTTGGCTTTTGTTGCCATTGCTTTTGGTGTTTTAGACATGAAGTCCTTGCCCATGCCTATGTCCTGAATGGTATTGCCTAGGTTTTCTTCTAGGGTTTTTATGGTTTTAGGTCTAACATTTAAGTCTTTAATCCATCTTGAATTAATTTTTGTATAAGGTGTAAGGAAGGGATCCAGTTTCAGCTTTCTACATATAGCTAGCCAGTTTTCCCAGTACCATTTATTAAATAGGGAATCCTTTCCCCATTTCTTCTTTTTGTGAGGTTCGTCAAAGATCAGATAGTTGTAGATATGTAGCATTCTTTCTGAGGGCTCTGTTCTGTTCCATTGGTCTATATCTCTGTTTTGGTGCCAGTACCATGGTGTTTTGGTTACTGTAGCCTTGTAGTATAGTTTGAAGTCAGGTAGTGTGATGCCTCCAGCTTTGTTCTTTTGGCTTAGGATTGACTTGGCAATGAGGGCTCTTTTTTGGTTCCATATGAACTTTAAAATAGTTTTTTCCAATTCTGTGAAGAAAGTCATTAGTAGCTTAATGGGGATGGCATTGAATCTATAAATTACCTTGGGCAGTATGGCCATTTTCACGATATTGATTCTTCCTACCCATGAGCATGGAATGTTCTTCCATTTGTTTGTATCCTCTTTTATTTCATTGAGCAGTGGTTTGTAGTTCTCCTTGAAGAGGTCCTTCACATCCCTTGTAAGTTGGATTCCTAGGTATTTTATTCCCTTTGAAGCAATCGTGAATGGGAGTTCATTCATGATTTGGCTTTCTGTCTGTTATTGGTGTATAAGAATGCTTGTGAGTTTTGCATATTGATTTTGTATCCTGAGACATTGTGAAGTTGCCTATCAGCTTAAGGAGATTTTGGGCTGAGACGATGGGGTATTCTAGATATACAATTATGTCATCTGCAAACAGGGACAATTTGACTTCCTCTTTTCTGTCTGATTGCCCTGGCCAGAACTTCCAACGCTGTGTTGAATAGGAGTGGTGAGAGAGGGCATCCCTGTCTTGTGCCAGTTTTCAAAGGGAATGCTTCCAGTTTTTGCCCTTTCAGTATGATATTGGCTGTGGGTTTGTCATAAATAGCTCTTATTATTTTGAGATACGTCCCATCAATACCTAATTTATTGAGAGTTTTTAGCATGAAGACTGTTGAATTTTGTGAAAGGCCTTTTCTGTATCTATTGAGATAATCATGTGGTTTTTGTCATTGATTGTTTATATGCTGGATTACATTTATTGATTTGTGTATGTTGAAGCAGCATTGCATCCCAGGGATGAAGCCCACTTGACCATGGTGGATAAGCTTTTTGATGTGCTGCTGGATTCGGTTTGCCAGTATTTTATTGAGGATTTTTGCATTGATATTCATCAGGGATATTGGTCTAAAATTCTCTTTTTTTGTTGTGTCTTTGCCAGGCTTTGGTATCAGGACGATGCTGGCCTCATAAAATGAGTTAGGGAGGATTCCCTCTTTTTCTATTGATTGGAATAGTTTCAGAAGGAATGGTACCAGTTCCTCCTTGTACCTCTGGTAGAATTCGGCTGTGAATCCATCTGGTCCTGGACTTTTTTTGGTTGGTAAGCTATTAATTATTGCCTCAATTTCAGAGCCTGTTATTGGTCTATTAAGAGATTCAACTTCTTCCTGGTTTAGTCTTGGGAGAGTGTATGTGTTGAGGAATTTATCCATTTCTTCCAGATTTTCTGGTTTATTTGCATAGAGGTGTTTATAATATTCTGTAATGGTAGTTTGTATTTCTGTGGGATCGGCGGTGATATCCCCTTCATCATTTTTCATTGCATCTATTTGATTCTTCTCTCTTCTTCTTTGTTAGTCTTGCTAGCGGTCTATCAATTTTTTTGATCTTTTCAAAAAACCAGCTCCTGGATTCATTGATTTTTGAAGGGTTTGTTGTGTCTGTATTTCCTTCAGTGAGCTAGAACTTCTTATAAATTAAACAGTGAAAGTTTTCTCCTCACATCATCCTCCATTGTTCCTCCACAACTCCATAACCATTGTAGGCACTCACTGTGAAGAATTCAATACTTATCTTTCCAGATTTTTATCTCTTCTTAAACAAATATATCCATTCATTCATCCATCCATCCATTCATCTATCCATCATCCACCCATCCATCCATTTATTCATCTTTCTATTTATATTTGCAACATATTTGCAATTGTTCTTTGAAACCAAGTACATTGACAAATTGCTTATTTGTATTTTTTTGATTTAAATATATCTTTCTTAGTGAATGCATAACTTGCTGCTGTATTTTTGCTTCTCCAGTGTATCTACAGCCTAGGAACAAATTACCCTATGTTTATTTAGCTCCATATTTTGCTTTTATCTGTAGTTTTTTCTTTTTATTGTTGAGTGATATTCCATTGTATAGTGTATAGCAATTTGTTTATCCATTAACCAGTTGACAGATATTTGAGTTCTCTGCCCATTTTGGCTAATATGAGTATACTGTCTTTGAAGATTAATGTGCGTGTCCATTTTTGGGGGAGAGATATATATTTATGTTTCTTTTAGGTAGTTACATTGGAGCATAATTGCTCAGCAATATGGTAAGTGTATGTTAACTTTAAAATAAATTAGTCAGCATTTTTTCAAAGTAGTTATACTATTTTACACTAACAATGGATGAGAGTTTCAGTTCCTCCACATTTTCAGCAGTACTTGATATTGTCAATCTCTTTTAAATTTTAGCCATTTTAGTTGGGTTACAGAATTATGTTGTTGTGATTTTAATTTGCATTTCCCTGATGACTTGTTGTTTTATAACCATAGATTATGAGTGTTTGTTGTTTGGGACTTTATCTGAGAAAATCATTGTCAGCCTTTCTTTTTCTTTTTCAGGAGAGATTTTTTATTTGCTTTTGCTAATTAGCTTGGGTCCCTACTGACTTCAACCACTTTAATTTTCTACTTGGTGCTTCTCAGATGAAGCAAGTAGTGTGAATTCTAGACATAAAATAATTTCAGCAAATAAAACTTCTGAAGGTTTTCCCCCTTTCATTAGCACTAACGTCAAATCAGGCAGGTTTTCTTGCCTTCTCTTCCTATAATTCATTGTTCCCATGTGACACGCTTAGTTTCGCAGCTTTAAACAGAAGTCTATTACATTTCCTAGCTCTCATATGTCCTAGGAATCAATTGCCTTCTGCAGTAACTTGTTTGACAATCAAAGCAGAAACTCGGGGTCACTAGCATTTAGTAGTTAGTAGTGATTTTGAGCAAAGCTGTCTCTAATGCTTGTGTACTTCCATAGTTCTATCTTCAGTCTCTTTTGAAGTCTTTCTTCTGATTCTTGTTTTATACCAGGTTAACCATTCATTTAAAAGAAAATCTTAAGAAATTTTTTAAACAAGATAATAATTCAGGCTATCTGATCTAACATTTTGCCGTAAATGGAAATATTTTTCCTTTTATTAAAACACTGATATTTCTCATAATTTTAAAGTTTTTAAAAATACATAATTTCTGAATTTTAAATGCCAATCTTTTATCAATGCATTTCAAGTATTTTCTTGTGATTAATGGTGAACTCTTTTCTTATTATGTATACTTTGTATATTAAAAAGCATTGGCATTTTTGTAAATTAGCGATTATACTGATGTTCAATTTAATGAACTGAATAATCTTAGAATTTTTTTTATTGTTCACTCTTTTTTTTTACGTATTTACACATCCCATTTCTTTGTGTCATCTAGTCACATTGCACAGACCTTTCAGAATATCATGAAATGGTGGCTTTAGTTGGAATTCCTATAATAGTGTATCATAAAATATGATGTTGCTATTACTATCTATTTCTCTTTTAAATGTTTAAAAATTATGATAAGATGTTGAAATTTTATAAATACTGTTTTGGCTTCGTGTCCAGAATTGGTTCCTTCTGGTGGGTTCTTGGTCTCGCTGACTTCTGAAATGAAGTTGCGGCCCCTCGCGGTGAGTGTTCTTAAAGATGGTGTGTCTGGAGTTTGTTGCTTCAGATGTGTCTGGAGTTTCTTCCTTCTGGTGGGTTCCTGGTCTTGCTGACTGCAGGAGTGAAGCCGCAGACCTTCGTAGTGACTGTTACAGCTCTTAAAGGTGGTGCATCTGGAGTTGTTTGTTCCTCCTGGTGGGTTTGTGGTCTCTCTGACTTCAGGAGTGAAGCTGCAGACATTGGCGTGAGTGTTACAGCTCATAAAGGTAGCGTGACCCAAAGAGTGAACAGCAGCAAGATTTATTGCGAAGAGCAAAAGAACTAAGGTTCCACAGCATGGAAGAGGACCTGAGCGGGTTGCCCCCACTGGCTCAGGTGGCCGCTTTTATTCCCTTATTTGGCCCTGCCCGCATCCTGCTGATTGGTCCATTTTACAGAGTGCTGATTGGTCGATTTTACAGAGTGCTGATTGATGCGTTTTTAGAGAGTACTGATTGGTGCACTTACAAACGGCTAGACACAGCGCTGATTGATGCATTTTTACAGAGTGCTTATTGGTGCGTTTATAAACCTTTAGCTAGACACAGAGTGCTGATTGGTGCGTTTTTACAGAGGGCCGATGGGTGCATTTACAAACCTTTAGCTAGACACAGAGCGCTGAGTGGTACATTTTTACAGAGTGCCTATTGGTGCGTTTACAAACCTTTAGCTAGACACAGAGTGCTGATTGGTTTGTTTACAATCCTTTATCTAGACAGAAAAGTTCTCCAACTCCCCACCCAACCCAGAAGCCCAGCGGCTTCACCTCTCAGCTTTAATTAAGGTACTCTCTATTTTAATTCACCGTTTGACCTAGTAGTGGTGATTTCCTAAATTTATTTTACCGAAACATCCTATTTATTGAAAGATAATTTAGGCAAGGCCTAGTCTATTAATGCCCTAATTTAATATTCTCTAAAACTTTTTATTAGCACTTATAAAAGTGTGATGGCCGGGTGGGGTGGCTCATGCCTATAATCCCAGCTCTTCGGGAGGCTGAGGTGGGTGGATCACCTGAGGTCAGGGGTTTGAGACCAGCCTGACCAACATGGAGAAACTCCGTCTCTACTAAAAATACAAAATTAGCCAGCCATGGTGGCGCATGCCTGTAATCCTAGCTACTCAGGAGGCTGAGGCAGGAGAATCACTTGAACCTGGGAGGTGGAGGTTGCGGTGAGCTGAGATTGCCCCATTGCACTCCAGCCTGAGCAACAAGAGTGAGACTGTCTCAAAAAAAAAAAAAGTATGAATTGGTATATACTTTCATATATAGTATATCATTATCCTTTCTGCCTATTACTTTATTGTTAGACTATTTTTATTATAATAATTTTTAAATGTTTCTTTTATCGCTACCAAATTGTACTATGACTTAATTCAATTGTAGAATTAGCCATTAATCAAAAGTCTAAAAGTTTTAAATGTGAAATTTTTTGAACTTGACACTATGACAAGGAGCAGAGGCGTGAGCTAATAAGAAAACTTTTTGTTAGCATTTGCAGTTTCTTCCTTGGTTGCTGCTCTGTTTGTTGTTTTATTCATTTTACTTGTCAAAGATACAAACTTTGCATTTAGGTGTAAAATGAATCTTCTATAATGACCAACTTATTTTTCTCAAATAGAGCCCCCCTAAGAAATTTAAGAGAAAATATTTCAATGGTTTCTCTCTGAAAGCAAATTGATACCACACCTATAATAGAGGATTACAAAACAAAGTGAGTTTATAGATAATGAGGTTATCATTACAGTGAACATTACAACAGAGTTTCTATTAGTTTTCTAGGGCTGCCATAACAAAGTATCATATACTTTGTGGCTTAAAACAACAGCAATTCATTCTTTCATAATTCTGGAGTCCAGCAATTTAAAATCAAGGTGTTGGCAGGGCTGTACTCTCTTTGACAGCTCTAGGGGATAATCCTGCCTTGCCTCTTACAAATCTTATAAGGATACTTGTCATTGAACTGGATGCTAATCTGAGATGATCTCATTTCATCTAACTTACATCTGCAAAGACCCTTTTACCAACTAAAGTCATATTCACAGGTTCTAGGTATTAGAATGTGAACAAATCTTTTTGGGGGTCACCATTTAACACACGGCAGAGGACTGAATTAAATTTCCTACAGCCATCATATTCAAACTAATACAATTTATTATAATAAGAAGGAAAATCAAGCTTTACAGTAATTATAGTCACTAAGCTGAAGATCACAAACAAAAGTCATGGCAATAAATTATTTATAATTAAAAAGCAGAATATCAAGAACTTGGTCTCAGAGTAAAATAATCTAAACATGTACACAATCTAATGATGCCAAGAAACTGAATATATAGAAACAGAACTCACATAGAATGTTCTCTCTTTTTATACACACACTCACATTTTCTCTGTGATAGCTTTTAATTTTACGTCTGTATCATAACTGGTTTATTATATTTATAATAAAATGTAAAGAATTTGCGACTTTATATTCTAAAAAGCAACTAACTTAACAATTTTCTTTCCTTCCCAAGGTTTTTAACTGAGTAAAGTGACTTCTGTCCTGTGGCTTCAATTAATATTTTAACCAAGCTTAAGCAACATTTTCAAGAC
This sequence comes from Gorilla gorilla gorilla, assembly GCF_029281585.2. Lineage (NCBI taxonomy): Eukaryota > Metazoa > Chordata > Mammalia > Primates > Hominidae > Gorilla > Gorilla gorilla. Next base: position 40,784,920 of record NC_073235.2, on the reverse strand, counting down.
CTTTTAAAATTTTCATAGATCATTTTTGGTAACTTAAATTCTACCAGAGAACTCCTGTAGTTTCTTCTCATATTCAACTTTATTTACAAAAAAAAAACACAATGTAGTTATGTATGATTTTTATGATTCTTTATTTTCCTTTATACTTGTAGTTATTTTTCCATTATGATTTCTATTGTAAGGTATTTGTGTTGTTTCTCTGTTGCTCTCTTTTGTTTTAATTTAGTTAGCTAATGACATTGAATTTGTTATTTTTCACAACCAGTTATTTAATTGACAGTGCTATTATTGGGGTTTTTTATTTACTCTTTATTTCTACCTTTGCTTTAATTATTTCATTCTTCTGAGTTTATTTGGTTTTTAACTTAAATTTAAATAGCTACATGTGGCTAGTGGCTGCTGTTTTTGATAGTGCAGCTTAGATTACAGCAACATTGTCATAATATTGATGAGTTAAGTCGTTCACTAGAGAGAGTGAGGGCATAATAGGCTATGGTGTTAGAAGGCAGGAATGTGGTTATTTTTGTTGAGGATGGGTAGTGACCAGAAGGTGGCATGAGGGGATTTCTGGGGCTTTGTGATGTTTTGTTTCTTGATCTGTCACTGTTCCATAAATATATTCATTCTGTAAAAATTCATAGAGCTGTGCCTTACAGTTTGCATGCTTTTCAATATAAATTAAAAGAAAGAATATACTAAGTGGAATTTATTTTAGTCATGCAAAGGTGTTTCAATAATAGTAATATACCATATGATTTTTATAGTTGACATTTGATAAAATGTAGCACTGATTCCTGACAAAAACATGCAATAAAATAGTAACTGATACATTCTTTCTCAATGTAAGCATACCTCAGAGGTATTGCATATTTGGTTCCAGATTACGTCAATAAAGGAACTATCACAGTAAAGTGAGTCACACAATTCTTTTGGTTTTCCAGTGCATAATAAAAGTTATGTTTACACTATATTTTATTCCATTAAGTGTGCCATAGCATTGTGTCTGAAAAGTCAATGTATATGCCTTAATTTAAAAATATTTTATTGCTTAGAAAAGCCAACAAACATCTGAGCCTTCAGTGAGTCATAATCTTTTTTCTGGTGCCTTAATGTTGATGGCTGTTGACTGATCAGGGTGGTGACTGATACGGCTGTGGCAACTTCTTAAAATAAGACAACAATGAAGTTTGCTACATTCATTGACTCTCCCTGTCATGAAAGATTTCTCTGTAGTATGTGACGTAGTTTGATAGCATTTTACCCACAGTAGATGTTCTTTCTAAATTGGAGTCAATACTATCAAACTCTGCCACTGTAATATTCTAAGTCCTTTGTTGTCATTTCAACAGTGTTCATGGCATCTTCACCAAGAGTAGATTCCATGTCAGGAAACCACTTTTTTGCAAATTCAAAAAAGCAATTTCTCATTCTTTCAAGTTTGATGATGAAATTGCAGCAATTCAGTGACACCGTCAGGCTCCACTTCTAATTCTAGTTGTCTTGTTATTTCCACCACATCTGCAGTTACTTTCTACATGAAGTCTTGAACCACTCAAAGTTATTCATGAAGACTGGAACCAACTTCTTTCAAGCTTCTGTCAATGTAGATATTTTTATCTCCTCCCACAAATCAGGAATGTTCTTAATGGCTTCTACAATAATGAATCCTTCCCAGAAGATTTTCAGTTTACTCTTCCCAGATCCATCAATGGAATCACTATGGCAGCTATGGCCTTTCAAATATATTTTTAAATAATAAGATGAAACTGAAAAGTGTTTCTTGATCCATGAGCTGCAGAATGGATGTTGTGTTAGCAGGAATGAAAACAACATCAATCTCTTTGTACATCTCCATTAGAGCTCATAGGTGATCAGGTGCATTGTCAATGAGCAGTAATATTTTGAAAGAAATCTCTTTTTTTCTGAGCAGTAGGTCTCAACAGTGGGCTTACAATAGTCTGTAAACCATGCTATTTTTCCAGTAGCATGGTTATAAGAGATGCACAGTCATCCAGGCTTTGTTCCATTTATAGAGCACAGGCAGAGTAGATTTAGCATAATTCTTATGGACCCTAGGATTTTTGGCATGGTAAATGAGCATTGGCTTTAGCTTAAAATCACCAGCTGCATTTTCCATTGACAAGAGAGTCAATTTGTCCTCTGAAGCTTTGAAGCCAGGCATTGACTTCTGCTTTCAAGCTATGAAAGTCCTAAATGGCATCTTCTTCCAATAGAAGGTTGTTTTACCAACGTTGAAAATCTGTTATTTAGTGCCACCACCTTCACCATTTATCTTAGCTAGATCTTTTGGATAAGGTGCTCCAGCTTCTAGATTAGCACTAACTACCTCATCTTGCATTTTTATCTTATGGTGATGGCTTTTCTCCTTAAACCTCATGAACTAACCTTTGCCATCTTCAAACTTTTCTTCTGCAGCTTCATCACTTCTCTTAGCCTCCATAGAATGAAAGAGAGTTAAGGCCTTGCTCTGAATTAGGCTTTTGCTTAAGAGAACGTTGTCACTGGTTTGATCTTCTAACCAGACCACTCAAAGCTTCTCCATATCAGCCATATGTGTTTTCTTTCACTTTCTTATTATTCATATGCTTAATGGAATAACACATAAATAATAAGAAAGTGAAAGAAAACACATATGGTTCATATGGAGAAAGTTTAGTTTGCTTCTAGAACTTTTTGTTTGCATTCACAACTTGGCTATTTGACACAAGAGGCTTAGCTTTCAGCATGCTTTCCTTTCTAAGCTTAAACATTTCTAACTTTTGATTTAAAGTGAGAGATGTGTGACTCTTCCTTTCATTTGAACACATAGAGGTCACTGTAAGGTTATTCATTGGCCTAATTTTAATATTGTTGTGTTTTATGGAATAGGGAGGCCTGAAGAGAAAAAGAGGTGGAGAATAGCTGGCCTGTGGAGCAGTCATAACACATACAGCATTTGTTGATTAAGTTCAAGGTCCTATATGGGTGTGGTTTGTCTCATGCAAAAACAATTAGAACAGTATCACCAAAGATCACAGATTACAGATCACCATAACAAATATAATAAAAATAACACAACTAGACATGCTTTGAGAATTACCAAAATGTGATTCAGAGACACAAAGTAAGCATTTGCTACTGGAAAAATGGTGCTAACAGACTTGCTTTATGTAATGTTGCCAAAATGCTTCAATTTGTAAAAAACACAACATCTGTGGAATGCAGTAAAGCAAAAAATACTAAACAAGGTATGCCTGTATGTGCCTCACTTTAAAAGCCAACTTCTTATTAAGAAATATGAAACCCATTTCTACTAAATAAGGCAAATTTACTCATCATCTGCAATATTAATGTAATTAGACAATATAACATGCTTAGTAATTAGAACTGTAACGGAAGTGGCAAAAATCTCTATTATAATTGCATATTTGGAAAAGTCAAGAGAATCAAAGGAAAACCACTGCAAATAATCAGCAAATTTAGTAAAATGGCGATATATAACACTAATATTCGAAAACTGAAAATTTCATGTATGTAAAAGTGAGTATAAGAGCAGAGAAGATTCTATTTAAAATAGGAAAAGATAACATAAGAGTTTCAGCATAAATATACAAAAGCTCAAGCAGATGCAGCGGTGGGGGGGTCTCCAGGGATTATCGGAATTTAATCAATTTGAGCCATCAGCCTATTTTACAGCCTCCTACTCTGCAGCCTGTTTTTCCCCAAACCTGGCAGGAAATGTGGTCACTTTGTTGTCTGGAACCAGCTCCTGACAGACCTAGCAACTTATAGATGAGCCTGAGTGAACTTCCCTCATTACCATGCTAAAGTTTCCAAGTGGGAGGAGCTATAGCTTCATTAGCATAACATGCAACCTATGTGCTGGCATGACGACTCACTGCATCTGCACAACTGGGACCTCTTCTCTATATGTGATGAGACCCTCTCCCCATCCATTACCCCATGAAACCCTATTGTCACTTTCCCTCAGGGAGACTGTTTTGGGGAATACTCCCATGTCCTCCTTACTTGGGCCAAGTAATAAAACTCTTACTGGTCAAAACCTGTTGTCATGGAGAGTTGTTTGTTATTTACTAGGTAAACAAACCCTGGATTTTTTTTAGGTAACAAAAGTAGACTTGAACAAAGAAAAAGGCATGCCATATATTTTAGTACAAAAAATAATTTTAAAGAGATTCCATTTTTCCTAATTTATTTCATGGTGTTATTGCAATCACATTTTAAAATTTTTTTTTCTGTAACTGGAATGGTTGGTTATAAAGTTTAAAAGGAAAAATAAGCATAAATGAATAGCTATAGAATTCTGGGAATGACAAAATCAATGTGGCAGAAGTGTGGGGGGATATTTCTGGGGAGGAAGTACTCACCCTATGATATGTTATAACATTTTTTAATATCATTATAATTAAAACGCTGTGGTATTGGGGTGTGAATGTGACTTATCAGACTAATACTTATCAGAACCAAATAGAAAAATCCAGAAAGAGACCCAGGTATATATGAAAATTGATGTATGATCAAGAAGATATCTTAAATCAGTATATTGAATTTACTGGCACACTTAATGGAATAAAATATAGTGTAAACATAACTTTTATTATACACTGGAAAACCAAAAGAATTGTGTGACTCACTTTATTGTGATTGTTCCTTTATTGACGTGATCTGGAACCAAATATGCAATACCTCTGAGGTATGCTTATATTGAGAAAGAATGTATCAGTTACTATTTTATTGCATGTTTTTGTCAGGAATCAGTGCTACATTTTATCAAATGTCAACTATAAAAATCATATGGTATATTACTATTATTGAAACACCTTTGCATGACTAAAATAAATTCCACTTAGTATATTCTTTCATTTTATATTGAAAAGTGTGCAAACTGTAAGGCACAGCTCTATGAATTTTTACAGAATGAATATATTTATGGAACAGTGACAGATCAAGAAACAAAACATCACAAAGCCCCAGAAATCCCCTCATGCCACCTTCTGGTCACTACCCATCCTCAACAAAAATAACCACATTCCTGCCTTCTAACACCATAGCCTATTATGCCCTCACCCTCTCTAGTGAACGACTTAACTCATCAATATTATGACAATGTTGCTGTAATCTAAGCTGCACTATCAAAAACAGCAGCCACTAGCCACATGTAGCTATTTAAATTTAAGTTAAAAACCAAATAAACTCAGAAGAATGAAATAATTAAAGCAAAGGTAGAAATAAAGAGTAAACAAAAAACCCCAATAATAGCACTGTCAATTAAATAACTGGTTGTGAAAAATAACAAATTCAATGTATATTTTGGGATAAGATTAGGAAAGATTCAATCAATTCTTCACATCAGAGACCAGGATAATTTCTATAGGATTAGAGCCCTTGGTATAAACAAGAAAACTATATACATATATGGATAATTTTCTTTAAAATCAGAAGTGGCAAAAACTTCTACATGTAATTCAAAATATCCAATATCATTGACAAATCACAAACTAGCAAATATTTCTACTTAAAATCAAAGGATTAATATGTAAGAAATATATTAAGGATATAATATATAATCCTTATAATATGTAAGGATTTAGAAGGATAAGAAATCCTTCTAAAAATTGAGAAAAGTCTATGCCTAATTGAAAGCTAGACTAAAGGAAAAAATAATGTAAATTGCTCTTAAATACCTATAAAGATGCTTAACTTCATGTGTAATGAGAGAAACACAAATCGAAACTCTCCTGTGGTACCGTTTCTCACCTATGAGATTAACAAAAATCTAAGTTTTATCATATGCTCTAAGACTGGGAAAACAGACACTCATACATTTCTACAGTTATGGAGTAGAATTTGACAACAGTAAAAATTCACATGCACTTACTTTTTGACCCAGCAATTACACATCTAGGAAACCATCCCCAAAGAACATTGGCAAAGATATGAAGTGACCTGTGCATAGGTCATCATCTTTTCATAATCCCCGAATCCTGTTTTCTAACACAGGTAGAATTCTTAGATCTTTTCTGAGAGTTTATCTTAACTGTATTACCTCAATTTGGTACCCGAGGTCCTTAAACATTTTCCAAAACTCACCAACAGAAATTAGCCCAGAAAATAATACGGGGTGCAAGGTGTAGACTGCTATGTATGGGTTCAGATATACACCTGTAATAATACTTGCAGGAGTTTAAAAACTTGGTTCTTTATGAAAACAACAACAACAAAAAAGATTCATTAGAAATGGCAGACAATTCACAATGAAAATAAAATAAACTTAATATAACATGCAAAACTTGTAAATGTTGAATGTTTGTTCTTATACTAATTTTAATGTTCTTTAAGAAAGTGATAGGAAACTATAGCTATAGCTAACAGAGCTAGCTAGCTGCTCCTGTGTGCTCTGTAATCTCCATCTTTTGTTTTCATTTTAATGTCTGCTGATTCACTTCTTTGTGTACTATGCTGTCCTCATACTAGGCTGTTGGTTACTTGGATACTAATTCTTTGTGTCAGAGCCCTTATGGTTATTTCAAACAGTCTCTAAGTGTGAATGTTCAAAGTCCACTTAAAAATAGAGTATTCTTATAAGGATTTGCCATCTCCAATGTTCTGCAAACTGCCTACTGCTAATAGTTAGCATGACAGGTTGCTAAATTGTGTTTCCACTAATGTGCCAGGGCACAGTAGATAAGAAATTCTGAAGTAAGGTGCTCAAGCAGAGTGAGCTAAAAAATCCAGAGAAACGGTTTCACATCTCTTGTAACCATCAGCCAATTTCAGCGGATAAAATATTTGGAGAGTGGCTATGGAAGGAAAATATTTAAGAGATTTATCTGGTATAGAGCTGTTGGACTTAGCAAATAAAAATACAGGATGTCAAGTTGAAACCTCCTTTGCAAAAAATATGAGAGCAAGAGAAGTCTAGCATGTCTGATTCAATTTTGCTTCTAGCCTCATAGGCTGGCTGTCCTCGCTCATTCCTGGTTGTAGGCTAAGTTAAGTACAGGAGAAATTTAGTTTATAGTTTAACTTTGAAGCAAGGATGATAATATCCCGCCCTAAAACTGACCCCTTCCTTGTTCTAAGAATGAAACTGCCTTTGTAAGACCACAAGATTAGGATTATGGGAGAGGCCTGAATTGTGCTAAGATGTAGGCAGGGTTAAATGATGACCAGCCACTGTTTCCTAGCTTGCTTTTCTATAATCCCCCACTGCTCAGGAGTTATGTGGCCTGAGGTCACAAGATTTGTGTCTTTGCCAACTGCTCCTACAGATAACACCACTTATCTATAGGAGGTTCTACCATCTTAGGTAGAACTTAAGATTAGTCTTTTGAGATGTTTTTCAGACTTCTGCATTCAGGCAACTGACTGACTCCACTTGGGCCTGTGACTCATGAGTCAACTGGTCCTGTGGGCCCCACCCAGAGGCTGACTCGGGACATGAGGACCATTTTTCACATTCCTATGATTTCATCCCCAAATGATCAGCAGCACCCATTCCCCAGCCCCTTGCCTACCACATTATCCATAAAAACCCTAGCCTCTGAGTTCTCAGGGAGGCTAATTTGAGTAATAAATAAATCCACTTTCCTAACCCTGTGTTAATTAAACACTTTCTCTACTGCAATACTGCCATGTTTCAGTATATTGATTTTATCCATGCATCAGGCAAGAAGAACCTGTTGGGTGATTACACAGTTACATTGAATTTCAGATTATGGTACAGAAAGAAGTATATTTAGTGTTTGTCCCTGGTTCCTACCACAGAGTTCCTAAAATTCTTGGATTTTCTTGAGTGATTGGAATGTTTTTTGTTATTCTAAAAAAGTCTCTTTTGATCACATTTTAGTTTGTCTAAAAAAGTAATGAAGGTGGAGTCTCTAGCCTCAAGACGGGGCTGGTCACCAGGAAGATAAAGTGATTAGAAGGCTGAAACTTTGAATCCCACCCCTGGACCTCCTGGAAGTGGGGGGGGAGAAGGATGGTTAAATGCTATAAAAACTTTTGAGTTGCTGAGTTTTGGGGTTGGTGAACACATCCAGATGCTCTGAGGATTGCAAACCCGGAAAGTATGGAAGCTCTGTGCACCTCCCAGCTCGCCCAGTACCTTGCCCCATGCCTCTCTTTCATTTCGCTGTTCCTGAGATGTATCCTTTATAATAAGCTAGTAACAGTAAGTATTAAATTAAGCTTAGCCTAAAGCTGCCTGCTTGCAAATTTTAAGTTTGGCCCAAAGGTTTCTCCATATGTCATGAACTGTAACCTAACTGATATGTAAACATTCTGTAACCTACTCCTGTGACAATCACTGAGCTTCAGCTAATCAAGAGTGGCTGACGGTTCAAACTAGGCTCAAATAAAGCATATACCAAGCTGTAACCAATCTAGCTGTTTCTGTATCTCGCTTTTGTTTTCTGTATGTCACTTTCTTTTTTCTGTCCATAAATCCTCTCCTATCATGCAACAGCAGCAGAGTCTTTCTGAATCTATTCTTGGTCAAAGGCTGCTTGATTTGCAGATTTTTCTTTTCTCAGTTAAACATTGTGAAATTTAATTTGTCTAAGGTTTCTCTTTTAACATAAGTCAACTGTTTTCCTGAGTTCTTTCTTGCAAATTTTTGAACCTGAGGAGGTGGCAATAGGAACCTCCAATTTATAGTCATTCAGTCAGAAGTACAGAAAACCTGGGACTTGTGGCTGGTTTCTGAAGTGGGGGCAGCCTTGTGGTCCTGAGACCTTATGCTGTCGATATAGGAGTTAAAAAGAAATTATTTAGGCAGCTTGTGAGGGTAAGGAAAGTCCTTGGTAAGGTTTTCCTTTTAATGAAAAGCAGCCCCCAAATTATTTCCTTTTCTAATAAAGGGCAGCCTGTAAAATTGAGCTGCAGACCGATAAGCAAGCTGGGAGCTTGCACTGGTGAATGCGGCAGTTGTGCCAATGGGAAAAGGCTACCTGGGAGTAGGCATGTTCAAAATGGTGGCTCCATCTTCCCTTCTCTTTGCCAAGCCACGTGTACAGTAAGGCGCAGACAAGATGGCACCGGCCAAGTGGAAAGCCCATTTGGATAATAAGATCAGGATGGGTTGGTCACCCTTCTCCCAGTGCTATTTAAATGTCACACCTGATCCAACCAATCTGTGGGCCCTATGTAAATCAGATACCACCTCTTCAGGCCTGCCAATAAAATCTAGTGCAGTCCACTGCTGGCTGGATTTTCTTTTGGGAAGCCCCTGTCTTGCAAGGGAGAGAGCTGTTCTCCTTTCTCTCTCTCTCTCTCTTTTTTTTTTTTTTTTTTTGCCTATTAAACCTCCACTCCTAAACCCGCTCCTCGTGTGCGTCTATGTCCTTAATCTTCTTGGTGTGAGATGACAAACCCCAGGTATTTACCTTAGACAATGATGCTGCCTCTTTGTGGGGTCTGCACTAACTTTAGAGTCAGAATTGAATTGTGCAACACTTTGTTGGTATCTGGAGGGCTGGAGAATTCGTTGATGTCAGATAAAACACCCCACAGATAAACAATAAATAATTTTTTGGTATAATTGTGTTCCAAATACTGCACGGGGCATACTTATATTTAAGAAAAATCATTTGTTGTTTACCTGAAATTCAAATGTAACTGGATATCCTACAGTTAATTTGGAAATCTTCCTTGGGCTAGAGCATGCTCTGTGCTTTAAGTTCTTCCACCTACCCACCCAAGGAAGTGGGATGCTGCCTACTTGATTTCAAATTTAAAAGAGGTGCTTCCATAGGCTAATGGAGAACTTGTTAGGGGAATGGCAGACACAATGGACTGTTCTGATATCTGCTCATGAAATCTAGAGGGCAAGGAAGGCTAGCAAGCTGCTTTGGAAGCAAAGATGTTATCGTTTTAAAATCTGTCTCCACTCTCAGGACTTACCAAGGTAGAGGATGCGTGAATCTGTAAACCTGACTGGGGGCAAACAGGAGAAACAAACACGACCAGAGCCATTTTGATTTTTATCCAAGGGGGTCATATGGGGGGCCAATGGGACTCCAATTAGTGAGTCGTAGGGGAGCAGATCACCTGAAAATCTGCACTAAAGAGAAGCAAAACCAGGGTGAGAGAATGTACTGCCCAGTGCCTGAAAGTCTCAGTCAGAGGAAATAGCACAGGTCCCTCCAAGAAATGGAGAGGAATGCCCATAAAACAAGGAAGCATTTTCAAGCATCCACCTGGCTCAGAGTGTGAAGGTAAGATACAGTATATTACTCAAATAAGAAAGTATGTTTCTTTTTCTCTTCTTCCCTCTCTCCTTCTTGGTGCTTCAACCTCTGAAGGCTCCACAAGAGCAGCTGAAGAATAAGATAAGTGAGAAAGAAGGAAGCGTCCACACAGTTTTTCCCATTGACAGAGTCATAGATGAGAAGGTTGGGCAGGTTTATGGTGAAGTCTTACTTTTGAATGAAGATCAAGCTGTTATTACAATGATAATTTTATAGTGTATATGCTATTATATAGTATATAATAATATACTATATAATATACAGTAACATAAATGTATATTGTATGATAAAAATTGTTAATATACTGGACTGGACATTTTAAATTCCTGAATTAAGACCAAGTCCAAAATACTTCTATCCTGAAAGAGTGATCAGAAAAGGCACAAGGCTTTCAGAGTTTTCTAGCTGGAGGGGATAAATCTTATGCAACTGCATAAATTCTGTGGAAGTCAACATAAAGTGTTTTGATAACACACTGAGTTGTGTTTGTCCAAAGTACTAGTTATTAGTGTTAACTGCCCTTAATCTGCAAATTTCTTGTCTCTGCAGCTCTTCTCTCTCACCAGAGTGCTGTTTTGCATTCTCTGGTGTGCAAAGATGGAGTGAAGAGAATATAAATACTGCTCTTTTTTTTTTTTTTTTTTTTTGAGATGGAGTTTTGCTCTTGTTGCCCAGGCTGGAGTGCAATGGCGCAGTCTCAGCTCACCGCAACCTCTGCCTCCTGGGTTCAAGCGATTCTCCTCCCTCAGCCTCCCAAGTAGCTGGGATTACAGGTGCCAACGCGCCCGGCTAATTTTGTATTTTCAGTAGAGACAGGGTTTCTCCATGTTGGTCAGGCTGGTCTCAAACTCCCAACCTCAGGTGATCCGCCAGCCTCGGCCTCCCAAAGTGCTGGGATTACAGGCTCGAGCCACTGTGCCACGCCAATTCTGCTCTTTTTTATGATGGAGAGATTATAGAAACTTCCTGATTTAGGTCCACGCCCAAAACCATTTTTTTTTCCACTCATCTACTTAATACATGTTTTCTTTCTATTGGCAACAGGATTGAATTTTACAGATTAGCCTAACCTGTTCCAAATAAGTATTATTAAAAAAAGTAATAATAATAACACAAAACTCTTCTGGGGAAATGTCACTAAATTTATAAAGATTAAAAAAAACCTTTTCTTGCAAAGAAGTTTAATTATTAAGCAAAATATAAAACTTTTAAAAAATCGAGGTACTTTTCAAGGGCCTTTCATATGTTAGTGGACTTTGTGAATCAAATTCCCAAAGGGAATATTTGGAATGCAGCATTTTCTTAACATTTTGACCCAGAACTCTTTGGTTTTGGCACATGAATCCTGGAACATTCCAGAACTAATGTTCCAAAAACAATTTTTTGAAAATCCTAGCTTAGCATTTCAAATCTACCAACTACTACTTACACTTACAGCTTTTTATTCTTGTGAGCTAAGGAGACGTCAAATAATGGCCAGTTTTCTCAAAGTTTGGACTCTTTACCATCTTATCAGAATCATCTCAGTATATTTGTTAAAAATGCAAATTACTGGGCTCTGACTCAGGTCTGTTAAATTGGAATAACTGACAACTCAATTGGGAGGTAGGACTCGGAATCAGAATTTTAGTATCGTCCAATGTTGAAGTCTTATTTACATGAAACCCCAAGAACTCAAGAGAGGAATTTTACGTCTTGCCCTTTCAGAGTCTGCTGCTGAAATCATTCTCAAAAGTTTGCGGTTTTCTTGTGGTCTCTATTTTCTTTCCAAGTAGTACACTAAAGAAGTAGAAAGTTACTCAGACTCTTACTACTTGGAGAGGAGAACAACACAAAACTCAGTGATTAATATTTCCCACTTAGTAGGTGCTAACTTTCCACTGTGCTCTTAAAGAGAAAAACATTTCTTCCTCCCAAGTGATATTTTCAGCAGCATTTGCTGGTTATGTGTTACTTGAAAATTAAATATAGTGATTCCTTCCAGCCACTCATTAAATTTGAAACAATTACACATTGACTCTGTGAGCAGGTAGTAGAAAAAACTTATTTCTAAAATAATATTTATAAAAATCTTGTTTGATCATGCTTTTTGAAATTTAGATTTAACTTGGTTTTATTTGGCATCTCTGGATTTAGAGAGAATAATGGAATAATTTTAACTTTTTAAATCTAGAGTAAATATTTTGGTTCCAAAAGCCTTTCCAAGTAACATAAGTAAGATGGAGTGTTTTCCCTCTTAGTATTTTTGTGTCTGTGTGTGAAGCCTCACAAATTTGATTTCTACTCAGTATAGAAAATGAGATATTATTGTTAGCCATGCAACTATAATAAAACCTGCTTAAATGTTTTTTTAAACAAATCTTTTGTTTTCATACTTTGCAAAAGGTTCTGATTCTCATTAGGGAATATAGGGTATTCAAGAAAACAACTCTGAAGGTTCTGAAACAGAGGTACTTAGGGGCTGAAGATGACAGAAGAGTCAATTTAAGATGTATAGTTTTACATGTAGCTCTAGGTTTTGAAATAATTAATTGATGAAAGAGGAAGCTAAATAGGAAAGCACCATTTCCTTTACAAAAAAAAATCTCATTGTGGTCTATATCTCAGTGGTTCACAAACTTGAGTGTGTCTCAGAATCACCTAAAAAGCCTGTTATCATAGAGTCCTGAGTCCCGCCCCCTCAGACCCTGCCACCCCAGGTTTCAGATCCAGCAGGTCTGGGCAGGGCCTGAGGACTAATGTTTCTGACATGTTCCCAAGTGATGCTGATGCAGGAACCACACTGTATACTTCCCAAAATACAGACCTTTCTACCTCTTCTAATTTACCTCAAGGAAGGAAAGAACATCTCTATGTGAAAGAAGAGAAAATCTCTGGGGAAGAGTATAAGTAGCATCTTGAAAAACTTGACAATCACAGACACAATTTTTTTTTAGAAATATTGCCTATTGTAGCTCATTAAAAGCTGAGTAGCTTGTAACAATGTAACACACAAACTACCGGATGAGATTTTTTAATATAAATAGGACACTATTAACACAGAAATAGGGATTAATGAGAAAAGTAGCAGAGGTCATATAAAAGTTGCTCTAGAACATGATTTTAAATAAATTGGTAACTTATGTTCTTGACTCTTAAAAAACTGATTATATTAATAAAGAATGGGAAGTATACATTTGAAGATCTGTGGAATGTTGAACAAAAATACTTATCTGAATTTTACTCCATATTTTGTAGGGTAATCACAGGGTTAAATTTTTGGAGGATGTACCCATAAATTTTATGGGTTACAACTCTTAACCCAAAATTACTAAGTAACAACAAACATCAACAAACTATTTTTGAAACTTTTGTTACAAGATAATGCATATTTCTTTTAAAGTATGAAGCCATGAAAAGAATGAGATCATGTCCTTTGCAGGAACATGGATGGAGCTGGAGGCCATTATCCTTAGCAAACTAAAGCAGGAACAGAAAACCAAATATCACATGTTCTCACTTATAAGTGGGAGCTAAGTGATGAGAACACATGGACACATGGATAGCATCACACACTGGGGCCTATTGGAGTGGAGGGTGGGAGCGTTAGCAGCAGCAAATATGTATGGGTCTGCAGCAACCACAATCCTTGCCTTCTCAGAAGAAAAAATTCAACTGAGGGGCGTAAAGCAGAAGGAGACACCAAGGCAAGGTTTATAGCAAGAGCAAAAGTTTATTAAAAAGCTCTAAAGCAGAAACAAAGGAAGGAAATACAGTTGGAAGAAGGCCAAGCAAGCAACTTGAAAGACAAGTGTGCGGTCTGATCTTTGACTTACGGTTTTATATGTTGGCATGCTTCCAGGGGGTCGTGTCCCTTCTCCCCTGATTCTTCCCTTGGGGTGTGCTGTTTGCATGCACAGTAGCCTGCCAGCACCCGTGAGGAGCTGCAGGTGCAGTGTGTTTACTGAAGTTGTGCAGATGCTCACTTGAGGCATTCTTCTCTTACCAGTCCAGTGTTCCTAGAGGAAGGTCATATACCAGTTAAATTCTACCTTTTTGCCTCTTAGTGTGCATAGTTGAGCCCACTCACCCAAGTCCTGAGATCTTAGGAAGCTACTAATCATCACCAGTTTCAGGTTTTTGCTTTCTTTTTTTTTTTTTTTTTGGACGGAGTCTTGTCCTGTCACTCAGGCTGGAGTGCAATGGCACAATCTCAGCTCACTGCAACCTCCGCCTCCCGGGTTCAAGTGATTCTCCTGCCTCAGCCTCCTGAGTAGCTGGGATTACAGGCACGTGCCACCATGCCTGGCTAAGTTTTTGTATCTTTAGTAGACACAGGGTTTCACCACGTTGGCCAGGCTAGTCTTGAACTCCTGACCTCATGATCCACCCACCTCAGCCTTCCAAGGTGCTGGGATTACAGGCGTGAGCCACCGTGCCCGGCCCAGTTTCAGGTTTTTTCTACTGCCTTTCCCTGGTACCGGCTGCAACCAATTATTATTTCCGAGAGACAGTTAACCCCCTGACCATCACCTGATGGTTGCCTGATATTCCTGGTGGTGTGCGGGGCTCTCCTGCCCTGCCCTGCCCTGCCCTGCCCATGTCTGTTTAGTTACTTACTCTAACAGGAGGAGGGAGAGAATCAGGAAAAATAACTAATGGGTACTAGGCTTAATACTTGGGCGATGAAATAATCTGTACGAAAAACCCCTGTGACACCAGTTTATGTATGGAACAAACCTCCACGTGCACCCCTGAATTTAAAATAAAAGTTAAAAGAAAAAAAATATGCTTCTACACCTTTTCTGAGACTGGGTCTTACTCTGTCGCCAGGCTGGAGTGCAGTGGTATGATCTCAGCTCAATGTAGCCTAGACCTTCTGGGCTCAAGTGATCCTCCCACTTCAGCCTCTGGATTAGTCTGTTTTCACGCTGCTAATAAAGACATACCTGAGACTGGGTAATTTATAAAGAAAGAGGTGGGTTTTTTTTTTTTTTTTTTTTTTTTTTTTAAAGAGGGAGTCTAGCTTTGTCACCAGGCTGGAGTCCAGTGGTGCTGTCTCAGTTTACTGCAACCTCCGCTTCCCGGGTTCAAGCTATTCTCCTGCCTCAACCTCCGAGTAGCTGGGATTACAGGCACGCGCTGCCACGTCCAGCTAATTTTTGTATTTTTAGTAGAGACAGGGTTTCACCATATTGGCCAAGATGGTCTCGATCTCCTGACCTCGTGATCCGCCCACCTTGGCCTCCCAAAATACTGGGATTACAGGAATGAGCCACCGCGCCCGGCCAAGAAAAAGAGTTTTGATGGACTCACAGTTCCACAGGGCTGGGAGGCCTCACAATCATGGCAGAGGGTGAAAAGCACATCTTACATAGCAGCAGGCAAGACAGAAAATGAGAACCAAGTGAAAGGGGTTTCCCCTTATAAAAACTGTCAGATCTCCTGAGACTTATTCACTATCACAAGAACAGTATGGGAAAAACTGCCCCCATGATTCAATTATCTCCTACCAGGTCCCTCCCACAACAGTGGGAATTATGGAAACTACAACTCAAGAAGAGATAAGGGTGGGGACACAGCCAAATCATATCAGCCTTCCAAGTAGCTGGGACCACTGGCAAGTGCCACCATGCCTGGCTAATTTTTTTTTTTTTTTTTTTTTGTATTTTGTAGAGACAGGGTCTTACCATGTTGCCCAGGCTGGTCTTGAACTCCTGGGCTCAAGTGATTCAGACACCTTGACTTCCCAAAGTTCTGGGACCACAGGCATGAGCCACCATGCCTGCCACTTTTGTACCTTTTTAATGGGCATATAAAGGATTTTTAAAACATATATACTATAGATTACTCTGTGACTTATTTTATTCACTTAATATTTTATGCATAGATTTTCACGTAATTTTTTTCTATCTGTTGTATGCTATTAGTTGCTTGGATTATACCATAATTAATTTAACTTTGCCCCATATCACCAGGAATTTATTTTGTTGCCAGTATTTTGCTATTATAGACAATACTGTAATAAAAATACCTGTACTTTTATCTTGGAGCATCTTAAGCATTTTTAATAATAGATTTCTAGGTGGAAGTGTTGTGTCAAAGGATATACAGGTACTTGTTTTCCAAAAACAGTGCCAAAAGTGATCATAAAAACTGTATCAATGCAGAACTCAAATGCCGCTGTGAGAAAGGGCCTACCTTTGCCGACTTCTTCAGCTTGTCAACAGATCACCCTTTGCTCTTCATCTTGTATGTAGCTCTAAGCAGTACTCTCTGTCCTGTATCTGAATTATTCATCTTTAAATGTGAAAAATTTATCTAGGACTTTCAAACTAAAAGAGTTAAATTCTGAACATTAAGGTATAATGAAAGAGCCTACAGGATAATTTAAATACATCATTAACTGGCTAATATGACCAGAAATTCCAATCAACCTTTATCAGTTGTATCTCTTTTCAATGACCCTTCAACCCACTTTCCTTTAAACTACTTTGAGTTGTAGAACTAGTTTGCAAATTCTCCTGAGGAATGTAAATGACTTGCATTTTCCCTCATCCCCCTGACAATTTTCATTCACTATTTAACAGGCAATTATCTGGCCATCCATAGTTACAAATAACTCTCCAGGAGAATGGAGTGTCCTTTGAGTTCAATGAAGAGGGGCAAATCCATATGCCAGTAATATCCACAATTTTAGTTCTGTACTCTTTTCTCCTTGAAGTCTCTTCGCCAACTTTTTCTCCTGATCTTCTGTGTGACAAATCTATTAATAATAGAACATTTCCCAAGAATTGGCAAATCGAAAATATATTGAGAAATGTTTCATTATCTCTGAGTCGCCACTTAATAAAGTTATGTATGCTACACCTTTTAACCATGAAATAAATTTCCTAGGCTCTGAAGTATAACATATGAAAGGAATAAATTAATTTCTTCAAATTTAATTCAATTAACCAAATACTTACTATGCACCTTTATTTTCTAGGCACTGTTTTAGAAGCAAGCAGTCCACAAAAGTAAATAAGATGGGGACTTTAAACAGATACAATTAAGAGGGAAGATTAAAATACTCATAGTCATGATGGAGACAATATTGTAATTGTTATGATAAAAGTCTAAGAGAGGTTTAGCAATGTACATGGGAGAATAGAGGAGGGGAGACTGGAAAGAAAGGGTTTCTGAATAGCTTCTTCATGTTCCATTTAGCTATGGGTAGCCACCACTAACCTGGCACATTTGGCTTATTCTTTTAATTGAAAGTTTTTCTGATATTGAAATAAGGATGAAAGAAGAAAAACATGTCAAGTAAGCACTAATTTATTTCAACATTTGCTATACATAATTATGTAGATGTAGATATATACTCTCTTGAGTCCTCAAGACAGTTCTGTATAATACGTATTATTTTTCTTGACTCCTCCATTTTCTCTTAGGCACCACTTGTCCCATTGCTACTCTTTGATTTATTTAACCAGTGTTAAAGATGATAAACTTGCTGTTATATATCTATGATACTGTTCCGTATCTGTAAACCTATAGTAGAATAGAGGCTGGAACCTAGGGAGAGATTATTGAAGGATACGGTAATAAAGGAGATTGAAGAGCAGTTAAAAAAAAAAATCCATGTCAGAAATTGTATGAAAGGAAGCCCACCTGTTTCTGCTGTCTGTAGTTTTGCTTCAGGACTTACCCATGGTCCTCTTCTTTGCTATGTCCTGAATTAGTCAATCAATCAGCCAGCAAGTCAGTCTCAATCCCCAGCCCCCACCTCACATTCACCACCAGCACCAAAATACTCCCAGCCCCACACAGAGATTAACTCAGTACATTTATTAAAAACTGATGAGAAAAGTTTTCTTATAAGTTAATTATAGAATTTGAATTTAATTACTAGGTGATAGGGAACTCATATTTTAAAGCACAAGGAATATAGGGACTGAAAATAAAATGAGAAAGAAAAAAAAAGTTTGAACCTGAATGGAATTTTAAATTTCCCCAAAACCTCCATGAAAATAACAGATCTCTCACTTTATTATTTTTTATTTTTATTTATTTATTTATTTATTTATTTATTTATTTATTTATTTATTTATTTATTTTGAGAAGGAGTCTCACTCTGTCACCCAGGCTGGAGTGCTGTGGCATGATCTCAGCTCACTGCAACCTCCGCCTCTGGGGTTCAAGCGATTCTCCTGCCTCAGCCTCCCAAGTAGCTGGGATTACAGGTGTGTGCCATCACGCCCGGCTAATCTTTTTGTATTTTTAGTAGAGACGGAGTTGTATCATGTTGGCCAGGCTGGTCTTGAACTCCTGATCTCAGGTGATGTGCCTGCCTCAGCCTCCCAAAGTGTTGGGATTACAGGCGTGAACCACCACGCCCAGCCGACCAGACCTCTGACTTTAAAATGCCCATTAATTATTGAATTCAGTTGGTGATACTTTGTGTGTTTTCCTGGCTCCTTATCTTTCATCACTTGTTTTTGCCATCCAAACATTTTAATTTCTCATCTTTCTTTTTGCCTTCCTTTCTTTTCTCTGTGGAGACTGAAATACACTTTTTTCTTGGCCTTTGGGGTATTCTGAATCCGGTAAATTTAACTCCTCATCACCATTTTATGATTTGCTCATTGAAATAAATTACCACCAATTCTCTTCTACTTTTATCATTAGGGTGAGTTTTTTATTTTTTAAAGCCTGTCGTACTAACTGTATAAAGTACATGGATGGCTTTCCATGTGAGTGACTGTCATCAGAGATACTGGGAAAACTGACAAGAAATAATATTAAATATGTGGACTATCAATTGAAAAAAATGCTGTTTAACCATTGTAACTCACCTATTGAGGTCTAATTAGATAACTGAGGAATTAAGGTACAATATTAGGATTTAAATGATAAAGATTTTTGGTTCTATAAGTCTCTAAAAGCCCTACAAATTCTTCCCCAAACTATTTCTAGTTGATATACCAATTACATCTCATGAATGTATTTCATTCTGATGATAATGGCAACCGTTGACTAGAAACTGTTTTCAAATAGGGCTGCTTTATGACATTCCTGGGCCTTAGGTCCTTGCCCTATTAGCCCTGTGTTTCATCAAAAACCAAATATATGTTTTATGCACACATACACACACACACACACACGTATACGTATGTGTGTATACGATATATAATCAATATAACGTATATAAAATGTATATTTAGGAATTGTTTTGGTAGAAAAAAGACTATAATCTATCCAGGGTAAACACTTAAACATTATCTCCAACCCCAAGAGTTCATTTTTTCCCTTCTGACTCGTAAAGAAGGTAAAATATCTTTATATGCTCCTAAAAGTATCTTGGGCCCTAAGCTCTGTGCCTGCTGTGCCTAATGGGTAAGTTGGCCTTGCTCTCAAAAATCTCCATGGCTATCTCCCAGTCTCCTTCAAGTCTTTGCTCAAAATATCATCTCAGAAGCACCTACCCTGGCCACTCTATTTAAAATTACACCTTCCCTTACCCCCATACTTCTGATCTTTCTTATTTTGCTTTGTTTTCTTTTCTTGTCACAGGTCAGCCTTTAATGTATTATATATCAATATTTACTTGTTACCGAAGTTTTTCTCTTCCATCTAGAATATAAGCTCCTTGAGGTTACCAATATATTATCTCCACATTCCTGAGTAGTGCCTGGTGTAGAGTAGTGATTTCATAATTTTCTCTTGAATAAAATAGAAAGGAAATGGCCTTTATTTTTTTCTTTATGTTTTTAAAAATTTCACTTTATTTTTTTGATGGTCTAGAAACTAACAGGTAAGATGGAGGAAGATTTATTAGGAGGAATTAGGCTCGTGTACTTACAGATGCTGAAAAGTCCAATGATCAGCTGTCTGGAAGCTGGAGACCCAGGAGAGCCAATGGCATGGGTCTCAGTCTGACAGCAGGAGAAGACTGCACAAGCAGTCGGGCAGAAGAGGTGAATTCTCCCTTCCTCTGCATTTTGTTTGACTGAGGCCTTCAAAGGATTGGATGATTCCAGCCTACACTGAGGAGAGGAATCTGCTTTACTCAGTCCTCCAATTCAAATGTTAATCTCATCCAAAAACACCCTCGCAGACCCACCCAGAGATAATGTTTAGCCAAATATCTGGGCACCCTGTGATCCAGTCAAGTTGACACATTACATCTTATCAAAAAGGGCATTATAAATCCCATTTAAAAGATTAAAAAGGATCCTTGGGACAATGAGAAGCTAGGAAAGTGTTAAGTCTGGAACATCTTTGTGTGTGAGAGAGACTTTTTATTACTCATTTGTATAATAAAGAATAACGTAGTCACTGGTCATAGGCTAGTGTGACAACTTGATTGGGTATTGTTAGTGACTTTTTATTTTGTAAAATAAAAGTTCATATTCACTGATTTTATTATAAATGCTTCATTCCTATTAATGAGATGCCATCACATCAGATATGACTGATATTGAATTCAACTTAATGAGACAAATCTGCTGTTATTCTCTTAAACATATTTTTATCACCAATCTGTGTTCATGTAACTAGTCATCATATTAAAAAAAGATACTGGGTTACCAAATCTTAATTGGTTACCACTATGTCCACTGGAACAGTTCCAAAGCTAAAAGCCAAAAACTGTTCAGAGAAAACATCAAGAAATAAAAACTTTCCATACCTTCAAAAGGTAACTGTTTCTGTAGAAACTAGTGTAAAAACAAAATAGATAATACAGATCAGTCATTTCAACCCACATAGACAATATGAGGAAATTCCATTTTTCTCAAAAATAAGGGTAATGCATATGTGAAATAAATACTGTGGGGGTAAATATTTCTTGTCTCTAACAATCAGTTGGCAAATATTTATTGGTTCTCTATTATGGATAAGAATCTGTATTTTACAGCAGTGTTATACAAAATATCATGATACAAAATGTTGTCAGATCCTAGTCTTGACCTAGAGAAATTTTTGCACTTGTACTCGAGGTGTAATACCAAGACAAAAATGTATGACTTGCAGAGATTAATTAACAAGTAAATATGTGTTGCCAGAAGCCCAAGACCACTTTGGGCTTCATGGTACCAGCTCTTAGGCATTCTCACAGCTCAGCAATCGAAAGTTTATGCCTGCTTTAATAGAGACCATCCTTTGCGATGGTTGACCTTGTTCTTCATATATAGCCTCAGTTTACTGGTTAAGTGATATTGTGGCAGCTAAATGAAAGCCAGTTATTTAACTCCCTGAGCTTCAGTATACTCATAAAATAGAGATAACAATTCCTATTAGATATAGTTGCTGTTAGGATCACTGGCGAAGATTTGAAATGCCTGCCATACCTACCACCTAAAGAGTTGTAATAGCTCTTTGATTTATTTATTTAAATTGATAAATAAAATTATATATGTGCTTATTGTATACCTGACATTTTGACATATGTATAAATTGTGGAAAGGCTAAATCAAGCTAAGTAACATAGGCATTATCTCATATACTAATTGTTTTTTTCTTGAGGTGACAACACTTAAGATTTACTCCCTTAGCTATTTTCAAAAATACAATGAATTGTTATCAACTATTATTGCCATGTTGTACAATAGACCTTTTAAATTTATTTTCCCTACCTGAATGATTTGTATCCTTTGGCTAACTTCTCTCCATGTCCTATTCCCCACCCCTAGTAGCCACCATTCTACTTTACTTTTATGAGTTCCACTGTTTTGGATTTCACATATAAGTGAGGGTATATGTCTAGGAAAAGAGGAATGTTCCAAGGTGATTAGGCAAATGCAAATCTACCCCCAAAGGCCAAGGGAGCTGAGAGGCTGAAGAAAGAGGCTGACAAATCCAGTTTCTCAGAAAGAAGCATTTACTATGGACTTAGGAACTAAAGTATGTCTCTGGTGGCTGAGATACAGTGGATCTCTCCCTATCCACCCTCCACAAAGTATTTTTTTATATAGTAACTTTAGGAAAAAGATGTGTGCAACTGGTCATATCTCAGACTTTCTTGCCAAGACTCATGACCGCTACAGGCATTGTTTAAAGACCTTGCGGTGGAACACCTTGGAATGTGGGGGTCAAACACTGATCATCATGACGGTTTTGCTTCAAAATGGCATCAATCTTGCAATGCAACAGGCTATTTTCCTACAAGAAACATAAGTAAAGAAAAATGAGAGAACTCTTTGCCTGTATTTTGGTAGTGCTCAGATAGCTTTGAATGTGCCATGTGGAAAAACCAAAGGTAAATGTTTTCATAGAGTTTTGGAAGTTGGAAAAGAAGATGTTCAAATCTAATTTGATAAACAGTATGGAACTTATTAATATGTGGATGATCATTTTTGGTTATACCCTGATTCCTCTGCAACTAAGATATTTCTTAAAAAAAACCTCTTTACTTTCTGGTTAAAAATTTTTTAAAATGTTTGTTTCTTATGTCATCATGCCACCAATTTATATTTCTTTGTAACAATATTCTTATTGCTTGTTAACTGTCTCTCTCCTCTACTACAAGCTCCTTGAGGGCAGGGCTGAGCCTCTGTTGTCTATCACTACATCCTCAATGTCTAGCAGAAATCCTGGTATGGATTACTAGGCTTGCCCCTTCCTCTACTAACAGACATGTCTTTTCATTGTTGTCAAGCTTGGTGTTTTAGAAGGGTTGCAGGTGGTGGAATAAGGGAGCCCTGAATTTAATCACCTTTCCAGAACTTATGAGCTGTGCAGTCTCATATTTGGTAAGCCTGGTTTTCTTAGTTGTCAAATTAGGATAAGAAATTATCTATGGAATTGTTAATAAGAAATTAAAATGAATGCTTATAAAGAACCAATATAGAGTACGAATCATAGGAGGTGTTCAAAAAATGAAACTGTTACTTTTACTAAGCATTCGATGCATTTCCAGAGTTAGTTTCTGAGTTTCGCACCAGATTATTCATTATTCCATTCAATTCTTTATGGAAAAACTTAGGAAAAGAAAATAAGACAAAGTAAAACTAATAAAACAGCAATCTGTTTAATGGCATATATAAAAAGAAAAAGGAACAGTTTCTATTGATGACAATTTGTAAATATTGTCCATTCTCATTTATTCTCAATATCAACAGAAAGTGTATCATTCATTTATCAGTTTATCAGATATATATTGAGAACCTATAAGCCATATTTAGAATTCTGAAGACAAGAAAATGTGATAGGAAACATTGTCGTACTTTAATGGGGGCATTCTACTGTCAGAAAAACAAAAACAATAACAGATTTAAAAATATATCGCATGATGTCAGTGTTGGTCATAAAATATGTGGTATTAAGAAGAAAATAAAACAGGGTAATGGTATAGGAAGTTATGGTTGCATGGGGAGAGGAAGTACATTGGGAGCCTTCTCACAGGAAGTTACATTTAAGCAGTCACAAATAAAGAGGTATCCAAGAGATACAATATGTGGGTAACAAAGAGTGTTCCTGGAAGAGGAAATATCAAATGCAAAGGTCCAAAGGTGGAAACACGCCTGTTGTGCTTGAAGGACAGTGTGAGCCAGAGAGAATGGAAATGCAGAAGGGTGGGAGTGGGGGAATCAAGTACCAGATCTCATGCCAGGGCTTCTCATGCATGTGCTGGTGCTGGATGTTCACAGTCATCAGAGTCCATGTCATTACCATGGAGCTCCACACTCATACCAATCCTACAAAACAGTGAGCTCTCGAAGTTAACTATTCTGGAAAAGGAATCTGGTTTCAAAGATCTACGGTGAGAAGGCATATCAAATTCGCAAAATAGTTCAGGGAAACTAACAGAAACAAAAGCACACAGAATGAAAAGAACAAAAACCTAGCATAGAAGCAAGTAGTCAAAGATATAGAAGAAATTCCTCACATGAATTTTAATCTACAGATCATCTCAATATGAATATTTATACATTTAAACAGCATGAGATTACTAAGGGGGATTACAGTTGGAAAGAACAAACACTGATATTGAAAATAATACATGAAAGAGAAATAGCAGGAACAAAATTGATGGAGATAAAACCCAAACAATGAAGAAAGAAGATGAGCAGTAATCAGAGTGAATGCAGAGAGAAGAAAAAGTAGAGGAGAGGGGGAAAAAGGAAAAGGAGAAGCTATTTTAAAGCTAATAGAGAAAAGGCAATGGACAGAGAAAGATGAGCCAACAAGTGTCCTTGAAGAAGACTATCTTACAAATGGAACAGGAAAACAAAAACAATTTCCAAAACTTTAAACAGAAAATTTTCATTAAATGAAGAAAGAACAGATTTAGCAAATTGAGAAACCATACTAAGTTACAGGAAAATGTGAAAAGTTACTCAATGTTGAGTTATGCTCTGATAAAGTTATTTAGTGTCAACAATGAAGAAAAAACATTCACTTATCATAGTACAAAAGACCTTGATGCACTGTAAAAAGTTCAGGCTAACATGGAGCCTTGTGCTCAGAAACATTTAAGGCAGAAAATAATAGAATTATACCTCACAAGTTGTGAAGCCATGTCTCAATGTTCTGAGAACAATGATATACCCATATGCACTCAAAGAACAGGCAGACATATTAATATGTGGAGGCACACGGGAATGTAGCACCCTTGTAGTCTTGTGGAAAATGACCTGAAATCTGGTAAAGATTGAAACAAAGAGCTTAGAAATAAAAAGCCATGATTAAAAAACTGGTGGTGAGCACTGAATTAAAAATAGGACAAGTCCAGATAATTATGTGTTATAGAATAGAATTTACATAGTTTGAATTTTGGTAATGTAAATAAAAATTTAATAATTACATTTGGGAGGGGGAGAAGATTTGAAAATATGAGAGTGCTCTTGTCTTCATGTTTTATGGTGATGAGTAACAATAATCTTAATGGAAGCAAATAGGTTTTTTTAAAAATGATACCAGTCTTTTATAATTTTTCAATAAAATTTTCCTGCCTTATAATGACATTGAAGAAAATATTTTCTTTGATGAAGAAATGGTGTCTGAAGTCCAGCAACAGTCTTAATTTTATTTCAGTGTATTCTTATTCAATACATTTAAGCAAAAATGAATTCAATAGTTTGACTAAAAGCAGCATATATATCGTGAATCATTTTATATAAAAGTATCAAATCAATCAAGCCATTCTTCTGTCCATGAAGATGCAAAAGAATAATATCTGAAATTTTAGAAACAGACATTATTGTATACCACTGGTAGCATTATGAATTTCTCAAGAAGTTTGAGCTTTAGTAGTCACATTTGTTCTGGCTTTAGTTATAAAAATTAAAATTCTATTTATGAGATGCTACTCTTAATATTGTGCTGAAAGTCAAAGCCAGTTCAATAAAGCAAGAAAGAAAATAAATGGCATAAAAATTTGAGAAAAAAAGAATTAAAGTTGATTTCATTTGTAGATGGTATGGTCATTTACATAGAAAATCCTGATAGATTTTCAAAAATATACTAAAACTAGCAAGTGTGTTTAGCAAGATCATGTGATGTACATAGACTATAAACAAGCAATTGAGAATTGAAAGTGAAATTAAAAAGATTTTTTATTAGGACCAAAATACATAAACGTCAAAGAAATAAATCTAATGAGTGATGTGTAAGACCTCGTCACAGAAATTCCACGTGAATCTGATCGAAACCCACCATTATTTGTAGAAATGTACAAACCGATTCTAAAATTTATCTAGAAATATAAAGAATCTAAAAGAGCCACAACAAACTTGAAAAAGAACAACAAAGTTGGAGGTCTTATACTGGCTAATTTCAAGATAAATTTTAAGCCAAAGATAATCAAGAATGTGTGGTATTGTGGTAAGGATCAACAAATAAAATGGAAGTAAATAGGGTCCAGAGATATACCTGAACATTTGTTATCAATTGGGTTTTGACAAAGACACCCAGATAATTCAATGGGCAAAGGAGAATCCTTTCAATAAATGATTCTTGAACAACTTGGTTTTACATAAAAAAAAGAACCTCAACCCTTACCTTACACAAAATTAACTTGGAGTGGACCATAGTGGTAAATACAAAGATAAAACTCTAGGCCGAGTGCAGGGGCTCATGACTGTAATCCCAGCACTTTGGGAGGCCGAGACAGGTGTATCACCTGAGGTCAGGCCTTTGAGACCAGCCTGGCCAACGTGGTGAAACCCTGTCTTTATTAAAAATAAAAAAAATTAGTTGGGCATGGTGGTGGGCGCCTGTAATCCCAGCTACTCCGGAGGCTGAGGCAAGAGAATTGCTTGAACCCGGTAGGAGGAGGTTGCAGTGAGCTGAGATCATGCCACTGCACTCCAGCCTGGGTGACAAAGTGAGACTCCATCTTAAAATACATACATAAATAAATAAAACTATAAGACATCTTAGAAGAAAACACAGGAAGCCGTCTTCATGACCTTGTGGTAGGTAAAGATTTCCTAAATAGTACCTAAGAAGCATGAAACAGAAAAGGAAAGCTGAAGCCCCCAAAATGCAGACATTAAAATTACCAAAATTAATCATTTTTATTAAAGTCACCCTTAAAAAAAAATAAAAAGGTAAGCCAGAAACTGGGAGAAAATAATTGCAGTGCCTATATCTGATATTCTTATATCCACATATGTGCGTATATATATCCATAGGTATATGTTTGTGTATATATATCCATATACATATAAACACACACACACACACACACACACTTGTGATTGCCTGGGGGTAAGATTACATAAAAAGAGGCATGATGGATTTCTCTAGACTAATATAAATGTTGTATATTTTGATTTGGGTGGTAGTTATATGAGTGTAAAAATTGTCAAAATGTAAAAACTGAAACTTATGGTCTATACACATTAAATCTGCATTTATTGTATGCAAATTATACCTTAATTAAAAAACAAAAAAAATTTAAAAAGGACATTTGTGCTCTGTCAGTATGTAAATTTGGAATGTACTTTTTTTTTTTCTGCCATTCTTCTGACTGATAGGGAGCTCAGCCCTGTGCAACAGAGAAATCAGCTTTGAGTGCCATCTTAAAGCTGAGTATAAGGCTCAAATGTTTTTGGTGAATAATTTTATTTTATTTACCTGACAGTACTTTGCTCTTTGTTTCACATTCTATTAGCTGGCATTGGATTGTAGCGAAGTTCTTAGGTTGCATCATTGAGACATTTTAAAAAAGCTGTTATGGCAGGAATTATGAGGTCTTTGTAATTACATTTTTATAATTCTTTTGTTGAACAAATTTTAATGAATAGTTGAGCTTAATCTGGAAATACTGTTGGCTTTACAAATGCTCTGCACACAGAACTCAAGAAAGTGCTTTTGGCTGGGTGTGGTAGCTCATGCCTGTAATCCCAGTGCTTTGGGAGGCTGAGACAGGAGGTTTGCTTGAGGACAGGAGTATGAGACCAGCCTGGGCAACATAGTGAGACCCTGTCTTAAAAAAAAGAAAGAAAGAGAGAGAGAGGAAGGAAGGAAGGAAGGAAGGAAGGAAAGAAGGAAGAAAGAAAATTCTAAATTCTTTTATCTGACATCTTTGACAATGGGTTAGAGAGGAGAATTAGGAAGATTCAAAGCAAATGTATTCCTGGACATGGGTGGGCTGAGTTGGGGTAATGGGGATAGACTTCAAAACAATCTTACCTACTTTTGGTGATAAAGCCAGTGGGAAAATAAATGGCTAGACCCTGTTTAATTTATTCCTTTGCTCCTTGATTTCCACCAAACAACAATTACATTACTGTGGGAGAAAAAGTTTGTGGCAATAAAATACAAAACTAAATTTACTTTATTCTCTTAAAAGAGATGGACCATTCTGTAAATCATAATTCAATATATAGAATTCCAAAGTGGAGTTGTTCGTCATTTCACTTCTAGAATCCCATAGATTGTGATCTGGAAGAACATTCAGGGCAGTAAAAGTGGCTCCTCCTGATTTAGAAATGTAGAGCCTTTAAAATTTATTTCCTATAACCAGTGTTTCATCATATTGGCATTCCACGCAGGTGCAGTGTCCTGCTGAGCAGTGACTTAACACAGCCCTGGAGCTGGATTAGATCATACATTTAGATTCATCACAGTACAACAATTTATATGTAGTTTTCCCAAATGAAACATCAGGGAAGATAAGTTCAGAAATGAACTGAGTAAATCTCTTGGATTGAGATTGATGCCCAGATCTCAAATTATCCTTATAGAAAACATCCTGTATGCCGCAGTTTGGTTTCAGGGTTTCCAAGACAGTTGACTGATTTACGATATTGCTTTAAGGCTGAGTTATCAGTTTGCGAGCTATTATGAATGCACAGAATCAATAAAATTGTTTAGGAACACCTTGATGCAAAGAAAAAAAATCTCAATATTTTACAATTTCTCAACTTTTCAGATACTAGCACGTACCCAACGAAATGCATCTGAACCTAATATCTGACTTTTTCTTGGCAGTCCTGTTATGGTTCCCCTTTAATAAGCTTACAGCAATTAACACTATCAGAATGAGAATGCTTTATACCCTCATCCTGAGTTTGCCAAATCTTTTTTTTTTTTGTATATGAGTACCTGATTCAGGAAAATACACATAGCATTCGCTTGATATTTTTGAATGAATAAATAAATGAAACAGTTAATTCATATTACATAATTTAATAGTGAATTGAATACTGTTTTTCATGCCTTTCTAATGGTTTCTCATGCATTGATTTCATCTTTCCAAGGAGGGTTTTAATCTTCTATGGGGTACTTTTTTTAAGCATATATGCAATATTTTCTGTGAATACCATACTGCTATGACCATACTAGGTGCTTAGGGAATGATGGATAATTAATTACACATTGTCATCAGCATCAAAACATCTTTGATCATGGTTTTACGGCTTTTTATTCCCCTTAGTTTAAGCGGTACTACTAAACATTAGTTTATCCTCTACTTATGCTGTGTCATTACAGTTTTTAAATATTCCTTTATCTCTGGTAATGAACTTCCTCCATCTGTATTTTTCCTGAATTTCCAGTCTTGTGTTTTAATGTGTTGTTTGGTTTATTCCTGAGTCTCATTCTTGGGTCTTCCTCTCCCCTAAACTATCTTCTCCCTTGTTCACCTTGCAGAAAAACAGATTTCAGTTCAGAGAGCATTTCACCATACACCAAAAACATGCCAGGTGCTGTACTAAGCACAGGTGACCCAAATGAGAGATGGCTCCTCTACTCAAAGATTTTGCAGCCTGGTGGAAGACAAACATTATTTCCATGGAGAAATTACAGAAACACTTGCAAGTTACCATCAGAGCATAGGCTACCTATTTCAGCCTAGTGCAAGGACACCCTCTGTGGCAGGAAAGCTGGCACAGGATGTGAGTTCAGCAGTTCTAAAAGAGTAAGTCTAATGAAGTCTCTTCCTCAAAGCTACAAGGACTTCTCTGATTTATAGAACAGGCACAGTTGTGAGGTGATGATGGATGACAAGGTTCATAGGCCAGAGGAAGAGACTGAAAGGCTGGCAAAGTGAGAGGGAGAATCATAAGCAGGTATACAATGTGCATACATGAAGATGGAATGAGAAAAGCAGCCAGAGAAGATCATGAAGCAATAGATAGAATGGCTACATGTTAGGGTAGTTACAGGGCAGGTTCTAGGTACAGAGACTATTACCATTGCGGGCTTCCCATGATGGGATGGAAGGGCCAGGTGAGCAGGGAAGGCCATGGATAGAGTAAACATGGACTGCACCTAGGGTTGGGAATTATGTTTAGGAAGAGGAGTTGGTAACTCTAAAGACAAGGTCCTTCCCACTATATAATATTTGCATTTCATGTATACGTTAATGCTTAGAATACCTGTGGAATGAATTGATACACTTTTATTTTGGGGTGGGTTTATATACACGTTCTCAATAAATCCTTTTGCGCTATTTCTAAAGAACTAAATTCCTTGCCACCAAAGCCTGATATTGTAACAGAGAAACAACAGATAAAGACGTAGAGCTCAAAGGCCAAGGACAAGGGCCTGGATGTGCCTGCCTCAGGGCCAATTACCTTGTTTTTGCCATGGTTTCTTTAAACATAAAATGGGGCTAATAATAGCCTCTCATAGATTTGTCATCAAAATTAAATGGGCTTACATGAAAGCCCTAAGAACAGTGGTAACTTGGTAGTGGTCAGGGAATGCTCACCATTGTTCTGATAATTATTTTCTGGAAAGGATGGACATAGCCAATGAGTGTGACCAGATTTTGGTGCTCAGAGAAACAGACAAAATAGACCATCTTCAAGAAAGTGATGTTAACAACCTTATTTCTTATAGGTGTGTTACCTATAAGTAAGGGAATGAGACCTAACCCACAGCTGGTTAGATGAAGCTCTACCTGAAATAAATTAGAAATGAAATCCCAGTACAGTAGATATATTTAGAAGATAAACTGAGGACATTAATTTTATTGACTGCTACATTAAAATTTGTGAGCAATCACATCCAAATAGATACATACATGTGTGTGTGTTTGTGTGTGTATATGTCTATATATATGTATATCTATGTAATGAATATGTACATATTCTCAGCAATGATATTTTGTCCCACAGAGAATTAGAGTTCCATAACTCTTCTTTTGCTTGATTTTAAGCTTCTTTGAGCTTAAATCTAAAAGAATACCAACAAGAAGATGCCTAGACAAATTTCTTAGATTCTGTGATGAAAGCAATCTGAAACCTTACTTACAGAAAGTGTCATAGTAAACAACTTGTTTTCTTGAGTTGAATTCAAAAGAGGAGGATCTTGAGTGAAATGAATGTTAACAAAAAGCACAAGAAACATCTTAGCTCTGAAAAGTTAAAGTGGTCCTTTTAACCTGTGTGAATAAAGCATAATTTACACAACTCTGAGCACTGGGTTAAAGGGGAAGAAGTGAGGTAGATTTGGCACAAAATTACTTTTGACACATGCCATGTATTATTTACCAGAAAATTCTACCACGTGCATTAATATGACAGGCATAGTCACTTGATTAGCTGAAGCCAATTGGTCAGTACATATAGTGAAATTTGGTTCAGATATTTCTGGGTGGATGTGGAGAGAGGATGATAATCAGAAACTCAAATAGCTGCCTCATAAAGAAACGTCTGTTTTTACCTCAGAAAAATTCAGTGATGATTAAATGAGTGGAAAGAAAGGGAATGCTTTGAGGCTTTGGGAAGAAAGAATTATGTTAAACAGAACCTAATGTGTAATCATTTTTTACTCTCTAAGAAAGACTTATTCTCCTTACACTTCCTGCTCTATATGTACAACCTCCTTTGGATCCATCAACCTCATGGTTTTTCATGAGGACAAGTCAGTGCTTTGTTCTCACCTTGTGATGCCTCTGAAAGTGGCCTCCCTGTTCCTAGTCTAAGAAATCGATTTGATTCTTTGTCTTTTCCCACAGCCTCATGTCTCCCCTGGGACAGCTTACTATACGAACAAAATATGAAACACGCCTACAGTTTTACAGTGACAGAGCCAAAGCTTTTTCTGTTATCGTTTGCGTAGCCCTTGGGGAAATATCAGAATGGGGATTGATCTTGGCAAAGAGATAGTCCACAGAGATGGTTGAGTTTAATAAACCCCTGCTATAAAAGAATCATATTTAAGTTCCAGCAAGTCTCAAAGCTCATTCTGCCAAGGCTATCTAATATCTTGCCTCCTCAGTTACAAATTAAATTTCTCTTTGTCACTGTTTCTTTGGAGTCTATTTTGAATGAGATAAAAGATGAAGGCCCTCCATCAGCCCATTCTCTGCATTACAGAAAGCTCAGTCCCGTAGGCTAATTACTTTGATAGGTGTTCCAAAGGAAGCAATGGTTCTGTAATAAATATTACTTAGTCTAGGTGACGCTACCTTTTGAGGACTATGGAAGTGCTATTATTCATCGCTATTCTTACCCAGCCTTCTTAAGAGAACTCGTTTTACTCATGGCGTTCAAGGAAGAACAGATATGAAAATAAATTAAGTAGCTCTTTTGACAAGTGATTGCCTTAAATCCAAAAGTAGTTGGTTGTAATATTATAGTATCGATTGATGGTTCTGAAATAATTTGCTATCATTTACATATATAATGCACATATGCATATATATACACATATATGTAAAATGATATATAAATTTGCACTATATATTATATATGATTCTAATATGTATGATATATAGTATTTGTATATATTACATATCCTACATTGTATATAAATATGCATGAATATATATGTGTACATACATATTTAGGATTAATAACATGAAAAATTATCCTATGACAAACTCCTTCAGCCTTGGTTTTCACAACTTTGAAAAGACTGGTTTGGACTAGATGAACTTTTAGTCCTTAAGTTCAATTATAAATAAGTTTCGGTCAATTGATTGTTGTACAATGGTTATTTAAGTTCTCAAACAAATAAATTTAGAAGACACCATACATCATAGCAACCCCATCACAAACATTTTCTCTGGGACTTTGAAAGAAAATAAAACAGACCTATTTGAATAGAGCTTATGACCTCTCCCACTGCTCCCTGTTTGATTTGCATCGTGGTAATTAGGCATGTAAATTACCAGGTGGATTGTGATTTATTAGAGGGAAAGAATCCAGTCTTCTCCATTTGTGAGGCCTAAAGTAGAACTTACATATTGTTGCCATAAAAGCATGTGGCTAAATTATTAAACAACTTAGAAGAGCTCTCAATCATCATTACTTTAGCTTTTATTAATAGCAGTATCACGGGACCACCTTCAACCCCTACACATACCAACATCTCTCAGTGTGAACAGTGGTTTTTCTAGCCACTGTGTTAATATTGTGTTGCATGGGGCAGCAGCCCAGTCACCTCAAATAAGCTATTGGAATGGATTTATATTTATGGCATTGGATTTACTAACAATACACCTGAGGCTGTGGGCCTCATGCATGTGGGACACATGCATAATTCATGCACATTCAGCATTTTAAACTCTAATCAGGGTTTACTTTTAAAAGCCACATTGATTTTGATTTAAAACCCTAAAGAATAAGCAGAACCAAGCTGCTAGGTTGTTTTTATTAATAATATTTTATTCTTTACCATTGGCTAAGATGATAACGATGACAAAGCCCTTGCTAAACCTGGGTTCACAGTGGGAATAAAGACCTTCCTGAGAGTTATGTTCTAAGAATAATACATTGAGTTTGAGGTTTAACCAAGACACTATTTAAGTTTATTTACAATTTGGAAATAAATAGATGTTCTTTAAAAGGATGAGCAGCTTACCTCACTCCCTAATCTAGGAAACCACTCTGAACAGCCTGACACTTTCAGTGAGTACTTAACACACTATCTTGAGTAGAATTTTATTACTAACTGCCAGGCAGCACTGTCAGAAGGCAGAGAGACCAAGAACACAATGTCTTCTACTTCAGTACACTAGAGTATTCTTTTGGAATCTGGAATGTGGATAACATGCTACCAATGCTATCCTTGCATTCTATTCTTACTTTAGAAATGTTAAAAAAAAAAAAAGCACAAAAAACAACAAGTAAAACAGTTGGAGGAAATTGCTTCTAGCATTGTGTAAATATGTCTTTTTCTGAGCCTCAGTTTCTTCACTTGTGAAATACACACAACCTCAAAGACCCATTTCAGTTCACTTGTTCTTTTGCCTCTTAGTTCCCAATCTGAGAGAGCAAATGAAATAGCTAGAGCCATTTCTTAGAAGGGACGTCCTGGGAAGTGCTTTTTCAAAAGAAGGGGGAAAGGCAAGTAGTGAATTCACATTCCAGTCTGCAAGGAATGACTTGCCAAGAGTCATTTCCCTTAAGCTAACTGCATAGGGAAATGTCCTTAAGCGCTTTCTGGTCAGCTGAAGAAACCTCCACATTCGGTAACGTCTACTATAGGGAGTAGGTCTGCTCGAAATGAAGAGATGCATAAATATTCCAAATGTCCTCAGAGTTTAACTATTCTTTAGCCTCACTGGTAATGATATATGTGTGTGGAGGGCAGTGGGTGTTTGTATACCACAAATTTACACATTTTACCAAACTTAGTAGTGCCCTCTACAAGGGATAGTAAAGGGGGAGTTTTAATTTTGATTATTATCTATATGCCCAACACTCTTAAACCCAGGCCTGTCTACTAGGATGTTTTGATGACATTTAAACTCAGCATGTTCTGAATCAAACTCCTTCGCTTTCTTCCTACAGTCACTCTTTGCTCTGTGTTCAAGTCACAATCAAGGGCATTACTGTCCAATCAACTGCACAAGGTAGAA
The DNA here is from genome assembly GCF_029281585.2 of Gorilla gorilla gorilla. Classification (NCBI taxonomy): domain Eukaryota; kingdom Metazoa; phylum Chordata; class Mammalia; order Primates; family Hominidae; genus Gorilla; species Gorilla gorilla. The sequence continues at coordinate 40,750,420 of NC_073235.2, read as the reverse complement.
CTCAAGTGATCACCCTTGACAAGTTGCTCTCCTTCAGCCCCTGCATCCCATCCATCAAGTTCCTTCCATTTAACCCCCTAAATGTCTCTCATATCTGTCCACCCCTCTTCATCTCTGCAGACCCCACTGTTGCACCCCCATTCTCACATCTCACTTGGATTATTCAGATATCCTCCTGGAACACTGCTCTGATTCATTCTCCATAGTACTTCCAGAGTGACCTTTTCAATACCAAGACTTCTCTGATTAATAATAAAAAAAAAATTCATAGTGATCTTCCAATATCAAGACTTCTCTGATTAAAAAAAAAATTCATTGGAAACTGCTTATTATTCTTAGGATAAGGAAGACAAGGCCCTGCATGGCTTGGTTTCCTCCAAACTTTTCTGATTCATCTTGTACAATTACTCCCCTCTCCCCTGCCACAACTCCAAGACAAAATGAGCTCAAATTAACTCGAGTCACACCTTGCTTCCTTTTGCTTTAGATCCTCAACCCATGGTTGCTTCCCTGTCACAATATTCTCTTCCATGCTTTTGCTTGGTTAATTTCCACTATGTTGCAGCTCCAATGCCACTTCCTTGGAGAAGCCTTTCTTGAGCCCCCAGATTGGACTAAATATGCCTCTCGTAGCTTCTTAAGAATTTTCTTCTTAACACCGATTACAATTAATACTGTGCATCGCTACTCAATGGATCCTTCAGTCAAGTCTAAGGTCAAGGTCTGAGGCTGTTCTTGCTCATTGTCACATCATCTAACATAATGCCTGGTTTACAGTCAATACCTGTGGAATGAATTTAAAGTTGTTCTAGGTAAATCAGTTAATTAATTAGATATTTAGAGTGAAGGTATTTGTTCACATAGATAATTGTGAATTACAAGAAACCAGTTTGCTAATTACTTTCAGCATGTATAAAAGTTTGTCACTAATAGTACATTTTTAATCTTTCCAGTAAATAGACATACCTTCCACTTCAAAAAAGGAGACTTTTCCCAAAATAGTCAAGTCAGCAGCAACATTTGGACATAGCCAAAAGGATTCCATAACCTTGATTTTTCCTTTAATGATATACAAAATATAAAATTCTTTTACCCATAATCATACCTCTGCCATTGTTCACTGTCAGTGAAGGGTGAAGGTATCTGCAAACCATGTCACGCTGGAAAGTGGCTAAAGGAACTGGAGGCAAGAGGATTAATAAAAGGTACAGGGCAGTCTTCACAAGTTTATAATGCTTTGGGATAGAGGAGGCAGAGTTTTGTTTGGCTGAAAGGCAAAACTAGGACACAGGTGTGGAAATTATACAAATTACAAATCTAGGTTTTAAATTAATTAACAAAGAGCTTGTTAACATCATGCAATGTGTGCTTAGCAATGAAATGGGCCATTTCCTGAGTTAAGGAACGCTTTGCCAAATCAGAGATGCTGTGAAAGAGATTCCTACATTGGTCTCTGGGCTGCCTGCATAAAGGTCTCTCCCTGGCTTGGGATTACAGAAGGAAATAACCATCTAGGGCTCTGTTTGATACCTAAAAGGTTGTCCAGCTACATATCCAAATTGGTTTGAAGGACTCTGCTTAACTGATAAATTCAGTTTTGATATGGATTGAATCCACATGTGTAGAGGTAGCTAACTCTTTAATGTATTTTTTTTTAAAAACCTGATTGAAGAGTTTACACGTTAAAAAAAAATAAAAAAAGAAACTTTTCCCAGTTCAATTTAAGGAATATTATTATATAGTAATATGCATGACATTTTCAAACAACTGGCTATTTTATGATTAATTGCTAATATTTCAGACAGGCACTATATTTCCTATCTACTTATTTTGCCAACATTTGATTATAGTAAGGCAATTTATAGACAGGTTACCTTGCTATTTTTAATGAACTGGATGTGCTCTCTAATGGAATTGCTAAATTGGTGTTAAATTGTAGCTTAGAGTCTTATTATTGTGAGATTCTATCTTCTTTTCATTGGTTTTCTTCATCACTGAGAAGAGACTTGAATTGGCTTCAGTTAGAATAGTGAAGAATAATTGTTAGTTTTTATAGGAATAACCCTATATCATTGACATAGTTTAATTTTTATCAGATATTTAGTCTATGGAGAATATAAAGAATCCTTTACTCTTTGTTTTTATTATCCAATCTAAATTATTCTTATATTTTGAATTATATTTATAGCCCTTATCACAAACGCCTTATCTTTTAGTTGCAGAATTTAGTTTCAAACTCAACATGAATATCTATCACATTTTAAAATTTCATTACATCATGTAAGTCTCCTCTGGGCCCTCAATTTCTTGGTGAGAAATTCAACCTCAGTTGAGTTTGGCATATTCTACCTCACTTCAGTGGGATAGAAGCGATCTTCATGCAGTCTACCCAGAGATAAAAGGAGGAATCTCTTCTACAGTGTACTTGTGTGGGAAAGGTATTCCTTAACTCAGAAAACTTACCTTATCATTGGCATAATTAAAAATTAGGTTGTTTTACACTACAGAAAATCAGGAAGTAGCCAGGTTTTTAGATCATGGTGGAGGCATTCGCACCACCAGCTCTCTTTATTACCTGTGGATCCACTGCTATTAACATGGATCCTTCATCATCCACTGTTTGTGCTATTTGGAGCAGACCTAGGGAAACTCCTGAGTAGTTCCAGTCTCTAACCACATACTCATTCCAGGAGCCTTCAGTCACTAATCTTAAGGCCTTTGTGCTCACTGACAGTCTCTACAGGCATGTTGAAGAAATCACCCACCTAGGGGATCCTCCAGTTATAGAAACTATTCAAATATGGTTCTGTTTTTTTTGTTTTTGTTTTTTTGTTTTTCACGCTTAGGGACCTTTAATGCATATAGCCCCCACCCCCCAACACCTTCTGACTCCTTTTACTCAAAGCTTTTGGCTCCACCCCATCCACCTTTGAGATAACTCAGACCAATTCTTCTCTGAACAGACATGAACTTTAGAAAGCTGTTTATTTCTCCCACGATCATGAGGATTAAGGATAGCATAAATAGTGCCCTCTCTTTCCCCCTGTATGGGTAGGGAAAGCTATTTTTAAAACAACTTTCCTTTTCACAGGTTTTATGTGTGTTTCAATAATTCATCCTGTTACATTTTTGTGTATGTTTCGATGCCTCATTTGCTCATTCATGCATGCAAATCAGCCATTATGTCAGGTCCAGTGCTGTGCTTACTTCACGCTTTTACTAGATTTTAAATTTCTAAAAAACAAAGGTCACATCTGATACATCAGTGTGTCTGTCCCCAAAGCCAGGACAGGGCCTCATACTTTCCATACTCATGAAACACTAATTGAATTAATTAATCAATTGTGTGCAAAAACCACATCTTCTTTCTTCTAGCCATTAGTTTGACCCTACAGTCTTGAATGGGGGCCTAGACTCAATGTAACCAGGACGTGCATGGAATGCAAAGAATGCCTGCAGAGAATGGCTATGTAGGCCAGTGTGGTGTGAGTGTGTGAATATATGTGTGTCCCAAGTGTGTAAGTATATAAATGAAAATGCAAAAATCATCACACATATTTAAAGAATATTACATGAACTTCTAGGGTCTCCATGTCCCTTCTATCTTCCATTCACCTGAATTTAATTGAGTTACTCAAGTGTTAAATACATGAGTTAGATGAGAAAAACTTAGCCCAAAAGTCATAGTATCCTAGGCAAGTGTGTAATCACTGTTCCAGATTGGAAATGGGGAGCTGGGAACTGGTTTGAGTCACTGTGTTAAATTTAGCCTAAAGCTACCTCCTTACATATTGTAAGTTTAGCATAAACGTTTCTCCATGCATCATGAAATGTAATCTAAGTGGATGTGTAGATAGACTGTAACCAACTTTTGTGCCAGTCATCAAGTTTTGATCAATCAACGGCAGTCAACTGTTCAAATCCTGTTCAAATAAGGCAAACACCAAACTGTCACCAATCCAGTCATTTCTGTACCTCACTTCTGCTTCCTGTATGTCACTTTTTTTTTTTACCATCCATAAATCGTCCACCATGCAGTAGCACTGGAGTCTCTGAACCTATTCAGGTTCGGGATCTGACTGATTTGCAAATTGTTCTTTGCTTAATTAAACTCTGTTCAGTTTAATTTGTCTAAGGTTTTTCATTTAACAACTGCCTATTCCCAAATTCAGGTGTAAGGACTCTCCTCCCCAACAACCAATTAAAGGCCCTTGGCCATACATTTGCTTTCTTGTGCTCACTGCTCGAATGGAATATTGTGTTTGTGTAGATGTGTATATGAGTGTTGGAGGGAGGCAGTCTACAAGAAGTCAGATGGAACTCTTAGAGCCTTGGGTACTAATTGCCACAAATTTTGGTCATTACAGTCACCACCTGTCTTGAGTGGCTACCTGGGGTTAAGAAAAAAGCTCTGCCCTGAACGCCAATGGGAAGGACAGCTGTTGCAGCTCCTGAGTGCAGGCCAAGGAAGGCATTCACCTTCATGAAAACCAGGACTACCGTGCATGGTAAGTCAGCTTCCATTGGCTGAAAGAACACCTCCTGCATTGCGCTTTAATTGAGTTGTTTCTCATTCTTGTCTTCATGGCCCTCATGCACAGACCCTCTTTCAAGGAGCTAGCCAAACCACTCATTTATCTTTTCTTTCACATTCCTACTGACATTTCCCATTCATCACACGAAATGCATTCATCTCTCCCTCTTCGTGTTACTCACCCACCAAGCTCTACCTCAACTTTAAATCTCAGGTCTGAGAATCATACTCCTTTTAACTAGCATATTCTTTTGAAAGCAAAAACAGGGAAGACTAAGCTGTATTCTTTTTCTTTCTCCTTTTAGCCACCTGCAGGAAAGGAGAAAAACTAACTTGAGTCAACGTCTTAAAAATATAGCCTTGTCGGCCGGGCGTGGTGGCTCATACCTGTAATCCCAGTGCTTTGGGAGGCCGAGGCGGGCAGATCATGAGGTCAGGAGATCAAGACCATCCTGCCCAACATGGTGAAACCCTGTGTCTATTAAAAATACAAAAATTAGCCAGGCGTGGTGGTGGACACCTGTAGTCCCAGCTACTTGGGAGGCTGAGGCGGGAGAATCACTTGAACCCAGGAGGTGGAGGTTGCAGTGAGCTGAGATTGCACCACTGCACTCCAGCCTGAGCAATAAGAGCAAAATCTCTGTCTAATATATATATATATATATATATATATATATATATATATATATACACACACAACCTTGTCAAAGAACATTAAGTATAATTTTTGCCATGGTTCACATTTCTCTTTAGTAATTACACACTTCTCATTGGACAAATTACATGACATGTGGAAGTACACAGTGATTTCCAGGAAGCCCAAAGTCCCCACTCCCCTCACTCTCCTCCAGATATTTATGTGATCAGAAAGAAGTATTCACAGTCCCGTTGGAAGTCATCAAATGCTGGCAGGGCAGAAATAAATTGAAGATCATTACAGGTGTCCACACTATAATTCCACTGCAATCCAACTATATTCCTCTTCTTATGCCCTCATCCAGTGGAATAAAGGGGGTCTGTCACCTGAGCCAGCAGCATTCCAAAGCCATGGAGATGGCCCCCCAGAGAAGCACAGTCAAGTCCATGCATGTGCTTGTGGTGCTAGAAACTGCTTTTTGATGTAGAGAGAAGTGATTAATTGCACTGTAACTACTAAAGTGCAAGTAACATAAGTTAAGTCTAATAAAAGAAAGCAACTTTGGAACGTACCTTTATAGACAGAGAGTTTTTTATTTTGAGGAAAAGATAGATGACCCTTTGTGAGAAGGTAGATTCAGGCAGAAACCAATCAGAATCATGGACAATTATTTTTCTGAATAACGCCAAGGAAAAGCAGGTACTCGTTGGTAGCTCCTTTTACTATTTTTCTTCATGTTTTTTCTCTTCTAGCTACCTCTCCTTCCTTCTTTTTTTTCTGTTTTCACTTCTTTCTTTTGTTCTATTATATCCAAATCTTGTCCCCCTTTAGCTTTTATGTTTTCCTCCTCTCCCTATTGTGCCTCTGCCTCTCCTTCTGCTGCCAACACTTAGCCTAATCACATGTCACTGGGATTCAATTCCAGTGGCTACTTGTCAGAGTATACCTCTAATGTACCCATACCCTTGATAACTTACTTCTGCCCATATATACCTCTAACCTTTTAAATCACAGTCCTGGAATCAATGATTTGTTCTATGAAATGATTGGAAACCTTTTAGATGCCAAAGAATGTATCTATTTCTAGAATGTCAAGATGTGCTTTCCAGCGAATGTGACTCATTTTCATCTGTTGTGTCACTACATTACGGAATTTTAAAATACATTTTAGCACTCATTTCTATGAGAAGAGCAGGGGATCCTCAGGACATGTTCAATGCAGTCACCTGGAAACACCACATTTTATTAATAGCAGGACTTTGTGATTCTCTATGGATGTTAAATCAGATTCATTTGTCTGTCCCACAGCCAATCAGGTGGCCAATGGCTGAGGCAACACTCATTATTTGATTTGCATATCAAATATGCATGAGGACAGGCTGAGAACAGAGTACACTTCCACCCATCTGGACACATTTCACAAGTGTCTCTCAGCCACTCGCAGTCACCAGGCAAACAATAATGTGCTCCTAGTTTGTGTCCCGTGGCTATTGTGGGGCAGACAGGTTATTGTCATCACCTTCAGAATCTTATAAACTGTAAAGACTGAAAAGATCCCTAGAAAAGAGAGAAACACACAGAAATGTTACAGTAAGCATAGCTCAAGGGTGTGATAGGAGATGGATGCTGATAGCCTAGTCTGTGTCCAGATATGGAGAGATTTCTCCAGAACCTGCCATTTATCTTTTTTGTAGACAGGGGCTATGTTGGTTAGTCTGTTCATTATAAATTATTAATAAGTGCATTTTGAAATAATAAATGGATTTTACATTTTGTAAAAGATAATCTCTTACACTTATGTCATTTGTTATACAATTTATTTGACTCTCACAATTTCTGAGTTAAGTAGGGAAGCTATTATTGTTCTCATTCCATAAATGAGAAACTATAATTGATTGATTTTTCCCAGTACAAAGTTTTATATGTTAGAAAACCAAATCAAAATCTAGACTTTTGGACGGAAAAATTGAGTGTTTCTCCATGATGAACATCCTCTTTAGGAAACTGAGGCTACATGCACACATATAACATGAGCATAAGAGTTTGCACAATGAGATTTAGTTACATTTAAATTCTTTAAAATGTTAGTATTTAATAACAGAAAGCAAGATAATATACAGGAGTTACTGTAAAACATTTGAGGTACTTCATTCACTAAATATAAAGACACAAAAAATATATAAGCTTAATCTTCCCAAGCTCAACTTTGGCCCATTCACTTGCCAGGAAATGAAAAAGTCTATATATAAATATGTATAAATATGAATTATAGATCTTAATAATCAATGTAAACAAAAACTTTACCTAAATACTTCTGAAAGCAGAGATTACTGACTCTGTTAATTTAACATCAACTTTACATAGGCTCTTTGGCTAAATTTCAAATTTTAAACTCCCTACATTTAAAAAATGCCTTGTTGTGATCAATGACATCCAACTATCATGAATATGATGAAGATTCTTTGTTTCATTTTTCCTTCTAAGAATCAGGTTTTAAAAAATTTTGTGACCTTTCTATACTTTAATTTATACATATTAACAGCTTTTAAAGTCAGATTTTGTTTGTTTTATAACCCATAAATGGAAACACGCTTTTATTTATGCAATTTACTGTTCTTCACTTTTATTGTTGTTGCATATGTTAATGTTTTGGCTTCAGAAATGAAATATCATGTAGGTAAGCATTTAACTTTCTTCTGTAATTTACCTTCAATACAGAGAATAATTGAGCAGTTTTCATTGAGTAAGGATTATAGATAAAGAGAAATGATTTTTCTTTTGGATGTGCAGAAGTTATGGTGTGATTAATTGCATCATAAGCATAATGTAATTTATTCTGAAGTATTGGACAGGATATGAGCTCTTAAACGATGACCTCAGTGAACTGTATTTTAGAGGTTTATGTTGTTGTTTCTGCCTGTGGTAAAGATTCAATTGTAAGGCTCACATAGCTTACTTTATAGTCACTGCCGGTAGACAATTAAAGTAGAATCCATTTATTTTGCATGAATAATGATTTCTATCTGAATAAATGAATGACTACATTTCTGATAGATGAATTCATGTGTTCGCTAAATAAATTCAATCTATGTGGATCAGGCAGTTAAGAACTCTGTTGCATTAAAAAATCTTTTGAGTTTGGATTTGTTTTCTGTTTTAATCTTTCAGAGGTAGAGATGAAATTGAATTTGTATTTTCTAATCTGGTCTTTATATTCCAGAGCCAAATATGAGACTATGTACTCTGGAGCTTATATGATTTTTTTTTCCTGTGCTTATGAGCAAATAGCAAAGTACATTAAGCAATGTCATAGTCTTCTTATAACCCAACTAACAATCTAAGAGAAGGGTTGCAGATTTAGCATTCACTTTTTTTCTTTGGAGGGTAATTTCTGAATTTTAGTAATCTGGCACAGAAAAGGTTATGAAGTTATAGAATTATTTTACATTCCAGGTTAACAGTCCATTTTTATGTGGTAGAAGTATGTGCAAGGAACTATATATTGAGAACTTAAATTTGATGTATTGTTCTGGAAAGAGCAATGGAATACTAGTAGTCTGGAGACCTGAATCTAGCCTGGGCCTTCTTACAAGGGCTAGAATCTTAATTTTTAGGGTGCAAGTTCTTCATTTTAAAAGTGATAATTTTCTCTATACTGTGCAACTCAGGGAAAGGTTATGTGAATAAGATTAGCTTATAAATATGAGTTTTCAAAAGATTTTAACATATGCTATTGATACAGGATATATGACTTTATAAATTTGGATCATTGTGAAAATAAGATGGTTTTTCTTATGCTAGTGGCTGAAATAATGATCTACCATCAACTGTTTAATAGTTATTAAGTGTCTTGTTAGGGTGATTCAAATAGCTACAAGATACAGTGGCTTCTCTCTAAAAAGTACAGTATTTTGAAGAGATTAGGCTTAAACACCTGCAAAGTTATGTAACAATACAAGACAAGATTAAGTACCAAATGAAACAGTAAATACGTCGAGTTCAGAATAGAGAGGCATCATGGGTGCTGGAGTGATCTACAGTAGATTGGGGAGAAAACCAGATTCCTGCTATGCAGAAAAGTGAAGCTAAAATGAATAAATAGATAGAGAAATGAGCATGAGAGATAAGAAAATGAAGTATAGGCAATGAAAGATCAACAAGTTTGCCTAGGTAAAACATTTTATGGATAGAAGATGAATTCATTCTTGATGGCGGGGCAGTCACTATGCACCTCCCACACTCCTTTCTGTCATACCTATCTGAGATAGCAACAATAAAACATTTGGAGTCCTAATGGAATTCCCCCATGACCACTAGACCCACCCTCCTCATCAGTCTAACTCTCAGCCTTTGTCTGAGAGTCTTGTGGTCTGCCTGCTTGACTGATGAGCAGAAATGTCCTCTGATTGAGGAAGGTGAGCAGAGTCCTTGCTCAAATGCTGCAGAGAGTGGATGAGAAAGAGAGGAGCCATATGTTTCAACAAAACTCCAGTTGATTTTACAGCAATTTGGAGCAAGAAAAGAACAGGCATGGTGAGAACTCAGGAATTAGAGCCTGAAGGGGTGGGCGTAGCTTCCCAGTTATAGTGATTTACAATGCAGCAAATTCTTCCAATATCTATGTCCCCCATTTACATTATTTTGAATAATAAAATATGAATTTTGAGTTAGAAGGAATTTTGGCAAAAACATCTACTTCACTCATTCTCCCATTTATTTGTATATTCTACATTTATTTATTTAGTGCCTCATTGTTTTTAAGCATCTCAAAGATGAATTAGATATGGACTTGTGTCTCCTGGATTTTACACTGTAGTGGGGTGGTGGAAATTCCATTACATTTATATACATAAACATGCAAATATAAAACAAGGATGAACAATGTTTTAAGTACAATGGTGAAGCCATATAGTCATTATGTGAGGCCTAGAAAGTGGCATATAATATTTTCTGGGTTGAAAGTAAGGAGGCTTTTTGTAGGAAGTACTACCTGAGGTGAGGCTTTAAAAAATAGAAGTTGGACTGCACATGGTGGTGCATGCCTGTAATCCCAGCACTTTAGGAGGCTGAGGCAGGCAGGTCACAAGGTCAGGAGATCGAGACCATCCTGGCCAACATGGTGAAACTCCGTCTCTACTAAAATATAAAATATTAACCGGGCATAGTGGCATGCACCTGTATTCCCAGCTACTGGGGAGGCTGAGGTAGGGGAATCGCTTGAACCTGGGAGGTGGAGGTTGCCGTGAGCCAAGATCATACCACTGCACTCTAGCCTGGTGATAGACTGAGACTCCATCTCAAAAAAAAAAGAAGTCAACAGTAAATATGTGAAAATGGGGAGAGGCTAAGGAGTATCGTACAAAGAGAACACATGTATGAAGTTATGATGATACCATGACGCCTGCTCATTTATTTTTCAGAGTATAAAACTTAAGCCCAGAAGTTATAACTTGTCAAGGCTATAGCCATATTGGTGACACAATCTAGTTCAGAAACTTGTACAGGTTGAGCATCTCTAATCTGAAAGTATGAAATCTGAAATGCTTCAAAATCCAAAATTTTTTGAGCACTGACATGATGCCCCAAGTGGGAAATTCCACACCTGGCTTCATGTGATGGGTTGCAGTTAAAACACCTCACAACTTTGTTTCAAGCACAAAATTATTTAAAAATCCTATAAATTGCCTTCAGGCTATGTGTATGAGATGCATATGAAACATAAATGAACTTCATATTTAGACTTGGGTCCCATTCTTAAGATAGCTTATTATGTACAGGTGATATGAGTTGGCTGTGTCCCCACCCAAATCTCAACTTGAATAGTAACTCCCACCATTCCCACATGTTGTGGGAGGAACTTGGTGGAAGGTGATTGAATTATGGGGGCGAGTCTTTCTAGTGCTGTTCTTGTGATAGTAAATGACTCTCACGAGATCTGATGGTTTTAACACGGGGAGTTTTCCTGCACTAGCTCTCTTCTCTTGTCTGCCGCCATGTGAAATATGCCTTTCATCTTCTGTCATGATTGTGAGGCCTCCACAGCCATGTGGAACTGTAAGTCCAATAAACCTCTTTCTTGTGTAAATTGCCCAATGTCGGGTATGTCTTTATCAGCAGTGTGAAAATGAACTAATACAGTAAATTGGTACTGAGACGGGGGTGCTGCTGAAAAGATGCTAAAAAATGTGGAAGCAACTTTGGAACTGGGTAACAGGCAGAGGTTGGAACAGTTTGGAGGGCTCAGAAGAAGATAGGAAAATGTGGGAAAGTTTGGAACTTCCTAGAGACTTGTTGAATGGCTTTGTTCAAAAGGCTGACAGTGATATGGACAATAAAGTTCAGGCTGAGGTGGTCTCAGATGGAGATGAAGAGCTTGTTGGGAACTGGAACAAAGGTGACTCTTGTTACATTTTAGCAAAGAGACTGGTGGCATTTTGCCCCTTCCCTAGAGATTTGTGGAACTATGAACTTGAGAGAAATGGTGTAGGGTATCTGGCAGAAGGAATTTCTGAGGACAAAGCATTCAAGAGGTGAATTGGGTGCTGTTTAAAGGCATTCAGTATTAAAAGAGAAACAGAACATAACAGGTTGGAAAATTTGCAGCCTGACAATGTAATAGAAAAGAAAATCCCATTTTCTGAGAAGAAATTCAAGCTGAATGCAGAAATTTGCATAAGTAACAAGAAGCTGAATGTTAATCCCCAAGTCAATGGGGAAAGTGTCTCCAGGGCATGTCAGAGACCTTTGCAGCCTTCCCATCACAGGCCCAGAGCCCTCAGAGGAAAAAATAGTTTCTGGGCCCAGGGTCCCTCTGCTGTGTGCAGTCTGGAGTCTTTGTGCCCTGCCTTCCAGCCACTCCAGCCATGACTATAAGGGGCAAGTTAAGTGTAGGCTGTTGCTTCACAGGGTGGAAGCCCCAAGCCTTGGCAGCTTCCACATGGTGTTGAGCCTGTGGGAGCACAGAAGTCAAGAATTGAGATTTGGGAACCTCTGCCTAGATTTCAGAGGATATATGGAAATGCCTGGATGCCTAGGCAGAAGTTTGCTGCAGGGGTGAGGCCCTCATGGAGAACCTCTGCTAGGGCAGTGTGGAAGGGAAAAGTGGGGTTGAAGCTCCCACACAGAGTCCCTACCAGGGCATCACCTAGTGGACCTGTGAGAAGAGGGCCACCATCCTCTAGACCCTCGAATGGTAGATCCACCGACAGCTTGCACTGTGTGCCTGGAAAAGCTGCAGACACTCAATGCCAGCCCATGAAAGCAGTGAGGAGGGGGACTATACCCTGCAGAGCCACAGGGGCGGAGCTGCCCAAGGCCATGGGAACCCACCTCTTGCATGAGGGGGACCTAGATATGAGACATGGAGTCAAAGGAGATCATTTTGGAGTTTTAAGATTTGACTGCCATGCTGGATTTCAGACTTTCCTGGGGCCTGTAGCCCCTTTGTTTTGGCCAATTTCTACAATTTGGAATGGATGTATTTACCCAACGCCCTTTCCTCCATTGTATCTAGGAAGTAACTAACTTGCTTTTGATTTTACAGACTTGTAGGTGGAAGGGACTTGCCTTGTCTCAGATGAGACACTGCGGGGACTGTGGCCTTTTGAGTTAATGCTGAAGTGAATTAAGACTTTGGGGGACTGTTGGGAGGCATGACTGGTTTTGAAATGTGAGGACGTAAGATTTGGGAGGGGCCAGGGGCAGAATGATATGGATTGGCTCTGTCCCCACCCAAATCTCATCTTGAATTATAACTCCCACAATTCCCATGTATTGTGGGAGGTACCCGGTGGGAGATGATTGAATTATGGTGGTGGGTCTTTCCTGCGCTGTTCTCATGATAGTGAATGAGTCTCTAGATCTGATGGTTTTAAAAAGAGGAGTTTTTGTGCACAAGTTCTCTTCCCTTGTCAGCCACCATGTGAGACGTGCATTTTACCTTCTGCCATGATTATGAGACCTCTCCAGCCATGCGGAACTGTTAAGTCCAGTAAAGCTCTTTCTTTCGTAAATTGCTCAGTCTTGGGTATGTCTTTATCAGTAGCATGAAAACAGACTAATACAATAGGCAAATGGTCTAACTTTTGTCTAACTTTTTTTTTTTTTTTTTTTGAGACAGAGTCTTGCTCTGTCACCCAGGCTGGAGTGCAGTGGCACGATCTTGGCTCACTGCAAGCTCCGCCTCCCGGGTTCACACCATTCTCCTGCCTCAGCCTCCCGAGTAGCTGGGACTACAGGCACCCACCACCACGCCCGGCTAATTTTTTGTGTTTTTAGTAGAAACGAGGTTTCACCATGTTAGCCAGGATGGTCTCGATCTCCTGACCTCGTGATCCACCTGCCTCGGCCTCCCAAAGTGCTGGGATTACAAAAGTGGAAATCTGACTTCTGGTCTCAAGCATTATGAACAAGGGAAGTATTCCTAATTCTGGTTAAGCATACATTCCACACATGCATGTCTCGGGATTAAGGGGCTCTTTTCCACCATACCCCTGGCAAAGACAAATATATGATAACAAAGGAGAGTCATAATATTGATATGGATTGAGTACTTAGTTTTCAGGCAGAGGAAAAAGTCCTAGATGAAGTCCTAAATGAATGGAATCTAGGACAGGTGAGTAGGAAAGAAGAAAATACTATAAAGAGTGTTAGCTATTATTTTATTTGAAAGAAAGAGTATGTGATAAGGAAGAGTTGAGACTAACCCCTGGTATTAAACAAAAATGTGGCCACTTGGGTGATTTTCAAGGTGCTAAAGGTTTTAGGCCATTATTATATGTGTGTGTATGGGGTATAGTTTACAAAATAAGGATATGTATAATTGAACTATACCCCATTACACAAATATTAGTCATTGGGGTAAATGCAAGAATAATTCCTGTTAGCATGAATCTGTTTATGCTATGCCTCTTCAGATTTACCTTCTACCATAAAATGCAAAAGGCTAGACATTTTTAGGGTAGAATATGGTGAAGATTTTATGTATGTGCATCTGATAATGATATGAGTTGTAATTAAATACCTTAAACAATCGGCCCAGTAATATAGGAGTCTGATGCTTCTCAGATTGTTAAAAAAATACTCAGTCCTGACGTGGAAGGAATACAAGTCCTGACATGGAAAGAATACAAGTTTGATAACCATTACACTGGGGAACAGAGCAGTTTTTAAGTTATCAGGAATAGTTATTTCCTTTTAGTTCACTAGTCAGAGATTCCTTCTACCTGTCTCATACTAGATGTTAACTATTACGGGATATAATTTTTCAATGTCTGGCAATTGTGTTGATTTCAAATACTGAAGCCTTTTGGTTGAAAACTCCTTACATTAATAAGAAAGCTACTATTTATTAACATTTTTTTTCCTGTAGAGATGGGGTCTTGCTCTGCAGCTCAGGCTGGAATGCAGTGGCATGATCACGTTTCACTGCAGCCTCGACCTCCCAGGCTCAAGCAATCCTCCCTCCTCAGCCTCCTGAGTAGCTGGGACTATAAGGATGAGCCACTGTGCCCAGTTAATTTTTAAATTTTTTTTTTTTTTTTTTTTTTTAGAGTCAGGGTGACCAATTCTTATATAATGTAAGTAGTACTAGTTGCTTTACATTTATCAAGAACATTTTCAAAATGACCTATGTGATAATTTTAGGGTTCCAGTTCCCTTCACCTTTCACGTACATAAATGGATTGCAGTTTGAAGCAAGGCATGACAATATGACTTGCTTTGTCCAACAAAACATGAGAAGAGATGACTCTCAAGTGAACCGAGGCAAAATTGATTTGTGAAGATAGAAAAAAAAAATGGGATTAAACATGCTTCAGCCATTACAGCCAGATCTTGCCTTACTGTTTTAGCCACTCTGTCTCTGATGTTGTCTCACCTAAAGCTGACTCTTAGTGGGAATGCATTGGCTTTCTACTATAAAGAGAATGATGAAATTAGACTTAGAAGTTTAATTCAAAAGAACATTTAGCAGTTATAGAGTGAACTACTACTACTTCTAATAGAGAATAAAGTACATATTTACTGATGAATCTTTTTTAACTTTACTTTAACTTTACTTTTTGAGATAGACTTGGGCTACCTGTTATGTTCAAGAGTCTCATTACCAAAATAAATAATAAAATAATAATCCTATTAAATTTCCAATTATTCAAAATCCAGGAGACAAAATGGGTTCTTTCTTCTTGTCGAGAGATTCATAAGTGATGTAATGTACCAGGAATTTCACACTTGGCCTTAGGATGAGGAAAGTGGTTCAGTGTTTGTAGCAAGTGCAGTTAACAGTGCTAGTGAGTGATGGCTGTGCTTAGGCAGACTGCTGATGCAGGAATACAAAACTGCAGAGATATCAAGCAGTCTGATTTAGGGCTTAGAGACAGTGGGAAGTGGTGAGATTGATAGCGCAGAAAGGAATCTTTTGGTAGAGGTCCACAGCCCGCATCAGAGCTTTTGGGATTGATAGCATACCATGCTATCAATCTCAGCAGTGTAAATGGGACTACTATTCTCTATGAAAAATGGGTCATATTAAATACTCTGACATTGACTAGATTGAGAACTGCAGAATGACTAAGGAAGAATACATGTTTGCAGGGATAATGCTGTACTATTTTGTTTTATAGTTTGTTGAAGAAGGGGATTGAAACCCAATACTACTCCACACGTATCCTAAAGATGCAGTCACGTTGTTTGTATTGTATTTTAGAATTGAAATTGAAATAGAGGAGAGCATAACATAGCAGTGATTGAGAACTTGTGGCCTTGAAAAGACGGTAATGGTGGAATTATAATCATTAAGTAATAATTTAATACAGTCGAAGCAAATGAACATATGGTTGTCTGTATTGTTAAAGAATAAAAATTGAGACTCAATTTGTGGCATGAAAGATTTAAAAGAATGAGTGTAAATAAAAATCAAATGGTGTTTAAAAATTTGATGATATTTCACTCGTATATCCAAGGTCTAATTCTCATGCCTAATATGCTACCTGCTGTCATGTGACATACTTTTTGGTGCACAAAAAATAAATATTCCTGTAAAGGAATCTGTTGAAGTAAATAACTAAGCTAGGATTTGGAAAAATTGCATTTTCATTCAAAATGAGGTTTTCTCTGTCTCCTATTTTTTCTCATTTTATTTAAAATTACTTTAAAGTTTACATTTCTTGATTCAGAAGACGTTAAATCTGAAAAGGACTTTAAATTTCTTGTAGTCCAGTACTTCAATTTTTAATAAATAAAACCAATTCTAGATACATCAACTTGGTGTATAGTAAGTGAGAAAGAACGTAGGGTAATTTAAACCCAAGCTTTCCTGAGAAAAATGCTATAAATAAAGCATTTCTTGAAATGAAGGCAATTTGGCTCCAGTAAGATCTGGTATAGAACCAGCTCAAATACAGAAGTTATTTGAGTCAAGTTTTAGTCATTGCCACCCACAATAAATTAATTACTTCCCTGTAGGTAGTATTGCACTATATCATATAAGGTATAACACAAATTAAAACAAAAACCCCATATGGGATATTGTGGTCATCATGATATCTTACGTAGTATCTTTCATTTCACATATTGTGCCACTGGTGAAGTCATTTGAAGAAGATAGGTCTCATGTTATTATCCCCATCTTCTATGTTAGTATGGTGCAAATTTCTCCTCATTTCTTTCTGAAAAGAATGAGAAAAAACACATGCTATCATTGCATATTTTAAAGATAATATTTAAAATTTTCATTTCTGAATTTAAATAATACATTTTGGGGGACTATTATGTATAATAAAATAACATTTAAAAACAAAAATTTTACTTTAAGACTCTTATTTTTATTTTTACTTTATTTGCTTATGTATTTAATGAAGCCTCAGTTTAAATTTTTCTTTTTCAGATTATATTTTAGGGTCAGGGTGTGCAGATTTGTTACAAAGGTAGATTGCATGATTCTGAGGTTTGGAATAGGATTGCACTAGTCATCCAGGTAGTGAGTATAGTACCTACTGGGTAGTTTTTCAACCTTTGCCTCCTCCCCTCCCGCTCCCATCTTGTGTTGTTTAGTGTGTATTGTTCCCATCTTTGTGTCCATGTATACCCAATGTTTAGCTTCCACTTATAACTGAGAACATGCAATGCTTGGCTTTCTGTTTCTTCATTAGTTTGCTTAAGATATTGGCCTTCAGGTGCATCTATGTTGCTGTAATGGACATGATTATATTCTTTCCTATGGCTGTGTAGTATTCCATGGTACATATGTATCACATTTTCTTTATCTAATCCACCATTTATGGGCACCTGGTTTGATTCCATGTCTTTGCTATTGTGAATACTACTGCAATGAACATAAACATGCAAGTAAGACTCTTATTTTAAAAGTGTGTAAATACGATAGTGATTTGATATCCAAATCGTCTGTTGAAACAGAGAAACTCTCTTATAACAGAAGAAATACATATAAATATATGTGTATATATATAAATATATATGTATATATGTATGTATATAAATATATATGTATATATATGTATGTATATATATTTATTATACTTTAAGTTCTGGGATACATGTGCAGAATGTGCAGAATGTGCAGGTTTGTTACATAGGTATACATGTGCCATGGTGGTTTGCTGCACCCAACAACCTGTCATCTACATTAGGTATTTCTCCTAATGCTATCCCTCCCCTAACTCCCACCCCCTGACAGGCCCCTGTGTGTGATGTTCCCCTCCCTGTGCCCATATATTCTAATTGTTCAACTCCCACTTATGAGTGAGAACATGCGGTGTTTGGTTTTCTGTTCCTGTGTTAGTTAGTCTGCTGAGAATGATGGTTTCCAGCTTTATCCATGTCCCTGCAAAGGACATGAAGTCATTCTTTTTAATGGCTGCATAGTATTCCATGGTGTATATGTGCCACATTTTCTTTATCCAGTATATCATTGATGGGCATTTGGGTTGGTTCCAAATCTTTGCTATTGTGTCAATTTATATTTTTAATCAACTTTCCTTACATAATTTTATATGAATGCACTATATTTTATACTTGAAAGTTGTTTATTGATTATTATAATTCTCTGAGATTAAGAAAATTTAGAGTTATTACAATTTAAGACAATTTCCTGGGTGTTTTGGATTAAGTGTCTAAAATTTGGATTGAATTACCATAACAATTGTAACAGATATATAGTTGATCAAAATAACAAGTATATTTATGATTTTATAAATAATTATTTAGCAAGGCCAGGTGCAGTGGCTTACGCCTGTAATCTCAGCACTTTGGGAGGCTGAGGTGGGTGGATAACCTGAGGTCAGGAGTTCGAGACCAGCATGGTCAAAATGGTGAAACCCCATCTCTACTAAAAATAAATTATCCAGGAGTGGTGGCGCACACCTGTAATCCCAGCTATTTGGGAGGCTGAGGGAGGAGAATCGCTTGAACTTGGAAGGCAGAGGTTGCAGTGACTGAGATCACGCCATTGCACTCTAGCCTGGGTGACAGAGTGAGACTCCATCTCAAAAAAAAAGAAAAAGATTTATTTAGCATAACAAGTAAACTTTTATTAGAAGTGCATCTCAGTGTAAATGTGTGGTATTATTTTTAATTAATATATTCATCAATAAATATTACTTATTGCCAGAGTTGAATGGAATTCAATATTGGTTTTATTCCTATTTTTCGTTTTAATAGATGTAGGTGAGCTTCTATACAAATAAATAAATAAAACTTTTATACAAATAAATATAGAAGAATTGAAGTTTTATTATATCAATATATTTAAATTATTTAAAGTCATCTTGAGTTATATACCCAAAATGATACACTTATAATCAATAATTTTTAATGATATATTAGGTCTTACGTTCTTTAATTTTGTTAAATGTAAATAACCAGAAGCTAATTACCAACAGTTTTCAAAAGGTTTTGTTACCCATTCATTAAATTTATCAAATTCTTTAAATTCTGGGCATTGTAACAAAGAAAAAAGCTTTACAGGACACGCAAGTGACAATTAATTAAACTTTCTTTTTTTATGGAAAAACATTTTATTTGTGTGGCTACAATTCAGTGAAATTGATATAAATCCACCTCATAGATTGAATGTTGTTAATTTTGAGATTTTTTGCATTTGCTATGAAGATGTATGTCTTGTGATGAATTTTGGTTCTGACAGTTTTTTTTTAGTACCTTAAAAAAAATCAGAGAACAATATTGGAGAAGGTTTGTTCTTAACCTATACAGAGGAAGACATTCTGCTTTAAAGAGTACAGGTTATTTATTTTGTGGAAATTACAAGCCAAAAGAAAAGGATGGTATTTGGCCACTAGTGACTGCAAGCTTGTAAATGAAGCAAGAATGGTGTTGGTTGAGTGCATTTTTTAGCGTGGAATTCACAATGTGACTCCGTTAATTTAATCTAAACCAAATAAGTACATGGTGGAGATGAATGCATGAACAGAAAAGTGGGTGGTGCAGGAGAGAAAACAGAAGACTTGTCCCTAAGTTCAAACAAAACATGAATATGTAATATTCAATTATTTTGCGGGAGGTGGTGGGGGGGAACTATAAAAAATTCTTCTCCAAGTCTGAGTATTTATTCAGGAAAATACAAATCATTTACTTTGATATGGGTTCCTTTTATTCAGAGATATAATGTTCATCTAGTATAGTTAAACAAACTTTTAACCTCTTCCCTGAAATAATGCTAAATTAAGTCATAGATAAATTATATGGGCAGAAATGTTCACTAAACTGATTTGTATTGTTAAGAATGAGAAAAATGAAGAGAGTACTCATTTCTCATTTTGTAGCATATTGGTAATTTTTAACTATGCTACTTACGAATCTGAATATTCCAATTCTAAATATGGATGGATAGATCAATCGATCAATAGCTAGATGGCTAGCTAGATTGATAGATGGATAAATGAATTGTGGACTCTTCTTGGATAAAGCACAGTGCTGCTCCCTTTAGTGCTGCTTACCTGAGCATCCTGTGCTTTGTTCTCCTGAGATCCTCCTTCAGGTGTGATGCATTATTTGACAATAGATAAGGGAGGAGGTGAGGTAGTTAAAAGAAGAGCATCATCATTCCCAACATCTACGCACCCTACCCCAAGCCCTACTCTATGTATACCTGAATTCAAAATATGCCAACATAGGCTAATGTTTCTAATGCCATGTTTGCCTCTGAATGAAATATTTAAAATGAGAAAGGATGGAAGATAGGAAGTCTGTTTTTGGTTGGTGGTACTGTAGAGAAGTATTTCATGTTGAAACTTTGGTGAGTTCAGATATATTTTTAATCCTTAGGGCAATGAAGCAGACCGAGATTGGGGATTGGTGAGATCTCTACTTTTTCTTTCAAAATGGGAAAAGAGTAATTGTAGAAGTGGAAATGGAAAGAAAATTCACATAATGACTTGACAGCAGACCCCTTCCCAGGCAGATCAACCTCAGAAACCAACATATATGGAAGCTAAGAATCAGACATTGGTTTGCTTAAAACTATCCACACTCAAGTGGCTCCTGGAATATTTTCATGTATCAAAACAGACAAAGACTACTGTTTTAGATAAAGAGATTAAGGGCAAAAAAGTTAAAGGACTTATCCAAATTTCTATAGTTACTTATAGAGTAAGGACTACAATCAAGGCTAAAACATCTTAATTAAGGGACCTTGGAATTTATAAATTACACATCCCCCTATGCAATCTCTTTTTACATATGAGAGAATCAACTTAATGAGCTACTCGGGAAGCTGAGGTGGGAGAATCACTTGAACCTGAGAGGTGGAGGTTGCAGTAAGCTGAGATTGAGTCACTGCACTCCAGCCTGGGTGACAGAGTGAGACCCTGTCTCAAAAGAGAAATCAAAATGGGTTAATTTTGGAAAAGCTTAGGGCTAGTGATTATTGTAAAGGTGATTGTGTTTTATCACTAATATTTATTATACAGGTGAAATAATATTTGTAAATTATTGTATAGTCTGAAATGAAACAGTACATGTAACAATTTGTCTATAAGAAAACTCTAAGCTCTTCACATTTTGTTGCTCAAGAATTTTTTTTTTTTTTTTTTTTTTTTGAGACAGAATCTTGCTCTGTTGCTCAGGCTGGAGTACAGTGGCATGGTCTCGACTCACTGCAGCCTCCGCCTCCAGAGTTCAAGTGATTCTCCTGCCTCAGCCTCCTGAGTAGCTGGGATTACAGGTGCCTGCCATCACGCTGGGCTAATTTTTTGTATATTTAGTAGAGACATGGTTTCATCATGTTGGCCAGGCTGGTCTCAAACTCCTGATCTCCTGATCCTCCCGCCATGGCCGCCCAAAGCGTGGGGATTACAGGTGTGAGCCACTGCGTCTGGCTGCTTGAGAATTTTATATTACAATTGTCTGAAATAAGTGCACTAGGTATATGAGCTTTCAAAAATTTTCCCTAGAGAGATTTCTATAGGATAGGCCACAATTTCATCTAGATAGTGTATTAACTTTAATAAGGAAGTAGAAATTGTGTATATATACGGACTTGGACTCTCAAAATATGAAGCTATTGAATTAATTGGGTTGACAGTGAAAAGAGAATTTAAATTGATACTCCTGAAAATTATTTGAAATGTTTCCTCTTGAAGTTAGCAAGCTATGTCCATGAAAAGCACATTAAAAATTTAGCTGTAACTTGTCTTAATGGCAGTTTTGAAAACATTAGAAAAGAAACAGATGTGCATATAGTATTATGTGCTTCCCCAAATAAACAATGAAGTTGCTATTGAGGGGATTTAAGTTGAGGTCATCAAAAGTAAATTCAATTTCACCCAGGTAAATCAACAATAATGAGCACTAGGATAAATACCTAAAATAAAAGCTAAATGAATAAAGAAAGTTATTCCAGAGACAATCAATACAATTTGAAAATTATTATGTTTTGGAAAGTCTGAGGTCTTTATTCAAATTGCAATGGTAATTTTAAAAAATAAAAAATCTTAAGCAAGAAACTATATTCTATGGTTCCAGATGAGGGGCATTTTTGCTTCTCATTTCGTATTTTGACATTTGACAATCTATACTGGCTACAGGTTAAATAATAAAATTGCTTTGAAGATATGTCAATTATCAAATACAGGTATAAATTTCAAGGAGATGAATATGAAATAAGGATTAATTTTTTTTTGAGACGGAGTTTTGCTCTTATGCCCAGGCTGGAGTGCAGTGGCACGATCTCGGCTCACTGCAAGCTCCGCCTCCAGGGTTTAAGCCATTCTCCTGCCTCAGCCTCCCGAGTAGCTGGGATTACAGGTGCCTGCCACCACGCCCGGCTAATTTCTTTGTAATTTTGGTAGAGACAGGTTTCGCCATGTTGGCCAGGCTAGTCTTGAACTCCTGACCTCAGGTGATCCGCTCATCTTGGCCCCCCAAAGTGCTGGGATTATAGGCGTGAGCCACCATGCCCAGGTTAATTTTTCTTAATAGAAAACAGGTGTGATGACTGAAGCCCAAATTATCATCATTATGTGCTGTGTATGTGTGTGCATGTGTGTGTGTGTTCGGGTTAGATGAAAAATGTGATGAATTCTAATTCAAGCTGATATCTTAGGTCGCACAATAAGATTATAATGTAAAAATTATCAGTAAATTGAGAGTTAAAAATAGCTATTAAAGATATACACAGAACTATATACAATTTTACATTTTGTTTTGAATACACATCTAAGTGGGGGAATGGGTAGTTTGGTATGTGATCATACAGCCGGATAACACCTCCAGGAAGATCATATCCATAACCACCTAAGATTATTCATCACTTCATTACCTCTCAAAATAACCTGGTGTTTTTGACTCCATTCAGAAACATCTAGGTAGATACCTAGTAGTAAAGCTTTAAATGTATCCACTACTCTTCATGTTTTGGAGCAGAGAGAATGCAAATTATTTGACCTTCAGAAACTTTTAATCAAGTCCAAACAGCTGTTTTTAAAATTAAATGATCGTCAGACTTGGAAAAAAAATATTGTCATGCATCCCTATGGACTGAATTTCTATCCATGAAGCCATGGGTAAGAATAAACGGGTCTAGATACAGGAAGCGTAAACCGAGAAGTCCTTTGAGGATTATTTTCAGGGAACATTTTTAGATGTGATCTAGAAGATGGAGTGCACAGTGACATCTTCAAATTTGCTGATGACACTGGTTTTTCCTGATAGTGAAATGCCAGGATGACATGAATAAATTGCAGGAACATCTTGAGAGACTGTGGGAGTAAGCTGAAAAATAGTAACTGAGCTTCAGTTTCAGAAAGTATAAGGCAGTGTGTTAGATTTGGGGTAAATAATGGAAACTTTACGTATTGGGTGAGTCATTCATTCTTTATGTAAAAATTTATTGAGCACCTACTATGCCCACAGCACTGTGTTGGGCACTGGGTACGGTAAGACACATAGCACATGGTTGTGATAGAGGCAGGAGACACCAAAATGCCTAGGCAGATAAGGAAGGGTCCCTGGAGAACCTCTGACCCATCCAGGTCATTGTGCACGGGAGGCTTGTTTAAACATGGCCACAGTGAAAAATTCCATTCCTTAACACGTGTACAGTAAGGAAAATAAATCAATGTGGAATGCAGACTAAGGGCCCACATGGCGCACTGGAAGGATGGGATGGAGCCACCAGGAATTCACACCTTATGCTGAGGAGGAGCCTCGCCTCTGTGTGGTGGTCTGGTATTCAGTTTGTGAGGTGGAAACCTGCGTGCAAGACCCCTGATTTTGTGGAGAGCTTTCCTTTCGCTTAATAAATTCTGCCTTCCTTACCTTTCAATGTGTCCATGTGCCTAATATTTTCTGGTCATGAGACAAGAACCCAGATTTAGCTGAACTAAGGAGCAAAAAACCTGCATAAGTTGCTGCCCTACTAGGGGGAGACAGAGCCATTTACCTTGCAATATCACCTGACAAGTGTTTTCAGGAACAATTATCAAGAGCTCTGGGAACACAGAAAACGGAGCCTGAGGGAACAAAGTTCAGCTTCTCCAAGTAGGTGACATTTGAGCTACAACTTAAAGGCCAGGAGAGGAAGAGGCAGTTTCCCATGAAGGGGGAAAGCCAGGAAATGCAATGCTAGGTTTAGTCTGTTCAGGCTTATTTTTTAATCTTTATTCTTTTTCCTAAGTAAAATGCTGTCCAGAAACCTAACTTGTAAGACAGATTAAAGCAGACCTTTTTTGCCTGTGTTTGCTCCATAATACCTTTTCCCCTGCTTAACATCTCCCATAGGCACTGCTGCAGAACATGAGGACTTTAGGAACCCCCTTGAAGACAACTAATGTGGCCTTCCTCTAATTTCATAGATGAGGAAAAATGGGGCCCATATATTTTCATTACTAGTTCAAGGTCTCAAAGGAAGCCAGAAAGATAATTGTATTTTGATTTATAACCTGATAGGTAAATATTTAGAGAACTTATTGGAGAATAATTTTCTTGATAAAAATTAGCTGAATTTGTTACAATAACTCAAGTGGTAAACAAA
The DNA here is from genome assembly GCF_029281585.2 of Gorilla gorilla gorilla. Lineage (NCBI taxonomy): Eukaryota > Metazoa > Chordata > Mammalia > Primates > Hominidae > Gorilla > Gorilla gorilla. Next base: position 40,725,742 of record NC_073235.2, on the reverse strand, counting down.
GCAGTGGAATATTGTCAAGGGGTATGTTAGAAAAAAGAGAAAACCTCCCCACCTTACCTGCCTTTTAACCATGGTGTTCCTGCAGTGGGACTGTGCATGTGGTTTCCACCGCTCAATAAAAGCATAATGCAGCTGGAGACTATGGAAAGAAGAGCCTGAAAAATGGGCAAGGGAGTTTGGAGGTTCTTCTCAGTACCAAGATTAGTCCAGTTGGGATGCACAGAGTTAAGCCCATCCAGCACTGGAGATCAGGTGTTGGCAGGATCAGCCCACGCTGGATGATCCCCCTAAGGCAAGGAGGGGAAGGGAATAGTTTAGGTGGCAAAGCTAGATCTGGATTCAAAAGGAAAACCACGGAGACCATCCAATAAAATCAAAGATGAAACTGAAGGATCTATTTATGGAGAATGGAAAGCTGATGCCAGAAGACAGGCCAAATATAAGAACCATCAAATCAGAGCTGAGCATGGAAATAAAGATGCCAGAACACAAAAGTAAATTTCAGAGCCAAAACTCGGTGTAATAAACAAGTTTATTAGGAATGGACTGAATGTTAGACCAGGTCTCTGGAATAAAATCAAAAGACACACAAAAATGCACAAGTCCTTGTGTCTCAGTGTGTTGGGCTGAAGAGGAACCTCTTGAGATGCTGATATGAAGCTTTTCTGCTTTGTTTGTTTTAAAGATATCTTACCTCCTTTGTTGTGTGAACTATAGGCTTTCTTGCTTCCATATGGAAACACCCTAAAATCTTTAAGTCACATGCATGAACAACAGTGTAGTTAAAAGAACATTTTAGGCTTTGAAGCCAGAGGGAGACATAAGTACATTCTCAGCTCTGCCACTTACCACCTACTTAAGCAAGCTATATAAGGTTTTTCACATTAAATGGGAATTACAATGCATACCTGCCATAGTGGTTGTGAGTATTTGATGGGAAATGCACAAAATACACTTAGCATGCTCCCTGACACATAGTGGGTGGTTAATAAGTGGTAGCTGTGAGAACATCAATGATAATGATGGACATGAAATTGGCGAAGGCTTTTTTATCTAAGCATCATCATAATAATAAATGTCATGAATGAAGTAAGCAAGTTTATGTTTATGAAATCCTGGAATAGTTGACGCATGGATTACCTTGTAAATGGGTACATTTAGGTAAAGCAAAAATGAGAATACTGAATACAATGAGTAATAAACAAAATTCAGCTAAATTTACAGTGATTTTGCTTTTAAAAAATGATAAGTATATTTATGTTATTGGACTATAATTAAACAAGATGAAATGGCTGGGAAATAGACCTTAGAAATAATAGAGGTCTGGCAATAAATCAAACACAACTAAATAAAAAATATCACATTGTCAAAAATATTTTGCAAACAACACTGAGTTAAACAAATCAGTCAGGTCTCTTTCAAGTATGTTTTTAGGAATCATGTCTCTCTAAGCTAAGAGTTATAGTATATATTATTTCTCAAATAACAATGTCTTCAGGACTCCTTTTTTTAAAAAAGGAAATATCAAAAAGGCTAGTTCTTCATGGCATACACTTTGGAAAACATAATAATGGCCAAATGAAACTCATCTTGGAAGTAAATAGATTACACCTAAACTCTAGGTTTACCTACACTCAGTTCAGTTCACCTTTCTACCAAAATATTACTATTTCCTCTGACTTTGTGGATGTAATACCATAGAGAGCAACCATTTAACCCGCAAGACACTATCTGCTACTTTTCTCAGACAGGTCTCGCTGGGGGTGGTAATTGTTTTTGTTTTTACAGCACCAGATGAATTTGTTGTGTGTTTTTTTTTAACTTTTCATCTAATTTTATTATTTTCATGGGTACTAAGCTCATGTTTCTTTCCCAAAGCCCTCAGAGGCTATGACTCAAGTGCTACGTTAATTTTAAAATGTAAAGGAATGAAACATCTGTTATCATGACAGGCCCTCAGGACTTTCATTTTTGAATGAGAAGGGTGAGAAATAGATTTAGAAGTGAGGGAAGATAAAAAGACCCAGGTGATATTCATTTAACACCATCCCCAAATACTGGGAAAAACATCTCGGATGTGAGTCAAGCTCACAGAAATATCTTGTCCCTTTCTGTGTGTTATAAAGCCACCCATGGCTCATCTGTGATTCACCTTAATTCTTCAAGGCTACATAATCTGAACCAAGTGCAATCTTAACTTCTGGGGCTATATATTGGCGCCAAGTGGAAGATGATCATGATACTTTGTACTGGGAAGTTAATTTTTTTAAATAAGTTTAAGATCTAGGTCATCATTGTTGGGTTCCCTCCCAAAACTTAGGCTGGAGAACAATGAAACAGAAGTTTGGAGCCAGCAGGAGGTAGAGAGAGAAGCCAGGGCTCTAGTGTGGATGTGGAGTCAGTTTTCTGAATAGAAGTCTACAACAGGGCAAGTCAGAGTGCCCAAAGGAGAAATCTTCTCAAGACGGCACTAGGAATGGAACAGAAGTCCACATGAAATATCACTGGAGGGAAAACAGGGGTTAATGAGAGGTTTCAAAATGGAACTGGTGCTTACCATCTGGGAAATGTTCAAGAGACCCAAATATAACCAACGAATACTTTTCAGAAGATGAGGTAGCCTTAGACAGCCATGAAGAAGTATCCAGTGAAAGAAAAATAAATAAAAAATAAAAAAAAGAAAACAAAACAAAAATAAAAACAATGAAAAAGAGGCATCCAGTGAAGGCGATTGCCTCACTGAGAAAATGATCACCTTTTATGTTGTCAACACTTTAAAACTTAACGGAAATGTTCATTTGACCTGAGTAGATAATCCTGGAAAGAGAGTAAAAGATGCAGACTAGTTTTGAAAGGAGTCTGCCATCATGATTGTCAGCATCTTCCCTTCATTTATTGAACACCTATTATGTGTTCTCTGAAAAACACTTTCCATACTGTACATTTAATCTAAATAACAAGACTTTAATTAAAAGTTCCATGAAGAAACAATGTCTTACAGAGGTGAAAGAACTTGTTTAGGTCATACAACAAGATTTTATAAATGCAGGCTAATACCTGTCTGTCTCTTTATGGTGCCCTGAATTCTTTCCATTATATTAAAAAGAACTTCTCCCCATCTTCCTCTCCCTGCACCCATTTTGAACATTACTACTCAATAATTTCCACTGAGCATAGTTTCAGAATCCTTTTCAGCATATTATAGAACACCACTACCAACTGATCAATGAATATTTCTGGAGAAAACGATTTCCCCAACAATCCTCCCCTTGCTCTACACTATTTTTATTTAATTTATTTATTTATTTTTGAGACAGAGTCTCGCTGTCGCCAGGCTGGAGTGCAGTGGCACCCAATCTGGGCTCACTACAAGCTCCGCCTCCTGGGTTCAAGTGATTCTTCTGCCTCAGACTCCCGAGTAGCTGGGACTACAGGATCCCGCCACCACACCCAGCTAATTTTTTGCATTTTTAGTACAGATGGGGTTTCACCATGTTGGCGAGGATGGTCTAGATCTCTTGACCTCATGAGCCGCCCACTTCAGCCTCCCAAAGTGCTGAATTAAAGGCGTGAGCCACTGCACCCAGCCTGCTCTACACTATTCTTGTTTCCTCTGTTATGTGGCAACTGGGTGTAGCCAGAGTAGGCTAGCAAAATAAGACTAGAACCAGAGTCCAGATAAAGACATCTTACTAAAACAAACAAACCAAAAGACAAAATATTAAGTACAAAGAAGTTGAATAAAGCAGGAAAGGACTAGAAAAGGCAGAGATTAAGTCAAAGAGTTGTCTACATAGTCATTATTGATTAAATAATTGCTCATTGGTGATTAGTAGAAAAAGTAAGCTGAGATTTCAAGCATGAGGCTGTTTAATCTTGGACTTGGTTTATGTTACTTCTTGAGTGTGGGCAAATTAAAACTCAAAGTTTTTTTATTGTAGTCACAGGACAGTAGTAAAAGAACTGAGATTTCCAAGATTGGGTTGGTAAGGTAGATTTAGTTGGCCTGTGGACATCTATATGTAAAACTATTTGGAATAGACTGACAAGTCATTCACTGGAAACCACAAGTTCACTGGATTTTTTTTTTCTTCATTGAATTAACTAAATCAGCTGGCTGAAATTAGCATCTCTAGTCAAATAAATAGTTTACTCAGTGGGAACTGTTATGATCCGTGCTTTCTCACAAAATATGTGGGATTTCTCCTCATACCAACCAATTCTCCAACTCTCTGGGAACTAACTGGTTATGCAATGATTCAATTCAATTCAGACACTAACTACCTAGAGTTAGCACAGGCCCCACAGGTTAAGGGCTCAGTCGCACAAGACTTCCCCCAGTTGAGATGCCAATCACAAGTTTGGACCAACCGTACTTCTGACTGACCAGCTATAAATTGGAATTTCTATGACTGTCTCCTCAGATTCAATAATTTGCTAGAATGGCTCACAGAACTCAGGAAAACAGTTTGTGTGTGTGTGTGTGTGTGTGTTTGTTTTTGTTTTTTTAACTACTACTGGTTTTTTAATAAAAGATACAACGCAAAACAGCTAGGCAGAAGACATGCATATGGCAAGGCAGTGAGTTGTGAGGTGCAGAGCTTTCATGACCTCCCTGGGTGCACCACCCTCTGGGTACTTTGATATGTTCACTAATCCTGAAGCTCCCCAAACCTGGTTGTTCAGGGGTTTTATGGAGGTTCTATTACATAGGCATTACTGATTAAATAATTGCCCATCAGTGATTAACTCAACCTCCAGTTCTTCTCCCCTTACTCCTCTCTGGAGGTTCGAGGTAAGTGGGACTGAAAGGACCAATTTTCTAATCATGTGGTTGGTTTCTCTGGCAAGCAGCTCCCATCCTGAAGCTATCTTGGGGCCCACCAAGAGTCACCTCATTAGCATAAACTCAGATCTGTTTAAAGGGTCTTATTGTGAATAACAAAAGATGCTCTTCTCACCCCCGTCACAGGAAATTACAAGAAACCAGGGACAAAGACCAACTATATATTTCTCCTATCACAATATTATAATGAGGAAAAAATCTGTAAAAAATAACTATTTGGAAGTAGAAAACAAGAAAAAGTTGTTATATTTAAATATTCACTTTTTAACCAAATGTCACAGAATATGTTCATGTCAAATTTGCTAGAATTATTTTGAAGATCTACAGAAGATCATATCTATTGCTATGTGTAATATAATAGCTGTATGCTGCATGTCAGCATACAATGAATTCTGTTGGATAGGCATAGTCACTGTTCTCTGAGAGTTTATATCTTGTTGGAGACAAAGACATGTAAACAAATGGATGCAATATATTTTGTCCTCTGCAGTGATAAAATTATGCATAGATTGGGACGTATTACTGGGAAAAACATACCTAATTCTCTCTTTGGGGTAGCTGAGATAGACTCACAAGGAGGTTGATGATAAGCATAGAATTTAGTGAGGCAGACAAGATAGAGGTGTGGGAAATGAGGATGACAAGAGCATTCCAGGCAGAAGGAACAGAACTTGCAAAAGTGCCAAGGAGAAAAAAGCCACCATGAGAGGAAAATTACAGAGTTCAGAATGGTTCTAGATGAAGTGCAAGGCTGTAGGAATACGTGGCAGGAGCTGAGGCAGGCAGAAGCATGGTTACAAAGGGCTTTCTGTCTTATGAAGCAGTCCCACTTGGTGATGAGAACACGTTGGAGCTTTCGGGCGATAGTGCCTTAGGCTGATCACTGTGGACGCTGAATGAAGGAAGCATTTGAGCATTGCACGGATAGAATCCAGGAAAAGCAGAGAAAAATAATTAGGGCATGAACTAAGGTGGTGGCAGAGGTGGTGGAGGAGAAGGTTCCTGAGACACTGAGTGTCAATAGAACTTAGCTGTCTGGAAATGGAGAGCAGAGAGGAGGTATGCATTCAGAGATGCTCTGGGAGCAAGTGCATCCAGGAATGGAGTGGTGCACGTGGCCGGGCTGAAAGTTACCAACGGAAACATGGCCATTAAGATATATGTAACTGAAAATATTTAAATCATGGGTTTTTTTTCTGTTAGAAAAAGGAAAAATATTCATAGAGAAATTGAAATATATGAAGAAGTACAAAGATAAATAGAAAAGCCACTCATGGGGCTGGGTATAGTGTCTCATGCCTACAATCTCAGCATTTTGGGAGGATGATGGGGGAGGATCACTTGAGTCCAGGAGTTTATGACCAGCCTGGGCAACATAGTGAGACCCTGTCTCTACAAATAAAAAATTATCTGGGTGTGGTGGTGCGTGGAATAGTCCCAGCCACTTGGGAGGCTGAGGCAGGAGAATTGCTTGAGCCCAGGAAGTCACGACTGTAGTGAGCTGTGATTGTGCCACAGCACTCAGCTTGAGCAACAGTTAGACCCTGTCTCAAAAGAAAGAAAAGCCACTCATAATCCCACTACTGGGAGAGAAACTGTTGGTAACATTTTAGTTTACAGGTAGATAATTTTTAACATTTGAAATCATTTAAAAATTTAGTGTCCCACTTTTTTCACTTAATATTATATTAAGAAAGTGTTTATGACATTTAAAACGATCTTGAAAAAACATGATTTCTAATGAATACATCACACTCTATCTCATATTTAACTGTTGGATATTTTACCATTCCTATATTCTGTGGCAAGTAGTTCAGCATAATTGAATTGTACAAGAATGTATTCCAAATGTGTGTACATGTAGCTCTTTTTAAAAAATGTCTGATTATTTTCTTAGAGTAGTGAAATTATTAATTTTATCTGTCAACTTCACTGGGCCATGGGTGCTCAGATATTTGGTCAAACTATTCTGGGTGTGTCTGTGAGGGCATTTTGGATGAGATTAACATTTGAATTGGTAGACTGAATGAAGCAGATGGCCCTCCTTCATGTGAGTTAGCCTCATCCAATCAGATGAAGACCTAAATAGAACAAAAAAGCCATCCCTATCCCTCACTCATAAGGGGGAAGTTCTCTTGCCTGAATGCCTTGAACTGGGACACTGATTTTCTTCTGCCTTTAAACTCAAACTGAAACATTAGTTCTTTCTTGGTCTTGAGCCTAATGGCATTCGGACTGAAACTACGTCATCAGGGCTCTCTTTGGTCTCCAGCTTGCTGACTGCAGATCCTGCAACCTGTCAGCCTTCATCATCACATAAACCAATTCCTTATAATAAATTCCTTTATTAAACACACACACACGTACACACACCCAATTGGTTCTGTTTCTCTGGAGAACCCTGACTACTATAGATACATTTATTTATTTGCAAATTTTGAATTCACTTCAGAAATACAGATGGTTGGGTGCAAAAAGGACAGGCCTTCTCAGTGTGGCTGAATTCTATCCATCCCTATTTGTAGCACATTCTACATTTTATGCATGTACTATTAGCAATTGTTTTAAAAATGACTTTTTGGGGAACTGAATTTCTAATTGCTTTGTAGGCTTGCATGTATAGGTAATTTACATACCTGAAATTAAATACCTGAAAATGTAATATTGGACATTGTTATCATAATGGATTTAAAGGGATCAACCACATTTTTACCATCCCCATATACATAACGCGAATCAAATCTTTTAGAAATTTTGACGTAAATTATCATTTGTGAAGTTTACTTTTTCACGTAAAACATGTTCTACATGAGACTGTTTTCACACCCGACAAAAAGGATTTAATGAACTAGTTTAAATTTAAGATGACATGATGAAAGTACCATCAGTTTCTCTTATTGACCTGCATAATAAAGTAAGCTCAGTTAACGTTTTTTGAGATGTTATGTCACTGTTGGGCCATTCAGTATGTTGAGAAATCGGTTTGTTCTTCTTGCATTATGCTCAGATGACTTTCCTATTTTTACAACACTAAAGTAAGCAAATACAAAATAAAATTTCACTTAAATCAACTTTTAAAAAGTAATAACATAATGGCCTAATGGTTCCCCCAAAGAATATTTCACTGAATTAAACTCATTTCTATTCTTTTTTCCACTTTATTTAGCGAAAGAAGATCTCACATCTCTCTCTCTCGGGTCCATTGAAATTCATCCTCTTTTGAAAATTTTCTAGAGGAGTAGATTTTATGACCTTTCCTTGTTACTGACTTCTGCATGAAGAACTCATACTCTCAATGCTCTTTCGAAATTTCTGTGGGAGTAGACTAGTGCCTGGGGCTGCAGATACGTGGAGCACCTGGGAAGTGAGTTGTGGGGAAGTGACCTTTGTTTCACTAGAGCTTTAAGAAGGTCTTTAGGTGTTACTAGTGATATACATTGGGTGGGCAAGCATGTAAGTGGCCAGAGTCTCCAGGACTGTTGTGAGAATAAATATACAAATAAAAACTCAAGTATGTGGCACAAAAGTTGCTCAATAGATCCATGAGCCCCTCACTTTGATCACTGTTGGCATTGTGGGTTCAAAGGCCAGAGTTGCTGTCCCCCTAGTGCTAGGGAATCGATTGCTCTGTGCAGTAACTCTTAATGGCATAAAGTAATTTGTACCTGTTGCCTATTGCATCTTCTTCTCCATTGTGACATCCTCACATTGTGTCCTCTACATCCCTGTTTGATAGGTTGGAACATCTTCTACTTTGTCCTTCTTGATGCCTTCTTTGTATGAAGTTTTCTGTTAGGTTCATCAAATCTGATCATCTTATTTTAACCTTAAAAAAAACCTGGCTGGGTGCAGTGGCTCATGCCTGTAATCCCAGCACTTTAGGAGGCCAAGGTGGGAGGATCACTTGAGGTCAGGAGTTCGAGACCAGCCTGGCCAACATGGTGAAATCCCATCTCTACTAAAAATAAAAAAAATTAGCTGGGCATGGTGGCGTGCGGCTCTAATCCCAGCTACTTGGGAGGCTGAGACACGAGAATTCCTTGAACCCAGGAGGAGGTTGCAGTGAGCTGAAATCGCGCCATTGCACTCCAGCCTGGGAAACAGAGCAAGACTCTGTCTCAAAAAAAAAAAAAAAACAAAACAAAACAAAAACCTGAAGCTATTTAATCTGTTTAACTCTGTTAGGAAATTTATTTCATCCTTATACAAAGTCTTATTTGAAGTTCAACAATCTTCAGTCTTGCTGCCTCGTGGTCTGTGAGCCCTAAGGATTGAAGATGTGACAGGCCATGCCTGTCATTCACAAGAGTGGGAGCCAGGGCTCTGGAAAGAACTGAGAATAGCTGGATCACATGACTAGATACCAGTATAAAAGGCTGCTTAAATGGTTCTCAGGAGAACTGAGAACCACTTATAGTGGTTATAGATTACTTGACATCCTAGAAAAATAAATCACACAGGGAGAAATTAAGAGAGCAAATTAAAATGTTTTTCCTAGAAAGTTAGAAGAGAATTGCTTACAAATTACTTCACCTGTAGTCTTCAGTATTTCCCTGAGAAACTGAACTCTGAATTCAGTTTCTCAGTATTTCCCAAAAACTGGAGCAGTTTTTTTTTTACCTGGGTTTGAAGTTTTGAGGGTGACTTTAATTCTTATTTTCTCATAATATTTTGTTATGAAGAAAACATCTAGCTATCTTCAATTCCATCTATCTCCTTTTCAGTTTTTATTTGTTCATCTGTCTTTTGGTTTTACATCCCTGAGGAAAGATCTCTTTCTGTGTTTGTCCTGATGCGGTAGACCCAACAACTCTACTGGGAATTCTTCCACAAAAGAAAGAACAGAAAGTTGAGAGTAATTAAGCTTCCTAAGCTTCCTATTAGGATGTGTTTTCAAGTTCCCAGCCTCTGAGCCAGGGTAGCTTTTTAAATTCAATCATATGGCAAAATTTTCCTTAGGTTATTGTAAAAATAACAAACTCATGTTCTAATCCTGAATTGAGGACTGAGACTGGAGGAAGGCAGAATTTCTTTGGCAGGAGTAGCCTATTAAAGGATTCACATTCTACAATAATCATCACCAGTCAAGAATGATGACAAAATGAGGCCCTGTCCTCCCAAGCAAGGGCCTTTTTCTTGCATAACCATGTGGAAATTGGAAAAGATTGCCCTGCCCATAGTTCTAGTATATTCCAGCTAGGAACCATCTTTAGGCTGTGTTCTCAGAGCCAAGCAAAGAGGACAGTGAACACCAAAAAACACAAACATTTAGAAGGAATTTGCAAATAGCAGCTTTCCTATTAAGATGTATCATGCAGAATGCACAGAGGAGAGTTCTGGCCCTAATTTAGTGCAGGTTTGTATTTGGCACACGTTACCTGTAGAGTATTTGGGTAAATTACTGGTGTCAGTTGTATTTCTCTTGGAGACGAGGGAAATAGGTTATTGGCACAATAAAACATCCAGAGGCATTTAAAATGTCAGTCTAATCGCAAGAACCAGTAAGGCTTTTAATTACCTTCTGTGCAATTTTTTTTTAATTGCTCCGATGGCTGTAGCGCTTGGTAAGTTTCTGACAGAGCAGCTGCAACAAACTTAATTTAAACATTTTTTTTTTTTTTCCTGGAGCTCTCTGAAAAAAGAAATCTGAGATGCAAGGTAAATGTTGGAAGTCTCTTTTGTTCCAGGATCTCTGTAGGAATTCTCATTGTTTGGTCACTAATAGAATCCCACCTTCATGTTAAACCAACCTGCAGGTTTTTTCTTTGCTGATGACATTCTTTGTAACAGGTGTGTGTTTGTCATCAGGCTGTCGCTTAGAATACTCTGAATCAGCCAGTCTCTGGCTGATATATACTGAGTATATGCTGATACATACTCTGGTGCTTGCTTAATTCTGAACTTGAAAATAGAAGGATGCACAGTTCCTTTCTTGAGATGTGTTGGACCTTGACATGAGGGGGACTATTTTCTACTTGTTAGCTCTTCTTTCCACTTTATACAGCTATGCTTTATTCATCTGCAAACTGTCTTTATTCTTTAGGGCCTTGATTCTCTCCTTTAAGAACTGTTCTCTTAGGAAGGGAACATGTAGTGTGACCTGATTAAAATTACAAAGGCTTTACAATCTAAGATATCTGGGATTGAATTCCGGTTTGTTATATGCTACCTCTATTTAACCTCAGTTTACTTCTGTAAAGCAGAGATGATAATGTCTGCCCCACAAAATTGTTATGAGGGTTTAACAAAGTAATATATCAAAAGCGACTGTCAGAGAGTAGCTTTTTCCTTTGAGTTAGTACCCGAACAGTACCTGCCTCCACTTTTCCCTCTGCTACTTCCCTCATCTGGATGTGTATAACCACATGTGCATTGCTAACTATGTCTTGACACATGGCAGGTCATGCCTCAGTTAGATATGAGTAGCAAAGGCTAGGCCTGAGGTTTATTTGCTACATTAAAGGTATCTAGTGAAGTGCCCTTAGCAATTAATTTTTTTAATTGATGTGCTAACAGATTGAAAATATTCAGATACTTTAAACCTGTTAGGAGATGGGCTGCAAATTAGGGTGGGGTTGATGCTAAATATTTCTAAATGTTTTGTGCCCTATGAAGGGTAAGAACTAGTTAAACAGAGTTGTAGAATATTGAAGCTGGAAGGTTTTTCTCTTTTTATGTAATTATATATTTGTCAATTCCACAAAGTCAATTTTTTTGAGCAATAGAGCTATAGATTGCATTTGATACAGGAATGTGGGAAGTGTTTGAGTTCAGTTTCTCAGTAGAAATCATCTGAGCATCCCATTTCCTCTTCTGAGATTTAGCTCTGGGTTACAGGACTGCTCAATTTATTGACACTGTTAGCAGCAAGGTCTTTCCTTGCTTTTTCTGTGTGGCACTCAATAACAGGCCACAAAGGTTACACAGGATAAGGGGCATCACCATGAGCTGTTGAGTAATAGTGGGGACTGAAAAGAACTGTCTAAAGGGAATACTGATCTAAGGAAGGCAGAAAATGATAATGGATCAGAAGTCCTTCATAACAGATTTTCAATGTCTGGAAGGATCACTTCTGTTGCTGCATGTCAGACCTTCTCCTTTGTGTTTTCATTTTCATACTCTCACTCCAAATTTCCCCGTAGTCCAGGCTTCTTGGAATGGAATGAAAGGGAGCCCCCTACCCTCCACTTCTGCATATATACTGCTTCTACATCCTGGTAATGTTGATAGCTGCCTTCCAGTGATACAGCAAGCATTTAGGAAATGCCATTTTAAATGCATTATGTTAATACATATGTGTAAAATAAATAATGCCCATAAATCTCTTTATTCTTATAACAATGCTTCAATATTCTAACTTTACAGATGAAAAACACTCTGAACAGTGCTAAAAAGGGTGGCTAATTTAGGATTTATGTTCAGTTATGTAAGACCCCAAAGCCCTAAATATTTGTACTGTTATTCATTTTCTTTTATTCTGTTCCTGGAATAAGAGCCATGTGAGAATCTCCTGGAAAATTCTGAAAATCGCTCTTTAAGATCCATTAATTCTAAAACACTACTAATCCACTTTTGGAAATCATGGACATAGTGAAAGCCAATTACTCATGGGAGACTCGACTATCTCTTAGCAGCAAAAAGTTGAGAGCTGCTGATCTTGACATCTTCTTATACAACACTTTTTCCATTCCCAGCATGATTCTGAGTGTGTGTGTGTGTGTGTGAGTGTGTGTGCATGTGCGTACCTGATGCGTTACATGTGGTGTCTTGAAATACACTGGAATTAATGATAGCTGTCTTGGTCTACATTTACATGTACATAATGCATGCACTTCTGTCCCTTTCCCTGCTGGCAAACCTATTATCGTACCTGTGAGGCTGGTATGAGGAAATCTGCCCGTTTGTGAATATCTTAGTGAAGATCCTGGTGGGAAAAAGGTGACACATTCAAACTGGGAATAATTAGGGAGAGATTATTTACGAAGATGTGGTTAGGAAACCAAGAGAGTATAGTGGAGTTCCATAGGGCATAGAAACACTGGGAAGCCATTATCACACCCAGGTTTGAAAAACAATGGGACTGAGAAGTTATTGGAATCCAGATAGAGGCTATATGAAGAGAGTCACCTGTCAACAGCTTTGACCTTTAATGGAGGCACGCAGCCAACATATGATGACCCAAAAAGAAGGTTATGGGGCGAATAGATGTCTTGACCTCATTTCCTCCTGTTCTCTGATTTCTTCCCCTTGCATCCTGTTGGCCAGCCCAATAGGAAACTGGGGGGCTTGAGAACCCACAGAAGTAGGAGACACAGGTCAGCTTCCAGGAGTGCAGAGAAGGGGGAAGAAAGGCAAAGAGTGAATCTAGAGTGGCAAGCAGAAGACAGCTAGTTAGGCAAATAGATTGGCATATCTGTGAATTGTCAGAAGGGCCAATCAAAGTTAGGGAAAGCAGTAAGGATTACACTAATGCAAATTCTAAATTACCTCTGAATCCCTTTGGATTGCTATTTAGTGAAGGCTTGCTGTTTCAGACTCTAAATATACCATGTCTTCATCACAATAATTGCTATGAGGAAGGTAGTATTATTCGTATTTTACAGGCAAAAATAAAACAAAACAAACAAAAAACAAAACACAAAAACTGAGATGTCTAGCTCTCAAAACCTTGTCCAAGACCATAGGTAAGAGGCAGGAGAGCTTATATTCAAAGTTCAGCCTGAGTGACTCCAAACCTAGACTCTTTCTCATCATTACAATTTAGTGCAGATTCAATGAAACAGCAATCTAATAAATCACTTACAGAAAATCCTGGCTGTGTATAATGTTACTACTCAGAGAAGACAACAGAATTTGAGTCAGAACTGAGTTATAATATTTAGTTTAAATCAAAGATGTTTAACATGTTTGTCCTTCAAAGTGTGAACACCGTGGATATTGTCAGTGCCCTATCCATATCCCTTAAACTCTACCATTTCAAGATGCTCTCGGTGATTTGCAATTGCTGGTACCCACATCTGGAAGTGCACAAGGCCACACTGCTCTGGTGTTTGGCAAGCCATAAGCACCAGAAATTAACACCCCTGAGAAGAGCCCTCAATCAGTGATTCTTGGAAGTTGATGTAAAATGTCCCAGGTCCCTTGCCACTCATGCAGAATCCTGAGGTGTGTTTTGTACTTTCCCCCAGTTTTCCTATAGGCTAAAGTTCTGTTTCCCATGTGTGATAGCAAGCTTGATAACACACCACTTTTTGGCTGCCTTTCCTTTCCTGTGTCATTTTTCACTTCACTAGTGGTGGTCTCTGCACTTCTATTGGCACTCAAATTTTTCTGGAACCATCCAAAGTAGAAGAATTTATGCAGAAGTTTTCAGACCAGGTTTTCTATTAACAACAAGAAGCTTTTCAAGAAGGGATTCTAAAATGGGATCATTTGCTGGCCATATGGCCTAAAGGAGACTATTGTTGGTGGGAAACACAGTGTTGATAACCTTCCACATAGTGTAGCATCAGTTTCTGTAAGACCCTTGGCTACGGTGAATTAGAAAGGCATAGACGTAGAAGGGGTGGCACTGACTTATGTGTTATCTCAACTTTTGGAGCAATAAGCCTGCAATTATAATTAAAAAGACAATAGCTTTGGTTGGTGCCATCAACGCGGTGAATACTTAAAATTACTGGCTCAGGTCAGCCAACTGCCAATTCAGAAGCATACTATGGAAGCCAGAATGCATCTATGGTTGCATTTAAAGGAACCCTTATTTCCTGCAGCCATACAGCAGAAACTTTTAGGCTTTGTGAAATCATTAACAGCAAGAGATAAAAATCATAATGTATGAGAAAAAGGAAAGATGCTAAGCAGATTGGGAGACAGAATTGTGAAGTCCATGTTTTCTCTGAATATTTGATTGACTTAGGCTTGAGCAAGCATTCTTCCTGTGTGCAAGTTCATCCGGAAAAGTGAAATCTGCAAAGCTGTCAAGAACATGTACCTTGGCTGAGAGTTTTTGGAGCTAAGTTTCAGTCTCTTTACTTTAATGAGACATTAAATTATTCCAGGCAGCCAGCACTGTCTTCCAGAGTAGAGCATAGGAACAGAGCATGCTGTTATGCCACTTGAGATAAACAATTACTCTGAAAACTGAGACAGGCAATCAATTAAATAAATAAGATACTGTAGGCAAATATCTATTTGCAAATGAAATGTAGGGTTAGTGGCAAAGATGCTAAATAAATGTGAAATTTAATCTGTAATTATGATCTAAAACAAATCTTCTAAGTACAGAGTCAGAGATTCCAGTTGCTTTGATGGGCCTGGAGGATTGGCCCAGAGCCTCTGAATTGTTTCCTGGGAAAAGAAACAAGAGTGAGAAGGGAAATGTAGATAATTCTTCCCTGAGCCTCAAGACGGTTCTCCTGGTAGGGATGACCTAAGCCTGTGTGCAATTTGGATAGGATTGATATTAAATACCTGTCCACAAAGGAAGTTGTGGGGTTATAGACTGAAGTGAGAAAAATGTCAGTGAAGAAAGAATTATTGCCTCGATGGGATTATTAATAATGTTCCTTTCTCTTTCATAAGCACCCTAATTTTGTTGATAATTTGTTTCTTTAATCATGCACTATTCACAGTACTCCTCTTTATCCCAGAAAATATGTAGTATACTGCTCACCTTAATGTGCCATGAAAAGCAGGTGGGGTGTGGAGTTAAAAGACCTGGGTTGGCGTTCTCTGTTCTTATCCTACTAGGCACGTCAACAAGGTTTGCTTGTCTATAAAATAAACACTGCAATATTTTCTTTGTGGTGATGTTATGAGTATACAAAGCACCTTACCAGTGTTATGTGCCCTTTGGGTCAAAATTATTAGAATTCAGGGTAAGTCACATGTGACCCAATGTTTGTGGTATGGTCCAAAGTCTAATTTCAAGATTTGGTGAGCATAAGAATGTGCCTCTTAGGTTTTTAAATGCAGGGAGTGTGATTGAACAACGGCCTCAGCTGCTGTTCCCCAAAGCCTGATACTGTGTTTGCACAGAGGCCATGCTTTCTGTGTGCTGCCCCCAGACAATGATTGGGCAGAGGGGTTACTAAATCAGGCCCATGCCAGGGAGATATGGGACTTCGCTGAAGGCTGACCTTACCTAGAGGAATCTCTGATGGCCTTGCCAACCTTTCTTTAGAATTTCAGGCAGCCTGTGAAACTTCCACCCAACCTTCTTTCCCTTCTATCTCCCCTTCACTCAGAGTCAGGTTTGTATCACAGCCTGACAGCTCTCCCTCCCTCTCTTAGCTCCTTTTCTCTTCTCTCTCAGGCATTTGCCCTGATGAATTTCTTGCATGTCTTATCCCATTTTAGCATCTGCTTCTCGATAGACCCAAGATAACATAAAGATAAAATATAATAAAGTCGCAAGTATGCGAAATGTGCATATTGGGATGCTGATAGTATTGTGGCTAAAAACAATGCCACTTGTTTTTATTTATTTAGATTTTTCTGTTGAATATTGTGTAAGAATAGACATTTTACAACCCTGGTACTCAATGCAGTTATTTTCATTTTAACCAGGGAAAACTGTTGTCCCAGAGACCTTTTATTGTCTCTGCATTGGACTTTGTGAAAAACAGGCAGAACAGCACTCTTCTGGCCAATGTTATCAACATGGGTCCTGCCTCCTGGTAATAATTTTTCTCTTTTTCTAATTTAATTTGACTCTTCTCTACCCTTTAACATCCAACTTAGGTGTCCTCTAGGAAACCTTCTCTGACAATTCCAAAAACACTAGTTTTTCACCTCTTCCATCTGCCTTAGTACATTAAAGTCATCACAACTGATTTATGTTGGCTGCATGAAAAAAATTAAGTTGATGGAAAGATCATAGGACAGAGCAATTTTCAGAAATTGTGCTCAAAAATGTTTAAGAAAATAGTTTTCAAGCCCTTTAGCAAACATTGACTACTAGGCTAATTATAAATTATCCCAAGCCCCTTATTAAAACAGTTCTAGCAAGACCTCTCCTGGGGACCATTTTTATGGTGTTTACTGAGTTGCTGGTATGCTAAACCCAAACCACTCCATTTCTTTAGAAATATTCAGCAGCATTTCAAATCTCTCTGTCTACCAACAAGTCTCATTTGTTGTTTAATTCTAGAAGTTTATGTCTGCAAAGCTTCTTTGAGGCAGCTTAGAAGGAAATTGATAGAGCTTTGTAAGAGGGAAGCTGGGGTAATCCACTCTAGAGTGGGTCCATGTTTAGATCAAGAACTTTGGTCTAAAAAGAAAGTTAATAACGTGAGTTTTATCATTTTCTCTGGGATCATCTGTTCAAAGTCAGCCTTTTTGTTTCTAAAGAGTAAGCCCTTAAAGGTCAGAGATATTATTTAATAAGTGCTTAAGAAACTTATTGAATAGGCCTTAACAGTGGATGAAGAAAGGAGAAAGCAGTCCATGAGATAGCTTCTACTGCTATGTCTGTTTGAAGGTTTCTACCCCCTAGGACGGGCTGCCAACAAAAACTTGTAGTAGACGTAGGTGTCTTTCAGTGCTGCCTTCCCTGCCTCTCTTTTCCTAGGACTTGGTAAGACCTGTTTGCCCTCAGCCACTCCACATCGAGCACCTGTCCAGCTGCAGAGTGCTGGACCATTCGTGCTGGTCTCCTCTGTCTTCTATTCTGTTTCATTTTCCGGGTCTCTATTCTGCTAATGAGAGATGTGCTAATCAGCTACAGTCACTTCTCAGTACCCTGTTTATGTTGAGCCAGAGACTTGCAGAGCAAGAGGCCTGGTGGAATCAGGTGATTTTCTCAAGGTCACACCAGCAGTTAGCACTGGGTATTTGGAAGCCATGTGTCTGACACCTGGCGTGTTGTTTTCTCTGTTAGAGGATGCTTTTTCATCTCTGCCATATGTTTTGAGTTACTCTGAATTGACCGTGTATTTATTTCCACTTAGAAAATGTAAATCTTCTATATGTTTTTTCTGTCCTTTAGTTTTCCACAGTCTCATTGTTATTACATTTATTTGCAAGGCTCAACTAAGCCACAGTAGAATAGGGCTCTTTTCCTGAGGACACTGTTCCCTCTCTCCTTTTTAGTTAGAGCACACCTGGCATTGCAGCTAGATACAGGCTCTTCTGCCCCTGACAGCTCCATGATCTTTGGATCTTGACTCAAAGGCCATGGAGTTTAAAATGGTTTGAGTTCAGATGCATAATTCAAGGTGCCTTTCCATCCAGGCATAGCCTGAGTATACTGGGAGCATTTGAGTTTGGTGTCAAGGAAATCCAGGAGTGAATTTTCAGTCAATGTAGCATAATTCCTGATTAAGGTTCTCAGTAATATCTAACCTTTAGTAAATGCCAGCTGCATAATGATGGCTGGCGTGCTTTCTGCAGATACTGCACTGCAGTCAGTTCAGCCAGGCCATAAGAATCTATTTAATAGAACTCTAATGGGAAATGACCAGGATCTGACTACAGAAGATTAAAAGTGACAATGCTAATTGACTGCGGAGGTGTCTACATGAAGAGGGGCCAGAAAAATCATTTAAGTCTAAATGAAATTGGACTGATTTGATATTTGAAAAAAGTATTACCTTCCTGCTGTTTGGCAGGGGTAATTAACTGCTTCATGTTTCCTAAGGAAGAGTCTTTGTGGAACAAGGAGCTACAGTTGTTGGGAAAAGAACTTTCCTCAACTGGATTAGAAAAAAGAATTGGGCTAAAGATTTCATTGATACTGCAATCACAGTGCTTAGCAATCAGTGAAAAGTGCTGGCATCTAAGTTTGAAAGGGTCCTCGTACAGCGAAAGATGGCCCATTCCTCATCCTCACTGAGGATGGAACACCAATGGGATTCAGCTGCTCGTGGAAAATATGGGTTTAACTCTTAATGTAGAAGCAGTTCTTTTAAAAATATTTAGAACAATACAAATTAATGAAACTTTATTTTATGTTTCTTTTTTGAGATGGAGTCTCACTCTATCACCCAGGCTGGAGTGCAATGGCACGATCTCGGCATATTGCGACCTCAGCCTCCCAGATTCAAGCAATTCTCCTGCCTCAGCCTCCTGAGTAGCTGGGATTATAGGTGCATGCCATCATGCCCGGCTAATTTTTTTTTTTTTTTTTTGTATTTTTAGGAGAGAGGGGGTTGCACATATTGGTCAGGCTCCTGACCTCGTGATCTGCCTGCCTCGGCCTCCCAAAGTGCTGGGATTACAGTCATGAGCCACCGCTCCCGGCCTTGAAATTTTAAAGTCTATTTTTTTTCTGACTGGTCAAGTCATCTTTAGAATCTTCTCTAAATCTCATCAAATTAACAGATATACACAGCTTTCTCATCCATCAACTACATCAGGCTCAAGCCATGCCAGGGGGATTTGCACACATACTCCCTTCTCTTCCTTCTACATAATTCTTACCCATCCTTCAGATCTCAGCTTAGATAGGTTTCTTTTTCAGAAACATCTTCCTGAATCTCCAGACCAGGTAGATATGCACTGGTGTCATTGTGGTTAAGGCAATAGAATCTAGAGATAAAAGGCCAAAATGAAAACACTGGCACAGCCATTCCCTAGCTCTGTAACCTTCAGCAAGTTGCTAATGCTCTC
Organism: Gorilla gorilla gorilla; assembly: GCF_029281585.2. Classification (NCBI taxonomy): domain Eukaryota; kingdom Metazoa; phylum Chordata; class Mammalia; order Primates; family Hominidae; genus Gorilla; species Gorilla gorilla. The sequence goes on along the minus strand of NC_073235.2, from coordinate 40,706,286 downwards.
ACAGCCTTAAGTTCTTCAGCTATTATGTGGAAAGAAGACTGATCACACTTATTTTGTAGTGTTGTTGTAAGAAATAAATATAAGGAATTTCTATCATTGTGATAAGCTCCTATGGCCCCGTGTACCTTTCCTTCATTGCTCTTTTCATATTAATATTTTTAGTACTAATTAGTACATACTAGTATGCATACATATTAGCACATGTATTTTTGTGACTATTTGATAGATATATGTCTCTCTCACAATACTGTAAGTGTCATAATGTTAGGGGAATTACCATTGGATCTCCAGAGCCTAGAACAGTGATAGTTCATTCTCACTTCTATAAATACCTGAGACTGGGTAATTTATAAAGAAAAGAGATTTAATTGGCTCACAGTTCCACAGGCTGTACAGGAAGCATTCTGCTGCCATCTGCTCAGCTTCTGGGGAGGCCTCAGGAAACTTACAATCATGGTGGAAGTTAAAGGGGAAATCAGCACTTCGCATGGCTAGAGCAGGAGGAAAGGGGGTAGGGAGGTGCCACATACTTTTAAACAACATGATCTCATGAGAACTCACTCACTATCATTAGAACAGCACCATGTGGGGAAATCTGCCCCCACAATGATCCAATCACCACCCAGCAGGCCCCACCTCCAACACTGATGCTTATAATTTGACATAAGATTTGGTTGGGGACACAGATCCAAACTATATAAATCTGCTCTCAGCCCCTACAAAATCTCATGTTCTTCTCACATTGCAAAATACAATCATGCTTTCCTAGCAGTCCCCCAAGTCTTAACTCATTTTCAGCATGTACTCAAAAGTCCAGAGTCTCATCTGAGACCAGGCTGGTCCCTATAAGCCTGTAAAATCAAAAACAAGTTAGTTTCTTCCAAGATGCAATTGGGGTATCGACATTGGGCAAATACTCTCATTCCAAAATGGAGAAATCAGCCAGGAAAAAAGGGCTACAGGCCCGATACAAGTCCAAAACCCAGAAGGGCAGTCATTAAATCTTAAAGCTCCAAAATAATCTCTTTTAACTCAATGTCTCACATCCAGGGAATACTGGTGCAAGGGGTGGCTCCCAAGGCCTTGGGCATCTCCTCGCCTGTGGCTTTGCAGGGATCAGCCCCCATGGCTTCTCTCATGGGCTGGCGTTGGGTGCTTGTGGCTTCTCCTGGTGCATGGTGCAAGCTGATGATGATTCTGCCATTCCACAGCCTGGAGAACAGTGACCCTCTTTTCACAGCTCCACTAGGCAGTGCCCCAGTCAGGACTCTGTGTGAGGGCTTCAACCCCACATTTTCCATCTGCACTGCCCTAGCAAAGTTTCTCTGTGAGGGCTCTGCTTTTGCAGCAGGCTTCTCTGCCTGGACATCCAGGCTTTTCCATACATCCTCTGAAATCTAGGTGGAGGCTCCCAAGCCTCAACTCTTGTGCTCTGTGCATCCACAGGCTTATCACCACATGGAAGCCACCAAAGCTTATGGCTTAAACTCGCTGAAGCAGCAGCCCAAGCTGTACCTGGGCCGCTTTTAGCCACAGCTGGATTTGGAGCAGGCGGGATTCAGGGACAAAACTGTATCATTCATAGCTGCCACTAGTTAAATATTTGATTGAATAAATGAATAAATAGTGGCTTCTAGTAGCAGCTTACAACTTCTTATACTGTAAGCGATGGTAGAAATGGGCCACTTCTATCCGTAACTTTACACATTTGTTGACTCAGTGCTTCTCACTCCTGCAGCTATGCTAAGGTAATATAGCTATTGGATTCTCTAGACCACTTCCTATGAGTGACTTCCAGCATGGATTTTTTTTGTTGTATGCCTGAGAGGAGTAATTCTCAACCCTGGTAACTCATGGGGTAAAAAGTGTTCTAAGTAATTTGTTACTGATAATAGTAGAAAGGCCACACATTTGCAAGAGACACGCTATTTGTATTTGTTAAGTTAAGTTTATAGGCAGTGAAATGCACTCTCAAGAACATAATTTAATGGAGACTTGACAAATGTACAACCATCTGACAGCTATGCCCATTAATAGAATACTTCCATCATCCCAGGAAGTCATCTCTTACCTCCATTTAATCTACAACTCCCACAGGCATTCCCTGTTCTGATTTGTGTCACCATAGATTAGTTTGCCTATTCTTGAATCCTTTTTAAATAATATTTTCAACTTTTAGTTTACATTCGGGGTGTACATGTACAGGTTTTGTTGCCTGGATATTTTGCGTGATGCTGAGGTTTGATAATAGTAGAAAGGCCACACATTTGCAAGAGACACGCTATTTGTATTTGTTAAGTTAAGTTTATAGGCAGTGAAATGCACTCTCAAGAACATAATTTAATGGAGACTTGACAAATGTACAACCATCTGACAGCTATGCCCATTAATAGAATACTTCCATCATCCCAGGAAGTCATCTCTTACCTCCATTTAATCTACAACTCCCACAGGCATTCCCTGTTCTGATTTGTGTCACCATAGATTAGTTTGCCTATTCTTGAATCCTTTTTAAATAATATTTTCAACTTTTAGTTTACATTCGGGGTGTACATGTACAGGTTTTGTTGCCTGGATATTTTGCGTGATGCTGAGGTTTGGAGTACAACTGATCCTGTCACCCAGACAGTGAGCATAGTACTGAATGCTAGTTTTTCAACCCTTCCTCCTTCTTGTAGTCCCCAGTGTCTATTGTTGCCATCTCTATGCCTAATTGTACCCAATTTTTAGCTCCCATTTTAAAGCGAAAACATGAGGCGTTCGGTTTTCTGTTCCTGCTTTAATTTACTTAGAATAATGGCCTTCAGTTCCATCCATGTTGCTGCAAATGACATTATTTTGTTCTTTTTTATGGCTGCATAGTATTTCATGACATATACATACCACATTTTTTAAATTGAGTCCACCATTGGTTGGCACCTGGGTTGACTCCATGTCTTTGCTGTTGTGAATAGTGCTGTGATTAACATATGAGTGCATGTGTCCTTTTGGTAGGTTGTTTTGTTTACTTTTGGATGTATACCCAGTAATGTGATTGCTGGATCAAATGGTAGCTTCGTTTTAAGTTCTTTGAGAAATCTCCAAACGGCTTTCCACAGTGGCTGAACTGATTTACATGCCCATCAACAGTGTATACGCATCCCTTTTTCTCCACGTTTCACCAGCATCTGTTTTTATTTATTTTGTTTTATTTTTCTAAAAATAGCCAATTCTGACTGGTATGAGATTATATTTCATTGTGGTTTTGATTTGCATTTCTCTGATGATTTGTGATATTTAGCAGTTTTTACATTTGTTGGTTGCTTGTATGTCTTCTTTAGAGAAGTGTCTGCGTCTTTTGCCTATTTTTAATGGTTTTATTTTGGCTTGCTAATTTAAGTTCCTTATACATTCTGGATATTAAATCCTAGTCAGAGGCATAGTTTGCAAATATTTTCTCTCATTTATTTATTCTATTGATTGTTTCTTTTTCTGTGCAGAAGGTCTTTAATTAGGTCCCACTTCTCATTTTTTTTTTTTTTTTTTTGCAATTGCTTTTGAGGACTTGGTCATAAATTATTTTCCAAGGCTGATATCCAGAATGGTATATCCTAGGTTCTCTTGTAGGATTCTTGTAGTTTGAGGTCTTATATTTAAATCTTTAATCCATCTTGAATTAATTTGTATATACGTTGAAAGGCAATGTCCAGTTTCATTCTTCTGCATATTGCTAGCCAGCTGTCTTAGCACCAATTATTGAATAGGGAGTCTTTTCCTCACCACTTATTTTTGTTGACTTTTTCAAAGATCAGATGGCTGGAGGTATATAGCTTTATTTCTGGTTTCTCTATTCTGTTTCACTGATTTATGTGCCAGTTTTTGTACCAGGACTGTGCTGTTTTGGCTACTGTAGCCTTATATTATATAGTTTGACTTTGGATATGTGATGCCTCCAGCATTGGCCTTTTTGCTTAGAATTACTTTGACTATTTGGGCTCTTTTTGGTTCCATATGAATTTTAAAATAGTTTTTTTTTCTCGTTCTGTGAAAAATGATCTTGGTAGTTTGATAGGAATAGCATTAAATCTGTAAATTACTTTTGACAGTATGACCATTTAAATGAGATTGATTCTTTCAGTTCATGAGCATGGAATGTTTTTCCATTTGTTTATGTCATCTATGATTTATTTCAGCAGTATTTTGTAGTACTTCTTGTAGAGATCTTTCACCTTCTTGGTTAGACGTATTCCTAGGTGGTGGTGGTTGTTGTTGTATGTGTGTGTGTTTGTAGCTATTGTAAATTGTACTGTGTTCTCGATCTGGCTCTCAACTTGAACACTACTAGTGTGGTAGAAATATTACTGATTTTTATACATTAATTTTTGTATCCTGAGACTTTACTGAGGTCACTTATCAGTTCCAGGAGCCTTTTTGGTGGAGTCTTTAGGGTTTTCTAGGTGTACAATCACATTGTCTACAAAGAGGGATAGTTTGACTTTTTCTTTTCCTACTTGGTTGCCTTTTATTTCTGTATCTTGCCTGATTGCTCTGGCTAGGATTTTTAGTACTATGTTGAATAGGAGTCGTGAGAGAGGACATGCTTATCTTATTCCAGATCTCAAGGGGAATACTTCCAATTTTTCATCATTCAGTATGGTCTTGGCTGTGGGTTTTTCATAAATGGCTCTTATTATTTTAGGGTGTGTTCCTTCAATGTCTACATTCTTCAGGGTTTTTATCGTGAAGGGATATTTGATTTTATCAAAAGTTTTTTCCACATCTATTGAGATAATCATGTGTTTTTGTTTTTAATTGTATGTGGTGAATTACATTTATTGATTTTTGTATGTTTAATCAACCTCACATCCTGGGAAGAAATCCTAATTAATCATGGTGAATTAACTTTTTGATGTGCTACTTGATTCTGTTTACTAATATTTTGTTGAGAATTTTTGTATCTGTTCATCAGGGATATTGGCTTGGCTTATAGTTTTCTTTTTGTTGTTTTTGTGTCTTTGTCAGGTTTTGGTATCAGGATAATGCTGGCTTTGTAGAATGAGTTAGGGAGGAGTGCCCATCTTTAATTTCTTAGACTAGTTTCAGTAGAACTGGGATCAGATCTTTTTATATCTGGTAGAACTTGACTGTGAATCTATCTGGCCTGTGGCTTTGTTTGATTGGTAGGTTTTTGAATTATTGATTCAATTTTGGAACTTGATATTCATCTGTCTAGAATTTTGATTTCTTCCCGATTCAATTTTGGGAGGCTGTATGTTTCCTGGAATTTGTCAATTTCATCTAGATTTTCTAGTTTGTGTCCATAGAAGTGTTCACAATAGTTCTTGAGAATCTTTTTAGTTCTGAGGGATTAGTTGTAATGTCACCTTTGTTATTTCTGATTGTGCTTATTTGGACCTTCTTTTATTCTTTGCTAACCTAGCTAGCAGTCCCTCAACTTTGTTTATTTTTTTCAACCTTTGGTTTCATTAATTCTTTGTATAGATTTTGGGGTCTCACTTTCATTTGGTGCTGCTCTGGTTTTAGTTATTTCTTTTCTTCTGCTAGCTTTGGGGTCAGTTTGTTCTTGATTTTCTAGTTCCTCTAGTAGTGATGTTAGATCATGAATTTGGGATCTTTCCAACTTTTTGAGGTAGGTACAGTTTTGCTGTATCTTAGAAATTTTGGTATATTGCGTTTCTGTTTTCACTTATTTAAAATAATTTATTGATTTATGCCTTAATTTCACTGTTTACCCAAAAGTCATTCAGGAGCAAGTTGATTAATTTCAATGTAATTGTGTGATTTTGAGTGATCATCTTGGTATTGATTTCTATTGTTATTCCACTGTGGTCCAAGAGTATAGTTGGTATCATTTAGATTTTTTTTGAATTTATTGAGACTTGCTTTATGGTTGAGCATGTAGTCGATTTTGAAGTATGTTCCAAGAGATGAGAAAAATGCATATTCTGTGCTTAATGGGTGGAGTATTCTATAGATGTCTGTTAATTCCAATGGGTCAAATATGTAATTTAAGTCCATAATTTCTTTGTCAGTTTTCTGCCTCAATTATCTGTTTAATGCAATCAGTGGGGTCGTGTAGTTCCCCACTATTATTGTGTGTGTGGCCATCTAAGTCTTTTTGTAGATGTAGAAGTACTTGTCTTATGAATTTGGGAGCTCCCATGGTAGGTGTGCATATATTTAGGATAGCTAGGTCTTCTTGTTAAATTGAACCCTTTATCATTATGTGATACCCTTCCTTGTCCTTTTTTACTGTGGTTGGTTTAAAATCTGTTTTTATCTGATATAAGAATAGCGACCCTTGCTTTTTTTGTTTTTCATATGTGTGGTAGATCTTTCTCCAATTCTTACATAGAGCTCATGGGTGTCATTACATGTGAGGTGAGTCTCTTGAAGAAAGCAGATGGATGGGTCTTCTTAAAAATTCACCTTATCACTCTATGCCTCTTAAGTATGGTATTTAGATCATTTGAGGGAATAATTTAGAGATTAATATTGATATGTGAGGTTGTCAGCTTGTTGTTTTCTAGTCCCTGCTATGTGGTTGCTTTATGGGGTCTGTGGGCTATGTAATTAAGTGTGTTTTTGTGGAAGTAGGTATTGTTCTTTCATTTTCACGTTCAAAACTCCCTGAAGGATCTCTTGTAATTCTGGTGTAGTTGTAACAAATTACCTTAGCACTTGCTTGTCTGAAAAAGACTTTTTCTTCTTCACTTATGAAGCTTAGTTTGGCAGGATATAAGATATAAAATTCTTGGTTGGAATTTCTTTTCTTTAAGAATGCTTAAAATAGGTCCTCAATCTCTTCTGGCTTTTGAGGTTTCTGCTGAGAAGTCAGCTGTTAGCCTGAAAGGATTCCCTTTGTATGTAATTTGACTTTTTTCTTCAGCTGCCTTTAAGATTATTTTCTCTAGTGTTCGCCTTGGACAGTATGATGACTATATACCTTGGTTATGCTCATTTTGTAGGGTATCTCACAGGTGTTCTCTGGATTTCTTATATCTAGATGTCTATCCATCTAGCAAGATTGGGGAAATGTTCTTGAATTTCCCTCAAATATATTTTTTAGGTTGTTTACTTTTTCTCTTTCTCTCTCAGGAATACTAATAATTTGTAGATTTGGTTGCTTCACAAAATCTCATATTTCTTGAAGATTTTATTTATTTTTAAATTTATTTTTCTTTATTTTTGTTTGACTGGGTTAGTTTGAGAGATCAGTCTGCAAGGTCTGAGATTCTCTTTTTTGGTTGATCCATTCTGTTGATAAAGCTTTCAACTGTATTTTGAAAAAATTTAAGTGTGTTTTTCAATCCCAGAAGCTCTGATTGATTTATTTTTAAGATGTTTATTTCTTCTTTCATTTTCTGGATTGTTTTAGAAGTTTGTGTGTGTTGATTTTCAACTGTTTCTTGGATTTCATTGAATTTCCTTGCAATCCTTGCTTTGAATTCTATATCTGTCATTTCTGGTTATCTGTCATTTTGGTTAGGTACCATTGCTGAAGAGCTAGTGTACTCCTTTGGTGGTGTCACTACATTTAGATTTTTCATGGTACCAGAAGTCCTTTGCTGGTTCCCTCTCATCTGGAGATGCAGGCACTTCTAATATTTGTAATTATGTTCATGCAAGTAGGGTTTTTTCCCCTTGTCTTTCTTTTCCTAAAATATTATTATGATTTTTTTCTTTCCCTTTCTTTTTCCACCCCTTCCCAAGGGGTGTGACTGTAGAAAATGCTGGATGGCGTCTTTTGGGTTTGCTTCTAAAGCTGTATGCAGTTCTGTCAGCATGTTTTTTCACTGGGCTGTACAGTCTGACCTACAAGCCAGTCCATGGGACTTATGGGTAAGAATGGGCTGTGGCCAATGTGGCTGGGTATCTACTGGCCTTGTTTACTGGAAGAAGCTCTCTGCTGCTCAGGCAATAGGTCGACTCCTGGAGTACACAGTGGGCTGAGCACCCTCTTCAGCCCTTGGGGGCTGTGGAGAAAGATAGGCTGGGCTTGATCAGACAGGTTGGCCTATAGGTCCCCTGATGGCAGGAACAAGTGCCAGTCCCAGTGGAGAATACAGTGAGTGGCCACCAAGCACACAGACATGTACCTAGGTGTGGAACTGCAAAACCTTCTCAGCCTCAAGTTCTCTTCATGGGCAGGGGGTACAGCCTGAACTCCTAATCCAGGGGACTGAGTGCTGCAGTACCTGAAGATCTGCATGAGCATGAAATGTAGAGGGCACCCCCTGCACCAGGATCTCTGTACAGGATGGTTGGAGCAGCTCAGGCTTCTAATCTAAGTAAGGGGTGCTCTGAATGCCTAGAGATTTACCTGTCTCTCCATAGACTGGAGACGGCCTCCCTACACGAGGATCTCTGTACAGGAAGGATGTGGTGACTCAGATTACTAGTCCACATGAATCGGTGCTCCAAATGCCTGCCGATTTGCCTGTGTGTAGAGTGGAGATGGCTCCACTGCACCACGATTTATATCCAGGAAGGGTGGGGTGGCTCAGGCTGCTGTTCCAGGCAAGCGTATGCTCCAAATGCCTAGATTTCTGACAGAGAGTGGAGTGGAGAGGGCTCTGGTGCACTATGACCTCAGGGTAGTCAGCTTCAGCACCCAGCAATGACACGGACAGGCAGGTTTCAGGTCACCAAGCTGGCCCTGGTTGCAAGTCTCACTGCCCAGAAGAAACTGCAGCCGTAGCAGCTCTCCTCCCACTCCGGGCTAATGACTGGGGACAGCACAGTTCCAATTCCTACTGCTGAGGTGCTTTCCACAGTTCTGGTTGCAGCAGCCCCTACCCAAATCCAGAGCAGGAGCTCTAATCTTTGGCCCAAGACTAAAATGCCAGCATGACCACAATGCTGGGTTACCAAAAAATGGTTGATTTTGTATGAGCTCAAATTAAAAAGCCTGTAGCTTTTCCCAGTGTCTCTCCTCTAAGCCTCTTCTCTCCCCAAGTTAGCTCCAGGGCTTAGGGGAAACAAAGTGCTCTCCCTAAGCCTGGGTTGTTCAGATCCCCAGTGGAAAGGTAAGTCACAGAGGAGGGCTCTCTGCTTTTCTCAGTACTGAGGCTTTACTCACCTTTAGCAGCTAGATGTCATCACGGAAGCTGTTTGCCCATATCCTGCTCCCCAGGGTCTCCTTCACAATTTTGGTGGATTCCCGTTTTCCGTCTTGAATTAAAGCTCACAGAGTTGATCTTTATTTTATCTATTATCTTTCTATTTCCAAGTGCCTGAGACATGCTAAAAGCCAGGTGGAAAAAAGGTGTTTTTGAGATTTACAAAAGTTCAGTGATATTTTGTATACGACTTCTATTCTTTAATGCAACAATTTTGAGATTCATGCATCTTGTGTATTTCGGTATTTATTTTATTTATTCATTGCTGAATAGTATTTCATTACATGAATATAGCATGCTTTGTTTACTAATTCTCCTGCAGATGAACATTTGGGTTGTTTTTAATTTGCAGCTACTATGAATTAACCTTCAATGAACATTTTTACACAAGTCTTTTTGTGGACATGTTTAATTTCTCTTGGGCAAATACCCAGGAGGGGGATTGCTGGGTGATAGGGTAAATGCAGGTTTAACTTTATTAACAAAACTGCCAAACATTTTCCCAAAGTAGTTGTACCATTTTAAACTCTCATCAATAATGTGCAAAACGTAGTGGCTTTCCATTCTTGACAGTAAGTGGTGTTATAAATCATTAACAGTAGCCATTGAGGTGGATATGAAGTGGTATCTCATTATGCATATTTTTATTTAAATTTATGTTCTCTAGATGATTAATAATAAAAACCATTTTATGTCCTTCTTGACCATGCGTGTATCTTCTTCTGTGAGGTATCTCAATATTTTGCCTATTTTTAAATTGAGGATTTAACTTTTAATAATTGATTTATATCTAGATACAATATTGTTGTCATATATATGTAAAATACATATTTTTTATCGATTTATGTCTTGCACTTTCATTTTCTTAGTGATGTCTTTTGGTGACATAAGTTTTCATTTTGATGAAGTCTAATTATTCTTTATTGTTGTTTTTGCATCCTAAGTAATCTTTTTCTCTCCTATTATGCTTTAAGATATTCTTCCGTGGATCCTAGATTCCTGAAAGTTTGTTTTAATACTCTAATTTTGTTCTTTTTAAAGACTGTTTTGTTTGTCCTTTACAAAGATTGGTAGATCATTTGCTTTTTAATGTAAATTTTAGAATCATATAGTCAATTTATTAAAAAAATACTTTTGGGGCTTTTAATTAGAATTGCATTAAATTCATAGATTGATTTGAAAAAAATAAGACATTTTAACAATATTGAATTTTCTAGTGCATAAACATGGTGTATCTCTCCATTTCATTAGAATTAAAATGAAATTAAAATTTCATTTTAATTTCTGTCAACAATGAATTGAAATACTTAGTTTAGAAATCTTACACATCTTTTATTAAAATGATTTCAAGTTTTTTTGTTTTTTTAAGCAACTAGTTTTTATTTTTTTCCAATTGCTTGCTAATATTAGAAATACAATTATTTTATAAGTAAATATACAAAACATAAAAAATACAATGACTTTTGTATATTAACCCTCATACACTACTATAATGCTAAATTCATTTATTGGTTCTAGCAATTTTTTCTGTAGATGCAAAAAGGCATCTATGTATACAATGCTGTTGTCCATAAATTAAGCTCACCTCCCATCTTCCACTTAATTATTATACCATTTACTTCTTTTTCTTGCCTTATGGCACTAGCTAGAACTTCTAATGGAATGTGGTATACAAGTGCAGAGAGTGTAGATCCTTGCATTGTTCACAGTCTTGGCAGGTAAGTATTCAGTTTCACAAATGAGTATTATGTTAGTTGTAGGTTTTTCATAATTGCATTTTATCAGATGGAGAAAGTTAAATTATGTTCGTATTTGGCTAAGAGCTTTATAATAATTGGGTATTGGATTTTGTCAAATTCTTTTTACTGTATCTATTGACATAAAAATGTGTCTTTTGTTAATACTGTAAATCACATTGAGTCATTTTTGAAAGTTTAACCAAACTAAGATTTCTGAAAAGAATTTTACTTGTCTCTAATATACTATATATTGCTATATTTAATTTGTCAATTAATTATTTTATTAAGAATTTTGAATTGCTGTTTGTGTACTTTTAATGTTAATATTGGACTTTAGCATAAGTGTTGGGCTGGCTTCACAAAATCTGTTGGGAAGTATTCTTCTCTATTTTCTGATATATTTTGTGCAAAATTGGTTTTATTTATTTTATTTTTTATTTTTTTTGAGACAGAATCTCACTCTGTCTCCCAGGCTGGTCGGCAGTGGCACGATGTTGGCTCACTGCAACCTCCGCTTCCTAGGCTCAAGCAATCCTCCAGCCTCAGCCTCCTGAGTAGCTGGGACCACAGGCATGAGCCACCATGCCGGGCTAACTTTTTTATTTTTTGTGGACTCAAGGTTTTGCCATTTTGGTAAGGCTGTTTTCAAACTCCTGAGCTCAAAGCGATCCACATGCGTCAACCTCCCTAAGTGCTGGGATTATAGGCATGAGCCATGGCACCCAGCCTAAGACTGGTTTTATATGTTCTTTAAATAGGATAGAATTCACCAATAAAACTATCTGTGCTTGCTTTTCTTTGTGGAAAATTTCTATTTTAAAACTGAATTATTTTTGACAATTTATATTTTACTAAACTTTAAAAAAGACACTTTTGCTTTGTTATTTGTATTTATTATTTTCTTGTTTTTAATTTTATTGTTTTCTGCTTTTATCTTTATTTTTTCTTTTTACAATTTAGTTTTTAATTTATTTTTTTATAGGCTTATAAGGTTGAAAATTAAATCATTGATTTCAAATCATTTTTTTCTTTTAACATAATCATATAAAGCTACACATTTTCCTTTAAGTACTATTTTAACTACATCTAGTAGATATTGACATACTTTATTTTTCTTAACATTTGGTTTAAAATTCTTATTTTTCTGTGATTCTTCTTTGACCCATGAATTACTTAAGAGTGTTGTTTAATCTCCAAATATTTGAGGATTTTTTATGTCTATTTTTTATAATTGACTTCTACTTTAATTCAGCTGTAGTCAGAGCTCTATATAATTTCAGTCCTTTAAAAGGCATTGAGACTTGGTTTATGGCCCAGTATATTGTCTTTCTTAATGACTGTTCCACGCGTACATGAAAAGAAGGTCTATTCTGTAGTTGTTAGATGCATTATTCTATAAATGTCAATTAGGTCAAGTTGGTTGATCAAGTTGTTCAACTCTTCTGTATTCCTATTTCAATTAATACTGAAAGAAAGGTACTGACATCTCCAACTACAATGATAAATATGTCTATTTTTATCATTAGTTTTGTCAGTTTTTGTTTAATGCATTTTGGAACTCTATTGTTAGGTATCTACATATCTATAATTGTTATACATTCTTGATTACTTATTCCTTCTCACATTATGAAATATTTTCTTATTTCTGCTTTTATTTCTAGTTTTTCCACATTTCATTTCAGTAGTAAGGTATTTCTAGTCTTAATGTCTACTTCATCTTATATCGATGCATTCCTACTAGCTTTATTACATTTACTTGCTATTTGCATGGTGTGTCTTTTTTCCCCATCCTTTTACTTTCCTCTTATCTGTATCTTTATGTTTAAAATGATATCCTGTAGATAGAAAATATTTACATTTTGTTTTTTTTTACCCAGTCTGAGAATATCTGCTCTATAATTGGGGTACTCAGTCCATATACATTCAAAACAATTTTTGTATAGCTGTGTTTATGTCTGTCATTTTGGTATTTGTATTCTCTTTTTCATATCTGGTTTTGTTTCTCTATTCTTCCGTTTCTGACTTATACTGTGCTTAATGAATATTCTGGTGTTCTATTTTCATTTCTTTATTGTTTTTTAAGCTTTTGTTCATTATGTATCATAATATATTATAGTCTGCTTACCCTTAGTACTTTACATAAAATGAAATTAATAGAAGAAATAAAAATGTAGTCTTTTATATTATGGAGGTTTTACCTTTTCCTGTGCTTTTTTTTTTTTTTTCTGTAGAACTGTATTTCTCTCTGTTGTTAGGCTGGGCTGTTTCAGTTTTGCCCTTAGTGCTACGGTGGTTAGGTTTTTAGAGTCTTGCTTTGTGCATGCACGTGTCAGCCCTTCATTGAGAACGGCACTGAATGTCCGCACGACTTTTACACTCCTCTTCCCTCACCTCCCCAAGCTTCCTTTCTCTGACGAAATGCCCTACAAATTCCAGATTCCTTAGTATTGCTCTCCTATCTCTGAATAGGAGATTGAGAGTTAGGAGGATAGACTTGGCTTCTGTCTTCTTGATTGTGGCAGAAAGCATGAATGAATGTGGGACAAACCTCATATGTTTGCTTTCTCTCAAGAATCACAGTCCTGCTCTGCTTGCTACTTAATAGATACCTAAAAATAAATACCTAAAAAATATAGAAGACTACATTTTATTTTACTTATTTATTGCCTTTTGTATTTTGTTTAATTGTATGGTAACTCACAGTAAGAGAGTGAGTCTAGTACCATATATTTATTCCATCATGGTGGAAAACTGAATTCCTTGTACTTTACTATTTTAAGATAAACAAGGTAGATTAAAACTTATCCATAAAATAAGATCACATTTATATTTCTAAAATTTCAGTGTGGATTTTGAGTGTCAGAGAATTAGATACAGTTATAAACAGCATTATGCTTTGAATAAGCACAGACACACCTTTGACACTGTGCCCTAAAAATGAGTGCTATCTGTCCTGGTTATGAAGAGGAGATTGAAAGCTGTTTCTAAAAAGGAGTCGGGGTATTGCTATGATGTTGTTCTTTCCAACACATTAGAACTTTTCATGCAAGTTCAAATCCTAAGTTGCTATAGGAGTGTTAGAGATGAGCTGATCTGTCTTCTAATTTTGTTGCCCACTTATCACAGTTCTAATATTTTCTTTGCAGTTGCTTATTTGAGTTCTATGGATCTTTTCAGGGATTAAGTATGCTACCACAATAAATGCAAATTGAGTGACAAATTTGCATTTTCAGTTTCTAATTAGAAAGACTAGCATATCAGAAAGACTAGCCTCTGTGCGAACAATAAAGTAGGTACCTCAAAGTCTGAGTATCAAGATTGTTTTGTATGTAGTTGGTCTTTGCAGTCCTCATACTGCAGCATAAACCTCCTCTGCTCCCAGCTTTCCTGTATTTTTCAGCTTCATGGAACATCATTCCTGTTTATTCTTGGGTCCATTTTCTAAGAGTTGATTTCAGTGCCATTTCCTTATTTCATGGAAAGGGATGTGTTCAGGGTGACACTGGATAGTTTGTTCATTCATCTAATGTTATCATAAGATGGATATCTCCCAGTGTTTTATTTAAATGTTAGATAAATGCAGTGAACACAAAGTCAAGGTCTTGTTCTTTTGGAACTCATAGTCTAGCAGAATCACACTAACCCAGAAACCATACCACCATGAATTTGCATCAAGGTAAAAGTCTAACGAGGAGTACTTAGTAGAGAAATGTCTTCAGTGGGGAATCTGCATCAGGTTTATAACTTACTTTCCTCTCTCCCTAAGGTGTGTGTTTCATCAGTGAACCAATATTGGAGGTAAATACCTCACAGTATGTGGGCAGGGTGAAGGTCCTCCTCAGGTGTTTTTATTCGAATTAACCACTTTAATAAACACATTCAGGAGAGCATCTGGCCTGACATAAGCCTAAGTTACTCTCTGATCACACAGCTCATGTTTTGAAATACTCTGAAGCATGTTATATACATGTCCACTTTGGTGACATGTCCACTTTGATATATACAAAGTGAATACTTTTACCTAAGGGGTTCACTCCCTTCACTTTCTGTTTGAATTCAGTAATTTGGAATGTAGCAAAACTGAAAACCTTTTCATGCATGTTGTATCTTTACCCTGTTGATTAGAAATTCATCTATGCATAAAAATCCTAGTTATTTGAGGTATGTGTGAATATTAATGCAAACATAACCTCATACTACTTCAAGACAGACAGATGACAGTATTTAATTTTTCCACTATTTTCAGGAATGAAATACTTTACATGAGCGAAATTTGCAAAATAACATATTTATCAAAGACTCAAAATATGTAACTATTTTGATGGAAATCTATTAAAGTTACACTTTTAATAAACAGTACCATGAATCTAATGTCATAGTTCATTATGAGAATTAAAAAAAAATTTGCATATACAAGACCACATGTCTGTCAGACTATTCAGTTAGTGTTTCTGTTGCCTTCCTATCATCTGTAACTATGTCAGGGTCCAGAAACTCCGTCTCATACCATACTTGTTAATAATCTCTCTGGATTAGTTTGGCAAATAATATTAGTTTTCTAATGAAAAAGGTAACTAAGATTATTGAATAAGTAATTTTGATTTTATATTCAAAGAATAGGATAATAAGCACATAAGGGCTTTGTGGCCTTTTTTCATTGCAGAGCATGACATTTAAAACAATTTTTCTTAGTAAAGCATGTTTGTGTTTTGATTATTTGCTACAATACTGACCTCTAGACATATATATTTATGTGTATGTATTATGTATAATATGTGCATATTATGATATATAAAGAGGTTATAATTATATGACCATTGTTGCTTCTAAGTGAAAGATAAAACTAAACAAAGTTTCATTTCTGAAGAAAAACATTACTTTTTTATAAATAGTAGTAAGAATGTCAAAAGAATTAAAGAAATGTAGAACAGATGTTAGTATACTTATGCTAAGATTGGCATCCTTACTCTGTCATTTTTAGAAATCCGTCTCGAACTGCATATTAGATGTTAGAGAATAGTCACAGTTTCAGCAAAGAAACTGTGTAATAATTTTTCTCATTTACATAC
Source organism: Gorilla gorilla gorilla (assembly GCF_029281585.2). Taxonomy (NCBI): domain Eukaryota; kingdom Metazoa; phylum Chordata; class Mammalia; order Primates; family Hominidae; genus Gorilla; species Gorilla gorilla. The sequence continues at coordinate 40,690,356 of NC_073235.2, read as the reverse complement.
TCAGTGAAGCTAGCAGATAGATTACAGTAATTAGTAGGAATCCAAATCTTATAGCACATTACAGTTGTTAATGGGTCATTTTAATTTTTACACCTAACCACATGGGACTTATTTTAGAAACATTAAAAATGTCCCTAGCCCAAGCTAAGAAAACCATAGAGTAATCAATGGACTATTCTCTCCTATAATGGTAGTGATCTAACAATAAAATAGACTGTAGAGGCAGAGCTCATAGTGAAAGCATTTGGTCAGTGTGAGTCACCGGGAGAACTCTACACAGGAACGAAAGTATCAGGTGGAACCCTGAAGAATGCTGTATAGCCGTGTATGTGCCTTCACTAACCAGACGAGAAGGTGACAAGTGAGTCTTTTGTTCAGTATAGCTTTTGGCATTAAGAGATGTTCATGTTTTTGTCAGTTCCTCTGGATCCCTCTTGCTGGTTTTGTGTGTCCATACAGCAGCCTCTACGTGTTAGCTGTTACAGCTTACTCCAGCAACACTTACTCCAGCAACATTCCTCAGAGGACTTGGACTTGGACTCTTAGTGCCACTTTCCTGGAAGCATCTTAGAATTTACGTAGCATCTGGGGAGGTCTGTAGCTATTGGCTGACAGAAGACAGGGTACAAAAATCTGATTCCTTGCCCTGGCAGGAAGGAGGAGGGGGAAGCCCTCTGTAGTCTTTAATCTCTAGAGCTCCCCATGAGATCAGGCTGAGGTTAGGGTAGCACTTCTCCTGATCCAACATTTCCCACTGCCTTACCTGTTTCTACTGGCACCATTCTTCTAATAAATCATTTGTGTACAAATCCTTGTCTAAGCATCCGCTTCTGGGAAACTTGGCCTAACATAGAGGCCTAACATATCTACCCTCTCATTGCCTTCCATTCAAGGATCCTCAAAATAATTTTTAACACCGTGCAGAGTGTTGTTAAAGCAAACTAAATATGGCCTTAGAAAGACTCCGTACTTCTATATTTGAGTCCTTGTGGATCAATGGTAACCTAATTTAGGAATATGCATCTGTAACAATCGCTGAGTCTTGGCCAATCCCAGAAGTCATACTTCAATCACTCATACACTGCTGAATGCTCAAACTGTGTTCAAATAAGGCAAATACCAACCTGTAACCAATCCTGCTGTTTCTGTAACTCACTTCCGATTTCTGTACGTCATTTTCCTTTTTTTTGTCTATAAGTTTGTTTTGACGAGGAGGCATGCCTGGAGTCTCTCTGATTCTACTCTAATTCTGATTCACGAATCATTTTTTTGTTATTGTTTGTTTTTTCTTGCTCAATTAAACTCGGCTAAACTTAATTTGTCTGAAGTTTTAACAGTGCTATTTGTGAAATAAATAACAAAAATCATAATCTTGGGGAGTGATAAAAGCCTTTAATTCTGACTGTCTTTATTGACCATAGAGAGATCTGAGGATTGTTGTCAGAACTAAAAGACAGGTGGAAGAGAAAACAAGGGCAGGGTAGGTTAATAAGGTGGAAAAAAAATCAAAATCATGATTCAATAAACATTTATTGAATATTATCAATATTTTAGGCTTTTTTCTAGGCATAAGAAATATGTTTCTTGCCCATGGAGGTTAGATTTTAGTTGGAAGAGAAATGAGAAAACAATCAAACAAAAGAAGTTACGTATTTGAAGTAGTAGATGGCTGTCTTACTCTGAGCTGTTATAACAAAATAGCATAGACTTGGTATTACAAACAACAGAAATTTATTATTTCGGTTCTGGAGCTGGGAAGTCTAAGATTTGGTGTCTGGAGAGGGCCCGATTTCTGGTTCATAGACGGTGCCTTCTTGCTGTGTCCTCACATGGTAGAAAAGGGTACTAGCTCTATGTGGTCTCTTTCACAGGGTCACTAATCCCATTCCTGAGGGCTCCACACTCATGGCCTCATCACTTCCCAAAAGTTCATGCCTCCAAATACTATCACCTTGGAGGTTAGGATTTCAACATATAAATTTTGGGGGGATACAAACATTCAGACTATAGCAATGGCTTTAGTGATGGTCTCAGGTTCAATGAAGTCCTTCTTGAATAAAATGTTAATTCTCCCCTTTGCATTCATGACAGCTAATGAGGGAAGGAGAAACCTGACCATGGTGGGAGCCTGTTTCCTCCAGTGCTGCCTGTTGCTGTGTCTCCCAGGCACATATTACATGACCTGACCCTCAGTGAATGCAACATAAATCCTGCCTATCCTTGACTTCATTGATTAGGTATTGGAGATTCAACTCAACCACAATATAGATAAACCAACCCTCATTCTGAATTCTTACTTGTTACACACCCATTGAGACACCACTTCTACAGAAACCACAGACAGCTGTCTGCTTTTTCTCCTCTCCCCACTTATGAAACTTGATCTCGATCACCCATCACTTTGTATATTCTCTTTCATAGAGGTATTTATGTATTGTGTTGTCTCTAAAAATATTAGTACTGTATATAAGAAATAGCCAGAAAGGGTGGATTTTTTTCTTAGATCAGTAGCTTTTTTTTCCACTCCCAGCTTCATAGCATATGCTCTGATTTCACATGATGTCAGTTTGCCAGCCAAAGGAGCTCCTCCACTGACATTCTGTAGAAGCCTGCTTCTCAGGGTGATTGCATCAGTAGCTGATCATTTAATAATAATAACAGTAATAATAGAATATTAAATTGGGCTCATAAGAAGTCGCAAACTTACTTTAAGCAATTCTAAATATTAGGCATATAAATGCACATTCTTATGGCAATTATTTGACAAAGGACTTGTCTTTGACTCTGGGTCCATGATTATAATTCTGTTTCTCATATAAACCACATCCATAATGAGTTGTCCAAATTTTCTGTTTTACTTCTTTACAATGAAACAAACAAACAAAATCTTAAAAATTTTGCAAAGCAATCCAGGTCGAGAAATCTTTTACTTTTTGTGAATTACTTTTACCCTTCTTTATTCCAATGCAATTTTTTTTCTGACTAATAGTTACTGAGTCTTTGCAAAACATTTGATTTATTTTTATAGGCACAATGAACCCCTTTTTTAAACTTTCATATTTGCATACTATTTTATTTTATTCTTTTAAAATAATATATTACCTAATTAAATTACTTAATTACAATAACAATTTCAAATAGAACAAAAGGTTTTGGAACAAATAACTAAATAAATGGGAAAATACTTTTGTGATCATTCTAGGGATTAACTAAGGAGTTAAGTGTTCCATGGGAATCTTTTTGTTTTACAGAGGAAGTTGAATGGGTTAGTTATTTTGGAAAACTGCTTATATAGAGATAAGAAAAATTCCACAAGATATGCTCCTGTCCTTTGAAGATAATGAAATAGATTGCACTAGAAATGGGTTTGTAGAAAGAGGTGGGGCAGAACTAGTAGGTGAAATACTCTTTTGGAAAAAGGGAATAAATACTGCGAGTACTCCGACGAAAAGACTCAGAACACCAAAGCTGGGCCACATTTTCTGATCCCAAGCTCCAGATCACACATAAAATATGAACCGAATTCTATTGTTCCCCAATAAAGTTCACGAACATACTGCCTCCATGAAAGACCTGTCATTTATATTTTGAGATTAAAGTGCTGGAAGGTTCACCCCAAATTATATCTCGGAATTTTACAATTACTGAGCTGTGCATTGTCTTCATTGTCTTTCTTCTTAGGCTTTTTTATTAAGTTTGAATCTCCTTATCATTGCAGCACATAAAATTTCTAAGTACCTGTCCTGAAAGAATATATCAGATTTCCTCTATGAAAGGGCTAAAACAGTGTAAGAACACTGAGTGACTCTGTGTGAGTGATGGGGGTGGATAATAGGAAAGGAGTTATAGAAAAGAGCTTAGAAAAGAAAAGATAGACGGCCTGAAGCATAGTCTTATCTCTTTCACAATTTTTCTAGGTGCTAATTCCCCCACTATTTATTTTATATTACAGACAATGAACTACTGGATAGAGACTGATGCCTTTAAGATAGTCCTACTTTCAATCTTCTATCATGGAGAATATCCAATCAAATGAGAAGTGGAACAAGTCAAAGTAAGCTTTTCTAAAAACAATGTTGTCTGTGATTTTGGTGAAAAGATACATTTCTCCGTTAAAATTGTATTTACTTTTAAAAAATGTCAATATGGTTTGTGCCCCATTTATAACCCAACATACCTGGATGATTCATCATTGCCACCAGACATAAAAATTGCAACTTTTTTTATTTTCATCAAATTACTGTTTTGCCATGTAAAGAAGAGTCATTTTGTAAAATTCTAAACTTTTACAAAGGTAAGAAATGGTGAAATAATAACAACATTTGTCTTCTGTCAAAAATATTGACATGATATTACCATAGCAAAATTGGTTTGTGTTCTGAAGTATGTCTCAAAGATAAATCAGACTTTAGATTTTTTTAAACAATCTAAATTGTTCTTTTGATATTAATGTCTATAAAAACATCAGGACATATAAGTGCAGAAAAGAGATTCTATAAAGTAGACATAAAATTTGGGTAAGATCCTTGAAATTCCCTGAACACTCATTTGACATATTTGACATTGACTGAAGTCATTTTCAAAGTATAATGTGACATATTTCATATTTCATTAGTGTCTAAATTGTAGACTTCTTAGACCAAAAAAAGCCCTTTGTAAATGGCTAAGAAATGTCTGTTTACTATCTTTGCAAGATTCTATTCAGAGAACTGGGCAAAGAAAGGGTGTACTATGTGAATGAAAAAATAAAAATTTATATAGCAAATTCATGTAGTGGAGAAGAGCCCAGAATGATTAAAACATTGGCAGCAAATGCTCTTAGCAGTGAAAGTGAACTACGGTCTACTAGTCAACAATTTCTGAAGTTGGAGGTCTATTTCACCTCTTGCTTCTTATCCATGCCCATTAACCTCGTGCCAGAATCAAACACCTAGTGCCATCTGTCTAATCAGACTGATAAAGCCACAGGAAATGGAAATGCAGACAAGGCTGCCTTTCATACTTTTTAAAAAGTCTTTATTTTGATGTTGTTAAGGAGGAAAAAAAATGAACCTTAAACAAAATGTGATTTAATTTAATTGGCTTTAAAATAGTAAATTGAGAAATAATAATAATTCAACTCATTTGCTTTCAAACTGATAAGAAAATTCAAATTCACCTCATGCTTATTAAGCACCTTCAATATTCAAGATATGTTCCAGGCAAAATGAAGGAACAAGGATGACTGGTGGAGAGTAAGCAGTCTGCGTGGTGTGCTGGCTGGCTGAGGTGGTCTTGTGGATCTGGGACACTGGAAGAACTGCTGTCCTGGGAGGAAAGTCTGGCAAAGCAAGCCTGGATCAGTGGAAGGGCTTGAGCAGCAGGCTGAGCAGTATGGGCTTTGGACTACAGGTAAGGAAAACCCTTCAGAGGTTTCTAACAAGGGAGATGAGCCCATTGGGATATTCAACTTGATGCAACCCTTATAGGAATAAGTAAGCACAAAACTCTTCATTCCATTCCACTTTGGTGAGTTGAGGAAGGGCAAGGTAAGGGGGAAGAAGAAAGAAGAAGGACATACAGGCGTAAGAGTGAACACTAGAGAAGCAGGAAAGGGGAGAAACATATTCTGAGCAAGGAATCAAAGCCAGACTAGGATTGAATAGGAGGGTTTTGTTTTGTTTTCAAGAGACAGAGTCTCGATCTGTCACCTTGGCTGGAGTACAGTACTACAATCCTAGCTCACTGCAGCCTTGAACTCCTGGGAGCAAGTGACACTCCTGCCACAGCCTCCTGAGCAGTTGTGATTACAGACATGTGCCACCATGCTTGGATACTTTTTAATAAATTTTTTTTGGAGAGATGGGGGTCTCACTGTGTTGCCCAGTCTAGTCTCAAATTCCTGGCCTCAAGCAATCCTCCCACCTCAGCCTCCCAAAGTGCTGGAATTACAGGCATAAGCCACGCACCCAGCCTACATGAGAAAGTTAAGTAAATGTTTAGTTGAGAATTAGATGGCGAACATAATCTGCTGCTCCTTTGAGCTGGGAGCAACTCACCCACCATTTCCTAAACTAGAAGTTAAACTGGTGGCCGGCAGTCAACAAGGCCCTAAAAGTTGGATTTACTTCATTTATTTAATTTTCTGTTTTTAAACTCAACTGTTTTTAATTTTTTGTCTCTTTTTATTTATACATCTTTAACATATTTTAAATTTGAGTGCCTTTAGGAGGCTATGCCATTCTGCAATTCAACACTCCCTATTTACTTACATCCATGTTTATATGCCAGCCTGGCTTCTGTAGGCATTTGAGTTTGTAGTTCCAACTAGCAGATAAAGACTTGTTTGCTGAAGATAAATACAAGATATTTGTATCTCTGTACACTTTAAAATTAAGAATATTAAAACACATATGTTTAGAAATTTGGAAAGATATATTGTATACTTCTCTCCCCCAATATTTACAAAGAGAGCAGTGGGTATTTGTAAGAAATGTATCAGATGCTCTCAAAGTGATTTTCATGCTTTATCAGCAGCCATTAAAAGAGCGTCTGCCACAAATATTTAGCCTCTCTGATGTTTTTACACAGTCATTTTTACCACTTTGGGCAGAAATCAGTTGGTCAAATCTCAATTTTCTCGTTTTCCTCTCCTCTTGCTTCAGGAAAACTAGTAGATTTACTTTCCCCTTGTTTCTTACTTTTTGAGAAATGATAGTAGCCAATTAAAAATTATTGAGTAGTATGTTATAGTATATTCTGGTTTTTGGCATGGTTGCTTATCCACAAAAAATAGCTCTGATATTGGCCAACATAGTTAACTATATTGTCAAGCACACTGGTTTCCCACTTATTTTCATTCAGATCTGTGCCCAAAAAATATCTACAATTGTTTTCTTTTGAGTGGTAAGGGCATATAACTCCTCTGCCACTCTCACCAGGAAGAATGCATATATTTATCTGTGTGAGATTAAGGTAGAAAAAGACATATGTAATTATGATGGGTCTGCATTTGACTAATGAGTAGGATATTTGAAACATCGAAGGTCTTAAGATGTTATTAAATTGTGCACTTAGGGTGGGTAAATTTTATTGTATGTATATAACACTTTAATTAAAAACATTTTTAAAGTGTAAGATCTAAGGCCACTAGATAAATGTGGCAGAGGATACATGCATTTATATTTGCCTCCACTTCAAATCCTACCACAATAAGTGTAAAGAAAAGAAAAAGTTATAAATCTGTAGCAGTCAAGTGACCAGAAGTGGAGAAAACAATTAATTAAGAAGAAATGCTAATAAAATTTATAATGACTGAAAGTGAAGAGAAGAACCTAAATCTTACATGCCTGCAGAGATGGATACCAATATGTAGTCAACCACAGGGCCTCAGAAAATGGCAATGACAGATGGTCTCAGAAATTGTTTCGAGTACTCCAAAATGAGCGACTGAAGTATGGAGCTGAAAATGGAGTGATCAAGAGTCAGACCAAAGAAGGGTCAGCCTGTCTTTGAAGATTTGTGAGAATGACAACTCAGACTTGGTTCAAGATTCTTTTTTTTCCATTGGTACTAGCAAATCATTCCCAAGCTAATTCCAAAACAGAGATACAAGGGAGTACCCAGCTGTCAGGGTCTCTGCATCTCTCCCACACAAGTACATTGGAATTGTCGGAAAACAGCTTCATGTGCAAGAAATTCACAAAGCAGAAGATCCCTATTATCCTATTATCATGCAGAGATCTGTCCTAGGGTCCTAGGAAGAAACTCTTGCCAAGATACTCTTTTGAGTTCAGTAAACACCTACAACAGACCTAGAGATGGCTCACCTCAGGGTGAAAGGCCACACAGGGGACATTTGGGCCTTCAGGATCCTAGTTCTACTCCCAGATAGCCCAGTGACCACCTCTTCCAAGAGACTAGGGATTGACTCTTTGCATACATTGAATAAATCAGCCTTTGGATTTGGGAACACCGGACACAATGGAAAACAGAGAATAGAGCTAGATTTAAAACAGGGGACCTAAGCAAAAATATGCATGCAAAATGTCAAGATCTCATCCTCTTTTTCAGAGGACCAGCAGCCAGGCCTATAAACTGAGGGCAGAGACTAAAAGATCCTTCTTTGTACAGTGTCAGAGAAAATGTTAACTGACACTAAAATTTAGAATTTTACCAATGAAATAGTTGCGTTCACATATCGACTCCCTACGTGGAAGCTCACCCATCCACAAGTCGCTGCTAAGCACACACAGTGTACACTTGGCTTGTAGGTGCTTCATTATTTAATGTAGACATTTAGTCTAGGATCAGCAGACATTTAGGAGAGACTCTAGGATCAAAGGTAGAGCTGAAAGTCAATAAATGCTAAGAGAAAACTTAGAGAAAACAGAGACAATGCAGAGAAGAAAAAAATATGTATGGCTACATTTATGGATAGATATGTTAAGTTGAATCATATGAAACTACCATTTTTGTAGATCAAATGATGAAATAGCAGCAATTTCACAAGGTCATTAATGACCTAATATACTGCCAATAGAAGTTCCAAAAGAGAGGAAAAAGAAAAAGGGCAGAGTTTTTTTGTTTTGTTTTGTTTTCAGGGGAGTTTGAGTGTGGGGAGTGGGCAGAGCAATTATCAAAGAAATAATATCAGATAATTTTATAGACAGAAAAAAATAATTCTGTTGATTAAAGGGATTCTCAAAAAGATGAGTCTAGCAATGTAAATCACTGCAAAATTTTGGAACATGAAGGATAAGGAATAGATGCTAAAAATATTCTAGATGGAAAAAATTGGTCACACACAAAATAAAGAATATGAAGTGGTGTTGATCATCTCACTAACATTGGAAATTAGGAAACAATAAACAATATTCTTACAATGTTGAGCAAAAATAATTTTCAACCACCAATTTCTCCCCCAGCCAAACTGGATGAAAGAATTTTCAGATGTGTACTATATACATATGTGTGTATATATGCATACACACATACACACACACACACACACACGTATGTATGTATTTCTTTTTACCCTCTTCTTCATGCACTAGGTCAAGAATATACTGGGGGTTGTGTCTCACCAAAATAAAACCAAAGAGAAAGACATGAGATAGTGGGTCCTGACACAGGAGGGCAATGAAGGAAATTCTCAGAACAAGAGCAATGGGAATGCAGCTATGCAGTTGCCCAGGAGAGCAAGCATTCAGTGTGGACAGGGGAGTCAAAGCTCCAAGAAGGGTGCACTCATTAATGAAATCGAAATGACTGATTATCCTGTACATTCTACAATTTGCAAAACGGTATTGAGGGGCTGACGGATGGTCAAAAGTAATTATAGGTCAATATAAGAGTAACAATAGGGAGAAAAGTAAGGCAACTTATTAAGAAAAGTTTTATCAGAAAGTAAAATTAGTATTTCCCACTGTTTGGCTCAGCAATAAACAATACTGCTTTGTAAAAATAATATACATACTGAATATTGATATAAGTCCAAAATGTGAAATACAATTGAACTTTGTTGGGGAGAGAAAACAATGAACAAGGATAATTGTGCAAGAGAGTTAAAGCCTTAGCTACCAAGTAAGAAGCCAAAATATAATATCAAACAACTGCTCATAGCAGCTTACTTTTTTTTCTTTTTCTTTTTTTTTTTTGATATGGAGTCTTGCTCTGTTACCCAGGCTGGAGTGCAGTGGCCCGACAATAGCTCACTACAGCCTCAAAATCCCAGGCTCAAGTGATCCTCCCACTTCAGCCTCTTGAGTAGCTACCATAGGTGCATGCCACCATGACCAGCTATTTTTCCTTTTTAAATTTTTTGTAGAGACAGGCTCTTGCTTTCTTGCCCAGGCTGTTCTCAAATTCCTGGCCTCAAGCCATCTTCCTGTCTTGGTTTCCCAGTGTGTCAGGATTAGAGGTGTGAGCCACTGCACCTGGCCCTAGCTTACTTTTTAATAGCTAAATGCCCATCAACAAATAGTTGAATGGATAAATTAAATAGTGATATATCCTTATAATGGAATAATAGTCAAAAATCAATAAACTGTTGATTTATGCTCAACCTGAATGGATATCAAAATATTATACTGAATGAAAAAATATTGAACAAACTTACATACAATATGATTCAATTTATAGAAATCTCTAGGAAGAATAAACTAACGTTTAGTGATAGAAAGTAGACCAATGGTTACATGGGTCTGGGAATAAGGGAGGTATGGAGGAAAGACTGGGTTTCAAAGAGGCATGAAAAAGCCTTTGGGGATGATGGGAATGTTCATTATCTTCACTGAGGTGATTATTTTATGGGTATATGTATGTGTGTATATATATATGTCAAAATGTATTAAATTATAAACTTTAAATATGTGTGGCTTATCATGTATTTAATTATACCTTAATAAAGCTGCAAAAATAGGCCAGGTGTGGTGGCTCATGCCTGGAATCCCAGCATTGTGGGAGGCCAAGGCAGGTGGATCACTTGAGGCCAGGAGTTGGACTAGCCTGGCAAACATGGCAAAACCCCATTTCTACCAAAAATACAAAAAAATTAGCCATACATGGTAACTCATGGCTGTAATCCTAGATACTCTGGAGGCTGAGACATGAGAATCACTTGAATCCAGGAGGCGGAAGTTGCAGTGAGCCGAGGTCGTGCTTCTGCACTCCAGCCTGGGCAACAGAGAGAGATTCTGTCTCAAATAAATAAATAAATAAAGCTGTAAAAATAGATTCTAAAATTAACAAAATAAAGAATTTCAATTTAATGATTATATTTTAGCAGAAACATATAAATAGCAGAAAACACATCTAGGGTGAAAAACAGCAGTCTTTGGGGAGCAGGATTGGGGAAAAAGAAGATACTGCGCACTCTTAATGAAAACCTAAGAGTACAATTTCCTTTCTAAAATTATGTATGTGCACTCCTTTTGTAAAATTTAATACATTTTTTGGTCATTTTAATAAACACATGTACACAGATACTGTCTACGTGATATGTACTCACGTTTTCCCCAAAGTAGACAAGAATGTGTATTTCAGAGGTTGACTTTTATGTCTGGCCCTTATGGCTCAATAAGTAATTAGTAATTAAAAGTAATGGCAAAAACCGCATATACTTTTGCACCAACCTAATTGGAAATGGATGAGAAGGGCTCACTTTAAGTCGACTGAAAGTAGAGTTTCATGAGGAAATAATCTTTACTTGCCTTTTAAGATAATATTTTTTTTGCCACTCAACTGCAAATTCAAGAATGCTGTAACTGGTAGGTTCTAAGGGAGAGTAGTTTGGTAGAATTGGGCAAATACAGCTTATACAACTTTAAAGGTGTATTTTTCCAATCTGGACCAGCTTTTCAAAATTTGGAAGATTTGTGTTTGATTTTTGCAACGGCCAGTCACAGTAGGTTAGGGTCTTCCTACAGTGAAAGAGGGTCCTCTTCAATACACCTGATGATTTGGCTCCTTATATTTCACTGGTTTTGAATGATACTATGTCCTGAGTATATCCACATAATCACATTGCATGTGTTGGATCAAACTAGAGATTTCAGAGGGGAAAATCTTGTTTTCATAATGGATATTCACTCAAATGAATAAATATATGAATAAACATACTACAATCAATATCTGATCTATAATAACACAGCTAGACAAAGGCATGTAAATAAGTACAGCTAAGCACAGCTAACGTGGGTTCAGGTGATATTCCCATCACACTGTTCATTCAACTTTGTGCCACAAGTTTTCTTGGCTTGTTATGACTATTAACTGAAACACATATAAGGAAGTTCTTTGTAAACAATACATGTAGCAATTAATTAATTATACTATGTGCCATGGAATGTAGTAGTAAATGTTCAGAATAATACACTTTATAGTAACTTTAAATAAAAATTGGTCATAATCTTGATCATTGTAGCATTGCTTCTGAGTCTGATTTTGATAATAAAATTTATCAGCAACCCATTAACAATGTAAATAACTTGTTAAGTATTTCCATCAAATAAGCTTTCTTCATGTGGAAAGACCTAGAAGGAGTATTTAAAATAAAATGGAAAATCAACCACTTGGACATGATGACTTTATTGCCATATAGAAACAGACTCTGCTCCTTTCAAAGTCCTTGGAACATGAGTAGGAAACCGTGCCCATCACCCCAAATAGTACAAACCTATTAGTAACTCTATATTTCATTATCCATAACATTTTTTTCAGAATACATTGGTCCTTTCCTTAAGATTAAATAGTTAAAAAAAAAACTAGGACAAAAAATGACATCTCCTATGCACATGGAGATGTCTACCAGAAAGTTGATGAAAGCTATGAGTAGACCCTAATCTGGCTAAATGAATCAACTTCACATTCTCTATCAGACCCCTTTAAAAACCCTTCACTTTCACCTGCCTCCCCAAGAAAGAGCCACAGCTATGCCCAGATAAATGGAAATAAAGCACTTTATAAGATTCTTTATTATTAAACTTAATTCTTGTTCATTCTCAACAGAATTTGTTGCATACACACAGAGAGAAACAGTTTCCAGAATACAAATATATTTGATTATTACTGATATAGAAGTTAATGACAAGAGATAGGAAGAAAAAACACAAAACTTTATATACCAGAATATACCAGAACATTCACTGGCTAGTTTTGTGGTTTTTTTGTTTTGTTTTGTTTTGTTTTTTTGGTTTGAGGAGGTGGGAAGGCGTGCAGGTTCTAGCAAAGGAAGTCAAAGACTTAGAGATGAATTCATGAAAATATCATGACCTTTTCAGATGAGTGGCTAAGGACATCAATTATAATATGTTGGTCTGTATTAGCACAGAAGAAAGCAGAAGTTCCAAGTCCTTAATAGCTTAGCAGAAAATAGTCATGTGGTACGTTTTAACATTTATAAACAAAAATGAGAAGAATTAAAAAATTGTTCCTCATTAAATTTAAGGTATAGTTATTTTCTGATTAGATTACACATAGCAAACAATTCTTCAGCAAGAAGACTATCTTTTGCTTTTTATGTGTTTCAAACAGAAACATACTTTTATTTCACTGGTTTTGAATGATACAGCTACTGATATTTCTAGAGCCAGTGTGGCACCAGACATTTTACAATTTGAGTCAGTGAAATTACAGAGAGAACAAGTGACCTACAGTATAATCAAAACAGTGTAATAAAAACCCAATTCCCAGACAAAGTCTTCCAAACAAGGAAAATCACAGGTACCATGGCACGAACATGATGTGTGAGAGACACTGATCATGCTGTGAGATGAAGAACATAGACTTTGAGGTCAGAAGTGCTTGGCTTAAGAAGAAGCCCTGTTACTTGCTTGAAAAGAGTGCAGCCCGGGGCAAACCTCTTGAGCTTTCTTAGCTGAAACATCCACTTCTATGCCTGTTCTTCACCTTCCCAGAGTTATTATGCAGAGATCAAATAACACATAAAACTGCATCATACTTTATAAGGTGTTATGCAAACATAATGCATTATTTTTCTTTCTTGGGTAAAACTGAAAAAAAGCTCAGTTATAGAATCAACCTGCAAACTTTTTAATCTAAAGTATAATTAGATCCTGTAATTAGATCCTGTATTAGTTACAATAGAAAAGCAAATTTTCTTTACTGCCATTTAATCTTTTATAACAATATTCTGAATAAAACCCAATTTGATTAGTTTCTTTGAATGATTATGAAGAAATTCAGTGTTATAGGTAAAATAATTTTAAAATTTAATTTTCATCCTTTTGGTTTGGGGGGTGGCAGGCTTTAATGGCAGTAAGATAAACTTTTAATGAACAGAGAAAAACTGAGGTCATATAGGAAACATCATGTCACATAAAAATAATAGGTATTTCTTCTTATTTAAGACACAATTGGTATTTCCACATGGATTTTAAGAATTTCATCATAAATACTGATGAAGAGACCAGTCTCACTCGCTTTATTGATTATAGGGAATTACAAGCCTGCAAAATGTTAAAATAGCCAAAAATTCTAGTTTGGAATTTCATTATCATCTTTTTTCTTGATGATTTCAGCTTTAAAATAATTACAATAATTACAAGTATCCATCTAGAATGCTAGAACTAATAAATCAATTTCAGTTTCATGACCTCATTCAATACTGTCTTATAACAGTCATTTTGTTTTGCTTATAACAGAATACCTGAAACAGGGTAATTAATAAAGAAAAGAGTTGTATTTCTTGCAATTCTGGAGGCTGGGAAATCCAAGGGCATGGATTGGCTTCTGGTGAGGGCCTTCTTTCTGGTGGGGTCTCTCTACAGAGTCCCAGGGTAGCAAGAGCATCACATAGTGAGAAGGCTGAGAGTGAGGGCATACTTGCTCAGGTCTTCCATTTCTTATAAATGCATCAGTTCCATTTCCAGGATAAGCTATTAATTCATTAACCCACTAATCCATTCATGAGACAGAGCCCTCATTATCCAATAAACTCTTAGCGGCCCCATCTTTCCATAATGTCACACTGGAGATCAGTTTTCAACACTTATAATTTAGGGGACACATTCAAACCATAGCAAATACTTGTACAATCAAGTATGGCAAGTTTTATCACAGTGATGACTGTAGCTGCCTATAGCACAGATTTTAAGGAAGAACCAGTAATGATGTCCAAATCTTTTGGCAGAAAAGCCTTGGTCCCTGGTCATTGCATAAGGTCATTGCATTGAGTGTATAATAATACTCAAACTGCATGTTCATGTCAAACCCAATTGTGGCTCAGTGTAAAGAAAAACATTGCAACAACCCAAAATCCCATGTCTGTGTGTAGGTTAATAAATCACTTGGAGACATTGGCCCAGATCATTTTACAGTCCCTTACAAACAGATAGTGTTGTGCCCTGCCTTACATCACAAGTGCCTCCAGTTTAGGAAGTATGTATTTTCTACAGAACATGTGAGGCTATGCACATAGTAGGGAAGTTAGTTTTCTTTTTTTTTTTACATTAAAATTATGTTATATTTGCTTAAATGAATGTTCTGAAAATATATTCCATTTACAATAGAATTGTAACAAGCAGACACTTTTATCTAGTTTTATATCATTTCTTTTTTTTCAATTTTACCATTTCACTTATTATTTTTTTTTATTATACTTTAAGTTCTAGGGTACATGTGCACAATGTGCAGGTTTGTTACATTTGTATACATGTGCCATGGTGGTGTGCTGCACCCATTAACTCTTCATTTACATTAGGTATATCTCCTAATGCTTTCCCTCCCCCTTCCCCCCACCCCATGACAGGCCCTGGTGTGTGATGTTCCCCTTCCGGTGTCCAAGTGTTCTCATTGTTCGATTCCCACCTATGAGTGAGAATGTGTGGTGTTTGGTTTTTTGTCCCTGTGATAGTTTGCTGAGAATGATGGTTTCCAGCTTCATCCATGTCCCTACAAAGGACATTAACTCATCCTTTTTTATGGCTTCATAGTATTCCATGGTGTATATGTGCCACTACCAGTGACTTTCTTCACAGAATTGGAAAAAACTACTTTAAAGTTCATATGGAACCAAAAAAGAGCCTGCATTGCCAAGACAATCCTAAGCCAAAAGAACAACACTGGAGGCATCGCGCTACCTGACTTCAAACTATACTACAAGGCTACAGTAACCAAAACAGCATGGTACTGGTACCAAAACAGCATGGTACTGGTACCAAAACAGATATAGATCAATGGAACAGAACAGAGCCCTCAGAAATAATACCACACATCTACAACTATCTGATCTTTGACAAACCTGACAAAAACAAGAAATGGGGAAAGGATTCCCTATTCAACAAATGGTGCTGGGAAAACTGGCTAGCCATATGTAGAAAGCTGAAACTAGATCCCTTCCTTACACCTTATACAAAAATTAATTCAAGGTGGATTAAAGACTTAAATTTTAGACCTAAAACCATAAAAACCCTAGAGGAAAACCTAGGCAATACCATCCAGGACATAGGCATGGACAAGGACTTCATGTCTAAAACACCAAAAGCAATGGCAACAAAAGCCAAAATTGACAAATGGGATCTAATTAAACTAAAGAGCTTCTGCACAGCAAAAGAAACTACCATCAGAGTGAACAGGCAACCTACAGAATAGGAGAAAATTTTTGCAATCTACTCATCTGACAAAGGGCTAATATCCAGAATCTACAATGAACTCAAACAAATTTACAAGAAAAAAGCAAACAACCCCATCAAAAAGTGGGCAAAGGATATGAACCAACACTTCCCAAAAGAAGACAATTATGCAGCCAAATGACACATGAAAAAATGCTCATCATCACTGGCCATCAGAGAAATGCAAATCAAAACCACAATGAGACACCATCTCACACCAGTTAGAATGGCGATCATTAAAAAGTCAGGAAACAACAGGTGCTGGAGAGGATGTGGAGAAATAGCAACACTTTTACACTGTTGTTGGGACTGTAAATTGGTTCAACCATTGTGGAAGACAGTGTGGCGATTCCTCAAGGATCTAGAACTGGAAATACCATTTGACCCAGCCATCCCATTGCTGGGTATACACCCAAACGATTATAAATCATGCTGCTATTAAGACACATGCACACGTATGTTTACTGTGGCACTATTCACAATAGCAAAGACTTGGAACTAACCCAAATGTCCATCAATGATAGACTGGATTAAAGAAAGTTAGTTTTCATTGACTATGTTATCGTAAGTCAGTAAGCATGGGCTTCAGGTTCCTCATTAGAAAGGTAGCTTAATAATACCTGCCCTTTCTATCTTAAAAGTACATATGTGAAGGTAATGATGTTCCACAAATATTGGGTGGTCTTAATACATTTTCTGCTAGACCCCATCCTCCTGACTCTAATCTGGCCTTTTCATTTAGATAATGCTGCCTGACCTAATATCATTTCAAAGCACTCAGAGGCTGCTTCATCCTGATATTTCATGAGATGAGCTACAAGCCCCAACCAACACATTTTCTTTTCAACAGTCATGTAATTGCTACATCATTCCCGTGCATGGATCTGAGTCTGTTTAATGTCAAAGGCACGTCATCACAGACATAAACAAACTTCATCTCTCCAATCCTCTTGCTGTGAGGGTAAGAAGTCTTTAACTAAAGATATCCTTAGATCAGTGAAAAAAAACAAATAAAAGAGTACATTCTCTTTTCTGAGTTTTCCAGAAAACCAATGATGCCAGCATACCTACAGGCATAATCCAGTCATTATTACATGAATTCATAATATTTGAGGAGATGGTTATTATTGGTTGGTTCACTCCTGAAGATGCACCACCATAGGTGCCACCAATGTTCTAGATGATTTCCAAATTTCTTTCTGGTCTGAAATCCAGGATTCTTTGTTGGGTTCTGTGAATACCAGCAGGAGTTGGCAAAGTGATGGGACAGTTGGGCTAGTACAATCAAATTAAAAAAAAGTGATGGATTTTCCTTAAGCTTTCAAGCCATAGTGTTCAGTTAAAGCCAAGGCTGCGTGAGGATGGTTGAATCTGTCCTGGCTAAAATGCTTCACTGAACCCTCAGCACTTTAGGTGTGCCTGATACCCTGGTGTCACTCAGCTGCATCATGAACATGCATGCACATATACACACGCACTCATAGAAGAAAAATAAGTGCCCTCAATAACAGAGATTTGGCAATTACCAAATATATGTAATTGATGTAGAATATCTCATTGGGTTCGTACACCTATCAAAGCTATGGTTGTTAGACTCGGCATACTCTATAACTAAAGAATGCATGGTTTACTGTTTTCATCGAACAATAATTCTGTAATGTCTCCAGGGTTTTTGTCTGAACATGTGGCCTCATAACATTTTAATATGTTTATAGTAATAATAAAGTTTTATAAATTAACTACTTTGCTAATACTTTGAAAGCTAACTCAGGCTCTGAATTAGATATTTAAAAATTTGAATGTCAATACAAACATGACCAGGAAGACTATGCAAAAATTTTTTTTTCATTTAAGGGGCTAAAGACTATGTAAACAAATATATCTAAATAACATAGTCTTCTAACAGTTGTAATAGTCACAAGCATTATTCTTTAACTGTCATCACTGCTTGTGCTATTATCAATGGAATACATCAGAAATGGATCAAGTCAAACTCTAGATATACTTCCTCTTGACATCTTGGGAGGAACATATATAACATTGGAAGAAACCCATTCCACATTGTCTACGAAATAAAAAACATTTTTCAGTGAAATTGATGCAAAATCATTGGGAAACTTCAGAAAAAACTGTTTCATGCATTACAGAAGATACGTATTTTCTTCTATTACCTTTTGCTAATACCATTTTCATCAATAAAGGTCTTTGTCTGGCTGCAAAAGATACAAAGAAAACCTTTTTATATCATAGTGAGAACAACCTTGATGTAGTTCCTCTGGCTTTGAATTATAATGTATGTCATCAGTAATGTAAGTTGTTATAATTTACTTCTGACATTAAGATGTTGCTTTAGGGCATATTGTTGCAAATGTATCCTATTCACTTTCTTGCCTTCTAAATGCCCTTCATGTTTCAGTAAAACAATCCAATCAAAACTAAAGACCAAAAACACTGTAAAACAAATCAAGCATACAAACAGTTTCTAAGCATTCCTGTTACATTTTAGCCCTTTAGCCAGTGGCTCTAAAATTTCTTAAACTGTATATAGTAGTTTAAGTTTGCAAACGGGGCACAGAAAATGTCATCATGAATATTGTTTTCAGTCAGGTTCTGAAGGACTGCAAGGAAATACCTGGGGGATACTAGAATGATTTGGATCACGGGAAGCCACCCCAGGTAAAGCTCTCAAAGATCATATTCAAGGCGAATTAACCACATTCCTTCCTCTTGGTGCAGGACCCTTGTGACTGTAACCTCACACAGGAGCTAGCAACCAAGCCCACTGTATCCCCTCTACTGAGATGTCGCAATAAGATAGAGAGGGATCCCTTCTGAGAGGTTTGATTTATTTGTTGCTGGTGGCAAAAGAATTCAAAGCTATTAAGAGATTTCCACCTATTGAGTCTCTGGAATATAGATTTTTAAAAATTATTATTATTTTTTTGAGATGGGGTCTCACTGTGTCAGCCAGGCTGGATGGAGTACAGTGATGCAATTATGTTTCACTATAGCCTTGAACTCCTGGACTTAAGTGATCCTTCCACCTCAGCTTCCTGAGTAGCTGGGATTACAGGCACGTGATGATCACCTGGCTAGGATTTTTATTATTGTTGCTAATGATGATAAGCTAAATTTCTGAAGCAGAACATTAATTCACTGTAGGAAATGATTGCCAGATATTCGTTGCAAAAATGTCAGGCCACCAATGAGAAAAGGGGTGACAAAATTTCTTTCTGTATTGATGCTTTCCTTCCAGAGTCCAAGGGGGATTTTAATATTATCAAGTGGAATAATTTAATATTATTCTTAAATATTTAAATATTTTACTTTTAGACAAATAATTTAGAGAAAGTATGTGTGTATACATATATATGCATGTATAATTTTCCACTTACAAAAATGACCTCAGAGTTTTAGTCCTTATAAGTAACATCTTCCCTAATTTTAATTTTTCTGTGTAGTACGTAAGTCTCATGAGACCCATTCACTACCACTATCTATTAAGCATCTGTCTAGCATGAAACAATACTGTACTAGGTACTGGCAATACACCAGTGAATAAAATAAACATGGTCTCTGGCCTCATGGAGCAAACATTCTACTTGGGACAGGCAAATGATATAGAAGTAAACAGATAAAGAATATACTTTCTGATAAGCACTATGAAGAAAACAAATAGGCTGATGTAATTCAGAGTGACTAAGTGAATGATGTCACTTTACACTGTCAGAAAGACTTTTCTAGAGAAGTGACATGTGAACTGAGATGCAAATAACCAACTAAATTTGTTCAGTGCAAGGACCAAGTACTTCAGAGGATGTGCAAAGGTATAGGGAAGGAACAACTTTGGCTCATTTGAGAAATAGGAAAATACATGGGCTATGGTGGCTGTTGCACAGGGAGCAAAACAAAGTTATTATAAGAGGCCAGTAGGGACTGAAAATGTGGAAGCTGTGGGAAGAATTGTGGATTTGGTTTTGAATGCAATAGGACATTGTCGAAGATTTTAAGAAGGTTAAAGGCATCGTCTTAGGTAGTTTTTAATGATCACTCTGGTTAGTTTTAGGTGACGGCATAGGGAAGCAAAAGTGGAGGGACAGAGATAGGGAAACTATCAGAATAAAGAAGAGAGATGGAAGTAGTGTGGGCTGGAAAGCTAGCCGTAGAAATGCAGAGAAGAGTCTGGATTTGGGCATGTATCAGATGTAAGACCCCCACAAATTGCTGATGGTTTGTGCTAGACACAATTCTACAGTGGCTTCTAAGATTCCTGCCCCTGACATTATGCATGCCTTGTATAATCTCCTGCCCTTGAGTGTGAACAGGACCTGTGACTATGATGGGATACTTATTCTCATGACTACAGTATATTTATTGTGTAAGATTTCTTCATAGCACACTGAAGGGAAATTTTTCTGCTGGCCATGTTGTAGGAGGGCCACATGGCCAGGACCTGAGGGTGGATGGCCGCTAGATACTGAGCATAACCCCAGTTAATAGGGACCTCAGCCCTACAATCACAAAGATCCAAATTTTACCAAAAATCTAAAGGAGCTTGGAGGAGGGCCCCAAGCCTCACTTGAGATTGCAGCCCAGTGGGAATTTTGATGACAGCCTGTGACACCCTGAGTGCCAACCAGTGCCCTGACTCCTGATCTGTGGAAACTGAGAGATAATAAATTTGCATTGTTTTAAGATGCTAAGTTTATAGTGATTTGTGGTGTGGTAATTGAAAACGAATACATAGTTTGTAAAAGAGAAGATCAAAGATAGGGATAAAACAGGAAGTTCAAGATTTTTGGCTTGGTTTCTGAATACCATCCTCCACTAAAAGAAAGAGTGTCCCTTGGAAAAATAGCTGATTCTGGGGCTAAATCAGAGAATTAACAAAAAGATCCATAAACATATATTTGTGTTACAAAGGAAGGAAGTATTCAAAAAATGAGGGGATATATCCAACGAGACATTGGACTAGATTGGAGGGGACTTCTGCTGGCCAACACAAAGACCATCTGAGCAGCAAAATCAATAATGAATAATGGTTTGTGACCCATTGAAATATCAATTCATAAGTCTATTTTATATAAATGAATGAAGAGACAAGTAGATTAGGGAGAAATGATAGTTCTTCCTTCCAAAAGAATACCAATACATTTTGAAGGAGTTATGAATATAGAAAACTCACCATTTGATAACCATCATAGTCATAATTGATTCGATGGGAGGTATAAATGGATGCTAAGACTTTGGCATGGAGACTTGACAGAAAGCAGTACATCAGTCATGGTCCAAGCAGGAAAACAGACTCATAAAAAGATTACATATAGCAAATATTTATATATAAAAATGTAGACATACATATGATTTTTGACAGGCACTTAGCCTTCTGCAATTATGAAAGTCAGTCAAGCGATTTAAGCAAGCTGTTGTCTCTGTAATGTTGGAGCTTTGAAGTCCAAAGTGTAGGCAGTAGGCAAAGGGAAATAGATGTAAACTGAGTGGCAAGCAGAGCAAGCTGAAATTCACAAGCATAAGCTGCAGATCAGAAGATGAACTGAAACCTGTGTCAGTTCTTGTTGCTTCTGCCTTTGATGATATGGATGTCCTGCAGAAGTCAGGGCCCTCCTACCTGGCTCGCAGGTCAGAGAAGCTGAAAAGGAAATCAGGAAGAGGTGAGCAGTTGCAGTCCTGGCTCCTGCGCACCAATGAGCTAGGCCAGTGGGTGAGTGACCAACATGAGAGATAACAGAATGGGTGCAGCTTTACTTTCACCCTCTTAATTGCCCACAAGAAGGTCGTTGTGGCCCAGACTAACTTGAAACATTCTCGAAACATTCAGTCTAGCCAAGTTAACACGTGACTAAGCCACCATTGGTTTAGATGTGGTGTATCTTCCCACAAAATACTTATCATTTACAAAGGAGAAAACGGTGACTTTAGGGTGAAAAACCTGGCAGACACCAACCTTATGTTTACATCACCTCTTGTGGGAAGGATCATTGTGCCGCCTGAGAGACATCCTCCAGAACAAAAGATCTCTACTCTTTAAAACCATCAAGGACATAAAAGGCAGGGAAACAGCTGCAGAACTTTTCCAGATTGAAGGAGACTAAAGCAACATCAGATCCAAATGCAAAGCTTGATTTTGAATGGCATTCTTGACCAGAAAGTGAGAAGAGTTCTAATCAGGGTCATTGGAAAAAATGTGACTGGATTTCAGGTTTGGATTATAGTGATGCATCAGTGTAGATTTCCTGTTTGGGATGATTGCATGGCAGTCATGTTGGAAACTGTCCTTGTTTTTGGAAAATACACTGTAGTATTTAAGGAGGCAGGGGTAACGTTGACCATATTATTCAGAAAAATAAGAATGATAATCATGTGTTGTATGTATTTACAAGGAATGAGACATGGGGCAAATGTGGTAAAGTATGAACAATTGCGGAAGCTGGGTAAAGGAGATCCGGGAGTTCTTTGTATTCTTCTTGCAAATGTTCTCTTAGTTTAAATTTGCTTCAAAATAAATTATAAAGAGAATAGTAGATAGTAAATGAATAAGAATAGGAAAAGAAGAAGGCAATATTGACAACAATTTTTCCAACTCTTCTGTGAATTGGAGGCTGAGAAGTGGGGCAAGACTAGTAGAGAAATGTGGTGTCAAGAAAGGATTTTTCAAAGATAGTTGATAAGAACTTGTTTGTAAGTTGATGAGAATGATACAAGTGATTGAGAGGGACACATAGTGCCTAATTTCAGGAGCAAAGTCCTGGCAAATCACCATAATGTCTACATGACAAGTAGATAGATGGTCTTTGAGAGAAGCCAGAACATTTGCTCTTTAAAACAGAAAGGAAGCATTTTATTGCTTTTATGGATTCAGATTTTACTATTTTTTAAAACTAAATATGAAATACTTAAAAGCAGAAATGTTGACAGCCATGATAATTAGGAATTAATTTTTAAGAAGGCTAAAGCAAAAATGAATTATAATTAACTTTTAAAATTAAACATATATGCATCCATGTTTAAGACTTTTATTTTATTACAGAGAAAGCTAAAACGAAGATTTACAGATCACTTCCGGCCACCTGGTACACCAACTCCTGGAGAATTTCTTGCAGGGCTTAGGTAGAAATCAAGGCAAAGACTACAAATGGGATCCTAAAATTCACCCTATGTACTCTCTGAAAATGCAATAGTTATGGGCTGTATCAATAAACCTGAGTTGCATATGAAGTTCACATGCAAAAAAGGCCTAGCAGGGAGGTGAGCCTGTCCCAGTTCTGGGGAAATTTGCAATTCAACTTGGTCAAGTTACCCAAAGACTTGCTGACTTATGCTGTTGACTCCACTCTAAATTTTTCAGAAAGTTGAAAACAAATTTTCATTTAGAGCAGAAAAATGCTTTGGTTTGACTGGGAATGTGTGTGACTAGTAGAAAAGATCAATTGGGAAATTACACTTCAGTGTCTCACATACCAAATTCTTGAGGCTTTATTGAAATTTGTCATTGAATCATCTTTTTCACAAATATCTTACAATTTTAGCATTTTAAAAACTTGGCACAAAAGAAGTAGTTACTACTTTTACTTATTCATCAAAGCATGGGCTTTTATTTCAGTTCACAAAATGATCCTTCCAAAGAATTA
The DNA here is from genome assembly GCF_029281585.2 of Gorilla gorilla gorilla. Lineage (NCBI taxonomy): Eukaryota > Metazoa > Chordata > Mammalia > Primates > Hominidae > Gorilla > Gorilla gorilla. The sequence goes on along the minus strand of NC_073235.2, from coordinate 40,666,595 downwards.
ATACATTTTCCGACATTCTGTCCTTACTTTTACTCATAATCTTTTCTGTATTTGTGTTTTTGCTTAAATATATTAAATTATTATCTGCTTTACAAACATTCTGTTTCCAGACTCTTTGCTAACAAAAGAAATTGCTTCTATCTATTTGAAGTGTATATACAATGCTATGTCCACTAGTATTGTGAATTATACAGTGGTGATACCGATGGGCCCTGGCTTAAATCCCAATTCTACCACTTGCTCCATTCTTGACCTTGGAGAATGTACTTATCTTCTCTAGCTTGAATTTTCTCTAATGTAAAATACAGGTGAGGCTGCATCTTGTGATGTATTTAATGGGTGTGCTCCTTCTATAATACAACTTTCCCCAGGTTTCCACTAAGTATTTTAATTCTTCCTCTGGGATTTTACTAGGTAATTAGTTTAAATTACATTATGAAGGTTATTGAGGCTAAATACTAAGAAAGAAAGAAGTAAACTCTTTAGAAATGCAGGGACTCTGGAATTATTCAGCCATCTCACATTTATCTCTAGGGTTTTTTCTAGTTATCATAATAATATTTAGCAAATAGTTAAGGGGTGATCTTAGGACCTAATTCTGAAGAAGGTTGTCTTGCCCTGTGATGTGTTCAACAATGAGATGTTTTGCGAATTAATGAGAGCATAAACCTGTAGTACCTAGAGGTTTCTGATGCAAGAGTGTTCTCAGTCAGTGCTGAGTTATTATTACTGTTGTTGATTACTTCCAATTATTCCTTTTACCAAAAAGCATGCTATTTTCCAGAACCCAGCCAAATAATATACTTCATTTGGACAACAGAGTTTGAAAACTGGAAAAAGTATAAAATTATTTGAATAACTTTTGCAAACATATAAGGACTCCAAGTTAGGAAATGTCACTGGGGCAACACCCAAACTGACTACCTTTCTAGCCTTCTCTAGCACTCTGTTTAGTAGAGTTGCTCTTCTGTGTTCATACACCGCTTCCAACCAGTCTTTCAGATGGCCCCTCATTACCTTGGCTCAATTGTTGATAAGTGCATCACATTGCTTACATCAAAGCACAAAATGTCACTCAGTTGGTAATTCATTTGTTTCCTATTTTCCACCGAAGTTCACCCTGTCACTAACAGAGAGGCATGTGTGTTTTGTGTTCTTATCATTTTCTTTCTCCAAAGAGGTTTGAAATGTCTGTTTTTATTTCCCATCTAATGTTAAATAGAGTTCCACTTTTGCTTTGCTAAGGCTTTTGAATTTAAGTAGTTTAACTTTCAGCTTATTAATTTTACTACTGCTTCTATACATTTCTAGAGAGGTCCCAGAAAAAAGTTTGTATTTCGTGAAAGCCTGTGTTTGCACCCAGAGTTAAAGAAATCCCATCACTGTATCTAACATGGACAGAGGCATTTTTCAGTAGTAGAAACCACTATGTGAGTTTACATTATTATGACTTCTCTATTAAGTCTCCGGAGCTTTCCACCACACAGAAATCATTGCATTTTTAGAAAAATGGTCTAAATGCAAACAACTGTCAATGGCTAGCAGCGAAAACCCTATTAAGAGCCATGCTAATCATGGCCAATTAGAGCACAATGAGACTTGACACTTTTCGTCATTTAAAACAATTTTTGTCCAGCTTCTTAAAAACAATTGTTAAAATGACCTAGGAGGGTATAGGATTCTAACACAAACAAATGGAAAGCAGATTTGTAGAATTATTGTTGCTATGATAGTATGATAGTTGTGCTCAATTATTAGATGAATAGAATGAGAGGGTTTCAAAAATATTTCATTGTTTACTCACTACTTGTCTTCATCAACTCCTGCCAGGTGAGGCTAAATAGCAATTTAGGACACGATCTCTTCAGCTTTTCCTCAAGTGCTTGAGCTATACTTAGTCATTCTGAAGTTGGAAGAGATTTGAAAAGTTCTAGTAAAAACTTTCAGATTGGGAGCGATGCCTTTAACCTTTGGGGGAATGGAGAGAAGGAAGGACAAGGTATAACTGTGGCTGGAGTATCCATTGAACCATGGATGATTTATAATTTCAAGAAGAAGTGTGTCAAAAACTGATTGTTTTCCCCCAACCTGTCTTTGGATCTTCACGTTTGGATTAAACACACACAACACGAGGATGGAATATTGCATGAACCAAAATGACAGTACTGTTTATGTGAAATTAGAAGAGCTCAGTTCTTCACGCAGCTGTCTTTTCAGGCCACTAACAAGCTTTTTTTGTGTGCGCAATCTTCCTATAAATGAGCAGCAATCATCAATGCCAGATTATTCCACAACTCACTTACGTGTATGCTAAAACTGAATAGTTTCTTTCTACATTTTTCTGGGTGTAAAAGTCTGGAGGAGGTCATTGCAGCAAAGGTTTTCTCATTTATCTGATGGCCCTAATTTTCTGATTTCCTGTACCATGTTTAATTTGCCTGCTTTTAACCTGTTCGTTCGTCAATTTAACAAGTTGCTAATTTTTTGTCCATCCATATGTGTTTTTTAAAATCATATTTTGTGGTTTTTTATGTTGCTACTATCTGCACCCTTCTAGTATAAAACTTCGAGGATATAGCCAGAAGCCTGTCCCTGCATTCAACTATAGTTTACTAATGATGACAGACAAGAAAACTAGCAATTATAACAGTGTTGTATGGTCTATAGTGAACAGAGTGTTGGGAGGAATGGGAGCACAAAAGAGGACAAACTGATTCAATCTTATCTTGGGAGGGCAGGAAGGCTTCTTCGAGGAGATACTATGTAAACCAAGTTCTAAATGCTTAATACTTAGATGTTTTACAGAGAATTGAAGCAAGAGCACAGGTGTGTCTACAAAATCTACAAGATTGTTATTTCACGTTCATTTTCTCTCCTATTCATGTTTGTGGGTTAAACTGAATTATTGTATTCATTCATTTATACTGGGAGGTGGGTAAGCAGAGCAGATCTCCTTACTACTTTTAAGAGTTCCTCACACTGAAATGGAGCCAAGAGAGGAAAAATAAATGTCAACATAGATGCCAGAATTTGAGAGTCATTAGCCTCAGGTCTGTGATTTTTAAGTTCCATTTCTTAGCGCAATCATGGTTCAAGGGTGGCTTGAAATAAACAAACTGGTTTAAATGGGACACTCGGGGGTTCAGCAGCATGAAGCATCAATCCACGGTTAGCTAAACCTATTTCTCCCATTCTGCTTCCCAATGAGAGGCTGGAAAGAGCCTTGACTCCACTGAAAGAGCAATTTATTTAAGACAATCTTGGTCAAATTAATTAAGTTCTATGGGCATTGTTTTCTTCATTCATAATAATAATATAAATCTACTCACAGGAATGTTGTAAGGAACATTTATAATTATGTTAATTCTCAAGAACAGAGTGATGCACATAGTAAGTGTTCAATAAATTATAATTATTATTATCATTATTAGTATTGTCATTATATAGAAAGTGATCTCAGCTCATGCTTCAGAATTTTATAAACAAATTCTCTCCAGACATTTTTTATTATCCACTGTAGGAGTTGTAAAACAGAAAGTAAAAGTTAACATATATATTAAACTTATATACACATTACACACATTTTATACTAATATATTTTTACATTTAAAAACATACACTAAAATTGTATTGAGATTTAAATGAAAATGTATTCAATTAAAAAATAGATGCATGCCTATACTCCCAGCTACTTGGTAGGCTGAGGCAGGAGAATGAGTTGAGCCCAAGAATTTGAGGCTACAGCGAGCTATGATTGCACCACTGCACTCCAGTTTGGGCAACAGAGTGAGGCCCTATCTCTAAAAATAATAATAATAATAATAACATTAATAATAATAACAACAATAATAATAATGGCTTCTAATGGGAATATTGGTTTCCTGTAATAAGGTCCCTATATTCTAGCCTCTTTTGGAAGACTTAGGCAGAATTCTAAGACTGTCCCCATGACTTCTTCCCCCAGTGTTGTGCCATAATTAGGTTATATTATATGGCAGAAGATTTTGCACATGTAACTAAGATCAGTAATCAGTTGATTTTGAGTCAATAAAAAGAGATTATTCAGGCGGGCTTGAGCTAATTGCTTGAGCCATTTAATTGTGGATCTGAAAGTCAGAGCCAAGAGTCAGATTCAAAGTATGAAAGGTATTTGACATAAGGAAGATTTTCTCTCTGGACCACACATAACATGCAACATTCCTTTTTTAAATAAAACCCCCAATCTTCTCTTTGTTCTTTGGACATTCCAAAGACCACCAGGTCTGTGTGTATGCCCTGAATTGCAGTTCTTTCTTCTCAAATAAAACATTAACTTTAGAAGTTTGTCTCTACTTTTTTATTTTGACTTTGACACTTCTCTGAGAACCCACTTCTGAGTGTCATCAGTGACTTGCCAGTGGCCAGGCCAATAGTTCCTTCCGCTCACTTGACTTCCCAGGAGCACTGGATACTGTTCACCATATTTTCTTTCTTGAAACACTTTTTTGGGGGGAGGGTTTCCTTGCACTCTCCTGCTTTCCTTCCTTCTTATTGGCCACTTCTCAGAATCTGTTGTTGGCTTCTCTTCTGCTTGACATCTAAACGTAAGAATGCTTCAGGGCTCCTTCTTAGCTATTTTTCTTCTCTGTCTACCCACCTCCTCCCTAGATAACCTCATCCAGTCTCATTGCTTTAAATGTAAACTATTAGAAATAACTTTAAATATGTATCTCCAGTCTGACCCCTGCTGAAATCCCTAATGAGAATAACCTACTGTCTGCTTAACATCTCCACTTAGATATCTTTTGGGCATCTCAAATTTAATGTGGACACCACAGAACCATGGATTACCTCAACACTTTGACCTAAACTGGCTTCTCTTAGGCTTCCCCTTCTCAGTAAACAGTATCATCCACTGTACAGCTTCTAGTACTATCTTTATTCATTTGCTCACATCCAGCATCCAATTCATCTGTAAGTTTTGCGAGGTCTACCATTAAAAGCATATCCCAAATCAGTCCAATAATCCCCATATTTCACTTGAACTATGGTAGTAACTTCCCAAGTGGCTTCTCTGTGGCAAACCTGTCGCCACATCCATTCTCCACAAATCAGCTGAAGTAAACTTCAAGAAGGTAAATCAGACCGTGTCCCTACACATGCACGTCGTGTTTAACCCCCTGCAAAGACTTCCCATTACCCATAGGACAAAACTCAAACTCCTTGCCCTGCATAAAAATCATTGTTTGACTCCTGGCACTAAACTGCCTTCATGTCTTGCCACTCTCTCTTCTCTGCTTGCCTGTCCCTTTGTTTCTCACTCCTACCTCAGGGCCATTGCATTAACCATTCCCTCTGAAGTGAAAAGTCATCTCCTGAGAAGTCTTTTCTGACCATTTGGTGTAAGGAAAACTACTCCATCACTTGAGTTCTGTTTATCTGCATCACCCTTATCTTTACATGTTTTTGTTGTCTTTTATTGGTCTTATTCCAATTCTAGAATTCAAGCCTTGTGAGAGCAGGGAAATCATTTGCTCATGTCTTTATGAGTGCATCCTCAGAGCCTAAAAAAATCCTGCAGTATAGCACATACTCAATAGGTATCAATTTAATAAATGAATGAAAGTTGAGTTGTTCAAACAGAAAGTAGAAAAGAGGGAAATGGAGGGATGCCAATTTCTTAAACACGCAAGTAGAATTTTAAGAGACAGGGTATAATAATGACTGAAAATAAAACTTTTTCTTAAATGCATTATTTAAAGTAAAAAGTTAACCAATCAAATACTAAAAATGTAGTAAAACTATGTTTCACTATAAGCATTAAGATGAGGGAGGTTTACCTTCTCCAGTGGAGTATGTGAGCTGCTTTCTTACCTTCACAGTGACAGAGACAGTGGTTTTGGTTTATGTTTGATAAATTGGTTAATAGACATATAAGCATTTTTAGAAATATGGAATAAATAACTGGAATGATTAAGAGCAGATTTTTTTAATAAGTGTGAGATGATTGTGTAAGATCTTAACATTAGAAGAAATTCAGTGAAGGATATACGAGAACTCTTGGTACTATCTGCAACTTTCCTGTAAATTTATTCCAAAATTTAAAACCTATATAAATAAAAAAAGCAAGAGTTTGATAAAAGCATTAGTATATTGGGCATAAGACTGGTGATAAGGCAGCTAAATATAGTTTTCATTTTATGCTTTGCTCACTATTTACTTTTTTCCTCTTGTGTACATGTATGTAATTGATAGTGATGATGATGATAAATAAACGCTTTAGAACAAAACTTTCTTTTTGTAAAAAACAGCTTCATTGAAGTGTAATTTGCATATATTAAAATTCACTCATTGTTAGTCTACAATTTAATAATTTAATGAAATGTAATGGAAATTAAAACCACTCTTTTTGGGTGGTTTTAATGTCTCACGTTACACTTCCACTAATATATATGTGTGTGTGTGTGTGTGTGTGTAGTACTTGTTAAGATGTTTGTGTAAAGAGCATCATCACTGGGATGAAAGAAAACAAGGAAGAAGGGAAGGAGGGAGAAAGGGAGGGAAAGAAGGAGAAGAGGAAGGAAGGGAGGGAGGGAGGAAGAAGGAAGGAAGAAGAGTTTTATGGGTAAGCCTAGGTCCTGGACACGCTTGATGTTCAGATGGGTCTTACATGGTGAAAACAAAGAGGAGCTGTGGGAATCTTCAGGACTGGAGGCAGTGTGATTCATTTCAGCTGGAGCAGTATACCAGCCGGCCACTGCTTTCACTGAGAGAATCTAGTTCCCAAATAAAAGGTAGTAAGAGGCAGGTATATTGCCAGGACCTGGTCTAAAGAGCTGGGACAAGAGTAGAGCTCCAAGCCCAGTGTGCATACTGGTAAGCGGAGCAGATAGACAGGAAAAGCAGAGTGTAGTAAGATTAGACAAATGAAGTAAGAATTAGGGAAAAAACATCAAGTTATTTAATGGATTCTCACAAGCATTGGTTGTGAGAATCACTATATTGGTTTTCTGTGTTGCTGTAACAAGTTACCACAACCTTAGTGACAGAAACAACATAAATTTATTATCTTACAGTTCTTTAGGTCAGAAGTCTTACACAGGTCCCACTCGGTTAAAATCAAAGTGTAGGCAAGGCCACATTAATTTCGCAGTCTCTAGGAAAGAATATCTTCATTTTTTCTAGAGGCTGCCTGCATTCCTATGCTCATGTCCCTTCTGCCTTCAACACCAACTTCAGGTTGAATCCTTCTCATATTGCCATCTCTTTGGTTCTCTTCCATCATCATCACCTTTCTCTGAGTAACTAGAGGCAGGAAAGGGCCTTTGCTTTTAAGCACGCATGTGATTAGATTGGACCTACCTGGCTAACCCAGGACAATTTCCCATCTCAAAGTCCATAAGCTTCCTCACATCTGCCAAATCCCTTTTGCCACGTAAGGCAACATACTCATGGGTTCCAGGTGATTAGGGTATGGACATCTTTGGGCAATTATTCAGCGTACTACACCTCTCAAGACCTGTCTACAGGTTTCCAGGCTCCCAGCCTCTGGACTTCTAAAACTCAAGTACATATTCATGTGGATCTTATTCCTGTATGGATCCAGATGGTTTTAAGGTTGGGGGCGGGGATACTTGTAGGTGTCCAGCCTCAATGCCTGTAAATGAATGCATTGAGTCAGGTGGGTGGGCTGACACAGAACAAGCATGGTGATTATAATGATCATTTGAAATGTTATTCCTTCCTCTTTTATCATTTTTAAAATGTAATATTTAGAAAGATCAGCTGCTACCTGTATATGAGGTGGCTTTTTATATCTAATTCTCAAAGCAACCTAGTAATTATGAAGATGAGAACTGCACAATGAAATTTAATTTCATGAGGATAATAACAAGGGGAAAAGAATTCTTTTTTTTATTTTCAAGGAGGATTGGAAATTAGTCCTTCCCTTCCTCCTCTGCGGTTTCTAGGCTATGCTCTCTTAATGGATTTTTATCTGTTTTATAAGTAATTTCCTTAATATTTCAATGGTCACAGATAGTCGAGATTGTATGTCTTCTCAGGAAACATATATTTCATCAGCACTGTCACAGTCTAGAGTCCCAGAGCTTGTAGACTGATGTTTCTGGCCCTTCCTGCTATCAGACACATAGCACAGAAATAAATGTGTTTGTCTATTGGAGGCTTTAATGAAATTGAAAATGTAGCAACATTTTTCCATGTCAATAAGCTAATTTTCTTGTTTAGATGCTAATGTTGGTTTTTCCTGAGGATTCCATCCTCTAATTGTGAGTCATGACTTTTCTTCCCTTTGTCCAAATACTGTTTCTGAGAATGGCTTGAATTATGCAGGGTGGTTTCCGATTCCAGATAGGACGAGATATTTTTGTTTGCCTAAACCTATGGCATGAGATGAGAGTGGAAGAGTAAGAGAAGCACTTGAGCTTTATTAAAAAGTGTTTACTAAGAATTTGAGAGTTTACACAATGCAGTAAGCACTGAGCTGAGAGCTGAGCAAATACTGTCCCTGGTACTATACTTTTATTGGCTTGTACTGTAATTATTTCCATCTTACTAATGAAGAAATGAGCTCAAAGGAGCAATTAACTTGCGTAACTTTTTAGAGTTAGTATGTTGGGCGGAGTTAGGGTCATATCCACATCTGACTTCAAACCCCTGCCTGCTTCTCGCATCACTCAGTCCTCAATACTCCTTCTCATACCTACCCTCCTACTGGGGCTGAAGAAGTACAAGGGAAGGAATCTTGTCCTGCCTTTCATTTCTCTCCACCTCGGTTTCTATATCAAATCTGAATTTTACAGTTTGGTGATTCAATAACATTTTCACTAGGTAAAGACTAGTTTCTGTTCCCAATTCCAGAGTATTAAGATGAAAAAAAATACCATAAAATCAGACCTGAATTAATTCATGCTCTTTTGTGCCCTTTTACTACTCATTATTATTTTCTTCTTCCTCTCTCCCTCCCTTCTCCTTTCCTTCCCCCCGTCCCCCCGACCACCACCCCCGTTATAAACAAACAACTGTTTTGTTAGTCGTTGCCTAACATCTTTTAAATAGCTCTTCTATTTGGGAGACATTCTCAACATTATATACCTGGCTGCCAGGGTGGGAAGTGAATTCATTCCCTCACTCTCCCTGGCTGTCTGGGTGCAGGAAAGGGATCTGGGCCACCCATCAGACACACCCATGAAAAGATTTTTTTGAGTTAGGAAAATAAGATAGAAGTTTACTTGCTCTTATAGAAGAGTAAAGATCTATCATCCTAGACTGATATCATGCTTTGGTCTCAGAAATCCATAGGGACAAGACTCCTTTCAAGTGATTATTTCACAACCCTAGGGAGTGTGACTCATCTTCGCTATACTAAAAGTTAACATAAAATAACTTCTATTTTCCACTGACCTAAACTGGCCACAATTTGATTAAGTAGGGGCTAGGAAATGTAGTTTTTACTCTGAGCGGCTGGCCATGTGACCAACATGACAGATGGAGAGAATATGCTACAATGAGAGATGGAGGGAATATATGTTGGGGTACAAACAGCAGTCTTTCCTACAGAAGGGAGCAATATGATGTCATAGACACTCATTGAGTCTATCTTTCAGCAATTAGTGGTTCCAAGTGCTTCCAAGCATTTGGCTCCTCAGAGGCATTTAATGTCCGATCTTAAGCTTTGATATTTCAATGAACTGAGATACAGGTGACACGCATTGACAGCAGTGGTATTTTCGTGGGTCATTTTCATGCATTGAGTATCGTCCCATGACTCTCTGTGGCTCTTTGGACCTCCTGATAATACTGTCAGCTACTCAGTATCTGTAATAAATTTTATTTACCTCTACCAAAATTAACTAGATACAGTCTATAGTTTGCAGCTAAGAAACATCGCCTTACCAGTTACCTTAAAAAATGACTATAAATATTTCTGTGTTTTTCAAACTCAGATATCCAAACTGCTTCCTTTAAGAGTAAAAGTTAATGAACAACAACTCCTTAGTCTTCCTTTCCGTCATTCAGAATTTCTTATCTAGTTATCACTAACCTGCCCCTCTGTTCTCTGTCCCTGACAATGAAGTGTCTCTGCTCCTTATCTGAGATGAGTTTTCCAGCCTTAAGATTGAGCTCAAGCCTTCTGCTTTCTCTGGAATATTGCTCTAGAATTCCCACCCTCAACCCCCCACACACATGCACTTAATATCTTAAATCTTTTTCTCTCCCTTGTCTCTCAGCACACAACCTGTCTTGGCTTCTTCTCCTGATACTCCCTTCTCCCCACACAGCTACATTTTTAGGATGCCATTCCATTATTTCGTCTACTTTCTCTCCCAGTTCTTCACCACTCACTCATCCCTAAGGCTTTTATAATCTGGTCTCCACACCAGTTTGCTGAAGCTACTTTATCAAGTCATTCCCAAACTCCTAATATCCAAATTGGAATCGTTTTCTTATTGGTATCCTCAAATTTGCCACTTTGGCACTGATGAAAATCTCCTCTTTCTTAGTAGTAAGTCTTCTCCTGGATTAATGACTTAGCACTACACTGATTCTCTTACTTTGCCCTAATAGCTGTTTGTCCACCTCTTTTAATTTTTTTTTATGTCACCACTAAATCCTCCTCACCACCCTGTGCCACATCTGTGCTCCCAATGACATCTCTCTTCACCGATTTGCCCAAGTCAGTTTGCTGAGTGTCCTCCTTGTCTTCCCTTTCCTTTAACACAGGCATGTAGTCAGTTGTCAAGTCCTGCCAGTTCTCTCCGCTATGCATTTCTCGATTATCCTTGAAATCCCTTAATTGGTTTTCCTTGTTCTCAAATTCATGTCCAAACTCCATAACATGACTTATGATCTGGTCCTATTTACCTCTCCCATTTTGTCTCTTAAAGGAAATCACCCCCTATATGGACTATCTTTTCATCCTGGAAAATCTTAAACATCCCATTTACTCTATGTGGAATAACATTTTCTTATTCTTGACTTGAGTAAATCTTCTTTTTTGAGAAAAGTTCTCACTCTGTTGCCCAGGCTGGAGTGCAGTGACATAAACATGACTCACTGTAGCCTCATCATCCTAGGTTCAAGCAATCGTTCTGCCTCAGCCTCCCAAGTATCTGGGACCATAGGTGCACACCACCATGCCTGGCTGGTTTTTAAAAGTGTCTATAGAGACTGAGTCCTATCATGTTACCTAGACAGGTCTAGAACTTCTAGGCTCAAGTAATCCTCCTGCTTCAGCCTCCCAAATTGCTGGGATTACAGGTGTAAGCCACTGTGCCTGGATTGAGTAAATATCTTTTCTCCTTTAGGTTCTCAGCTTACTTGTTACTTTCTCTTTGGAATTTCCCTGGCTGTCTTCCCATATTGTCCTGTTTTCTGTATTATATCACAACACTATGTATTAAAATTGCCTCTTTACCTCTCTGTATTTACAACCAGATAGTAATCTTTCTGAGGAAAGTGTATTATTTTCACTTAGCATCACATTCACAATGCTCAACAAATATCTGCTAATGAGTACACTGCCTCTTTGTAAATGTAGTAAATGTAGGTGTTACCCAGAGTCTTATCTTTGGTTTCATGCATAGCTGAATCCTAGCAACCAATGACATCATCTGAGCTTTATGTTTCTTTACATTTAGGGTGTGGGATGGCTTCCAGAAGCCCCAGACACACTTCCTACCTGCTCTGCCCCCTCGAACTATTTTCTACTATACACATCCTTCCTTTTATATACTCCACTCACTCCCTGTCATGCGTTATTTCTTGTAGTTCACTGAATTACTGTATCTTTTTATTTCTGAGTTTTTGAGGATGTTATTGATTCTTCCTACAGTAATGTAAATAATCCCTACTCATGCTTCGTCTCTGACAAAACTTCCTTGACTTGTCAAGACTAGTTCTAGTCTCCCTTCTAAATCATCCCGTAATTGGTGCTTGCTTGTCCTTATCAGAACAGGTCAGATTGTATTTCAATTACCTTTTCAAGTTTTCCCATGTCTATTTTGTTTACCATCCATCTCCACTATGTAGCACTGTGATTGGCACATTCTAAGTGTTCAATAACTATCTTTTGACTGAGTGGTACTGTTGACTAATTTACTAAATACATTTTGTATTTGAGAACTTTAATGTAAATATTTTTAACCAACAGATTCAGAAGCTGTCTCAGTTAGCTTTTGTCACAATAATGCTGCATAACAAACCACACCAAGATGTAGTGGCTTAAAACATCAAGATCTTATTTATCATTCATGGGTTTGTAGGTTGACTGCAGCTCAGCTTGGCCCAGCTCCAGGCTCTGGGCTCCAGGATTTGATGTGTTACACGTAATTTTCACACTGTTTAAATCAGTGGCCATCTGATCATTTTATTCTCAATATGAATACCAGGAGTCCCAAAGCCAAGCCAAACCATATAGACATATTTAAGGCCTCTGCCTGTGTTACATTTGCTAACTTTCCAAGCCCAATATCAACAAGGCAAGGAAGTTTTCTCTGCCTACAGTTGGAATTGTAGGGGAATTAATATTTACTGAACAATAATCCAAACCATCACAAATATTCTGCTAAAGGAGACTGACGAGAATAGATACAGAGCTTTCTTTACTGTAAAGAACAGTAAATAGACAAGAGTAAATGCTCCAGGTGTAGTAATAATGTTGGCATTGTTTCTGGTTTTCAATTTACCATCCTCACCAGGGATTTTTTGACATGCTAGTAAAGTGATATAAACAAACATTCTCTCAGAAACACACAGAACCTTAAAAAAAATCAAACATGTTGCCGGTGTCTTCAAATAATTTTATTATGATCTTATGTAATATCATGTATCTGGAAAATTCTTTATAGACATATTTAATCTGCCTAATCAGAACATAAAAAGGATATCAAAATCAGTAGAAATTCAAATTGGAAAATATGAAACCTGAGCATGAAGCCAAAAATCTAAACCTGTCCCTTCTCACAGGCTGTCCTTTGTATATTTGTCATCTTTATGTAGCCGAATTTGTTGCTGCCCTTCTTCATTGGTGATGTGGGTGGAAGTGGCAATTATTTTTTCTTTTTTTTTTTGAGACAGAGTTTCGCTCTGTCACCCAGGCTGGAGTGTAATGGCTCCATCTCAGCTCACCGCAACCTCTGCCTCCTGGGTTCATGTGATTCTCCTGCCTCAGCCTCCCGAGTAGCTGGGACTACAGGCATGCACCACCAAGCCTGGCTAATTTTTGTATTTTTAGTAGAGACGGGGTTTCACCATGTTGGCCAGGCTGGTCTTGAACTCCCGACCTCAGGTGATCCACCTGCCTCGGCCTCCCAAAGTGCTGGATTATAGGCATGAGCCACTGCGCCCAGCCAGCAATGATTTTTAATGGCCTAAAAAATAAGGAGATACTATTGCATTTGCCATTCCAGGTTACTTTTCATGCAAAACGTGTCTGAGTATTACAGTTGGAATTCATTTTGTTTGTTGATAATTATGAGATATACATTTATACCAGTAAAATTACCTCACCTTTTCACCAAATACTTACAAGGATAAAGAATTTCAGAATAGCTTTTAAAAGTGTTATTAATATTTAGAAAGTTGTTTATTTTTACCTGTGTTGTTGTTACACAAAGAAAATGTCCATATAACACACTTGCTAATTTTTAGATTAAAAATCTGTACTCTCTAAGGAAAAGTTTTAAGGGCATCAACTAGTGAGTTGCCTACCATGAAGAGCAGTTCTAGATAAAGATAAATCAATGATATCAGAAAGTCAATTCTGTTAAAGTAGTGTTGGTACTTAAAAAAAAAAAAAGCTTAATTTCATTAGTGATTAGGAACAGGAAAATTAAAACCATAATGAGATACCAAGTGTTGGCAAAGATATGGAGTCACTGGATTCTGCATAAATGGCTGGTGTGAGAACAAATTTGGTACCTGTACAACCACTTTTGAAAAGGAATTGACAGTACTAACTAAAGTTAAACATACACACACCCTGTGGCCCAGCAATGAATACTCCATGTTATAGAGTCAACAATGAATAGTACTTAGTAGTGCCAGAAGCCATGTAAAAATGTTTTATAGCAACATAACTTTATACTGTTCCCAAACTGAAAACAAGTTACATGTTAATCAAGAGAAGAATAGATAAATCATGGTATAGGCATAAGATGAAATACCATATAACAATGAAATAGGTCAAACTACTACCACCTACGGTCACATTGATATATCTCACAAACATAATGTGGAATGGAAAAGCAAAACACAAAATAATGCATACTATATGATTTTATAGATACAATGTTTGAAAATAGGCCAAACAAATCCAGTGAGTAGTGGTTGAGGGGTGTATGAAGAGAGCTTCTGAGGTGCTGGTTATCTTCTTCTTGACCTGGGGAGTGAAAAGGCAGGTGCATCACTTTGTACTGGCTCATAAACTGTGGCTTTATGATTTATGCATCTTTCTGAATATTTTACTTGAAAAATATACTATTTTTTTTTTTAAAGCAAATAAACCAAAACACTCTGACCACATACACTATGCCAGGCACTTTCTTAGTTTATATGTCTATTCATTTCCACATCTAATCTGTGAGGCAGGTATTATTATTTTCACAGTGTAGAAGATAAACCGGAGGATCAGAGGTGTTCTGACAATCCCAAGGTTAGACAATATCTTGTCATTCTCATAAACTCCCTGCAATACAGGTGCCTGGATCCTCTCACTCAATTTTCCATTCACAGACTGCTTTCAGAAAAAGGTCTGATAAACCTGTAACACAGCACTAAATTGCAAATAGAAAGCTTATCGTTGAAGATGTAATTTTAAATAGAAAGCTTATGGTTAGCATTTCATTAAAAGTGTATAGAAATTTGTTTGATGAAGAAAGTTTTAAAATAAGAAATATCTGATAAAGAAAAAAGGGAAATCTTGGAGACTTCAGTGAAAGAAAATAGTTCCATCTCCCTTTTGTAGGGCAGTAAGTATTCAGAAAAGTTAAGGAGGCTGGGTGGCTCTAGGTATGCTGAATGGAAGCAGGTACACCTGGGGTATTCACAGTCTCACAGTAAAATGCAAGCTACACATGCAATTTGAAACTTTCTAGTAGCCACTAAAAAATATAAAAAAGAGGTGAACTTGATTTCAATACTATATTTCATGTAACCCCATAAATCCAAAATATTATCATTTTAACATGCAATCAACAAATTATTATTAAAAGTTTATATTCTTTTTCATACCAGTGTGTATTTTACATTTATTGCACATGTCAATTCAGGTGGTGAATTTTTATTCTTTGGATCTAGATTTGGATCTAAATTTGAACCTTTATTGATATTTCATAAAATTTACAGTTCTAAAAGAAGATATACATACTTAACTTGCTCCAAATATTCTTACAATTTTTACAATAATCAATTATCAGTTTTTAAAGGTAAATTTCAATTAACTAAGATTAAATATGATTAAAAATTTACTTTCTCAATAATACTAGCCACATCTCAAGAGTTGAGTAGCTATATGTGGCTAGTGGTCCCACATTGGACAGTGCAGGTCTGGAAGAATTGGGAGGAGGATGGCCATAAGAAATTACAGTGAAATTAGGAGGTGGCCACTGCATTAAAGAGGCGTGAATGGAAAACCTCCTTTTCCTCAGTCATGCTCAAGCAGGTAAGAAAGAGACTAACGAAATCAAACATTTGGTAACATAATGGAATATGGATTATTTATTTACCTGTCACTGAATTATTATTATTTTTAACTCTTCTCACATTTTCAAATCTTGGTTAGGATAATAGAGGGGGATAGGCACTATTTTTAAATCATAATAACGTACAAAATGTAGCTACATAGCTGTTAAGCCAGAGAGAGACAAAGGCTTGATTTTTTTGGAACATGAATCAGGTATTAAGACCAGTGTGGCAGCCTCTCTTCCTTTTCTCTTTCCTCCACCTCTCAGAATCTATCGGTCTAGGGCCATCCAGCATGGAACCAGAAACTAGAGGTTTACCTAATAGTCATACAAAGCCATCAGAGAGAACTAGAAATCTATCTCCATTTTAATGTCCACAAGAATTATGTGATACTAAGAAATAGACGCTATGAAAAAAAGACATCAAATTAATTTATTCAAAAGGCTTTAGCATTAAATTCAAAGCATTTCAGGACCAAAGGATGCAAAGAAATGCAAAAATCCACTCAAGTGAACTTACTAGGCAGAGTTGCAGACAATAAGTAGACAGGTACACATACTAAAAGCCTAACTTGCTTTAAGTGCTAAATTTGCCGTTATAGACTATAAATAATGCTTAGGGCCAGGTGCGGTGGCTCACGCCTGTAATCCCAGCACTTTGGGATGCCAAGACGGGTGGATCACTTGAGGTCAGGAGTTCAAGACCAGCCTGGCAAACATGGTGAAAACCCGTCTCTACTAAAAATTACAAAAATTAGCTGGGTGTGGTGACAGATGCCTGTAATCCCAGCAACTCGGGAGACTGAGACAGGAGAATTGTTTGAATCCAGGAGGCAGAGGTTGCAGTGAGCCAAGGTCGTGCCACTGCACTCCAGCCTGGGTGACAGAGCAAAACTCTGTCTCAAACAACAACAATAATAATAATGCTTAGAATGTCTCTACAAAGTCTATAATAGGATTATATTATTACATGTTCTGATTATATATTATTTGCAATTAACATATGCTAATATGTTAATTTTGTGAGCCAAACACCTTATCATTTTGCAATCTCAATTAGTTGAGAAGTTTTTTCCAAAACTGATTGGTGTGATACAACTGTTTTCTTACTGAACTCAAAAACATTTAGATTTAAGTAAGACATATTCAAAGAATCAAACCTATTGTATTTCTTTTAGCTAAATAATAAGAGTACATTTGGAATTCTATATGCTTATGTTTAAGAGAATTTGTTCTCCCCAATAACAAGTGAAACTTACAAATTTAATATAAGATACATATTTGAATAACAGATTTAGACTTAGAATTTTAGGTTAAAGTCTTCCTCAATATGTAAACAATATTGGGACATTTTAGGGATCTAAGTGTTACTATTTCTTTCATTTATTTGCTATATAAAACTTACATGAGTATATCTCAGTCAGAGAGATAAAGTAAGTAAAAGGGAAACTGAAAATATTAAACTCATAAATGTGGGTTAAAAATGTTTTAATTGAGTCCAACTATATCTATACCAAAAATAATCAAAGGCATCCTCAACAGTGATTATTAATAGTTGTTGTATCTACAGAAAGATATTAAGTATAGTAAACTGAACTAAAAAAAGCTAGATTTGGAGATCTACAAATTTAAAATTTTGAATATTATTGTTAAAACAAGTTTTTTTCTTAATAGACATTCCTGTGTATGAAACATTCCTTGTATCTTTATGTATCGGGAAATTTCTAGATCAAATAACCTCTGCTTTATATGAAAGGCAGCATGGTAGAGATCAGGAGTTTGCCACATCATAAGTATTTCAGGCTTTGCAGGTCATATAGTCTCTGTTGGCAACTACTCAACTCTGTGGTTATAGCATAAAAACAGCCATAATAATACACAAACAAATGGGCGTAACTGTGTTACAACAAAACTCTACGTACAAAAACAGATGGTGAGCTGTATTTGGCTTATGATCCATATTTGCTGACCCCAGGTATAGTTGGAAGTCATTAGTGTGTCCTATCACTGTGACCTGGCTACTAGCTCTACCATTCACTATATACTCTTCATGGTCTTGCTTTAAATTGGAATAAGTACATTGTATTTACAGGACTGGATAAATGATTGAGTGACTTAATGCATAAAGCTTCTGACATGGAGCATGCCTAATAAATTTTAGTTTCAGGATTTCATTATAGAAGGGATGCTCTTAAATAAAGTGGTAAGTTTGGGGAATGATAAAGAATTCCACTTGTGATGATAAGTGTGAGATGACAGAGAGCCAACCAATGGAAACCTTCAACAAGCAGTAGGAAAATGGATAAGGAGTTCCAGAATAGAGTGCAGAGAGGGAGTTGAGTTGGAATTTTAACTTGGGTAATCAGGGTAGGCCTCACTAGGAAAGTATCCTCTGAGCAAAGACTTAAAGGAGTTGAAGAAACTGGCCGTGGAGAACTGTTCCAAGCAGGAGAAACACCAGGACCTTGGACTTGAGGTGGAAGAATAGTTGAGATGCTCAGCAAACAGATGGGAGGCCAGTATGCCTTCAGTGCAGTGAAAAGTTAGGAGATGAGATTGGAGAAGTAACTAGAAACCAATCATGTAGAATCCTGTAAGTCATTGTAAGGACTGGCTTTTTGCCCAGAATGACATGATGTAGTTTCTATTTTGAAAATATCTTTCTGCTATGATATGATATGGCAAGTCTTTAGTGGGCAAAGATAGAAGTAGGAACACCAGTTAGGAATTGCTGTAATGCAAGTGAAACTTGATGGTTTCTCTGGCCAAGGTCACTGCAGTGGAGGTTATGAGAAATGGTCTTATTGTGGAGATATATATATATATATATAAAATATATTTATATATTATATAAAATTATATATAACATATATTATATGTTATATAATATATTCATATATTATATGTTATATGATATATGAATATATTATATAACATTATATATGAATATATTAGTGTATAATATTATATATATATATTTGAGATGGAGTTTCACTTTTGTTGCTCAGGCTGGAGTGCAATGGCATGATCTTAGCTCACCACAACCTCCACTTCCCGGGTTCAAGCAATTCTCCTGCCTCAGCCTCCTGAGCAGCTGGGATTACAGGCATGCACCACCATGTGTGACTAATTTTGTATTTTTAGTAGAGACAGGGTTTCTCCATGTTGGTCAGGCTAGTCTCGAACTCCCAACCTCAGGTGGTCCACCTGCCTCGGCCTCCCAAAGTGCTGGGATTACAGGCATGAGCCACTGCACCCGGCCTATTCTGAATATATATTTTAAGGCAGAGGCAAGAGAATTGCTGATT
This sequence comes from Gorilla gorilla gorilla, assembly GCF_029281585.2. Classification (NCBI taxonomy): domain Eukaryota; kingdom Metazoa; phylum Chordata; class Mammalia; order Primates; family Hominidae; genus Gorilla; species Gorilla gorilla. The sequence continues at coordinate 40,647,604 of NC_073235.2, read as the reverse complement.
AACTCTTTGTTTGATGAAACTGGAATGTGTAATAGAAAGAGAGGGGTCAGAGATGACTCCCAGTTGGAGATGGACCAGATCATATATAAGATCTCTTCTCAATATTTTATGATTCTATAATTACAAATGATATGTCCTAATTGTGATCTTCAAACCTTGGGTGCTGGAATAAAATGGGTTAAAGCAGGTTTCACCTAGGTTTTAGAATTTACTGCTGCACAAAGTTTTTCCCCCTTTGGAAAAGCAGAAACTGAAGCCAGAGCTGTGAGAATATGCACTGCCTCAATGGGTATAATCGACAAATAATTTTGTGTGAGGGTGCTAAAGTATTAACCTTGCCTCTCTTGGGTGAATAATGTAGTATTTTAACCCAAACTCACCAAATTATAAGCCTCTGCTTTTTAAGAAGGGAGAAGGAACTGTAAGGGTTAAAGAAAGAAGAAAAACATGAAAAGTGGCTCAACAGTCAAAGACCAGTTTATTTGGGAGAATAAACCTGAGAGGGGTTTCTGGCTGATTTTTGGTTAGGCGCCTTCTCTCTTACAGAATAAGGGTATTTAAGGGTATAGGAAGGGAGAGCTTATTACAGGCTCAGAATGTTTCTGTGTGGAGGAGAGTTTTATTACACGGTTGGAATGTCTCTGGTCGGAGGGGAGGTTATCTTGGGGTTGGCATGTTTCTGGTTGGAGGGGAGGTTATCTCAGGGTTGGCATGATTCTGGTCAGAATGGGTTTATCTCAGGCTTGGAATGTTTCTGGTCAGAAGTGTCACTTGTGGTTTATGGTCATGCTGACATTAGCCATTAGGCTGATGTTTTCTGGGCTGGATTTAGGTGGTTTTTAATCAAGGGGAACTTAAAATGGCAGTGTTTGTCTAAGTTGGGGATGCTTCTGCTCTGTCAGGAACTACTGAAAAAATGGTTCTTCCTGGTCTGGTAGGCTGAAGGATTGGTGGCTCCATGTTCCATCTGAGTCTGAAACTATCTAGGCAGTGGTGTTGCATCCATCTCCTTTGATGCTCTGAAACCAAGTCTTCCTTCATTAGCTTTCCGTATGACTGAAATATTGTGCCCAATAAGAGCTAAGCCACCGTCCAGGAGTAGCTATTAACATTGTGCCACTGTTAAGGTACATCTAGGCCTTGAGGAAGTGTTCCCAGCAGTTCATACATTATCCCACCCTGGGCCAGAAAGTGTGTGCTATAAACACTCTTTCTATCTCTTTCTTTATGTCCTTCTCCACAGTAAGTAAACTACTTTTAACATCCTAATATTAAATGTTTTATATTCTTATAAATTATGTAAAATTATTGAGATAATCAGAATTTACTACAAATTACTGAAATGAACCCAGAGAAATTCTACATTGTTCTTTTTATTCTGTCATCTAATAGACAAGGGATCAAACCAGCACATGCCACATCTGTTGGCTCCTTAGACATTACCAGGGAATATTTTTAATATAAATATTCTCAAGCCTTGCATCAGAGCTACTAAATCCTGCGTGCTGGGTCTTAGGCCTTGGAATCGCCTTTTTTTGTTTTGTTTTGTTTTATTCTTTAAATCTTCCCAGAAGATTTTAATGCAATTGACATGGATAAGATTTTCCAGAACAGTGCTTTGGGTCTTCTCACAATTATTGTGAACATAATGCTTAGAAAATATTCCACAGCAGTTGTCACTAAAGAACTGAAGATTCTAAGAAAATTGTAGCCCAGATGTCATATTTGGCAGACTTGTCATTCACTGCAAAGATGATATCTGCCCATTTGAGATAATGAGCTGACTTCAGGGGCCTCTCTATGGGTCACTCTGAAATGATCACCTATAGCTCTATCTCCTTTACTTTTGATTATCAAATGATCAGTTTTGCTGCCTGGTTAGAGAATGTAGTGTTGTTTGTTAGTTTATTTTCATCATCAGTAAATTTCTGATCCCTGCCAAAGTTTACTGAAACTGCCAACCATACATTCTTCAAAATAATTCACATCAATAACATGAATTTGAAAGCCCTCTCATTCCTTTCTTGGCAGCTACAAACTGCTGACTCACACACCTTTCCCTGTCGAGTGTGTTTAACTTCATATCGCAGTTTAATAGTTTCATTCCAAAACAAAGACTGGAATTAGAAAGTGCAGGGAGAGAGTGCAGTAGGTGAAATGAAAGTTTCAATATATGTTACCATATATAGGAATCTTAAATTACCTCTAAATAATACACAAGCTGTGACATGAAGCTGAAATGAATCTGTGACAGAATGTTTCATCCAGACGCAACTTCTCATCTTTTCTTGGAGAAAGGATAGAAAAACAAGCTGACTTTGTGAAATGTTTTCCAATTAAGGCATTTCCATTTCAAATTCAAACTTGTCACCTGAGTTTCTGGATAATCCAGTGAAAAGTGAGTTCATCCTCCAATCATTTCAGACAAAATCAAGACTTTTTATTAATGAAGCACGATGTCATTAAACTAGTTGCCTTTCCAGAATGAAGTTCAATATCTTATAATTATGCCCTTGGTTTCTCAGGCATCCAAATTATCATGTTAAAGAAGAGGGAGAGTTGATTTCTGGTGGCTATACGGTAAACTTCCTACAATCCACACTCTTGGGCAAGATTATAAACTAAGCCAGCAAAGTAAGGTAAAGTCACATGCATTGTGATTTTGTAAGGTGGTGAACAACTCTTCCTAATTTTTTGACAAAAATATAAAATTTTCCTGGATCTATTTGGGAGTCACATTGCTGAAAACTCAGTAACTATTAAAGCCATGCAAAAATACTGTGTGCTTCTATGTAAAATGGAGTTAGATTATTGAGTCAGATAATTGTAAACAGATTTTTTTTACCTACATGATGTACACTGAGCACTCAACATCATGAATGAAGTTAGAATGTTTTACTATGTGAAAATGTAATATGCACTGTGACTTTACCACTCTCCTTGGTCCCCATCACTAAATGCCAATAGTGACTCCTCATCATTGTGACAATAAAAAACCCTCTCCCTGTAAATTTACAAAGGCATCCAAAAGGATAGTACCATATCCCTTAATCAGTTGATCAGTGATGAAACTGTTGAGGAAACAGACACAGTGGTCTTGATATCCTTCCCCACCTACTTAAGGACAGCAACCCATGAAAAGCCTACAAAATACAGATGTCATAATGTAAACTGATGTCTGTATTTTGAGATAATTCTCAATCTTTTCAGGCAGAGTGGTGAAATAAAGGAGCTGTGGATTTAGAATGAGAAGATTTAAGCTCCAATCCGAGTCCTGCCTGGAATCTGGCTGCTATGTGACCTTGGCCAAGTCACTTTCCCACTCTGGGTCTCATTATCCTTATCAGTAAAATGGAGATAAAAGTAATAATAACTGTCCTGTCTGCTTCACAGAATTGCTAAGAAAATGATAATCAGTATGAGATTGGATTTTGTCAACTAGTGGGTTGTTATAACTAAGTGGTAGTTCTTGTTGCTCAGAGATGCCATGAGGAGATAGGAAGTTAGATTGTGTGGCCTCTAGGGTTGCATATAAGCCTAGGACTCACTGGTGTTTTAATCAGATAGATAGTGTGACTAAGTGTGAGTTCACTGTGTCCAGTATGGGCTCACACTGTGTCCAGTGTGAGTTCACTGTGTCCAGTATCAGTTAATCTAGGTTCGATTCACTCCTTCTACATGCTGAGCACATTTTTTTCTGTTGTCCCTGGACACAGATTCCAGGACATGCTCTTCTCTCTTTTATTCCATCTCCTCCTTACCACACTGGCACCATCCCTTTGTAAAAATCATTTTCCCACTTGCTTATTCCCTCTGCTTCATGAACCCACTCTCCCTCACAATGGCCATTCTCTCTGAAATTCAGTTTCGGCTGAATACTAAGAACATAAAACAGTAGCTCCTAACCTTTACCACATACTGGAATCACCTGCGTAATTACTCAGACCATACCAGTTTATATGGCAATAATGTCCTCACGAGTTCTACCAATTTTTTGACTCTCTAGCAACATTTAGAAAGGCCAAGGTAGACATTAGAGTTAAGAAATTAGCTCAAACAGGCAAAAAACAATCAGTAACAAAGTAGCCAGGAACCTGACATTTCATGTAAGATCTGGATGTCCAAACAAGAGCAGGAAAACCACAATGAGGTCAATACAGTTTGGAGATAAAAGCTGGAATTTGGTACAGAAGTTCAGGGTCCATAGGTGAGTACAGATTAAACAGAATGACCAGTCTGGGTGCATATGCAATTAGTATACTAGACACTTCTCCTTGGTTGATGCTTTTCTTATACTCTTAGACTTGCCCAAGAACTTTCCCCTTTGCTGGGTAAGGACAGAGCTCTGGTGCTTGCTTGAACAATCACAATACGCAATCCATATATTCCCTAGGCAAAATCTGCCGTGTAGAAATCTAAGGTGGAATTCATCAGAATTCACAAACGCTCCACTGAAAGATGATCTAAGTTTTCTCAAGTGGGCCTTTGTGAAAGACAAGGCTGGAGCTAGGGGTTAGCCCCAGACCCTGAGATTAGGACCACAGGACAACCAGACATTATTGAGAAGAGCTCAGGAGGCAGAACAAACCAGGCCTCCTCACGGGTCATGGTAATTGAGAGAATCAAAGTAATGGTGATTCTCAAACTCAGATAGGTAATTGGTTCATGGTTCTGTGTGATGGAGGGGTTGATTCAATTTAAGTAGATCATAACCAGTATCTGGGAGAACTGAAAAAGGATCCAACTCCTGGGAAAAAGGACAGAGGAAACCAACCAAGTGCATTACAGTTATTAGCAACATTCTCTTTTTAAGAGAAGTCAACAGGGAAACTAAGCTCAAGTGCAATCATTCAGGCTGAGCATTGGCAGCTGCGGTTAGAGAAACCCTGGGCTCTGCGACTTGCTTCCTCTTGGACTACTCGTTCCAGACTTGTTGTATCTGGAGCTACCAATATACTCTCCACATTGGTCCAAACTGGATCAAAAATTGGGTCGGCTGAGCCCACAAGTTAATGGCATGAGTTATTATTGGGCCTGAACTGTGTGTTTTCAGGAAATGATAAACTCTCAATGGGCCTTTGGTATATTTGGGCTCAAAGGCACCTGTCACAGCTACCCCACATGGAAGACTGCTGTGCTCCAAAACCAGAGGCCATTTTTATAATATTTTGTGGAATATGTTACCTCCCTGTCCACAAAGCCTTGGCCAGAAGTGTGTTCCATGTTTTTGAACCTTGGCCACTTTACCACCACTCACCTGGAGTTTACAATCAGCTCCTTGACGTGAGAGACATCACTCCTGACTCAAGGCTTTGATTCTTCCTCCAGGACCTTAATGAGAGTCTGAGCTTACAGGTGGCCCTGAGCTGGCCCAGGCAGACCACAGGGGAAAGCAATGCTGCGATCTTCAAGATGCATTCCCTAATTCATGCATGCTTTCTCCATGGTCAATGAGGTGCTCATTTGTCTTTCTGACATTTTCCGTGTTTTGTTATGAGTAGATAGCAGAAATTTGAATTTCCACTGATGACACAGTAAGGCTTTGGTATAATCCTCATTGACCTGAGATTCAGAAGGCCCAGATTGTAGCAGGCTCTGCCACCATGTAAATTTAGGTATGTATTAAACATCTCTGAGCATTAATTTCTTCTTCAGTAAAATGAGAAAGTGATACCTAATTTGTTTTGTCCTTGAGTTGCAATAAAAATCAAATAAAACTCTAAATACAAGCTATAAGAAGGAATATAGATAAAAACTATTTATCCATTTACTCATTCATTCTCTCAGAGTTAATGAGCCTCTATTTATGTAGCAGGGAGAGCTAGTCGCTGGAGATATTAGTCAAGTGAATTATGCAGGTATAAATGAAATAATCATTCTAACAAATGTAAGTTACAATTCTGACAAAGGCAATAAAAGAAAGGTATGTGGTTCATATGATAAGGGGAATCCAACCTCCTGATGGTGTTCTTTAACTGAGCTGTGGAGGATGGAAAGAATTTAACCAGGTAAGAGGATAGAGAAGAGAATTTTAGTAACCAGAAACAGCAAAAGTCAGGAGAGGGCATGACAGATAAAAAGCACCACCGGTAAGCCAGTGAGGGTGCAACAGAGAGAAGGACAAGGTGCTGGAAAATGAGGCTTGGGAGGCAGGTCAGACCTGGATCACACATCGCTACATTGGTCATGGTGAGGACATTCTGCTTTAACTTAAAGCAATGAGATTTTGAGGGAGATGAGAGAGTGATGAAGGGAAGTGATGTGCATCTTGAGACCATCACTTTGATAGATATTTGACTGCATATCTTTTTATATTCCTTAACTTTATCCTTCATGTATCTCACTTTAAATTTTCTGTTTACTCTGATGGTTATTGTCTTTGGAAGCAGGCATATTTGGACATAAATTCGAGTTCTACCATTCACCAATTGCATACTTATTCTTCTCTGATTCTCCATTTTCTAAACTATACAATGGTGATGGTAATTCTTATCTCAAAATTTCTTAGGAATATACGTGGTGGTATCTATGTAATTTCTGGCACACAATGTCAACAAATGCTAGTTTTTATTATTATCCCCTCTAATAATTTTCTCCTCTTGTAATCACATTTTTCTGGATAGGATCCATTTTAGCTTTTTAAATTTTTTAATAAGAAGGTGGAATTATTGATCTACTACCCATAAAAGATGCTATTTCATTTATTTCCCATAGAGGGGATGGGAAATAAATGAAAGCCATTACCTTTGCTCCCCAGCACCTCTAAATATAATGCCCATGCATTACATTACTTTTTCTAGCAATAGTTTACCTGAAGTAAGGAATTAATATCATTACCCTTTTAGGATTTTGCTAGATTGAATAGTATAAAATGATTCCAGATTCCAAGAAAAGGGTTAGGCATGAGTTAATTTAGGTTGTATTGATACCACTATCAACCATTAACTGGAGGGTGTTTACCTTTCTCGATTGGATAGAGTAGCCCAGTATAAAGCCAGTGTAGCTGGTCTTACACTATTGAAAAATTGTTCACCCCACCTACTAAGCTGTTGAATGTGCAATGAAGTTCAATAAGCAGGCTCCAGACACTATTTTAAATGAAAATGGCCAATTTTGAGTAAGACAATGAAAAAGTTAGGTGGAATTTTTCCAACAAAGGGTAAAATATCAAAATTAATTTTGGGGGAAAATTAAGATTCTCCTCACAGTCTCAAAGCTTTCTTCTCTAATCACACTTCAGACACTATCAGTGAACAGAGAATCTTTGTATTATTTCCAAGTTTCTCCCATTGTCAGTCACTGTGACAAAGTGCTGGCCAGTCTGACATAATGATGAATCACTCCAGACATTGAGTTTTCACAAAGCTGTCGAGGGTTCTCAGTACACTTTGTCGTCTGAAAATGCTATGGACCAATACTAGGTGCTCTGCTCATGAACAAAGCCAGGATTTGGCAAAATTAAACATATGTATTTTAGAAAAAAAAGAGAGGTGTAATAAACATTTACTATTTCTGTTCCTACCATGTCTTCATGCTGCAATTGATTTAAATGCCTATTAAACAAATCCTCACTTCCCAAACCTCATCTCTATATTCTGCTGGAATGAGTTAGATTTCAGAGTACATTGAGAAGTTGAAATATTAAACAAATATTTTTATTTATTGTTTTCAGCTACAAAATAGCATGTGGGCTCTTCTTACCCTTTATCCTGGAAATTTTAACATACCACATAATTCTTTGCTAATAATATTGTTAACTAATTAGAACTTACAGATCTAATGCTGAATGATGGATTGATGCATAGCTCAATGTAAGTGTACTTGTAATGTCTACCTTAGTTTCCTGTTAGAAAGCTTGTCAATACACCAGTGCCTCAAATCCATTTTCTCAGTAAAAATGTTGCAGTTTTCTGATTATTATTCACAAAGGCAGCTTCCTGAGTTATTTCTGCTCCTGCACAATATTCATGATAGCAATTTGATACCTTAGCAGTTTCAAGGTTATCAAGTGATGGAAAATCCTACTGCTTACTTCAAGGTGTAACATATACAACTGTGCTGTCATCCATTATAGCAGTATAATAGTTTTTCGTAATGCCTTTCATGAACTGCTGATTTAGAAGTGTAAGCCTAACTTTTGAAGGCGCTTATCAGTCTCAGGCTAGGGAAGTATTGCTTCACTGGAAAACATCAGCAGGGACCCTTTGTGCTACTAGAAAAGAAAAAAAAGGAACTAACTTTCATTTATCTCCTAGATAGTGTTAGAGCCTTGTCCTGTGAAGTCATTAAAGTGCATCTGCAAAAAGAAAGAAACAAATAAACAAAAGCCATGGTTTAGCCTTTGAAGGGCTAGTGCTAATCAGCAATGAATCTTAGAAGGAACCATTTGATTTTGCAGATTGTGGAGGTTAAGTTAGAAAAAAGACATTACTGAGAGAAATGATGGAGGAGATTTTGCTAAAGTAACAACACAAAAAAGTCAAGCAAATTCATAATGATGCTGGGAGGTAAAACCCATCATTATTGAAAGCACCCTTTGCACATATTGTTCTATCCACGCATTGAATTTTGGTTTAGGGGTCTCTGGTTGGGCAGAGGGTTGCTTGAGTGAGTTTAGAAGGTGGCGTCTGTTTAAGTAACAGATGTCTGTGTCACCAAGGTGCTGTGTTCTCACTTTTTATATAGGGGAAATTGCTGCTGAAAGAGTTTTATTGTTTTTATGCAAATGAAAATATCATATTCTTCTCCTTAAAGGGTTTCTCTTCCTGATGTGGATCCACAGCAATCATAAAGGACCCCAGCCTCTTGGACTTTTTAAAAATATATTTTGGAATCTGACAAAGTTTCTTATGCACTGCCAACTATGCATGAAATGTGATCTGGAATTGCAGACATACTTGCTCTTTTTTAACAAGGCCCCACTGGGTTGAAGCAAATTGAGCAGGGTAAGAATCAATGCTGACCCTTCTGTGGCACCAAGAAACTGGACCTGGAGAGGCATTCACACACCTTGAGCTAGCTCTAAGCATGGAGGGGAAGGCTTGCCTTAGGGCATAATTTTGACTTCGTTCATTTGGTTCTTGGCTTCTAGAAATTTCTGATTCCTTTTATTTTCCAGAAGAGATGAGGGAGAGTGGAGTCATCCAAAAAACACCTTTCAAGTGGACACATATAATTAACTATGACAAATATTCTGGGTGACAAGATGAGAAGGAAGCAGGAAGAGCTGTATTTCTGCTCTGTAACAAAGTATGATGATTATCTTGAAGAAAAATACTTGTGCAATTATTTGAGTTTCAGGCTGAACTACTCATTTCTTTTATGGAATGTCAGTTTTATCTGAAAGTACAAAAGAGAGACAAACTATAGGAATTCAGAGTTAAGCATTTAGGATTTGCCATGAAAATGAACAACATGAGTCTTTCATTTCTAGGAAAATGACTGATGGTATTTGTTGCCAGCAGTAAAATCCAAACTTCAAGGGAAAATTTGAATTTTGGAAAACTTGTTTCCATCACCATGAGCTTACTAGCTTCATAATATTTAGAGTGTCCTCTAATGAAATTTGTGGTTTTAATAATAAATTTGATTTTTTTGATACTGTAAAATGAAATGTGTCAGTATTCAAAAAACCTGCATAATTCAGTGAACCAATATTTTCCAAGACACCATGGTGTTGCAGAATCATGCTTAGTTAAAAGATACATTCAAAGTACAAAATGGGCTAATGGATTGTAATATAACAGAGTAAGAAAAGCTTATTGATATGGTTTCAGATTCCACACACAACTAACTTTTAAGACACTACTACTTGTTGAGTTTTGGTGTACTATCAAAAAAGAATATCTACATTCATCTGAAAAGTCTATTAGAGTTCTTCTTACTTTTCCATCTACATATTGGTCTGAGGCCACATTTCCTTCACATATTTTTGTAAAACAACATACAGCAGATTGAGCCCAGAAGCAGATATAGAAATCTACCTATCTTTTTTTTCTGTTCTTTTTTTTTTGAGATGAAGTCTTGCTCTGTCACCCAAGCTGGAGTGCAGTGGCATGCAGTCTTGGCTCACTGCAACCTCAGCCTCCCAGGTTCCAGCGATTCTCCTGCCTCAGCCTCCCAAGTAGCTGGGACTATAGGCATGTGCCACCACACCAGGCTAATTTTTGTATTTTTAGTAGAGATGGGGTTTCACTGTGTTGGCAAGGATGGTCTTGAACTCCTGACCTCGTGATCTGCCTGCCTAGGCCTCCCAAAGTGCTGGGATTACAGGTGTGAGCCACCACACCTGGCCATCTACCTATCTTTTTTGAAGCCAAACAAAAGCAGGATTCAGGCTCACAGAGGTTCTCAGAGACTAATTATTGAATTGGTTCACTTATTAAAATAAACCTAGAAGACCTTTGTCAATATTCTTTTCTTGTGGACACTGTAGAAATTAAAGTGATTTCAGGAGCTCATGAGTAGTCTCATATTTTTCAAGAAGAAAACTAGATTCTATACCCAGGGAAGTCACGTAGTTGTGGTAAACCCAAGATTCCTAGGCATAAGTAGCCCAGTGCCAGTGAGGTCAAGTGAACATTAAGCCTTACCTAGCTCATTAAGCCCCACCTGCACACTTCAGGACCTCAGCATATTCTCTTCAGGGTCTTGCACTCCCTGTATGCCACCAGTGTTTCTGAAATTTTCGAAATGTTTTTCATTTGTGTTTGTAGGTCAGTTAAGTCTGCTAGGAGTCTCTGTCCTGCTGCATATAGCTCAAGGCACAGCTATATTGTTAATGTTTTCCATCTGGCTAACTAAATACCAGATTTTTCTTTTTTAAAAATTTTGGAATCTGATGGGCTTCATGTCATTGCCTTCAAGTGGCATCAGTCACCATTGCTTGAAGAATGCTGAGAGGATGTTCTTTTGCTAGGAGATGGCAGTGTAGTGAGCATCGCAGCAAGGATTATGAGCTATGAAATAGAAAAAGACCAGCTGCCTGTTCAAGACCTTGAGGAAAAAGGAGATGGGTGAAGGTAGCTTCAAAGTAAAACTAGGCACTGGTGGAGGCTGTGTGTAGGATCTAGCTTAGCACTTAGTGACTGGGGGAGGATGTTAGTGGGGAAGTGATGAGGTGAGGAGCTGAACTTCCACAGAGGATGTGGCTAAGCTAGAAATCTGGCTTGTGAAAATGTTCTGGTAACATAAATTTTTTCAAGGAAAAATGGGTTCACATGACTTCAAGGTGTCCCTAAAATATCTACACAGCTGGTTAAAGAGGCCACAGCCCAAGGGTCTGATGCTTCCCCCTTATCAAGGTTTACCTGACAGAAGTCCCATTCCCTCCAACCTTGCCATTCATCAAGAGATAATAAAACAATGACTGTTTAATGAGTGCCTCCTCCTGGAAAAGAGAGTTGTCTTGAATGAGTGGGAAATTTGAGAGGCAGGTTTGAAATAGGCAAGAATTTCAGAACTCCTAACAGCTGAAAATAGTTGCCAACCCCACTTACCCTGAGTCATGTGCCTGATCTGGAGATTGAACCACTTTCTTCTATTTCTCCTATTCTCAATTATCTTTATTTTAAAAATCACATTTGAAGGAAAGAATCTTCTGAAAATCAAAAATCTTAGAAAACATCCCTCAAGCACTTGTAAGCTGCTAGCACTCTTTGTCCCCCAGTGTCTGGATGGGTTTTGGGGTAATAAGCTTATTTTAGTAGTTCAATAAATACAATATCTTCTATGAAAATAAGTATGATTCAGAGAGTTTTTTAATCATAATTAAACATTATTTTAAATGATCAATGCTATAATTGGGGTATCTGGGGACTTTTCTTGCATATCTTCATTAGCAGAATGGAACATTTAAGGCACACTGCACACTTGGGTGTAGCTAGAGATAGCTGAGTCTCAAAGATGACCCTGAGCTTCTTATGTGGGATGAGAGTGAACATGTGCAATTTGAGTACAATAAAGAACATATGCAACTGTGTTAGAAGCATAGAACATGAAACCATTCTCTGTTCCTCCGTTATTCCACCTAAGAGAAAACCTGTACCTCTCCCTCAACATCATCTTCAAATCCATTCCATTCCCCTTCTCAACAAAGCAGCCCCCCTGAATCTTGTCTGGATACTGTGGAGGCAGAAGGTAACAGGGAAGAGTAGAAAGCAAGTTAAAAGGATGTGATGGTGAGAGAAAGAAAAGAGCCATGATGGGCCATCATGATAAGGAGTGTGACTACTTAGAGCAGAAGCAGAAGGCTCAGATTCAGACGGCAGGTAGCCTGCTGGCTTGAATCAAGCCAAGATCACACTTCCTCTGACCTGAATTAATAGAAGTTTTGCAATAGCCTTGATATTGGATAGCAGATAGATTTCTTCTGGAATGCTGGCGGCATTTGATGGGCAATGTATCTGGCATATTGTGTTAAAATAGATTTTAAAGCTAAATTTGGACTGAGGGGGAGAGAAAGTTGTGATTCATTAACAATATCTACCACGGACATGACAAGGGAGATTGCAACATGTGACAGATTTACCACCTCTGCTCCACATGGGTCTGGGGTAGCCTGCCAAATGTGTGACTTCTTCTTTCCACATTCTTAGGTTCTAAGGTCACCTTGACGCTTGGTGGCATTGTCTGTTTTAAGAGGTTGGCATGTGTATGACAATTTTTGCATAAGACTATTGCTATATTTTTCTGTCCTTCCATTTCTAGAAGGCACAGGGGATTCAAGTCTCCATGTTCATTTTCACAATCCTCTTCATTGATCCCGTTCCCAGAATAATTTTCCTAAGACTATTCCAGAGATGCCTACATCAGTCTCTGTATTCTTGCAAATGAATGACAAGGACAAAAATGAAACTATTATGAAAGAGAGAAGACTCAGGAGGATTCTTTCCCTAGGCCCTGAGATCCTCACAATAGTTCAAGCGAAATGACAGCCAAGGGCTTCCTTATCTATTCCCTTTCCTTGACCAGCCCCTAGAATGTGAACAGTTGTTCAGGAAATCCACATTATACATTGCCTGTTCCCTCTATTTATATTGCATTTTAATGTAATTGGTTGCTTTCCCCCATTTGTTCCAGGGTAGTGACACAGCTCTAGGGGCCTAAGGATGATGAAGTGAATGAGGATGGAGAGAGAAAGAGAGTACACACATGAAAAGCCCTATCAGCAATACTTCTTCTTATTTATAGTGACAACCCCAAGCAAAATATAAAAATATATTTAGAGAGATGACAGCTTTGCTGCTTCTTGATCACAGACCAACACTTAGGAGTTCCCTTTTGTGAGCAGATAAAAAGGGCTGCACCTCGATAAAACAGGGTGAGAAAAAAGGAAAGAGAGAAACTGGATGAAGGGCACTATGTCCTAGATAAAACCAGTACAAGAACCAATACATTAAATAGAAGGAGCCTCAGAATATTGCCTGTGGGTGCCTTGGACTGAAGATGGATGGAAACCTCCTCCCATCCAGGAATCATAATGCCAAGAAAGCAAGAGGTCTTTAGACTTGCCTTCCAGTCCTAGAACTTATATTTGATAAATAAAACAATTAGTCTTCAATTTACTTTATTTCAAAATAAGAGAGGGGAAAAAGGTGCATGAAAATATTTGAGAGGGGCATTACTTATTCCTGTGTTAAGAAGAGGGAGTCACAACTTATAAACAAGTCCACCTTCGAACAATTCAACTTAAGTGTGCTCTCTGCAAAGCCCAAGTGGTACAATGATGAGTAAGACACAGACCCTGTTCTTAACAAAGTCGTGGCAATGGAACCAAAAGTTTATTTGAAAGTTGGTTTGAAACTTATAATGCCATCTCCATAGAGTTAGTGTTAAATATGGCAGTTGGTTTTCAGTTCACGATTCCTTTGTTCCTGAAACATAATTCTGTTATAGTCTGAATGTTTGTGTACCCCCAAATTCATGTTAAAATTCTAACCCCCAGGGAGATGGTGTTAGGAGGTGGGGCCTTTGGGAGGTGATTAGGTCATGAGGGTAAAGCCCTCATGAATAGGATTATTGCCCTTATAAAGGGATCCACAGAGCTACCAGGCTCCTTCTACCATGTGAGGAAGGACATAGCTAGAAAGTGCAGTTTTTATAAATCAGGAAGTGGGTCCTCACCAGACACCAAATCTGCTGGTGCCTTGATCTTGGACTTTCCAGCCTCCAGAATTGTGAGAAATACATTTCTGTTGTTTACAGGCCACCTATTCAGCTTATATGTTGATATACCAGCTCTAACAAACTAAGATATATTTCTTTTATTTTCTTCCTTTATCTTCAATTTTCATTTTAAGCTCAGAGGTACATGTGCAGGATGTGCAGGTTTGTTACATAGGTAAACATTTGCCATTTTGCTGTGGGGGTTTGCTGCACAGATCATCCCATCACCTAGGTTTTTGGTTTTTTTTTTTCTATTCTTTTCTTTCTTTCTTCTTCTTTTTTTTTTTTTTTTTTCTTTTTGAGACAGCATCTCACTCTGTCACCCAGGCTGGAGTTCAGTGGCACAATCTTGGCTCACTGCAACCTCCGCCTCCCAGGTTCAAGCAATTCTACCTCAGCCTCCTAAGTAGCTGGGATTATAGGCGCACACAACCACACCCAGCTAATTTTTGTATTTCTCATGGAGATAAGGTTTCAACATGTTGGCCAGGATGGTCTCGAACTCTTGACCCCAGGTGATCCACTTGCCTTGGCCTCCCAAAGTGCTGGGATTACAGGCATGAGCCACCATGCCCAGCCTCATCACCTAGGTATTAAGCCCAGCATCCATTAACTATTCTTCCTGTTGCTCTTCCTCCCCACACTGGCAGGCCCCAGTGTGTGTTGCTCCCCGCCATGTGTCCATGTGTTTTTATCATTTGGCTCCCATTTATAAGTGAGAACATGCAGTGTTTGATTTTCTGTTTCTGCATTAGTTTGCTGAGGATAATGGCTTTCAGCTCCATCGGTGTCCCTGGAAAGGACATGATCTTGTTCCTTTTTTATGGCTGCATAGTATTCCATGGTGTATATGTACCACATTTCCTTTATTCATCAAACTAAGACATACTTTTCTATAAGGCTATTTCAACATTTATTTCTCTAGCACTGTGTTTATATTATTCTTTTTTAAATGTGGGCAAAAGAGTATTTCGAGCTCCAATCTAGTACTAAAAAGTGCTTTTCTGAATGCATTCATTCAAATATCTGACTTCTCTGATATTGATTCACTTTAAAAGTGAGAAGAGCTGGGGGTGGGGAGAAGGGCAGAAGGCTCCCTGTTTGCAGAGAGTTCAATGTTCACTCTGTATGTGAGGACCTGAAAATGCCAGTTCTGCCTTTGGCTGAAGACCTCTCACCAATGCTTTGGACATTTTTCTCTGGATCTGTCCTTGCTATCCATGCACAGTTGGTTCAGTTAACCTGACTGGCTTTGAGGGCACATGCAAGTTTACATAAATGCCCTTCTGCAGGTAGTACCATGCCCTATCTGCTCACCATGCCTCCACATGCCAACCTTTATTTCTACTCCCGGTTTACCTCTTCATTTTTTTTAGCTCTTTTACCCTGACTCTTACTCTGAATACTCAATCTCCATAAATCTGCTTTTACCTACCAGTTAACTCTTATTAATCCTATACTTGCTTAACAGAGTTATCTCTCTAAGTCAGATCACCCACCCCTGCCAACCCCACCAGTTGATTTGGAATGGCATATGTTGGTTGATATGGGAATTACTAAATCCTCAGTTACCTTTGTGAAGGAAGCATTTGTTTGGTGACTGTGGTTGTCAAACTTTGCTCCATTAGAATCATCTTGCAGCTTTCAGGAAATCCAATCTAGGTTGCATGTCATGCCAATTAAATCTGAGTCTCTAGGAGTAGAACCGGGGCATGGGCATTAAAACTCTAGGTGATTTCAAGGTGTAGACAAGTTTGAGAAACATGGTTTTGGCTGAAAAAAGCAACAGAAATGGAAACACTGTAGAGATGGAATTAGATGTACTGTGCAGAAAACTGGATTCAGGATCTCTTCACCTCACTAGCTTTGCTCCTTTGGATAAGTCATTAAACCTCTTACTGCCTTGTTTTTGTTAATGAGAAAGTGGAATTAATTATTACTTCCTAGGCTAACCCTCAGAATTCTGCAGGGGATTTAGGATATCATGGTTTTGTGGTTTTGGAAACACTCTGTGATTATAACACACAATTTAAATGTGAAGTGTTTTAATAGAATGTTATACGGTAGAAAGGCCAATTTTTCAAATTGTCCTATCTCATTTCACTCAAACACCATTCACAAATTTGTAAGCTGCATGAAATCTGTGATAGGCAGACTCTCTCAAACTTGTTTTTTGGCCACTCCCTTCTCTCTCTTGGTTCTTATGACAAGATTCACAGTATCTTCACAGTATTCACTGACTATCCAGGACCATAGCCCTAATCACCATCCTGCTCGGCTTTCACTGTATTCAGAATGATGAGAGGAAGAGGGTGACTTAGGCAGCCAAAGGCTAATCTTTGAGCCTGAAATTAGTGAATAAAAAAGTTCATGATGTTTGGCTAGGATTCCAAGGACTGCAAGTAGTGTCCTCCTTTCTGGGACTATTTTGTTATTTCCATTATGGTACTTCCTTTTTAAAAAACTTTTTGACTGGTAGCTTAACTTCTATGCCACCTTATTACCTTCTTTCTCTGTCTTGAATTCTTTTGAAATTGCCATAATATCTTGTATTGAGTCTTTCATTTTTTATCAGCTAATGCTTCTGCTCAACACTTCTGTTCAGTGACTAACGACTATATTTCTGGTTTTGACTGGGGCCCGAGCCTCTATTTCTCACAACTATTTGCTTAATGCATTGGTTTTAGATCCACATCACCTCAGAACCATGGTTAGCACAGGGATATTAGGACTGGCCTTGTCCTCTAACACACCTGCATTATTATTGGTCTGATCTTGCTCACTCATTATCAATTCTTTGATCCTTTACCTACTAAAATACTTAATGATACAATATTAGATAATAATTGTGTGCATTTTTACAATGGATTTTTCAATATACCATACCTTAAATCAACAGAATGACTGCTGCTTGATACTTTACCTATTAAAATATTTAATGATCTGATTCTAGATGATAATAATAGTGTGCATTTTTCTCTATTTATTTTTTGAAATAAATAGAGAAACATAGGTTCTTGACTTGTAACCGAAGACTGAAATTATAAAAGTATAAAATTCTACCAAATAAATTTGTAGGTTTCGTATAATTTCAATAAAAAATTGTTAACCTGTTATAACTTAAATAGTCTAAATTTCATCTGAATGAGTAAACATATAGAGATAGCCAATACAGTTTTTAAAAAGAAAAAGAGCTCACTTAAAAATGGAGATCTCACTTTGATGACAAACCATGTAGTAATTTATCTAATAATCTTAAACAGAATGGTGTTGGTGCTAGATTCAACCAGTAAATCAGAATAGAACAAGCAGCACTGCCTATGGAGTATTTAGTACATGGAGGATGAAAGCAAACATGAGCATACAATGTTTTAGTTAGATATAGGAGTGGGGAGCAAGTAAAATTTCCCCTTTACCTACTGAAAAACATTCAGGCAAATTAGAAGTTAATGAAATCCTATCAGAACTGGGGGGAAAAAAGAATATCAATAATTATTTGATCTAAAAATAAGGAAGGACTGTCTAAGCATAACAGCAACAAAGAGAATCACAGCCAGAAAAGTCATCAATAAATATGCTTAAAAACGGAAAATTCTGTGTCATATATAACATTTAAAGATAAATGGTGCATTAGGAAAGTATTTGAAACATTCATGACAAATAATAGAAGCTATCAATCTATAATATGCTCACACAAATTGATTAAATGAAAAAAGTCCTTAAACCCAAGAGAAAAGTGGTTAAAATGTCACAGCAAGCAATTCTTTGAAAAAGAAATACAAGTATTCAATAAATATATAAAAATGCTCAGTTTCATTTATAATCCAAGAAATGCACATTAAACAACTGTAGAAAATTATTTCCCACCCTTAAGAGTGCTAAGGGAAAAAAATTTCTCATTCAATAATGGGAAGATGTTGCCAGTCTGTCGTTTTATTCAGAGTAGCATAGAATTTATCTTTTTTTGTATTAATTCTTGGAGACCCATCCTGAAACAATAATCAGATAAATGATCAATTTATTATATTATGGAAGATTTAAAATTATACATCCATACATTTAAAAGGATTTTACGTAGTCACTAAATCATGTTTGCAAAGAATATTTGATAATATGCAAAAGTTCTCATAAAGTCTCAAATAGAAATAAAACATGATACAACATGAGATAGCAAGGCATAATAAGAGTTTACCCACCAAATGATCATATTAAATCACAGTTTGTATGTTCAGGGCACTTCCTCGTTCATCACTCATTTAATCCTTATTTGGTAGGAAATGGAAGCATTACCTACTTGTCTTCTTGAGTTGATAAAGAAATAGATTCAAAGCTGATGTTTTCTCATCCTGGTCCCCAACTTTTTCCTTAAGTTTAGTGCCATGGACAAAGAGCTACATAAAATAATTACAGGGTATGTCAATTTTCTGGAACTGTTCCTGAGTTCCTCGTACCATTAAATATAAGGTAATGTATTTTTGGAGTAGCTAATATGTGGTAGGGTCTTCTCTGGGCACAAGAATACTCTGGTGAAGAAGAATGAGATGTTTTGCTTCTTTTGGAATATAACACTAAGGATGAAAGAAGATAGACCAAAAGCAAATACAAAAATAAACAATATAATTTCCAGACTTGATAAGTGCCAAGAAGAAAATAGAGTGGCTTGTTAGAGAATCAGCATTTGTGGAGTGACAGGAACAGGAGCTTTATTAGAGTAGTCAGGGAAGACTTCCAGGAGGAGGTGACACTTAAGCAGAGTCTTAAATGATGAGAAGGCAGCCATGGGAAGATCTGAGAAAGAGGGTTTCTATCAAAGGAGAGAGCATGTAAGAAAGGCCCTGAGGCAGAAAAGAGCTAATAAGAAAGCCAGTGAGACTGGATCATGGTGTCTAAGGGAGAGAATAGTGTGAGAAGAAATTGAAGAATGCTGAGTTCAGATCATTCTGAGCTGTGGGGTCTAGAATAGCTCATAATATGTGATTGGTGTATATTCTACTGGAAGGCAATCAGAGGAAGTGGAACTTAAACTGACCAGTTGCTCAAATAAGTAGTAGTTATGTGGACAGAATGGTGAGGAATACCATAGCATCAACTAGAGCAAGATCATGATATAAAGCAGATTTATATGATAACTATGTGATACAAAAATACATTTGTTCCTTCAGTTATTCCATTCATTAGATAGGGAGGGAGGCTGACTAGCTTTTGCCAATAGCACTTTTGTTTTAACTAACATTTTAAGAAAGTTCAGGTATAGTCTCTGTGAAGCTCTTTTAGAATCCTAGTTTTTCCTTTGTCATACTACCTTGTATTTAATGGAATGAGAAACTCAGAAACAGTTCCAGAAGATTGACACCCCATATAAATCAAAAATATCAAAAATTGTTCCACACTTTGTACAAGTTATAAAAATTAACAATAGAAAGTTTAACAATAAAAGGCAAATAAACAATACTGTCCAGAGTCTTATCAGTCATGTGAGGCTAATAATAAATGCAACTCAACTGATCATAAATTTAAGAAAAAATGAAATATTTATTGTGAAAGAGTAAATATGAGCCTGAATCCTTAGCAATGCAACATAAATGAACAAAAGATTCCCATTAGATTTCAATGCTTGGTCGATTTAATTTTATTGCAACTAAATTCATCTCTTTTCTGTGAGCAGATTGCAATGTAAACGAATATTTATGATGTTTTATAACTATTCATAGTTCAGTGTTAAGAAAACATCTAAAGTGCTTTTTAGTTATGTATTTTGAGATAGGTAAATTTGAATACCTACAGAAAAAATAAGCCAGGCTCCCTGTTGTGCCTTTGTTGTGTTTTGCTAACGCTTTTTGTATGCTAAAGTTTAACTGACTACAAGAAGAAGAGGAAAAATAAATTTAGAAAGTTTAGGATCAGTTCTTTCCTATTCAGCCAATATATCATGACCCGCATTCAAACATCCCACTCCTTTTCACCTCTTTTGCCCCTTAGCCTTCTGAAGTCCTCTCCTTACAGAAATCTGATGCTGGAAGAGCTCAGCTATTTGCTTTCTCTGCTTCTCTCCCAGCCTGCCATTGAAAGGCGCCCCAGGAATTAACACTAATACAGGACCTTCAACCTCTGCTGAGCGCCTGATGCTGTACATAAGCCTGAACTTTCCCATCAGCATCTTATCTTTCCCCAGGCCTACGTTAATTTCCTCAAGACCTCTCTCTGCTCAGCATTCTGCTTCACACCCAATGATTGCCTTTCAATGCATTTCTTCCTTTGTCACAGAAAACAGATGCCTTCCTAAGGGTCTCCTTAAAGTTTTTTTTTTTTTTCCTAGCCACTCTGGTCTTAACACTTACCAAATTATCTTTGCAGCCTCCCATCCTTGCTGCACCCCAAACACTGATGTAGAAGAAGTTCTTGATCTCATCTAAGCTGTTTTCCCCACATCTTCCTTAAACTGTGTTACCTGCCTGCTTATCTAGGCTTAAGCAGACACACTTCCCAGGAAGGACCCTTTACTCCTGTCTTCTGTCACTGAATCCACTCAAAGAGGTATTTTAATTTTACCTTTTTAAATTTCTTATATCTTGTCCCTTTTCTGCATTGACACTGTCCTGTATTTGGCCCACGTTCTTCAGTTTCTTCTTAAGACTTGTTACCTGAAATTTGTTCAGTCAGCAAATATTCATTAAATGCTGTTGTAGGCAGACTCTGTTTTAGGTAGATGAGACACACAGGGGAACCAAATGTGTTCTTGAGGATCTCTGCTCTCTCCTCTTGAGGAGCCTATATACTCGTTGGCAGAGAGCAATAACAAACATAAAATATAATAAGTGAATACCTTATTATATTGTAAATTAAAATGTGGCAAGTGCTATGGAATAGAACAGGGTAAGGAGAACCACAACAGTTGGTGGGGTCAGGGGTTACCATTTAAGATAGGATGCTCAAAGTAGGCCTTTCCAAAAAAAGGTGACATTTGGGCAAAGACTTATATGAGGTGCGGGAATATAGACAGGAGAAATTTGGAAGAAAAACAGAAACACTCAATAGAAAGAACCTAAGGAGAAAGTATACCTGAAGAGTTTGAAGACCCACCAACCAGTAAGAAGGCCAGAATGGCAGAAGCAGAGTGAGCAAAGGAGAGAAAGTAGATTGAGGTTTAAAAGGTGAGGGGGAAGGCAAGGTAGGTATTTCAGGTACCTTTGCTGTTACTGAGGATTTTTTTTTTTTTTAAGCGAAGAGTGATATTCATGTTTCAAGAGGATTGTTCTATTACTGAGTACAGATTTTTAGGGAGTAAGAATGAAAGCAGACAGACCTGTCAGGAGGTTTTTGAAATAGGTGATGATGGCTCTCTGGTCAAGTAGCAGCAGTGAAGGCGGCCAGAAGTAGAAGTTTAGCTACCTCATGACAGTAGAATAGGATTTGCTTAAGGATTGAATGTGGGGCATATAAGACAGAGGTAAGCTAAGGTAGTCCCCGAGAGTTTTGGTCTGAACAACTAGAAGCAGTGAAGTTGCTATCCCTGGAGATGGACAAGGCTGCCAATAGAGCAGGTTTTATAAGGTAAGACCAGGGGTTCAGTTTTGGACATGTGAAGTTTGAGGTTTCTATTAGATGTTCTAGCGGAGGCGGCATTAAGGAAGCAGTTGCATATGTGAGGCTGGAATTTGAAGGAATAGGTGAGATTTTTATTCATATATATATATGTGTGTGTGTGTATATATATATATACACATACATATTTGAGGTGTTGACATATAGATGTTACAACTGTAGAGAGAGAAGAGAATCAAGAGTAGTACCCTAAGGCTTTCTAACGTAGAGAGTTGTGGAAAAAATCTGAAATTCTCTCAAAAACAGAAAAGCAATGACCAATGAGATAGAGAAAAGCATAGATAGATAAAGCAAAGATAGCTAAAGAAAATGTGTGCCTTGGAACCAAGATCAAGCAAAGATATTTAAGAAGAGGATTTATGCAACTGTATTATGTTGATAATAAATAGGTTACTTAACATGAGGACTAAGAATTGTCCGTTGGATTTAGATGAATAATTTCTGTGCAATAGTGGGGCCTAAAGCATGATGACAGTAGGTTTACAAAAATAAATGGGAGAAGAAAAATTGGGGCAGTGCGTATGGACAACTCTTGTGAGATGTCCAACAAAGGGAACAGAAAAACATGACAGTAGCTGGTGGGAAAAATGAGTCAAGAGAAAGATTTTTAGGATGGGAAGAATGAGAGCATATGTGTATGCTGATGGGAATAATCCATGGGAAAAGAAAAATGTCTTGCAAGAGGCAGGGAGAATTGCTTGGAGCAGGCGAGAGGGAATGGCATCTAGTGCCCACGTGGAGAGACGCTTTTAGCAGGTGCACAGGAAGCTCACTGCTGATGTCAGGTAGGGGGTCCAGGACATGCAGGCTCTGAAAGTGGTAGATGTGGTGTTGAGGGTCTGTGGAGGTTCCCTCTGGTTGCTTCCATTTCCTCAGTAAAGTAGGAAGCAAGGTCAACCACTAAGTATGAGGTTGGGGAGGAAGAGGCAGTTTGAGGGAAGAAGAGGGGTGATAAATATCTGGAAGGTGGAGGAGTGAATGGCCATGCAGCCTGATTGCTGGGCAGCACAGAGAGCCCATTCTTGGTCATGCAGATCAAAGGCGATCAGTCAGGGAAACTTTATCTCTCCAAGTACCTGGTTCGCTCCATCTTGGTCTTGTTCATAGTGAGAGTTCTGTGGCTAGGACAGTGCCTGGCACACAGCAGGCACCTCATCCCCATCCTGCCTCTAACCTGGCCTCCCTCGAATTCATTCTTTACACAGCTGTCAGAGGGAGTACTGTAAAAACAATGCTTATCTAGTTGCAGTGATTTTCCTTAGTCCTCAGTACAGCTCAAACTTGTTACGGCAAGACAGAAAGCTTTTCATGGCCTGGTCTTTGGTTAGGTTTGAAACTGCAGCTGTTGTGTTTATCCTCATGCCTCACACTGTAGGGGCAGTCGTATTGGCCACCTAGCAATTGCCATGATGTTCAATGCTATTTCTTTCTGGACTATCCTCATCACCTCTAGCTCTCACCTAACTAATTCGTACTGATGCTTCAGAGATTCAGCTCAGACATCACCTGCTCCAACGAGCCTTCACTGACACTCTCCCTAACACTTCTTCCTCCCAGGCTGCACTGGATGCCCTACAGAACCCTTTGGTGACTTCTATCTCACCCTTTCTTCTGTGTCTCCTCTGTTCAACAAAATAATATTGGTAAATTCTAGGATGTCAACATGGTTTTTATCTGTATCCTGAGCTCCTACCATGGTGTCTGGCATATAACATGTTCTCAAAAAATGTCTGTGGAATGAAGGAAGAAAAGACAAGAACCAGTAATGACTGTCTATTGTCTATCAAGACAGGTTCCAGTAAACATTAATACATAATACATAGCAGTAAGCTCCAAGGCAGCCATTCTGGACTTCTTGGATTATTTGCTTAATTCTTTGACCCTTTCCTACTCCTAAAGTTACTTTATGTATATCTCTGATTTTTACAAGTAGAATAGTTGTGATGTGTTTAAGATCTGACTTGCAGACATGGCATCAGTAAGACATACCCATTGAACAGTTTTTCAGAGTCTGGAGTTAGGTGGCCCTGAGCCATGCTCACTTACCTATGTATGATTAGCAAGGAGCAAGAAACACACACTCTGGAGGCCTTTAGGCCCAGGCTGAATCTACACTCCCTCCCTTTACCTCTAGGAGTCTCCATTTCCTCATTTGTGATAAGCTTGCCTGGAGTGATATTCTAAGGATGGCATTTTGTAGATGAACAAAAAATGCTAGTTCGCTGTTATAATCATGACCCAGGATTCTCATTGTTTGGGCAGCTGCCCTAAATAACAAGTGGCTACAGATCTGAACAAAACAACTCTTCCACTTGACAAACTGCCTTTCTCTACTCTCTGAGGTCAGCCTGCTTCTTGTTCTTTAGGTCTTAATTTGAATGTCCTCACCTTCTTCAGTCACTCTGTCTAAATCAATTCTCACCACACCTTCCCCATTCCCCACTTACTTCCCCCTTGTCATCTCAATGCTGCAGTCCCTTCATAGTGTTGATCAGCATTTGCAATTCTAGAGTTCAAGTCCCATAATTATCTTGTTCAGCATTATATGTCCAGTGCCTAGAGTCCAAAACATAGATAACAAGCAATCCATAAATACCTGAAGAATGGATGAATTGCACTATGCTTTGATCATACTGGACAGCTAATTTGCCTAGGAATTCTAGGAGTTGTTTAATTTTACCAAGTCACCTAGAAACTTTGAAGAGAATGTTTATCTCTCAGCTTCAGGTATAAGGATCATCCTTTCTAGACTTTTCTTCTGTCTCCCATTCCTAATGGCTTCACCACTGAAGATTATGACAACTATATTCTGTGCTTGCAGAACAATTTGTAAGTCTAAACCATCTTCAAAAGTTCTTAGCAAATGCTTGGAAACAGAATATTTAGAAAAACAGGTAGCTTCTTAAATGAAGCCGCTGTATGTATATATATATATATGTATAATAAAATCTATTGGCCGTGCTTTAGGATTAGAATCCCAACCTGCCTCCCCCTTCCACCAGGAATTGAAGGAGCATGCCAGAATGCGTTGGAAAGCTGATTACGCCCTGCAGTCGCTTACAAACTGGCTCAACACGTCAAGACTGACATGCTTGAAATCTAGTGAGAATCTAAGTCAATATAAATCACAGGCTAAACTATGTTTTACTGGAGAGTCGTGAAGTTACTCTAACTTAAATACAGGACGCCGGAGTGGGGGGAAGATCATTGAAGGCTAAAAGCTTCCTCCAGGAGGTGGGGCTTGAGAATGAGTGGAAGAGGCTTGGAATCTGGGAGGCGTGGCTAGAAGGGGTCGGGGTCGGGGGCGGGGGCATGGCCCCTGCCGGTGATAGGCTTGCAGTTCCCAGAAGGAGGTAATGCAAGGACGCGAACCTAGGTGGGCGATGAGGGAGGTGGGAACCTTGAACGGCCCCGGGTCTGGCACACTGTGCCGCATGTTGGATGGTTCTGCAAAAGCTGTGACTTCCCCTCTACTTGTTTATTGCCTCCTGCCTTCCCCAGAACAAAGCAAAACTAAACCAACACCACCAAACAAAAAAAATCTCTTCCCACAGGATGGGCAGCAGGTGGAGATTCCATGCTCTTGCTAAAGGAACCATAAGGACAAGTGTTTATGAAAATGTGTCTGGCTAAAGAGTTATTTTCCGTAAAGGATGAGAGATTAAAAACAAATGACAGCAGGACGCAGAGCATGACTGTGTGCATATGTGTGTACTGTGTGCACCTTTGTGTGGGTGTACAGTATATACCCATGTCGTGTGCATGTGTGGTGTGCTATAGAGTGTGTGTGTGTGTGGGTGGATGGGTGAGTGTACAGTATATGCCCATGTTGTGTGTATGTGTGGTGTGCTGTAGAGTGCGGGTGTGTGTGTGTGTAAGGCACACATTTGTCTCCTTCCTCTGGCACCTGCTTGGGCATCCTCAGTTCTTGGCTTCTTCACAGCCAGGAGGTTTGGGGCACAGCCCCTGTTTCCTTTTCTGCTTCTCTGTGCACCTGGTGTCCCCTTGTGCTCTGCTGCCCACTGCAGGGACCCTTCCCCTCACTGCTGCCTGCTTTCCTTCCCAGCCAGAGGAAGGGGGCCATGTTCCTGGGGAAGGCGGGAAGGCCAGCAAGTGACTTTGATGGATCGCTTTGCACGGGAGACCCAGCTCTCCCAGATTAGAGAGGCTGCAGCTCGGCGCCCGTGCCTCCAACTGGGGGTTGTTCCGATGAGATAATTTTTCTCGTTAACCTTGATAACTCTCTGCTGATATACGGATCTGTTTGCACTAACACAGAACTTTTTTTTTTTTTTTTTGTAATATTTTTCGGTCTTCTACACCTTCCAGGCAGGAGAACTCGGAGCTTGGTGTCAGCCTCCAGGCTGTTGAGTAGCCTGGGTGCCAGCTTCTGGGTGCCCCAGCAGACCTGCAGGGTGGAGCTTAACAAGTCCCTGTGTTCAGTATCCTGGATTTTCTTGGCCATAAAGCTGTCAACAAATGTGGAATAGGTGTTGGAGTGAATGAGCAGTTTAGAGATTTAAGAAACCCATGAGGCAGAGGTGGGCTCATCTGCTCCCACTCCCCCTTCACTCCCTTTAGCCTGCAGCAAAACCCAGCTACTTGCTGTGGCTCCTTGCAATAGCTCTGATTTCAGACACCTTGGCCTCTGCCAGAACTGTCCCTGTGCTGCAAAGTGTAATGGCAATGTGCCAGAACCATTACTTGGGGCGTGTCTTTTTCAGCAAGCTTTCTCTTCCCTAATTAAAGTGAATTTCTGTATTGTGTACATACTACCCTTACGGTATTTATTATAATAAATTGTGCCTATTGGTCAAGTCTTTTTCCCTGGCAGTCTGTGAGCATTTTGAGAATACAGTCTGTCATTTTCATTTTTGTTTCCTCAGCATTAATACACGGTCTGGCAACAGTGAGAATTTGGGGAATGTTTGTTGACTTTTGAAGAGAATTAAACAAGACACAAAATTAGGAAGTGCCTTGAATGCTTCATGGAGTTTAGTTTTATGGGGGAAGTTATTAGCATAGGTTGAATTGTATCCATCTGGGGCCTAATGTTGGGCCCTTACACATAGAGCATCCTAAGTATCTCCCCAGAGGCCCTCAGAGTAGACAGGGCAAGTCAATATATTGAGGATCCTGGTCAATTACAGTGAATAATTGCAAAAATGGGCCCCAAGAATTTAATAGACTAACAGATTAAACACCTTTATGAAAACCCACTGCAATACAATTATGTTGTCTATGAGGTAAATTTTAATTTTTTAAATAATTCACAATACACCACAGGCAGTGTGATCCAGTATGAGACACAAGAGAAATGATGGCCATCTTTCGATTTTGACAGTGTACTTCTGTGAGTTTACACAAAGTGATTTAAAAATTATGTCAAAGTTCTAAGTTTAAGCTTCTTCATGAATATGATGCCTGCACAGTAGCTTTGCTTGACTTTTAGTCTCTGATTTGATCCTTCACTACACACGCATACAACAAACACCCTCTCTCCATTTTTTCCTTAGCCAGGCAGCCTTTGCTTATCAACTGACACTCCATTTTGGAAAGAGGTTATGTATTTGGGGGGAAGTAAAATTAACCTTATAATTCTTTAATGAGGCTGACAAAGACATTATGTTGGGTCATAAAGGCAGGACAAGTAGAATGTAAAGAACTCTCCAGATGCTCTCCTCTCTGAAGAACACAGGGAGGTGTTTGCTGGCAGCTGCTGCAGTGTTGGAGCCAGTGTTGATGTTTGAAAAAAGGACTCAGACTGAAGGGAGAGGAATGATGTCATCTCTTGAAGCAGGGGCCAGTTCTTAAACTTAACATTCCTTAGAACAGACTGTGGAGATGGAGTGAATTCTAAGAATTTGTGCTTCTTACAAGTTTCTGGTTGTTGTTGATGTTGCTAGTCCATTGCTCTAAGGGAAACTGCATAAGAAAAGTGTGCCAGGTTACCCCAGAATTATTAGAGATGAGAGGAACCAGTGGGTGCTATTTGAATTATAGAGAATTTAAGATGCAAAGGATCTGATAAATCATTTGATCCACACCCTCATTTTATAAACAAAGAAATAATAGAGATCTAATGAGGGGTAGTAATATCATTTTAAAAATAAGTGAGTTGATGTTACAAATATTTGGTCACAAAGTCATCTAAAACCACCCAAGTGGTTGTTTCAGCTACTAAAGATACTAAAAAGATTATAGTGATATACAAAATAAAATTGAGAAGTGAACACTTTTCTTTATCTAAAGATTCTGGTTGCTAAATTCAATGTGAGGAGAACTATGTTCAAATTGTGCTTCATCTAAATGATTTCTTCCTACTATGTGCCAGGCACTGTACAAGGTCCTGGGGAAATAGCTTAGAGTCTAGTGAAGGAGATTCACTTTTGACAGTATAGAGTTGGCCGAAGAGAAGTTTTCAGAAAAGCTCTGCCTGTAGGAACTTTTACGGAGTATCAGCCAAGTGACAGAAACTGAAATGGTTGTGAAGAAGTGGGCTTACTAGCAAATGTACCCAGTCCTTGGCAAATGTGGAGATATGTCTAAGGTCTAAGGTCAATAAAAATTATTATGCTTAAAATCGAGAAATGGGGTCTAATTAAACTAAAAAGCTTCTGCACAGCAAAAGAAACTATGATCAGAGTGAACAGACAGCCTATAAAATGGGAGAAAATTTTTGCAATCTATACGTCTGACAAAGGTCTAATATCCAGAGTCTACAAGGAGCTTAAACAAATTTACAAGAAAAAAACACACTGCCCCATTAAAAAGTAGGCCAAAGACATGAACAGGCACTCTCAGAGAAGACATTTATGTGGCCAACAACCATATGAAAAAAAGCTCAACATTACTGATTATTAGAAAAATGCAACTCAAAACCACAACGAGATACCATCTCATGCCAGTCAGAATGGCTATTATTAAAAAGTCAAAAAACAACATATGCTGGTGAGGTTGCAGAGAAAAAGGAATGCTTTTATACTGTTGGTGGGAGTGTAAATTAGTTCAACCACTGTGGAAGACAGTGTGGCAATTCCTCAAAGACTTAGAGGTAGAAATACCATTTGACCCACCAATTCCATTACTGAGTATATACCCAAAGGAATATAAATCATTCTATTATAAAGATACATGCACACATATGTTCATTGCAGCACTATTCACAATAGCAAAGATACAGAATCAACCTAAATGGCCATCAATGATAGAATAGATAAAGAAAATGTGGTACATATACACCATGGAATACTATGCAGCCATAAAAGGAACGTGTTTATATCCTTTGCAGGGAAATGGATGGAGCTGGAAGCCATTATCCTTAACAAACTAACTCAGGGACAGAAAACCAAACACCACATGTTCTCATTTGTAAGTGGTGGCTGAATGGTGGGAACACATGGACACATGGCGGGAAACAACACACACTGGGACCTGTCAGTGGGGTTGCAGGAAGGGTGAGCATCAGGAAAATTAGCCAATGCATGCTGGGCTTAATACATAGATGGTGGGATGATCTGCGCAGCAAACCACCATGGCACACGTTTACCTATGTAATAAACCTTCACAGCCTGCACATGTACCCATAAACTTAAAATAAAAGTTGAAGAAAAAAAATTATTATGCTGTTATCTCATATATTTTGAGGAAGCCTGGAAAAATCCAGCCAGAGCAAGTGCTTCTTGATTTCCGCTCCCATTACAGGGCTTTCACTCTCTCTTGGCCTCAGTTTCTTGTGTAGCAAATGGTGTGAGGATTTAATAGAATGAGATGAGGAGAGTAAAGAGGCCTCACTCAGGGCCTGGCATGTGGAAGACGAGCAATAAAATTGTAGTTTATGCTATAACTTTAGAATGTTTAGAATTCCAGATATGCTGCTTTGCCTGTGTGCTATGAAGTGAATAATATTATTATTCTTCCTTTGTTAAGAAAAAAAGGTTCAAAAAGGTGAAGAAACATGCTTACACAGTTAGTAGCTGTAGATCATGAATTCAAAGCTAAAGCTGCCTAAAACCAAGTTTCTTTCTCTCTCTCTCTCTCTTTTTTTTTTTTTTTTTTTTTGAGGCAGGGCTCATAGTCACTCAAGCCAGACTGCAGTCATGTGATTGTGGCTCACTGCAACCTCTAATTCCTGGGCTCAAGTGATCCTCTCATCTTAGACTGCAGAGTAGTTGGAGTAGTGGTACTATAGGCATGCATCAACACTCTTGGTTATTTTATTTTTTGTAGAGTTGGGTCTCTCTATGTTGCTTAGGCTGGTCTCAAACTCCTGTTTCGAATGATCCCCTTGCCTCAGCCTCCTCAAGTGATCTTCCTGCCTCAGCCTCCCACATTGTTGAGATTACAGGTGTGAGCCATCTTGCCTGTCCTATTTTCTTAATTATTCTTTCTTAATGATACTGTAGCCTATGGGATATAAAAGTTCTGAAAAGAGTTGCTTGTTATCTGATCCAAAGAATTAGTTGATCTATAGTACTTTTTGTTTTGAGGGGGTTGTGTGTAATCACTTCAGCTTTCTTCACATTATTTCCATAAGTTAAGAGTTAAAAACTGTATTTGTGGCAAGTTGCTATAGTCCTCATCATACCTTTTATCTTATACCTAATCTGCTTCACTTATTTGTGTCACCTGCCACTTCTCTTTGGCATCTGAACTTATGGTCCTGGAATATTCCTTTTCTATTTCTTCTTGCCAAAGAACCCTGATGTATCCACATAAAGATTTATACATATAAGCTCATAACAGATTTACTTAAATAATAAAACAAAACAAAAAATAGAAACAAGTCATACATCTATCAATGAGTGAATGCATAAAAAATTGTAGTAAGTCCATAAGATGAAATTTAATAGAATAAAAAGAAAAGAAAGGCAAGAACATGGATGGATATTAAAAACATAGATAATGACTGAAAGAAGCCTGAAATAAAAGGACACAGTGCATGATTTAATTTGTATGATATTCTAGACCTATAGTTCTGCATTGAAACTAATCCATAGCAACAGAAAGCATATCAATGGTTGCTTCAGGTCAGGAGGGGAAGTGGATGGGGGATTGACTTCAAGAGACACAAGGAGCTTCTGAAGAGTAATGAAAATTTTCTGTATCTTGATTGTGGTGGTGGTGATAATTACATAATTGTATACATTTGTCAAAATGCATTGAACCATATACTTAAAATAGATGGGTGCATTTAATTACACGTAAATTATACATCAATAAAATTGATTATTTAAATTAGCTCTTGAAGGGCCAAAGAGCTTTGCAAAAGAAACAGTGCATGTGTCTGCAGAGTATTGGACTTCCAGCTAGGTGACCTTAAGGTTTCTCTTAATCTCATCACAAATTAGAGCTAAAACTGCACAACCCAAATAAAACCAACTGCCTTGTGGACAGTTCAGCAATATTTAGGTAGAATCATTTTATATTTGCTAGAGATGCTCCTGCAACAAATAGTGATGGAGGCAAAATTTCAGAAGGTTTGTCATGTGTGAGATATCACTCTTCTTTAATTGTGGGGGATGGCACTGCCCTTACTTATAAAAGATACTTTCTGTGTGGTTTTATTTTTTTAAACTGAAATACAACCTGTCTACAGTATACATATCATTAGTGTATAGCTTGATGCATTTTCATAAACTGATTACACTCATGTAATTTTCACCCAGATCGAAAATAGAGCAACCTCAGCATTCCAGACACCCTCTCGTGCTACTTTGCACCCCATTATTCACCTCAAAAGGGTAATCTCTCTTCTAAAAGTTGGCACCATAATTTGATACTTTTAAGACATTATGTAAATGGAATTGTATAGTATGTACTCTTTTGTGTCTGGTTTCTTTGATCAACATTCTATTTATGAGACTCATTCATACTTTTGCCAGTTGTGAAATTAATTGTTCTCATTACTGTGTAATATTCCATTGTGTGAATATACTATAATTTATCAATTCCTAAAGTTGCTTTTTGACTAATGAAACCTTCTTTAAAATATTTGTAGCTTGACATAAAAAGCACAATTCATGAAAGGAAAAATTGATAATTATTTTTTATAAATTATAAATTATAATTGATAAATTATTGAACATCTCCAAAATTAACTTTTGCTCTGTGAAAACTCATATGAAGAGACAAAAAAGACAAGCTACAGACTAAGGAAAACCATTGCAAAATCCATTATGACAAAGGACTAGTTTTTAGGCTATATAAAAAACCATGAAAACTCAACAGTAAAAACCAAATAATTCAATTAAAAAATGAGTAAGAAACATGAAGAGATTTCACTGAAGGAGCTATACAAATGGCAAATAACTACACAAAAAAGGTTCAACATTATTAGTCATTAGGGAAATGCAAATTAAAACCACAATGAAATATTATTATCCACTTACCAGAATGGCTAAAATAATAAATAGTGATGATACCACATGCTGACAAGGATGCAGAGAAACTAGATTGTTCATATATTGCTGGTATAGATGTGAAATGGCACAGCCATTCTGGAAAAGAGGCAGTTTCTTATAAAACTAAGTATGCAATTACTGTATGTAACATCGTTTGCATTCCTGGGTATTTATTCCAGACAAATGAGAACATTTGTTCACACAAAAACCTGTACACAAATGTTCACAGGAATTTTATTTGTATTAGCCAAAATCTGGAGTCTGCCCAGATGTTTTTCAATGGGTTAATGGTTAAACAAACTGTGGCATAACCATACTGTGGAACACTAGTCAGGAAAAAAAAAAAAGGAAAAAAACCCACTGAACCACGGATATAAACAACTTGGATGAATCTCACAAAAATTATATAGAGTGGAAAAAGGGTACTCAAGGAAAGCCACACCTTCTTATTTCCCCTTCCCCATCTGTAAACCCCAGCAACAACTGTCTGTTCTCCATTTCTGTAACTTTGTCATTTCAAAAATGTTATATGAATAGAATGTGAATGGAATTGTACAGTGTGTAACCTTTTGGGATTGTCTTTTTCCAATCTGTATACACATACTGCATATGTGATAAAACTGTATAGAAGTAAATACGCATGCACAAAAGTGTGTACAAGTAAAACTAGAGAACTCTGAGACTGGTGAGTTATATCAGTGTCAATATTCTGATTGTGGATTTTGCTATTACAAAATGTAAGGGTAAGACTGGGTAAATGGTACATGAGCTCTCTCTGTATTATTCCTTATGACTTCATGTAAAGCTACAATTATCTCAATATAACTCAATAAGAACTTGTATTTATTAGGTTTAGCGATCATTTCTAACTTAGAAATAAATTACTATAATGCGATTGTATTATTCCTAAAAAGCTGAGATCAGCTTCTTTCATGATTGTTTTTGATCAATAGTAATTATTATTGATAAGAAATAATAATAATGGTTACTAAAGACTTGGAGTGGGATCATTTTGAAGCATGAAATTCTTGAAATAATCTAGGATTTATCAAAGTGGCGAGCTTTGGCCAGCAAACGGCACTTGGGAAAGAAAGGTACCAGGTAATGGAATATGGTAAAACTATGTTCACTTTGCAAACATGCTGAGGGCCTGATGACAGCAGGCTTTCTCATCCGCCAAGGGATAAGTGTGTCAAGGGCTGAGCCTGAAGAATTCTAGTCTCATACTCCAGATTTGTTTCACAGAGGCTTTACGAGAGAGCAAGATGAGAAACATATAGAGCTCATATTATGGTGGAAAACATAATTAAAGAAATAACCCCTCAAAGAGACTTTAACATTCCCTTGGATTCTGAGAATTTTATCAGGAACTTGAGCCCATGGTGGCAAAGGACTGGTTGCAGAAGTGACAGAAAAACGTGAACGAATGGATTGCTTCTGAAAAGGCAGTTCGTACAAAAGGACAGTCATGGGGGAAAAAAATTCAAACTGTTTTTCCTCTGTTCTCACACCACAACAATAATCAACACAGAAGACTTCTGTGACCAAATGTGTGGGGGGGTTCTCCCCACCAACAAGCAAGCAATCAACCTGCAGCAGACGCCAGCTGGGTTTTCTTAATTAATTTCCAACACTATCTACCTGGGGCTAGCATCAGATCCCACAAGGTGGGTGCTCAGTCCCCAAGACTACTTCTCACTTCCAATGACAATCCCAAGCCCCAGGTTATTTTTCCTGTGCTTCTGACTGACCAGCTATAAATTCACAACTGTCTCCTTGGTTATGATTACATTTGCTGGAGTAGCTCACAAACCTCAGGGAAACACTTACTCTCATTTATTAGTTTATTACAAAAGATATTTTAAAGGATATAAATAAGTAGCCACATGAGGAGATACATATGGCAAAGTCTGGAAGTGTCCCAAGCACAGGAGCTTCTGTCCCTGTGTAGTTGGGGTGTGCCATCCTCCCAGCACATGTTTGAGTTCTTGCTCACCTTCCTGTAAGCCTCCATATGTTCAGCTATTCAGGAGCTCTCTGAAACTAGTCCTTTTGAGTATTTATGGAAGCTTTATTACATAGGGATAATTGATTAAACTATTGGCCACTGGCGATCTACTTAACCTTCAACCCCGCTTTCCTCGCCAGTTGTTGGTAGTGGGGATTAAAGTTCCAGTCCTTTAATTCTGCTTTGGTCTTTCCTGGGATCAGCCCCATCCTGAAGCAGCTAGGAGCTGTCAATTATCAGTCAACTCATTAGCATACCAAAAGACATCACTCTGGAGTTTCTAAGGATTTCAGAAGTTGTATGCCAGGAAAGAGGATTGAACGCCAAATATATGTTTTACAATATTACAGAGAGAAAATTATATTATCCTTCATCTGAAATTAAAAAATAATTCCAATATTTCTGAATGAATTGTTGAGATTGGGTTAAGGAATCTAGTTCTCCAAACAAGCCAGACTAAGTATGGTCCAACCATAACTAAAAACAAAACAAAATCTAAAATTGGAGATTATTCCACCTGTGAGCTTTTATTTGTGATATTTGATCTGAAACTTGATATCCCATCAATACGCAAATAATGGAGGAACTTGAAGATTGGCGAATGGCAATTTAGACAGTTTGTGTATAATACCTGGAATTCACCAAAAATGCTTTATTTTATTGGTAAGTCACACAGATTCCCCAGTATGTACCTGGCATAAAGTAGGAACTAAATAAATCTTTGCAAGAAGAAAGGGCACACAAAAAGAAGAAAGGAAGGAAGGAAAGGAGGAAGGAGGGGAGAAAAGACCATATTTTAAGCTTTGGCTGAATTTATACACCTAAAGACAAAAAATAAAATGCGTTTGATTAAACTATTCAGTAAGTAAAAGACATCGACATTTCATCACTTACTTCATACCTTCTAACCCTCTCCCCAGTAAACCATTGATTAGTGAGTTAAAATACACGTTTAGAATAATTTCAAAAGTTCATAATTATGAAAAGTATAAATTGAGATGACTGTTTAAAATGGATTTCTTTCTCTCTCTCCCTCCCTCAGAGAACTCCAGGTGAGGAAGGAAGAAACATGGTTAGACTACAGTGATGCCATTTCCTTATGTAAGCATTTGACTTCAGAAACTGAAACTGGCCATGATTATTGAGTAGGCATGGCAGTTCAGCTGAAGGATGATCAATGGACTTCAACTTAGATGCAGAGCTTGACTGACAGAAGATAATTATCATTCAAGCTAATGGGGAACTTGAATTGGACTCAATGGTGTTAGAAAGTGAAGAAAGGGTAAGTCTTCCTAAATAAGAAAAAAATAATAATCTCTTCGGTGAGTTCATCCTTTTAGCCTGAGTCTCTTTGATAGTTGACAGTAAAAAGTTTGCATCTTCAAATAATCGTTTTCAGTTTAGATTATTATCAATGTTCTTTGTTGCTGTTATTTAGTATATTTTCACAGAAAGAGGCTAGAAATTGCCTTCTTTCCTCTAGGTGAGAGTAACTGAGCATTATAAAGGTTTTCTGCCAAAAGCATGGAGCCTCAGATAAGTAATCTCATCCTTCACCTATGATAAATAAGCTATTAAAAATCAAGAAAAAAAGAAACAGAATGTGTGAAATGCACAGACAATGTTGTAGAAACCTCATTTGTGAGACCATGAGTCTTCCCCATTGTTTCGCCACAATGCTGAATCTTCTCTATTTATATTTTTGTTTGGGGATTTTTTTCTTTCCCAGGCTGAAATGTTTTGTGCATGAGACTGAAAAGCTGCCAGGACTGGTCCATCTGGCTGGCCAAATGGATTGTGCTCACTGGAGCAATGCCACACGTATACCAGCAGAAAGTTTAATTTCTGGGCAGTCTAACACCCTGCCTCTTTTTCAGTGTAACAGAGACCACATTTCTGTTTTCCAGAAACTTCTCCAATTGACCTGAATGTTGTCACCTCGTCTTGCCTCCCATAATCTTGATCCCAGTCTCTGGAGAGTTCAAGAGTGCAAATTCTTCTTTCTATCAAGTCCAAAGCAGTGAAATGAGTTTGATGAAAAGGGTTATGGCAAATGAAAAATCACTAAGTTACATTTGATTACATTTGTCTGACCTTGAACAATCTTAGGAGCCAGAGTAGTCATTTCAGTTAAGTAATTTAGTTTAAATTACTTAATTAAGAAATAAAATTTCGTGGAATTCCCTAGATTAATTTGCACTTATACTTACGAGCATCAACATTTATAATCAATTTAAAGAGGAAATAGGCCTAGAGTATTTTATAGTTTGCAGTGAAATCTAATTGGATTCATTTGGGCTGAAATAGGAAATACAGAGAGATCTGATATATTTTTAATTTCCCAAATCTTAAGAACAATAATGGCCATTTAATCTTAGTGAGACACCGAGTTTTAGACCTGGAACTGTGGAAATTGTGGATTTTGGAGATAAGTGGCTGATTCCCCCCATGTTCTTACCTTTCAGGGAAGGTATTCACCAGTCTAGATTGCAGCAGGAACCCACAGGCTGTGTTGGCTTCTGCATCAGCAGAGCAGGGAGGGTGCCTGGATCTGCCAGGGCCTGCTCTTCTCAGCCTCTGCAAATGTTCTCTATCCAAATCTTTCCTTCCCCTCTTTCTCCAGAAAATTTAAATGAGAATGTCAAGATTAGATATGAGTGTTTAAGAAGATTCTGTCTGATGTTCAGGACAGTGATTTGAGAGGGAACAGACTGAGACACAGCGGGGCATTTTTGAGGCCACGTGTCTGTCCTAGTCAGAGATCCTAAGATCCTAAAGTAAGACAGCAGTAGTAAAAATGGAGAAGAGATATTCTAGAGGTCATATCAAAAAGCTTGGTGATCTATTGGGACAAGTTGGGGAAAAAAAGGATGAGGGAGAAAGAAAAAGCAAGGATGGCTAGCAAGTTTCTGTCTTGGGTGACAGCTAGTCCCCCATGCATCTGTATATTCAAGCTTGTCTGGAGCTGGGCAGGATTATTGCCTGTAGTACCATCCTTTTATTTTCCAGTGTGTTTCAGTTTGGCGGTCAAATTTATGTGGTCACTTTAGTAAAAGAATGAATGGCAATCACATTGGGAACTTCAGGGAAGAGACGAGCTGAAAGGAGGTTTTAGACCTATTATATCTGAAATGCCTATGGTACAATTGTATTTATTTTCTCACTTCCTTTAAACCGTTGTTCAAACATTCCGTTTTCATTGAGCTTCCCCTGACTATCTAATCCTTCAACTTCCCCCTTGACCCATCTTTAGTCCTCCTTTTTTTGCTCTACTTTTTCTTTACTCATAGCACTTTACACCTTCTGTCATGCTGTATACTTCACTTATTCAGGATGTTTATTGACCACTGCTTGACCTCTGCTAGGATGGAAGCTCCCTATGGACAAGGATCTTGGTCTCTTCTGTTTAATGATGTATCCCAAGCACTTAAAACAGTGCCTTCTATTTAGCAAGTGATCAGTGAATAATTTTGGAAAGAATGGATGAGTGAATGAATTTACAAGTATAGATTGCATGCCTACTGTGTCCCAGGATGTTCAGCATAAAGTGAATCATATAATTTCAGGAACAAGAGAAGGTCTACACTAGAGTTATTAGTGTGTGTCTGTAACCAGGAACACAGGTTACAGCAGAACCAGGAAAGGATACTGTTGTAGAAACTGAGGGGGATTAGAAGTTTTTTTAAGAAGGGAGTTGTCAAGAGTATGAAATAAAATGCATTATTCAAGTAAAGCCTGAATAATTGTTACCAAATTTGTTAGCAAGATGGTTGTTATGGGCCGAACTGTGCCCCTTCCACCAAATTCATATGTTGAAGGCTTAATTCCCAATATGACTGTATTTGAAGACCTTTAAAGAGGTGATGAAAGTTAAATGAGATTATAAGGATGGGCCCCTGATCCAGTGGGATTGGTGTTCTCATAAGAAGAGAGAAAGACATTAGTGGTGCACTCATACAAGTGAAAGACCATGTGAGGACGCAGCAAGATGGTGGCCATCTGCTCGCCAACGAGAGCGGTCTCAAGAGAAACCAAACTTGTTATTACCTTGACCCTGGACTTCCAGCCTCAAGAACTGTGAGAAATATATTTCTATTGTTTGAGCTACCCAGTCTGTGGTATATTGTTCTGGAAGTCTTAGCATACTAATAAAATTGTCATTATCAGAACGTTGTGATTGAAATCACAACATTTTTCAACAATATCTAAAGCTGATACCATATAGCAGTAGGGTAAGGAGTCAAAGGAGGGGTGAGTATAATCCCCTCTTACGGAATGGTAATTATATGGGAGGAGAGAAATGGCCCAGGAACCAGAGCCTGTGTGGGAACCCCAGGAAAGAGCCATAAAAAGTTGTTGCCATGAAGTAAGACAAGTTGATAATTTTCACACTATAATTTTACAATATTATGCATATCGATTAGGGGATATTTATTTGTTTTGTAACCAAAGGAAATTCTTGGTAGTTTTAAATTTGAGACAAGTAGGAAACTATTATGACTATATTAACAATGAAGCTAATACTCTTTTGGCATGATTTCTGGGTCACTGAAACAGCCTAGACCTATGGAGCTAAAAGTTGTCTTAGGTGGTGTTTTTTAAAAAAAAACCAAAAAACTAATAGTATTTAAGGCTACTACCCACCTTAATTCTTTCACACTGCTGAGTTTAAAGACTGCCATATGAATATAAAAGCATAGCCCAATTAAGGATATAGTCTCTTACTTAGAAATTGATATGTTAGACAATGCTATAGTATCACTGGAAATGGAAAGAGAGAAAATTAAATTTACCAAAATTTCTCTTAGAATGAGTATTATTTGTAGTTAAAAGGAATAATGTTATAGTCTGCTTCTGGGTTAGGATGGGGAGGCCATGGAGAATATAGCTGAGTAACAGCAGATGATCACTAGACCGACTTCTTTAGAAGGTGGAAGTTAAATGCAAGGATTTATTTAAATTAGTAAATATCCAAACTAGACTACTGTTTTCAGCATTCTTTTTTTCTTCTTTTCTTCCCTCAAATGTCTTCATTTCTTCTCTAGATAAACAAGGAGCAAATACTTTTAAAATATGGGTTTAATGGTGTTCCAGGTATGAGCATCCCTGGACTGGCCACATTATTATCTCTATCACCACCTCAAATCTTACCTTCCTGAAGGGTATTGACTGCTCCTGAAGGGTCCTTTAACCCCATCCAAGATTTGGCCTTCTATACTAATTGTGATGGACAGATTCTAAGGTGGACTCCACCCTCATACCCCCTGCCTCCTGTCATGAGTGGGACCTGGGACTTGCTTCTAACCAATAGAATATGGAATATTAATGGATATTACTCCATGATTAATTACTATCAGAGTTGCTCTAGAGATGCACCTTGCTAACTCAAAGTTAGCACCTTTTTTGGAAATATCCATAAGGTGAGGAACTGAAGGCAGCCTAAGACATCAGTTTGTTACCGTAGTTACTAAAATCAGTAGGAGAAAGAATGAAAATTCCAGTGTTTGAGCTAGACAAATTCATGTCTTTTGAAGGCAATTTTAGGACAGATTGATAACCTTAAAAAAAGAAAGTGAAAAATGCCAGTGGATAAACTCAAAACAGAATACACATATACACACTGATTAATCCCATTTCAATTCTATTATCCTTTACCTATTATAAGGGATCAAGAGAGTCCCTGTACATGCACAGTTTTTAAAATGATGCCATTTTGGGTACAGCTGTATTTGTTTCCTTTGTAGGAAGTTAATTTTTCTAACAGCAGTCAAGAAAATCTTCACAAAATTACTCTCATTTTTTAAAGCTTTTTTGAAACTTTTACAACATTAGGGCGGAGTGTGAAACCCTGCCTTTTTTCTGAGTAAGAGATGAAATTGTCTAATACAAATCAAGTATGGGTGTGGAAAAGAGAACTTTCAGAAAACTCCCCAAATGCAAAAAATACATGATTCCTTTACCCTGTATTTGCTAAATAATGCCCTCTAAGAGCATTATCTTTACTTCAAGTACCTCTTTCTAGGAAAATACAGAGTTGAATGTAGTTTACAGCCAAGGAAGATTGGAGACACTGACTTAAAAGTATGTCTGCAGCAATGATTACATAGTTAATAATAATAACTTATGTTTGTATATTGTTTTACAAGGGTGTTGATGATTTTACGTAATTTAAGGCAGAGATTACATTTGACATTTGGAGAAAGGGAGAGAGAGAAGGAGATAGAGTGAGTAAGCAAGGGAAAGAGAGAAAGCCAAGACAAGAGTGGAGGTTTCATACTTTCTACTTTAAGGCCTTACCATCATTCCACCTCATTTTATTAGCATCTGTGCATATGTGGACACCGGACTTTTATCCATCTATCACTCATTCAGGGACACCAAAGAGAGGGAGGAGATTCATCAACTTGTCCAGAAAATCCTGATTCTTTACATCACTCCTCCTTCCCAAAGTGTAAGCACTAAGTTCTGAATCTTTGAGCACTAGAATTGATTCTTTCAGAAAGAAATTGGGGCCCAAAGAGGTTGCATACCTTGTCCAATAAGAATACGAGCTGGCATATAAAAGAAGGTGCCCACCATTTATTGAGGTCTTACTTTGTCTTGGCCATTTCATGTACATCACTGTTAATGCTTTCAGGAAGCCTTATATATAAGAGGAAAGTGAGACTCAAACTTTAAGGTACTTGCTTATTAACACAATTAATAAATAACATATGGGGGATTTAAATCAATGTCTGTTTAATTCAATAGCCCATGCCCCTTTCATTAACTAGGCACTACTTAAGAATCCAGATCTCTTTATTCCCAGCTATGGCTTCTACTTTGGCAATGAGTCTGACCCAAGTTCTAAGTCCAAGTCAGTCTTATGAGGATTTACCCAGAGATTGTTTTTCTCATACAAATAGCTAGAAGTTGAGCTTGTGAGAAGGTAGAAGGGTAGCTATTGGGAAAGGGTCCTTATGTGTATGGTGTATGTGTGTTGCACTCAGGCAGGAGTACACATGGCTCTGCTATAAGAGGTGCAGCAAACGGTGCATGTTCTCTCTAATATTTATGCACAGAGCTATGTTTTTATTTTTATTTTTTGCCATTTATTTGAAGTATAGCTTTTCATTGCCTCCACATGAAGGTTTTTATCAACATGTATCTTCAGATACCTGTTTGAAAGTCCATGGTGACTCAGCCAGTGTAAGCCATTTCAATTCTGGTTAGATCATCATTCCTAAGACCATCAGTTTGATGTCATGGACCCTAAGTCTCCTTGCTGTTTCCTTTAGGAAAGGCAGTGGAAATTTACAGGCACTGAAGGACCCTGTCAAAGGCACCAGGCCTTGGATGGAGCCCTGAATGCAATGTGTCACAGTGAGTATTTACACACCAAATGGAAGGCTTTTCAAGAACAGAAGGTGCAGACAGACACAATAGTCTCTTAGTCATGCTTTAATGAGCCAGGGCTCTTGGCTGAATGGATGCTCAGTAACAGGACGTCTGTGCAATGAGAAAACAAGCAGAGGATGCTTGGGATTTGCTTGGGCAGGTGTCTCCAAAGGGAGGGAAACATGACTCATGACACTTGTGCCTTGAGCTAAGTTGACACCACTGCCATCACCCTTGGAATGCAATTTGTGGGCAGAGATCTGGGCTGTTTATAAAAATGACGTGAACAGCAGCTTCAGCCTCAGGAGGCTCCATAGGAATGATAAAGAAGAGGATTACAGAAGCTAAAGCTTTTGTTTAAAGAGAGATTACAAAGCATTTATTTCGGATCAAGTCAGCCTGAAGCTTAACAGCTAAAACTTGCCCTTTTTTCTGCTCTGTGATGAGTTTTGCTCTTAAAATGAGTGCTCAAATGGGAAGATGAAGATGAGGCTTTATTTGGAATGACCTCAAATGAGGCCATTGGTTTTTCACTCTTTTGTTAATATGAATTCAGGAAACACGAAGATTAGTAAAGATTCTAATCAATTGCCCAACATTAGTTTTTCTAGTAGCAAGGGCAAATGTGCTTTTTAAGCACGTGAAGGTGAAAAGAAAATCAGACAGCAAGAAAGGGGATGCAACAAGGTTAATGCCTCAGAGCTTTTCATAAATTGTGGTTTCTGTGTTGGAAATTGTTCAAAGTAAAGACTGCCCATGTTGGGAAGGTAAAAAAAAAAAAAAGTTTAAAAACACTCAATCTCTACCCCTTCTGAGGCTGAATTGCATTGACTGCATGGCTGATCCAGTGACTGCAAAAACCTACACATTCAGGAGATGACTTTTACAAAATGAATTGACAGTGTGGCTGGCAAGATGGCAGAATAGGAACAGCTCCAGTCTGCAGCTCCCGGAGAGATCAATGCAGAAGGCAGGTGACTTATGCGTTTCCAACTGAAGTACCTGGCTCATCTCATTGGGACTGGTTAGACAGTGCGTGCAGCCCATGGAGGGGAAACCAAAGCACGGTTGGGCGTTGCTTCACCCAGGAAGTGCAAGGGGTTGGGAACTCCCTCCCCTAGCCAAGGGAAGCCCTGAGGGACTTCCGTGAGGAAGTGCCGTGAGGAACAGCGCACTCCGGCCCAGATATTACACTTTTCCCGTGGTCTTCACAATCCACAGACCAGGAGATTCCCTTGGGTGCCTACACCACCAGGGCCCTGGGTTTCAAGCACAAAACTGGGTGGCCATTTGGGCAGACACCCAGCTAACTGCAGGACTTTTTTCTCATACCCTAGTGGTACCTGGAATGCTAAAATCCACTGGTTGGAATTCTCACTGCCAGCACACAGTCTGAAGTCTATCTGGGACAGTCGAGCTTGCTGTGGGGAGGGGCATCCGCCATTACTGAGGCTTGAGTAGGCAGCTTTCCCCTCACAGCCTAAACAAAGCCACCAGGAAGTTTGGACTGGGTGGAGCCCACCTCAGCACCACAAAGTTGCTGTAGCCAGACTGCGTCTCTAGATTCCTCCTCTCTGGGCAGGGCATCTCTGAAAGAAAGGCAGCAGCCCCAGTCAGGAGCTTACAGACAAAACTCCCATCTCCCTGGGATAGAGCAACAGGGGGAAGAGGTGGCTGTGGGCGCAGCTTCAGCAGACTTAAACGTTCCTGCCTACCAGTTCTGAAGAGAGCAGCGGATCTCCCAGCACAGCACTCAAGCTCTGCTAAGGGACAGACTGCCTCCTCAAGTGGGTCCCTGACCCCTAT
Source organism: Gorilla gorilla gorilla (assembly GCF_029281585.2). Lineage (NCBI taxonomy): Eukaryota > Metazoa > Chordata > Mammalia > Primates > Hominidae > Gorilla > Gorilla gorilla. The sequence continues at coordinate 40,604,242 of NC_073235.2, read as the reverse complement.
GCCTCCTGACTGGGAGACACCTCCCAGCAGAGGTCAAAAGATACCTCATACAGGAGAGGTCTGGCTGGCATCTGGCAGCTTCCCCTCTGTGACGAAGCTTCCAGAGGAAGGAACAGGCAGCAATCTTTGCTGTTCTGCAGCCTCTGCTGGTAACATGCAGACAAACAGGGTCTGGAGTTGACCTCCAGAAAACTTCAGCAGACCTGCAGCAGAGGGGCCTGTCAGTAGGGAAACTAACAAACAGAAAGGAATAGCGCCAACATCAACAAAAAAGATGTCCACACCAAAACCCTATTTGAAGGTCACCAACATCAAAGACCAAAGGTAGATAAATCCACGAAGGTGAGGAAAAAAAAATCAGCATCAAAAGGCTGAAAATTCCAAAAACCAGAACACCTATTCTCCAAAGGATCACAACTCCTCGCCAGCAAGGGAACACAACTGGACGGCAAATGAGTTTGATGAATTGACAGAAGTAGGCTTCAGAAGATGGATAATAACAAACTACTCCCAGCTAAAGGAGCATGTTCTATCTAACCCAATGCAGGGAAGCTAAGAACCTTGAAAAAAGGTTAGAGGAATTGCTAACTAGAATAACCAGTTTAGAGAAGAACATAGATAACCTGATGGAGCTAAAAAACACAGCACGAAAACTTCGTGAAGCATACACAAGTGTCAATAGTCGAATCAATCAAGTCGAAGAAAGGATATCAAAGATTGAAGATCAACTTAATGAAATAAAGCATGAAGACAAGAGAAAAAAGAACAAAAAGGAATGAACAAAGCCTCCAAGAAATATGGGACTATGTGAAAAGACCAAAACTACGTTTGATTGGTGTATCTAAAAGTGACAGGGAGAATGGAACCAAGTTGGAAAACATTCTCCAGGATATTATCCAGGGGAACTTCCCCAACCTAGCAAGACAGGTCAACATTCAAATTCTGGAAATACAGAGAACACCACAAAGATACTCCTTGAGAAGAGCAACCCCAAGACACATAATCATCAGATTCACCAAGGTTGAAATGAAGGAAAAAATGTTAAGAGCAGCCAGAAAGAAATGTCAGGTTACCTACAAAGGGAAGCCCATCAGACTAACAGAGGATCTCTCAGCAGAAACCCTACAAGCCAGAAAATAGTGGGGGCCAATATTCAACATTCTTAAAGAAAAGAATTTTCAACCCAGAATTCCATATCCAGCCAAACTAAGCTTCATAATCTAAGGAGAAATAAAATCCTTTACAGACAAGTAAATGCTGAGGGATTTTGTCACCACCAGGCCTGCCTTACAAGAGCTCCTGAAGGAAGCACTAAATATGGAAAGGAAAAACTGGTACCAGCCATAACAAAAACATACCAAATTATAAAGACCATTGACACTATGAAGAAACTGCATCAACTAACAGGCAAAATAACCAGCTAGCATCACAATGACAGGACCAAATTCACACGTAACAATATTAACCTTAAATGTAAACAGGCTAAATGTTCCAATTAAAAGACACAGACTGGCAAATTGGACAAAGAGTCAAGACGCATCTGTGTCCTGTATTCAGGAGACCCGTCTCATGTGGAAAGACACACATAGGCTCAAAATAAAGGGATGAAGGACTATTTATCAAGCAAATGGAAAGCAAAAAAAAAAAAAAAAAAAAAAAAGAACAGGGGTTGCAATCCTTGTCTCTGATAAAACAGACTTTAAACCAACAAAGATCAAAAAAGACAAAGAAGGGCATTACATAATGGTAAAGGGATTAACACAACAGGAAGAGCTAACTATCCTAAATATATATGCACCCAATACAGGAGCACCCAGATTCATAAAGCAAGTTCTTAGAGACCTATAAAGAGAGACTTAGACTCCCACACAATAATAGTGGGAGACTTTAACACCCCACTGGTCATAGGGAGGGCAACATCACACACCGGGGCCCGTAGGGGGTAGGGGAATAGGGAAGGGATAGCATTACGAGAAATACCTAATGTACATGATGGGTTGATAGGTGCAGCAAACCACCATGGCACATGTATACCTATGTAACAAACCTGCACATTCTGCACATGTATCCCAGAACTTAAAGTATAATTAAAAAAAAAATAAATTGACCAAAACCCAGACAATTTGTGAACTACTTGTAGACTTGGTCTCTGCTCAGATAGGGATGATTTGTGATCTTTTCTATATCAGGGAGATTTTTTGCTTCATTGAATCTTTCCCTTTCTTTGGGAATTAAAATCTGAAGAAAAATGATACCATTTCAAAGGTACTATATACAAAGTTGGATGTACGGTTGATCGTTCATTTATTCAACAGAGAGACATGGAACACGTACTAGATGCTAGGTTCTATTCAGAGCACTAGAAATCCAGGGACAAACAAGACAACTCCTTATATTTAAGTTATTGTAGGGAAGACAAAAACCGAATAGTTAGGCAAAGAAGGATATGCAAAAATATACTTTCAGGCTGGGTATGGTGGCTTACACCTATAATCCCAGGACTTCGTGAGGCCAAGACGGGCAGATCACTTGAGGTCAGAGGTTCAAGGCCAGCTTGGCCAACATGGCAAAACTCCATCTCTAATAAAAATACAAAAATTAGCTGGGTGTGATGGCACACACCTGTAATCCTAGCTACTTAGGAGGCTGAGGGGTGAGAATGGCTTGAACACAGGAGGTGGAGGTTGCAGTGAGCCGAGACTGCACCACTGCACTCAAGCTTGGGCAACAGAGTGAAACTCTGTGTCAAAAAACCCCCCAAAATATACTTGCATATCATGATGTTACCAAGAAATTAAAGGAGGTGCAATGTAGGAAGTGGTAAGACTGCTTTAGATGTCAGGAGAGGCTTTCCTGAGGTGATATTTGAGAAGAGACCTGAAGATATGAAAGAGCAAGCTGTATAAAGTTCTGACAAAGAAGTGTTCAAAAGGAAGGGGATGGCAGGTGTAAGGGCCTGGGAGCAGAAAATGAGCTCATGGTATTGTAAAAACTTTAAGGAACTAGTGTGGTTGAAGTGGAGGGAGTGAGGAGGAGCAAAGCAGGAGTTAGGTTGGAGAGCCACAGAGACCAAGGGAGTCCACAGCAAAGAGCTGGGCTGTCCTCCCCCATGCGATGGGAAACTGTGGTAGAGTGTTGCAGGGGAAGGGACAGAATCTGAGGTGTAGTTTGAAGGAGCTCTCTGGTGACTGTGTGGAGAATAAACTATTGAGTGGCAAGAGTAGAAGCAACACAGCCAGTTTTGAGATAATATCTAAAGTCTGTGAAGGAGATGGTTATCTCAGAGAAGTGTGATATTTGAAAAAGTGAACAAAAGTAACGGGACTTGGATATATTTTGAGAGTAAACCCAGGAGGGCTTTCTAGTGACCTGGATGTGGGGCTGTTGAGGTGAGAGAAAGATTTGAGATTATGGAATGAATCATTTCAATATCCAGGCATCTAGAAGAGCAGTGTACTACCTTCCTTTAAGCACAGGCCCTGATTGAGCTTCAGGAAGTAGAATGTTGGTGGCTGAGATGAAGAAGATAGTTGAGGGAGCAGACCTTTTAGGGATTTGAGGTGGAAAAAAATGTGGATATGAACAAGTTATGTTTTAAGCACCTGTGAACTACTGCTAGTACTACTAACAGTAAGCTAGAGATGAGTCTGGAGTCTGGAAGAGGTCTGGATGGGGAATACAAATTGGGACATTATCAACATGTAGATTCTATATGAGATCACGGAAATGGCAGATTGCTGAGGGAGGCAGAGAGAGAACAGGGCAAAGGACCAAGAATGGGGGCAGGACAATATTCAAAGAAGGATATAGAAAAAGAAACCAGCAAACAGAACTGAAGAGGAGCCATCTGTGCAAAAAATAAACTTCACAGAGAATAAAGTAAAGAGAGTATTCTGAGCTTTCTGAATGTTTGAGTAATACAAGGACATAGAACTGACTGATGAATTTACTGCAATAAAAGCACTGGTGACACTGATAAGAGTGATGAGTGAGGATAAAAGCCTGATTATAGAGTTAAAAGAAAATGGAAGGTGAGAAAGTGAAGAGTGAATATAGAAAATGCACTCATTTCTTTTTTTTTCTAAACATAGCAGAAAAAATTGAAGATAGCTGGAGGAGATATAGGATCAAGATTTTTTTTTTCACAATGTGTTTACATGCTTTAGTGGTCAGGATAGGCTAAATTATGCTGCAGTAACAAATTGGACCGTAAATCTCAGTGGTCTACAACAAAGGTTTATTTTTCACTTATGTTATATGTTCAAGGAGGGTTGGCTGAAGGCTATGCTCCCTAGTTTCTCGGGTTCACAGTCTGATTGAGGCTCTGTTGTTTTGTATCTTTTGTATATCTGCTCCGTATCTCAAATATGGAGACACCTCATTGCTGCAGCAGAAGAGAAACACTAGAAAAGAATGAATGGGATTTTCACTCTTAGCCTGCAGGTGATGAACATCTAATTGGTCAAAACTAGTCACATGACCTGCGTAACTGCAAAGGCCATGGGAAATGTAGGATAGCAAAGAAAATCTTTTGTGGCATCACTGCCTCTACTGCATAAGCTGATAGGGATTATCCAATAGAAAGAATAAATTTTATGTAAGAGCCAAATTCCAGAGCAGACAAGAGGGAATGGAAATCAGTACACTTTGGAGGAACAGTTTCCAGCAGCCTTATCTGAATAAGGATGTTTTACCCTACCCACTGTGTCAGGAAAGAGAGTAGGGTGTATGGATAGAAATTCATGGAGCTTGGTAGATGGAAAGATGAATGTGTCCTTTTCTGAATAATTTATTTTCTCAGGGAAATAAAACCAAGGTCATCAATTAAGAATGAAGAAAAGGGAACGATTCTTGTAGGTTTTAAGAGAAAGTATGTGTGTAAATATTGGTCTCTAACAGTGGAGAACCAAGTTTACTAGAAACATGAGAGATGACGACAGAGGCAGTATAATGTGCTACTTACTAGTCACAGAGTGTGGATCCAGAGTGTCTGCGATCCAGTCTTGGCTGGGTCACTTATGATCATGGCCTCAAGTAACATCCAGCTAAGTGCCTTAGTTTTGTGATCTGTAAAACTGAGATAATAATGGTACTTACACCATAGAGTTGCTTGGGAGTTCAAAACAGAGCCTGGCACTTTGAAGTGTCAGCTGGTATCATGAGGATAGCCTAACAATGGGACAACTTCAAGTTTACAGTCTTAAAAATGAAGTGATGCCAGTTAATAAGGCTGTGTGGTTTTCCTCTAGCCATGTCCAACTGCTTAGGAAGTTCCATTGCTCATCTTGCTAGGAAGCAGGTGTAGAGTAGGTAGAGAATTCGATGTAACCAGGGTTAGACAAGATGTGCATGAGATAGGGCATTTTGTCCAATGCTCTACTGCTAGGTTTCTCCCTCTCCCAAGTATAAAGATGTTGCATTTCTTATCTGAAATCCTCAGTATTTTTTTTTTATTTTCTGTGAGCTATTTCAGATTTTACAATGTCAAACTTTATAAGAGCCCTATAGAACATTAAGAGGTTTAGAATTCTATTTCTGATTAAATTAGTCCTCTTCTTCAAGAAAAGCACCATTTATGATTCCATAAAAGTGGCACATTTAGCAGAGACCAACCTACAAGCCTCTCCATGAGAAACTATCACCAAGAGCCACAGAAGTCAGGTAAATTATATTCAAAGCCTTCCTCTTGAAGGTGAAGGAGATGATTTCTATACCAAATAATATTACATTATTGGGATAAAGTTCACATCATATTTTCCATAGGTGACTGCTTTTTTGTCTATTTTACATCCCTGAGTATCTGAACCTTGATCTTTAGGGGGAAAAATACACCACAGTGTCCATTTCAATTTTTCTGCCAGCTTACATACTGCTTTCTTGGTTGGTAATGATCTGAAGCAAATGTCACCAAATAGAAAAGAGGAATGATTCCAATGAGACTAAATGGGCAGGCCAACTCTACCTCCTCTTTTCACACAGGAATCTGCGAGGTGGCCAACAGAGGAATCTGTTATTGTATAATGATTATAGGACAATTTTCTCCATGTTTTTCTTTGCCTTTAGAAATTTTTTACTTTGGCCTTTTCTGCCAAAAATTGCATCTAGCGTCCTTAACAACCCACACTTTATGGAAACCCTTACACTGTTTGGCAGTAGATCTTACTCACTATCAATTCATTGGCATTCCCCATCCTAAAAATAATAGATTTCTGATTTAAAGGGGTGAGTAGCCTCTTCCAACTATCATTAAAATACAATTGTAAGTATATGCAAATGAAAATATAGAAATAGCAAAATATGTAAATTTAGGATAAACAAAAATTGGAAAATAATGTAATCAAGAAAAATTATAATATTTATATTGCAAATGGAGCCAGATGGGAAGACACTCCCCATTCCATTCTTCTATTCACAGATGCAGAAACCTAACACCTGGACAACCAAAGCAATAAGCAATTCTCCTATGGCATTATATTTATAATGCTTACTTTATTTGCTTGGGGAAATTGTGAGGGATTTTGAATTTTTTTCTAATTTTTATTCTTTACTTTGTAATTTTTTAGTCTAAATAGCTTTTAAAAGAGAACATATATTTCATATATGTTATATATAGTCTTTCTGTTTTATATTTCCAAATATTTTTACTATATTCGTGAATTACCTTATAATTAGGGAACAAGATATAGTCTTTAAAAGACAGTGCTTTGGAAGACTTAGAAGAAATTGGTTTTATTACCTCTTATTTTAAGTCAGATTTGCAATAAAATATTTTCTTCCCTACTTGGTATGTTTTATCACCGAGGTGAAGATTATCCTTTTTTTAATGAAGAAGATTAATTTATATAGTGAATTTTGTTTGGCAAGCAGAGAAACAAAATAGCTGTCTGGGTTCTTGTCCAAAATGGAGGGTACGTTTGTGTCTGTTTCGAACTGTAACCTGATTAGTATGCAGAACAGCCATGAAATAGCTGGATCACCTTAATGCCAAAACTGAGGATGAGTTTTTAATACAAATAACTTTAATAATGTGGAGAGAATTATTGAGATGGTGTGTGTCATTGGTAAACTTTCTTTGGGTGCAGGGGGAGCTGTGGTGTATCCTAGGATATAGGAGTCATCATCAAAAACTACAACTGAAATATGATAAGAGACCCTTGTAACTGCCAATTTGGAAGCACCTGTTTTAAAATGTATTTTTTAATATTGTTGACATTATTGTTATTACTGTTATTATTAAACCATCATTTATATACATTGAAACATACAGCTCTTAACTGTTTAGGTGTAACTGGCATCCATATGAAGATATGGAACACTTTCATCACCCCAGAAAATTCATTCAGGCTTCTTCCCAGCTAATTTGGTTTCTTTCCAGTTTAGCGCTTCTGTGCATAAAGAGGCTGTTCTTGTATATTATGGTGAACATAAGCACTCATTTCTGTTGGGCATATGTCTAGGAATGTGATTGCTAGGTTGCAGGATATGTGTATGTTAAGATTTAGTAAGTACTTTAAAATATTTTTTCAATGTGATTGGACCAATTTCCACTCCTCCAGCTAGGCAAGAGAGTCACAGTTGCTTCATAAACTTGCCAACACTTTGTATTGTTCGTATCTTTAATTTTACCCGACTTACAACCATGATGGGTTCCTATACATATGTAAAAGGAATGTACTCATGATTTGAGTCATTTTTCATGTTTAATGGGTATTTTGCTACCCTGTATAATAAAAAAGCCTGTTTATCACAGTGTGTTTTAAATGTTCATTTTCTTGTCTACAATTGTGACCTAACAATTGGTCTCTGATTTCCTAAAGGTGAGGGATGCCTTTAATAGGTCTTTCTATTCCTAATGCTTAGCACACTGCTCTAGCACATTGCAGATTCTTAAAAATATTGATTTGAATGAAATGAGGATGATTATTAAATAGCTCCTCCTATGCTCCAGATGCTTTTCATGTATTTCTCAGTTAATCCCCATACCAACTTCATTTACAGATGAAGAACTTGAGGTTTAGAGAGTTTTAGGTACCTGCCATGGTCACAGAGCTACTAATTGGCTTTCATTGCTATAGTCTGAAACCAAGATTTTTGGATTCAAAAACTATTTTATTTGTTCCTCCATTCACCACAATGGCTTCAGATTAAAAGGAGCCTTCCATTGTATTCATTCTGCACCCATTTACTGAGCAGAATGGCAGAGGATGCCGTCCCTTCCAATATCCATGTCTCTCTTCTGTTCTCTGGGCACGCAGCTAAACTACATTTCCCAGAATGCTTTAAGTTAGATTGCATCTGTTATGACACTGGAATGTGATATAAAATTGTATACCATTTCTAGGTCTCACCTATAAAAATCTCCCACATGCAACCTTCCACTTACTGCTCCTGTGGAACATTTGGAGTCTACATACTGAACATAGAGTTGCCATAATATATAAGAAGCCTGAGTCCCTGAGTGACTGTGTGGAACAGAAAATCTCACCCCACCCCCACATCCACACCCCTGCTATCACAGTGGTCTTTCATGAGTGAACATTAAGTTCTCATTGTGATAGACAACAGAGGTTTCGGGGTTTGTTAGAACACCTCAGCCTACTACAATTTTTCTCTAGGTGTTGGTGCAGAGATGAACAGCTGTTAGCCTTAGGGAACTTCAGTTTGATAAACAAATGCAGTTGATCCTTGAACAATGAGAGGCTTTGTGGTGCTGACTCCCTGCACAGTCAAAAATCTGAGTATAACTCTGGACTCCCCAAAAACTTAACTAGCAATATAGCCTAATGTTGACCATTAGGCTTTACCAATAACATAAACAGTCAGTTAATACATAATTTGTATGCTATCTGTAATATATACTGTATTCTTACAATAACGTATGCTAGAAAAAAAGATAATTTCATTAAGAAAATTGCAAGGAAGAGAAAATATATTTTTACTATTTATTAAGTGGAAGTAGATCTTCATAAAGATCTTCATCCTCATCATCTTCATGTTGAATGGGCTGAGGAGGGGAAGAGGAGGGATTGGTCTTGCTGATTCAGGGGTAGCAGAGGCAGAAGTGATCAAGGAGGTAGAAGATGAGACAGAAAAGGAAGGAACACTGAGGGTAAATTCTATTGAAAAAAATCCACATGTAAGTGACCTTTGTTGTCCAAATCTGTGCTATTCAAGGATAAACTGTAATTCTAACACAATATGACAAATTAACGTTATAAAGCTACAAATGGAGTTCTATGGCAAATGATGGAGACGGAACAATTCTGTCTTATAAACTTATAGAATATCTCATTGAGAGGATAATATTTTTATGTGGATCCTGAAAGATCAAATCAAAGCGATGGGCCTTTCAGGTTATAGAAACACTATGAAGAAATGCATGGAATAATAAAGAGCATGGTGTACTTTCTCCTGGAGATTTGTGAAGTTCTAGGTAGCTGGAGTGCAGCTCTCAGAAGGAGCATGGTAACAGAGAAGTCCAATAAAATAGACTGGTGGTTGAAATTGAATATGCTATAAAAAGGAATTAGAACTTGGTCTTATGATTAATGGGGAGCTATCTCTTATGAACTGTAGGGAGAAGAAATTAGAAAATGGAAAATCATTTGAAGATATTGCAATTATCCAGGTGAAAAATAATGAAGATCAGAACTAAGACACTGTAAATAGGAATTAAGAGGTGGTAGAGTCTTAATAGTGTTGTGGATGCAAAAATAATAACATTTAGACTATTCCTTTTGTTGAATGTCTCCCACTATTAAAAAAGTATTACATAAATCAAGTCTGAATGAATCTTTGGTATTTGCAGGTCTTATTCTAGAATCCATATTTCCAACTTCTCAGAATGTCTAGAAGCCTTGTCTATACACAAAATGTGCTTATCAATAACATTTTATCAATGAAAAAGCTGAGCTTTGATTCTGGAATTATTAATTTTTTACATGCCTTCCCCCAATTTATCATTTCTTTTTCTGCTTTACATGGAAGACAAACAGTTTAATTCCACAAACAGTTATTGAGCCCCTATTATGTTCTCATATAGCAATAAATACTAATGATAAAGAGGAGTATAATCTTTTATCTCAGTCTTTATGAAATTCCTGGCCTAGTAAAGGTAGAGAGAAAGTAGGCCAAGAAGGACAAGATCACAGCACCAAATGGCTACAATGCAGTCTAAAGGAACTGCTAAAATCAGGTGGTATGAGGGTTCAAGTGCTAAGAGGGTTCAAAGGAGTGATGTTAAAGGATTAGGTGAGCTTGGTATTAGTCATGGTTCTGTGCAGACCACAAACAATGTGGTACAGGTTTTCATGATGAAGACAAGGGTGATGAGATGACTGTGATGATGATGATGATGATGGAGAAGGAGGACAAGTTCCTTTTAGCATTTACAGTTTTATCAGCTACTGCTGACATTGTCTGTGGGCACATGGCCAGGCAGGCCATTCATCCACATTGACATCTGGTTTCCTGCATTAATGACTCAAACCACTGATTATGTAATAATAATGATAATAACTGTTAGGCAAAGAGTCAATTTCCACTGTTTGTTTTGTATCTTCAGGGGATTAAAGGCAGTTTTATAAAACCTCCCTTAAATTTACAGAATAAAGCAAATACACAGGAGGAAATATACCACCAAGGATTAAAGAAGCTCATGTCAGGACCAGGGTAAGAGACACCCAGAAGCTTAGCAAAATGAATGAATGAGTAGTTTATTTACTTTTGCTCCTGAAAATATATGTACAAACAGAATCACAAGTGGAAGGGAGAAGAGTAGACCATTGTATAATGAGGGAAGGTAGGGGAAAAAAGTAGAAAACACGATTTTAACTTGTTTTTAGATTAAATAGGGCTGATTCCAGAAACATCATAAATTTCCCAAAGGGGGAAAATTTTGGCAGAAAATCAGAATCACGATTTTAGAACTGAACATTATTTTTCTAACTGTAAGAAAAAAACTCTAAGTTTTTCAGCCTGAAAATGAATTTTGGAAATAATATAATAGATGCATTCATTTATTCTCTAAGCACATAATGATAGTCTCTTATAGACCAGATCCCATATTAGGTATTGTTAGAAAAAATGCTGAGACAGTGTTATCTCCCTCTAGGAGTCTGCAGTCACATAGAGTGACTCCCAGGGAAATCAAAACAACCAGTAACCATGGTGGTGAGTATTGTGGAGCTATGTGCAAGGATGCTAAGAAAATATGGAGAGATGAAGTCTTGGTCTGCCTGGGACAATGTGAAAAGGTTTCCCAGAGAAGAAACAATCTTCAGCTGGGATAAGCCATATAAGCAGGAATTAGATAGGAGAAAAAAATGGAGATAGGCATTTAAGGCAAAGAGGAAAAAATGAGAAACTGATCATGCATCAGTAATAGTTATTGCAGGTAAAATTCACTGATGAGTCTTAAATTTATTGGGTAAATCTTAAGAAAAAACAAAATTTACGTACCCTCAAAGCATCTCCTCCAGGGTATGATTGTCTACAAAGGCAAAGATAATTTTACAGAGGTAAAATCTGGCAGAAACAACCTTCTAATGAATAGAAAACAGCATTACCAGTAATAAGACCTATAACATTATGAGCTCTGTGATATGATGCACTGAGAAAAACACAACATCATTTTGTGGTGTTCTTGCCAAAAAAGAAAAAAGCATAACTTTACTTTGATCCTAAGAAAACACGAGACACACCACAACTGAGGAACATTTAGCAAAACAACTGATCATTGCTCTTCAAGAGTGTCAATGTCAGGGAAGAGAAGGAAAGACTAAGGAACTATTACAGACTGTGGCAGACTAGGAGGAAATAACAACTAAAATGCAAGGTGGGATTCTGAATATGATATGGAACCAGAAAAGTGTTAGTGGAAAAAGGGGTGGAATTTGAATAAGGTCTTTAGCTAATAGTATTTCCTCATGTCAATTCCTTTTACTTGATAAATAAACTATTGTTACACAAGATGGGAGGGGAAGAGGAGTGAGGAATATACAAAAAGTCTCTGTAATATTTTTTCAACTTTTCTGTAAGCCTAAAATTGGTTCAAAATTTAAAAGTTGAAAAAGAGGAAATGCAAGTTTAAGATAATGAAGTGTACATATGGCAGATAAGTACATTGATAGAGTCTAAGTGTTGGGTATTTCTGGGAAATGAGGTAAGCCAAGCCCTTCCTAAGGACTTTGGGCTTAATCCTATAGATAATAACAGACTATTGAGGCAGTTAAGCAGCAGAGCACCATAATGACATTTGTGGTTTATGAACAACCTTTGTTGACAGTGTGGACAAGAAGATAGAGACAGTGGAGTTGTGCACACTTCTAAGTAGCTGTGGGCTCAGGGAGAGATGTTAAAGGTTTGTACCAGGATAGTCACAAAGGGGGTGAAATAGAATGACAGAGTTCCACAACAGTCTTTTGAAAGATTAATCATCATTCCCATGCAATATAATTAAACTTAAATATGAGTGCTCCTAGGCCTATATTATATATGAATGTTTCCAAGGCTATTTTTCATACTCACCACCCATATACCCATGTGTGTAGTCTACATTGTTGTCCGTTTTACCCTGATTATGAATTTACTGATTCTCTGTCTTCTATGCACTCCTTCCTCAATTTTAGCTTGAAATTTGGTGTTATTACCTGGAGAGCACCTATGCCTCACAAGAACAAGTAAAATTTCTTTCAGTGGATCATACGAGTAGACAATGCATTTTTTGCCTTCCCCAAAACATGCTCCATGTAGGCATCAAGAAACAGAGACAAAGAATTTTCACTCTTTTTCTGTGCTAAAGTTGCCAATCCATCTAGCTGATCAAGACAGCTAGGGCTAAGAATCAAGTAAGTTTTTAGCCAAGAGTAGCATTGAAAGAAATAAAGAAAGAGAGAGAGAGAGAGAAAGAGAAGGAGAGCAAGAGAAAGAAAGAGAGAGAAGAGGCCGGGCACAGTGCCTCATGCCTGTAATCCTAGAACTTTGGGAGGCCAAGGGGGCGACGGATCACCTGAGGTCAAGAGTTCGAGACCAGCCTGGCCAACGTGGTGAAACCCTGTCTCTATTAAAAATACCAAAAAAAAAAAAAAAAAAAAATTAGCCAGGCATGGTGGCACGTGTCTGTAATCCCAGCTACCTGGGAGGCTGAGGAAGGAGAATCACTGAAACCTGGGAGGCAGAGGCTGCAGCAAGCTGAGAACACACCACTGCACTCCAGCATGGGCCACAGAGGGTGACTCTGTCTCAAAATAAAGAGAGAAAGAAAAGAAAGGAAGGAAAGAAGAGAAGAAGGAGAGAGAAGGAAGGAAAGAAAGAAAGGAAAAAAGGAAGAAATAAAAAGAGAAAGAAAAGAGAGGTAGAGAAGATGGGAAGAAAGGAAAGGAAGAGAAGGAAGGAAGGAAAGAAATAGAGAAATGAAGGAGAAAGGAAGAGAGAGAGGGGAAGGAAGGAAAAAGAAAGAGAAGGAAGGAAGAAAAGATAGAGAGAGAAAGAAAGGGAAGAAAAGGATTGTCAAAAAAAATTTCTTGAACCTAAAAAAACAAAAAACAAAACAAACAAAAAAACTCACATCCCCAATCAGTTCAATTCTTTGGATTTTCCACTACTTTGATGTTTTATTACTCACTGCAAAATTCAACAACTTGTGCTTCCATTTGAGGCTGTTTAGTTTTCCTGTGTTGTGATTTACTCTGGAGCTTCTATTTTAAAAGACACAGAAGTGGGAAGGGCTTCAGTTACAATAAGAAGGCTGGCAAATGTATCTTTCTCCATCCTGCATTCTCTACTACTTTCTCAAATGCCTCCCTGAAAATGGAGCCCAGGTGACCATCAGGTGGCTTCACAGTAAAGAGTTTTGATTTGATAAGTAGAGGAAATAAGTTGCCTTCCCCGGTGATTTTCCATCTGGGATTTATGCCATGCCTTTTAATTAAGCATATCTCCCTGTTCTCCCTAAATATTTTTCTTTTTCTTTTTTTTTTTTTTTTTTTTTTTTTTTTGAGACAGGGTCTCCCTCTGTTGCCCAGGCTGGAGTGCAGTGGTGCGATCTTGGCTCACTGAAACCTCCACCTCCCGGATTCAATTAATTGCCCTGCCTCAGCCTCCCGAGTAGCTAAGATTTGGTGTGCACCACCATGCCCGGCTAATTTTTTTATTTTTAATAGAGACAGGGTTTTATCATGTTGGCCAGGCTGGTCTCAAACTCCTGACCTCAAGTGATCTGCCTGCCTCGGCCTCCCAAAGTGCTGGAATTACAGGCATGAGCCACCGCTCCTGGCCCCTAAATATTTTTCTAACAAAGAAAAGACTCCTGATAGGAAGGCTACATTAGGCCACCACCATGTCTGTGTGTTCAATGTTATTAAATCCACTTACCTTGAGTTAAAGCAGGTGGAAAGCCTGAATATGCTGGACACCTTCAGTGGAATTGTGGCATAGGATCCAGTGCAAAAAATATACATAGTGGAGATCCTTGCCTTCCAAGATTCCAGGCCTCCAGGTATTAGCAGAGTACTTGATTTATTCCCATGTCTCCTGCCCTACTTCATCATATCATGCATAAGATTGCCAGACCCATCAGGTACGGAGCTATCCATTGCCTTAAACATAGGAGTAGGTAAGGAGTAATCTTGGACTTGGGTGACAAAGGGTAGAAAAGGATCCCTGAAAAAGATCTTGAAGGGAGTAAAAAAGAGACTTTTCAACCAAAAAAAAAAAGGAATTTATTTTTTTTTAAGTGAAGATACTCCAAAGATAAATAAATAAATAAATAAGTAAGTCTAATGCCTAAGTTGAGATGGGGAACAGAAAAAGTGAGGGAGTGGAATTTGTAACCAGAGGGCACGGCATAGCCTGGTGACAGGGAAAGATGCATTGAAGAGAGGAGCATATAGTGCTTGAATCTAGCTACCTGGAATGTAGCTTTGCTCCCATCAACTGGTGTAAAAAAATATGATCAATGTAGTAAACTCTAGCAAGTTTGGTGTTCAGGATGCTGAAACTCTTGGCCTATTGTGTGGCCCTGATATGGGAGTGGTGGGATGGTGGGAGATAAGTCCAATAACAACACCAACCCCAAGAGAACTAGGGGGTATGTATTTGTTTTAGGGGAGTTATCAAAATATTATGGAAGATTCACACTCTTTCTCAGAGTTTAAATTTATTCATTCATTTATAAAACAATGGGGATGATTCAGAAAATTTAAGAAAAATTTTAGACAGGTTTTCATCAAAGTCCTTTTATTTTCTACTCAAAATGACATTAATAATCAGACATTACCCACACTGATTTCTCAGCTTGCTCTGAGTGAGTTTTTTAGGCCTTATTCTTTTTTTTTTTATATTAGAGTATAGATTCAAGATCTGTTCTTTTTTAGAAGAAGGAAACAAAAATATTTTTTCTGTTGTTAAGCTGTTGCTTATGCTTCTTCCTTCTTAAGGGGACTCATTCTCTGTTATACTCAAGACTATTAGCAGAAATAACAACTACAAGTCATTTCATTTCTTATTTGAGAGTAAGAGGTAGGCTCTCTCCTTTCTGTTACCCAGGTTTTACAAAGTAAAAAGCAGGCAAAGTTCACAGGACATACTATAAGATATAAAACCCAAAGAACATGCTACATTTGCCTTCCTGTTCCTTGCTATAAATCGTACACTGGCGTGTGCCATGCTGTTGTAGGGACAGTACTCTCAGTCCCTTATACTGACACAGAAGCAGTGGTCAAGTAGAATTGTTCATGCGACATGTAACATGGTTCCAAAGATAAAACCTCATCTATTTCACAATTTTGCCCTGAACCAGCCCTGAGTCTAAGGAAAAGTCCTAACAACAGTGTGGTGGTGGCTCTGTTGCCATCACAACTCCACTAGTCAGGACTATGGAACCATAGCCCCATCATCACCCGATTCACAGACTCCCCACCAGTGGAGTGAATGGCTGCTGGCAGGATGCAGAGGTTCTTTATGGGCATGGGCAGGATTTCATAACAATTACAAAAAAGCTTGTTTTCAGTCAACCTCCATGAAGTGTGATGTGCTATATATTAAAAATATTACTTACCACTGAATAATTTATCCATGACCTTTTGAAATATGAAGAATTATCTTGTCATATATTATACTAAATCATCTCTCTCTTTTGTTTAATGGCAGACATTTTTAATATGCCTATGAGGATCTACTTTAAATATTCAGCCTAATATAGAATGTCTGTATACACATATCTTTTGCAGATGAAGTGGGCTACCTTTCTTTTGCCTTGGAGGTTCTGGGCTTTAGATTGAGAGATGGCTGGGCAATGTGAAATGTTGAAAGCTTTGTTTATAATTCGACTGCTTCATGTTGAAGTACAAAGCTAAGGCTAAGATGTGAGTTGACTGTCTTAAATTCTTGGGCAAATCAGAAGCAAAACCTAGACTCAAACTGAATTTTCTTGATTCTCTGTCCAGTACTCTATCCTGCACATTGACTAAGAGTGGGGTTTAGAAGCAGCTGTTGTCCAGCAAACCAAGACAGGAAAAGGAAGAGAGGAAGAAATTCATGACATATATAGTGAGTGATGTTGTCTAATACTGTGCTGCCAGGAAATTAATTATTTGATTCTGTGGCGAATAAAGAGTTCTACCTGAAATCCTAACATAGACCAAGTTACATGTGTACTAGCTTTGGGGCATTTATTCTTTAAGAAAATATTTATTAAACTCCTATAGCATGCTAGACATTATCATCAATGTTGTCTAGGGATATGGGACACTGGGGTGGGGACCTCCCTTCCCTGGCTCACTGTTTCTACAAGAAGAAGAAGAACATCAGTAAATATATCACACTTGGCATCTCTAAACCTCCACACTCACATTTTCCCAGCCTGGGAGTGGAGGTGGCAGTGACTTACCATGAGGAAGTTTCAAGTAGAAATTTGGCATAGCTCTTCCCCTTGTTCTTTTCCTTCTTTTTGAAACCTGCCTGCTCAGCTCTTGGACATATGTTAAGCTGAGCAGTAAAGTTTCTGTTCTAATGGAGGTCAATGTGTGGTTTCCCCTCACTGTTTGTGACCAGAACTGTCAATCTGTCTAATACAAAGGCTCCACGTCATGAAATCAAATTTGTCTCACATCTATGTGAAGTTTCCTATCAGTTATATTGGTAATGAGGTGGGTTGAAATCAGGCAAAGGGGTGCCAGGTCTACAAACAGCCTATGGACCATCACAGTGCAGGCCTTTGTTATGTGTGTAGGAGCAGTGCAGCCACACAGGGCCTCTGACTTGAAGCAGCCCACATTTCCATTTTGCACTAAGCCCCACAAATTATGTCGTGGATCTCGCCAAAGTTTTTAGCCCAATGGAAGGTACTTACTTCTGGTACCAGCTGCGTGGCTAAATCTTAAACTACTCAAGTTCAGCTTGAACAGGTATTGGAAGATCATTTTAGATACCATAGGTAGAATATTTGTCACTTTTAAGCCTTAAGGTGGCTGAGACCTATACACAGAGCTCTGGTAAGGTTCTAGTATTAAAATGTATTGGATTGTATTAGATCTGTTATTCCAAATTCAATTCAATATTGGGAATGTGGAGAAAACTCTAAGCCCTGGGGCTTATTAGATGCCTCAAGAATCACCCTTCTCCTACACACACACACACACACACACACACACACACACACACACACACACAAATTGACCTCACATTTGTCCTGGATTAATTACTAAACTTTTTCTGTATTTTATTGTATTTGAAGAGCACATGTTAGAGATTTTGGTCCTCAGCGCCCCCCATTACAAATTTCAGAAACAGCAAAAACTATTTCAGTTCCCAGATATTGGTTCAACTGAAAGTCAGATACGACAAGGGAGAAACTTCTTCTAGGAGGCAGGTGTTTTAGGCCTAATCAATTCCATGGCAAGTAGTTTTGTTAATAGACATCGAGGAGTAAGAATGCCTGCTGGCATGGGAGTGAGCAAATATGCTTCCAGAAAGACCCATTCTCCATGGGTGCCAAGGACACAGGGATCAAAGGAAACATGGAAATTAGGGAGGTTTAAATGCACTTAGTGGGAAATAATGTTACTTCAAGAAAGACTTGATGATTGGACTGCCACCACTGCATATTTGTAAACTCTAGAAGACACAATGCAGTGTCAAATGGCCCTTTCTGGAATAGGAGACAGAATCCCTAAGTGAAATTCCATCTCAGATAAGATAAATGTACAGTGCCCAAGTTAACTTTCGTTCAAAAAGATCTCCTAATTGAGTTTAAATTTACAGTTGATCGTCTTCTTAAACAGGGATGGCCTGATTGGTACATTTGGAGCTGAAATCAGAATTTTTTTCACCTACTCACTTTTTTTCAGATACCATCAAATCTTTGCTATGGTCTTTGGAAGCCTTAAGCTCTGGGTTTCTTTACCTGAACTGAGGTCTTGAGGAGTAGGAATTCCCTTTGTTTCTGTATGTTTAAGGTTTGCAGCAGTACTGGAATAAACTCTTGTGTTTTAAAAAATCTTTGGACTCATTAAAAAGTGAGGTACATGACAGGCTTGACGTTGAACTAATTCAGTTCCTGAGGTTCAGAGAAATGGCCTGTATTCTAGTGATGGATAACACTGGCTGTGGCTTCTAAAGGAAGCCAGGCATTGAAAATATCTTAAGCTAAGACCGAGTAGAACACAAAAAGGACTTCCCTTTCTTTGGCTTTACATAGCCAAGGACAATAATATTTGATTTTGGACTTAAATTACTTTGAATTTTGTTTTATCTAAATTTGAATTTTCAAGGGGATCTAATCTATGGACTTAATTTTCTCCCAAGGAATTTGATCCTGGAAAGAAGTTTATATTCAGCTATTTGGAATTTTATTATTGTGTTAATTTTAAGTTTCCTGTTGATTTATATTTGGCAATGTGCTGAGAAAATAGGTAGGTAATATAGGTACCTACTTTTACAAGATTGTTATAGATTAAATGAGTTAATGGAAAATGCTTAGAAAAATACTATGTCAGTGTTTTCTGTTAATCTTTTATCTTATCTATCAATTTGTTCAAAATTTGGGGGGTGGTGAAGAGAGAAGCTGTTGGGTCTTCCATAAAGTCCAACAATCAGTACTAGTTACGGACGCACAACAGTATTATTGTTCTGGCTTCAGTCTAATGATAGAGGCAGATGAATAAACTGATAATTGTAGTATATTATGTGATATATTATAACAAAGATGTGATATGCTGTGGAAACTTGGAGATGGGAGCAACTTACAATTCAAATGTTACTACAGCTGTGCACAAGACTAGTCCAAGATAAACTGTGAGTCTGAGCCTAATATTTTTCAGCCCTACAGCTAAGCCTTCCTATTACTGCTCCCCACCATTTATCTGCCACATAGGGACCCATGTCCTTTCACTGGCTGCTCTCCTAGAGTTGCTCCTTCCAATATTTAGTTCCAGATTCAATAGCAGGTTGGCACAACAGCTGCCTGAAGCACCCATCCATATGAGCTGCCAAACCATCAGCTGAGGATTTAAAACATCACTGGATACGGAATAAGGTAGAGAAAATTAAGTTTCTCAGAAAGGAAAGGACATTGTGTACTAGATGAGATTTGCAGATCTAGGCAACAGAAGCTAGCTTAGGACAATTAAACAGAAAAGGAATTTATTACATATATTTAGCAAATCACAGAATTATTAAAAGAAAGTTGGAGGCTAAGTGTTCAGGGTAATGCCTTTAAAGCACACTGTGAAACTGATCTGGTAAGAAAACTGCACACTGACTAGAAAATACAATTTGTACCAGCACTACTTGTGCATCAAGAACTCACTGCTTCTGAAAGCACTATTGTTCCTTCATAATGCCCCTTTGACATAAGAAAAGCACCTTTGCAACTTCTGCAGCCACTGCAGACTTCACATGCTGGATACTTCACTAATCTTGGGAACAAAAACAAAATGGATTATGTGTAATTCTTTCTTCCTCACACTGCTTGCTTTCTATCATATTTTGCAAAGTGTATTCACTTGGTGGAGTCTAGGTAACATGCCTGAATTCAGGCTGCAAGGAAGCTGGCAAAGCCATTTCTATGGCTTCTTTGTTGGAGTGGTGTTGGGAAAGTCTTAGTCAATCAGAAAACATGACAAATGTCTGTATACTAATGATAACTTTGGAGGAGGAGTGCAACTCTTTAAAAACTTGACTAAATAATGATTGATATCACAAAATATCTTATAACATGCTTCTGTTTCAAATTAATGGAGAGGTTTTGCTGTGGTCTGAATGTCAGTGTTCCCCCCAAATTCATGTACTGAAACCTAATCACCAATATGATATATTAGGAGGCAAAGTCCTTGGGGGTGATTAGATTAGGTGATGAGCTTAATGCTCTTACACGAGAGGCTCCAGAAAGCATCCTTGCCCCTTTCATCATGTGAGAACACCGCAAGAAGGTGCCATCTGTGAACCAGAAAGCAAACCCTCACCAGACACTGCATCTTCTGGCTCCTTGATCTTGGACTTCCCAGTCTCCAGAACTGTGAGAAATATATTTTTGTTTTTCATAAGACACCCAGTTTATGGCCTTTTTTTTAATAGCAGTTCAAATGAACTAAGACATAAAACAGTTTTTCTTTTTTATTTTACATGAAAGTTTGGAGCCAGAACTCAGAAAAAACATATGCAAGTCCAAGTATTTCCACTATGAGCTTCTGTTATTCAACATTCCCCAAACAGTGCTCTGCTTCTCTTTTCAGTGCTGAGTATATATGAAAAGCAATTTGTTTTTTGTTTGTTTGTTTGTTTTCTTGAGACAGAGTCTTGCTTTGTCACCCAGGCTGGAGTGTGGTGGCACCATCTCGGCTCAGCGCAACCTCTGCCTCCTGGGTTCAAGTAATTCCGCTTCCTCAGCCTCCCTAGTAGCTGGGACTGTAGGCTCATGCCAACATGCTTGGCTAATTTTTGTATTTTAGTAGAGGTGGAGTTTCACCATGTTGGCGGAGCTGGTCTCCAACTCCTGACCTCAAGTGGTCTGCCTGCCTCAGCCTCCCAAAGTGCTGGGATTACAGGTGTGAGCCACCATGCCCAGCCCAAAATGTAAATTATTTTGAAGATGCATCTAGTTATTAGCCTACCTGGGGGCACCCTTGGTATTAACATGTAACCATGTGTGATAGTAAAGGTTCCCTCCTTTCCTGGAATGGACAGTATCAAGGACTCTTGTTCAATAAATGGTGTCAGATATTGTCTGATAGTCAAAGCTTTCTAAAATCTGGACTAAATTACCACTTCATCTTCTGCTACATTTTTTCCTTCACCAGATGCCACAATGACACTGGACACTACAGGCTTTGCCCAAATATATTATTCTATTTGTCCCTCTCAGTTTTATAAATTCAGGCCTTGATGCCAAATATGCTTTCAAGTTCTGGCTGTGCAGTGTCATAGATAAGATATATTGGTCAAGATTTCCTCCCTAAAGTAAAAAAATGGTAATATTATCAAGTAATTACATAGAAAATATTCGCCATTGTTATTGTCTTTGTTTTTTCCTTTACTTCTCTCACTGTTGAAGTTCTATTTAACCTCCAAGTCAAAATAAAATACAAATGCTCCCAACAAATGAACTCCCCACTACCACCTTCCACCCTCAACACCATGATGCTTGGTTTTCCACTTATTGCACCAATAACAGTTTCACACTGTCATCATCTCCATTGCAGCCTTCCTTCTCTGTAGAAGTCAGAGTTGGTTTCATCTTTGTATTCCCCACACAAAAATAAGTTGCTTATATGGAGCAGAATTTCAGCAAATATTTGTTGGCTTGAGCTAAATAGTGATTATTATTTTGTCTCATACTCCTGCCCTTTGTTAATTAAGCATAGAGAGGTTAAAGGATTTTAATGGAATACAGAGTTATTGCACCATCTAACTTATTTATTTTTATAAAGGGTTTCTGGAACCACATTGCAAACTTCTTAGGTGTAGGCTACACTTGAGTTGAATGCAGCACCAAAAAGCACTTCCAATCTGTTCTTCCCTTGAAAGATCACTGATGGATGCTGGTGGTATTAGTCTGTTCTCATACTGCTAATAAAGACATACCTGAGATGGGGTAATTTATAAAGGAAAGAGGTTTAATTGACTCACAGTTCCACATGGCTGGGGAGGCCTCACAATCATAGCTGAAGACAAATGAGGAGCAAAGTCACTTCCTATGTGGTGGCAGGCAAGAGAGCTTGTGTAGGGGAACTCCCCTTTATAAAACCATCAGATCTCATGAGACTTATTCACTATCATGATAACAGCATGAGAAAAACCTGCCCCCATGATTCAATGACCTCCCACCAGGTCCCTCCCAGGACATGTAGGGATTATGAGAGTTACAGTTCAAGATGAGATTTGGGTGAGGACACAGCCAAACTATATTATTGGTCTAGTGAAAAACTGCAGTGCTGGACATTATCAGCCAGATTCTTCAGTGACATTTTTTGGTAATAAAAACCCATTGGCTAAAGAAACTGAAACAGAAGGATTAGAAAGGCAGCTTCTCCATCTTTGGACATGGAAATCAAAGGGGAAGAGGATGGCTAACATTTTTCTAAACTTCTTCCAGGGGATTGATCTAGTTTTATTTCAATTTGGAGAAATAAAGTGTGTCATCAAACTTGCATCCTGAACTTTTACATTTTTGACCATGTTTTTACTGTTAAGGCAGTTATGCATGTGTGCCTACATACACAGATAAGGTCTGGGGAAGACTGTGAAGCTGCAATGGGAAAATATATTACAGTATAAAATATAAGCATAGTGATTTAACCTGTTTGCAGATAATGTCAGCCTTACTTCAAAGCAAGTTCTAGTTGCTATTTAGTCTTCCATTGTCTTGAAGGATCTTTTGGAGGGAAGAATAACAGAATGTTTGACTTAGAAGGAACTTGGAAATTGTACAGCACTTTCATATGATGTAGAAGTATCCTAAAGCCAGTGCAGAAGTGAGACCTGATAATGGTCACATGGAGTAAACAGCACCAGTGAGACTGGAATCGGATGTTTCTGTGCCACTTCATTCTGATCAAAAGCTACCTATAGTAACTACTCAAAGATAGCATTCTTTGCTTTCTTCCTAAGCATCAGGCATGCTTTATTTCAAGCTGTTTCCTTTGCAAAATTATTACTTTGCAAATATTAGCAGCTATGTTGGAAAACAACACAATTTCAGTGTTCGCTATGATATGAAAGGAGAAGGAAAGCTTTGCAAATATTTTTCTAAATATAAGTAATCCTAACTATGGGGCTAATCATTTTCCTGTTACCTTCATCCTCAATCTTAGTCTAAAAGTGTATGCTGTTGAAAAACTTGTTCTGACAAGTCCCTTTTTTTTTTTGGATAGCAACACTTTTCTTTGCATCTCTTCAACTTTGGGCATCTGCAGGTCCTGCTTTGGCTTTGTTCCTAATTACTATATTATTAGCTGATTTTCATCTGTTCTTGGCCATTTAGCCTACGTGGACTTGTTTTCTCTGCCCTACTAATTAGGAGTTGAGCAGTGGGGTAGCCAAAACAAGTCTGCCCAGATTCAAGAGATAACCTCATTCAGTATCAATTTTCTCATTTCAACAAACTAGGGCTTCTTACATTTTGATGCATTCCCTTTCAATCCTAATCCACTATTTAATAAACTTCCCAAATTAACAACCCTGGGTCCATGTGGCTTATCCAAGAGAGCCCTGTGAGCTCCTGTTAATCCAATCTCAGTGGCAGAGTCTGGGCTTGATCTGCTTCCTGAGAAGCTGTATCTAGTTTTAAGCTTCTGTGTTTGGCAGCTTCACTTGGAGAGAATTTACTAATAACTCAGAATGTAGTTTCCTCTGGGTGCCTCTGAGTGTGTGTAGGTTTTACATACCACAAGAGAATGAAACTATTGATAAAAGTTGAGCTTTACTGCACTAAATAGGAAACTCATGCTGGATGGAAAAGAAACTTAGACTCTTTGAATTGTTCCCATTAAATCTGAAAAGTCCTAATTAATTCTCTTCAGTGGTCTGCATTTCCAACCATTTATGGATTACAGTAGAACAGGGAAAACAGGGCCTATGAAGAACCCCCACATGGTTGAATGCTCATCTGTTGCTGTCTTGAAACTCTAAAAGCTGTAATCTTTGAAGGTATGTTTTGAATGTGCAACCTTGAAGCATGTGGTTGAACAAAGGATGTACATGGAAAAAAGGTAAATGCTTTCCCCTGTAATGACACTGTTGTCCAGCTTTTTGAACAAGGCTCTCCCTTTTTCATCACTGTCCCGAGTAAGAATGAGGAATATATCAGAGTCCCTACTTCAGCATGGCCATTTGTACCCACATATGGCCCTGTAACCTTCTGTCCTGGCTTGCATCCTACTCACACATCACCTTAATGACTCAGGTTCTCTTTTTCTCTCCTTCACTAGCAGTTATTTAAAACTATTTATTTAGCACTCGCTCTATGCCAAACACCATACCCAGCACTTCACCCACATCGCTCATGGAATCACCATGGTGGCTCTCTGGGATCAGTGTTCTCATTATTCCCATTTTATAGGTGAGGAAATTGGAATTTAGGTTAATAACTTGTCCTGAGTCACATGGTAAGTGTTCAAATGAGGATCTGTTGGGGTTTGAATACTGACAGATTGAAGTCAGAGCCAACGCCCTAGAAACATGAATACAGGAAAAACAACATTTTAAAAAATGCCCAACTCAAGAATATGATCTGAATATTACACTCTAATTAATCCACCCCATGATTTCATCAGTGGTCTTTTAACATTTTATTGATTTATTTTTGCTTTTTCAAAAAAGTGTCTTCAATATAGTAGTATATTAGATTGTGATCTACTAAAATCCATCTTAACGAGGCATCAATGAGGGAATGACAGCTGTGATAATAGTAATAATAATGACCATCTACTTTCTCTCATTTCATTTTCATTATTTAAAAAAGGAGTAGCTGAGTAACCTGTTTTTCTGCTTAAGTTCCTTAGGTCAAAATTGCACTTTCATTCACTTTTTATTATATTTATTTCCTGATCTCTCTTTCTGTCTCTCTTTCTCAATCTGAGACTAGGTTTAGAAAAATGTGTGTGGTACAAGTGGCAAGTTCAAAATCTGTAGGTTTCAATTTCTAGAACCTGATTCCATAAAGGACATGTGGCCTCCATACCAATCCTGCAAATATTTCCAAAAACTCCTCTTTGTATAATTCACCATTTATGTCCAAGAACAATCCAAAAGCCTTGCTGCAAGACACTCTCTCCCTCGACTGCCACGTGGGTCATTGCAAATCCTGATCTTAGATGATATTTCAGTCTGAAAAGAGGGAGAGTGGTTCACTTTCATGTCATTCCTCATCTTCTTCTATGGCTACTAAGTCAAAATCACAATGATACACATTTTATAATGTTTTCCCCAAAATCCATGTGTTAAAGCTCTAACTCACAGTGACTTACTATTAGAATGTGAGTGCATTTGGATATAGGGCCTTTAAAGAGGTTATTAAGTTAAAATGACAGCATTAGGATGTGCCTTATTCCAATAAGACTGGTGTTTTTAGAAGAAGAGGAGATTCAGCACACAGACACACGAGGGATGTGCGTGCACAGAGGGACGACCATGTGAAAAGACAGCAAGAGGACAGCCACCTGGATGCCAAGGAGAGAGGCCTCAGAGGAAACCTACCCTGCTGCCATCTTGGTCTTGAACTTGCAGGCTCCAGAACTGTTAGAAAACAAATTTCTTGTTTTTTTGTTTGTTTGTTTGTTTGTTTTGAGATGGAGTCTCACTCTGTCACCCAGGCTGGAGTGCAGTGATGCGATCTCAGCTCACTGCAACCTCTGCCCCCTGTGTTCAAGTGATTCTCCTGCCTCAGCCTCTCAAATAGCTGGGATTACAGGCGCCTGCCACCATACCTGGCTAATTTTTGCAGTTTTAGTAGAGATGCAGTTTCATCATCTTGGCCAGACTGGTCTTGAACTCCTAACCGCGTGATCCACTCACCTTGACCTCCCAAACTGCTGGGATTACAGGCATGAGCCACCACACCCGGCCACATTTCTGTTCTTAAACCACCCTGCCTGTGGTATTATGTTACAGCAGGCTTAGCTGACTAATACAGGATTCTTCTCATTTGCAGGCAAACACATTCTTAAACTGCTCACCTTGTTCCCTGTCCCTTCCAGCCATTGTCTAATATTTTGAACCCTTCTTCACAGTCAACTTCCTAAATCATTTATGTAGTCATCCTTGACTTTTTCCATCACTCATACTTAACATCCAGTTTATTAGTAAATTACATTACCTTTAGCTTTAAAATATTTTCAGATTTTGATTTTTTCTCACCATTTGACTACTACCATCTGTTGCAAGCTGCTATTATCTCTTACCTGGATGACAACGATAGTCCCCAACGGCTCTCTCTGCTTCTACCTGGTCCACCTTGCAGCAGCTTCTGATGAAAACCTACCAATTACCTTGCAACTTAGATGCAAAGACTGTCTTTGAAAAAAGATTTCTAAAGCCAGACATGGTCTACTCTACCACCCCCTTTCACCATGCTGACCTCACCTACTACCCCTTTTTACTTCATGCATTCTACTCAAGCCACACTGGGTGTTCATTGTTGTTTCTTATCAATGCTATTCATGAAGCCGCTTCAGGTCTCTTGTATGTACTGCCTCTTCTGCCTGGAATGTACTCTTCACAGATTTTTTTATATATATATACTTTAGGTTCTAGGGTAAACATGCACAACGTGCAGGTTTGTTACATATGTATACATGTGCCATGTTGGTTTGCTGCACCCATCAACTCGTCATTTACATTAGGTATTTCTCCCAATGCTATCCCTCCCCCATCCCCCACCCGCCGACAGGCCCCAGTGTGTGATGTTCCCCGCCTTGTGTCCAAGTGTTCTCATTGTTCAGTTTCCACCTAGGAGTGAGAAAATGTGGTGTTTGGTTTTCTGTCCTTGCGATAGTTTGCTCAGAATGATAGTTTCCAGCTTCATCCATGTCTCTGCAAAGGACATGAGCGCATCCTTTTTTATGGCTGCATAGTATTCCATGGTGTACATGTGCCACATTTTCTTAATCCAGTCTATCACTGATGAACATTTGAGTTGGTTCCAAGTCTTTGCTATTGTCTTCACAGATATTTTCATGGGGCATGCTCTCTCTCATTTTCTATAGGTCTGTGCTCCGACACCTCATCATGAGAGAGGACTTCCCTAGCCAACTTCTCTGACCTCCCTAGATAAGACAACAACCATATCCACTCAGCACTCCTTTAAGTCCCTTTAAGTCTTGCTTAATGCTGCATTATTCTTTCCAGCTGACATATCACATATTTATTTGTATGTTTATTGTCTTTCTTCCCTCTACAACAGAAGTAACTTGAGACACTGTCAATTGACTGCTCAGTCCCAGCATCTGTAGCAGTGCCTGTAATGTAGTAGGTCTCAATAACTCTTTCCTGAAAAATAGCTCCACTTTATTATTTCCCCTTTACTCTCATATTTATTCCAAACTGGTTTTTCCTCTTGTCTTCTGAATTTTCTCTTATCAGGGTCTTCAGTGACCTCTGTTCTGCTAAACCCTCAACTAACTTTACCTCTCAGATGGTTTTGACAGAATAAAAAACTACCCTCCTTTTGAATCACTCTCTCTTCCTAACATCTGTGATTTTTCTTCTGTGCCGCTGGCCACTCCTCACTTTCTCCTCCTTTATGCAAACCTGAAGCTGTGCAGTTCTTCAGAGATCTCACCAGAGTCCTCCTCTCTTCTCACACTTCAGTTTCTCTCCAGGTGATCTCATCGCCTCCCATGGCTTTAAATACCATGGGATGTTAAAGTCAGGAAATCTATTTTCTCACTCAGCATTATCTTCTGAGCTTTAGGTGGATGCTGTCATTAGGAATCTAGGTGTGATGTGTGGAAACTAAGTGGCAAACCTATTCGTCCTTGAGTGTTACTTCCCTCAGAAAACATTTGATTGCTTAACTTGGAAAGCTGGGAGTCTCTTCCCTTTCCCTTACTTCTCAGATTCAATTCACTAGCAAGTCCTGTCCATTCCACTGTTGAACCATACCTTCTGTGTCCGCTGCCTTCTCTTCATCTCCTTTATCACACCCAAACCGCCATCATTCCCTGCCTGAACCACTGCAACACCCATCTAAATGGTGTTTCTGCTTCGGCTTTTGTCTTCTTTTAATCTGTTCTCTATGCAGTCACCAGTATAATCATATGATCATGCCACTTCCTTGCTTAAAATACTTCAAGTGACCCGCATTGCAATTAGGTTTTTAAGTCCATCACGATCTGGCCTCTAGCTATTTCTTTTGCATGACGTCTCATATCTCCTGCTTCCACTCATCATCCTACACATGCTTGAACTCATAAATAGCTCTTATTTATTGAGCACCTATTATGTACATTGTGGTAGTTATTTAACCTATTTACCGTATCATTTTCACATTATGCAAAACAAGCATTAATGTCCCTAAATTTTAAATGAGAAAGTTGAATTCTAAGGAAATTAATCATGCAACTGAAATCATGTTTGTTAAATGGATGAATAAATGAATGAATGAATTTGACCAAGACCACACAGTTGGATGTTGTAGATTTTGTTCACCACACAGGTTTATTGGGATGATACACAGGCCAATTTTTCAAAGCATAAAGTACCAAAATATAAATTTTAAAATCATATTACAGTTTGAAGTTTGTGTTACCCTGTATTAAAAAGGCACTCCTGCTGGGTGGGAAATAGACAGCTAAAAGGCTGAGTTCTCAACATTAAAGAGCTTATTTTCTCACTAGGCAGGCAGGGCTTACATACATTGAACTCATAAGGAACAATGAAACATGGCATTTAAAAATCCCTGGGCGAACAACTGGAAAAAATCCTGTTTTGCATGCTGTTGCAGAAGGACACAAATAAAGAAAGGGGGCCCCAACCGATCAACACAGTCAACTAAGTCAGCCAATGGAGTGACGCATTGTAGACAGTCTCTGACATACAGTGTAAAAGCCCCTAGAACTTAGCCCTGAGCACATAACCAACAGGAGTGTGTCAAATCTGAGCTTACCAAATAGTACCTAACAAATGAGGTCTCCGCTGACAATATGTGCACCCCACTCCTACAACTGCCCACTCCATTAACCTCCATACCCTTTAACCTGATGTATTCTCTTCCTTCTCACCACCTGACACCATCTAATTATCTGCTTGTCATCTGCTTGTTGTGTCTCTGGTCTGTAACAGGGGCTAGCACTTGGCAGTTGTTGGAGAAATAATGTGTTACCTGCATGAATCATGAAGCACTAGATTGAACTGAATCCAGTCCTTAATTGAGGGACTCAGAGATTAGGATGGTCACTGTAAAAATTATGGATTCTATTGTTACCCCTTCTTGACTGCAAAATACTGCCTAATTTTCTGCTGTCAGTTTTCAGGATAGGTTTCCCTTCCTTCTTAGCACATCTTGTAATAGGGAAAGCTGCAGCCCCATCCACCCATTGTCCCCAGAGAGTATGACCAGAGGCCCAGGCCAGGCCCTCTTTAAAGACCGTCTGAGAGCTTCCCTGGGTAACTGTCTGGTGTCTCAGTGGCCTCACTTCCTTTGCTGCTGGCTCCAACCCAGAAGATCACCAGCTCATCTCCAAATGTGCTATTTATGACGATTCATCCAGATACAGCCTTCCAGAACCCAAGGCCCCACACCGGCTCCATTCAGCTGAGACAATGTGCCCAAAAGCTACTGCAGGTTTCACTAAATTATGGAGCAAATGTCAGACTTCCCTCGCATTATCAGACACGCATTTTACATGGCCTCTTTATTGGGTTTTTATATCTTGAGGGGGTCTTAATAGGATGAAAGGGAGGCTTGCTAGGTGCAAATGAGTGCCGTTCGACTATTTAAAGGCACATTTAATTAAACTGGATTCATTGCCTGCATGGGGCAAGTTAAATGAAAACTAAATAGATGGAGTATGATTACATATTATTAAGAAGAGAGACAGCTCTGGAGACCAAATTCTTTTAACACAACATTAAGCTGAGCTCATTTCATATGCACAGTTTAGCACCGGCCTATAAGGAGAACGTGTTTTGAGAAAATCAGCAGAATGGTTATGAGCTCTAAACAGCTTTTAATAAAATGCAATGTTTCAGGGAAGGAGCAGCTTCTAAGCTTCACTTAAATATGCTAATTAAAGAAAATGAAGTTTCCCACTGATTCCAGGTTCCCTTTGTGTTCCCTCTATTTTTTATGTTCATCGCACCCAGGCTACTTTCTACCTTATTTTGTAAACTCCCAGAAATGCTCCAGATTCCTTATTAAAAAGATATCAGTGCTCACTGTGAGTTGGGAAGAGAAGAAAATAAACCCAGGTCTGCCAAATTGGTGACTTTATTCAAGTTGGCTCTCTGGGTCTGGGTGTCCATAGACTGAAATCATCCTCAGCTTCTAGCTAGAATCAAGACTATTTTGACAAGTGGACCTCACTGAGTTTAGCAATAATAATAAAAGTAGTTTCCATCTGTTGAGTCTTTGTACTGGGACAGGTGCTTTATAGACATCACCTAATTTGATTCCCACCATCACCCAGGAAGATAGGTATTGATATCTCATTCCACAGAAACAGAAAGGACAAGGCTATTTGCTCAGGGTTACACAGTCAATGGTGTTGCTGGGATTTAAACTCAGGTCTGACAAGCTCCAAAATCCCTGCTCCCTCACTGGCAACGATATCTGCCGTGATCCCATCCAGGGAGTCATATCCCCAGGGAGGGGGTGGTATTTTAAAAGCATGTAAAAATAGTCAACATAATTTTGTATCACAAAAGAGGAGAAAAAAGAAAAACTTACGCTGACTTTCAAAGCATGAACCCTTTTAAAGTAATCTTCTTGGCTGCTGGTCCACAGGTTAAAAAAAAAAACGAGTTGAAACATAATTGATCTGATTTATCCATCCCCAAGTTACAATCTTCTGCCGTGGCCCCTCCATTCCTCTTTCTTCTGATAGCAACATCTTGGTGTTACTGTGGAGTCAGCTCTCCCCTACTTTTGGCCCATGTGGCCTAAGCTGTATTTACCCTACCCTTTAGTTTCATGAGTTGGCACATGCCCCTGGACTGGGCAACACGTCCCAAATTGGTTCACAAGTCCCACTCCAAGAAATGATCTCCAGCCCCAGTACTTTTGTCTCGAGCTACTGAGAGAGAGATCCTCCCTGTAGCTGCTAAGCGGATAGGATACATTCTCTTAGTGGTCCTCTTGGCACCACTCTCAGGCAAGGTGAGAACTTTCCTGAGAATGAAGCCCAGCTGAGAGACAGAAAGGTACAGAAGCCCAATGACATTGTTTGAGAGCTGAACCCAGGCACACATGAAGTCAAATATCTGCACATGGACTTTCTAGTTCATTACCCAATCAGCTCCATTTTGTTTTTAAGCTAATAGGAATCAGTTTTCTGTCACAGGCATCTGGAAAAGTATGGCTCCCAACCTCACCAATTTTACAGTTGTAGAGTCTGAAGCCCAGAGAGGGAGAGTAGAATTTCTTAAAATGTTTACCACTAATTAG
The DNA here is from genome assembly GCF_029281585.2 of Gorilla gorilla gorilla. Lineage (NCBI taxonomy): Eukaryota > Metazoa > Chordata > Mammalia > Primates > Hominidae > Gorilla > Gorilla gorilla. The sequence continues at coordinate 40,572,642 of NC_073235.2, read as the reverse complement.
TGACATCTTTAAGCTAAGAATCTAGAACCCCCTCCTCTCCAGCCAGATTTGTTTCCTTTACCATAACCTGCTAGGCCATTGCTTCTCAAAGTCCGATCACCAGACCAGCAGCATCAGCATCATTTGCAACTTGCTAGAAATGCAAACTCTAAAACCCCCATCCAAGACCTACTGAATCAGAATCTCTGGGAGTAGGACTAGCAATCTGTATTCTAAAAAGTTCTTCAGTTGACTCTAATGCCTGCTGAAGTTTGAGAACCCCTGCCCTAGATCAATGTTTTTCCAAGTTTTGAATCCTCATCACAAGAAGACATTTTCCCTCCACCATTTCTGCTCAAATTTTCTGTAATTCTTGAAGCTCGATTTTAGGGTGAGATGTTCACTAATCTCTACATAAAAAGGGGCCTTTTGAATATTTGCAGAATTAGAAGGGGGAAGTGGGGTTGGGGAATGCACACCAATGGAGATCTGCCTTGGGAAATCTCAGGGCCTGTCCCAGCCCTCCTCCAAATCCAAATGTGGATGTACACATGGAAGAGGCAGCAACTCTTTAAGGGAGCTCAAGATCTGAAGCTTTGATGTCTAGAAATGGTGTAGGAAGCTAGTTGTTAATATATTCCCCTCAAACATGGGGAATTCAGTAGGGCTACTTCATGGCAAATGTATGAAAAACTGCACGTGTTATGGAACCTGGAACTCTCCTTGCTGCATGCTCAGCTATCCTTCCCTGGGGAAATTCGGTCTTTTCCAAAGAGAATTGTATCTATTATACCTGTGTACCCTGAGGCCTCAGAGCTTTGGTGTTCTAACTTCCTAGGATGGATTTCAGGAGACAAAACTGTGTTCAACAAGAAAAGGGATCATCTGCAGGGGAAAGACTTGGGGGCAAGCTGGTTTTATAGCCGTCCTAGGAACACTAGGAACTGCTTCTGCATCTTTGCAATGGTTAGTCATAGTTATAATTCCTGAATGCCCCACAACCTTAACTCAGGCTATTTCCAACAATTTCTACTTATTATTTTATAAGGTCAACTATCCCTTTCCTTGTAAAACTATTCCTGTCTTCCTTGACATTCTTTATTTTGTGTGTGTTACCATTGATTCTTATGCATGATTTTGTTACATTTATCACATTAATATTAGGAATAATTCAACACTAAGAATAATTTGTATAATAATATATAATACATTTTATACTTATTATTATCTATTTTGGGGCAGCCAGGGATCTCACCATCTTGAGAAGTTAATAACAGCTGCCATAAATCCAATACCTGACATAAACCAGGTGCAGTGCCTAGTGAGTTACAGACATTATCATAGGTGAGGAAATTGAGGCACAGAGTTTGTCGCTTGTCCAAGGTTGCATAGCTGATGAGTGGTGGAGCTAGGACTGAACCCCAGTCTTAACCCCAGTAATTTGTCATATAATGACAAAATTATTCCTGTCATTATATCTATCTCCCTCTCTCATTCATTCATTCATTTAACCTACACTTAAGCCACTTCAGGAGAACCTTCTCCTTACTGCTTCCACAGTGTGGCTAGGCATGTGGACATCCTGAGGGAATACCCTTCAGGGATTTCTGACTTCCACAAGCTCACAGAATGGTAAAGGGAAAGGCCCCAATACTGCAAAAAAATAAATAGGCAAATACAATCCGGTAATGATAAGGGGCTCTTGTCTTGGATCTTCATAGTACTGCTCTTTTACAGACTGCAAACCTCTCAGTACATCAGCAGTGAAATCATAAAAAGATTGTTATTGTTTCGCTGTTTTTTTGTTTGTTTGTTTTTTTCATACAGAAACAAAGTTCATTACTTTGCAACATCTTCAGGCTCCAAGGAAGATCAAATTAAGCAGGTTATCTTGGTACTGTCCATGATCCCAGGCCTGCTTGCCTATCCCAGCTCTAATTGCCAGCTTTCCTGGGCAGAAATAATTCCAAGCTGCATGCTCTGCACTTTCTCCTCCTTTTTAATATCATCAGATTTGAAATAGACATACACGGCAGCAGAGTTGCTGGAAGTATTATAGAAGCCCAGTAGGAGATATTTGCATATTTATGAAAATAGTTTACCTTCTGCTATGACAATAACAAATGTTCACAGTCTCAGCAATTTGCCCACTTTATTTGAGGAAAACCAGGAGTGCATTAACAATTTAGGAAGGGCTTTTGAGGGGTGGTTACACCACTATCTTATTTTCCTTGAAGTGATCATTTCGAGGGTATTTTTTGGTGCAATTTCTAATGCAAGGAATGACCATCTTCTGACAATGATAAACAGGGAAACTTTTTCAATCATCCCCAAAATGTGCTGAGAGTTTAGGTCAGACTTTGACAAACTTAGTGTTACAGTTTATACTAGGAATTCATACCCAACAAATGTAACTTTTGCCTATTTTTTTGATAACTACTTACGATTGACTCTTTGGTCTCTTGAATTGTTTTCAGTTTTCTAAAAATATTTCTGATGATGTTAAGCAAAGAAGGATGCGAGTCTGACTCAGCAATAGTTAACTTGTAACCTTTCTCTAGAAAGAGAATGAGGATGTCAGAAAAAAAATGTTTTCAAGAAGAAAGATGAGTATGGTGCCTTTAATGACACTAAGTCTCTGTCTAGCAGCCAATATTTGTATAAGACTATTCTAGCTACAAGAACAGTTTGCTGTAATTTTAAAATGGCCTAAAATAAATGAGACCCAGGTGGAAGAAACTGAATGGTATATTAGAAAGAGCAAAAGTTTTGAGGTTAGACAGACTTGGACACAAATCCCCACTGACTCACTTACTTGTAGTGGCCTTCTGGAAAACATTTTAACCTTTTTGAGCCCCCATTTTGTGAGCTGTAAAATGGGGATAATCTTGCCTAGGGTTTCATAAGTTTGAGCTGACAAAAAGAGCCTCTAGTTGTGAGCACATAGTGCTGGTAGAATGTGAGTAGGTGCTCAGTAACCTCTCTCACAGAGTATGTGTTCCATGTTTTACTATTATTTGTGTTATAGTTATCGTACAGTTTAAATGCTGTTGCTTGTATTAGTTTTCTGTAGCTGCTGTGACAAATCACCACACACTTGATGGCTTACAGTAACAAAAGTTTTTTTTCTCTTAGAGCTCTAGAGGCCAGATGTCTGAGATTAAGACATTGGCAAGTCTGTGCTCCCTCCGAAGGCTCTAGTGGAGAGCGTTTGCTTGCTCTTCAAGCTTCTGGTCACTCCATATGTTCCTCAGCTTGTGGCTGCAGAGCTCTAATCCCTGTCTTTGTCTTCCTGTGCCTTTCTTCTGTTTGTCTTCTCTTGTTTTGCCTGTTTTGGAGACACTGGTCGTTGGATTTAAGGCACACCCAGATAACCCAGGCTGATATCATCTTGAAATTCTTTACTTAATGACATCCTCAAAGATTCTTTTTCCAAATAAGGGCACATTCACAAGTTCTGGAGATTAAGACATGGACATATTTTTTTAAGAAGCACCATTTAGTCCACCACACCAGTATACTGTGAAACTACCATGAGCCAACTTTCACAAGATGATTTATTTCAGTTGCTTAGCTTTAAAAAAAAAAACATTTGCGCTGTTATTAAGCTGAAGAAAATACCATCTAACTCAAAATATTGCAGAGATTAAACAAGAATTGAGAGCTTTGGGTTTTGTTGTAATAAGAACCTTATATCTTGGTATAAACTTTGATAATTTATAGCCCCACTGTCCATAGTATCTTTAACTCAGGGGATCTTCGATACTCGCCTCACACCTTTGGTTTGTTGCCTCTTGATCTTGGGATTCTCAGGCCTGTCATGAACTTTGCTCCCTGATAAGTAGCTGGATGGGTGCTGGGATTTAGACAAAAGTACAGTCATTTTCAAATCTCACTTTAAATAAATACATCAAATCCATATTTTAATCTTTCCTTTGCCTTTAAAAATAAACCAATATAGATAGAACTTTCTGACACCCTTATAAGCTAGTTTGAGATCACTCAACTCATTTGCATGGATGACCTCTACTTGAACTCATTTCTCTGGAAATAAAAGTTTAGTGCACTACTAATTCAACTTAGAAAGTAATTGGAAGACTTCAGCAAATGAGGAAAATTCTCATTTTATAGGGACTGGGGACTTAATTCAAATGAAAAAACCTTCACTGATGACATGAGTTAATTGTGCAGTTAACATAAAATAACCCTACCTAGAATTATAAAGACTCTGAAAGTATCAATTTGCAGGTATCAATGATTAAAAGATTCTTTAACAGAATATCACATTTGTTCTGCATATTGTATATTAAAGAAGACAGTGACCACTAGTAAGTCTAATACTTTATATAATTTCATTTGATGGAACCCTATTACAACCTCAAAATCTAGATATAGTGTTTCTTCAGTTTCCGAGACACCATACTCTCTCTTTTGCTGAATCCATAACTTCTACCTCTAAATGTCAGAGATCTCACAGCTCAGCGGTAAACCCTCCTATCTAGTTACATACCTCCTTGGAAATTCCATCCATTCCTCTGGCTGTTAATACTATTCACATGCTACTAATGCCCAAATACTCTATCTCTCTAAGGTTGAGTCCTATATCAATCTACCTATTTGATGTTATTACTTGGATACCTCATAGTCATGTCAAAAGTAACCTGCTGAAAATTAATTCTCTTTTAGGTTGGGTTCCCTAAAAGCAGAGGTTCAGACAAGAATTCTCAAGTAACTTATGATATTGAAATTGATTTAGTGATAGTCAAGTGATTTATTTAATTAGTGCTCTCAGAAGGGGAGTGAGAAAAACAGGAGAGGGCTGGGCAAAAAAATGTAAGTGAGTCTAGCTTCAACATGACCCCATACAGAAGCTCTGGAATGCAAATTGTGCACTCAGCTCGTCCCACCTTGAGGCAAGGAAGGAGACTGGCCTTTTGTTGCCGCATGTCAGTTCCAGCTTCCTCAGGAGTGACAGATTGTAGGACCTAACTTCCCCAACACTGCAACTACTATCTTTCTGGGGAAAAGCTCCAGAGAAGGTGGCAGCTGTGAGCAACTAGCATCCAACACTCATAGCAGATGGGAAATGGGCAAATCTGCCAAGAGAGAAGGCAAGAACAGGGCACCAATAACATCCACTATAGCTTCTTAATTAATCCTACACTACGTGGTCAAAGTTCTACCTACCAATTCTCCCTGATATCCACCATCTTTCTGTTTCTTCTCCCAATAACCTAGTGATGCAGGATTTTTCTCAGTCACTTAGCCAGCCAGGGACCTCCACAGCCAGTGACATCCCCACCTGGGCCTTGCTCAGTCCTGGGCCTGCTACAGGAGGTGCCCCATTCACTTGGCCTGCTGGGTCACACCTAGCTTGCACACCAGCCTGGATCCTGCACTCGCCGCAGGTTCTGTGCTTAGCCTGTGGCTAGGCTGGGCCTGCCCCAGCCCACTTGTGTTACAGCTCATACCCACGTTTGGTGGTTCCCAAGTTCTTGTCCTACATCCAGGAAGAATAAGGTTATGTGGACAATCAAAGGGTGAGGAGGGCAGAGAAGAATTCTATTGAGTGACAGAACAGCATTCAGTTCCTCACAAGCTGAGGAATGTACGGAGTGACCAGAAGCTGGAAGAGCAAGAAAAGGCTCTCCATTAGAGCCTTCAGAGAGAGCACTGACCTGCCAGCATCTGCAAGAGTGGTCTCCCTCCCAGTGTAGCTGGGTCCAGGGCTTTTATGAGCTCAGAATGGGGAGTATGTGCTGATTGGTTTGTGAGTATGCAAAAAAAGCTTAAAACAAAGGCACCACTGAAAGGTGGGCACAACAGTGTAGAAAACCAATTAGGGAAGGGTAGGTATATGTAAAATAGGTGAAGGGTGAGGATCAATCAGAAGAAAGCCACCAAATGGGAAAAGAGACTCTCAATCCAGACCATGGATTTGACTCATAGCTTGGCTTCCAGGCTTTAAACTGTCTCGGCTTGAAGGTAGGGTTTCATGGGGGACCCACCCCTGTCTGCCTTCTGCCACTATCTCTAGGCCAAGCTACTACTACGTCTTATTTCAACTAGTAAAATGCTTCCAACACATGCCTCTATGTCCACCTTACTCATCAGCAATACATTGACCTCAGAAAAGCCAGGATTATTATTTTTTAAACACAAATCTGGTGGCTCCAAATACTTTAATGTCTTCTTATTGCCTTTATAACTAATTTCAAAACCAAGGCCAAGATCTCAGAGCCACTGTGGCATTAGGCCCCTGACTCCAATGCACTCTCCAATGATCTCTCCCTCTGATATACTATGCATCTGATGCTTCTGGTACTTTGGTCCATTCCTATATCACTAGAAGCTTCTGCCTTGTGACCTTCACTCATGTTATTTCCACTAATGAGATGAGAATACTATTTTTTTTTTTGAGATAGAGTCTCACTCTGTCACCCAGACCGGAGTGCAGTGGTGCGATCTCAGCTCATTGCAACTCCTGCCTCCCGGGTTTAAGTGATTCTCCTGCCTCAGTCTCTCAAGTAGCTGGAATTACAAGTGCATGCCACCATGCCCAGCTGATTTTGGTGTTTTTAGTAGAGATAAGGTTTCACTATGTTGGCCAGGCTGGTCTCAAACTGCTGACCTCAGGTGATCCGCCCACCTTGGCCTCCCAAAGCGCTGAGATTGCAGGCATAAGCCACTATGTTCAGCTGAGAATGTTTTTTCTAAGTCTCTGTTTATTTTGTTTGTTTTCATCATTCAGGTCTCAGGTTCAAGGACAATTGCCTGAAAGAGACCTCTTCTGATCTCACCTTGTTCACAACGGTAATCACAATCTACAAGGTTATTTGTTCTCTGAAAAACCTAACTATTGAATGAGCTGGATTTGGTGTATGAAAGCAGAAAACAATTTTCTATTAACCTTGATCTCTTAACTCATTATCCTCCACACTGGGTAATCCTATTGCTCCTTCAGCTTTTCTCAGATATTAAAATTCCAATCCAGTGAAACATCCACACTTTTAATATCTTTGACTTATACTATTTAAAGCTTTTTATCTCCCCCAACTTGGATCTGCCTTGGGCTGGTAAAACGGTATTGAACAAGTAGGGCATGATCAACTTCTTTAGGATTCGCCTAAGCTTGTGTTCCTCTCCTGGCTGCACCCAGCTGTCAATGCTGAGATTTAACTAAATAAAAAGTAGCTGTAAAATAATCTGTTATTAGGTGGGAGATGTAATAGGTATACCTGCTATTTTTGCAGGTAGATGACAATATACGAACAGTTCCATCCAGAAAGTCATGTGATTCTACTCAGTTTGTGATTCAGTTTGTGATTCTACTCAGATAATGAGTCAAGAGATAAAGGTTAATCAAAGAACTAATCAAAAGTAGTTCTTTCCCATCATTTAACTTTTTGTAAAAGAAGGTTTCTTATTTACTTTTCTATTTGGGACCTACTGTAGGCAATTATAGCTTTCACAATATGATCCTTTAGAACTATGATTAATAGCTTAATAGCCCTTTTGAGAATTTCTGGATTCTTGAAAATCAGAGCCCCACTAATGCGAAGGAAGTTTGCCAACAACTGTGAACACTGGAAGTGAGTGGGAAACTGAGTGTTGGTGCCCAAGTCCCAGACACAACCTCCCACCGAATGGGCCTGTTAGTGAGAGAGGGATGACCCTAGTGGGAACTGAAACCGCCTCAAAGCTGGAGGCCCTCCTCTCCCTCCCCTTCTGCACTATCCTAAGTTTCTGTCAGCACTCCACAACAAAACCTCACCACCTTACCCCAAGCTGTTAAGTGTAAGCTTGGTTGTACTTCATATCTTGAAGATTCTTATAGGCATCTTCAGATCTTCTGGGGCAATTAACTTCTGACTGCTAGAAATGACCAAAATCCCAACTTGTATGCCTGTTCATGGAGCTGTTTACCTTCAGATCTGTTTCTTGAATTTCCCCCTGCTCTGCTATGTATCACAAAGGGTGGGGAAGCAGTGGAGGGAGAAGGCTAGCTGACCCCTGCAGACTGTGTTTTCCAGGATCCTATGCCAAGAAAGGTACTAATGGAAGATTGGATGTGGGTGGGAAGGAGGGAGAAATTCCCTGTTCTGCATTTAGGGTGTGATTCCCAGAAGCCACTGTTTCTCCTCTGGGTCTCCAGAAAACCCTGTGATGAACTGCCCTGATTCCATTTTTCACCAGGTGACTGTCACCCCAGTGCTCCAGTAACAACACTCCCTTCTGGTCCCTTCAGACTTAGGGTAGGAGCTTCCTGCCATCACTCATTTCTGGTTTGCCTCCCTCTGTACTGGATGCTTTCTCAGCATCCTCCCTGCATTCTATATAGCTGTGGAAACAATTCTCTGTGTTTGTTTTAACTCCTCAGAGTGGGTTCTGTACTTCTAGTGGGACCCTGGCTGATCGAGGCTGACTTTAGAAAAGGTGGGTGGGGTGGGGCAGGGCAGTGCAGAGATGAACAAAAACCTATGACTATGGTATACAGAAGAATGAGCATGCGGCTAGAAATGAACAGGTCATGAGAAATGATTCAGACTGAAAATAAGATGTTGTTATCTCCCAAAATGCTGCATTGCAGGAAGGAAGGGAATTATTCACCACCACCTTAATGCTAGCAAACCATCATACCCAAGGCCTTAACACATCAAAACCACAGGCATTCTTTCATGCAAGAGTACATTACTGCGCTTCCCCTCTAAGAACTGCTTCACTCTCAGCAGGAAAGCAAAGGGGTCCTGTCGCTCACGGAGTAGACAAGAAACCTTGTGATATTCAGGATGGGTAATGGGGATGCAAGCCTCAAAATGGTTACTTGAAAGAGGTATTCCTAACACATTCTATAACTATTAGTGAGTTCCTACCATGTGTTGCGTTGTTTTAGGTACTGGGGATAGAGCAGTAAGCAAATAAAAAAAAGTCCTGTCTTCAAAGAATGTATAATATGGCAGTGGAAGGATGGGAGAGACACACAGACAATAAACAAAATAAATAAATAACATTTTTTTAATGGGGATATATGCAACAGAGAAAAATAAGCAGGGAAGTGGATAGTACGTGTTGAGAATAGGGGGTTGAAATTTTAAATACAAGGTCAGGGAGGGCCTCAGAGTGGCATTTAAGTAAAGAGCCAATGGAGGTGAAGAAGAGAGTCATGGGTTTTCTGGGTAAAGGACATTCAGGAAAAGAGGTGGAAAAGATTTAGCATCATTTTGGGATAGGATGTGAGAAATAGAAAGGACTCCAGGAAGAATTCAAGGTTTCTGGCCAGAGTTTCTGGAAGAATGGCATTATTTGAAATGGGGCAAAGATGAGATAGAGGATATTTGCTTGGGGTTGGGGTCAGGAAGATCAGAAGCTTAATATTTAGACACATTAAACTTGGTAAGCCTATTAGACATTTAACAGGGGATGTGACATAGGTAGTTGCTTCTATGAATCTAGAATTCATAGACAGAGAGAGAGAGAGAGATTCTAGAGTTGTCAGCATATCAACAGTACTTAAGCAGTATGTAAAGCCCCAAGAGAATGAAAGTGAGCATAAACAGGAAAATAAAAATTCCAAAACGAAGTCCTTGGTACTCCACCATTAAGAGGTCAGGGAGATGAGGAAAAACTCAAAAAGAAGTTTTAAAAGTAGTGGCAAATGAGGTGTGAGGCAAAACATCAGGGGTGGGGGTGTCCTGAAAGTCAATTGAAGAATGTGTTTCAAGATAGAACATGTAAAATACTGCTAGTAGATGGAATAAGTTGAGCACCAAGGACTTACCACTGGATCTGAGGTCTGCCAAGAGCTGACTGATGGGGCTGCCAAGAGCAACATTAATGGAGTGGTGTGGAGAAAACATGGGGTGGAATCAAGGAAGAATTAAGAAAGAAAATGAATCCCAGCAAATATAGAAAACACTTTCCAGGAAATTTTCTGTAAAGGGAAAGGCAGAAATAAATAGTGGCTCGAGAATGAAGTAGAGGTAAAAAGAAGGCAGAAGAATAAAAAGCAAGTTATTATGTTGGTGAAAAAGACTTAATAGAGAAGAGAAAATCATGGTTTGGGAAAAAGAGGGGATAATTGCTGCCGTGATGTCTTCAGACAGCACGGAGGAGTTGGGACTTGGTGCACAAGCAGAGACACTCACATCAGCTAGAAGCATGGACAGTGCATCTATGGTACTGTTATAGGAGTTATTAAGAAGTTACTTTTGGCAGATGGAGAGGAAAAGGGTTCCTTGGGAAGTTTTTGTTTCTTTTAAAGCAGCTCCAGAAATGTTTGTTGTCTAGCAGGAAAGCCCCAGCTCTTAGATGGGCCATGCTGGCCATTAGAAACTGGGTCCACCCAAACATGGTGATTCCTGCATTCTTCTTGCCCTTGGCCCAACATGTGCCTGGCAACATGGCTGCCCCCATATATCCCCACGTGGGTAGAACATCATGGTGGCCTGCATTTACATATTAAAAAGCTGGAGTGGGAGGGCCAGATTTTTTTGCCGGCTACCATGCCTAGTCAAACCAATATCCTGAGCCCTATACAAATCCTGAGCCCTATACAAGGAGGCTTATCCAGCCTCCTTAGATAAGCAGCCACTTTTCCACAGCACACAGAGTTTCCTCTTTCAGCTTTGGAGTTCCCCTCCCTCTGTCTCTGTATGGGGGAGCTTCCTCCTTCTTTCTTACTAAACTCTCTGCTCCTTAAAACCACTCCACGTGTGTCTGTGTCATTTTATCAAAATCGGCATGAGACTAAGAACACTGGTGTTCCTCCAGTCATCAGAACCATATCAGTATCAGAAGGAAAAGTAGAGTATAATAGGTACAGGTGCAGGCAAGCGAGTAGATGTGGCTGGAGTTTGCAGAAGTTCTTTTCTGGTTGCTTTTATTTTATCAGTAAAATATGTTGCTGAGAAGAAGGAAACAAGTCATCAACTAATAAGGATGGGGGAAGAGGTATTAAAGATTTAAGGAAAGAACTAAAAATATGACATACTCCACTGGTAGAGTGGGAGAGAAATGGATATGGAAATATATTTTCCAGTTAACATTAAGAGCCCACTTGAGATTAGTGGTCATGAATTTAAAGTGAGGCCATTCATCACGGTTTTACGCTTTTCTTCAGTCGTATTCAGTTGCACAGTTGCAGGCATGGAGTAGACAAAGAGTTAGATTTAAGTAGGGCTGTGTTTTTGCCTATGATGAAGCGAGAGAGTGACAAAAAATTCATGGAAGGGAGGGATTATAATTATTGGTCACCAGAATTTAAGCTGGATTAAAAGAGGATTGAATTGAAGGCAAGCCAGGAAAAGTGTAACATTGATATCATGGAGAAATTGTAGATTCTGATGAGGTCAAAGGGAGGTTGGAGAGAAGTTCCTGGAGGGAGTGGGCTGGAAACATAGCAGAATGTGATGCTGGGAATGGAAAATATGGAGCACACATGGTTAGGGTAAGACAAGAGAGCGAATGTGAGCGAATGGCTGGAAAACATAGATGAGAGGAACATAGGAAGAAAGGAGGTCAGTGGCTTAGAAGCCAGGATATTAGCAGGGTAACATTAGGTTGGAGGGAAATTGAAATTACCAAAAAGCAGGAGTGGTATAAAAAAGAGTGACAATGAGCCAGGATCAAAAATCTTCAAAAATCAAGAGAAAATGGTCTCCAAGTATGAGTTAACAGAAACAAGGAGGACTGGTATTTGGGATAGCCTGATGACCTGAGATTCAAAGTCGATTTTTTCATGGAGAAAGAAGAGAAGATAGGAAGGAAATGACAATGAAGAGATAAGAGGACACCATCCTTCCTTCAAGCACAGCACATGACAATGCAATGGGCTAAGAGCTATCATTTGAAAGGGCTATGGGGAAAATGGTATCCTCAAGACAGGGCCAGGTTCTGGAACATAGGGGATTGAGAATACCGATGTTTTTAATGATAATAGACAAGAACTTTTAAAATTCACAATGGAAGAGTTTTACAAAGTGAGGATAGTTAGAAGATGTGATCAGAAAAGGACTTTAGAGGGTTTAGGGTACCCCAACAGTCCTGCCCTCTAGGGCTGCATCTCCTCATCATAAATACGAGATCCATTGAGGACCAGTGTCCTCTCAGACCTTTCACAGCACCCATTTGGGTGGCAGTAGGTACAGTGGGAGGAATCTTTGGAATGCTGTCTCAGACACACTTGAGCCTGTAGAAATACACAGCTTGGAGTGTAGTGTCCTCTGTGGCCCCTTCCTTCTCCTTCAGGCTTGGCTACGCAATATTAGAAGTGACAGTTTTACTCTACAGTAGCTGCCTGTGATGACAGAAAGGTTTCTCCGTGAAGTTTGCTATCTTCCTGGGCTTCACCCAGCATGGAACCCAGATATGCTGTACTATCAGATCTCTAAATTTAAAATGGACTTTTGTGTTACTGCACATATTTGGCATAAAGTTGAGCATATGTTCTCTCCCCAACCCTCAACAGCAAGCAATAGTTCTCTCTTATATCTAACATTCTTGTTTTTCCAATTACTCTCCTCCCTATTCTGAGTTTGAACCATCTTTAGCTCATGAGGGCATAGGAACTCGGCCAGGTCAGGGAAAGCAAAACATTACTTACTGAAGTCATGTGCTTTATCACTGAGGGGCATTTGATGTCCCTGTTCTTTGGTTCTCCATGAAAGAAAAAAAAAAATGGTGATATCACTGGATAAGACACATGGTAGATTTTCACTTTCTCCTGAATTATCTATTTTTATTTTAGTGGAAAGCTTAAGTTGATAAATGAAATTATATGCACAGCAATTGGTAAATGCTTTGAAAGTAAAAAGCTATATGAATGGAAATAATTGTTTTAAATTCTTGAGAATGAGAAAGGAAGAATGAGCAGATGGCCCATCATGCTTTTGCTGGCTTTCGGGTTGGTTCCAAATGGCAAACTGTTGCCTGGGCAAACATTTGGAATCAAAATGACCATACTTTGTTTGCTGAGAATCTTTCAGTGCATTGTGTACTCTGCAAGTCATGTTCACCACTATGAAAGGACATTAAACTTGATAGAAAAAAAAATGTGATTTATTAGAGCACTAGGAAGGAGTTTGAAAAGAAAGCAAGTGAATTAACAGATAGCCATATCCAAATGGCAAAGATGCTAACATGGGAAGAAAAGAGTCCAAGAACATTGTGGAATTTGAAATTAAAGTGGCGGAACTTTTATCTAAATGTGAGCAAATTTTATATGCATGATTGTCCCAAATACCAGAGCTATTTTCAAATGAGAATTGGATCCTGAATTACAAATTTTGTTCTAAATAAGTCGAAGAGAATATTATATAATTTTGATAGCATCAATAACCTTTATGAGAAAATAACATTTTACTCATTTTACCTTTTTTTTTTTTTTTTTTTTGAGATGAAGTCTTGCTGTGTCGCCCAGTCTGGAGTGCGGTGACGTGATCTCAGCTCACTGCAACGTCCACCTCCTGAGTTCAAGCAATTCTCCTGCCTCAGCCTCCTGAGTAGCTGGGATTATAGGCATGCGCCACCATGCCTCGCTGATTTTTGTATTTTTAGTAGAAATGAGGTTTTACCACTTTGGTCAGGCTGGTCTCGAACTCGTGACCTTGTGATCTGGCCGCCTCGGCATCCCAAAGTGCTCGGATTACAGGCATGAGCCACCGCGCCTGGCCTATTTTGCTTTTATTTAGACATGAAATCGCTGTTTTTGAAATAGCTCTTGAGGATAAAATTGAAGCAGGATGGTACATATCTGAAGAGCACGAATGAAATTATTTCAGAAAGAGAAGAAAAAAATTGAAATATAGTTAATTGGTAATAGGAACTAAGTTTTAGAGGGCGAGAACTAACATTCTTAATGCTCTCTCTAATTTATTATTTGAGACTAAAAGACAACAATGGAAGTAAATGGCAGCTAGAGATCATGGTATTGCCCAAGCAGTCAGTAAGCCAAAGTTTGAATTTCTGTGGTATCTCCGAATAGCTGTTTAATATTAGGCAAATCATAACCTGTCTCAGAACTTGCAATTTGCCTAAGTATCACTTTCCTATTCTATAAAATGGAAATATTAAAACCTACTTCATGATTTGCAATCATTTAGCATAGTGTCTGGGACACAGATTTGGGATTTTGTATGTAGTCTCAGTAAATTATCTACCCAAAGCATTGATTTAATATTGTCTGAACTATTTGATTTTTTTTAACACATTTGAGAATAAATTCAGTATAATGAATGTTTGCTGTGTTTTCCCTCGCTTAATGACTGAGTAAAACTGAAGTCCTATTGTCTCATTAAAAGGGGGCTAGAAGGACCCAGACATTAGGATTTCCCTAAAATAAAAGAAGGTTTATTCTAGCTGGCTACACTTTGGTTGTTCCCAATCACTCTAAGCAATTGGTATACTCTGACAATGAATTTGTATTTGTAATTGTTAGAAGTTGGGCAAGTATCTGCTAGTCCACCCTATCCAAGCTAGTGGTCATTCCTATAGTAGGAATTTGTTATTCTCCTCACATTGTAATGCATCCCAGGAAAGGGCATTGTGTTACATGATGGGGTGAGGGGTGGAAGCAGGGAGTATGGTGGTCTCTAAAAAGATGAAATTCTTGAAGATCCTGCTTAAATGTGTCCTGTCCATGAAGTCTGTTTATTTAGGCCTCCAGTAAAAATTAATCGCTTTACCTTTCCTCAAGTACTTTTTATAGCTCAATTTTGCATTTACATCTCACTCTGTCTTGTATAATATTTGTATTCTTACTTGTCAGTCTTCCTTGGGAATTAGCAACCTCTCTGAGAGCTGAAACCAGTCTCTTTCTTCACTTTTACCTTTCATGTGGTACCCGGCATCCAGGCTTGTATGCAACTGGTGTCCAAGCGCTCAGATCAATTCATCACCCTCTATAGAAACTTGAGACTCGAGAGTTTTAGTTGCTGTCAGTGTATCCATAAAAGTGAATGCCCTTAATTTGGGAATTGGGGAAATTTTTCAAGTAATTGTAATTGTCTGCAACCCCAATTTGAGGTAAGAATGATTGCAGATTGTGGAACCAGTCCATCATGTAATACAGAAAGCATTTTCTGGTTCTGCTGGCTTCCAGCTCCTTGGCTGAGAAATGTCACAGACTGGTAAAGCTCACCTCCAAGCCAAAGGCACATCTATTTACATGGTCATTACTATTTCTGTTTCAAATATACATCTGCTTCTCAAATGTTCCTTTCCCTTGACAGCAATGTGTCTCACTGCTCCATGTAAATTCTTCTGTTTTTCAAATTATTAATCTGAAAGGGATGGAAATGGAGGCTCTTGCATGAAAGGAAAAATCCCCTGACATATGTAGTTACCTTGAAGGCCTGACATTTGCTTTTAGTTGTTACCCTTCAAAAAAATAAATAATGTCCTTTTAAGGCATAAAAAAGGAACTATTAGAAACTCTGATTTTAAATATCCATAGGTATTCTGGACCAGATATAAACATATTTTTCTTGGCCGAAAGTGATTATGTTTTACAGATCTCTTTGATACTATTGTGCTCAAGCCAGCAGACCTCTGTTCTTCCTGATTGGAAAATGTAAGTCATATTTAAGAATTGTTTCAAAAAAAAAGTCACCAGCTGAGTCCTTGGATGTAAAGTTGCAGCTCACTGCAGATTCCGATAGTTGAGTTACAACTCACTGAAAATCAAGGGTTTAAAATGGAAACATTGACAAACCTTCAAGCCAGGGCAGCACAAATGGCGCCTTGATAATTTATAGTCTACAGACAGCTCTCGGGTTTATTATCACAATGACAAATGCACTGTCATTGTTAATAGGATATTTCCCAGCAAGGACTTCTTGTTATGCAAGCCAGGTCCAGTATGTCATGCTGCATGATAGCAATAAAGTCTACAAGAATTTGTAATGAACTTCAATTACTAATAGATTATGGTTAATGGGAAATATGTGCAGTAAAGATATGGGTTTTTATATGCGCCTTCTGGTATTCTATGAGGCAATGATTTATGCTACAATTTATGTTAACATTTTCTACTGTGAAAAGGCTCAATTTGGTAGAAAGCCTCTTCATCCATAACAAATATTTAAGATAATTTTGCACATAATATAAATGAAGGTATAAAATTAGATATTAATCTATTTAATTCTAGCATTTTTATTTTTATTGAAAGTGAAGACTTTTTTTCCCTCTACCTAGTAGTACCATTGGTTCAAAACTCTTGCTATAAAACAAAAGCATAAAATACATTGATATCTTTGAGTTAAATGTGACATCTTGTATGTTAATTTCTTTGTTTAACTTCCTTTTGTAATTAAGGGCCCCATTAAAATTTGATGTATACTGGTGTCTTGCTTATGCAAGTATTATTTTAAATTAAGAAAATGCACAAGTATTCATCTTAAAATGAATTTGTAATCCACATCATGCTTTCTGTCACTGTAGAGATCAACAGCTGGGATACAAATGTGGAAGTACATATATAAATGATTTGTGCGTGTCTTTATGTCTGGGTGTGTATGACACACACACACAGATATTATATGTAGGCCAGGTGTGGTGGCTCATGTCTGTAATCCCAGTACTTTGGGAGGCTGAGGTCGGCTGATCACTTGAGGTCAAGATTTTGAGACCGGCCTGGCCAACATGGTAAAACCCCATCTTTACAAAAAATACAAAATATCTACTGGGGGTGGTGGTGTGTACCTGTAGTCCCAGGTACTAGGGAGGCTGAAGCACGAGAATCCCTTGAACCCAGGAGGCAAAAGTTTCAGTGAGCCGAGATCACACCACTGCACTCCAGCCTGGGAGACAGAGCAAGACTCCACCTTTAAAAAAAAAAAAAAAAAATTGAAAAACGCTAACAATAACTTAGCCAAACACAGACAAAAAAAAAAAATCAGTAAAATTAAACTATAAAATTGAAACAATTCACAAGATTTTATTAAATCATGGTGAATTTAAAATTCTGAAACTAGAGTCATCACAATCTTGGGAACCCGCTGAAAGCATTTTTACATCTCTAAAGTGTGTGTGTGTGTGTGTGTGTGTGTGTGTTTAAAATTGCTAAAATGATTTATACGAAGCTTGGCCTTTTAGCTCAGAAAATGTGTTTTTATGTTCTCTCTTTTCTTCTAATCCCCGAACTCATGTCTTTTCACAGATCCTATATGACATCTTGCAAATGGCAGGTACAGACATTCTGAACACCTGTGTGCTCACTATTGCTTACTTGAATAACCTTTGAGCCATGATTTTTCTCTCTGAATGATGACGGCTCCAAGATTCCATGAAAGACCTTTCTGTCTAAGAGTTAAACACCTGGCCTGTGGGGGAGAAAAATCCAGAAAATGCTATCATGTTTTAGCTTAGACTGTGGGCAAGTCTATCTAAACCTATCAAACCTCAGACTCTTCATCTGAAAAATGATAATAATTTTAAAGACTGACTTTTTATTGTGAAAACAAAATGAAATAATATGTTAAGAATTTTATGTAGTCCCTGGCAAATATAAGTACTCAATTCACTGTGGATAATATTATTATTAATTGCAGCAATTCGATAAATACTGGTCGAGATAGGTAAGAGTATGATTTTAATGTTTCTATAATTATTACTAATTTTTATTGTTATAATATTCTTTCCAAACCTCAATATATTGCAGGTTTAGGTGTTTTGGTGAGCCAGAAAATCACCTGGTCAGTTCACAAAGACAGATTCCTGAACTGCACACATGGTTCAGATTTGGGATGGAACCAAGAAATTTACATATCTAAAAAGCCACCCAGGTCATTCTTCAGTCCACAGAAATTTTAAAAGCAGTGCATGGGCACCATTCATAGAATCTGTTAATGTTCATATTTTTATGTTTTGTTGAAATCTAACTAAATACCGTGATGAATGACTAAGTCATCTGCTCATCTTTTGGGTATTTGACATAATGCGGATTAAATATCTAGGACTCAGGTGACTGATAAGATGAGTGCACTTCTCATCTTGGTATTTTGGCCCCATTTGAAAAAATGTTTTTCTTCCAATGCAGTCATCCACTTTCCTACCCTCAATATAACTTATGTTATATTTTCCAAGGTTTTTTTTTTTTTTTACCATTTTCATAATATTTCTTGTGGCTTCCTTTGCAGATTAAAAAAAAAGATTCTGAAACAGATGGGAAATACGTGGGTCAAATTAAGCTACCTATGGTAGTTTGGGCATGGTTTCAGTTGCTATTACTCTAAAAAAGTTAACATTGTACGTACAAGGTAGAATGTCCTTTCTCTCTCAGGTGACACTCAGAGGGTAGGTAGTCCACCCCAAAATGGCAACTCTGCTCCATCAGGTCCAGGGATGTGGCTCCTTCTACCTTGTTTCTCCACATTTCCTAGGGTGTTGCTGTCCTTGTCTGCATGGTCTGGCATAGCTGACTACCACATTCCAGCCATCCAGAAGGAAAAAAAGTAGAAGAGGAGAATATATCTCTTTCTTTGTCATCATGTTCCACAAATTGTGTTATTTCTTCTCACATTCTATTGCCTAGAACTTAGTCATATGGCTATATCAAACTCCAAGGGCGTATAAGAAATGTAGTCTTATCTGGGCAGGCTTGTACCTAGTTAAAAATTAGACATTCTATTACCATAGAAGGAAGGCAGAGGGGGCTAGTCTCTGCCACCTCACCTAATGACTCTGTCCAGCTGGAGCCACACTGGGCTCAATATTTGCTGTTAAAAAGGCTTTTGTCATCAGATGCTCAGTAACTGAGGATATGTTTATACAAGGTCAAAATAATGGATCAGTTCACTGGGATTGTTCTCTCTTGCCCAAGAGACCAAGCCACAATCATACAGGAGTAGCCTCTTGAAGATAATGTATTTTGCCTCTTGAAGATAATATATTTTGGGCCAAAGTTGATCAAGTCAAACAGGTACTATCTTTATGCTAGAGTCACCAGGTGAGATCTGTCCCTGAGAAATAGGATAAAAATTAAGAAGCTAGGAGATAATTCCTATATGAAACTTAAAGAGGAAGAAAAGGGACAGAGAGTCAATGAAGGTCAACATTAAAGACAGCAAGATGTAGTGGTTATGAACATGGTCCCTGGGGTTAATTCGTGTGTATTAGAATTCTGGCTCCACCAGATGTAAGAATGAGGTACACATTATATAATTTAATATATAATTTAAACCTCAGTTTCCTTCTTTGTGAAACTGGAATAGAAATTGTAACTAACTCACTCATAAGCTTGTTATGAGGATTAGGTTGTATAATGCCTATAAACACTTAACATGAGCACAACACGTAATAAGCCCTCAAGAAATGTTAACTATTATTAAAATGGGGTCTTTTAAATCCCCTATGGTCTGTTTTATTTAGCAAAGAATCTTCCTCCATGATTAACTCTTTTTCAAGCTGGAAACTATGAATTAGAATGGCCAAAGAAAACAGAGGGAAGCAGCCAAGCTGAAGAGCCAGTTTTTGCTCCACCATTCCTAGGACACACAGATGGGAAACTCATAAGTTGCCAACCTTGCCCAGACAAATCCATCCCATGAGGCTTCTACTGGAGCAGTAAGCCCTGGCTAATTTCCTTGCCTAGGTAACTTATAAATGAAGAATAAGTCCAAACTCTTCTCCCAATCAGTCCTGGAGAAATAAAAGTAATTATAAACAAACCACAGGAGGGTAATGCACCTTCCATTAAAGGCTATTGTGGGGTAGATGAAGTCTGTTGGGAAATGTGTGGCATGAGGCAGCAATATCTTGATAAATAAGCTAAGGCTGCAATGTGCTCCTGCTGATAATAAGCAGCATGGAGCAACTGCCTCTTCTACAAAACCCTGGGATTTATATCCAGTCTGCCTGCATTGAAAACCAGAGAATTAACTCATGAAACCCATATATCAACACATGCAGAAAAAGGAATCACAGTATAGAAATGAAATTAGCATGAAATTAGTTAGCTGTAGAACATAAATAAAGGTACTGACACTTTTCTGCATCTTCTATAGCAAATGTCTTTGGAGAACTCACCAAGGTTGGACTATACCTCATGGCCCCTGTGATTTATTTCAACATTTTCTATCCTAAGCAGGTTGTTTGCAAAGTCCTTCAAGTATCATTAAGACAAACCAGGAAACACAGATAATTCTTCAAGAGAAGAATATGATCATGGAAAGACACTGCTTATACAGAGTATCCCCATGTGTCAGTGCAGCCTCCAGAACAGTGTCTTGCTGTATTTATTAATCCATTGCCACAGAGATTACTACAATCTGACTCAGACCCCTAATTAATTTTTGGCACATTTAGAAATTGTGACTGTCGTTACCCAGGGAGCCCTTAAATCAACCCCCCTTTTACTGCAGTTGCCTTTTTATGGTGTATATCACACTGAAAAATGGATTACATGATCCTTAGCTTTAACTATCCTGCATTAGTTGATCGTGTACTATGGATGTGTATTGCACAGTTTATGAATCATAGGGGAGCTAGGGTATGGATGACAGATAATTTAAACATGAAATTGGTGATGTCTGGGACCTGGTAGGAGGTGAGGCAGAGAAATACACGCAAAAGTTAAGGCAATGGGATGGAAAAATCAGGTATTTATGACAAGCTTAAAATGAACTTGTTAGTGAAGTGTAGTATTTAGAAAGAGTACTGTCTCATTATTCAAGGAGGTGATTTTTTCATAGTACTCTGATCCTCTGATTGCTTCTTCTTCCCTTTTATAATCAGATCCCCTTCAATGTACAAGTGGATATTTGGGGGCAAAGGTGATTTAGTTCTATGAAGTCATACTCTGCATCTAAGATGAATGAAGATCACATATTTAACTTGCCCAATATGCAGACATACAGTATGAGTCGGCAGGTATAGGGTTTGGCTAACTTCCTGTTATCAACTTGCTTTGGGAGCTGGGTTAAATTATTCAGTGTATTAGTATCTCAGTTTCCTCACCTATGAAATAGGATAATAATAAATAATCTTTCTAATTCATGAGGTAAGAACCAAATAAGATCTTCTATTTTGCTCTACCTAAGACATTTGGGAGGCAAGAAGCAGACACCCACAAGGATACCTGGAGTAAAATGGTATTTGTTTTCAGGTTAGACACAGATGGGAATAGAAATTGCAAGAACCCTTCCTTGAGACAGCCAAAGCTCATCTCCCATTCAAAGACCATGTGGTCTCACCCTCCTGGCATCTCTCATTCTCTCTGCAAGTTGGTTCCATGCCTCACCTTCAAACCATGGCATCCCAGTGAGGTCCTCCCACATGTGGCCCACAGTGGCAACTCTAGACTTGAATCTATCTTAGGACCTTTCAGCTCAGCTACTATAGAAAGCCACCTCGCCTTCTTATTGTCCTTTAGATATGTAAAGCTTATTTCCACATCAGGGCCTTTGTATTTGTACTTCTTCAAATGCTTTTCTCCCAACTCTATGCATGGTTTGCTCCTTCACTGCATTTCAATCTCTGTTCAAATCTTGTTCTTTTAAAGAGAGCTTCCCTGATCACTCCACTTAATATTTCCCCATCTGGTACTCTTTTCCCCTTATTTACTTTTATTTTCTTAATACCACCTATCATTCTCTGGCATATATTTATTTTTTGCCTATTTCACCCACTAGAAATCAGGTCACTGAGGTCTGGAACTTCGTTGTTGTTGTTGTTGTTATTGTTTTGCTGTGATATGTCCTTTGCTTAGAAAACTCCCTCACACCAAATAGGTACTCAATAAATATTGATTAATTGTATATATCACGAATAAGTGAATGAATGTCTCATTGCCCCAGATTTGTAATTTCACATTTTTAAGAGAATTTTTGATGGATGCATTTCATAATTTTCAGAAAGACTGTTTCATCAATTTCTGCCTATAGGTTTCTATCCATGTGCCAGCTGGATAGTCTCATCAGGCCGGATTGAGATGGGGCCATTTCACATAGTACTGAGCACAGGCACTTAGAGCATGGATAGCTCAGGCAGGCAGATCCCTTAAGGTGGGGCTTGGATGGTGGAATCCTGATGGCACCTTGAGTCTCTTGGAGGACCAGCTTGGCTCTGAAAGACACAGAGGCCATCTTCCTGTGGCTAAGAATCACAAGGTCAGAAACTAGGTCGGCTCCTACAAGTACTAGCTCTCTGGCCTTAGTTGTAATTTTCCTTAAACCTTTTATTTACTCTGCATTTTGTATTGAGTTTCCATGAGTAACTAATAACAATGGTGGTTAATATTTCTGAGTATTCCTGATGAGTCTAATACTTTACGTGCATATTTATGAAGCTTAACTCCTGGGCTTCTCGTAACCATCTTCTGAGGTAGATACTATGATTCACTTCATTGTGCAGATGAAGAAATATGAGAATAGAGAGAAAATAAGTTACCTAATGTCACTTGGTGAGTAATTAATACAACCGGAATTTGTACCCAGTAAGTCTGGCTCTACAGCTTTATTTAACAAGGTTATTTTAATCCACTCACTCCACTGTGGGACTTCGCAAGAAGCTCACATTTTCTTAGAAGTAACATTCTGATGAGGTGACACATATAAATATGATTTCAATAATAAAGTATTATGTGCCAGCTATTCTCATTAAACAAACATTTAAAATACATTCAATATACATTTGGGTCTGTGCAGTTCCACAGACTTAAGATCTAGTATTCTCCTATGGCCCTTGCATCTCTTTTTATGGATGTGCATTAGAAATTACTTAACTTTTATGGCCCAGAATGGCAGGGCCATAAAAAAGTCACCAATTTTTATAATAAGCAAATATCAAGCCCTAAAATGCTGTGCTCCACATCACGCTTTCTCTTTGGGTTTTGGCAATATGCCCCAACAATACATGCAAAAAAGTGTCTGAAAGAGTCCTAAATAAGTTAAGGTTTACACTGGCAACACATAACTTTATTGGGTTTCTTGAGCTCTGTTTATAATAATAATATGAACACACAAGGTATAAGATAAATGTTTGAGAAGGAAATAATTCATTGATCCCCCTTTACTTAGCATTTACCATATGCAAGGCACCATGTTAAACACTGAGAGATCCACAACGATACATAAAACAACATTCCAAATTCATGCTGAGCACTTTTTTCTGAAACACAAGAACAAATCTGAAAAGTCAGTATGTGACTGTCCCAAATTTTGGTATTATCATACTGTGCAAGAAGAAAACAGGGATAGGTTTATCCCTTGAATTTATACAATTTCCCATTGCTAACTAGTAGGTTTTCATGGGAATTTCTCTCTTTAAAAACGCTTGTGTGTTTCAATTGCACTAAAATTAAACAGGTGAGAATTTATTTAT
Organism: Gorilla gorilla gorilla; assembly: GCF_029281585.2. Classification (NCBI taxonomy): domain Eukaryota; kingdom Metazoa; phylum Chordata; class Mammalia; order Primates; family Hominidae; genus Gorilla; species Gorilla gorilla. The sequence continues at coordinate 40,549,347 of NC_073235.2, read as the reverse complement.
CCTTGTATACTAAGGGTTTAATAAGGATGAGAAAAAGGCCATATTTACAAACACCAATCTATGGACTGCAATTCTTTTGTATCTTTCAATAGCATTGTTAGTTCTAATTTTGTTTGTTTTTGCACGTGTGCTTTATACAAAAGACTCTGTAAAGTCTTGATTTCCATAGTTCTGGTGAAGCTCTTCAAGGTCTTCATGGCCCCATACCCATCAATCATGTGTGCCTCACAGATTTCCTTTGTCAGTAGTACATATCAGTATGATTAATGGTTCAGTGTTCATGTTCAGGAATCTGATTGGATAACTGTCGTTTCATTTGTTGAAACATATAATTCAAAAAGCATTGATGAAGTTGTCCAAAAAAGAGAGCAATGCAAGTCCATTTTACTTATTATGAACAACAAAGCTTGGTAGTTTATTAGTGTAAATAGGCTCTCTATGCCGGTGTATTCCCTGGGGATAAACTAGGTGATTGAGATGGGTCGTTTAACTTTTTAAAGTGATTATACGGCAACATTACATGGAAGCCCTATTGCATGAAAGAGTGAGTATCACACGGGTTTGAAGGCTTCCTCACTGGCAGAATGAGGGCTCATGAGCTGTTTAGTAAAACCTTACTTTTGTTTTGTTTGTGACAGGGAGTACTAATTATTTGCATACTTAAAATATTTATTTATTAATTATTAAATGTACTGTTTATGTCAAAAATAACAGAGGGTTATTATTAAAAATAAGAAACATCAAATTTGTTTTCAAAACCCCCCTGAAATCCTACAGTCCAAAGATGACTCTTGGTCTTATAGGAGTTCTTGAGAGTGACATAAGAAACTATAAAGTATCAAAATGCATTGAAGGTTTTCTAGAACCTTGCATTTACCCAATTCCTAGAAATCTGGTAAAAGGTGCATTTTAAGCTAGAACAGGTTTAGTTTTGTGTTTTTTTGTTCTTCAATAAATTTTGTTTATACATCTGGCTATTATTTTGAGGGGAAACAGTTTGTTCTCACTGTTTATACTTATCTAAATTTCAAACATATTAAAGATTTCATTTTTTTAAAAAAGCAAAGCTATAATATTATTTTGATAAAATGTTAGTATTCTAAAACCTTGGTTTTAGAAGGTCTTTTAAAATGTATCAGAAGCCCAGACTTAAAAAAAAATCTGGCTGAATATAATAGAAAACTTCAGTATATCAAAAAGACAAACAAAAAGCTATTAATTCACAGATAAAATTACAAGAGAAAACACAATGGGAAGAAATGACAACACGTGATAAAGAATTAATTTTTAATATTCTAAAGGTGCTTACTCTTACAAATTAATAAAAATAAGATAGAAAGCACAATAGAAGAACGTACAAAGATAAATGTTTCTTCACAAAACGGCCAAATCAGTAACACAGGCTTTGTGTTCAAAGTATTGATTAGTGCATACTTCGCTAATAAGGAATCTATAGTATGTATTTTATTAGTATTCTAGAAAATTTCAGACAATCAGAAAATGGAATGAATTTTATTATCAATATGCCATAGAAATTCAGTCGTCTAATTTTTCTAGCTTATGTTATGTTAAGCCTGCATGTGGTCTCTCTACCTGGAGGAGGGACAGGATAAGACCAGCAGTATCCCATATGATTCCAAATGGAAGTCCAATAATGTCTTGGAATTTGCTACATCTCATATCCAAACAGTGCTTTATCTACATTAATGGATGAGTTTGTGATTTTAATATGGAAATAAATGAGTGATTCGAGTTGTTCAAAATATAATTTTTGAATATACTTTTGTGATTGATAGTTATGCCTCAATCACTATGAAACTCAGAGTATTATTAAAAAGAACCTTCCCCTCTTTCTTAGCACTAAATTCAGGCTCTTGTAGATCTTTCCCAAGCTCTGCTCTGAGATCAGGTGGTGCTGTGGCATTAAAGTTGCAGGTTTCAGTCAAAAAATCCCAAAGCAGGTCTCCATTTTCATTACCATCAATAAAGCAGTCAGATATATCCATGGTGGACAAAAGGTCATAGCACTCATACTTAAGCCCTAGGTTGTCCAGCATCTGAGTGAGGTCATCTGATGTGATATACTGGCAGAGGTCATCCTGGGGAAAGTGTGATCCGTACTTTTTCCACAGCTTGTCCCAGCCACTGCTTCCTGTGCAATAAAACACAAGTCATGCTTTCATTTATTCTTTCTTTCATTTGCAGTCTGCCAGAAAGTACACTAGATGCTTAGAATAGAACAAAATAATAATCTTGTCCTTTGTGCAGCTCATATTTCAAGGAGTACAGGAGGAGAGAGAAAAATAAGTAAATATATGGTGATAAATGCTAAATGAAAAAGTAATCTGAGTAAATGCTAAGAGGGTTAAAGACTTTGATGGGCTGCTGTTTTAACTAGGGTGGTCGCAGAGTCTGTCTAATAACCTGACATTTGAGCAGAGACCTGACAGCAAGACATGGAGATATCAGGGGGAAGATGACTCCAGGAGAGAGATGAGCAGCTGCAAAGGACCTGAATACAGGATGATACTTGGCCCATTAAAGAACTAGCCAGGAAGCCAGTGAAATTGGAGCTGAATGAGTGAGGGCAGAGGGGAAAGAGATGAGGTTGGAGAGATTAGGGGTGGGGAGTGGATGAAGGAACCAGATCACTTGGGGCCCAATGGGAAACCACTGTAATGCTGTCTGATAGAATTTTCTGAACCAATGGACACGTTTGATATCTGCATTGTCCAGCAGGATTGTCACTCACCACTTGTTGCTATGGAGCACTTGAAAGGTGGCTTAGGACTTGAGTTTCAAGTGTTACTGAAGACCTGAATTTTAAGTTTCATTCATTTAAATTAATTTCAGTTTCAATTTCACTACTAAAACATGGTTTCTGTATGGAACAGCACATTAGAATGACTCAATATACATTTAATAAGGTCACCCTGGCCTCACCGATGGGAAGAGAGTACTGGAGCATAAGGGCAGAGGTGGGGAGAACAGCGAGAAGGCTACTGTAATCACCTGGGGGATAGGTGGGGGTGGGTCCCACAGACCAGTGAGCTGGGAGGTGAAGAGAAGTGGTGGGAGTTTTTATGTGTTATACTCCGAGATCCAACAGGGCTCGCCAACAATTTGGATGTAGGATATGGGTAAAAAGAAAGAATCAGTGATGACCCCAGTAATTTCTGTGAGGGCGCCTGAGAAGACAGAATTGCCATTGTTGGAGAGAAGAATGAAGATGAGCAGTTTTGTATCATCAGGCCTCTGGTTTCAGGAATATAGATTTGAGATACCTACTGGACATTCAGGTGGTGATATGAGGAAGGTAGTTGTTAGTCTGGAATTCAGACAAGAATCTTTAACAGTGAAAATTAAAATGGAAAGAAAGAGCACAGTAAATGGTGATATACTCAAATCAATGATTTTTTACTCTCATCTCTATATAAAAAAAGATGCTGCCTTGGACTGACAATAACTAGGGGGATTTCTATAAATCTTGTCCCCAAGTTTAGAAGACCTTTTAGCAATGTTTGTAGTATTAAATTGAAATTCTAGCCCTGCAGAGAAGCTACGGAATACCTTAGGGAGACAAACATGAGCTGAACTCTTCTTCTGATACTTTATGAATGAGATGAGGCTTGTTATCTAGCCTCTCAGAACTTAAATTTCCTCATCTGTAAAATGGGGATTATCAAACTTACCTTGAATGCAACTACAAGCATTACATGAGATAATTTAAGTGAATTATTGTGTAATGGTACGCACATGAAAGATGTGTAATAAGTGCTTATAAAATACATGAATTAGTTTGCTAGTGTATTTCCACTGATTGCAATCTTGAGACTAAAAAAGCAAGCCTGCTATTCAGAAATCTATAATAATAATAATGAGTTTCTATTTATGGGCCTTCTAATACATGCATATTACATATACAGTCAGTACAGAGCAGTAATAAAGAGCATGGTCTCTAAAACCCAACTGCCTGAGTATGAAGCCTGGCTTTCCTTCTTACCAACTTTATGAACCTGTGTCTCAGTTTTATCATCTGTAAAACAGGGGTGATAATATAATCCATTTATAGACTGCTACAAGGATTCACTGAGTTAATAAAGTAAAGACCCTTAGAACCATGACACAATAGTTAACGTTACTGAAGTGTTAAACTGGATTTGGCAAAAGCAATATAAGAGACAACTTATACTTTCTTTGTGCTTCTAGGATTAAATGTCTTGAGATACTTTTGGTTCCCAAGTCCCCTTTATGATCTAGTGAGAGTAACTGACTCTCCGGAAAAATGCACAAACAATACATACCCACACAGTTCTGCATAAGATTATAGAATGCTCAAAGACCCTTGGCTCTCATGCATGGATTAAGCTAAAGTTCCCAGATTTAATTTAACTCAAGAGATGAACCAAGACGAATAATAGGCTAAATAATAAATAGCCTAGGATAATTGATGTTCTACTTATATTTCAGAAGAGGGAGAGGTAACTGCAGGATATACTCTAGGAGAAGGTGGAATTGGAATGAAGCAGAAAGAATAAAACCTCTGTTCAATGAAAATAAATGAGGGTTGTGAGTATTTATTTAAAAATCTTTTATTCCAAAGACAGTGGATTGTCTTACTAAATAAGAGTTTGCCGGCAAACAAGACATTACAAGAAAATCAGCATTTCAGTGGTTGAAGAGAGGCTCTGTTATCATCATTATTATTATTTTTAACCTGGCAGAGAAAAAAGAACCAAACACTAATTGCAGAAAATTTGCTGGTGTCAGTGCTGTGACTCGGTGCCATTTCTGAGCTGAGCAATTATGCACTTCCCGACTAATGCATTATCATAATGGCTCTCGGTGGGCACAACATATGGTGTTACTTTTGTTTTCAACATGATATAAACCAGATTTTCTTTTTCTCACTGCACTAAAAATAACACACAATGATTTGCCTCCTTCCTTACTCAGGTAAGGAGAGGACAGACAGAAAGCTTCAGTGATCTCCTTCTGGCTCATCTCCCTTAACCAGACAGGCTGCCTTTTAAACAGCAACCCTCCCAATTGATGCTTGGCTATCACATTTGCAGAAAAAAAACTTTTCTTTGATACCATTTTAGTGTGGGATACTCCACATTTTTTAAAGAAATCCAACTCTCTTGTTCTTATGTCTCTTCTTTTTTACCCCCAAATCAAATTTCTTTCATCTCCATTATCAGGAACTTCTACTAGTTATCACTAAATGACTGTCTCTTGAGTTGGGGTAATTCTGTAATGGATATTTAGAAACACAGAGGAAAGGCTGATTTCCATGAAGCAACATATATTTCCATAAGCTGACCAGTAAATGTTGTCATTTAATTCTGATTTCAATTTCTTTTTCTTTCCCTAAAAATACACAAATAGTTTTAGTTGTTTGTTCTTTATTGCTTTTGTCTGGCTGCTTCCATTTGCTGTGTGTGTGTGTGTGTGTGTGTGTCTTTTTTATTGAGCCTTTTATTCCTATTTATTAAACTCCATCTGCAAATATCCAGAACTTCCTGTATTCTCTGATTTCGTCAAGTCAGTTTTAGCTGAAATATATTCTCTTTTTTTGGATGTATATTCAGAGCTTATTGTAGTTCTGATATCATAAGGCAGAAATAATAAACAATTATTCAGTTCAATTAAAACATATTTACTGAGTATTGTCTCTGTGCCAAAGTCTTTACAAAGATCTAGGAACAGAGATGAATCTCCCTATATGCCTCCCTATATACCATGAGTACTCAGTTTTGTGCATTGGAGAGCAGCTATGGATGACAATATTACCCTGAAACAAATGAACATACACAGAAGCATCTTCCCTTTTAGGTAATTATGAGGCAAATTCCATTGAGAAAGTGACCCAAAGAATCTTAATAAAAACAGAACTTAGTGTAAACCAATGTGGTATAGACATTCCAAGTTCTGGGTCAATATTCAACTTTAGGAAATGTTTCAATCTGTTGAGTAAACGAAAAATGGGGTTTAAAGAATTACAGCTCTGGTGGAGAAGGCAAGCTAGGCAGTGGTTCCTAAACAGGGGTAAGGAGGGATGTAGATGGAACACCTCGGCTGATGAGGTTTCTCAAACTTGTTTTCTTTCCACTGACTAGTCTAGCAGATAGGGATTTGAAGCTACATCATTGAAAGAAAACAATGAGTAGTAATTTTGTGGATCATTCCTATGTGTGTTCACTGACATCGATATGAAAATGTCTGATTGGAAATTTCTTGTGATCAAATTTGTTTCCAATGTTGGAAACTAGACTTGATCTATTTTTCCAAAAGCTGACCAATATATTTCTATTGGGTATGTTAATACAACAAAGCAAATATTGCTATTTTTTTAAATAGGAAACTACCATCATCCTCATCATACACTGAGGGGGGCAAAACAATTTATCTCAGGGAAATGTGTTGTTGTTAAGACAAGTTCATGTGTGCACAGGTTTATCTAGGTGATAGAAATAGAACAAAAGGGATTTAAACTACTCTATAAGAGGGTTGCTGGGTCAACTGGTAATTCTGCTTTTAGCTCTCTAAGAAATTGCCATACTGCTTTCCACAGTGGTTGAACTACTTTACACTCTCACCAACAATGTATGTGTTCCTTTTACTCCACAACCTCATCAGCATCTGTTATTTTTTGTCTTTTTAATAAATAGTCATTCTGACTGGTATGAGATGGTATCTCATTGTGGTTTTGATTTTCATTTCACTAATGATCAGTGATGTTGAGCTTTTTTTCAAATGCTTCTTGGCCACATCTCTGTCTTCTTTTGAGAATTGTTTATTCATGTCCTTTGCCCACGTTTTAATGGGGTTGTTTCTCTCTTGTAAACAATTAAGTTCCTTATAGATGATGGATATTAGACCTTCGTCAAATGCGTACTATGCAAATATTTTCTACCATTCCGTAGGTTGTCTGTTTATTCTATTGATAGTTTCTTTTGCTGTACAGAAGCTCTTAAGTTTAATGAGATGCCATTTGCCAATGTTTTTATTGATTTTAGTGTCTTTGTCACAGAATCTTTACCTGTTCCTATGTGCAGGATGGTATTGCCTAGGTTGTCTTCCAGGTTTTTATAGTTTTAGGTAGTCTTTAAGCCACATTGAGTTGATTTTTGTATATAGTATAAGGAAGGAGACTGGCTTCAATCTTCTGCATATGGCTAGCCAGTTATCCCACCACCATTTATTGAATAGGAAGTCTTTTCCCCATTGCTTGTTTTTGTCAGCTTTGTCAAAGATCAGATGGTCGTAGGTGTGCGGCCTTGTTTCTGGTCTCTCTATTCTGTTTCATTGGTCTATGTGCTTGTTTTTGTACCAGTACCGTGCTGTTTTGTTATTGTACCCCCCTATAGTATAGTTTGGAAACCCATTACTGGGTATATACCCAGAGGAATATTAATCATTCTGTCATAAAGACACATGCACATAAATGTTCATTGCAGGATTATTCACAGTAGCAAAGACATGGAATCAACCTAAAAACCCTTCAGTGACAGAGTGGTTAAAGAAAATGTGATACATATACACTATGGAATACTATGCAGCCATAAAAAATAAAGAGATCATGTCTTTTCTGGGGACATGGATGGAGCCAGAAGCTATTGGCCTAAAAAACTAATGCAGAAACAGAAAACCAAATACCGCATGTTCTCAATTATAAGTGGGAGCTAAATGATGAGAACTGATGAACACAAAGAAGGAAACAACAGACATTGAGGTCTACTTGAGGATGGAGGGTGGGGGGAGGAAGAGGAGCAGAAAAGATTATTATTGGGTAGTGGGTTTAATACCTGGATGATGAAATAATCTGTTTAACAACCCCCCCGGACACGTTTACCTATGTGACAAACCTTCAGATGTACCCCTGAACTTAAAATAAAAGTTTAAAAAGAGGGTTGCAATAGAAAATGAGGAGGTGGCATCTTAGCACTGAACTAAGAGGATATGAGGGAAGACTGAGAGAAGTTATGAGAGCAGGTTCAACGGAAGTGTGTCCAGATTGAGCAAGAGAAAGGTGAGAAAAAGAGTCACGGTGGGACCTTAATGTTGAGTTATGTTCTTTGTTCCTCTTTCTCCCCCACAGGTCTCAAAATCTGTCAAAAGCAAGAATGGTGTTTTGGAGAAGGAAGGAGGTAGGACTATGTCCATGTTTAAGGCAATGTGAAACAAGATGAGAAAGGGCGGCTGCAGCACATGCAAGATTTGGAGAGAAGAAATCAAAAGTTGAACTTGGAGCACACAGTGGATGGCAATCACCAGGAACATTTAAGTCTGACCCCCAGGAACCCTCAGGAGTAAAGGAGTGATGATGAGGGGATGGATTACCCAAGTTACTTGAAATGAGAGCTCCGTCATTTACTCTGGATGTTTAAGAGTTAAGTATGACACGCCGATAGGACTGGAGAATCTGGGGACATTCCAGTTCTACTAAATTGATGACAATGATCAACATATTTCACAATTCTATTTCTCTTCTCAGGTAGAATTATTTTTCACTGCAAAGTATTCATTATTGGGAAAAGTAGGTTTTTAAAAAAATTAACTTATATTTAATTTATTTATTTTCTTAGCATTCTGACAAATAGAGGCAAACAAAGCCAAGACATTCTTAGGCTTAGGAGAGAGAGACGTAGAAAGCCCCAAATAAAATATCGAAATCTTTCTTCTACTTTTGTGAAGTGGTTTTTCTTTTAGGAAGAAATAGATGGCTATAGCTGTGTAAATCTCTTCTCAGAAGAAGTGATATGGTAAAGGAAGGAGATCATCAGAATCTCTTTAATAATCTGTCAAGTGTTATTCGTTGCATTCTATTAACAATGTTTTCCTCTTTGGAACAGCTGTCTCCTGTGCTATAAGCAGTAATGAAGAATTGTTAACTGCATATTGAGAAAGTGAGTAAAACATTTCCATCATCAAATACTTTGGTTAAATAATTTTTGACTAAAAATACTTTTCAAAAAAAGCTAACTGATTTTTGAGTCTTTACTCCCTTTCTTTTGATTTTTTTATGATGAATGCTTATTTACAGATGGTACTTATGAGCCACATATATGAAAAGATGTAATATAATGCAGATAAGGTTGTCCAGAAATAGCCCTTGAATAAACTGAGATGCAGAGACCAAATTCACATAGCTAGAAGTGCCTCAGTATTCTTGCACCATGTATTAACATACAACATATTTCATTGGGTTTATTTTGGTCTTCAAATTTCTTGATGCCAATAATCATCAATTAATTCATTCATGATACAGCCAGCAGAATACTGTAGCCATAAGGGCACTTAATCAATTCTCAGTTACTTGTGGACTATTCATGCTCCCTTCTAAACTTCAGGCTGGCTTTGTCTTATTGGTAATATATACTCACAGAAAGCTAACTTCTGGGTACTCAGATACTTAATTTCTGAAAATATGTTAGAATAAACCAAATATAAATAAGAGATTAGACCTACCACTGAGATGAAATATATTCTAAGATAAAAAATACATGACTTCTCAATGAATTGTTATTTCTGTCTACAATACTTTTTCTGTATGATTGATGAATATCATCAAGAATAGGCTGCCTACAATGTTGATAACTAAGTTTACTTTGCAATTCTAAATGCAGTTTATAGTGCTTTACTAGCTCAGAGAGAGGTTAGTAGGATGAGTCCAGTTTCCATAAGCCCTTCTAAATGGGAAATGAGACCTCTCCCACATAAATGAGTATTTTTAACTAACTAGAGATAAAAATAGTATATCTAAATGTTCCCTTGCAGGAGAGGGAGCTCTCTATTGCCAAACTTTCACATAAGGTCAAACCCAGGATTACAAGCTATAACCATGCTTGCCATCTTTAAAGCAATTCTTCATATTTAAGAACAAGTCAAGTTTGTGACATATGGTGTTCAAGTATGGGGTCTGGTGTAACCTTAGGAAGACAGAGTCTGCTGTGTATCTAAAATCCACCTGTAAGTACTGGTAGAAAATCCATAAAGATTGCTGAATGAAAGAAGTAATAAATGCTGTCCTCAGCAATGTCAATGTTTCATTATCTAAAAATGTTTAATTGGGTTCTCTGTGTGATACTGACTAAATCCCTGGCAGCAACTGGACATGCTCACATGCCTCCTTGGAAAATAAAACACCAACACAAAACAAAACAAATGAACTGTTTTTGATAGGCATTTGAAAAAACCTATAGCAAGCAGTGTTGATCATGGCTCTAAGAATGCAAGTCAATTAAAAATGATGACATCTGAAATAGTTTAACCTTTATTTATTAATAAACACCATAGAGGGAAAAGAAACACTCAAATGACACAAAGTAGGTAAAATAAATGTTTACTACTTTTAGTCTCATTTAAAATCTTTTGTCAGTTGAATTTAAGCTATATAAAAAGGATTCATATATAGAAGACAAAGACATATTTTCCCAAAAGAAAGAAGTAAACAGATGTTTAATTCCACTATACCTTCTAAATTGAGAACTGTTGTGAATGACTTCCCCAATACTGTGAAAATTAATTGGCTATGATTAGAGGCCAAGGCAAGAATTTCACAATGAAGACAAAATATATAAGCTTCTTTCAAACACAGGAATCCATGCATACGTGTATTATTGCTATTTTAAAATTCAGGCTGAATGAAAATAACTTACCTGACACAACAATAATGAGCATCTTAGCATTGGTACCTAAGAGACTATGGAAGAATTTCAGGGTAGCTGGGATGTCTTTTACATAATACAGCATCTAGAAAGGAGGAAAAAGAGAAATGAGCTGCTTCTGTATGTTGAAGTCTTTATTGCTTGGGCTAGATACTCCTAGAAAGTTTGATTTTCTAGTTGAGTGAATTTTTACCCAAGAAAACACTTAAGAAATTTAAAGATTAAAGACGTTGCATGAAGACATAGAACAATAATGTGAGAAAATATTTGGGGAAATGGAAAAGTATGGTATTTGTTCGACTAGAGTCAAATGGTTTTAAATTTACTCTTTCTGGCTTCCATAGCACAGACATTTATAGCTGGAGACACTTAGTCACCATTCCACATGGGGACATGAATCCTATGCCTATTCTATAATTCGTGAATTGCAGTTCTTCTGGGAGAAAATGGTTCCGGCACCATAAAAACAGACCCCATTTCATGGAACGTTACTTTACAATTAAGCCCTTTGCACTAGCTTCTCCATATGCTCACAGATGCTTTTTTAAAATCACAGAAAATGTGACAGCCTCTGATGATGACGGATTCTGTAGGAAGTTGGACTAAATAAAGCATGAGGTTATCTGCTTGGTCACAGGGTGTTTAGGGGTCAGGACACCCATTTTTAATAATTCTGGATCAATCTCTAGTGAATACAGGCCTTTCCATCCAACACAGAGCTTGGACTTATGCATTGACAGTGGGAAATTTTTCCCCATGGCTTGCATCTTTGGACCCCACCCCACAGACACTTCTTATATCTCATCTTCATCTTTGTTGGACAAGAATTCAATATTACATATAGCCTGTCCTCAGAGAATTCATTGCACAAAGGAAAAGTACTTTAGCTGTGCCTCTTTCATATGAATGAATGAAATAAAATGGACCTGACCCGTGCATGGCTCATGGTGCCTTAGGGGCCACACTCCACATTTTCCACCACAGGGACCATAGGCAGGTACCCAAATATAGTGAATCAATATGATGGCTAACAATCTACGATATGACCTGGCTAGAAATGTGGAAGTGGGCCATAGAAGATACCTTAAATTTTTCTCAAAGACAGTGAAATTTTCTGAATTGACAGTGAGGTTGTAAAAGTATCATGAGAGCGTGAGGACTATAATGAGTAATAGAGAGGCAGAGACGCTGCACAGAAAAATGGGGCATAGACAGAGATGGAGAGAGGGGAACAGGATAGAGATGCAGAGGGAAACAGAGTTGTTATAAGAAAGAAGGAACAAACACGGAAGTTTTAAGAGAAATAGGAAAGAGAAGCTGATTCCTGAAATCACAACATTTATAACAGAGAAAAGAATGGGATCCAGGGTTAAGCAGAGGGAGTGGTTTTTGATAAGAGGAGGTTTTTGCAATAAGATGGAAGAAGGAGATGATGCACAAATGCAGTTATGTTTGCAAAGTTAGAGGGTAAAAAATGAGTTTCTATCTGGTAGTTTCTATTTTCTCTATACATTATGAAGTGAGGTCATTGGCTCGGAACGAATGGTCTGGGAGAGATTGCAGGAGTAGTAAGGAGACAGGGGAGTTATGAAATAGTTATGTGAGGAAGTGGGAACAAAAGCAAGTCTGGTAGAGAAATATCTTGGCATCCTGGACAGTAATAAGTACTACCTGACAGGCAAAAGATTTCATCAGCTAAAGAAGCAGAGACATAGAATTGCCTGTATATGACAAAATTGGAGTATTTCTTCCTTTGACTTCTTGTAACTTTATTCTTTTGGGGTGACTATCATTGTAGACCAGGAAGAAAAACAGTGTTTTGTCGTTAATCAAGTGGTATTGCCAAAATACGTACATTTCCCGATGGTAACCAACTTCCAAAACCCATACATCCCTTATGCTATTCAGAAATGTTAGTTATCTCTGGAAATCCAGCCCCATGCTATCTACTCAATAGTCACTCCCTTTCCTTTTTTTTTTTTATTATTATACTTTAAGTTTTAGGGTACATGTGCACAATGTGCAGGTTAGTTACATATGTATACATGTGCCATGCTGGTGCGCTGCACCCACTAACTCGTCATCTAGCATTAGGTATATCTCCCAATGCTATCCCTCCCCCCTACCCCCACCCCACAACAGGCCCCAGAGTGTGATGTTCCCCTTCCTGTGTCCATGTGTTCTCATTGTTCAGTTCCCACCTATGAGTGAGAATATGCGATGTTTGGTTTTTTGTTCTTGCGTCACTCCCTTTCTATAACATGTATGAGTCAGTTTGTTGGGTCTGGATGATGGAAGTAAAAATTTATTGAACTGAGGCATCATTTAACCTGCCCCTTCGACCATATGTCCACTACAGAAACACTCTGGGACATTGGTCCACCCAAACCATTAGAGCCACTAGAGAATATGTTATGATGCTATCATTCTCAAATCTCTCTATATAAACATTCAATGATATAAAAATAAATTAAAGACTGGGTGCAGTGGCTCACACCTGTAATTCCAACACTTTTGGAGGTTGAGGAGGGAAGATCACTTGAGCCCAGGATTTCAAGACCAGCCTGGGCAACATAGTATGACCCTATCTCTATAAAAAATAAAAAATTAGTTGGGTGTGGTGGTGCACACCTGTGGTCTCAACTAACCAGGAAGCTGCAGTGGGAGGATTGCTTAAGCTCAGGAGGTTGAGGCTAGAGTGAGCTAAGATCATGCCACCGCACTCCAGCCTGGATGACACAGCGAGACTCCCATCTCAAAAAAGAAATAAGAATTAAGCCAACATTTTTAAAAATGGATAACTGTAGAGATATTTTGATTAGAGAAAACTGGTTTTTTGAATGTTAAAGAGAATCTTAGTATAATAAACATCTTTATCTTTTATTTGGGCAGATCATGGTCACTTGTAAAATTAGAAATCAGAAGATTTTCATTTACCTTTTAAAAATTAGAATAGTAGATATTCATTATATATATATTCTGAAAAGTCTTCTTTCTGAGTATATATTATATTACATATTTCTTACTTGAATCATATGAATGAAGTCCCACTTTTGAAGCTCCTTTTTCTCCAACATTCTACTTTGATATTCAGATGATGTCTCCTTATGCCAAGCAAACTTTACGTTCTCGAGGTTCGATGTCTTGGCTACAAGCTCTAAAATACAGAGAAGAGGTGACACACCATCAATTTTAATTGCAAATGTGGAAAACACTTCCATTTAGAATTTTAATGCAATCAATGTTGTATACAAACAGATAGGAAGAACATTTTTCTTTCTTATGTCTGGGAGACCAGAGAGTTCATACTGCTTTTTTTGTTTTCTAGTATTTAATGAAATTAGAGGTGAAAGAAAGAGTCAGGAAGAAATAATTACAAGAACCCTGGGCAGACATAGGTTATATTGTCTTAGTATTAATGAAGAATCAACTGGTGAATTTTATCAATGGAAAGTGAATTGGAAACAGATGATATATTTGTATAATTCAGGAGAAGACAAACTACAGTCCAGGGACTATATCTAGCCTGCTACTTATTTTTGTATGAACCGCAAGCTAAAAACATATATCGTTCTACTTCCTGACTTTGTGTCACTGCCATTCATGTTTCACATCATTATATTTTTGAATGATTTAAAAAAACAAAAGAAGGATGCTAATTCATATGTGAAAATGATATGAAATTCAAATTTTAGTGTTTACAAATAAAGTTTTATTCAAACACACCCATGCTTGTTAGTTTACCTATTTTTCTTTTTGGCTGCCTTTGTGGCACATGGCAGGTTGATTAGTTATGACAGAGACTGAATTGACCTTCTGAATCTAAAATATTTACTATTTGGCCTTTGCCAGGAAAAGTTTGTGAACTTTTACTGTAACCCACTAAACATAAGCTCTTTAAGGTTGGTTTAAATAATTCTGGATCAATGAATGAATCTGTACTTAAGCATAAACATCAAAAGGTAATCATTGATGACAACTGGGGAATGGATGAAGTGTTAATAGAAAAGGGAGTTTATTATTCACTGTTCACATTTTGAGATGTTTAGTCATGCCTGCCAAGAACTAATTCAGTTCTTCTCCCAATAAGCTTGTGAAAAGCATACCACAGTAACTATATTTTCAATCATTCAAGGGAACAATCTGAGTTAAGTCTTTTGGGATAGGATCTGGTGTAGAGGACCAGGAGTTACAGGTACCTTTGTATTTGGCAATTTGTTCAGCACTTGGCTCAACAACTTCATTGCTGATACAAACTCCTGGGTATTGAGCCTGAACTTTGGAGAGAATTTGAAGATCAATTTCACCTAGAAGATAAACATATGGGACAGGTCACATCATTCCAGCAAGCAATGATTAAAAACAATTTTAGCTGATTTATTATCTGCCCTACCTTTACTAGGAAAGCCTAACATAAATAAAGAATAATGTTCAACTGCTGCCCTGCCATGATGCAGGGCAGCTAGGTTCTAAGTAGGCATAGTAATGTGACTCAAGGAGGGCTGTGAGTGCCATCCATTCGTTTATATGATCTTTAACATCTATCACTATATTTCATCAAATCAAAGATGCTGTTGATTGTAGAAGGAAATTAACCCTTATTTTTGTTTCACCAAGTTAGAAAAAAGCCACTGTCAATTATAATTTTAAGATTTTATCAACTGGAGAGCATAACAATATCAGAGGTATTAAAATACAAAAAACAAATGCACCTCAGAACTGGCAGAGTAGGCTAGGCCAGAAGAGTCCAAAAAAAAATGTCAGATTAAAAAAAGGGTACAAGCATATGTCAGGTAAAACAAAGAAGAAAAACATGTCAGATATCTGCCCTCATAAACACTATTACCTGTGACACAGACACAGAAATAGCCCTGGCTCAGTTGAATCAAGGTAGGAAGAGGGAAGAGAACATATGGGGAGACGACGAGAGATGATGCCAGAGTGATGATGCTTCATGGGGGAAGATCACTCATGAACTCTGTCACTCCCAGGGTAAGTGGCAGTTAGCCCAGAAACTGTGGGGAAGTGAGGGATTGCAGGTACAGGGGACAAGATGACAGATGCACACACAGAAAATAGAAGAGTATATTTGGAACTACTAGCAGTCTAGATTTCTTAGAATATTGAGCAAGGCAGGACTTCCAAGCAAGAATCCCTGCCCTGGTGAAAATTCAGCCTGTAAGGGACAGTGTAAGAGAGATGACAATAAGTCAGATGGACTTGAGTTTTAAACCTGTCTTCTTCACTTACTCGGTGTATACGACTTTGGGCAATTTGCTTTACCTCTCCAAGCTTCTTTTTTTAATTAGAAAAATAAAAATAATAATACTTAATTATTAAGTACTTAATAATAGTACTTAATTTATTAGTTGTGAGGGTTAAATGAAGTAATGCATATAATGCACAGTGCAAAATAAAGTTGGCAGTGAATAAATGTTAGCTGTTCATTATTTTTATTGTTATCTTCAGTACATCTATTTGAAAATATCTCTTCTCTCCCTATTGCTGATGCCTCCAACTTATGTTTTGCACTTTTATTCAGTTAGGTTATGATGTTGACCTTCATTAAAATGGAAATACCTCCTGGCAAGATTAGCATAGGAAAATGATGTTAGTCTTTAACATTTGGCATAAATGACATTAGCAGAAACTTTCCAAGGCTGCACATAGCAGGAAGCAAAAGCAGAGGTCATAAGACTGGGAGGTCTGGAAGGAAAGAGATGAGGAAGATAAACCAGGAACAGAAGATGCTAGACTAGGAAAAGACAGTGGTCCAGGTGCATATGAGAGTCCCAAGTACTGACAATAGGAGATGGCGTACATGGTGTGTGTGGAGGGAAGGAGGGAGAGTGGGAAGGAAGCTGAAATAGAGTATGAAGTAACTTATGTGACAATTTTCTTCACAGCCAGCCCTACCTTCTTGAAATCATGTATTTCTTCACTGATGACTATAGCTGCCATTTATTATTGGCCACCTACTATTTGCCAAACACTGTGCTAGACTTTTTACCTGGAACATCTCATTAATCCTGACAGCAAGTTCCATGATATTATTAATATTCCCAACTGGATTAGGTGATTTGAGTATGTTGACATTCAAGGGATATTGATATACCTGAAGTTTAAGTCACATTTGTCTAAATCTACAATGTTTGTTCTTCTAACTCATTCAACTAAGAAGTAGAAAGATAACAAATGCTAAAAAGACATGAAAAGCCTTTTATTCTTCTGTTCAGCAACTATTTTGAAGGGGAAAAAAGATAACTAAGACAAAAGGCTGGTAAGAATAGCTGTGGGCTAATGGGAAATAGATTCCAGCTTGCCCCCAAAAGACTAGAGACCAAAATTTTCTGTTCTTGCCTCATATTAACCTAGCCATACATTTTAAATGAAAAATTATCAATTATGAGGATCTCAAATTCGACATTTTGAAAAAGATAACTGAAATGCAATTATATCCCCTCAGGGCTTGATGAGCTCTCCTCCAAAGATGAACCTTGACATTTCAGGTTGGCCTGGTTGGCAAAATATATCTAGCACAGTCTGGGACATGTTCAGAGCCAGGCAGTCCCTCTCCCTGGGGCACTGATAGAGGACACAATGCTAGAATCACAATTGACATATGGAAACCATTGGTTTGCATAACAGCCTCTAGACTATAAGCTCATGTGTGCTGGATTCCTGGCAAAAATAAATTAAGTTTAAGAAGAGGTGATAATGCAACTATTTCCTTAAGAGTCAGTTAGAACGTAAAATCTATTTCTGACCTCATAAGTAGGGTGACCATACTTGTTTGTCAGGGACATTTCCATTTTATACCTATTGTCTTAGTGTCCATCTGCTTTTGTTTTTTGGTCCTAACTTATTCATTTTTAATAAAATATCATTAGCAGAATTTTAGTTTTGGAAGTAGTTTTTAAAAAAGAACATTTCATAAATTTACTAATATGAGAAATTTGTTCAATGCATACAAATTTCAAAATTTATAATAATTTTAATTATTTTACCTACTCTCTCCAACTAACTCTCTAAAGTACCCTACGTTGGACAATAAATAATACCACTGTGCTCATAGGCACTTACATTCTGTGCTTTTTTTTATTTCTTCTGAGAAAGAATGGAATATATGTGCAGAATGTACAGGTTTGTTACATAGGTATACATGCACCATGGTGGTTTGCTGCACCTATTGACCTGTCTTCTATGTTCCCTCCCCTCAACCCCAACCCCCAACAGGCCCTGGTGTCTGTTGTTCCCCCCTCTGTGTCCATGTGCTCTCATCGTTCAACTGCCACTTATGAATGAGAACATGCGGTATTTGGTTTTCTGTTCCTGTTAGTTTGCTGAGGATGATGGCTCCCAGCGTCATCCATGTCCCTGCGAAGGACATGAACTCATTCTTTTTTATGGCTTCATAGTATAACATGGTGTATATGCACATTTTCTTTATCCAGTCTATCACCGATGGGCATTTGGGTTGGTTCCATGACTTTGCTATTGTAAATAGTGCTGCAGTGAGCATACATATGCATGTGTCTTTATAGTAGAATGATTTATATTCCTTTGGGTATATACCCAGCAATCCCATTGCTGGGTCAAATGGTATTTCTGGTTCTAAATTCTTGAGGAATCTCCATACTGTCTTCCACAATGGTTGAACTAATTGACATTCCCACCAACAATGTAAAAGTGCTCCTATCTCTCCACAGCTTTGCCAGCATCTATTGTTTCCTGATGTTTTAATAATTGCCATTCTGACTGGCGTGAGATGGTATCTCACGGTGGTTTTGATTTGCATTTCTCTGATGATCAGCGATATTGAGCTTTTTTTCATATGTTTGTTGGCCACATAAATGTCTTCTTTTGAGAAGTGTCTGTTCATATCTTTTGTCCAGTTTTTGATGGGGTGGTTTTTTTTTTCTTATAAATTCATTTAAGTTCCTTGTAAATTCTGGATATTAGATCTTTGCCAGATGGGTAGAGCACAGAAATTTTATCCCATTCTGTAGGTTGCCTGTTCACTCTGATGATAGTTTCTTTTGCTGTGCAGAAGTTCTTTAGTTTAATTAGATCCCATTTGTAAATTTTGGCTTTTGTTGCAATTGCTTTTGGCATTTTTGTCATGAAGTCTTTGCCCATGCCTATGTCCTGAATGGTATTGCCTAGGTTGTCTTCTAGGGTTTTTATGGTTTTGGGTTTTACATTTAAGTATTTAATCCATCTTGGGTTAATTTTTGTTATAAGGTGTAAGGAAGGGGTCCAGTTTCAGTTTTCTGCATATGTCTAGCCAGTTTTCCCAGCACCATTTACTGAATAGGAGATACTTTCCCCGTTGCTTGTTTTTGTCAGGTTTGTTGAAGATCAGATGGTTGCAGGTGTGTGGTGTTATTTCTGAGGTCTCTGTTCTGTTCCATTGGTCTATATATCTGTTTTGGTACCAGTACCATGCTGTTTTGGTTACTGTAGACTTTTAGTATAGTTTGAAGTCAGGTGGCATGATGCCTCCAGCTTTGTTCCTTTTGCTTAGGATTGTCTTGGCTATATGTGGTCTTCTTTGATTACATATGAAATTTAAAATAGCTTTTTCTAATTCTGTGAAGAATGTCAATGGTAGTTTGATGGGAATAGCATTGAATCTATAAATCAATTTGGGCAGTATGGTCATTTTCATAATATTGATTCTTCTTATCCATGAGGATGGAATGTTTTTCCATTTGATTGCATCCTCTCTTATATCCTTGAACAATGCTTTGTAGATCTCCTTGAAGAGGTCCTTTGCATCCCTTGTTAGCTGTATTCCTAGGTATTTTATTCTCTTTGTAGCAATTGTGATTTGGAGTTTATTCATGATTTGGCTCTGTGTTTGTCTATTGTTGGTGTAAAGGAATGCTTGTGATTTTTGCACATTGATTTTGTATCCTAAGACTTTGCTGAAGTTGCTTATCAGTTTAAGAAGTTTTTAGGCTGAGAGGATGGGGTTTTCTAAATATACAATCATGTTGTCTACAAACAGAGACAATTTGACTTCCTCTCTTCCTATGTGAATACGTTTTATTTGTTTCTATTGCCTGATTGCCCTGGCAAGAACTTCCAATACTATGTTGAACAGGAGTGGTGAGAGAGGGCATCCTTGTCTTGTACTGGTTTTCAACAGGAATGCTTCCAGCTTTTGCCTATTCAATATGATATTGGTTGGGTAAGTTTGTCATACACAGCTTTTATTATTTTGAGATATGTTCCATTAATATCTAGTTTATTGAGAGTTTTTAACAAGAAGAGAAGTTTAATTTTATCAAAGGCCTTTTCTGCATCTATTGAGATAATAATGTGGTTTTTGTCTTTCGCTCTGTTTATGTGATAGATTATGTTTTTTGAGTTGTGTATGTTGAACCAGCCTTGCATCCCAGGGATGAAGCTGACTTGATTGTGGTGGATAATTTTTTTTAATGTGCTGCTGAATTTGGTTTGCCAGTATTTTATTGAGGATTTTCCCATCGATATTCATCAGAGATACTGGCCTGAAGTTTCCTTTTTTTTGTTGTGTCTCTTCTTGATTTTGTTATCAGGAAGATGCTGGCTTCATAAAATGAGTTAGGGAAGAGTCCCACCTTTTCAATCATTTGTAATAGTATCTGAAGGAATGGTACCAGCTCCTCTTTGTATTTCTGGTGGGACTCAGCTGTGAATCCATCTGGTCCTGGGCTTTCTTTGGTTGGTAGGCTATTAATTACTGCCTTAATTTCAGAACTTGTTATTGGTCTATTCAGGGATTCAACTTCTTCTTGGTCTAGTCTTAGTAGGGTGTATGTGCCCAGGAATTTAACCATTTCTTCTAGAGTTTCTAGTTTATTTGTGTGGAGGTGTTTATAGTATTCTCTGATGGTAGTTTGTATTTCTGTGGGGTCAGTGGTGATATCCCCTTTATCATTTTTTATTGTGTCTATTTTATCCTTCTCTCTTCTCTCCTTTATTAGTCTAGCTAGCAATCTATTTTGTTAATTTTTTCAAAAAACCAGCTCCTGGACTCATTGATTTTTTTTTGGAGGGTTTTTGGGTCTCTATCTCCTTTAATTCTTCTCTGATCATAGTTATTTCTAGTCTTCTGCCAGCTTTTGGATTCATTTGTTCTTGCCTCTATAACTCTTTTAATTGTGATGTTAGGGTGTCAACTTGAGATCTTTAGGCTTTCTGATGGGGTCATTTAAGTGCTATAAATTTCCCTGTTAACACTGCTTTAGTTGTGTCCCAGAGATTCTGGTATGTTGTCTCTTTGTTCTTGTTGGTTTCAAAGAACTTCTTGATCTCTGCTTTAATTTCATTATTTACCCAGGAGTCATTCAGGAGCAGGTTGTTCAATTTCCATGTAATTATGTGGTTTTGAGTGAGTTTCTTAATCCTGAGTTCTAATTTGATTGCACTGTGGTCTGAGAGACTGTTATGATTTCAGTTCTTTTGCATTTGCTAAGGAGTGTTTTATTTCCAATTACGTCGTAGATTTTAGAATAAGTGCCAAGTGGCATTGCGAAGAATGTATATTCTGTTGATTTGGGGTACAGAGGTTTGTAGATGTCTACTAGGTCCACTTGATCCAGAGCTGAGTTCAAGTCCTGAATATCCTTATTAATTTTCTGTCTCATTGATCTAATACTCTCAGTGGGGTGTTAAAGTCTCCCACTATTATTGTCTGGGAGTATACCTCTCTTTGTAGGTCTCTAAAAACTTGTTTTATGAATCTGGGTGCTCTTGTATTGGGTGCATATATATTTAGAATAGTTAGCTCTTCTTGTTGAATTGTTCCCTTTACCTTATGTAATGCCTTTGTCTTTTTTGATCTTTGTTGGTTTAAAGTCTGTTTTGTCAGAGACTAGGATTTCAACCCCTGCTTATTTTTTGCTTTCCATTTGCTTGGTAAATTTTCCTCCATCCCCTTATTTTGAGCCTATGTGTGTCTTTGCACATGAGATGGGTCTCCTGAATACAGCACACTGATGGCTCTTGACTGTTTATCCGATTTGTCAGACTGTGTCTTTTAATTGGGACATTTAGCTCATTTACATTTAAGGTTGGTATCATTATGTGTGAATTTGACCCTACCATCATGCTGCTATTTGTTTATTTTGTACACTAGTTGTTGCAGTTTCTTCATAGTGTCATTGGTCTTTATATTTTGATGTGTTTTTGCAGTGGCTGCTACTGGCTTTTCCTTTCCATCATTAGTGCTTCCTTCAGGAGCTCTTGCAGGGCAGGCCTGGTAACAACAAAATTCCTCAGCATTTGCTTGTCTGGAAAGGATTTTATTTCTCCTTTGCTTATGAAGCTAGTTTGGCTGGATATGAAATTCTAGGTTGAATTTTTTTTTTCTTTAAGAATGTTGAATATTGGCCCCCAATCTTTTCTGGCTTGTAGAGTTTCTGCTGAGAGGTCTGTCAGTCTGATGGGTTTCCCTTTGTAGGTGACCTGGCTTTTCTCTTTGGCTGCCCTTAACAATTTTCTTTCATTTCAATCTTCAGTCTGATGATTATGAGTCTTGGGGTTGAATTTCTTGTGGAGTATCTTAATGATGTTCTCTGTATTTCCTGAATTTGCATGTTGGCAGTCTTGCTAGATTGAGGAAGTTCTCCTGGAAAATATCCTGAAGTGTGTTTTCCAGCTTGTTTCCATTCTCTCCATCTCCTTCTTGTACTCCAATCAATTGTAGGTTTGGTCTTCTTATGAAGTCCCATATTTCTTGGAAGCTTTGTTCATTCCTTTTCATTCTTTTTTCTCTAGTCTTGTCTTCAGACTCTGATATCCTTTCTTCCACTTGGTTGATTCATCAGTTGATACTTGTGTATGCTTCAGGAAGTTCTCGTGCTGTGTTTTTCAGCTCCATCATGTTGTTTATGCTCCTCTCTAAACTGGTTATTCTAGTTAGCAATTCCTCTAACCTTTTATCAAGGTTCTTAGCTTCTTTGCATTGGGTTATAACATGCTCCTTTAGATCAGTATAGTTTTTTATTACCCATATTTTGAAGCCTACTTCTGTCAATTTGTCCATCTGTTCCTCCCTCCAGTTCTGTTACCCCGATGGAGAAAGGTTGAAATCATTTGGAGGAGAAAAGGCACTCTGACCTTTTGGGTTTTCAGCATTGTTTCATTGATTCTTTCTTGACTTCATGAGTTTGTCTAGTTTTGGTCTTTGAGGTTGCTGACCCTTGGATGGAGTTTTTGTGGAGACTTTTTGTTGTTCTTGTTGTTGATGCTGTTGTTGTTGCTTTCTGCTTGTTTTTTTTCTTTCAATGGTTAGGTCCCTCTTCTGTAGGGCTGCTGCAGTTTGCTGGGGGTTCACTTCAGGACCTATTTATCTGATTCGCTGCTGTGCCTGGAGATGTCACTCAAAGAGGCTGGAGAACAGCAAAGATGAGTGCCTGCTTCTTCTTCTGGGACTTCTGACCTTGAGGGGCACCAGCCTGATGCCAGTAGGAGCACTCCTGTATAGGGTGTCTGACAACCTCTATTGGAGGGTCTCACCCAGTTGGGTGGCATGGGGAACAGAACCTGTTTAACACAGTGCCTCACTTGTGGGGAACCCACTTGTCTGGGCTGCCTGGATTCCTCAGAACTACCAGGAGGAAAGGCTAAGTCTGCTGGTCCACAGAGACTGCAGCCATCCCTCCCCCTAGGGACACAGGACCAGGGAGATGCAGGTTCTGTCCCTGAGCCTCTGGCTGGTGTTACTGGAGTTGGTGGGGGAAGCCTCACCCAATGAGGAAGGATGGGTCAGGGTCAGGCCTGAAGAGGCACTCTGGCCACAGACTGCAAGCAGGTGTGTTGGACTGTGAGGGACAAGTCTTGGGACCAAGCCGTCCAGCCTCCCTGTCTCCAACAGAGGAAAAGCACAGCCTGGGGCTATAGAGATGGATGCCTCCCTTCCCCTGCCCAGGGAGCTTTGTGTTAGGCAGATGCAAATCCCAGTACTGGCTGCTGCTCCTCCCACAAGGAGCTCAAATAGCTTTGACAGCAGGCAGCCACACCCAGTTCTGGTCACCCCTCCCTCCAGGAGTTCCGTAGGCTTAAGCAGATTCCTTCCAACCGAGAAGCTAAGAGTCTGTGCATTCCTGGGTTGGGACGCTAGTCCCTGGTGGTGTGGGTTCGTGAGTGGGATCTTCCAATCTGTGGGTTGCACAATTCTGTGGAAAAAGCACGCTCACCCATTGCCTCCCTTGGCTGGGGGGAGGGGGCTCCCCCACTCCATGTGGCTCTCATGTGGGCTGCCACACCACACTGTTCTTCTTTCTCTCCGTGGGTCACACCAACCTCCTAGTCAGTTCTGATGAGAGAACCTGGATGCCTTGGTTGCTGGTGAAGTATTCACAAGCTTATTATGTTTTTTTTCAATGAGGGCCTCCAAACGCTGCTGTTTCTAGTCGGCCATCTTGGCCCCGCCCTGTGTTATTTTTATAATAAGTATAGTATTTCTTATTGTGATATATATGTAAGAAATAATACAATTATCTACATCTATATCTAGCTATATAAATATCTACTTCTATCTATTTACATACATATAAGTATCTTTATAGAAATGCGTGTATATGCATAGATCGATATATGTGTGTGATATTATTTTATATATATATATGTTTTTATCTATGGCTCCTGGCTTATGATTCCCATGGCCCTTGTTAATAGTCTTTTATTATAATTTTATGGTGCTTTTGGCCTCAGGAGCAGACCTCAGAAAACCTTTCACCTACACAAGGCAGGACTATAACATGGTTTCCACCTTTGTGATTGAGGGTCATAAGACCTCATTTCAGAGGAGGTCCTGTCTCATATCCTAGAGGAATTAATGCTGCACAGAGAGATCAAGAAGAATCTGAACAGATAGGCCTCACTGGGTTTTCCCACTCAGCCTATCAGCATTAGATTATAACCTTTTCGTCCAATCACATTACTACATGGTTGTCCATGCTTCAGTCATGCCTATCCAATGAAGTTTTCATAAAAGGCCCAAGAGAACAGGATTTGAAGAGCTTCCAGATAGTGAACATGTGTAGGATCCTGGCAGGTGGCATATCCAGGCAGAGCATGAAAGCTCTGTGTACCTTCTCTCATACCTTACCCTATGCATCTCTTCATCTGTAGCCTTTGTAACATCCTTTATCATAAACCAGCAAATTAAGCCAGTTTCCCTGAGTTCTGTGAACCACTTTAGTAAATTAATCAAACCCAAAGAGGGGTTGTGGAAACCTCAACTTGAAGCTGGCTACTGAGAAATTCTGGAGGCCCAAACTTGCAACTGGTGTCTGAAAGGGGACAGTCTTGTGGGACTGAGCCCTCAACCTGTGGGATCTAACATTATTTTCAGGGAGACAGCATCAGAATTGAATTGAATTGGAAGATACCTGGAGGTATCTGCTGCTTGGTGTTGGGAGAAAAAAAAAACTCATGCATTTGGTCACAGAAGTCTTCTATGTTGATTGTTGTGGTGTGAGAGCAGAGGAAAAAGTTTGAGTTTTTCCCTCAGAATATATACATATGTATGTACATATAAATATGTGTGTGTATATATACATATCCATAAGATATAAAATCATCAAATAAAATATTCCTTGACATTGTATTCTACATGATTTGCTTTTCAGTATCCCTCAGAAATAGGAGACATGTATTTTTAAAAAATAATTTATACCCATAATCTCCAATATAATATTGAAAGAGAAGAATAAAGTTGGAGAACCGACACTATCTGACTTCAAGACTTACTATAAAGCTATATGAATCAAAACAGCCTGGTAATGGCAAAAGAATAGACAGATAGATCAGTGGAACAGAATAGAGAGACCAGAAATAGACCCACATAAATATAGTCAATTGATCTTTGACAAGGGAGCCAAGGCAATACAATGGAGCAAAGATAGTCTTTTCAACAAATGGTGCTGCAACAACTGGATACCCACCTGCAAAAAAATGAATCTAGACACGGACCTTACATCCTTCACAAAAATTAACTCAAAATGAATCATAGAACTATGTGTAAAACATAAAACTGTAAAATTCCTAAAATATAATACAGAGGAAAACCTAGATGACCTTGGGTATGGCGATGACTTTTTAAATAGAAACCAAAGGCATAATCTATGAAATAAGTAATTAATAAGCTGAACTTTATTAAAATTAAAAACTTCTGCTCTACAAAAGAAAATGTCAAGAGAATGAGATGACAAGCATGAAAGAAAATAATTGAAAAGAGCATATCTGATAAAGGATTATTATCCAAAATATACAAAGAACTCTTAAAGCTCAACGATAAGAAAACAACCAGCCCAATTAACAATTGGGCCAAAGACCTAAACACCTCACCAAAGAAGATATACAGATGACAGATAAATATATAAAGAGATATTTCATATCATATGCCATCAATGAAATGCAAATTAAAACATTAACAAAATACCATTACACACCTGGAAGGGCCAAAATCCAGAGCACTAATGACAACAAATGCTGGGAAAGATATGGAGCAACAGGAACTCTCATTCGCTGCTGGTGGGAAAGGTAACTTTGGGTCCACTTTGGAATACAGTTTGGCAGTTTCTTAAAAGACGAAGCATAATCTTACCATATGATTCAGTAATCAAGCTCCTTGGTTTCCACCCAAAGGAGTTGAAAACTTACAGTCACACAAAAATCTGCACATAGATGTTTATTAGCTTTATTCATAATTGCCAAAGCTTGGAAGTAACCAAGATGTGTCCTTCAGCATACAAACTGATAAGTAAAAGAACAAACAAACAAAGAATCTGTGGTACATGCAGACAATAGAATATCATTCAGCACAAGAAAGAAATGAGTTACTAAGCCATGAAAAGACATGGAAGAAACTTAAATGCATATTACTATCTGAACGGAGCCAATATGAAAAGGTTACATGCTGTGTGATTTCAACTAGATGACATTCTGGAAAAGACAAAATTATGGAAACAGTGAAAAGATCAGTGGTTGCCAGGGGCTGAGGGGTGGATGTGAAGGGGTGGAGCATAGATGATTTCGGGGACAGTAAAACTACTCTGTATAATACTGTAATGGTGGATACATGTCATTATACATTTGTTTAAACCCGTGGAATACAACACCAAAAGGAAACCCTAAAGTAAACTATGAGCTTCTAGTAATTATATGTCAATGGATGTTTATAAATTGTAGCAGATTGTAATTCTGGGAGGGAATATATATATAATGGGGAGACAATGCATGCTTGAGAGCAGGGGTTGTATGGAAAATCTCTGTACCTTGCTGTCAATTTATCTGCAAACCCTAAACTTCCTTTAAAAAACCTTTCTTTAAAATAAAACAACAATGACAAAAATATTTATTTTTATTTTTTTGAAACAGTCTTGCTCTGTTGCCCAGGCTGGAGTGCAGTGGTGCAATCTCGGCTCACTACAACCTCTGCCTCCCAGGTTCAAGCGATTCTCCTGCCTCACCCTCCCAAGTAGCTGGGATTACAGACACGTACCACCATGCCAGGCTAATTTTCATATTTTTAGTAGAGACGGGGTTTCACCATATTGGCCAGGCTGGTCTCGAACTCTTGACCTCAAGTGATCTGCCTACCTTGGCCTCCCAAAGTGCTGGGATTACAGGCGTGAGTAACCACGTCCGGCCAACAAAAAGATGTATATAATCCTCTTGCCTGTTTAAAAAAAGGGGGGGTCAGTAGTTCAGATCTGTCATATTATAGTCTTGTTTAACCATTTAACATTTAGTTTTAAAGTATTATCTTTTCTTGAAACATTCACCCATGCTGTTTGCTATCCATCATCACTCAAAGTTTCTTCTTCCTTTATCTTCCTTTCCTGGCCATCAAGAAGTTTACTTTCTCAATTCTGTCCCTACTAGCAGTGCTCTTATTCAGGTCAAGATTATTCACATTTGGAATACTGCAATAATATCCTAAAAGGTCAACCTACCTCTGTTCTTGTATTCCTCAAAGCACTTACCATGATAACCATGTTAAACCCTGCTAAGCAAACCCATCACTTCCCTGCTTAAAATCTTCTAGTGACTATAAAATGGATGAAGGTCAAGCTTCTCCACTAAACATAGACTATCTGGCCTGGTCCTTATTCTCATCACTCACAGTTTTATATTCTGAATTTTGCGGCTCCAGGAGCCCTGAATTGCTTGCATTCTACCCTCTTTCCTTTATGTACCATCCTCTCCCATGCTTTCTCCTCTGCCTAAAAAGGTCTCCCTCACTTCTTCACTTCAGCTGGCTAACTCCTACACATCTAAAACTCTACCACTCATAGCTGGTCATCTTAGTGGTCTTTCCCACAGAGCCCAGAAACAGCATGAGAATCCTCCAGACACTAACTACCTATCAATTGACTGGAATTGGCAACACAGATAAAACACGCTTGTCTTTCCTGATCTAAATTATTGCTCTTCTTCATTTATATGATATACTAGCAAAGGCTTGCTTCCAACAAGTTTGTTAAAAAGAACTAAGGATACTTAAATGCTGGATTGAATAACTGAGCTGATTTGATCATTAATCTTTGCAGGCATATGAGGGGTTATTATACCCTATAGAACCATAAGCCATCAGTATAAGAGATTCAAAGTAAAAAAAAAAAAAAAAAAAAAAAAAAAAGTGGCCATTGTCCTTTCTAACTGAATCCTTCAGAGCAGGACCCACAATGTTATGACTATGTTCCAGAATCAGGTATGAAATGCCTTACAAATGCTTTCAGAGAGAACACAAGCCAAACGAATGTGTCAAAATAATGGCAGAAAGTAAACTAGACTTGAGTCAAATAATTCAGAAATTCTCAACAAATTCAGGGGTAAGTGAAAAAAATGTGGAAGCAGCTATCTACTTTTATTGTACATTGCAAAACTTTCTAGGAATCTTAAACTTGAGATCCAGAAAATGGCATTTAAGGGGAGTAGGGCAATACATGCTCAGTTTATAGTCAGTCTCTTCCCACATGTGACCTCTCATGACCATTGCTTGGTCATAACTCTGATGATTGAAGGCTACTTATTTTTGACCTCCCTAAGGCCACCAACAGCTGTTTGGGTTAACAAAAGCCCTATTAAGAAATGACATTAAATGTTTCTCCCTAAAGAAACAAAAGCTACAGCATTTTCTGTGACAAATAGAGAAATAATTTTGATGATTAAACAAACTCTATTCAAACATAGTATTTTCTTTCTTTTTTTCTTTTCTCCCCTTCTGTGAATAGCAAGGCAAATTAATGATTTTTCAGTCTGTGCTTGTGATGATGATGTAACTGATTTTCTCAATTGATCCCTTGTGTGTAATTTTAGCAAAGCTGGGCAAATCCAAGTATGTATCAGCATAAATCAATGGGATACACAGCACTTCATTTCAATATACAATGTTTAGAAAGATATGCACCAAATTCAAATCAAGAGTTATCTAATGGTGATAGAATTATAGGTTATTTTTAATTCTTTTTTTATCTATAATTTGAAATGTTTCTATAAAAATTTATTCAAATTAATTATTTTCGAAGTGTTTATCTTCCAATTAGAAAACCTTTCTGTGATGGTTACTTTTATGTGTCATCTCTACTGGGCCATGGAGTGCTCAGACATTTGGATAAACATGATTCTGGGTGTGTCTGTCAGGGCATTTTTGGATGAGATTAATGTTTGAATTGGTAGACTGAGTAAAGCAGACTGCCCTCCCTCATCCAAACAATCCAAGACCAGAAGAGAACAGCTTGAGCTGGAACTGGTCATTTCTGGCCTTCAGACTCAGACTGAAATATCAGCCTTTGTTGAGTCTCAAGCCTTCAGGCCTGCTGGCTTTGAGACTAGAACTTACACCATGGGCTCTCCTGGGTCTCCAGCCTACCGACTGCAGATCTTGGGACTTGTCAGCCTTCATAATCATATGAGCTAATTCCTTATTTTACATATTAAGGTATATATATATAAATTGTATTTATATTATATATATATATATAATCTTGTTGGTTCTGTTTCTCTAGAGAACCCTGACTAATTACTACAGGTCTAAATTTTTTCTTTTATTATTTTGTATGCAAGTGACTATTCCAAGGCATTTATCAACATATATAAAACAACTCAAATTAACAACAATTTGGCCTTTAGCTTACTGTAATCATTTAACCTCTCTACGCTAATTACCATATTTACCACTAACACTAGTACCACATTTACCATTATGTATCTAATTAAACATCTTTATTTAATTTTAATTTTTTTTTTTTTTTTGAGATGGAGTCTCACTCTGTCGCCCAGGCTGGAGTGCGGTGGCGCGATTTTGGCTCACTGCAAGCTCTGCCTCCTGGGTTCAAGGATACTTTATAATGCAAGTTGTTCTCTTACATCCTGGAGGCTTACATTTGGTTTTGTAAAATCATGTGTATTTGATTTTAAAAGGCATTGCTGTATTATAGTAAATGTTAGTATACTGAAGATGTGACTATACCTTATATCATATATGAACTTTATCTGGTGACTCAAAGAACTGGTCTTCTGAGTGGGAGACTTTCTGTTCTGGGCAAGTGCACTAGTAAAAGAGGCTACAAAATGAAATTTTTATTGCTTAAAAAATATGGATAAGTAGGTAGACAGCTGGTTAGACGGATGCATGAATGCATAGACAGACTCACAGACTGCTACTAGTAAGATAGTTACTTGGATGACTAGAAGAATAAAAGTATGTAGGAAAGAGAGAAGTCACAACTTGGAAAAATAGGTTTTCTGGGTGCTCTGCTGTTACATTTAAAAAAGCATGTTTAAAGGGTAAGATGTGAAGATAGGCTGGAAGGAAATCCCTAACAAAAGCTCTACCAACCCTCTACTCTTTAGCTAGCACATTATGTGAAATCCTATTCTTAGGACACGGCTTTAAATTAGACATACACTTCCACTTGCATTGTTGATGGACATACATTTCTGCTATTTGAGATCCCAAGGCAGTGAAGGGATGGAGTTAGAGTGGTTTTATACATTCTTAATCTTTTTTTTTTTTTTTTTTAGTTTCGGTTCCTGTGGCACTGCCTTTAGCACACACCAATTTTGTCCATGCACATTTTAGGCAGATAGTGAGAAGCTGAGAGTCTTACGTGTCATGTCTCTTCTATCTTAAGTTAAACTGGTCTGTCATTATAAAATTATAATCCTAGTTTGCTACTATTCAAAGGCAGAGAATAGAACTTCATGACATGATTGCTGGTATATCAAATGTTTTATTAATCACATAATGATTATAATTAACTCATGCCAGCCCTAGCCAAATGGCCCAATCTTTTTATTTATCCTTATAGTGCTACCAGAATTCTGCATGCTTTTGATAGGGTATTTAAATCTCTCCTGAACTCATTTGCTCATCTACAAAATGGGAAAATATAACTCAGTCACTCCTTACATCATATGGTAACTTTTAAAAAATGTTATTTTTATGATTTTTTTAAGTTTAATTTCCCTATGTCAAACTTATCAACAATCTTTGACTGTAAAATCAGGACAACTGATTAATGTAGTTAATTACCTCAAAAACTTAATTCCAATATTTACTTATTGTTCAGATTTCGAGATAACCAACAAGTATCAAAAATCAAAGCCTGAGACTAATTTGGGAATTTTGCATGCTATAATGTCTTTCTTTCAATCATACATCCACTAAGGATCCATTATATGCCAGGAAATGCCCACTGTTGGGCTTATAGAGATAATTTCTTAAAAAGTTAATAGGCACATTGACATTGCTCAAACTCATTAATAATCAAAGAGATGAAAATTAAA
Organism: Gorilla gorilla gorilla; assembly: GCF_029281585.2. Classification (NCBI taxonomy): domain Eukaryota; kingdom Metazoa; phylum Chordata; class Mammalia; order Primates; family Hominidae; genus Gorilla; species Gorilla gorilla. Next base: position 40,517,881 of record NC_073235.2, on the reverse strand, counting down.
ATGGCAATACAATATCACCTGATGCTTGTTGGACTTGCAAAACATCAGAAAGCTAAAGAATGCTAAGTGATGTCAGGGATATTCAGATAGAGAAACTTCATCCAGGCCACTGAGAATATAGACTGGAGCAGCCACTATGGGGACTAATTTGGTAATACTTATTCGTATTAAATATATGCATAACCTATGACCCAGGAGTTCTGAATTGAGAATGTAATAAAAATGCATAATCCAAAGAAATTCTCACATGGGTGGATAAGGAGATACTGAACCACGTTCACTACAGCATTGCTTGGGATAGAAGGGGGTTAGATGGAAAGTTATAAGGCAGAAAAACTGTGGTGGATGCACAACACTCAGTATTATGTAACAGTCAGAATCCATAGATCAGATCAATACTTAGCAATACGGTAATCTTCAGGGTATAGTACTCCATGACAATGCAAGAAAGAGTAATATATTGAGGGAAACCAGAGTAGGTCACCTCGACATCTGCCTCTTTGACAAGAAAATTGTTTTTGAGCTAAAGGCAATTAAGAAGCAGCAAATGAAAGGAAAATTTTCCCTATCCTCCTGCTCTTCTGCCTAAGGGCAGGATATAAATTCTCCTTTACTGGAGACAACTCTAAACTCTTACCGTCCCAGAGACAGCACCAGAGGAATCTGCAAACAAACTTACTCATATTTTCCACCCATATATTTACCTTCCCACAGTTTCCCTCCCTTGGAAGCCTAAAATAATTTTCCTTTGTCCTGTCATTTCCCCACAAATTTATTGTTTTTTGTTAAAGATGCTCTATGAGCCAGAGTTCCAAACCACTACTTCGAGTTACTTTTCCTTGGAGTGTATCCTGTATGATGAGCACTGCACGTTAATAAACGTGTTTGTTTCCCTCTTATTAATCTATCTTTTGTTATAGGGACCCATCCCAGCTAAGAATTCATGAGGGTTGAGGGGGAATTTTTTTTTTGTTCCCTACAATATATATTGTATACACTATATGTATATTGTATAAAAATATACAATAGGAGAATAAAAATGTACAGATTGGTAATGGGAAACATAAAACACATTAAGTGCAATAAATTATAACAATGGTATAATGGAATTCTTCAGGGCAAACAGTGAAAATACAAAGGCAGAGTTAGTGACTGTAGTGAGGACAGGGGAGGCTGAGTCCAAGAAGAAGAGCAGGAAATACTTTGTGGAGGATGTGGAGGATATACCCCTTGGGCAAGTCTGTGTATTCTACTGTTAGCTCTCTTCCTGGTTTTGGGTCACTTACTTTGGACTACTTTAGGCTCTAGAACTTTCTCTATAATGAGCAACTACATAGGTTCTGCATGATATTTATGGATGAGGCTTTGTGATAATAGGAAAAAATCATGCGCTTCAGGAAAAATCCAACCTGGGCTTGGAGATCGGCTCCACCGTCTATTACTTGATGAAATGCATCTTAAACCATCTGAGCCTCAAAATATCTGAACCTCAGCTCTTTCATTTTTAAAGGAAGTCCCCACAGAGCTTCCATTAGAATAAAATGTGATTACATATGTCAAGTGGCTAGCAAAGTGTCTGGAAAATAATAAGCCTTCATAACACTTAGCCCCTCTATGATTCAGCTTCCAAAATAGATAGCACTTAGGCAGTTCATGTTATTACAGCATATAAAGGGAAAGAAAACACTTTTTATGAAGCAATATCGATGAGCAAATTTTTGGAAGCTAGCTGGCTATAAATTTCTTAAAAATTTAATAAATTTTAGTTTAATGAAAACTGGTTTTCTAATCAGCTGAATTGTGGATTTTTTTTTTTCACTCCTGTGTAATTTCCTACCAAACAGAATATGCTGGCCTTTTGATTTGGGGAGTTAATGAAAACTGAATTATTAAAAATCTCCTTCTCTGCAAATCTCAATTTTTGGTACCACCCTGTCCCTCAGATCTGCCACAGCTATAGAATTAATTCCCATGTTTCCATTCTGGGCTATGTCGAGTATTTTACTTAATTTTAAAGTCAGATGTGTTTGTGGTTATAATATCCTGCGTTCACACAAGCTGTATTTTAAATGCATCACACTTACATTCAATGAAGGGCATATAATTGAGATCTCTGAATGTGGAACTTGTTAAGTTCAAAAACAAAAAGCAGTGTCTCATTTTCCAGACAACTATTCTCCACTCCCTGAAGTTCAAGGATACGTTTAATAAGATAGCAGAGGAATGTTGCATTTTTTAAGATCCAAAGGCATTTAATTTAAAATGGAAAAAAATCATGAAAAGAAAAAATTAAGGCTGGGCACAGTGGCTCCTGCCTGTAATCCCAGCACTTCGGGAGGCCTAGGCTGGTGGATCACTTGAAGCCAGGAGATCGTGACCAGCCTGGCCAACATGGTGAAATCTCTACTAAAAATACAAAAATTATCTGGGCGTGGTGGCGTGAGCCTGTAATCTCAGCTACTCGGGTGGCTGAGGCACGAGAATCACGTGAGCCTGAGAGACAGAGGTTGTGGTGAGCCTAGATCGCGGCACTGCACTCCAACCTGGGTGACAGAGAAAGACTCTGTTTCAAAATAGTGATAATAATAATAAGAAGAAGCCTATAGAGAGACAAAACAACCCAAATTTCTTATTCACTAGAATTATCCTATGCAAATGTGTGGGTCTCTCTGTCCTTTTAAATTGCATATGTGTAAAATGGGTGTAACATGGTTTATGTTATAGGGTTAGAGGTGTTGTAAAGATTACAGGCATTATATGGAGATAATTTACCACAGTTCATGATATATAGTAATTACTCAAGAAAGTGAAGTTATTATACATTACTTCAACAAATATTATTGAGCACCCACTAAATGTCAGTCAGGTTCTAACCATTGGAGATGTAGCAGTGAATAAAACACGCAAAAACACCTAATTTTACGGATGGTGGGAAGTCCCACGGAGAAAACCAAAGCAACAAAGAAAGGGGAAGCTGCGGTGTGAAGACTTTGCAATTTTCAACTGTGTGATCAAGTAGGCTTCATGGAAAAGATGACACTTAAAAGAGGATGAAGGAAACTAGGAATGAGGGAAATGCAGATTTGCTTTCTAAACGGGCAGCTCCAAATGGCAACTCAGAAGAGCGCTCATCATGGATCCTCATGCCTGGCTTGTCTTTCTGACGGGTGCTACACAAAATGAAACACGAATTCCGCTTGAGAACCCTAGAGCTTCCCCGAATGAGACAATCTGCAGGTCAAGAAAATAGGGGATTAAAGACTGTGGCCATATCTCCTGCCATTCGATTTCAGCCTATCCCTGCTTCATTTCTCATATCAAAATATATATCATCAGCAGGAAAAATTTAATTCTATTACATGTTGCATTAAGATTATTATCATTTTTCTTCCCTCTACTAGAATATCAGGCAGAAAAGAAATGGTTTCTAGGAAGAGCGATTGCTCATATAACTCCGTGCTTGGAGATGAAAAATAATTTCAGGTGTGGGTTTGCAGCCAGGGAAAGAACAATCTGATTGTGAACTGCAATATGAAAGACAGAAGATTCCTGACAAGATCCTTTCTTTTCTTTACTTCTCTTTTTCTCTCTCTATCTTCCTCCAACACCCTGGGTACCTCAGTATTAAAGCAGTTCTGTCTATATGAAAATATGAGTATAAAATATTAAAATAGCTGTAGAGTTTCAAGAAGGGGGTTATAAATATAAATTCTTAGTCAAAAGGGTGTTGCCATTTGTTTTCATGTGTCTTCTGGCCCTTGGCCCAGGAAATCTACTGCCTGAGGGTTTTGCGACATCAGGAAGTCTAAGAAAAGTCATGCAACCAAAATGTTCTACAAAACACAAACTTAGAGAAAATGCTTCAAAGGGTGCTGAAGACTGAAATGTACAGATATTTGATGGAAAACTCAGAAAAGATACAACAAATACCTCAAGAAACAGAGGATAGCCACCATTCTCTTGATCAGCATCATCCTCACTGTCCTCAGAGCTGAACTATACTCGGTGCTAGGCACTGAGAATCTATAGGCTCTGAAGAAAAGCTCTGCTAATCTACAACATAGCTGGGATTGCTCTTTAAATATTTGCACAGGTATAAAACTGTTACAGGACCGGGCGTGGTGGCTCACGCCTGTAATCCCAGCACTTTGGGAGGCCAAGATCGGAGGATCATGAGGTCAGGAGATCGAGACCATCCTGGCTAACACGGTGAAACCCCGTCTCTACTAAAAAATATTTAAAAATTAGCTGGGCGTGGTGGCTGACGCCTGTAGTCCCAGCTACTGGGGAGGGCGAGGCAGGAGAATGGCATGAACCTGGGTGGTGGAGCTTGCAGTGAGCTGAGATCGCGCCACTGCACTCCAGCCTGGGTGACAGAGGGAGACTCTGTCTCAAAAAAAAAAAAAAAAAAAAAAAAAAAAACCTGTTACAGGTGAATCAAAATCTTCTGAAGAAAAACTGTCAGGAAAACACACTTGTTGGAGCAGTGCTTTGGGCTTCAGCTGTTTAGCTAAAGGAGATGAAGGAGAGGCCGGGGGTCTTAGAAGTCCTTACCATCATCTCTCGTATATAAAATTATAGTTTTGTTTTTTTCTCTCTCTGGCTAAAAATTAATAATGCAGAAAACTCAGGACATAGAGAAAGGTAAAAACTAGAAAAGAAACATCTCACTGCTTCCTAAACTTTTATTTTTCTCCATTGATCAAATCAATTTTTTTCTTAGTCTATCTAGGTGAGACTATTATGTATATAAATTATTTTGCCTTTCTCTTGAGTGTTAAACTATGAATATATCAAAATTTATTTTAATGTGTTGTTTGTAGTGGCTATACTATATTCTCTTAAATGGACATGTGAAATAATTCATTTAATTATTAATCTTTCATATATAATATAAGTAAAATAAAAGTATGGCCAGGCGTGGTGGCTCACGCCTATAATCCCAGGACTTTGGGAGGCCAAGGTGGGTGGATCACGAGGTCAGGAGATCGAGACCATCTTGGCTAACAGGGTGAAACCCCGTCTCTACTAAAAACGTGGTGATGGGCGCCTGTAGTCCCAGCTACTCGGGAGGCTGAGGCAGGAGAATGGCGTGAACCCAGGAGGCGGAGCTTGCAGTGAGCCTAGATCACACCACTGCACTCCAGCCTGGGCGACAGAGCAAGACTCCGTCTCAAAATAAATAAATAAATAAAAGTATATATTTATGTAAAATTCATTTATATTTGTATTTATATATACTTTATATATGGAAATATATATGGATATATTTTATATGTGAATATATAATTTTACATATAGTTTGTCTTGTATAACATAAATTATACTTTATATATTATGTACTATATATAACACATAATATATAACTATACTATATAACATATATGAACTATGCTATATATTATACAATTTACTATATTATATAATATAGTATGCCTATATAGTATATTATATAAGAATATTATATAATGTATTACCAATTATATATATTATATATTACTTAAATGTAATATAATAGATTACCTATTTTATGTATACTACCTATTATAATTATGTAATATGGAATATACTTTATACTATATATTATATAAGACTATTATATAATACTAAATTATATAATTATACTATATTATATAATCATATGTATTGTATAATACTATATTATATAATCATATGTATTGTATAATACTATATTATATAATCATATGTATTGTATAATACTATATTATATAATCATATGTATTGTATAATACTATATTATATAATCATATGTATTGTGTAATACTATATTATATAATCATATGTATTGTGTAATACTATATTATATAATCATAAGTATTGTGTAATACTATATTATATAATCATATGTATTGTGTAATACTATATTATATAATCATATGTATTATGTAATACTATATTATATAATCATATGTGTTGTATAATACTATATTATATAATCATATGTGTTGTATAATACTATATTATATAATCATATGTGTTGTATAATACTATATTATATAATCATATGTGTTGTATAATACTATATTATATAATCATATGTGTTGTATAATACTATATTATATAATCATATGTGTTGTATAATACTATATTATATAATCATGTTATATAATTATGTAATATATTACAGTTAATATATACATATATAACTATAGTATAGTTAATATATATGTATATAAATATACTTAAAATTCACTATCGTTGGTCTCATATATAGTTTTAGATATTTTGGTATTGTGAGGAGACTGAAAATGAGCCATAAATTTTTGTACAAAAATCTTACTTTTTTAAGTTAATTTCCATAATGGGAATTAATGATTGGAATAAGACTCTTGATCTGTGATGATATTTTTAAAAACAGTGATAAACAACAATAACAACCACCACAAAAAGCTCAAGTCCAAGGGTGGCAGGTGCTCAGAAAGGATGCAGGCTGAGGAACTGTAGCACAGTCCTAGCAGCCCTCCTGGACTGGCAAGGCCAGGCCAATTGCTGGAGCCCTGGAGATGGGGGGTGGGGAGGCAAGGTGGGATGTCCAGGAGAAAGCACTGAAGCAGTATCTGGGGCTGTGATAATATGGAAGAAGAGTAGCTGTTTATCAAGAATTTCAATATTTTTAACAACCAGCAGGGCCAGGCCAGGGCATGTTAGATGAAAATCAGAACTGTTCTTGCTATATAATGCCAAATTACTTTCAGGGAAATTTTAATTTCATACCTTTACCTTTTGCACGTGAAAACTTCCATATCACTGTAACCTCATCAGTATTATATGTTATTGGCTTTTTAAGTCTTTTTGAATTATTCTTAGCAAACATTTGAACTTTTCTTTAAATAAATTTTTTATATTTTGAATAAAATATATTATTAGCTAATTAACCAAATATTTTTTCGTCATTTCTCTCAGATTGTTATTGTTAATAGAGATCAAGCTGAAGGAGACCCAAGGAATTGATCTCAATCCCTGCAACCCCCCCAATCCCCTTCAGGCATATATTATTTGGTTCACTATCTATAAAATAAAGATAACAACAAGTCACCTACACCAGAGTTGCATGACTGTGTATATTAAATTGCAAAGTTTTATACAGCATGACTGTCAAGAGGAAACTTATTCACTGATTAAGAGACTGCAGACCAAAATGGCACAAAAACTGGCAAGATAAAAAATTTGCCCTTCAGCAAAATTACAGATAAACACATGCCATGGACTTTATGTAGATTGCAAATAATCAAAATTGGGAATGGAAAACACTCAAACGTTAACAACAACAAAACAAAATAAGAACCTACCATACTGCTTTTTTTCTATTTTACCTGTTTAAGCCCATTGCTGCATTCTTATTAATTATAAGGCTTTAGAACTAAGTTTATTTGCTTTTGTAAGTATACAGTCATTTAATCTGCAATGATAGTTTTGTCCTCACTTGGTTCATTATCCCTTGTTTTGCTGTTTCTAACGTTATTGAATTAGCCAAAACAATCTTGTTTACTCTGCTTTTAATGACAATCACTCCAGTGTTCTAACACTATGCTCCCTTCTCTTGAATCTGTAACTTATCTGTCTTTAACAATAGCTCAATGCTCACTGAAAGTTTTAAATACAATACAATGGGGTAAGCTATTTTGGTAAAATTATTTATGAAGAATACTTTATTTTTTAATCATATATTTAACAAATGCCTTTAATAAAATGATGCCCCAAACTATAACTGTGTTTATGTAAAGTAGTTCTAAATCTTGTAGATTAGTTTATGATTATAATCTATATCCTTCTGGTAAAGGAGTTAACTGCTATGATGCTGCATATAAGTACTAGTTTTTACTCATTTTTAGTTATAAGCAATTAAAATCCATTCCCAAAGTTGTCTGCAGGTCTAGAAACCCCATTAGAATACCACTTCCTCAATACAAGAAACATGGTAATAGCCACGCTACTCCGAAAAAAATTCCTACCTCTTTTCTAGAAGGTGACTCATAAAACAAGATTTCAAGACTAAAAGCATGTTTGACGGCCCAAACACACAAGAAAATCAGTGCCTAAGTCCCTTCCATAACATGTCTGTAAAGTATTTCTCCAACCTGTGCTGACACCACTAGAATGACTTTTTACCTCCCAAGGAGTGGTAGTTATTTTCTATTTATGGACAGGTTGTTGTTTTTTTTTCTTTTTTGAGATGGAGTCTTGCTCTGTCCCCCAGGCTGGAGTGCAATGGCCCGATCTCGGCTCACTGCAACCTCCTCCTCCCAGGTTCAAGAGATTCTCCTGCATCAGCCTCCCGAGTAGCTGGGATTGCAGGTGTGTGCCACCATGCCCAGCTAATTTTTGTATTTTTAGAAAAGCCGGGTTTCACTATGTTGGCCAGGCTGGTCTCAAACTCCTGACCTCAGGTGATCGGCCCCAGTCGGCCTCCCAAAGTACTGGGATTACAGGCGTGAGCCACCAGGCCCAGCCAACAGGCTCTTACACTAAGCCAAGAAATCACTCGCTGAAGCTTTCAACCATTGGCGCTTTGAGGGCAAATATTCTATTGTTTGCCCATCAGAAAATATACGAAAATGGCAATAAGCACAATCAAATTCTTTTTTCCAAGCAAAAAATACCCAATTCCCTGTATTTTCTCACACATTTTAAGTTTGTTGATCTGTACTGTTGGCTTACTATGGATCATTGGTAAACATTAACCTTTGCTTCCTGCCACCTCCTAGTTTCTAAACCTGACACACTGGATCTTCCAGTTCCTACTTGAATTACATTCATTCTACTGCCATCCAATCAGCTTAAAGTATTAAGCTTCTGTGTTACCTTAACATGTTATTTATGAAAGGAGACAAGGTTAATAATCTGATAAGGTTAGATTTTCAAATAGCTAGTCATTGCTAAGTACCTAATCTCTCCTGTGAAAGGAAAATAAAATCCTGGGACTCCAAACTCACTATGTTAAAAGGAAGAGTTACACTTGAGAACTGGGTCACACAAAAACTGCCTTCCCTTTTGTACCTAAACAGATAGGTGCAATGACAGAAGGCCACTATTTCTCCATGTGGCCCCCCTCCTTTTACATATAACATGTGGATTCAGTGAGTACTGATCAAACCCTCACAAGAAAGTGACCACTTATCTTACTCCCTACCCTCCCTATTTTTTTCTTTCCTCCTTCTCTCCTGCTGCTCTTCCCCCTTTAAATATTGAAGCCCTCAAACACCTCTTTGGAAAAAGCACAGATCACAGATGCTACTGCAACCTATGTCTCTTTTTCTCAGTTGCATCCTCAACCTTGGTAAAATAAACCTCTAAATTGATTGAGAGCTGTCTCAGACACTTTCTCCTTTACCAGGTTAAGAATTAACTATTAAATCTGTTTAGTACAATTTGTTGGACTGGACTAAAGTCAAGAGATCTGGGTTTTCTTCTGCCTTGATGGTCCCCAGGTTTCTTATTTGTGAAGTGAGAGTGTTGATGGTCTCTAAATTTTCTTCTAGGTTTTAACCTCTGTAGAAATGCTGGTGTCTATATGCTGCAGAACAGGAGACCCATCAAACTGGTCTCAACATATGTCAGAAAAATTATTACAAAAAAGATTATGAGGGTTGATAACACCTGTATTTCATATATGAGTTGCTTGAGTGGGTTAAAAAATTTATCTATAAATGTATATACAATTATTGGTATAGCAATGGTATAGTGGTTGAGTTAGTATACAATAGGTTAATGAAAATAGAAGTAGGAAGCTGGATTAAATGTGATTATTTGAGTTACAGCTCTGTCTAACTCTTAAAAAACTTTCTGGCATTTGAACATAAGAACCAAACAGTGGGACAGATAAAATGATTATCCTTTAAGCAGAGCCCAGAGCAAGTAGAACACATTGGCCGTGACTGCTTTCTGGAACATGTTTTCAGGTATAAATATATGCACTGTAAATTAATAGCATTCTCTCTTACCAAAAAGAATATGGGTTTCTTTTTTCCCACGTACCATCTAGCATGAAGACAACACTCATTAGAAGTTGAATAATAATGAAAACCCCCATCAAGAGGTTTAATTTAAGGAAGCACCAATGTTGATGGACCCAGAAGCATGTTCTATGAGATTTAGAATATATGCATTACTCTCAAAACCTAAAAACAATTGCAGAAATTAACAACATGAATACTTCAAGACCCTGAATAAAGCAATTCTGGCCACTCATTTTGTCTCATTAAAGCACACAAACTCATATACATGAACATACATGCATAACTTTACACTTCCAAGTTTGGTCTCTGTAAAAGCTACATGGTCTGTTTTTCTGTTCATGGTTTGTTTTCCTCTCTTTCTTCCTACTGGGTTCATATAATATTTATTTCATACATTTTCCTAACATTAGAATGTGTAATCTATGGATAACAGTGTTATTTACCAGTTATAATTTATTGATATGGTAGATGACTCAGAGTCATCTATTTCCTTTCTTTTGAATTTCTCAGAGCCCTAATAATTGCTTGGCTTCTAAACTGAAGTGCCAAGCACCTTTGCAAAAACCTCACATTCTCTCTTAAACTGTGAAAACTCTTTCCATACAAACACCAGACTCAAGAGGAGAGGCTAATCGATAGGGCATATGTGCATCCCCTCCCTGCTCATGTTTCTGAAAAAAATCAAATAGACCACCCCCCCCCCAAAAAAAACCATGAGATTTAAGTGGTATAAAAGTAGCAGTTTCATCTAGGAAGGCTTTTAGCTGGTTTGCTTTTGTGTGTTTTTGAAGCACGGTGGGAGAAGTGGTAGCACCATTATGAATGCTTAGAGAATATTTGCACCAAAGCCATGTGCCTATCTATCTGCGCAAACAAGGAAAGAAACTTGAGGTAATAAAACCTGTAAACTAAGACAGAAATGGGACCCTATAAGATACATTACAGGAGCTGAGCACAAAGGAGTGAACAGGATCAATGGCCTCATTTGCTAGGGACTGGAGTTTAATGAATGATTTGGAAGGATACTCAAGCCACGGGACAATACAAAACTCTCAGGCACCCTGTAGATCATAGACTATGTGGGGAGACCATTTCTCTAAGGCAAGGATAGAAAGTTCCTTGCTGTATAGTAACGCGTTGTTCTGCCTGATGCTTATAGTCAGGCCATAATAGGTGATTAGATAACCATCTCCCAGTTGCTACATGAGCACTCAAACTAACTGAAGTAGAGTGTTCTTTCCCCTCAAAACACTGTTCTTTCAAGCAACAGACACCTAGACCTAGGGATTTTAAATGCATTGCTTTTGATTTCATATAACTTAGTTGGGTAGTGAAAGCTAAGTATATATAACTTGAATTTTTCTTGGGGTTTTTCTTACATTTCTGATTGATTTCTTATGAAAAGTGACCTTAAAGGGCACCCACATTCTCCCCAAGGTGGAGTTTGTTATTAATACATTATTAGGGCTCAGTCAGAAGAACTCCAAGAGTTGTTCCCTTTATTTTGTTAAGTTCTCTGTATTAGCTTCCATGTGCACCTTTATGTAAGGACTCACTGTGCAGGCCAAATGTTCCTTTCTCTAGATAGCTTATAAGCATCTGGATAAATTTGCATTAGAAATTCAATTAACTTTATATTAAAAGGTCAATTAACTTGGCCATGATAGAGATTGTTTTTAATTACTTTTTCTTGTAGGCCTTCTCTTCTTGTCCAAGCACAAGTGACACTATCAAATGATAGTCTCATTGCCTGTTGGTTGCCTGAAACTCATATCCAAAACACACAGGAAATAACTGTCTTGGTTAAATGAATTAATAAGACATTCTTTAGACAATTCATAACTATTATAATTTTGGGGACTTAAAGTATAACCAATAATAAAGTATTTTAGCTTAAATACCCTCTATGGTATTGTTCATGACAATCCCCTTCATTGTCTGTCTTTGTTGGTTTCTATTTTCTTGGTGAAAGATGATAATAAAGTAAAATGATTTTAATGATTAGTTCTTATTACACTATATCATAGTGTATTTCATGAAAAATTAACAAATAATGACATTAAAAATTAGTGATCTCTGTCGGGCATGGTGGCTCATGCCTGTAATCTCAGCACTTTGGGAGGCCGAGGCAGGTGAATCACCTGAGGTCAGGAGTTCGAGACTAGCCTGGCCAACATGGCGAAACCCTTCTCTACTAAAAAATACAAAAATTAGCTGGGTGTGGTGGCAGGTTCCTGTAATCCCAGCTACTCGGGAGGCTGAGGCAGGGAGAATTGCTTGAACCCAGGAGGCAGAGGTTGCAGTGAGCCAAGATCATGCCACTGCACTCTAGCCTGGGCAACAGAGCGAGACTCCATCTCAAAAAACAAACAAAAAACAAAAACAAAAAATCAGTGATCTCATTTCATTAGAGAGCTCTTAGTTATCTTTGTGTTAATATGAGCCATAGTTCAACTCATTCATGGGGCACTAGAACACTTATACTTAAGAGGTTCAAGGGATTACCACTTGGCATTAAGTTACAAGTGACAATAGTATCCACTTGATATCAAGTTGTAACCATTACTGAACTATCACTCAGACAAAAGAAAATAACTAAAGATAAATATATAAATAATATATCTACATATTTTATATATTAATGCATTAACCCAAACTTCCAGATGACTTAAAAATAAAGCAAACACTGTTCAGGAGTTGATATGAGGAAAAGTCTTGAGATGAAACTTATTTTACTTTTGCAGAAGGGAATAGCCTTCACCCTCCAGGAGCAATAAGAATGTCCTAAGCACTTTGTAAATGTTACCTATATCACTCTCACTACAACCTTATGAGATAAAATTCATTGTTCCCATTTTACTGATGTTTAAGCCAAGATCATAAATTTCACTGGAGGCTAAGTTACCTGTGTCCATCTACCTTTCCAGACTTTAAATTTTCCCCTAGAATGAAAGCACTGGATCTAAAAGTAATGACACTATAAAATGCCTATAAAAGGATGCTTAGGGCTGGGCGTGTGACTCATGCCTGTAATCCCAGCACTTTGGGAGGCCAAGGTGAGTGGATCACAAGGTCAGGAGTTTGAGACCAGCCTGGACAAGATGGTGAAACCCCGTCTCTATTAAAAATACAAAAATTAGCCAGGTGCGGTGGTTGGTGCCTGTGATCCCAGCTACTCAGGATGCTGAGGGAGGAGAATTGCTTGAACCCGGGAGGTGGAGGTTGCAGTGAGCCAAGATTGCACCACTGCACACTTCAGCCTGGGCGACAGAGTGAGAATCCGTAAAAAAAAAAAAAAAAAAAAAAAAAAAAAAAAAGGTGCTTAGGAGTTATCTGAATGCTAGAGGTAATTCTAAGCATTCAGTTTTGGAACTGAGTAAGAGGAAGGGAACAGATTAGGCCCATGCCACTCAAAGAATGAGTTCACAAGAATGTAAATTAACTCTGTCACTGAGCACATTTTTCCCCATGGTGAGACTTTCTCAATGAAAAAAGCTGTGCATCAGTTTATATTCCAGTGCACATTTCTTTTTTCTTTCTTTCTTTCTTTTTTTTTTTTTTTTTTTTTTTGAGACGTAGTCTCGCTCTGTCACCCAGGCTGGAGTGCAGTGGCGCGATCTCGGCTCACTGCAAGCTCCGCCTCCAGGATTCACGCCATTCTCCTGCCTCAGCCTCCCGAGTAGCTGGGACTACAGGCGTCTGCCACCACGCTCGGCTAATTTTTTGTATTTTTAATAGAGACAGGGTTTCACCGCGTTAGCCAGGATGGTCTCGATCTCCTGACCTCGTCATCCGCCCACCTCAGCCTCCCAAAGTGCTGGGATTACAGGCGTGAGCCACCGCGCCCAGCCTCCAGTGCACATTTGAAATCTTCACATGGACCAATAACAGTTTGAAAAACAGTAACCAGTCCATGAACAAGGTTTTAAGTGGCACAAACTTAAGAAGCTTATTAGGAGATTTTCCTTTTCTGTGAGTATTTTAATCATTTTGGATAAGAGTTATCCTTAAAGTTATCCTATTTGATTTTTCATCTATCAAAAGAACAAGTCACATCACTTATTCACAATAGAGATAGTAATGAAGGCTAATGTCCTAAACCCTGTAAATCTATGGGGGCATTAATGTTAGTTGAAGTCATATTGCTAGTTTTAATAAGCCGATCTCTTCCAAAAGCAAAAAAAAAAAAAAAGTCTTCCTAAAAAATGAACAATATTGTCATCACACAGCATAATGTTTAAAGTGAAATATGAACTTTAAAAATATATTATTCATACCTGCACCTCCGCCTATGCTTAGAATCTTAATTTCTGATTTTGTGTCTCCAATCCTGAAAGAAAAAAATTATGTAGTTTTAGAAAAATGTGTTAGGTGCTTTGTGAAATCTGATTATCTAGTCTAGTTGAAGAGAACAGACTAAAAATACAATGAATGAAAACTAGGCCAACATGAAATGTCCCAATTATATCAGTTATATTGCCATCTTTAGAGTATATTTCAAAATATAGGTTTTATTCATTAACAATCTTGAACTGGGAGAATTGGAAATGGCAGTATGTACATATCAGAGGTACAAAATGCCATTTGTTTGGTTATGGTTTGGAGAACAAGAACAGAAAAAGTGGAGTTTTGAGTCTAGTCATATAATAAGCCACTCGTCGTAGATAAAGGAAAGGCTCAGCTGGTTCCCACTATCTATAATGTCTGCCTTCTTTCCTCCCCCTTTTTTTAACCTTCCTTTTAATGAACAAGTGTTCATTAAACATGCATTATGTGTATTCTATCCTAGGCATTAAAAACACAGATATCACTTTGCTCTCAAAATGAAATGTGAGATAATAAAGCCCGAATTATGATTCAGGTACTAGAAATAGAGTGCAGTGGACAGATTGGGAAATAAGCCAGTAGGACTTGCTGTTAGATTGATGTGAAGAGGTCAGAAAAAAATATGAATGCACAGTGACTTCCCTGTTTCAGGCTTGGATGACTGGGCAAAGGGTGATGCCAAAAAGGAAGCTGAGAAATACACTTTGGCAGCAAGCTTATGTTTTGTCAGGGCTTTTAAAAAAAATAAATATGAATTCAGCAGACATTTGGATTTGCAAAATTTAAGCTGGGAGGAGAGAAATCAGGGTCAATGATGTATTCTGGAGAATCATCATCATAAAGTAATGGTCAGTGCTAGAAAAGTGGATTCCATCACCCAAAGATATTGCAGAGTTATAGTAGTAGTGGATGGTGATGCAATACCAACTTCTAAAGATCACTGGATTGTGAAGAATATACAAAGAAGACAGAGAAGAAAAGAAATAAAGCACAGAGAGGTACCAGAGTAATTGGAGGCAGAGAAAGCCCGTCGTCATGGCAAAAGCAGCAGAGTGTACTACTTAAAAAAGGAAAAATTTCCATCGAATTTGGCAATACGAGTGTCTTTAGTAATAGCAGTTGTAAAAGAAGATTGAGGACTGAAGTCAGATGGCAATGGGATTAAAACTGAGCTCAAAAATGAGGAAGCAGATCTAGAGTCTGTTGAAACAGGGTGAAAGAGAGAAGGAAAAGAGACTACTGCTGTAGGAGAACCATGAAGGGAAAAGGATGGTGTTTGTTTCTTTGGACTTTGGGATGGCAAACAAAACTGTGTTTTGTCTACAGTGCAAAAGCCTGCTTCGTCACAGGATGGGAACAAAAATTGAAGTAAGGTTCTAAAGGAATCTTGCAAAGTCTAGGGTCGAGAACACCTATAAATGATTTGCCTTCTTCAGTTCTAATTATCCTCCAACTCATAATCCTGAGTCCTAACACATCCATTTCTATCTACAGCTTTTGTTCATTATTTAAAATGCTTACATCTATGACAGCATAGGGAGGCTATGAAGCAGAGCACCCAAGTTGAAATCCCAGGTTACTGTTACCTTGAGCAAGTTATTTGACATCTCTGTGAAGTAAGATAATAATATCATCTCTCTTGTAGGATTATTAATAACTGTTTCTAATTCATGGAGAAGTTGTGAGGATTCAATGATTTAATTCATGTAAATCTCTTAGAAATGTATCTGCACATGACAAGCACTCCACATATATTAGCAATTATTATGATTCTAGGTACATGTAAGTGATTTATGTGAATTAAATCTTTGAATCCTTGAAATTCCTCTATGAGTTAGATACTATTATTCATCCCATTTCACATATTATAATGACATCAAATAATTATTGAAAACTTACTATTTTCTAGCCAAGGATTTAAATGTTCTATATGCAACAACAATAACCAACTTTACTATTTATAGTTATTTACTATAATTTTTCCTGCCCCCAAGCCCTGCCCCACCATCTACCCCCAAATAGGGGATTGAAGAATTCCTCTATAGGGAAACAAATCATCTCAGTGATAAAGTTAACATGATTTTATATCTGAGGATCTCCCAGGAAAGAGCTGAGTCCACACTCAATTATTCAGTGAGCTACTCACTCAACAAACCCTGCCCTGATTTACACAAAGAGAATCTGACTACCTTTTAGTGCCTCATTATTTGATTGAATAGAAAACCAAGGCTCTTTAGGTGGTTGGGGAGCTGTCTAACATAAGAAACAGAGATGGAAAGAGGCAGAGAGAGCAGAGGAACATTTTGTAATGAATAAGAAGGTATTACATCTGGGAATGATGAAAAGAATGCTATAGAAAACATTCTTGGAAATTAAAAATATAATAGTAAAAAATTAATAGATGGGCTGAAAGAGGAAAGTTGTAGCAAACTGGAAATATAAGAAAATTAGGTAATCAATCCAGGAAGTATTTGATGAATAAAAGTTCCAGAAAAAGAAAACAGTGGTGAAGAATGATTACCAAAGTTCCTCATAACTGAAGGATCTGAATGTCAATTGAAATAGCCCAGGGAGTACCCATAAAATGGGTAAAAAGGAACCATTTCACAACTCAGTATTTTAAAATTTCAGAATACTAGATGTAAGAAGATTCTAAAAAGTTCAAAATAGGGAAAACAAAACACATAGCAATGTAAAAGTTATTCCACATGCCAAGGATGAGAATTTTGAATAGCATTTGATTTATTTTTTTCTCTTGTTTGAGACAGGGTCTCACTCTGTCATCCAGGCTGAGAGCAGTGTCTCAATCATATCTCACTGAAGCCTTGATCTCTCGGACTTAAGTGATCTTCCCACTTCAGCGTCTGGAGTAGCATGTGCATGCCGCCTTGTTCGGCTAACTTTTTCACTTTTTTGTAGAGATGGGATCTTGCTATGTTGCCCAGGCTGGTCTCAAACTCCTAGGGTCAAGTAATCCTCCCGCCTCAGCCTCCCAAAGTACTAGGATTACAGGCGTGAACCAACACATCTGGCCAGTATTTTATTTGTTAACAGCAATTCTGCTGTCTAAAAGACAGTGGAAAAGTACCTTTAGATCTATTATACAAAACCATTTTCAGTATAGAGTTCTATATCCAGTCAAACGATGAACATAGAACCAAGGGATTTTTAAACATACAAAGTCTCAAAAAGTTTACCTCTCGTTCACTCTTAAAGTTCTTAAAGAATTGTTCAGGAAACAAAGGACGGAGGAAACAAAGAAAAGAAAGGCATGAGATATAGAATCAGGGAATCAAATAATGGAGAAAGAAAATGATTCTCAGAAAGTGAAATAAATTCCCTCCTTAATAGTTGTATAGCAGGCCAAAGCAGATCTTCCTAAACTGAAAAAAAGAACAGAGGGCTTCAGAAAAGTTGTTCCCTTGGGGTAAAATAAACAGATTCCTTGATATGTTTGCATATATTGAGAGGAGATTAATATATCTGCTTGGGGATCAAAATAGTAATAGGTACATGGAGAACTAAGAAAAGAAACCAAAATCAAGGCAATAGTCAACTCTAGGGAAAACAAAAAGTTGTACGTAAAAGGAAATATAAGCATAGTCGAATATATTGCTCAATTATTAAGAATATGTACATAGGCAAAATAACATAAACACTCAAATTATTTAACCAAAATTTTGACTACATATAGTGACATGATAGGGTGGGAAATATGCATGCTTACTTAGCTATTTTAATACAGCGAAATGAAGAAATAGAACAATAACATGTTATTTTGAATTATGAAAGAAAATTCCATAAATAACTAAAAGATTTCGAAGTGCTGAAAGTGGTTGCTTCCAGAGAGTGGGAATCAAGAATGGAGTGGGTGGGGTTTGTTATAGTCCCCACCCACTTTAGAACCATTTGATGGTTTTTAGAACCATTTGATGTTTTAAAATATGGCATGTCTTGCTTTAATAAAAATTTAATAGGCTCGCTCCACACTCAATTAGCACAGTGAGCCACAAACTCAACAAACCCTGCCCTAACATACACAAAGAGTATCCTAATCACATTTTGGTACTTCATAACTTATAGACAACTCTAAGTAACAATTTTAAAAGTCCTTCAGCTAAATCTTATTTCAAACACTACCTTCAGGAAAAAAATTACTTTTGAAATAAATGACACTGAGTCTGATCATTCCTAACTATATACTACTGTTATAAGACAAACAGTGTGCCCTTAAAAATTCTTCAGTCTTTCACAGATTTTATAATCTTTCCAGTTAGATTTAAACTTTGAAGATAAGGAAGGGGTCATTCATCATCGATTATGTTATCTCCATCCACGGTACCTCTTCAAACCAAACTGTGTATGGCTGAAGAAAACCAAGGATCTGGTAAGCTACAGACATGAGCAAATACTTTTAGTACTGAAAAAGAATTGAGAAATTAACTCATTACCTTTAACTTTAGAAATGAGCAAAGAAACCCAAAGAGGTTAGCTATAATTAGTTCCTAGGTAAGAAGTTCTCTATATTTGCTATTTGCTTTGATGTTTGCATCCTTATCCTATTACATATTAATTTTTAATATATAATATCCTATTTTTTGAAAGCTAACATTTAAAATCTGAATCATGTTAAATAGAAAAGGAAATAAAATTTTATGTACATCTAATAATGCCTGCTCTGGTCAGACATAGGTACTGCCCTGGTGAAAGAATTTCAGGCCTGCAATAGAGAAATTCAGCAAAAGATAAAATACCACTTTCCTTTGCTGTTTGCAAATTGGATCCATAGTCATTTCTTCCCAGTTTTCCATTATTATTTCCTGAAGTAGAATGAGTTACAGCAAATCACCCCCAGATAGGTGATTTGATTATCTTTAGCATGTGGAATCTGTTACTCTCATAATGCTTATCAGCTCTGGCACAAATTGAACACATTAATCACCCAAAAAAAAGAACTCTGCAAGAAGGATAGGAACCAGTGAGTTTCACTGATAATGGGAAAATGGTTCTTTTTTTAAGGAACACATTGCTAATATTAAGCTGAAAGAAAAAGACAATTTTGGGGAAGAGAGAGTGATAACTATAACAATGGATAAGGAAAATTAATTTAAATGGATATTATGAGAACTGAGGCACTCAATCCTCAGGGCAAATTGTACTTTGGCAATTATTTATATTTTATTCTAATGAAAAGCATACCAGACTCCCTTTGGGACTTTTTTGGGATGTAAAATTTGGAGGAGGGCTGAAAAATCTGAGTTCGAAGATTAGCATCTTATCTTTTCCCAAATGAACATGGATTTGTGCCTTCAAATGGTTAACGCTTATCTCTATGCAGCTGGAAATACAACACAAATGGGAGCCTTTGAGTGTTCAAAGCAAACGTGGAACCAAAGCACTGCAGGAGAAAGGCAGGGCAGGGCAGCGAGGAGGGGACGAGGGGGAGCTGCTATCAGTAATTCGCCCTTATCCCTGTGCCCAGCCTGCGAGGCTGAGCGAGACCCATCTATCACTGACGCACAGCCAGTCTGAGGCTTGTCCCTTTGACAACAACGTCCCTTTTGTTACCTTGCTATTATGCCTGGCAGCTTCTTGTCCATGAATTCCTGCATGCACTGGTGTTCCGTGGAATGGCTGAGAAACCTCCGGAAAGATTCAACATATTTCCCGTGGTCAGAAAACAAGCTCCTCATGGAAGATGCCATATTTGGTTTTCTGAGAAAGACAGAGCAGGAAGCAAGGTTTAAGTTCCCCTCCTTCTCTTCCCAGTTCCCTCTTTCTTTCCCCACCCCCACCAGTTTCTATCCAAAAAAAATGCTAAGCTTGTTTTGAATTTAACATGCCACAAAGGCTGGCGTGCAGAGCTCATTACTGAGTCAGTATTTGAACAGGACTTTGCACTGGTACTTTAACCCCTACACGGTTGTTTTGTAAGAAATAGAAGTATTAAGCAAGGCTGTAAATCCACTGCTAAAACTTTTCAAATTCCTGAGGTTGAAAGGTCATAAAAACAAACTGTGTTCAAATCACTTCCTGTTTTGTCAGCAGAGCCACAAGTAAGTTCCAAGTGGGAAAGTGACTGTTCGAAGTGGCAAACACCAGGATAAAGAGGACAGCTACACAGCACTCTCAGAAATCTACAGCAGTGAAATCTTTAACGAAAGACTGTCATCTGCCTCTGTGCTTTCTACGGGATTGTTTTGGGCCTTTACATTCCTCAGCACTTGAATTTTCAACTTATCTGCTGCATTTCTTCAAATGCTGATTTGTTGTAACTCAGAAATTATCTTAAAAGGAAGTCACGAAGGAGGAGCCCAAGAACTCGTAGCTAGAAGGTGTCAGAAGCTGCATTTAGGGGAATGAGAGTGGTAAGAGAAGTCTTGGAGCAAGAGTGCAGGACACCAGGGTAAAAGTGCAGTCCATAGAATCCTTCCCTAAGCGCGCTGAACACGACGAGGTCATAGATACTTCGCTTGGCTGGATGAGCCTTTGGAAACCCAGTGGTGTCCCCACCAGAAGAGCCAAAGCTTCAGAGTACCCACACACAGTCTTTTTCCTGGGAAGAGGTCTTTAAGAAGGTCATCCTTTATCTAATATTGGGTTGTTAATAATAGCATCCAACTCACGGAGGAGTGCTAAGGATCAAATGAGTTAACTCATATAAGTCTCTTAGAAATATGTCTGCTTAAACCGTCCCTTCTTCTAATTGAGTTCCCAAGCTGCCCTCTAAGCATTCAAAACACTTCTCAACTCTCTTTTTTTTTTGAGACAGAGTATCGCTCTGTCACCCAGCCTGGAGTGCAATGGTGCGATCTCCACTCACTGCAACCTCCGTTTCCTGGACTCAAGTGATTCTCCTGTCTTAGCCTCCCGAATAACTGGGATTACAGGCACCCGCCACCACGCCTGGCTAATTGTTGTACTTTTAGTAGAGACAGGGTTTCACCATGTTGGCCAGGCTGGTCTCGAACTCCTGATCTCAAGTGATCCACCCTCCTCGGCCTCCCAAAGTGCTGGGATTACAGGCATGAGGCACCATGCCCAGCCCCCAACTCCCTTTTATAAGTATGTTTTGTTCTCACTATTCTTAGAGCCAGTGCTTTTACCCTGGGGGAAAGTGGAATATCTGGACAAGCAGATTGCCATGGATGACTCTGCCCTTAATGAACTGTCTGACTTTGGCTGAAACATAGCTGCAGTTTGCTCATCAGTAAAATGGGAACGAATTTTATCTCATAGGGTTGTACTGAGAATAATATAACTAATGTTTAAAAAGTGCAAGCCAGTCCCTCTGCAAAAAATATATATATATATAAAATGACAAAAAACAGTCGTCGCTTTATTCACGGACATTGAAATTTGAGTTTCATATCATTTTCACATGTCATGAAATATTATCCTCCTTTGAATTTACTTTAACCATTTAAAAACATAAAAGTTATTGGTAGCTCATGGGCTGCACAAATCAGGTTGGTAGGATTGGGTTTGGCCACAGGCCTTATTTGGCCAAGCCCTGATTTAGCTCCTGTGCCCTTCACTCATCCTTAGATAAGGTCTTTGCTAGTTCTTTACTCACATCTCTATCCAACCAGCCTTCCCTTTCCTCAGATTGGCTCTGACAAACTTTTGCTTCTATTACCATCTTCCATTTTTCTCTTTAGAGCTCAACCCAAATCATTCATTCATTCATGTGTACATCTATCTGTTTTTGTTTCACTTTAACCAAAACCCAAAATGGCCAATAATGTATTCATCTATTGAATAAAAGTTTAGTAAGAGTCGCTGTTTGCTATTCTGCTGAGGAATACTCCTGACATGACTTTCTCTTGGAAAGCTGCTGTGAAGGCCTCCCTTAACTGAAACTTGGTCTTCTGAGACCATCACCTCCCTTGCCTGCTGTCAAATATTCTCCAGTAGAGCCAGTTCTTCATGTGGATCCCAGTGAGGACTTCCTTTCCATCTCCACTGTTTCCACCTTACTTGAGATTCTCTTTTTCACTTATTGTGCTTTTAAAAAAAAAAAAATTTTAAGTTCAAGAGTACATGCACAGAGTTGTTACATAGGTAAACATGTTTCATTGGGGCTTGTTTTACAGATTATGTCACCACTCAGATATTAAGCCTAGTACCAATTAGTTATTTTTCCTGATTCTCTCCCTCTTCCCACACTCCACCTTCTATAGGCCCCAGTGTGTGTTGTTCCCATCTAATGTTTCCATATTTTCTCATTATTTAGCTCCCACTTACAAGTGATAATATGCAGTATTTGGTTTTCTGTTCCTGCATTGGTTTGCTAAGGATAATGGCCTCCAGTTCCATCCATGTCCCCACAAAAGACATGATCCCATATTTTTTATGGCTGCATAGTATTCCATGATATACATATGTCACATTTTCTTTGTCCAGACTGTCACTGATGAGCATTTAGGTTGATTACATGTCTTTGTTATTGCATATAGTGCTGCAATAAACATTTACACGCATGTGTCTTTATAACAGAACAGTTTATATTCCTTTGGGTATGTACCCAGTAATGGGATTGCTGGGTTGAATGGGATTTCTGTCTTTTGGTCTTTGAGGAATCGCCACACTGTCTTCCACAATGGTTGAACTAATTTACACTCTGACCAACAGGGTATAAGTGTTTCCTTTTCTCCACAACCTTGCCAGCACCTGTTCTTTTTTTACTTTTTCATAATAGCCACTGTGACTGGTGTGAGATGGTATCTCATTGTAGTTTTTATTTGTATTTCTCTAATGATCAGTGATGTTGAGCTTTTTTTCATATGATTGTTGGCTGCATGTATGTCTTCTTTTGAAAAGTGTCTATTCATGTCCTCTGTCCACTTTTGCATGTCTTTTTTTTATTCTTGTAAATTTGTTTAAGTTCCTTATAGATGATGGATACTAGATCTTTGTCAGATGCATAGTTTGCAAAAATTTTCTCCCATTCTGTAGGTTATTTATTCTGTTCATAGTTTCTTTTGCTGTGGAGAAGATCCTTAGTGTAATTAGATCTCATTTGTCAACTTTTGCTTTTGTTGCAATTGCTTTTGGTGTCTTCGTCATGAAATCTTTGTCCATGTGTATGTCCTGCATGGTATTGCCTAGGTTGTCTTCCAGAGTTTCTATAGTTTTGGGTTTTATATTTAAGTCTTTAATCCATCTTGAGTTAATTTTTATATATGGTGTAAAGAAGGGATGCAGTTTCAACCTTCTGCATTTGGCTGGCCAGTTATCCTATAGTGCGTGTGTGTTTTTTTTTTATTGGCTTTCCTGCTTTAGGAATCACACAGATCCTAACCAATTTTATTGCCACTGTCAGCTTCATGTTTTTTTTTAAGTAAGTTTGGATAAAGACACTCTTTTCTTTCTCTCATAATATTTAATCTCCCCACTGACCCCCACGTCAAGTACAAGATCCATTCTGTAGCCCCCCCAATAATTATCCAGAATTGTGTCTCGTTTACCTCTAGTTTGCATTTATATCCCCTTCAAACTGTGCTGCTTCTCTGGATACATTCCTGTGCTTTTTT
Source organism: Gorilla gorilla gorilla (assembly GCF_029281585.2). NCBI lineage: Eukaryota > Metazoa > Chordata > Mammalia > Primates > Hominidae > Gorilla > Gorilla gorilla. The sequence continues at coordinate 40,494,042 of NC_073235.2, read as the reverse complement.
GCCTACAGCATCTCCTCGTAAAAGTCCCTTCTGTAACATGCTGCTTCCTTTCTTACCGCATCCATTGAAAAATTTTCTATTCTTCATATGCTACCACTTTCATATAGCCTTCCATATTTCCCTCAAAATAATCAGCACTCACGCTCGTAATTTCTGAGATTCTTGCAAGCATTCATCCTTGTGTTATTGTTGTTTAATATATTTGCCTTAACTCCCCTGCTTGTCCCCATGTGACTTAGCTCATAAAGACAGGAACTGAGTCACAGCTACTTCCCCTGATGTGTTGCCCGAAGTAGACTTTCAGTTCTTTTTTAAATAATTAAGAATATGCTTGAACATTTGCACTATTGAGTTGTTCTCTGCTATCAGATGTCCTCCATCCTTTTCATTATTGAGTAGCTCTATATGTTACCAATAACACCAGAATTCCATTTATTGAGCACTTACTATGTGCCAGGAATTGTGTGGATCTTTTCAAATTTAATGTAGGATTTACTCTTTGTGGTACCTCCATCAGCTTCCCCCTATTACAAATGAGAAAACCAAGTTTCTGAGAGATTAAGCCGCCTAGCCAAAAACTGCAGGACTGGTGTTGAATTATAGTCTGTCAAACCCCAGGACTAGCACTCTCACAACAATTTTTGTATTCAGCCAAAACCTGCTGCCCTGTAATTCTTAGATACTACTCCTATTTCTGATTGCTTAAACTAAACAGAAGTAATCCAGTTCTTTCTCCATATAACAACCATTAAGAAACTTGAAATCAACTGTCAGGACAACCTTACTCCCCAGGTGTCTCTTTTATAGTTCCTAATTATTTATTCTACAATATAGCATTATATAATTCATTACTCTGGCCCCTCCTTTGGAAAGATTCTAGTTTGTCTGGGTTCCTTTAAAAGGTGATGTTTGAAAATAAACGCAATATCCCCAAAGCTGTATAAAAAGTGGAGATTTGTTTTCCAGGCATATACTAGTGTTTCCCAAAGTTCTGCCCAACCCAACTTCTTTCAGATTTTACTCTGCAAAAAATGGGTTCCATGGTCAAATAACTTAAAAAGTGCTGAATTCAGTAGCTTCCTCTGGATATTCATAATGCACATTAGTATATTAAAGATTCATAAAACCTTTGTCACATGTCCTCTTCAGATGCAAATATATCATGGCGATGACATTTCTCTGATTAGTCTTGCAGCCCCTCAAAAGAAAAAAAAAAGAGGAAATCTTGTTGCTTTCAGCATGATTTGTGTTTGATTAAGTGCTGGTTTCAGCAATCACAACTTCTTTTTAAAATTGCATATAGAATATCTGTTTCATAATCCATACTGCATCTGGAATTTCCTTCTAGCTGGCTGGTTGGAATTACTGAATCTTGAAAATCTTTTTTTCCCTTTTTTTTTGGAAAATTGAAGCAACAATCTACCACATCTATCATTTGCCATGACTTTTCAAAAGTTACCAGCAGTGACATCAGTATTACTTTTATAAGTTCTTTCAGCACATTGAAATGTAATTTTTTTAGACCTTAAATTATTGCCTAATTTAAAATTCTTATTTATTTTCTTACCTATTTTGGGCATCCATCCCCTATTATATATCAATTATTAAGCTGTTACTGTGTCAAAGCACCTTATATACTTCTAACACTCTGGGGGATGGAACTACCATCAAGTGAGATTCAGAGCAGATAAATAGTTTAAGACCACATAACTCCTAAGAGAAGAGCCTCGGTCCAAATTAATGTTTGATTCCAAGGCTCATTTAAAAAATTATGCCATATTACCTCTCACCACTCTGTGTCTTTCCAATATGAAGATTATTTTGGAGCAAAATATAGGAGCAAAGAGAAAGATAGGAGCAAAGAGAAAGTGGAATAATTCTGAGTTCTTTCTATCACCTTTTAATAGAACACCATCTGTGCTAGGTCAAAAAACAAAGGCTTTCCCTTGTTCATTCTTCTTCCTCTGTATGTGGTATACCAAAAAATAAACAAATGAACAAAAGAGAAGAAAAAACAGTAGCAAAGTCTTCAGGACCCATTTTCTTCTACACAGCATTGTTCAGATATTTCTATTCATCCTGGTCTTTAGTCTTCTGAACACCATGCTCATTGGTGTTCAGCTTCTTATTCTTATGTCCCATCATCTAAGTAGCATACTACATAGGTATATGTTAACAGCAACATTGTTAAAATATCTTAGTCAAATAGGTCAAAGAATCACATTTTCTTTTCACTTGACAAGAATGGAGGAAGACAGTATTTTATACAAATTGGTTGATTTACTTGATCTGCTAGCTTACTTGAAAGTTATCAGGAAGATTGACCCAAGTGTGGTCTCAAAGGAAGGACTGGAATTATAGCACATAAAATTTTAGAGCTTGATTAGACTGATAATTTCAGCCAAATATAATAGGCATCAGGAATCTTACATTCCACAGGAGACTTAGATAAGTTTCTCATAAATATGGAAATAAGAAGCAAGAAAATGGAATGCTATACAAGCCTAGCCTCTTACTAGGTAAATCTGCTCTAAACTTTTTTTTCCATATATAAAAAAATGTGGAAAGATGAGAGGTGAGATGATCTTTAAGTTTTCCTGAAGTTCTAGTTAAATGCCTTCCATCTTTTAAAAAGATAAATTTTTGTGGGCTTGTGAAACTAAAAGTAGTTGTATATATATTCACAGCTAGTAGAGCCACTGTATCTAAAGATTGTCAATAAATCATAAATGATAACCTAAAGATAGTCTCTGGGTAAGCAGCCCCTTGACTTCGTGGTATTAGGCAAATTTACCAATGTGAGTTGCTTAAGGTCACACAGCTGGTAATAATGCCATGTATCTTGTTACTATTAATGACTTAGTTGTTTCAATTATGCTTTATTCATGTGGAGTTTGTAATAGTTTTGTTTTAATTAACTTAAGAAAGGAAAGGCCCAAAATACCCAATCAGGGACAAACCAAACCATCTTGTGATAGAGACGAAATACTTGGAGGATAATTAATTGAGAAGGAAGAGAGCAGATGGACAGACAAATCCTGTTAAAAGACATAAAGAGTAATCAGTGAAATTCTAGCGATATAAAGCTATTTTGAAATATTTAAGGATGTGAACAAAGAATAAGGCACAACAAAAAAGAAAGAGTCTGTGAACTAACTTTCCTTTTAATAATCAAAAAAAAATTTGTCACCTTGAAAGTGCTAGATCTCCTCTCAAAGGTAAAGGTCAGTAAGTATTTAGAACCTGGAAAATTTGCAAGAACTGGACAGCTATCAGAACAAAAAATCAAACCAAAATACAATAATACAATTCATGAAATGAGCTTTTGTCTTACTGTCCATGTTACAGATGATGCAAACTTCAGTGACTACCATAAGGGGTAGCACCAGTGTGGAGGTGGGGATCTGGTGAAGGGAAAAGCTTCATGTAAAAGGAATTTTATAAACAGAGGGGTTGTGGTAAGCAAACTTCTCTGGCATCTGGTGAAGAAGTATGTGCTCAATATACCAAAAAATTGCTCAATATACCAAAAAATATAGTCTATCAAATCCCAGGACTAGAACATTCTCCTGGGCTAGAACATTCTCCTGTCTGAGATGCCTTGTAATATGATTTGGCTGAGCCTTATTTTCTTACCTGTGAAATAGAGATAATAATTGCTACCTCATAAAAATTTGTGAGGATTAAAAGAAATAATGTGTATCAGGTTTTCAGCCTAGTGCCTGGCATATGATAAACTCTCTGGTGTGAGGCTGACATCTTTAACTTTCAGTTCCTTCATTTATGGGATGAACACAATAATGCTGTATTAGTCAGGTTTCAATACAAATGGCAAAATCTCTGTCCAGGGTTCCAGAGATAATTTTTAATATGGGTAGCTCATGATAAAGGTGTTGGAAGAACTGAAAAGCAAACAAGGAAGGTGAGCAAGCCCTCAAGGCAGGATGCCCTTGCCACCAGTACCACCTGTAGGAGCAGGTGTTACCAAAGTTCTGGAGCTCAAGCTGCATAGTGGGAGGTAGAACAAGCACTCTTGAGGATGCTGCCTGAAACATCAGGACATGGGCAAAAGTACCCAGCGTCTCCTCTTCCTGACCCCTCATCTCTACCAATTTTCCCACTTTACTAAAACTAGCTGAAAACCAGTTGGCAAGGAAGCATGGGTGATATAACTTGTAGGATTCAACTTTTTGAAGTACTTAGTAGAGAATGGGAAGGACCAGAAATGTATCTAGCATCAAACAGTCAATAACCAGAACAAGTGCCTACTATAGTAAATTAATTTGTTGTGAGTGGAAAAAGAAAAAGAAAAAAAAAGAAGAAAGCAAAATACCTAGAATGTATTAAGTACTCACTGAATGCCAGATAAAATAGTGAAAACAAAAGGTGACTATTGTGATAGCTGCAGGTCAATGAGAGCTAGTACTCATGAACTCTTTAAGAAGACTGACTTTGTTTGATGAGGGTATTTGGCTGAAAACTATTTCTTGGGAATGTATCAGGGTTTTGGGAAACTCATCAGCGGGTACCCAATAATGGGAGGTCATTAGGAGTCCCATGATGATGGGATTCCTTTTCAGATCTGAGAATTTCAGAGCTGTCTGTCCCTTTCTCCTCCCGTGCTCGCTGGGGGTCAGAAGATGGACTAATGGGCGACTCCGACTCCTGCTTCTCTCCATGTTACACTGCTTACTAACTCCCTGTGTGACTTTGAGCAAGCACTTAATTCAGTTGCCTTGAATTTCTTCAGATGTAGAGAACTAGATGCCATCATTCACTTCCAGTTCTAAAATTCTAAGACTACTTGAGTTTACACCTGTTAATCAGAGACACGGCTCATATTTCAGGCTGGAATTAGGATGCCATTTGTAAGACATTTGGCACTCGATGTGTCTCATTCTCTGACTCTTTGGTGCTCCTCCTTCCCTAATACAAATTCAAAGCTACTTTGCATTTCTAAGCACAGATTATACCATTGTGATGCACTAACAATTTGGAAAACATAAGGGGATCAAAGTAATTACCCATATGTTCTCAGGCAGTAGAAAATAATTAAAGTCTGTTTATAAATATGGCTAATTAAAAACAAAATGCATATGAATTCAATGTTTATTTTATTATTTCCTACATAGGACTCTAAGAGTTGTTGTTGTTGTTGTTGTTGTCTTTAAAGACAGGGTCTCACTCAGTCACCCAGGCTGGAGTACAGTGGCACAATCACCACACACTGCAGCCTTGAACTCCTGGGCTCAAGCAATCCCCTTGCCTACGCCTCCCAAGTATCTAGGACTACAGGCACAAGACACCATGCCTGGCTACTTTATATATTTTTTTTTTTTTTTTTGGTAGCATTGGGAAGTCTCACTCTGTTGCCCAGTCTGGTCTTGAACTCCTGGCCTCAAGCAATCCTCCTGCGTCGGCCTCCCAAAGCAGTTGTTTTTGAATATAGTCAATGCCTATAGAAGAAGTAGCTCCCAGGATGTTGTATAATCAGACATTATGCATGGGGTGTCAGTCAGTTCAAGTAGCTCAGAGATGATCTCTGGTAAAATACATTTCAGAGTTATCAATTTGGCACACATTTTGTGCTATCAAGTGAAATTTGTAGTTAATAAACACATGGTTAAAAACAGAGGCATAATGTTCCCAAAAGCGTATTTAAAGACTCTCTGCTCTACTACTCCAAATTAATACTTCCACTGGTCCAGTTCTAGCAGCAGTGAAATGCAGATTGGGTCAAAGATGGTGAAGGTTTATGGAGATTAACTCAATAATTTTTGAAAATGTGCTATTTGATAATTCTGAATGGATCTGTGGATGATCTTGTCTCCAAAACTCCATACTACTAAAACAACAAAAAAAAAGGAAGTAAAGACAATTTTTAAAAGTACAGTGATTTTTGCCTCTCACAAGTGTATGTTCTGTTTTATACTGTGTTTCTAGTTATGGTGCCTAATGAAATGCTGGTTGAAATTGTGACAGGCCAGGTCTCACTAACGCAGGCCTCCATAACAACTGTTTCAGTACTGACTGAGTGGTTAAGTTAAATATTAAAAGCCAGTACCCTTATATAAAGGCTGGAATGTAACAAATGCCCACCAAGAGTTTTGCTTAGGCCTTTCCTGGGCCTTAAAACATGACAAAATAACAAAGGAACTCTTAACAGAACCTATTCAGGATTAAACAAGTTTTACTGTGGGTCTGAAGCAACTCCCCAGGCCTCCACAAACAAGTTTATTGGAGGTCTGTGGGAACTCCCCAAACCTCCATGATTTAGCAGGAGACAAGATAAGGGTAATCAGCCCAGCACCTGGACCCATTTACATGAAGTAAATTTACTGAGGCTCCAGAGGAAGGTCTTCAGGACTTAGGCCTTAGTTATCGATTAAAAGAAGTTATTCACTTACAACATTAGATGAATGCACACTTACATATAGACATATAGCTTAGAAGGTATATAAGCTCTGAAAAACTTTGTAATTTTGAGTTGATCTGGTGATCCAGGCCCTCTTCCTGTGACTGGTTACAGAAATAAAAACTCTGTTTCTCCCCAGTTCATCTGCATCTTGTTACTGGCCCGCAAGGGATAGCTGCCCGACCCTCAGTTTGGACCAGGAACAAAATGTCAAAGTTGATTAAAACTTTTCACAGTACCTATTTGGTCTTTTATTAGTCAGATAAACAGTGAAAAGCTCATGTTTTTCATAATATTGCTGCTAGAATCATTTTTCTAAGTTTCATTTTTATCACCTTTTTATCTCTAGTCAGGATAGGAAATTAATGCATATTGGAATTGAATTTGTTTGGGGAATTCGTTTTGTTTAATTTGTTTTAAAATACTAACTGCAATCCAGTATTGAAAGGAGATATAGCTCAAACTTCTTAATAGCCATATCCAGGGAGACTTCCATAGTGAAAATGTGAGCCGAAAGTAGATATTGATGATATTCAAGAAAATAATTTCAGTAAATTTGGAATGAGCCAAAATTATGTATGAAAACTCAACTTGAAATTAGAATTCAAAGCAAGATCCCCATGAATACAGGATGTTGCAGCTTGCTTCTAGGTGGCAGACAGAGGGAAGAATAAATGAGTTCCAGCTTTTGAGAAATTTAATTAAAAATGATATCAAATCTGGGATTCTCCTGAAAGAATTTGTACTTACTTTAATAAAGGTTGTTTCTCATGGAGAAGCAATTTTAATTTTAGACCAGGGTTGCAATTCTGTGCTAAAAATGGCCTTTCTATGAGATCTTGTTCATTTTTGCAAACACAATATATCCTCCCTGCCCTCAGGACCTTCCTTTAGCACCCAGACGGAAGAGCATTTGCCAGAATAATGATAGGAATGCTCTGAAGACAACAGCTCTTCTCTAAACTTTATTACTATAAGTACATACTTTATTACTATAAGTACATACGACAAAAATCCAGACCACAGGCAATACTGAGGTAAGAGGTAAATCACATCTGCTGCTCAGGTAAAACATTTTCATTTCAAATTTTTAAATTCCAAGAGAGAACCAGAGAAGATCAGTGACTTTCAGGGGTTAAGGGCTGTGGGAGGGTGAGCTACAAAGGAACAGCAAGAGGGAGTTTGTATGGAGAGACAGCACCATTTTGCATTCTGAAAATAATGGTGGTGAGGGACTAATTGGCTAAGTTGGCTGGACTTCCTGGGTCAATAGGGACTTCCCTAAGGGGACTTGCCCCTAAGCCAAAATGAGTCATAGCTGCAAGCTAAGGTATTGAAACTTCAACCACTCATATAGGGAGTTTAAGCTCTAGCTGCAGCCTGATGTTTTTAACTAATCAGGCCCGCCAATCCACAAGTGGATAGAAAATAAGCTAATTCTACAGGACTAAAAAAGGAAAAAAGGAGGGGGTCATAAGGGGATATAAGCATAAGACACCCAAGCCAGAAACGGCAAGCCTTCCAGGTCCGCTTCCACCACATGGAAGCTTTACTTTCCCTTTCACTTTAATAAATCTTGCCGCCTCACACTCTTTGGATCCACGTGTTTCTCTCATCGAGCTGTAACACTCGCCGCTGCAGTCCATGGCTTCATTCCTTGAAGCTCCTAAGACCACGAAACATTGGATCAAGAAAAGACCTTCGATCGGGAGAAGACTTCTCATCTCAGTGGCATTTGTCAAAACTCCTAGAACTGTACACTAAAAAGAATGGATTTTACTGTATGTAAATTTTTAAAAATAAAAAAATGAACATTGTCAACTTGGAAACTTTGAAAAAGTGTGTCAGTTTCGCTTTAGATTAGACATGCTCATCAGTAGACTTGACGTTAAACCTGTCGCCTCCACCTCCCTAATTCCTTCTTCCCACCTCTCCTCAGTTTCCCACTTCCTTAAATTTTGCTGGGATTTCCTGACTTCTCTTCCTTTGCACACACACCAAACAAACAAACAAAACAAACAGAAAAACACCAACTTTGAGAACCAAGGCCTCAGATTAATTATGGTGATTAAAGAATTCAGACCTGAGAAGGAATGTTCCAAAAGTCAGGAGAATGTGCTGATAGAAAAGGATCATAGGGAAAGTGTGTGTGGATGGGAGAGGGGCATGCTTTCCCTCTTTTATTTTTATTTTTTGCAAGAACCCTGTGGGTCTAAAGAGAGAGAAGAAGAGAAGGATATTGTAATAATCATACCTTATATTTGTAAACTGTGTTATAGTTTATAGTCATCTTCAATTAACTTCTTTAATACTCCATCAACCTGCATCGCCCGCATTTTCCCGATGAAGAGACCATGGCCCAGAACAGTGAATTGCCATTGGTCGCAGGACTAGGATGTGGAAGTTTGACTTGAGGTATGAATCGTGCTTTTCACCATGGGTAACCTCTGAGCTAAGAGTTTCTGAAAGAAATGTGTAGGTGGCAGGGTCGAATTTCCAAGCAGCAGAAGGCATTAAGAAAGGCATCAAGAGATACCATCTCACTCCTACAAGAATGTTTTTAACTTAAAAAGTTAAAAAACAACAGACATTGGTGTGGATGTGGTGAAAAAGCAATGCTAACACACTGCTGGTGGGAATGTAATTTAGTACAACCTCTATGGAAAACAGTATGGAGATTTCTTAAAGAACTAAAAGTAGGCCTACCATTTGCTCCAGCAATCCCACTACTGGGTATCTGCTCAAAGGAAAAGAAATCATTATAGCAAAAACACACCTGCACACATATGTTTATTAAGCACAATTCACAATTGCAAAGATATGGAACCAACCTAAGTGCCTATCTCCCAATGATTGGATAAAGAAAATGTGGTATATATACACCATGGAACACTACTCAGCCATAAAAAAGAACAAAGTAATGTCTTTTGCAGCAACTTGAATGGAGCTGGAGGTCATTATCCTAAGTGAAGTAACTCGGGAATGGAAAACCAAATACTACATGTTCTCACTTATAAGTGGGAGCTAAGCTATAGGTACACAAAGGCATGCAGTAGGATAATGGACATTGGAGACTCAGAAGTGGAAGGGTGGGAGGAGGGCGAGAAATTAAAAAACTACATATTGGGTACAGTGTACACTACTCGGGTGACAGATGCACTGCAATTTCAGACTTCACCACTATACAATCATCCATGTAACCAAAACCCACTTGTATCCCAAAAGCTATTGAAATTTTAAAAACATTTAAAAAATAAACACATCAAGAAATTTTAGGCCGGGTGCAGTGGCTCATGCCTGTAATCCCAGCACTTTGGGAGGCTGAGGCGGGTGGATCACTTGTGGTCAGGAGTTGAAGACCAGCCTGGCCAATATGGTGAAACCGCATCTCTACTGAAAATACAAAAATTAGCCAGGTGTGATGGCACACACCTGTAATCCCAGCTACTTGTGAGGCTGAGGCAGGAGAATTGCTTGAACCCAGGAGGTGGGGGTTGCAGTGAGCCGAGATCGCTCGACTGCACTCCAGCCTGGGCAACAGAGCAAGGCTCTGTCTCAAAAAAAAAAAAAAAAAAAAAAAAAGCCTGTTGCTCTTGGGGAATGATAAGAAGTTATAGATGATGGAATGTTGGCTGTGAAAGGAAACATTTATTCTCAGAATCAAAGTCAATAGCCACTATGTATCTATGTCACCATATTGCTTCAGAAAAATACAGTTCTTTAAGTTATTCCTTGAAATATTTCAGGCTGCTCATTTTTCCTGTCTTTCTCCTGGTGACTCTGTCCACCTATTACTTCTTCTTTTCTTAGCTACTGTGCTTGCCATGTCCTCTATTACTCAGTAACTCAGGGGAGAGATATGGATGGGCTCAAAGCACCAAGGCCCAATAGAGCACAAGACATGAAGCAGAGTTTTCCTCACCACACCTATTCCAGGTGCTGTTTCAGGCTTCTGTTCGGCAAGCAGCTACCAGGTCCACTTCTCCAGGCCTCCCCGTGATGCTGTGAGTGAAGCAAAACCATTCAGAGGATTCAAATAAATACCTTCTCTGCCTAGGTGGGCTAGCATCTGTTTCTATTGCTTATAAAGAGGGATCCTGAATACTGCAAGTGTTTTTAAACAATTTTTTTCTGACCGTATTTCTTGGAACCTTTCCATTCTGTGGTCTCTCAGGAGCCATGTGGAGAGGGTAGAGTCAACCCAAGCCAGCAGCTCCCTGGGTTCTCCTGCAACCAGAGCAGATCAACTTAGTTTTCTTATGAAAAAGGATTTCTGCTGCACCAAAAAAAAAAAAAAAAAAAAGTTTGGAAACTACATGTGGGTGGCAGGAAAGAAGTTATTTTATCTTTACTAAATTTCTTGAATTTTTCTAGACTTCCTCTGGATACCAAGACAGAACCTGCCAGCCCCAAGTCCTCCAGGTTCCCATGGAAGATCTAGTAGTAAAGAGTCCTAGCAGTTGCCTGCTATCTCCTCAGCAGCCAAAGCTGGTCCTGCTTCTATTTGTTACCTGGATCCTGGAGACCCAGTGTAGATCTGATTTATGCCACTTCTTAGTCATCTCATCTTGGACAAATACCTTACTTCTGCTGAACTTAAATTCTTCTCTCTGTAAAATAGAACATGAATAATACTCTTCTGTCAACCTCATATGACACCTGTGAGGCTCAAATGATCTAATAAGTATCACCTTATGCCTTTATAAATTATTCTATACATACAAGATGAAACTATTATAACTATTACAGTCAGCATAAAATCTTAAATCAGTTGGTGAGCTTGTTTCCTGGATGTGAATGAATTAAGCTAGTCTATTCTATGTAAAAACAGCTAGCTCTTGTCACAGGAGGATGCATTGTTTTATGCCACAGCTCTGTGGTTAAATTCTGATATGACACTGACATTTTATTTTATTTTATTTTATTTTCTTAGACATGGGGTCTCTCAATGTTGCCCAGGCTAGTCTTGAACTCCTTGCCTCCCACCATACTTCCACCTCAGCCTCCCAAAGCTCTGGGATTACAGGCATGAGTTACTGTACCTGGCTGAAATTTTATAATGTGTAATCTTTAAACCTCAAGGGCCTATAGGCTTTGTCATAAAAAAAAAAATCAAAAGAAAATTTTAACAGTGGCCACGATGGTTGCAGTCAGGCACATGGGTAATAAAACCTAGGCCTATAAACTAAATTTGACCTCTTACCTGCGTAACTGGAGTTTGTTAAGTATTTCACCGACAGGTACAGGTTATAAACGTGTATCAGAGGTAGAACAAAGACAAGATGGAATCACTCACCCTGTACCAGACCCTCAGATGCCTAACCTTAGTCCCTACCCGCTCAACTGCATGTACACTTTATGTATATGTATCACCTGTGGATAGTGTCACTGAGCACCAGTCAGAATCACAGGAATGTAACTGCTGCTTCATGGCCCTGCTTCTCCCACCTTCTGTACCACATGCATCCTTCTATTAGGAAATTATATACTGTGCCTCATGGAACCTACTTTGGAGACTCATTCTCAGTCTGCACTGAGTCTGTGTTTCCAGGCTTAAGACCCCAAACTTGGCTCAAAATAAACCTAACCATAATTTCTCTAAGTTTTAGTGCCTGTTATTTCACTTTTCAGTTGACAGCTTTAAATGACTTATTTGTGTTAAAAAATATAAGGGCCAAAACCCTTATATTTTCATTTCTATAAATTTGTATATTTATAATTATATACAAATATCAATTATATGCCATTTCAATGCTTGGTATTTTAAATACATATTTTGATAGATTTGAATAATATTTACATATTTTATTATTTTTTGTGTAGTGATTATTTTACTACAAATTTGTAAATTTATAATTTCTACAAATTTTACTAGTTACTTTCAATGTACAACACTATGTGATTCTATGTTTATGTAAAGGTGGATTGGTCTAGGCAGTATGAGTTTTGGTTATGAGCCTGAAGAGCTTGAAAACTACTTAACTACAAAGCAATTGTTAACAACTTCACAGCAACTTTACAAGAACAAAGTAGTTGCTAAGAAGCCATTGCAAGTATTTGAGAAAATTCATGTGATAAAAACAATGTGTTAGTAAGAAGCAGAGTAATTGGATTAAAAAATAAGTGATTAGAAAGGTAAATAATACATGAACTTGAGAAACTGAAAGAACGGCATTGCCCATAGAAAAGTAGGATCCAGCTGGAGATGTTCATGAAATTTTAGAACATGAAAAACTTTTCCAATATGGCCAGAATGAAAAGAGGAAGGAGTACAGAATATTCTTGTCCTGTAACTTGTATCCACTTTTAACGACCACTGCCACCTGGTGGCTTGTGACCCTGTTTCCACTGAAGGAAGAAACCCTGTTTATTCTTGATTTTGCATACCTAAGCAGGGATAAAACAGGATGAAAAGAACACTGGCCTGGAACACCAGGGATCTAAGTTTCTGGAGCACAGGGGTTAAAGACCATAGTATGTCTTGTCCGTCGAGATCCTTTAACTACAAATACCTATACTTCAACGATTTCTTATGAAATTTGCAGCCATAGCTGGAATCCAGAAAGAATTCTGACATGAATTAAAATCTTCAAATCCCATCATGTATGTTGAATTACTCCTTTTTTTTTTTTTTTCAACAAGCCTCATGTCTCCCATCCTGTTAGACCTTGGTAATTTAGGCCCATATCTCTCTCCTGAGTTACTGAGTAATAGAAGACATGGCAAGCACAATAGCTAAGGAAAGAGGAAGTGATAGGTGGACAGTCACAGTGAGAAACCCAGGAAAAATGGGCAGCCTGCAATATTTCAAGGAATAAGTTTACAGTTGTATTTTTCTGAAGCAACATTGTGAGATGAGTACCTAGCTGCTACTGATTTTGATTCTGAGAACGAAACTTCCTCTCACGACCAACATTCCCACACCTATAACTTTGTATCATTTGCCAAGAACAACCTATTTTACGACTTCTTGATGCTTTTCTGCATGCGTTCTGCTGCTTGGAAATTCTACCCTGTACACATTTATTTCAGAAACCCCTAGTTCAAAGGTTACCCCTGCTATAAAGCCTTCCAACACTCTCTCCAAGCAGAGGCAACATTTTTTCCCTCTGTTCCACAATTGATTGCATTTTGTTTTCACCTTACTGTATTCTTACTAAATCCTCATTATACTCCTGTCTAAACAACATGTACTCTCTTAGTTTGTTTGGGCCCCTGTAATAAAATACTATAAACTAGGTATCTTATAAACAATAGAAATTTATTTCTTATAGTTCTAAAGGCTGGGGAGTCCAAGATCAAGATATTGACAGGTTCCGTGTCTGGTGATGGTTTGCTTTTTCATAGACGGAGGCTTTTAAATATGTCTTTGCATGGTGGAAGGGGCAAGGAAGGTCTCTTTTACAAGAACACTAATCTCATTCATGAGGTTCCTCCTATGTGATCTAATCATCTCCTAAGGGCCACCACCTCCTAATATTATCACCTTGGGGCTAAGATTTCAACATGTGAATTTTGGAGTGACACAAACATTTGAATAATAGCATGTACAACATCTGCTTAAATGTGTATCAGTATTACTGCACTTAAGCCTTTTTGGCATCAAACACTGTGTCTTTTAAATCTGTATTCCAGATATTATTTTGGTTGATGGCTACTAGAACAAACAGTGCCTCTGTCTCACCCTCAAGGATGACAGTTCTGGGGAGAAATTGAATAACCCTGTGACAGACATTGAGAACATATGATTTTATGAGGGGTAGGAGATAAATGCAGAGTTTCTGTTAGAGTTTGCATACTTGTAACATTTATGAACCCTGAGCTTTTAATCAGTTTCTTAGGGCTCAGAAAACATAGGTGGTATTAGAGCTTAGAAACCTAACAAGTGAGTTTCATCATGAAGGATAACAAAGGGCTTGGCTTTTTTATTGAGGATCCATTCATTTACAACATGTAGACATAGTTTCTGGGGCTCTTCCATTTCTCTAGAGAGAATGCCTCCATCTTTACCAGGGATCTAGCTCCCAACCACCTGTCCATGTTCTGGATATAAGGTAAAAGAGGATGTCCAAGAAGACTGAAGTTAAGTATTCAGAACATGGAGGAAACAGAGGCAGTCCAAGAAATAAAGATCGAAAAGCAAAATAATACTACCAAGAGCAATCTCAAATTGATAAGCAAAGGTTTATATCCAGAGGACAAGAGTGCTATGAAAAAGAAAATTTTAAATACAATAGCCAAGATAGATTCAGTAAAAGGGTTAGGAGATAAAATTAAGGATATCTCTTAAAAATATAGCAAAAAAAAAAAAAAAAAAAAGCCGAAGTAAGAAAAAAAAAAGTAGAAGAGGGATTTGGAAAGGGTAGAACCAGAAAGATGGCATCATGAAAAAAACTTTATGAAAGAGCCATGCTGAAAGATGTGGGCAGCCTCTAGAAGATAGAAAAAGCAGAAAATTAATTCTCTTCTAGAGCCTCCAGAAAGATACGCAGCCCTGCCAACACCTTGATGTGAGCTTAGTGAGATGCATTTTAGACTTCTGATCCTAGAACTACAAGATTATAAAGTTAGGTTGTTTTAAGCTTCTAAGTTTGTAGTAATTTATTACAGCAGCCATAGAAAACTAAAAAGGACCATATTGCACTTGTCACTTACTACCTTCAGTGGTGGTTTCAGGACATTCACTCTAGTCCTGTGTCCTTCATCCTTAATCCCTGATCTCCAGGAGTCTTTCCTTCCCATAGTCTCTGTTCCGCACCCAGCCACCTCTGCTCACTGCAGTCAACCAGTCTTACCTCCTTGCTGGCTCCTGATTCTCTGGATGCCAGAGTGTCATAGAGTTATCCCAGACTCTGGCTGTCCTAAAGGTGGGAGTTGTCCTGCCCTTAGCTCCTAATAAAGACAGCATTGACAAGAACACTAACACTCCGCTGACCCCCAAGAGCTTCTTTGGCATTACTATATGGACAAAGAGGGCCTGTACTATGTCTCCCTCCCACCCTGCCCCCTTGGGGCTCATGCACTTCTGTGACTTTTTAACACGTGAATCCTAATTATCTTGATTCAACTCTTTATGCACAGTTTTTAAACAATAACAACAAAAATGCTGTCAATTAGCCAGCTCATCTCTGGCTAAATCCTTGATGTCAGTCCTAAAGACTATGCTACTGGAGTTCAGTTCCTGCCAATCCACAAATAATTATCGAGTAAGGATCCTTTCTTTCAGAGTTGTGAAGGATTGCAAAGACTGCTGAAAACTGCGATCTTCAGCGAGATGTTTAAGGGGAAAAGGGTAAGTAGATTTATCAAGAAGTAAATAATGACTAAGGCATCCCAGACTGGGCTCCTGAGTGCCCAGAGCTGTTAGTAATGGGGGAGACAACATGAGTGATAGGAGAGATCTGGAAGAGATGGGGAATCTGCGGGCGAGGTCAAGTTCACCTGAGTTCAGAATCTAAGTCATATAACAAAGTCCCTGGATCAATATCAATTTGCCCCAATTACCCATTTTCCTCTGACCTAAGACTAAAATCAAATTATACTCAGATCAGCATGAAAGGAGGCTTGGTGGGAGTTAATATCCACAACCTCTGTCTGATCTCTTTTACTGAGGTGGCCTGTAAATGTAAACAAAACTTGCAACAAGGATTTTGCATCAGGCTGGCAAAACCTGATTTTAGGAGACAACCACACTGTTGGGGATAAAGAACAGATTCTCCTGTCTCCAATGATCCTCCAAGGTTGTTTTTATTATAATGGAAATTTCCAAGGCTTTATGCAGGGCTCACATGTTGGTGAAAGAGCTGCTGCACCAGCAGCAGAGATATAATTGTCTTCTGCTGTTCCTGAACTCAGCACATGGCTGTTCATTAATTAACGTTGCACCCCATGAGCATAGCATTTCCAAACTGTGGGTTACTAAATAAGACCTTAGTGAACACAGTACTGATGCTCCTTTCTGGTATGTACTTCCAATTATAATTTTATTCATTTTTCATTTGTCATAACCATAGTGAGCTTCTAGTGCGATAAGCCGCATTATTAGATGCTGTGGCATACATATAGATAGATAAATAGGATGGAGTCTATGCCTCAAGGTACTGGAAGCTGGCAGCTAGGGTGACCTCTAGAGGAGGGTAGTATATGCAGCCACCATCATGGATTGAAGAATACAAACTCCAAATTACTTCACTTCACTCTAAGCCTTGTATTTTTACTATCAACAAAAGTTTTTCCTTAATAATTTTATTTGCAAAATAAAGACTCAAAATAAAGATTGCAAAATAAGATTCAAATAATGTACAGGCAAAATCATTAGCCTCTGTTGGATACTGTGGTTGCTGGTTAATCCTCATAATAACCTTATGAGGAAAATTACATTACCTTCCAGTTGTATGTAACCTGTATTTCCCAAATGACCATCACCAATGAGTTGAAATAATTGATTGACTATCACCTACATTCTCCTTGTTATTGCCCTCTCTCACCACCTGTAAAGGACCTACCAGCATTTCTATTCAAACAAGCCATTGTTCATGCAAAATGGACTTAAGTCTGTCCACTCCAGCTGGGCTCACCCCACTGGCCCAACAAAGCCTGTGCTACAGTTGGGATCCCTTCTCTGCAAACATGAGGAAACTTGGGTTTTGCAAATTGGTGAGTTGCTCAAGGGTGCACACTTAGAAGAAACAGACCTGGATCATCAATTTATACTTCTGACTCCAAGGGCACTACCTTCCCTCTGTAGTTCGAGCTGATCAACTTCTCATCTAAATACAAAATCATCACACTTTATCCCACTTGTTTATATTACTTCATATTACTTCTTACTTTCATAATCACACAGATTAGTTTCCTTTGGCAAATAAACTAGAATTGCGACAATTAAGTGAGAAGGTTAGGGCAGAAGGGATGTGGTCTGAAAGGTTTCATGAGACCAAAGGGCAGTGACTCCTGAGGACAGGGAGCACAGGGACTCATTGTAAAGGCCCGAGTCAGGGGCAGCACAAAGAGCAGGCCTCATTGTCTGTCTGGGCAGAGCATAGTTTAGTCAACATTGTGTACTTAAGGCTAGTAAATACACCACAGACTTCATTAGCTAAACAGCAATCCATATAGATATTAACCAATTGCCCACTCTATGCCAAGCACACATGCCATTGTTTGGTGACTTTCACCTATTCATACAATCTTCTCAACAAGTCTGTAAGGTCCTTTAGGACAGAGAAAGTCTCCTGCATCTTGTGCTCCCTTACCACTTTTTGCTTAATAGATTTTGTTGTTTCAAATTCTAAAAGGAAGGAAATTAATTCTTAACCAAATGATATTTCTCAAACAGGGTCAGTGCCCTCTCTTGGGATGCAAATCCTATGTATCTTATTCCAATGAGTAACTCTGTAGTTAATCATTGATACAGCAAGTTCAGGCTTTTGCTCTTCCTCTTTGAACATCAGTGGGTGCATTTTATTTCTCTCTCTTGCTCTCTCTCTCTTTTTTTTGTTTTTTTTTAAAGCAGGATTAAGGAAGCCAAACTCAGCCTCATGAAGAAAGAGTTCATTTATTGCAACTAAAATAACTTTTCTTGGAAGGCCATGACCTCAGAAAAGTAAGCACTTTACTTTTTGTAAGGTAGCGAATATTTCTTCTTTCTTACTTCACACAAGTATTGAACCATATATTATTCCTGCTTGATCCCCTGGTCTGTTCACTCCTGGCTCCTTGTTCCTCTCTCATTTTCAAGTGAGAGTTTCAAATTGCACAGGAATTCCAACTGCCCCATTCCTTTTACTGTTGACATTTCTATGAGCTTCAAGTACTCAACGAGAATTCTGTTTCTGTGTGTTTACCAACTGAATTGGCATGGACAGAAGGGCACATACCCCACACCATTTGCAGGAACTATTTCTCATGATCAGTAATTTTAAAGCAATGCACCTCCTCGGGCTCTTAAATATGTCATCCCAGGAGCTGCTGCTCCTTTTTTCCCATCTCCTTCATCATCCATGTGTCAGACATGCCTCAGGCCTGCTGGGCATCTGCTGTTTATCAGTGGGCCCCTCTCCGCCCCCAGCCCCCTGGGAAAGCCCTCTGAGGAGTGAATTATTGGAAACACAAGCATCCACAGAGAATACAAGGCAAATGTTTTAGTTCCCAGTTTGGCAGAAACAGGTAGTGAACTAACTGAAGGTTTACTCACTGAAGTCTTGTTCATAGCCAAAAATAAAAACAAAAAATAAGTAACTTCTCTGCATCTGTGGTTACTAAAGTGCTCTGGGAGCTTAAAAAGGTGATTTTTGTATGTTTTATTTGATCTTTGTTTTGAGAAATAACTAAGGACCACACATTTTCTATAATTCTAGTGATATTTTGATGAATAAAACATCTGCAAGGCAATGCCACAGACTTACTGAGGGAGACAAATATATAACAAGACAATTATAGCAGGTGCGAATAATGCAATAATAATGTTGTTTACCAATAGGAGTGCAAAGGAGAGTCCCTTAGCACAGACTATAATGGAGTGTGGAAAGGAGAAACCAAGAAATTCTCTGGAAAGAAATGGCATCAAAATTGAGGCTTAAAGATCTAATAGTTGCTATCTTTTTAAAAAGGAAGAGATTGGTAGAAAAGAGAAAAAACTTTTTTATTTCTGTTATCCTTTAACTAGTATTTATTATTAGCATGCCCTGGGAAATCTGTAACTACTGCTTCTTCAGAATTCATTACACCTGGGGAGTCCCATGGGCCGAGGCCCCCATATAATTTCTATGCCTTTGCTTAATTAAGACACTGTGATAGACTGGGCAGACATTTCCTGGCAATTTACGATCAGCTGGAGGAGCTTAAGTCTTAAAGCAATGCTGTGAAAATATGCAGTTATGTTTATATAAAAAGTAGTGAAATTATAACCTTTTCATGTCTTGATCAGCCAAAAGTTGAAAAAGTACACTGTTGTGGTTGACAAGCTGCATTTATAGTTTTTGTTCTTTTCCTAATCACTGAAAGCCATTCACAAATAAACAGGGAGAGAGAGACACACTCTGAGTTTGACACTTGCTCTTTTTCATTAGGTATTTGGATTCCAGGTCAATGTGAAGAACTTCCGTAAGACACATTGCTAGCTAACACTGGTATTAGTTACTCAAAGAGCTTTGTAGTGTGACCGTCATTAAGCCCCCCGCCCGGCCAGCCGCCCCGTCTGGGAGGTGAGGGGTGCCTCTGCCCGGCCGCCCCTACTGGGAAGTGAGGAGCCCCTCTGCCCGGCCAGCCACCCCGTCCGGGAGGGAGGTGGGGTGGTCAGCCCCCTGCCCGGCCAGCCACCCCGTCCGGGAGGTGAGGGGCACCTCTGCCCGGCCGCCCCTACTGGGAAGTGAGGAGCCCCTCTGCCCGGCCGCCACCCCGTCTGGGAGGTGTACCCAACAGCTCATTGAGAACGGGCCATGATGACAATGGCGGTTTTGTGGAATAGAAAGGGGGGAAAGGTGGGGAAAAGATTGAGAAATGGATGGTTGCCGTGTCTGTGTAGAAAGAAGTAGACATGGGAGACTTTTCATTTTGTTCTGTACTAAGAGAAATTCTTCAGCCTTGGGATCCGGTTGATCTGTGACCTTACCCCCAACCCTGTGCTCTCTGAAACATGTGCTGTGTCCACTCAGGGTTAAATGGATTAAGGGCGGTGCAAGATGTGCTTTGTTAAACAGATGCTTGAAGGCAGCATGCTCGTTAAGAGTCATCACCACTCCCTAATCTTAAGTACCCAGGGATACAAACACTGCGGAAGGCCACAGGGTCCTCTGCCTAGGAAAGCCAGAGACCTTTGTTGACTTGTTTATCTGCTGACCTTCCCTCCACTATTGTCCTATGACCCTGCCAAATCCCCCTCTGCGAGAAACACCCAAGAATGATCAATAAAAAAATAAATAAATAAATAAATAAAGACTTTTACGGATGTCTTTATTTAATCAGATAGGTTTAGCAGAGTTCAGCCTATAGACTGTGGAATAGACAGAATGAGCCCAATGCTTGTCTTATAAAATGTTTTGAATTTGTAAGTTCTAAGTGTAACACTTGGATCTTTCACAGATATCACCATGTAGTACAGTGTTGTTCACCTATCCAAGTTCATGGAAGATTCCAGTCTCTGAACCAAGTGTTTTCCATCTATAACAGGGATAAAGTTTTAGAGGTATTTTCTCACTAAGTTTTCTTATGGTTGGACTGATTTCTTTCCTTGCACCCTGCTCGGGTCTGACTGTTTCTGCCTTCTAAGAATTTTTTATGTTGAAATTGTAACCCCTAAGGTGATGGTATCAGAAGGTGAAGACTTAGGGAGGTGATTAGGTCATGGGCACAGATCCACAGGAATGGGATTAGTGCCTTTATAAGTCACTCAAGAGAAAGCCTTCGCCTCTTCTGCCATGTGAGGACACAGTGAGAATGTACCAATTATGAACCAGAAAACAGACCCTCAGCAGACATGGAATTTGCTGGTGCCTTCATCTTGGACTTCCCAGACTTCAGAATGATGAGAAATAAATTTTTGTTTTTTATAAGCTACCCAGTCTATGGTATTTTGTTGTAGTATTCGGAATAAACTAAGATACAGTCAATTGCATCATTTTGGCTGAACTTTGAGACTGAAATCTTAAATAAATGAGGAGCAAATGATATAGGACAGTTGCATTCAGACAGGAAGGGAAAGTAACAGAAAAGCTTACCCCTTCCCATCCTGTCAGATAATGGAGGCAGAAAAAAAAAGTATAATAAAAAGGTTCTTATTCCCACTGCCCCACACAAGAATCATACGTCAAATGCAAAAGTCTTTTAGGAACATAGAAGTAAGCGTGGGGCAATACACAAATATCAGAGGAGTAGATTATTTTCCAAGGCAGAGCCTGCAGGCACCTAGAACAACTTGTGCCTTCAGCTGGACGCCAGATCCATGGTGGTTCCAGAGCAATTCTGTGGGAAGACTGGAGAATGGGTTCAGGTGATGAGTCCACAATGAAGCCCTGACTCTCCATTGTCTGAACTTGTTATCACAGGGATTTAAGATTTCCCAAATGCTCCAGAAGGGATGTGGAAGTGTTGAGAAAGGAGTGGGCAACCTGTCAGAGGCTTGGGATCAGAGTGGATAGGATAAAGTGAGGGTGGACTTGAATACACACAGATACCTGAAACCTTGGACTCCAGGGAGCCAAAGCTTCACTCCAAAAGGATAGGCAGAGCTAGGCAGAGCTAGGCATAGCTCAGCAATCCTCAGACAAGGAGATGAGGACCACCAGCCTGTCCACAGCTGGGCATAGAGGGTATCTGAGGACTTCGCATGATCTGAATTTTTTTCTCTCCACTGTCACAAGGACAGAGTAAACCCCTCTTACATCTTGGTGTCATTCCAGGGAAGTTCAGGAGTAGGAGAGAGAATCTGAAAGTCTGAAAAGCATCTAAAACAGATTGTGTTAACTAAATGACATGTCAATTACTAGATCAAACCAAGATCACAGGACTGCCTCCACTATCAATGGGGGTGCAAGTTTACAAAGACTAGTCTACATATAGAACACTAAAAGGCCCCTGTTTTTCCCTCATTTGACTCTAACATGGGTACATTTGCAACCCCACTGCACATGTGTCATCTCATTGAATTCCCAGAACAAACCTGCAAGGTAAATATTGCTATTATTCTGATGAAAAAAACAGATCCAAAGAGGTCATATACTTTACTCCCAGTTTTACAGCTGGACATGTAATGTAGAATCAGTTCCACATTTGCATGTAGATCAGTCTGAATCTAAAAGTCATGGTCTTCCCATGATGACTCATGAGTTTCTTTGTTTCTTGAATGTGGAAACATACAATGCTTTGTGTATGAAGGAAGATAAATGTAATTGATGTTGGGTATGCAATTTGCCTTTTGTCTTCAGGGACTCTTATTGGGACCTGTAAGGAGACATAAAGGACAAAGTGTTGTAGTCTAGTAGGTCTAAAGGCAGTGTGGCATAACAGAGAGATGGGTACAGAGCCTCTAGAAGCAACAGCGTTAATGTTAGAGCTGAACGTTACATCTTTGGAGCTGTTGGAGAAATGAAGAAACACAAAAATAATTATTGTTCAGGAGGTAGCAAGTGGCATGTGGTGTTGGTTTAATTAGAGGTGACAGCAGAGCTGAACTATTCAACGAAACAGACATTTATTTAGCTCTTAATATATACATGACACAATGAGAGAATACAGTGATACCTAAACCATGACAGGGTACAATAGGATAAAATATTATACAAGATGGTGCACTGAAACTGATTTTTTTTTCTTGTTTTAAAAGCAGCTCCTTTCTTGCTCTAATCTTTATAAAACTAAAAGAAAATCTGCACCTGTGTGGAGGAGATATGGTGCAGAGCTCTCAGGAAGGACTGAGCCAGTTAATAAATTTGCAGCCCCCTTTCACCTTGTCACCATCTCGCTCTCTACGGCAGTATCTGTGGCCTCTATCACACATTTTGCTTCTCTTATTTTCTTTATACTCTTATCCAGTTCAGCTTTGTTTGTTGGCTCTTATGCAACCTACACAAGTGGAATTCTCCTTGGACTCTTTCGTCTCAAACATAAATTGAAAAACCACAACTTTGGCAATGGCTGTGGGACACATTTCAGTGCACTCATATCTCAACCAACGGAGTCAAAGGGGTCAACTTGTTTTTACTGACAACCTAAAGACAAAGGCTCTTCAGGGCTATGAGAAAAGCTTACTTTGAAAGTGCAGTAAAGGGGATTTTAAAGAAGAAAACAGATGGCAATTGAATTTTACTGTTTCCAGGAAACAAAAAATTAGAATTTTAGACTCTTAAACTCAGATTGCTGGAAAAATAATTGGGCCTTTATTTGTTCGCTTTAGAGAAGAGAGAGAGAAAAAAAATCCCTTAATTGTCCTGCGAGAATTAACTGCAGATGGAGAGTAGGTTCTTAGGAATTTCTCACAAGGGAATCAATGGCACATCCTGCCCACCCTGTCCCCAAGCTAGATCAGCAGCTTCCTGGCCAGGAGCCCACAATTATCACGTGACTTCAGTGGCACCGGCAGCTCCCCTACATACCTGACCCAACCAATAGCTCATGCTGATAATGGTGCCTGAGAGGCCCCAGTGAACTGGCAGGGTGGCATGGGGCTTTCTTGCTAGAGAAAGAAACCTGCCCAAACCACGACTTTGCAGTGTGCTCAAGGTTTACATGGGGTTTTCTGGAAAGATAGTGGCAGGGGTGAAAGGCACGTATCTATTCTTTGCCATTGCCTTTTCCTAGGGCCTTAGTTCTCTTGCTCTTCATTCTTACCAAGACAAAATATGGAGCAGTCACAGGAACTCTTTTCTTGTATGTGCACAGATATCATGCACAAATCTGGTGACTCTGAATGTGCAGTGGGAGGGCCTCAAGAGCACTCATGCGTTCAAGGTGGAAAAAGCCCCTCACTACTCACTGTACATCCATCCTCAAACTGGCACACGTTGGCTCTTCCCTCATCCTCTAGAGCTAAAACATAAGCCGAAGGTGACCCTACACTCCTTCTTCTTTATAGGAACACATTGCTCATGAACTTCTGAGTCACAGCCCCATAGGCAAACATAGGTGAGAAAAGTTTGGGGAAAGAACTTGAAAGTAGCATGCACTAGAGAACACTCTGGAAGAGCTAAGAAAAGGTGCACTTTTTTTCCCCCTTATGTCTCGGAGGTCCAACGACTGTGAGGAAGATTCAACAGGACTATTCAATAGCTAGTTATTCACAAAATTTATTTCCTTCCACACTGTAGACAGCGTTTCCCAATCTCCCTTGCATTTAGGAAGAATGCAACTGCATTCAGCCAGTGGGAAGTGGGCAGAAGTGATTACTGACCTTGGCCACTTAGCCTCATGTCTACAATTCTTTCTCTTCACTTGCTGCTGAATATTGACACTCAGGGAGATCCTAGAAGCTCCGTGCTGAAAATGGTGGATCCTCTTTCAGCCTGGATCTCTGAAAGACTACGTACCCTTCTCTCCTCCTTATAAGTAGAAGAAAGACCAGAGCATGCTCTCTCTCCCCCTGCCTAGCATTGAGAGCACAGAGGAAAGAAGATGTGAGGGCACAGTGAGAAGGAGGCCATCTGTGAGCAAGGAAAAGAGCCCTCACTAGACAACAACCCTGACAACATCTTAATCTTGAATTTCTAGCCTCCAGAACTGTGATTTTAAAATGTTTTGTTGTTTAAGCCGAACAGTCTATGGTATTTTGTTATGGCAGCCTGAGCAGACTGAAACAACCATAGATCCCACTCTCGCCCCAATCCTTGTTGCAGATTGAATTTTACATAATGAAAAATAAATGTCTTTTTTTTTGTTAAGCCACCGAGATGTCAGGCTTTATCTCTTGCAACAGCTAGTGTTTACATTTCTGATACAAAGACTGCGCAGAGCTAATCAAGTGTGTGATATCCCTTTTCTCAAAATGTACAGGCTGGATTTTTTTTTTTTTTTTTTTTTTTTTTTTGAGACGTAGTCTCGCTCTGTCTTCCAGGCTGGAGTGCAGTGGCGCAATCTCAGCTCACTGCAAGCTCTACCTCCCGGGTTTGCGCCATTCTCCTGCCTCAGTCTCCCGAGTAGCTGGGACTACAGGAGCCTGCCACCATGCCCGGCTAATTTTTTGTATTTTTAGTAGAGATGGGGTTTCACCTTGTTAGCCAGGATGGTCCCAATCTCCTGACCTCGTGATCTGACCCTCTTGGCCTCCCAAAGTGCTGGGATTACTTACATGAAAACTCTGCCTTAGTGCAAAAGATTCCTTAGGGTCAACACTCAAGATTATTACAAAAAAAAAAAAAAAGATAACTAATACTTCATTAACAGATATTTAAAAAATAAGAGTACTTATTTAAGCCAGCTAATTTTTCAAACATTTTATGACTCTTAGCTTATTTCATTCTCATAGAAATCTATGAGACATAATTCTTATTATCCCTGTTTTATAGATGAAGACACTGAAATAGCTATTGCAAAATTATAACTGAGAAAGAGATCTGACCTAACCAACTCCATCTTGCTTCTAACCTCTAAGCTGTCCTTGTTCATTCCTGGGTGTAGAGTGTAGAACTAACTTTGGGAGGATCTTACTTTATAGTGTAAAACAAAGATGTTAACAGCCCTTTCTCTAAACAAACCTCTATCTTGCCTGGGGATTAGACTGCCTTTGTAAGACTAACAAATTAGCCACAAGATTAGAAGTTATGGTTTAGGGAGTCATGCAGCTGGAAGCTACAAGATCTGATCCTCCCTAAACTGCTCCTAAGATCAGTGCTTGAGATATTTTGCAGACCCTGCACTTGATGGATCAGCTGGCACCCAGTTTATTGAAACACTCAGATAGATAAACTGGCTCATCTGATCCTGTGGTCCCCATCCAGGAACAAACTCAGTGAAAGAGGACAGCTTTAATTCCCTATGATTTTATCTCTGACCTAACCAATCAGCACTCTGGACTCACTGGCCTTCCTCCACTCACCAAATTATCCTTAAAAACTCTGAATGCCCTGGGAGATGGATTTGAGAAATAATAAAACTCCAGTCTTCTGCACAGCTGGCTCTGTGTGAATTTACTCTTTCTCTATTGCAATTCCCCTGTCTTGATTAATTAGCTCTGTCTAGGCAGTGGGCAAGGTAAACCCACTGGACGTTTACAACACGGAGGCACAGAGAGGTTGAGTGACCAACCCAAAGTTTCACAGGACACAGTAGAGTCAGGATTTGAACACAGACATTCTGACTCCAGAGTCTATGCCCTTAACCACTACTCATACTAATTCATTTATCTTTTTTTGTCCATATTTTCATTATTTTCTTTAACTTACAATAAAACTTTGATTTTTACACTGGCTGAGGATGAGGTAAGAATATTGCAAATAGAAAAATCTTAATTGAAAGACATAATTTGTCTTATTCTAGCACCAGAAATGATCAGGCCTGTTTTGACCATGAATCTCACAAACTGTGCTCTCTAGACTTTGGGATGAGATGGCATGGGCTCAGAGTCTGAGAAATCTCTCTCCCTCACTCCCTCTGCTAAGTACATTCCATGCTCTATTCAAGTTTCAGAGATTCTGCTTGGTTGGGGCCTGCTCAAGGGCATGAGCCTGCCTTTATGTTACTCCTATGCTTTACACTTGGCACATCACAGACCATGAAAAAATAATCTGGTGGAAATGGCAACTTTGGATTTTTAATCCCAGTTGCTAACATTTTTCCAAATATATTTATCTTTTGAATAATCTAAGGCCCTTGTCCCCTTAAGGTTTACATGGCTTACTTTATACTGCTTTTACTTTTCAAGGCAGTTAATCTTTTGTAATAACACTTTGTATTCAGTTATGTTCCTTTGCTTAGTTTTCAACTTTGTTATTCTCCAAGCTGATTTTATTAATTAATGCAGAGAGGGTCAGGAGCATATGAATTAATTAGGTGACAGCGAACCAGGAGGAAATCACAGGCCTCAGTGTGAGACAAATCTGGATTTAAATCCTAGCTCTAACTCAGTCCGTGACCTTGAGGAGGTCAGGTAGGTTCACTGGGCTCAGTTTCCAAATCTCTAAAATGTGGGTGACAAAATCTACCTCACAAAATTGTTGAAAGGACAATTACATGTTTGAGAACATGTTACTGTAGTGTCTATAACCTATCAAGTGTATAGCAAATGATGATGATGATGATGCTAATTAAAAAAATATCTATTGAAAGTCCCAGAAGTTTTACTTTAACATGTTGATTTTTGTCCCATGGAAAGGCGTATGATTTGGTGGAAATATAACCCCAAAGTTATTATGTATTGCTCTGTAAGATATTAAAAAGTTTTATATATAACCCAAATATCTTAACATTTTAAAATTAAGTGTTCTATAAATATCTACCTCCTCAAATATTGTTTGAACTAGTCTTAATGTCTAATTGTTTCCCCACCTAATTAATGAGTTGAACAAAATCCTTACCATATATTCATATTATATTTATATCAGTGTCCTAATTATATCTTTTGAAATTATACTTTTTAGCAATAAGAATAAAAGTCATAATCAAAATATTAGCACTTAGCATGGGAATGATTCTATCAGTCAGGGTTTAGTCAAGAAAACTGGTTGCTCTAGATAATCCAAATGAAAAAGGTTTAATGCAGATGTCGAGAAGCCTACACAACCATTGGACAACTGGAGGAAGCTGAGGTCAATGAAGCCATGGTGGACAACCTCAGCCTCGGCTCCCAACTGAACAGTTCTCTGTTCATTGTCCATTGTCCTTGAACTTCTAGACATTTCTCTTCAACCATCACAGTCTGCAGTGATGAAGGGCATGGCTTTCTGGTGGAGCCTCTTAGAATCTCACAGCTGTCCACATTTCTGCCTATAACCACCTCTAGCCTGTTGTTCGTTTCAGCCTTCCAAATCTTCAGCCTTCCAAATCTTCAGCAAGGGAAGGGACTTCTTGGTCAACCAACCTGTAAGCATATGGGGAAAGGCATTCTGCAAATATAGCTCCCAACTTCTCAAAAGAGAGAGGAACCCTTAGAAGGAAGTGTTGGTGATGCCAAATTGGCAGTAAATAACCCATGACTGCAGCTCAGCTTGGCACCTAACTCCGTAGGGCACTCACTTACTTCAGGAAGGGTGCATTTACTCAATAAGGCAGATTAAAGGATCACTTGGTTCATATGGACTCAGACAAAAGTGGGCTAAGTGATCTTTAAACAGATTTGACCAAGCTGGGGAATACCAAAGACTTACTATTTTTCAATCAGAGAACA
Source organism: Gorilla gorilla gorilla (assembly GCF_029281585.2). Taxonomy (NCBI): domain Eukaryota; kingdom Metazoa; phylum Chordata; class Mammalia; order Primates; family Hominidae; genus Gorilla; species Gorilla gorilla. Next base: position 40,465,816 of record NC_073235.2, on the reverse strand, counting down.
CAGCATGGAATAGCAGGAAGAGTGCCAGACTGGAAGCCAGGGAACCTCAAATTTTCTCTTCTATGAAACAAGGAAAATAGTATCTGTCATGCCTCAGAGGATCACCACAAGCTTAACATATGTGGAAATATTTTAAACTGTACAAGCACCGTATCAATATTAAGGTCCCCATATGAGCATGAAGACCTAAGGTTTACTTGGCTTAGTCCGAAGAAGCTTCCAGTACAAGGCTGGATTAGGAAAGATGAAAATGGAGACATAAAAGTTGGACTGGGGCCAGGTGCAGTGGCTCACGCCAGTAATCCCAGCACTTTGGGAGGCCAAGGCGGGTGGATCATGAGGTCAAGAGATTGAGACCATCCTGGCCAACGTGGTGAAACCCCGTCTCTACTAAAAATACAAAAATTAGTGGGGCGTGGTGGTGCATGCCTGTAATCCCAGCTACTCAGGAGGCTGAGGTAGGAGAATCACTTGAACTCGGGAGGCGGAGGTTGCAGTTAGCCGAGATCACACCACTGCACTCCAGCCTGGGCCACAGGAGCAAAACTCCGACTCTAAAAAAAAAAAAAAAGTTGGACTGGGAGCCTTACAGAGTTCACACATGTTTGTAACATTCTTCAGATGTGGTCTGCACAAATTGGAGTTATTAGTCCAATTTTATAAAGAAAAATCATATTTTGAATGTAGCCGAAGAACTTCCTAATTAAAATGATATGATCCTTAAAAGGTTTTTTGGGGGTAATGGAGGGAGGATCAGGAGGATCAAAGTAGAATGCATATATTTGAAAATAAATATAATATTTGGTCAAAGAAAAATAAAAGTTTGACCTAATCAGTTTGCAGAAATGCCTAGAAAATAAACCATCTTCTAAATATATAGTGATTTTAAAGAGGATAAAGTATGAGGAAAGGGTGGAGTTATCTGTCAGAAAAAATTATATAATTTTACAACATTTTATTTTTATTAAAACAGAGCATGGGTTAAAACCACCATGAGAATTAGGTTATCAAACCATCAACAATAGACTAATATTCCCCCCAAATTCCTATGTTGAAATTCCAATTCCCAATATGATGGTATTAGGAGACGGGATCTTTCAAAAGTGATTAGTGATTCATGAATCGGTGAATCAGATTAGTGCTTTTATTAAAGAGATGCAAGAGAGATCCACTGCAAGAGAAAGCCATTGTAAGAGAAGACACAGCGAGAAGACAGTCATTGTCTGTGAACCAGAAAACTGAGCCTCACCAGATACTGATTCTGACGGTGACTTAATCTCAACTTTCCGAGCCTCTAGTACTGTAAGAAATAAATTTATGTTGTTTATAAGCTATCCTGCTTATGGTATTTTTGTAACAAAAATGTTTGTAACAGCCCAAATGGCCTAATATACCATCCCTAAGTAGGGCAGTCATCGTAAAGTAGTTACAACACAACAAAAACAAGGGGAAGACTTAATTGAAAAAATTCACTTCTGAGACGTAATAAAGCAGGTGAATTTAGTAATGGGAAATGATTCTGCAAGGGACTTTTAGCATTATCACCCTCCAGAAACATGTCAGAAAAATCTAGAGCATTATTCTCTGGGTGGGACAGATTTGGGAGAATGCATGCTACCTTATCAGCTCTCTGTTCCTCCCTGGGAGACTGATGCTTCCTAATGCACAACTCAATTCAAAGCAGCAATGTACTCTGAAGTTTCTTCTCTTTCTTTCTTTTTTTCTTTCTTTTTCTTTCTTTCTTTTTTCTTTCTTTCTTCTTTCTTTCTCTCTTTCTTTTCTTTTTCTTCCTTCCTTCCTCTTTCTTTCTTCTTTTCTTTCTATTTCTTTTTTCTTTTCTTTCTTTCCTTCTTTCTTTCTCTCTCTCTTTCTTTCTTTCTTTCTTTCTTTCTTTCTTTCTTTCTTTCTTTCTTTCTTTCTTTCTTTCTCCTTCCTTCTTTCCTTCCTTCCTCCCTTCCTTCCTTCCTTCTCTTTTTCTTCTTCTTGAGACAAGGTCTTACTCTGTTGCCCAGGCTGTAGTGCACTGGCGTGATTACAGCTCACTGCAGCCTTGAACTCCTGGCCTCAAACCTCTGCCTCCTGAGTAGCTAGGTCTACAGGCATCCACCACCATGCCTGGTTAATTTTTTAAAGTTTTTGTAGAGACAGGGTCTCACTCTCTCACCCAGGTTGGTCTTGAACTCTTGGCCTCAAGTGATCTTCCCACCTCAGTCTCCCAAAGTGTTGGGATTATAGGTATGAGCCACTGTGCTCAACCCAGAAAGTATTTTTATGTAAAAATAAATTATGCAATGGCACTTTATGAACTTCAAAGAAAAAATACTTTCTTTGTGTTGTTCTTATTATATCTGAGAAGAAAAATGATGATTAAATTTCTAAATAAAACATATTCTGTTAATTTACAACTTTTCTCAAAGTGGAAGGGTTTAAATTGTGATAAAAAGTAGTAGGTAGAGTGTACACCTATGTTCATAGCAGCATTATTTATGATAGCCAAGATTAGAAACTACCCAAGTGTTCATCTACACATGAATGGAAAAATAATTTGTGTATATATATATATGAATATTATTCAGCCTTAAATGGGAATGAGACTCTGACACAATACTACAACGTGTATACATCTTGCAGGCCTGCTAAATGAAATAAGCCACAAAAAGACAAATACTATAAGCCCACTTACATGAAGTGTCTAAAGTAATAACATTCATAGAAATGGAAAGTAGAATTATGTTTGCCAGGAGCTGAGGAAAGGGGAAAATGAGGAGTTGTTTAATGGGGATAGAGTTTCAGTTGTGACAGATGGAAAAGTTCTGGACATTGATTACACAACAATGGAAATTCACTGAACACTATTGAACTGCACACTCAAAAATGGTTAAGATGGTAAATTTTATGTATATGTTACCACTATTTAAAAAATTAGTTAAAAAATGGTAGACCAAAATTTATTTCTAACGGTGGCTTCCCACCACCAATTGGGGGGAGTTCTGTTGTGAAATTTTAGGTGATTTACTTTCTCAAATTGTACTGAGTCATGGGTTTGTTTTCCCATGGAAAAATTACTAAAATAAGAGCGCGTGGAAACACATAACACTTAAGTCACTTCCATATTGCAAAGGTATGTCCATAAGACCTTTAACTTTGATAAGATTTATAAAAGCTATGCGGCCTTTTCTTCCTCCTCACTCCATCCCATCTCCCAGGGCCAGCCTGTTCCTCAAAAGAGTGAAAAACATAGGAAAATTACTGCCAATCATCCAACCAGACTATCTAAATGATGTAAAGTAATTATTAAATTTTACTCAGCCAATACACTGTTTGAGCTTGGATTATAAACCACTGTTTACTCTCACAGTGTCTGGCAAAAAATAGGCGCTCTCATTTTGTTTTCAACAGACAGATGGTGTTTGCCCTTCTAGAGCTCAAGAAGGAGGGTGATCAAGCAAATAGGCTTAAGCACATTTTGAGAAAAGCAACATGGCGCACAGCCCTGGGGCAAGACTATGTTGGGCTCAGGACTTGAGTCTGTCATTTACTAGCTGTGTAATCTTGAGCAATTCACTTAAATATCCTGATCTTCATTTTTTTCCTGTGTGAAATGACATTAATAAACAATGTCTGTAACAAGAAATGTAAAGATCAAACGTAAAGAAATGTAAAATCCTAAGTCCTGCATGCCTTCTACCACTGGTCTAGTCACATGTGCCAGCTGAACATTCCCGGGGCTGCAATTAATGTGACTGATGGTTTTATCCCTGGTTTTCCCAGGGTGAAATCTAGACACAGGAATCCTGAAAAATGCCTCTGTGGAAAGATAGATCGAAAGCAGGTCTTCTAAGGGAAGCTGCAGAATGTTTCTCCCTCAGCCTATAGTTTGACAGAATGATAAGATATCAAGATGAAACCCTGAAGACCTGAGGATTTTTCACGGATTTCATTATTCTATTGAAGACCTAAAAAAAAGTGGCTAATAAAGATATTTTTAGAAATTGCTTTAATATGGTTTTTATTAACATTTATTTAATTAACCACATAAAATCTGTATATAAAAGAGGCAAAAGGTTATTGTTACTCTCAGCCAGACAGTTGCTGATAAGGTAGTGTTGACAGGAATCTCCCTGACTCAACAACCATAAATATGGTTGGAATGTGGTATTTACTTTTCCTGGAAACAATGCTTCCCACTTACAGAGTTTGTATTCAATATGGTGTTAATACATAGACCTCATCCAACTATCTCTGTGGAATCTGAGCTCCTACTCAAGTCAATATCCTGTAATACGCTAAACAGAAAACCTCCTGTATTAGTTTCCTGAGGTCACCATAACAAAGTACCACAAACTGGGTGGCTTAAACAACAAGAATGTATTCTCTCACTGTTGTGAAGGTCAGAAGTCCAAAATCAAGGTGTGTTAGTAGGGACACCCTTCCTTGGAAAGCTGCAATCCTTCCTTGCCTCTTTCAGCTTCTGATGGGTCTTGGCATTTCTTGGTCTGTGGCAGCATAACTCCAATCTCTGCTAGAGTTTACAAATGGCTTTATCCCCTGTGTCTTTGTATTTTTCCATCTTCTCATACAGACACCAGGCATTAGATTTTTGTATGCACCGTAAATCCAGGGTGGTTTTATTCCAGAATCCTTTTTATATCCCAAATATATCTACAAAGATTCTGTTTTCACGTAAGGTCACATTCTGATGCTCCAGGTTGGAATGGTCTGAATGTTTGTATACCCCCAAAATTCATATGCTCAAACTTTTTTTTTTTTTTTTTTGACACAGTCTTGCTCTGTTACCCAGGCTGGAGTGCAGTGGCACCATCATGGCTATCTGCAACCTCCACCTCCAGGGTGGAGTAGACCCCTGGGATTACAGGCATGTGCCACCACGCCCAGCTATTTTTTTGTATTTTTAGTAGAGATGGGGTTTCACCACGTTGGCCAGGCTGGTCTCAAACTCCTGACCTCAGGTGATCCTCCCACCTCAGCACACCCAAAGTGCTGGGATTATAGGCATGAGCCACCACGCCCAGCCCATATGTTCAAACTTGATCCCCAATGTGAGAGTATTAAGAGATGCAGCTTTTCTTTTGCGGGGGTGGTGGAGGTGGGGGTGATTAAGCCATGAGGACAGATTCCCCATGAATTGGATTACTGCCCTATAAAGAGGCTTCAGAGACCTTGGTCAACCTTTCTTCCGTGTGAGGACACAGCAAGAAGGCACCATCAATGAAGCAGTGAGTAGACCCCTGCCAAACACTGAATAGGAAGTCATCTTGAACTTGCAGCCTCCAGAAACTATGAGCAAATAAATTTTCTCTTGTTTATAAATTACCTAGTCTATGGTATTTTTGTTATAGCAGCTCAAATGAACCAAGACACAGATGTACATAAATTTAGGGAAAAATTATTCAACCCACTATACCTCTTTCCTTTTTTACTAATTCGTATTTAATTAATGATGCCTGTGGTTTATTTAGTGACAACAACATCTATGGTCAATATGTGAGACTCTCAGAAAAGGAAATGTAACCATCAGCAGCCAACAGAAAGTGGGGGGCAATAGAAATCCTACCTCATTCCCCAAGTTAGAGAAAAAAAAAATCAATGCATGGAGATATGAAATAATTCTTTGTGGGTCTGTTTTCCTATAGCTTCTGTATATGTCAATCTTCTATGCTCAGCTTTCTTCATATCTTATTTTTTAATTTTAGTATAAAAATGAATGTTTTATTGCCTTCAATTTACCATTACTATTTTTTACATCAATTGTTCTTTGTGTGTGTGTATGTGTCGGATTTAGTTTTCTGGAGTGTGAATGCATGTGGTGTGTGTGTATGTGTGTGACCTAAATAAGTTTATCTCCCGAAAAGAAAGCAATATCAACATTTAAAGATTAGGTTAACAGAACTCACTTTATTAAATGCCCGCTATGTGTCCAGGCCTTGAGCTGAGGAATGAGAACAATGATGAGTAAAGACCATCCCTGTTCTCAAGGTGTTTGTAGACTACAAAGGAGCCTGCAACCTTACAGCAAAAATAAAGTAAATAAACACAAACCATGGAGCATGTTGCACTCACAGAGGTTCATTCTCACCCATTGTGAAGATACTGGGAGTAATTGGAACTTTCTTGAAGAAAACAAGGAGATCATTTCTGTTTTGTCTGTGCATCACCGTGACTACCTAGCACCATGGAGAAAGGGAACCCCTTTCAGAGCACAAACTCTGACCACAGAGGGCCTTTGTCTATCCTTCGTTTTACTCTAAACTTTCCTCAAAATAACCATGGATGAAGCTGGAAAACATCATTCTCAGCAAGCTAACACAGGAACAGAAAACCAAACACTGCATGTTCTCACTCATAAGTGGGAACTGAACAATGAGAACACACGGACACAGGGAGAGAAACATCACACACCAGGGCCTGTCAGGGGTTGGGGGCAAGGGGAGGGATAGCATTAGGAGAAATACCCAATGTAGATGACGGGTTGATGGGTACAGCAAACCACCATGGCACATGTATACCTATGTAACAAACTTGCACATTCTGCACATGTATCCCAGAATTCAAAGTATAATAAAGTAAATAAATAAATAACCCTTTGTGAAGCTGTACTTCTGGAGAAAAGCCCACACAACTATGGGACATTAAGTATGCATCACAAGTAATATTTTAAAAATAATTTAAAAAGTATTATTTCTGCTTTTGTTTCCTTGTCATTAAAAAAGGTTTCTATCTTCCTCAACCCCTCAAGATCAGCGCTTTAGCTGCATGTAAATGCCTTCTTGCATTGGATTCTCCCCATAAACTTCCCTGCTCATTTCTCTCGCGGACTGGGCCTTCTATGACTGCACATATATAGTCACTTCAGAATAGAAAGCTGCTTTCTCTCTTAGCAAGGTATGGCTTTTCCGATGTCCCCTCTTGCTTTGCCAAGTTGAATTCCAAAGTTGTGTCAAATCTCAGCTAAATCAGTGTATTTGCCTTTCCTGCCTATGGCATTAATTGCACTTTACCGCTGCTATTATTTTCCATGTAACTTCTTAGTTAATTCCTTAATGTATTTTGGGATACCATTTGGGTATGGAGATATTATGGAAATGATGTAGAAAGGGAATTAACTTCAGTGCTACAGGTCAGAGTTACTTAGTTACTTTTAAGCATTTGTTTTTGCACCTTCTTTTTTGGTCCCTGGGAGCCTTGGACAATAAGCTGTTATCCACTTTACATTTCTGAATTATACTTACATGAATCTGGTGCCAGAGAAAGTTCAGTGGTAAAGAATTAAAACTGATAATTCCACTGTTTACAGTCAGAGCTGGTGACTAATGAGGGTGCCTCTACTGACTCCTATAACCGTTGCTAACCTTCCTCAGAGGAGTAAAGTTCATTGAGACCCAGTATCCTCTAGACTCCTATTTTCCTCCACATAAAACTATACATTTTGTTAAAAAATTGGATCTGGAGTTTTACTCTCTCAGGCATTAACTAGCAATTCACTTTAAGAAAAGTACAAGGAGAGGGGACAGAATGAAAATTATAAGTTACCTTTTGGATGGGCTTATGAAGGGCCCATTTACTCACAGAGTATAAGAAATGGAATGTGTATATTATCGAAAAGCAAACTGGAGTCAGCCATGAAGATGTGAATGTAAGAGAGGGGATTCTCCATTTTATTTTTATTTTCTTTTTTAACTTAAGAGCCAATTTTACTAATAAAGCAAAAATCCTGCCTGGCGCATCATACTCAGTAGAATATAGACAGACTAGGCACATGACAATGGCGTAGATCTTCTTGGGTTTGTGCCTGTCGAAAGGGGAGAAATTGTTCTTTTAGGATCCAGACTTTGAAGGCAAATAAACGAAAATTTCAGTCCCAACCCCACATACTCCTCATTGTGTGGTCTTTAGTAAGTTTCTGAAAATGTTTAAGTTTTGACTTTGTCAGCTAGAAAGTGGAAATAATCATTTAAGCCATAAGTACCAGGTCCTGGCTGGGTCAGTTGGCATGCTTTAAAAAGGATAACTGAAGGGGGTTTTATCAAGAGTTCGTTCAGGGTATGGACAAAGCTAAGGAACCCACTAGGAGTAGGGAGGCACCCAGGGACTAGTGGTGGTGAAGGCCATTCCCACCATCAGGCCTGTAGGGATGGGGGAGGTAAGAGCTCTTATCAGAGCATTGGGGAACTTGCACATGGGAGAGACTATCCAGCAAGAGCTGCTTCAGTGAGGGATGCTGCCACCGCCACTGCCACATCACTGTCTGGTCAGCGGGGGGGTTGGCGGGGGTGGGTGGGGGTGGGTGGGGGTGGAATAAACCCCACTAAGGCTCTTTCCTCTTGCTTTCCAATCCCACAGCAGTGTGCTCCATTGGCTGCACTTGACATAAAGTCAGAGGACAAAGGAAGAGAGTGGCTAAGGAGATGAGCTTCCTTTGCACAAAATCAGGCTAGAAAAGGATCAAGAGTGGATATGGAGGAGCAAATGGAGAATTTTCAGCATGTCTCTGTATTAGATGGCTGTTGTTTGCCCAGTATCTCTTCTTTTGAGTAAACGCTATGCCTCACTCCATAAAACTTGAATGAGGCTGAAATAACATGTTACCCTCCTCCAATGACCAAGACCAGAGAATTTCATCGCCCTACCCTCTAGCCAATCAATCAAATTCAACTTTGAGATTTAATACAGGGTCTCTGGAAAATAGATAATCTCTTTTTCATTTGGATTATGAGCCATAAGGATGTTGACTTGGGCCAAACAACAGTCACCTTTCCAACTATATAGAAAGAACTTGCCCTTCAGCAAAGACAATGCAAAAAGAGCACAGAAGAGTCCAGGAATAGGGAGAAAGAGGCAGGCCAATGGTGACTTTGTTTGAGGCCCTTTGTTTAATTATATCTAAAGGCAGTTATGCTTTTTAACATTTCAGTAATATGATTCTTTCATATCCTATATTGGAAGAGTCAAAAAGGTTAATAAGGAAATATGAAGCACCCAGAGGTTAGCAAGAGCAGAAAGTCCCTATGATACCAGAAATGGACGACAAAGGGAGGCTGTGGCACTATGGGATTCTCTGAGTTGGGGCCTCAGTAGGACCTGGAATCATGGAGAAGGAACTGCTTAGGAAATGCTGAAGCTGCCAGGCTAGAACCATGGCACAGAATGCACAACAGAAACCGAAACCAGAGAAGAGATACGACCTCAGGTACAGAGAGTGAGAAGAAATAGTCTGGCTTCTCCTTCCCTTCCACCCTTTGGATGCCCTCTCCTCTGCCTTCACTTAGCTAAACCTAATTGTGAGACTAACATTCAGAACTGAGCAGGAAATGGGGCAGGATATGGCTTTCAGAACAAACAAGTAATACACATGGTCAGGACACATTCATTCTTTTTGACTCTTTCCTTCCAAAATGCATTACAAACTTTAGTGAAGGATACACAATTTTTTTGTTGTTGTTGTTAAATCTCAGAGAACGGGGGTCAGGTTATTTCCTGCTTAGAGACTTGAGTGGGTTACAACATAAGACAAGGCAATTTGGTCTGATATTCAAGTTCGTTGAGACTATTGCCATAATTTATGGCATGGAATAACATGATAGAAAAATGTAAAGGTAAATTGAAATCCAGTCAAATTAGGCTACTTGCTCTTTTTTGTTAGAGCATATTGTCCTGCACTTGCTAATAATATTCCTTCTGCCAGGCTTAACATCTTCTTCCCCATTTTTCTTCACTGAGATTTTACCTTCACATCACAAATTGTTATTCCTTCAAGAAACATACTGGCTTGCCCAAACTTTGTTGTATCTCTCCCTTCTTAAATTCTTATATCATTCCCATGGCACTTAACAAATTAGATCTTGTGTTTTAAATATTGAAATTTCTATCATGTGTTTGATAATAGATTGTGATTTCTGCAAAGGCAAAGAGTGCTTTCCTCAACTTTGTATCCTTTAGGGTGGGTTTAAATGATCTCTTATACCTACTGGCTGTTTGATAAATGTTTGTTGTAGCAACAAACATGAACCTGAAACAGTAATGCAGAACCTTAGGTTCTAGTATTTTCTACGTCACATTAGTGTGACTTGCAGAGTCGCTCAGCTTAGCTTTCCCTATACACAATAAGTTCAGACTAGATGAATTCCAGGGTCCCTCCTGGCCCTTTCACTTCCCTAATTTCAAGTAGAAGTTGGAAGATAAAATTTGTAAGCAGAAATTTTATAGTTCTATTATGGAATTTCTACTTGGAGAAAGCTAACATTTCATGATCTCATTCTTGCTGGATTCTTTCTCAAGATTTTCCATGGAGCTGAAATTTATCCATGACCTTGAGAAAGACATGCAAATGCTTCATGATCCTCACTCCACTTTCTTGTCCCTAATGCTTTTCTCCTCTGATGATTACTCATTTCACACCCCAAAAGCAACTCATTTTATAAACGTTTGTACAGCACAGCAAGCAGTAAAGAATAAGAAATTATAAAATATTATATCCTATGAAGAAACACTGCTCCTAATGCATCCACAAAGAACCAAGTTCATAAATGCTGGTTTGTCAATTATAATGGTAAAATATGTATTTATATAATACATATGATATGATGGATGCTATTGGAGTGGGTTTGGCATATTTATTAAAATTTATTTTTATGAAAAAAGATTAAAAAAAGAAATGTCTGCTGTAAGCAGTTACATGAAAATGGATAAATACAAAAGTAAGCACAAGGGTATTCAGTAGAGAATTTTGAGCCTGAACAATCAAGTTTCAGGCAAATCTTGCGTGGTTCATAATTTTAGCCCTTTATTATGCAAAGCTGCCAATTCAATTTTACAATGCAAAGAAATGTTTGGCATGATTATCAAGTTATATTTACTGTTCTGTGGCTCTACTAAAAGATGCACTATCTTGAAAGAGTCTGTTCAAATTACCTTTGAACACACTTTTAGATCCTCATTGGTAAGCAAAAGTTGACAGATTAAAATGTATTCTTTCTTAACTAGCATCAGCATGTGAAACTTTAGAAAAACTGGTAGAGCAAATGATGATTCAGTTGCAGAGCCAGACAAATAATTTCCAAATCAACAAATTCAAACAGAGGAAAAAAAGTTGCTGATCTTAGATGAATTGCCACATGTTGCCACTTCCTTTCACATGTGTCTTGGTAGAAAAACTCTCGTATAGAATTTTTCCCACCCATCAGAATAAAGTAGTTGTTATCTCAATTTCCTATCTCCTCTTCTGCATCTCACCTTCTGAGGAGAGAAATATTAGAATCTCAAAGTATTCATTGCTAAACCCAGAGATAAGGGATTGGGATGCAAGTTGGAAAAACCAGGAAAGTACTAAATTCTGGACCTCTCTTCCCCCTCTGGCTTCTCTCTCATATCTCTCTCTCTCCCTTCCTCTTTCTAAAAGAAGGCTTTGAAAGAGTTTTATGTATTTGCAGAATCAAATTTCTCTCCTCTCTTCTCTCTTCAGGGCATGCTGTTCAGGCTTTCGTTGTCATCTCTCCTCTAAAACTGTTTCAGTCAACATTGTCAATTATCTCAATGCTACTGACACCAAAGTTCTAGTTTCAAGCTTTGTCTAACTCAACTGTAGCAGCATGAAACACAATTTATTACTCTCTGCTCCTTGAAGCATTGTCTTGTCGTCCAGGAATATACACTTCCAGTGTTCCTTCTCTTATTGCCTGCTTTTTTTTTCAAGGTTCCTTTCTGGTTCCTCTTTTTCTTTCTGACAAATATAAGTATTTCATGGCTCAGGCCTTGAAACTCTTCCCTTATCTATCTCTCTATCCATTCGCACTCACTTTCCTCATGAGTTGCTCTAGTCTTGTGATAATTTCTAAATACATAACTTTAGTTTCAGCCTCTTTCCCAAAGTATTGACTCAGAGATCCAGCTGACTACCTGATGTCTCCACTTGAATGTTCAACGGTCATCTCAGAGTCAACATGTCCAGAACCAGGCTTCTATATTCAATCCAACCTCCCCAAACATGCTTCTGCTCAGCCTGTCCCAACTCAGTGGATGGTGACACCATTGTTCCAGTCAAGACTGGGACAAGGGTGAAGCAAGCCAGCCACTTGGGCACCACATTTAAGGCATTGAGAGCATCAAGGAAGTGCTGACCTTGCTTTTGTATGGCTATGCAAGGGCTTCCTTAAATTTTATGCCCTCAACATCTCACTTGGCTCACCCTAGTACCATCCCTGCTTCTTGCTCAAGCCAGAACTTCAGCATCATCCTGTATGCCTCTGTTTCTCCCATTTCCAATCTACCAGGATATCTTATTGGCTCTACATTCATTAATATTAAAGTGTTTGATCCAGTAATTAAAAAAATAATTAGATATATCAAAAGTAATGGAGGAGTTTTTTTTAAAAAAAATATATAATTCTTGTCCTAAAGAAGGAAAACCAAAATTCTGCTCTTATTTTCACAAAGGCAGGCAGCTAAGAGAAGGGAGACATACTGTTTCAGAGTGTTTAAAAATGTAATAGACTTTGATTTTTAGACCAGTTTTAGGTTTACAGAAAATGTGAGCAAAATATACGGGGTTCCTGTATACTCTGTCCCCCCACCAATCTCCGGTTTTTCCTATTATTAACATTTTGTGTTGGTGTGGCACATTTGTTACAATTGATGAACCAATATTCATGCATTATGATTAACTAACATCCATAGTTTATATTAGGGTTTAGTCCCTGTGTTGTACGGTTCTATGGGCTTTGCTAAATGTATTATGTCATATTTCCCGTTACAGTATCTTAAAGAATAGTTTCACTGCCCTAACAATCTTCAGGGGCTTATTTCCCCTCAGCTAGCAGTGACATCTTTAGGTACAAGTACACACCACCTATAACAACTTAATTTCTTGCCTTCTGGGCAAGCCAGGGCAGTGACTGAGGGCAGCAACAATGTCACCTATCTTCCATTCAGCAGCCTGTGTTTGTTGCAGGGTCCAGGGTTCCTGGGTCCAGCCTATGTGCCCCAACGGTGTTCTCCTACACTCGAAGACAATGAACTTCCAGGCACGTCACAAATGCCAGGTGCTCTGCAAAGCTATCCTGATTCCTCCTAGCAACATGCGTTGCCACATTTTCTTTATTCTAAGGTGTCAGGCACATGATCATGGTGTTCATCAGGCTGTCTGATCGTCCGATTATATGTCAGTCTCCCAGACTAGATCATGGGCTTTTTAAGGGCAGAAGCTCTGTCTTAGTCATCTGTGTCTTCCTCAGGGCCTGTACTTGCCATTTGTTGATGATATGAAAAGAGTTGGGGTTGTGAGGGGGAGGAAGAAGGATAGAGGAATGAATAAAGGGAAAAGAGGGAAAGAAAAAAGACAGGAAGAAAGGGAAGGTGTTTGTACCGATGCACTTGGTCACAGGTTGCTATGGGTGGGCACAGGTGTTCAGCGCCACAACGACGGGAAGACGAGCAAGAGAGGGCATCTCTGAGTCAGGGTTGGTGCATTTCTCACACCCAACGATCCAGCCACATCGCTGAAAAATCTGGGATATTGTACTTTTTCCCATCAGCAGCTCTAGTTGCACATGAGAGACTACTGCCTGCTATTTCACTGACTTCATAAAGTCCTAGAACCTCAGGGTTAATGAGTTCTTAGTTACCTGGAACAGCTTTGTTTGATAGGTTATTCTAGTTTTATATGTAAGAAAACTTGGTGTTCTTATATTATTTAATATATTGATTTGCTACATTGTATAAAAAGACAAATAAATGAGACTTCTTTAAACTGTCTTAGAAGATGTCTCAAGTCTCCCGTGGCTCTCAAACCTCAGTGTGGACAGGCAGTTCATGACATTTGTTGTCCATAGTGTACTTGTTTGGACAATTTCTCAACTGCCAAACAGCAGTGATGTTTTCTGCGACAGATGAATTACAAAACAAAACATTTCACATTTTGTCCTCCCTGTGATAGAAATCTTTGTGATCCTAAACAATCAAAACTCTTTAGTTTAAATTGGAAGTATTATTAAGGAAAGTTGAAATTTTATGATGAAATTGAAGATTCAAAAATGTATCTATATTTGGGAATATTGATTATGATTTTAATGTTAATTTTTTTGAGCCGATACCATTTCCAAAAACTTAACCTACAGAAATACTAAAACATGCACAGTTATAGCTTAAAAGAATGTGGTGAAATTATTTGCAGTAGGGCAAAATTTAAAACAATGCAAATGGTTTTCAAAGAGGATTAAGTAACTATATTTAATGATGAGTAAGTAGTAGGTTAAAAAAGGAATTATTTTGAATAATAAGAAAAATAAAGATTCTAAGATACGTATTTAGTGAAGAAAGTCTCAGGATCACATGTCTGCTCTCATTTCATTTTTGCAAAACAAACAAGAATAAAAACAAAAGCTACACACGTGCGTGCACACACACCGCAAGACACTTGTGAATTGAAGGGGGTAATGTTGATATTCACACAGGAACCATCAGTATGATATAGGAGTGTCAAGAAAACCAGGATCCATAACCACCTTAATTTAAGTGACTTTATGTTCTGTATTATACCTTACTATCTATAATAATAAAATTAAATTTTCCATACTTAAAGTATCTATAAAAAATAAATTGTGTAAATTGTATACTTGGATCTCAAGTCCAGTTCCTCTAGTTCTCTTAGAACTATCTCCCTTCATTTCAAAGTTCATGGATTGATTTTTGTTTTTCATAACATGTACCACTGTATTTTAAATTTACACATCACCAGGGCATTCTTTTTTCTTGTTCTTTTATTATTAGAAAATACATTTAATCCCTTCTGACAATCTAGCCATTGTAAACCTCCCAGGTTTATCAACTGTCATCATCCAAGTACCCACAGCACAAATTTCTGGTATTACAATGGTCTTAAATTTTGTCCTTTGGATTTTTTGAAAATAAATTACGTGTCTATTTACATGGATAAAGAGTGACCACTGTCTTCAGCTGGTTCCTGTTGATAATGAGGCCAAGACCGGGGCCTTCACTGAATTCCCACATGTGCTTGGTTGCAAGCCACACTCAGGTGACAGTCTTGCAGTTGCTGCTATTGGTCACATGAAGACTGGGAAAGAGAGTGCATCAGATCAATATAAACTTATTTCTCTTGCAAAACATAACAACTCAAGGCACATGCATTGTGAATATTGGGTCAGAAGCATTATCTTCATATTCAAAGACTAGCATGTAATTATCAAGAACAGAAATATAAAGAACATAAATAGCCTGATGATAGAATTGGTACACATTTATTATTAGAAATTCTATTTGAAATCCAGAGAAGAGTAACTGAATGGATAAAAACATACTGGATATTAGATGACAGAGAATATGAGAAAATTTCAACTTTTTTTCTGGTTGAATTTAGCGATGTTTTGCTCCTTAGTTGACTGATTGAATAATTTGCCTCTCCCAGGATGTAAATTCTCAGAGATATTCTTTCTGCCATTGTGCCAATCTAGGTCACAGCTAGGATAGGATTTATATGCTGTCCTGGTCAATATCCTTCAGAAATGCCCAGCAGAACACAGGCACAAATATTCTCCTTCAACAAATACTCATTGAATATGAAATCAGACTTCTGCTGGTACTGAGGTACCAGTACTTCTACTGGTACAGAGTCATCTGGAGGGCTTGTTATGAGGCCTCATTCAGTATGAGGCAAAGGTTGTGAAGTTTGCATTTAAGTTTTTAAAAAGTCATGTATAAAGAGTGGCCACCATGATGATTAAACACATTATATTGTGCTCTTATAAAATTTGATCAAAAACCACAAACTTCAATGACAATAAGTAATTGGTCTTACTCGGTCTGTTCATTCTGAAAAAACTGTCTTGTCCTGTACAACAGGGCTGGAGCAGTTGCAACATGCACCAGTTGGAACATTTTTAAAAGCTAATGGATAGCATTGGTTTACATTTCATATAAGACAAACAGAGTAAATTAAGGACACATTTCTAGTATCTTCAGATATTCAAACGAGTAAATATTTCATATATCTCAGTTTGCTCCTTTATTTGTGAAACATATTTATTTTCATTTTGATAAAAATGTCTCAAAAATGCCTTAATAATTTGTGCTTTTGTGAGGGAAATTTGGAAATAATGAATGTGAGCTAATCCTCTCTTTGTGACTTAAGGGTCCTCATTTGAAATTATCAGCTTTGGAGCTATGCTTTTATAACGTGATGCTCATTGGGTTTCTGAGGTATAATGCCTGTCTCTAAACTGAATTGCCCCAAACTGCTTTATAGTAGTTGATTTCACTACCAATGTTCTCTCCTTCACTCTTATTTTGTATTTCAGTACACCAAATTTACAATGTTTTTGTTGGTTTTGTTAGCAACAGAAACATCAGGTGAATTAAAAGACACCAAGATAAGTACTCATCAAACTAAAAAGTGAAATGCAATTAGACGTTATTTTTGCCAGAGGGTGGGTGGGTAAATTTAGCATAATGCAGTAGTTCTCAGTCTTGAGCATGCTTCAGAGTCATCTGGAGGGTTTGCTAAAATGCAGGTTGTTGGGTCCCACCCCAGAGCCTCTGTTTCAGCAGATCTCGGGTGAAGCCTGAGAATGTGCATTTCTAGCACTTTTCCAGTGGATGCTGCCCATCTGAGGACTACACATTGAGAGCTACTTGCTGCAGAGAAAAGTGAAACGGGGATAAAGAATCAGTAAGTGTTTAAGGTTTCAAGAAATGTTTGGAAGTCTTCAAGTAGAAAAAGGGGAATGTTAATTTTCTCTTCACATATTGGGCATTACCTTTATGGAACTCTAACACAAAGAGGGTGAGCTGTGGGAAAAAATCAAGGGATTTGTATAAAATGATAGATTACAGTTACATGTTAGTTCACAAAATGATTTCGGGAAGATATGTTAAATAATCCCAACATTATAAACTGATACCACATCGAGCAACCTCACTCTCCAAAATCCTCTCATGTTGCCTTTGTGCTGGCCTGGATGGACCATTGGTTGGACCCCATGTGGCATTCCTAATGTCTCTATATTCTGATCCATTGGTTGCCACTAAAGTGCTTTGCCGACAGATTTTGTTCTCAGATAGTGCACGGTGCTGAAGAGAAAATCACTTTGCAAATCCAGTGACTTCATGGGCCACTAGGCTCTCTGGATTCTCTATTACCCAGTTTATCTTTTGTTCATTTAATGCATTGCAAACAACATTGAATTAGTTTGTTGGACAATTAGGTAAGATATTAAGCTAAAGATGTACATTTAAATATGTCAAGTCATTATTTTAAGAATACATCTGTAAGGCATAGTTGGAGAAGGCTTTTTCTTGTGAACCCTGTGAAGGCTTTTCCCCACAACTCTGTAATAGTTCAACAGGTACCAACTTTTATAAATAATACTTCTTTCTCAGAGGTGTTCACAAGTGAGAAAAATAATTTTCTATAATGGATGTTTTAAAAAATCACTTCCAAGGAAATTAGTTCTTGTAAACCTCCTGAAATAAACATCAGGAAATTAAATTGGTGTTTGTTTGTTAGTAGAATGAACATCCGCAAGCAAATCCAAGATTGCAAATGTTTTAGCTCAGGCCTAGTTTCTAGTCTCTGAAAGACCCTTCCTTCCTGAGCTATGGCCACCTAAAGCCCTCCTACAGCTTCACCATTGCCTTAACTTTCAGCATGAATCCTGAAATGATGCTAAGGAGATTTACATGACTACATGTCTATAAGCTAAGGTTTCATCATTTTTTTCTTTGTCTCTGAGCTAATGCTGAGAAAATACCCTGGATCTGCTAAGTGGATCTCAGTCTGTTACTTAGTCTCCTGCTCTCCGGGCACCCAAGTCTGATTCCTCAGCACCCAAGTCTGATTCCTCAGCTTGATCCTCTTTTGTTACCTGTGATCGTCCTCAGGAAGGGGTATCCCAGTCCTGGATCCTGGACCACTGTCTTGGACCCTCCTCTGAAATGCCAAATATTCTTAATTTCAATTTGCTATCCTTCTTGTAAGGATGAATTGTCTCATACTGCATCCAACTGTTTGGACAGGCCAACACTTCATTTGCAACCCTCCGTGGGTATCTACTTACCTGAACTACAACCTGCTATCACTTGATCCTGTTGGACAGGCTACTGTAGCCTCGCTTTACATCTGTGATGAAATCCATCCTCCCAGATCCTATTCAGTAATAGAGCCTTTTCTCAAATCCCAGCCCGTTCTCATCTGAGCTACATGACAATAAGTAATTAATTGGTCTTACTTGGTCTGTTCATTCTGAAAAAACTGAGTCCTTACTGAATGGAGTTTCATAAGGACTAAGTTGTTATGGAACCATATTATACATGGGAGTGATGGACATGAACAAGCTACAATATCTCTCTTGAAGAAACTCATTCATTCATTCTTTCTTTTTTTTCTTTTTTGTTTTTTTTTTGAGACAGAGTCTCACTGTCTCACCCAGGCTGGAGTGCAGTGGCATAATCTTGGCTCACTGCAACCTCCGCCTCCTGGGCTCAAGCGATTCTCCTGCCTCAGCCCCCTGAGTAGCTGAGATTACAAAATTAGCCTGCCACCATGCCAGATTAATTTTTTTTAATTATTTTTAGTAGAGACAGAGTTTTGCCATGTTGGCCGGCCGGGTCTCCAACTGCTGACCTGAAGTGATCTGCCCACCTCAGCCTCCCAAAGTGCTGGGATTACAGGCATGAGCCACTGCACCTGGGTCATTTTTGATGACAGGGCAAACAAGCAAACAATTGAAATACAGGTTGAGTATTCCTTATCCAAAATTCTCGGGACAAGATGTGTTTTGGATTTTTAAAAAAATTTTCAATATTTGCATTAAACTTACTGGTTGACACCCCAAATTCAAAAATCTGAAATCTGAAAAGCTTTAATGAGCATTTCCTTTTGAGCAGGACCTTTGAGCATTGTGTCAGTATTCAAAAAATGTGAATTTCAGATTTTTGGATTAGGAATGCTCAACCTATACAATACTTTAACCATAAATTCTGAGAACCTTTCTTTAAAGGAAGTAGTAGAAGAGGTCAGACAATTGTCCTTCCATAAACATTCATTCTATCATTTGCTCAAACCCCACTGTGTTTCAGGCATTTTGTTAATACATCGGGAATGGACCCAGAGGGCCTTTCTGAGAATTGTGTTAGACCCAGATATTCACCCAGGACCAGAGCATCCAAGACCTTTTGCCTCCAAATACCAATGATAATTTGTCTTGTGGTCCTAAGATGTTAATCAGAGCTGCTTATAATAGACAGCCTCTGAAACTGGCTTCTCTGCCCTGTAGCCCCAGATGGTCTACCCTGGACCCTGAAGACATTAGGTTGGGGGATTGTAAGTGCAGTCACTTTGTTGCCAGGTCCACTTTCTTTCCAGAACCTCTGAATCAAATGTCAGCCTGTTTTCATTGTTCCCTTTCTGATTAGCTGTAGCTGGATATACTGAAGGAATGAAAGTTTTCTGAGCTGACTGCACTGATAAACCTAGAAGGAGACCATAGTGATAATTGCTTTATAATTTTCAAAAGTCAGCATTAACTGCTGAGTAGCAGAGTGGATTACATTTGCGTTTTCAGTGGAAATGATCACTGTGATGTCCTTACTGCCTCCTAACTCATGAAAGGAACAACTGGCTGGT
Organism: Gorilla gorilla gorilla; assembly: GCF_029281585.2. Classification (NCBI taxonomy): domain Eukaryota; kingdom Metazoa; phylum Chordata; class Mammalia; order Primates; family Hominidae; genus Gorilla; species Gorilla gorilla. The sequence continues at coordinate 40,446,165 of NC_073235.2, read as the reverse complement.
CCCTGGAACTCCCTGCGTGACTGGTGATTGCCCACGGACTTCTAAAACAGTCTTTACTCTGAAGATGTGAATGTTGCCCATGGCCTTCAGCTGATGGATGATATCTGGGCCTGAGATGGCAATATCAGGTATTTCTGAAGACATCCTAGGGAAATGTGGGGATTGCCATGGTGCCTCTGAGCTTACCTCTAGAACAGATACTTTGATAAGCACTTTTGTTTCTTTCTCTGAATTCTAAATCAGCCCTAGAACGCTGGAGGATAATTCTGAAACAAGCCCTACCCAGTCGATTTTCCTGAAGTTTCATGAGGATTCTGAAGAGCGGTGACAGGTGTTGGACTAAAACCAGGGAGGAAGGAGGAAGGCCGAGGTGAGGAGAGCACTCAGAGGCAATGGGTGGACAGAGGTCATCCAGAGGCTTGCAGAAAATAGGACCAAAGCCATGGCCCCAGACAGGAATGGCAATCCTAAGTGCAGTTTTAGTTGTGCTTTTGAGATAATGGAAGTACAAAATCAGTCACTTAACCTCTTTTAACATCAGTTTATTCATCTGCAAAACATTGACATGCTACCTCACAACATTCTTCACATGTAATAAGAAACGGCATGTTAAAATACTAAACAAAGCTTAAGAAGTGATGCAAAGACACTATTAGGGTAGAATGTAGATTATAGTTCTATCACTTATCTCTTTCTTATTTTCTTATTTTCTGAGAAGCTCTTATGAACATTGATTTAATTATTTCTTTTCCCTCCTTATTTATGAGCATATATGTCTTATTCAAGGTTTAAAATATCACTTGGAAATTAACAAGGGATTTCACAAATATAGTCATATTCCTTATTTGTTCACAATATTTTGTCCCAAAATGTTGCTTTTCAAAAAATAAAAGAACTACTTATAAAATTGTGATACAGTCAAGGCAGACTATAAATAAATGCTCACCAGCCAACAGAAGAAATCTATCCTGCAATATGGAACACTTTCCCAGTGTACCATGATAGTTCCTTAAAGCTGTTATGAATTATTCCATAAACTTGTATTTAGAGACTTTTAAATATGCAGATTATTGGCCTGAGAAACCATTTCATCTCCAAAGGAACATTTGCAGGCTGTTGTGCAAATCTGCATTTGAGCAACTTTCACATTATGATCTTAGTTAATTCTTGACCAGATGGACTTGAACAGCTGCCACCCATGCTTGGGAAGTCCCTTTGCTTGAGAAGACAAAATAGCTCATTTGTTTGCAATTCTTTCCTGAAAGTACACAAGGGCAATTTTCTACATTGTGAATTACTTCTATCAGAACAACATTTTCCCTGAAAGACCATAGCTCATTATACTATTTAGAAACAAACAAACAAAAATACATACAAACATTTTTTGGGGAGTTTTATAATTTGTGCCCAGAAGGGACAAGTTTCTTTTCAGATTAAGTTTTAAAAAATGTTCCTTTATTGCTGTTATGTTCAAGCTGACATGGAGGTTATAACTGAGAGAACCCCCCTCTGAAATAATAATGCCTTACATTTGTATAATACTTTATACTTTTCAAAGTGCTTTCAGGCACATTATTTCATTTGATCTTCAAAACAGCTCAGTGAGGCAGGTAAAGTGGGTGTTTTTATTCATTACATTTTAGATAAGGAAATAGTTTCAGACTGCAAATATTATCTGAGTATCTACTAATTCCATCATATCGTTCTAGGTGTCATAGAGGATAAAATAACATGTATTCCTAAAAGAAGAATCTTGGTTTTAGATAAGACATAACAACACAAAACTAAATAATACATAAATGTACAATATGGTTCAAAAGATGACAAAATACAATATATGGTCATAGTATTAGAAGCACGAGCAAACTGTATTCTGGCAGATTAAGGGAGACTTCTTAAAGCAGGTGCCACCCGAATATATATGCCTGGAAGGAGGTTTGGAATTTGTGGAATATTTACTCTTTGGCATCATAATCACCTTCTCATATAACCTTAGAATAGAAGAGCTTCTGGCATTCATCTAGTTTGTTCTGATACTAGATGTTGGCACTCCCTATAGCACCCTAGGCAAAAATGTTGGAATAGCTATGAGTCTTAAAAATTCTATCTTATGAAACCCCGTCTCTACTAAAAATACAAAAAAAAAAAAAAACACAAAAATTAGCTGGGAGTGGTGGTGGGCACCTGTAGTCCCAGCTACTCGGGAGGCTGAGACAGGAGAATGGTGTGAACCTGGGAGGCGGAGGTTGCAGTGTGCCGAGATCTCACCACTGCACTCCAGCCTGGGTGACAGAGCGAGACTCCGTCTCAAAAAAAAAAAAAAAATCCTATCTTATATGCAGCTGCAATCTCCATTTCTATAATTCTACCCTCCTGACTAGAGTAAAACAAGACTAACTTATTTTCTCTTTCTGTGGAAAGCCTTTAATATGTCTGTAGTCAGCATGATAGCTTGATCTGCCTTTAGTTTTTTATTCTTTCCATTTAATCTTAAAGCTTCTGGAGATACAGTCATTATTTTACTGCTGGGTCCCTATTTTATTTGTCCAAATTATCCGTAACTTTGGCCATCCCAAATTGATACACTATTGTAGATATGCAGATTTGAATGAGACTCTAAAAACTATCATTATCTTTCCAATTCACTGCCAGTATGTCCACTAATACTGCTAGTTGTGAACAATTCTCACATGTAAGAGTAACTAACTTTTGTGTAAAAGTGGCATAATTAATGTGCTTGGAATGAGTCATGGATGTCTTCCTAAAGAACAAAGGCCACCTTCCTGAAGAACAAAGACCACCTTCATTGTGATGGCTTTTTTCTTTTTCTTTTGTATTTTTCTTAAGCCATTAATGATCTATGCAAGTCTGCACAGATGATACTTGCTTAAGGAACTAACACCAAATCTCTAATACAATAACAATTTTTGGTATTTTGTTTCTCATTTTTATTACTGGGAAAGTAAAAATTAACAGCTCGTGTAAATTAATAATCCAATACTGACCTCTGGTGTGTAATGAAGAAATTGCTTACTGGATGAACTAGTGGATGCTTGGGAAAAGTTTTATGTTTTAATATAAGAATGTCTTTCTCAAAGCAAAGAAGTTTCCTAGGCTATAATTAAAAATGTGGAAAGTGGGAAAAGTAAATCTAAGTAACTGAATGTAGGGAATGTCTCTGTGGTAGTTTTTAGTAGTGGGTAAGTAAAAAGGAAAAGAGAGAACAACTGACACTAGAACTGCCCCATTCAAAAATGTTTTTTTTTTTTAATTCAGCCAGCTTTTAAGAAACTAAACACAGTGAGTTGCGAATGAATGATCTACCCTCCCTCACTTGACTATATTTGAATTGGACTTAAAAAAATGCTGTTTTGAATTTCTCTAAGTCACCTCCTCAGATGGTAAATGTGTTTTCATTGCCTGCCACTCCCCAAAGTGTCTCTCCATTTATTTCAGACACAAGGTCCCAAAGTCACAATTTTCTAGTCTTATTTGCTCTTCTTTGCTATCTTGTAATTTTCTAAAGCCAGACCATATGCCTGCTTTATAATTCAAAGGCATAATATTTGTTAGGCTGGTTCTTGATTCAGGTTTCTCATTCTCCTCCCTATTTTCAGTATGTGCCCTTCCCTCCCACTCTATGCTCAAGCCAAATTATCTATCTAGCATTTCCCTCAGTGGTACCTTCTGAGCAGAGGTACTGCAGAGTGCACAGATATGGCTGGAATGAGTCAGTCACTTTGCAGACAGAGGAGTAAGCCATGTAGGTTTAGGCCTCTACTGCCACTAGAGACCCTACTGCTGGGCTACTCTCTCCTGTAGCAGTGCTCATAGAACCTTAGAAATTCACCTGTTGAGGGAGTATCACTGGGTCAGTCGTCAATGAACCCAGATGCCAATTTAATCCTGGCACTGCCCCTGACTTGTTATGGGACTTTCTGCAATTCAGTTCAACTCGTAGGCTATGAGACTTCTATTTTATAATCTGTAACAAAGGGTGATTAGATTAGATGATTTCTAACACCCTTTGTAGTACTCCAATTCTACAGCTCTATACATGTGGATTCAGGAGGCTAGCTCAAACCCTGGGTTCTTCACTTCTTGCAATGCTCTCTCAATTCCCTTCTTCTCCCATCCTCTAGCTTGTCCAGATGTTACTGTACTTGTGTACTTCCTGTGTATACTAAACCATTATATGGACTACACTCTACTGTATCTATTTGTCTATCTTTTTTCCTTCATTGAACTAAGATATGGTAGGCTGTTACTAGCTATCTATGGAGTGAATGAGAAAAGAATGCATATCTTGTCTTTATCCTGCAGGTCTGTCTCTGCCACATATTTCTGAGGAGCTCCTGGGAGTGCGAAACTTTGGAGTCAGCACTGACCTTTTATCCTGGTTCTATAAACAAGATCACATGCAAGAATATTGCCTCTTAAAAATTCTCAAAAGTGATGAATAGCTATAGTCCATGCTAAAGGAAAATGGAGCACACCAAGTTGTCAGTGAGAGCTGAACCACTCTGAGTAATGGAGTGAGAAGTTTTATTAGGTTGGTGCAAAAGTAATTTGAGGTTTTTGACATCAATTTTAATGGCAAAAACTGCAGTTACTTTTGCACCAACCTATAGTTCCCAGAGTCAGGTAGACTAGGAAGAGGCAGGCAGAAAACAGAGACTGGGGAGGTGGAGAAGAGTTAGTGAAATGATTTGAGTTTGGAGACAATGGGGTGAAGGCCCAGGGAAAGTTCCACACTCTTGAGGTGGCCATAGGAAAATTTTAAAACTCAGAATTTAATTTGAATAAATTTGTTTGCCATTTCAACTCTCAATTTCTAATTTTCAATAAACTTTTCTATCCTCACAAGTGCTTTACATGGGTAGGTTTTTGTGGAAAACAGTAAAAGTGATGAACATTCTATCTGAGTCAATGGTTCTTGGTCTTCAGGACACTTTAGAATCACTTGGGGAACTTTTGAAATCTGGATGCTGATGTCAGATTCCTGAGTGATTACAACAGAATCTCTGCAGGTGGGACCTAGGAATCAGTATATCTTAAAAGATCCCATGTGAATCCAATATGCAGCTTGCTTTGGAATGAGTTATTGTGAAACAATAGACTACAGTGATCAACGTGAACTCATCTGAGAGACTCCTCGGCGATCATGTCTGCTTTGTTCTTTAATCAGTTCTATTTCACATTATTGGAAACAACTATTTTAATTTTATAAGCCTCCACTTTTCTCAAAACTTCCTCCTCCAATTCCATGTATACTCTCAACTAATGACTTCCCATCTACCTTTCAGAGATAATTGGAGCTCAACATGAAAAAATTCTTTATTTCCTGTCACCAAATCTGTAAATGTGTTTTTTCTGAATTACTTTTCACTAGTGCCTTTCTATCAATATTTGACCATCCAAAGTCATCCATCTCTAGAAAGTAACAATACAGAAATATAGGGTGTATGTTTTTTGGAAATAAAATAATACTAACAAAGACCTCTCTGAACCAACCTAGAAAAGAGAACACAGTTTATTACTACATGAACATAGTCAGATTTCTATGCACGTAGGTACTACAAAAGTGACTAAAAAGTCTAGACAGACTTTCACATAATTTATTTAGCAAAGCAGAAGTAAGAATAGCTTCTCATCTCCTCAAGAGACAAAGGGCTACATCCTAAGATAGTCCTCTAGTGAAAAACTCCCAAGTAAGTTTAGGAGGCATTTGCTTACAATTCCAAGTGTCAGAAAGTCCCCATTCTTCCATTGCAAAATCAAAAGGGCAAACCTGTTATTTGGACCTATTAAGATTTCAAGGAAATACTCTAAGGAAGGAGAATGGGGAGATAGTGAGCTCCAACCTCAAACAAGTCATCATTTTACCCTTACGGTATGCTTTGATTGGTATATGCGTGTGTATTTCTTAGCTTTGTGAAGTGAGAGAACCTAGAACACCTGGCCTCTAGACCTTTGTATCCAAACACTATTTCTCCATGAAAGAAACCCATGCTCTTTGGGGAAATGGTAAATTTTTAGAATAGGGAAAAATGGTCAATTCTTCTGTCTACAGAAGAAGGCTGCCTCATGTGGATTGAAGCCACACTGAATGAGGGCTTCAATGCAGGTAGGTGACCCATGTGGGGTGTCAGAATCAAAACAATGTGAGGGAGCATCCAGATGGACATATTATCCATCACCTGGTGTCTAAACCCAACAGGCTAGTGGGAAGAGAACACCCATGTAAGGCAGTGGCACAGAATGGGATGAAAAGGATTTGCATGTAGAAGAGGCAGGTCATTGTGGGATTTTTCTAGTCTAAATAGAATGAAAGGGGTATCTGTTTAAGAGGGCTCCAAGGTGCCGGGTATTGAAGCCAAAGAACAGGAGAAGGAGTCCACATAGAAGTGGTGGCAAAACGCAAGCAAGATGAAAAGGGCATCATCACAGTGATGTAGCATGGTTGGATTGTCAGAGCCTGACTGAGCAGGGTGGGGTGAGCGCCCATGTGGGGTTAGCCCAGGAAGGATGAGAAGAGTATATATGTGAAATGGATGATAATCTAGGGAGTAGGTCGGAGCCCAAGGATGGCATCCAAGAATGAGGGTGGCCAAGCAGGAGGTGTTGGAGCCAGAGTAGAGTGAAGAGGGTAACTACACACAGGGGTAACTTAATGTAGAGTGCCACGGTCTTGAATAGGGTCTGAGGATTAGACAGTAACAGGGTATTAGTGGGAATACAACCAATGCTGACAGTTGTGTTGTGAACATGAAGGATAAATCCTGTTTGTAAAGAATAAACCCCAAAATATTTGGTGATAATTGGGAATCAGGTCAGTAACTTATTCTCTAATGGTTCAAGAATTTTTTTGTGTATTTTACTTGCAAATTTTGTCCAAAGATCTATATATATATATATATACCAGCAAATAGCAAGTTCATTCTTAGGTATACTCTCAATAGACATGTATACATACCGAAAAGCTTCCTGTTTGGATATTTGAAAGGAACCACCACATTCCACAGAACATACTTACATGGGGCTTTTATTTAAAGGCAAAGGATATGGTGCAGCAAGTGAGAGTGCAGGCACGGACTGGGAGTCTGAAACACGTCCAATGTTGAAAGCTACCCAGGGCTCCAAGTATTCACAGACACAGAGTGTGCATTCTGTCTCCAGTGTGAACCACCAAGATTCTGTGCTAGGAATCTTGCTTTCAGGAGGGCTTGGAGGAGAAATTCTCAACAACCCTTTTGTGTCTCCTTGTCCATGTAATCAAGCTAGGTTTCTCAAACCAATTAGGCCAGCTGTAACCCATCAGTGAAAAACGGACCCTGCAGGCTACCAGGAAGCATTTCTTGACTTTTAATCATACGTGATAAATCTCATTGCAGTTATCTTCACCAAGAGTGAAAAATCCAGATATCCAGGTTAAAAGATGGAGCTTTTTCTGTTCAGCTATAAATCTGCACATATTTTTACTTAAAAAAACAAGAATATTTAAAGCATCATATTCATAATAACAATAACTGAAACCAACCCTAATATATCCATTAGTAGAAGAAATACCAACTAAATTGTGATCTATTTCTACACGGAATACTATGTAACAATGAATAAATATGCATTATTGTTACATAAAACAACATAGATCAATATGGCAAATAATGTACTGATATTCCCTTTATGTAAAGTTCAACACCCAGGCAAAACTAATCTCTTGTATGATAAATTAGGATATTAGTTGCCTGGGGTATTAAAAAAAGAGGAATGGGCCAGGCATGGTAACTCATGCCTGTAATCCCAGCACTTTAGGAGGCTGAGGTTGGCAAATTGCTTGAGGCCAGGAGTTTGAAACCAGCCTGGCCAATATGGCAAAACCCTGTCTCTACTGAAATTACAAAAATTAGCTGGGCATTGCAGTGGGCTCCTGTAATCCTAGCTACTTGGGAGGCTGAGGCATGAGAATTGCTTGAACCTGGGGGTGGAGGTTGCGGTGAGCCAAGGTGACACCACTGTACTCCAGCCTAAGCAACAGACTGAGACTCTGTCTCAAATTAAAAAAGAATAATGATTGATAGTGAATATAAAACAAGGTGACAGTGGCTGATTATGTTTTTTTCCTGTCTTAGCTGATAGTTAAATGGCTGTGTTAACAATGTAAAAATTCATCAATCTTAAAATTTGTTCTTAGATGTGCTTATGCAATATTTCCATAAAAGTGATTTTTAAAACATTTTATATAGGGCTGCACACATACACACACATGTGCACACACATACTCAACATTTATACTTGCTTTGTAGTCTTCTCAACAAATCCATTTAACTTAGCACCGACTGGGTGGTGACATTATAGCATGTGTTTCGTTATTCTCTACCTTTTAAAGTTTTCTTCTATTATTTCTGTATTTGTTTTCCATTTTTCATGTTTTATCTCTTGGTGACTCATTTAAGTGGCTATCACAACTTATGAATTCAAATTCCATTTCACTTAATGTTTCCCTCATATTTTTCATCTTTTTATATGTTTTAAAATTTATTTTATGAAAATATCTAACTGAGGTTGATCCTCAATTCAATTTGAAGGCATGGGATGTTCATGCACAAAGTATTAGGCAGTTACTTTAAAAAATGAGGCAGATTTCAGTCTTGTAATGTACAGGTGCTATAATATAAAAATCACATTATATTTATTTATTTATTTATTTATTTTGAGACAGAGTCTCACTCTGTCACCAGGCTGTAGTGCAGTGTTGTGATCTCAGCTCACTGCAACTTCCACCTCCTGGGTTCAAGCGATTCCCCTGCCTCAGCTTCCTAAGTAGTTGGGACTACAGGCACACACCACCATGCCCAGCTAGTTTTTTGTATTTTAGTAGAGATGGGGTTTCACCATGTTGGCCAGGGTGGTCTTGATCTCCTGATCTCATGATCCACCTGCCTTGGCCTCCAAAAATGCTGGGATTACAGGTGTGAGCCGCTGCACCTGGCCCATATTATCTTTTTAAGTTAAAAAATAGTACAATTTATGTAGTACGAGACCATTAAAAATATCTGTGTGTATGTGGTCTGTGTGTCTTAAAAAGAGTGCAGGCAAGTGTATTTCTAGAAACATACTTTATTAGTTGGGTGCATTGGGTTGCAAGTAACAGAAGACATTCTTATAGTGACTTAAGCAATAAAGTTATTCAATTTTTCTACAATACAAGACCTCTGGAAATGGAGACTACCAGATTTCCTGCAGCAGCTCAACAATATCAATCACCCAACTTCTTTCTGTTCCGCCATCACAGCACATTCCATTTTCATTCTATGTAATTCCTCACAGTTATAAGATCACACACAACTAACACAGCTTAAATAATTATGTCTTTAAACAATAAAACCAAAGAAAGAAAAAATTTCATATATATGGCCATCATTTTCATTAGAGGTCAAAATCCTACTAATAAGCTCCCTCCTTTGGCATTCTTCCTAAATACATTCTATTAGCTGGAAACAGAACAAATGTTCATCTCTAAATCAATCACAAGCAAAGGGAATTACATTAACGTTTGTATTAGTTCACTTTTGCTCCAATAATGCTTAAGAAACGTGACAAGAAGTTAATGACCTATAACAGCAAGTGTTTACTCCTTGCTCATGAGTTTTGTGAATTGGTTGCAGCAGTTCTACCTTAGACTACAGATGAGATTCAGGTGTGCTCCAGGAGTCTCTCCTTCCTGGACCCATGTTGAAGGACACAGACTACTTAGGGCATTTGATTTTTATAATGCTGAGCAAGATTGAAGAGGAGAAGCTTCTTTAAAGTTCTGCTTAGTTACTTCTATTACTATTAACCTACCAAATTCTATTGGGTAGAGCAATCACATAGCCAAGCCCAAAGTCAATGATACAGAGAAATATTCTCTTTCCTTATTAAAGTATGGTAAGGATGGGGAGGGAACAAGAATCATCTTTCAAATTTTTTTTTTTCTGAGGCAGAGTCTCACTCTGTCATCCAGGCGGGAGTGCAGTGGCACAATCTTGGCTCACTGCATCCTTCACCTCCCAGGTTCAAGCGATTCTCACACCCTAGCCTCCCAAGTAGCTGGGATTACAGGTGTGCACCAGCATACTCAGCTAATTTTTTGTAATTTTAGTAGAGAGCGGTTTCATCATGTTGCCCAGGCCATTCTTGAACTCCTGAGCTCCAGCAATCTGCCCGCCTCAGTTTCCCGAAGTACTAGGATTACAGGCGTGAGACACTGAACCTGGCCAGGGAACAAAGAATTATGAACACACAATACAATCTACTACAATATTCATGGCCTAGACCAATTATGGCTCATCCTCTCCGATTGGGAGAGGAATCCATATTCTGTGAACTTGTTGCAACAATACAAACATAAACAATCTATGATCATTGTAAACAAGAAATAAGGAATTGTGGCTACTGAGTAGACAACAGTTCAATGTTGACTTCTCATTATTTAAACAAATTAGACTTTTTTTCTAATTGAGAAAATTCACAAACTTGAAGAAACGACTCCAATATTGATGAAAATAGCAGTGATTTATTTATTGACTAAATATTTTAATTCAATGATTTGGAAAGAGAGTTTTTAATCTTTCAGAAACAATTCTACCTTATTTTAAAAAGGCTGAAATTTATATATATGGGACATTCATTTCACAGTATATAACTCTCTCACACCTTCGGTGCCCAGTTTTATTTCAGGCAGGACAGCAATATTTATTCTCTTTTAATTCTGGCCTATCCACTGGCACAGATTGGTCTCTTATGTTACTGTCATGAGCTAGTGATACAGGAAGAGAAGCATTGCTGATCTGTGAAATTGGACAATACATTTAATCTGTCTTGGTATTTAAACTACAGTAAATACCATGTTCAATTGGGTTTATGAAATGACATCTTGTTCAGGGCAAGGATCAGTATTGAAGAGGAGCTATACTTAATGCTACATTAAATGCCCAAGTTAAAGCTAAATTGTTACACACACAAGTCAGTAATTTCAGGTCTATAACTGGCAAATAAATCACAAATTGACCTCTCTGAGCACACTGCAGGAAATACTTTGTGTGACATTATATGGCATTAATTGTAAAAGCCAAATCTGACTTCTTTCCAATTATATGTCCAAAAATCATAACTGAGAATTCTCTCTCTTTGGATTTTCTAACATTCTTTCCTTAGTATTAAGGTAATGAATGGCTTCAAAGCTGAAGTTATGGGAAATGCAAGAGCTTATCCAATAGTTAATATCTGAATCTTAGGATTTATCAACTGTAGCATATCTAAAGACACAAAACCCACCTTCTCTGATTTCTTGCCTGCTCTAGATGTGCAAATACGAAACTCACTGCAAATGGAAGCGCCCTATCAGGCACAATTTTCATAAAGGGAATTTAAATAGCTATTTTAATTTGTAGACCAGACTGTGTAGTCCAGGAATCTAAGACTAATGAGCCACTTTCTCAGAAAATCACTTCTTCTAAATAAACAAGGTCTTTTGCACTGACCCAGGAAATCTGAGTTGCAGCTGAGAAAGTAATTATACCAATATCATAATAGGCATATCTACAACAACACAAAAGAATGTTCTCTCCATCTCCAAATGGAGATTCATTCAGATGAAATGCAATTTATCTGGAATGTTTTAAATGTTTTCCTTTGCACCTCTAAATGGGCAGAAAGACATTTCCTTTTAAGAATAAAAGAGAAAATCCATTATTTTTATTCTTTCTTTAATATATAAAAATAAATAAATTCCCAAACTAAATTTCTCCCCTACTAATTTAATTTGGAATAAAATTAGAACCAATCATTATGAGCAAAATGTTTTCAATTAAGACATAATTAATTAAATGTGCAAATGCAGAATACATTTGGATGTGCTATCAGATGACTGATTATACTGGAAATCTAATTTTACACTTAAATTGCCAGCCACACACCTCGTCTTGAGCTGTTGACCTACAGCAAGTTATCATAAGTTGAACCTTACCTCTGGAGGAAGTGGCCTCAGTGGACAAATTTTTCCTGCAATAATTCTATGACCATGCCATAGTATCTGTCTGCAGAGCGTAGTCAGAAGTACCTTGCATGAAGGAACTTCATTTTTGCCATCCTTCTTGTTTTTCAGACAGCATTTTGTTTGATTTTAAATAAGTGATGCATGTCTTGGCAAATTGTGAAAGAAAGGCCTCTTTTACTCTTTTCTACTTACTAACCCTTTTCTACTCACTTTCTCTTTAAAGGAAAGTTGATAAAGTACTAATGTGTGAAAAGGTACTGAGCTTTGAGCAATTTTTGGATTATTTAATATTGCATTTTAAATTATCTAAGTTATAGATACAAATGTCTGAATCTATACTTGCTGTTGGTGTTTATGGGTTAAGTATATCCTCAAACTAACCAGGATAATGAATTTTATTGCCTCAGAGATAGAAAGGATGATTTAGCAAGGTGTATAATTGATATGCATCCATGTTGCTCCAAAAAATGAAGAGATTCCCATCACATAATTTAAAAAATGTATAGGTCCAAAAATTGGCTACAGTCAATAATTCTTCTCTAAATCTGATGTTATTTTATGTTTCCTGAATATTTGAAAAATTTGTAAAATGTTTTCAAGGATTCTAAAAAGTGAGTGATTGAGGAGGAAAGCAAAAGTTGTCAGTGAAAGCATCTGTTGAATGTCTGCTATGTGCCAAGCAGTCCACTTGGTATTCTCATGTGTCATGTCTTTGTGCATCAATTACTGATCCATAGGTTGGTGCAAAAGTCATTGCGGTTTTAACCATCACTTTCAAGGGCAAAAACCGCAATTACTTTTGCACAAAACTAATATCATTTCTCAGTCCCAAGCCAATGTTTCAATACCTTTTTTTTTTCGATGCTGACTTGGACATCTATGTCCTTCCATGAGGCAGCACACTGTCTCCCAGAGCATGACAAGGAAGTTCCTTGGGTTAGATACCTTTCTAGCCTGGAAATATAACAATTTGCATTTCAGCCCATTGAATTAGACATTTTTGTCTTCAGATAATTTCTTTGGAAATGCAAATGTTCATCAAAGTTTAGTTACCTTTTGGGTCACTGAAGCTTGAATATTAGCAGGTTTGCTGGTTAGCTTTCTTCAAGAATAGTGGATATCTTGCCACAAAGGGAGAATAGGAAGCCAGAGGGGAAAGACGGGAAAAAAAAAACAGGGATAAATACAAGGGAAGGAGATAGATGGTATTAGCATTTACTACCCCATCATTGTATGGACCTTGATTTTTTCCTGGAGTTGCTGAAGGATGGCTTGTTTTCCCTTTTCTTGTGTAATTTTTTGATCCAGTTGTAGTCTCACTTTTGAAAGCTGACTGTAGAAACAGGAATATTTAGAAAAATAGGCAAAGTGATGTCATGGTTTACAATCTTCAATTGCGAAATCCAAAACCATGGTTCTCAACCTTAGCTACTCATGGAAACCATCTGGGAAATTTTAAAAAATACTGATGGCTGGGTTCCATGCCCATAGATTAAAAAAAATTCTTCCAAAGGATTCTGACATCCTAATCAGGGTTGAGAGCCACTGCTCCAAAGACCTCAACATAATCAAATGGACATTTATCAGGTACTCACAAGATTTAGGAAGGCCCAGCACAAAGCAAAACCATAGAGACGTTGAGTCCTCTTTTGCTTCAGCACTCATCATCCAATTCCAACTCCATGTTTTTCCTTACTTCCAACTTCCATCTTTGCCCCAAGCAACCTGTGCAGGGAACCTGATGGTTCCCTGCTCCAATGGACATCTAAAGATTATGGTGGTAACAGAAAATGAGAGTCATCAAAAAGCTCCAAGTTTAGTGAAGATGTGCAAAGGGAACCAACCCTTGCTGAAGAATTCAGTGAATGAGCCAAGATTCTCCAGAAACTGCTCAGCTTTGCAGTGATAATTTTCTGTGAAGACATAGACTGAAATGGGAAAAACGGATAGAAAGTTGAAAAAGAATTTTCTCAGAATCCACGTGTAACCTTACAGAAGGCAACCAGGAGGGTTAGCGAGATACATGGAATCATGCAGCTGGGGTGAGACAATGTAGGAAAATCAAGCATGAGATAGGAAATCAGGATACTGTGTTTCTTTGTGAAGACTCAGTTCCCTCTAATTGCTCATAAACCTAAACTCCCTACTTCATTCTTTGTAACTTTTTTCCTCATTTCTTTCTGGAATTTTTGGATTCCCTTCTTTTTAAGATCGCTTGAGAGAAAGGATTATCACAGCCAACCTAACAGGCATTTATTAAGACACTACCAGGGGCAATATCCTGAGTAAATGATTGTCAAATTTGAATATGTGGTTAGAAACACCTGAAGGACTGCTGGGCCCCACACCCCGAGTCTCTGATTCATTGAGTTTGAGCTGGGGCTTGAGAATCTACATTTCTAGCAAATTCCCAGATGATATTGATATTGCTGTCTGGAGGCCACACTTTGAAGACCACTGCTTCTAGGAATGGGAAAAGAAATTAGATATCAGTAATCTGCCCTTAATGAGATTGCTTAAGGCTTTGTATTACAGATGTACTTTGTCATAGAAAATTCATATAAATGACAAACTAAGAACACTGGCAACATATTTTAAAAGTAAAATATAGTACAATACATTCCAGAAGTTCTGAGAAGGATAAATAATTACATAGTGGTGAGGCAGAAGAGGCTAATTAGAGATGACAAACAATAATACAAAAACCATGGGCCACAGAGCTGGGGGTGGCCCGGAGCTGAGCTGAGCTTATTAGGGAACAACTGCATATGTGGGCCTGAGGACAAAACTCAAGGTTTTAAATGCTACGAAATGTAGGGCCATGCTGCTGGTGCTAATTAAGCACTGAGATCTAGCTTTCATACAAGGATGAGATCTGTACATGAGAGCTGAAACAGTCTCTTGCTTCTTGATCACGAATATCTTCAGTTAGGTGCAGAAAGGGTCCAGTGAGGGTAAGTGGGTTACTCAAAATTCCTAGTGTTTAATTAGTTTTAGCTAGTTAAGACTGATTGTGATGACACACAACATTTAACTTTGCTGTCTCCTAGGCAAGTGCTGCCAGAAACGAAAAGCCTCCTTTTTACAGAAAAGAGAACATGGAAGGGCCGTCCAGAGTTCAATCTCAAAAGCAATGCTGGGCAGGGAGTGACAAAGGGTTGAGGAGTGTGCATTAACCTGGGTATTGGTGATGAAAAACATATCCTGAAATTGGAGATAGCAAGATCCTTGGTGAACTGTTGAGCAGATTGGGTTGATTTCAGTGAAGGATGTAAAAGGAAAAATAAAAATATTAATGCTTCTATGTAGCATTTAAAAGTTGTGACCATAAGATAGCAAGTATAATCACACACCAAAAAATGACATTTGTGTCCCAAGTGAGTGGTGGGCTTCAGTGTAGTCACCCAGAAAACATTAACTATTTGTCATATGTTCAAGATACACTTTGAGACATCTAAGAAAATAGAACTTATTACCTTGTAACACGTGCATGTAGGTGCACACACAGAGTATTACTCAGCTAATTTTTTCAGCTTTATTCTACATAACTACGTATTTTTTTTCAACCTTATTCTGCCTGACTATCCAGATTTTACACTGTTTAGATTTGGCTGTTTCCAAATTGCACAAACTGTCTTGAACTGATATGGACAGAAGGCAGGCAACTACTGGTAGAAGACGGCAGGGTCTTTGGCAAGGGCTCCACCCCCAAGCATGGACCCACAGCCCAAAGTGAGAATGATCCCTGTTTTCCTGCCTGAATATTGCCTTTTGGCCCACCCCACCCCACCTCACCCCCTATCCTGTGCCTAAAAAACCCCAAAACCCAGACTCAGTGGACACACACACAGAAGAGAGAAGTGTCTGGATGTTGAGATGAGAAGAAGCAGCTGGAGGTTGGGGACTATGGTCACAGAAGAGTTCAGCCAGACACAGCGGGCTCCAGGGGAAGATTATCTTCCCGCTCCACCCCCATTCCAGCTCCCCTTCCCACTGAGGGCCACTTTTACCACTCAATAAAGTCCTCCACTTTCATCGCCTTCAATTTGTTCATGTGACCTGATTCTTCCTGGTACCTGGACTCAGGTACCAAGAGAGCAAAGTGTAAAGGGCTGTCACCCTGACCCTCCGCTGAGCTGGTTAACACTTAGCCATCCACAGATAGCAAATGTTAAAGGAGCACTGGTTGTAACACATGCCCTCTGGGGCTCTGGGGGTCGCAGACAGCCCCTCCCAGACAGCAGAGGTAAAAGACCATTGTAACACACTTTGACACTGCTGCAGAACCCACACAAAGCTTGCTCCCGCTGGAGAGGAGCAACAGGACAGTTCCAGCATTCATTTGCTCTGGTTCCCACACTCATCCATTCATGTGCTTCCTTCCATAAGGGATTCAGCATGGTAATCAAGTAAACAAGCCACCGATGTCACAAGTCCAGCAAAGGGGTCAAGGGAACTCTCCTGTTTCACGACCGCTGAAAAAATTCAAAGAATCTGTGATAAGCTTGTAACCAGTGCCCTGGGATCTTGTGATCTCCCAGGATAGAAATCAAGAGAGATCACCAGATGCAGTAATGAAGGAGAGTTTATTACCTCTCAGGGAGCCAGACATGAGAGAGGAAAAAGGAGTGGGCTGTTCCCTGAAGATACTGTGTGGTTCGGTTAGGTATAGGGTCTTTCAATAGGGAAGGGTTACATCAGGGAATGTATAGGTGGAGTTTTGCTAGCACCTGCATAATGGCTCAACATGTTTCTTCATACATTGCATGTAGCGTTAGCATTTTAAATCTCCACCTCTGGGCATGAACTTTAGTGTTAAAATGAGGAAAATGTAACTTTAGGTTGGAGTTTAAGTCTGACTCTGCATGTGGGACTCTGGGAAAGTCTCTAGGCCCCTGAAATAGGAATTTGCAGTTAATAGCTTCCTGGGTCTTTTATTGCTGATTGGCTGAGAGTTAGATAAGCTAGAGCTTGAGTTGAGGGGATTTTATCCTTTTCCTTCAGACAATCTTAAGATAGGGAACCAACCAGTCGGCCTGTCTCGGGGTCTAAGGAAAATTCTGAGAGGTCAGCAAGAAACCTAGTATTATAAACGGCAATGCTATCAGTACTTATTTAAATATGTAAATATAAATTTAAAAGGGCCTATTAAAGTCATTCTGAGCCTGTACATTTAACCCATTCTAAATGTTTACAGGTATTTAGATATGAGAAGAAATTAGACCCAAATTATGCATCAATATCCAATATGAGTACACTGTGTATTAAAGATCAGTATAATCTCCCACAGACTGTCCTGCTGAGTTAGCCAATATACAAAGACTTAGTTTGCTTTATATATGTTACAACATGAAAGAAAAGATATGAATGGCTCACTGCCATTCAAAAATCCCAATAAATTATAGAACTGCCTCTATTGTGAAGCTGGCTAGTTGGGTTTTTTTGTTTGTTTGTTTGTTTGACAGAGTTTCACTCTTGTCACCCAGACTGGAGTGCAGTTGCACGATCTCGGCTCACTGCAACCTCCGCCCCTCCCAGGTTCAAGCAATTTTCCTGCCTCAGCCTCCCAAGTAGCCGGGATTACAGGTGTCTGCCACCACACCCAGCTAACTTTTTGTATTTTTAGTAGAGACGGGGTTTCACTGTGTTGGGCAGGTTGGTCTCGAAGTCCTGACCTCAGGTGATCTGCCTGCCTAGGTGCTTGTTGTTTTTTAAAAGCCATCTTTCTAATGAAATGTAACACTGATGATTACCTTACACATAGATGACATTAGTCCTTACATACTAATCTCAGTGCTAACTACATGTCTTACACTTTCTAAAATTTTACATTTTCTCTGTAGTTAAAGTCATCTTACCAAAAGACCAAAATTTTACAAAGATTTAATTGTCTTGGATTTCAAGTCACAACTAATTTGATAGTCAAATGGTTAAAAACAAATTGATTTTATGAAAAATTCTTATAGTATTAAATTCAACATGGATTACCATTAATAATAGAATCCTCTGCTGGCTGTGAGACAAGCAAAGTCGCAAAGCCCAGATCCACAGATTAGAAAGGATTTTGACGTGTATGATTGTCTTAGTCAGTTTGGGCTGCTATAACAAGATACCATAGACTGAGTGATTTGAACAACAGAGATTGATTTCTGGAGTTCTGGAGCCTAGGAATTCCAGGGTCAGGTTGTCAGCAGACTCTGTGATTGGTGAAGACCCACCTCCTGGTTTGCAGACAGCTATCTTCTTGTATACTTAGATGGTGGAGAGAGAGATCATCTTTTCTTATAAGGGCAGGAATCACACCTATGAGGGTTCCATGCTCATGACCTAGTCACCTCCCCAAGGCCCTACCTCCAAATATCAACAACTTGGGGGTTAGGCTTCAATATACGAATTTTGGGGGGACATAGATATTCATTCACAGTAATAGTGGGCATTGTTGATACAACACAGAGACACCCTGCATTCCTCTGCATTCCTTTTGCTCTTTCTGTAAGCCTCTTCCAGCTGCTTTGCTCTTTGCTTCCAAAGGCTTCCGAAGGCCTGAAACTGAGACTGTCTTTTTTTTTTTTTTTTTTTGAGACTGAGTTTTGCTCTGTCACCCAGGCTGGAGTGCAGTGGCGAGATCTCAGCTCACTGTAACCTCTGCCTCCTGAGTTCAAACGATCCTCCTGTTTCAGCCTCCTGAGTAGCTGGGATTACAGGCACCTGCCACCAAACTCAGCTAATGTTTGTATTTTTAGAAGAGATGGGGTTTCCCTCTATTGGCCAGGTTGGTCTCGAACTCCTGACCTCTTGATCCACCTGCCTTGGCCTCCCAAATTGCTGGGATTACAGGAGTGAGCCACTGCACCCAGCCACAACTGGGACTGTCTTTAAGGATCTCTGCATGGAGCTGAGAGAATGGGGCGTTTTAACCCTCTGTGCAGTTCTTAGGCAGTGACTGACTGGTCCAAGTGTCTGAAAGTCTGACTCCCTGGCCTCAAGTTGGATGAGGCTGAAGCTGGACTTTGAAAAAATCACTTTCTTGGCTTCTCTCTCTTCCATATCCTTCTTTCCCTTCTCCTTCCCTATCTTCCTTTGAGATCACCTTCTTAATAAATTACTCCCACATGACTCCTTATCTCAGGGGCTGCTGGAGGAGAACATGACACAAGATGAAATATGCACAAAGAGCTTCACAAGAAAATTTTTAAAATTAAAAAGTTTTTAGTAGAGATGGGATCTCGCTTTTTTACCCAAACTCTTGGGCTCAAGCAGTTCTCCCACCTCCGCCTCCCAGAGGGCTGGGATTATAAGCATGAGCCACCACACCCTGCCAAAATAAGATAACTTCAGTAACCAAAATATAGGCAGAGACCTTCATAGCACAGACTCTGCACAGATTTCATCTCAAACCAACAGCAATCCAATATTCTTTAGTTACCCCTCAGAAATATTTGAGTAAGGTTGTGGGGAAATGGTTGTTATAAGACAAGGAACATAAATTGACGCAAATAGATTTATTACAATGATCCCATTTCTACTCACAGGTTACTGAGGCCCAAAGAAGTAAGTACTGCACATTGAGTAAGTGACATGGGACCAGCCCAACAGGTGAAAGAAGTTGGAAATCTGTTTTATGTCTGAATTTGGAATGCAATAGCAGAAATCTGTTTTATGTATAAATTTGGAACACAGTGCCATAAAGTATATCCTTTACAGGTTTTATGCAAAGCCTGAAATATAATTATAGAAATTTATTGAATTTCAGATGCAGTTTTGTCTAGGAGAACTGAAGCAATGAAGCATAGGAAAGACAGATCTGCAAAGAGCCAAAGATGGCAGAAAGACTTCTGGAACCTGGAAAAAATAAACTAAAGTGTTACAAGTGATTAACCTAGGAAGGAAAGAAATGGAGATAAACTTGTTTTTGATTTACTGTAATTTTCTTTATTCTCCATGTTTTCCATAACATGTATTAGTTTTATAACCTAAAAAAGTAAATTAAATTTTGGTTACTGCATAACTTTATACTTATAATACTGTACACTTAAAACAAAATTTCCATTTTTAGGGAATATAGTGACTATGAACGATCATGCCGGGGAACATTGTGCAGTCATTAAAAATAATGTCTATGAAGTGTTTGGGTATGACACTGAAAAATATCATAAGATAATATCAAATAACAAAGCCAGGGTTCAAAACTTTATTTACTATTTGATATCCACTGTATCAAAATGTATAGAAAATACAAAAAGGAATTATTACACTGTTATAACTGTCATTTAATTTTCACTAGATTGTGAGGTGATGAATTTTTCTTGTTATTTATATCTTATGTACATTCTGTACTGCATTTTTACAATCAGGCAAAGGTAAACTTAATACAATTGGAAGGCAAACACTTAGATACTCTTAGGTCTGAAATGCTAACATCCCGAGGTTGTACTTCTTAGCAGGCCTAGGAATAATTAGTCCTATCTAAAACATTAGAACTAATTTACGCTTTTAAATAGATCACATTTTTCTCTGCTTCACTTCTCCATTTTCCTTCAAGCATCTATCTTCCTTTGAATGCCTGCCACTTCTTTGTCTCAGGAAAGCTTAAATTTATTTCCAGCAGTTTTCTTCACATTCACATGAAAAATACACATCTGCTGCCACTGCTGCTACTGTGTGTGTGTGTTTCTTTTTTCATCTCTTATCTCAGGGAGAGTATGCTAGCATTTTTCTGATGATTTATGAAAAAGTAAATATAGTTTTCCAAGGCTATTCACCCCATGTAAATTTCTAATGATCCCAAACGTGGGGGTGTGTTTGACAATGATGCCTTGGTAAAAAGCCAGCTGCTCTTTTCATTTGAGCAATAGTCTGATATTATTCAACTCACTAAGTGAGCTTGTTTGTTTCAACAGCTGTTGACTTCATCTCCCGCTCAATGGATAAAAAGAAAAAGATAAAAAGAAAAGCTTCCCTCCATATCCCCGGCCTGGCTACCTTTCAGCAGGGCTCTTTACTAGGTGGTAGACATCTTATCCATTATTAGAATCAGGGACTTTTGAAGTTAGGAAAAATTTAATAGATTATAATTGCCAAGCACCCTCTTTGAGAAGTCGTTTTACATTGCGTACATTATGGTGTCATTAACCACTTTTTGTCAGATAAGAAAATTGAGACTCAAATCCATTAAGTAGCTTGCCTATGGTTACAAATCACGTGAAGTGAGAACTTTAACATATCTCGCTTTTCTCTCAAAGACAGAACTGTAAGTTCGAATAAACATTTTGGACTTAAGGCCTAATAACGGATATAAACCACAAAATTAATCTCCTGTTAGGCTTCTCTGCTTACATTTGTATACTTGCTTACAATCTTCAAGCAAGAGAACTCTGCCCTCTAGAAAGAAGACGTGGGCCCATTCTGCAGGCCCAGAGGATGCAGGGACAGCTGCAGGTTCACATTTCTCAGTGGCATCTATTCACATTTTTTGATTGCAAGTCTCAAGATGCCATTTCTTCCTTACCAAGGTCCTGGCTGTCGCATGGGATTGCTGAGGACGTAAACTAGGTTTCCCTTAAGGTCCACTGTTTTGTTTTTGTTTTTGAGATGGAGTCTCGCTCTTGTTGCCCAGGCTGGAGTGCAATGGCACGATCTCAGCTCACTGCAACCTCTGCCTCCCGGGTTCAAGGGATTATCCTGCCTCAGCCTCTCAAGTAACTGGGATTACAGGCATGTGCCACCACGCCTGGCTAATTTTGTATTTTTAGTAGAGATGGGGTTTCTCCATGTTGGTCAGGCTGGTCTTGAACTCCCGACCTCAGGTGATCCGTCTGCCTCAGCCTCCCAAAGTGCTGGGATTACAGGCATGAGCCACCAAAGTTCTACTGTTCTGATAGTTGGTCCTGGCCTGGTCTTCAGCACGGTCTCCCTTGGCTGTAGAAAAAGATGGTTTGTTTAAGAGCTGCCAAGGGATTTTCTGACTTTCTCACTTTGCCTTATGCTGACCAACTGAAGTCCGCCCTTTTCTCCTTTCCATTTATCATGGGACCCATCCACAGCCTTTGTAATGACCATTTACCTTGTACCTTCAAAAGCCAAAGAAAATTGCACAATCTAGCGTACCCCTTCTGTCAGAATCCCATCTGTATTAGTTTCCTAGAGCTTCTATAACAAAATACAATAAATTGGGTGGCATAGAACATGAGGAATTTATTGCCTCATAGTTTTGGAGACTAGAAGTCCAAAATCAAGGTATCGGCAAGGTTGGTTCTGAGAACCGTAGGGAAGAATCTGTTCCATGACCTCCCCGTTGGCCTCAAATTGTTCTTATTGATGTCCTGCGTCTTCTCACCATCTTTCCTCTAAGCATGTATGTCTCCGTGTTCAAATTTCACTTTTGTGTGAGGGCAACAGTGATATTGAATTATGGCCCACCCTAATGATATCATTTTAACTTGATTATCTGCAAATATATTATTTCCCAGTAATATCACATTCCCAAGTACTGGGGGTGAAAGTCAACATCTTTTGAGGTTACATAATTCAACCCATAACATTATCTTAATTTGCTCCAGGTGAAAGTTTTAGCAACTGCAATGCTCTAGTGTGTCAGGGCCCCTCTGGGCTCCATATACCCACTGTGATGGGGTATTTATTGCCACTTAGCTGGTGACTTAATTCTAGAATCCCACCCTCAGAATCTGCCTCCAAAAATCATCCATGCCCTCCTGACCAAATACCTTAGGCTGGACTTCCAGTAGCCGACTCTGAGACACAGATCATGAACAAGGTATTTATTAAGGGCCAGGAGAAGAATGCAAGAGAAAAGGAAATGAAGAACAGAGAAAGGCACAATTTTAGCCAACTCCCTGGCCTTAGCCAGACCTTTTGGGGAGCTCTAGACCATAAATTATGTCAGAATTTGCCTCATTTTGAGGAAAGGGAGTCAGGCTTTCAGAATCTTGCACAGTCATTGGCTATAGGCTTCCCTAGACAGATCTACACTACCAGGCATTCCAGGCTCTCTCTGGGAGGGTTGGACTGGCCCAAGGTCAGCCTCTGACGAAGGTCACAGGGGCAGACCATTTGGAAGAAAGCACAGAGAAGCTACAGGATGCATGCACATGGCTGGTAAAGTTGATAAGAAGGGGTCTGGGGAGAGCACGGAGAGAGTTCACTACCCAAAGCAATACACTTCTGCCCACTTGTGCTGACATTTACTGAGCTTCAACACAGGAATGTTTTAGATAAAACATTACTCTGGAACATTAAGGGAAGACCAAGAATGCCTTGAGATAGGACTCAGCATGTCCTGGAAGCAGGGTGCCATTTTGTGAGAGGGAGGTGTCCAGCAGAGGTAATTCTTGGATCCGTGGCACCTGCAGTGGACAACTTGCCAGGAGGAGCCACAGGAACCAGCCCCACTGGCTCAACAACGCCAATCATCAGCAGCAGGAGGCTCTGAGTAAGACCCTATTTGTGAGAGTCCCCTGAAACTTTAAAAGACAAACGCAGGAGAAGCGGCGGTGAAGATGGACTAAAGGCCTCACAGTAACAGGTCTGTAGGTAGAGCCAGAGAAATCAATGCTTACTGTTTTTAATGTGTCACGCTTTTTCTTCTTCCTTTTACTGCTAGATGGGGTTGGCAATCCTTTGTTGAGAACAAAAAGTATTTTACATTTTTCCACAGTGGTAAAGAAAAATTTACAGGGCTCATTAGAAATATTTAGTGGATGGAAAGTAGTTTGAAGGAATCAATGAAGTTGGAAATAATAATCAAAAGAAATCAGAAAGGGGTAGAGAAAGATAGAAATTTACAGATTTCAAAGCAGGGATACATGAGGAAAAAGGTTACATAAGTTCTCTCTTTGAAGCACAGCAGGTGTGCAGGAAGGGAATAACACCCATCCAAATGCTTGTGCTCAAGAGATTCAGGTTTCTCTTAAAGTGAGGTCCTGGGAGTGCAGACTGAATGTATTTGAGGAAACCTAGGTTCAGACAGGTTAATTGATTTTTCTCAGAGTTACACAGCTGTGGATTTCACAGCTTAAAGAAAAGTTACAAAAATCCTAATGAGAATTATAACTGAGAAGTAGATGTCTTTTTTGCTCACAGAATATTCTATGGCAAATCCTAGACTCAGGTTCTTATAGCCATAGCCCCAAGCTGTGCCAAACATCCCCACACACCCACTTTCCCATTCTCTCCAACAGACCTCATAAGTTATCTAACTTATGTAGTTATGTAGTTATGTAGTCTACGGCTATTTAGCCAACACCTGCACACAATCATCATTTATTAAATTGCTTAGGCAAACCAACATCAGCTTTGCTGTATCTGGGCAAATATCTCTCCTATATTTGGCCTTTTAGCCACAGTGTGATGATTGGAATGTGTCTTACAGAAAGGAAGCTTTCTCTGAGACCCATGCAAGGGTGAGGCCCCAAGCCTCTGACGGAGGTAACTTCCTGACTTGTGTTTGGGATTTCTCCAAGCTGCTGAAATAATACTTATAGTGTTTCATGGACACATGGAAATTTAACACCTCCAAAGTTAAGCCTGACGCTCTAAGGTGGAATGCAGAAAACGCAGAAAGCAGAGCAAGCGTAGGTGACGATTGCGTTTCACCTTCCTAGTGCCTTCATAGGGAGCTTCTGGATTTATGTCTCACTGGGTGAGGCCGCCCTCTCCTGGCCGACGATCCCACTGGCTCAGTCACAGCAGGAAAGCGAGAGCTGCAGGTTGCAGAAAGACAGAACTCCACTCTCAGGGGAAACTGCTGACAATGCCAAAAGTCGGAATCTCTTCACTGTCTCTTCACATCCCAGCTGTCAGAGAAGCTAACTTTAAATTTTAACTTAAGCAAGATTGTGTTTTTTATAGAATATTTCAACTCAGAGGGCAAATTTCATTCTAATGTGACAAAAGCAGCATTAGGAAAAGACTTGAAAATGTGTGCTTTTGAATGTGACCTGAGATATGGCTTCCAAAGCTGGCCATTGCTCTCCTGGCCCAGAGCCTGACCCTGCGTCATGATAGGAGAAGCTGAATCTCATGCTCTGTAAGAACCTGGCTTACTCCTTCATTAAATGTGAGCTCCTCATTCTCAGAAGTGGATCACTGTAGTTTGAAGGATCAACACTGATCAAACATACCCATTTCTGCCAGTTTTACTCCCCTCTATGATGTTACTAAACAAGAGAAGTTATTCTACAATTTATGTAAGTTATAAAATAGTAATTAAAGATTTTGGAATATGTGAAAAGTTAAACCACCACAATCCCCCTACCTACCTACAGTATTATTTTAATGTTTTTCCTTTTTCTCATTTTATATGCACATTTACACTAAATGTTTATGTGTACATATATATTTTAGCCTATAATATCTATTTTTATTTTATTATATTACTTTTGATTTAGTATGTGTTTTATTTACTATGTAATATATGACATAGAAATATATATTTTATATTATCACCTTACATTTATAGCTTTCTTCTGTAATGTTGATTAATTATCATCATGAGTAAATTATATTTAGAGAATATGCTGCAGCAATAAAAAGCTTAATAACAAGGAATGTGGACTAAAGTAGATCAGGGTAAGCCCACATCCAATTAAGAAAGCTCTTTGGACACATATATATTCCACCTTAGTCCTGGAAGCAAATGAAGCTACTAAAATGTAACTTACATTCTTAAGTTTTCCATGATCTGTGTACCCCTGTTGCCAAAGATATACTACAGTAAGAAAGAAGAGAATTTTATACCTGAAAGATTTTGGTCTGTGCTGGCTTGTAGGGAATATTCTCAAAGACTAGATTCAACTCTGTCTGCCGTTGTTCCTAATAAATTATCCAAGTATCCGAAAGTCTAGAGTTCATGCTGCCTCCAGCCATTGAGGCCATTCACCTGGTGAGATGCGTTTGCCCCAAAGAAACACGGGCCCCCTGGAGAATATATACCTGTCTGCAGTCATGTTCCGTTATGATTTTGCTTTCAGTTAGCCAATCATATATATAATTCATAGTAAGGGTATCAAGGTCTGTTTTTTTCCACCAGCAAGCCCATGGCAGTTTGGGAACCAGAGGCATTCAGAGTATCTGAAATCACTCCAAGCCCCAGGGTGGGCTGGACCTACCTGAGAGCCCTGTTACAGGGCTCTCATCTTTGATGAGAGCATCTAAGTGTCATAAAATGCTGACATTGGACCCAAAGATAAATTACCTTGAATGAAATGGGCTGGGACTTCCAATTAGCAGCAGAAATTCCAGGAATTTCCATATTACTTGGGACCCATATTATCAGCTAGATATAGGGAGTTTGGACTTAAAAATTCAGGAGCATGGGGATGCATGGTAGTGAATTCCTGTAATTTTATGTTGCCTTGGCATTCATTTTGAATATAAGTTGGACTTTCTCATACAAGAAACAGGGCTTAGTCACCCTTGGCACAATTTCCAGTTCTCTATTTCATCCCAGTTCCTTAATGTGGTAATCCAGATATCTGCCTTATACAATTGCCCCCTGTTGACCACCCTCCCTAAAAGACAGCTAGATATCACCTATTGGCTTACCCCACTGACTCCTCCATCCCCCATAGACCGCACAGATATGCTGCAGTGACAACCTCTCGGTTAACAGCATGGCCACATAGAACTTGCACCAGCTTGTTTTGCACCAGCTTGTCTAATTTAAACTCGCAAATTAGAACTCCAATGGAAACCCACCTGGATAATATCTTGGAGTCCAATAAAAGCTTTAGCACACAGGCCCCTCACTCTCTCTTTTGCTCTCCACTTTCTGGTTCTGGTTGAGCATGTATGTCTAGAATGGCTCCCCCTACCCATTGGCCCTACAAGGAGGGCTGCCCTTTTCTCTAATCTGTAAGTAATAAACTCCTTCTATTATTATATGGTTTTAGTTGCATTGCCTCCTCTGCATCTCATCTGACTGACACACCTGAATCTAACTTCTTTCCAAGGGAAAGCTCTCCTACACAATGGATATCTTGGTAGAAATAAACTGGACATAGGTCAGACAAGAGCCACAAGGGGGCCTGCTGGTATAAGCATGTTTCCTGTGAGCGGGACACCTGGTCATGGGTTGAACGCTTAGGCATTAGGCAACACTTAGACATTAGGCCATCCACTAGGATAAAGAAGTCACTGTAGACATCCATGACCAAATCACTGGAGCCCTGTCAATGCAGGGTTAGAATTCATACTCATTTTCCAGAGAGAAACCTCAAGAACAAATTAGAAAAACAAAATTGCAGTACTCACCCACAGCCTCCTGCTTTTAGAGAAGGGGGTGCCTGCAACTTTCCCACTAGCCTTTCACTCTCTGTCATTTCCCATCTCCATAGGAGATAAAAACTTTAGCTCACCCCTGCTAGGGAAGGGCAGAAGTAAGGAGAAGCTAGGCAGATGGTTGGAACTGATTACTTCTCATATTTCATCCTAATTTGCATTAGTGCTCAACTTTGCATCACTGTCTCTGTGTATATAATTTTTTAGTAAAAAAATTTCCTCTTCTTTTCAATTTTGAGCCTGAAATTGTGAACAATTTGATTGCTATTTGTTAGTCATATTAAGATTCTCTTAAAATATACTCACACATTGTTATGTATCTAGCAGGCATGTACTAATGTATGTTCTTGTAAAAATATGCCTATGGGTATTTAATGCTGGAGACAATTACTGTATTTCATTTCAACTTCAGTCCACAGCATGGGACCTCTTCTGAAAGTGCATGTACAAAAATGATTATGTCTAGTATAGCTCAAAGTATTATCTTCCCTTCTCATTCCTGGAGAATATTACATTTTTTTCCTCCCTCCAGAATTTTGTAATTACTATAGGAAAAAGAAAAATTAAACGATGCTAAATTTACCAAGTGCAGATCTTTCAAAACTTCACAGGTAAAGGTGTCACAAAAACATTTTTTTTAAAAAAATGGTTTTGTCACAGCTTTAATTAAAGAATTAGCTAAAGACTTGCTGTCTGAATATGAAATTATGCTATCTCACAAAATCTTTCCCTCTGTGATTAAAATTTGTAATCCTCATGTTCTTTTTTGATTTCCTGCTATATAAAAATATATATTTAGGGCAGGGCACAGTGGATCACGCCTGTAATCCCAGCACTTTGGGAGACCTAGGCAGGAGGATTACTTGAGCCCAGGAGTTTGAGACCAGCCTGGGCAGCACACAGAGACTCTGTCTCTGTGTCTGCGTGCGTGTGTGTGTGTGCGTGTGTGTATGTGTGTGTGGTGTATATACATGTGTGTCATATATATATATATATATATGACATATATATATATATATATATATATATATATATATATATATATCTCACATAAAAACTAATGTGAATTTCCTTTTCCTACCTGTACTGGAACAAGTTTAAAAGTCCAACACACATAGGGGAAACATTAAGAAATGTAAGTCATTGTCATCATCATGGTCATCGTCACCAAACCCTCATTTGGCTGGTGGGAAACAGATTCAAATTCAGTTCTGTTTGACATCTGAATTCAAGACATTCACATGTTGAGAGCTTAATCCTTATCCTTTACTGCCTCATGTATTCTGTGTAACCAAGAGAGATGATAGACTTGTATTTATTTGTGCCTTTACTTTGGTTCTACATGGACACCTATTCATCTTCTACATAAAACTGTATTTATCCCGAGCCAGTCTGGCTAGGCTTGTGTTCCTGAATATTGAGAGTTGTCTGAGTAAATGCTCTCTGTACATAATTTTATCCTATGTCATAAGTTTAAATCTTACCCAAATGCTGGTTATTTCTAAACTAACACGTCCAGCTTTGACCTCCCCTCTGTGTGCAGATTCAGACACCTGACTGCCAAATTAACACCTCTCCTGGGATACCTGAGAAGCATTCTGAATTTAACCACTCCAAACAGAAACTTTGATTCCTCCTTGCCCCAAATATGATGCTTTCCCTCACTTCCAGTCTTAGTGGAAATATCATCTCTAACTTATCCAGTGGCTCAGGCCCTCAATTTAAAAATCAGCCTGGATTCCCTATTTCTTACACACTCCACGTCCATTCCATTGGCAAAGCCTGTCAACTTTATCTTCACAACACATCCTAAATCGAGTTCTCACCTTTTTTGTAGCTACTACCCCAGGCCATGCTTCCATTATCTCTCTTCTAAATTACTGCAGTCACTTCTGACTGTTCCCTTTACTTCTATTACTATTTTTTTCACCACCTCAATCCCTGGCTATTTTCCAAACAGGAGCCAAAATGATTCTTTCAAAAACATAGATCAGATCACATCATTTCCTACTCAAGTTCTATAACAGATTTTCATCACATGAAACAAATCCATAAGTCTTCATCATTATCTCCCAGACCACAGGGAATCTAGGTCCTGCTCATCTTTTGTATCTGTTACTTACTACTTTTCCCTCTACCACTCTATATCACTTTTGCACTATTTTTCTTGCCGTTTATTAAACCTCCCAACTCTTGCTGCCTTAAGGCTTCTGATTGGCTATTCCCTCTTGCCCCAGATATTGTTGTGGTTCTTTCATCATTTCTTTCACTTCTGAGCCTTCTTTCCAACAATACTCTCTCTACACACACATTGTGTCATTCTATATTCAACCACACTTTATTTTTCCACATAGCCCTTATCACAACCTAACACTATATTATGCATTTGCTTCTTAACTTGCTTACTGTTTTCTTCATTAGAATGGTCACTCCACAGGGGCAGAGATTTCGCCAATTTTGCTCATCCTTGTATTAAAAGAATTTTTTAAAGTGCCTGGCACACAGTAGGTTCTAAAAATAAGAGTTGAATTTTAACATTATGCTTTTAATATTTTTTCTAAAATAGGCTTTTATGCTCTGTATTCTTAGATTATGCTGAACACAATTGTCTTTAAGATTTGCAGCATTTGTTAGAAATGCTAGTTGTGGTGCTCTGTTAGAAAGTACAGATCCAAGGCTGGGCGCGGTGGCCCATGCTTGCAATCCCAGAACTTTGGAAGACTGAGGTGGGCGCGATCATAAGGTCAGGAATTTGAGACCAGCCTGGCCAGCATGGTGAAACCCCATCTCTACTAAAAATACAAAAAATCAGCTGGGCACGGTGGCACGTGCCTGTAATCCCAGCTACTCAGGAGGCTGAGGCAGGAGAATCGCTTGACCCCGGGAGGTGCAGGTTGTAGTGAGCCGAGATCGTGCCACTGCACTCCAGCCTGGGTGACAGAGTGAGACTCCGAAAAAAAAAAAGAAGAAGAAAGAACAAACAGATATAAGAAAAGTATGATAAAAGTGTGGGAGGCTGCAGTTGAATATGGCTTTAGTTCTCATTTTGAACATCAATGTAACAGCCACGGTAGATTAATGGCTTCCCTACTTTCTTTTTTTTAAAGCATTACTGATTATTTTACTCATATTTTTCTTTCACATCTCTTACTTCTTATTCCATGAAATAAGTACATTTCTTTTCCTGCCCTTTCTTCCTGTTGAATGTTTATTCACACTTCAAAATGCAGGTAAAATGTTAGCTTCATCAGCACTCACAGTTATAACTTTTTCCTCCTCTTCCAATATATAGCTAATTATATACAATCTTACTATAGAATTTATTATGTTATTGCAATCTGATTGTTAAATAAACTAGATTTAGTGAGATGAAAGCAGAAAACATAGCTACTCACTTTATCCACTAACTTTCAAATTCCCACACCCAGAGGTTAGTTTCAGATCATAGAATTTGTCATTGTGTTCAGGTACTGAGTATTTCACCTTTAAGTAATACAAAAGCAGTATTATCTGACACTGTTTTAAAACTATATTTGGAAATACCAAGAATTTAACAGCCAAGATAACTTTGAAAAAGAACAAAGTTTGAGGATTTACATGATTAAATATCAAAACTTACTATAAAGCTAAAGTACATCAAACAGTAAGGTGTTAGAACAAGCATGGACACATAGAATAATAAAACAGAAAACAGATCAGAAACAGACCTTTCTATATATAGTCACCTGATTTTTGACAAAAGAACTACTACAATTTAGTGTGTAGAATGGCCTTTTCAATAAAAGGTGCTGGATCAACTGGATATCTATGAGAAAAAATTTATTTTGACCCCTCCTCATACCCTATACAAAAGCGAGTCTGTGATTTGCAAAAATCACATCAACTAGATCTGAGACCTTGGTGAGAAATGTAAAATAATGTAGCCTCTTAAAAAAGAACATAGGACATTATTTTTATAACATTGGGATAGGCAACGATTTTCCAAGCTGTACACAACTATAACCATAATTGATAAATTAAACTTTCCTAAAATTAACAATTTCTGCTCATCAAAAGACACCCATTTAGAGAGTGAAAATCTCAAGCACACACTGGGGAAAATTACTATATATATAACTAAGGATTTGTGTCCTGAATATATAAAAAGAAGCTCCTCAATAAAAATGGTCAAAGTGGTCAAAAGACTAGAACAGGAACTTCACACACACACTCTCACACACACACACACGGTCAATACGACATCATTACTTATTGGGGAAATGCAATGAGACACCACTACACAATGACTCAAACTTAAAAGACTATTCAATGTAAAATTTAATAAGTGAGGAAGTGGAACAACTGGAACTCTCATATACTGCTGACTACAGTATAAAGTTTTACATACACCTAGGAAAATTGTTTAGCAGGATCTACTTGTTTCAGTGTTCACTGGGTGGTCATGTTGTGCTGCAGGATAGACTGTCACAAGAATGTGGTCAAATGTGGTCAAGGTTAACAGGGAAAGAAGCGCCGCCCAGGGGAGAGACCAGTGCATGATTTGAGGTCACTGACAGCAGACAAGATGCCTAGCAGGCTCAAGTGGTACAGTGTTTACTTACACCAAAATAAGAGAGAGAGTGTTTACAAGATCCAGTCCCTTGAAACGTGCCAGTCCCCCATAGGCAGCAGATCCACTCCAAAGCCAAGGTGGGCAGTATGGCTGCAGGCATCCCACTTTATGCGGCAGTAAAAGAATCCCCTCCCCAAAACTTACCTTTCCCATTCCCTCCCCCAGCTGTGGGATCTGAAATACAAAAAGCTGGGGAGAACCATTCATACATTCACTTAATCAGAACAAAGGAGTGCACACACTGACTCAGAAGCAGGGAAAGATAGTCCCACACAAGGTGACAAGCCCAGGTCAAGCTGCAAGGACTCTATCTCTTGATAAGGAAGTGTTCCAGGCCCAAGCCCATTCTTATGTAGCTGAGTGGGGGTGAGTATGAGACCGCCTTTGCCTACATTACGAATGTTCAATGTGGTCTTCTGTGACCCAGCAAGTCCACTCCTATGCACTTTACCTGTGAGAAGCACACGTACAAATATGTTCATAGTAGTTTAATCCCTAATAGTCAAAGCATAAAAACAATCCATCCATCACTAGTGGAATGGATAAGCCAGTGGTGATACATTCGCACCACAGGGATCTATACAGCAGTAAAAATACGCTGCCGACCACACGACCCTCAGCATGACACCCACAGATATAATGTAGGGGGAAAGAAGCCAGCCACAAAAGATTTCATAATGCATAATTCCGTTTATGGAGAGCTCAAGAAGAGTTAGCCATCTAAAGTGATAGAAATCAGGTTATTGTTTGTTTCCTGAGAAGTTCTGGCTAGGGTTTACATGGGTGGAGATAAGAAAAAAGTCATCCAGCTGTACATTTAGAATTCTTGACTTATGCATTGTATGTTTGCAAAAAAAAGGAAAAAAGTGCAACCTAGTCTAAAATACCTTCATTTCCAGCTCCCCGTCCCACTCCCAGGCTTGATTCGAGGTTCTCCAGGCTTGCAGAGGAGTAGGGAGTAGCACGTGCACTTTTCTTCTTTCTTCCTTTATTCCAGTCTTACCTGCTTTCTAGCTGACCTTAAGGTCAGGCACAGGAGTGAGAGAGGATTTGAAGAAAAGGCCAGATCTTTCTGGACTGGGGCTTCTGTGAAAAATTCCCAAATTCTTCCCCTTTAATCACCCCTTGGATGGTGATTGTGTAAGGGACAGCCTCCCAGGGCACCGAGTCCCCCAGGGCGGACGTTTCCCGAGGTGCCCCTGGCACAGGTGGCTCTCAGTCACCTTACCCGGAGCCAGTTCTCTGGGGCTGAGTCTCTTAAGATGTCTACAGTTCTGCTACCTCCCATGAGATAAACTCTTCCTACACGAAAATCCCGCTACCTCTGCCTCTCTATAGAATTACGGACTCTTCTGATCATGTCGTTCTGCCTGCGCTCCATCACACAAAACACTCCAGCTTCTTTCACAGAGAGGACTCCAGTCAACAAGAGTCACGCCCTGTTCCTGTCTCCTCAACTCCAGGGCTTCTGGTGCTTTTTGTTTTTTTTGTTTGTTTGCTTTTTGTTGTTGTTGTTGGGTTTTTTTTGTTTGTTTGTTTTTTCTTGAGGCGAAGTCTTGCTCTGTAGCCCAGGCTGGAGTGCAGTGGCGCGATCTCGGCTCACTGCAACCTCTGCCTCCCGGGTTCAAGCAATTCTCCTGCCTCAGCCTCCGGAGTAGCTGGGACTACAGGCGCCCGCCACCACGCCCAGCTTATTTTTTTTGTATTTTTAGTAGAGCCGGAGTTTCACCTTGTTAGCCAGGATGGTCTCGATCTCCTGACCTTGTGATCCGTCCACCTCAGCCTCCCGAAGTGCTGGGATTACAGGCAAGAGCCACCGCGCCCGGCCCGGGCTTCTGCTCATTAAGCCATTCTTTGGATGCCACTTTCACTCTTCTTGAGGTGGTGGGGGAGGAGGGGTCCAAGGAAGGGGGAGGAGCACAATTTGCCCACAATTCTCTTCAAGGAAAACCCCACCAATTTCATTTCTTCAATATCCTGGCCTCCTCTTTGCAGATGCTCTTGTTTGGAGGTGCCTATGGGCTAAGGTTTGCAGAATCAGCTCCGAGACCACCCCGACTGGGACGTCAGATGAGATGGTCTGTCCTCTTCAACTAATGCCCATTGTCCTTACTGTGGAGTATCAAAAGAATAACGGACATCACTGGAGAAAATGCACTTAACATCCTGTTATAAAACACATTTTTATTTATTTTTTTCACATGACTACTTTTCTTTTCACCCCCTACTTTATTCACACGTTGAGAACAGACTGAAATGCATGTATTCCTATCCTAAGTGCTCAGATCTGATACGGACTGATTGCTGGAAAACAATGCATGAGAGTTTATATTCATTTAGGAGCAACACACCAGTCTTCTAAACTTATTCTGATTTAGACATGTATAAAAGTACAATAGCAGTGCATCTGTATCTGTCAGAATAAGCTAGCTTATGTTACAATTGTATATAAAACCATAGCCTCAGTGACTTAAAACACAAAAGCCTCATTTCTCACGCATGCTACATGTGCATTGCAGAGGAGTTTGTGCATCATAATGACTCAGGGATCCAAGCTGACTGAGGCTCCATCTCCACTTGTTTCCATGATCACAGACACAGGAGGAAAGGGAGGGAAATGTGAAGGACATGCTGGTTTTACAAGATTTTGCTCAGGAGACAGATGTCAATTTCCCTCACAGTTCATTGATCAAAGCAAGTTGAAAGGAGAAGGTAGATATGAATGGGGTAGAGAATTCTAATCCTCTCCTAAAGAGATAATGAATATTACTCCCAAATATTTTCCCCAAAGCTAGGAGAAGAGGCTTCAAATTCAACAAATCAGGCTGAAAAGCCTATACTCTTAATCCTATCAATCTATCTGAAACATACTGTGTAATTACTATACATAACTATATATGCTATCTCGGAACACATACAAACATACACATACTCACACAAATACATAAGTAGATGTATATTCCTTTTTAGCGTATTACAAAATGTAAAACCATTCTAGATTTCTGTCCACATCTAGACCTCCCTTTGCCCCAATATTACAAACTTGGTGCTCATACTTTCAATGTGCATATTTTCATAATTTCATAATAAAGGTATTAATAAAAATATATTGTGCTTCATATTTAAATAAAATGATATTTTTGTCACTTGCTTTTGTCACTTTTACTCCACATTACATTTGAATTAACTACAGATTTTGTTAATTCCTCTTAAGTTTAATTGACATTATAGTCACACTGCAAAGACACTGGATCATATACTTGATTTCTCAAGAGTCCATGGGTCAAATACTTTTTTGTTCTGCTTTAAAATTTATTTTACTTAAAAAGTTAGGAAGTCTTGACAAATGCCAAAGCAAATGTGTTCTGTGGCTTCTTTCAGTTTTGTCTATGATGGAATCAGGAAGAGAGACTTTCAGTCAAAGCAGGAGGGCACCAAGTTAGATTACAAAGTTGATGCACAGTTACTTATTCTAATCCTGAAAAAAAGTTCAAAAGCTCTGCATATCACAAAAACCCCAACAACTGGAAGGTACCATGTATTACAATGTGTCCCAATACATGGCTTCGAAGACTAGAAACCAGTGTACTTGTAAGTGATCAGATATCTTCTGGATGTTCTAGATGATATAACTAGCTGCTATGGTTTGGAAGTTTGTCCTTTGCCTCATGTTTCACTTGGATCCCCAATGTTGGAGGTGAGGTCTATTGAGAGTGTCTAGGTCATAGGAGCAGATCTCTCATGAATGGATTAATGCCCTCCCTCAGGGTGAATGAGTTCCCCCTCTTAATTTCTACAAGAGCTGATTGTTAAAAGAGCCAGGCACCTCCCCCTCTCTCTCTTGCCTCCTCTCTCTTCAGGTGATCTCTGTACTGGCTGATGCCTTTCACCATGAGTGGAAGCAGCCTAAGGCCCTCACCAGATGCAGATGTCCAATCTTGAACTTTCCCACCGTAAGAAGAGTGAACGCCTGTAGTCCCAGCTACTTGGGAGGCTGAGGCAGGAGAATGGCGTGAACCCGGGAGGCGGAGCTTGCAGTGAGCCGAGATTGCGCCACTGCACTCCAGCCTGGGCGACAGAGCCAGACTCCATCTCAAAAAAAAAAAAAAAAAAAAAAAAAAAAAAAAAAAAAAAAAAAAAAAGAAGAGTGAACGAAATAAGTCTTGTTTCCTTAGAAATTACCCAGCTTCAGGTATTCCTTTATATCAATATTAAATGGACTAAGACAATAGCTGATGCCAATTCTGTAAACAAGAATGTCAAGGGTTCAAAAATACAATATCTTTTTCATCACTTCAACACAACTTTGAGTCTGAAGTAGTCACTATACTCACACAAAGCACTAGCACAAAGCATTTCTGTTTAAAATATATTATCAAAATACACTTTCAAAGGTGCAAAAATAAACTCCTATAATCATACAATAACATTTTGGGAGCCTACTGTAACTATTTTGAGGTTCATGTTTTCTTTTTAAAATCAGAAGTAAAAGTTTTCTTCTTTAAGTGGAAACATTTGGTTTTTGGAAATATATTGAGATTTGACCCCTTTAAGGTTCCTATTTTTATAACTTGATTTTAATTTGTTGATGTCACACATGTTAAACAATATATTTTATGCTGAAGTCAAAATTCATCAGATTTCTCTGAATCCAAAGGTTTTAAGTGAATTTCCAAAGGTTTTAATTTCCAAAAGCTTCCAAAGCTTTTAAGAGAATTTGTAATTAGACAGGGGCTATAAAATGTTGTAATTTACTCTTACAGATAGATCAGTGATTATTACATTTCACAATATGTATTAAGAAAACAATTAGTTTAATTAACACAAACATATACATTTCTTGGAAATACTGATTTTTTTTCAGCTAACAATTTGGTAAGGGATCTTCTTCCTTGTTAAGAAGAAAATGTATGGAGGGAAATTCTACTTTCAGTAATTTCTACCTCTTTCATCTAGTCTTGTATTTAAACACTGAAGAAAGTTTAGAGAGGATAGATGCATAGGCCCTGATTGCATGTACTCCTTTTGTAATTGGTTATAAATTTGATTTTCATGTGATTAGCTGAGAAAATGTTCTATTTATGGACAAGATTTTAACAGCTATGAATAGTACTTCTTCGAATCTAAGACACTGTCAAATTACCACTCTTCCTTCTTTTATCCTCCTCCTTCCAATTTTTTTTCTTAGAGAAGTAACAGCACATTTGTGAAAAGCTTTTGTTTTCTGCCAATATGCATAATATTGACTGGGTCAAGTTATATGTTCTTTGTTATTTTTACGCTTATATTTTAAATGTTTATTTTTATACTATTTTACATCAAGAATGAATTCAATATTTAATCAAACACTATTTTGGCCTCTATTCATAAGGTCAACTTTTTTTTCATCTGATTTACTGATATGATGAAAAATGTGACTTAATATTGAATTATTCTTTAAGTTCTAGAGTAACCTCTTCCTGATCCTATTTTATACTCCTTTTTAAATTTACTAAATTGAATTTTTTAATAGTTGTAATTTTTGGTTTTGTTTCTGAATAATAATTTATTTTTAATTTTCTTTTTGTTAACATGAGCTTCTCAAAAGGAATTTTAAGCTGTTTTTAATATATTTATGTATTTACTTATTTTTATATCCTGGAAGAGTTTAAATAGCCCAGAATCTGTTGCTTCAATATTTAAATATACTGTTGGTAGAGCATTCTGGGCCTTGTGCAGCTCAGAGAAATACATTTTTATGTCTTTCTTTAAATAATAGAGACATTTAAAGTTACATTGTTCTGAATAAAATTTGGCTATTTACAAGTTTTGGGAAAAATAATTCTGTGACTGTTTTCATTTTTAGAGTAATATGCCATTGCAGCTCTTATTTCTTACTCGATGTGTTGAAATTTTTAAAAATATTTTAAAAAATATTTTGGAGCTAAAATATTTTTGAGTTTTTTTTTCTATTTGTTGTTATCTCTCAATTTAGTCCAATGTGGCCTGGGAATGTTGGCACTACAATTTCATGACAGATTTTTCTGTATGGTTTAGTATATCAATTTGTACAAAAGCTCCATTAGAGAAGAATATTTGTACATCTTTTATAAGATTTCACATAAGATGTATGTTACTGATTACATTATTTAAATATGCTATATCCATGTTTTCCTTTGGTTTAAATTGTTTGCAAATGACTTAAAAATGTATCTCAAAATCATTTCCTAAAAATTTCATTTTGTTTTACATATTGCAATGCTATATTATTATATAGGTAAGTGTTTACAAACAATACAATTGTCCACAGAAAATTTCATATCAACTTAATTGGCCTTAAGTTCTCTTCATTATACATTAATATCATTGTTCCTTCGCTCTATTAATGCATGTAGGTGCCCATCCCTCCTCCTCCACACCAGCCCATAAAATCAGAGGATCAATTAATTGTTTTAAATAATACATAAAATGAAACACTTGCATGGATGTACATAATAAGCTATTTTTCTCACTACAGGCAGAGCTATACTATAATAATGAGAAGTTTGATTGTGAATAAAAATTCAAGTAAAAGGAATTAATTGGATGAAAAGATACTTAGTATTCTGTTAAGAGAGACAACATAACAAGTTTCATATCGAATGACTGAAAAAGAAAGAATATTTAATGTTCTAGGCTTTATAGGCTGAAGTTCTCTTTTTTTAATACTTTGTATTTAATTTTTTTCTTTTATCATGTTAACGGTTTGAGTCATGTCACTAACATGCTATAAGTTTCTGACCCCATACAAAATAGACACTTGAGATATGCTGCAAAGCCTTATTTTTTATGAGAACTGATGGCCTGAACTGCAAAGTTTGGTTCCATTTCCATTAGCCATGGCTGCTTTAACACTTGCTCCAACCTGTGTCATTTGTGTTCTTTTTCTTGGAATATAGACTTTTCTTTAGATTTATTAGGTTCATGCAAAAGTAATTGTGGTTTTGCCACTGAAAGTAATGGCAAAACCACAATTACTTTTGCACCAACCTAATAATAAATATTATTTTATAATTATTCTAAAACAGATTATAGCTACATATAATACAAGTTTCTTATTTTGAATGACACAAACTTCTCATGTTTATGGCTATAACATGGTTTCTATCAGATTGTTCTGAGTCTTTATTCAAACACTTGCATCCCAGAAAATAAAGATGGAAATCAATTAGATTTAGATTTACATCAATTACATTGTTAAGATGCCAGATGACAAGTCCATTTTTTTGCGATCCGTAAAAGATAAGACTTGGTTAGGGGAAGTGTTGTTCACTGTGCTGAAGTTATATTATTCATGTTGGTTGTTATAAACCAGATTAGCTGGAGCCCTGCTTTATTTCTGTAAGACTTAGGATGGCAGTGGCTGACCCTCTGCCGCCCACCAAATATACACACACAGCATCCTTTACTTCACAGTAAGTGCAAGCTAAAAATGAGTACTCTGGATGGCATTGTGTGTACTAGCACATTAATACTACTCTAAGAAAAACTAGAAAGATTAATGTTTACTTCTCATCTACTGCCCTTGTGCCCAACACCTTCCTTCGGAACTTGACAATGGTGCTAGATTCTGCCAGATATTTATCAGACTTTGACTTTGTCCTTGATGTCTTAGCTGTTGGTCAGCCTACCTCTCATTCTGATCTCACTTATACTATATCTTGCAAAGATTCCATAAAATTTCTGGCATATAACCAGCACTCCTCCTCAATTTCCAATGTGGTATAAATATTTTGCTATGGATTTCAGGGAATTGGAAAGGTGGTGAGGAAAGAGGTTAAATGTGCAAGTTCAGCTTGCCCTGTTATGTTGACATATGTCATTTAGTTAATTTAGACTGTTTAACAATATTAACCTTTCAGTGAATTGGCAATGTAATCATTGGTAGTGTATGGGCCTGAGACAAAGGCAAACAGACCTACTAATAACTTTCAACATGATCTTACACGAGACAATCAATCTGGGTTTCAGGTTTCTGACATGAAATATGAGATAAAAGGGTTGATTTCTAAAGTTCTTATCACTTCTCTAATTTCATGACTGTGGTTTTTAACAGTGCATTTAACTGAAGCAGTTCACTAAGAATACATTGCATCGCTGTTTGAGGAGTTAACCCTCACATATAAAACCGTCCTAAGTAAAAAGTGAGTGTCATTCTCTCTGGATTCTGAGAGAACTGCAGTAATAACAAACAACCTATGTGTACCCAATTTACTTATCTATCACATGGTAATTGTCCACGTACAGTACTTGATGCTGTAGATATTTTAAGGACCATTTCTTTTTGATGTTCTTGATGAAAAATGTCATGCTGCATTACTCAGCATTTAGAACAAATGACCGTTACTCTGTGCTTGTTGCCAGGCAGCTCCCACTTTTACTTCCAGAACACACGATGGCAAGGGGCATCTTTTGAGAGCTTTTGAAAGATATTAAAGATCAAGATAGGTCACATTCATAAAGTCCTTTGTCCCTGTTAATTCTTTAAAAAAAATTAGTCAAATTCCATCTGATAAGAAGGCAAATGCTTTTTGGGAAGCTCTATTTGCACTAGAGAAATAGCAAACAACACTACTGCCTATAAAAGGGAGGTAGTTATATTAGTCTGTTCTCACGCTGCTTATAAGACATACCTGAGACTGGGTAATTTATAAAGGAAAGAGGTTTAATTTACTCACAGTTCCACATGGTTAGGGAAGCCTCACAATCATGGTGGAAGGTAAATGAGGAGCAAAGTCACATCTTACATGGTGGCAGGCAAGAGAGCTTGCATGGGGGAGCTGCCCCTTATAAAACTAGCAGATCTTTTGAGACTTGTTCACTATCACAAGGACAGCATGAGAAAACGCGCTCCCATGATTCAATTACCTCCTACCAGGTCCCTCCCACGACACGTGAGGATTATTACAATTCAAGTTGAGATTCGGGTGGTGACAGAGTCAAACCATATTAGTAGTACTAACACTTTCCCAGCACTTACTAGTTCATCCATTGCTTCATGCCGTTATAAGTCATGCAAAATTGTCAGAGGCATAAAACATTTCTTGGATTTGTTTCCAAGATGATGGGATCAATTATATTAATTAAGTTGACCAGCTAATTTATTCAAATGTCTTAGTAATCCACTATCCAAGAAGGTTGTTGTTTTTATTGTGGTTTGAAATACATTTGACTACTAAATGAGATTATAGTTTTTACCTTGAACATCCACTCAGCCAGTGCAGTGAATTCTACAATCTCCAGTATAGGGGGTCATCTTGTGGCAGGCCAGGTTTCACTAATACAGGCTTCCATAACAACTGTTTCAGCAC
The DNA here is from genome assembly GCF_029281585.2 of Gorilla gorilla gorilla. Lineage (NCBI taxonomy): Eukaryota > Metazoa > Chordata > Mammalia > Primates > Hominidae > Gorilla > Gorilla gorilla. Next base: position 40,404,887 of record NC_073235.2, on the reverse strand, counting down.
TGACTGAGTGGTTAAGTTAAATATTAAAAGCTGATAGAGCCAATGCCCTTATACAAAGACTGGAATATAACAAAGCCCACCAAGAGTTTTGCCTAGGCCTTTCCTGGGCCTCGAAGTATGGCAACATATTGAAGGAATTCTTAACAGGACCCATTTAGGATTAAACAAGTTTTACTGTGGGTCTGAAGAAACTCCCCAGAACTCCACAGAGAAGTTTATTGTGGGTCTGAAGGAATTCCCCAAACCTCCATGATTTAGCAGGAGGTAAGGGTAGTCACCCCAGCACCTGGACCCATTTAGATTAAGTAAATTGACTAAGGCTCCAGAGGAAGGTGTTCAAAACCCAGACTTTAGTTATAGATTAGAAGAAGTTAATCACTTGTGTCTTTAGATGAATGCACACTTACACGTAGAAATATGGCTTAGAAGGTATATAAGCTCTGGAAAACTTTGTAATTTTCAGTTGGTCTGGTGATAATTTCCAGGCTTTATCCCTGTACCCGGTTACAGAAGTAAACTCCCTTCTCTCCCAGCTCATCTGCATCTTGTTATTGGGCCACGAGATTAAGCAGCCCAACCCTTGGTTTGGTCCAGGAACGATCTGGCCTCAGTTGAACATATCTTGCTACAAAGAAAGGCCTATTACCAACATAGGTGTTTCTCATTTTGAATAACTCTTTTAAAGGTTAGGTTCACTAATGTCCTCTTGTTTCTACCAATTTGTCCTAATTTTTCACCCATATCCTCATTCACAGCCTCATTGTTCACCCCTATACCTGCAGAGAGAAATGAAATATTTTCTTTTTTTATGCATGTAGTCATCCAACAAGTTGATTACTGTATATATAAAGTATATGTGTGTATGTGTTTAATGCACACTACGTATTAGGTACCATGCTAGTCACTAGAACAAAATAGTGATTAGTATAAATATGGTGGCAGCCCTCAGAGAGTTTACTAGGCAAGAATACCATGGACAAATGAGCTGTCCCTTCCAATAGATAGTGTTTCCAATCTTTGAATTCAAGGTTTGGAGATTAACTTTGCATCTAATAACCTTATGTGTCTTCAACTTTCCCCATGCCTCAAATTAATCATTTAATTTTATATTTGTACAGTATTTAAAATATAATATTTCATTGCAACTATGCGGTGCTTAATAGAATAACAATTATAAGCCCTGTTTATAATAAGCATGCCATATTAATAGTACACCAATGTATACTACTTCCTTGATCGCATTTTTAAGTATGAAGAGGCTGAGATTTATCCAAGTGACTTATTCAAAGTCATAGAATTAGTAAGTGGAAGACTTAGAACTAAGACCCAGTTCTCCAATCCTTAGCCCTCTGCTGAGTATTAGCTATGGGAAAGGAACCTTTGGTTTGGCATGGAGAAAAGGTATTCTCTACTTTTCAATCAATCCTATAAAGTGATACCAAACAGCACAAATGGCAAGCAGCTTCAACAATGGAGTAGACATTTAGAAAGGACTTTCTCTATTTGCATATTTAAAATATGAATTATCATAGAAAACTAATTTTGGTTGATGCTCAAATAATAGTGATATAGTGATTAGAAACACGGCACTGCAATTTTTGATCTGAATACTTTCAAATATGTTTGTAATAAACAAAAACACTTTTATAAGTAGCCCTGGGAGGAAGTATTGAGGATTACTACCTTTACTATTCCAGAGGACTCCAGGCTTCACCCAGTCAGTTGAGCCTACTGTAAATAAACTACAAAGACAGCTGTGAAGTAAATACCAAGAAATATCAGAGCACGTTAAGCTTCATAAATCTCAGAATGTTATCTTGACTCATATTGAGAGACAGTTATATCTAGTAAATATAAACCATCCTGAAACTTTGTTAATCAATGACAGAAGGGGCAGAAGTAAATCTCTGAGTCCTGGGGCATTCTTCTGTACAGAGCTGTACATCAAACTTTTGCTGCTAATGAATATAATTCATCAAGAAGGTTTTTAAAAATTTTATATAGTTACATAGACTGCTCTCCTGTTGTGGAAACATCTGCTTAGAACCTCAGAAATTAAGGTATTTAAGCTTTTCTTTCTTAAATAGGCCTTAATAACAACAGGCAGAATTCATATTTAATTGTGAAGGCTTAATTGTTGTCATTTCTAGTTAACTTCAAATTAAACTTATAAATACACACCCATGCGTGTATGCACACACACACACACACACACACACACACAGACACACTTTTTAAAAAACTTGCCAATTCCAATAGTGAGAAACAAATCACAGAACTCTTTTAACATGTCCATGGCTGTATTGATTCTTTAAACTTTATGTTTTCATGTACATTTTGATTTGCAGATGGCTATAAAATTGACATAAGTATGATAACATAAAGCAATTTTAGAAAACTTGAGAGCAGCAATATCATTCAGTGGATAAAACAAATACTAATAAAATTTATCTAATTACATTTACTTCTTCTGTATTTCTGACTATAAAACTAGGTAGAGAGGGAAGTTGGAACTTGTTATGGTGGGAGAGCAAAGGACTTTTGAGCCCTCATAAATAAATAATAATAAAATATGTGAGAATATGGGATATAATTTCGTATCATAGGATACATAATGCAAGTCACACTATCTCATACTATGCATGGTTTAATTTTACCAAAAGAATAAGCCTTATTATTTTTCCCAGTAAGAGTCAGCAAATAACCTGTGGTCATGATTTGTTTTCTTTAAGCATGAGCTACTAAATAACACTTTGCAGTTGAATGACAATTTACACTCCTGTTGGCAACAAAAGACCAAATCCTTATAGAAATGGCATTCTTATTCCATAATGATATATTTATTTGGTGTCATTGGACTTTGATCAATATCATTTTCTCAAAACATAGAACTCCTTTCTCGTGACTAAAAGAACAACTTATATCAAGTCAAGTCTTCTAGCTCCTAGTATCAGAATTTGATTATATGTTTCTGAATTTGTATCTAACTTTCTTCTTCCTTCGTGAAATCAAAATTATCTCTAGAGTGTTTTTAATCAAAAACAGTTACTAAATAAGAGATAATGAATGTGATGTGTTTATCATGCCAACAAGGTTTTATTACATCAAATGTTTGTAACATTTCAATGTGAAAAATTTTTTATGCTTATTTGTTATTAAGGTCTCATTATCTGTGAGATAAGTCACAAAAAAACAAAGAGGTGAATGAGTTCAAGAACTCATGGAGGGTTTGTTAGTCTTAGGCACAGGAATGGGCTTTTGCTTGATCTCACAATTGCATGGGTTTAGCTTTTTCTGTCTGTAAACATTAGAAAAGATTTTAGCCACAAGTAAATGAAAACTTGAGTTAACGAAGTTCAAATGAATCAGGGTGTATTTTTCTCAAAAATTTTTTTAAGTCTTGAGTAAAGCAGCTTTAGTGTTGGTTTAACAGCTTGATTCTAGGGTTAATGTCTCTGAGATTCTTTGGGCCTTTCCTTCATCCTCGCTACCCTGTGGTCCAGGATAGCTACCCATGTCCAGTTATGTTATTTGCATTCAAAGCCATAACAAAAGGACAGGGGACCAAGACACTGAGCCTGTTGTCTTTCAAGAAATCAAATGTTTTTCTATTTTAACTTCCCACTGTCCTGTATGGCTACTTTAGCTGGCAGAAAGGTATTGAGATTTTTCTAGCATCTAAATGCAGAGGTGAGCAAGAGAGAGAAGAATTGAGAATAAATTTTGGATTTGCAAACCCACAGTGCCTACCATAACTGTTGATTCTCAATCTTTTTTGAACAAAAAGCCACACAGTAACTACCTGTAAAAAGACTCTATAGACTGCCAATTCAGAGGAATGATAGTTTGAATTTGTAATCTCTCTTTACTGAACAGACAGGGTGTTATAATTGGTTATATTTCTACCACATATACTGGTTGAATTTATGACATTATCTACATATTTACGTAATTTCTCCCCTCCAGGTCTTTAATCAAACATCACTTTCTCAGTGAGACTTTCTATGGCTATAGAAAACATACACTTACGTATACTTATATATCCACAAAGTGGCTGTTAATTGATTATTTATTGGACTTGGAATTGGTGGGTCGAATCCATATAGTTTTAAAGATCAAAAGAGACCTGTTTCTCTTATCCCATTTTGTGACATGCAAACTTGACAGTAAGGAAGCCAAATAAACCTACCAAACTAAAAGCTCTTGATACGGAGGCTGTGAAAAGTATGATGTATTTTCTTTGTCAATCACTAGATTTTATTGAAGATCTAAAAGGTCTTAGCACAATATTAGGTACTTGGGATATAATTTAGACGTTAGGTATTCTCTACGTCTTCAAGAGATGAACAGTTATTGACTACTTACAACTTGACAAATGGACCACCCCTCAAAAACGTCAGGGGCCTACTTTCTAATACAGAAATTTATACGCCTTGAGTAGAAATACTTTTACTTTCTGCTTGGCTGATATTGCTTTCATAACTCTAAAATTTGACTCATTTTGCTAACATACTTGATGTTAACACTTTAGCCTTATATATTTATAAAAATAATAGTTTGAATTACTGCCCCATAGAAAGAAATGCAAGCACTTTAAAATGTGCTTCCACTCAACTCAAATTTTGTCGTTAAAATTCCATGAAGCTTCTTCATGATCCTATCAGTTATCTTAAGTACTAACTGCTTACTGCTCTTAGCATCTTGGGAAGAAAACCAATGGGGTATTGCTGAATTTTTTGGAGGCATGCCATTGAAACAATTGTAAAGATATGTTCAAACAAGGGCCTCCAAGGTCAGGTCTATGCTTATTTTATAAATTTGTTTCAGTGATCATAGTCTGCTCTCTGGGTCATATAATTGATTAAAAGATTGTCTCCCATCTGGCCTATGTACCTGGTAGGCTGCCACCAACTAAATTTATATCCCATAATGAAATCTATACCATTTTAGGATGACTATAGTTAACCACAATGTACGATATAGTTTCAAATAGCTAGGAGGAGGATATTGAACGTTCCCAACACAAATAAATGATAAAGCTTTGAGATAACAGATATGCTAATTACCCTCATCTAATCACTATACATTATAGGTATCCAAACATTACTATGTACCCCATGAATATGTATGAATATGGCAATTATTATTCATCAATTAAAAAAATACAATTAGGCCAAAAAAATTAAAAAATATATTTTTTAAAAAGAAATGGTAAGTTTTAATTGTGAGCCAGTCTATATTCTAATACATTAAGGGATCCTTTTAGAGAGTGTTGGGTGGTCGGATGAACTAGTATTGTGCAGGCTCACATAAATTGGCATGTATTTCATAGCTTCATGCTTGTGTTGGACCTATTTTCAGGGTGGTTTTCACAGCACTACTGTAATTAGCATGCAAAGAACATAAAATCTCTTTATAGTGAAGTTTTAGTTCAGTTAGATTAGCCTCAGCCCCAAGAGCAAGAGATTCTTTTGAAGACAAGTCATCTTTAAAAAGAGATAGAAAACAAACCCAGGGGAGAAACCCAAGTGTTCAGCCCAGGTGATAAACCTTTCTCATAGACAGATATAGCACACATACACACATTTGCAGGCATTTCATGGCATACAAGAAAGTGTCTCTGTAATTCATGGTAAACCTTTCTCATAGACAGATATAGCACACATACACACATTTGCAGGCATTTCATGGCACATAAGAAAGTGTTTCTGTAATTCACGGATTAGCATGAAACAATTAGTAAAATAAAGATAATATCAAAACATAAAAATTAAGTTCATTATGTATATTTAGAGTACATAGACATGCACAGAGCTCAACATTGAATAACTACATGGAGATAAGGGAACTTTTTACAATTTGCATATCAGCTTTACTTCCAGGAGACAACTCATTTGCTCTTACGTTAACATATGACAAAGCCTGATGTCCAAGAGGAGGAAGGCTATAAAGACTTTCCCCTATTTACTCTCATCATCATCGTCACTACACTACAAATGGGCTGACATTGAATATCAATTAGAGTTTCAATTTCATTAGTTACTTGTAAATATCATACATAATTTGTTAAACATATTTATCTTCATGTAAATATGTAACAAGTGATGTATAGTATATTTAATATTTGGGATAAAGTATTAACAAATTATTTTACTAACTTTATAAACAGATTACAGAATACTTTTGTGGAATATTCTCTAGGTGCCATCGATTATGTAGACCAAGTTAACATTATTAATAACACCAGATAAATTGTACTGAGTTCAAATAACTTCAGACACAGAAGAGCTGGGAGCATTGTACAATTTCCATCTTCTATAAGGCCTCTATGTCTATGAAGCAATGTTTTAAAATGTATTAGGTGAAACCTTGAGAATCAAAAATAACTATAGTCACAGTAAAAATCCCAACATTACACTGTGATTGAAAGGCAGAAACTGAATTTTATGAAAATGTGCAATTCAATTAATGTAAGATTAAGGAATAAATTGGTTCAACTCCATGTATTTAGTCAGAATGAGGCCCAGTGGTTTGTCTGTATGAGCTAAATCTGTAACTGATTTGGGCTGTAGTTTGGCACCACCTGGTGGCTGTTGCCCATTTTGAGTTAAATCCTAATGGGGATGATTTGAGGTCTTGCGGATGGGTAGACCTTGACCCTCAATATTTCCCTACTGGACCTCATTTCTTTGGACTCTCTGTCCACTCTTTCCCACCTCCATAAATACCTAGAACTATCAACTTCTCTGACACTTGATGAGGAATAGAATTCCATTATCAACTGTATTATATACAATTTATGTTATCAATTGTGGCATGCTGACATGAGTTTTAATATTTGAGAGTTTCAAATTAATATTCAGTTTTACTAAAGGATTAATTTTCCTTAGACCTTTTAGTTCATCTATGTTTTATTAACTTATAAGTCATATTTAGATAAAAATGAGAGTAGTTTATTTCATCTTATTTAAGATTAATGGTTAACCCAAGTTAAGCAGTTAATGTTTCCTAACCAGTAGTTCCTGCTTACAAACTTAGTGAAGTACATTCTCTTAAACATACTAAACTAAATTTTATAAATTAAATATACATATATTTAAACATGATATGAAATGTTATTAATCTAATAAATAAATTAACACAAGCCAGGAACTGAGTTCCCATAAATATTACAGTTCAATTTACAAAAACATCCTATTTACTCACAGCTAAAAACAACAAAGCTAATATATCAAATTATTTTTATTATTACCAATATTTTAAATAATATACACAGATTGCAAATTTAACATAAAATATTAATACTTTAGGATTGATTAACTATTTTATTTACACATATTTCCTTGCCAGTCCACTGCTCCAGAGAGTTCTCCATGAAGTAATCATTTAAGTCTTCTCAACAATGGCTCAACTGACTGATGTGACTAGGTTAGAATATGGGGGTCAAGTATACTTATCAGTTTGAGCTTGAAATAGGGACACAAATTCTACCAGAATGATTTTCACAAAGTCTTTCTTATAATCCCCATGCCTCTATGCCTTTCACCGAGAATTTGGCTTTGCATTCTCTCTCCCCATCCAATGCTCTGTAACCTCTTTTAAGTTTTAAGCATGATTTTGGCTGATGCAATTTTGCCCTCAACCCTAGGTTATTGAATTTCCCCCAATATCTGTCTCGCTAGCAGCAGCTCTATTGTCATGCAAGTGATATGCTATGGACTCAGGCAGCCTTTTCATGCTTTTCTTGCTCTTCACTGGCCACAAATGTGTGGGACTGACAACCTCACTGAACACATATTTAAAGAATGACATTTGAACGAATCTAAGGAGAACATATTATCTATTTGATAGATAGTTCAAAATACATTCATTTAGTATTTTGCTTCAACATGATTCACTTTGAGACTGAGACTGTTACTCCCATACACCCAAGTTTATCTAACAATACATATGGACATCAATAAATTGTTATTAGTTGAGACCCCTGAATGCAAAATGTTATGAAGAAACTAGAAAAGACATCTCTCCTCACTCTCACACCCCACACAATCAGATGTCTCCAACTTGAGACTTAATTGCAATGTCACAAAGGCAGTTACATATTTCCTAGTGAGGAACGTATTACTTTCTTACACCCTATAGCCAAGCTATTGGTATAACCAGGTTATCGTTCCTCCAAAGAAGTGAGACTGATGTCCTAAGTCCTCTTATCTCCCCCAGAAGGAATTGCAGAATAATGGTGTTTACAACAATGTATTTTTAATTGTTTGGGACATAAAGAAATATTTGTTAATTTACATTTTATAAATATATATGTATATATACCTACATCAAAAAAATCCATCAAACAAAATTTTTAGGCAAAGAGTAAGTCATATATTCTTCCTTAAGGCAGATTGTCAAGGAATACAGCAAAGTTGGAAATATTTGCCTTACAAACAATGAAGCCATAGTTTCTTAAACCATACTTATTCCATAAGAATAAAAAAGTCATGGCAGACATCAGATCCCATTTGAGTTTCTGCTGAGGGATTATAAAATCAATGCTGACATTAACAGATCTTCATTCATCTGTATGCTGCCATTTAAGGTACTACTGAGGAAAAAGCCGAAAGCAGAAAATAAGAATATCCTGTGAAAGCTTATCTATGCTCTGATTATCTTTGTAAAAACTCCCTTTCATTGACTGCAGCTAAAGTAACATGAACAAAGAAAAATTACCCCAACTTTGAAAGACAAATTAATCTTCTGAGACAGTATTGGTTAATGTCATTGTTAAAAATAACCAATCGGCCAGCTCTAGACAACTGGTGAAGACAGCAGTAATGTTACCAGTTGCAAACTTAAAATCAGAAAGTAACATGTCCTTAAAAACAACTGTATTAAGCAAGTAAATATGTTTATTTGCAAAATCGGGAAATATAGAAAAGAAAAAAAAGTTAGGTTACTTAGTACTATTGCACAGAAAGAACTCCTATTAACCATTTGGTGTAGGCTTATATGGGCACCCTTTCTTACATAGAGAGGTTTAATTGACTCACAGTTCCACGTGGCTGGGGAGGCCTCAGGAAACTTACAATCATGGCAGAAGGCAAAGGGAAAGCAAAGACCTTCACATGGTTGCAGGAAAGAGGGAGCTAGCAAGAGCAGGGAAAACTGCCTTATAAAACCATTAGATCTCATGAGAACTCATTCACTATCATAAGAACAGCATGGGGGAAACCACCCCATCATCCAATCACCTCCCACCTGATCACTCCCTCAATGCATGGAGATTATAGAGATTACAATTCGAGAAGAGATTTGGGTGGAGACACAGCTCAGCCATATCAAAGGGAAATCAAAGCAGGGTAATTAATTAAAAGTCTACCTATAGGTCAAATATCCCAGTTTTCTCTCCACATCCTCTTTCCAAATGCTTGTAATGCAGCATTTATTCCCAGGAAAAATTAACAGGGCTCTTTTTGACAGAGATAAAATTACCTGTTTGGGAATTATGATTCCTAGGATAGATGTTGGCACTCTACTCTTTCTGGCATGTGCATTCCACTCAGCTTATAGTTTTGTCTCCATCCTCTCACCCTAAAGTTAAGCATTTTATATCTATTTAGCCTCTCTGATTTTCCTTCAGTGTATAGGTAAAACTCCTTAGTCAAGCGAGACTCACAGCTACAGTTTGAACGTCTGTCCCTCACAAAGCTCATGTTGAAATTTTGTCCTCAATGTTGGATGTGGGGCCTAGTCATGAAAGGTTTGGTGCAACCCTTACAGGAATGAGTGAGTTCTCACTCTATTAGTTTCTGTGAGAGCTGGTTGTTAAAAAGAGTCTGGTACCTCCCTCCTCTTTCTTTTGCATCTTCTCTCAGCACGTGATCTCTGTTCACACTGGCTCCTTTTTGCCTTCCGTCATGATTGAAAGCAGTCTGAGGCTCTCACTAAAAGCAGATGCTGGTGTCATGCTTCTTTTCCAGCCTGCAGAAACAAGAGCTAAATAAAACTCTTTAATTAATAAGTTATTCAGTCTTGGGGGTATTCTTTTACAGCAACACAAAACAGACTAAGACACTCACATATTCAAAAGAGGAAGAAACCACAGCAATTTCCTAGAAAAGTTAACCCAGAAGCACGGCATGTTTTATATATGAAGTTGACTAAGATCTTGAAATAATAGGATACAGCACACTTTTAAGTTCAATATGCATTACTAACATTCTATCTCTTTCTTGTGTCTAGATAATCAATAAAACATGAAAGAAAGCCCTGATTTGTAGTGTTTGTCAACTTCTGTGATGTAAGTACTTCCACCCTTGGAGATTTCAAATGATCATTATGACATCTTTGAATACAGAATTGGGAAGAAATGCACAGAAGTACATCATTATATTGTATTCACAATATAGAAAGAATAGGAGTAAATAACTTCAAGATCATCAATAATAAAATGTAGTAAAATGATTAACAAGTAATGAATATCTTTTTTTCTAATGCATTTTATTTAATTTTAAGTGCATGTAATATGATGTTTAATAATGACCATATTTAGCAACTGGCTCAAACAATTTCTGATAATTTAACAATGAGCTTTTGTGAACGGTTATAAGCCAGTTTCCCCACACGACTGCACATTAGAGATTTCACTCTTGCTGGTAGCTCTTTCAGAAATATTCTCTTACCACCACTTTGAATACCTTGTTTAACTCTCATTTCCTTTTTATATATTCATTTTAACTGTTTATTAACCACCCCATTGATAGACGTTAGCTTTTTTAAAATTTATTTTTTAATTAACAAAAATTATATTAGCAAAAACCGTGATTACTTTTGCATCAACCTGATACATATTTATCATATTTTTATATATGTATACATTGTAGAATGGCTAACTAAAGCTAATTAACATATACATTACCTCATGAACTTATTTATTTGTGATGAAAACACTTAAAATCTACTTTCTTAGCCATTTTCAATTGTACAATATATTGTTACTAACTCTAGTCACCATGTTGTACAACAGATCTCTTGAAGTAATTTCTTCTATCTAATTGAAATACTGTATCTTTTGATCAACATCTTCCCAATCCCCCCATCCTTCACCTTTTTGCCAACCCCTGGTAACCACTATTCTGCCTTCTACTTCTATGAGTTGGTCATTTTTAGATTCCACGTCTGTGTAAGATAATGCAGTACTGACTTGTCTTTTTGTGCCCGGCTCATATCACTTAGCATAACATCCTCTAGGTTCATCCATGTTATCACAAATGACAGGATTTCCTTAAGAATGAATAATAATCTATTGACTATATAATATATACCACATTTTCTTTATTCATTTATCCATTTATGGATGCTTAGGTAACTTTCATATCTTGGCTTTTGTGAATAATGTTGCAATGAACATAGGAACGCTGATTGTATTTCCTTTGGATATATATATCCAGTGGTAGGATTGCTGCATCACACTGTAGTTCTATTTTTAACTTTTGGAGAAATCTCCATACAATTCCCATCTCATAATGAAGCCCTTTCTCATCACATTATTTAACACTGCAGCATATCCCCATCCCTTCCCTTGCATGCTCCTTTCTACTTAATGTGCTCATTATCTCTATACAGTTTCTCACCTAAGATATACTACGCTATTTCAGTTATTTGTTCATTCATTCATTAGTTTAAGTTTATTTATATTTTAACAACTCCCCATTTAAAATATAAGCTCAATAGAAAAAGAAATCTTTGTCCTTTTCAGTATTGTGGCTAAAACAGAGATTCCGCAATTTCAACTCATGTTACTTCTTCAGTGAATTTTTTAAAACTTTCAAACGTTCTTAAGTGCCACTTAAATCAATCTTCCTGTCTGTCCTTCATTCTGCTTATAAATGCCCATTGTCTACTACGTCAAAACAAATTGTTGAAAAGGTTAAAAACTCAAATCTTTTTTTATGAACTTAATTAAGAAAAAAAATATAGATTATTTGATTAAATTCACCTAAATTGTTCTTTAGGAGATTTTATGTGAAACAAGTCTGAGTGTGTCAGTATAATCTGCATTTTCAGATAGCAGTTAAAATTAATATAATCATAATCATGGCCGTTGAAATCTTGTCATCAGATTTATTATTGGAACACAAGTAAATTGGTTATTCTTTGTACGGAATTGCTCTTACCGAGTTCCTAATGGCTTGACTGGATGCAGTCAGAGCCCATAAATGTCCATTCATGACTCAACCAGGTTCTGCATTTGAATCTGGAGCTAATACACTTTTGGGCAAAAACATTAGTGTGAGTGAGTCATAGTGTTACATTAATCCTATATTCTGTTCATTAAGAAAGTATTTTTTAAATCTATAAATGTTAATTATTAAACATTCACTTTAGACTTAATGCACTTTAGTTGGAAAGAAGCATCTAATTGGTGCAGAAACAACTTGAAATATCTTTAGGAGGCTAAAAGTAAATATGGTCAGATAATTACATTTACCATTAACTTCAGCAGTATACACTAAAAAGAGATTATTTATTTATTTTTTAACTGAAAGATTGCATTCATTTTCTTTTTAAAAATGTACAATTCAGTGGTTTTTAGTTCTGCTACAATCATAAGGTTCATAGGGTTCTGCAACAATCCTTACTATCTAATTTTGGAATATTTACATCTACCCTGAAACAAACTTCATGACCATTAATAGTCACTTCTAGGTAGGCTTAATACCTGGGTAAATATATGTTTTACCATATATGCCATGCCAAACACTGTGGCACTGGTAGAAAAATAGACACATAGATCAATGGAACAGAATACAGAAGACAGAAATAAAGCCACATATTTACAGCAAGCTCATCTTTGACAAAGTTGACATGAACATACATCAGATAAAGGACACTTCAATAAATGGTGCTGGGAATACTGGAATGCCACATGCAGAAGAATGAAACTGAGCCCCTCTCTCTCACGATGTATAAGAAATTAACTCAAGATGGATTAAAGACCTAAACATAAGACCCAAAAGTAAAAATACTCGAAGAAAACATTGCAAAAACTCTTCTGGAGATCCCTTCAGACAAAGAATTTATGACTAAGACCTTAACAGCACAGGCAACAAAAACAAAAATAAACAAATGGGACTTGATTAAATTAAAAAGCTTCTTGCACAGTAAAATAAATCAGTAGAGTGAACAAACAACCTGCAGGATGGGAAAAAAATATTTGCAAACTATGCTTCCAGCAGTGGACTGACATCCAGAATACACAAGGAACTCAAACAACACAACAGCAGCAACAACGACAACAACAAATAATCCCATCAAAAAGTGGGCAAAAGACATAATACGTATTTTTCAAAAGAAAACATTCAGATGACCAACAGGTATATGAAAAAATGCTCAACATTATTAATCATTAAATAAATGCAGATTTAAATCACAATGAGATATCATCTTATACCAGTCAGAATGGCTACTACTAAAAAGTAAAAAAATAACAGATGTTGGCAAGGATACAGAGAAAAGGGAACTCATACATTTTTGGTGAGAATCTAAGTAAGTACAATCTCATACAGTATGGAGGTTTCTCAAAGAACAAAAAATAGAACTATCATTCGATTCAGCAATTCTACTACTGGGTATCTATCCAAAGGAAAACAAATCAATATATCAAAATGGTATTTGCATGCGTATGTTTATAACAGCACTGTTCACAACGGCAGATACCAAATCAACCTAAGTGTCCATTGGTGGATGATTAGATAAAGAAAATGGGGTATAAATACACAAGGAATATAATCAGCCATAAAAAGAATGGAATTACATCTTTTACAGAAATATGGATGAAACTGGAGGTCATTATCTTAAGTAAAACAAGTCAGACACAATAAAACAAATATTGCATTTCTCACTCATAAGTAGGAGCTAAAATATGTGTTTATATAGACATAGAGAGTGGAATGATAGACAAAGAAGACTCAGAAGATTGAGGGGGTGGCAGTGGGGGTAGATATGGGAAACCACTTAATGGGTACAATGTACATTATTAGAGCGATGGATACCCTTAAAGCTCTTACTTGGCTACTATGCAATCTATGCATGTAACAAAATTGAACTTGTACCCCATACATATATAAAAATTAAAAAAACAGAAAAACAATAAATATAATAAAAATAATAAAATGTATTTTCTTAGTTCTGGCCTTGGAGATTAATTAACTTCTTAATTTCTAACCATATAGCTTGGATTAATAGCAACTTAATTTAAATACTATACAAAAATTGCTTCTATATAGCACCCTTTCCTCTTTTATCTTTGTGCTATTACTGTTGTATGATTTACATCCTTCCACATTGTACGTCTATCCAATCACATTTATAATAAGCACTTTATGTGATTGTGTTTTATATAAGATAGGAGAAAAAAGTGTTACAAATAAGAAATATACTTTTTTGTACTTTCCTATGATTCTTTATAACTTTTCTGTTTCAATGATTTTTTGCCTTGACACTACTCATTTGTCCCTTTTCAAACTTTGCAAAACTTCATATTGAATAATAAGAGATTCATCGAATCATCTCTCAACTCGAGTTTCCTTTGCAAATAGTGAATGAATGCCTCCAGGTAGAAGTAACAGCCACTTGAGAGTCATAGCAACATAGGTATGCTTGGTATGTTTGAAGAATAGCAAAAGGCCAGCATGGCTGCAGCCAAGGGAGAAAGAGGAGATACGCAGATGAAAATGCAGAAGGGTAGCTGAACAAATCATATAGGATCCTGGAGGCCAAAGGCAGAACTTTGGTTTTTATTCTAGGTGAAAAGTAGCAGAGGCTTCAGGAAGCCTTGCCTGTTTCTGCCTGTTTTTTCTTATGTGTCTAATGTCTGTCATGAGTAGAGCAGAACTCAGATAGCTGCTGCCCTTTCACCCTGGCTCCCAGCAGATTGTTGAAACTGCTTCTTGAGGTATGTCATGGATGCTTTGGAGTTGGTTTGTTGCTGCAGCATAAATCGAGTAATACTTCTTTGTGTGTGCATGTTTATGTCTGTTTTTGACCAACATGTGGATTCCCAGTGCTAGCATGGTTCCCATCAAATAGTAGGTGTTCGGAAAATGAATGAGGGTGGTGAAAAGCTCAGGCTGCTATAACAAAATGCCACAGACTGTGTGGCTTAAATAACAGGGCAGGATAGAGAGGTGTTACTTTTGATTGGTTACTTTACTTATCAAATACATGCTCCCTGCTGAGCCGTCTGTTATCTCTAAGAAATGGCTAGTCCAGGAGGGGCAGCCTGTCCCCAACCAGAAGGGCTTTTTAAGATGTCAAAATATCGTAACATACTGATAACAAAAACTTAAACAATATATCCCCTATTCTCTAATAATTTTTGTGTACTCCATATACTTTATGCATATATGTATGTAGTCATACATATATGTGCATATATGCTTACAAGTATGTCTGTATATTTACATATACATATATTTTGTAAGTGATATTACAGCATATATATTGATTTGCAACTTGTTTTATCACATAACAAATTGAAAACATTTTAATGCTGTTTTTCCTATTTCTTTTAAAAAGCTGCATGTTTTATTACATATCTATACCAATATGTGTTTAACCAACGTCCTATTGATATTTATGTTTTTTTCCTAGATATTTTTCTACAGGTACGCCTGTGCATTTCTACTTGGATATCTGTAGTGCAAGTTTGTAAAAAGTAGAATTGCTGAACCCCAGGGTCCACGTGATTTTTATTTAGATAGTGACAGATTGTTCTCCAAAAGATTGTTCCAGTTTTCCATGTTTATTGTTGAAATCTTCATTGATGATAAGAATGAACCCTTGTGGTTATAAGCCATTGGGTGAGATAAAGGAATACAAAGAAATCTTGAAGTAGGAAGAATAACTTTTCCAGTCATTCCACATGCTTAGCCAGAAGTGAAGAAAAAGACACTTTGCCATCTTTCAGCTTTCTCAGGAACATATTTTAGTTTAGGAATTTACTAAACTTGCGCTATAATTTTCCATACAACCAGCAAAATTTTTACCTTTGATCATTAAGGGTATCAAATGCAAACAATCTAACTGGATTTCTTCAATTCTTACCTTTTAAAAAATAGTCCAGATATAATGTCTTTTATAGCTAAGTGTCAATGTACTCAAACTACATTGAGCTTCGCTGAACTGAGATGTGGTTGACATCTAATATTTTTTAGGTTTAGAGAAAATCTGAATATAGATTTTAAATACCTTCCCTTTCAATAGGTGTTACATACTGCAAATTTTGGGTTACTACCTTCTTTCAGACAAAATATTTAAAATTAATAGTACATGTCCATGTAATGACAAAGGGAAATTACATGATCACTTTTATTGCAAACACCAATCTTCAAGGAAGATGGCGAGACATTATAATTGATGAATTCACTCTTTGGCTATATTTCTTCAATCTGGGGTGATTAATTTTTGTTGAAAGTGTAATATATTGTAGTAAATCTTAATTATATAAATCCCATGATGACCTTGGAGTAATAGCTAAAGATTCACTAGCCAATATTTCAAGATATGAGCAGCTTGTATAATGGTATTGAAGGGTAGACAAAGAAGGATAAGGTATATAATAAATTATTTATTCAACCAAATAGATTGAAGTTATAGAAAATGGCAATTCAACTACAATATCAAAAAAATTATTGCAAAGTGAGAATGTTTCCCTGACTGGAGTGGCTTATGTTTTCTTCTTTTTATTTTCTCTGACAAGCTGTAATGTGCTGTTTAACACAACCTAATGGACCATATATCAAGTCAGCTCAAAGAGCATATTATCAATTTTACTGGCTTTACCTGAAGTTTGGCCAAATCATAATAATAGTATCAGATTCCAGCCTGTGAATACCTTTCTAACAGTATTTTTGAAAAATCTTAAAGTACTATGGACAATTTAAATATAAAGCTCTGTATATTATCTTGTTATCATTATCATTATTACTATTAGACTAGCATTTATTTAATTCCTACCAATTCAGAAGTTATCCTAATTAATATAGAATAAACTGAAATAAGTCCCTTGTTAATTTGGAAAGTTCTCATGAAGAGAAATTGTGCAAAGATGATAGCTTCCTAACTTTGAATCTTACCATGTCATCAAAAAATCATACCAATTAACAATGAAAATAAATAAAATCTCCCAGAATGCATACCCACAGATAACTAAAAGACAGATAATATTACAACTTCAAGTTATATTTAAGTAACCACATAAATAAGCCAGAACATTAGAGTTACGTATAGAGTTTATGCATTTGTTGCTGGTCAAGAGGAGATACATGAGAGTCCCATGGGAGAACACAGATTACGTCAACTAGGATTGACCCTTATAAGAAAAGAGACCCACTAATTGGGCAAAGAATATGTTTGAAATATACAACAGTAGTCAGTCCTCTCATATGCCAGGTTTCAAACATATTCTCCACAACACAATATGGAGAATATGTTCAAAACCTGGTGGATCAGAGGACTCACTACTGGGAATTAAAAAAAAAAAAAAAACAGGTTGGAATATGTGAATTACCAGGGGAGGCAGCCCTGGGAAATAACTGTTTCTGGGTTTAAGTAAATGGGGTAGCCAGTATCCAGATGGGTTTTCCTTAGAATCAAATAATTTTGAAATGGTAAAAAAGAGCTGGTAAATAAATAAATGAATAAATAAATAAATAAATAAATAAATAAATAAATACAATCATCCGAGAAGAAAAGAAGTTACAAGGAGCTCAAGAGAAAATAGGTATTACTGAAAGTTCATTAAGAAAAAAGATGATAGGCATAAAAAGAGCAAAAAAAAAAAAGGAGGTAACCAAAATAAATTAAAAAATGTAAAAAGAGTAAATTCAAAGGGGTAAATAGGCAAAGTGTCCTTTTATTCACTTCTGGCTAAGCATGTGACATGATTGGAAAAGTTATTCTTCCTACGTCAAGGTTTCTCTGTATTTCTTTATCTCACCCAGTGTTTTATAACCACAAGGGTTCATTCTTATCATCAATGAAGATTTTAACAATAAACATGAAAAACTGGAAAAATCTTTTGGAGAACAATCTGTCACTATCTAAATATAAATCATGTATGTGGCATTCAGCAATTCCACTTTTACAAATTTGCACTACAGATATCCAAGTAGAAATGCACAGGCAAATCTTAGAAAAATATCCAGAAAAACATCAATAGGATGTTGCTTAAACACATATGGGTATATATGTGTGTGTGTGTATATATATATATATATATATATATATAAAACATGAAGCTTTTTCAAATAAATTTAAAAAGCATAAAAATGTTTTCAATTTGTTATGTGATAAAACAAGTTGCAAATCAATATATATGCTATAACATCACTATGAAATATATGTATAGGTAAATATACACACATACTTACATATGCACATATCTGTATAAGTACATACATACATGCATAAAGTATATGGAGTATACAAAATTATTAGTAAAAGAATAGGGGATGTATTGTTTTCATTTTTGTTATCAGTATATTATATTTCGATGTCTTAAAAAACCCTTCCGGTTGGGGACAGGCTGCCTCTCCTGGTCTAGCCATTTCTTAGAGATAACAAATGGCTCAGGAGGGAGCATGTCTTTGATAATCAAAGTAACCAATCAAGAGTAACACCTCCTCTATCTTGTCCTGTTGTTTAAGCCACGCAGTCTGTGGCATTTTGTTGTAGTAGCCTGAGCTTTTCACCACCCTCATTCATTTTCTGAGCACCTACTATTTGATGGGAACCATGCTAGCACTGGGAATCCACATGTTGGTCAAAAACAGACATAAACATGCACACACAAAGTGTATTACTCAGTTTACTCCCCAGCAACAAACCAACTTCAAAACGTCCATGACATACCACAAGAAGCAGTTTCAATAATCTGCTGGGAGCCAGGGTGAAAGGGCAGCAGCTATCTGAGTTCTTCTCATCACAGACATTAGACAGATAAGAAAAAACAGGCAGAAACAGGCAAGGCTTCCTGAAGCCTCTGCTACTTTTCACCTAGAATAAAAATCAAAGTTCTGCCTTTGGCCTCCAGGATCCTATATGATTTGTTCAGCTACCTTCCTGCACTTTCATCTGCGTATCTCCTCTTTCTCCCTTGGCTGCAGCCATGCTGGCCTTTTGCTATTCTTCAAACACACCAAGCATGCCCATGTTGCTATGACTCTCAAATGGTTGTTTCTTGTACTTGGAGGCATTCATTCATTATTTGCAAAGGAAACTCGAGTTGAGACATGTTTCAATGAATCTCATTATTCAATTTTAAGTTTTACATGCTTTTTAAAGTCATATAGGATGATAACTGAATTTATAATAGAATGAGTTGGGTCTTTTTTTAGATTAGTCGATAAAATGAATTGTTTTTCAAAATTTTGTTTTTCTCATATCCAAAGGAAATTACATCCACATAGGATCATCCTGGCTGATAGTTAGGATTCCTGAAGAGTGCCAATTGGCTTATTCTGATCATTTGAATCATTTGAATTTCAAATCTGGCAATGTCTTGCTACAAAAATAAAAAAAAGACCCTTGCAAAATAACACTATGGCTTACATATTATCTTCTTTATCATAGGGAATAATGGAACAGCTGAAAATTCTTTCAGCCGTATGACAAAGATGGGAGAATCACTTTATGGTTTCTAATTATATGAGCTAGAGCAGACATGTGAATTCTCCCTGAAATATTTTCATTTTTGCAGAGACTCTGCCTGCATCTTTTAAACACATTTCCATTATGTTTGAGTAGTTAAGTGTACCTCATTTTGCATTTTATTTCCCATGATATTTACATGACAATGGCAAAGTAAGACACACCAGAATAACATAGTGATGTCTCAAATATCAGTTCATTTTAAAGGCACAAGCTTCCTTGTAATTAAAATAGGCAATAGCCTTGGTAATTAATTAGTCCCTCTCAGCCCTTCTTCATCCTGCTCTTGTATCATGTGACCTTTAGATTTGGCTAGAAGAGGGCATTGGCAGTAGAGTGCAGGAGGAGAGAAAGTTCTGTACTTCTCAGGTTGCTTCTCTGGCTGGATAGCAGTTTAAGAGCAGCAGTGATACTTCACCAACAGCCACAGCTCCTGTAGAGTGGACCCTCGCTCATAGGGGCAGTTCTCACAGGTTCTAACAACCACTTACCCTGCTTCCCCTCAGGCCTTAAAATGGTCAGGCTTCATACCATCCTACTCTGTGTTTCACCTTCTCTTGCTGTTTCCCTTAACCCTGCCTCCAGCTTTCTAACTAGTCCTTTCATTACTCATTCCGTGACCCTGTGACAATGCCATTTCTTCGCTGTCCAGGACCATGGCTTATACCATGGCTTATAATATAATCTATCATGTGCTGTGTCCTACAAAAGTTTTAAAATAAAAATGCTCAAGATGACAGTCAATGATAGTTTTCCAACTGACCAGTCGTTTCACATCATAAAGGTAAGATTCAGCTCATTCACCCTTTCTTTCTAGTTGACTTGTACCCCACGTTCTTCTGAGAGCTGGGAGGCTGACCATGGTCTGGCCAAGCCTCAGTCTATACCTCTCTCCCCTTTTTCTCCTCAATCTTGGTGGAACCTGATATCTGTTGAGAGAAACCAGGCAGCTTGTCTGCTTGCTTGGATTCTTGACCATATTGGGACCATCTATTTACTTAAAAAAAAAAAAAAAATCCTGACCGGGCGCGGTGGCTCATGCCTGTAATGCTGGCACTTTGGGAGGCTGAGGCAGGTGGGTCATGAGGTCAGGAGATTGAGACCATCCTAGCTAACACAGTGAAACCCTGTCTCTACTAAAAATACAGCAAAAATAGCCGGGCGTGGTGGCGGGCACCTGTAGTCCCAGCTACTTGGGAGTCTAAGGCAGGAGAATGGCGTGAACCCAGGAGGCGGAGCTTGCAGTGAGCCAAGATTGAGCCACTGCACACCAACCTGGGTGACAGGGTGAGACTCTGTCTCAAAAAAATAAAATAAAATAAAATAAAATAAATCCTTCAGAATAGGCAAATTCATAGTTACTTAAAACATAAGTCTCCCTTTCCGATGACATGAGTACTATAGGAATATATTATTATTTCCTAAGATTCAAATGATATAAAGCATACAGAGTAGAATGCTCAAAGGTCCTCTTTCTTACCTCCCAATACTACTTCAGTCCCAGCAACAACTGCACTTTGACAATTGACTAGGCTTCTTTCAGTCTCTGCCTGTGCCCTGATGTGCATATCCAAGCACTTACATTCTATACATATCTTATTTTTGTTTTAACATTAATGAAATCATATTACATGTATAATTGTATGGCATACATATGTTGCATATATGATATATATTATATATGTTAATATTAACATAAAGGCATGTCTTCATAGATTATATGTCATATACAGGTTTTCATATAAAAGGCATAGTTATCTTTCTGTCTAGTCTATCTATAAATGTATTAGCACTCTTTCAAACCCTGTACATATTCTTACAATTTGCAAATGCTGCATAATATTCCACAGAATTAATAAATTTTCTCACTGTTACAAATAATATTGTAATAAACAAGTTTTTAATACAAGTTTAATTGTATTCTTTCTTTGGGATAGGACTCTGAGAGTGGATTGCTGAGTCAAAAGATTACACTCTTTAAAAATTTAGGTAGTTACTGCCAAACTGCCATACCCATTAGCAGTCACTCCCCATCTGTCCTGCCTCCTCACACACACTTTCGCCCCCAGCCCTAGACAACTGCTAATCTGCTTTCTGTCTCTATAGATTTGTCTAGTCGGGACATTTCATATGAACGGAATCATACAATATGTGGTCTTTTGTGACCAGCTTCTTTCACTTAGCCTAATGTTTTCAAGGTTCATGATGTTGTAGCATGTGTCAGTACTTCATTCCTTTTTATTGCAAAGTGATATTCTATTGTATAGATATACCACATGTTGTTTAACTATTCATCAGTCCGTGCATATTTGTACAGTTTCTGCTTTTTGGCTATTATGAATAATGCTGCTATAACCTATGTACAAGTTTCTGCGTGAATATATGTCTTCACTTCTTTAGGATATATAGGAGTGAAATTGTTGGGTCATGTACTAACTCTAATGTTTAACATTTTGAGGAACTTTGCCAAGAATATTCAACAAAAAAATTGGCTGTAATTGTGTTGGTGACATTTTCTGTAGTATCGTGGAGTTTATAAGGCAAGGAAAATTTTATGAAGATCATAAATATTTTCTCTACATGATTAATTGAGAGATACCATAATTTTGCTCAAAAGGTAAATTTGCTAATCTAAAAATATTTATAGATATAAAGAAAAATCTAGAAAAAAATAAAATCTATGTTTTGGACCAGTTTTATTCACAGTTATGGCCAGGTTGGATGATTATTATAAATATTTAGAGCTTAAGCTCCAAAGTGTTGTAGATCTTATAAATCATCACTTCAAATGTCTGTATCTTACATTTAAGGAGATAAAATCATTATCTTCCAAATATGACAGAATTAGAGATTAATCTTGGGTTTTTATATGGTTGAAACCTCATATTTTATCATTAAGATCGTGTATTTCATGTTGTGTATGTGTTTTTGTTTTAGTAGGGGTTATCTGATCAAAATTAATGTCTATCTCTCTAATAGAACAGAGAGGGTTTGGGGTACACATAGATTTTTTAAAAATAAAGCTAGACCTGTTTGGGGTGGATAAAATAATAGATATATTCGGTTTTTATGATGATAATGTGTAATGATCTTGATTTTATATGGAAATTTTAATTAATACCCATGCAACAAATTATCTTCAATATAATAGAGTTTCTATATGCTATTTATCATGATAGCACTTTAAAATTTTTTAATTTATTTATTCTTTTAGCAATTTATGCTATAAGGGTATTACTGTATTCATGGTTTACATAGAAACCACAACTCAGAATGGTAATTGACTTATTTAAAATCAAATGGTAAATGGCTGTAATTTTAATGCTGATTTCCTAATTCCATACCTAGATTTTTGTAGCACCGCTGCAAAGTTTGGAGGATATAAGAAAATGTACTTTGCAGATTAGTTGCCCATAATAGTGACTTCCACTGAACTATGATGTCTTCATGAGGCTATTATTTAAAGTTTATTATACTTCTGCAGATTACCTAGCAAGAGCTTTGGTGAGTCCTGTAAGAGGTGATGCCTCTAAGAGATACCTGCTGGAATCATGGAATCCAATCCAGGGCTTCTCAAGGGGCTTGTAGAGATAAGTTTCCTGTAATTGCAAACCTTATTTGAAGGGCTGTGAATTCTGCTAGATATGTAATTTGTGATAAAGAAAATGCTTCAAATTAAAACTATCCCCTTCATTTTTGTGTCACAGATAGTCATTCAATGATATTTTCTATGAAAGTACTGACAATTAATATTGCAATTTTCAAGCAAAAGCCCTTAAGCAACAAGCATTCATCCAAATACTTTTCTTTTCAATAAACACTATCAACAAAAGACATTAGAAGTAGTGATTTCTAAGGGCCACAACAGTGGTTTTATAAATTAAATATCTTCAGGACTCTCTCTGAGAACAGTAATCAGTATTTTATTTTATTATTTTAAGCTATTTTCTATTCTTTTAAATCTCAACTTTGTCTGGTTTTTCTCCCTCCTTCCCCTCCTTCCTTCCTTCCTTCCTTCCTTCCTCTTTTCCTTTTTCCTACCTTCCTTTCTTTCTTCCTATTTTATACTTATTTTTTCTTTTGCATTTATATGTTAATTTTCTTGTGTGCTTGTAGCTTCTTGGGGTTTTTTTTGGCTCATATTTAAAAACAAGGCATTTGAAACTTGATGGGGACTTTGGTTTACATGAAGGAGGATTGATAATCAATAGGAATAACTAAAGAGAAGTAATCTCATTAGTCAGGGAAATTCTGTATGATTGAAACTGAATATCCTTGATCCAGGATACTAATGCCCAAAGTAGTTGAGCTAGTTCACCAAATAGTGTGTAGACTTATTGCTGTGTATGCTGATCTTAGGAAGAAGAGAAGATAGGCACTGTGGTCAAGCCTCCCCCTGGAAACATCTCATCCTTAATAACATTATTTTGGTAACTGCTGGACTCAAGGGATACAATTATAAAACTTGGACTTTGGTCTAAAATAAGCCCATACTGTTTTACCATTGTCGAGCCAAAACTTTTTATTACTGGAGACAAGTTTATTCTCTAGTTTTTACTATTTCCACTAGTGGTGCTACTGCTCTCCTTTTATCTCATGTTTAAACACTTGAAGTTGTTCTCGAATCCTCATCCCTCCTCTTGTATTCAATTTAGTAATTTATCTTACATCTTTTCCTCTTTTCCATTTGCCCTGGAGCCACCTTTTTCCTGGACTTTTATAATGTTATTTTAATAAATGAATCATGTTTGTCATGAGTGTAACCATGCCTGAAGAAAGATAGTCCAAACACTCTGGTGCCAGGAAGAATGAGGTTCAAATCCTGGCTTTGCCCGTAAGTATCTACATTAAATAAGGAAATTACTTATCCTCTTTAAGTTATTATTTCTTTCGTAAAGTTGAGATAATCATAGTTCCTACCACATGGGATTTGGAGGAATTTTAAATAAGAAAAGAAATGTAAAATGCTTCACACAGTACCTGCCACATAGTAGGTCTTAAATAGTAAAAAATGTTAACTATTACTATTTTTAAATTGTATTACCTGTCAATTTTTATATTATTACATTCAACCCAACATTCTTAACACATAAAATAAAAGCTATAGTTATTTATATCAAGTGTGTCTCTTTTGCATAGCAAGAAGCCGCTTCTAGATTCTTAACGACAAATCCATGGCTACTAGCATTTTACTGTCTCTATTTTTCAAAAATTTTAAAAGACAAATTATAATTGTATATAGTTATGGGGTACAATGCGATCTTTTGATATATGTATGCAATGTGCAATGATTAATTCAAGCTAAATTAACACACCCATCACCTCACATACTTATCATTTTTCATGAGAACATTTGAAATTTACTTTCTTAGTTTTGAAATATGCAGTAGGTTGTTATTCACTATATAGCTACCATGTTGTGCAATCAGTCTCAAAAACTTGTAACTCCAGTCTAACTGGAACTTGGTATAACACCTTTCCATTCCTTTTTCCCCACACCCAGTCTCTGATAATGACTATTTTACTTTGAGTTTGTCTTTTTTATTTCAAAATGTAAGTGAAATCATGTGCCTGGTTATTTTACTTAGCACAATATCCTCCAGGTTCATCTATGTTGTTGCAAATGATAGGATTTTGCCCATTTTTTAAAGGCTGGATAATATTCCAGTGTGTGCATGTGTGTGTGTGTGTGTGAATACACTACATTTTATTTATCCATAAAACTATTGATTCCATATCTTGACTATTGAGAATAATGCTGCAATGAACGTGGGAATGTAGCTACCTCTTTGAAATGCTGAATTCAATTGCTTTGCATGTATACCTAGATATAAGATTGCTGAATCATATGGTGGTTCTATTTTTAGTTTCTCAAGAACTCACCTTAGTTTTCCTTAATAACGTTACTAACTCACATTTCCACCAACACTGTACAAGAGTTTCCCTTTTCTGTACATCCTCACCAACACTCACCTTTCATCTTTTTAATAATAGCTATACTGAAAGGAGTAAAGTGATATCTCATTGTGGTTTTAATTTATATTTTCCTAGTGACTAGTGATATTCTATATAAAAAGTCTCTAAAGACTATCAAAGACTGTTAGGATTGATACATCAATTCAGAAAAGTTGCAGGGTGCAAAAATTAATATACGAAAATTAGTAGTATTTCCATACACTATGCAATAAACTATCCAAAAAAGAAATCAAGAAAAAAAAATCCCATTAACAATAGCTATGGAAAAAAAAAAAGTACTTATGACTCAAGTTAGCCAAGGAGGTAAAGGGTCTATAAACCTTTGATAAAACAAATTGAAAATAAATGAAAGGAAATTCTGTGTTCATAGCTGGGAGTAATTAATATTGTTAAAATCTCCATACCATCCCCCCCCCACCAAAATCTATAGATTCAATTCAGTCCCTATCAAAATTCCAAGTCCTTTTCACAGAAATAGAAAAAAAATTCTAAAATTCATATGGAACTGTAAATTATCCTGAATATCCAAGGTAATTTTGAGAACAAAGTTGGAGGCATCAAACTACCTGATTTTAAAATATGTTACAAAGTTATAGTAATTAAAACAGTGTGGTATTGGCATAAAAACAGACACCACAATAAAACAGGATAGAAAAACCCAAAATAAACCTACAGATTTACAATCAATTGATTTTTGTTAAAGATGGCAAGAACACTCAATGGAAAATTTCTGTCTCTTCAATTCAATAAGTGGTGCTGGGAAAACTGGATATTCTCATGCAGAAGAATAAATTTGAATCTTTATCTTACACCACATACAGAAATAAACTCAAAATAGATAAAAGACCCAGATATAATAATGGAAACTGTAATACCACTAGAATAAAACATAAGGGAAAATCTCTACACCATTTGTCTGGGCAATGATATTTTAGATTTGTTCCCAAAAGCTTAGCCAATAAAAGAAAAAATAAACAAATGGGATTGCTTCACTCTAAAAAGCTTCTGTACAGCAAAGGAAACAATGTTAATAGAGTGAAGAGACAACCTACAGATTGAGAGAAAAAAATTTGCAAACCATACATCATATAAGAGATTCATATCTAAAATACATAACGAATTCAACTCAATAGCAAGAAAACAAGTAACTCAATTTTAAAAATGGGCAAAGGAACTGAATAAACTTTTCTCGAAAGAAGACATACAAATAGCCAACAAGTATTTAAAAAAAAATTTCTTTCTATTTTTAACCACTTGTAATTCACACCCCTAAAAAGCATAGATTCCTATAATGCCTTTTTGCATATCAACCTCATAATGAGAAATCATATTTCTTCCAATTGACTGAATAATAAACTCCAAATGCCTTAAATTATGTTGAAAGTCCTTTCTTCTCTGGCATCTACCTACTCTTGATTCTCCATTGATGCCCTATTATTTCTGTATATGAATAAACTGTGTCACCAAATTCATCTTCTTATTGTCTGAGAGCTCACTGTTATATATCCTGTCCCTATCCTTTTTCTGATGAAATGATAGAAATCTCTCCTTGAATTCTCAATTCCAGCTTCAATCTCTATTTAAAGTATAAAAATCAGTGGCCCTTAGTTTCGAATTCACTGTTTTCTTCCACATTTATGACATACTATTTTGTATTTTTATTAATCTTTGTTACAACATGTAATAAAGTAAACATGTAATAAAATGTAAGTACCTAAAGTTAGTTAGGTACTATATGTAGTTCACCATTATCAGTAAGTAGACAATAAATAAGGTGGGTAGGACCAATTGCAATGGACTCTTAAACAAATTCATACACTAGACCCAGCCAATCCACTTGGAATAGAATGAGAAATAATCCAAAATGCAAAAACAATGTTCATGATACATACAGATGTCCACGAAGAGATTGTCATTGTTTTCAGTTGCAAAAATTTTGAAATAACCTAAATGTCCAACTTTGATAAGGTGGTTAAAAACACCACAATGCATTCACTTGGTGAAGAAATATATGCTATTAAAAATTAGGTAGTAATCAGTCTGAAAAACATGGGGAAATGCTTATTCTTATATTTCTTACTATTTACTGAGAACGTACTCTATTCCAGAGTTGGGCTAAGAGGCTACACATATCCGTTAACTTCATTCTTTCTATATTACCTGATGACATTGGAATTTCTACTATTTTGCTATTCATCTATTTGCAGCACTGTAGCCACTACATTTGCAAGCTCTCTAAGAAGGATTATTGACAATGTTGATAATAATCACAGGATCTGTCTATTAAAAAAATAATACAGAAAAGTAAAGTCACCAATGACGCTACTACAATTTTGCTTTTTGACTTCTTTCCTGGAGACTTGTCTTCATGAGTTTTGGCTGTTATAGATGGAAGTAAGTTTGAGCTCTCTTACCATTGTTAAAGTAGGCAACCTGAGGTCAGTATCTTGTGGGTTCTGTTTTTCCATCGAGGTAGTCACCCATTTGTAGAAGAGGTGAGTTTTACAATGATCTTATACAGCCTGGGCAGTAAACGATAAGAATTGATGCCCACAGTCAATAAGAATCAATACCAACATAAGTAAGTAATAATGCCATAGCTGTGCATAGTGGGTTAATATCCACCTTAGTGATTGAGGATTAGAAAGTTATTTGTGCTGTCCTATGCCCTTTCAGTCGCACTTCACCAGCAAACCCTGAACTATTAGACTCTTAGGAATCAACTCGTGCTTCCACAGATGGCTGAGCAAAGTTTTAATGAGACAATCTAATACACTGAAAGCAGGTTCCTCATGAAATCCCAATAACCAAGATAAGTAGAGTTTCCAACAAGGTATATTGAGAAATCTGTACAGAGTTCTTAATTAAGTGGCAAAGATAATTACAGACTTCTAATTAACTACTTAGTTACTATGAATTAGTGAATCTCATTGCTTGAATAGCTTTTACTCAATTTTGTTGTTGAAAAAATACATTCTCTGCAACTTCCTTCTTATTATTCTCTCACTCTAATTAACCATTTCTTTGTACCACTGACCTTTTCTAAGAGACATTTAATTACTGTTAATCCTTAGCTCTTGTTTTTAATCATCCAAAAAATGTAATAGCTTTAGCAACAACAAGCACTTTAGCTTAGGACTGGATCTATGAAAATGATAAAACTTTGAGTCATATGACCTAAAGACTAATGTAGCCCATTTCTTAAATAGATAAGAACCCCTCCCAAACTCTATTGCCAGGAAAGGGAAAGCATTAGCTAATATTTTATGGTACATATTTGACCTCGTTATGTGCTAATGTATTTCTCCTAATCATCACCTCCTCATTATTGAAGAGGGAAGCTCATCCTAATGGACAATTGAGTTTCACCTCCAATCTAGGCCAATGAAGGAGAAAACATTATAAATCCACTTCAAAACAATCTTTTTCATTTACTGAACATATTCTCAGAGGCTTGACACAGAGACTCATTTATTCTTTTCTGTTGATTGTAGAAATAATCATAGAGTAGAAAGAATTTTAATTCAATGAGTTGATGGAGGAAACTAAGAAGTTTGGTCAGAATTGGTATATAACATGTAATAGAAATGATCACACCATTGCCCTTCCATGATCTCGTGGATGGGATAAAAGAGTCTATTGACCCCCAATCTCTTCCATTCATTCCTTTTAACAATTATGGCCCTCATTTGCTCATCCACCCGTTTATTATTTTGTTTAATAAACCTGTTATTTCCTGGATGATCTAATCCAGAACAAAGGACAAATGATAGTTCCTGACCCATTATAATACTCTTTTTTTTTAATGAATGCTCTTAATGAGAATCTATCCCATGAACAATTCAAATGTGACCCATCTCAGGGTCACAATATCACACATTCTAGCGTGAAGGATATGGAGGTGCCAATGTCTTGAGAGGCGACAAAGATAGACTATGAGAATGATCCCTTGAATAAAAAATAGCAAGGCTAGCGAAATTTGATTAAGATTTATTTGTTTATTTATTTATATATATTTAACTTCTGTGTTCTTAAGTAACAGTGGAACTCAAAGGGGTTAGAGCTGTGAGGGAAACACCAATACAATTCTTTACTCCCTATGCAAACTTGGGGAAGTCATTTGGCTTCTTCAGGCCTCAGATTCATCCATCACTAATTCTACTCACTTAATAGTGTGGTTGGCTACTTTACATAAATAATGCACATGTTTCTTAGTAGAGTGCTTGCCATATATTAGGTGCTAAATAAATGTTACCAACTAGTCTAATTTATCTATCAAATACTGAAAAGAACTAGCCATTACTTTCTAAAAACTAAATTCAGGACACCTGCAATTTAAAAAATGTTTCAATGAGCTACAGAGGAACAAAATACAATGGGTTCTTGAGGATATCCTTTCCAGCCTTCCTCTGGCAGGGCTGACTCAAATTATGCTGGAATGTGGCCTTAGCCACTAGTTAAGTGGACCAGGTTGACAGTCTTGTCACACTGAATTAGCATGCTGGACTTGGTATGCACATTGAGCTAAGGGTTGAACAATTCTCAAATATAAAACTCCATGGCTTTCTCTGAGGAGGTACTGGGTGTATTCACAACAGTGCCTCAAAGTACAGTTGCACATGCAGTCTGCAAAGGCCTCATTACCCAAGCTACCTCCCTACCATTACCTCATTACCTACCTCCCTACCTCATTACCTCCCTACCAAATCAGTTTCAGCCTCAGCCATGTAAACTCAGGACAGAGGTTGGGTTTGTCGATCTGCTTTTAATATCCTCATGCCAAAGTCCCTGGTATGTAATGAACACTAAGCTCAAGCAAAACTGTGAGCTGTGATCTTGTTGCTGATACTAGGTTTTCCAGTCCTCATCTAGTCCTCCAAATCGTGAGGTTTTCAGCGATCAGGAGTAGAGCTGAGACCACAATAAAAACCTAGTGACCCTTCTCAATGCTGCCATCTAAGTGAGAGAGTTAGCAGAGACCCAAGCAGAACTGGTCATGGCCAAATGTTCTCTGTTTGTTCCAGGAAGGTCTGGTAGACCTGGGAGACAGGGTTCTGTTTTCTGATTCTACTGAGGCAATTAAAAAGACCATCAGGGCCAAAGTAAAACTTTGCTTTTGGTGTCTTTTTAATATTTGTAATGTGCAAAATAGCATTTTACTGTTTAGTTTCTATATTCAAGGCATTAATGCATTATAACCATGAACGTTACATAAAATCCTAAAATGAAATATTCATTCAAACATATTAGATGTATTAGTCCATTTTCACCCTGCTGATAAAGACATACCCAAGACTGAGCAATTTACAAAAGAAAGAGGTTTAATTGGACTTACAGGTCCACGTCGTTGGGAAAGCCTCACAACCATGGCAGAAGGCAAGGAGGAGCAAGTCACATCTTGTGTGGATGGTGGCAGACAGAAAATAAGAGAGCTTGTGCAAGGGAACACCTCTCTTAAAAACCATCAGATCTCATCAGACTTATTCACTATCATGAGAACAGCATGGGAAAGACTTGACCCCATGATTCAATTACCTCCCAGCAGGTCCCTCCCACAACACGTGGGAACTCAAGATGAGATTTGGGTGGGGACACAGCCAAACCATATCATTATATGTCACAAATTCAAAAAATTTTACAATAGTTGTAAAAATTACCTTCTTTAATGAACATATTCATAATAAAGTTACTGAAACAAGACTATAGGGAACACATAGATTTAGCCTACCTAAAAGCATAGATTAAAAAAATAATTTAAGTAAATTGTTTTGGGGTAGATCATAAGCAATGAACTTTTAAACTCATTATTTCAGGACTTCCACCTGACAATAACCTTTAGTATAATAAGATGGTTTCAAAGACGTTTTTATTTTATTGCCAAATGTTTACTTCTTTTTAGGGCAAAATAGGTCTTGATATGACTTGATGGCTTGTGTGTGTGTGTGTGTGTGTGTGTGTGTGTGTGTGTGTGTGTGTGTGTGTGGTAGCAGTACATATATATGTCTCCAACCACCATTAGGAAACAGGTCAAAATGACCGTATTTCCATGTATATTCTTATACAGTATGGAAATACTCACCTAGGTAGGTACATGGGTATGCATGTTCAAGAAAATGAAGAATAGAAAGAATTAAGGAAAGATTCTGTTCCTCCTTTTGTAATTTTTATTATTTTACTTTTTGTTTCAATCGCTTTTGAGGAACAGCTGGTTTTTGATTACATGGATAAGTTCTTTAGTGGTGATTTAGTGGTGATCATGGGGTGCACCTGTCACCGAGCAGTGTACACCCCCTCCCACCCTCCCCCCCAAGACCCCATAGTCCATTATATCATTCTTATGCCTTTGCATCCTCATAGCTTAGCTCCACTTATAAGTGAGAATATACAATTTCTATTCCTGAGGTACTTCACTTAGAATAATAGCCTCCAACCCCATCTAAGTTGCTGCAAATGTTGTTTCATTCCTTTTTATGGCTATGTCTTTCTCTTCAACATTCTCTACAAATGCACTTGCACCTAAAGGTATATGACTGGGCAAATTCTGTACCTATCATAGGCTATAACTTGGTCTCTAATTTCACACATGAAATCTTTTTTCATTCACTTGGAGTTAATTCAGTGAGGATAGACACTGTCCTTCCCTTGTTCCCCAAGCATCAGCAAAGTGTTTAGTTAATCTCCCATTAAATATTGAATAGAAAAACCTTCATTTTCAGAAACTCTTCTTTATGAGGTCCTAATATATGCCATGTGCTCTGCTAAGTTCTCTTTGGAGACTCTTTTATTTAAGCCTTGCAACAATACTAGGAGGAAGGTATTTCACCCATTTTAATAATGAAGAAACTGAGCTTAGTAATATACTCAAGTTCTTAGATCTAGGAATAAATCTGGGATTTAAATTGAAACCTGTCTAAATCTATGTTCCTATCTACTGTTAAGTGTGGCTTCCAAAAAAGTGTGGGCAGAATCTAAGGATGGGTGTGTCCTCATGCTTACAAGACTCTCTGCAGTCTGTGAAGATGGAGAGGCAGCGAGAAGGGAAAGAATGATCTCTGGGTGGAAACTGCCTCTCCCATCACCACCATGGTCCAGCAAGAAACACTTCAGTCCAGATTTCCCTTCTCTTGAGTATTGAGTATGCAGAATAACGCCCCACCCACACCACCAAAGATGTCCAAGCCTCAATCCCTGGGACCTGTGAATATGTTATGTTCCATGGCAAAGGGGAATTAAGGTCACAGATGGAATTAGGGTTGTTAATCAGCTACCCTTAAAATAGGGAGATGGGACATTATCCTGGATTACTGTAAGTGGTCTCAATATAACCAGCAAGGGTTTTTCAGTGGAGAAGAGAAAGACAAAAGAGAGCAAACCAGAAGGATAGCAATGTGAGTAGGACTGGAGCCATGTTGCTGGTTTTGAAGATAGAAGAAGCGGCCCTAAGCCAAAGAATGCAGACAACCTCCAGAGGCCGGAAGAGGTGAGGGAACAGACGCTCCCCTAGAGCCTCCAGAAGATACCAGCATGCCGACACCTTGGTTTTCGGCCCGTGAAACCTATTTTAAATTTCTGATCTCCAGAACAGTAAGATAATAAAAGTGCGTTGTTTTAAGCCACTAAATTTGTGGTAATTTGTTACAACAGCCACATTAGATGATTAATACTAGCACTGGTTGGTGTCTTGCAGCCTCAGAACGTGTATTTTATAATAGGGCGGTGAGACCTCCTTCCGCTCAACTTGTACACAGAGGCACTCAGCACACATCCCTGAATGGGTGATCTCATTCCAGCATGTGCGCTGGGCAATCAGTACCAGAGGCAGTTCTGCCATGGCTTAGTGCATACGTCATCTTTGGTGGGACAAAAATTGTGTATTCAGATCTAAAAACATGATCAAAAGCAAGTCTATCCTAACATTTCTGTCAATTTACCAGGGGTGTCCAATCTTTTGGCTTCCCTGGGTTACATTGGAAGAATTGTCTTGGGCCACACATAAAATATACTAACACTAACGATAACTAATGAGCTTTAAAAATTGCAAAAATACTTCCAATGTTTTAAGAAACTTTATGAATTTGGCCACATTCAAAGCTGTCCTGAGCCGCATATGGCCTGTGGGCCACAGGTTGGACAAGCTTTATTTAGATCATGCCAAAGGAGCACAGTTCCATGAGGAGGGAGGATAGGGAGCATGTGGTGTGTTTGCATACGATTTTAATTTCTGGACGTTTCAAGCCATATTCTGAGCACTGAAGGTAGGCCTAACTCACTTCTCTGCTACACAAAATATGACCAAGTGGGGTACACATATGTAGGAGAGGTGTACAGGAGAAGCGGTGCGTGCATATATGGAAGCAAAGGAATGAAGTTGATGTAGATTTTTAAAGAATCACAATGTTTAAAAGCAATATTTAAATCTCAATTAATTACCAATACCCCCCCGAAAAAAGAATGAGGACACCAGAAAAGGTATTATTTGTTAACTATAATTAACTATGTAGCCACTAGATGGCAGTATAGTGTAAGCAAAAGGAAAATCTATTCCCTCAGCCCAAGCTTCTCTGGCTGCTGTTAAAGGATGTTTTACCGCTGTTTCAGGAGAAAAGAAAGAAATTCAGTCATGTTAAGGCAGTCAACTTAGAGGGCCAGGACTGTTCTAGATGGACTCCCGGGCTAGAAAGAGCATGGACTCTATGTGTCTCAGCTCCTCTAATTCCTATCTATGAGATCCTGGCAAGTTGCTTAACATCTCAAGGCCTCAGTGTTCACATTTATATAATGGATGTGAATGTTAGTTTTCTTACAAGGGAAAGAAAAATGAAGTAAAAAGGAGTAATATTATTAAAATACTTAAGAGTTAATAAGCAGTCGATTATTAATAGCTCTGTGTCTCCTTTGGGTAGGGAAAAATAATAGAATTTAGATTTTAGGTCCTAAACTAATCTCCAGGTATGGTTGTGAGGAAATTATGGGTCTTGAAAAGTAAAGAGAGAAGATTTATTCTTTACTCTGCTTCAATGTGGCTAAAGCTTCCCTGCAAAGTGTCACAATAACCTTCTCTTCGTGTTCTCAAATGCAGTTGCTCGCCTCCCCATCTCTCCTTGACACATGAAGTTCCTCTCCTGCGAGGAGCATTGCTGAGTTTCTAGAGGTCTGCGATGTTGGACTAACAGTCATGGCCTTTGCAGAGGCAGGAGGTCACAGCAGGGACTTCAGTGCTCACCACTTCCCTCTTCCTACATCTGCCTTTAGTTTATGAATGCATGAGAATTTCATAGTGAGTTAATGGAAGCCCTCCCAAAATATGTCCACATAGAACCCGTGAATGTGACCTAATTTAGAAAAAAAAAAAAAAAGGTATTTGAAGACGTAATGAAGTTAAGAATCCTGAGATGAGCTCATCCTGTACTATCCAGGTGAGTTCTAAATCCAATGGCCGGTGTCCTTAGAAAGGCACAGGGAGATGTGTGACAGAGAGGATTCGGCCATATGAAGACAGGGGCAGAGATTGCAGTGGCGTGACCACAAACCCAGGAACACCCGAGCCGCCAGAAGCCTGAAGAGGCAGGGAAGGATTCCCCTCTAGAGCTTCTGGGAGGTGCGTGGTTCTGCCAACACCCTAACTTCAGAATCCTGTACGCCACAACTCTAAGTAAATATTATAAATTCTTATCGTGCTAAGCTACCAAATTTGTGGCCTTTTGAAATGGTAACTCTAGGAAACTAGTACAGGTTTATATCAAGAAAATTCCCGTCCCCATGTATTTTTCCAGTGTGCTAGAAATTCCATGATTAACAAATTTATTCCTTTGGTTTAAATTGCAGATTCTTTTAAAATAAAATACATGAGATCCTGGGAAAGGTGTCCTATTTTAGAGAATGAATGTTCACACCACAGCCTCTGTGAATGGATGGCTCATATCTACAGAAAAGCACTGGATACTAGGAAGGAAACAATTCTAAAGGGTTGTAGGGTTGTGGGGCACTGGCTCTAGCAGACCAGCTTGCCTTGCTGCAAGGCAACTTGTCTGGCATTTGACCCAGAGGTTCCTCATTACTTCAATGGTCTTCAATGAAAGAAGCCAAAGTTTGGAGAAACCCCAAGCAGTATTGCCTTTAGACCCATCTAAGACCCCACGCTGGACTAATTTCTGGAGGCCCCTTGCCATTGAAGATGTGCCCACGGGGCCAGTGGAACATGTCCCCAGAATTAGCATCTTCCCCTCCCAGCCAGTGATACAGGTGGTGCCCAGATCCAAGAATTCTTCAACCACATGGCCTCCCAGCCCTTCCCCAAGTCCCCTACAGGCTTTTTCTCTAGATCTGCCCTCTCTGGGGCGGCTAGCATTATACTGTGCACACTCCTAGGCTGGGGGTGGTGAATGTGTGAGGCCCTTCGCAGGAGAGAATGGAGCCGACAGGTGGCTTGCTGGGCTCCAGGACCCTTCTCTTCTGGCACCTCCAGGTTCTGGCTGAGGAATTTGATCATTCTGAACTGAAATGTAGCCTCTCTGGTCTTTTTTGTATATTTGTCAAGGTAGGAGGATTAAACATATTTAATTAAATGATTAGTTAACTTGGCTTATAAATTAAAATATTTAGACAAGTGGAATGTGGACCTTACATTTGCATCCTTTCCTTGGGACCAGTCAAACATGAGGTGGCCCTGCCTCTGAGATAGGCAACGCTGTAGGAGCACTCTGCAAGTTGGAGTAGTGTGTGAACGGCAGTCCGTAAAAGGCAGGACATAAAAGCAGAATCTCAGTGCTGGAGGTGCCCACAAGGAAAAAAAAAAAAACCCACAAAAGGAATTGGTAGTAAAACCCAAGCATCACACCAACACCAAGCACGGAAATGACTACATCACAGACAGCAGACACCAGGTCCCCCATCTCCTGGCTATTCGACTTTAGAAAAGAAGCTTAAAGTCTTGAACTGAAATTTCTTAAAATATAAAATCAGGATGATTAAATATATGTCAAAGAGTTATTATGGGAATTCAGAAAGCAGTAAATCAAAGTCATTACTTTAAAACGAGGACACATACTTCAGATACTAAATGCAGCGTAAATTGTAACTATCCTTGTTACAGCTATTGACAATGTATCACATGGAATTGCTGGGACTGGGTAGGGTGAGTCTTGGGATGAGAAGCAACATTGAGATGGACACCTCCCTCAAAAGCATCAGATGTCTCAGTAAGAGAGGCAAGCTCTGATCTCCCAAATTGAGTTTTGTATGGACATATACCTACTTATGGGTGGAAATATAATAATGAAGCACAACTAGTTGGGAACAGCTGTTTTAAACATTCTAAGAAAAGATTGCTTGTCTGGTCTGCCCACTTAAGGGCTCCAGAGTTGTAAATGTGAGTCTTACATGTGATTTTTAGTTTGGGTTGGCTCAGACCAGACATCTCTCTAACATGGTACATGGAGAGTTATTATTATTAATTTTTCATAATAGAGTACTTCGAGAAAACAAATGAACCATTTCAAAATGAAAATTATATGCAGATTATTAAAACAGCAATGTGAGAATGACTGCATAATAAACTAAAAGGTCTAAATGGCACACTCTGTGTTAAATTTCATTCTGTCTTTACTAATATCTTGGCTAATTGGGAATGGTCTTGTTTTGCTTTAACTCAGAATGTCTTATTTCTTCCTCTGAACAGCACTTGTTAGTTTCCTTATGAGACAGATAACTCTCTGGGCCCTTCCCAGGTGGCTGGGAAGATTGCTTCCTGGTATCACGATCTTCACTGTAATTACAGAGAATTTTCCCTCTCTATAGCTATAGCCCCTGAGAGTTTAGACGTTAATTAATAAAGTCCTTACCAGGTATTTCTAAGAAGGGGCTCTTTTTCGCCTGCAGCCTGCGAGCACCCAGCCTGCTGGTTATGAGTTACGAATGGACCCGGAAAGGCACGTGGCTCTGCTTTCCTGGGTCAGTACCCTTGTCTTGCCTTGGCCTCATGTACTTGCTCTGTGTTCTGCCAAGTCAACTTTGTGTTCTTCTCAAAGCTTTGGCAGTGAGTAGATTTTTATGATCCATAGCTTTTTCCCCCTTGGTCATTCAAAGAACTTTCCAACTAGGTCATAGCTAAATATTGATTCTCCATTAAGCAGAAACATAAATACCATTTTATTTCTTGTGTAACACCATTAAACATCCTCCTTGGCTACAGAGGTCCAAGTTTTATGATTTTTACTATTTCTCACCCAGTGATCTCTTAGCTGGTGAAGCACCCAGGACACTGCCTGGTGAGAAAAAGAGGAGAGAATCTCTGGCAATATATTACAAGGCAAGAATACTACAACTTAATGGTGATTGAGAAATTCAAGTCTATTTTTTTCAGGCAACATCCAGTAACATCTTTCTTGGTATCAAGCTTGCTATCAAGCTTGCTATCAAGTTTATCAATAGCTTGAATAAAAATATTGATGAATGTAGAAAACTGAAAAAGGTAGGTAATATACTGAAAGTCAGAGTTGGGAGACAAAACATCTTTACATTGGAATGATGAGCAGAAGCCAACACTGTTAAATGTAGCATAGATGAAAGTAGATTCTGCTCCAAACGTGGAAACCTGCCGTCCAGGTGCAGCATGGGAAGATGTGTGCTAACACTGGACTTATTTCAGGGGTCACTCTCCACAGCAACTTCAGAGGCTGGCATGGCCTCAAGGCACTGCACACTCCAGCCTTTACCTTCCTGTCCAGCCTCACATCTAGTGACATTTTCTGCCAACCTGCTCCTTTCACACAGGTAATGGGGAGGAACATTTTAGCTCAGTATAAGGAAGAATTTTCTAACAGGGTTGTCCGAAAATAGAATGAACTTTCCTCAGAAACAGAAGCAGCCAATCCCCACCAGCAATTGAGGAGTTCTAGCCAAGGCTTAACAACCTTTTGTAAGGTAATTGGAAAGAAGATTGAAACAGTGTAACTAAGAAAATGGGCTTTGGGAAAAAAAGACTTAAGTTCAAAGACTTTCTCTAAATAGATACATTATTTTGAGCTGAGTGGTTGTTTCTGAAGCTGGATAGCCTGGTTTTCAATCTAGTCTGCACTTACTAGCTGTGTGACCTTGGCATGGCATTGAACGTCTCCTGGCCTCAATGATCTCATCTACAAAATGTGGACAAAAATACTGTCTGTCTTGTAAGTACTATTATCAGCATTGTGTGAGGATCAAACAAGTCAACAAACGTAAAACTCAGAACATTACGTGGCATATAGTAAGCACCTAATTAATGGTAACAATTTTGTTTATTTGTTTTTGAGATAAGAGTCTAGCTCTGTTACCCAGGCTGGAGTGGTGCAATCTCAGCTCACTGCAACCTCTGCCTACTGGGTTGAAGTGATTCTCCTGCCTCAGCCTCCTGAGTAGCTGAAATTGCAGGCATATGCCACCATGCCCAGCTAATTTTTGTATTTTTAGTAGAGATTAGGCTTCACCATGTTGGCCAGGCTGGTCTCAAACTCCTGACCTGAGGTGATCCACTCACCTAAGCCTCCCAAAGTATTGGGATTACAGGCGTGAGCCACCATGCCCAGTCAAATGTTAACAATTATTATTCAACTATCTCAACGTATGTCTCCTCTACAGTAAAGATAATATGTACCTTATGGATTTCCTTTAAAAAAATAAAATATGTATTTTATTTAATATGGCGCTTGACATACTAAACAAGTATGTTTATTAATTTGATGAAATGTTTTGAGCTACATAATATCTAAAATATTGGACACTATAAGAATAAACCTGAGATTCTGTGATCCAATGACTGAGCAACAGCAGGTTACCAAGAAATTTTCCCAGCATGCTCTTTTGAGGCAGATACCTATAGCTTGTGTATTGAAACAAAATGTTCCTTTTAATTTAACAAATTAATGATTTGAAAGAGAGAAGGATAGAGAGGAAGAAAGTGTAATAGAAGTAAGGGAGGAGGCAGGGAGGAATAGTGAGCGAGAGAGAGAGAGAGAGAAAATGAAAACTTGAAGCTTGTATATTTCTTTCCCACTATTCCATGAAACTACATATGGACAATTAGGTAAAAAAAGACAGATAAAAAAGAAAACTGTAATGGCATCATCATCTTTCTGATATGCAACTTATTTGTTAATCTTCATTATCATTGTATTTGATTGGGTTTTGAAAATATGCATTTTTCAGGTTGAAGAACAGAAGTTGACTCAAAATTTCTCTGTAATTTTTCAGCTATATTCTAAAAACTATGAATTCCTCTCAGCCTAATCACCTACACTGAAGTGTCAGTCTCCAGACACAAATGAATTACTTTTTGTGTGAAAAATATTTTTAGTTAATATTTCTTGACATTGTGGATTCAAATATATTTCTGCTGTTATGCGTCATTTAACTTCTGTCTTCTATTTTGGGATTAAAATGCTAGAACAGAGACTCTTATTCTCAAGTTTCCTAACTCTTATGAATTAAAATTGAGCTCTTCCTCCAACTGCTTTTATTTTAGTTTCTAATAGAGTAATTCATTTGTACCTTGATTTAATAAACCCTAACCTGTCTGCATGCCATGGGCCCTACAGGAGATATAATGGAAGCATAAATTTTGTCCAAGTTTTCCAGGTTATTATGCTCTAGTTGGGGTGGAGGAAGAAGGAAGAATTAAGAAGTGTGTCTACAAAGTAGTTAAGATTCTTATTGGTTATTTACAAGATAGGCACCATCACACTTTAGGGCTCAGAGATAACTCTGGACTGATGGTGGGAGGGGGGGTTCTCATTCTAAAGAGATGCTGATTGAAGGCAATAGCAAATGCTGGCTCCTGGCCTTTGTGTGCCATGACAGTGGGAAAAATAACTGCAGATTATCTTTCTTCAACTACAGAATGATCATAATGATGCCTCCCTTTCCAGGTGGTTGTAGGAACTAAAGACAATGCATAAAGAACGCCTGTCCTATTGGAAATAGTCAATAACTGTGACTTTGTCATGTTTATCCTTGATATGCAATGTGGTGAGGGCCTAAAGGGATGGGTGGAATTTAGAGACACACAGGACTTGAAATCCATGTATGACATGTTGAGGGGAAAAGGAGTAAATAACAGGAGTAGAAGCTCCACACTGACAGTGGTGATTGTTGGGAAAATTTGGAAAATATGAGCAGCCCAGAAGGGAGGGATCAGAATCCCAAACTAGTGTATTCTTTAAAAATTATGAGCAAGGGTGGATCTTTCTTGTTGTTGTTGTTGTTGGGAGCTTGCAGACTTATATAATTTGGGGCACTATCATAAAACTTTTGTTACAAAATTATGTACAAAAATAAACATTATTGGCCAGGCACAGTGGCTCATGCCTGTAATCTTAGCATTTTGGGAGGCTGAGGCAGGTGGATCACTTGAGGTCAGAAGTTTGAGACCAGTCTGGCCAACATGGGGAAACCCCATCTCTAAATTAGCTAGGAGTGGTGGTAGGCACCTGTAATCCCAGCTACTCGGGAGGCTGAGGTGGGAGAATCACTTGAACCCGGGAGGCAGAGGTTGCAGTGAGCCAAGATTGCACCATTGCACTCCAGCCTGGGTAACAGGAGCAAAACTCCATCTCAAAAAATAAAAATAAAAATAAAATAAAAATAAACACATTATTTTATGTAAGGAAATAAGCCACAACATGCTACAATTTTTTTCAAAGCTGACAGGTTTCAAAAACGTCACAAAATTCAGGAAAATAGCATAATGGCACAACGTGGCTGCGAATCAAAAAAGGACATATGGCACCAAACTGGATTGTAATATGTGCTCAGCTAAAATTCCTGTTACATGAATCTAAAATATCCGCACTATGACATCACCTTCTGACATGAGGGGGTGTGTACGTAGGGCAAACCAAAGCAGAAAGGTATGGAGGTATGAATTTATTTAGGTTAAATGTCTTACTTTTATTTATTTTACAA
This sequence comes from Gorilla gorilla gorilla, assembly GCF_029281585.2. Classification (NCBI taxonomy): domain Eukaryota; kingdom Metazoa; phylum Chordata; class Mammalia; order Primates; family Hominidae; genus Gorilla; species Gorilla gorilla. The sequence continues at coordinate 40,363,271 of NC_073235.2, read as the reverse complement.
TAACATATGACCATGAAAACATAATGCCAGGGGCCCTGCCAGTGGGTGCCCTCAACCTTATGCCTCATTAGCTTTGTGGCAAATCCACTTCTGCACATGGATGATGGGAAAATCATTGCAGTGAGGCATCAGAACTGTTGCTTTAAGAAGATAGAATATAGTTTTGCAATGGCTAGAAACCCAATGAATGTGGAGAGACCACTATTCAGACACCACAAAAGTGAGAGGCATTGGAGGGAGTATCACCACTTATTAGATTACCAGCACAATATGGACAATGACAGAGAAGGAGAAGCCCAAATTCACAGGGATGTGGAGTTCATGTGACCGAGAGAATATACAGCAGAGGCTTTAGCAAGAAAACAGCTACTGTCTGGAAGAAAGTGTGTCCACATCATTTTGCCCATGGACTTCAGGAGGTAAGCACATTAAACAGGTAGGGAGGAGGAAAATGCCCCCTTTCCAGCCCGATTGACCACATCACACGTGGAAATAGAATGAATACCAATCCCAGTGCTTATGACAGAAAACACGAACAGATTGAGATCCTCCTATGGCAACAAGATAGCCAGAGTCTAGGGATACCCAGGTTAACCTAGACCAGTTTTTAGGTAAATACACTCATAGCAAATAGACGGGAAATTATTCTTGATTATTGTGGGGGTTCTCTGCAAGTCCTGCAGTAATCTGAGACCTACCATGTACAGCACTCATTTTGCTCAAGTGAGAAGCCCTTTCCTTACATCTAATTCGGAATCCCCAAGATGGGGGAATGGAAGCAGCCAGACAGCAAGTGAGAAAGTGTTGTCCACAGTGTCTCTGCCGATCCAGCCTGCCCAGGAGCCTGGACACTAGCCTCACCAGCTTCCACGTGAGATGCACAGTTTCAGGAGGAACTGGCCAAACCCAGGTAATAGAAGCCAGATCCAGGGTAACTGGCCAGTCCAAGGTAAGGGCTTCCAAATTCAATTTAACTGGCCAATCCCAGGTAAGATGACCAGTCTGGATGCAGAAAGGAGAAGCAGGAAGGAGGTGCACATCTATATTTTCTGTCTTCAGTGGGCAAGAGGACACAACCCACTGTCTTCCTTGATGTCAACTAAACTAGAGAATGATCCCAACTCTTTGGCAGCAAATTTACTTTCTCACTTAATCATCGCAGTCTCTAACAGGCAAGCATTTTTATTTCACTTCATGGACAAGCTGATAGGCTCCAAGCTGAGTTACTTTTGCAGAGACTATGTGACTATACAGGCAGCACCAAGCTAATAAATAATGTATTGTAAATAGATTAATTATGTTAGGCCATTTAATTATCACTGCAGCCCTGTAAGGTAAGTGCTGTTATTACTATCCTCAATCCACAGCTGAGACAACTGAGGCACAGGGAAATTTGGAAGCTTGTCTGAGGTCACACAGCTTATAGGAGATGAGGCTGGGATTTGAACCAAGGCAGTTAGGTTCCAGAATATATTATTTCACCATATACTGTTCTTCCCCTCCAAGATGTCAAATTATGACTTTGTAATTCAGCCATCCTCCTCAGCTCATTCCACCACTCTGAGCTGAATTCACGGACAGATCCTTCTTCACACAAATACGGAGAGGATCACTTCATCCAAAGTGCCAATAGAAGTGTTAGGTTGGTGGAAAAGTAATTGCACTATTTAATTGTCATTAAAAGCAATGGACAAAACCGCAATTACTTTTGCACCAACTAATAGAAGAAAACACATAGGAGGGAAGGTAATGAGTCTGTTTATGGAAATGCAAAGTGGAGATTTGTGAGTGCCCCTGAGGAGAAGGAGCCTTCAGGGATTTCTCCTAGAAATGCAGATTTGAGAGTCAGCAGCAGGCAGTAATAGGCAGGACAATGAGATAGGAGCTGCTCGTGTGTAATTATGTAATTAAAATAATGATACCTTAGAGTTGCTTAGTACTTTATAATTTTCAAAACACTTATATATTATTATATTTAATCACCTATAATATTTTTAAATTTAAGTGATATTAAACCTGCTGCATATTATAAAAATGTTTTAATATGTTTCTATTCTAGAGATAAAAGAAGATGACAGAGAAAAATGTAAAGGAGAGAATATAATTTCTTTTCTTGCCCTCATAGGCTCTTAGTTGAGACATTTTCCTGAAAACAAAAGTCAGATTAACAAGAGAAAAACTAGAAGTTTATTAACGTGTACTGTACCCATCACGCAGAAGAGGCCTCAGTTCAAAATATTTCTCTCTCAAGGCAGTGGCTTAGGGGATTTACTTAAATAGCATTTTGTCAAAGAGCCATAAATCCTATATAGTAACAAGATAAAGAAGATAATATCTTCAGGCTTCCTAAAGGTGGGAAAACATGGGAATGTAAATTTATGGGAAGAGTAAAGTCTGCTCCTACATGCTCTGGTGCTGCTGTCTCTGAGCTGATAAGCAAGCATTGGAAAGCAGCCTATCTTTAGGTGGGAAAGGTGGAGGAGGGAAGGTCAACTTTTGTCTTTGTAAATTGCTGTCCTGCCATCATGCAGGCAGAGGGAGGGGCAGGATGCCTCCTGTATTCTTCAGCTCAATAATCCTCAGTATTCTGGAGAGGAATATTTTGGCTTCCTTCGAAGGCCACTCAACTTGCATTTGTTGAACTCATGTTATATGCCAAGAAATGTACAAGATGTTTATGCGATTACCTTACTTAATCCAGCAACAAATTTATGAGAGCGAACCATATTCTCACTTTACAGATAAGGAAACTAAGGCTCAGAAAGCTTATGTAACTTGGCCAACGTCACACAACTAGCAAGTATTCAGGCCATGTTCTCTCAGATCTGTCTCACTGGGGAGCTCATTCCGTTACACAACACTATAACAAGCTTCTTTTGCAAAGTCTTCCCAGCTGTGCTAGGTCCTTATGTATCAACCAGTAGATGACACCACCCAAATACATATTTCCAATGTTGTTGTATAATAATATTCATTAGAGTTTTGTTATCTCTGGACACAGATCACTCACATTCACACAAAATGAGTACAGTGAAGACCGGAAAATTGGTGTCAATGCATCTCCCATGGCTACCAGATTCCCTCCTCCTGCTTCCAGTCCAGTTCAAATGGTTGTGATTACCCTTCCACCTGAACATCCTTTATTCTAGAATCAAGCTATATCTCTATCAATGCTGCTATTTATCATTCACCAAAACTTGCTGGATTAACAGATATCATCTGCCTCCTCTATTCTTCTGGTATTCTTCACCACCTGCCCCCGGGGACTTCTGTTAGCCTTTAGAACTTACAGATTTGAACTCTGACACCTGCTGCATCTCCTTTAAGCTTCATTCCCAGCTGACTAAGCCTAACAGTTGATCATTTTTGCGAAGAGATTAAGGGGTCAGGAAGGCCATTCCAGCAAGTATGACACCATACCACATCCAAACGGAAAAAGCCCACCAGGCCAACTTGAATAAATATGTTTGTTGGATCCAGACTTCCTTAAGCCAACTCAAGACCGCACATTCAAAGATAATCTTCAAGAATCTAGGACAGGGGAGGCAAGTGTAGTAGACTGGTGGTTTACTACCAAACTTTGCTGCATATTAGAATCACCTGGGTAGCTTTCCAAACTTCCCATGCCCATCTCATCCTAGTTTAATCAGAGTGTCTGGGAGTGGAAATGAGGCAGCCATATTTTTCAAAGGTCCCCAGTTGATCTCAATATGCAGCGAAGTTTGGGAACCACTGATAGATACAGCATTGCTTTCAGTTCTTCCAACTCTTATTTGAAGGACCAGTGTCTCTCCACACACAACCCACTCCCCACAGGGGGAGGGCAGTAACTGAGGCTCCCCTGCCTGGTCTCCCATCCTCCCCTTGGTACCTGGACTCCATCATTGGGAATCTTGGCAAACAGCTCTTCAATAAAATGGTGAAGGCAGAAAAATGTGAGCTCTTAAGGAGAGAGCAAGTCGGGGAGGCTCTAGAAGCCATAAATTCAGCAACATAAGAGATGAGAAATTTGAGGCTTTTGGGCTGAGCTGGCAAGAGCAGTTATTCAAATCAAGGTCAGTTTCTCCCCAGAACCAGACCCCTTTGGGGGCCTCCAGGATGACCTCACTCCCACTTTGTTCCAGCTAATGGGGTAACGTAGAATTCCTCTCAGGAAAAATGCTGAGCTTTTCAACCAAAGCTCACAAGCAATGGCCCTTCTCAAAGGAATTAATGAATAGGAACAGTAAGGAATGACTAAGAGGGTCTTCTTGTGGAGACAAATGAATGGTGAGTGTTGTTTGCAATCATTCCTTTTCATTGGTTCCAGCAACTGCCTCTCCGTGGTTAGGTAGGGTTAACCCTAAACCTCTATGTACTGTGCCTCAAATCAAGTAGCAAAGGCCTGACTCATAATGAAAAAGGCCCTTGTAATTGACACTGGGATCTCCTCTTGTTTAGCACTGACTCAGACTCCTGTTCTTCACCAGCATCCTCGTGGGTCTACTTGGCTTCTCTGCTATTTTGAAGGAAAATACATCAGGAAAAAAGGGGAGAGGGAGTTAAGCAACTCCCAGAGAAACACTGGTCCTGACCTTTAAGGTTTTGGTTCACTTGTCAAAAGAGTCCAGCAGTCAGTCCCCAGAGCCACAGAAACTGCAGTGTGGTCATTGCAGCACAACTACGCTGACCCTTGCTGGACTCCAGCTCCTTGGCTTTTTAAAAAATGAGTCAGCAAGAAAGGAAGATCCCTAAGCCAGGTTATCCCATTAACCACTGGATAGCAAGAGGGAAAATAATATCATTTAGTCATTTGTTAACATGCTATCATCTGATCAGTGCAGGTGCCATTCTCCTGAAACTGTGGCACAATGAAGGATATATATATACTTGGATTGGACTCACTGGGTTGTATCACAGCTCTGCTACTTACGAGCTGAGTGACTTTTGGCTGTTAAAAGATAGTTTATTTGAGCAGATAGTAATTCATGAATCAGACAAGTTAAAACTAGAAATGGTTCATAGTACTGACAAGGGACATGAGGGGAAGCTTTTATAGGGTGAATGTAAGAGCAAATAAAATAAATTATCTGATTGGCTAAAGTGTGAGCAAATGCCTTATTTAGAATATCTTGACAGGAAGTTCAAGACAATATTACCTAATGCCCAGTAGGGTGCCTGTGATCGGCTGAGATTAAGTTTTGTTTTCTTTTAAGTTCTGTATCGGGTTTTGGCTTGCTTACTCTAGAACCCAGGGTGTCAGAGCCATCTCAGGCAAATTTCCTGCCATTTAATTATTTTAGCTGGGCATTGCTTCTCTGTGCATCAGCTTCTCTCTGTGAAATGAGGTAATAAACTTGCTGTGATGATTATATGATTAATTCATGTAAAGTACTTAAAACAGTTCCTAACACATAATAAGCATGTTTTACTTGTTCGTCATTATTATCCCAAAGTTCCCCATAACCTTCTAGTTGTTATCCCCTTTGGCAACAATTTACATTGTGGATTATACATTTTTCTCAAAACTTTGTTTCTTGTTTTTCATAACACACATCCTGTCTTCTCTAATTTCTCCCATTCTCCATATTCTTACTCCTTCCCCTTTCCCACTACTCACTCAAATTGGTCTGTCCCAACATTTTCTTCAGGGCTGCCTTTCTTTTTATATGTCTGTGTTCCCTTTGAACAATTTTGTTTTCTTCCTGTGGCTCCTTCTCCCATGACTAGGTGGATAAACCAAAGCCTCTGTGGCTGCTCTCAGATAGACCTTTTGGTTGGAATTTGCTCACCGACTCAGTGGTTGATCAGCTTTGCATCAGAAGACTATCTTCATTTGGATTTTGCCACTTACTAGTGAATGGTATAATTAGCTATTTTTAATATCGCTAAGTCGTAGTTGTTCTCCCAGTAAAACGGGGATAATAATAATAGTTTCCACTTCAAAGAGTAATTATAAGACTTAAATGGGCCGAATGCGATGGCTCATACCTGTAATTCCAGCACTTTGGGAGGCTGAGGCAGAAGAATTGCTTGAGCCCAGGAGTTGGAGACCAGCCTGGGTGACATGGCGAGACCCCATCTCTAAAGAAAAATCGAAAGAAATTCGCTGAGTGTGGTGCATGCCTATAGTCCCATCTACTTGGGAGGTTGCAGCAGGAAGATAGCTTGAGCCCAAGAGTTGGAGGCTGCAGTGAGCTGTGATCGTGCCACTGTACTCCAGCCTGGGTGACAGAGCGAGACCCTGTCTCAAAAAAGAAAAAAAGAAAAGAGTACGCCTGAGGCAAAAAACAACACAAAATGTGTTTAGCTATTCTATTTGACCTCTCCAATCCAAAATGTCTAAAATCCAGACTTACTGCCTTCTTTCCACCCAAACTAGCTCTTCTAAATTTCTTAGCACTGCTAATGATACTGGCATATTTTTTAGTTACCTGTTTTTGTGGTTGAGTCATCCTTTTCACTCCTCATCTGAACATTGAATGGGTCAGGATAATCTTGACCTTTGTTATGCAGGTTCTTGCTAAATTTAACTTTGAATGTTGTTAATCTTTTCAGTATGCCTTAAGCCCTGCCCTCCTTTTTCTTTAAAATTCTGTTTGGCTTTAGAAATTTTTTGGAATTTGCAACTTCCATTAACCTTGTTAATTCCAATCCTTTGATGGTATAATGAGCATAATTGTCCAAAAAGTGACCCTGAAAGTTAGCTAGAACTTACAACCACTATGTCCAAGTGAGAGCTGCTGGGTCCAAATTCAGCTACCCATGTGGCCTCCTAGGGGTCATAGAGTAACATCCAGGGGACCCACGGTCTTTAAGTTCCAGCTATCTGGCTTCTCCAGACACTTCCTATGAATTCAGACACCATGTGACTAATTAATCTGTGAATTTGCCCACTGATAGGCTAATTTATCATACTTTTTCTGGAAAAAGTGAGAGTAACAAGGTAAAGTGTTACCAGTTGGATATGCTGCAGGCTCAGCATTGCCTTGGCCCCCATACATCTCTCTGCGGGGTGAAAGGAGCATCAGGACTCACATGATGTCTTTTTCCTTGTATATCTTTGTATCTTTGGCCTATTTAAGTTTTTCCAAAGAGCCTGTTTTTTTTTTTTTAATCTGTACTATGTAAAGTTGTAAATTTAGTATCAAATCCTAGTGCTGTAATGCACTGTAATGGGAACTCAGAAGGGACCTACCTATCTTGCACAACAACCTTTCAGCCTGCCACGTAAAGCTCTTTATAATCCTGTGCCCAAGTTTTCTCTCCAGTGTCTTCTTCCATTAGTCCCTCTCCCCTTAACTTTTATCCTTTTAAATCACTACCTCGTGATTTGTTGCCTCTGCTCTTAATAAGTTACCATCCACGCCTAACTCTTCCTGTGAAAATCCTGCCCACCTTCTGTCATCTACTCTAAAACTACCTCCTCCAAGAAAGCATCCATTAGAGACAATTCAGGTGAGATCCCTGCCCCTGGACACCCTTCTTCAGACTATCCTAATGGCACTTAGCATATCATGACTTGGATTGTGAATATTTGGACATAAATTCTTAACCCCTTTTTACTATAAAATTATTCAGGGATAAAACTGCTGTTACTCATCATTATACATCCAAATAGCACACACTACTAAGCTTGAAGTGGTCGATAAATGTGTAGTAACATAGAACTTATGTTTCATAGCATATATGAAGAAAAAGACGGTCCATTGAAATGCTTGGGGCTTTAAAAATGAACACAAAGCTTTTCTTAGATTTTAAAGGCTGCAAAAGCCAGTGATTTGCTGAATGCCGGTGACAACTACAGCCTTTCTTTGCCATTCTGACTCACTGGAGATGTGTCTTCCAAGTCTGAATGGCTGGCAAGTACTCTGAAATGAGTTTTTATTTGTTGTCTTTCTTAGCGACACATTATAAATAGCCCTGATATTTTTATTGATTGTGTTTGGTACTTAAATTACCCTGGAGCAATTTTTGCTGCACAGAGGGCCTCATTTTCTAGCCAGCCTGCTTATAAAAAACACCAGCTTAATCTTGTATGTGGACCACTGCCCTTCTTTCACTGCTTTACTGTCTTTTGTGTTCAAATACATCTCAAATGTGAGTGAATACTTTAGAAGAAGTCTTCCTGATAAAATGTCTTTCATCTTATGTAAAATAAGGCTATGGCAATAAGGTGTGAAAGTTCTGGATGTAACATCAAAACAATGTAGATAATACACATAAGCCATATATCCTCCAATGTTTACCCTTTTTCTCCCCCAAGATGTATGGTAGCTTTAAAATAAATTTCATTTTTAAATTTATGATTATTGGATTGATTTATTGTGACCTAAACTAGAAATGAGTAAAAAGAAAAGCTGCCTATATCCGTATTGTCTCACGCTTCCGTGTGAAGAGACCACCAAACAGGCTTTTGTGTGAGCAACAAGGCTGTTTATTTCACCTGGGTGCAGATGGGCTGAGTCCGAAAAGGGAGTCAGTATAAATATTGACGCGTAGTCCTTTCGCAAGAGCGAGGGCCCAAGTTAAGGCAATGAGTTTGGCTTGCTGAGAGGTAGTGGAGGGGGGCAGAGTGGTAGCCTCAATGATAGGTGTGGAAGATACTATAGCATAGCCTGCCTTTGCTGGTGAGTGGCGATTAGGCCTGGTAGAACTGCCATCAATAAACCAAGTGTGTTCAGGATGAGAAACAGGAAAGAAGGAAATATGGGGAAATGGAGTGAATGTCAGGTGGATCAGAGAGATACAGTCATGGGGTTCAGATGCGGTATCAGGAATAATGTGGGAGGCCGGATTGAAGTCCAGGCCATGAACATGGTACTTGTGGGAGACTCAAAAAAGAGTGAGTATAGCTGAAGGAGCCGGGGGGCAGAAAGTATATGCATCAGGTGGGAGGAAGAAAGTAGATTTTGGAAGTGATGAGAACTGTAGAGAGTGAGTTGAGCATAGTTTGTGATTTTTGAGGGCCTCTAAAAGTGTTAAAGCAGCGGCAGCTGCCGCACGCAGACATGAGGGCTAGGCTAAAACAGTAAGGTCAAGTTGTTTGGACAGAAAGGCTACAGGGCATGATTCTGGCTCTTGTGTAAGAATTCCGACCACACACATATTCTAACAGCTAGGATTGTTTTTTATTTGTTTTTTACCAAATGCAAGCAGGCATGAAGTAAGTAAAAATCACAGTCGTGAAAATAGTCATGAAAATGACTATTTTCATTCAGTTTTGGGGTAGAGGTCAGGGGGAGGGATAGCATTAGGAGAAATACCTAATGTAAATGATGAGTTAATGGGTGCAGCAAACCAACATGGCACATGTATACCTATGTAACAAACCTGCACATTGTGCATGTGTATCCTAGGACTTAAAGTATAATTAAAAAAAAAAAAGAGTAACAGGAACTGAATTTATCCCCCTTCTTAAACTAAGAAACAAGACAAAATTTGTGAAGCAATGGTTTTTAGACATTGTGCAGCAGAGAGTAAGGAATAGTGACAACTGAGAGAAAGAAAACAAGCAAGATGAGACCAATGACAACCACAGCCTATTGACTGGAGAGGTATTGACTGGAGAAGTTTTTAGGCAAGATTGTAGTAAAGGTATATTAGCCAGGGTTCTCCAAGGAACAGAACTGGTAAAATATATTTACGTCTGTATCTATCTATATATACGAGAGAAAAGGGTGAGAAGGGGAACAGGCAGATGGGGATGGGGAGAGAAGATGATTGGTTTAATTTATTATGGAAATTGGCTCATGTGATTATGAAGGCAGAGAAGTTCCATCATCTGCCATCAGCAAGCTGGGAAACAATCCAAATCTGGAGGCCTAGTAATCAGGGGGGTCTTGATGTCATAATCTAAAGAGTTGGTATAAAGTCTAAAGAGTTGGTATAGGAGGCTAAAGACCTAAGAACCAGGATCTCTGGTATCTAAGGTCAGGAAAAGATTGATGTCCCAGCTCAAGAAGAGACAGCAAATATGCCCTCCTCCACCTTTTTGCTGTTTTGGACTCTCAATGGATTGAAAGATGTCGATCCATGTTAGTAAGAGTGATCTTTGCTCAGTTGACCAATTCAAATGCTAATATCTTCTGGAAACAACTTCTCAGACACCCCCTGAAATAATGTGATGTGTTTTTCTCTGTTCCCACATAAATCTCATCTTGAATTGCAGTTCCCATTATTTCCAAGTGAGGTAGGAGGGACGTGGTGGGAGGTAATTGTATCATGGGGTGATTCCCCCATACTATTCTCGTGATAGTGAATAAGTTCTCACAAGATCTGATGGTCTTATGAGGGGCTTCCCTCTTCACTCGGCTCTCATTCTTTCCTTCCTATTGCCATGTGAATAAGGACATGTTTGCTTCCCTTTCTGCCTTGATTGTTAAGTTTCCTGAGGCCTCCCCAGCCATGCTGAACTGAGTCAATTAAATCTCTTTCCTGTATAAATTACCCAGCCTCAGGTGTGTCTTTGTTAGCAGCATGAGCTTGGACTAATACATAATGTTTAACAGCCATCTTGATATCCCTTTCCCCAGACAAGTTAACACAGAAAATTAACCATTGGATAGGAGTAACCAAACTGGAGCTTGAAGTTTTCTTGAGTTGAGGAGACAAAGTTGGAGTTCAAGGAGGCCAAAGCAACTCAAATTTATGGAGCAGAATACCAGGGATAAAAGATCCTAAAGAGAAGGTGGGTTCCAAAGGTCTTCAGAGGGTTTCCTCAAGCCTTTAGCTGTGTACTGATCACTCCATGCATGTGAACAAACTACCAAGACTAAGCAACGAACCATCAGAAGAAAAACGTAAAAATAATATTCAGAGCTCACACAGGGCCAGGAATAATTACTGTTTTCACCAGCCAGAATGGAAATGTATCTTAACATATATGCACCAAGTGAAGTCTTTAAAATGGTCCTACCTTAGAAGTAGAATAAGTTAGCCCTAGAATAAAGGGCGTTCTATCCCAAACTAACACATTTTAAAAAACAAGCCTCAAAAGGCTAAAACAAGAGACCTAACTGCATCCCAGAAAAAACAACAACAACAAAGGAAAAAACCTCTCAAGTATTTAAAGAAGTTAAAAAATACTCAGCACCCAATACAAAATCTACAATGTCTGGTATCCAATACAAAATTACTAGGCATAAAAGAAGCAGGAAAATATGACTCATAATGAGGAGAAAAATTATTCAACAGACACAGATGCAGAAAACAACATGGATGACAGAATTCATTTAAAAAAACATTGAATCACCTATTTAAAATGTCTTCTGTATGCTCATTAACATGAAGGAAAGCATAAACATGTTGAAGAGAGAAATACAATTTATAAAAGAAAGACCAAAATGAAACTTCTAGGGATGAAAAATGTAACAGCTAAGACAAAACAAAAACAAAAACAAAAAACCCTAGATCATATTAGCAACATATTAGACCCTGCCTAAAAAAAATTGATAAACTTATTAAACATGCAGGGAACAAAAGATTTTTTTTAAAGTAAACATGCTGTGGGACAATACAATATCAAGTAGCCTAACAGATCTATAATTAGAATCCCTGAAGGAGAGAAACAATAATAGGGTAGAGACAGAGAGATACTTGAAGAAAAACTATTCAATTTTTAAAAATTTAGTGAAAACTATAATCCCACAAATGTAAGAAGCTCAAGCAAACTCAAACACAAGAAACTGAAGAAAGATACACCAAGGCACATCATAATCAAATTGCTGAAACTCAGTGATAAAGAGAAAATCTTAAAAGCAGTCAGGAAAAAAAGACCATTTGTACAAATGAATAAAGGTAAGTGACAGCAGGCATTTTGTCAGAAATAATGCAAACCAGAAAAGAGTAGAGCAACATTTTTAAAATGTTGAATGAAAAGTGTCAAACTAGAATTCTATACACAGTAGAAACAACTTTTTATTTTATTTTATTTTATTTTATTTTTTTTGAGATGGAGCCTCTCTCTGTCGTGCAGGCTCGAGTGCAGTGGCACAATCTCGGCTCACTGCAAGCTCTGCCTCCCGGGTTCACGCCATTCTCCTGCCTCAGCCTCCTGAGTAGCTGGGACTACAGGCGCCCACCACCATGCCCGGCTAATTTTTTTGTATATTTAGTAGAGACCGGGTTTCACTGTGTTACCCAGGATGATCTCCATGTCCTGACCTCGTGATCCACCCGCCTTGGGCTTCCAAAGTGCTGGGATTACAGGCGTGAGCCACCGCACCCACCCAGAAACAACTTTTAAAAGCGAAAGTGAAATAAACACTTTTTAAGACATACAAAGCAGAGGCAATTCATTATCTGCAGATCTTTACTAAAAAAAGAAAGAAAGAAAGAAGACCTTTAGATAGGTAGAAATTTATAAAAGAATAAAGAACACTTAAAAGGGTAAATATGAGGGAACATATCAGATACTTCTTTTTATTTAAAAGTATCTTTAAAATGTGATTGCTTAAACCAAAAATGATAGCAATATATAACGGGTATATAGCAATATATGACATAGGTAGAAGTAAAATGTACAATGACAATTGAACTAGACTAGTCTAGTCTTAAACTTACAGCATAGATATAAGATTCTTATACTCTAGGTAAAGTAATTTCTTTTCTTTCTTATTAGAGACAGGGTCTCACTCTGCCATCAAGACTGGAGTGCAGTGGTGTGATCATAGCTCACTGCAGCCTCAAATTCTTGGACTCAGGCAATCCTCCTGCCTCAGCTGAAATTAGAATCCCCCCAAGTAGCTGGAACTACAGGCACACATCACCACTCCTGGCTAGGTAAAGTAATATTATTTGAAGGTAAACATGGATAAGTTAAGATTATACATAGTAATCCCTTAAGTTTCATGGTATAGCATTTGATAGCTGTATGTATCTATTTGATATTAGATTTAAATCTACTTTTCAAAGACACAATAGTCTTGTGTAACTAGAGAATAGTGTTCGGTGATGCAGATAATAGAACATTTTCATAATCATATGAAGTTTTATTGGACAAAAAATAGAGCAACCACTAAAAACAAAACAGAGGTTCATAACTAATAAGTCAATAAAGGAGATAAACTAGAATAAATTTGCATTCTTCAAACAGATGGGGGAAATTAAGCAAGAATGGATTGAATACACAGAAAAAAACCCAGCAATATGGTAGATTTAAACTCAGCCATATCAAAATAGCAAAGGTTTGTTTTTTGCTCATGAGAAGTCTTTAATAATAAGTTGACCAGTAATGTGGTCAGTAAATTTTTTTCCATAAAATACCCAATGTGATTCTCCCTCATAAACCGTCTAACAGAAAGGGTTTGTTTGCTTCTTTGTTTCTACTGCTGTTTGCTGTTTTTCAGCTCCCATTGCTTATGGGAGGAATCATATAGGATGAAGATAGACTGATAGATCCACATACACTGAGAGTGTCATATATACCTAATCCATTGGGGAAGAAAGAAACACACTATTTCTTGACTGAATGAAGACCACGACACTTGAGCTAGCCTTTGTCACCTTGTTTTGGCATGGAGACTATATTGGGGGAAGACTGAACTATGTTTACCCACTTTACTGTCTTGGTGTCATGGTCTGTGGGCACCAGATCACAGCATCTCTTGTTTTAGCCTTGATTTGTCATTAAAGAACACTAACACTTACATGTTTGTTACTATCTATGCATAATGCAATTATGGGGAGGAAAAACATGTGTCACTGGTTGAATTTCAGTGAAAGGGATGCATGCAGTATGTTCTACTTCTTGTGCTAGTCTGAAAATGTATTTTAAAATACATTTTCCCTTTATATAGAATTTCTCTGAGTTTAAAGATTGCAAATAAAATCTAGTATTTCACGTGTTATTTTTCCTGTTTAAAAACAACAACAACAACAACAACAATAACTTAGAAACAACTAACAATGTTCCAGCATCGAGTCTAAACCACTCAAAGTCATTCAGCATGCTGTGAAGCAACTAGCAGATGATTTAGAGCTAGACATGCCCAGGACCAGTTCTACAATTTATTAGTCCTATGACTCAACTTGGACAATTTATTTAAACCTTTTGAGCTCCCTGGCCTTATTTGAATTCCCTGATATATTTAAAAACCGGATAATGACAGCACTTAGGGTTATTGTGTAGATTAAATTAGATCATGAAAGCAAAAAAAAAAAAGTCTCTTATTCAGTTCTTGGCTCTCAGTATGTCGTCAACAAATGTTAACCTTCTTTCCTCCCTTTTCTATATCATTTTTACCTAAATTTCTTAGTACAATTTAGTTTTTTATTCAGTAATGAATAGATGCATAGCTTTTCCTAATGCTCAGGAAAATAAATTTGGTAGCTTCCTGTTCATGATGGGAGACTGAGACACATACATGCCAAAATATGTTTGAGATTCTAGTAAGAAGGCACAAAATGAAATACATCCTTAATAATACTAAGAATAGGCCAAGCATCTCAGAAAATTGGATATTTTGGAAAGTGAATGCACATTAACATTAACATGCAAATCATAATAGAAAGAAAAAGCCTGAAGAAGGCTACATTAGAGCTACACTTTGGGAGGCTGAGGTGGGCAGATTGCTTGAGCCCTGGAACTGTAGATGAGCTTGGGCAACATGATGAAACCCCGTCTCTACAAAAAAATGCAAGAAATTACCTGGGCATAGTGGCATGTGTCTGTAGTCCCAGCTACTTGGGAGGCTGAGGTGGGAGGATCGATTGAGCCTGGGAGGTTGAGGCTGCAGTGAACCGAGATCACACCACTCCACTCTAGCCTGGATGACCTGTCTCAAAAAAAAAAAAAAAAAAAAAAAGTAGAAGCTGAGCTTTCTGGCAAAACCCTGGAAAGACCAGGCTCAGGATCATCAGGCAGGAAAAGCACAAAGGGTTGTAGAGTAATAATCTGAATAAATAATTTTAAAACTGTCTATATGAATACTAAGTTAATTGATCTTTTTAAATTTAAACAAACCTACATATACCAAAAATTGAGAGCAGTAGAGTTGCCTCTGTAGCTAAAACTAGAAAAAGAGTTTTCCAATGAGTTTGAACAACCTATTTATGCAAGGTTAGGGTTCCTAAGGCAGGTATGTGTCTTAAGAGGAAAGCACTTTTCTTTCAGTGGAGGAGACAGACAGTTTGCTACCTACATCCCATCTGTGTACCCTAATAGGAAACCTGAAAGCCAGCTCACCTTGTCCCGACACTCAGGACTTGCAGTCATTGTTATCAATCCTTCAATTACAAGAAGGATGTTTTGATTGTTTTAATAACAAAATAGGTATTAGACTTGTCAGAAGCTTAGAACAGGTCTCCAGTTATCTATGATCATCCACCTCATCATTTACTCATAAATATGATAGAAAATTAAAGACAACTAAGCATTTGAGGAAAACAAATGACTTGATACAGATGTACCAAAATGAACACACAAATCAACTGCTCAAGAGGAAAGCAAATATAATTCAGCAAAGTTAAAACAATATTTTTAGTTTCAATTTTTATTTCCAAAGAGAATTGAAAAGACATTTATCTTCATTGCAAAAAGACTTCTAGGAAAAAAAGATCATAGTACTTACATTAGAAATTTCATTAATAAAAGAAAAAGAAAAAATGAGAAATGAGTTGAGGAAATCACATATAACCTAAAGCCAATAGGATGTTAACTTATGACTTGGACAATTTGTTTAAACTGCAGTTAATTTAATTTCCAATTAAATTAACAGTTAAAACAGGACAGAAATTCAAAATATAAAATTAGGAATATCTGTTTCTAATAAAAATGTCAATATTATGACTTAAAAGCTAGAAGACAAATTAAGACTAGGGAACACGGAAAAATTAAGGGAGGAAGAGGAGAAATTTATTAGAACTAGAGACAAGTCTTTAATTGAAGTATGAATGAAACAAAGTTGACACTTAGACAATGCTTAGAAGAGTTCAAGACACCAATGATTAAAGGGAAGATTCTAAAACTTCTGAAAGAATATGATAAAATATATCAATCATTTAGCAAAGAAATGATAGTTAAATTGGTATCAAATCTTTCAAGCCTGTATCAGAACAGAGTAAGAAATGCTAAGGTAGCAAATGGCCCCATATGTTTAAGTCACATGCCCACTGTGGACTGGCTGTAGCTCTCTTCTACATTGTCTTCATCCTAGGATCCACGTCCTTTTCTGGGACATGGCTCTTCTGCTGGAAGAGGGAAAGAGCGCATAAAGAACTATGACTGAGGGATAAAAGTGACATTATTCATCAAATTTTATGACTTAAAAGCTGGAAGATATCAGTTGTATCATAAAAGAAACATTGAGATATGAATAGAAATCCTCCGAAAAACAAAGACCTATACATGAAGGTGATGCTCAAAAAAGCATAGCAAAATACATCATGTTTGAATTATAGAAAATTTAAAAAGAGAATTATTTTGATTGATGCTGGCTGATTCTCTTCTCATTAGCATATCTTACATGATGTTGAATTATATTTCTTTCTATGGGTTTCTTTTTATGGTTTTGATCATACTCCTTTGTTCTTTTAAAAAGTAGTATTTGGATAATCCAAATATTATTAATACTATTTATTGGTATTTAGATTTGTAGAATCTCAAACTATTAACATACTTGAATTAATTACAGTTTTATCAGAAAGAAAATTGTACAAGTCTTGATACTCCAATAATAGTACAGTAGGTATGATAGTGGTAAATGGAGTAGGTTAGTGTAGGGAAGTACATTGCCTTGTCTTTTTTAGGTTTCAAGCTGATGGAACAAACATGTAGGCCCAGACACTTTATTTACATTATTTTTTAAAGCCTGCAGAATAACTAAAATGGTAGTATAATTCTTGAAACTCAGAATGAAGGGAAATATTTGGCAGATGGCAGAATAAGTGAGCTGAATTTTTAGTCTCTAATAGCTTAAATAAAAGAAAACTATCCTAAGTTGGTAAGTTGAGCAATGAAGTCATATTGACATTACTAAGATATTGTTAATCACCAGAAACTGAAAAACACAAGTAGTTAAAAGAGGTTACCTGTGAGCTAACTGGAAATGGCAATGGCATAATAGCTCATTATGTGCATATGTTGTTTTTATAATAAAAGATTGATCAAATTAGAGCAAGTAGATAATAGAATTTAGACAATTTTAAAGTGTCTATAAGTTATCGTGACAAGATATTTGGCAAAGTTGTTTGCAGATTAAATGAGGTAACAGAAATGATAGGCACATGATAGATACACACCCACAAAATTCTGTGGTATAGAGTTTTTTCACAATGTATGGGACTCGTTTTGTCCAGAGCCGAGTTTTATTCTTTCATTGCAATCAGATTTATCTCCTCACAGGCCCTAGAGGAAGTCATAGTGCTGTTAACCGTTATGCCTTTGATGCATTTTTTCTGGAACAATTGAAAGTTGGTGTCCCGTTTAACTAGAGCATTCTCCATATCAAATGTTCTCTTTCATTCAACCATGAGATAATTTTTAGAGAGACCGTTATGTACCAGGCATTATTCTAGGGGCTGATGATGGCACCCATTTGTACAGTACACTCATGGCTACCAGGGATATATCGTCTTCAAAGAGTTTGCAGCCTATCGGTGAGGAGGCTACCTGAAGGGCAGAAGTAAGTGAAGATATTTTAACAACACAGAGAAGGGGTTTCCTAACCCAGCCAAACCAGGTCTGAGAAGCACCCCTGAGTGAGTGATTTTTTAGTTGCTACTGAAAGGCTAGAAATTAGTCATAAAAGCAGGTTGATGAATTGGGTGTGGCTTTCCAGGCAGAGGAAGTTGTAAGTACAAATCACGTAGGCATCAAACCCAGGTGAGGTTTTGGAGTAGCATTAAGAATCCTTAATGTATTAAGTAGCATTAAGAATCCTTAATGCATTAAGTAGCATTAAGTCTAGCATTTTCATGTGAGAGAGTGAGAGAGGATTAAGCCAGAACTGGAAATAGCTCAATTATGGCAGAGTGTATCCTGGAACTTTATCCTGGAGCAGCTGCTTCTTGAAATAGTAACTGGATCCCACAGTTCAGAGTAATTGCACCCTACTCAAACTTTTCTTTGCCACATATTTAGGGTATTATTGTTGTTGTCTTAGACATCTCTCAAACTGTGTGATACATTACTTTTTTCTACAGTAAGACTCTATAATCCAGGAGGCAGAGACTACAATTCATTTGCATCTTTCATGGATGTTAGCATAGTTCTTAGTATACATAAGGTAATAAATATTTTATTGCAACAACTATATATTTAGGAACATATTTGTTAAATACAATGCAATAAATCTGTGATAGTATACTTCATATGATGTCAGCAAAATGGATAAACACAGTGTCATTGTTGATGTATTTATTTATTCCATATGAAGTTTTATACATCTGATTCTAGAATTTTTCCCCTTTTAGGGTTGCTGAATTAAATAAGAAACAAAAATGAAATGCTACAGTACTTTCTCAATTTATTTTAACACTCAACACTTTCTCTAAGTTCAAAATGGAAATGCTTTCATCAGAATATGCCTACATATTCAGGAATAACATCACCATAAAATGAATGTTAAAAATAACTTTTTGTTCTCTTGTCAGTCCAGACTGCCAAAGTATTGTGGCATTTTTAGCAAAGTCTAGATCCTCATTTTCCAATGAAGGCTTGATTTCTCTTCTAAATTCTGGGCTATGGATCAGCCAGACACCTCATTAAAGCCTTGGTTTATTAAAATAGAGGAAATTGCAACTCCCAGCATTGCTTCTATAATGTGCACCATCTTTAACAACAAACCCAATAAATAAAACTTAAATAGCTGTAGAATAAGAAAATAACTAATTAGCAAAATGCATTATAATGAAGAAAGAGAAGTTCAAAATAAATCATGAGTAATATAATGTCATGATATTTTGTATATAGTCACAAGAAAAATATAGGAAAACTATCCTGCTAGCTCCAGATAATATAAAGCATTGATTTACCTGTGGGAGAGCAGATAAGAAATTATTTTATCACCTTTACTTTTGTTCTTTTAATTACCTCTTTTATACTGTGGTAAATGAGACTTTAGGTTATTTTGCTATGCAAAATAATCTTTCTCTATGTCCCTATCTCTATTATCTAGAACATGTGTATGGCACAATATAAAGTGTTCAATAAACACTGGTTGAACAGCATCAAATTTCTAGGTCTATCCTGAGACACAAGACAGGAAAGCCAAGTCAGAATAATTTTTTTAATGTATTCCCCACTGCCCACCTTTGCCCTCTTCAGGGCATTCTCAAGGCCACATCATGTTCACATGGTTTCCTAAGCTGAACCATAGTGTGCCTCTGACTACGTCCAACATCAACCTTCTCCTACTGAACTGTCTGTGAAGAAAGCACCCAATTAGCCATTTACTGCAGTTATAAATTTGTGTTCACCAACATTAAGCAGACTGTCAGTCCTACTGTGTTTCTTTACTCCACTCTCTCTCATTTTAGTTAATTCTCCAACACCCACATCCGTAGATCTTCATAGATCTCACAGTAGAAATCTAACTTCCTATTTCTTTAAGGAAACAAATTCTACCAGAAAAAAATCATTTCAACTTCTTGCTGCGAAAACCTCAGATTTCTGTGTCCTTGAATGCATCCATTCTGCCTGGCATCCCACCAAAATGAAAGGAAAGTCCCTTCTTCAGTCTAAAGCCAACCTTCCCTCTGCCTCTTCAGAACTCTCATCCTTTTGATTGTCCTCTTTCCGTCTGGTGCCTTCAACCTCTCTTTCTCTACCAACTTGTGCATACCAGATTTTCAATATGTTCCAGACTTCCCCGTTAAAAAACAAAAACAAAAATTACACCGTTTACTCCACTTTTACTTCTAGCTACTACATTCCCTGTTCCTACCTTCATAACAAGTCTTCTTGAAAGAGTTGTCTACACTGACTCTCTTCCGTCTTTTATCCCTTCATTATGCCTCAACCCTTGAAAAATTGTCTTACTCTGCCCTGTATGAAAACTGCTTTTGTATTGTCATGAATAACTTCCTTATCACTTAATTCAGTGACAATCTTTGATTCTCTTTAGCTTTAATCCTCCTTAACAGCATCTGACACTTTGGTGCTGCACAGAAAATACATAAAGCAGACCTGACTGCTTATTCTTAGAAAGTCCTGCTTACAAGGTTGCCCTTGGCCGGCATCTGAGAATCTTGATTTGAGGACAATTCCCACCATTCCCAGAAGTAATTATTGAAATAAGGATTGTGAAGAGATATCTGTACTCCCATATTTATTGCAGCATTATTCATAATAGCCAACATACGGAAGCAACCCAAAAGTTTACAGACAGATGAGTGGGTAAAGAAATTGTGACATATATGTACAATGGAATATTATTCAGCCTCAAAGAAGAGAGAAATCATGCCATTTCAAACAACATGGATGAACCTGGAGGATATTATGCTGAATGAAATAAGCCAGGCACAGCAGGACACTGCATTATTCCACTTACATGAGGTACCCGAAATAGTCAAACTCCTAGAAACAGTGAAAAGAACAGTGGTTACCAGGGAACAGGGGGAGGAGAAAATAGGGAGTTGTTTCTCAGCTGGTAGGAAATTACAATTATGCAGGAAGAATTAGCTCTAGAGACCTGTTGTGCAGCATAATGCTTATAGTCACCAATATTGTATTATGTGCTTAAATATTTGTTTAGAGGGCAGATTTCATATTAAGTATTCTTATCACAAGAACAAACAAATTCACAAGGGACACAAGAAAATTTTTGGAGGTGATAGATAAGTTTTTTACCTTGATTGTAGTGATGGTTTCACATGTATATGCATATGTCCAAACATATACAATCAATATGTGCAGATTTTTGTATGTCAATTATGCCTCAGTAAAGCTGTTTTTTTTCTTTGTTTGTTTGTTTTTTAAGAGTAGCTAACTGTACCTAAACTGCCTGTGCACACAATATGGTTTATACTGATCACCTGATTTCCTTCAGGGAGTCTGGAATTTTCATACATGCCAGGAATTGGTTGCCTATATGATAAGCCCCCAGTAAAAACTCTGAGCACTGAGTGTTGTACGAGCTTTCTAGGTTGGCAACATTTCATATTTGTTGTCACAGCTTGATGCTGGGGGAAATTACCTGCGTTCTGTGCAACTCCCTTTGGGAGAGGATCCTGGGAAGCTTGTACCTGCTTTCCCCTGGAATTTATCCATCTGCCTTTAATTTTGCTGACTTTGCTTTATATTCTTTCATACCATATAATTAATCATAGTTGTAAGCACAACTTGTGTTGAGTCCTGTGAGGCTTCCTAGAGAATCATTGAACCTTGGAGTGGTCTTGGGGACCTCAACACAGATATTCATTTTTAGAAACTCTCTCCACTTCTGGCAACACATTTTCCTGGTTTTATTCCTGCCTTTCTGACTTTCTTATTTTTTAAAAAAATTATATTTATTCATAGTTTTGTTTTTAAATTTTTATTTTATTTTTTCAACTTTTAGTTTGGAACCAGGGGGCACATATGTGGGTTTGTTACATGGGCATATTGTATGATGCTGAGGTTTGAGACATGACTGAATCCATCGTCCAGTTAGTAATCATAGTATCCAATAGGCAGTTTTTCAGCCCTTGCCCCACTTTCTCTCTTCCTGCTCTAATAGTCCCCAGTGTCTATTCTTCATATTTTTGTGTCCATGTGTTCCCAATGTTTAGCTCCCACTTATACATGAGAACATGCAGTATTTGGTTTTCTGTTTCTGCACTAGTTCGCTTAAGAAAATAGCCTCTAACTGCATCCATAATGCTGCAGAGGACATGATTTCATTCTTTTTCATGGCTGCATAGTATTCCATCAGTCCTCAAAAGCAACTGCAACAAAAACAAAAAAATAAGTGGGACCTAATTAAGCTGAAGAGCTTCTGCACAGCAAGAGAAAACATCAAAGCAGTATACAGAAAACCTACACAACAGGAGAAAATATTCACAAAATATGCATCTGACAAAGGTCTAATATCCAGAATTTATAAGGAACTTAAACCAACAAGAAAAAAAGAAATAACTCCATTAATAAATGGGCAAAGGACATGAACAAACACTTCTCAAAAGAAGACATAAAAGAGGCCAACAAATATATGAAAACTGCTAATCATCAGGAAATGCAAATCAAAACCACAATGAGATACCATCTCACACCAGTCAGAATAGCTTCTGTTAAAAGTAATAATAATAATAATAATAACAGATGTTGGCAAGACTATGGAGAAAAGAAGAAATTTATACACGGTTGGTGGGAATATAAACTAGTCCAGCCACCCTGGAGAGCCATTTGAAGATTTCTCAAAGAACAAAGAGTTGAACTACCACTCGACCCAGCATCGTGTTACTGGGTATATACCCAAAGGAAAATAAATTGTTCTACCAAAAGGACATATGCACTTGTATGTGCATCACACTATTCACAGTAGCAAAGACATAAAATCAACCCAGGTGCCAATCAACAGTGGATTGGATAAAGAAAATATGATACATATACACCAGCTTAATTTATTTTTAGATGACTTTTTCTTTCCCCATCCTCTAAGTGTTAATTTACTGTGGATGTTCAGCTCCACTCACTCTATGGTCTCTCTTGGTGATAACTTCATTCTGCATTGATGCCAATGATTTCCAAAATTTTCACTGTTCTCTAGATCTATATTCTGAGTTCCAGATTATTACATTCACTTTTCAACACACATCTCCAGTTTGGTGAGTTATAGATTTCCCAAATATAGAAATTAAAATACTGTGCCCATTTCCTTCTTACAAATCTTTCCTCCCAAGGCTTTTCCACTTTAGTAGTGGTACCACTTCCCACACCCAAACCATCTGCAAGTTCTACTGTTTCTACGTCTAAACATATTTTGAGTTCACCTACTTCTCTTCAATGCATGAGCACTACTTGTTTCAAGACACAATCAAGATCCTTGCATACTTGTGTTTTTCCATTTCTAGTCTTGATCCATAGTCTGGTTGTGTACTGAATTTTGTTTCCTTCAAATGTGTGTGTATGTTGAAGCCCTAATCCTCAGTATGACTGTATTTGGAGATAGTGCCTTTAGGAGGTAGTTATGGTTAATGGGATCATAAGGATGAGCCTCACCTTGATAGGAATGCAATCTGATTTTTGCTATCTTAGAGAACACCAATCAGGTACTTTTTGCTAGTCCCTGTGATAGCTCCTGAAGATACCATGGTATTGTCTTATAAGAAGAGAAAGAGACACTGGAGACATCTCTCTCTCTCTCTCTCTCTCTCTCTCTCTCTCTCTTTCTCTCTCTCTCTCTCTCTCTCTCATTGTGTATACAAGGAAAGGCCATGTGAGAACACAGTGAGAAGGTATCCATCTGCAAGTCAGGAAGAGGGTCCTCACCAGAACCCAACCTTTATAGTACCATGGCCACTGCTTTCTGTTTAAACTTTCAATGGTTTCTTCTTGCTGTTCAGATAAAATCCAAACTCACTGATATTGTCTACAAATTCCCTGTCTAACCTGGTAAACCTTTAACTTCACCTTGAACCATCCTCTGTTTCCTTCTCCATCTAAATCACAGTAGCTGTATTTATTTCCTTAAACATCTCAAGATATTTTTGCCTTTGGGTCTTCACAGAGGTGTCATTTTGCCTAGAATCTTCTTCACAAGGCTTCTGTCTTCTTACCCTTCATTTATTATCATAAATTATATTTCCCTAGAGAAACCATTCACACCACCTTATGTACATGAGTGAATTTCCATTATCTTCTGTCGTTATATGAAATCTGTTTCCTTTATTGTACCAATAAGTCATATCACATGTTTGTTTCTTTAGTTGTTTATTGTTCATTTCTCCATGTTCTCTATAAACTTCACAGTTAGGAAGTGTGTCTAGTTTATTCTCTAATCTAAAGCTAATTCCTGCCTCAATGCCTGCCATGTAATAGAAGCGTAATAAGTACCTATGAAATAAGCAAGTGGATGTGCGGGTGGTTGGATACATAGCTATCTCAAAGAAACTTCAAACACAAAATCCAAATTTCTTAAAACAATTTACAAGGCCTTCCACAGTCTGGCTCCTGGTAACCAGATAATGAGTTGCTGAGTGAGAAAACCTTGAAGTTGGAATATGATTCTCCTAATAGAACACTGGTCTGATCCTAGGCATCAATTGTTTCAATATTTTTTAGTACCTATTTATGATAGTTACTAGCTAGCTCCATCTCCCCCCAGTGTCCTCTTGCTGCACCATTACATGCAAACCATAATGGACAGATTGTGGTTCCACCAGGTTCAGTGCTCCCCTTCTTTTCTTGTTCTTCACGCACACTTTTCTTGCCACATAAAACGCTCTCTAGAGCCACTTGTACTTGGCTAGTCTCACTTGTTCCTACAGTCTTGGCTTAAACATCAATTTTGAAAGGAAAGCCTTCTTTGCCCCTAGATTAGTCAGGCTTCCTGCTACAACTTAACCTAGTTCCCTAAGCTTCCTCCTCATTAGTGTCTCCTCATATTGTCATTATTACTTGCCTGTCTTCCTTCCCATTAGACTAGCAGTTCTATGACATTGTGGACTATGATTTGTGTTCCATAGTATATTCAAAAGCTATCACACTGACTAGCACATAAATAAATAAATAAATAAACCTGGTAGGATTAAATTGGTGTTCTCTAAGGTAGCAAAGATTAGATTACAACTCCAGGGCTTTCTGGCCCAAGGATCTCTGAACTGATGATGAATATGAAGACTACTTACCAAACCAACTTCAGAACTGACATGTTTTCAAAACGGGCTTTTAAAAAAACATGTCACAATGTTTTGTGACAAAAGCAGGCTTTGTATCAAGGTATCTGACTTTCTATGCTTCACTTAACCCCTCCCTAAATCTATGAATGCTTAAATGAGTACAAAATATGATAATCCCTATTTTGCTGAGTCTTTAATTTCTTGGCTTCTTTAAGAGGATTTACATAAGCCTTGTGCTTTCTTAAGAAATCAGGTTTATGCATGCTCTGGAGTTTTGGATAGGATTGTAATGTTAAATAAGACTGGTTGTTACCCCTGTCCAAGGAGAAGCATTTTAATAGTAAACCAAAGATAGCACTGAGGCTGGCTAACAGAGAGCAACAGTCAGAATTACAAGCAAAGAGGCAGAGAATTTGGTTACTGAGTATTTATGAACTAGCACAGCCACCAGATGATGAATTGGGTGAGCTGACCAAGTTGTGTGCATTAGACTACTTCCTGACCTGAGGTATATTCTAAAACCTTTGAAGCTAAAACATTCCTCAACCTCTACCCCAGCTCTATCTTCCCCAACTTCCTTTCTCTCTACCCCTCCTGCGTGTCCTTTGAACTCCCTTCTCTGGCATATATACACCCTTTATTTCCCTCTAGCAACTTTGACTTCTTCATTTTCTGGCTAAATTCACTCATCTAATCTCTGTTTTTAAGCCTCATAATCTTAGGCATGGTTGAGCCATATTTGTACTCTAACTAGAAGAGTGTTCTAACTGGAAGCGTATAAGTGTTCCCTTTTCTCCACCACCTTGTCAGCATCTGTTATTTATCTTCATAATAGGTCAAAGGTTGCAAGGGAGAACACCACCACTCAAAGCAACTTAAAGACACATGGGAGCATTTATTGGTTTAGGAAGTAAGAAACGATACCCGGGCTAAGACAGAGATGCAAGAACGAAGGCCTCACTTCACAGGCTAACATGAAAATTCAAATCCCATTTTTGTTCTTCTTTTTATTTTTCTTTTATATTTTTTAAAATAGTTTTTTTATTATTGTTATACTTTAAGTTCTAGGGTACATGTGCACAACGTGCAGGTTTGTTACATATGTATACATGTGCCATGTTGGTGTGCTGCACCCATTAACTTGTCATTTACATGAGGTATATCTCCTAATGCTATCCCTCCTCCCTCCCCCTACCCCACAACAGGCCCTGGTGTATGATGTTCCCCACCCTGTGTCCAAGTGTTCTCATTGTTCAATTCCCACCTATGAGTGAGAACATGTGGTGTTTGGTTTTCTGTCCTTGAGATAGTTTGCTCAGAATGATGGTTTCCAGCTTCATCCATGTCCCTACAAAGGACATGAACTCATCCTTTTTTTTTTTTTTTTTTTGAGACGGAGTCTCGCTCTGTCGCCCAGGCTGGAGTGCAGTGGCGCGATCTCGGCTCACTGCAAGCTCCGCCTCCCAGGTTCATGCCATTCTCCTGCCTCAGCCTCCCGCGTAGCTGGGACTACAGGCGCCCGCCACCACGCCCGGCTAATTTTTTGTATTTTTTAGTAGAGACGGGGTTTCACTGTGTTAGCCAGGATGGTCTTGATCTCCTGACCTCGTGATCCGCCAGCCTCGGCCTCCCAAAGTGCTGGGATTACAGGCGTGAGCCACCGCGCCCGGCCGAACTCATCCTTTTTTATGGCTGCATAGTATTCCATGGTGCATATGTACCACATTTTCTTAATCCAGTCTATCATTGATGTACATTTGGGTTGGTTCCAAGTCTTTGCTATTGTGAATAGTGCTGCAATAAACATACGTGTGCATGTGTCTTTATAACAGCATGATTTATAATCCTTTGGGTATATACCCAGTAATGGGATGACTGGGTCAAATGATATTTCTAGTTCTAGGTCCTTGAGGAATCCCCACACTGTCTTCCACAATGGTTGAACTAGTTTACAGTCCCACCAACAGTGTAAAAGTGTTCCTATTTCTCCACATCCTCTCCAGAACCCGTTGTTTCTTGACTTTTTAATGATGGCCATTCTAACTGGTGTGAGATGGTATCTCATTGTGGTTTTGATTTGCATTTCTCTGATGGCCAGTGATGATGAGCATTTTTCATGTGTCTGTTGGCTGCATAAATGTCTTCTTTTGAGAAGTGTCTGTTCATATCCTTCACCCACTTTTTGATGGGGTTGTTTGATTTTTTCTTGTAAATTTGTTTAAGTTCTTTTGAACAATGAGAACACCTGGACACAGGGTGGCGAACATCACACACCGGGGCCTGTCATGTGGTGGGTGGAGGGGGGATGGATAGCGTTAGGAGATATGCCTAATGTAAATGACGAGTTAACGGGTGCAGCACACCAACATGGCACGTGTACACATATGTAACAAACCTTCACGTTGTGCACATGTACCCTAGAACTTAAAGTATAGTAATAAAAAATAAAATGAAATAAAATAGATTTTAAAGATGTATTTCCTCCACAGCTTGGCAGACACCTTTAACAGCTCAAGATTGATACCACCAGTTTAGCGATCCCAGTGAAACGGTGACTTCATTCTTTCCACATCTGCATAGCAAAAAACAAACAAACAAACAACGAACAAACAAAAAAACTAGTTAAAAAATTATGAACTTGTAAACCAAAAAGTGTCTGAGACTGATCTCAATTAATTAAGAAATTTATTTTGCCAAGTTTGAGAACATGCCTGGGAAAAAGAAACACAAATTAAGTAGGATCTGTGGCCTGTGCTTTTTTCAAAATAAGGTTTTGAGGACTTCAATATTTATTTATTTACTTATTCATTTCTTTTCTTTTAACTTTTATTTTAGGTTCAGGAGTAGATGTGCAGATTTGTTATATAGGTAACTTATGTTATGGAGGTTTGATGTACATACAGATGATTTCATCACACAGGTACCAAGCATGGTACCCAATAGGTATTTTTTCTGATCCTCTCCCTCTTCCCACACTCCACCCTCAAGTAGGACCCAGTTTCTCTTGGTACCCTTTTTGTTTCCATGCATTCTCATTATTTAGCTCCCACTTATAAGTGAGAACATGCACTATTTGGTTTTCTGTTCCTGAATTAGTTTGCTAAGGATAATGATCTCCAGCTCCATTCATGTTCCTGCAAAGGACATGATCTCATTGCTATATAGTATTCCATGGTGCATATGTATCACATTTTCTTTATCCAGTTTACCATTGATGGGCATTTCAGTTGAATCCATATCTTTGCTATTGTGAATAATGCTACAGTGAACATATGCATGTGTGTGTCTTTGTGGTAGAACAATTTGTATTCCTTTGGGTACATAACCAGTTATGGGATTGCTGGGTTGAATGGCAGTTCTGTTTAAAGTTCTTTCAAAAATAGTACAGCTACTTTTCACATTGGCTTAACTGACTTCCATTGCCACCAGCCATGTGTAAGTTTTCCTTTTTCTCCACAACCTTGCCAACATGTTATTCTTTGACTTTTTAATAATGGCCATTCTGACTGGTGTGAGATTGTATCTCATAATGATTTTGATTTGCACTTTCCTAATGATTAGCAATGTTAAGCATTTTTTAATATACTTTTGGCCACATGTATGTTTTCTTTTGAAAAGTGTCTGTTCATGATGGACTTCAATATTTAAAGGGAAAGATTGGAAAGGAGGGGAAGAAGGAAAGAAAAAAGGGAGACATTAGGCAATGAGAAATCCACATTTTACAGGTGAAAAGAGTAGTGGGGAACAAGTCAATTATGTACCTGTCTTACGCTTAGTAAATCTATATTTTACATAAGATAAAGTAAGCGTACGAAATTATAGCCATCTATTTGGGAACAAAAGAAAGGCAGGTTTTTGTTTTGTTCTGTTTTGTTTCTGTTTTTGTTTTTTGCATAACTCAGTTCCAAAGCTTAACTTTTCCCTTTGGCATAGTGAGTTTGGGGTCCCAAGATTTTATTTTCCTTTCAGAAGCTGAAAGACAACAAACAAAAAAGGTAATGTCTACCTCTTGGACCAATCACTTTTGTTCAGCAAGAGTGATATAATAATTACCCAGACTTAGAGTAGGTGTTCATTCTTATAGCCTGAGGGAAGTAGATTAAGGAAGGAGTTGTCTCTGAAGGAGCCGGGGAGATCAACAATGGTTATACCTGCAGATGCGCTCTAAGTATAGTGAGATCGCAAAGAACTTGTGTTCTGACTTAACCAATAACTAGCAGAATGGCTTACCTATCCTGTATCTCAGGATCTTCATTTTCTTTCCCATCTAATAGATGTCTTGTGATAATCAGATGTAATGTGATAACAGAGAAACGATTTGAAATTTTCTAGAATGCTGTACATAATTAGGGTGTTGATTTTTTCCAAGTTTTGTTCTTGACTTTTAGCTTTTGATTGTTGTAGTTTTTTCTTTACCAAGATAAAGCCTGGCTGAGATGACTTCTGGGATCATTTTACGTCTGAGAAAGTTGAGTTTCAAAATAGGAAAATTTCTGCTGTGCTTTAACGGAAAGTTGCATCATAGATGTCAGTAAGCCCCAGCAGTTCTGGAGAAGTATCACTCTCTGCATGTCCCAGGAGAGGGCTGCAGATCTTGCCACATGCCCCTGACTAGATAGTCTATTGCATGGTTCCTGCTTTCTTTGTTTAAGTCACCCTGTCTTGAGTTTAAAAGGTGCTCTGTATCCTGGGGTCCTTAGTATAATTGTAATAACCCAATGGGTTCATCTTGCCTGCTGCCCAGAAAAGTCAATGCACTGAGAACAGAAGGTTTTTGCATCAAGGAAAGAGGTTAATTAGCACAGGGCTAGCCAAGAAGAAAGCAGTTTATTACTCAAGTCAGCCTCTGAGAATTCAGAGACTAAGGATTTTAGGGATGATTTTGTGGGCATGGGATTAGGGAATGAGTGCTGCTGATCGGTTGTGGATGAAATCCTAGGGGTCTGGAAAATGTCCTTGTGCTCTTAGTCTGCCTCTGGGTGGGGTCACAGGATCTGTTGAGTCATGCATCAGAGATATAGGTGGAGTCAGGCTGTCCCCAGAATACAAAAGTCTGAAAAACATCTCAAAAGACAAATCTTAGGTTGTACAATAGTGATGTTATCTGTAGAAGCAATTTGGGAAGTCACAAATCTTGTAACCTCCAGCATAGTAAATGAAACAAGGGCAAGCTATATTTACATTTTAGCAGAATTCAGGTTCTTCTCATAATCCTAATCTTGCAGTGGTTACAGTCTCTGAACAAGAAGGGGTCAGTTTTAGAGAGTGACTATTATCCTTTCTTCAAAGTTAAACTATAAACTAAATTCCTTCCATGGTTATCTGGGCCTATGCCCAGGAATGAGCAAGGACAGTCAGACTATGAGGCTCAAAGCAAGATGGGGTCAGCTATGCTGGACTTCTCTCACTGCTTCTGCTAGGGTAGTTTTGTAATCCCAAAGCAGACTAGGAATAGACTCATTATTCCCCAGTTCCTTCTAAAGGAAGTGAGCCAAGACATCTACAGATACCAGGTAACAAAAGCTGAAATCTGAGGGTCACAGCAGCCAGATGTAAAGTCAGAAAACAAAAGAGGCTGAAAGAACTTATTCCAAAGGTTGATCTTCCTGCTCCTATGCACTGCTTATTTTTACACGATGATCTTTTGCTTTGGCCTCAACTTATTTATCCACTCATTTATGTGCATTTGTTTGGTTCTTTAAGATTTGCAAGCAAGAGACATAAAATGTTGCATTTGGTAAAATTGCTTTTTCAAAGATACTGAAAAATGTAGAGAGACAAAGCACTTCAATGTTTCATGTAGATAATGTTTTAGGTTTCCAGTACTTCCAAGATATATGGCAGATATATGGCAGGTCTCATGGGAAACTGGAAAAATGCCTCAGGATTCTTCAAGGGTCACATGATATGTATACTTATTGCCTTCTTTTTTTAGTTAGGAATTCATTTCCAGAAGAGTGGAACTGACAAAATGTTTAATCACCATGCAAATGCCAAGCAATCCTAATGGGTGGAATTTTACTGAAAGCTATTTTTGGGGCAACTGGACTCCTATGTGCTTTTAGAGAATCTTTTTTCTTCAAGTGCTATCTCCGACCTAGTGAGTTAACAAAGAGAAAAGTTTGATATTACTCAATATATGAACCACAGTTATTTCTGCAACTTCTTTCCTGCAACAGAAGATGCCTTTATGACAGGAACATATGGCTTTGTTACCCAGTGTATTACCCAGCATTTTCACTGCTGTAAAGAATTGCCTGAGACTGGGTAATTTATGAAGAAAAGAGGTTTAATTGACTGACGGTTCCACAGCCTTAACAGGAAGCATGACTGAGAAGCCTCAGGAAACATACAATCATGGTGGGAGGTGAAAGAGAAGCAAGCACCTTCTTCACAAGATGGCAGGAGGGGTAGGGGAAGAACTACACTTTTAAACCATCAGATCTCCTGAGAACTCACTCACTATCACAAAACTGCATGGGTGAAATCTGCTCCTATGATCCAATCACCTCCCACCATGTCTCGCCTCTGATACATGGGGATTACAATTCCATCTGAAATTTGGGTGGGGACACAGAGCCAAATCATATCATTCCACCCCTGGTCCCTGGACCCTCCCAAATCTCATGTTCTTCTCACATTGCAAAATTCAAGTATCCCTTCTCAACTGTCCCCCAAAGTCTTAACACATTCCAGCATTAACTCAAAAGTTCAAGTCCAAAGTGTCACCTGAGTTAAGGCATATCCCTTTTGCCTATGAGCCTGTAAAATCAAAAAGTTAATTACTTCCAAGACATGATGCGGGGTACAGGCATTGGGTAAGTTCTCCCCTTGCAAATGGGAGAAATTGGCCAAAACAAAGGGGCCACAGGTCCCACACAAGTCCAAAACCTAGCAGAGAAGTTATTAAATCTTAGAGCTCCGTAATTTCCTTTGGCTCCATGTCTCACATCCAAGACATGCTGATGCAAGAGCATGCAAGAGCACTCTCCCAGGGCCTTGGGCGGCAGCTCAACCCCTGTGGCTCTGCAGAATATAGCCCCATTGGCTATTTTCATGGGCTGTTGCTGAGTGCCTGAAGCTTTTCCAGGTGAACAGTGCAAGCTGTCAGTAGATCGACCATTCTGGGATCTAGAGAACAGTGACCCTCTTCTCACAGCCCCACTAGGTAGTGCTCCAGTGGGGACTCTGTGTGGGGGCTCCAGCCCCAAATATCCCCCTGCATTGCCCTAGCAGAGGTTCTGCCCCTGCAGCAGATTTCTGCCTGGACATCCAGACATTTCCATACATCCTCTGAAATCTAGGTGGAGGTTTCCAAACTCTTGCCTTCTGCACACCCACAGGTCCAACAAAACATGGAAGCTACCAAGGCTTGGGGATTGCACCCTCTGACGCAATGGCCCAAGCTGTATCTTGTCTCCTTTTAGCCATGGTTGGTGCTTGAGTTGCTGAGATGCTGGGTGCCATGTCCTGAGGCTGCACACAGCAGCAGGGCCCTGGGCCTGGCCTATGAAACTGTTTTTCCCTCCTAGGACTCCAGGCCTGTGATGGAAGGGGCTGCAGTGAAGATCTCTGAAGTGCCCTGGAGACATTTTTTCCATTGCCTTGACTGTTAACATTTGGCTCCTCATTACTTATACAAATTTCTGCAGCCAGTGGCTTGAATTTCTCCCCAGAAAATGGTTTTTTCTTTTCTTATCAGGATGGAAATTTTCCAAAGTTTCATGCTCTGCTTCCATTTTTAATATAAATTCCAAATTCAGCCCATCTCTTTGTGAACACATATGACTGTATGTTGTTAGTAACAGCCAGGTCATATCTTGAATGCTTTGCTGCTTAGAAATTTCTTCTACCAGACAGCCTAAATCATCTCTCTCAAGTTCAAAGTCCCACAGATCTCTAGGGCAGGGCAAAATGCTGCTAGTTTCTTTGCTAAAGCATAGCAAGAGTGACCTTTACTGCAGCTCCCAATAAGTTCCTCATCTCCATCTGAGACCACTTCAGCCTCAATTTTGTGGTCCATATTGCTATCAGCATTTTGGTAAAAACCATTCAACAAGTCTCTAGGAAGTTCCAAACTCTCCCGCATCTTCCTGTCTTCTTCTGAGCCCTCCAAACTGATTCAGCCTCTGCCTGTTAACCAGTTCCAAAGTCATTTCCACATTTTCAGGTATCTTTTTAGCACTGCCCACTCTCCCAGTACCAATTTTCTGTATTAGTCTGTTTTCACACTGTTGTAAAGAACTACCTGAGACTGGGTAATTTATGAAGAAAAGAGGTTTAATTGACCCAGTTCTGCATGCTTAACAAGAAGTATGACTGGGAGGCCTCAGGAAGCTTACAATCATGGTGGATGACAAACAGAAAGCAAACACCTTCTTCACAAAGTGTCAGGAGAGAGAAAGTGTCAGGGAGGAAAAGTGCCACACTTTTAAACCATCAGATTTCGTGAGACTCACTCATTGTCATGAAAACAGCATGGGAGAAATCCACCCCCATGATCCAATCACCTCCCACCCAGAACCTCCCCTGACATGTGGGGATTACAATTCCACATGAGATTTGGGTGGGCTCACAGAGCCAAACCATATCACCCAGTAAACATCCTTTCCCGGATTCAGAAATCCAGACCTAATTTCCAAGGGAATAGACCCTAGAATTTATGCATGCGGTTCATTTATTCATTGATTTACTTATTCACTCATTGAGTAGATATCATTAGAGATGTCAGGTACTTATTTATACTGTGGAAAGTAAAAGATAAATAAACTAAGGTCCTCAGAACTAGAGAAACCTATAACCTCATGGAAAAGACAGTTATGCAAATTGTCATTGTAATTTTGCTAAGCATGCAATTCACAGATGTACGAATAAAATGTTATGGAAACACACAGAGAGAAATAAGTTGAACTCCCTGGAGGTGTCTGTGGGTGTTGGAATACTCTAGTTATCTGTCTCCTGGAAGACTGCAAAAAGAGGAAGTAGAGAACTATTTGAAACTGTTGACTCAAAACTAAATCTTGAAATAATGAGGACAAAATTGTCTACAGTTTCAGATGAGTCTAACAAGAGTGTATCCTGATATGTAATGATTAGAATGCTATTTATTTTATATCTAAGCTGAGAAATTTTGAGAGACAAAGGAAACTTCAAAATTACCCAGCAATAGCAAGCATTGGGCTGTCTTCCCCCAGGTGCAGACTTGAGGGCAAGAATTTGAGTAGAAGCCATTTATCTGGGAGACTATCCCAGGAAGCACTAGCATGAGAGTGAGAAACTAAGGCAAGAAAAGGAGAGAACATAATAATAGCTATATATCAAGTCAGTTACCATGGTGGGTAATAGGGACTCAATCCTGCTGAAAATCTCTGAAAATTGATCTAGAACATAATCCAGATGTGTATCCCCAAAGAGAGAAGAAACTGGGCCATTTATCCCTCACGTCCATCTTTTATCATCTAAGGGCCACTCTCAAGAGCATAAACGACTACACAATTCTGGCCTGCCATTCTTTTGAGCCTACAGGAAGCCTTATAGAGAGAGTCACAAGTACTTGTCTTGGGATGTCTTAGACATAGACTTGAATGTGAACACCAATGCATTATAGGTGGAAACAAACAACATCTGCTATAAAGTTTTTACTAAGATGGTCCAAGGGAAACTAGGCCATATGCTCTTCCTACTAATTGCCCCATGTATTAGGGCATTTCCCCTTGAGTATAAATCTGAATGGTTCAAAACCGTTAAGTTTTTAGGGAGGGATAAAAAAGCTTCTACTGTTAAGCCTCTACAAAGATCTTCTCCTACTATCTTGCTCATACTATTCCACATCTATATAAAAGCTCACTGAATTGCTATGTTCCTCCATTCAATTACATTTGCTCTATCTGTACTTGCTTGTGAAAACTCTCTAATTACCAAGCACACATTTAATTAAGCACCTTTTTAGTCAGTTAGCATGAAGTTGTGAAAGTTGTAAGAGTGAGAGTCAGTCATATGAGACGAATAGCCAAAAATATAATAGATCCACCTGTTCAAATTTGGCAGAATAAAATAAATGTGTAGAACATTAAATATTCTGTGGACCATATTCTACTTTACTGTTTTGCAAAATGGCTGTCGAGTCATCATTAATGCTCTCAGTAATTAATTAACACCAGATGGAATATGAAACAAACACTGCCACATCAATCAGGTGTTTCCTCAGAGTTAAATGAGGCAGAACATGAAAAGTTTTACCTCCCCTAGTCTTGGTTCAAAGAAGGAAAGAAGTTCCTTAGATGCATTTTTACATATTTTGGAGGAAACCTGGATGCACACCTTGACTTCTATTATACCCAGATATGAAACATAACACTTTCCTTATACCATCTGTTTCTAATGAAAGATTCTGTAACTTTATGTCAAATATCTTCAGGCAGTTTTTCTTCTCTCTCACTAGGTAGAAGGCATAATTTCGAGAATCTAAAAAATGGGTAAGAAAAGGAAGAATGCAACTCATATGATCCTATGTAGCTAAATTATGAAAATAAATGAATTGGTAGTTACTCCATTGCTCTCTGCTTGGCGGGCTAGGTATAAATCTGCAATTAAAGAATATCGTCAATCTTAGAACTTCCAAATAGTAATAACAATGGATGTTCTGAGGTTCCTTATGCTCCTGAAAGACAAGGAACCAAAGGCAAACACAAGGAACTTCAACAGAGGGCTTATGGAAGATGAGGTCATGTGGAATCAGGCAGTAAATTGAGATGCAATGGCTGTGTTCTGGGATGCAAAAGTGAAAAGATGATCTGTTCTTTGGACTTTTCTAAAACTTTCCTTGTATCTAAAACGTTGGGAAGTCACAAAGAGAATGCAATAAACTCTTTAGTTCTAGCAATTGAAATTGTGGTGGTAGAATAGTTTCAAGAGAAATTTAGGTGGAAAAGACCCATTCAGAGAGGAAGCAAGGCCAGACTGGCTGTAATCTAGAGAAGTTCTTCTAAGAAGTGAGTAAGATACAATTGTGTAAGATAGCACAGTTAATCTGTCCATGCTCTAGGTCCTAAGTTTGCTTCTTATATAAACTGGGAAGAAAGTTGGAAATAGGGCTTATACAATGTTCTGAACTGATTGTTTATGTGCCCTCCACCCAAAGTCATATTTTGAAATCCTAACCCACAATGTGATGATTGTAAAAGATGGTGTCTTTGGGAGCTAAGTCTTGAGGATGACCCTTCATGAGTAGGATTAATACCCTTATAAAAGAGACCCTAGAGAACTCCCTTGCCCCATACAGTATGAGAGGATACAGCAAGAAGATGGTCATTTGAGTCAGGAAGTGGGCCTCCATCAGACAGTGAATCTGCTGGCACTTTGATCTTGGACTTTCCAGCCTTCAGAACTGTGAGAAATAAGTGTTTGTTGCTTAACCCATCTAGTCTATGGTATTCTTTAAAGCAGTCCAAACTGACTAAAGCCTACAAGTGAAAAATAAACAACATTTTACCCTTTGAACCAAAAGAAATATTGAGCTATCTCCTTACTTGGCTTTACCATGCTCCCTCTCATATCTGGGCCCTGTTGTGTAGTATCCATTAACTGAATTACTGTTACCTGTCACATTTGCTATTTTATCCATCTACATGATGCCTACCTCAAAGGCCCAACCCAAGTCTAACCCTTTCTAAGGAATTTTATCATTTGAGTCTGCCTTACTCTCTCTTGCTATTCTGAAATGTTTTGACACTTGTGATCTGTTCCACTCTATTCATTACTAAAATGTAGTCTGTTCTGTAGTGCATGCTGTTATTTCACAGGGACAGCCTTATCTCTGCAGTAGGATTGCAGGTTCCTCCAGTCATGACTGCGATGTACAGTTCTGTATTATACCTGTAACGTTAAACCTAGAATAACAAGAATTCACAGAATGTTTGAGCTGAAACACAGATTTAATTTAAAGTCCAATATCTAGGGATGAGGCAACTGACACCCAGAAGACAAAACAAAACAAAACAAAAAAACTTTTCTAGTGCCTTTCAAAGAGTTAATTACAGTGTTAAAACTGGGGTATAAAATTTCTGACCCGGCCGGGCACGGTGGCTCATGCCTGTAATCTCAGCACTTTGGGAGGACAAGGTGGGGTGGATCATGTGGTCAGGAGATCAAGACCATCCTTGCTAACATGATGAAACCCCGTCCCTACTAAAAATACAAAAAATTAGCCAGGTGTGGTGGCGGGTGCCTACAGTTCCAGCTACTCGGGAGGCTGAGGCAGGAGAATGGCTTGAACCCAGGAGGCAGAGCTTGCAGTGAGCCGAGATTGTGCCACTGCACTCCAGCCTGGGTGACAGAGCGAGACTCTGTCTCAAAAAAAAAAAAAAAATATGACCCAAAACTAATTTTTTTCTCTCATACCATATAGCCTCCAAGATATGATATGTAATGATACATGTTTAATCACTTTGAAGTTCTTGAATGTTTAGGGGCATTCCTCAAAAAGAAAGGATTGGAACCTACTACATTT
Organism: Gorilla gorilla gorilla; assembly: GCF_029281585.2. Classification (NCBI taxonomy): domain Eukaryota; kingdom Metazoa; phylum Chordata; class Mammalia; order Primates; family Hominidae; genus Gorilla; species Gorilla gorilla. The sequence continues at coordinate 40,326,025 of NC_073235.2, read as the reverse complement.
TCTAGAAGGTAAGCCATCTTTAAAGAGCAAACTAAAAGGTTTCCCTCAAAAGAACATTTAACCTGTTTTAGTCTAAGCAGAGGGCTTTGGTTTTTCTAACGAATGTCTCTGCTTTTGGTTCTTTCCAATAATCAGCAAGAAGGAGGGCATTGATATCATTTAGAGTACATCACTCTACCTGACTGCAGGACCATCTTTCTGTCTTCTCTAGTAGTTAGGAAGTATATAAATTTGGTTCCAAGTGACAGGTGAAAAAGGTCTAACTACAACTGGAGACTTCATCAAAAACCTGCCTGTTCCTTCCAGCTATAGATCACTCAGCATTATCCCAGCAGCATATAAACTTTCTTCCAAAGAAAAGGGAACAAACACACAGTAAGAAAAGAAAGGGAAAGAGCAGAGAAAAAGCTCAAAGCAACTGAAAGCAATAGATAAGTCCTCCTTTTGCAAAGCCGATATTGCCTGACCTCCACCTCATACTCACCCACACATAAATGACAGCTGCCAGTATGCAGAATTAAGTGTGAGCTGCTGAAAATGCACAACCACTGGATTCCTTAAAACCTGACAATACAGATTAGCCTCAAGGAGTCTTATACAGAGAATGCAAATTGAGCATAGAGAAAGAAGCTTCTTGAATGTATCAAGGATGAGGACTTGGGCATGCATTCTCTAAAACTTAAATCAGTATAAATTTTTGTGAGCCATAAAAAAATAGCAGAGCTTTAACCTTAAGGGAAGAGAGTTGACCATCCAATTACCTCTAGGTTTACAAACTTAAAGGCTAGCTAATCAACTCCTTGATTTTTAAATTTGTTTCAGACCAGCGTTTTTATTCTTTCTGCTAGGCTGGAAAGCTATCTGAACTGCCTTAAAATACTGTCTTGTATTTCTTTCTTTTCAAATGCACTCACAAAGTTGAATTTCTGAAATGTATCAATTTGTAAAAAATCAATTCATATTGGAGAGAAAATGCTAGGTTTTATGGTTTGAATATCTCAGGAAAAAATGAACACTTTAGATGACAACTAAAAAAAGTTAGGAAACAATTTATGATTTTGACTCTTTGAAGACCACTCCTCCAATACCTATGATTTTCTTATTATACTGAACCAAAGTTATTTCTAGAACCAAAGCAAACACATATGTCTTTACATGGTGCTGATTAATTATATGACAATTTGCTACTAAAACATAAGCATCCATATATATTTAGAAATTGTTTTTTAGAAGTTCATAGACGTTGTGCTGGACCCCTATTGAGTATTCAGTAGGAATGACACCATGTTCAAGAGGCAGAAGAGACATAGAACCAGTAAGCAAGACATAGAGTTTGTTGAGGAGACTTACCATACAGTGTAGTCCAGTGGTAATGGGGTGGATAGCAGAACCACTACCATTTGTAAAAAAACACACAGTTTATATAGCATTTTCTCTCAGCACCCTCCACCTGGCAACCTTCACTTAATCCAAAACAAAAGGACTTGATCCACTGTAAGGCCTGCTTTCCACAGGATGGGCCAGGGTTTCAGATGTTCCTCATCAATAAGGAATAAATCTCCAGGCTGACTGCTTCCAGGTTCCTTAGCTTGGATCTCTGAACACACATTCTTCTTAGATGATGGGGTCTTTAAATTATTGTTGTCAGGTGAGTCTGCCATACAAAAGACTTTTAAGGGTGTCATAAATTAACACTTAAACTTAATACCTAGAGATGTATTTTAAATACTTATTAAGAAGAATAAAAACTCTCTGGTTACTTTATATATAAGCAAAATAAGTCACATGTAACAACACTGTAAAAGAAATGTTAATGTGTTTTTTGAGGGAGCAGGCTTCTGAAAATTAACACAATACAGGATTTTTTGTGCTTGTTTTCTTCATTTTAGCTATACTGATCAGAGATTGATATGGTTTTTTATGTCCCCACCCAAATCTCATCTTGAATTGTAGCTTCCATAATCCCCACATGCCATGGGAGGGGCCTCGTGGGAGGTAATTGAATTATGGGGGCGGGTTTTTCTTGTGCTATTCTCATGATAGTGAATAAGTTTCCCAAGATCTGATGCTTTTATAAAGGGCAGTTCCCCTGAACATTCTCTCTTGCCTGCTGTTATGTAAAATGTGCCCTTGCCCCTCCTTTCCTTCTGCTATGATTGTGAGGCCTCCCCAGCAATGTGGAACTGAGTCCATTAAACCTCTTTTTTTTAAATAAATTATCCCATCTCAGATATTTCTTCATAGTAGTATGAAAATGGACTAATACAGTAAATTTGTACCAGTACAGTGAGGCACTACTATTAAGATACCCGAAAATGTGAAAGAGACTTTGGAACTGGGTAACAGGAAGAGGTTGGAACAGTTTGGAGGGCTCAGAATAAGACGGAAAGATGTGGGAAAGTTTGGAGCTTCCTAAAGACTTGTTGAATGGTTTCTACAAAAAAGTCCAGGCTGAGGTAGTCTTAGATGAGATGAGGAACTTATTGGGAACTGGAGCAAAGATGATTCTTGCTATGCTTTAACAAAGAGACTGGTGGCATTTTGTCCCTGCCCTAGAGATCTGTGGGACTTTGAACTTGAGAGAGATGACTTAGGGCATCTGATAGAGGAAATTTCTTAGCAGCAAAGCATTCAGGAGGTGACGTGGGAGTTCTTAAAAGCATTCAGTTTTTTTCATTCACAAAGATAAGACTTGGAATTGGAACTTATATTTAAAAGGGAAGCAGAGCATAAAAGTTTGGAAAATTTGCAGCCCGACCACGTGGTAGAAAAGAAAAACCCATTTCTGAGGAGAAGTTTAAGCTGGCTGCAGAAATTTGCATAAGTAACAAGGAGCCAAATGTTAATTGCCAAGACAATGAGGAAAATGTCTCCAGGGCATGTCAGAGACCTTCATGGCAGCCCCTCCCATGACAAGCTGGGAGGCCTAGGAGGAAAAAATGGTTTTGTGGGCCATGCCCAGGGCCTTGCTGCTGTGTGCTGTCTCAGGACTTGGTGCCCTGCATCCCAGCTGTGGCTAAAAGGAACCAAAGTAGGGCTCAGGCCATTGCTTCAGAGGGTGCAGACCCCAAGCCTTGGCAGCTTACATGTGGTGTTGGGCCTGTGGGTGCATAGAAGTCAAGAATTGTGGTTTGGGAACCTCTGCCTAGATTGCAGAGGATGTATAGAAACACCTGGATGTCCAGGCAGAAGTTTACTGCAGGGGCAGAGCCCTCATGGAGAACCTCTGCTAGGGCAGTCCAGAAGGGAAATGTGGAGTTGGAGTCTCCACACAGAGTCCCCACTGGGGCACTGCCCAGTGGAGCTGTGAGAAGAGGGTCACTGTCTTTCAGACCCCAGAATGATGGGTTCACAGACAGCTTGCACTGTGCACTTGGAAAAGCTACAGACACTCAATGCCAGCCCATGAAAGCAGCCAGAAGTGGGGCTGTATCCTTCAAAGCCACAGCGGCAGAACTGCCCAAGACCAAAGGAGCTCACCTCTTTCATCGGCATGACCTGGATGTGAGACATGTAGTCAAAGGAGATCATTTTGGAACTTTATGATTTTTACTGCTCTGCTGGATTTTGGACTTGCATGGGCCTTTAGCCCCTTTGTTTTTGGCCAGTTTCTCTCATTTGGAATAGGTGTATTTTCCAAATGCCTGTACCCCACTGTATCTAGGAAGTAATTAACTCACTTTTGATTTTACAGGCTCATAGGCAGAAGGGACTTGCCTTGTTTCAGATGAGACTTTGGATTGTGGACTTTCAACTTAATGCTGAAATGAGTTAAGACTTTGGGGGACTGTTGGAAAGGCATGATTGGTCTTGAAATGTGAGGATATGAGATTTGGGAGGGACCTGGAGCAGAATGATATGGTTTGGCTGTGTCCCCACCCAAACCTCATTTTGAATTGTAGCTCCTTAATACTCTTGTCATGGGTGGGACCTGGTGGGAGGTAATTGAATCATGGGGGCTGGTTTTTCCCATGCTGTTCTTGTGATAGTGAATAAGTCTCCTGAGATCTGATGGTTTTATAAAAGGCAGTTTCCCTGCACACACTCTCTGGCTTGCTGACATGTAAGATGTGACTTTCCTCCTCTTTTGCCTTCTGCCATAATTCTGAGGCCTCCCCAGCCATGTGGAACTGTGAGTCCATTAAACCTCTTTTTCTTTATAAATTACCCAGTCTCAGGTATTTCTTCATAGCAGTATGAAAATGGACTAATACAGAAATATACATCCTATTAAAACTTTAAAAAAATACAAGTACTTAATTTTCCTGGATGAACCTTTCGATTTGCTCATAGTGTTTAACATAAAATTTATTTCAAGTCACCAAACTAATGATGAAATAAAGATGTGGATGCACTTAGTTTGCTCAATATTTGTTGAGGTATGCTAGTGGTTCTAACATTACTATTCATATATTTTTAAAACTGGGCATAAAAATTTTAAATTTTCCTAGTACCTTTTAATGTATAATCTAAAAAGAGAATGCTATATATATGTTCCCCATGTGTGTAAAATTTTTTGCTGACTTCTAATACAATCCACTGTAATTTACTTAAAATGTTTATTTTTCCAAGCTCTGAATGCTATTCTGTATTTATAGCCAATGTGACTTAGTGTTGCAATTCAGAGCCAGGACTAGGGTAAAGGAAGTGAGGACCTAGGGCTCAAAATTTAGGAGGCATTTGCTCCCAGGGCTGACACTGCACTTGTGGGACCCTCAGAGCAAATGTCTCCTTAAATTTCCCAGCCTAGCAATGTCACTAGCAGCTCCAGCCCCAAGTTACAAATTGTGCTCTATGCTCTTTACCAATAAATGGCCTGCTGCACTATCCTGAGTGTTACTGTGTCACTTACCCTGATATAGCTGCTTTTCTTACCATTGATTTGTGTTCTAGTAGAGAGTTTAGACCTATATGCATCAGACTAAACGTGCATAAGGAATAGGAGTGGATCAAAGAAACAAAAGAGATGATTATACCAGAAGCTAAAATGTCAACTTCATAGCAATTGAAATAAATTAAAAAGACCATGTTAAAATACCAGAAAGTAATTGCGACTGGGAGAGGTGTTTTAAAATTAGCTAGGGTGTTATAAAATCTCTTGCCTCAGTTTATGGACCAACAATCATTTGAAGTGTAGCTGGAAGAAACTGGATTATAGCATGTTCTAACTTCAGGGGAATTGAAGAGAACAGAAGAAAAACTGCCAGTTTATGGATCTGGCAACCATCTCCTCAGAGATTATGCTGTAAAATCCCAACATAGCCATGATTCAGCTATCTCTGTAGCTCACAATTTTGTGAGCACCTACTTTGTTCCAGGTACCCATCATACTTTAATTCTCACAGCAACTTGTTTTAAAGAAATTACAGAGTATCAGAGTAATTAAGGTAATTGCAAATACCCATGCAATTTACAATTTTCAGACCAGGATTTTATTCCTAGTTTATCTAACTCCAAAGCCTCCAATATGAATCATTGCTTGTGTTTCATGATCGTGAAATGTAAAAACAAAGTAATTATTGTAATTTTAAAAGACAGGATGATTAGCCTTACAATTTGGGTAATATTTAAGCAGACCTGGATTTTATTCCTAGTTTATCTAACTCCAAAGCCTGGAGTTTATTCCTGGATTTTATTCCTAGTTTATCTAACTCCTGGATTTAGATTTTAGACCTGGATTTTATTCCTAGTTTATCTAACTCCAAAGCCTCCAATATGAATCATTGCTTGTGTTTCATGATCGTGAAATATAAAAACAAAGTAATTATTGTAATTTTAAAAGACAGGATGATTAGCCTTACAATTTGGGTAATATTTAAGCATCTTACCCTAAGACAAGATCACTGGGCTCTCTTTATTATATGTATTCTCATTCTATTTCCCAGTAGAAACACTAAACTACACTGTGTTCTACACACACACACATACACACACACACACACAGATTCAAATAGAACCATGTTTTTATCTCAATATATAAAATTAAGGAAAACTCATCTTTCCCAATATTTACTAGTTAGCCTAAGCTTGCCAATAATTATTGTCCCTACAAACTTTTAGGAAAGTAAATATCCCAGTCCAACTAGCAATTATGGTAACATTGCATGAGCTTAAGATTAAAGTTTCTCATATTTTAGCATTATGAGCCTTACTTATCAATAAATCAGCAATTGCTTTTTATATTTCTGGAGAAAAGCTGCTATATCTTGTGTCTAAAGTAAGTAAAAAAGTAGTGGTCTCCTTTATAAGAAAACATGTGGCTGATCCTGTAGTTATTAAGAGGTTATTTTTTTCACTTGTTTCTTTCTCATATGGAGGATAAATGTAAATTTACAACTCTATATCTTCTCACTCATATATTATTGTTTGTGTTTGCACAGGGATTGTGTGTGGTGTTACAGAGATTGGGAGCAGGGAGTCAGAGGGGAACTGATATTTAGTGAATATCTTTTATGTAACAGATGGTCCTTTTAGCTCTCTACATAGTTTTTCATTTAGTACTCACAAAATTTGATTATGCTCTGTATTTTTCAGAACTTCCCTGTTGCAAGTGACAGAATCCCAATTCAAAATGGCTAAAGCAGCAAGTGGTTTATAAAATAGGCTCATATTGCCAGAAATGCAGGCTAGGCTGGCTATAGTCACAGGCAGAGGTTCATATACTGCCATTAATCGCCTGATGGGTTCTTCCTGCCCTTTGCACAGACAAGACCAATTCACTGAGTTATTTTGCAGTAAAAAAAAAGAGTTTAATTAATGCAAGACTGACCACATGGGATAACTGAAGTTATCACTCAAATCAGTCTCTCTGAAGGCTTGGAGGTTAGGTTTTTCAAGGATATTTGGTGGGCAGGGGACTAGGGAATGGGTGTTGCTGATTGGTTGGAGATGCAAGTATAAGGGTGTGGAAAACAATCCTCTTGTGCTGAGCCCACCTCTCTTTTGGGGGCCATAGGACTGGTTGAATCATGAATCGTGAGTCCAGGTAGGGGCCAGTCAGTTGCCAGAATGCAAAAGTCTGGAAAACATCTCAAAAGACCAATCTCACTGACAGAGTTGGGATGTTTTTACCCTCCAGATCTCATGTTGAAATGTGGTCCCCAGTGTTGGAGGTGGGGCCTGGTGGGAGATGTTTTGGTCATGGGGACAGACTGCTCATGAATGGCTTGGGGCCCTTTTCACAGTAATGAGTGAGTTCTCATTCTATCATTTCCCATGAGAACTGGTTGCTTAAAAGAGCCTGGGAGCTCTCTGGCTCCCGCTCTCACCATGTGACATGCTTGTTCCCCCTTCACCCTCGGCCATAAGTAAAATCTTCCTAAGACTGCACCAGAAGTCAAGCAGATGTTGGTGTCATGCCTATATGCTTATATGTCTGCACAACCATGAGCCAAACAAACCTCTATTCTTTATCAATTACCCAGCCTCAGGTATTTCTTTTTTTTTTTTTTTTTTTTTGAGACGGAGTCTCGCTCTGTCGCCCAGGCTGGAGTGCAGTGGCACGATCTCGGCTCACTGCAAGCTCCGCCTCCTGGGTTCACGCCATTCTCCTGCCTCAGCCTCCCGAGTAGCTGGGACTACAGGCGCCCGCCACCACGCCCGGCTAATTTTTAGTATTTTTAGTAGAGACGGGGTTTCACCGTGTTAGCCAGGATGGTCTCGATCTCCTGACCTCGTGATCCACCCGCCTCGGCCTCCCAAAGTGCTGGGATAACAGGCGTGAGCCATCGCGCCCGGCCAGGTATTTCTTTATAGCACAGCAAATGAACTAACACAAGTTCTACAATGGTGAGGCCATCTATAGGATCAATTGGGGAAGTTACACATCTTCTGACCTCCGCCCACATGACTCCTGAGCAATATAGGATTATACAAGCTACACCTACATCTCAGCAGAGTTCAGGCCCCTCGCATAATTCTTATCTCATGGCCTTTCATTAGTTTTCAGTCCCTGAGCAAAGAGAGGGTTAGTTTTAGGGAAGGACTATTATCGTGCTTGTTTCCAAGTTAAACTAAACTAAATTCTTCCCATGGTTAGTTTGGCCTATGCACAGAAATGAATAAAGACAGCCAGTTTGTGAGGCTAGAAGAAAGATGCAGTCAGCCATGTTAGATTTCTCTCACCCTCGTGATCTCTGCAAAGGTGGTTTCAATTCCTTCCTTGGGCTTCACCATACCTCAATCCTTAGGCGTGAGCTATGGAGATGGAAAAAGACTGAGGACTGCTCTAACTTCTTCCTGTTGACAGTGGGCATAGTTGGGATAGGGGTTTCCCCGAGGACAAGAGGAGTGAAACCATTTTGCAGTTGTCTGTATGTATTCACAGGTGCCTAGTTGGGGTCTCAAGTTCTGCATAACAAAAACACTAATATTCTTATCTACAGCTTTAGTACAGCACTTGAGAGAACAGTGGACTATAAGATAAATAATGAGCCCTAACATAAGGGGTAAAATTCTTAGCTTCAGGAGTCTCTGTAAAACTCCCCTGAGGCTTTGACGGATCCAGGTGAATGACCGTGAAAACCAGTCAGATATTGGGTTGTTAGTGGAGACTCAAAAACAATGGACAAGAATGGAATCTAATAACAGATATAATTTTTCTGAAATAATGTTTATCTCTTCACTTTTTTATTTCTATCAAAGACACATCATAGTAAGACTAATTTATTTGCAAAATAAGTTTTAGTCTTATTATACTTGGCCTAATTATACACACAAAATGAGGTGAGAATAATTAATTGCCATATATCCTTTTTTTTTAAATTGGCTTTTCTGGGACTTTTTAATAAGGAATCTCAGATTAGACCTTTTAAAAGCCTCTTGAGCCCAGCCCAGGATTTATTTGTGCCTGCAGATGCTTGTATGAATTGAGTGAATTCTTTCCATCTCGATGTTTCCAAAATAACTTGGGATTCCTGGGCCTGTCGGAAACTGACATTCTTTACTTACTACAGGTTAGGAAACTTGTAAATGACAAGGTATGAGACCAATTTTCCCAAGGAACTTTTGTTGGCTCTGTAGTTCAACAACAATTCTTCAAAGCAGTCTGAAAACATGTCATACCAGTCAAAGCCTTGGTAAAATAATCAGTGTCTCCAATTGTTTCCTGTTAGAAAAGAAAACAGATTCTCATTGAATTATTGCAAATAAATATATTGTCATAAGTTAAAAATACTCATAAATAGTTTCCAAATTCTGGAGAAATCAGGTAGAGAGAAAGATATATACGCCAAATTTTGCTCAAGGGAGTATACTTTACTCAGTTGTTAAAAAGTTGTAAACAGCTCAAAAGAAAATAAGTTTTCTTGACTCTGGAAGACAAGCAATGTTGCAAGCAATAAGTCATAAAAAGATTATTTCAGTCTTCTATTAGTTCAGTCCATGCCAATAACTCCTGTTTTGCTCAAATCTCATGAATACATCTGCTTTCCATGACAGTCTGGGAAGTTTTCCTATTTCAAAGACACAATTTCTAAAGTTATCAAAAACTTGCATTCAAGAGTGCCTGTCAGAGTCTTATAGCTGATTATAAAATCATCTTTTCAAAAGGATCAATCTAAAGCATTTATGGATGACAAAAGTTTTAGAACATTCAGGGTTAATGATACAATTGGTGAAAATGTGCTTATTTTGTGGCATAAAAAATTTTAACATAATTATAATTATTACTGATAACATATGCTTAGACATATCAGAATACAAGAATCTCATGCAATTCTGTAACACACACTAATTACACATTCATACGAATATGATCTAAAGAAAACCAAACATCATTTCACACTTGAAAATTCCTCCTGTATGATTTAACACAACAAATTAACCAAATGTCTGTTTTGGACTTCAGGGGACCTAATATCTTAAAAAGTTAATAAGGTAAAAAGGATTGAATTTAGAATTTGAAATTTTGATCTTGGAAGGTTTGTTAAATATCAAATGTTTAAAGCACTTGATACCACAAAGTTGGATCACTGGTCATTCATTTAGTCAAAGTGATAACTCAAAAAATTTCAAGAAGTCAAAAACCTTTACTCTGATATAGAGGGGACTCAGCTTTTCAAACAAGATCCAACGCATGAGACCAACTGACTGTCCTTTTCCTCTCCATTCGTTTTTCCTTTTTACTTGCAGTTTACTCAAAAGGCAAAAAAAACAAAAAAACAAAAAAAAAGCTATTTTTAAGTATCACATGGAAATTCTGTTCAAAAGAGAAAACCAAATTCCACCTTTACATTAGTGCATTATTAATGTTAAAGCTAATTTTTAATACAATTTTATAAATACATTTATCTAATTTTAATTAGTTTAACTGTAAGGTAAGATTTCTACAAACCCTTTATTACCATTTACAATTTTTTATTAAAGGGCAGATTAATGCTCCACAAAACTCTATTTTTCAGACACAGCGGCCCAGATTCTGGGCCTGCATCAACGTGCTTTACATATTAATACTCAGTTCAGAGAAAAACTAAATAATCTCCCTCAAATTTTGGACAGCTTGCTCACACACAGAAATTCCTCTACAAGATCAATCTTTTACAAATGTTTTACAACTTGCTTAAATCTTCAATTCTGTCTTCTCATTTTTTAAACTTAGGACAATCCTTAAAAACCTCTAAGCTAGACAAAATTACTTTCCTTTTAATAAAAACCATACTGCAATGCCTTCTTCTATAACCTTTTACCAAAACGCACTCTACTTTCTTTATACATCTTTTATATAAAACTGTTTCTCTTGTAGTCTCAATTTCATATTTGACAATGTTAACTCTTTGAAACTTTTACTTTTAGTGAAAACCCTGGTAAGTAAGAAATTTTAACCATGTATCAGGTTGCAGAGCCCAGGGAAAGGACAGACCACAGACAGCATCTGACTTTTCCCAGTATAGGCAGGGGACTTGGCTAACTCTACATGTCCCAGGCCTTACTAGAATTTAAATGGCTGTAAAACAGACAAGTCAAAAAATTATACCAAAAAGGTCATAGACCAAGTATCTAAATTCTAAAGATTTTTTTCATTTTACAAATAATCTTAAGAACTATCTTTGTTTATCAAAGATTACTAAAGTTATATGAATTAAAAGGAATTAAATAAAATATCTGGGGGCAGATTTCTCTTGAATGCTTTATCCCCATCCCCCTTGGTACTGTCCCCATGATAGTGAGTGAGTTCTCACGAGATCTGGCTGTTGAAGAGTGTGTGGCACCTCCCAGCTCTCCCGCTTGCACCTGCTTTCACATGTGATGTGACTGCTCACTTTTCACATTCTGCCACGATTGTAAGTTTCCTGAGGCATCTCCAGAAGCCAAGCAGATGCCAGCATCATACTTCCTATACAACTTACAGAACTGTGTGCCAATTAAACCTATTTTCTTTATAATTACCAAGTCTCAGGTACATCTTTATAGCAATATGGGAACATACTAATACACTGGCTCCCCCAAAAGAGAGAAATGCTGGGGGATGAGACAGTGCAATGTTTCCACAATGTATGTCATTGTACGAGCATTTTCCCATGGCTGCTGGGCATCCTATCACCCGTCAGCCTATTCTATAATCAGCCCATCCCCCATTCTATGCCTTCTAGGTGCCCAAGAGCATGCTTTTATTATTGAAACATGCAAAGAAAGGAGTATCACCCTGTAGTAATAACCACTCACTGTAAGCAACAGCCATTAGCTATCCTTAAAAATATATCTCCTACCTAGCTATTACACACTGAGGCTAAATGTTCTGTCATAATGCAAAATAATTTGTGATGCCCTCAAAAGTCAAAAAGGTCAGTTAACACAATGCAAAACAGAGTAGAGCCTTAGAATTTGAGACGGATCTGTCTATTTACAATTCTTGGGGATCCAAGAGGAAAACAGGTTTTTCCCAAAACAAAGTCTGAGGTTCCTTCTCTGTTTTCCCCAAAGGATCCCAGCTGTTAGAAATTACTTTAGGTCCCCTCATATGGACATTGAGTTTGGCAAAAGGAAGTGACAGGCAGAAATAAATAGAGAAACAGAATTCAGTTGACTGAGGAAAAAAAAAACTTAAAAAAAGATACCAAGAGAGAAAAATCAGAGAACCCTTAATATATATATATATATATATATATATATATATATATATATTTGAATATCCACTTTTAATTGAGCTGGCTTATAACTTTAAGACAATCCTTTCAAATCTCTTATTAACAGACTGTAGCCAGGACAAACGGCCAAAACCTCTGGCTTTTAAGCATTTTTTTTCCCTATAGTTATTCTCCCAAGTGTAACCAATAAGCCCCAACTAAGGCCATGATTTATGACACACAAGGTGTCCCTAAAGAGGCAGCAAGCAGTTTTTACAAGATCGATCCTAAAGGCAGCTCAGAGAAAGGAAGGATTCACTGGCTGTAAATGGGGTACAACTTACATTTCTATCCAGTCATATTCTGCAGGGCCTCAGCTTCCCAGCTAACCATCTATACACGAAGGTCCCAAAACACTATATGCCCACACAGATGGAAGGCAGGAAAACAAAACTGTACATGGAAGGGAAAAGATCAATAAGTGGCAAAAGTGACACAGGTATCAAAACAAAGAGGATCTATTCCCTAAGCCAGAACTTGAACCCATGCCACCACCACAAAAGAGGAAAGCCTTACCTACAGAGCTATAGCATGGGTCAGTTTCCATTCTTCTTTCCAGGAGTCTGGAACAGTCATTTGTGAACTTGCAAAGGATTTTAAAACTACCCAGCAGAATTCTCAAGGTTAGCCATGACACTATTATTAACCTCTTTTCAATTGTTTAGAATAAGAGAACTCTAAAATCTTTTTTTCTTTCAATGGTGTGCTTAGTTCCAACAGTGACTCAACCTCAAAGATTTTAAATGCCTGGATGATAATTTTCCAGGTTTTCATCATATGGTATGGTCTGGATTAGTGTCTCCACTCAAATCTCATGTTGAAATGTAATCCCCAATGCTGGAGGTGGGGCCTGATAGGAGGTGATTTGATAATGGGGGTGGTTACTTATGAATGGTTTAGCACCATCCCCCTAGTCTGGTTCTTGAGATAGAATTCTCAATGAGATCTGGTTGTTTAAAATTGTGTAGCCTCTCCCCAGTCTCTCTCTCAGCCCTGATCCTGCCATGTAAGATGCCTGCTTCTGCTTTGCCTCCTGCCATAAGTAAAATCTCCCTGAGGCCTCCCCAGAAGCAGATGCTGCCACATTTCTTGTACAGCCTGTGGAACCATGAGCCAATGAAACCTCTTTGCTTTATAAATTTTCCAGTCTTAAGTATTTCTTTATAGCAGTGCAAGAACGGACTAATACACCATACAAGCAAGAAGTATTTCTAGAGAGTGGGTAGAAAAGGCTTCCTTACGATCTCCAAGAATTCCCTCTCAGAAATGGGATTATGGTAGCAAAAGACAACAAAAGCCCCATAGGAATGGGTCCTTTTAATAAAAAATTCACCTAAGGGCCTGATACATTCAGGATGGAGAATGTGCTGATATTTCTTGGACTCCCAGTCTTTCAAACCAGCTGCCTGATATGAACCTGAAAATTTCTGCCTTCTGGATGGCAGAATATACCCACATGGTTAAAAGTCAAGCTCCCAAGGACAAGAAACAAGATAAGAAGGAAACCTCATCTAGTTTTTCCTTCAGGGATCTGCAGCAAAGTTTGTATCTGACCAGTCTGCAGGGCCAGCTCAACTGGTGGGTATATAGGGGTCCTAGGCCACCTTCTATCCTATGGTATTCCTTTTTGTGACAGAATGACACAGAAAGATAAATGCATAGCACAAAGTAGGCTGTATGCCAGATTCCCCACAACCTTAGATTAGTCTCATAAATCCTTTCCCTCATTAATGAAAACCATTCAGAGGAGACAAACATTAATTTTTACCATTTACTCAACTGGTTTGCACACAAACACAGAGAAGCCAGAAGCTGGTCAGAAATTCTTACCCTTTTGCCAGATTGCCAAGTTTCTGGGCTTCCTTTTTCTGTAGCTTCCAGAAGAGTAGAGTAGAGTTTGATGAAACCACTCACTGCACCATATTTCTGGGGGCCAAGCTGCAACACAAAAGGAAATCATCCTTTTCTATTTCATGGAATCATAGGAAAAAGCCTCTCAATCTTGCAAGATGCAGCCCAACAGGCTGTATGGGGGAATTGAATTAACATTTCCCATTCTGGCCAGAGTGATATACATGTGACAAAACACAGACAGTAGTCATCCCACTCAGCACCCAAGTATCAACCTGGCAAGGCTCAAACATCACCCACTGGCCCCTGTTGTCTTTGATCTACTCAAGGTCAGTAGGGATGACCTCCAACCAGAATTTCAACAGTCAGTATCTGGGCAAGATGGAAGGGCAAATGGTCACCCTGAGTTAGACCTGTTGAGCTTCCTTCAGGGCTCACCAAATGTGACCAGACAAAAAAAGAAGGCTCTCCAAATTAAGGTCTACTGGACTTCTATTAGCAATTCCCTCAGGGATCCGTCTACATATATAAACACACACACGGGGCCTGACAAACTGTGGATAGGCACCCAGGAGGGCAGATCCTGGATGAGACCCCTGATTTGTAACTACTTGATGGGTTCTTCCTGTCCGCTGCACAGACAAAACCAACTCACTGAGACTGTGGTATTGCAGCAAAAAAGAATTTAATTAATGCAAGGCAAGCCACATGCATGGAACTTCCAGTTCCGTGGAAGAACTGGAGTTGTTACTCAACTCAGTCTCCTCCAAGGCTTAGAGGTTAGGGTTTTTAAAGGATACTTTGATGGACAGGGAACTAGGGAATGGAAGCTGCTAATTTGTTGTGGATGAAATCATAGGGGTGTGGAAAACAGTCCTTGTGCACTGAGTCCACCTCTTTGTCCGGGTGCACAGGACAGCTTGCATCATTAGTCACATGTTTGGGTGAGATCAGTTCATTGCCAGAATGCAAGTCTGAAAAATATCTCAAGAGTCCAGTCTTAAGTTCTATAACAGTGATGTTATCTATAGGAGCAACTGGGAAAGTCAAAAATCTTGTGACCTCTGCCCACATGACTCCTAAGTAGTAAAGGATTATAGAAACTATGCCTCTATAATCCTAATCTCAGACTTCAGACCCCTCTCATAATCCTAATCTCATGGCCTTCGTTAGTTTTCAGTCTCTGAGGAAGGATGGGGTTAGTTTTAGGGAGGGACTATTATCATCTTTGCTTTCAAGTTAAATTATAATCTAAATTTCTTCCATGGTTAACTTGGCCTATGCCCAGGAATGAATGAAGATAGTTAGCCTGTGAGGCTAGAAGCAAGATGAAATCAGCCATGTTAGATTTATTTCACTGTCATAATCTTTGCAAAGGTGGTTTTATCATCAATACACAATCTAACTCTCTTTAACTCTGAGGTCTACACTGTGCCATCCTGGCTGAATTCTCCAGCAGTCTCTCAAATCACGTTAGCAAAACAGATCTAGCAACTGCCGACTTACATCTGCAGCTCATCAGTCCCAGAGACAGTAAATTCATCTTTCAGAGTTGCTTCATTGAGTCCCAACATTGAGTTCAATTAGACCACCTTGGTCTCATAACCAACTTTGAACAAGAAACAGAAACAAAGAGAGTTTGGTGCCCAATTGGCCAAACCTTCATCCTATTACCCTGCTTAGTGCCATGCAGGAGAAACTCTACTTGAAGCACATGGGCTTACATTAGGAGAGGAGTGCTTTCCTAGGGAAAGATCAGAGATTATCAGAGAAAGAAGAGATGGGATAAGCATAGGGTTGTGAATAGAAGGTACCCACTTAAATTTCAATTTCAGACCAATAATTAATATTTTCATTATAATTATGTACCAAATGTCATATAATTTTTAGTATAAATATGTCCCATGCAATATTTGGAACAATACTAAAAAAATTATTCCTTGTTGATCTAAATTCAAATTAAAGTGTGTTTCCTCTATTTTTCTTCGCCAAATTTGGCAACTCTAAATAAGCAAAAACAGCAGAAGTGTACTACAAAGACCGTATTAACATTTTTCACATGAGAATGTCATAGCTTGGAGACATTTTATAACAAGCCCTAAATCATACACATATTACATATCTTAACATAAATTCATGGCTTACTATAAAGTCCCCATTTAATCTACACCTATCTTTCTTGCCCTAGGTCCCTTGAAGTAAAAGGTCCCATATGTACACTTGAAACTAAGAAACTAATCTTTACTTTAAACACAGTAATGCTCAACTGCAACCGTTGAAATGACCTCATGACTCATCAACATAAACTTCAGTAGACTCAGCAAATATTTGTAGTTTCACATTATTCTAAGAATTCAAATTAGCCAATATTCTGTAACTCACACCTTTTTCATGGTCCCCGTGTGATGGCTAATCTGACTAATGGAGAGGAATATTCCAAGGTGGTGGAAAGAAGATCCAGGAAGTGACACAAGGAGGCTACACAGAAATTAACTTTCGTCACACACAGCTTACCAATAAAGAAATACAAAAGAAGCTTGCGAGTGCCTGGAGCCAGACAGATCCTAGTGACAAGAAGAACTGAAAACATGGGCTCCATGGATGAGCAGGAAGTTAAAAAACTTAACAGAGAGGATCTAAACAGAAGAGAAATCTTGTTTCATTTGTGTTAGGTATGTACAGCTAACACCAATTTCAGACTTAGTGTTACTGCTCCAATGTTATCTTCTTTGTTATCATTTCAGGAAAAAAAACGCAGCTGGTTGTATTTTATTTCCTGATAGTGTATCCATAATGTTTTTTATCTCCTCACAAAGACAAATTAGCATATTAGGGTTAAATGAACCTTCTATTTTAATTACGAATCTTCTCACTGTGCTTACAAACTTCCCTCTGAAGACAAAGTACAAAGAATTGATAAAGTACATGAGGGAAGCACCAGCAGAATGCCTGCTTAAACTGATTTATTAGCTCATTAGGATGGATTAGCCTGTATCACTTATGGACACTTGGTCTAGGTGAAACCAACACAAGCAGTCTATCCATACAAAATAGTGAGACATAGTAATGAAATCAAGAATTGAATTTAGTTAATGGGTCATTCTATTTAGTCTCTCCATGTTTCCAGAATGATCCAACATAAACAAATTGGCATGACCAGTAAGAAAATAATCCTAACCATAACAACAATACTTATCACTTTTAATTATATAGGCTTTATGCTAAATACTTATATAAGCTTATTTAAAATCTGCAATAATTATGTGAGGTAGGTCTTATCCCCACATTTTGCAGATTAGGAGACTGTGGTTCCAATACTCATTATGGAACATACTCACTGGCAGAGCTAGGGTTTTTAACACAAATCTATTCAGTTTCAAAATCCATCCCATTACCCACTGCATCATATTGCCTCCCTGGGCTGCAAAATAAATATAAAAGTGGGGTCAGAAAATCTTTACTTTAAAAGTGTTTGAAACCTTATTCATTGACACATTTGCTACTCATCTAGACCTCTAAGCTTCCTTTCAGGAAAATAATCACTTCAAGCCTAAATATGCTCTCAGGTAATCTGGCAAAACTGTCGGAAACTGTGTTCTTATCTTCCCTCTGACCCCGCCAGGCACTCTGCTGAGGTGCCTGATGTAGGACTTCCTTTCCTGTTCAGCACCTAAAAAATCCCAGCAGAATTCCCCCAGTCTGAAATGGACACTGCAGCTCTCATTATGTGGTGAATCTTGGGTGACACTTTCTGGCTAACAGCTCAGGTGGAAGGAAGTGAGATGCCCTTATCAAACCCCATAGCTGTGTCCTGGATTTTCAGCCATACCTCTCCTCTCTGATGTGCCTTCTTTTATTTTCCATTCATTTTGATTCAAGGACAAGTCCATTTTGAAAAGCACTACTCTTCACCACAGGATTAAGAAAATGTCAGGACAGATACTTTTTTTTTATTTTGAGACAGAGTTTCACTCTTGTTGCCCAGGCTGGAGTGCAACAGGGCAATCTCTGCTTACTGCAACCTCCGCCTCCCAGGTTTAAGCAATTCTCCTGCCTCAGCCTCCCAAGTAGCTGGGATTACAGGAATATGCCATCATGCCTGGCTAATTTTTTGTAATTAGTAGATATGGGGTTTCACCATGTAGGTCAGGCTGGTCTTGAACTCCTGACCTCAGGTGATCCACCCGTTTCAGCCTCCCAAAGTGCTGGGATTACAGGCGTGAGCCACTGCACTGGTCAGGACATATACTTTTGAAATAAAACCCATATGGTGTCTGGTATTCATCACTCTTGATGCCCCACAGTTCCCAACCTAACACGTCAGTCCTGTCGCCGTTTTGGTAAATGTAAATGCTATCATGACTTCCTCAACTGTTCAGGCTACCTACCCAGATGAATTGGTCAGGCAACCAATTATCAATGGGAGGGCGAGGTTACAATGAAAAGAAAAGAAGCCAACAAACCACAGTCCCCCGGTTGAGGACTCCACCTGCTGTGTTAACTTTGTGACTGATAGGTTTTATGCATGGTGCTAGCACTCAGATTATTTGTGAGCATTTTAGCAAGGACTGTGAGGAGGCTCTCTTTCAACCCAGTGGAATGATTCTAATGCTTGGAATTCACAGCCCCAACTGACAAGTAGGACTCAAAAACAATACCCCAAAATGAAGGCCTCAGAAACACCTTAGAAATAAAAATTTTCCCTAACTTTCTCTTGCTCTCCTGTCTCTCAGTCTCATTCTCCCCCAAGGCTAACCATAGAAACTATAATCCTTCTTCCCCGAGGCAGGTCACAGGAAGTAGAATGCTTTTGTTTGAAATGCAGCCATAAAACAGAAAAATATGCCATGTGAAAACTAGTCACAAGTTATCTGATCAACTTTGTTTGACTGTAAGTTATAAAACCCCCCTTCCAGAGAGGGACCTGCCACAAACCCAGAAGGAAAGGATGCAGACACAATGAGGTCAAGAAGAGTCTAGACAGACTGGCCTTGCTGGGTTTCCCAATCAGTCTATTAGCATCAGCACATACCCCTTTTTTCCAATCACATTTTTACATCACTGTCTATACTTTGTTGAACATAAGCATAACAATGAACCATTTCCTCTGTATTTTGGGGTCTTCATTCTAAAGCCTCCCACGTATACATGTTAAATAAATGTATATGCCTTTTCTCTAATCAACCTGCCTTTTGCAATTTGATTTTTCAGTGAAACTTTAGAAAGAGAAGTTAATCCCTTGGGCCCTACACAGGGAATTATAGAGGAGAAATTATATATTTCATACTTCATATAATACTCTAATATTTTGATGCCATTTTATGTACATACAAAACCAACCCGACAATGTGGACAAAGGAAAGGGCACTCTACTAGGAATTGAATACAAAGAACCTTATCATAACATAGTCAGTTATTGAAGTAGAATTTTTTAAAGGTATTTAATCCTTTTAGGATTGTTTACTAGATGGTAGATAATTTCTAGAACTCTGACTGATATGCTTTTATGATTTTGTGTAATTCAGAAAAAGATGCTCTTTACCCAGAAGCATTCAAGTACCTTTTGTCTAACCATCACTACTATTATCCTGACTAAATAGTAGTTCACAATTAAATGTATGACCTGAAACTATCAAAAGCCTAAAAGAAAACCTAGACAAAACTTCTGAACCTTGGCTCAGGCGTAGAATTTATGGCTAAGACCTCAAAAGCAAATGCAACAAAAAGAAAAATAGATAAATGGAACTCAAACTAGCTTCTGCATAGCAAAATAAATAATCAACAGAGTAAATAGACAGTGTGAAGAATGGGAGAAAATATTTGCAAGCTATGCATGTGACAAAGGACTAATGTCCAGAACCTACAAGGAACTCAAAAAACTCAACAAGAAGAACAAACAAACAAACCCATTAAAAATTGGGCAAAGGACAGAATCAGACATAACTCAAAAGAAGACATCCAAGCGGCCAACAAACATATGAAAAAATGCTCAACATCACTAATCATAAAAGAAATGCAAATTAAAATTGCAATGAGATACCATCCCACACCAGTCAGAATGGCTATTATTAAAAGGTTTAAAAAAAAACAGATGTTAGTGAGGATGCAGAGAAAAGAGAACACTTATACACTCTAGGTAGGGATGTAAATTAGTACAACTTCTATGAAAAACGGTATGGAGATTTCTCAAAGAACTAAAAATAGAACTACCGTTTGACCCAGTAATCCCACTACTGGGTATCTGCTCAAAGAAAAAGAAATTAATTTATCAAAAAGACACCTGTATTCATATGTTTATCATAGCACAGCACTACTCACAATAGCAAAGTCATGGAGCAAACCTAAGGATGGATCTGATGGATGTGAAGAATGACTGGTATACATATATATATATATATATATATATATATATATATATATATACACACACACACATATATATATACACATATATATATACACATATATATACATATATATACACATATATATACATATATATACACACATATATATACACATATATATATACCCATATATATATACACATATATATACACATATATATATACACATATATATATACACATATATATATACACATATATATATATACACACACACACACACACACACACACATACATATATGTACTGGAATATTACACAACCATAAAAAAGAATGAAATAATGTTTTTTTGCAGCAACATGGATGGGGCTTTGCCATTATCCTAAGTGAAATAACTCAGAAACAGAAAATCGAATACCGTATATTCTCACTTATAAGTGGAAGCTAAACAATGGGTACATGTGGACATACAGAGGGAAATACCAGACACTGGGGACTTCTAAAGAGGAGAAGGTGGGAAAGGGGTGAGGGTTGAAAAATTACCTACTGCATACAGCATTCACTATTCAGGTGATGGGCACACACTAGAAGCCCAAACTTCATCATTATGCAATATATCCACACAACAAAGCTGCACATGCATCTCCTGAATCTATAAAAACAAAATGTAAAAAAAAGTAGTTAGTAACTATCCGCTAATGTTTGTTATTCTAACAAGAATCTCACAGACAGGGAACTTTCCTGAATAATTTTAAAATATGTAGTGCTTACTGAGCACTTAATATGCTCTCCAACCTATGCAAAAACCTGTTCTAATCTCTAAAAGAACTTTCAGAGTAAACATCTAGAAAGAAAAGGGCTCAGGGCAGTCTGAGGAATGTGAGATTTGTAAAATTTATCAGGCCCAGAGTGACACAAGCATGGGACTTCATTCATGGTTCCTGCACCCATGCTTGGGTGGGGGTGGAGAGGTAGTTGTTTAAAGGCATTTTGGTTTTCCTTTCCTTCTCAGAAGTTTCAGACTAGGTGATAAATTACCTAAGTGTTACCACAAGGTGCACAACATGACCCCTGCCCATTATCTTCATGTTTGTGGAATTTGTGACACAAAGATCAATGTATAGCCAGTAGATAGCTTATGTTATTTTAATGAACGAATGTAAATTCTTGGGAAACAACTTAGGAACTGCCCCTAAACTTATTTTTTCCTTTAAAAACCCACTCATAACTGCTGCTAATGGGAGCATATGTTCAGGGCAACTTGAATCTATGATTCTTGTGCTTTAGTCCTCAACCTTAGCCCAATAAACTCTACTCATATTGTTTGCTTCAGTTTCTTCCTTTAGGTCAACAGCATAATTAAATACTTCCTCCTTTTTAAGTAAGAAGACTAAAGCTCAGTGAGGTTTGTAATTTATGTAGGGCTAAAAAGTCTAGTCAGCAGAGGCAGCAACATTTAAATCTGAAGAACCAGGTTCTGCCTTTGTTCATAGATATGAATGGAAAAGTAGCATCCTGTATTATGCTAATTGGAGGCCTCCACATGGAGCAAATTCAGCAGAAAATGCACAGGATGAAGGAATACTAAAACATTTCACTGTGAACCCTGAAAGAGCCAGTCTTGCTCTTTTTGTAACATTTCCTAATAGCTACAACAGTAGTAGGGTGATTGTTGGCGCTGAGTCTTTAACAAGTAAAATCCTTATGTTCAGCCTGTAGGTGCAATGCCCATTTCTTCCCATGAAAGCCAAAACAAAAGCTCTTACCCACATTTTCCTCCTGCTTCCTCTGCCTTCTCATTGGCCCTGGTGCTTCCTCATGTGGACCTGGGTGGTGGGTTGTTCTCCCTCCTCTTGGGAACTATGAGTAACAACTATCTTTTCTATGGCAGTCTTCTCCTGATCCACTGGCCTCACCATACCTGAATAATTAAAAAAACCTACATTTTAAAACGTATTGGCAGATTTGTTTAACCCGTCTATGCCTGCATTTTTTTTCTCCTGTAAAATTGACATACTAATAGTTATTTTTGTCATCTTGTTAATGAAAAGTTTCTATAAGTGAATGTGAATGAAGGGCTCAGCACAGTGCCAGGCCTGGGGTAAGAATCAACAACTGGTAGCATCATCATAATTATTCTTTATGAAATTATTATTATCAATAGAGAGTATCCTTCTGGAAAGTATGGACCAATCTGATTTACCTCTGCATCTCCACTAGTTGGCAAAGAGTTGGCACTAAAAAATGGTCATTGAGTTTTAAATAAATTAAATCATTTATTCTTTTTAAAGACCTCTATGACTAATGTTGAGGACCTAACTAAGCCAGTCAGCCTTTATGATTAGAGTGCTATAAATTATCAGCATCTCTGTAGAATGGCTGAGCAAAACTATGAGTTTTGGGGCATACGTGTTTTAACTTATTTTATTTCTAACTGAATAAATAGGTGAACATTAAAATTCACACCCATAAATGCAAGAAAGTGACAAGGAAAATTCTTCCATGTGTATTTTTCACCATCCTGCCGTATAAACTATTAAGAGTTTGGAGTTTGGGATATATCCTTTGAGAAAAAAAATCATAAATTTTTAAAAATGAAATAAATAATAAATGTTCTTCCCTTGGAATATGATGTCTGCAGGGCACAAACAAATGCCACATTAAGTGGAGACAGCAAACATTCTTCATGAGCAGTTATTCTAAAACTATTCCATCTTAAATTTTTTATTCTAATTGTTAATTCCAGAGGCATATCATAACATAGAGTTCTGGTGAGTGAAGCAGAGCCACTCTCAGGAAGACTTTGGACTCCAATGACAATTAGAGAGTAATGAGATATTTCGAGCTTTTGTCCCATATGTGCAATCTCTGATCCGGCTCCAACATGAATTTCTTTGCCTGTGTTGGGGAAATGTTACCCAGTGCACCAAGCAGAGAGCACTGGTGTTAAAGGCAGTTACCGTTGTGTCTGGGCAATGATTTCCTGGCACCTAAAACTCTCTATAATACTTCCAAAATTTGCCATAGCTATGGGAGAACAGGATATGAGAGAAGAACTGTGGTGCTATAGGAAATTTCTAAATACCATTGGCACTGCTTCAGAATGACAAAGTGATTGTGAAGTAATGGCCACAAAATTGCTCCTCAGTCTTGTTCTTATGCCCTCTCTGTGGGCTGAAGTTGACTCATTTAAGGAGCAGTTTCAATTCTCCTCTTGCAGTCTCCCTTTTTTTGTGGTTGTTTGTTTGTCTTTTCATTTCTGTTACAATGCTTATCCTTTATTAAGATAATATTAAAATTTGGACCAATATCTGTAACACATATCTTCTTAATTACTTACGGTTTTTATATATTCCTAAACCCATTGATGTACATGGCTAAAATTGCATCTCTTTTTTCCAACAATGGCTAATCCTTAGTGTTGATCTGGGGGAAAAAAATCTATAAATAGTACTTAAATCATCATTATAATATGCCTAAGGTGTGCTGCCCACTGTACCAAGTTTTTACACTCACTGTCTCTAATTCTTACAAAAATACTCCAGGCTAGATGTTCTCATTTTGCAAATGAGGAAAGTGAGACTCCAAGAGGTTAAACAAGGCAGTGAAAGCCACTCAGATGTAAGTTGCGGCTTATGAACTCTATGGTCTATACACTTTCCTATTGCATTTTGTGTTTCAAATTACCATCATTTTTGGTGAATCTCTAAAATTTAAAAATAGTACTTCTTTGGTTATTTAACACAGAAATTCACACTATTTCTGTCCTTGGGTATGTTAAAAAATAAGAAAAAAGAATTGCCTTTCTGGCAGATTCAAATCTGCCTGATTCCTTAGCATTTCTGAGGAAATCTAATTTTTTAGGCCCCATGCAGCCTTCAAATTGAATATATAATTCCCAATGTTCTCCTTTCTTGGGAAAACATTTCTACTCCACTGTGAGGATCAAGCTCCCTCCTGTTACCACCGCTCCCGAAGCTGAGCTAAGAAGACAGATGCTATGTGATTCTGTGAAGATCTAGGATTAGGTAGGCCTTCTAATGAGGCATTTAATTGGGGGGTTTAGCACTCATTCATGCAACAAACACTGCAGGGCTGTTGATAGTGCTGGGGCCAGGGCCTTTTAATCCTGTTGGTTGTTCTATCTTGCTGAGGTGATTTCTTCAGCTTAGCATATAAAACAGAATTATCAAACGGAAAGCTGCTTGAATGCCAGTGAACAAGCACTGGGCCACTAGCTATGTCATCTTAGGGTAAACTAGCAAAATACCAGGAAGGAGATGTCCCCTCACACCCCACCAAGACCCAGTGAATCAAAGGATAGCCACCTTCTTGGTAAGCTCCCTTTATCAGCAGCCAACATTAACCAACTGCCATTGTGGGTGCATGTTTCCCCTCTCTCTCTTCTCTTCTTTGCTTTTTGCCTCTCAAGTGTTTAAGACTTAAAGCAGAGTTTCTCTAACCCCTACGCCAGCCTTCTCATAAACTATTAATGCAGATAAATTGGAAATGTGTCAGAACTGACACCCCTCTGCAGCCTCAGCTGTTTAGGCAGGACAACAGGCTCTTCTGCATTGCACTGAACAGACTTAACATGAGAAAGTTACTTGTTAAGGACTCAACTCCAAAAATTAGCATTTTTCATGCTATTGAGAAATGTTACAAAAAGAGCAAGATTGGTGATGGAAAGAGAAAAGGGAAGTATAGCAAATTTCAAAATAAAAGAAGCAGTTTTTTCAATGCCGCTTTGCTAAGGTTTGAATAAAATGAAGCCAAGTTCCTCCAGGCCCAGAGGGATAACAGTCTCACATCTCTTGCTGGGTATGAGTGGTGTCGAAATGCCATGTCAAAGGGTCTCCTTAGCCCTTGTAAGCTCTGACAAGATATGCTCCAGGGTGGAGACAAAGCTGAAAAATCCAGGGTAAAAATGGACAGGTAATCTCATGCCTAGATATCTTCTCATCTGTGCCTGGCTGAGTAGATTAAAATTATCTCACACATTTTTCTTACTTTGTTGAATTTTTAAAACATGAAAGAGAAAGTGGGATAATTTATAGTTCATATTTCATATTCTGAATTAACCACTGTTAAATCTTGGCATATTTGCTTCAAGGTTTTTTTTTTCCTTTAAAGTTAATGTTTCTCAATTGATTTCATAAAATTGAAAACTGCTTTAACAGAATTTTTAGGAATTGAAAAGCAAAAGGAGCATACAAAGAGATGCTCAAGATGATATCGTCATTAGAGAATTGTAAATTAAAACAACAAAGATACCACTACCTACCTATTCAAATGGCTAAAATCCAGAACACTGCCACCACCAAATGCTGACAGGAATATGGAGCAACAGGAACTCTCATTCATTGCCGGTGAGAATGCAAAATTGTACAACCACTTTGGAGGACAACTGAGCAATTTCCTATAAAATCCAGCATAGTCATACCATGTGATCCAGTAATCTTGCTCCTTGGTATTTATCTAAAGAAGCTGAAAACTTATGTTGACACAAAAATGTATATAGTTGTTTATAGCAGCTTTATTTATAATTGCTAAAACTTGGAAGCAGCCAAATGTCCTTTAGTAGATGAATACTTTTTTAAAAAAACCCAAAGCAAACAAACAAACAAAAACTGGTACATCCAGACAATGGAATATTATTCAGAGCCATGAAAAAGGCATGGAGGAAACTTAAGTGTATATTACTAAGTGAAAAAAGCCAATCTGAAAAGCCTAGATACTGTATATTTCCAATTATATGACATTCTGGAAAAGGCATTATTGAGACAGTAAAACGATTAGTGATTTTCAGTGGCCAGAGAGTAAGTAGAATAAATAGAATTTTTAGGACAGTAAAGCTGTCCTATGTATGAAACTATAATGATAGACACATGCTGCTGTAGTCTGAATGTTGTATCCCCTCACCCACAAATTAACATATTGAAACCTATTCACCAATGTGATAATATTAGGAGACAAGGCTTTTATGAGACGATTAGATCATGAGCAGGGAACTCTCATGGATAGGATTAGTGCCTTTATAAAAGTGGCCTCAGATAGGAGAATCACTTGAACCCAGGTGGCAGAGGTTGCAGTGAGCCAAGACAGTGCCATTGCACTCCAGCCTGGGCAACAAGAATGAAACTCCATCTCAAAAAAAAAAAAAAAAAAAAAGGGGGCCTCAGGGAGCTGCCTTGTCCCTTTCACCAGGTGAGGACACAGTGAGAAGGCAACATTTATGAATCAAATGGGCCATCACCAGACACTAAATCTACTGGTGCCTTGATCTTGGACTTCCCAGCCTCTAGAACTGGGAAATTTCTATTGTTTATAAGCTATCCAGTGTTTGATGTTTTGTTATAGGATCCTGAATGAACTAAAACATGTCATTATACATTATGTCAAAACTCATAAGATGTACAACTCTAAGAGCGAGCCTTAATACAAACTATGGAGGCTGGGTGATGATGATGTCAATGTAAGTTTGTCAGTTTTAACAAAGGAATCACTCTGATGTGGGATATTGATATCTGTAGAGACCACCTGAGTATGAGGTCGGGGAGTATACAGGAATTCTCTGAATTGTCCTCTTAATTTTGCTGTGAACCTAAAAGTGCTCTAAAAAATAGTCTATTTTGAAAAAAACCCCAAAGGTGAAGTATTTTTTTAAACTTAATTCTCACCATCCATACATTTTTATTATTGAAATAGTTGGGTGTTATTTTCTGAATATACAAATAGATTGATGGATTTATATGCAGATGGATGAGAATAAATAAACAAATATAAATATTTATATAAAGGAATTTATAAAGTACATGCTATTTTGATAATAAAGTTAATTTTACTTGCAGTTAAAATATAGAAGTAAAGTTGAAAAAAATTAAAATTAATATTCTCAACTATGTTTCAAAAAGATGCTACGAAACTTTTGGTAAAAGTTGGAGTCATTATGCTTTTTTTAAACTATGTGCTTCAATTTTAAGCCATATCTATAATTTACTCTGCTTTAGAAGGATGCCACCAATCTCACCAATCTTATCAACTCTCCTCAAATTTTCCTCTGGATTTTTGGTTACTGGTATTCCTATGTCAAGGTCAACTTTTATAATATTAGTATTTAGTTGTTAACCACAATTCTAATAATTGGTTTTACTCCTACATTTAGTTGATATACTAGTGTTAAACAAAATTTATGAGGACCATTTTTTTGGACTAGCCTCCTGTACTAGATCCCAGCAGGCCAGACCAAACCAGAATGAAGCCACTCATATTAGGTGCCATGTAATCAAACTGAACGTTGAAGTGGGCCAGTTTTCCCAAATAATGCAAAACAAAATGCAGATCTCAGTCAACTTCAGTCAGCGTAATAAGGAAGGCCCTTGTGTTTAACTCTATAAGGAAAGTAACTTTGAAATGACCAATCTGTTTCTTATTCCCTGTTTCTGCTTTTTTCAGCCCTTTTCTGTCTATAAAACCAAGCCTCTGCTCAGCGCATCAAATCACTAATTATATTTTATAGAATGTATTGCCCAAATCTAGAATTTCCAATAGAAGCCAATTAAATCTTTAAACTATGTAAATTGAAACTTTATGCCTGACAAAATTAAAAAATAAAAATAAAAACCCTAAACTTCATATTCAAATAAGCATAAAAAATAAATTTGTTGTAATTTTATCTTTTGACAGTATGAAGCAGTAATCCTTTAACACATTTCCCTGTTCCCCAAATTTTTATTTTATTATTTTTATTCATCTTTTAATAATTGGACCAATGTATTTTTTATTTATTTCTTACTTTAGATAATGTGTCTTTTCTCCTTCTTTCCTGCCTTCTTGATTTTAAAAATTTATTCTTCTTAAGTTTTCTTAGTTGCCAAGATTGCTTTAGTTTTCATTTTTCTCCTTTTTGAGAGTCTTTGTCTACACATTCTATTTGCTCTGATAGAATGTGGGTAACTTTAGACTCTCTCCCCACAAGTGCATTTTTAGTATAATTTTTCTTTCTTTTCCCTTTTTCTTTTTCACTATGAGATATAATGAGAGCTGGGTACTTTGTGTCACTTCCAATTTTCTACAGCCTGAGGAAATGGCAAAAGGATGGGCAAAACTAAGCTAAGGGGTGTGTATTTTTAGTTGGAATAGCTGGGATCTGTTCTCTGTCCTGAGGTTTTTGTAATAGGAAAAACAGTAATTACATTTATTCCTTCTTGTTGGGGCTAGATTGAGCTGGTTACACTATTCCAATGGGGACAGACCAGAGAGATTGGTTTTCTAGGATTCATTGCATCTAGTCAAGGTGGGAGACACCATTCCTGGATAACACACCTTGAATTCTAGATCATTTGAAATCTTGGTTTATGTATAGTCCTCAAACCCATACATCTCTCTAAGAAGGTCAGTTAGCTACTTCATTTTTTTTTCTATTTTGTATCATAGAGATTTCCAGTATTGTTCAATCATAATTCAGAATTTCTAAAACATTCTCAAGTATTCAAGTTGTTCAATTTCTCTGGAACCTCAGATGCTGGAAGAAGCATCCATCATCATACAGTCACATGAAACAAACCAAGACACCACGCCATGCTCCCTGACTACAAACATGGTAGCAAATAGGAGGCTCCTGGTAGATAAGAAGAAGCCAACTTACTTTAAAGCCCTAATATAGGGAAAGTGATTCCTACATCACATACCCTCTAATTGGGCTTTTAAATTATTTCCTTTGACAAAGACACACAAAATTTAGGATTTCCCTAGTGAAAAAAAAATTTGCCTTGGTTAAATTGGATTGAGTTCTGTGGTAAGTGAAAAATTTTACTTCAAAACTCTTCTTTTGACAAGGTAAATAAATAATAAAATATAAAAATATTTGTATCCAAATTAGATATAATAATTTTAAAAATAGAAGCAATCTTAATCTTCTCAAATAAACAATTAGGTAAATGATAGCTCTCAATCATAAGAGATCATAAAGCTTCAAAAATTGTGTTTAAATACAGTAGCTGAAAATTGTGATAAAAGGTCCTAAACAAGCTATTAGGTTGACAAGGTCCAATACAGCACCTATGCTCTTGAACATTTTGTCCCCATACCTGCTACAGTGTCTGGCCGTATAAATGCAATGAAGGAGAAAATTAATGAAAGGGTAATCTGACTACTCTCCTAGGAGAAAGAAGGAAGATGGTAGCTGCTCAAATGCAATCAATCCCAAGACACCACTTCTAAATACTGGCCCCCATCTCAAGGATACCACTGTCTAGGATACTACACAAATGTATTTATTTTTTCCTTTCAACGGAATGTGAAGTTTATGTGTCTTCTTAATGAATTCAGGTCATTTAAAAATTTCAAAAGGAATATTCATCACACTGAGATTCTACCAAGTTCTGAGCAGCCACATTCTTTTTTCTTTGCTTAGCTCCTAATTACTGTAAAATTTTGACAAGTGGTTACAATTCAAATATCTGTACTTGGTTCTTCACAGATTCCCGAAATCCTTTAATCATCTCAGCACTGTCAGCTGCGTCAGCACAGTACCAGAGAGTGGACTACAGCCAATCAGATGTGGAGCGGCCCCGTGCTTCCTCCTTTTAAACTCAGACCGGCAGACAGGATGCAAAGCAAAGCATAGCCCAGGAGCTAGAGTGTCTTTTCAAAGACCAAATGAAATTTAATGAAAGAGGAAAGTTTTTATTAAAATGAAGAATCAGAGAAACCAAAAAAAGTTTGAGACATTTTAGAGGAATCAGGAAGTAACGACTTTGAATTTAAAGAATGTTTAAGATTTTGAATACGTGGTCAAGAATCTTTAAAGTATCTACACAAAGATTTCACATCAAATCACAAAGAGGGAGAACACTATAAAACTTTTAATTTCTCAGCATGTTATAGTTTACTCATCTGATCTTCACAATTCTGTGACTCATTTGATTTATCCTCAATGAGCTAATAATTCATAAAAGGGATAGATTATTTATTCATTCATTCATTTAGTGAACAATTGTAGAGTCACTTAGCTAAGCATAAGATAAAAGACAGTTCCTGACCATGTCATGGACAGGCAGACAAATAAAAATAAATATCATAAATAAAATTCTGGCTGGGAATCAAGAAAAGATAATTTGATCTTTACTTCATTCTATACAGTAAGATAAGTGTTGTCAAGATGTTCATGTGGCATTACCTGAAATAGCACGAAGAGACCCAGTTTAAATGATTATGTCTCCATTTCTTGAACAGATAAATATAGTTAAGTAGAAAACATGCCAATTGTTGCTGAAATGGGGCTGTTGTAAAAAATAAGAAGGGCAGGGCCTGGTGGCTCATACCTGTCATCCCAGCACTTTGGGAGGCCAAGCTGGGTGGATCATCTGAGGTCAGGAGTTCAAGACCAGCCTAGTCAACATGGTGAAACCCCAGCTCTACTAAAAATACAAAACATAGCCGAGCGTGGTGATGCATACCTGTAATCTCAGCTACTCGGGAGGCTGAGGCAGGAGAATGGCTTGAACCCGCAAGACGGAGGTTGCAGTGAGCCAAGATCACACTACTGCACTCCAGCCTGGGCAACAGAGCAAGACACAGTCAAAAAAAAAAAAAAAAAAAAAAAAGAAAAAAAAAGAAGGAGGAGGAGGAGGAGGAGGAGGAAAATATGCTCTTATATGGAGAGATTTCAAGTTCTTCCAGTTTTTCCAGAGTTAAATCAGCAGCTTCCAGTTGTGCAAATTTGGTCAAATTTATTAAACTCCACATACCTCAGTTTCATCATCCTGAAATGTGAATAGTAATACTACTTATCTCAGGGTTTTTTTTTGAGGATTACATTAAGTTAAGAGCCATAGAGGACTTAGAATATTGCCTCTTCCATAAAAAGTGGTGTATAAGTGGAAGCTATGATTATTATTCAAGATATATTATCTGTAAATGAAACAGATTGTGAAAAAATGCAGTATGAATTCAATAATATAAAATGATGTATGTATTAATATGTTCACATATGTATGTAAAGGCAGATATAAAATTATTTCTGAAGTATGTACATTTTACTGCTAACAATATTTAACACTTGAGTGAAGACATAAATATGGAAGTTATTTTTAACTTTTATTTTAGGTTCAGGGGTACGTGTGCAGGTTTACCATATATGTAAATTGTGTGTCACGGGGATCTAGTGTACAGATTATTTCATCACTTAAGTAATAAGCACAGTACCCAAAAGGTAACTTTTTGATCATCACCATTCTCCCACCTTGCATCCTAAGTAGGACCTGATATGTTGTTCTCGTCTTTGTGTTCATACGTATGCAATGTTTAGCTTCCACTTATAAGTGAGAACATACAATATTTGGTTTTCTGTTCCTATGTTAGTTTGCTTAAGATAATGTCCTCCAGGTCCATCCATATTGCTGCAAAGAACATGATTTCATTCTTTTCTATGGCTTCATAGTATTCCATAGTATATATGTACTACATTTCTTTATCCAGTTTACCATTGATGGGCCTTTAGGTTGAATCCACGTCTTTGCTATTGCAAATACTGCTGCAGTGAACGTACACATACATGTGTCTTTATAGTAGGATGATATATATTCCTTTGGGAATATACCTAATAACAGGATTGCTAGGTTGAATGGTAATTCAGTTTTAAGATCTTTCAGAAAACGCCAAACTCCTTTTCACAATGGCTGAACTAATTTATATTTCCTCCAGAAGTGTGTAAGCATTCCCTTTTCTCCATAACTTTGCTAGCACCTGTTATTTTTAGACTTTTACATAATAACCATTCTGACTGATGTGAGATGGTATCTCATTGTAGTTTTGATTGGCATTTCCCTAATAATCAGTGATGTTGAGCATTTTTTAATATGCTTGTTAAATGCATGTATATTTTCTTTGGAAAAGTGTTTGATCATGTCCTTGGCCCACTTTTTAATGGGGTTGTTTGCTTGTAAATTTGTTTAAGTTTCTTATGTATTCTGGATATTAAACCTTTGTCAGATGCATAATTTGCAAAAATTTTCTCCGATTCTGTAGGTTGTCTGTTTATTCTGTTGATGGTTTCTTTTGCTGGGCAGAAACACTTTAGTTTAATTAGGCCTTATTTATTAATTTTTGTTTTTGTTGCAATTGCTTTGGCATCTTTGTCATGAAATCTTTGCCAGGCCCTATGTCCAGGATGGTATTTCTTAGGTTACCTTCCATGGTTTTTATAGTTTTAGGTTTTATATTTAAGTCTTTAATCCATCTTGAGATTTTTGTATATGTTATAAGGAAGGAGTATGATTTCAATCTTCTGCATATGGCTGGCCATTTATCTCAGCACCATTTATTGAATAGGGAGTCCTTTCCCCATTGCTTATTTTTGTCAACTTTGCCAAAGATCAGATGATTGTAGGTGTGCAGCATTATTTCTGGGCTCTTAATTCAGTTCCACTGGTCTATGTGCCTGTTTATGTCCCAGTACCATACTGTTTTGGTTACTGTAGCCTTGTAGTATGGTTTGAAGTCAGGTAATATGATACCTCCAGCTTTGTTCTTTTAGCTTAGTATTGCCTATTTGGATAGTATTACTATTCGGGCACTTTTTTTTTTTTTGGTTCCATATGAATTTTAAAATAGTTTCTTCTAATTCTGTGAGGAATGTCATTAGTAGTTTGATAAGAATAGCATTGAATCTGTAAACTACTTTGGGTAGTATTGCCATTTTGACAGTATTGATTCTTTCTATCCATGAGCATATAATATTTTTCTGTTTGTTTGTATCATCTCTCACTTCTTTGAGAAGTGTTTTGTAATTCTCATTGTAGAGGTCTTTCACCTTCATGGATAGCTGAATTCCTATGTATTTTATTTTGTTCTTTTGTGGCTATTGTGAATGGAATTTTCTTCCTAATTAGGCTCTCAGCTTGGATATTGTTGGTGTATAGAAATGCTACTGGCTTTTATACATTGATTTTGCATCCTGAAACTTTGCTGAAGTTTTTTCTCAGCTCAAGGAATTTTGGGGAGAGGCTATGGGGTTTTCTAGCTATAGAATCACATCATCCACAAGCAGGGATAATGTGATTTTCTTTCTTCCTAATTTGATGCCTTTTATTTCTTTTCTTGCCTGATTTTTCAGACCGGGACATCCAGTAGGCCAGAGCACTCAGTGGTGATTGAATAGGAGTGGTGAGAGAAGGCATCCTTGTCTTATGCTGGTTTTCAAGGAGAATACTTCCAGCTTTTGCCTATTCTGTAAGATGTTGTCTGTGGGTTTGTCATAGATGACTCTTATTATTTTAAGGTATGCTCCTTCAACGTCTAGTTTATTGACAGCTTTCAACATGAAGCAATGTTGAATTTTGTCAAAAGCCTTTTCTGCATCTATTGAGATAATCATGTGCTTTTTGTCTTTAGTTCTGTTTATCTGATGAATCACATTTATTGATCTGCATATGTGGAACCAACCTTGCATTCCAAGGAAAAAGCCTACTCGATCTCAATGTAGTAGCTTTCTGATATGCTGCTGAATTCAGTTTGCTAGTATTTTGTTGAGATTTTTTGTATCAATACTCATAAATAATATTGTCCTGAAGCTTTCTTTTTTTGTTGTGTCTCTGCCAGATTTTGGTATCAGGATGATGTTGGCCTCATAGAGTTGGGGGTGAGTCCCTCCTCAATTGTTTGGAATAGTTTCAGTAGGAATGGTACCAGCTTTTCTTTGTACATCTGGTAGAATTCAGCAATGAATCCATCTGGTCCTGGGCTTTTCTTGGGTTGGCAGGATTTTTACTTATTGAGTCAATGTTGGAGCTCATTATTGGTCTGTTCAGATATTCAATTTCTTCCTGATTCAGTCTTGGGAGGTTGTATGTGTCCAAAAATTTATCCATTTTTCCCCCTTGATTTTCTAGTTTGTGTACATAGAGGTGTTGATAGTAGTCTCTGATGGTTATTTGTATTTCTGTGGGGTCAGTGGTAATGTACGCTTTGTCATTTCTAATTGTGTTTATTTGGATCTTCTCTCTTTTTTTCTTTATTAGTGTAACTAGCAGTCTATTTATCTTAGGAATTTTTTCAAGGGCCAACTCCTGAATTCCTTGATTTTATTTTTGTATGGTTTTTCATGTCTCAGACTCCTTCAGTTCAGCTCTGATTTTGGTTATTTCTTGCCTTCTGTTAGCTTTGGGGTTGGTTTATGTGTGGTCAACTTTAGAGTATATGCCACGTACAGGTGAGAAGAATGTATATTCTGTTGCTTTGGGGTGGAATGTTCCGTGATGTCTACTAGGCCCATAGTTCAGGTCCTGAATATCTTTGTTAGTTTTCTGCCATGGTTTATGTCTAATACTGTCAGTGGGGTGTTGAAGTCTCCCACTATTATTTTGTTATTACCTAAGTCTCTTTATAGGTCTCTAAGAAATTGCTTTATGAATCTGTGTGCTCCTCTGTTGGGTGCATATATAGTTAGAATATTTAATAGTTAAGGCTTCCTGTTGAATTGAGCCCTTTAACATTGTGTAATGCCCTTCTTTGTCTTTTTTGATCTTTGTTGGTTTAAAGTCTGTTTTGTCTGAAGCTATGATTGCAACTGATGCTTTTTTCTGTTTTCTGTTTGCTTGGTAGATTTTTCTTTATCCCTTTATCTTGAGCCTATGGGTGTCATTGCATGTGAGATGGGCCTCTTGAAGATAGTATACCATTGGGTCTTGCTTCTTTATTCAACTCAGCAGTCTGTGCCATTCAACTGGGGCATGTAGCTTGTTTATTTTCAAGGTTAGTACTGGTATGTGTGAAGTTGTTCCTGTCATCATGTTGTTAGCAGGTTATTGTGTAGACTTGTTTTTGTGGCTGCTATAGTGTTAATGGTCTATGTAAGTAAGTGTGTTTTTGTAGTAGCTGGTAAAAGTTTTTCCTTTTCTTGATTAGCACTAACTTCAGGACATCTTATAAGGCAAGTCTGGTGGTAATACAATGTCTTAGTATTAGCACGTCTTGAAAGGATGTTTCTCCTTTGCTTACGAATCTTACTTTGGCTGGATATGAAATTTCCATAGGTGTTCTCTGCATTTCCTGAATTTGAATGTTGTCCTGTTGTAAGTTTGGAAAATTTTCATGGACTGTATTCTGAAATATGTTTTCCAAGTTGCTTGTTTCTCTCCCTCTTTTTCAGGGACACCAATGAGTGGGTGATTTTATCTCTTTACATGATCCTATATTTCTTGAAGGTTTTGTTCATTTTTCTTTATTGATTTTTTTTCATTTTTTCTGACTGAGTTATTTCAGAGAGCCAGTAATCGAGTTCTGAGATTCTTTCCTCAGCTTGGTCAATTCTGCTGTTAATGTTTGCAATTGTTTTTGAAATTCTTGAAACGAGTTTTTCAGCTCTATCACTTCTGTTTGGTTTCTTCTAAAAATTGCCATTCCATCTTTCATCTCCTGTATTGTTTTGTTGTATTCCTTAGAATCCTTGGATTGGGTTTCAACTTTCTCCTGAATGTCTATGATCTTTGTTTCTATCCATATTCTGAATTCTATTTCTGTCATTTCAGCCATTTCAGCCTGCTTAAGAACCATTGCTGGAGAACTAGTATGTGGTTGTTTGGAAGTAAGAAGACATGCTGGCTTCTTGAGTTGCCAGAGTTTTTTTGCTGGTTCTTTCTCATCTTGTGTGGGCTGATGTTCCTTCCACCTTTGAAGCTGCTGTCCTTTGGATGGGTTTTTGTTTCTTTTATCTTTCTGGGTTTTTGTTTCTTTTATCTTCTTTGATGTCCTTGGTGTTTGATTGTGGTATAAGTTGGGTTCAGTCATCTGGCTTCATTTCTGGTAGACTTTTGGAGGGGCAAGGCTCAGCTGGGCATGCCTGGGCACATGCTTTAACTCTAATGGTTGGTATCCGGCCCCTGGCTTTGTTCTCTGGCCTCTCGAGGTTGGGTATGTGCTGTGTTGGAGGGGCTGAGGTGTTCCTGGACTGTTGGTCACAGCACCTCAAAGGGTGGTGCCAGCCAAAGTGCTTCATCAGTTGGTAGCAGTGGGATCGATACTTGTTTGAATGTGCCAGCAGCAGTGGCAGCATGGTGGGCTGCACACTTGTCAGCTCGGGTAGAGTGCTGGCAGGCCCAAGCCTACTGGTTTGCATGTAGGCTTTAGTAATGACTGTAGTGGTTACATGGCAGGGGAGAAATGTTGGGGCTGCTGGGGTCCATTTGCACATTTGCACCCATGGCAGTGCCCCTGCACATTTACACTAGTGGCAGTGGAAGCACAAGGCAGAGGCAAGGCTGCTGGTGTCCACACATGTATTCATGCCAACAATGGTGATGTGGTGGGTCGGTGATGGGAGGAGGGGCATGGGTGCACTCATGCTGGCAGCAATGGCATGGTGGGAGGCATATGCACTCGTGGCATGTACTGGCAGGGAAGGGGAGGCAAGGTCCACCTGCACACATGCATGCTGGCAAAGCAATGAGGGAGTGGCCATGGGCAAGTGTATGCCAGCAAAGTGGCATGGGGGAGGCTGAGGTGGAAGGAAGGTGCAGACGGCTGGTATGTGTCAGTGGGGCACTGCTCTGCTGGGGCTCTCTGATGTTCAGGCATGGTCTGCCAGTGCAGAAACTATGATGCAACTTCAGGATGGCACTCCAGTTGGGCATCCAAGGCTGAATTGCTAACAGGCATGGCCAGGCTGGGGTCCTGAGAGAAGGAGGCAGACAGAAAGACTGGCTCCATCTCATGGGCAAAATTGCCCTTCTCTCTTCAGGTCCAACACTTCTCCTAAGGCTAGAGTATCCTAGGGGAACATGGTGAGCCTTGGGGGATGGGTGTCCTTGGCTGTGCTCTGGAGGACTTTTTTAGTGAAATGTTTCAGCCAATGGAAAGAGAATGATGAGGAAAAAAAAGGAGAATGTGAAAGTTTATTTATTCAATTATATATGTCAATTTCTATTATGTTCCCATTTTGAAGTAGAGATCCTTGAAAAGATTCAAGGATAACCATGGTAAGTTAATAGCCAATCAATGTGTATGGTGCTATCATAAAAGTTGACTAAATAAATAGTACAATATTATGTAAAACAACCTGGGCCAGATGGTAGATGGTAGTGTGTCTTACCATCATGCTCATGAATTTTTATTTTATCAAACCATTTCAATGACAAGTGACTATTGCCTTTTTTTAATATGGTTTGCCAGTTGTTCCTATACCATTTGTTTAAAAGACTATTCTTTGTCCCATTTAATGGTCTTGGCATTCTTGATGAGAATCATTTGACCATAGACACATGGACGTATTTTTGATCTCTCAATTCTATTTCATTGGTTTATGTCCTTATGCCATACCATAATGTCTTGATTACTCTAGTTTGTTGGTAAATTTTTAAATCAGAAAAATGAGTCCTAGTTTTTTGTTCTTCTTTTTCAAGATTGCTTTGGTTATCCTGGGTCTCTTGCAATTCCATCTGAATATTAGAAACAGCTGGACAATTTCTGCAAGAAGTCTTCTGGGATTCTAATCACAATTACCTTGAATTTTTAGATTACTTTTGGAAGTATTGCCATTTTAACAATACTAAGTCTTCCAATTCATGAACATCAGATTTTTTCTTTTATTTAGATCTTTAGTATCTTTCAATAATGTTTTGTAGTTTTCAGAGTATACATTTTACAGTTGTTTTGTTAAATTTTTTCCTAAATGTTATTACTTTTGATGCTACTATAAATGGAATGGTTTTCTTAATTTTATTTTGAATTGTTTAGTGCAAGTGTACAGAAATCCAGTTGTGTTTTTTTAATATATTGATTTTGTGTCTTGCAATCTTACTGAGGTCATTTATTATCTGTAATAAATTGTTAGTAAATTTTAAAGATCTTCCATATTCACAATCATGTCATCTTCAAGTAAATATAGTTTTACTTTCTTATTTCCAACCAGATGTCATTAATTTATTTTTGTTGCATAATTTCCCTGGCTAGAATCTTCATGCAATTTTGAAGAGATGACATCTCTGTCTAGTCCCTGATCTTAGGAGGAAAAAAAGCCAGTCTTTCATTATTCATCTTGATGTTAGCTATAGGTTTTTTTCATAGATGCTGTTTATCAAGTTGAGGAAGTTTTCTTCTATTCCTATTTTGCTGTGTGGTTTATCATGAAAGGAGATGGGATTTTGTCAAAGTCTATTTCTGCATCTGTTGAAATGATCATGTGGATTTTGTTTGTGCTTTTTCCTTTTTTGTTGACATGATATAACACATTAATTGATTTTATATGCGGAACCATCCTAGAACATCATACAAAGAATTCATATAGTATATAATCTTTTGTTTCTGGCTTCTTTTCTTCAACATAAAGTTTTTGAAATCCATCTGTTTCTCTTATAATCTTATATTCTTAAACCAATAATCAATTCTAGGCTTATCTTAAATAAACCAATTTCAGCCCCCAAAGAGTTAAGAAGATCATGTGAAATTAAGTTAAAAGAAAAGTTTTGATTAATATTTATCTCAAGTACCTGCATTTGTCCAAAAACTTCTTCCACCTTAATTATTGTCAAGTACTTTGAAACTGATACTTTGATTGCATTAAACTAAGAAAGAGCCAACATACAGTTTAGGAGTACAAATGTTAATTGAAATTCATCAATTTCTCATATGGTTAATTTCCATTACACATATTTGGGGTTTCATGGAGAAATTTGATTTGATAAACTATGTAGTTTTCTCATGCTGCCATCTAAGCAAATGATGTAGTGGAAGGATAGGGGAGTTTGAAACTAAGCAAACTAAATTTAAATCTTGGTTTTGTTCTTTTATCAGCTGTGTAATTGTCTTCAATTTTCTTAACCTCTGCCAATCTCATTTGAGTTATTTGTAAAAGAAAATTTATGCATAACATATGATTTATTATTAAATATGTTAATAACAATAACATTAAGGCAGAACCTGATATACAGAGGTTGCTTCATAAATGGTTACAAATCTTGTAAGAAGTTTCCTCCACAAGGCATGAGGAAGGAATAAAGACAGAAATGTGGACATATGGCTGAACATAGTGGATGTTCCTTGAATCTTTGCCTAAGGATAGTAAAAGAGAAAAATAGAATTTAATGGTCAACATTACGAGACACCAACAGAGGCCATGGAACAGGTGATCTTTAAAAAAGCAAAAAAAGAAGAGGAAAAGTTAATAGCTTTCTATGTTCAGAAGTCCTTTCTTTTCTTTCTTTCTTTCTTTCTTTCTTTCTTTCTTTCTTTCTTTCTTCCTTCTTTCCTTTCTTTCTTTCTTTCTTTCTTTCTTTCTTTCTTTCTTTCTTTCTTTCTTTCTCTCTTTCTTTCTCTCTTTCTTTCTCTTTCTTTCTTTTTTTTCTTTCTTTCTTTCTTTTTTTTTTGTCTCACTCTGTCACCCAGGCTGGATTGCAGTGGTGCGATCTCAGCACACAGCAACCTCCACCTCCCAGGTTCAAGCAGTTCTCCTGACTCAGCCTCCCAAGTAGCTGGAACTACAGGTACATGCCACCACACCCAGCTAATTTTTGTATTTTTAGTAGAGACGCGTTTCACCATGTTGGCCAGGCTGGTCTCAAACCCCTGATTTCAGGTGATCCACCTGCCTTGGCCTCCCAAAGTGCTGGGATTACAGGCATAAGCCACCACACCCTGCCATATTCTTCTTTAAATGTGCAGAATTGTGCTTTAGAATTAGCAAGGTGCTTATACATATTACCCATTTATCAACTTTCTGGGGTAATAAATATCCTTTTCTATTGCCCCTTTATCAGATAGCTCAAGCTAAATCTGTTGCAGTATCTAACAAACCCCTAAATCTTAGTGTCCTCAACTTC
This sequence comes from Gorilla gorilla gorilla, assembly GCF_029281585.2. Taxonomy (NCBI): domain Eukaryota; kingdom Metazoa; phylum Chordata; class Mammalia; order Primates; family Hominidae; genus Gorilla; species Gorilla gorilla. The sequence continues at coordinate 40,285,890 of NC_073235.2, read as the reverse complement.
AGTCAATTGTTTTCTCTTGTTACATAGCCATCATGGGTTAAATGCAACTCATTGTTCTCATTCTAGCAAACATGATGAACAACCCCTGTATGGGATATTTCCAGTCTCATGTCAGAGGAAAAAGAAAACAATGAATAAAGGACATGATGATTCTAAAACTTCTACTCATTAATGAGACACATTCCTGCTCACATTTTAAAATCTGGCATCAATAAATAGATTGAAGTGTATGAAGGATATTCAAAAAGTTCATGAAAATGCACATTATGAAATATCTATGCAGGGATTTCAAAGTTTTTACACCAAAATAACGTCATACTAACTTGTTATAACATGTCTGAACAGGATCTAGTTTGAGGCACTAAGAAGGATAAAGCATCAGTTTGAACAGAATCTTTATCAGAGCAACATGAATTCTACTAAAATTGATATAAAACAAACATCCAATTAATGGGAAGCTTGGATGAAAAAATGGTAAAATCACTGATGCTTTTCAAAAAGTTTATGGGGACAATGCCCTAAAGATATTAGCAATTTACAAATGAATGGCTCATTTTAAGAAGGAATCAATGTTGAAGATGAAGCCCACAGCAGCAGATTATTCACATCAATTTGTGAGGAAAAAATTAACTTGTTCATGCCTGTATTAACCAGGGTTCTCTACAGGGACTGAACTAATAAGATAGATGTAATTATGAAGGGGAGTTTATTAAGGAGTATTGACTCATATGATCACAAGGCGAAGTCCCACAATAGGCCCACCGCAAGCTGAGGAGCAAGGAAAGCAGTTTGAGTCCCAACACCTCAAAATAAGGAGGACGAAGGTGCAGGCTTCAGTCTGTGGCCAAAGACCTGAGAGCCTCTGGCAAACCACTGTTGTAAGTCCAAGAGTCCACAAGCTGAATAACTGGGAATCTGATGTTTGAAGGTGGGAAGTATCAGCATGGGAGAAAGATGAAACCTGGAAGACTCAGCAAGTCAAGTCCTTCTAACCTCTTCTGCCTGCTTTATTCTAGCTGCCGCGGTAGCTGATTAGATGGTGCCACCCAGATTGAGGGTGGGTTTGCCTCTCACAGTCCACTGACTCAGATGTGAATCTCATTTGGCAACACTTACAGACATGCCCAGGAACAATACTTTACATCCTTCAATCTGATCAAGTTGACACTCAATATTGACCATCAAAATGCCCTAATTGTAAAAGACCAATGATTAATAGCACCCACAACAGCCAATATCATAGACATCTTAATTGGTTCAGCTTACACAATTCCAACTGAAAAAGTTGAGCAAATATTCTACTCAGTGTGTGCTAAAACCATTGCACCCAGATCAACTGCAGATATGAGCAGAACTTTCAATGGAGATTTTATACAAGAGGGATCAAGATCCCAAAGGATTTCTTTGAAGAATTATAACAGGAGATTGAACATGCCTTTACCAGTACAATCCTGAAGACAAAACCAAACCAAAATAATGGCTACCAACAGATGGAAGTGGTCCAATTGTGAAACAGTCAAGAGCAAAAGTAATGGCAACAATTTTAGGGGATTCTAAATGCATTTGGTTTGTTGCCCTTGTGGAGGGCCAAAAACTGATAATATCTGATTATTATGAGAGAGTTTTAAGAAAGTTAGCCAAAGTGTTAGCAGAAAAACACCCAGAAATTTTCATCAGAGGGTTCTTTACCACTACGACAATGTTCCTGTTCATTCTTCTCATTAAACAAAGGTCATTTTATTAGAGTGTAAATAGGAAATCAGTAGGCATCCACCTTACAGTCCTCATTTGGCTCCTTCTGACTTTTTATTGTTTCCTAATCTTAAACAACAAATCTTTAAAGGGCACACTTTTTTCAAAAGTTAGTAATGTAAAAAAGACTGCATTGACATGGTTAAATTCCCAGGCCCCTCAATTCTTTGGAGATGGACTGAATGGCTGGCGCTATCACTTACAAAAGTGTCTTGAGCTCAGTGGAGGTTATGCTGAGAAATAAAGTTTGTATTTTTTATTTTTATCATTTAATTCCATTTTCTACAAACTTTTTGAAGTATGTCTATAACCCTTCCACAGGAAAGGGTATAGGATATTTTATGTAATAGTATAATCTAATAGAAACTCCACCCTTCCCTCCTTTTCCATAAAAATAAGAGAACATTATGGGCTTAATAAGTACTGAAATATTACTCAGGGCAAAAATTTATGATATCTTTTCATTATATGACAGGTATGTCCTTCATAAATGAGATGTTTTTCACATGTCTGGCTGATGCATTGAGATACATAAAGCTAAGCATTGGCCTTTTGTCATTGTATCAAAATATCATCTTTAGCCAACATTGATTATTATGTTACCAAAATTTTTAGATAATGATAAAAATCTAATTGTAATGAGAATCTCTGATGTTTGAAACATATGAGTTAGGCAAGAATTAATTTTATAAAGAAATAGAGAAAATTGCTGACATCTACTGGATAGAAAATTAAGAACAAAACCTATTCAACTTGTGAAAACTGACAGCTGATTGGTATGTATTGAACTAAAAAGATTCTAGAACTATCTATTAATTTTGTTTTGACCACCCAATTTTATTTTGAAATCTTTATTTTATGGCATTATGGCAAGCAAATTTTTTTTTAATATTTTATTGAAAATTTGACCAATCCCTCTTTTACTATATATTGCACTTTGACTTTGTACTGAGTGTTGTGATATGCAAGGGAAATGACACCAAATAACTTCCAATATTGAAGTTATTTATTGTATCAGAAACTGTGATCACTGTTTATGTGTGATGTTTCACCTTATTATATTGTCAGCAACTCTGAAGGCTCTGAGATTTTAGTCTATTGGGAAGCTAACAGGTTAGCCTGCCACAGTTTCATGGATTCTGGTAAATTGTATGAGCTTTCTGGTTTGGAAAATATAGTTAATTACAAATAATATTGGCAATCACAAAGGTATTGGCATTTTTTTTGCCCTGTGCCTCCAATTCCTGATTTCCAAAGGGCTATTCAGCCAGAAAGCATTAGCACATGCTGTGGTCTGTAATACAGGAAAGGGATTCTGTGCTTAGAACCTAACATTTCATGATAGGTAATAAGCATGCCAGCCCTTTGGTCTGGAAAGAGATATTATCATTACTGTATTTGACAGTAAGCATGCTTGCTATTTGCTCTGGAGGAAAACTCTATCTCTGTCTTCCAAGGCTACTCTCTATACAAAAATCTTTTAAAAGATAGTTCAGAATAAAGTACAGTAACTGCCTTCCTTATAAGACATAAAATTATGAGATAGCCCTGGAGAATTATGTCACAACAGTATCCACTTCTTATTGCCACTACTTTGTCTTGACTGCTGGTGAATTTTCCCATGAGTACGCTACTCTGTTGGCTAGTCTCATTAATTTAAATAAGGTAGGCTAGGACTAAATCCATCACTTTGTTTCCCATATCATTTAATTAAGACTACTATCCCCAGAGCTGCCAGTAGCAGGAGGAAGCCAATCTGCTGTACTGACCATTCTTCCCAGCTGGACCCAACCAGCTAAATAAATTCTTTTAAGCCATCAGGGTCTACCTTAGAAATTGAGGTAATTTTCTTCTTAAATTTCTGCATTAGCCTTTCCACTTTAGCTGAAGTACAGTAAGATGTATCAGTGAATACATAGATTCTGCTTAAACCCAAAAGGGGGAAGTCTAGGGCAATTGTGGCCTTTAAGTTATGGCTGACCTGAATGCATTCTAGAGCTGAAGTGGTATGTTTAGTCATTTCAACAAAGTTAAGGACAAATTTCTAACTGAATGCTTTCCATTGTAAAACTAACTTCTCACAGGGTGTGCTAAAATAATGAGTCATTTATCTCACTGATTTCTCCAGAAATCTTCCCTGAGTAACTAGGGGTGACCAAATTTTGAAGAGATTTCTATAGCCATATGAGAGCTACATGATTTACCTGTATTCTTAAATACTTGAAAGTCTTTTAAGGTAAAGACATTATGTTTTTAGGAGGAAGTCAGTTTATACCTGCCTTACAGTTAAGAAGCAAATATACATAGAACCCCAGGAAATAAAGTATTGGCTACAATTGTTGGTGTTCTCAAAGTAGTTCCTACATGGGTCAGGACCTACAGGTTGACAGGGGTCCTAACAGCCTCTCTGTCTGGCCATTAGACCTTTGAGTGCCCAGTTCAGTTAAAATGATTGAGTCAAATGATTGTTCTGGAAGACCTGCTTGAGGGCAGTCAATCTAACCTGTCCCATTTGTCTATCCCACTGGTTTGGTGGAATTAGTCTGCATCATGGGACTGAGCAAGGGCTACATGAATGAGGGTGGGGAAGACCTCCAGATGTGTTGATGGCTGTTTCACATGAAAGGTGCAGAAGATATGTTTCTACTTATCTTCTCAGTAAGGTGAAAGGAGATGTTGATCAAATTGTGTTCACAGATACCTGGTAGGGTTTGGTAGACTGAGCACTCAGCTGAAGTAAATGTTCTTATAATATTTTGGGAGAGAAAATCACGGCCTTCTTCTTTGTGAAGGAAATCTCCAGAGTTGATTCTGGAAGACAGAGATGATTAACGTACCCCTCTCTCCTCTCCCTCTCCATATCTGAAGTGTTCTTCTCCCAGGTGACAGGGTGTTGTTTTCCTCCACCACAAAATAGATGTGCCTCATTCCAATATAGTACAACACCTTTTCTTTTTTTATTATCTCCTGCTCACAACTAGATTTCTCATCTAGAAAGATCAAGTATGAGAGAAACAAGGTCATTTTTATAACATTTATAGAAATCTATTATGCTCAATTTTGTAGAAGTGGGCCACTGCAGGGGGACTCAATGAACAACGTGGTCAACCAAGAGATCTTTGTGTTATGATCCAGGACCAGATCCATCCAACAAAAGAACTCAAGATGCTAAACCAGAATTAAGTTTTTTGGGCCCCCTTTTGGACATCCAAGGGGCATACCTACCAAGATCACCTGTGTTTATTATTAGGGGAAAATAAGAAGCTTCAGGCCCAAGAATGATCAAGGATGAATCTTGAATTTTCAAAATAGGTTTAAATAACCTCTCACGTCTTTGGTCCTAATTATCACCCAAGAAGCAGTCACAGGTAGATGATCCCTTTCTGGGGGCAGCTGCACTCAGTGGCCAAATTTCCTTGCTATGGTGTGTGAGTCCAAAGAAAGTGAGAAACACAAAGTCAGAAATAGTTTGAATCAGTTTTTGAGAAGGCAGATGCAATGCATGCACAATAATATCAGATACCTGTAGATAAAAGGGAGTGTGGAAATTCTATCAAATACCTTGATAATCAACTCATTACTAAGTAACATGTATGATAAAAAGTGCTTATCAGTCTGAAAATGATCTGGAAGGCCAAATACACAGATCGTTTGAAGGGCCACAACTCTGGTCAAATACAGCTGATCTTTAAGGAACAGAAACACCCATAATAAGAGAAAGCGTAAACAGTGGTAAAACACTGCTGTCAGCCTGGAGATGGAGTCAAAGCTGCAATCTAGTCAGTCTACAAGAGTGGGTGAGAGCTATACCCTGTACAAGGTGACCTCTCTTATCACAAGACAAATGGGTCAACTTTTGGCATGTATCACAAGTTATGCAAGTGGTGGTAATGGTAATCTCTGCATCAGAAACATAGAACACTTTATTTTGTGCCTTGTCTGTGATGGTAGATGCACTGATTTTTCTGGTATGATAATGAATCCAGACAGCAGTAATGGCAAGCTGAGCAGTATAAGCTCAGGCAGTCAGTCTCATCAGAGAATGGACCCTTACCATAGACATCTACACAAGTAACCAAGATAGCTCCATTAGCATCCATGACTTATTTTCAGTTTGTGGCCCCAAAGAGAGTTTACTTTAATCTGCCATTCTATAGTGTAGGAAAGGAGAAACAGGCTAATGAAAAAATAGAGGAGCCAAATAGAAAACACATACCAAATCACAGATTTAATGCATCCATATTAATATAAAAATGAGCTATAGACTCCAATTAAAAGAAGTCATCAGGTTGGATAAAAAGCAAGACACAACTATTTACTTCTCACAAGAGATACATCTTAAATATAAAGTTAGTTTGTACTCGGTGTTCTCATAAACAACCGAAACACTATCTTAGGTAGCTGAACTTAAGCGTTAAATTAATCTGCAAATATTTACATGGAAATGTGTAGAGACTCAGGCAGGAAGTCACGCTAAAGTTTATTATTATTATTGTTTTTGTTGTTAACAAAAGAGTGTAGTCCTAAGGCCTAACAAGAAAAAAAAGCTGAAAGACATTTTAAAGAAAAAAACCTGTAATTAATGACAAATTGGATACAGGATAGGATATAAGGGTGAAAAATGACTGGACTTAACTACAGTGGCATTTTCAAATTAACATTTTATTGAGCAACTTTTTTTTTGTTTATTCAGTGGTTTTAGTGGTTGCCATAAAGGAAGTAAATAGTTATGTGTATTTTATTTCCTTCTTTTAATAGGCTCCCAGATGGGCAGAGAGCTCCCATCCAGAGCCTTCAATTGTCAGAAATGGCCAGAACCCAAGAAACTCAAGGGAGAAGTGAAATTGAGTTTCTACCAATATTGTTCAGAAAGTTCTTTTAATATGTCAGCTAAATTCCCCAAACCAGTAATATCAACATGCTCAGATGCCTTTTTCTTTTTCCTAATCTTCCTAATTCTTGCATGTGGTCCTGTATGTAATAGAAAAGCTTATCTTGCTGAGGAGGTAAAACTCCAGATACATAATTTAGTTATAATACAAAAAAACCCACAGTGTTTGCCATCTCGACTCAATATGCAGAGATATGCACATTGTTTATCAGAATCTGGAGTAAATTCCACACATATAAACATATTTATCTTTAGTATCTCTAACTTATGGGAAAAAAAGTGATACGTAAAAATCAAAGCTGTCTTGTTTTTTTTCATGAAATGAAAATGTTCATCCTAAAATCACTCTGTGAATCTGCCTGGAGGGTTGATTTTTTTTTTTCTAAGTCTCATGGGGATGTTTTCTGAACAAATTTTTCCTTTAATGTCAGTGGTGCCCTATGTTTAGATTAGCTTTATGAGCTCATAGTGGAACACAAAATAGCCTCATGGGGAAAAATATCCCTGAAAAGGAGACATTAATAAGCCAAATAAATCCCCACTGTCCTGAGGAGATAAGATATGAAGAAATAGCAGAAGGCTGAATATAGATTATACAAGAGACATCAAGTACACAAAAGACTACTGTGGGAAGGAAGTTACCTACTATTCTTCATTTAAATGCAATTTTAGACATTGATGTAGTAATTTCCTAGAGAAAATACTGCAAGGTTGATTAGAGTTACTGTATCTTCCAAAAGCACCTCCCTTAAGTCTCAAAACATAGATTGCATTACAAAGCCAGTTGAAAGGGCAACAGATAAAGTAATTCTATAATTTCCTTTGCTTTACAACCCTGTTGGGGAGTCCTCAGCCAAAGCAAAGGGACTTTACATTCAAAGCTAAATATAAAATATTTCAGAGAGCAAATTTGCTTCCAGAAGGTTAAAAACTTCAGCCTCGAGTGAAATACACATTCCTTGGGAATAGTCATTGCGCTTGTTTATTGGATTATTGTTTTTTATTTTGGTGGTATATACAAGAAGAGTATTAACTCTCATTAGGTCTGTATTCAATGACATATTCTACCACATATTCATCAGGGCATGCAGGTGCTTATCTGTCTAGTCCACTGTGGGCACCAGAATCTTGACTCTAATTTTATAAGATGGTTTTCATTCATCCCATCACAAAACATGTAGGGCATTTTATTTGGGGAATATATAGGAAGACAAAAGAAATGCAATAAAAATGATAAAACATTTAATTTACACATATATGACAAACTCTAAAGGAATTCAATAGCTTTTGATATTTATTTGGAGTTCTGATTACTGTTGAGCTGATGATAATCTTTGAGCAATGTGATAAGGGGCTAATGTTAATCTTCTCTGGGTTCTCTGTTTGGGTGTGCTCTGATGTCTGCTTCTTTCTTTTGGTTCCAAAGTCTTATTTTATTTCTTTCTTTGCTCCTGAGACAGCCTTTAGCAACTGATTTCCACAGAAGCTGTATTTAACTCCCCTTACCTTTGCTCAATGCTAGCTTTCTGTTTTGTATATTATCAAAAATAGTTGTGAGATCTTGCAAGCCTTTACTCTCTACCTGAGGCCTGGGGCTGTGATCTCTGTCACCTGCATTTGCTCTGTGAGATCTGTATTATCCTGGGTGCTGTTGAGCTAGGAAGGACATTTCAAAACCTCTTCTATGGAAAAAAACATTTTCCACCCAGAGGCTTTATAGAAAATGTGCTGCAGTCTGGCCTAAGCCAATGTAATGTGGCCATTCCCAAGTATGAGATTCTTCTTGGTTGACACTGGGCAGTCTCCAGTAGTTTAGAAATAGCTGAAAACAATAGGTATCCTCCCATATGCTCTCACTACAATGAGGTTACAATGAAAGCAATGAAAGCAAATTCTGTACATCAACGTCTATTAACAAGCATGCACAAAAGTCATCATAAAACGTTTTCAGTAATACTGATGAGATTCTAGGCCTCTGTCCATTTCTGTGTTCTGACACCACCTCACATCATTAGAGACAGATGTGACATCATTCTAGAGGCAGTTTTCACCTAATATTATAGTTGGAGCACATGTCAAGTGTCTTTGCCAGATGGTTGTGATAGTTAATTTAATAGGTCAACTCGACTGGGCAATGCAGTACAATGATACTTGGTCAAACATTATTCTGGATGTTTCTGTGATAGTGGTTTTGGATATGTTTAACATTTACATCAATAGACTGAGTAAAGCAGATTGTACCCCTGAATGTAGGTGGGCATCATCCTTTCAGTTGAAGGGCTGAATACAACAAAAGCCTGACCTTCTCTTGAATAAGAGGTAATTCTTCCTACCTGACTGCTTTTGGACTGGAATATTAGTTGTCCTGCCTTTAGACTTGAACCGAAACATCAAAACATCAGCCCTTCCTGGGTCTCAAGCCTGCTGACTGTAGATTTTGGGATTTGTCATCTCTGTAATCGTATGAGCCAATTCCTTATGGTATCTCTCTCTCTTCGCCCCCCACTCCACTTTCTCCCTCTCAATACACACAAATTTACATATGCTATTGACTTGGAGGACCATGACTAATACAGTGGTAAAATAAATATAGGTTTAATTTCAGAAGTCTAAGCCTAAAACAGTGTTCTGTAAGATTGAGCCTATTGGGTTTGCTGATTCTGATTCTCATTCTCTATTCTTACGAAGGTGTTGGAGTAGGATATGTTGCCAGGAACAATAACTCTCCTCTGCATTCATCTGAAACAGCACTCAGTTCAATGATGAAAAGCTACTTTATCATCCAGTATGTTCATTTTAAGGGCTCTGATGTTGTTTGGAGATTAAGACAGCTAAAGCCTCTGACCTAGGTTGGTATATTCTCAGCCACGGAATTTGGAAAGTTCCTAAGTTATAGATTTAAAGTAACACACATATATTTTGGCCTGAGGTATTTTAAAATCAAGTGCAGAGAATACAACAAAATAGGCTCCTTGCCCCAAGTACATGGACAGCAAAACCCTTCCTGCATATGCCAGTGGCTTTTCCTCAGCAGCAGTTGCCTGAGGCCTTCCTCTTTTATTCCATGTCCTTTATTATGGGGTTAGCCAACAAATATGGCATTTGATACTTTATACAAGACCAAATCTGCAGATTCAGCCTATTATCAATACTTTTAGGAGCATTTAGCGACAGGTGTCTTACTGTGACACACTCTTACAGTCTTGTATTCAGAATCTGCCGCTCTCAAGCTTTCCTGAAGACATACCATTTCATTGCCCAAGAATAAATGCATCTTGCAACTTTTCATTGAAGCAAATTTCTTGGCTTCTGAGTTATTTTGAATATGCAAATTTACAGACACAAAACAGACATTCACTTTATATAACCCCAGCCTCTCAGTTGGATAGCTTTTTCCTTAAAATGTATGCATATCCTAAATAATCTCCTTCATATTCGTGCCTATTCTTTTGAGGAAGAAAAAAATATACTTTTCAGTCTTTGCATCATTTAAAAAATCTTACAGAGCTTGGGGCTTGTGCTCATTGCTCCTGTGAAGCCATGGCATATAGATGAGATCATCCAGGGGCCAAAGGCTCATCTCTTTCAGTAACAGGTTTTGTATTTGAAATAGCCAAGGCCGGTCACCTTCAATGAGAAGCTTGACCCCATCAAGGCCCTTAATTGGATTATCACTAACCGCTCACTAACTGTTCTGGTCTTCAGCTTGAAATGTAGCAACAAATTTAAATTCCAAATAGGTGAAAAATATGTTTTAAGCCAAAAACTGTATCCTAATAAGGTATCTTCTCTATCAATTTGGTACTCCACACAGGGGAGCAACAAATTAGGGGGATTTCCAAGTCTAATACGGGTGTGCTTCCAGGGAGACAATGAGTTTCCTCCTCCTGCCTCCTAAAGTCATGCCAGGCTTTCAAGAGCCCTGCAGCCCCATGTTGAGCTTTAAGAGTATAATAAAAATATACCTCTGAATTAATCTCATAGCTTATTATTTGGGCTAAAATTTGGGGTATTTCACCCAGAATCAATCTGAAGTGAAACCATTGGCAACCTGGTTCCCGGGTTCAGTCAACCAATATGCAAATAATAGATTTCATAACTCCCTCATAATAGGCCAATTGGCTAAAAGCAATAGGCAAGTCAGATGCTTTCCTGAATTACCCTGCTATTTTTATATTTGATTGAACTTAGCAGCCTGCTTAGTTCAAAGAAGTAACCTGAAAATAATAAACTAAATGGGATCCCTTATAGTATGGTAGACTCCACTACTAAGTCTCTATGGCCTAATTGGATAGATTGCTATAGCAATTTCTAAATTTGATGAGGCAACCAGTGGGAGAGGAAGCATAGTGATTTTATTATTAATTTTGTTCTTGCATCTCTTTCTCCTCTCAAGAGTGATTTTGGAAGCCCCTGACAAATCTAGAGACCACCAAGGGCTATGAAAACAAGAGAGTTTAGTTTCTGCAAGTTTTAACTTTGCTTAATGGGCTTGACCACCTGGAAGGCACAGGAAGGAAAGGTCTGCAGCTTCAGACTGCTTTCAGGGTCTCCAGCCAAAAAGCATCTTACTACATGATTTCTGGACAGGAAAGAAGAGAGCATAGCAGAAGCTCATGTGGGTAGTAGGGAAAAAGTCAGAGGCAGAAGACAGAACACAATGGCCCTGGGAAGCTTAGCATCACCCGAGTCACCCCAAAAGAGATGGGGCTGAACTAGTCCAAACAGATAGAGCTCCTGCTCTGGCAGGCAGGAGCAGCAGGGTGAATTGTCTGTTTAATAATCAGATCAGTAGCTGCCTGTGAACTGTGATAAGGAAGCGCAAATAGGACAGGGTTAAAGGGGAGAATAATGCAGCGTGTCTTCAACTGACAAGTTCTAATTGTCCAGTAGGACTGAGAAAGGATCAGCTTTATAAGGAATACACTTCTAAAAATGTCAAGCAGAAACCTCAGGCTGCTTAGAAATCTATGTGCCCTTTCATTTAAAGGAGCTCTCAGCCTTGCAGTGTTAGGGCTGGAATTAAAGAAACTGAGGAGGAGGAGCTGAGCAAATGGGCATGTGACAGGCTAAATTTCCAGGTCAGCATTTAGCAAGGCATAGTTTATATATATATATATATATATATATATATATATATATATATATATATATATTTAGCAGTATGTCCATTATTAAGAGAGAGTTCTGGAGTTATATAGCATAGGCTCCAATTCTGGCTCTGTCACCCGCTCTGTGACCCCGAGTAACTTACTTAACTTTTCTCTGCCTTTATTGACTCATCCCATTAAAGGAGGGTATTGGTGTTGTTGCACATCATAAAACAGACGCTGGGTATAAAAAGCTTACACCTGTGCTTGACACAGAGTGAGTGATCCACCCATTTTCACTATGATTTTTCATGTCACCTACATCCTGATATGTGCTTGCACTGAATGAAAAGACTTTAGAATTCTGTGCTTCCTCTTGACAATGACAATTTGTGTGATGGTGTGGTCCCTTTATGTGCTCCTTTTTAAATAAGGGATTGAGTGGTGATGACAGGAAGGAAGATGACAAAGAGACCTCCGGGGAATGCAGAACATGCAGAAGTCGACTTGGAAGAGAGTGACAGGCTCCCACACAGACAACACTAGGGAGTATTGCTGTTTTTGTCTTCTTTTCTTTCCAAATTTAGCTGAAGCAATAAAATATTCTTAATGTCCACTCTTGGCATTTTCACAGCTTGCTTTTACCTACTTCCAGGTGTCACAACAGGATGACTTGGTAGTGCTAAACTACTTCCAGAAATATGTTGGGAAATAACTTTTGAGGCAAAGAGGACAAGCAGCTCATGCTACTAAACTATTACAGGTGTTGTGAGGAGTCAAAATCTTTTGCTAAGTTAATGAAGTAACAGACTTCCATCTACGGTTTACATCACCTTGTCAGTTCAATTTACTTTCTTGCCCATTTTCCCTTCAGAATGCAAGGCTGTCAGAACCAAGTTTCTTTTGGTTGAGGCACCTATTTTATATTCATTTAGTTACTGTGTGGCATTTTTATGTCAGGAAAACCACATTTGCTCTCATGAAATGACCCTAAGGTAATAAACCATAAATTATCTTTAAAACCTGATAGAGGATTTTGAAGTTACAAACAAGTAATAAAATAATTTGCAGGCAATGTTATTTCCCCACCAGATTTACCTAAAGAAACTACTCTATGGCAAGATCCATTTATTACACAAATCATTGTAAAGATGGTGAATGGCTATTCCAATTTTCATTTACTTTACTTTACTTTCAAATTGGGAGAGAACTAGAGGTGGACATTACAGCGGAAATCTCCAATATCAAGATCACTGAAGAATTAGATAAATAATTTTAGTTAACAAGCACTTTCAAGGGCTTGCATCATGTCTAATAGAACTGTATAGAAGGGAAAATTTGCTTTAAAGTTGGTATGGATTAAATTTTTATTTTTTTTTATTTTTGAGACAGAGTCTCACTCAGTCACCCAGGCTGGAGTGCAGCAGCCCAGTTTTGGCTTACTGCTACCTCCACCTCTCGGCTTCAAGTGATTCTCCTGCCTCAGTCTCTCAAGTAGCTGGAACTACAGGCGCCCTCCACCATGCCCAGCTAATTTTCATATTTTTAGTAGAGACAGGGTTTCACTATGTTGGCCAGGATTGTCTCAAACTCCTGACTCAGGGGATCTGCCAGCCTCAGGCTCCCAAAGTGCTGGGATTACAGGCATGGGACCCCCTGCCCAGCCTGGAATAACATTTTTAAATTCATACATACGCACACACATTAGTATTTTATACCAGTAAGTAGCATATCATGCTATGAAAATCACTGGGATCAAATGTGTACCAAGAGGGCTTTTTCTTTTCTTTCCTTTTTCCTTTTTTGCCAATAATACATTTTCTCGCCATTTTGTAACAAAACTTCTCTTTAAAGAACACTGAGCAATATCACACAAACACACACACACTCACATGTGTGTGTATACTCAAGGGCCATATATATATATATATATATATATAGCCCTTAGTCCTTAGTCATTGTGTTTACCTGTTAAACTGCTAAAATGCCTCTTTTTTGTATTTTCCAAAATTTCAGTAACTCAAGCATTTGGGGTGATGAAAAAAATAATAAATAATAACTATTTTTCTAGCAGTTGTAATATATATTTTAAAATGCATTGAATAAAAATACAGATTAAAGAAAAGAAATGACAGATGGAGAAAAGATAAGAGAAGGGGGAAAAGCAAAGGGAAAAACTAGAAAAGAAGGAAAGTAATGGGATGTTGAAGAAAAAGTCAGATATTAGGGAAAGGAACAAAGAAAGAAGAACAAGGAGACATTATCTCTCAATTATCTATGAGTAAGAGGTGAAGAAATAGCTTTCCCAGGTGAGAATATCTTCGTTGGAGAACCAGAGAAAAAGAAGAGAATAAAATTATTACTACTTCTCTCATGATTGAGGGGATAATGAGAAAATGAAATCTTGCCAACCTCCAACTAAAAGTGCAGGAAGCAGTCATGAAAATAGTTTTGAAAAATCATCATCTCTTATAAACCACCTCCTAAAATATAGATACTTTACCTCCCTTTTATTTATGTATTTAGTTTTCCCTGTAGCCATATAACTCTTGGGAATTGAATTTGTCTGCTTGACTGCCTGTAAATGTAAACACATTGAGGCTTTAAAGTCCAATCACACAATAAGATATCCAAAGGCAGAAACTTGTAGGCACTGGTCCTGTGGCTGAAAAATATCTGAGTCCAGGATTCTGTGACTCTCTTGGCTTTCCATTAATGGTCCTAATGGCTGCTGCATTACCAGCTTTCATACTCACAACAGATACGAGTAAAGGAGATGGTGAAAAGTAAAAGGGTATGAACCTGCTGAGTCCACCTTCTTTAAAGGAGTTTTTCAGAACACTCTGTCAGCTACCCTATGCTTATATCTACTTGGCCAGAATTGCAAAATCTTGGTCATCACTGACGAATACAAGTGAATGTAGTTTTGTTTGCTTGTTTGTTTTTATCTGAACCCTTTGTTGCTGCCCACAAAATTAGGATGTCATTATAAAAGAGAATGAATACCAGGTTGGCAGCTTTTTTTGGATTGCGTAAATTAAATTTAAAAGTTACAATAATAGATGAAACTGGTCTTACTATTGCTTTGCTGATGATATAAAAGTATTACATTTTTCAGAGAATATGCCTTACAAAGAAAAAGGCAGAAAGTCTGAAGATGGCAAGTCAGAAAGATGGCAAAAAAGAAAGTCTTGGACCATCCTTTCCCCTCCTCATTAAGAAACCAAATCAACTATAATTCATCTACAAATTTCTCCTCTGAGAATTTAGAAACTGGTTAAAAGTCTTCTGTACCTTGTGTGAATGCGAAATCAGATACATAGAAACTGTTAGGGGCTGGGCGCGGTGGCTCACGCCTGTAATCCCAGCACTTTGGGAGGCCGAGACGGGCGGATCACGAGGTCAGGAGATCCAGACCATCCTCGCTAACACGGTGAAACCCCGTCTCTACTAAACAAAATAGAAAAAAATTAGCCAGGCATGGTGGCGGGCGCCTGTAGTCCCAGCTACTTGGGAGGCTGAGGCAGGAGAATGGCGTGAACCCAGGAGGCGGAACTTGCAGTGAGCCGAGATCGTGCCACTGCACTCCAGCCTGGGCGACAGAGCGAGACTCCGTCTCAAAAAAAAAAAAAAAAAAAAAAAAGAAACTGTTAGGGAGATCAAGACACCCTCTTGCAAGAATTCCTATTCCTGCCCATGCCATATGATTGGAAGGAAACCCTCAGCTCCTAGCTTCTCCCTGTAGAGGGAAAGAGTTGGACCATGCATCCAATGCCACAGCTTTTCTGAGGGATACCCCAAAAAATGGCTTCTGTTTTGCCTGTTTCAGAGGGCTGATGAGAACCAGAATACTTTAGACATCAATGGGCCAGTGAGAACAAGACAGTGGTTTGATTGAGCATGCAACTATTTGCCACAGCCCCATCCCCCAATTTAGCACAGAAGGAACAGGCAAAAAATCCAAGATCCCAGATTTTTCCTGGAGAGAAAAGGTTTGGACAGAGCATCCAGTTATTCAACTTTTATGTGGGCTACTCTGGTAACTGGATTCAGTCTCACTTGTCTCAAAGCTCTGGGTAGGACAAGCATAACCTGGACACTTAGGGGTTGCTAAGAACAAAGAAAGCAGATTCAACTAGCGCAAAGATTTGAGAGATCCCAAGAATCAACCAGCCTGACTGGTGGGAGTCTTCTCCTGATGAGAACAGTCTTCAAAGACTGGGAGAAATGGCTGTTTTTCTAATGTGCCAACACCAACACAGAGAGTGAAAGAAAACAAAGAAATGAATAAATATGTTCCAAAAATATCTACAAGATAATTATCTGGAAACCACCAACAATTAAGTAGAGATACGTGATTTATCTGACAGAGAATTCAAAATAGCAGTCATAAAGATGTTCACTGAGGTCAGAGAGAAATGCATGAACAAAATGATGATTTAAACAAAGATATAAAAATATAATAAAGTACCAAACAAAAACTGTAGGGCTGAAGATTATTCAACTGAAAAATTTAATAGAGGAGGTGTTTTTATTTTTTCTCACCATTCTGTCTCTTAGTGCACATGACCAGGAATTTTATTATCCCCAGCATTTGTATCCAATTAACACTTTTTTTTTTTAATTTTAAGTTATGGGGTATGTGTAGAGGAATGCAGGATTGTTACATAGATAAATGTGTGCCATGGTGATTTGCTGCACCTATCAACCATCACCTAGGTATTAAGCCCAGCATGCATTAGCTATTTTTCCTGATGCTCTCCGTCCCCCCACTACCCTGTACTTGACAGGCCCCAGTGTGTGTTGTTCCCCTCCCTGTGTCTATGTGTTTTCACCATTCAGCTCATACTTATAAGTGAGAACATATGGAGTTTGGTTTTCTGTTCCTGCATTAGTTTGCTGAGGATAATGGCTTCCAGCTGCATCCTTGTCCCTGCAAAGGGCATGATCTTGTTCCTTTTCATGGCTGCATAGTATTCCATAGTGTATATGTACCACATTTTCTTTATCCAGTCAATCATTGATGAGTATTTGGGTTGACTCAATGTATTGGCTGTTGTGAATAGTGCTGCAATGAACATACATGTGCATGTAAGTTTATAGCAGAATGACTTATCTTCCTTTGGGTATACACCCAGTAATGGGATTGCTGGGTCAAATGGTATTTCTGGTTCTAGATATTTGAGGAATTGCCACACTGTCTTCCCCAATGGTTGAACTAATTTATGTTCCCACTAACAGTGTAAAACCATTTCTATTTCTCCACAACCTTGCCAGCATTTGTCCTTTCTTGACTTTTTAAAAATGGCCATTCTGACTGGAGTGAGATGGTATCTCATTATGGTTTTGATTTCCATTTCTCTAACGATCAGTGATGCCAAGCTTTTTTTCATATGTTTGTTGGCCACATAAATATCTTCTTTTGAGAAGTGTCTGTTCATGTTCTTGGCCCACTTTTTATTGGGGTTGGTTGTTGTTTCATTTTTTTTTGGTAAATTTGTTTAAGTTCCTCATAGACTCTGGATTTTTGACCTTTGTCAGAAAAATAGATTGCAAAAGTTTTCCCCCATTCTGTAGGTTGTCTTTTTGCTCTGATGATAGTTTCTTTTGCTGTGCAGAAGCTCTTTAGTTTAATTAGATCCCATTGGTCAATTTTTGCTTTTGTTGCAATGCTTTTGGCATTTTTATCATGAAATCTTTGCCCGTGCCTATGCCTATGTCATGAATGGTATTGCTTAGATATTCTTCTAGGGTTATTTATTTATTTTTATTTATTTATTTTTATTTTTTATTTTCATAGGTTATTGGGGAAAAGATGGTGTTTGGTTATGTCAGTTCTTTAGTAGTGGTTTGTGAGATTTTGGTGCACTCATCACCTGAGAAGTATACTCTGCACTCTATTTGTAGTCTTTTATCCCTCACCCCCTTCCTACCCTTTCCTCTGAGTCTCCAAAGTCCATTGTGTCTTTTTTTTTTTTTTTTTTTTTTTTTGAGACAGAGTCTCGCTCTGTCGCCCAGGGTGGAGTGCAGTGGCGCGATCTCGGCTCACTGCAAGCTCCACCTCCTGGGTTCACGCCATTCTCCTGCCTCAGCCTCCCAAGTAGCTGGGACTACAGGCGCCCGCCACCACGCCCGGCTAATTTTTTGTATTTTTAGTAGAGACGGGGTTTCACCGTGTTAGCCAAGATGGTCTCGATCTCCTGACCTCGTGATCCACCCACCTCGGCCATTGTGTCATTCTTATGCCTTTGCATCCTCATAGCTTAGCTCTCACTTACGAGTGAGAACATACAATGTTTGGTTTCCCATTCCTGAGTTACTTTACTTAGAATAATAGTCTCCAATTACATCCAGCTTGCTGCAAATGCCATTAATTCACTCCTTTTTATGGCTGATTATTAGTCCATCATTCATATATATATGAATATATATGAATATATATGAATATATATGAATATATATGAATATATATATGAATTCATATATATATGAATATATATGAATATATATATGAATATATATATGAATTCATATATATATGAATTCATATATATATGAATATATATATGAATATATATATATGAATTCATATATATATGAATATATATATGAATTCATATATATATATATGAAAAAAATCTGCCAACCTGGTATTCATATATATATATATGAATACCAGGTTGGCAGCTTTTTTTAGATTGCATAAATTAAATTTAAAAGTTACAATAATAGATGAAACTGGTCTTACTATTGCTTTGCTGATGATATAAAAGTATTACATTTTTCAGAGAATACACCTTACAAAGAAAAAGGCAGAAAGTCTGAAGATGGCAAGTCAGAAAGATGGCAAAAAAGAAAGTCCTGGATCATCCTTTCCCCTCCTTATTAAGAAACCAAATCAACAATAATTCATCTACAAATGGTGTGTGTGTGTGTGTGTGTGTGTATATATATATATATACACGATGTATATATATATATACGATGTATATATATACGATGTATATATATATACGATGTATATATGTACGATGTATATATGTACGATGTATATATGTACGATGTATATATGTACGATGTATATATGTACGATGTATATATGTACGATGTATATATGTACGATGTATATATATACGATGTGTATATATATGATGTGTATATATATATGTAACTGAGATATATATATATAACTGAGGTATATATATATATATATATATATATATATATAAAATATACCTTAGTTTCATTATCCATTCATTGATTGATGGACATTTGGGTTGGTTCTATGTTTTTGCAGTTGTGAATTGTGCTGCTATACATATGCGTGTGCAAGTATCTTTTCCAGTTTTCTGGGCACTGGCAGGGGAAAACAGCTGACTGGAGCCACAGAGATGGCAGCTCTCCCTCCCACTAGGAGCTCATTCATCTTAGGCAGTTTCAAGTCTGCTGCCACTGGCTGGTCGGGATTCCAAGCCTGTGGGTCTTAGCTACTGAGTATCTGTGGAAGTGGGGCCCAGTGGAGAATGCTGCTTGGCTCCCTGTCTTTAGCCCCCTTCGGATGGGATTGGACAGATTTCCTGCCTTACCAGAATTCTCACTAGAGGAATTTAAGAGCAGGCTAGATCAAGTGGAAGAAATAATCAGTAAACTCAAAGGTAGGTCATTGGAAATTATTCAGTCAGAGAAGCAAAAAGAAAAAGAAATAAAAAAGAGTGGAGAAAACTTAAGGTATGTCATCAATTGGACTGGTGTGTACACTATGGAAATCATAGAATGAGAAGAAAAAGAGAAAGGACCAGAAAGTTATTCAAAGAAATAATGGCTAAAAGTGTCCCAAATCTGGGAAAGGAAATGAATATCCAGAACCAGGAAGCCCAAAGATTCCTAATAAGTTAATAACCCAAAGAAATTTACACCTAGACACATTATAGTCAAATGGTAAAGAGCCAAAGACAAATAATTTTGAAAGCAGTAAAAGAAAAGCAACCTGTTGTGTACAAGGGAACTTTTATGAGACCATCAGTTGATTTTTCAGCAGAAACTTGCAGGCCAAAAGGTAGTGGGATCATATGTTCAAAGTGCTGAAGGGAAGAAAAATCTGCCAACCAGGAAAACAATATCTGGCAAAACTTTCATTCAGAAATGAAAGACTTTCCCAGACAAACAAAAGCTGAGAGTGTTCATCACCACCAGATTTGCCTTACAAGAAATGCTAAAGAGAGCTCTTCCAGTTCAAACAAAAGGATGCTAAACAGCAACACAATAAAATAAGAAAGTATAAAACTCATTGGTAAAGATAAATTTATAGACAAATACAGAATACTCCTTGATTGTAACTGTTGCATAAGTCACTTTTATGCTAGAAGAAAAGTTTTAAAAGTATTATAAATAAATGTAATTTTAAAATATGTTAATTGTACACAGTATGAATAGATGTAAATTGTGACATTGATAACATAAAGTGTGTGTGTCCGGGATAAAAGTATAACCTTTGTACGCAATTTAGCTTAAATTGTTATCAGCTTACAGTAAACATAACTATTGGTATTTAATGTAAGTCCCATGGTAACCACAAAAAGTACTTGTAGAAATTACACAAAATAAAAAAAGAAGAAAATGAAAGCACAGCAATACAAAAAAAAATTAACGAAATTCAAAGGAAAACAGCAAGAGGGGAAAAGATGGGAAAAGAACTACAAGAGAAACAAAACAATTAACAAAATGGTAATAGTAAATCCATCCCTATTAATAATTACTTTAGATACAGATGGATTAAACGCCTCAATCAAAAGACATAGAGTAACTGGATGGATTCTTAAAATCCAACTGTATGATGTCTACAAGAAACTTGCTTTCGGTTGAAGGACACACATAAGCTGAATTAGAAGGGCTAGAAAAGGCTATTACATGGGAATAGTAACAAAAGGAATGCAGAGGTGGCTATATATATACCAGGCAAAATAGATTTAAGTAAAATATTTTGTCACAAGAGATAAAGAAAAACAATATATATCTATCTATCTATAATAAAAGAGTTAATTCACCAAGAAGATATAACAATTCTAAATATATGCACCCAACAGCAGAACAGCTAAGTCTATAAAGCAAAAATTGATAGAACTGACAGAGAACTATAAAGCAATACAATAATGGTAGGAGATTTCACAGCCCCACTTTCAATAATGGATTAAACAACGAGACAGAAAATTGAAAAGAAGCAGTAGACTTAAACAATGTGAAGTACCAAATGGACCTAACAGACCTATACAGAAAGTTTCACTCAACAGTAGTAGAATATACATTCCTCGTAAGTGCACACAGAACACTCTTCAGTATGGATCACGTGTTAGTTCATAAAACAACACTTTATAGAGTTAAGAAGATTTAAATCATACCATGTATTTTTTTCTGACCACAATGGAATGAAATTAGAAATCAATAGTGGGGGAAAACTTAAACATTTCCAAATATGTGGAAAATAAACAATGCACTTTTGAACAACCAATAACTCAAAAACCAAATCAAAGGAAAATCAGAAAATATCTTGATACAAACAAAAATGGAAACACCACACACCAAAACTTATGAGATGCAGGAAAATAAATAAGGACTGAGAAGGAAGTTTAATGTGAAAAATGTCTACATTAAAAAAAGAAAGCTCTCAAATAAATAACCTAACTTTACACTGCAAGGAACTAGAAAAAGAATAAACCAAAGATGAAATTAGCAGAAGGAAGGAAGGAATGAAATTTACAGCAGAATTAAACAACATAGAGAATAGAAAAACAATAAAAAGTCAATAAAATTAAGGGTTGGTTTTTTGAAAAGACCAACAAAATTTATAAATCTTTAGTTAGATTAACCAAGGAAAAAAGAGAGAAAAACTCAAATAAATAAAACAAAAATGTAAACAAAGACATTAAAACTGATGCCATGGAAATGAAAAGGGTCACAAGAGATTACTGTAAGTAATTGTCCACTAACAAACTGGATAATCTAGAAAAAATGGATAAATTCCTAGAAACATACAACCACCAAGACTAAATTATAAATAAATAGAAAGTCTGAGCAGACCTATAACTGACATGGAGATTGATTCAGTAATCCAAAATCTCCACAAAAGCCCAGGACCAGATAGCTTTAAAGAATTAGTATTGATAATTCTCAAACACTTTCAAGAAACTGAAGAGGAGAAAGAAACTTCCAAACTCTTTTATGAGGCCAGCATTATCCTAATATCCAAGCCAGACCAAGATGTTACAAGAAAAAGATTAGAGACCAATATCCCTGATAAACAGATGCAAAAAAAAAAAAAAAAAACCTCAAAAAAAATACTAGCAAGCTGAATCCACAGTGTGTTAAAAGGACCATACACCATGAACAAGTTGGAGTATTCCTGGGTCACAACATCCAAACATCAATTAATGTGAGATATCCCATTAACAGAATAAAGAATACAAATCACATGATTGTTGAATAGATGCCAAAAAAAAGTTTCACAAAGTTCAACACCCTTTCATGATAACTCTCGACAAACTAGGAAAGATGGAAATTACCTCAACATAATAAAGGCAGCCCTATACGACAAGCCCACAGCTAACATGATAATCAACTGTGAAGGACTGAAAGATTTTCCTCTAAGATCTGGAACAAGGCAAGATGCCCACTTTGCCCAGTTGTATTCAACTTAATACCAGAAGTCTTAGCCAGAGCAATTGGGCAAGATAAATAAATAGAAAGCATCCAAATTCAAGAGGATGAAGATAAATTGTCTCTGCAGATGATGTGATTTTATACATAGGAAACCCTAAAGACTCCACAAAAATCTGTTAACAAATGAATTCAGTAAAGTGACAGGATACAAAATCAATAAAAAAAAATCATTGGGATTTCTATACACTAAGAATGAAATACTGAAAAGAAATTTAGAAAAACAATCCAATTTACAATAGCACAAAAAAGAATAAAATACTTGGGATTAAACTTAACTAAGGAGATGAAAGACACATAGTAAAAACTACAAAACACTGAGGAAAAAATCAAATAAGGCACAAACATGTGGAAACATTCTGTGTTCATAGATTTAAAGACTTAATATTATTAAAATGTTCATGCAACCCATAGTAATCTACAGATTCAAAATACTATCCCTATCAAAATCCCAATAGCATTTTTTATAGAAATAGAAAAACAATTCTAAAATTAATGTGAAACCACAAATGACCACAAATAGTCAAATCAGTCTTGAGAAAGAAGAACAAAACTGGCAGTACCACACCTCCTGATATTAAAATATATCACAAAGCTACAATAATTAAAAATGTATGGTACTGGCATAAAGCTAGGCATATGAAACAATGGAACAGAAAAGAGCCCAGAAATAAATTCATGCACATATTGTGAACTGGTCAAGAGTGCCAAGTATACACAATGGGGAAAAGATAGTTTCTTCAACAAATGGTGCAGGGAAAACTGATCATCCACATGCAAAAGAACAAAATTAGAGCTTTGCCTTATACCATACACAAAAATCAATTTGAAATGGATTAAAGGCTCAGATAAACAAACTAAAACCTCAAAACTTCCAGAAGAAACGATGGGGCAAAGTTACACGACAGTAGTCTTGGCAATCATTTCATGGATATGACACCAAAACCACAGGCAACAAAAGCAAAATCAGACAAGTGGAACTACATCAAACTAAAAAGCTGTACAGAAAAAAAAAATTTGTAAAAAAAAAAAACCTATGGAATTGGATAATTTGCAAAGCACATATCAATTAAGGGACTAATTTGTAAAATATATTTAAAAACTCCTAAAATTCTATAGCAAAAATACCCTTAAAATCCATTTTTAAAATGGCTAAAGACTTGAACAGATCTTTCCTCAAAGAAGACATACAAATGGCCAACAAGTATATAAATAGATGCTCAATGTCACTAATCATCAAAGAATGAGATTCAAAACCAAAATGTGACATCACCTAATACTGTTAGAATAGCTAATATCAAAAAACCAAAGAACAGTTGTTAGACAACACGTGAAGAAATAGAAACTTGTGTACACTGTTAGAGGAAATGCATAATGATGCAGCTTCTGATGAAACAGTATAGAGTTTCCTCAAAAACATTAAAAGTAAAAACATTATAAGGGGCGTTACTAATCAACTGGTGAAAGTCTCAGTTACTCAAGATTAATAGCTGCTGGATATCTACTATACAACAACATACTTATAGTTAACAATATTTTATGGTACAGTTAAAATTTTGTTAAGAAGATAGATTTCATGTTGTGGTCTTACCACAATAAAATTAAATTTTAAAATTTCATCCCAAAATATAAGTAAATGTTTACTAATGGCTGCATTTTATTTTATTTTGATAAACTCAAAATGATCACTGGGGAAAGCTGTAAAGTTGACTTAAACACATATAAAAGAATGAACTATCTACATGAATAAAAACAGCTTGAATAAAATTAAGAAAATTACTGTATTAAAGGCATGTATGTCCACAAATCTCTGGAAATACTTAGGAATCATTTGTAAGCAGAATTCCTTACTTTTAAATATAAAAGCGATAATGTTTGATTGTTTATAAAGGGCTACTATGATTATATAAATTAAGGTTAGTTTGGTTGCGTAAAGGAGAAAACTCAAAATAACCATGAGACAAAGACATGTAAAAGGTAGGCTGTCAAGCCTCATGTGATGATTTGATGAATTACTCAGCCACCTAATTCCTAGTTTTCTCCTAAAATGTCTTTGCTACAAGGCTTCTATCTTCAAGGTTGATTCCTGTACAAACATGACATCTGGTGTTCACGCTATCTCTTCTTCAACACAGGCAGTAGGAAAGTGGAAGAACCAAAAACAGAGTCTGTGAAACGAGTCAATACCCCTTCAACCACTTTTCTGGAAACCCCATGCAATACTTCTGCATATGTCTTATTGACATTAAGTATTCACATGCCCATACCTTGCTGAAAAGAAGGCTTGAGAAAGTCGTGGAAGGCTAGTTACATCATCACTCTAAATTAAAACTCTGAGTTTTGTTTTTATGGAGGAAGTAGAAAATAGATATTGGATGGTAATCAGAAGTATATGTCAAAGCAAGTTAAAACTGCTTCTAGCACTTACCAGTGTGCTTCAATTAATAGAGAAGTGGTCACTCAGCCCAATTCATGATTAGAAAGAGCAATTTCATGGTGTTTATAACAAAACAATATCAACAAAGAAAATATGATTTAGTTACTTACTGTACCACGTGTCTGTTCTTGTGTTTTGCCCATCTTCAGGTTAAACCTAGCGTGTGATAACTTTACCCTATCATCCCAAATATCCAACCTTGAAAGGTTTGATGAGTAATAAAATGTCCATAAAGTTTTACACAGGGAAGAAGATGATGACCAATTTGCACATCATGAAGTCTTCCTGCATGGGTTTTCTCTCTCTGGTAGCCACATCTTTCCTCTCTCTTCCAACACCTTCTGGTCTTCTCCAGCCTTCTGGCCAGGCTGAACCCTCACTCAGACTCACAAGGCTTTCATATCTCATCGGCTGCAATACCAATAGCAAGCCCAGAGATCTGCCAAATGAACATCAGATGTGTCCCTTAATTAATCTCAAACATATTGACCAACTATTAAATACTTGCTATTAGACATAACAGGGTCTGGATTCTCAGCAGGGTGTAAATGCCTGTAAATGCCTCTAAAGCCTTTTTGGGCTCTAGGAGTTTGAAAGTCAGTGTAACATAGCATGTGAATACCAAGAGGACAAAGACTTGTTCTGCTTGGTTAACAGTGCCTGCTGTGACCATCAGTGAGAAAAATCATGAGCAAGTCTCACCTTTATTTCTGATGGGGCCCAACATAACTTGTCAGCTGCTATGTGTTTGCTCTGTGGTAGCTTCTTTGAACAAATGCTATTCTGTAGTCTTTCGTGCTCATGTTTTCCCAGCTTTTTCTGTAACGAACATCAGAAACAGAAACTTGCAATAGCAGCATTGTGTGCCCCCGACAGAGCTAATGGAAATAGTTACCATTACCAGACAAAGATTTGTCTGATCAACCACAATGATTTCTCCAAATCCTGATATTCAGTGTATTAGGTTGTTAGTATTAGGAGATGCTTTCCCAAGACATGAAAAATAAAACCCCTTTGGGTCAAACCTGCAATAACCAGACTTCTCATTAAGAACGTGCCAGTAAATGTTTAACAACAGGCTATTCACACACACACACACACACACACAAAACCAAAACAAAACACCAGCCCTAATTTTAGGATTTTTGCCAGCTTCCATGGTGTAAATACTCCCTCCAAGGCTGATTTCAAGCTACCTGTGTGATGGCATTAAGGTGGAGATAGGAAGAGAAGTGCACAAAGGGCTGTTATCAGTCAGTGTGAGCCAGCTTATCACTGACTCTGAGAATTAGTAAAAATGTCTGTGCTCTCTATTCACACTTAATGACATAATTAATCAATGTGTTACTTAAATATGGCAGTGTGGGAAGCACTTAGACTTTTCAGCCAGGTCAGAGGAAACCCTGGCCACACTACTAAATAGCTTCATATTCATGTGGTTGCAGGCAACTTAATCCTTTCTGAGCTTCAGTTGCCTTATCTTTTAAATGGAGAGAACATCATGAGATCTGGTAAGTATCTAATGTAATAACATATGGAAATTGTCTTCCACGGAATGAATGTTAAGTATATTTAGTTCCCTACATACTAACACTCATTTATTCATTTTCATTCATTTGTTTTACCTGCATTTATTGCTTAATAAACGCAAAATAATATTTTTTACTGGCTTTATGTAATATACCTTTTTTGGTTTTCTTTATCTTCAAAAGTTATTTTATTTTACTTTTTATTTTTTGGCTTTTCATAGAGATATTAAGATAATAAGTATTTTACTTTCCTCTAACTCTAGTATTAAAGTCAATATACACACAAGAATTAACGCAAGCTAAATAGTGACTGTTCCCTTAGCATCGGTATGGCGGAGAGAGTAGTGGGTGGAGGGATCCGTTCTGTTTAAATAAAACAGTAACTTCTCAGCTCCCATGAATTACTATGAGGCGATAAGCAGGCTCAACATTGCCAGATCTTTCCATTTTTCTGAAGAACCAGGAATCTGAATTTTTTGTGAAACCATCTAATTTTTAATATCTTACTTTAAAATACCATAAACCAGTGCTGTGTAGGTCATATATGACCTATAGTCTATTCGTTTGCACGTCTGAATTACTGGATAAGGAGGGCATGGATAGCAGAAAAGGTGAAAGGAGAAGACTGAGCAAGTTGTAGAGGCAGAAATGACAAGGGGGGAAGCTTCAGCCAGTGTCTGCAACTGCTGGAGAGATAGGCTCTTGCAATAGACAAGTTTGGATCAGTATTGTTGGGAGAAATTGAACGCGGTCTAGAATTCAAAAAAATATGGTTTTTTCTTCTATTAACAATGGAAAAAATGTTTTATTATGGAAAGAGATTTAATTAAATTGCTTGTAGTTGAAGATGAATTCAAGGATGGGGAACAGTATGCCTAGTGTTTTAAGACTTGGTGTCGGGTTGCCTAAGTTTGCATCTGGCTCACCACTTTATAATTTTGTTTCTATGGCAAAGTCATTTTATCTCTCCAGGAATCATGATAATAAGATTGTTTTCAGCATTAAGAGAATTACTGATTAGGAAGTGCCTAAGTACTGCCTAGCACATAGGAAGAATTCAAAACAATGTGAGCAACTTTTATTAGTGTTCAAATAAAGTGAGTGGCAGAAACACTGGTTAAGAGGCCAACATAAAATGCAGGTGTAGATTGTTCAAGGAAAGATTCAAAAGACTTAAAAAAAAAGAAGAAAAGGAAGTATAAAATTGAAGACTGAGGTTTTTGTTGTTGTTGTTGTTTTGTTTGTTTGTTTTTCACTTGGCTAATGAGTTAAAAGACCTACCTTGACAAAAATAAGAAATTGTAAATGGAGAATCTTGTGATCAGGGGAAGATGAGCCCAGCTTTAGAAATAAGCAGAATTTTAGATAAAAATAAAATAAATATTCTGTCAGTAGTTGAAGATGGAGGGCAAAAGGTAGATTGCAATTTGAGTATGACATTTACTGAACAATGAATAATGTGCAGCATCTTATGTTTAGTGTTTTGAAGAAAAACAGATACGAAAAACTCAATCCATGCCCTTCAACAATGTGCAGTTTATTTAACACAGAAAATTGGACAAGGACAAAAATGATCATTCCACTAGGTAAGCATTGATAAAATGGTGGCAACAAGTACTCTGGGTATTCATAAAAGAGAAAAATAATGTTGAAGGTGGAGAAGCATGGGAGGCTTTTAAAAAAAAGGCTTCTTACAGGATCTGTAATGATGTGGTGCGGAGTTTACAGGGGACAAAGCAAGCTTGAAACAGACACTCGGGAAAATACGGGCAAATTCATGATCAAGGATCAGGGTATATTGGCTGGAATGTGAAAGTTCTTTTGGTATATACATTGTTGAAGCAGAAAGATTAGTTTGGGGCATGTTAGTGAGGATCTTGAATGTCAGGATGGGGACTTTTCATTTAACGCATATGGTGAAGAGTTTGCACTCAGGATTTTAGCAGTGTGCTAACACAAATAATCTCTGCTTTGAAGAAATTCCTATGACCATATCATATAGGACTGAGTGGATGGAGAAGGCAAATAATACTGGGAAATAAGTATGGATGGAAAGAAACTACATGAGGCACAATCTGCATGATTTAGCACCGATTATGTCAATGTGGTAAACGTAAAGGAGGAGGTTATGAAAAGTGCCTTTAAGCAAATCAGTAAAGTTGGGCAAAGCACCTGGTACCCAGAGAAAAAAATCTGTAATTCAGAAAAGACACTTAGGCTTATATTGCAAATTCAATAATCCTCTAGAAATCATTATTGAAACCAGAAAGTAAATGAAAATGTCAAAGGAGCACATTCAGAAGTAAAGAAAGAGATTATGTGTCAGAGCCCTGGGTGGTAGCTACATGGAAGGAATGGGAGGAAGAGGAAAAGTTAGTGAAGGGGACAGAGAAAAAGAGATCATTGCAGTAGAAGACATACTGAGAAAGACACAGGAGTGCTGAGCAGCAGAGAGCCAAAATTATGATTGAGGATGAGTTTCTGGGCTCTTTCGCTCCTTTTCCTTCAAAGAAAAAGGAGTCTATGGAAAAAGCATAAGGCCACACTGGGCTCTCTGCAACTCTGGGGAAAGCCTGGTAGAGGTAGAGGTAGAATAGAAGCAGCCAGAAAGAATTCAGGCATCTAAAATACTCCAAAACTACAACTGAAAATGCAATTGGATTTCCTGGAAATTCATCTATGCCTAGATCAATCGATCTTTGTATTTTTAGAAGTTGTTGACCTTTAATGGAAATATCGGGATTTATGTAGACATATCTTAATAATGCAGCTCCAGTGCACTACGAAAACCATTCTGTAGTTCAAGGTTTATCAACCTTAGCACTATTGAC
This sequence comes from Gorilla gorilla gorilla, assembly GCF_029281585.2. Classification (NCBI taxonomy): domain Eukaryota; kingdom Metazoa; phylum Chordata; class Mammalia; order Primates; family Hominidae; genus Gorilla; species Gorilla gorilla. The sequence continues at coordinate 40,256,650 of NC_073235.2, read as the reverse complement.
ACTTCGGACTCAATATTTTGTTATCAGACTGTCTCATAAATTGTAGAATGTTTAGCAGCATCCCTGGCCTCTATTCACAGGTGCTAATAGTAACCCTTCCCACTTGTGACAGCCAAAAATGTTCACAGTCACAAGATACCCTCTTTCTCTATATTGGGAACCACTGCTGTAGTTTAAGTAGCCAGAATAAGCATTTTTTTTTCCTTCCACAAGAGGAATAATGATATCTAGGCAATGAAGTTCCTAGAGAAATAAAAGTGTAGTTACCAGATTTGTGACATAAAGATGTTACATATACATATATTAAAACATATATATGTATATATATATTTGCAAAGAAAAGAGAGAGAGAAAGTTATGCTTTCAAGTATCTAACAAGTGGAAGAGGCTGAAGTTATAAAACCCAAAAATAAATTAACCATTATATCTAAGCAGATGTGCCAGAGGGTAGTATTTTCAGTTAGTGGCAAATACAATTAAATAGACAGTCAGTTTGAAGCAAATAAAATTCTCCATATATCTAGTGGCATCTTTACACTGATATAAATTGCAGTGAAAAGCAATTTGCATAAATCACTATTATTCCAGAGAGAGATATATAGACCAAGCAAATCTAATGTGACAGATGTTATAAACATCGTCATTATGGTTTTTCATTTCAACTCAAACAGTTCATAGACTTCCTCCACTGATTGCATTAAACAGGGAATTGGAGCTTCTCCTGTCAGGAAAGACAACAGCTTTGTCATGCAGGAAATTTGTTCACTCAGGCTAAGCATTTTCACTTTCCTATGAATAAAACAGTTTTCATGATAAGGTATACAAAGCAAATACCTTGGATCAGAAACAGGCTGAAGAAATATCCCAAATCACAGATTAAGACAAAACAAGAAAAGGAAAAACATCTGGTCAGTATCTAAAACAATTTTAGATAAGTCTGTGCAAAATAATAATGAATTTTATATTTTTTCATCTCAGTAAACATTAAAATGCACAATAAAGAGCCATATTGATGGTTCAAAAGGGTCTAAATTCTCATGTGCAGAGATTGTAAGGGCTATCTGTGACCAAATATGACAAATTCTTTTTAATCCCTTAAATGCAATAGATTATGTAGAGCAGAATTTAACTGTCTGTATGTTTATGTCTCTAAGGCTCTTTCATGAGAAATATTATTTCCCCTTAAGACCATTCCTAAAATAGATATACACTGCTATCTGTTAAAGAAGAGTTGGCTATGTAATTTAAAAAAATATTTTTGTAGTTTTTTAGATTTAATTTTTGTGGTGTACATATTTATGGGGTACATGAGATGTTCTAACAGAGACATGCAATGCATAATATCACATAATGGAAAGTGGGGTATCCATGCCCTAAAGCATTTATCCTTTGTATTACAAACAATCCAATTATACTCTTTTATTTTTAAATGTACAATTAAACTAATATTGACTATACTCATCATGTTGTGCTATGAAATAGTAGGCCATATTTATTCTAACTATTTTCATACCTGTTAACCATCCAGACATCCCCTCTAACCCTCTACTACCCCTCCCAGCTTCTGGTAACCTCCCTTCTACTCTCTATCTCCATGGGTTCAATTGTTTTGATTTTTAGATCCCACAAGTAAGTGAGAATATGTGATGATTGTCTTTCTGTGCCTGGCTTATGTCGCTTAAGATAATGACCTCCAGTTCCATCCATGTTGTTGCAAATACTGAATGTCATTCATTTTTATGGCTGAATAGTACTCCATTGTGTATGTGTACCACATTTTCTTTATACATTCATCTGTTGATGGACACTTCGGTTGCTTCCAAATCTTGGCTGTTGTGAACAGTGCTGAAACAAACATGGAAGTTCAGATATCTCTTCAATATCCTATTTTTTTGGGGGGTAGGGTTATATACTCAGCAGTGGGATTGCTGCATTGTATAGTACCTCTATTTTTAGTCATTTGAGGAACCTTCATACTGGTCTTCATAGTGGTTGTACTAATTTACTTTTCCACCAACAGTGTATGAGGGTTTCCTTTTTTTCCACATCCTCACCAGTATTTGTTATTGCCTGACTTTTGTACAAAAGCCATTTTAACTGGGGTGAGATGATATTTCACTGTAGTTCTGATTTGCATTTCTTTGATGATCAATGATGTTAAGCACTTTTTCATATTCCTGTTTGTCATTTGTAAGTCTTCTTTTGAGAAATGTCTATTCAAATATTCTGCCCAGTTTGAATTGGATTATTCAATTTTTTCTGATAGAGTTTAAGCTGTTTATATATTCTGGTTTTTAATCCCTTGTCAGATGAGTTGCTTGCAAATATTTTCTCCTAATTTGTGGGTTGTCTCTTCACTTTGTTGATTGTTTCCTTTGCTGTGCAGACCTTTTTAACTTGATGTGATACCACTTGTCCATTTTTACTTCGGTTGCCTGTGCTTGTAAGTTACTACTTGATAAATTTCTGCCCAGTAACGTGGAGATTTTCCCCAGGTTTTCTTGTAGTAGTGTCATAGTTTGAGGTCTTACATTTAAGTCTTTAATTCATTTTGATTTGATTTTTGTATAAATTGAGAGACATGATTCAAGTTTTATTCTTCTGCATATAGATATCTAGTTTTCCCAGCATGGTTTACTGAAGGCTGTCTTTCCCCCCATGTATGTTATTGGCAGCTTTGTTGAAATTGAGTTTACTCTAGGAGTGTGGATTTGTTCCTGAGTTCTCTATTCTGTTCTGTTGGTCTATGTGTCTGTTTGTATGCCTGTACCATGCTGTTTTTGTAACTATAGCTCTGCGGTATAGTTTGAAGTCAGGTAATGTGTGATGCCTCCAGTTTTGTTCTTTTTGTTTAGGATATATTTGCTTATTTTGGGTCTTTTGTGGTCCCATATGAAATATAGGATAGTTTTTCTTCCATTTTCATGCAAAACGTCATTGGTATTTTAATGGGGATTGCATTAAATCTATAGATTGCTTTGAGTAGTATGGACATTTTAACAATACTCATTCTTCCATTCTAGGAATCTGCACTATCTTTCTACTTTTTAGGTATCCTCTTCAATTTCTTTCATCAGTGTTTTATAGTTTTCATTATACAGGTCTTTCACTTTTTTGGCTAATTCCTAAGTACTTAATTTTATTTTGGCTATTGTACATGGGATTACTTTTTAAATTTCTTTTTCAGATTGTTCATGGTTGGCATATAGAAATATGAGTGATTTTTGTATGTTGATTCCATATCCTTCAGCTTTACTGAATTTATTGACCAGTTCTAATAGTTTTTTTGTGGAGTCTTTAGGTTTTTTCAAATATAAGATCATATCATTTGCCAACAAGGATAATTTGACTTCTTTTATTTTCCAATTTGGATTACCTTTATAGCCTTCTCTTGTGTGACTGCTCTAGCTAGAACTTTCAGTACTATGTTGCATAACAGTGGTGAAAATGGGCACCTTTGTTGTGTTCCAGATCTTAGAGAAAAGGTTTTCAGCTTTTCCTCATTCAGTATAATACTAGCTGTGGGTCTGTCATCTCTAGCCTTTACTATGTTGAGGTATGTTCTTTCTATACCTAGGATTTCTAGAGTTTTTAACATGAATGGATGTTGAATTTTATCAAATGCTTTTTCAGCATCAATTGAAATGACTATACGATTATTGTCCTTCCTTCTGTTGATATGATGTATGACATTTTTAATTATGTAATCAATAAATAATCATAATCAATACAACATAAATTAAACAAACCAATAACAAATAAATTAAATAAATAAAACATAATTATAAGTAAATTAAATAAATAAATAATAAATAAAACAACAAATAATTAATATTTATTTATATTAATATTTACTTATTTAGTATTTATTTATAATATTTGTATAAATAAACAATAAAAATAGAAATGTCATACATTTATTGATTATGTTGAGACTTTCTTGCAAACCAGGGAAAAATCCCACTTGGTCATGATGCATGATCTTTTAAATGTATTATTTTATTTGGTTCCCTAATATTTTGTTGAGAATTTTTGTATCAATATTCATTAGGGATATTAGCCCGTAGTTTTCTTTTTGTGATGTGTCTTTGTCTGCTTTTGGCATCAGAGCAATAATGGCCTCATAGAATGAATTTGGAAGTATTCCCTCTTCCTCTGTTTTTTAAAATAGTTTGAGGAAAATTTGTATTAGTTCTTCTTAAAATGTTTGATAGAATTCAGCAGTGAAAGCACTGGGTCCTGGGCTTTTCCTTACTAAAAGACTTTTATTATGATTTCAATCTTATTACTTGTTATTTGTCTGTTTACATTTTGGATTGCTTCCTGGTTCAATCTTGGTAGGTTGTATGTGTTTAGGAATTTGTCCATTTCTTCTAAGTTTTCTAATTTATTGAAATATTGTTGCTCATAGTAGCCACTAATAATCCATTGAATTACTGTGGTATTAGTTGTAATGTCTCCATTTTCATCTGTCATTTTATTTATTTGGATCTTCTCTCTTTTTTTTCTTATTTAGTCTAGCTAAAGGTTTGTCTGTTTTATTTAACTTTTCAAAAAAACCCAACCTTTTGTTTCATTTTTCTTTTTTATTGTTCTTTTCATTTCAATTTCATTTACTTCTGTTCTAATATTTTACTTCTTTTCTTTTACTAATTTTGGACTTGGTTTGCTCTTGCTTTTCTAGTTTTTTTTAAGATTCATTATTCCATTGTTTATTCAAAGTTTTTCTTCTTTTTTGATATAGGCACTTACAGCTGAAAACTTCCCTCTTTGTACTGCTTTTGCCATATCCCATAGGTTTTTATATGTTGTGTTTCTATTGTCATCTGTTTCCAGAAATTTTTCAATTTCTTTCTTAATTTCTTCGTTGACACACTGATCATTCAGGAGCATATTGTTTCATTTTTATGTATTGTTATGGTTTCCAAAACTCATCTTGTTATTAATTTCTAGCTTTTCCATCATAGCCAGACAAAATGATTGATATTATTTTACTTTATTCAATGTTTAAGAACTTGATTTGTGACCTGATATATGGTCCATCCTTGAGAATGATCCTTGTGCTGAGGAAAATAATGTGTATTCTGTAGTTGTTGGATAAATATTCTGCAAATATCCATTAAATCAATTTGGCTTACAGTGCAGATTAAATCAAATGTTTCTTTGTTGATTTTCTGTCTTGAAGATCTTTCCCATGCTGAAAGTGGGGTGTTGAAGTCTCCAGCTATTATTATACTGCAGCCTAGCCCTCTCTTTAGCTCTATGTATAATTGTTCTATATATCTGGGTGGTTCAGTGTTGAGTGTATATATATTAAAAATTGTTATGTGCTGTTTCTGAATTAACCCCTTTATCATTATATAGTGGCCTTCTTTGTCTCTTCTTATGGTTTTCATCTTTAAATCTATTTGGTTTGATGTAAGTATAGCAGTTCCAACTCTTTTTTGGTTTCCACTGGCATGGAATATCTTTTTTCATCTGTATTAGTCAGGGTTCCTTAGGCGGACAGAACTAATAGGATACACACACACACACACACACACACACACACACATATATATATGTATATACGTATATATATGTGTGTGTATATATATGTGTGTGTGTATATATATGTATATGTATATGGGAGTTTATTAAGGAGTATTAAGTCACAGGATTAGAAAGTTCCACAATAGGCTATCTGCAAGCTGAGGAGCAAGGAAGCCAGTCTGAGTCCCAAGGCTGAGGAACTTGGATTCCAATGTTCACAGGCAGGAAGCATCCAGCACGGGAGAAAAGATGTAGGCTGGGAGGCTAAGCCAGTCTAGTCTCTTCACATTTTTTTTTCTGTCTGCTTTGTATTCTGGCTATGCTGATTAGATGGTGCCCACCCAGATTAAAGGTGGGTCTGCCTTTCCCAGGCTACTGACTCAAATGTTAATCTCCTTTGGCAACACCCTCACAGACACACCCAGGATCAATATTTTGCATCCTTCAATCTAATCAAGTAGACACTCAGTATTAACCATCATAAGTCCACCCCTTGTCAATTTGAACCCATACACATCTTCTGAGATCATACATAATTTTCAAAAAAAGACAATAATAAAGTTATAATTACACCTAACATAATAAAATTGTCCTTCAAACAACCTGAAATGCATCAATCCCCAACCTAAATGCTATTACATAAAGTTAACAACATTTAAATGCTGACATGAAGTCAAGAAATCTTATGTCACGTGATAAAGGAAAAGGAAATAAAATGAAGATATTTTCTTAGTACAGGTATGTACATACACAAATACATTTTTAACAAAAGGAGGAGGAAGTACTCATGACTATTACAGTCCTCGTTTCTGCACCTGGTCACATGGTCATAGCTGGTGTTAATGACTACCTTCTTCTACAACCCATTCTGTATTCCCTTTGCCTTCAGCAAACCCCTCAGAAGGTCATAAATTTTTTCCTGGTGGAGTGACCCAAAACTTCATTCCTGAATGGTCTAAGTCACTTGTAGTCCTGCCTGGATTGGGCTGTTGTAGCTTCCCATTGACCTTAATCACAGGGCATGGTAATACTAAGAGACACCCTAATGGATCTGTATTCCATCCATACTCTTTCTTACCTTGGTTGTGGAGTAGTAGACCGATTACATATTAATAGTCTGTGCCAAACACCACAGCCAACAATGTAACTCCCTTCTTAGCCTGTTGAGTTAAAGGTAGGAGGAACCCAAAGTGTCCAGGTGGCAATCTTAACTTCCAGTTTAATTGAATTGTTGTTGTGTCTCCCGGTGGCAGCGTTCCTCCCTCTGGAACTAAGACCTCTAAGCCAGCAGAATGCAATGTCGCAGGAACAGGAAGCAAAAATTTTGCTAGTGGATCATTAGGGGTGATGGTGAGTGATGCCACTTCCACTTTCACCCCTTGATTCCTGGACCCATGAATCCCAGCTATGGGAGAAACAATACCATATATTGGATGCTGATTCAGAGCATACATGGCCTTCTGGAGAATTTTGCCTCAGCCCTGCAAAGTATTGTCATCTAGTTGGCATTGTAATTGTGAATTCAAAAATCCATTCCACCATTCTATCAATCCAGCTGCTTCAGGATGATGAGGAACATACTAAGACCAGTGAATTCCATGAGCATAAGCCCACTGCCACACTTTTTTAGCCATAAAGTGAGTGCCTTGGTCAGAGGCAATGCTATGTGGAATATCATAAAAGTGGATAAGGCTTTCCGTGAATCCATGGATGGTAGTCTTGGCAGAAGCATTGTGTGAAGGATAGGCAAGCCCATATCTGGAGTATCTATTCCAGTGAGGACAAACCTCTGCCCTTTCCACAATGGAAGAAGTCCAATATAAACAATCTGCCACAAAGTAGCTGGCTGATCACCCCAAAGAATGGTGCCATATCGAGAGATCAGTGTTGACCTCTGCTTCTGGTAAATTGGGCACTCAGCAGTGGCTGTGGCCATGTCAGCCTTGGTAAGTGGAAGTCCATGTTGCTGAGCCCATATGTAACCTCCATCCCTGCCACCATGGCCATTTTGTTCATGGGCCCATTGGGTGATGACAGCAGGTGGCTGGGGAAAGAGGTTGAGTGGGGTCCACAGAATGGGTCATCCTATCCACTTGATTATTAAAATCCTCCTCTGCTGAGGTCACCTGTTGGTGAGCACTCATATGGGATACAAATACCTTCACAGTTTTTGGCTACTCAGAGAAGTCCATCCACATACTTCTTTGCCGGATTTCTTTGTCACCAATTTTCCAATCATGTTTCTTCCAAGTCCCTGACCATCCAGCCAAACCATTGGCTACAGCCCATGAATCAGTATATAATCACACATCTGGACATTTTTTACTTCAATGCAAAGGCCACAATCAGGTGCACTGCTTGAAATCCTGCCCACTGGGAAGATTTCCCTTTACCGCTGTGCTTCAGGGTTATCCTAGAAAGGGCCTGTAGTGCTGCAGCTGTCAGCAGCAGGTGGTGCCTACATATCGTGCAGAACCATCTGTGAACCAGGCCCTAGTCTTCTCTTCCTCTGTCATCTGATCATAGGGAACTCCCCATGAGATCATCAGTGCAGTTTGGGGGAGGGAAGGCAGGGTGGCAGGAGGGGAAATCATGGGCATTTGAGCCACTTTCTCATGTAACTTACTTGTGCCTTCAGGACCTGCTCAAGCCTAATAACATATATACCACTTCCATTTGATGATGGAATGCTGCTGTGCATGACTCACTTTATGGATAGTTGGGTCAGAAAGCACCCGGCTCATGATAGGCAGTTTGGGTTGCATGGTAACTTGATGACCAATAGTCAAACGTTCAGTTTCCACCAAAGCCCAGTAACAGGCTAAATGGTGTCTCTCAAAAGGAGAGTAGTTATCTGCAGAAGATGGCAGGGTCTTGCTCCAAAATTCTAGAGGCCTCAACTGTGATTCACCTATGGGGGCCTGCCAAATGTTCCAAACAGCATTCTTGTCTGCCACTGACACCTCAAGCACCATTGGATTTGCTGGGTCATATGGCCCAAGTGGCAGAGTAGCTTGCACAGCAGCCTGGATCTGTTTCAGAGCCTTCTTCTGTTCTGGTCCCCACTCAAAACTGGCAGCCTTTAGGGTAACTCGATAAATGGGCTGGAGTAACACACCCAAAGGAGGAAGGTGTTGCCTCTGAAATTCATATAGGCCCACTAGGCATTCCGCCTGTTTCTTGGTTGTAGGAGGGTCAAAATGCAGCAACTTATTCTTTATCTTAGAAGAAATATCTTGACAGGCCCCACACCCCTGACCCCTAGAAATTTTACTGAGGTAGAAGCTCCTTGAATTTTAGTCATATTTATTTCTCACCCTCTGGCATGCAAATGTCTCAGCAATAAGTCCAGTGCGTTTGCTACTTCTTGCTCACTGGATCCAATCAGCATAATGTCATCAATGTAATGGACCAGTGTGATACTGGTGGAAGTGAAAAGTGATCAAGGTCTCTTCGAACAGACTATGACACAAAGCCAGAGAGTTAATATACCTTTGAGGTAGGACAGTAAAGGTTTATTGCTGGCCTTGCCAACTGAAGGCAAATTGCTTCTGGTGGTCCTTATGGACAGGAATGTAGAAAAAGGAATTTACCAAATCAATAGCTGCATATTAGGTATCAGGAGATGTGTTAATTTGCTCAAGCAATGAAACTACATCTGGTACAGCACCTGCAATTGGTGTCACCGCTTGGATAAGCTTACGATAATCCACTGTCATTCTCCAAGATCCATCTGTCTTCTGCACAGGTCAAATGGGAGACTTGAATGAAGATATGGTGGGAATCACCACTCCTGCGTCTTTCAAGTCCTTGATGGTGGCACTAATCTCCGCAATCTCTCCAGGGAAGCAATATTGTTTTTGATTTACATTCTTCTAGGTAAAGACAGCTGTAATAGTTTCCATTTGGCCTTTCCCATCATAACTGCCCTCACCCTACCAGTCAAGAAACCAATGTGGGGGTTCTGCCAGCTGCTAAATATATCTGTGCCAGTTATGCATTCTGGCACTGAGGAAATGACCCCAGGATGAGTCTGTGGACCTGCTGGACCCACTGTAAGTCAGACCTGAGCTAAAACTCCATTAATTACCTGACCTTCATAAGCCCCTACTTTAACTGGAGGATCACAAGGACGTTTTGGGTCCCCTGGAATCAAGGTCAGCTCAGAGCCAATGTCCAGCAGTCACTGAAATGTCTGACTATTTCCCTTTCCCCATTGCACAGTTACCCTGGTAAAAGGCTGTAGGTCTCCTTGGCGAAGAATGGGAGAAATATTAATAGCATAAATTGTCAGTAATGTAGTGGAGTCCTTCCTCAAGGGGACCTGGCCTCTCCTTCATTCAAGGGGTTCTGGGTCAGTAAACTGGTTCAAGTCTGGAAATTGATCAATGGGTGGTGATTCTCTGTTTTATAATTCAAATTAGTCTTTTGTCCACTCAACCTGGAAGTTTTCTGCTTATATAAATTAAGTAGGAATGCAGTAGGCTTTCTATCAGTTTTACTTCCAGGAACACCATAATTAATTAGCCAATGCCAGAACTCTATATGTGTCAGACTATTCTGATTGCTGCTTTGCCTCTGCTATCCATTACAGTAGCTACTCCCACCTTCCCTTTGATGGTTGAGTGCTGCCACTTGCCCCCTGCCACCTTAGGTTCCAGTGATTCTCATTGAATATAAATGTTGTAGTTGAGTGACTGTGGTTCCCACAGTCAGATCTGACAAACAGAGAAGAGCAATTACAGGGCTCTTCAAAGATGCAAGTGCTGCCCTCACAAATCTACTTCACAAGCACTGGTCAAAGGTATGTCTTCTGGACCCTCCCAGCTGGAATAAGTAGGTTTAAAGTGACTAACCCACTTCAGCATCCCAATCTCCCTAAGCCTTTGGATCCCTTCTTTTACATTAAACCAAGAGAGATTAGGCATTTCCAGCTCACTCACATTGGGCCATCTATTAACCCATATTTCAGCTAACCAAGCAAATAAACTATTAGAACCTTTTCTAAACTCCCTGATCTACAATATTAAATGCAGAACCATTATTTAGTGGGCCCAAACCAATAAATTCAGCCTGATCCAAATCTGTGTTCCTTCTACCATCATCCCACTCCCTTAAATCCATTCCTATGCCTGTTTCCAGATTTCTGCTTATATAAATTAGAAAACTCAAGCAGTTCTTTTCAAACCTAGTGCATCTCCTTTTGTGTCACACGCTGCACCTCAACTTTAGAGGCCCGTCAGGACTTTAGTCTAGTTATAGGTCTAGAAGAAAACAGGGGTGTTGGGGGAAGGTCCAGAGGAGAATCAACACTGTCTTGCCTGGCAACTGCCTCAGGGGAGGCCATCACTGTTGCCTCAGGCAGCGTAGGGTTTATCTTCCCAGAAAAAGGTGGAAAGGCTGATGGCAACATTGATCGAGGAAGGGATGTTACCCCTACTGGGAATGGGGAAGTTGTTTCTTCTGGCAAAAAAGGTTAATCAGAGTTTACAAGCTCAATGTCCCCAGCTTCATCAGAGTTCTCCTACACATCCCCATTCCAAGTTGTAGGGTTCCATTCTTTTTCAATCAATGCCCTCACTTTAACAGTAGACACCTGGCAAGGTTGCGCATGTACCTTTCATTGCAGGTCAGTTACACACATGATAAGAGCTTGTGTCTGGTTTTCCACAATTTCAGCTCTTTCTCTACAGGAGATAAGACTCTCACTTAGGGCAATTTTAGCAGATGTAAGGTTCAGGATCTGCTTCTGAAGGCCGGGAGTTAGAATCCCTGAATTCTTCATTTTCTTTCATCACTTTGTCCAGTGAACTTAGGAGCAACCAACAAACTTCATTATGTTCTTTGGTTCTCCACATATTGTCAAAGGTATTATGTATAGAGTCACTAAACTCCTTGCCTCTCATGAGCAGTGAATCAGGAGTGTCAAATGCATTTATTTTTGCATAACTCTCTTAACAGTTCATGCCAAGGACTATTAGTGTTCTCCATACCATTAGAAGTAGAGTCCTTAGCATTTTAGGGTCTAATCATATTAAGCAGCCAACTCCAGAAACTACAAAACCAACAAAAGAACTTTATGCTTAATATTCTGTTTCTCTAGAACCCCTCTCCTGATACCAAAATCTGTATTAGTCAGGGTTCTGTAGAGAGACAGAACTAATAGGACACACACACACACACACACATATATACGTGTGTGTGTGTATATATATATATATATGTATATGTATAAAGGGGAGTTTATTAGGGAATATTAACTCACAGTATCACAAGGTCCCACAATAGGCCATCCGCAAGCTGAAGAGCAAGGAAGCAAGTCCGAGTTCCAAAGCTGAAGAATTTGGAGTTTGATGTTTGAGGGTGGGAAGCATCCAGCGTTAGAGAAAGATGTAGGCTGGGAAGCTAAGCCAGTCTAATCTTCTCACATTTTTCTGTCTGCTTTATTTTCTGGCCATGCTCACATCTGATTAGATGGTGTTCACCCATATTAAGGGTGGGTCTGCCTTTCCTAGCCAACTGACTCAAATGTTTATCTCCTGTGGCTACACCCTCAGAGACACACCCAAGATCAATATTTTGCATCCTTCAATCCAATCAAGTTGACACTCAGTATTAACCATCACACCATTCCTTTATTTCAGTCTATACGTGTCTTAACAGGTGAAGTGTTTCTTTTAGGCAACAGATCAATGGGTCTTGTTTTGGCTAGGTATATTAACAGCAAAATATAGACATTATTTTGAGGTCCAGGTCAGAATCAATAATTTTATATATATATATATAAATATATATACACACACATAAATCTTTATATATATTTGATATAAACATATATACTACATATGTATGAGTATATACCTATAAAAGAACAAAATGCAGCAACATTAAAGATCACTCTTTTGAAACAGTAGAAACCCATGTAACCAGATTATCCCAGGAATTACTAGATGTGATGGAGTAAATTATGTTTTCTCCAAGTTTATAAGTTGAATCCCTATTGTTCACTGTGACTGTGTTTGGAGATAGGGCCTTTAGAAAGATAATTAAATTTAAATGATGTCTTCAGGGTGGGGCTCTGATTCAATATGACTGATTTTTTTTTTATAAGAAGCAGAGATGTACCAGTGCTATTTACTCAGAGAGAAAAGGCCATGTGAAGATACAGTGAGAAGGCGGCCATATGCAAGCCAAGGAGAGGAGCCCCAGAAGAAACCAAACCTGCTGACATCTTGATCTTGGACTTCCAGCCTCCAGAACTGTGAGAAACTACATTTCTGTTGCTTTAGCTACCCAATCTGTGATTGTAATATTTTTTATGGCAGCTCTAGCAAAAAAATATACCAGAGAAAGTTACCTTTTCTGAATTTCCCAAAACTTCTCACTGCTACTACTTTTTAGACTTATAAGAACATATAGACTTTGAAAGATTATGCTTCCACAAACATCTTCAAAATTCCCTAGGAATGCATATGTTTTTACTCACAAATTAGAATTTAGGAAGACTTGCTGTTCTTTGCCAGTATAATAGCAACACGTGTGGGTCTGTCAACACATGTAGAGCAACACAGGACTCTAAAAATCTTTGATATTAAGGTTACTTGCCCAAGACAGCTTGGGCTACTATCATGGTCAATGCTCCATAACGATAGTTGTATAAGATCTGACACAGCTGCTACTGTCTCAAAGGAGTAGGCAGGAAATTCAGTACTGTCATCATATGTTAGATGTCAGTTCTACAGAAAAGAATGGTGTTGCCACAACCACCATTGTGGTAGTTGTTTTGGGGCATAGATCTCAGAGAAACGGGGCCTAAGTTCCTATTCACATAGACCTTATCTAGTGATAAGAGAAAAAATTAAGTAAATATAAATCATTAACATGAGAGTATTTTCATGCAATTGAGTCACTTAACCTAGTTTTAGAAGTTGGGGAAGATTTTCTTGAAGAAACAATTTTAAGGCCAAGGACAGAATGATGAGTAGAAGTCAACTACTTGAGCAGTCAACCAGTGAAGAGCACTGATGAGCACAGATCTTAGGAAACCTGGGCAACAATGCCAATATGTTGAACCATAGTGAACACACACAATAGGGCTGAAGGAGCAGGTGGGAGAAAAGGATGAAAGGAGTATATGCTAGGAGAAGACACGAAGAGAGCACATGAAACATGATGCTTGCAAACCACTTTTCGTGTCTGGCAAAAAGGAAAAAAAGAGAATGTACTTTGTAATGCTTCCAGGTAATTAATTTAATCACACCAAATAATTATAAAACAAATTACCTTGAAGCGATGGTTTAATGTGTGTATTTGCAGTAATTGAGTGGTCACCTGAGATGGATTCAATTGGTTATATGAGAATATTTCTTTAGAGCTGTTGTATTAACTGCCTGTGTTAGATCTGTTGCTTGAAATGTATGCTGGTAGGAAAAAAGCACTTAAGGTATTTGAATGGGGCTAGACAATGTCTTCAAAATATGTAAAACTCTAATAGGCTTCTCCACTTGCCAGAAAAGAATGAGATCTCTTAATTTGTTCCAGCCCCAGTCATCAGCCCAAAGAATTACAGCTCCCGAGACTCATCATTTGCCAATCCTGAGAGATGTCCAGATTTGAGACTGCTCATACCAGAACTCCATTATGCTGCCATGTGCCTGGCCTTCAAAATGAAGGTGGAAGTGTGCAGTTTTCTCTGCTGTGTTAAATGCCCTAGTCAGGGCTTACATATAAGAACTATCTGAGAATGATAGTGCAACAAAACAAGAAAATATATCTTCAATTCACATTGTTATTAGATAAACATCCTTGCTTACTTTAAAAATCATTTCCAGGACAAAGTAGCCCTTGAGAGTCTTGACAGCCTGTGCCTCAACCACAATCTATTGTAACCCAGCCTGATAATTTCAGCAAATGAATCTTAGATGCAAATGTACCAGTAATGCTTTTAGTCTACAATTTATTTCTGACACTATTGTCTACCCTAGAGCTGTTTAAATTATTTAAACTAGAAAAATAGTGATGGCTTTGAAAATGAAAACTAAATAATCAAACATGGCCATCAAAATACTCCCAGGTAATCACTGGATTCCTAAAGAAAAGATAATTGGTAAAATCAGATTTTGTTTGAAGTCCATGTCATAGTGAGCTACTTGGTCATGCCTACAGTAAAGATTCAAACATTATTGGTAAGAGAAGTTTTGATGTGCCCAACTTTTACTCTCACCTTTTTCTCACCCAAACCTGAACTGAAATTTTAAAAATAAAAACAATAATAAATCAATTGCTCCTGGGCCACCAGCATTGCTCAACCTTCAGCAATGTATTACTGAAGCACTGACTATATAAAAGATGTATGTTAGGGGCTGCCTGGACATGATGGATAAGACAAAGATGAATAAGAAAAACACTTTTTTTTCCTCCAAGAAAAATATCATTCAATGGAAGAGAAAGAAAGGCTTCATACATAATAAATGTAATACTGTGTCTGGAATTGGTGGGTTCTTGATCTCACTGACTTCAAGAACGAAGCTGCGGACGCTTGCGGTGAGTGTTACAGTTCTTAAAGATGGTGTGTCTGGAGTTTGTTCCTTCTGATGTTCGGACGTGTTCGGAGTTTCTCCCTTCTGGTGGGTCCATGGTCTCGCTGGCTTCAGGAGTGAAGCTGCAAACTTTCGCAGTGAGTGTTACGGCTCTTAAGGCAGCGTGTCTGGAGTTGTTCATTCCTCCGTCTGGAATTATTCATTCCTCCCTGTTGGTTTGTGGTCTCACTGGCCTCAGAAGTGAAGCTGCAGACCTTCATGGTGAGTGTTACAGCCAGTGCAGCCCCAAAGAGTGAGCAGCAGCAAGATTTATTGCAAAGAGAGAAAGAACAAAGCTTCCACAGCGTGGAAGGGGACCTGAGCGGGTTGTCGCTGCCAGCTGGGGCAGCCTGCTTTTATTCCCTTATCTGACCCCACACACATCCTGTTGATTGGCCCATTTTACAGAGAGCTTTTTGGTCCGTTTTGACAGGGTGCTGATTGGTGCGTTTACAATCCCTGAGCTAGACACAGAGTGCTGATTGGTGTATTTACAATCCTCTAGCTAGATGTAAAAGTTCTCCAAGTCCCCACTAGGTTAACTAGACACAGAGCACTGATTGGGGCATTTACAAACCTTGAGCTAGACACAGGGTGCTAATTGGTGTGTTTACAAACCTTGAGCTAGACACAGAGTGCTGATTGGTGTATTTACAATCCTTTAGCTAGACATAAAAGTTCTCCAAGTCTCCACCCAACTGAGGAGCCCAGCTGGCTTCGCCTAGTGGATCCTGCACCGGGGCCGCAGGAGGAGCTGCCCGCCAGTCCCGTACTGTGCGCCCGCACTCCTCAGCACTTGGGCGGATGATGGGACCGGGCACCATGGAGCAGGGGGCGGTGCCCATTGGGGAGGCTTGGGCCACGCAGGAGCCCATGGAGGGGCAGGGCTCGGGCATGGCAGGCTGCAGGTCCTGAGCCCTGCCCCGTAGGTAGGTGGCTGAGGCCCAGTGAGAATTCAAGCACGGCGTGGGCGGGCCAGCAGTGCTGGGCGACCCAGCACACCCTCTGCAGCTGCTGGCCCGGGTGCTAAGCCCCTCACTGCCTGGGGCTGGTGGTGCCGGCTGGCTGCTCTGAGTGCAGGGCCTGCTGAGCCCACACCCACCCAGAAGTCGCGCTGGCCCATGAGTGCCACACACAGCCCCGGTTCCCACCCACGCCTGTCCTCCACACCTCCCTGTAAGCAGAGGGAACCGGCTCTGGCCTTGGCCAGCCCAGAGAGGGGCTCCCACAGTGCAGCAGCGGGCTGAAGGGCTCAAGTGTGGCCAGAGTGGGCGCCAAGGCCGAAGAGGCACCGAGAGTGAGCAAGGGGTACCAGCACGCTGTCACCTCTCGATACCAACAATGAGTTAATAATAGTTGCTAAAAATGAAGAATTACAAGTGCTATAAGACCAGGGCTTTGGTTTCAGTTGATTATAAAAAAAGAAAAATGTAGAGATATTTTGCATAAAGTTAAATATGTTTAATTGAAGGAACTGAACTTAATTCTAAAATAAAGGTTTTTTGTGATTTTTTTTTTCCTAGCCAAGTGCAGTAGTGAGAAGAGAGGAAAGAATAGAGCAAGGAGTTGGATCTGTAACTGGCTGAACAATCAATTGAGATAACTCATCATCTTCAGATCAGCCTTTTTCTGATTTTTTTAAGTGAAGATAATTCTTTATTTTATGGAAATATGGTGATATAGATGATAAGGTGGGAAATTCTGGGATATATTTAGATTCTCTGCCCTTAACTGGACAAGAACATCTAAATATCTGAGACCCAATGTTTTGACAGCCAAAAAGGAGGACATTGAATAGCTGTGTATATTGAGCATTTAAGAAGTCTTTATAAAAGAGACAACTTTGAGGTAGGTCTGCTTTGCATGAACTACTCAGCCTTCTATCTGATTTTATTCTCTTCTGCTCATAATTAAGAACTAAAATATTATTGATAGAAGAGAAATGTTGAACAGTTCACTGTAGTCACCTTTACATTCAAGTAATACTGAAACATTTGCTACAATCAAGAGATTTAACTCATATGTATTGTATAAATTGAGTTTTTTTGTTCAAAGAAACACAAACCAAGTCAAGGAAAAATGTAAACATTAAATATAAGAATTTATGAGTAAAAGGTAGAAATGCAGCATAGCTGGGCCTTGACCAAAAGAAAGAAAGCTACAAGGCATGATCACATTATAACTCCCAAGGTTACATATTAAGTTCAAATTATCAATAGAGACTAATTTGTGGTTTCTCAACCAATTATATGTTTCCAGGAGATCATCTGCTTGACTTAACATAAAAAATATATCCACCCAAGGTCAAATGAATACTATCTTTGACAAAGAGGGGGAAATGGGCTTATAGATTTATGTGAAATAATAAACACCTTATGTCAGATACTATTTTTTTTTTCAACTTTTATTTTGGATTCAGAGGGTGCATGTGCAGGTTTGTTCCGCGGGTATATTGTGTGATGCTGAGGTATACGGTATGGAAGACCCCATCACCCAGGTTTTAAGCATACTACCAATAGTTTTTCAACCCTTGCCCCATCCCTTCCTGTTGCAGGTCTAATGATCTTGGCCTGGTGATCCTACAGGTGCATCAGATTAATTGATTTGCTAACTCTTCTCATCATTTTTGTCCCCAAACCAGAGCCACATATATTTTCAGTTCACCTCCTTTTTGTGCCATAGCTATCTCTTCCTTGCCTTTATTACCCTACCTTCAATTCTATGTTACTAAAATACAAATCTGAGGTCTTTTCTGCTTAAGCCTATTGAATGGGTCTCCACAGCCTTTGGTCAATATCTATGTGGCTTATTATGCTACAAATAACTCTCTATAATCCAGCTCTTTTTTCTTTCTCTCAAGAGGTACTTTCCACATTCCTCTTACACCCATGCTTCTTTGAAATATTTCAGGCACCTCATATTTCAATGATATGCCTCTATTTCTTCTGCCTGGAATGCCATTTCTCAATCTGTCTCCCAACTTAGCTCCAAATCCTTTGTAAAGACATCTCTTAATCAGCTCAGGCCAACTTATTAGCATCTTTATGCCTCCAATGTATTGTGAACATACATTTATAATATTGTCTAAACATTTTATTGTATTATACCACTTATGAATCTTCCCCATAATATATTGTAAATTCTTTGAGGGCAACACTTTGTGTCTCTAACTCCTAATACATAACTTATTGCTGAGAAGGTGTAGTTACATACTAGTACTTTAGCAATTGTAGATGTGCAATGTCCTGAATAAACTGGAAAAGACAAAGCTATGCCAGACTTCAATGACTTGTGAAATTTTATTATCCTCCTGAAGTCAAGGCTCCTTGAAAGATAAGAAACAGAACTTTTGTCTTTACCTTTAAGGCATAAGTTTGACATAAGTTTATCATAAGTTTATATTAAATAAACCTTTTTTAAATTATAATTTTCTCTTAGATTTTGCCCTTTATGTTACCAGTTTCATCATTTTGAAAGACGGCAATGTCCTTCTTCTCTCTTTTCTTATCTTGCTACACTGTTTAGAAACTTTAGTAGTCATCATACATTCAATAAGCATATTCTTGACTTATCCCTGATTTTACAGAGACTATTTCTAATATCTCCTTTACTTTTTTCATTCGCTTATTGATTATTCAATAGTATATTGTTTAATTTTCATGTATTTGTAAAGTTTCTGAATGTCCTCCTGTTATCAATTTCTAGTTTTATACCATTGTGGTTAAAAAAGATGCTTGTGATGTTTTCAGTCTTCTTAAATTTGTTAAGATATGTTTTGTGGCCTAACATATAGTGTATCCTGGAAAATGTCCTGTGCGCACTTGAGAAGAATGTGTATTCAGTAGCTATTGGATGGAATGTTCTATAAATGTCTGTTATGTCCATTCGGTCTAGAGTACAGTTTAAATCTAGTGTTTCTCTGTTGATTTTCTGCCTGGATGATCATCTGTCAATTGCTGAGAATGGAGTGTTGAAGTTTCCTACTATTATTGTATTGTAGTCTATCTCTCCCTTTAGGTCTATTAATATTTGTTCCATATATTTAGGTGCTCCTATGCTGGGTACATATATATTGAATAGATACCATTATTATTATATAAAGACCTTCTCTGCCTCTTTTTAAGAGGAAAAGAAAATTTCAAATTTTTAACTTGAAAAGTCTATTTTATCTGATATAAGTATAACTGCCCCAGCTCTGTTCTGGTTTTCATTTGCATGGAATATTTTTTTCTATCCCTTCACTTTCAATCTGTGAGTATTCTTACAGGTAAAGTGAGTCTCCTGCATGCAACATATTGTTGGGTCTTTATTTTTTATCCATTCAGTCATTCTGTGTCTTAATTGGAGAATTTAATACACTTGTATTCAGTGTGATTATTGATTGGTAAGAACTGACTACTGCCATTGTGTTAATTATTTTACTGTCATTTTGTAGATTCTTTATTACTTTCCGTCTTAGTGTCTTCCTTGATGGTTGTGATTTTCTCTAGTATTCTACTTTGATTCCTTGCCATTTATTTTTACATTATCTACTAAACTAAAGGCAGGTTTTGTGCTTCCTGGTTACCATGAGGATTACAGACAGTGCCTTGTAGTTAGAATAGGTTATTTTGGGCTTCTATCAACTTAACCTTGATCTCTTAAAAAAAGTTATATTTTAAGTTTACTGTCACCCCATATTTAGAACTTTTCATGTCACAATTTACATTTTTATATGGCATATTCTTTAAAATAGAATCATACTTACTATTATTTTTCAACGTTTTATCACTTAACCATTACACTAAGAATATTAAGTGATTTACCTACCATCATTACACTTTTAGAGTTTTCTGAATTTGGCTATTAGCATACTTTGACAAGTATTATATTTTTCAGATGTTTTTGTATTACTTTTTAATGTTGTTTTTTTTTTTTTTTCTCCAGCCTGGAGTGTTACCTGTAAGCCAGGTCTGGTAGTAATTAACTTCCTCAGCTTTTGTTTGTCTGGAAAAGTCTTTACCTCTCTTTTAATTTGAAGTATAGTTTTTGTGGGTAAAGTTTCATTGGTTGGAAGGTTTTTTTTTTTCTTCAGTGCTTTGAATGTATCATCCCACTCTCCCTTAGTTTGTAGGATTTCTGCCAGGAAATCCACTGAAAGTTGTGCTGGTACTCCATTGAATGTGACATGTTTTTTCCTCTTGCTACATTCAGTATTCTTTCTTTGTCTCTGATTTTTGAGGATTTGTTGGGGAATTATTCTTTGTCTTACATTTGATTGGTGATCTCTGAGCTTCCTGTACCTGTATGTTGTTATTTTTCCCCAGATATGGAAAAGTTTTAGTCATTATTTTTAAAAATATTATTTCTAGGCTTTTTTCTCTCTTACCTCTTTCAAGAACTTTACATTATGTGAAGTTTAGATCACTTGATGGTGTCCCATGATTCCCGTGGTGTTTATTTTTATTTATTATTTTTACTTCCCTACTTGAACAATTTTATACATCCTTTGAGCTTACTGATGCTTTCCTATGTTTGATTAGTCTGCTTTCAAGGCTTTCTACTGAGTTTTTTAATTCAGTTATTGTATTTTTGAGTTTTAGGGTTTTAATTTGTTTCTTTATTTCTATTCCTCTGTCAAATGTTTTTGTGAACATCATAAATTGTTTTCTAAAATTTAATTTTCTAAACATATTTTCTTGTGATGCCCTGAATTGTTTTAAGAGGATCTTTCTGAATTTTTTGTCAGTCAGTTCATAGATCTTCAATTCTTCTGAATCCATTATGGGAGCTTTATTTGTTTACCTTGGTGGTGAAAGGAGGGGCCAGCTGGGCTTCCTGGGTCAAGTAGGGGCTCAGAAAGCTGTGAAACTCACTCATTTCCTGTAACAGGACTTAACTTTGGTCCTGGATGAATAATATTGAAGATATATGCTTAAAATATTCCTAACACCAGGATTTGTGCATGTGTTTTCTTCCCCAAAAAAGCTATAAACAGAGAAAATTTTGCTGTAAGCTTCCCTGTGTCCTCTCTCCCTTTCTCCCTTCCTCCTCCCCTAAAACTAAAAGGAATGTTAAATGCCCATTTTTCTAATGGGTAGATAAGGACCAGTGGACCTTATCTGTGCTCCTAATTCCAATTCCTTGTAAACACACTTTGTAAAGTCATGTGAGATCCTGTCTCCTTTGCCATGTCACTGCAAGGTCATAAAGTAGATAAAACCTAAGTTGCAATTCCAGTTTTCCTCAAAATCTAAGACATGTCACAAAATAATTTACTGCCTTTGTTTCTCGCTCTGGTAACGTCTTCTCTCTGCACATATTTCCCACCTCAAAGAGTTTAAAAGGCAACTGCATAATCTAACTCTGTCTACCCGTTCGAGACCCCTTCCATGCTGTGGAAGCTTTATACTTTCACTCTGCCGAACAAAGCCTACAGCTTTTTCTCTCTATCAGTCTGTGTCTCTGTCACTTGTCACGGGCAGCCACCACACCAATTCTTTGGTGTGGCTAAGACAAGGACCTTTGGCGTTACAGTGGTATCATATTTTCCTGATTTTTCACAATCGTTGTGTGTTTATGCTAATGCTTGTGGATTTAAGGAGACAGTCACCACTTTTATCTTGTGAAGATATTATTCTGTGGCATTAAACTTTTACTATTTAATGTCAGAATTTAACTGCTGGCCTGCAGTTAAGTTCTGTTCTGGGGAACACTTATAGTGAGCACCAGACCTCAAATGCTGCACCAGAGCTAAACCAATGACTTGAAGTTCTTTTCAACTCTGGAGAAGACTTACTCTGAACATTGAAAAATAATTACTGAAGTTTTAGTTGCTTCCTAGTCAGGGTAAGACTCAACAAGAGCACCTGAACCATGTGTGAAAGCCAGCCAGAAACTTTGGCCTAGGAGACACACGAACCATGCCCCCTGCACTGTAATTGTGCTGGTTAGTCTCCTCAGCATGATGACCCCCCTGATCAGTGGTAGAGTAGCCACTAAGATCTGCACACCAGTCACTGCAATCAGTGCTCCTGATCTTTGTCTCCAATTTACCCCAAGTGGTTTGGCCCTATGGGCACTCCCAGTGCTTCCATGAGATGGGACTGGAGCCCTACTGGCACTTCGAGTGCTTCCAGCAGATGAGACTAAAGCATTTCCCATCTTCCTGGGAAGATTGCTGGACCAGTGAGGAGATCAAATATCCACCTCCAATTCCCTCCTCCCACCTGAGAAACTATGGGTTGATAGGAATTCTCTGTAAGTGGCATTATGTTAGTTTAGGGGAGGGGTAGTGAAGTCTGAAATAACCATCCCTCTTATTAGTTGCAGCTTTTGTCATTTTTCAAACCCACAGGGGTTTTCTGCTTCTCCTCAGAGTTCTGGCAAGTTCAGGGTGGTATTCTTGTCTACTGATAATTGCTAGTTGTACTTTAGTGGGGTGAGTGATACCAGGGAACTCCTCTTCTGCCATTTTGCTGATATCATATGTCTCCATTATCAATACTTCTCCTATGTTTCCATTATTAATAATAACTCATGTAAAATTTTGGTAGATGTCTTATACTAGGCTGAAAGAGTTGCCATCTATTGTTAGTTTGCTATCAATTGTTACCATTAATGAATATTACAAATGCTTTTCATATATTTGACACAATGGTTTATTTCTTTTTCTTTAATTTCTAAATATAGCAAGTTACATGTTTATTTTAAAATATAAACTGTCTTTACATTATTGGGACAACTTGATATGGCCATGATATATTTTTTAAAACAAATATTTCAATTTGGTTTGCTAATATTTTAAAACATATTTTGCCTCTATGGTCAGAATAAGGTTGGCCTGTAATTTTTCTCTGTACTTACTTTTGGTCTTTCATACTTTCTTTAAAGTTCTTTATACTTTCATCTTTCTATTTTATCATTATATATACATATATGTTTATTCACTGTGACAGAAAATAAATTAATTTAGTCATATATATTGGTGTTGTATTTTTTATTTAGATTTTCTAATTCTTTTCCTTTATTCATCTTTCCACTCATATCAATCATCACCTTCTATCCAGGAATGTAGGCACTACTCAAAATTTCTCCACAATCTCACAATAATATATAAAATATATATTATATGAAATACATAGTCATATATATGCTTAAAGATGTAACTCTTTGATTATTTTTATTAAAAAATGAATGATATTCTATATGTATTTCCTCATTTTTCAGCATCTTGCTCTATTTGATGGTAGTAGTGGCCCATCTGGAGTGGCAGCTGCAAGGACATCAGCTGCAGCAGGGGAGGCACAGCCAGGGCTGTGCGATCTGCAAAGATGACAGGGGCTGGGAACAGGTGATCCCAGTGGGAGCCCCACACCCTATTTAGTTGGCAGAGACTGTGCTCCTGGGCACAGCTGCAGCCACCCAGTCACAGCTCTAGATCCAGTCATCCCTGTACTCTCGGGGGCCTAGGAAGACCCCTGCACCCACAGGCTTGGAAGTGCCTGCTCCCACTCCCTGGCCTCTCCCTGCTCCCAGTGCTACTTTGCAGCAGAACAAAGTTGTGGACATGTTCCGATAGCTGAGCCCAGGCACTCTTGCTACCCAGCTGGGCATGTGTGCACTTAGGGTGGTGTTGACATACCAGTCTCCTGCTGGCTTGGCCTCCTCTGGAAACTGCTTCTGAGGCTAAAACATTGGGTGCTGACAGTCATGGGAGGGAGCCCAGGGGGCTGAGGGTGGCTTGGTATGGGTTTGTGGGTGCCCCTCGGTGCAGACATCCTGGGCTCTGTGGATGGCATGTTGATGGCAGTGGGAGGCAGACAGGTTCCTAGGTGGGAGGGGACTGTTCCCCTGTGAAATCCCACCTTCAAGCCAGGGACAGCCTGAAGCCTGGGCACTGGGCTTCCAGTTCCCAGTGGAGTCCACAACCTGGAGTGAGAACTTCCTTGATGCCTTCTGTGACGAGATGGTGCTTTTTCCAGGCCTGCCCATGGCTGTCCATGGACCAATCAGCACATACTTCCTCCCATCCATGGATCAATAAGCATGACCTTCCTCTCTTTTGAGCCCATAAAAACCCCTGGACTTAGTCAGACTCAGATATTCATCAGCAAGGCCTGCTTGCAGATAGGAGCCACCCACTTCAGGTCTCCTCTCTGCTGAGAGGTGTTCTATCAATAAAGCTTTCTCCCTTGCTCACCTTCCATTTGTCCACATAACCTCATTCTTCCTGGACATAGGACAAGAACTTGGGACCTGCTAAACACCAGGAATGAAAGGAACTGTAACACATTCCTGGCTGGCTCGCAGAGGTGCCAGTGGCAGCTAAAGGGGCTGTAATAGGTTCCTGGATGGCTTATTGAGCTGCAGGCAGCGACACACTCCCAGACTGTGGGAGTGAAGGGTGGTGACTCCGCTGGGGGCCCATACCTCAGGATTCTCCCAAGCCAGAGCTGCTGTAGCACTATAGCTCTCTGGCCCTTTGCCAGCACTGGGCAGGCACCTCTTGCAACAAGAAGCAGTGGCAGGGCTTGGCCAGCCCAGGAGCTGCAGGCCTGGCTGAGGGCAGAAGGACTGAAAGAACTGTTACACAAACGGATTTAAATACTCCTCCTGAAACATGCCCTCCACTCTGCCTGCCACCCAGCTTGCTGCGCTGCAGGTGACAAGAAGGAAAGAAGAGCTGTAGCCCTTCTGAAACCCCAGACCTCAGGGCTCCCCAGGACACGGCTGTGACATGTTGTAACATCCTCTCTGGGGCTCTGTGGTTTGTGGCGTCTCCGAGATTTCAAGTGCCATTGCATTCCTCTTGTCCAGATGCTGGTGCCCGCAGCAGAGGGTGCTTGCTGTATGTCTGTTCCAGCTTCAGCCTTGCATGTAGCTGGCACATGTGCCAGTGCCTGGAGCTTCCCACCCCACCACAGCAGCCAGAATGCCTGGCTGTGCACAGTGGCCGGCTTCCGCACCCACTTGCTTACACACTTCTTGCCGCTCCATGCCTGACTCTCCCTTGGCAGGCGTGGGATACGAGCTGGTAGCGTAAGCTAAGTGCAGTCTGTCGGGCCGAGTGTGCAGAATGAGCCCAGAGGGCACAAGGAAAACTCAAGCTGAGGTTCCGCTGGCCACAAAGGTTTCTGGCTGGTGAAGCAACACCTGAAGGATCCTGTGACATATTCACATGATGATATTTCATTAAATCCTTACAAGTAAAATTCTTTTTAGTGGCTGTATAGTAATCACTATGTGCACATATTATTATTTATTCAACAGTTCCGTATTGAAGGGCATTTACTTTTTAAAAAATTATATTGCAATTAACATCTTTATATATATGTTCTTAGGTGCTGGCTGATATTTAATTTTTATTATATGGATTCCTAGGAAATAGATATCTAGAAATGTGCAAATGTGCAAATGTGCAAATATGTTTTTTTAGTAAAACTTTAACTATATATTATACATATAGAAAATTACATGTCATAATTATACATCAGATAGTTTAAGATACAGAAAAAGATTAGCAGTGCCCTATTGTTGAACTTTACATTGTGATAAAACAGACAGTCCTCAATTTACAATCATTTGACTTATGAGTTTTTACTTTAGATGTTGTGAAAGCAGTAAGTTTTCTATAGAAACCATACTCCGAGTACCCACACACCATCTGTTTTTTACTTTCAGTACAGTATTCAATAAATTACATAAAATATTCAGGATTTATTACAAAATAGGCCTTGTGTTAGGTGATTTTGCCCAATTGTAGGATAATGTAAGTGTTCTGAATACACTTAAGGTAGGCTAGGCGATAATGTTTGCTAGGTTAGATGTATTAAATGTGTTTTCAACTTACAATATTTTCAGTTTAAAATGAGTTTATTGTGACATAACCTCACTGCAAGTTGAAGAACATCTGTATTAAGCAAAATAAGTCATAGGCAAGAAAGTAGTATACACAGATCCTTCTTAATTTATGATGAGGTTACATCCTGATAAATCTCTCATAAATTGAAAATTTTATAGGTGGAAATTGTGTTTCTTAAATTGTAACTTGAAAACAATGTCTTGGGAGTCTAAATTGGTACAGAAACTTTAGATAAATATGTCTGAGTAAACCCATAGTAACTTGAAATGTTTTCAAGTTACAATGGCTTTATTCACACATATCATCATAAGTTGAGGAGAATCTTGATGTGTATCACTTTGCACCATTGTAAAATCAAAAACTCATAAATCACACCATCAACAGTCAGGGATCATCTGTATGTGCTTGCTACATTAATCCTTCTTGGATCTAAACATATTTGTATCATTTTCATTGTATGATATTCTGTTGCATGGCTACATAACACTTTATCAACCCACAATTAAACATTTGGATTGTTTCTAGTTTAGGGATATTGTTAGTAGTGCTCTTATGTATATTCTTGTACACATCTTTCTTTGCACGTAAGTCCATATTGCATGGAAATGGAACCAATGAGCCATCACCTATGCTTTTATTCCACTTGAGTGGAAACTGCCACAAAATTTATCTAAAGTTTCTGCACAAATGTACACTGCCAGTAATAGTACTTGAGGGTTTCCATTGTGCCGAAGTATTGCCCACGTTTGACACTGTCTTTTATTGTTTTAATTTTATTTTTTATTTTAGCCATTTGGCAGATGAGTTGTGGTCTCATTGTGGTTTCAATTTCAATGTGTTAAGGACTAAAAAATTAGCATTTTTTAAATGTATTGGCTATTTTGATATTCTCTTTTATAAATTGTCTATTCAATGTGTTCACTTTCTTACTTGGTTGTCTTCCTTTTATTGGTTCATAATAGTTATTCATATATTCTGGATGCATGTCATACATACATGTAGTTATACATACATATAGACACACACTTACATAGTTGACCCTTGAACAACGTGAAGGCTAAGGGACACCAATCACCCCTAAAGTGTAAAAACCATGTATAACTTCTGACTCCCCCAAAACTTAACTACTAATTGCCTACTGTAGACTGGAAGCCTTACTGATACCATAAACAGTCAATTAACGTGTATTTTTTATGTTGTATGTATTATATACCAAATTATTACAGTTAAGAAACTAAAGAAAAGGTTATGAAGAAAATTATAAGGAAGAGAAAATATATTTATACTACTGCATTGTATTAATACTCTGTCTGCTTACAAGACAAATCATCTGTCTGCAGCTGCAGACAACTGCAGGCAACTGCAGCTGCAGACCTCAACCCATAGTACATATCAAGCAATTCAACTTTTTCTTGTAATGTCATGTCTTTTCTCTGCTTAAGTCCTCCAGCATCAGTACAGCCATTTCATAAGGGTCCTGTGGTGTTATTCAAGGTTTATAGTATTGAACTAAGTACAATGAAAAATACATGAGAACTATGAGAGATCACTTTTTGATGTGATATACAATTTACTAGAGAGAGAAACTGCTCATGCAGAAATGATTAACATCACGTAGTATTTTAAGTGGATACTCACAGCACTTGAGCTAACTGCATGCTAACCTATAGGAGGTAGCTACAAAATTATTACAGTAGTAGGTCCTATAGTTCATTTTATACAGTAGTAGGCCCTGTAGTTCTTTTTGTACAGTAGTAGGTCCTATAGTTCATATTTACATTTGTTTACATTTCTCTTGACCACAAATGATTGTATGTACAGTCTATGTTTATATACATAAATTTTGATACATTTTAACTGTTTATATCTGTGTATATTTTATGGTAGTAAATGATGAAATAGTATCTAAATAGATTTTTATACATTTTATGCAGTCATGACATACCTTTTCTTAATTTTTTAAAATCTGTTCTTTTAAAAAATTCTAATTTTAAAATAAGGCTGTGTGGTTCATCTGCACATTTTTTCAAATTGTCTCAAATCTCCAAAAAATTTTCCAATATATTTATTTTAAAAATTTGTATATAAGTGGAATCGTGCAGTTCAAACATGTCATTCAAAGATCAACTGTGTGTATGCATACAACTGTATTCTTTTCCCACTTCTTGTTTACCTTTTCACTCAGTAATGATGTCTTTTAATTAATAGATATTTAACATTTTAATGTAGTTTATCCATCGATTTTTTATTTCATGTTTTATATTTTTATGTTTATTATAAGAGATCATTGCCAACCCCAAGACTATAAAGATACTCTAATACATTTTCTTCCAGAAGTCTTTTGCTTATTTAAAATTCACATTTATATTTACAGTACTTTTGAAATTCATTTTGCAAATAACATGAGGAATATGTCAAGATTCAATATTTTTCTATGCAGATATTCAATTGATTCACCATTGGTTATTGAAAAAATAATTCTCTCCACACTATAACACAGACTCTCGTTTGATATAAATTAAGTGACCATATATGTGTACAGTCTTTTTTAGATTCTCTATTCCACTCTCTTGATGCATTAGTTTGTCTTACCCCAACACTACATGATCTTAATAGGTGTAGCTTACATAAAGTTTTCATATCTGGTAATAAAATTCTTCCAATTTTGTTTTGCTTCCACAAATTTGTCTTTTTTATTCTTGACCCATTACATTCTCTCATGTATGTAAGAAAGAGCTTATGATTTTATTTTATTTTATTTATAATTTCAACTTTTATTTTCTTTTGATTTGTGGGTATGTGTGCAGGTTTGTTACATGGGTGTATTGTGTGGTGCTGATGGTTGGGGTATGATTGGTTCTGTCAACCAGGTAGTGAGCATAGTACCTATAGTTTTCAACATTTGCCCCTATTCCATCCTTCTCCCTCTAGCAGCCCCCAATGTCTATTGTTGCCATCTTAATGTCCATGAACACTCAATGTTTAGCTCCCATTTTTGAGTGGGAATATGTGGTATTTGGCTTCTGTTTCTGTGTTAATTTGCTTAGGATGATGACATCTATTTGCATCTGTGTTTCTGCAAAGAACATGATTTTATTCTTCTTTATGGCTGCATAGCATTTCATGGTGTTTATGTGTCACATTATCTTTATACAAACCATCATTGGTGGGCACATAGGTTGATTCCATGCCTTTGCTATCACAATATATAGATTTAATATGTATTAAATATTCATTAGTATAATATATATTAATATATTATATATAATATATAATTAAATATAATATATTAATTATATAATTAATATATATTTAAAATTAAAAAATTTTAAATTTAGTAAGACACCATTACTGAGTGAAAAGGTAAGCAAGAAGTGGGAGAAGAATACAGTTGTATGCATACATACAGTTGATCTTTGAGCAACACTTGTGAATAGTCCAGGCTATGATTTTAGACATATACACATATTCTGAGATTTTCTTTAATTTGTTGATTGATTTGGAGATAATTGGCATCTTTACAATTTTGAATATTGCAATTCATAAAGCTCCATTTACTTACAAACACCATCTTTAATTTCCCTCAGTAATGTTTCATGGCTTTTCTGTGTCTATATCTTATACAACTTTTAGTTTTACTGTGTTTGACAGTTCTTGTTGCTAAAGTAAGAATAATCATTCTTTAAAAAATTAGTATGTAATTGTATCTGTTGTTGCATAAAAACATTTATTTATATATTGACTTTTTAATCTATTAATAAATTCTCTTTTTAATTCTATTTTTCATAGTTTGTTATGAGTTTTATAGATACCTAATGACGTTATGTGTGAATAATAAATTGTATTTCTTACAAACATTATGCATTTTCTTTTTCTTGTCATATTGCAATAGCAAGGACTTTTCACAGTGTTGTACAATGTTACATAGAGGTAGTGATAGTGCATATCTTTTGTTTTCTATTTCATAGTTTACTACTAAATAGAATGTTTGTTATACATATATTTTAATACTATTTTAATTCAGTTAGAACTTACATACAGTGAAGTGTACACATATTAAGTGTTCAGTGTAGTTAATGTTTACATATGTATACACTTTTGTAACCACCGTGGGATCAAAATATAGTACATTCCAGGCATTCTGGAAGGCTAAGATGTGCCCTCCTCCCATTACCATCAGGGCCTCTTATAAGTGACTAAATACAGTTGGTATTAAGTGTGTGAGGGAGCTTATTGATGGAATCCATAAACCATTTTCTGGAGCATACAGCATGGTAGAGAAATGTGAAAGTGATCTGCTAGAGCAAATGGTAGATATTCAGCCATTTTCCTCCTTAGAGTTCACTTTTGCCCTTTGTTCTGTTGAAAAATATATATTCCCATGTCAAGCTCCAACAGCTACTATATTATCCTGAGATCATTCCAGTCCAGTCATCTCTCTTCCTGAAATACTGCTTTTTGCTCTTCATTTAAGATATTAGTGAGAAATAGGTAAAGAGTGTGAGATAAATTGATTAATATAAAACATATCTCTTGGAGTTATGATCTCAGTTAAATTATAAATGGCCACAAAATACAATTGATCACTCCATAAGATTAAGAAAAAACATATAACATGATATATACACACACACACACATATATATACACACACACACATATATATATACACACACACACACATATATATACACACACACACATATATATACACACACACACACACATATATATACACACACACATACACACACACACATATATATATATATATATACACACACACACATACACACACACACATATTTAAAACCACGAAAAAGCTATGGGCACAAAGAAATTTAAGTAAAATTTTTTTTTTATTTTTATTTTTTGAGACAGCGTCTCACTCCTGTTGCTCAAGCTGGAGTGCAGGGGTGACATCATGACTCACTGCAGCCTCAACCTCCCAGATTCAAATGATTCTCCCACCACAGCCTCCTGAGAGGCTGGGACTATAGTTGCATGCCACCACACCTGGCTAATTTTTTGTATTTCTTGTAGAGATGGGGTTTTACCGTGTTGTCCGGGTTGGTCTCTAACTCCTAGGCTCAAGCCATCCACCCACCTTGGCCTCCCCAAGTGCTGGGATTACAGGCCTGAGCTACCATGCCTGGCCTAAATAAAATAATTTTAGAAGTATGTGAGACCTTTAGAGATGAGCAGAGACTGCAACATCCTTCATTTCTGAATGCAGTTGTTGAGTCTATAGGAATACTTGGGTGGAAAAGTTAGACCATTATAAGCAAAGCAGCATTAATGCCAAAGGGAGAGGCAAGCTGAGATTTTTACCAGTGCAAATTGGCTGACAGGGCTGCTAATGAAATTCTCCATATAAGGAATCTGAGTGACTAAGCAGTGGTTCTGAAAAACTGATGGCAGGCAGGTTGGAAAATAGAAAGAATTTGCTTAAGACCTGCTGAAGGGTGGGGCCTGATCCCATTCTGGAAGCTTTTAAAGACAGAACTCAAGTCTTCTAAACTACTGATTAAATTGAGGATGTAAGCCTCTAGCTCCATGACAAAGGAACAAAGCAAGTCCTTTCTGGAAGAACTTACCAACTTGGGTGTTTGCTGCTATTTTGTATTTAAATTGTGGCATGCAGTAGAAAACTAGAAGACATGAAAAGTGTTAAGACAATGTGATTCCTGATAAAAAGTTAAAAAGCCTAATTACGTGAAGAAAGTCATTGGTAGCTTGATGGGGATAGCATTGAATCTATAAATTACTTTGGGCAGTAAGGCCATTTTCATGATATTGATTCTTCCTATTCTTGAGCATGGAATGTTCTTCCATTTGTTTGTGTCCTCTCATTTCCTCGAGCAGTGGTTTGTAGTTCTCCTTGAAGAGGTTCTTCACATCCCTTGTAAGTCGGATTCCTAGGTATTTTATTATCTTTGTAGCAATTGTGAATGGGAGTTCATTCATGATTTGGTTCTCTGTTTGTCTATTATTGGTGTATAGGAATGCTTGTGACTTTTGCACATTGATTTTGTAACCTGAGACTTTGCTGAAGTTGCTTATCAGCTTAAGGAGATTTAGGGCTGAGACAATGGGGTTTTCTAACTATACAATCATGTCATCTGCAAACAGAGACAATTTGACTTCTTGTCTTCCTATTTCAATACACTTTATTTCTTTCTCTTTCCTGGCTGCCCTGACCAGAACTTCTAATACTATGTTAAATAGGAGTGGTGAGAGAGGGCTACTGCTGTCAAAACACGTTCAAGGCAATAAAATTAGATTAAACTATTTTAAAAAAAGTTAAAAAGCCAAAAGAAGCAGAACTATAGATGATACAATTATAGGAATTAGTAGATGAAAAAAATTAAAGTGAAGTAATTTAGAAGAAAAAATGGATGAATTGGTATATAGATGAAGAATTTCAGCAGAGAAAAGGAAAACTAAAATAGGAAATTCTAGAACTGAGAACTGTAATATTAGAAGTGAATAATCTGATTGTCTTAAAAGTAGACTGGACACAGAAACTAAAATTTATTGACTTCAAATAAGGTCATTTGAAATTCTCTAAACTGAAGCACAGAGAGGAAAAAGAAATAATGATTTTTAAATTGGTGATCAGAGCCCTGTAGGAGAATGTCAAATGGTCTCATATAGGTATAGTAACACAAAATCGGAAAATAAAATGGGGAAATAATACCATTTAAAATAGCAATTAAAAAACCACAAAACCATAAAATACTGACTAATAATTTTAAAGAACCATGTGTAAGACCTGTACATTGAAAATCATTGAAAGAAATTAAGAAACTAAATAAAATGAAAAATAATGTCATATTGGAAGTCAGAATGTTAAGATGCCATTTCTCCTGATATTAATATATGGATTTATAGCTGTATAACTCCAAATTCTAGCAGGTTTTTAAATTCTAGAACTGAAAAAGTTTATTCTGTATTTTATTCAAAAATGCAGAAGAGTCAAGGCAATTCTTAAAAAAAAAAAAAAAGACCATATTTCCAGGCAGAATAAAACAACATTAATTAAGTCAATGAGTATGAATACACAGACAGACAAATACATCAATAGAACTAAAGAGAGTGTACAATTACTTGATGTTGACAGATGCACCAACGCAGTTTAATGGGATAAGGGAGAGTTATTTCTTTCTATCTTTCTATCTATATCTATCTATCTCTCTATCATCTATCTATCTAATCTGTCTATCATCAGCTATCTATCTATCTATCTATCTATCTATCATCATCTATCTATTTGTTAGAGACAGGGTCTCACCCTGTTGCCCAAGTTGGAGTATAAGGGCAGGATCATAGCTTACTATAACCTCAGACTCCTGGGCTCAAGTGATTCTACCACCTCAGGCTCATGATAGCTAGAACCAGTTTTTTTAGAGACAGGGTCTCACCATGTTGCCCACGCAGTGTTCTTCAATTTAAAATACAGATATTTCTGGAGAAAAAATATGTCAAAATGAAAAAAGAAATGCTTAAAAAATCAGTTAACATTGACCATCTACATTATTCCTTACACTAAAATTAATTCGACATAAATCTAAATGTCAAAGCTAAAAACTTTTAAGCTTTTAGAAGAAAACATAACCAAATTTCCTGGTGTAGCAAGTGTTTCTTCAGGGCAAATAAGGCCTATCCATTAAAAAAAGTGGAAAAGTTAGGCTTAAAATTAAAATATTCTGCTCACAGAAAGATAAACTTAAGGAAATAAAAGGAAAATCCACAGATTCAGAAAACTATTCATAAAGCATATAGCTGACAAAGAATGTATATCCAGCATATATAAACCCTACAAATCAATAATAACAAAGCAACATAATTTTTAAAAATGACCAAAATATTTGGACAGACACTTAGAAAATGAAATATCCATATGGCAATAAGAATATGAAAAGCTTCTCCATTGTCATGGCTAATGCAAATTACATGCATAATAGGATTTTAAAATAATAATTAAAAAAACTACATATACCAAACAGGCTCATATATGAAAAGCCTGAAAAGCAAGGATTGGTGAGAATGTAGAGCAACTGGAACTCTTATGTTAAGAATCTAAAATTGTACTACCTCCTTGCAAAACTGCCAACTAATCTGTAATAAAGCTAAAATACTTTGACCATATGAACCAGCAATTTCACTCCATGTATGATTGTGTATGTCTGCAATCAGCCATCAGGTGGCTAGCAGGTTTCCTTAGGAAATGGTGCCATTTAAGGCTCCATTTGTGTGTCTGCTCTTAGCAGGTTTTGCACTTAACAATGGGGATCGTTTGTTGAGCTATGTATAACCACTACACATATCATTAGGGCTTTGTCGTACATGACTCCATTGAGCAAAGAGAAGAGTGGCACGGGAAAGAGACTGATTGACATCAGAGAAAGATCTTGTCTGTCTAATTCTTTTTTTTTTTTTTAATTGTCTAATTCTTAAGAAGGTCCTAGGTTGTGGATACCCTCTGGTGGGCATTTATGTGGCACATGATCATCTTTATATGCTGCACCAAGGTATTCATCACCTTACTTCAGTCTCAGCCTTTGTTGTTACCAGTTTGTCAGTTTTGTTTTTTTTCTGTCCTTGACTAACCAGCCAGTATATAGCACTGGCTGTAAGTTGATGTCAGTCTTTACCATTGGCCATCTCTATTTCATGTGAGCAACCAACCCACTGGGAAGATAGCCCTTCACTACTGTCTTTATCTTTCCTTTATTTTAACTCATGGCAGAACACTGTACAGATTTATTTACCAGCCAGGTCAGTCCTGTTTTATTTTTCATTAACTGGTTTTAGAACACCTTCCATGAGGCTGTAAGTGGGGTAAGAGGCAGCAGTGGGAGTGGGCACTGAAATCCGAAGCACTTTGTGCAGTTTACCCATGCATTCGGAAACTGCCAATGCTGGATTGCATGCTATTTCCATCTTACAATGCAACGGCTGCTGAAAATGTTCCAATTTTATGATTTGGTAAATTACATAATGCCAAGTACCTAACAGGTAGTTTCTATTGTGTAGATACTTGGTGTCACATGGTTATGTATTCATAGAGCCCAGTAGCAAACTAGGGACTGCTTTTCAGATGGCATATAGTTGTCAGGGAAAGAGGGCAAAGAGAACATGGCCTAACTCCAAACCTCTCAGGGCCTGCACTGCAGTTCTTATACTGGGGCTTGCTAAAAGCTTTATTTGGCATTTCTCCACTACAGATCTTTCCAAAACAGGTATGATTGTGGGTCATAAGTTTAAAGGGACAGGGCAGCTTGCATTCCAGCCTATACTTGCTGCAGAGACTTTTTTTGCTCCAAAGTACTACTCAAAACCATGAGCCTTTCAGTTAACTTAGTAAACACCTTGAAACAGTGAGGCTGAATAAGTTATAATTACCCCCAAATCCAGAGTATCACCACCTTGGATTTCTTTTATTAATTGGTAGGAGTAAATATACTAGTTGACTTTTACTTCATAATAGAGATCCCAACATGCCGTAGATCAGAGGGTCCAGAAATTTCACCTATGTATCAGGCCTCTGAATTTCAGGGGTATTTATCACCCTCTCTCAGGTATACATGTATTTCTTCTTACCCATTAGGTACAATGAGGAAAATGTCATCAATAAAATGAACTAGCAAAATACTTTGTAGGACATTTGAAAAATTAAGCTCCCTTTAGAATATATTATGGAGGGAGAATGGGAGAGCTGATGAGTGACAAGGGCACAATAGTATACTGTTTTTCCTAATATATAAAGACAAAGTGCTTTTAACTAACTTTGCTGGTAGCAATAAGGAAAAAAAACTGTCAAGTCACTGTCTGTATACTAGGTGCCAAGGGCTGTGTTGTTTTGCTCTCTAGAAAAGACCACATCTAAAAAGATAGCTGTAATTAACATCACTCTCTGATTGTTTGTGTTGATGTGTACCAGAATACATCTAACTTTTGCACCAATCAGACAAAGTAGAAAGGAATGAATACTTCCCATGCCGTGGGAAAGAGGCTCACATCTGGGAAGGACTTTATCTAGAAGAACACCAATTGGTGACCTGAACCATAAAGGGCTAAGAGTTCTCAAAGTAGTAAGTATCACTTGGAAATGCAGTCATGCAAATTTGTGGCCTCCATAGCAGAGCTACCAAGGCAGAGACTTTGGGGGTGGTGCTTAGAACCTGTGTTTTAAGTATATACCCAGTAATGGGATGGCTGGGTCAAATGGTATTTCTAGTTCAAGATCCCTGAGGAATTGCCACACTGACTTCCACAATGGTTGAACTAGTTTACAGTCCCACCAACAGTGTAAAAGTGTTCCTATTTCTCCACATCCTCTCCAGCACCTGTTGTTTCCTGACTTTTTAATGATTGCCATTCTAACTGGTGGATTATAAATCATGCTGCTATAAAAACACATGCACACGTATGTTTATTGCGGCACTATTCACAATAGCAAAGACTTGGAACCAACCCAAATGTCCAACAATGATAGATTGGATTAAGAAAATGTGGCACATATACAACATGGAATACTATGCAGCCATAAAAAATGATGAGTTAATGTCCTTTGTAGGGACATAGATGAAGCTGGAAACCATCATTCTCAGCAAACTATGGCAAGGACAAGAAACCAAACACCGCATGTTCTCACTCGGTGGTGGGAATTGAACAATGAGAACACATGGACACAGGAAGGGGAACATCACACACCAGGGACTGTTGTGGGGTGGAGGGAGGGGGAAGGGATAGCATTAGGAGATATACCTAATGTTAAATGACGAGTTAATGGGTGCAGCACACCAACATGGCACATGTATACATATGTAACTAACCTGCACGTTGTGCACATGTACCCTAAAACTTAAAGTAAAAAAAAATAAAGCACACATTTAATTCTAGTTCCAAAAAAAAAAAAGAAACCTGTGTTTTAACTAGTCCTCCAGGTGATTCTGGTGTGAGCTAATTGGTTTTCATTCATTGGTTTTAGAATACTTTCCATAAGGCTATAAGTGGGGTAAGAGGCAGCAGTGGGAGTAGTCACTGTTCTATTTAATTATTATACCTGAACTGAGCCTTATCTCTTGAACCAGGTAAATCATCGTAACATAAGTTTGAGCTTTTGCTGGACTCATTGTGATACAGACTGGAGTCAGCAGTTCATCTATCACTGCACCGCCATATGTCCCCTCTTTGACTTGTACAACATGTTAAAGATTTCAGACCTAGGGATTAACATCAGTTATTCCACTACTTAATTATGTCCAGAAGATTTGTGTGTCTGCATTTATGTATTGAAAAAACATCATGGGAAATGGCCACAAGCATCTTGGGGGAAGGCTTGAGCTATTACTTAAAGTATACTGCACTGGTCACATTGTAGGGTCTTTTTCTCTATCAAAGGACTCTAGATCCATAAAATAGCTTAGGTCTAGGCATCATGTAAGAGATCACAATTCTCTATGTTTATAAGCTACAACTGCTACCAGACCTAGAATTTTTTTTTCTTGTATATGTAAATCAGTAAAAAATAAACTTTCCATCCTTAGGTGTGATTAATTAACAATCACCACACATCCCTACATGTCAATATTCTAATTACTACTTTGTCCTTGTGAACTTTTATGGCAATTATGCCTAGTTTTAGCTGCTGATTTTTAAGTTCTACATCCTGGCCTGTCTCATGTAGGATCTTATTAATTATTCTCATTAAAAATAGCCCAATTCCAGTGAAGCATCCTCTACCATCATCTCTGACCTACAGAGTCAGCTACCACAGAACTTATTAAAGCTGCTGCCTTGCCAATGCATTTCTTAATGATTTGGTGAAGACAGTATCCTCTGGGCCTTCCATGAGGGTAAGGTTCATGGGTGACTAAGCAGGTTCAAAGTAGATCCAGTCCAACATCTCCATCTACTTGATATTTGATCTTCTTCTAATGCATGTCTAGCTCACCATTAAGTCCAGGCTTAAATTCACCATAGATTTAATGCAACTCTTAGAAGCTCAAGTTAAAACATTAAATCATGAATCCGAGGTGACTGTTTCCATGTAAACAAACTCATTTTAAGTCTGAGATATATATATATATAAGCCACATATATATATGTGGCTTATATCTCAGCCATAATTGTCCTGAGTCACCAGCTGTCATACAGTCATTCTAATTTTTCACTCACAATCTGAGTTAACATTAAAGGCCTTAATTTTTTTCTTTTCTTTGTTTGTTGTCTCCTGCATTATTATAATCACTTTTGTCATCATAGAAATGAGGGGCCATAGATGATCTCCCAATTTCCTGCTCTCCATTTGCATTCATAACACACCACCACCAGTGTTAATCTGGGTAATTGTGAATCCATTACATGCCATTGGTTTCTAGGGCAAGAAAGTAATTTATGCTCTCCTTAAATACATGAGCAATGCAATGCGAGAGTCCCATTTCCTGGGGTCACTTTGGTACAAATGACTTATTACTCAGAGTTTAAGCAGGAAGGAAGTGGCTTACTCAAACAAGATGATTGATTTGAGTTTCATAAAAGTGTTTTTAAATGAATGAGCAGGATTAATGGAAAACCAACAGTCATAAATGATTATCACTCTTGTGCCTGAAGTAGTAGCAAAGGAAAGTAGATTGAGAGAGTAGTTACTGGAACCCAGAAGCAAAACCTCTAGCTATAAAAGAGAGCCACTCACTTTACAGAAGCTGTGGCCTTCATTAGAGGAATATAATCATTCCTTGGCCATCCAGCAGGAAGACAGTTGGCTGAATATTCTCTTTTTGCTCTCTAATCTCATGCCAGTGCTTCTTGCCTGATGATGCCTACCAGAATCCAGGGTTCAAGGGAGCTCATTGATGTAATCCATAAGTTTTGTCTTCAAGAGTTTGTGGAGAAAAGTTGAGAGTGGGCCTAGAGGGAAAAAGGAAGAAAGCATCCAGCACATATTCCCATTTATTTAAGTTTTATTTATAACCTCTAAATAAAGTGTTATGCTACAAAAAGTTCTTACATATGCTTTGTCGAATTTATTCCTAGTGCTTTTTTGGGGGTGTTGATATTTCAAATGGCATATTTTCATTACGTTTCTATTTGCTGTTGGTGTAAATAATTGCAATGAAAATCAATATGTTGATTTTCTATCTGAAAAATTCACTAAACTGTCTTAATTTTAATAGTTTGTCTATATTTTTTCATTATCTATTGAGACAACTTTTCATTTGTAATAATAAGCTTTTTATTCTGATTTTACAGTCTTTGTAAGTTCCCCCTTCACCTTACTGGGATGGCTAGGATTTCTTAATATATTATATTGAAAAAGAATGATGATATTAGAATTCCTTATTTTGTTCCTAATTTAAAGTGAATATTTTAATATTTTATTATTGCATATAAAAATGCCATTAAATTTTTTTTATAAAACATTTTATCAAGTGTATTGTTAACTTTTGCTGCATAACAAGTTACTTTAAAAATTAGTGGCTTAAAATAACAATAAACATATGTCAGCTCATATTATCTGTGAGTAATGAACCTAGGAGCACCTTAGGTATATGATTCTGTCTTAAGGGGTCTCTCATGAAACTAGTCAAAATGTCAGCCAGGGAGACAGTAAGTTATAGTCAAATTATCAGCCAAGGGTATAGTCATCTAAAGATTGACTGGAATTGGAGTATTGGTTTCCAAAATGACCTGCTCATACAGGTGGCGAGTTGATGCTGGTTGCTGGATGGAGACTTTAGATAGGTTCCACATGGACCTGTCTATAAGGTTGCTTACATGCCTTCAGAACATAGTAGCTGGCTTCCCTCAGAGTGAGCAATCTAAGAGACAGCAAGGCGGAAGCCAAAATGTTTTTATGACACCCTTGAAAGTAACACATTGCTATTTCCACAGTATCTTATTGAGTACGCAGATTTACTGAATGTCATGCAGAAGTGTTAGGTAAAAGTTATGGGAGGTCATTTCTTGGACTGAGCTCCTGCACTAGACACAATCAGGCCAGACTAATACAGAATAGAGTCACTCATGCCAGCTTCCACATAATGAAACTGAACTTAGAAAAAAAGTTTTCCAAAAAACAGGAGATTCACAGAAACCCATCCAAATGGGCCCCTTCAACATGAACCAGTGCAGTAAGAAAGTCCTCTCTACTTTAACTGTATAAGGAAAGTTACTTTAAAACGACCAGTCAACTTTTTTTCCTTATTTCTGCTTTCTTCAGCCTTTTCCTGCCTATAAAGAGTTCTCTCTCTGCTCAGCTCTGGGAAGCGCCTTTCTGTTTCCCAGATGGGAGGCTGCTCAACTTATGAATCACTAATAAAATCATTAGATCTTGAATTTTTTTGTAATTTTGTTCTTTGATAGAGGAAATCATGTAAATACATGAAGGTAAGAATAATCGGGAAGTAAGAATTATTGTGGGATATTTCGGAGATCAACTACCATATCAGGTTAGTACTTTTCTTCTATTCTTTCTATTTTTTCTACTAAGAGCTTTGCCACAGATTGTTCCATTTTTTCAAGTTCTTTTTGAGCATTTACTGAGAAGATTACAAGGTCTTCTTCTTTAATATGTTAATTGACTAATTATATTAATTATCTAATAAGCCAACCTTGTATTCTTGGATGTATTCCAAAATTGTCATAGTGTATTTTGCTAGATTAAGTTAATATTTTCTTTAGAATTGCATGAGTGAGATTGGCCAATAATTTTTATATTTTTATAAATTGTACAGTCTTTTCTTATTGTAGCATCAAGGATATGCTAACCCAATTTAATGAGTTGGAAAGTGTTGGCTGTTTTACAAATTCTATGTAAAAGTTGGTGAATCCGTAGAATTACTTTTTGAGTGTTTGCTGGAATGTATAAGCAAAGCCATTTGGACCAATTATATCTTGTATATAATTATATTTAATTATCAGTTGAATTTCTTTCATATTAAGAAGTCTGTTCAGTTCAATTTTTTTGAGTTTTTCTTTCAAGGAATTTTATGTAAGCTACTAATTTTATTCTCATAAAACTCATCATGTTATTCCCATTATATTTCATTCTCTATACCATGCAATATATCCCTTTGTTTCATTCCAGATATTCTTTATTTGTAACTTTTATCTTGATCAACATTTCCAGAAGATTATCTGCTTTTCAGTATTTTCAAACAACCAATCTTAGACTTTGTTAAATTTCTTTTTTTTTTTCTGAAAATTTCCAACTTTAGGTGACATTGTAGATATCTTTCTAATTTACTTAAAATTGTTGCCAATTGTTTTATCTATGTATGAAATTGTGGTTTCATACAGTTAGTGGTTGCAAAGCTGATTAAAATTTATACTTACAATTTTATCTTTTATCTAAATGACCATTTACTGAAGGAGATATGTTAAAAATCCAGTATGTCAGTGAATTCTCATGGTACTTCAGTCGTTTTTTTATTTCATATTTGAGGCTCTATTAATATACTCTAGTTAATAATTTTTATAGTTTTTTATAACTTTTTATTATTATATAATCCCATCCCCCCTTTTTTAGCCTAGAATCAAACCATACAAAGATGGAATATGGTCTCTTCAGACATGGAAAGACTCAAACCATTAGGATGTTCTTCAGCAAAATAATGGAGTAATCCATGAAAAAGAAAGCCATGGAATCTAAAAGACAATGGAACCAACCAATTAAATAACAAAGGCAAGTCCCAGAATGAGATTTCTATAATAAACCTAAACTACAACCAGCTTGGATTGGAGAAAGACAATGAAGGACTGGAAGTTTGGTAGCTGGAGAAAAAGAAAAAAGGCTTTATAGCATATAATCTATATTTATGAAGTTAAAAAATTAATATAATGAAAACAGGTAATAATTTATAGGGGAAAAATCAACTAGACACTCCAAAAGGGGGAAAATTGGATGAGAAAAATGCTTCCCAGATATGAAGTACAATGAAAAAGAGCACACTTTTAAGCACTCGATAAGAGACAGCATCTGTCGGACTGGATGCCTAGTGAATAAAATTTATATTCCAATATGCTACCTGGACTAGTAGAGTGCTATATTTATTTAGTCATTAAAAATATCTGTGGCATAAGGGTGAGGGAAAAGGAGACAAATGTTATTATTATTGTAAAAAAAAGCGGTTCAAAAGATTATTGAATATATGGATGTTTGTATATATTTTGAACTTAAATTATAAGTGAGAATATTTAAAATAATGTAAATATGAAAAAGTAGAAAGAAAAAACTATATTTGCAAGCTCAGTGCTCATCATTCATATTGAAATCAATTGCTATTTTCTAAAGTTAATAAATCAATAAATACAGGTAGAAATATATTTTCTGCAATTATGACAATACACATTTGCCTATGTAAAACTGATGAAATTACTCAAGACATTCCATGTGTTTGTGGTCAGCCACTACATCTCACATTGAAGATAAGACTTGGACATTCGGTATTCTGTAAATAAAACTGTGAGTCACTTTGAAACTTCACTGCATCCCCTGTGTTTTCTTTCTAAGACACACACACTTGTTAGAAATCTCACTCGTCAAAGAAAGACTTGAGTGGGCTAACTGGCTAACTGAATGCTGGTTTTAAGGGAACCAGTGTGGTCATACCAGTGTGAAAAAGAGTGAGTTTGTTGTCAATTCCAACCTAGAATGTTTGATTGATATCTGGATGACATATACAAACCCTTGGACCAAGATGAACAATAAATTAAAAATAAGACAAAACAAAACTAAGAACCTCAAAATTTAGGAACTGAATCATTTACCAAACAAAAGATAAGTAGGAAGCTAGTGAGTATGTTCTGGGATCATTGCCTCAGTCCAGAGGATTTTTGGTGGATTGTTTATCGGACAGTCATTGCTTGCCTGTGCATTTGTCTGGCATGAAAGTATAGCACCAATTGGGACATGCTAGCTTTTTGCATCTTAATCTGTAAGCCCATGTTTTGCTAGTGAGTAGGATGGTAATAGACTCTGAAGACAATTTTCAGCTTACCTGGAAAAGCTAATTATTTATGGTAATGTAAACCTATCAACCATTGACTGAGTAGAGCTGTGACAGCCTACAACCAGGTGAAGTAATTTTACTGTCTTGGTGACCATCAGCATGACACAACATTTGATGGAAACCATATCACTGTTACATTAAGGCATCCAAATGTATTTTTACGGCATGGTTTTCTCTTGTTTTAAGTATGTTATTATAAGTCATTTTACAGCATCTAGCAATCCACTATCCTGCCCTATTGCTCCTGTATTTCACAAGTGAATGTCTTCCTTAAAATAGCCATAATATTTTCTTTGCTCCCAGCCCCCAGGGAACAGTATGTTTTAATTAACATATACATTACACAAATATCTGCTCATCTTAGTTTTCTGCACAAAAGAGATTGAAATTTGTTCCACCAAAGAAGTAAAGTCAACATGCTCAGAGGGCACATTGCAGGTATATTAGCATTTCAGAGGCACAAGTGTCATAACTGGTTTAACTAAACAAAGCTATAATGTACATTTCAGAAAACTGCCAGGGAGAAAAATCAATTCTGCATTTGAGTTGAACTCAAATTGTCAGGCCTCTGAGCCCAAGCTAAGCCATCATATCCCCTGTGACCTGCACATACACATCCAGATGGCCGGTTCCTGCCTTAACTGATGACATTCCACCACAAAAGAAGTGAAAATGGCCTGTTCCTACCTTAACTGATGACATTGTCCTGTGAAATTCCTTCTCCTGGCTCATCCTGGCTCAAAAACTCCCCTACTGAGCACCTTGTGACCCCCATTCTGCCCGCCAGAGAACAACCCCCCTTTGACTG
The DNA here is from genome assembly GCF_029281585.2 of Gorilla gorilla gorilla. Taxonomy (NCBI): domain Eukaryota; kingdom Metazoa; phylum Chordata; class Mammalia; order Primates; family Hominidae; genus Gorilla; species Gorilla gorilla. The sequence continues at coordinate 40,212,868 of NC_073235.2, read as the reverse complement.
TAATTTTCCTTTATCTACCCAAATCCTATAAAATGGCCCCACCCTTATCTCCCTTCGCTCTCTTTTCAGACTCAGCCCACCTGCACCCAGGTGAAATAAACAGCTTTATTGCTCACACAAAGCCTGTTTGGTGGTCTCTTCACACAGACGCGCATGAAATTTGGTGCCGTGACTCAGATCAGGGGACCTCCCTTAGGAGATCAATCCCCTGTCCTCCTGTTCTTTGCTCCGTGAGAAAGATCCACCTACGACCTCAGGTCCTCAGACCGACCAGCCCAAGAAACATCTCACCAATTTCAAATCCGGTAAGTGGCCTCTTTTTACTCTCTTCTCCAACTTCCCTCACTATCCCTCAACCTCTTTCTCCTTTCAATCTTGGCGCCACACTTCAATCTCTCCCTTCTCTTAATTTCAATTCCTTTCATTTTCTAGTAGAGACAAAGGAGACACGTTTTATTTGTGGACCCAAAACTCCAGCACTGGTCACGGACTGGGAAGGCAGCCTTTCCTTGGTGTTTAATCATTTCAGGGACGCCTCTGAATATTCACCCACGTTTCAGAGGTGTCAGACCATGCATGGACACCTGCCTTAGTCCTTCACCCTTAGCAGCAAGTCCCACTTTTCTGGGGGAGGGGCAAGTACCCAACCCCTTCTCTCCATGTCTCTACCCCTTCTCCGCTTTTCTGGGAGATGGGCAAGAACCCCTCAACCCCTTCTCCTTCACCCTTAGTGGCAAGTCCCACTTTTCTAGGGGGCAAGAATCCCCAATCCCTTATTTCTGCACCCCGACCTCTTATCTCTGCACCCCAATCCCTTATTTCTGTGCCCCGACCTCTTATCTCTGTGCCCCGATCCCTTATTTCCGTGCCCCGACCCCTTTCCCACTTTTCTGGAAGGTAAGAACCCCCGAACCCCTTCCCTCTGTGTCTCTACTCTCTCTTTTCTCTGGGCTTGCCTCCTTCACTGTAGGCAACCTTCCACCCTCCATTCCTCCGTCTCCCTTAGCCTGTGCTCTCAAGAACTTAAAACCTCTTCAGCTCACACCTGACCTAAAACCTAAATGCCTTATTTTCTTCTTCAATGCTGCTTGACCCCACTACAAACTCTCGACAGTGGTTCCAAATAGCCAGAAAATGGCACTTTCAATGTTTCCATCCTGCAAGATCTAAATAATTCTTGTTGTAAAATAGGCAAACGGTCTGAGGTGCCTGACATCCGGGCATTTTTACACATCTGTCCCTCCCTAGTCTCTGTGCCCAGTGCAACTCGTCCCAAATCTTCCTTCTTTCCCTCCCGCCTGTCCCCTCAGTCCCAACCCCAAGCGTCGCTGAGTCTTTCTAATCTTCCTTTTCTACAGACCCATCTGACCTCTCCCCTCCTCCCCAGGCTGCTCCTCGCCAGGCCGAGCTAGTTCCCAATTCTTGCTCAGCCTCGGTTCCTCCACCCTATAATCTTTTTATCACCTCCCCTCCTCACACTTGGTCCGGTTTACAGTTTCATTCCATGAGTAGCCGTCCCCCACCTGCCCAGCAATTTCCTCTTAAAAAGGTGGCTGAAGCTAAAGGCATAGTTAAGTTTAATGCTCCTTTTTCTTTATCAGACCTCTCCCAAATCAGTGGTGTTTAGGCTCTTTCATCAAATATGAAAAACCCAGCCCAGTTCATGGCTCGTTCGGCAGCAACTCTGAGATGCTTTACAGCCCTAGACCCTAAAAAGTCAAAAGGCGGCCTTATTCTCAATATACGTTTTATTACCCAATCCACTCCTGACATTAAATAAACCTCCAAAAATTAAATTCCAGCCCTCAAACCCCACAACAGGACTTAATTAACCTCGCCTTCAAGGTGTACAATAATAGAGTAGAGGCAGCCAAGTAGCAATGTATTTCTGAGTTGCAATTACTTGCCTCCACTGTGAGACAAACCCCAGTCACATCTCCAGCACACAAGAACTCCAAATGCCCGAACCGCAGCTGCCAGGGGTTCCTCCAGAACCTCCTCCCCCAGGAGCTTGCTACAAGTGCCAGAAATCTGGCCACTGGGCCAAGGAATGCCCACAGCCCAGGATTCCTCCTAAGCCGCATCCCATCTGTGTAGGACCCCACTGAAAATCAGACTGTTAAACTCACCTGGCAGCCACTCCCAGAGCCCCTGGAACTCTGGCCCAAGGCTCTCTGACTGACTCCTTCCCAGATCTTCTCGGCTTAGCGGCTGAAGACTGACACTGCCCGATCGCCTCAGAAGCCCCCTAGACCATCACGGATGCCAAGCTTTGAGTAACTCTCACAGTGGAAAGTAAGTCCGTCCCCTTCTTAATCAATACGGAGGCTACCCACTCCACATTACTTGCTTTTCAAAGGCCTGTTTCCCTCGCTTCCACAACTGTTGCGCATATTGACAGCCAGGCTTCTAAACCTCTTAAAACTCCCCAACTCTGGTGCCAACTTAGACAATACTCTTTTAAGCACTCCTTTTTAGTTATCTCCACCTGCCCAGTTCCCTTATTAGGCCGAGACACTTTAACTGAATTATCTGCTTCCCTGACTATTCCTAGGCTACAGCCACACCTCATTGCTGCCTTTTCCCCCAGTTCAAAGCCTCCTTCACATCCTCCCCTTGTATCTCCCCACCTTAACCCACAAGTATGACACCTCTACTCCCTCCTTAGCGACCGATCATGCACCCCTTACCATCCCATTAAAACCTAATCATGCTTACCTCGCTCAATGCCAATATCCCATCCCACAGCATGCTTTAAAAAGATTAAAGCCTGTTATCACTCTCCTGTTACAGCATGGACTTTTAAAGCCTATAAACTCTTCTTACAATTCCCCCATTTTACCTGTCCTAAAACCAGACAAGGCTTACAGGTTAGTTCAGAATCTGCGTCTTATCAACCAAATTGTTTTGCCTGTCCACCCCATAGTGCCAAACCCATATACTCTCCTATCCTCAATACCTCCCTCTACAACCCATTATTCTGTTCTGGATCTCAAACATGCTTTCTTTACTATTCCTTTGCACCCTTCATCCCAGCCTCTCTTTGCTTTCACTTAGACTGACCCTGACACCCATTAGGCTCAGCAAATTACCTGGGCTGTACTGCCGCAGGGCTTCACAGACAGCCCCCCATTACTTCAGTCAAGCCCAAATTTCATCCTCATCTGTTACCTATCTCGGCATAATTCTCATAAAAACACACGTGCTCTCCCTGCTGATCCTGTCTGATTAATCTCCCAAACCTCAATCCCTTACAAAACAACAACTCCTTTCCTTCCTAGGCATGGTTAGTGCAGTCAGAATTCTTACACGAGAGCCAGGACCGCACCCTGTAGCCTTTCTGTCCAAACAACTTGACCTTACTGTTTTAGCCTAGCCCTCATGTCTGTGTGAAGCGGCTGCTGCTGCTTTAATACTTTTAGAGGCCCTAAAAATCACAAACTATGCTCAACTCACTCTGCATTTCTCATAACTTCCAAACTCTATTTTCTTCCTCATACCTGACGCATATACTTTCTGCTCCCCGGCTCCTTCAGCTGTACTCACTCTTTGTTAAGTCCCACAATTACCATTATTCCAGGCCTGGACTTCAATCCGGCCTCCCACATTATTCCTGATACCACATCTGACCCCCATGACTGTATCTCTCTGATCCACCTGACATTCACCCCATTTCCCCATATTTCCTTCTTTCCTGTTCCTCACCCTGATCATGCTTGATTTATTGATGGCGGTTCCACCAGGCCTAATCGCCACACACCAGCAAAGGCAGGCTATGCTATAGTGCAAGCTACTAGCCCGCCTCTTAGAACCTCTCATTTTCTTTCCATCGTGGAAATCAATCCTCAAGGAAATAACTTCTCAGTGTTCCATCTGCTATTCTACTACTCCTCAGGGATTATTCAGGCCCCCTCCCTTCCCTACACATCAAGCTGAAGGATTTGCCCCCACCCAGGACTGGCAAATTAGCTTTACTCAACACTCCCCGAGTCAGATAACTAAAATACCTCTTAGTCTAGGTAGACACTTTCACTCTCTTCACACAGACGCGCATGAAACAAATAAATCCAGGACTATGTGTCTGCATTCTGCATATCCCTGCTGGGATTTCTACAGATTATTTGCAATAAAAGGCTTACTTAAATTTGTTTAGAGAGAGGCATATATTTGCCATTTTTCTTCAACGGAAAGGTCTGTTCTTAGAAATTTATGGAAATAACTTGTATCTTCAAAAGTGACTACTGTTGACCTTCTATTTTTCAATTTTTATTTAGGTACAATTATTAAAATTTTAAGCTTTGATTATAAATGTATTCATTATCTGTAGGAGATGGACTAAGTAAATTGGTACTGGCATATATAGTCTAGTGTCAGATTCATCAATGGTAGTGAATATTAAGTCATGTATATATTTAGTGTTTCTATAATTGATAACAGATTGGTTTGTAAGGTAAATCTGATAAGTTAAGGAATTGGTATTACTATTTAGTACTTAAAAACTTATTTTTTTGTGCTTTTCCAAATCTTAGGATGAGGCAAGATGATGGTGTGTTGTCACTGTATTTGAAATACACAATGCACATGAAAAGTCAATAAATTAAAATTTTATACTTAAAGTCATTCCCAGTTTAAAGAATAGAATCAACAAAATATAGTTTTTGAGTAAAAAATAAATTTATAGGACCTGAACTTTGTTTTCTTTAAGCTATTGTTTATTTGCTGCTCTAGCTTCAGGTAAAACATTCTTATTCATTATTTAAAATATAAAATATGATAAATTCAACTTATAAAATTAAAAAAAGTTCAAGCAGCTACCCCGAATTATCAAACTAACTATGAAGACCATCAGGACTGTAGCATCACACAACTCCTGTTGGAATCATTCACACAGACCAAACTGAGAATGGAAACCCCTGTTGTGCAATAAGGGATGTAAGTGGAGGTCTGTGGTTCTGGGAAAAGCCCTGCAGCCTCCATGAGGGCTGTGAATGCTATTCTTTTCCTTTGTGTCAAGTACACAAAAAGGAGGACTTGAAACGTCACCCACTTTCTAATGTGCTCAGAACTTTCTGCCTTCTCTCTCTCATTGACAGCACTTGGAGCAGCCTGAGTAAGTACTTCATACTCAGTATCTACCAAAGGTGATTCACCTTGCTGTCCAACCTGTCTAGTTATCTTGTCCAAAGGAAGAGACAGTACAGAGCCATTAAAAGGAACTACCCTCTTATTCTGTTAAAATGAAAGATGGGAACAATAACTAAGAATTCTTCAGTGGCCCTGCATGGAGCATGACCATATGTCCACATTTGCCATTATGACCAAATCTACAAGATCTTAGTTTGCAATGTGACACACAGCCATTTTTCACCTTGGTTAGGCTACAAGATGGGAGCCATATCCTGTCTATTGGTTAGAAGATTAATCCCCCAAGTAGTTTCAGGCCTATTCTAGTTGATTTGTTAGAATTTACTGATGAAATCATATTCCAAAGTAACTAACCACATCTGTAAAATAAGAATAATAAATTACTTTTTGCCTAATGTAGTGAGATGGAACTTATTAACTCAGAGTGGTCTTAGATCTTTTCTTGTTAATCTTGAATTTGGTTCCCCCGAAGAAATATATACACACACACATGCCTGTATCTATACATACACATATATGTAATCTCAGAAATATTAGTCATGAATAAACCTTTTATAAATTGCTTTTTGTGGCAATGGCCTTAGATTCTTTCAACTTTTGATAAAATAATCAGCAGCTGAAGGTGTCTCTACATCCCTTACTGTTATTTCTTCAATTTCTCTACAACTTCTTGCCATGTTCTATCTGTTGTTCCAACTGCATGTTTCCTTGTTACTTTTTTGTTAAATATCAATATGCTTATGTTAAAAAGGTGTCAATGAACAGTGTTTAGGTAAAGGGTCTGATAATAGAAAACTTGGTGGGGAGAGGGCATAATATTCCATTTTAAGGAAATTTCCCATAAAAATTATATCTATACAGAATTTATTTATGAAGGGTGAGTAACCACACTCATAGAAAAGCCCTTTAACTCTGCCCTTTGTGCTTTTAAACATTCAGCAAATCAATAATGCTTGATAGAGAGATATTTAGAGATTTGAGTAATAAGTTGAAGCTGCAGTTTTAGGAAGCAAAATAACAACAAAATGAGACTCATGAAGTTTTTCAGCCCTGAAATGAAAAACAGGCTCATGGAAAAAATTGACACTGATATCTAAAATGTTGGCCATTTAGAGACACCACTCTTATTGGCTATGTATCAAAGATCTCTTTGAGATTGCATCTACCAGATTTTAAATTTATGAGAAAAACACAGCAAAACATAGCATCCATCAGACATGGTATGAACTACTAGCTTGAAGTAGTTCATATTTCATGACACTACATTTCTGTCAATGATGTCACATCTTTGTTAACTTAGATTTTCATTGATCGCTCTGATACAAAGTGCACAGAAATCAATATGAAATTGGTAATGAAGGTGATAGCATCAAAACAGATTCCAAAATTTGAGAAGTTCCAGGAGCATAAATCGACTTTGGCTCCTAATGACTTGATAATTGTAATTTAAAAATAAAATAAAAATATTACTTTTTATTTATGCCTGTATTTTTCCTAAAGGCTACTACATTCTTAAGACATAAATTAAGTTGTTTGGACCTAACTATTCATAAGCAGAATAGTTAAACGTTGCTTTCGGTCAATTACTGAGACACAAAGGATCTGTGGGTCAAGAAAGTTTGGGGATCTCTGAATCACGCAATTTTGTTGTTTGACATTGTTCAATCATTTGAATCTGTTGATTTTGCTTTAAGAATAATCATACAAGGCCAAGTGACATTCTAGGAAGTTTTTTTTGGTGTGCGTGTGTGTGTGTGTAATTCCTATATTCTGTGACTAAATAGTCCCCAGTTCCCTAGTCTCTACCTATAAGTGAATTGAGGCAGAGTTTTCTTAATTAGGTAGTTGGGTAGCATATACTGCTTTCTACAACTCCTCCTTCTGGAGTGAGAGTGATGAGGCTGCTCCATGGTAGACATAGGATAAAAACTCTTTGGTAGGAAGACTGCCAATAAAATGGATCATGAGGTGTTAATGAAAAAGCATTTGATGCTGTTTGATGAAAAAAATTGATACAGCTGTTTGGTATCTCATTCCTTGATCAATCTAAGAATGTTAAAATGTTGTCACCCTGGTTCTTATCACAAAGAATGTGGACATTCAGTTGAATCTTTGGGGCAACATTGTCTAGCCAATTATCAGCTACCTAGCCCTCTATCCTTGTCAGAAAGTCTTTACTCTCCAATGTGCAACTCAAACTCCTATTATTCCTAAGCCCTACTTTAATCCCCTAGATGCAATTAGTCAAGCCTTCTTTTCTGCACCTATCCATATCATTGTTTCTTATTGTTTATATGTGCTTTCCCTAGTTTGTAAATTTATTAAAAATAGAAATATTCTCAGGAAACCATTGTCAAGTTGTTCCAATGAGCCTCCTACTTCTATAAATAATTACAAACTTAATGATTTTTCTTCTCTTTTGAAAAACAAATATCATTAATAAATTATGATCGTTGCCCATTGCAGGAGCTTAATCTTATGGAATGCATAGAAAATGATACTAATTCTATAAAATCTGAGGGTAAATGGGTGTGGCCATGACTGACTAAGATACTGACTGGCTTTGGTCACCCCCAAGGTGAAGAGGAATCAATATTCCAGCACATCTGAAACCCACTTCTGGCATACCTATGTACTCAGCATATTAGTTGATTAAGTGAGTTTTATCATGCTTTGGTTACACTAACAGCATTATATAAATTTCACAGAAGAAAACTCACAAGCATTATAGCAAATGTAATACATAAGCTTGTAAAATTCCTGTAAGATCTCTCTGTCCCAAAATAATTGAGCTTGATGTTTAATGTTGTTATTAAAGAACTATGCAGAGCTTGGCATTAAAACCATTTCTTCCCGGGGCCTCTGCCCACAGGGGAATCTTCTGAGGTGAAGTGGTTGAATGCTAGTCTTTTGAGATTCCATTACTATGATCATTTCTCATTCATGCAGTATTTGCTGGACTAATACGTAGCACAGACCAAGCACACAGGTAAATCGACCTGTCTAATCCGGGGTAAGGAGTGTAGGAAGTCATGAGGCTGTGGTGCCACGGATCATATCATGTTTAAAACACCCTTGTGGCTGTTATTCAGAATAAAATACAAATTCCTCACCATGGCTTCCGTGGTTGCATGCTGTAATTCCTCTAGCCTCATTCAATCACTCTACAAATATTCATTGAGTATTCCAAACATTTGGGATACATATGTGAGCAAAATTAAAATCCTTGCCCTCATGGTGTTAACATCTAAATGCAAGGAAAAAATAGACAAACTATAAAATAAATATGTATAGTAAATAGAATGTTAGAAGTAATCAGGCTATGAAAAAAATAAGAAGAAACTGGGGAGAAGAAACTAGGCTGAGAGAACCAGTAGGAAAGGGGTCAGCAGTTCTTTTCTGTAGAGAGCCAGATAATATTTAGGCTTTGCAGGCCATACAATCTCTATTGCAACTACTCATTCATTAATGTATTGTCTACAGCTGCCTTCCCAGAGTTGAGTAGTTGCAATAGAGATTGTATGGCCTGCAAGGCCTAAATATACGATGTATATTTGTTTAACCAATGAGAGTGAATGCCATTTCTAAAGACTGCAGTCAACATTCAGTTCCAGCAAATTACCATGAAGGATTCAGGTATTTGTTATCAGATTGTGTAAGTTTTCAAGAGAACCTAGAACTCCAAATTTTTATGTAAAAGCTCTCAATTTTAAATGACTTTAATTCAAAAACAAAAACCCTTTGCATATGAAACTGAATCTTTCTGCAAGCTAGTTTTCTGGGATTTCTACCGTATACATTCACAGGGTAAATCAGTTGGTGTCTGTGAGTCTGTTTTCTACACTGTGCAGTGTGGAAACTGACTTAGGTGGCTTGTTAAAGTCAATGGCTAGTTAGTAGCAGTACCAGGCACAAACTGACTTCTTCTGATCTCCTCCTTTTATCATCTGCCTATAAGCACTACACATGTTAAAACCATTTGTCCTGTAGGAGCAATATGCTGTCCTAAGGAAGTGTTCATAGACTTCATGTATAAACTTTTGAAATCTATATCAGTTTATGGAATATACATAGTTTTTTACTCATATTTTTTTACTTGGCTTTCCTCCTGAGGAGTAATCGTCCCAAATCTTTGGGTCTGTCTGGCATAATTTTCAAGTAAAGTAAAAGTCAGAAGGGATCACATTTCATTCAACAGTGCACCTCTGAGCACTGTGCCTAACCAATGGTAGATGTTTAATATATATGATTTGCTTAAATGAATGAAAGACATATGTAGTGATATTGATATTTGGGAACTGGATGTAACTGAAATAATATTTTGGGCATGTATTATTGGAAAAGCAATTTTATTCAAGCCATGAGTACTAAAAGTCTAATATTATTGACACAAATTAAATATATGGATAATTGTTGAATCTGTAATGAATGAAAAACTTGAATGACCTAAGGGTCCTAACTCTGAATATACAATACTAATTGTGGATAATATTTATTGCACTTTTGATATGCGGTGAATATTAAGGATTTTACATTTATTATTAGTGTCTAACTTTAGAGGAACATAATTTTATTATCTTCATTTTGTGGGTCAAATAACTGAGGCACAGAAAAGTTATATTCCTGGTCCGGGGTCACACAGGCAATAAAGGGCCTAGCCATGGTTTGATCTCCAAAGCAGCCTTTCTTAAACTACTAAGAAGGCTACTGATGCTTTAGCTAAAGTGAACTTTTGAAAGCACAATTCTGGGAATTGTTTCCTCAAGTATACTAGTAAAATAAAGTATTCTCTTTTTGCTTTCTTATTTTAAAATTATGGTATCATTGGACACAATCAGCTAGTTGGAGGGCTTACCTAGGTGTTAAATGGTTAATAGAGGTTACAGTGTAAATGAAAACATCCTTTAATCTGGTCGTTGTGTCACATTTCTAACATTTCCATTTTCTTCCTTCTCTCACATCATTTACATATCAGTGTTTGCATAATTACAGCGGTTTTTTCTAATATTATTTGAGCTCTAAATATTCCCTAAAAGCTACTCTATGTCATTGTGACTGGCGCTGTTTCCTAGTATGCCTGATAGTGTGGAGGGGTAAGATGATTCCTTTTTTTGTTTTTGTCAGTGATAGCAGCTGTCAACCCCCAAAACACTGAAAAACTGATATTAATACTGTTTTTGTCAAAGCAAGGGCAAGGCACTTCAGAAGTGAATAAATCTAGAACAGCCAACACTGCAGTCTCTTGAGCAGTTTATTTGTTATAAATACAAGTCAATACCACAAGATGGCACCTTTTTACTTTCAACACCTATGATTACAAACAATTATCTTCATAAAATGGTCTCAGCTTTTTAATGTGTTGTTTTAGATATTATTGAAACCTTATAAAAGCAAGACTTTCTACAAACAGGATCGGTGTTTGATGTATATTAAATGAGGTCAGATAATTACATTTGAAAGAAGAATTTATAAATATTCAGATAAGAAAATTGAAATTACAAAAGCAGAGTTTGTCATCATTAAACTGAATTACAACTGTGTGTGGTTAATGCTATATCTACATGGATAAGTTTTTGTTAAAATACAGTTTTAGTAATCAAATAATCTACCTCATTCTCCAATTTAACCACATATTTCATTTGTACACTCTAACATTCAGTACACATTCCCTTCAGAAATGACCTAGCTTTCATCTAGTCCAGCAATTACACACACTCTGCTATTTTCAGTAGCTGCAACCCATGAAGCGCCATCATCCCCTGGCTACAAAACAAAATACAATATTTAAAGGTTAAAAACTCAGAGAATTTCTGAAATGGTAATCCATTCTCTCTGTGTTCATGAAAATAGGCAATCCAATTTGAAAGTCTTTAAACCAATGTAAACTCTAGAAAACTCAGTGTTGAAGTATGGGAAGAATAAAGACTTTGCACTAATATAGTGCGTAACAATGCAGTGTCAGACTCGTCATTTAGAGTAAATGCCTTGACTGTATTTTCCTCTGGATTGTCATTATGCTGCTGAAGATCAAGTTTACTCAAGTCTGTGGGAATTCCATCATGTTTTCTTCCTCCCAGTTCCAAACAGGAAGAGAAGGGTTTTCAGGTCCCTTGGGAAAACCAAAAAAAAATAAAACACACCCACAAACAACTTGAAAACAAAATGGCAGACCTAATAATCCTTGACTCCATGTCCAAATGAAGTTGAGGCAATATTACTTTTGCAAATTTGTATTCTGCCCAATATATCACATCTTGAGATTCCTCAAAAAACTGAGAAGTCTGAGAGCTACAAAAGAGAAAGCGGTTAAGGCAGTTGATGTCTACATTTGGATTTCTTTTTCAGATTACATGTCTAAGTCTCCATCGTAGGCTAAGGTCAGAGGCTTCTGTTGGGGAGGTGTGCTTTGATGTGGTTTTGGCTTCTTGCTGCAAAGGGAAAAAAATTCCTCAGATAAAGTAAGTTCATAGAGCTCTGTTTCATCTGCCAAAGACAATTTTAAGATATAGAAATTTAAGCGGTAAAATGACAAAAAGATTCATTTCTCTAGATGTGCAGGTTCCCTTTTGTGAATATTGAATGCTTTCACCCTTTGTTAAGGAGAAGCCATCATTTTTCACAATCTTAAAATTGGTTTAGTGGAATGAAGGAACTTAGTAGAAGAGTTGTTTTCCTTTTATATTCTTGATGATACACAACAACAGGAACGTCTTTTCTCACTAATTTTTAAGCTATTGTGACCTTCATATCACAGATGCTCAACATCATAAGCAGCTGGAGCAGCCAGGCCTCACCCTGCTGGTCTTGTTTTTAAGTAAACACACTTCTGCTCTGACCTGGAACCTGATATTTAGCTGCCAAGATGCCAGAGTGTGTCAGGAAAATTTAACCAATTCTACTCCGTGCAAAGCCATTCTCACCTGGTCTCTGCTTTACCTGAAGTCCACAACTTTGCCAGGTCAGAGAAGGCTGCTTTTCCTTCTCATGGAGAGAAAAGCTTAAGTTAACAACATTCCCAAATCACACAGCGATGCCCCAGATGTGGGGCAAAACACGTTGCAGTACACTTCTTGTTTCTTAGTATGGGGAAATCTTGTATGTATAAATGCTTGTAACCTTTAATTCTGCCACTTAACTTCTCTCACCACCACACTTATCCTCCCTCCTCAAGGTCTTTGCTTTGCCCTGCCTACACAGCCCGGCTTCATCTCTCTCCCTGTCTCCAACCTTCCATGCTTTTATATTATATTAGCATCTATTGCTTATTGGATGCATACTAAGTGCCAAGATCTGTGCTGAATGTTTTACACAAAAGCTCTCAAAACATCCCAGAACAACTCTGCAAGGGAGGCATTAGAATTAGTGCTACTTTACAGAGAAGGACTACCGAGGCTGTTTACCTTCCCTTAGGTCACTGAGTGAGTGGCAGAGCCTGAATTCTAAGCAAATCTAACAAACAGACCTGAGCTTTTAACCTTTTCACCACACTGTCCGTATATATATATATATATATATATATATATATATATACACACACACACATACACATATATATATATACATACATATATATATACACACATATATATATATATGTATGACATTCATTTGGCACTTGGTAGAAATGACATTTTTTTGTCTGCACATATGAATTAATTTTTGTATTCTGAGTGAATCTAATTTAAAAACAAAGATTTTAATCTATACAATTCAGTGGCATTTGGCAGTCACAGCATGTGTACCATCACCATTATCTAGCTCCAGAACATTTTCATCGTGCCAAAAGGCAACTCTGCACTCTTCCAAGCAGTCCCTCCCCCATTTCACCCTGCTCTCAGCCCCTGGCAGCCATTTCTGCCCCAATAGATTTTGATATCTTAAATGGAATCATGCTGTATCTGGTCTATTGTGTCTGGCTTCTTACACTTAATGGCTAAAATTGTGAATTTTATGTTATGTGAATTTTACTGCAACAAAAAATTGATAAAATTAAAATGGTTGTAGGGAGAAACTCCTAGTTTAAAATGCTCAAATTTTAATTTGAGGAGTAAAATTATTTTTTTGATTGATGTTTGAAGCAAATCATACAAGTTAAAGAAATAAATTAAAAATGGTTTTGGCAGAAACCCTAAAAGAAACTGCAGATTCTCTCAGTGCCCCCCACCCTAGCACCTGGCATGCAGCGGGTGCTCATTGAGAATATGCCAAGTGCTGGGCAGGGATGGCTGCAGGCAAACAACTTCCAACCAGAGAAGCTGCGGAGATGCAAAAACATGATTCAGAATATTCTCCAGAGGGAGCTTCAGCCTTCAATTTCCTGCTTTCCAGGTCCTCTCCAATTTTCAAAAGGGTATTGCTTACTTATGTGAATAACATTCAATTTAACTTTATCTATACTAAGTATGTTCCAGTGACTTTAATTATGCTGATGGGCTCAGGCTCTGGCATGAACCCCGCTTGACATGGAGTCCTGGGTATACCATTCCACAGCATTTAAAGGTGCTAAGAAATCACACACACACCAGAGGGTGAGGCAATCTGAAAGTGACAGCCTGTAAAACCTGATGATGGTGGTGGTGATGGGGTGGGTTGTCTTAATGGCAAAAAAGAGTACAAGGAAGTTCATCTGAAATTACAGTAGGAGTCTTCTCCCTCCCACCTCTCTTGGCTTTCTTTTTTCTGCGGGAAGGGAGCAAAGAAGAAGAGAGGGGTAAGAAATGTAGTTGCTTCCAAAACAGAGATTTTGGCAGTCTACCTTTAATGGGCATTTGCTAAAGGCCACTGGGCAAGGAGAAATTAGAGAATCCTAAGCATTGGGGAGTTGAGAATGCAAAGCCAGGAGAAAGGCTAGAGGTGGTCATATCTCTATAAAGAGACAATACTATCACCTGGGAGACACGTCAACTTGGCCTGCCTCTATGATCTAGGCTTGGAATATTCTATTCAAAATTTACACAAATATGTTTATACCACTTACCATGTTTGTAATCACGGACACTGTGGCCAGCGGGGGCTACTAATAGGTAGGCCTTGGACCTTTGTGGGCCATGTGGTGTGCTGGGGATCATTGGGATTAGGACCTCATTTATCAAGCATCTTTTCATATTGTGCAACCTCCCAATTGCCAGACACCAAAATCACAATTACGAATACATGAGATCTGAGAAGTTTTATGGCTTAGAATAGATCAGCCTCCTCTCAAATATTAATCTCTGGACCACTGAACATGGTAGTACTTTGCCGAATAGCAGCTTAGCAAGGCTTTCTGGCCAGTAAAAAAGAACCTCAGGAGGAGGAGCTGAGGGGCAAGACTGCACTCAGCAAGGCCAACACTGAGGAGGCCAGCAACTAGGAGGCTTGTCTTTAGAACCTCTGGCTTGCTTTCCTTTCTCCCTACAGTATCCATATTTTTCCTTTAGAAGTAAGTTTATTTCTTATTTTTTCCTCCTCCACTCTGGTTTCAGAAAAGGTATGATCACCTCCCTCACTCACTAAATCAGGACCCATAAATGCCTGGCACATAGGCCACCAGCACCACCAGTCATCTTGTGCCCAGGTGGACATCTCTAATCCATCACTCTATTCTCTCCTGTTGAGCTGAGGTGTAGCCTCATCATTCTTCCTAACAGCGCTCTTGACAGCCATAGCCGCTTTTAGAGTTGGCACACAGCATAAAACCATTTTGCAATCCTAGCTGTGAAAGATCACTGGCAGACACATTTTAAAGTTACCTCTTTTAGGGTCATTTGCATTTTAGCAAAGGACAAAAATGAATTAAGCCAGAAAAGTGAGCTCATTGTGGACTGACAAGCAAGCCTCTGGCACTTCTCAGCAAGGACTCATTCTCAAGCCAGGAGAGATTAACTAGTTTGATGAAAGCAGCAAACCACATTTTGTTTTGGCAGCCATTTGTGAGAGACAAGCCTTTGGAGGTGCAAGTACCACTCTCAAACTTGGGAAGAATAAGAGTGCATTACAGAACTGTGCTGGGCCAGACAGAATGGACATTATTATCTGGTGTAACTTCCAGGTGCTACATCTAGGTTAACAGCAAGTTCATCCAGTGGTCATCCCCATTAAATTGCTTCATGGATATTTACTGCCAGAGGAGAAGGGGCATCAATAATATTTCTGAAACTCCAAACACTAATGGTAGATGTTCAAAGGCTAGTATTTGAAAGAAGTAGTTTTTAGAAGGCTATTTTTTTGACATTTTCTCAGAAGCATTTTCAAGTTTTACTATAAATTGCTTTCACCTGAAGTATACACCAAAGACCTGGCATATTATAGCAGGTCTCTTGTCCTAAGGCTTCTGTTTTTGGCAAAAATATAAAATCTCTAAAACTGTCATCCTGTAACTCTTCTGCAATCCATTTAATAGAATTAGATGCTGTGAAAAATATCTATTTGGGTTTCTTTGGCGGCTCATATGTAACAGTAAAAGGTACGTGTTTTTGTAACAATAGGTCTGTAATAGGTCAACAGCTTACTTTACCTGTGAAACAAAAATCCTCTAGGAAATGTGGAAGCTATAGACATTATGTTGAGTCTAAAGAGTTTTGGGCATCACTCAAGAGAAAGAAATCACAATGACTCAAAGACCAGTAGAAAGAGCATGAACTCTAGGGATAGGCAAACTCTAGGGAGAGGCAAACCTGGGGTTGATTCTACCGTGCTGGTGACCTCAGAAAAATTATATAATTTCACTACGGATCAATTACTCTTTAAAATAGGGATGGCAATAGCAACACCTCCTTGAATTATTATGATTGAATAAGGCAATGTATGTAATATTTGACATCATATAAATATTAGATTTTTTTCCTATACTGTTTTTCTAAAAAATCACGGGCAATAAATTAGTTTATACTAATACATTTTATATATTTGCTCAATAAATCTTTATCTAATTCATGCTTTAAAACAATCCATAAAGCATAGTCATTACCTCTTCCCACCCAAACTCCCTGGAGTTTGATAGAGGAGGAAGATGTTTATATAAATAACTACAATATTATCAATCATGGGGTAACTACCACGACAAAAGAGACATGAACAAGTTATTCCAGACTGTTTAAAAAGGAAAATGTTGGTATTTGAGTTTTACAGGGATTAATGAACAGGTAGAGTACCAATAGCTAGCAATGGGAAACAAGGAGTAAGCCACAGAAGCAGAAACTTCCTTGGAAAATTAGAGGGGCAGTACCCTAAGTGCCTGATATGGTTAGGCTTTGTTTCTCCACCTAAATCTCATCTTGAATTGTAATCCCTATAAACCCCATAATCCCCACATGTCAAGAGAGAAACTAGGTGGAGGTAACTGAATCATGGCTTCCCCCATGCTGTTCTCATGATAGCGAGTGAATTCTCAAAAGATGTGATGGTTTTATAAGGGGCTTTTTCCCCTACTCTCAGCACTCAATCCATTCTGCTGCTCTGTGAAGAAGGTGCCTGTTTCTCCTTTGCCTTGGGCCATGATTGTAAGTTTCCTGAGGCCTCTCCAGCCATACAGAACTGTTGAGTCAATTAAATCTCTTTCCTTTATCAATTACCCAGTCTTGGCTATTTCTTCATAGTAGTATGACAATGGATTAATATAGTGCCCTAATGTGAAATTATTCCTCCTAAAATTATCTCTCAGAAAGAGGCAATAGTCTTTTATTCAATGACTATAAAATCTTTTATATAATGAGGGGCTACATTTGTTATACCACAAGCTTTTTTTTAAAAAAAAAAAAAAAGCAGATCATAAATATACACACAAGACAAATAAAATGGCCATCTCCCTAATATATGCAGATAGGTATTTGGATGTTAGGATAAAACTTCTGAAACAGCAGCACAAAGAGATCCAAAGAAGTGCTGTATCTCAAACAACTTGGGTGGAAATGAATATACTAAACCTGATACTGAAGTGAACTGTGGAAAGAAAGACTAAAGCAGTGATAAGAGTGACTTATCTGAAAGGTAGATGTAGACATTGAATAAAATTCTATTATGAATATGAAATTAGAGAAGACAAGCATTTTTTTTTTTTTTTTGAGGCGGAGTCTCACTCTGTCGCCCAGGCTGGAGTGCAGTGGCGCAATCTTGGCTCACTGCAAGCTCCGCCTCCCGGGTTCACACCATTCTCCTGCCTCAGCCTCCTGAGTAGCTGGGACTACAGGCGCCCACCACCACACCTGGCTAATTTTTTGTATTTTTAGTAGAGACGGGGTTTCACCGTGTTAGACAGGATGGTCTCAATCTCCTGACCTCGTGATCCACCTGCCTCGGCCTCCCAAAGTGCTGGGATTACAGGCGTGAGCCACTGCACCTGGCCGAAGATAAGCATTTTATATAATGAAATACTGTATTTATATATGATATAAGATAATAAATGGAACTATAATTTAGCACATTGATTAAATATTAGCATAGACAATTTGCTCTCTTATCGAAATCAAAGTTTATTTAAAAAGTCAATTTTTTTCTTTTTTAAAAAATTTTCCTTGTTAGAAAATGAAGACTTAAATGTGTTTGGACCTATACAACACACCAGCCTGTACAGGGTATAGGGAATTAGTAGCAGATAAATTTGAAAGAGTTTTTTGGGCTCCAGTTGTGGAAGACTTTAGTCAACTGGTGAGGCAGCCAAAACATGACTTTAGTTTTGCTGTCAGTGGGAAGCCAGAGCTCATCTATGAGTAGGAAAGGGCTGATCCCTGGAGCTAAGCTTCAAAAAGACGAATCTGGCTGTAGACTGCAGATGGGAGCCGGTCCAAATATGAGCACTACTTCCACAGGGACATTATTAAAGGCAGACATTGGGGATGAAAAAAATGGCTATGAGATACAATATGCATAAATATTTATGTAATTTGGCTACTGAAAAGTAAAGAGAAATTTCATTGGTATTTTATACTTAAAAATTCACCAAAAAAGCAATATATCCATGTAGCAAAACTGCATTTGTATCCCATGAATATATATATAAATGCTCTAGAAAGTGGTTTGTTAACAGAATTCAATGATATACCTAATTAATTTCCAGAGCCTAAAGTCATGCAGAAAGGGGCCTTAATAAATATTTGTTGTCAAAGGAATAGATTATGGTTAACACATTTTTAGGTTGAAGGGAATGGAGGAAAACAAAAAGGAAAAATGTATGTGTTACTACATGTAAATTTTTAATCTTTTAAATATTTAAGGGAAATGGGAACCATAGAATCTAGATTTGGGGATATGGCTACTAACAGCTAGAATTCATCTAAGCTTTTATAGACCGATAGACTATCTGATTACCTTACACTGGGTTGGCCTACTGATTGCTTTGAAAGCAGTTTCCTATTGACCAAACCTTCATGTCCTTCGCTGCAATTTAAGAAATTTCCTCCTTGTTTTAATCTTTTCTGGTGGTGAATGCTTCCTATTCCTTTAAACCTCATACAAAGCTTTCAAATTCACATTTGTTCATTAAAAGTAGATCTAGGCAATACTAGCCAAACATCAATTTAAATAAAGAAAATCAGTAAAAAAAAAATTGATTCTAGGATGAATGACCAACTGAAGATGATACTTTTCACTACAACAACAGGGAAATGTTAGTTGGATAGAAATCTAATTTCTAGGGATTCAATTTCTATCACTGTAGATGGCAGAAAGAATTAAAGTCACCTTATTTTCTTCATCAACTTTCACTGACCAAGAGCAAAAATTTAAAAACCTGTGTAGCCTTGGAAACAGAACTTGAGGTTAACAGACAATGGCTGAATTTGAATCAAGATTAAAACTTGGGTAAAAACTCTCCGGAAAATAGTCTCTGAGACAGATGATGAATATAAATATATTTATTAGGAGAAAAAATTGAAATAACACTTTGATCTCATTAAAATTAAAAAAAATCCATTGAAACTTCTGCTCAGAAAGCTGATATAATATTCTTAGCACACTTGAAAACATTAAAATCTACAGTTGACCCTTGAACAACACAGGTTTGAACTGCATCAACTTATATGCAGAATTTCTTCCGCCTCTGCCACCCCTGAGACAATAAGGCAAACAGCCCTTTCTTCCTCCTCCTCCTCAGCCTAGTCAGTATGAAGATGGTGAGGATGAACACCTTCATGATAATCCATAACTACTTAGTGAATAGTAAATATATTTTGTATTCCTTATGATTTTCTTAATTACATTTTCTTTTCTCTAGCTTACTTTATTGTAAGAATATACTATATAATTCATATACAAAATATGCGTTATTTGACTATGTTATTGGTAAGGCTTCTGCTCAAAAGTGGGCCATTAGTAGTCAGGTTTTGGGGGAGTCATAAATTATACTTGAATTTTCGACTGTGTGGGGAGTAGGCACCCCAGTCCTCCTCACATTGTTCAAGAGTCAACTGCATTTACTTCTGTCTGGTTTCAAGAGCCGTTCATCAACTTAAATATATTCTGTATGATAAACTAGTTATTATTTTCTGAGATTAATAAATTCTCAGAACAAGTCACTTTACAAAATGGTTTTTTTTTTTTTTTTTTGCAAATGACCATCAGTTAAATTTTGTCTCATAGCTGGTCAATATAGCAAAACAACTTGCTCTACTATTTAAAATGTGCTTACAGGTTCTTTCAACCAACTGGTCAGCTTAACCTAACCATTCAAAATTTAAGAACAAAATTTAAGAACTAAAATAATCTATGGTAATTTTCTTATCCGTGATCACAGATTAGAATTACCTGAGAAGCTTTCAAACACCCAGATGACCTGGCCACACCTAAGACTAATTAAATCAGAACCTCTGGGGAGTGAGATCAAGCCTGATTCCCTAGGAGACATCAATGTATTGTCAAAGCTGAAAATTACTGATCGAAATCAAAACACGCAAATGGAAAAGTTCTGACCAGTGATTTTCATATTATTCAAATACCAAATTTAAAAAATGTTATCTCAAATAAGAACAAAAAAAGAATGATTCCTCATTTCAACCATTCAGCCATTCCACTGTTAAAGATTATTTTTGGACTCAAGAATCCTGTTATAATGGGCAATGATCCTGAGATTTTTTTTTTAAGTATAACATGAAATCCATAAAAATATAGAACATAAACTTTTTACTAATTAGTACTTACCAAACAAGGTAGGAAGTAAATATTAGGAAAATCATGATGAGAAAAGCGCCACCTGAAACGCCATAAACCCAAATTTTTACTCGGCCATCTGTTTAAAATAGAGATAACATAAGAAGCTTAGCATACAGAAGTCTGCAGCATTTGAGAGATAGGGCAACATCAGATCTGACAACCCCAAGCTGACCATTAGTTCTGTACTTGAACAGCAGCACTTTAGCCAACTGTGCACTCAACTGCAGAAGTTAGCAATGCTCTAGCATACTCTGTAAATTGCCAGGTATAATCAGGAATTAAAAAGATTCTCTTAGAACATCATAGGAATACGGGTTTCCTACTAGAAATTATGTCTATGAAAAAAACCTTAAATGTTATTACATGGTACCATTTTTAATGAACTTTTACAGATAAACAGTTTGCATTGTTGTTTGATTTTTAGCAAATTAACTCTCAAAAACATTAGGTTGTAACTTCATGGCACCAAATGTTTATTTTACTGAATGTTTTACTTTTCATCTGAATTCTGAGACACACATAAGTCATAAGCATAGGTGGAAATACACATAGGTAACAGCTCTCAAATGAAGAAAAAAAAGTGAAAATGTAAAATGTAAGATAGTCAATCAAATTTTTTCATAATACCAAACAAACACTGGTAATCATTAGTTCATAAAATCCAGTCAATTGTTGGGCTAATTTGAATTTATTTTAAGGTGTTTATAGTCATATGCATATACAAAAATATGGCAAAACATTTGACAAAAAGAACAAAGAAAATTATAATTAAGAGACCACCTTGCATGTAAAGAAAACTACTATGACCATTTTTAGTGGCATTTTTAGTGGCTCTATCTTTAGTGGCTCCAAGATGATGCTAGGCAAACAAAAACCACATGACCAAATAAGTTAATCAATTCACCAAATTACTGTAAAATTATGACCATGTGTCTGCAAGTACACATTATTCTGGATCTGATATCTACTACAGTTAACAAAATGAATCAACCATATATTTTAATCTATTATGTTACTTTTATTCTATATAAGATATAAGCTTGAGTATATATACATATATTCACAAATATATATATGCTTTTTCTACATGTGATAGAAACTTGAGTTGTTTCTGTCACTCTAATGTCTTTTTGCTCTATTTTATGTGAGCATATAGCTAACTAAACTTAGAATTGGACTGACAAAGGCAATGTCTCAGTATCCCAAAGGAATTGCATTTATTTCTGGAAGAAACACACACAGAGATTCATTATACTACATGAATGTAATTAACTACAGGTCCAAAATACACATAACAGTATCTTATTTGAAAAGCTTCTATGGGGGGAAAATCAATCAAAATCTATTGTAAACAACACTTGTTTTGAATAAAATCACAATTACTTTCAATTACATTACAACTATCTATTATAGTTTTTGCTTATAGGACACTTTCAAGTCTCAATCAGATTTTAGAATGAGGTTCAATGTAGTAACGCTATTTTTCTATGCTCATAAAACTTTTACCAAAGCTTTGATTCTAATCTCTTTGAAACACTAATGATGAAATGGCCTAATCTGAGTTTTTACATTGATCAAAAAAAAAGTCTTTCCTGAGTGAGAATGCTCCTTATAGCTTATAATCCATAACAACTTATGGATTGGTGCATTGGGAGGATCCAGTGCTTTTAAATACTCAGTTTAGAGGTATGTGGTGGTACAAAACCTTTAAGCCATGTTACTTAAAAAAAGCATTAATGTATTCTGTAAGAACATAAAAAAAGATAGGCTAAAACTTCTAACTATTAAAAAAGATAATAGTGAAAAATAAGTCTTCCCACCAACCTCTCAATTCCCTACCCAGTAGCTATTACTGTTACCAGTTTCCTCGTGAATCTTTCTAGTTTTTCTCTGTATATGCAAGCATCTGAGCACACACATACCAATTCATACACTTCTTAAAAAGACACAAATGGTGCATATCATTCACTTTGATTTGTACTTTTTCTTTCACTAAACAATATAGGTTGGAAATATTTTCATATTAGTTCATAAAAGAAGGTCTACCTCTTCTTAGTATCCCTGTGATAAACCATGACACAGTTATATCATATTTTGGTTTTCCCATTATTCTATTTGTGGGCATTTATATTGTTTTCATTCATTTGCTATAAAAAGCAATCATGTAATTGATATAATTTACAGACTTCTTTTAGTATATGTGCATATAACTGCATGATGAGTTCCTTAGAGGAACATTTTAGGTCAAAATATATGACAGGTAAATAAATATATTAGTATGGCCTAACTGTCCTCCTGACAGGGTGCTTTAATTTATACCCTCACCATGAGAACCTAATGAAAGTTGTAAACTCTCCCAAGACCAAATATATATTTTATATATACTTATCTATATATATAGATACAAATATAAACACACACACACGCAATTTATATCCCAATATACATATATGTGTGAATACATAAACTTTTGTGTATCTAGACACACATAGACACACACACATATACTCACACATAAGATATTGCTGTTTTAGTTAGATCTCCAAATTCCATCCATGGATAAAAGGTTAAGGGCTTACTTGTGGACTTGAAGACTCATTTCCCTGGGACCTCAACTTAATTCTGTGTCAGAAATAGGGTCCACAGGCAATGGGTGAACCTGGCTATATTTAATATCATGCTTCCTTCAAATTTAAATCTACTTCTAATTTAGCATTAAAGCTAATGAGATGTTTTTAAACACCTTTGGCATTCCCAGACACATAGGGGAAGCAAAAGTTGACTAAGATATGGTGGTAATTCTTAAAAGTTGATTGAGGGGTATAAATATTGCTTCTCCTGTTAGATCTGTGTTTCTTTGGGCCTGGGCTTTGGATTTTGCTTCATTTAAACAGGTCATCAAGACATTTCTGGTATGGCTAAGGCCTCAGGTTTGGAAGGAGAGTTCCTAGGGTATATTTACCTGAGTTTTTTTCTGTGTTTTCCCTTCCCATGCCCTAGGAGTTAATGTTGCTTTGCTTGATCATTTGTAGCATTTTGTTTCCAAAAGAAGTATGTCTGATGGCCACGGAGACTGGCTTTCCCCTTCTATCCAATTCACAAAGTAGGAAGCAGGGACAGGGGTTTGTAAAAGCCTAAAAGATCTGCCTTTAAAACCTTCCTCTGTCACTTGCTGGTGGTGTGAAACTGATAAAATTAACCTGCACTGCCATTTTCAGTTTCCTCATCTCTCAAATGGGATGATAACATCTCATTAGGTTGCAAGAACGTACGTAATGAGACATTTCATGCTGTACAACCAGCCAGCACAGAGCCACAGGACACACAGAAAGCATCTAATAAATGTCCATTTCTGCACTTAGTAAGAGTCGATGACTGAGCCCTACAGGCCTAATACTGCAATATCCATGACAATCCTGCAGGATAGATACCACTAGATTAGGTTTATAGATGAGAAAACTGAGGTCCAGAGAAGTTAAGAAACTATACCTAATCACAAAACAGGTGTGTGTAAGCCATGGGTCCAGTAAGGTCTAACTTTGAAACTGATGCTCTTTACCTTTTCACTAGTATTTCTTGAAGCAAATAGGATCTCTGGACATTTCTTGTAAGTTCTTGAGGTTCTATTCCAATTTTGTCATTTTAGTTATATATACAAATTCAGTTATAAGAGTAGATCATTTTTCAGAGATAATTTAGGATTGAAAGATATTTTCAGGCTGGGTGCAGTGGCTCATGCCTGTAATCCCAGCACTTTGGGAGGCCAAGGCGGGCGGGTCACTTGAAGTCAGGAGTTCAAGACCAGCCTGGCCAACATGGCGAAACTCATCTCTACTAAAAATACAAAAAAATTAGTCAGGTGTGGTGGCAGGCACCAGTAATCCCAGCTACTCTGGAGGCTATGGCAGGAGAATCGCTTGAACCTGGGAGGTGGAGGTTGCAGTAAGCCGAGATCACACCACTGGACTGCAGCCCGGGTGACAGAGTGAAATTCTCTCCCCGACCCAAGAAAAAAGAAAGATTTTTCAAAGAATATTATTTTTGTTACTTAACCCACTGTTTCTTAGACTGAGGTTGAGAGACGTTCAACCATTCATGAAAATACTGTACACTTAAAGGGACTCATGTATCATGTAATATTCAAATCTGAGAAACCCTGAATTATGCCATACTGCCTCTTTCTTCTCTCCTCTTTTCCTCCTTCCCTCCATTCTTTCCATCATGAGAAGTGGCCAAAATATAGACCTCCCCTGAGAAAATTTTCATTTCTTACTCACAACTGAAACTCACCTGGATCAAGTGGTTGAAGAGACCATCCTTTAAAAATATCATGTATTTTTGAATTCACAGGTCTGTTTTTCCCAGAAAGGTTTTTCACATCAGCTTTTTTATCCTCTGAGCCTGGTACTTTCATGCAGTAATCCAGGAAACCATTTGATCTCATTATCTCTGTATAGCCCTTCTCACAACCACAGACTCCACCCTACAGCATAAAGAATATTTTTATGGTTACACAGTGAGTTGAACAGGTGAATGAATAAAAATATAATGTTAAAATCACTTAATATTTGCACTATACATCATGGCAATTTAGGGTTTGGGGCAACTGACTTACCAGTGACATGAAAATCAAATACATAGTTCATCTTTTTAAATTCCAAAGTCAGCTCTTAAATCAAATGTTAGGTTTTTCAATGTGTTTACAATTCTGACACCTGCCAAATATTAAACCATAGTTCTTTGTGAATAAAGTTAATTAACTATGCTTTTCCTCTCTCTTTTTGTCTTTTTTTTTTTTTTTTTTTTTTTTTTTTTTTTAGATGGAGTTTCACTCTGTTGCTGAGGCTGGAGTACAATGGTGCAATCTCAGCTCATTGTAATCTCCGCCTCCCAGGTTCAAGCACTTCTCCTGTCTCAGCCTTCCGAGTAGCTGGGATTATAGGCACCCGCCATCACACCTGGCTAATTTTGTCTTTTTTTTTGTTCTTTTAATAGAAACAGGGTTTCACCATGTTGGCCAGGCTGGTCTTAAACTCCTGACCTCAGGTAATCTTCCCGCCTCGGCTTCCCAAAGTGCTGGGATTACAGGTGTGAGCCACCATGTCTGGCCATCTTTTCCTCTCTTATGGAGATGTTTATGGCATTTAATCAAATTATCTTCAACTCTTATCTCCATTTGTTTCAGATCCTTGCCTAGTTGCTCCAACCCACCCTTCTTACTGAGAAGCAAAGCAACAGGGATTATGTACATATCTTCTTTGAATTAAGTGCTCTTGCTATCACAGCTGCGAAATCCCTCCATCACCTTTTACCATTGACCACTAAATGTTAGAGTAGGTAGCTAAGAAGACAAAAGCAGGACAGGAGAAGGGTCCCCCACCAGGAATGTCAGGCAACCATCAGGTGATGGTTAGGCAGCTGTTAAACTGTCTCTCTAAAATAATAATTGGTTGCAGCGAGCACGAGGGAGAGGCAGTCTCCCAAAAGATAGAAAACACCTGGCCGGGCGCTGTGGCTCACGCCTGTAATCCCAGCACTTTGGGAGGCCAAGGTGGGTGGATCACAAGGTCAGGAGATCAAGACCATCCTGGCTAACATGGTGAAACCTGTCTCTACCAAAAATACAAAAAAAAAAAAAAAAAAAAAAAAAATTTAGCGGGGCGTCGTGGCGGGCATCTGTAGTCCTAGCTACTTGGGAGGCTGAGGCAGGAGAATGGCGTGAACCCAGGAGGCGGTGGTTGCAGTGAGCCAAGATCATGCCACTGCACTCCAGCCTGGGTGGACTGAGCAAGACTCCATCTCAAAAAAAAAAAAGAAAAAAAGAAAACACCTGAAGCTGGTGATTAATAGCTTCCTAATAAAATCTCAGGAGTTGGGCAAATGGGCTCAACCGTGCTCACTAAGAGGCAAAATGGAGTTTAACTGGTATATGACCTTCCTCTAGGAACACACAACTTGTAAGGGAAAAATGCCTAAAGTGAGCATGTGTACAACTTCAGTAAACACTCTGTGCATTCGGCCCCTCCCAAGTCCTGGCAGGCCACTGTGGATGGCCACTATGCATGTGGACGGCACACCCTAAGGGAAGAATCGGGGGAGAGGGAAAACGACCTCTACCCCTGAAGCATGCCAACATATAAAACCCAAGTCAAAGGTCAAAGACGGCACTTGGCCTTCTTCCACGTGTACTTTACTTCCTTTCTTTCCTGCTCTGAAACTTTTTAATAAACTTTCACTCTTGTTCAAATACTTGCCTCAGTACAAGCATAAGTACATTCTGCCTTATGCCCCTCAGACGAATTCTTTCCTCTGAGGAGGCAAGAGTCAAATTGCTGCAGAACTGTATGGATTCACTGCTGCTGACATAACCATGTCAAACTACGTCTCTGCTTGTAGGCTTACTTCTGCACTCAAGGAGGGCAGCTTTGCATGGGAGATAAAAGACTTCACCAAAGACACATGCTCAAGAGAAATATACCTATGGCTATCTGAGTTACTCCTTCCTTGTAATAACTCGAGTGTCACCCCACATCACATCTCTAGTTGGCATTGTGACAATGGGTCTTTTATATTAGTCTGTAAATTTCTGGTCATTTTTAAGTACAATGAATGTCACCAAGAAGCAGATTATTATGAGACATGATGGATGAAGATTCCTATCTGTCTCTGGAAGTGAACTTGAAAATAACTGCTCTTCCTCCAGCAAGTATACAGACAATAGAGAAGGGTGGAAGAGAATAAGCATAAGATTATGAATCTCTATGACTTCGCTCTTATGGCTCCTTACCTAAAGCTATTTATCTAGCATTTTCTGAACAGACCTTAGCTTCACATAGCTACTCATGCCAATCCTCATCAACCAGTTAACTTTATTTAGGTCATCAATTATTGACTGAACACATGATTTTGAAGAGAAACAGATACTAAAAGTAAACAAGGCACCTCAATCTTCTATAAAAGAAAAAAAGTAAGAGCACATGTTATAGTTAACAGCCTATAGTTTAGTTCAGGTTGCATTCATATAATAATAACATAAACATGATATTTTCAGTTGGTTTTAATTGAAAGTATCACAAAATGATATCTTCATATCACAGTGGAGATATCTAAGCAAATTTGTATGTGCTCAGCTATTAAAGCCATATTCTCAAGATGCATCTCTATTTTTAGCATGAGATAAAACTTGTAACCAGTCAGTCATATGTTCAAGAGTTCAAGGAAAAAAGTATTTTCTGTTTAATTAAAGAGGACATCCAGAGAGTTGGTGAAAAGCTACAATTTCTACTTTTCAAACATCATTAACCCAAATGGAGTTGTTCCTGAACTTCCCCTCTTTTCCTTCTATTCGCCTCTGCAAGCTGACCCACTGTCTTTTCTGTGGTAAAGAATTAACCCATCTTGATTTGTAAGGCCAATAATAGGACTGAGTACTTGAATTATTTTTAATCAAATCACTTTTAGAATAGGCATATTATAAGAAAAAGTTTGTTTCTTTAAAAAATGTAGTATAGTTTTTAAAAATTATAATGCACTGCACACCATGAGTGCCATTGATTAGAATACATTACATGTTTTACATTAATTCCTGAGTTGTGGTAGACGGGAGTTATAGGAGAAAAAGCACAAATAAATTTCTGCTTTGAAAAAAAAATACATGCATAACCGCCACCCCATACACATATTTTTTTCAACCATAGTCACATATTCAATTTATTTAAAATAAACTAAAAATGTACTCACTCAACAGTAATCATAGTGTAATACAATTTGCATAATAACTTTAGCAAATATGAACATTTATAGTATCTTTCAAAATAGTTGAGGCGTATAAAAGGTTAAGAAGAGAAGACATAAGTCAACTGAGAATACTTACTGGTAAATAGAGCTAACATAAATTACGTATTTGAAAGATAGATTTGGCTAAAGACAGATTTATAGAAAAAGACTGTTAATACATGGTCCTGACGAGATATTCTTTATAACTGGGATTACTCCTGCAAATGCCTCTAGATGGTATCATGGGCACGTGGAACTGCTGCTTGGGCTGCAGCAGGCAGGAGAACATCTGATTGCATATGTAAAACACAGCAATTAATGCACTTATAGAAGACTCCAGCACATGACTCACCTGTGTACAGTAGGAGAAAGGTTTTCTGCAGGCTGGAATGCACTGCCGAATGGCAGCAGGACGGGCCTGAGGGGAGCAGCCTCCTGCAAAGGAAATTCCACCATCATTTGCAGATTTCTCTATGATAAATATTTCTAATTTTTTGGTATTTTTTTTAACCTGTGCCACCGGCCTCTTTGCAACAGTATTATTATTTTTAAAAAATCTATTTGCCAACATTGTGGTCCAAGCCTATTTTATTGATTACTCTAAAATGAATTGAGATGGGAGGCTCTTCTAACAGAGGCTATTTGCAGTAGAGTTTTTATACTTGTTTATTGGCGATGTGATTCTATCATATGGCTATGCTTGAGCGCAAAGTCTATGAGAGCCAGAATCTGTAGAAGAATTGATAAAATCTAAATTTAAACTCAGGAGCAGAAAACATATCTGCTGGAATACTCCTTCTACATATATACAGCTTCAGCTCCTGAGCACCCAGGTAGGCACTAGGCCGATTTCAACAACCCAGGAAATGCTAAAAGAATGCCATGAATGAATTCATGGGACCATGGTATCAAATATGTTGGTAGTATTTTTAAATGTAAATCAACTGGAATACATGCACACAGAGTCACGTATAAACACATTCTTAAGAGCAAGCACCGAAGCTCTAGGAGAGACAATCAAACATCTGACACAGTACTTGTTCCTGCTCCGTACATATTTTTGAATAAATGGATGAGACAATGTATGTCTCTGTAACTGGAAAATCATTTACATACTAGTCTTACTTTGCTAAATTCAAGATAGTAAAAGAGACATGAGACAAAGCCTAGAGAAAATTTGACAAAGCACCATTTATATAGTACTGGTTGCATTGAAAGGTTCTAGTGTTTGGATAAGTACAATTGTCAACCCATTATAGTTTATAGTTTTGTAGCTAGCAAAAAGCTCTGGGCCTAAGGCAGAGTAGCGAACAGTCAGACCTACATCGTCCCTGGGAATGAAGCAGCTAAATTCTCACTGTGACTTGAAAAATAACACAAAGAATCCACACAGAAATTTTTAAAAAGCAAAATTCACAGTCCAGAATTAGCATCTAGGTGTGAAATTGATAATTTCGGTGTTAGTGGCAATAACCACACAGTCCTATTTCTACCAACTGTGTTGGTGCTGGCTGGGGGAGGGTTTCCGTTCTTTCAACCAGGGATCTCCACAGCAGGAGTACCTCAGTGGGAGGAGGGCTCTTGGGAATAGGAAAGAAAATCTTGGAATTTACATAGGTTATAGAACATGTTTTTTAATTCTAAGAATTAAATTAAGCTTTAATAATATTTGTCAGATGATACTGATGACCTGAGCTTCTTCATCAGATGATTACATGTTATACACTGTGCATGAGGAATTCCGTGCAGAGAATTGACAGCAAAGCTCCTACCAGTACGTTAACTCTCAGTGTATTGCAGAGTATGATGCCTTCTGTGTTCCTGACTAGGGAGACTTAGAGTACATTTAGTTTTAACAACTTACAAAAAAGATAAGTAGCTTAAAGTAAATTATTTTGTGGATAAACTTTAAATTAAAAAGAATACCAATAGTGCAAGAGCAAGTAAACAAGAAAAAGGAGGAGCTGACAATACTTCTATTCCTATAGGCATTTCAGCTCTTGCACAAGCTCTCTGTAAACCACAGTACTAAGTAAAAATAATGACAATTTAATTTGCTGACAAGAAAGCATTTAAAAATCTCAAAAATTGGCCAGGCGTGGTGGCTCACGCCTGTAATCCCAGCACTTTGGGAGGCCGAGGCGGGCAGATTATAAGCTCAAGAGATTGAGACCATCCTGGCCAACATGGTGAAAACCCGTCTGTACTAAACACAAAAATTAGCTGGGTGTGGTGGCGTGTGCCTGCAGTCCCAACTACTCGGGAAGCTGAGACAAGAGAATCACTCAAACCAGGGAGGCAGAGGTTGCAGTGAACCAAAATTGTGTCACTGCACTTCAGCCTGCTAAATGGTATCTGCCACCATGAATGAGGGACCTCTTGCTCAGTCTATATTTAGATATTAAGTAATAATCATGACTCACAAAATATTCAAAAACTAAGCATCTAGTACATGAATACAAATACCTGTAATTTACATCATAAAAGCTTTCTGCATCATTAAC
This sequence comes from Gorilla gorilla gorilla, assembly GCF_029281585.2. NCBI lineage: Eukaryota > Metazoa > Chordata > Mammalia > Primates > Hominidae > Gorilla > Gorilla gorilla. The sequence continues at coordinate 40,182,320 of NC_073235.2, read as the reverse complement.
ATACAGAATATTTTAATTTTTAAATTTTGTCTTTATTAACCTCTTTAATTTCAACTTCTGAGTATGTTTTATGTCAGGTGAGTACTGCACACACGCATGCTAAGATATGTCCTTTGAAATGTTTTATTGAGAAGGGACATGATTTAAAATTTTACTAGCATCTGTCTTTTTCAGTCTTTATCTCAGATCATGATATTTAAGGACATTTTATTGCATTTCAGCTTATTTCTTTAAGTTGTTTGATATTTTTATAGGTCTTAAAATTGAATTGCTTTCTTTCTAAGATGCAAACGTCTAATGAAAATTTGTAATAAAATTCATCTAAGCTACCTGCCCAAGTCACCCCTTGTTTATAATTTGTAAGCTAATTCTTCTCACAAATAACAACACTCAGGGGTCTTTGTGAAGTGCCCACATGAGTCTTAGGCAGGAATACCTGTGACATTAACGCCATCTGAACGCTGGCACCATACAGTTCGTTCGTTATTGTTCCAAAGACTTGCTTTCCATGTGTAGTGATAACATTTGCCTCCTGTAAGTAAATATGATAATAGCAGTTCTATTACACCTCACTTAGAATAAGCATTGATCAATCAAGGCTAAAGAACTGAAAAGTGCTCTTGGTACCTGTACAAGGGCGTGTTTCTAGAACCTGTTGGGGGCAGCTGTCTTGGTTCTCAAAAGACTGAATTATAAATGTCCTTGATCTAGACTGGCGGCCCACAGTCTCAAAGCTTCTTCCATCAATGCAGGTTAATTCACACGTGCTCCACTCTGACCATTCCGTTAAATGGCAGTCTCCTGGACAGTCATGCAGTACCGGGTGGAGAAAACAGCATGAAAAGTGGCACTGGACAACATTTGCATGGACAGGGCTCACACAGAGATTTGCAGTGATACATGCAGTTCCTGATACTACACATTCTATATTGATCAATTTTCCAATCAGAATGTACTAAGAATGATGAAGTAATTTATAGTTTAATCTTGTTTAACAAGAAAGTGCCAAAAACTAGATTGTTATTACTTTGCTTCAAATTGTAGTAGTCACATCTAGAAAATATTATGTATCTGCTAGTGTTAATAAAACTTTTAAAAGAGAGATATAAAGATTATGGTAACTCAGTGTTCAAAGATCAGAATAACATCATAAAATGGATGTTCATAGAAACCATATAAAAGAGAATAAGTAGGTCACTGAAATGAATTATCTTTTGGACCAAAGAATGTTTAATTTAATACCCTAAACATCTTTCTCACTCAAGAAATATAATGTATAATTTATATAAATGTATCTTTATATAAATTATATATAAATTGTTTTTGTAATACATATGTGTGTATACATACATACACATATGTTATATACTGTATTATAAAAACATATTGTCACTTGAACTTATGCCATACAAACTATGTTGTGTTACTAGGATTAAGATAAACTGATACATTTTATGTAACTAATAAAATTTATATAGAACTTCACATTTATATGGAACTTCACATTTACAGAGTGCTTTCATGAACTCATAGCCTTACTGGTTCCAACCATGCCATCACCCAGAATTCAGCCAACATTTTTTGAATGCTGGCCAATGTGCTAGGTGCTGTTGGATATGGAATTAACATCACAGTTTCTAGATGAAGAAATCATTGCTCACAGGGGCTAGACTACATACCCCAAGCAAAACAATGATGTGATAGAGACATGATTCTAACTTAGCTCTTAAGTTTCCAAATCCAGTGCCTTTTTTTTCTTTTGCCTACTTTGGCTCCATCAAAGCAGTAGGTATATACCAAAGTGATAACCACAATTAAAAATGAATTAAAGTTATTTAAAAACTTTAATTTTGATGAGCTAGAGCATCTCTAGGAAAACAGTAGTAAAATAAACAAAAAGATCACCATGGGAGGCACTCCCAATCACTAGCATTGCATACCTGGGCAAGGCACAGAACACAGCTGCTTCAGGATGCTGTCCTGAAAGGGCATTTCTCCACACAGTGCATCCTCGACACGTCCAGCTGCATGAGATATTGAACCATTGTGGACCATGCAGGAAAGGCTGCGGATCTGAACTCCTTCCCCACAGTCTCCACCCTATGAGAGGAAAGGATACTTTCACAATTACCCAAATAATTCACATCTCAAAGTTTTGGCTCTTGCCACCTCTTGCCTAAGAAGACCATAGTTGCGTATTTTGGTAGCTTCCTCCTCTTGTGAGCTATCTCTCAATTGTTGACAATAAAGCATCCCTGAGCAACACTGCCAGAGCTGATAGAGAAGCTGCAGTGGGAATGCAAATCATGCCATGGAACCTATGTACTTAGAATATGACAACTCATTTTGGAACTCAGCCAAGATTGACTAAAAAAGAAAACAATACATAATTTGTCTAGTTGTATGTGATAAAATGACCTAATCTGTAATCACCAATGAGAACATATAAAGTTACTGGGCATAAATTTCTTTTATTTTACGTGTTTTTCTTTTTTATAGAATTCAGTACTTTTTCTGTGGATTAGGTTGAGGTTTCTAATAAAACACGGTTTTTCTCTGTTGCCACAAGAATTTGTTTTCACAGCATGCCTTCTATGCTGAATAATGTTCTTTGAAGACATGTCATACCCATCTCACTTAGATATTCTAGGCAATTAGAAAAATTTTGTACAGTGTCTCACAGAAACAGAAGCTTAGAATTGGATGGCTCCTAGTGGTAAACTGGCCCAACGATCTGCCTGATAAAGGGTTTCCTACTATAAATTTTTTGGCAGAGAAGACTTCAGCTCCAAAATGTCAGCATAGAAGCAAGCTGGCTTCACCCTTCCTCCAGCCCCCCACAGAAAACCAAAAACAAATATTCAATGCTGAGACTATCATCAGCCATATCTCAGAGCTCAAATATGAGGATAAGACAGTTCCTGGTGCCACAGAGAAGTGAAAAAACTCAGTAAGTGGTAAGGGAATCAGACTTCCATATCTGCAATAGCCCTCCCCCGAATCTGCCCAGAACCAAGTGCACAGAAATTTTCCCCTTTACTCATGGTTTCTGTGCTGCAAAATGTGAGATTGAGGTAGATAACCAGCTTCCCCACCATCTTCAGTATCCTGGCAGGAGGCCTGTCCCTGCCTCAACCCACCGGAAGCATGGGAAGTGCCTGAAGAAAGAAACATACCTAAGGACATCCAGAGACAAAGAGGGGAGGGATGACTACTATCCTCCAGCTCTGAAAACTCTGTTCTGTAATTCATCCAAAGGAGATACCAAGTCAAAGTGGCTGTTCAGCAGTACCACACTTTAGGAGGTTGGTTTCACAGATCCCTTAGGCATGAACACCTACCTAGCCTTCTCACACTATTGGGATATCCCCTTGGGGACCTCCCCTATTCATGATAGGCAGCACACTAATTGTTTACTGAAGCAAAGCAAACCTAGGCTCAAGATGCTATATAGTGCTGAAAAGAAGGCCAGAACTTACCAGTAGAAAAAAAGAAAGAAAACCAACAGTTAAATTATGAAGAATTACTAAAAAATAATATCCAGTAAAAACCAAAACAAGCCACACTGACAAGCCTGGAATTAATAGCTAAGCCTTCCACATAAAGACAGAGAGGTACGTCCATTAAAAAAACAAGGGAAACAGGGAAGCAGGACCACCCCAGATGAATAAAGAAAGGAACCAGTGCGTGATCCTAACAACATGGATATGTGAGCTCTCTGAGCTAGAATTCAAAATAACAATTTCTAGAATACTCTATGATCTCCAAGATAACACAGAAAATCTATTCAGAAATTTATCAGAGAAATTAAACAGTTTGAAATAATAATTTTAAAAAATAGAAATATTGAAACAACTACATTTGCTGAACTGAAAAATTCATTACAGGCTCTCAAAATCGGAATGGATCAAGCAGAGAAAAGAATTAGGGAGATCAAAGACAGGTTATCTGAAAATACACAGTCAGAGGAGAAAAAGAATGAAAGGGAATGAAGACTGCCTACAAGATACAGAAAATTACCCCAAAAGACCAAATCTAGGATTTATTGGTGCTCAAAAGGGAGTTGAGCTAGAGCAAAGCATCGAAAACATATTCAAATAAAAACAACAGAAAACTTTCCAAAACTTGGGAACGATATAAATATCTAGGTACTGCAAGGTCAGAGAACACCAAACAGATATGACCCAAATAAGACTATCATAAGGCGCATAATAATCAAACTTTCCAAGGTGAAGGAGAAAAACAGGACCTTAAAAACCTTAAGACACAATAAGCAAACAACATATAAAGGAGCTCCCACTTATCTGGCAACAGATCTTTCAGTGGAAATCATACAGGGTAGAAGGGAGTGGGACATTTTCAAAGTTCTGAAAGAAAAAATATCCACTGCCCAAGCATACTGTATCCAGCAAAGTTATCCTCCAGATATAGAGGCAGGATAAAGTCCTTTACAGACAAACAAAAGCTGAGAGAATTCACCACCACCAGACTTCTTTTATGAGAAATGCTAAAGGGGGTTCTTCAGTTTGAAAGAACAAAACACAAATGTGCAAAATGAAATCACAGGAATAATTAAGCACATGGACAAATATGGAATATCCTAATACTGTAATTGTGGTGTGCAATTCACTCATAACTGAATTTGAAGCCCCAAATAAACATCTATCAAAAATAATAACAGCTACAGCAACCTAAGAATAGATAATATAAAAATATGTCAATTGAGAAAAATGAAAGTCAAAATGTCGGGGGCAAAGTGAAAGTGTAAATTTTTTTGTTTGTTTCTATTATTTTCTTTGTGATCTAAGTGAACTTGTCATCTCTTCAGAATAACTTGTCATACAGGATATTTTTGTAAGCTTCGTGGTAACCATAATGCAAAAACTTATAATAGGTTTACCAGAAGTAAAACGCAACAAATTAAAACATACTACCAGAGAAAATAACTTCACCACAAAGGAAGAGGGGAAAAAACTAAAAGAGGAGTTACAAAACAATTAGAAAACAAGCAACAAAATGGCAGTAGCAAGTTCCTATCAATAATACTGAGTGTAAATAGACTCAATTTTCCATTTAAAAGACATAGAGTGTCTGAACGGATAAAGGAACAAGTCCCAAGTATATACTGTCTACAAGAAACTCACCTTACCTATAAAGACACATATAGTGAAAGACATTGAAAGTGAAAGAATAAAAAAAGATATTCCATGCAACTGGAAACCAAAAAGAGAAGGAGCAGCTATATTTGTATCAGCTAAAATAGTCTACAAATCAGAGACTGTAAAAATAGACAAAGAAGGTCACTATATAATGATAAAGGTGTCAATTCAGCAAGAGGATATAGCAACTGCAATTGTTGATAGACCCAACACTGGACTTCCCAAGTATATAAAGAAAACATTAATAGATTTAAAGGGAGAGAGAGAGAAAGAGAGATCTCAATACAATAATAGTAGAACATTTCAACACTCCACTCTCAGTAATTGACAGGACAGACACATAATCAACAAAGAAACACTAGAGTTAAACTACATTATACCAAATAGGTGTAACAGATATTTACAGAATATTTCACCCAATTGTTGTAGAATATACATTCTTTTCATCAGCACATAGGACATTCTTCAGAATAAACCATATCTTCAGCCACAAAGCAAGTTTCAACAAATCCAAAAAAGTAGAAATCATATCAAGTATGTTTTCTGATCACAAGGGAATGCTGCTAGAAATAAATAACAAGAGGAACCTTAAAAACTACACAAATACTTGGAAATTAAACAACATGCTCCTGAATAACCAACGAATAAATTAAAAAATTAAGAAAATGTAAAAATTTCTTAAAACAATGAAAATGGAGATATAACAAACCAAAATCTACGAGATACAGCAAAAGCAGTATTAAGAGGGAATTTTACAGCAATAAATGTCTACATTGAAAAAGTAGAAAGAATTCAAATAAACAATTTAATGATGTACTTCAAGGTACTAGAAATGCAAGAACAAACCAAACCTCAAATTAGTAGAAAGACAAAATCATATACATCAGAGTAGCCGTAAGTCAAAGTGGTCTCACCATACAGAAGATCAAATGATCAAATCTTTGTTTTTTTAAAAAAAATAAACAAAACTGACAAACTTCTAGCTAGACTAAGAAAAAAGAAAGAAGACCCAAATAAATAATATCAGAACCCCAAAAGGAGACATAAACACTGAGATCACAGAAATACAAATAATAATTACAGTATATTATGAGCAACCAGATGCCAACAATTTGAAAAACTTAGACTAAATTGATAAATTTCTGGACATACACAACCTATCAAGATTGAACCATGAAGAAATAGAAAATGGCAACAAACGAATAACAAGTAAGAAAACTGAAGCTGTACTTAAAAGTCTCCCATGAAAAAAAAACCCAGACTCTGATGGCTTCATTAATGAATTCTACCAAACATTTAACGTAGAACTAATACCAATTCTACTCAAATTATTTAAATAAAATTGAAGAGGAAGGAATACTTCATAATTTATTCCATGAAGCCAGCTTTCCCTGATCCAAGACCAGAAACGGGCATAGCAAAAGTAGAAAACTATAGGCCAGTATCACTGGTGAAAATAAATATAAAAATCCTCAACAAAATATTAGCAAACCAAATTCAACAATGCATTAAAAAGATCATTCACCATGATCAGGTGGGATTCATTTCAGGAATGTAAGGATGGTACACCCTGTGCAGGAATAACATGCAACATTATCAGAAGCAAGAACAAAAACCATACGATCATTTCAACAGATGCTGAAGAGCATTTGATAAAATTCAGTATCCCTTTATGATAGAAACTCTTGACAAATTAGATACAGAAGAAAAAAGAACTCAAAATAGTAAAGAGTTCATATGACAGACTCACAGCTAACATTGTATTGAATGGAGAAAAATGGAAAGCGTTTGCTCTAAGATCTGGAACAAGACAAGGATGCCTACTTTTACCACTTTTGTTCAACATAATACTGGAAGTCTTAGTCATAGCAGTTAGTCAAGAGAAGGAAATAAAGGACATCTAAGTTGGAAAGGAAGACATCAAATTAGCTTTGTTTGCAGATGATATGATCTTATAGTTACAAAAACCTAAAGGCTCTACCAAAAAACTCTTGTAACTGATAAAAGAATTAAGTAAAATTGCAAGATACAAAATCAACATACAGAAATGAGCAGCATTTATATACACCAACAGTGAACAATCTGAAAAATAAATCAAGAATGCAATCTCATTTCCAATAGCTATAAAGGATATAAAACACCTGCAAATCAATTTAACCGAAAAAAGTGAAAGAGCTATACAAGGAAAAGCATAAAACGCTAAAGAAAGTAATTGAAGATGATATATGAAAATGGAAAGATATTCTATGCACATGGATTGAAAGAACTAGTATTAAAATGATGATACTTCCCAAAGCAATTTACAGATTTAGTGCAATCCCCATCAAAATACCAAAGACATTCTTCACATACATAGAAAAACATCGTAAAATGTATATGGAACTCAAAATATCAATGCAGTGGCATAATCAGGGCTCACTACAGCCTCGACCTCTCAGACTCAAGCCATCTTCCCACCTTAGCCCCCCGAGTATCTGGGATGAGAGGCATCCACCACCATACCTGGCTAACTTTTTTTTTTTAATTTTAGCAGAGATTAGGTCTCACTGTGTTACCCAAGCTGGTCTCAAACTCCTGAGGGCAAGGGATTCTCCCACCTCAGCCTCCCCAAGTGCTGGGGTTACAGGCGTGAGCCACTGTGTCCAGCTGAAACTCAAAATATCTTGAATAGCCAAAGCAATCCTGAGCAAAAAGAACAATGCTGAAAGCATCACACTACTTGACTTCAAAATATACTACAAACCTGTAGTAGGCAAATCAGCATGGCACTGGCATAAAAACAGATACTTAGACAAATGAAACAAAATAAAAAACTCAGACTTATATGCATGATAAAAACCCCAGATTTATATCCAGATTTATATTCATGCATTTATAGACAACTCATTTTTGACAAAGGTGCCAAGAACATGCAGTGGGGAAAGGATAGTCTCTTCAATAAATATTACTGGGAAAACTGGATAAGCATATGCAGAAAAATAAAACTAGTCCTCTATCTTTCAACATACACGAAAATCAAATCAAAATGTATTAAAGTCTTAAACCTAAGAACCGAAACTTTGAAACTACTGGAAGAAAAGAACTTTGGGAATATGCTCCAGGATATTGGCCTGGGAAAAGATTTTTTTTTTCTTTTGTGTCAGGTATCAAAGCACAGGCAATCAAAGCAAAAATAGACAAATGGGAGTACAACAGGCTAAAAAGCTTCTGCATAGCAAACAATCAACAAAGTGAAGAGACAACCAACAGAATGGGAGAAAATGTTTGCAAACTACCCATGTGACAAAGACTTAATAACCAGAATAAATAAATAGTTCAAAGAACTCAATAGCAAAAAAACCCCCAAATAATCCAATTTAAAAATGGGCAAAAGACCTGAGTAGACATTTCTCAAAAGAAGACATGCAAATAGCCAACTGCCATATGAAAAAAAAAAGTTCAACATTAGTACTTATCAGAAAAATGTAAATCAAAAGCATAATGAGATATCATCTTACCCCAGCTAAAATGGCTATTATAAAAAAGACAGGTAATAATAGATGCTGGTGAGGATGTGGACAAAGGGGAACCCTTGAACACTGTTGGTGGGAATTTAAGTACAGCCATTATGGAAAACTGTATGGAGGTTCCTCAAAAAACTAAAAATGGAAGTACCATATACAGAAATTCTACTACTGAATACACACGCACACATACACACACATACACACACACACACACACACACACACACACGTTTATATACTCAAGAGAAGGGAAAGAGGTCAATAAATTGAAGAGACAACTGCACTGCCATGTTTATTGCAGCACAATTCACAATAGTCAAACTATGGAATCAACCTAAGTGCACATCAATGGATGAATGGATAAAGAACACGTGGTATAATGTATACAAATGGACTATTACTCAACCATAAGGAAGAATAAAATCCTGTCATTTGCAGAAACATAAATGGAACTGGAGCTCATTAAGTGAAATAAGCCAAACAGAAAGACAAATATCATATGTTCTGACTCATATGTGGAAGCTAAAAAGGTGGATCTCACAAAGATAGAGAGTTAAGATTGGTAGTTACCAGAGGCAAGGAACGCTAGGGGTGGAGGGGGGATGAAGACAGGTTGATGAATGGGTACAAATATATAGTTTGATAAAAGAAATAAGACCCAGTATTTGATAGATCAGTAGGGTGACTATAGCTTACAATAATCTACTATATATTTCAAAATGGCCAGAAGAGAATAATTTGAGTTGTTCTAGCATAAAGGAAAATATATAAGGTAATGGATATCCCAATTACACTGACTTGATATTTACGAATTATATGAATATACTAAGTTATCACATATACCCAAAAAATACATACATCTATTATGTATCAAAAATATAGTTCTAAAATAAAAAATAAAGTTTTGTCAGGCACTCATGAGATGAGTATCTTCGATTTTAGTCAGGTGTTCACACTTCAAATAAGTCCATTAGATATTTGGATAACTTCAGTTGATAACTCTGTTTTCATGTAGATATTCTAGAAAACAGAGTCCAAGGCAAAACTTTCACACTAAGAAGCAATCCCAGTATGGCTAGAGTAGAGGTAAAATATAACTGAAGCAGGAAAGGAGGGGACGCTAACATGAGGTAGTGTGTTACCAAGCTGGCCTCAGCTTCACAAACAAGCACAGCTGGTTTCTTGGCTACTCACATCATCTTCCAGACAGATCATGGGGTATCACCATGTCTCAGTACCATTCATGAAGAGCAGGGAGGAGAGGAAAGAAAGGAGAGGCACTTAAATGTCAACAACTCCTAGGATCCAGTTCTTATTGATCAGTGGTCATTTTAGGAAGTCTTAACTCCTCTGTACTTCCAAGTTGTGTTAATCAGCTTTCACTAAGTCCAGAAGTTGGTGGAAGAGCTAGAGGCTTTGTGACTATTGCTGCTGCTATGGATGCTAAGACAAAGAAGAAAAGTGAAGGTGGGAGCAAGAGACTAAACAAGAGGGAGAATAAGAGAAGTGAGAGAGTGGGGGCGGGGGGGTTGGGGGGAGAGAGAGAGAAAGAGACAGAGAGAGATCGGAGTAGGGACTCAGGCCTTCAAACTTCCCAGTCTTTTTGCACCTCTGTTGCTGCAGTCAGGTATGCTACATGCTACAATCCATTATTAGATGACAGTCTGACAACTATGCACTTGAAAACTGAGTGTCTCCTCCTTCTTATCCCTCTTCCCCTGCAGGACTCCCAAACTGCATTGTCTAGATTTTAGAGCTGCTATAGCTCTTGCAGAGGCAGAAGTAGGACAAGGTGGCCCGCTAAAGCAGTCATGACAGCATTCCAGGACATGGAGCAAGTGATCCCTGGGCTTATGGGTCAGCTGGGCATCGGACATGCCAGGGTACAGTGACAGCAGCTGTTGGGCATCAAGGGAAGGTCACGGATAAGCTGCTGGAGGGTGCAGGATGGTATAGAATGGCTGCTCATAAAGCTTCTTAACATAGAGAAGTTGTGACTCAAAGACATACTGGAGCAAAAGAAAAAGGGTAACTTGGAGGACATGAAGTTGTAGCAACTTTAAATCTAAAGAATCTGAGCAGTCACAAACATTAGGGACACTGTACCCTCTTTTAAAGAAGTGTTCAGAGGAATTATGATTTATTTATCTAAGATAGTCTCTTAGTCTGTTCATGTTGCTACAATAAAATACCTTAGATTGGGTAATTTATATAAACAATGGAAATTTATTGCTCATGGTTCTGGAAGCTGCAAAATCCTAGATCAAGGTGCCAGTGAATGTTTATTATTATTATTATTATTATTATTATTATTATTAAGATGGAGTGTCACTTTGTTACCTAAGCTGGAGTGCAGTGGGGCGATCTCAGCTCACTGAAACCTCCGCCTCCCAGGTTCAAGTGGTTCTTCTGCCTCAGCCTCACGAGTAGCTGAGATTACAGGCACGTGCGACCACACTCAGCTATTTTTTTTTTTTTTGTATTTGTAGTAGAGATGGGGTTTCATCATGTTGTTCAGGCTGGTCTCAAACTTCTGACCTCAAGCAATTCACCTTCCTTGTCCTCCCAAAGTTCTGGGATAACAGGTGTGAGCCACCATGCCCCACCTGAAGTGTTTAAATGAGAGCCAGGTCCTCATAGATGGTGACTTCTGGGTGTCCTCAAATGGTACAAGGGAAGAAGAAGCTCCTTCAGGCCTCTTTTATAAGGACATTAATACCATTCATGAGGGCGGAGCTCTCGTGCCCTTATCACCTTCCAATAACTCCACTTCTGAAATCCATCACATTGGGGGTTATGTTTCAACATGTGAGTTTGGAGGAGGAGGCACAAACATTCAGCCCACAGCACACAGTCGTTCCCACATTTGTTTTTATCAGTAATTCATAATTGCTCTAATAATTTCTATGCCTGTTATGAAACTGTCCCAAAAAAGCACCATAATTTTAAATCTAAATGCATTTTTTTGGAGATAAGTGGAAGTTCAAAATCAATTCATAGTAGATTTATTCGAAGCAAATATTCTAGTAAATGTTTATTTCCTAGAGTGAAAAACAATAGGTATAAATTACTCCAGGGAAGGGAGGGCTCACTTATAACTTATTATTCCATATGATAGATTCATTGCAGAATTGTCTAGGTGTATGTTTTACTGTGGAGTATTAGACTTTGTGTACCTGGAAAGAAGAGTTTAAAGATACTGTAACATACATTAAATTTGAAAGTTTTGAAAGCACTGATACATGGACCCTTAGGTAAAATATGGAGTTTATTAAAGTGTTTTTTTTTTTTTTTTACACACCATGAGACAGAGTGTGAAGAAATAACAGGAAACAAACTTATGCTGCAGATCACTTTAAAAACTAAGACAAATAACAGTGTGCTCCTAGTATGTATCTTGGGATCAGTCCATATTCAACCTTAATTGCTTATACCTTTGACAACAACAGCCACAATGTAAAGAGAAATCAGCATCAGATTAATAATTTCCATCATAAAGCAAACATTCACTCATCCACAGTCAAGAGATTTTACACACTACGGCCTGAAAATAGACCCAGGTTTCTAAGAGAAAGACTGGAAATGGCACAGGTTCTCTCGTTAACTCTCCATTGCCTAGAGCATTAATAGAAGTTTTGTTTTGAATTGGCATTACTGCCTAATGTGAATAGGCAGATGGTGCTTATAATCATAATCATAGTTTTAATAAAACTATAAAAATTATAATACTAACTATAACTATTGAGCTCTTATGTCTATTACTATGCAAAGTACTTTAACTTATCTACTTCCTGCCCACATAACAAGCGAAATAGGTACTACTGCTACCCCCACTATATAAAAAAGAAAACAGATGTTTGGAGACTTTATAGACTTGGCCAGAAATGCAGAACTAAAAATTGGCAGAACCATGACCAAAATTAGGGCCGCTAGACTCCAGAATCTGAGCTCCTCAAGCAGATTTATGAGCATATGTGTGTATATGTGTTAGCAGCTGAGAAACTCGGGAAGAGTTAGGAAATGCTAAAAAAGAAAGTGATGCCTGAGGATAAATACTTCCTTTTTCACATAAGACACTGGCAGAATTGGCACACCCACTGTGCCCCACGCGAGCTTTTATTATGGGTTGATACTTGTGAAGGCAAGCAGCCACCTAAATATCATCACCACCCTCATTGAATGAGATCCCAACTTGTGTTTGGCAGGCAAGGACATGCTAGGACAAGAGGAAGCACAAATGCAGCGTTAGAAAGATGTTTTTCCTTTGTGCAAAAAGGCCCACGTGCATTTTGATCAGTAATTTAAAAAATCCAGCTTATATATACATTTAAGTATAGTAAATTTTTAAAGAAGATATGATGTTACCTATCTCACAAAGAGTTAACAATCAGGCTGCAGGAAAAGTAGGAATGTAGCTGGAAGTCAGGAAAAACTCAACTTAGATATTGTCATGATTCCCTTTCTCTTGCACCTCTGCTTTACTTTATGTCATTTTCGGTGGGCTTTTTGCTTCTGAGTGACTGACTTCATCTATAAGGTAGAAAAATGTGGCAGTGAAGAGCTTCTGATTACAGTATCTTGGAATGAGATCAATTTCATTTTAAATTATTGGGGACGAATGCTGATCGGCACTGTTTGGGTAAGTGCCCACCCTAGAATAATTAACTATAGACTTGTTTATTGAAGCTTTTGCATAGATTAAGTCTAGCTCCAGAGTTTCTTCCCGACTAGAAATGTCAGTGAACGGGACTCACTCTATCTAGAAATCTGGGGCAACTCTGAAGTTTCTGGAAGCAAAAACCAATCACCTACTCTGGTGGATCTCCAGAAGCCTTGTCAGGGCTTTCAAGACTAGGTATTTCCAATAGATGCCATAACCCTCCACCCATCACCAGCACCACTACAGAGAATGACCACCACCCATCACTCTTGCCCTTATTGTTTTTGTAAAAGCTCAACATTTGACAGCAAAACATAGCATTTGGCATTTTCCTATAATATTCCTATAGAACAAGTTGGTAGACTTGCCTTTCAAAGATACAGATTCCTGATACCTGAGAAGATAAAAGAGAAAGTGCCAAAAACAGGTAAGGTACAGTAGTAGTTGTATTTTTGGTAAAACTTGGAGTGTGGACATTGTCAGTTCTCTGTCCCTCTGTCTCTCCCTCCCTCCCATCCTTTGTCCTCTCTCTTCTTCCTAACATTGAACTTTCCTCTCCCTTCCCCTGAAATGGCTTTCTAAATTCTTTGAGCTTATTTTCTCTATTCTGTCAAAGCAGTCCCAATGATAAGAGGCAATATTCCTTCAATTTTTGTAAGTGAGTCCAAACAACATTTAAATATTGCTGAATACTTAGGAAAGAATTTAGACTAGTAGACAAAGTATTAATATTTAAAGCTATTAAGTTACTTCTGAATTGGTTAATTAGCATGGTTACCTTATTTTCTCTAAAAATGAGACTGAACAAATGTACCACGCATTTGTGTTCCTCTGGGACCTATTAAAATACATAGGCATTTAACTTTTGCAAGATAATAATGTTGCCTGACAATGTCATCCTGACAGGAACACTAAACATCTCTATGAGAATACTCTGCAGATTTCTTAATGCATAATCAAAATTATTGTTACCTAATTAAAGTATGCTTTGGAACATGAACTAAGGATAAACTACTAGGATAAGAAAATAGGGAAAAGCAATGTGCTTTTTCTTAAGCAAGAAGCCAGAGAGAAAATGCAGTAGAGGATCTTTGCTGATCTAGCAAAAGCTCTTGGTACGCGATATACTAGGATGTTGTTAGGCATTTATCTGTAAGGCCAATAAAAAAGTAATCATTGAGGAAAATGTAGTAACCATGGTTCATGTAATAATGTTAAAATATAACTTCATACACTTTTGGTTTTCTGCTCATACGCAAGATTTTGTCTAACCCTAAAAGTGCTTCTTTAAGAAATCTAAATTTCTTAAACAATCTAAAGGAAGCTATGCATTTTCACAGCATCAGGATTTTTGCCTAATTAAATAATCCTTTGATATTCCCAACAAGCCAATAAAATAATAGAATTCTTAAGGATGCCAAGGAGATTGAAGGATCTGTGACCTGTCCTATTATAATCAGTGCTTAATGAATGGCCGTTTATTACCCTAGCAATATCACTCTGCATGAGGTTAAGCCATTTGGTTGTATTTTTCCATGTTCTGCATTGCATTAAAAATACATTGTGCCAGACCCCCGGTGCTGTGAAATTTATTCCATCAGCGCATAGGTTTGACCAGACAAGTGCTTCGAATATACTGATGAATATTTCTCTAACTGTCATTACATGACCTACCTCCAATTTACATGCAGACCAGTTGCCAAGGACCCAGCTGTAGCAGGGGGTCACTGGGCAGGTTTTCTGCTGGGTAAGCTCTGTGGGGCATGGCCGTCCTTCTCCTTGGGTTGGCATAATGATAAATCGAGTCCGGCTCATTCGACCTAAAATGATAAGGGAGGTATCAGCTTTTCAGTTAGTTTGGCTTGGAAAAGGACCTGAAGAACAGAATGTTGCCTTATACACGTAAGTCTTCATTTTAATAGACTGAACTCTGTCCTAACCCACTTTTAGTTTTTCTGTCATTTTCATTTAGAGTTCCACGAGACACAGGCTATCTAGGTTTTCACAATGCTTAAAGGATCTGAAATTCTGTCTTCTACTTCTTTTAGTCTTCAAAGTACAAACTTTCTATTGTTGCCAAGTAGACTGATCTTGTAAACACTGGTAGACTGTCAATTCATTTAATAAATATTTATTTATTAAGCTCTAGCATGATCAAGGCATCCTGTAGTGTGCTATGGACAGTAGTAAAATTACCAGATGTATCCTCTACCGTCAAAGACCTCATATTTTAAGCCAGGATTACAAATATTAAACCAAAATAGTGAGCATTGTCTCTTCTGTGAGGCAATGAGCATGAGCATACTAAACATGAGCAAGTAAGGTAAAAATCACACATCATCCAAATTATCCTAAAAAATTCCCTAGGAAGGTGCTACCCCAAGGTCCCAATAGTGTTTTTTAATTAATTCAAAACAGATACTTTTTTTCAGAGGTTTAGAACCAATTTCTTTCTTCACCGAGCACAAGATAAAGTTGTTGGCTTGTATGAAGGAACCAAGATGTTTAAAAAACATATGTTCAAATACTAGTCTCCTGTTCTGCAATGAAAGACAATTGATTAGTAAAAATCGCTCAGGAAAGAGCAGTGCTCCCATGTCATCTTCTGCCCCCTCCTAGGCATTAGGTCATCAGCTCATCAAGTGGAATAGTGATGGAATAATCTACATTATTTGTTTGTGCTTCTCTCTTTCTCTTGTACTCTTTCACTCTCACTCTCTCTTTCCTACTCACTCTTGTTCTTTCTGATGAAGAACTCAGCACATATAATTTAATTACTATTAGTTATTTGTGAATATGATGGACTTCCAATGTTGTTATAAAGTTAATTATGTAATTGTATTTGTGATAAATGTTAAAAGAAAAACAGGGTTCTGTGGAAGCATGCATTAGAATGGCAGCCCATTCTGAGAAGGAATCAGAGATCACTGCCACGAGCAGTGGAACTTTAAGCAGAAATCTGAAAAGATGTAAGTCAGACAAGATGTGCAGAGAGAGTATGCCACACAGAGGAGGGAGCACGTGAAGAGATGGTGAGGTGCAAAGGATCATATATCTGAGGACCTGACAGAAGCCAGTGCAGCTGGAGCAGAGAGTATCAGTGAGAAGGGCTTGAGAAAATGTTGTTAAAGCTATTAAAAGCAGAGTCTTTTAGTTGATGTCAAAGATTCTACATTTATATCCCAAGAGAAATGGAAAGCTAGTGAGGACTTCGCTTCTAGATAGAATTTACTTGAAAACCCTGGATAGAAACAATTACAGATACCTTCAAGTTTAGTGATAAGTAAGGGTGACTCACTTTCAAAGAACTAGACCTCTTACTGTCCACCAGAATATTATCATAGATTTGGTGGTAAATTAACTCTCTGAGAGTATCCTTGAAGAAAACTAGGGTGTCCTAATCACTGGCTTCTAAATTTCTTAAGGTTTATACTTCTGTGCCTAACATGGTACTTCACAGACATTAAGTAAGTGGACTATATGTTTAATTTATATTTTCATAAACTATTGATGTGATATTATGTTATATGCAAATGTGTGATATAATAATATCAATACATTGATTGAGCTAGTACCATGTGTTGGGCAATATTTTCAACACTTCATATGCATGGATTCATTTAATAGTGATAACAACCCAAGAGGAAAATTCTACTGTTTTCTCATATTATAGATGATGAAACTAAGGCTCAGAGAATTTAAGTCCCTTGTTTGGGTTTAAAAAAACAAACAAACAAACAAAGTAGGTTGCAGAACAGGATTCAAAGCAGTTTTACTCTAGTAGCTGCTTCATTAATCATGCTGCTGGGTAGACATGAGCAAGACAGCAAAGATAGCTACCTATTTAAGTCTTTTATAGGAGATGTACAAGGAATTTTAGATGGTGGTTGTATTAATTCATTTTCATGCTGCTGATAAAGACACACCCAAGACTGAGAAGAAATAGAAGTTTAATTAGACTTACAGTTCCACATGGCTGGGGAGGCCTCAGAACCATGATGGGAGGTGAAAGGCACTTCTTACATGGTGGTGGTAAGAGAAAAATGAGGAAGAAGCAAAAGCGGAAACCCCTGATAAACCCATCAGATCTCATGAGACTTATTCACTATCACAAGAATAGCACGGGAAAGACCGACCCCCATGATTCAGTTACCTCCCCCTGGGTCCCACCCACAACAGGTGGGAATTCTGGAGATACAATTCAAGTTGAGATTTGGGTGGGGACACAGCCAAACCATATCATTCTGCCCCTGGCCCCTCCAGATCTCATGTCCTCACATTTCAAAACCAATAATGGCTCCCCAACAGTTCCCCAAAGTCTTAACTCATTTCAGCATTAACCCAAAAGTCCACAGTCCAAAGTCTCATCTGAGACAAGGCAAATCCCTTCTGCTTATGAGCCTGTAAAATCAAAAGCAAGCTAGTTACTTCCTAGATACAATACATACCGGCACAGGTATTGGAAAAATACAGCCATTCCAAATGGGAGAACTTGGCAAAAATAAAGGGGTTATGTGGCCCAGGCAAGTCCGAAATCCAGTGGGGCAGTCAAAAGTCAAATTTTAAAGCTCCAAAATGATCTCCTATGACTCCAGGTCTCACTTTCAGGTCACACTGACGCAAAAGGTGGGTTGCCATGGTCTTGGGCAGCTCCATCCCTGTGGCTTTGCAGGGCACAGCCTCCCTCTTGCCTGCTTTCATGGGCTGGCATTGAGTGTCTGCAGGTTTTCCAGGCACATGGTGCAATCTGTCAGTGGGTCTACCATTCACGAGGATGTAGAACAATGGCCCTCTTCTCACAGCTCCACTAGGCAGCACCCCACTAGGGACTCTGTGTGGGGGCTCCGACCCCATATTTCCCTTCTGCACTGCCCTAGAGGGGGTTTTCCATGAGGGCCCTGCCCCTGCTGCAAACTTTTGCCTGGGCACACAGGCGTTTCCATACATCTTCTGAAATACAGGCAGAGGTTCCCAAACCTCAATTCTTGACTTCTTTGCACCCTCAGGCTCAACACCACATGGAAGTTGCCAAGGCTTGGGGCTTCCACTCTCCAAAGCCACAGCCCGAGCTTTATGTGGGCCCCTTTCAGCCACAGCTGGAGCAGCTGGGACACAGGGCACCAAGTCTCGAGGCCCACAAAACCACTTTTCCTGCTGGGCCTCCAGGCTGTGATGGGAGGGCCTGCTGTGAAGTTCTCTGACATGCCCTGGAGACATTTTCCCCTTGGTCTTGGGGATTAACATTAGACTCCTTGCTACTTATGCAAATTTCTGCAGCTGGCTTGAATTTCTCCTCAAAAAAAATGGCTTTTTCTTTTATACTGCATCGTCAGGCTGCAAATTTTTCTGAACTTTTATGCTCTGTTTCTCTTTTAAAATGGAATGCTTTTAACAGCACCCAAGTCACATCTTGAATGCTTTGCTGCTTAGAAATTTCTTCCACCAGGTACCCTAAATTATCTCTCTCAAGTTCGAAGTTTCACAAATCTCTAGGGCAGGGGCAAAATGCCACCAGTCTCTTTGCTAAAACATAACAAGAGTCACCTTTCCTCCAGTTCCCAACAAGTTCCTCATCTCCATCTGAGACCACCTCAGCCCGAACTTTATTGTTCATATCACTGTCAGCATGTTTGTCGAAGCCATTCAACAAATCTCTAGGAGGTTCAACACTTTCCCACATTTTCTTGTCTTCTTCTGAGCCCTCTGCCTGTTACCTAGTTCCAAAGTCGCTTCCACATTTTCAGGTATCTTTTCAGCAGTGCCCCAATGTACTGGTATCAATTTACTCTATTAATCTGTTTTCACACTGCTGATAAAGACATATCCAAGACTGGGAAGAAAATGAGGTTTAATTGGACTTACAGTTCCACATGGCTGGGGAGGCCTCAGAATCACGGTGGGAGGTGAAAGGCACTTCTTACATGGAGGTAACAAGAGAAAAATGAGGAAGAAGCAAAAGCGGAAACCCCTGATAAGACCATCATATCTCATGAAACTTATTCACTATCATAAGAATAGCACGGGAAAGACCGGCACCCATGATTCAGTTACCTCACCCTGGGTCCCTCCTACAACACGTGGGAATTCTGGGAGATACAATTCAAGTTTGAGATTTGGTTGGGGACACAGCCAAACCATATCAGCGGTAAAATTTCTTTCAGTGATAATATAGGCAAGGGCTTATTCTGCAACCCTGGGCACAGAGCTCTTGCATGGAGTGTATACGTTTAGACAGATGTTCTTCCCAGCATCACTCAAATCATACAGGTCAGATATCATTCACATCAAATGTTGTCCCTGCCAGATGAACACATTTGGCACAAGATTTCACATTAATTTTTTGCTTAAATACTCTTCAAGTTTTATAATAACTTTAATGTTTATTCTCTTGACTGAAACACCTATTATCCTAATGTCATTATAATTGCAGGCCGTTCCATCCATATTTGTAAGGATAATGACAATGTGGTGTCACCTTTATCATGGCCAAAGAGACTCTATTTCATTATAACCAAATAACTTCAAGCTTGTTTTGAATTGATGGCATGCTGAGGGCCAATACTATAGAACCATTTTATTTATTTCCATTAAGGTGACAGATATGTTCTGCTGGACATAAAGGTAGAGAAAAGCTGATAAATGCAAAAGAAAAAAAATGATGCTATTACTTTTAAAATAATGAAGTCTCAAGACCATTCATTGGAAGTACAGCCATATGGTTTCTCTTGCTTTTGGTATCCAAACACAAAGAGAAGATTTCCAAACAATGCCTATGACTTCCAAGAATATTTTTTGAAACCAAGGAACATATATAGTAAATCTGCATTTTGATGTATTTTGTGTTTAATTGGTTCATGTTAAACTTCAGCAAAAACTATTGCTAATAAGTACATGCAAGTGTAAGAGAAAATTACTGGACCTGATGCTTCTGTTGGGTAACTGTTATCTTTTACTATATTTCTTTTTCTATTTAGGTCAGGGATGTTTAGATTGTATAAGTTAAAGAACCAAAAATGTATCCCTCAAATAAAAAAAATCTAATAACATGGAATGTGGATGTTATCAATAAAGAGGTCTGCCACCTCCCAGGGTAGTGGTCAAATATTACTTGGGATGCCAGATCTCAGAAAGGATGGAATATTCAACCAAGCAGCTATCTCCCAGCAATAATTATTCTATCAAGAAATCCTAACAGCAGGAGCCTGAAGGAATTGTTTTGGCAATGATGAGTTTTGATGGGAGAGAGAAAGCAGTGGAGGATGTGGCCAAATTAAAGATAAAAGTATGGTGTGGTATGGAACATGAGAGGAAGAGAATTTGAAACTAGCTGATGTGCCAGGCACAGTGGCTCACGCCTGTAATCCCAGCATTTTGGAAGGCTGAGGCAGCGGGATCACTTGAGTTCAAGAGTTCAAGACCAGCCTGGGCAGCATAGCAAGACCTCATATCTATAGAAAAAACACAGAAAGTTAAAAAATAAACCTGATATATGGTGGAGAGAGGCCTGGAATGGGCATTAAAAGTTTCTAGTTGGAAATAGTTCTCTCCAATTAACAACTAGTAAATGATATGACTACATACAAGTACTTTAACTCTTCTAAGCATAAATTTTCTGTAAAATAAAACTGAGAATACAAAAAGTCTTTATTACTTGAAGACAATTCATGTTAGAAAAAAAAATGCCACTTAAAAGTGAAGCTATTTTAAATG
Organism: Gorilla gorilla gorilla; assembly: GCF_029281585.2. Lineage (NCBI taxonomy): Eukaryota > Metazoa > Chordata > Mammalia > Primates > Hominidae > Gorilla > Gorilla gorilla. The sequence goes on along the minus strand of NC_073235.2, from coordinate 40,161,286 downwards.
GGAATTAAATTATTTTAAATAAATAGTAAAAAATATTTAAATGAGACTTTTTTTCTGAAACTAAAAGAATGCAAGTGGGTTTATTTTATCTAATATCCACTAGCATATATATTATGATTACAATTACGCACTTGTTATTAGGACAAATAATAAATTGCTCATTGATATTTCTTACATAATTTTATGATAGCTGTAAGAGATCCTGATGTTTCATAGCTGAATTTCACAGCTTGAACATCAAGTTTTTGGCTGTTGAGTCAATTATCATCAGTTTTCCAAGGGCTCCCTTTAATCTTTGGTGTGAAGATCACTCCATATTGTATCCCCTTTGTAGTGGGCAGACATTTAATTTACAGCTAAAGATTGACCAACAAATCCCCTGATTTGCAATGATAGAACATGTGTGTTAATGGAGAAAGCTTGTTGACTGGGCAAAGGTTCTGTAAATGATAAGTTTGTTCATGAATATTTTGATGTTATGAGGGGCTTGGCTGTCTATGGAATTCACAGTAATGCAGATTCAGATGAAGAATATCAGATGATGAGGACTGCCTGGATATGTGTCACAAAGGTTATACAAATAAAAAATACTGTATAAAAGCAACTTGCAAGGGGCTGGGCACAGTAGCTCATGCCTGTAATCCCAGCAGTTTGGGACTCAAGACGGGCAGATCACTTGAGGTCAGGAGTTCGAGACCAGCCTGACCAACGTGGTAAAACCCCATTTCTACTAAAAATACAAAAATTAGCAGACATGGTAGTGTATACTTATAATCTCAGCTATTCGGAGGCTGAGACAGGAAGATCACTTGAACCTGGAAGGCAGAGGTTGCAGTGAGCCAAGATCGTGCCACTACACTGTAGCCTGTGACTCCATTTAAAAAAAAAAAAAAGAAACTTGCGGAATATTTTAAATATGGTAACTGCTTTTATTTTTCTCTTCCTAAACATTTATTTTTAACAAATACTCTCATATCAATTCCTAGAACTGGCCCTGAAACATGCCTGTAATGAGTACGTAAAACATGCTACCTGTGTCTGCTGTATTTTACTGGGCTTATTATATTAAATGAATGAAATTATAAAATACATAATTACTCAGCCAGGTCCCAACCCATCAAATCCCTTAACACTGTATCCTGGACTCTTTCTGTTCTCAGAGTAATAGTGAAGCTTGCTGCCATACATATCCTCATGCTTTCAAAGTCAGAGGGGAAGAATTTCCTTGGAAACTTTCTGGACTTGTCTTGCTTGGGTTTATGTTTTTCAATAACAGCATAAGACATGACAATAGGCATCAATTGGGAACTAAATTCAATCATAAATATGGACAATATGCTGAATGAGCAATGCCCACTGAGATGAAGGAACAGAAGTTGACTCTCTATTCGTGCACTCATCAGCTTACAAAACAGAGAAAGACACTCCCTATAAAATATGTTTCCAATGGAAAAAAGACCTAAATCATAGTAGGGTAAATTTGCTATTTGCTAGTAATTCTCCTCTCTGAGCCTTTTCCTCTTTTTCCCTGGAGAATACTGGGACCTCATTATAAACGACATTGATATTGAGCTTATTATTATATGAGCAATAATCACTAGCAATGAAACAAAAAGGATTGAATGGCAAGATCTTTAGAAAAAATAATAGACAGTGAGGTGGTATACAGGTTGTAAAAACAAAAACAGAAACAGAGAGGCCAATCTTAGTGCCTGCATACAGGTTTAAAGCATATCAGACTAGATCATATTCCTACTGAATTAGGCAGTAGTCAAACTTCCCTCTTGAGGCTCCACTGACAAAGTAGATGTAGGAAATTTTAAGCAATTCAAGCAAATCTCAAAACTGGTAAACATTTGTCAATGTATACACTTAGAAAAAGAAAGGAAGTCAAATGCAGTAATTCCCTATTCTGACTATACTTTCCAATCAAAGTAGCCAGCCACCATGCCCTTTAGAGAGCCATGCTGTAAACAACAATTCTTCTGTGGCCCTGACACATAGTCATTGAATTTACTGGAAATTATGGTTTTGGTAGCTCTGGCCAATTTGGATATGGCCCAGGCAAAGTATATATGTAAGAGATAATGGAAAAGGAAATATAAGAATAATAGAGAGATTGTCGAAGAAGGTTCCTATTGACTGGAATCAAATAGTTCATTGAATAAAATATCTGAGCAATTTACATAAATATACCTATAAACTCCAGTGCACTGTAGATATATAAAAGCAATAATAGTAGTATATGAAGTAACTTTGAGCTTCCAGCATGTCTATGAATGTCATTATTATTGGCTTGCTTTCCACGTGGACATCACTTCTTTTGAACATAAGTTAAATTTCCAAAGTTTATGCACAATCATTGGCAGAAAATGATCACCCAGAAACCAACATCTAGAAGGGGTTGGCCAACTAAAACACCATGCAGAATGGGGTGCAATGTCACTTAACTGAAGTTAATGACGGTCTTTCCTGATAAGAACCCCAAAATCAGGTTAATGAACAAAAGGTTTCCACTTTCAAGGGTTTTCCCCCTATGGATTTATTCTTAAGCATTTGGTACCTGTGACCTAGTGTTAGACAATAGCAAATACTAGTGGATGACAACATAAGTGAAAAAGAAGCAAAGGAATACTAACAAAACCTCATTAGTAGATGGCCATGTTCAATCTAAGTTAATTTTAGTCATATATATTTCTGTGTTTAAGGCATTTTATTGCATGATACCTTTTGTCATTGTAAAAACAGTCCTCATTATGGAGGAAGGCACTAAATTAATTAAGGGAATACAATGTGCTTTGATATACAAATGATATCATACGTTCTTGCTTAGCTTTTTCTCTTCCTTATCCTGCTTTCTTCACTCTCCTGCCCCTAAGAGTTCCTCCCCCTACTCTCTGAGTCACATAAAACACTTTATCAACCCCGGTTTCAGGCTGAGTTCAGGACATAGTTATTAATATTCCCCTTTAACATATGATAAACTGAGGCTCAGAGAATTTAAATATTTTTTGTGAAATGATACAGGTAGAAGGTTTGGAACAAAGATTTGTCTTGCTCCAAAAACATATGCTTTCCAATAGATCTCATCTAATCCATATCTTAGGTATCAGATACTATGCTTTAGTTATTAGGCCACTCAAACTAGTTTGAGAATTGCACTTAGATCTATCTTTTGCAATAAATTTGTTATATGTATTTGTACACTCCATATTTTCTTTAGCAAAAAGGAATTAAGGTGACTGTGCTAACACCTTTCTCCTATGACAATTCTTTATTTGCTTTCAGGTACTCATCACAGTAAATTTCTGAAAGCAGTGGAAAATCAGGTTGTGTATAAAATGCTTAGTTAATTTCATGTGGCTTTTTAGGCTGGACATCTACTAAAAAGTGGTTAAAGCTGTACTTCTCACTTCTCTTAACAAATATCAGGAATTTTTATCCAAGTTTATTTTAAGTGCAAAATTTATTTTAAATATTACTGGTGGATATAGATTTGGGATCAAGCCTATTTTCCAGTATAGCAGAGTGGAGGAAAATTACAGTCCTGATCTGCAAACTAAAGACAGCTCTTTAGCACGTGTGTGGTATTGATGCAGCAGTAATTCTACACCCAGAGATACAGTCCCTCAGCTTCCCCTATAGAGGGATTCCTTGGCTTATATGAAAGTTGCTTCAGGTCTCCGGATACCCTTTTATCCTAGAGAAGATCCAACTTAAGCAAGATAAACATTCTATAGGCTTTTCAGAGCAAAACAGACTCTAGTCCAAGCCAGGATCACATCTCTGCCAGGTACATGGGAAGTAACAAGACCACCACTTTAAAAGTCAAGGCCGTGATGTCAAGGGGCTTAGATAGGTATTTTATGGCAGAAGATTAAGCACTTTTGACATTGCTTTTATGGCATTTTATGGCAGAAGATTAAGCACTTTTGAAATTGCTTGGATATAAATAACTCCAGATTTTTCAATGGTAGAGTATGTATATGCATTCTGACCGCTTACCTCCAGTTCTATTTTCAACAATCACATTTCAGTTCCATTAAAAACTAACACAACTTGAGGGACCACTGTAACACCTATAAACAGCAGCAATACCCACAATGAGCAATTTCCATGGGATGCAAGAAGGTGAGAGAGAGTGAATTTGCAAATCTTGGAGCTAATCTTCACACCCTTTTTAGAGAAAACCATCAGAGTCACACATTACCTCTCTGTAAGATTGGCAGCTATATCCCTATTAGATAAACTACATAACATGAAACATTATTGGTTGCGAGGCAAGAACATATTTAGAAGGTTTAAAATTCAGAGGGGCTTCTTAAAGCATTAATATATTTCACTGTCCTTTGTGTTCCAACCTATGGCCAATTTTCTCTGCCTATTCTCAAATATATCTATAAATTATAATAATTTTTATAGTGATATAGCACGCAACCCAGGGCCATGTACACAATAGATGATACAGAGTGTCAGATGTACACGATCATAGTGGAACAAATGGGGGCTTTGGAGATACCTGAACTTGGGTTCAAATCCATCCTCCACAACTGACAAACTATGTAACCTTGGGCAGATTACATCAGTGCCTATCATTACATCTGTAAAATTAGGTCTATACTTCATAGTACTGTTGTGAAGAATTACTAACATACTCCTAGCATCAGTAATTATACCCTTGACCAACAGGTATTAAAAAGTAATCCCTCTAATATTTCATCATTTTATAGATATAAACAGTGCAAGAGAGTTCTGCACAGGATGAGTGAGCGGTGCGACATCCTACAACTTGCCATGGAAAAGCTGACTCTAAAACCCAGATCGTCGAGTTTCTTGTCTATTCTTTTTCTTCCATTGCACTACCTAGCTTCTTGTTCTTTTGCCATAAGAACGAATTACTTGATGCAGTAAATAAGTCTGAATTATTGTGACAGACTGTGCCCAATCAAGAATACCATGCATTGATCAAATTGGATGCAGATACCAAAAATTAAAGTTATTGGCTTGCCCTTGAAACCCAGAAAAAAAAGCTGGAAGTCACAAAGTTGTTGTTGTGTTTTGGAGTTAATACAAAATTATTTTCTCATTATGGGCTAGAGTTGACAGAAAATTATATGCCGTCTGGGAAACACAAGAAGTAGGCTGGGTGATATGATATAAAAATATTATAAACTCATATGCATTAAATTAAAAAATATAAAATACAAAGAAATCATAGTCTGGATTTAATAACATTCTTAGAGTGTTATCAGTTAAATAATTATGAATAATTCATGATATGCTAAATTTAGGGAGTTCTACATCCCACTAAACTGATGAAAATTCAAGAGACAAAAAACATGACTAACCCAAATATTAAACTCTTCTATTACAAGCTTTGATCTTTGAAATCTATCTAAAAAGATCCCTTAGTGGAAGCTTAGAATCAGTCTCTCTCTAAATTGAAATAAATTGGATTCAAACTGTTCTGACCTTGAGATCTTTAACACAATTAGAAAGTATATGCCAAGCATCAGATGTACATTAAAGAGGCAATCCAGACACTTGGAAAATAAAGTAAGAGCTCATTTCAAAACTTCCCCTCAGATCGTTGTAGTTCTGTGGGTTTGATGATGAAGTGTGGCTCATGGGGAAGCATCAGGGACATCCAGCACACCAGGTTTTGCCCAACAACTCAGCGAATGCAGAAAAAAGGATAATTGTGCGAACTTTTGTTTTTGATAAAGACATCAGCTGAGAACTGCAGCTGCTGAAGGTTGACTCCCAGGTAACTCGCATGCCCACTTTAATGTGACTAAGTAAACTCTACCTCTTCCTGTGGTCTCTGCCTATTGCTACAACCCGTTCGAAAAGAGAAAGCGGCTCCTACAAAAGACAGCTGCTGGCACTTTGTCTTAGAACAGGCAAGCTGCTGATGTTTCCTAATGATAGTCTCCAACCTTTGCAGCTCCACAATTTGGTCTCTTAAGAAACATGTTCATCTATACCATACATTCCTGCTTCTGATTACTGCTATTCATTTACTGTTTGTTTTTCAGGTTGTGCTGTATGAGGATTCAAGCATGATTTAAATACAGAATTATCTTATTTTAATAATATTACTATCTACCACAGGTGTGATGGTTAGGGATGCGTGGTGCCAACAGACTGGAGCAGGAAGGCTAGAATGGGGAAGAAGTTTGGGGATGGTGGGGAATAACATGATACACCCACAGAGGCTGCCTTGGCACAGTCTTGAGGGTAGGTGCTTAAAAATTCAAGGGCCATGTATCCTATTCCTCTTTGTACCACTCAATTCTGTTTTTAAAGTTTGAGATTGGGGCTGGGTGGGGTGGCTTATGCCTATAACCCCAGCACTTTGGGGGGCCGAGGCAGGCAGATTGCTTGAGCTCAGGAGTTCAAGACCAGCCTGGGTAACATGGCATAACCCAGTTTCTACAAAAAATACACAATTTAATCAGGTTAGGTGGCATGTGCCTGTAGTCCCAGCTACTTGGGAGGCTGAAGAGGGAGGACTGCTTGAGCCCAGGAGGCAGAGGGTGCAGTGAGCCAAGATTGTGCCACTACATTTCAGCCTGGGCAACAGAGCAAGATTCTGTATCGCGAAAAAAAAAAAAATTGAGGTTGGGCGCAAATAAATGCAAGTAGCAAATACTCATCTTTATATTTTTGTCTGAAGGTCTTAACGTGGGACCTTAAATAGAACAGGTAGTCAAAAAATGCTTGTGAGATTGAACACTGAGCAGCCTAGTAAAGAAAACATTAGTCACAAGAGCTATGGCACCAACCTGCCCAAATATTATCCTACTAGACCCTTAGAAACTAGCCAGAAGTGATGTGTAACTTCATCACTGAAGTCATATAAGATGGCCATCATATAAGATGATGCCATACTTATATGCCAATAGACACTATCTAGATGATTTCCAAGTACTTTATGCAACTTGATTTCTCCAAGTAGTTAACATTCCTTCCCTAGTCCTTCTGTGCCTTAGTTCACACAAGGACTTTTCTTGTGAAATCTGTGTTTTGTTTTTGTCTTTGTTTATTATTCTAAGGATTGGAGAAAGGTGAATTTTAGCTCAGACTATAGTTGCCTAGAACTCCTGAATAGTAGGATTCAAATTTGCATGGGTTTTTGTTGTTTGTAGACAAACAGGGTCTAGTAGACAACAGGGTCTGATGAGTCCACAGCACTAACAGAACTGCTTACAATTTTTAAGTGATCTTTTAATACTATACTTATGATTTGGGGTCTTATTCATAAAGGTGGTATGTTGGAATAACACGGAGATCTGTCATGTTTCAGTGACTTGGTACAGTGGCAGAATTAGGACTTTCAGACAAAAATAATAATAAACAGATTTCTTGTCTTCTTGCATTGAACACAATCTTGGATAATGAGACCTAAGAATGTAGGTATTTAGGCAAAGGAGAAGAAACAGCCACTGTTTCTTGGGATTGGCTGCCTTTGGGCTTGCAATCTAGCATGCAAGCTCTTCCCCTTTCAACTTTCTTTTTATGGTCCAGAACCATCTAGGCAATGACAATAATAAAATTCTTTCAGTGTGCCAAGAACTGTGTTTCAACTGTGAAGATTCACCCACAAAGAATGCAAACAGGGTCATTGGCCCCTTAGAAAGACAGACATGAAAATGGATTCAATTCATGCATGATAAAAATCGTAGGAGGCAGTCATGGGGATGATGGTGAGAGGTTCCATGTAAGGAAAAGTGCCAAGGTGAGAAGCAGCATAATTTGATCAAGGGTGTGATTGAAATGTAGTATGTTGGAACTGACAGAGCTGGCAGGGCAGTACAAGGTGATGGAGATAGCGGGGCAGCACAGGCGAGATCCTGAAGATTCCTGTGGGCCATGTTCACAATACAGGACTTTATTCTTTCTTGCCTTTTCCACGCTCTCCTTTATTACTGAGAGAAACAAACATCCCAGCAGTGGCCCTTGAGGACAACACTGTAGTGCTTATGGCAGTAGGATATCCAGAGTGGGTCTCTTCTGGACAGAGGAGCAACCAACTGTTTCAATGAAAGACAACACTGATGCAAATAACACCTCTCATTTGTATGTCTTTTGTGGATTCATCAATGGGCATTATTACTCGTTAGTTTACTCTCTGTTGTCCCTAAACTAGATTTTAAGCTCCATAAAAATAGGGAAATTGCCTTTTTCCCCCAGTGCTGAATTCTAAGTACATAAGACTATAACTGACATGTATGTATTTGTTTATGGATAAAAAATAGATGAATGACTTATATGTCAATATAAAAACACTTGATCAGATATTCATTTTTAGAACATCATATAGGCTATGAATATAGTGTGTAGAATTTGGAGAGGAGTGAAAGGATGAGATATAAAATTGGGAGATTAGGGTGACTGCATCTATGGAATAATTTTTAAAAGATCCTACGGAGTCTCCAATAACCCTCTCTTCTACAGACAGGTAGAGGAATGTGGAGGAGAAAATTCACATATACTAAACACTCATGATGTGTCTGTTACTATGCCAGGTGTCTTCAAATACTAAATTTCATTTAATTCTCAAAACAAAAACTAAACCACTAACATGTGCAAAATTCCAATTTATAGATAAAGAATTGGACATTCAGAAAGATTTAGCTAATTGCTTAAACAGCTACATTTCAACTTAGATTTACACAACTTTAAAGTGGATGCCCCAGTGGAAACCATACCTGACTGCCTCTTAAAACAATTGACAAACTATTGGTTAATCACTGAAATCTTGGTCCTAAGACCTGCCATTTCATTTCTACAGGCTCTTTGCTCTCGTTTGTGCAAGAAATTACATATTATTGTTGGACATTGCAATTCCCATGTTTTCATTATGAGTGACATTCTTTGTAGAAGTAGTTGTCAATTTTTCTTAGTCACATTTTCCTAATATGTACCCTGGCTACAGTTTTTGGCCCTGCCCTCTCTAGGACCTTACAGTTGAGTTCACAGATGAGCACCTTTTTAATTGTGAGTCATGCCTGGTTTCTCACACAATCCCAACTAAAGAAGATAATTATCAAGAACATCAGCACATACATTTGCGAGTAGCTTATAGATGAGTCCATAACTTATTGCCAGTGGTCCAATATCAGGACTTCTAGAAAACTGCTTTCAAATCTCTTTGGTTGACAATCAGATCCAGGTCCTGGTATCCCATCCTCCCTTCCCAATGATGATTTCTCCAAACTGCAGTTCTTCCCATCTCCTCCCCTGTTTAATTTGCCTGCTATGGTTTGGATGTGGTTTGTGCCCACCAAAAGGCATGTCAACATTTGATCTCCTTTGCAGTGGGGTTGGGAGGTAAGGACTAGTGGGAGGTATTTGGGTCATAGGTGAGGATTCCTCGTTAATAAATTAATGCCCTCCCTTGGGGGAGAGTGAGTTCTCACTCTCGCAGGAATGGATTAGCTCTCGCAAGACAGGGTTGTTAAAAAGTGTGTGGCTTTCTTGACTTCTTGCTCTTGTTCTCTTTCTCACCATGTGACTGTTTTGCACATGCCTGCTCCCCTTCCGCTTTCTGTCATGAGTTGAAGCAGCCTGAGACCCCCACCAGATGCAGCTGCCCAATCTTGAACCTTCCAGGCACCAGAATCATTAGCCAAATAAACCTCTTGTCTTTATAAATTACACAGTCTTAGGTATTCTGTTATAGCAATACAAAATGGACTAACACAGAAAATTGGTACTGAGGAGTGAATTGTTGGAAATAAGAAACTTACTGGGAACTGGATAAAACACTATCCTTGTTACACCATAGCAAACCACTTGGTTGCATTGTGGCCATGCCCTACAGCTTTGTGGAATATAGAACTTAAGAGTAAAAGAACAGCATACCTGGTGGACAAAATTTCTAAGCAGCAAAGCTCAGGCTGCTGCTGCTTCTAACTGCTTATGGTAAACAGCTAGAGAAAAGGGAAGCTGAGCGGAAAGATTTGGAAAATTTTTAGCATGGCCATGTGGTAGAGAATGAAACAGTATTTTCAGGAAAGGAATATAAGAATACTGCCAAGAGACCCTTTGCTAAAAAGAGTAGCATGGCTAAAAGGGAGCCAGGTGGTAATGGTGAGAACAATGGAAAAAAAGCCCTGAAGGCATTTTCTTTTTCTTTTTTTTTTTTTTTTTTTGAGACAGAGTCTCGCTCTTTCGCCCAGGTGGGACTGCAGTGGCTCTATCTTGGCTCACTGCAAGCTCCGCCTCCTGGGTCCACGCCATTCTCCTGCCTCAGCCTCCTGAGTAGCTGGGACTACAGGTGCCCGCCACCGCACCTGGCTAAATCTTTTTGTATTTTTAGTAGAGACGGGGTTTCACCGTGTTAGCCAGGATGGTCTCGATCTCCTGACCTCGTGATCCGCCTGCTTCGGCCTCCCAAAGGGCTGGGGTTACAGGCGTGAGCCACCGCGCCTGGCCCCCTAAAGGTATTTTAAAGATCTTCACAGCCAACCCTTCCTATCAGAGGCCCAGAAGTCTAGAAGGAAAGGATGGTTTCAGGGGACATGACCGGAGCACCACTGCCCTGTGTTGCCTCAGAGATCTGCTACCCACATCCCAGTGATTCCTGCTGGAGCAGCCATGGCTCAGTCTGCCCTAGATGTAACCATGCTGTCACTCTGGAGAGTCTAAGCTATAAGCTTTAGGGGCATCCACATCCATATTACTAATTTTGTAATGGGAGAGCAATGAAGGTATGTTGGCTTTCACCTAGATTTCAGAGGATGTGTCAGAAAGCTTGGGAGCCCAGACAGAAACATGCCACAGGAGTGGAGCTGCCATAGAGTTTCCACCGTGGCAAAGCCTAGTAGATCCCTGGAAGCAGGGCTGCCTTGGGAACCCCAGACTGTAGAGCCATTGGCAGTGTGCAATGCCCACCTGAAAAAGCCATAGGCATTCAACTCCCAACTGGTGAGAGCAGCCACATGAGCTGCACTCAGCAAAGCCATAGAGGTGCGGTTGCCCAAGGCCTTGGGAGCCCATCTCTTGCACCAGTATGCCCAGGACATGAAGTCAAATGAATATGTTCCAGAAATTTAAAATTTCATGCCTGTCCTGCTATGTTTTGTACTTTCCTGGGCCCTGCCATTGATTTACTCAGGCCTATTTTTCTATTTTTTTAAATTATACTTCAAGTTCTAGGGTACCTGTGCACAATGTGCAGGTTTGTTACATATGTTTACATGTGTCATGTTGGTGTGCTGCACCCATTAACTCGTTGTTTACACTAGGTATTTCTCCTAATGTTATCCCTCCCCCCTCCCCCAACCCCATGACAGGTCCCAGTGTGTGATGTTCCCAACCCTGTGTCCAAGTGTTTTCATTGTTCAATTCCCACCTATGAGTGAGAACATGCAGTGTTTGGTTTTCTGACCTTGTGATAGTTTGCTCAGCATGATGGTTTCCAGCTTCATCCATAACCCTACAAAGGACATGAACTCATCATTTTTTATGTCTGCATAGTATTCCATGGTGTATATGTGCCACATTTTCTTAATTCAGTCTATCATTGATGGACATTTGGGTTGGTTCCAAGTCTTTGCTATTGTGAATAGTGCCACAATAAACATACATGTGCATGTGTCTTTATAGCAGCATGATTTATAATCCTTTGGGTATATAACCAGTAATGGGATTGCTGGGTCAAATGGTATTTCTAGTTCTAGATCCTTGAGGGATCACCACACTGTCTTCCACAATGGTTGAACTAGTTTACACTCCCACCAACAGTGTAAAAGTGTTCCTATTTCTCCACATCCTCTCCAGCACCTGTTGTTTCCTGACTTTTTAATGATCACCATTCTAACTGGTGTGAGATGGTATCTCATTGTGGTTTTGATTTGCATTTCTCTGATGACCAGTGATGATGAGCATTTTTTCATGTGTCTGTTGGCTGCATAAATATCTTCTTTTCAGAAGTGTCTGTTCATATCCTTCACCCACTTGTTGATGGGGTTGTTTGATTTTTTCTTGTAAATTTGTTTAAGTTCTTTGTAGATTCTGGATATTAGCCCTTTGTCAGATGGGTAGACTGTGAAAATTTTCTCCCATTCTGTAGGTTGCCTGTTCACTCTGATGGTAGTTTCTTTTGTTGTGCATAAGCTCTTTAATTAGATCCTATTTGTCTATTTTGGCTTTTGTTGCCATTGTTTTTGGTGATTTAGACATGAAGTCCTTGCCCATGCCTATGTCCCGAATGGTATTGCCTAGGTTTTCTTCTAGGGTTTTTATGGTTTTAGGTCTAACATTTAAGTCTTTAATCCATCTTGAATTAATTTTTGTATAAGGTGTAAGGCAGGGATCCAGTTTCAGCTTTCTACATATGGCTGGCCAGTTTTCCCAGCACCATTTATTAAATAGGGAATCCTTTTCCCATTTCTTGTTTTTGTCAGGTTTGTCAAAGATCAGATGGTTGTAGATGTGTGGTATTATTTCTGAGGGCTCTGTTGTGTTCCATTGATCTATATCTCTGTTTTGGTACCAGTACCATGCTGTTTTGGTTATTGTAGCCTTGTAGTATAGTTTGAAGTCAGGTAGCGCGATGCCTCCAGCTTTGTTCTTTTGGCTTAGGATTGTCTTGGCAACGCAGGCTCTTTTTTGGTTCCATATGAACTTTAAGGTAGTTTTTTCCAATTCTGTGAAGAAAGTCGTTGGTAGCTTGATGGGGATGGCATTGAATCTATAAATTACCTTGGGCAGTATGGCCATTTTCATGATATTGATTCTTCCTACACATTAGCATGGAATGTTCTTCCATTTGTTTGTATCTCTTTTATTTCACTGAGCAGTGGTTTGTAATTCTCCTTGAAGAGGTCCTTCACATCCCTTGTAAGTTGGATTCCTAGGTATTTTATTCTCTTTGAAGCAATTGTCAATGGGAGTTCACTCATGATTTGGCTTTCTGTTTGTCTGTTATTGCTGTATAGGAATGCTTGTGATTTTTGCACATTGATTTTGTATCCTGAGACTTTGCTGAAGTTGCTTATCAGCTTAAGGAGATTTTGGGCTGAGATGATGGGGTTTTCTAAATATACAATCATGTCATCTGCAAACAGGGACAATTTGACTTCCTCTTTTCCTAATTGAATACCCTTTATTTCTTTCTCCCGCCTAATTGCCCTGGCCAGAACTTCCAACACTATGTTGAATAGGAGTGGTGAGAGAGGGCATCCCTGTCTTGTGCCAGTTTTCAAAGAGAATGCTTCCAGTTTTTGCCGATTCAGTATGATATTGGCTGTGACTTTGTCATAAGTAGCTCTTATTATTTTGAGATATGTCCCATCAATACCTAGTTTATTGAGAGTTTTTAGCATGAAGGGCTGTTGAATTTTGTCAAAGGCCTTTTCTGCATCTGTTGAGATAATCATGTGATTTTTGTCTTTGGTTCTATTTATTTGATGAGTTATGTTTATTGATTCGCATGTGTTGAACCGGCCTTGCATCCCAGGGATGAAGTCAACTTGATCGTGGTGGATAAGCTTTTTGAGGTGCTGCTGGATTCGGTTTGCCAGTATTTTATTGAGGATTTTTGCATCAATGTTCATCAGGGATATTGGTCTAAAATTCTCTTTTTTTGTTGTGTCTCTGCCCAGCTTTGGTATCAGGATGATGCTGGCCTCACAAAATGAGTTAGGGAGGATTTCCTCTTTTTCTATTGATTGGAATAGTTTCAGAAGGAATAGTACCAGCTCCTCTTTGTACCTCTGGTAGAATTGGCTCTGAATCCATCTGGTCCTGGACTTTTTTTGGTTAGTAGGCTATTAGTTATTGCCTCAATTTCAGAGCCTGTTATTGGTCTTTTCAGGGATTCAACTTCTTCCTGTTTTAGTTTTGGGAGGGTGTATGTGTCCAGGAATTTATCGATTTCTTCTAGATTTTCTAGTTTATTTGCGTAGAGGTGTTTATAGTATTCTCTGATGGAAGTTTGTATTTCTGTGGGATCGGTGGTGATATCCCTGTTATCATTTTTTATTGCGGCAATTTGATTCTTATCGCTTTTCTTCTTTATTAGTCTTGCCAGCTGTCTATTAATTTTGTTGATCTTTTCAAAAAACGAGTTCCTGGATTCATTGATTTTTTGAAGGGTTTTTTTTTTTGTGTCTCTATCTCCTTCAGTTCTGCTCTGATCTTAGTTATTTTTTGCCTTCTGCTAGCTTTCCTATTTTGGAATAGGAATGTTTACAAATGTCTCTACCACCATTGTACCTTGGAAGCAAATAACTTGTTTTTTGTTTTGTTTTGTTTTGTTTTTGCAGGCTCAAAGCTGGAAGAACTTACCTTGAGTCTCAGATGAGACTCTGGATTTTGGGCTTCTAAGTTGTTACTGAAACAAGTTAAGACTTAGGATTATTGGATGGAATGATTGTATTTTGCATGTGAGAGGAACATGAGTTTTTAGATTCACCTGTGGAATGCTATGGTTTGGATTTGGTTTGTTCCCAGAAAAACTGAGATTAAAATTTGATCCCGTTTGTGATGGTCTTGGATGATGAGGTCTATGGGGTGGTGTGTGGGTCATAAGTGCAGATCCCCCATGAATGGATTAATGCCCTCCCTGGGGGCGAGTGAGTTCTCACTCGTGCAGGAATAGATTCATTCCTGCAACACAGCATTATTTCTCTCTTGCTTCCTCAGTTTCTGTCTCTTGCTTCCTCTTTCACGATGTGATCTCTTTACGAACACCTTCTCTCCTCTGCTTTCTGCCATTAGTTGACACAGCCTGAGGCTTTCACCAGATGCAGCTGCCTAATCTTGAACCTTCTAGCCACAAGAATCATGAGCCAAATAAACCTATTTTCTTCATAAATTAATCAGCCTCAGGTATTCTATTATAGCAGCACAAAATGCACTAAGATGTACTAACAGTGTACCAGGATTTCTCCCTAAGTCCTTACTCCAAATTTTTGACATTTACCTTATGATATACTGCAACTCTACTTTAGGACCAGAGTTTTATTCTAAGCCAGCTCTGTTTTATGCTATGGTCTTGTTGCTTTCTCTCCCATGGGCCCATGTCTTGATCCCTACTTCAGCCTAATGACTGGAATGCCACCTCTGTTTTCACTTACCTGCCTCACTACTGAGTATCAATTGCCTTCTGCATTCCTTACCATGGTGCATTATTTATCCACTGGGATTCTGGGATCGTGCAGTAATGATTTCTGTTTCTTCCCAAAGATATATACTCCCTTTCCTTTATAACATTATGTGATATTGTAACATTATTGCTGAGATGTGACTGACTACCCAGAAAGTACATTTCCTTCCCTGCCATCTTCCAGTGAGTTGGAAACACAGAGCAATTTTGTCTAATATATATGTAAGAGATGTATGCTGCTTCCAACCCAGTTCATAAAACCTCCACAGAGCCAAGTGATATCACCATCCAGAGTAACTTGGTCCTGTTAAAGTGGCAGAACCTCTGTGAACTTGTGTCCTTGATTTACATTTTGAAGCATAAAGCCCTCTCTTTATGTGGGTAAAAAGCAAGCCTCTAGTCTATTATGTTCAGCCTAGGGTGTGCTTGGGGGGCTTACGTGGTATAGTAGACAGCTTTACATACTACTTTTTCCAAAAACCACTGAGGCCAACATGTTTTTTCAATTTGTTAAGCTTATGACCTTCTGAATAAACATTGTCCCACAGGTTCATCAGCCTCTCTGGAGTCTGCCACTGTTATCTGGTCCATTCTGCAACCTCTGCCTCACTCTCCTGGACTGATATGAGGCCAGGCTCCGTTTTTCTTCCCCTGTGGGTCAGTTTCGTATTGACTTCAGCTGGGTCCCATACCTTATGCCATTTATCAAGCTATGGCATACTGAATGATATTTAGAAACCTACACTAGTTAGTGGGAAATATGGGGAAACCAATACCTCCATGGCCACAGGTCTGTGAACACTCTGTCCAAGCCGTCCACCCTGAGAGCTGACAGTTGACCACGCATTCCACCAAGCAGGGAATGCTCATTCTCTGGGGCTTCTCCAAATTATGCTGCAAATGGAAATGAAACACAACTTTATTGGAGAAATCACTCTTTAGTCAAATCACTGTCCTTTCACGGGAAAGACTCGCCTTTACTCTGTGATAATAACCTTTCCATATTTCAATGGGGAAGTATATCCTTTCTATATAAATTGGTGACAATCATAGAAAATGATTGTCCTTTAATTACCATATAAAAATTTGTCAGCCAAAATTTCTTTTTATAAAATCCTAAACTCTATTAGGCTGCCAGGAAAGCAGAGGTGTCTCGTTACACAGATATCTGTCCTGTTGCTCAATCGGCAAGGAACCAGAAAGACACTTCAATGCCAACTTCAGGCACTTTGTGCTTCTGAATAGGCCAAAAGTACATAGACAGCCAACACAGAAAGCCAGCTAGGCTACAAAATAAATAATGTGGGGATAAAAATACAATCAGCAACCCATCTAAAGTGTGTAAAAAAGCCTGGGCTAAAAACAATCATGGTCGTAACGATGGGTCAAGTTGATGATACAGTTTATTTTTTTTTCTTGTCCCCTCCGAAACCAGCATCTTGGCAAACCATACAAATTTTCTAATGGCCAAGGTAGCAGAGATCCTAGTGAAAGAATAAAGCACCTGAGAAACACAGAAGGAATAATAAAAAATTCTGCTCTAGGAATAACACACTATTTCTGTGCTTACTTAGGAAAACTTTGACATTCAACATGTGTTATATGGTAGCAATATCCTTACCAAGCTAAAATTAATGATTACAGTACAATGACTTGCCAAGTGGGTAAAATGGATACTATCATAATGAGACCTATAATCCATCTGAGATATATGGATATTCTAGTTTCGTTAATAATTTGAGATTGCTTTAAACTGGTATTTTTTACATATTTATTGGGCATATGGTATCTGGAAATCAGAGAAACTGACTTTCTGTTAATGAATAGTTTATATCTTTTTGTATCAAAAATACTCATTACATACACTAAATAAACAATGCTCACCTAGTGGGAGTTGTAGATTAATGATTTTTTTCCCTGAAACAGACAACTTCTTTAGAGGCTGATTAAGTAAAATAAATGTTAAAATAAATCATGGTATACAGCATTCTGCCCTGTATCAGTCAGTTTCAGAATTTGACCAAAGGGAGATCCATTTCAGATGTTCTGTTCTTAGGACTGGTGACGTAGTCTGCAGCTGCTCTGTTGGTTTAAAGAGCATGAGCGTGTTGTGACAAAACAGAGCGAAGTCAGGATAGGTGACAGAGGTTTGTTTTGTTTTAATTCCCACTGATGTATTCCACCTCTCTTAAGAGAAATGCCACCAATTTTCATTTTGCTAGTTTGTTAAAGAAGTTTCTGGGGAAACATGAGTTAACTGGTCCCCTTTTTCCAATTTATCCAAAGATTGTTTCAGTGATTCTTGAAGTGTGATAGTATCTTTACTTCTATTAAACTGCCCCCATAGTGTTTTTCATTTATAAGTTGAAAAGAAAATGCCAACTTCTTTGCAAAAGGTCTGACTATAGCTTTTGTCTGAACTCCATATAGTTTGGAACACAGGGAAAAAAGGGAGGGCTATAAAATTACAAAGATTCAGAACCCATTAATTTGAAACTTGGTAGGGATGCATTTTAATGTAGGTTGAAAAGAAAAATCTCTGCTATTTATCCAAATATTATCTGCTTAAGCAAACTGACATGATTCTGTAATGGCAAGTGTCCAATGTTCGTCTTCTATGCAAGGTTCAGTATTATCACATATGCAAATGAATCACCTGTCCAATACAAAAGAATCATATTTAAATATTAAAGTCACCCAAGGTCAACAGTTTGGCAAACAAGTACAGTTAAATAACTTTTTATAAGTTATAAAAACATATATTTTTAATGAACCCGTTTCTCCACTACAAAAATGACCTTTCCCTGTCATTTTGACTAAATTCAAACTAGTGAGCTATAATTATGCTATACTGGCACCCTTTACTCTAACTGAACCTAAGCTGAGATGAGAAGAAATCAGTCCGTTATCTATATTGGACATCATGGAACTGCAGACCAATATTAAGAAAAACAAAGCCTTGGACGTGAGATATGAATATAAACACAGTACCTGCTCACATTGGTCCATGCTGACTGGCTTGCCATCACTGCGCACACAGCTTAGCAGGCGGGTCCTGACACCTTGACCACAGGGTGCGTTTTCACTCAGCTGGCATGTGCTCCACTCTACAGGCATAGGATCACCCACACTGAGTTTCAAAATTATGGCCATGTGAGCAAAATACAACAGATCTTTGATTATCTGCATTGGTGGAGAATAATCCACACATCATCCTAAAATCATTTCCAGGTAGCTTTGGGAAGCATCATGCAATGCCCTTATTGCAAAACAAACAAAAAACAAATACACAAAGAAAAGTGAGTTACCTACTTAAATTTGCTTTCCAGAGATAAACAGCCAATGGTTTGTTAGAGACCATCTTATGGCTGGCTGGAGTAGAAGAGGAAAGATACTAACCAGGATGGTAAAGAAAAATCACTTTATAATCAACTATTTGTTGAGGATAACTGGAGAAAAAACAACCCAGAAATGATGCCAGTTGCTATGGTCCAGATGTTTGTGTCCCCCTGCAAAATTCATATATTTAAATCCTAACCCTCTAGGTGATGGTATTTTGAGGGAGAACCTTTGGGGGTAATTAGAATATGGGAGCTGAGCTCTCATGAATGAAATTAGTGCCTTTATAAAGGAGGCCTAAGGGAGCTTGTTTGCACCTTCCTTCCTCTGAGGATGTAGCTAGAAGGCACTGTCTAGAGATACAGGCCCTCCTCACCAGACACTGAATCTAGTAGCACCTTGATTTTGGACTTCCAGCCTCCAGAACTATAAGAAATACATTTATGTGTTTTATAAGCTACTTAGTCTATAGCAATTTGTTATAGCATCCAGGACAGACTAAGACACCAATCTTCTATGTAAACTTGAAAACATTTTCAATACTAAATCCAATCATTTAAACCATTTAGTGCATTTGATACAGAATAGTCAAAAGAGATGCTCCAGGAAAGAAAGAGGGAAAGGCACACAATACTGTATGGACTGTTACAGAAACTATATTTTTTCAGATTATTCCATCATGAGAAAAAGTTTTACAGATTTGGCTAGTCATATTACAAACTAGATGGTGAAGAATTAGAATAAATTATCCCAAAGTTAATTTGATTTTTAAACAACTGTTATTTTTGGTGTCAGTAGAAAGGAAGACCCTTGGTCATATAAAAACTCTTTAAAGAAATTTTCCATATTGGTAGATGATCTAATAGTTTAATAGAAATAGAATAGCAAACCCATATATAGTAAAATCAGTGTTTCAAAGATATGCTGTTCCAATAAAGCAAGTTTTATTGTATTTCTGAAACAGTACTATAAAAACCAGAGATCTCTTCTCTAAAGAAAAAGGACAAATACACCAGGTCATCTTTACCCATGAAGACAATCAGACAGCCCCACAGAAGTCACTATGAGGTTTTCCACAAGAGGAATCTCAGCAGAGCCAACGTGGCTGTGGTGAGGATTTTTTTTTTTCTTTCAGAAAAGGCAATTGCTTTGCCTCTGCAGGCATGTGGTGGTTTGGTTGTCAGTATTGAATTCAATGCTGTGACTTAACATGGTTCCACATTTTGTAGCATTATGGAATGTCTGCTGCTGCAGGGAATGGCAAGTAGCAGATCAATGTAACTGTAACAGTCCTCTGGTTTTAGACACTGAGCACTGTGGTGCCTGGAAAAATCCTGAGCAGTGGCCGAACAGCTAGACTGATGTAATTCCCAGTGCCTCGAAAACATCCCTGACCAGTTAGTCGTAGCATTCATTCTTATTCAGACCCATACAGAAAGTACCTCACAAGCTCAGATTTCTGAAATAATAAAAGGCATAAAAGAGCCAGATTCTATCACAGTATGATTACGTTCTTCTCTCAATGGTAAATTATTCTCTGCTACTTATTTCTGTTGTTTCAGTTTATCATGGCTTAAATCAACATTTTGCTGAAATGTTGCCAAATCTTTCTAAGCTTCTCTTACTACAGAGATTTCATGTGGCCTTGCTGATTCTACATGCCAAGAGTGGGCATTTCTTTCTGTGAGGGGATACTAGAAACATCAAGTCCTCAGGCTTTTATGCAATACACTCACACATTCTACTCTCCATTCTTAATCTTGAGAATGAAAACCCACACAAAAATTCTCTCATTAGTCAATGTTCAGGGAGAATGACAAGGTCATAGGTTTTAACTGTACCTGTTAGATTGTACTGGAACTGGAAGCAATTTTCATTAAGGAGGCAAGGCTGCACCTGTGAGTCTTCAGCACAAGTCCTGGAGTTCAGTGACGGTCTTAGCAGGTGGCGAGTTCTTCTCTGCATTGTGTGGGGATCGCATGACTATTAAAATCAGAGTAGGAAAAGTTGACTGTGGGCAAGTTATTTGATAAATTATATAAGATATACAGGTATAAGTAGGCACATATGTAACAATATAGGGAATAGATTATCTAGAGGGTTAAACATATTACTTAGAAAATGAAACCATTCTGTGAATGATTATAAATTCTTTTTCTCCACCTGACAACTCTTTTGTTTTTCCTGTGTTACCTTGAAGGCTACATTTCTATCTCCCATATATAATTAAGCACACGGAGACTATTTCTATCATTTAAACTCACACTGTGCTCTCAAATAGTCTGCAACAATGTAAGAGATCCATACATTTTGAATGTTTAAATGTTTTTTTTTAAAAAAGGAAGAAACTGCCCTGTGACCTCAGATAGTCTAGACTAATAAAAATAATCACACAGAAAATTTTCATGAGAAAATCATTTTTTTAAACACTAGAACACAGAGATATAGAAAGGGAATTATAAAATCAATATTGCCAATACATTAGAACCTTCTTCTTATTTGGGAATGCCTTTGGTCCACAGAGCATGGACAACTGCATGCTGTTGCCCTTCTGGCAAAATTAATGTGAAAATGTGAACTCCAAAGATATCCTGCAAATATCATGATACCTGTGGCTCCACATGTCCTCCTGTAGCCTCAGTTCCTATAATGTTCTTGACCCAGGTCAACCGGCCTGCCAGATTTCATCCAGCTGGTCTACCCACAGTGGGCCTTCAAGCTCCTCCTACTCGAACAATCTTCTTTCCACTGTCCTCCAAATCCTATTCACCGTTTTCAGAACACTAATCAAGCCTCACTCCTCTCAGTCTTTTTTCTAACAATACCATGTTCTTTTTCCTTTTTGAGCAAACTTACACTCATGCTCAGGAAATTCTGTATAGAACTGCTTCTAAACACATATACATACATATATCCTCAGGTGCTACCTTTCTTTGCATCGCCATTCTGTTTCTTCATCACCCTGCCTCTTACTTTCTTTACAAATTCCTTTAAGGCATGTTGGATCATGGCTTCTACTTCTCATGTCACTCCCTGAAAGTCTTAATATCAATTATATGTCGCAGTTTTTCAACAAATACCATTAAACATGTTCACAACATGCAATCCCAGACCCCCAATCTAACGAGGCCCATAGATTCTTAAGTCATGGGAAAAATAAAAGTCTCTGGATGAAGATCATCAAATCACCATTTCTATACGTGGGATATTTTATTTGTTTTTATTCCTATTCCTCTTTCAGATATAGTAGTAAAGAACAAAACCTGTACACTGAGTCTTGGCTATGAACCAAAATTATTATGTTGGATTGCACTAAAATATGCAAAAAGCACACCACAAATTTTTCTTCTAATTGTAAAAGTTTGGACCATTGATACACATTCACTATCCATGTGATTTTGTATTTGGATCTGTCAGTACTTATAATTTTATACTTAATTGAATCAAATTGTCTCTGGATAATCAAGAAGGGCCCATGAAACCAAGCAATTATTCTTAATTATCTGCACATGAATTCCATGCTAAATGCTTACCAATAATTTATTACTATTTTACCAATTAATTTGAATGCTTCTTCTCATGTGGCAGAATAATAACAAATGATTTGTCAATAAAATAAAATGAAAGTATCTTGGTAGATACTCCTGATTAGTGCTTTCCTACATTTCTATCTTATAAAGTAATCAATTAATGTCTGAAACAAGTGAATACATGTAAAGGCTTAGGTACCTGCTTAGTGTAAGCTATCAAGTAAAAGAGAAAATAAAACATACACATATCAATCAAATTACTATGTAACCTTGAACAATTCACTTATATACCCTAAACCATAGTTCCGCATCTAAACCTAGATGAGAAAGAAGAATGGGGATGGGATGAAATTTGATAAGATTTAAGAATTTTCTTCCTCAGATCTCACAGTCCATATGTGTATAAGTCTGATGGGTATAGTTCTAAAATATCTTCTTGAGGTAATCCACATTTCATATCATATAGTTTCAGATAATTAGATATTAATATAAAGAAAACCAACACTGCATCTTACTCCTCTACTAAATTTCTTCCCATAGAAACAGGCAAAGAGGATTGCGTAGGTGACTGAAATCCATGAACATGATTCAGCCTCATCTCAGGCAGTATTTTCACACTTCATCTTATAAAAATTCTCCTGGTGCTGCTAACAAGTGATAGATTGCTGTTTCTCCTTATTTCTTTCTAATAGCTATTTATAGAGTTTAATGTTTTTATCCTTATTTCTTTCTCTCTATTAGCTGTTTATACAAAGTCCATAAAATAATGAATTATCCACAAGAGAGATGGAGGAGGGTGAGGATAAGTGAAAAAAGAAGAGAAAGGATGTTTACATCTATCTGGATGATTTCTTTATTAGATCAAGACTCCTCAAATACAATTCTGGATCTTCTCTTCACTAGAGTAATTATATAAAGACATATTGTCAATTTCCTGCATATAGAAGTGGGAAAATGATGTGCGAATAACTAACCAAAAGTCAACTTTGGACCAGTTTTATTTTTAAAAAATCAAGGTTATATAGCTAATGTTTATTTGCTAGGGAAGAAGATGATCCAGTTAGAACCAGTTATTGTCTAGTACAGAAACCCCTTCATGACTTACCACTTTTGTAAAGCAGCATTTACCTTAAAGTTCAATCTTCCCTTATGACATTATGCCTTCACATATTTTGTTATCTCTAGAAGCAAAGCCTTTTGCCTGATTTAAATACTTGTATTCATATCCCTCAAGATGATGT
This sequence comes from Gorilla gorilla gorilla, assembly GCF_029281585.2. Lineage (NCBI taxonomy): Eukaryota > Metazoa > Chordata > Mammalia > Primates > Hominidae > Gorilla > Gorilla gorilla. The sequence goes on along the minus strand of NC_073235.2, from coordinate 40,138,055 downwards.
GCTTTCTGGTAAACAGCACACTTTCTATGAAGGAGTCTTGTCAAAGAGTAATGAAGCCTTGATATCCAACTTCCAATTTACAGGAAATTCAAGGATAAAGGAACATGTTAAACCTCACCATGCAGATGCAATTCACGAAAGAGAGACTGAAAATGTTTATAGGACAGGTGGCCTGTTTCCTCACCAATAAATTACTATGAAGGTGGAAAACAAGCAAGGGGAGGAGAAGCTAGGTTAAAAGAGATTTAAAGACATATCTAAAGACAGAACTAAGTGATCATGTTTGAACCACTCTGGTTTTAGACCTGTAAGGAGAAGTAAGGAAAAGACTACCATAGACATCAGGGCAGAATTTACTTTTGAGGGAAGCAAGGAAGTTATAATCAGGAGGAAGTTGTGAAGCTCTTCCTTCCAAGTAGCTGGGAAGGTTCTGCCACCTGGGTGACTGTTACAAGGGTATTCGGCTAATAATGATTTAACTGTATATTTGTTAAATATATAGTTTATTTGTTCTGCATCTGTGTCCTAATCAATTTTGAAGAAGTTAAAACAATCTTTCTCTCATTGTTCTTGGAAAATGTAAGATTATTTTCATTATGAGATTTGACAGTTTCCTGACAACCATCTTTTCCAAAGTGTGTTGTTTTCTATAGTGTGTTAAGAGGTGCCAAGAGAGAAAACCAGGGTTCCTAGTCAAATATAATGAGAAAACATTGACCTAATAGTGCTAAACAAGGATTTTTTGCAATAGAACTTAATGATGTTTGGCAGTCTGCTATTTGTTATTAAAATCTATTTTCTTTTTTCATTGTTGGCACAAGACTGGATCATACATCCCAGCCTTCTTTGCAGTTAAGTGACCATGTTACTGAGTTCTGACAAATGACAAATAAATGGGAGGTCTTATGTGACACTTCCACTCCTGATGCTAAATCCCACTTGTCATCCTCCAACCTGCACTGGCTCCCTCCAGAGAGCTGGAATAGGGGTAACCAGAATTACATTGGAAGTCAAGCTTGAAGACAGCACACCCACTATGGGCTTGGGCCTCAGAGTGATGCATGTAACAGATTCAGATTACCCTTTCCACAGCTGGAAAACTCACTTTGGACTGTTTTCTGGGTGATCAGCAAAAATTACATTGCATTTGAACCATTATAATTTGGGGCTATGTGTTTTGATAAATTATCTATAACTAGTACACTGTACATGGTGACTCTTGAAGAGTCTCAAACTTTTATCTTTCAATTTACTACACTGTACATGGTGACTCTTGAAGAGTTTCAAATTTTTATGTTTCAATTTAGCATTTCATGTTATATAATTTGAACTACAGATTTAAGACACATGAATGTGAAATCATTGTAAATTACAAAGTTATTAATTTATTATCTATATGCATCACTTGGTCTCCTTGAAAATTTTTCTATTAAGATTTACACTCATTTTAAACAAATAGTTTTTGAAAATACATTAAATGCAAGACACCACACCAATGAATAAAACATCATCTAAGGAAGAATTTTCTTTTTATAGTCTGGAGTTTCAAGAGATCATACCTTGTCTCCCCAGAAGACTTACAATTACACTTTAAAAGAACATACTAGGGATTTAAAAGGAAATGGAGCTATTTCATCCTCCACACAAAACAAAAGAACTTACTAAGTTTCCTCCGAGAAAGTTAATTTACTAATTTTTTATACATGTTGGAAGATAAGGTGGCAGGTGGGTGAGGTTAGTCTTAGTCATCCAAATAAGTGTTTTTTTGTTTGTTTGTTTTTTCAAACTTCAAGCCATTACATATTATTGGGTTGTGAAAACAATATTAGTAACTAATAATTCTGTAGTGTTTACTATATGTCAGTCACCATTCTAAGTTCTTTAACTCATTTCATCCTTATAACTGCCTTATAAGGTAGATATATTATTATTCCCATTTTACTGATGGCAAAGAGAGGTTAAGCAATTTCATCAAGATCACACAGTTACAGGCAGAGCCAAGATTCCAACCCTATCAGCCTTGTGAGTCCATGTTTTTAATCATGCCATCTTGGTTCTCAATTTAGTGGGTAAAAGCCAGCAATATTAAAACTGATAGGGCATAGCATAGTAAACATCTGTCATATACTCAGGGTAAAAATTATTTCAAAAGATTATATATATATATTCATAACATCTATAGGTAAACAATGATTTGTGTGTTTTTTGTGATATAAAACACATTTTTATAGTAGACCATGGTCAAAAATGATTAAAGGCCACTAATGTAATGATAAATTCTTATCAAAAGAATTTTTCCATTACATAGACTGTCATGATCATTATTGCAAAACTGTTTTCATTATAAAGGTTTGCTTGTCTTTTTTTTGTGCGTTTTGCTATAAGCTATAACTTTTTTATTTTTTATTTATTATTATTATTATTATTATTATTATACTTTAAGTTTTAGGGTACATGTAGTGCACATGTAACCTAAAGCTATAACTTTTAAAAAGAAGTGGATGTTCACTCTATTTTTCTCTCTAGAATATTTCTCTATAAGATGAAACGGTTTTCTTCTTTTAATGCCAGAATTAATTTCAGAACAATACAATTATCAAATTAAGTTTGTACCTAGAAAATAATTTGCTTTCAATTATATGACATCTAAAGCAAAAAAAAAATGTGATTCTTAAATGTAAACTTGTCAGACAAATTAATTTTTTAGGCATATCTCTTCCCATAGAAATGGGTATGGAGTTAGGTTGGTGTCTGCAGCCTATCTAGATAAATTAGACTTAACTAGAGGAGAAGCAAAAGCTAGTGTCTGAGTCAACTCTTCATGTGTTTAGAATATTTCCTTTCACAGGGTTCTTTGTGACCGAATGTGAAGTAGGATCAAAACTCAAAAACTGTTGTTGACCATGGGCTCACACATATCAATATTGGCCATGAGGTAGAAGAAAGTAGAACCGAAGGGGGTCCTCCAGCAGTCCAGGTACAGAAAGCATTCCACTAACTATATTTCAACTTGCCCCTGCTAATGTCCTGGGGCTTTTTTTACCCTAGCCATGCCTTCCATGGATACTCTCAATACTAGAAAAGTCATTCTTCAAGTGTGGTCCCAGGACCAGCAGCATCAACATCACCTGGCAACTTGTTAGAAATACAAATTATTGGGTCCCATCCCATTCTAGATCCACTAAATCAAAAACCCTAGGGTAAAAAAAAGACAAAAGAAAAATCTACTTCAGGGTTTGGATTCGGCAATCTTGTTTTAATGAGTCCTCTAGGTGGTTCTAATGCATGTTCTAGTTTGAAACCCAATGCCCTCAAACCATTGTCTCTGAACTTTATGTGCACAATAACAAACTGATATCCCCATCCCCAGCATCCTCTTCTAATCTTTCCCATCTCTGTTAATGGCAACTCCAACAATCTAGAGGCTCAGGTCAAAAAGTTTGGAGTCAATTTTGACTCCCTTATTTTTCTTACACCTTACAACCCAAACCTGAGCAAATCCTTTCAGCTCCATCTTCAAAGTAGAATGCACAACCCATCTACTTCTCACCATTTGTGCCATTCCTATCCTGGTAAAAGTCACTATCACTCTTCACTTAGATTATAACAATAACCTAATAAGTGACTCCAATCTTCCCATTCTACAGATTATGTTGACCTCTGGGGCCAGAACTATCTTCTTAAAATAGTGCAGTTCAGATTATTTAATTCCTCTCTTCCATACCCTTAAATGACTTCCCGACTTAGTGAAAACCAAGTCCATTTCTATGCCTACAAAGTTATACACAATCGGGTCCAGCATTATATCTGAATGCTCATAGCCTGCTTACACAATCTGCCCATTCACCTCCTTACACTATCTGCTTACACCTCATTCACCACTCTGGCCTCTGTGTTGTTCTTGGAGAGCTCCAAGCATTTCCTTGCCCCAGGGCCTTGATCTTGCTGTTCCCTCTGCCTGCAATGCTCTTCCTCCAGTACCTGCATGACTTGCTGCTTTATTTGCTTCTGGTCACCACTGCTCAAAGCCTTCTCTATTAGAAAGGCCTTCTCTGATCATGCTACGTAAAAATATCAGCAACTCTTCCATGTTACTCCTTGTCTTCCTACATATTTTTTCTTCTCCATATCATTTATCACTACCTCATATTCTATATATTAATTTGGTGCTTCTGATGTGCTTTTTTCTTTTAAATTTTATCTTTCCCCTAATAGGCTCATGGGCTTTAGAGATACTCGACAAATAGATTTCAACAGACTGTGTGTGTTAGTGAGTAACAACGCAAGTTTTGCAAGGGCAGTCTGGCCTTTCAATTGTCTCAAGTAGAGAGGATATTTATCACTTAGCCTCCCCAGGGGGTTGAGATATCTAATGAGTTTAATGAGATTAATGAATGTGTATCCTGAATTCCTGGGAGTTTTGGATTCTGCAAGTGCAGTGCACTCTTATCATTAATGCATTTTACATAGGTAAAAAGATAGCATACAACACAAGAATGTTTACTATAACATCAATGCAAACCTGATTGAAACACTATAAACTAATCTGGTCAGTTAGAAGGGCCGGAGGTTCAGATTTCTGGGGTCCTTCAGTGAAGACTGTCTCTTCCTATACTTTACCTTAATTTTAAAGAATTTAACAAGGCATACATATCTGTGCATAGAGGAATAGCTCCTTACAGCTTCCACTGGTCTTTTAAGAAATAAATTGATAATAGTGAGGGAAACTAAAACTTATATTCTGGGTGCCATGCTATTCCCAAAATAATAGCAACAGGAAACATTTAAAAATGTCAATACATACCTAGAACTGTGCTGAACATTCCATATTTATTATCTCACACAGCCCTTCAACCTCCCAAAGAGCTAGGTGTACTTTGAATATCCTTGTTTTTACAGATAATGAAATTAAAGATCAAAGAACATAACAAGTTTATAGTAGATGTCTAAGCTGGGATTTCAATCTGGGAGGTCTAATTTGCTCCTCAGTAACTGTTACACTTGTAAAGCACTGGTGCTTGTGGAGTATGTTGAGTTGAAGATAACTGGCTAAAAAAAAAAAAAAGCATCACAGAGCTGTATTGTGATTGCAGTTATTGTAATTTGAAAAGCATTTAGTATGGACAATGGTAATTAGAGATTGGCAAAGAGAGGGAACAGACACAAGGAACTATAGCTTATAAGCTAATCAAAAAGCAAGATAAATCACAGGCTAAAGAATGAGAGAGCCAAGCTAGGAATAGAACAATAAATAAGGCTTGCTGCCTGCCTTTGAGGAGGCCACAGTTCACAAAAGATGCTCCCAGTCTAGGGGCCTGGCTTGTCAGATTTAGAGTTAATTGGAAGGAGAAGTGCCAGATACATGTGTTAGTATTAACAGGACTGACAAGACCAGGGGCAAAATCTGTGATATCATCAAGATGATATAACGTTCCTGGTAAGACTTTGCTGGCCTACTGCAAAGACGAAGTTAGGATGATGCATAAATGTCAGTAGATTTTTTGCTTAGCTAAGTTATTTGGGTGAAGATTTTATAATAGGCAGGGACATCCTCACATAGTCTTTCTGTCTGATATTTTGACACTAAGGAGTTGTGAAGTTGCATATTTACAATCCAGTCAAAGGTTTTGGAACAGATAAATGATATATGGCATATCCAATCACAGAAATCGAGGCTGTCACCTGTTTATATTACAGTTGGAGCTTGGGAGTGAAGAAAAAAGAATGACCAAGTAGAAGCCAAAATGCTGGGCTGAATTCTCCAAAAATGTCAGTTATTTGGCATCGAGAGAGGAAGAAAGAGATGAAAGAGATATGATCCTCAAATGCAATACAGTCTGGATCCTGTAATAAAAAAATATAAACACTATAAAGGACATTATTGAGACCCATGAGAACTACAAATATGGACTACAGACTAGTTATAAGTATTGCATCGAGGCTGAATTTTTAAACCATGTTGTGATTATGTTAGAAAATATCCCTGTATTTAGGATTACATATTAAATTATCAATATTAAGGGATAAAATGGATGATGCCTACAACATACACTGAAATGGTTCAGAAAACAGAATTTTTTCTGTGTGTGTGTGTGTGTGTGTTTGGAAGGTCTGTGTAGAGACATAGAAATAGAGATATACAGAAAAAGACCTAGACATAGAGGTAAGCATATGTGGTAAACTTAATAATTGGTGGTGCAAATTTTATGTAAATGAGTTTTGGAAATTTTTTCAATGAGAGAAATATAAATGGCACTGGAACACCAATATTAGAAGACACTAATGAATAACATGAGTGAAGTCTTACCAGGAATGTTATATCGTCTTAATGATATCATAGCTTTTGCCCCTGCTCTTGTCAGTCCCGTTATATTAAAATATGTATCGGGCACTTCTCCTTCCAATTAACTCTAAATCTGACAGCCAGGCCCCTAGACTGGGAGCATCTTTTGTGAACTGTGGTTTCCTCAAAGGCAGGCAGCAAGCCTTATTCATATTCATCTATATGCCACCCAAAGGGTCCTTAGGTGACAGTTGCTATTTGAAATAAGGGCACACAAAACTCTTAATCTCAATCTCAGTTTCCCTCTCTCCTTTCACTTTCTCTCTCTTTCCTTTCCTCCTCCTCCTCCTTCCTCTTTTCCTTCCCATGCAATGCTTACTTCTCTTTCTTTATCCTAAGCCCCAGCCATTCAACAACCAAATTTAAAGTCAAGCCAAAGTAGCCCATAAATTGCTTGAGGCCTCCTGGTCTGTGAGGAGTCCCAGAATAATATCTGGAATGAGACTCCCAGGACAAAAAGTCCAGTCTCTGCCAGCAGAGTAGGGGTACTGGGTATTTCTCTAGACCCCAGAAAAGTAGAAGGGGCCACTTCTATGACATTTCTGTTTTAATATTTGTGCACCCTCCATCCCCACTCCCTACCAAACCAAAGAAAAGGGGCCAAACAATGGATCTAGAATGTGTTTGGGATTTCACGCTTCACCTTTTCCTTTCTTCTTCCACCAAAGAATGCAGGGCCCCTTTCCTCTGAGGTTAGCCAAAGCCACTCGATCTGCTCTTAGAAGAGGTGTTATCCAGTTGCATACTTGGGGCTAGCAACATAGAGGCCCCCACGTGGGACTTGGATCTAGGTCCATTCTTTCTAGTCACATTGTTGTTCTGGGCTCTCCTCATACAGGATATATTCTTTCATTTTTTTCCTCTTTCCTCATCACTCTCCTACACCACTTTGCCTAACTCGCCCTTACCCACCTCTCAGGTTTCCAGAAAAACATTCTCTTCCTGAAAGATGTCACTGATCTTTCCAGGGGTTAGAAAATGTGCCATTATCCAGGTGTGGTGGCTCACGCCTGTAATCCCAGCACTTTGGGAAGCCAAGGTGGGTGAATCATGAGGTAAGAGATTGAGACCATCCTGGCCAACATGATGAAACTCCGTCTCTACTAAAAATACAAAAAATTAGCTGGGCATGGTGGCATGCGCCTGTAATCCCAGCACTTTGGGAAGCCAAGGTGGGTGGATCACAAGGTAGGAGACTGAGACCATCCTGGCTAACACGGTGAAACCCCGTCTCTACTAAAAATACAAAAAAATTAGCTGGGCGTGGTGGCAAGCACCTGTAACCCCAGCTACTCAGGAGGCTGAGGCAGGAAAATTGCTTGAACCAGGGAGGTGGAGGTTGCAGTGAGCCGAGATCGCACCACTGCACTCCAGCCTGGTGACAGAGCGGGACTCCGTCTCAAAAAAAAAAAAAAAAAAAAAAAGCGCGAAGTGCCAATATATGCTTTTTTAATACCCTTGGCTTTTTTACTTTTAACACTACGGCTCTGCTGAGATTGATCTGGAATTTCCTGTATATCTCAGTAGACTGTATGTTCCTTGGGGACAAGGTCTCTTCATCATACCACTGATGTCTACCATAATACCTGTTACATAGCAGGTAGTTAATATTAGTCAAACACACAATATTTACAACTGATTTTTGTACTTATGTGCCTGACGCTGTTAAGTGATTTACATGTATTAATCCTCACACTGGCCTCTGAGTTGTGCACTATTACTCCAATTTTCCAGACATATTGAGGTTAAATTACTTGCCCAAAGTGCCAGTGTGAAGGAGTATACAGACATGAAAGGAGATAGGGTAAAAAGGAGAATGTGATGAGTTTGGGCAGTTTCTGAATCTTAAACTTATTTTCCACAATTGTTTACTCAGCATCACTATGTACTTGCCTCTCAAAATATAAATTAGCATCTGGAAAACAAGACATGCAGCCAAATTGAGAAGGTCCATTTTGTCCACAGGCCTTATTGAAATGTGAACAGAATCTGGGAGGTGAGAAGATGCTCTCTATAGAATTTATGCTTATTAGCTAATCTGAAGGTCAAAATACCCAAAGGACTTATATGTGCAATTTCAGAATTATTATTATTATATTATATTATTTTTCTACTAGTACAACCATACCAAAAAAGTAATGATTTAGAAATCCTACAAATAAATATTAAGAACTAAGAAATACTACTGGGATACAATAAACCTAATATAGCCAAATATATCACATACTTCTTTAAGAAATCACAGTTTGCATAATGTTATTCATAGATACTTTTTAAGGTAATAGTTATATTGTACCCAAAATGGAAAAGATATTAGAAAAGACTTGGAAAGAAACATGTAAATTTTTAAAAAGTTGAAGTGTGTGCAAAACTCAACAAGAGATCAGTGTGCTCAGTATGACTCATCAGTAGTGATATTTTATGGAGAGGGTCCCTGGCAACTGACACTGTGAGGTTCCATGGGAATAAGTCAATTTTTACATTCTTTTTCCAGATAAGCAATTTTTGGGATTAAAATGATGCAAAAGAGGACTTCTAGGATAACCCAGACGATAGACACATGTTAAAATTCAAAGCAAAAATCTGGCCTTTTCTTCTTAGACATGAAACACACATATTAGATGAAATAAAAATCACAGGTAAAGTGGAATATAGATCACACATCTGAGCTCAAAGCTGGTGCTATAGAGTAGTTTAATACTAAAAGTTTTAATAATAGCCATCATAATAATGACATATTATTGACAGTAAAGACATATATCACATAGCTCAAAGAGAGGAATTGAGTCATTTTAAAAAATTAAATTTTATATTTTCACTATTTAAAAAGTTGAAATAGTCACTTCTTTTTATAATTCTTGAAGAAAACTCTTTCCTTACTTTCAGGAAGCTATGAGCAATTAGAAATATTTATTATAAATGAACTGGGAATCTGATTGAGTTGTTTTTTTATTTTATTATCATTTTTTTTTTCGAGATAGAGTCTCACTCTGTCACCCAGGCAGGCTGGAATACAGTGGCGCAATCTCCACCTCCCAGGTTCAAGCAATTCTCCTGCCCCAGCCTCCCAAGTAGCTGGGATTACAGGTGCACACCACCAAGCCTGGATAATTTTTGTATTTTTAGTAGAGACGGGGTATCACCATGTTGGCCAGGCTACTCTTGAACTCCTGACCTCAGGTGATCCATCCACCTTGGCCTCCCAAAGTGTTGGGATTACAGGCATGAGCCACCGTGCCCAGCCATGTTTTAAAGTTTTTAATATTACTAATTTTATGCATTTGTGATGCCAAGCCAAATTATATTTGATATTCTAAAAAGTAATTACACTAAGTTTTATAGATCAATAAACTGAGCTTGAAAGAATATCAGCAACATGCCAAAGTCACATAGCGTAATAAGCAAAACAGAGACCAAAATCCAGATATCTCCTTCTTGCTGTCTTCTTGGATGTCAAGTACTTCAAGTGCTATCTTTTTATACTTGCTATATAAATATTAATTCAATAGCAAGAAGAACCATTTTATTATTACTCCAGTGGCTAATGAGTCTCAGCCTTCATTCTAAATTATATGGGTGACTAAGACCTTCCAAGTACACTGTTCAATGATCCGGGTGTTCCAATGTCAAAACCATCCTACAAAGAAAGTTAAAGATTTAGAGAATCCATTTTAGCACATTTTAATTACACAGGACTCATTGGAAGAAGTGTACTTAAAAGAAAAAAGAAACTAAAGTCGCTGTCTGCAGAAATAAAATTCACTTCTCCATGTCTCAGTCTCTTCACTCAGATTTACCCCATGTAATTCACAATGATGTGAAGGCAATGAAGTGAGATAAGCTTGAAAGCACTCTGAAGAAACAAAAGGCATTCTACAAATACAAAGTGGTGGTGTCCATATTGCAATGGTGGGATACTCAGGCGAGGGGAGGCGTTCATGCTGGACTGTGCCATGAGACAGCAGTTCGGCAAAGCATCATCTAATGAAAACCAAAGACTATCAAGCTCCAACTCACCACCAATTACACTAAGGCTGGAGCAACTCAATCAAGCACCACCAAAAACAAAATAAAAATTGGTCAGGCACAGACAGTCAGACTCTGGGATGTGATGAGTGGGCATGGGAAGCATTGGTAACTCCTAAGGCAGGGTCATTGTGGATGGTAGATACAGACATGTGGCACAGAGAGAAACTCCCCACTGAAAGGTGCTATGGTTTTAATGCGTCCCCCAAAGTTCATGGGTTTGAAACAATCCCAAATGCAACTGTGTTGAGAGGTGGGACTTTTAAGAGGTAATTAGGCCATGGGGGCTCCACTCTCATGAGTAGATTAATTCTGTTATCCCAAGAGTGGGTTCCTTATTAAAAAACAAAGAAACTTGTCCCCCACCACTGATGCTTTTTTTGCCCTTCCACCTTGGGATGATGCACGTAGAAGACCCTTGCCAGATGCTGGCATCTTGATATTGAACTTCCCAGACTTCAGAACTGTAAGAAATGTCTTTATTTGGCAGGGCGCGGTGGCTCACGCCTGTAATCCCAGCACTTTGGGAGGCGAAGGTGGGTGGATCACGAGGTCAGGAGATTGAGACCATCCTGGCCAGCATGGTGAAACCCCGTCTCTACTAAAATACAAAAAATTAGCCGGGCATGGTGATGCGTGCCTATAGTCCCACCTACTTAGGAGGCTGAGGCAGGGGAATCGCTTGAATCTGGGGGGCGGAGGTTTCAGTGAGCCAAGATTGCCCCACTGCACTCCAGCCTGGCGAAAGAGCAAGACTCCATCTTAAAAAAAACCACAAAAACCAAAACAAAAAACGAGAAAGAAAAGAAATGTCTTTCCTTTATAAATTACGCAGTCTGGGGTATTCTGCTATAGCACCACAAAACAGAACAACACATAATGACTCTCCACTCTCAATTAATATAGCCTCAGAAATAAACAATACATTTGAAGGATAATTTGGATTGTATTCCCTCAAGAAGCCCAAGGGATGACCAGAAAGGGGTGAATGAAAGCAACACAGGTAAATGTGAGAGGAAGCAGGCCGCTGCAGTTTTGGGAACTCAGACACAGTGAACAGAGATAAAATTTCAGAGCACTCTATTGAATAGATATGACAGATTTTCATCAGATTGAAATAGTTTGCTACAGTTATGACCAATTAGGTGGAGCTGAAAGGATACAGATGTTGGCTTCTGAATGAGGCTCAATTTCAAATTCTGATCCTGCAACCTCAAGTATTATGAGTTTGATTAGTTATTTCATTGCTGTATCTTTCACTTTCTTCACTAATAAAGAGGGACTAAGAATGCTACACTGTGAGTTAATACTCTTTTAATAATGAGATAATGCATGCAAAATGCCCAGAACAAAGAAACACCATTTTTAAAAACTCCTTTTACTTAGAAGAATGGTTTCAAAGACATACAGTCATATGTTACTTAATGACGGGGATATGTTCTGAGAAATCCATCATTAGGCAATTTCATCATTGTATGAATATCATAAAGTGTACTTACACAAACCTGGATGGGATAGCCTGGTACACACCTAGGCTATATGGGATAGTGTATTACTCCTAGGCTACAAACCTGTACAGAATACTGTATACTAAATACTATAGATAATTACAACACAATGGTATTTCTGTATCTAAATACACCTAAAAATAAAAAAGGTACAGTAACATATGGTATAAAAGATTTAAAAAATGGTACACCTCTATAGGTCACTTACCACAGATGGAGCCTGCAGGACTGGAAGTTGTGCCAGGTGAGCCAGTGAGTGAGCAGTGAGTGAATATGGAGGCCTAAGGCACTACTGTACACTATGGTAGACTTTATAAACACTGTACACTTAGGTTACACTCCATTTATTTTAAAATGTTTTCCATTCTTCAATAATAAATTTACCTCAGCTTACTGTAACTTTTTTATTTTATAAACTTTTAATTTTTTTAACTTTTTGACTCTTTTACAATAACACTAAGCTTAAAACACAAACACGTTGTATAGCCTAACAAAAATATTTTCTTTCTTTATATCCTTATCCTATAATTTTTTTCTATTTTTAATTTTTTTCCTATTTAAACTTTTTTTGTTGCTGAAAACTAAGATATAAATACACATTTTAGCTTAGGCCACACAGGGTCTGGATCATCAATTTTGCTGTCTTCCACCTCCCCGTCTTGTCCTACTGGAAGGTCTTCAGGGGCAATAACATGCATAGAGCTATCATCTCATACAATAATAATGGCATCCATTGAAATATCTCCTGAAGGAGCTGCCTGATGCTGTCTTGTCGTTGAGTTTTGTTTTTTTTTTGTTTGTTTGTTTTGTTTTTGAAATGGTCTCTCTGTTGCCCACACTGGAGTGCAGTGGTGTGATCTCAGCTCACTGCAACCTCTTCCTCACAGGTTCAAGTGATTCTCATACCTTAGCCTCTCAAGTAGCTGGGACTACAGGCGTGTGCCACTACACCCAGCTAATTTTTGTATTTTTAGCAGAGATAGGGTTTCGCCATGTTGGCCAGGCTGGTCTTGAACTCCTGGCTTCAAGTGATCTGCCCGCCTTAGCCTCTCAAAGTGCGAGGACTACAGGCCTGAGCCACAACATCCAGTCTGTAGTTAACTTTTAAAAATATATATAAGTAGAAGGAGTACACTAAAATAATGATAAAAATTATAATACAGTAAATATTAGGCAATAAGAAATTTTCAGTTCCATTGTAATCATATGGCACCACCTTCATACGTGCGGTTAGTCATTAATGAAATGTTATGTGGCGCATGACTGGATACTGAAACCAATAACCTTTATTGTTTCCAAAGCTGAATGCTCATTTTGCTTCTGATATGCCATAAGTTTTAATGAAATTCATGGTGGTAGGAACAGACAAAATATGCCTGAACTGGTTTCTACAATAAATGTTTGTATCTCTCTCTCTCTCTCTCTCTATGTCTCTGTGTGTGTGCGTGTGTGCGTGCATGTGTGCAGGTGCCCCTGGGGAGGGGAAGGCAGAAAAGGGAGAGATGATGAAGAAGAAGAGGAGGCAAAGGAGGAGGTGGAGGAAAGAAGAGGGAAGACAAAGGAAACTGGAAGCTGAGGGGCATTGGAAAATTGTCACGCCTTGCATGGCCATAGAGGATTTCTGAATCTTACAAGGAGGAGGGCTTGGTAGAGCAAAGGGGAAAGGATACATGAATGATGACCCAACCATGTTCAGTGGAAAGTCACTCCATATGCTTTTTGTTGATTCCCTCTCGTTTAGTTATACACTAAATCCTCCAGCTTCTATTGAAAAGTAAAGCTTTATAAAGGCATTCAAAATGAATTTCTTTGAGCTAGATGTTTGTCGATATCATACAAGAAGGGAGGAAAGAAAACAAGAGAAAAATCTCTAAGGTTTTCTTTCAAGGGTTGCAAATCATTGAATTATGAGTTACACAGATATTTACAAGCTTGGCCTAGATAGAGTATAGTAATCTATAAATGCTATTCAAGTGATTTATGGTACAACTGTTCTAACACATTAACAATATCAGGAAATGTATTTAATTTATTCTCAGGGATGCACATTTACATTATTCACAACAAGCCATTTATAGGGAAACGTGTAACCCTTAAACTAAAGTGAATGCATCTCTAGTGAGTTTTGAGCAGTTACAACGGTCTAATAAATGCTTGTTTGCTAACTTACTGTACAAGCCAGTGTAAATGTTTTCCAGTTCTTCTGTAAGCACTTTATTCTATGAATTAGTGAACAGTTTGGAACACATGGCAGAATCTGTACACTGGGTCCTAAACGCTAAATAATCTGAATGATAAAGAACCTATTTTCCTTGCTAAAATTTTGCTAGTGCATGAAAAAGAAAATCATCTTTTACTCCTGATTCTATATTCTAGATTTATCAGATGTAGCAGTGAGATATATTTCAAGGATCTGAGGATTTCTTAGCATATTGGCAACTTCTGGAAAATGTACCATCTAGCAGACTGTTGTGTCACTGGTCTAGTTCCCCCTCTACCTTCATCAGGACAAAAATAATGTCCTGGAATTTGTTAGATCTTTATTAAAAATAAGCATATGTGCATAGCATGGAGAGTGGGGTGAAGAGGAAAGACAGAAAAAAAGAAAGATGGGGAAATGGGGAGATAGGAACAGGAATGAGATAGAGTGAGGGAGCAAGAGAAGTAGGAGATAGGAAGAGAGACTCAAGCTCGATTGTTGGGGGCTTTTATGTCTTCTATCATTTATTTATCTTAGGAACTCTTTGAGAAATATTTACTAACTAACCATATTATAGATATGAAAACTGAGGGCTATATCTCTAGATATAGAGAGTGTAATTACAATTTTAATAATCTTTTATCAATAAACAGTGACAACCCAATTCAAAATAATTAAATGGTAACCACTAAAATTGTGTACCTTTTGCAAGTGTTCCCTCAGAAAACTACAGTGCACAGTGCATTGCCCTTTTACAGATTTGGACAGCTGAGTTTTACAAAATGGAATTATAATACGTGTTTGAAACATAATATACTTCATTGATTTTGTGTCTTTTGTTCTTGGAGATGCCTCCAGTTGTCCTGACTATATGTCCTCCGTAGTTTGACCATTGGTAAGGACACTCCTTGTCACTATGCAAGCACTTTGTTGCACTAGAGGACCATTCTTCCCACGATTCCAGGTAAATTTTATTGTAGTGATATTTGCAAACAAAAGTATCTTAAAAAAAAAAAAAACAGGTTTTTTTTTGGTTTTGTTTTTCTTTTGCCCATTGGACCATCTTGGATTAGGAAATGACCTTTACAGCTGGCTCATACAGCCAATGCATTTAAACACAAAGAATCCTATTTCCAAGCACTAGAAGATCAGGACATCTGGCCTGAGAGACAGTGGAGAATTTCATGGTCTAATATTGTTTGAGAGTCAGAGAATCATAATCTAACTATACAGGTGTTGATAACAAAGGCAGAATCCCATTATTCTAAATGTCATTACAACAAAGATTGTATCCAGCAAGGCACTTCCATGTCCCATTTGATCGTCCATGGCAACAGTAATTTTTATTAGTTAGTATACTCCAGTATACTAACCTCCATTCTGACAAAATTTCAAAATTTATCATCTCATATCCACGATTTTGGAGCCTAGGCTACTAATAATGCTAGTTTCAAAATGTTCTTTCTGGTGAAAAACCACACAATGGTTTCTTAAATATTTACGAAACTAATCACCACATGTGGTTGTATCCTTACATTCTATTGTTTTTATGGCAATACACATTCTCTAGCATCCCTTATAGTTATACGTAATAATCTTGTTTCATTATGTCATTTCAAACTTCTAAAAATAATTTAGAATATATAGTAACAAAGGAGAAAATGTGCTGATCAAACTATGTTCTGTTACTGGACCACAGAACATAGCCACATGGTATTAACAATCTTGAAGAAGAAAGGAGGAGGTGCGAGAGAAAGAGGAGGAAGAGGAGGGGGGAGGAGGAAGAGGAGAAAAAAAGAGGGTGAAAGAGAGGGAGAGAAGAAAGAAAACAAAAAAAGAATAAAAGAAGCCATTTATATTAGGCACTCACAGCACAACTCTCACATTAACTCAATTTGCATGTGCTTTGATGAATTTGATTGAAGTCAATTCATTTTATTTCAACGGAGATAAATATGGGTTGAGACACAGCTATAATTGTTTGATATTTGATCACAGTATGCTTAACCATGATGATAAGATTTTGGTTTCAGGAGTTTTGGGCAATTAGAAGATGATGTTTGAACACAGCCAAATAAAGAATAATTAAACATTTTTAATGTTTCTGGAAAGTGTGCAGATTTCAAAACATATACTAATTCCATATACTGGCAACACAAAAATAATTCCTTAATCTGACATTCAAGTCCTGTATTATCTGCCTCCATTTAACTGAATTCTTACAGTTAGTTAATAGCTACATTATCTTCCAGGTAAGGCAGTCTGAGCTCTGTCCCTGGAGGATGCTGTATTATCCAGCATGTGTTCATGCTTTTTACCTGTTTGGTGAGTTTCCATGTTGCCTTCTGTGCTTGCAAGATGTATGACTTTTACCAGCTGTCTTTCTTAACCTCTCTGGCTTACAATAATCTCATTTTTTGACCCCACAATATAAAGGTTGAAATATATTTTACTATTTTGTATAGCTCTCTGTTTTTGCTACTTGTATTTTGGGGTTTTTTCTTCACTAAGATTCTGAGTCTTTTAAAGATTAGAACTATGTAATATATATCTTCAAAAATATTGAGCAATTTATGAGCTCCCAAAAATATACTAAATATTTAATGACTTGAATTACAATATTAAATAGGCATATAGTCATAACCTTCACTTGAAGTTTGTAATAATATTATTTTTTAAAGTTTTGTGTGATTAATAAATCATTCATGATTGATATAAACATATATGTGTATATATATATTTATTGATTCATATGTAATGTGTACATATATCTATACAAGTATATTTTTAAAATGAAATTTCTCCCAATGTACATCCAACAAAAAGGGATTAAGTCTATAAAAGATAGTCTATTTTCTGTTTAAAACTGAAAGTTTATTATTTCCAATACCAAGCCAACATAGTAAATCTCAAATTAAACTTTCTTGGATTCATATTTGAATTCAAGAATTGTGCACAAAAAGACAACTAAAGTGTTAGAAACCAGAAAGCATTTTATGTGTTACCTCACCCCTTTGAAAGTATTTATCCCTGGGTTGTTTGAACATGTCTGGCTTTAGGGCTGCCTAATTAGCCATGTGCTATAAATATGATAGAAAGCATGCCAAGGCTTATGAAACCCACCACAACAAGTTACCCATATTACTGCCAATGAGAAGATGTGGTATATAAAGAAGAAACTTTGACAGACTGAAAAATAAAAGGAGCAGGTATAGCATTTTCATATCTTCTTGTAATTAAATACTGTCACTTTGGAATAGATAGAGGAATGCAACAAATGCAACAAAGGAGAGAATTGGAAATTTTGAGGCCATAACATACGCTAGAGTGATAAAATATCACATGGAAAGGTATCCATTGCATAAAAACTGGAAAGTTGTGTTTGCCACAGAAAAAGAGTACTTTTAGTAGCAGTGAATTTAGCATAGTAGTGCCGTATAAGGTTAATATTTAATAATTAAGTGCATACCTGTACAGTTGCAACCAAAAATGGCAAAGTAAAGAGAGCAAAACAATTTCATTTACGGTAACATTAAAAACATAAAATTATAGTAATAAACTAAGATAGGCAGAACATCTACACTGAACACTATAAAACACTGTTGAAATAAGAAAGATCTTAACAATGAAGAGATATACCATATTCACGAATTGGGAGACTATTTTTATGATATCAGGCTTCTTTTCCAAACTGATCTATAAATTCCATTTATTATCAAGTAAAAACACAGCAGGATTATTGTAAGAAATCAACAATGCAATCCTAAAATTTATATGGAAATGCTAAGACATAGAATAGCTATGCAAATTTTGAAGAATTAAGAATAATGAAAAAATACATTATCAAATTTTTAGACCCAGTGTAAGTCAACACTAATTAAGACAATACAATACTGCTGCATGGATAGACAAACCAATCAATGGAATAAAACTGACAGTCTAGAAAGAGACAAACACATAGCTGTTTACTTGATGTTCTACAAACGCAAAAATGCAATTTGAAACTGTATGGAAGTGGGGGCCATTAATCTTATAGCAGATAACATTGGTGCCACATTCAGATTCCTTCGGATATTTTTACCAGTTCTGTGTACCAATTTCTCTGCTTTGCCATGACTTGCAGCTAATGACTTGCACCCGAGACTCTCAAATAATTGTCCATGGATTATCTTACCTTTCTAAAACTCTAAGGAGAATCAAAAGTGCCTGGAAGATTTAATCCCCAACCCCAAACAGACAGCCTGTAGCTGGTAAGTAACTAGTGGCAGGAGATATAAGCCTAGATCCTTTGCCTCAAAAATGGTCATCTCTGTAGTGCAATTCTACTCCAGAGAGTCTTTCAAAATCAGACTGAGTCTGGGACTTCATTTGAAATAGCACCCTTGCCTGGCTTCTTTCCCTTTTCTGTTCTGCTTCCCCTCTATACCTTATTGGTTTCTTTTTGGAACATTTAACACTTCCTTAATAAATCACTTGTACTGAAGCTCAGGATCCACCTTCGAAAGGACTCAACCTAAAATATTCCTACACCATTCCACACATACATAATGTATTTGAGATGAACCATATATCTAAATGTGAACACTCAACTCATAGAACTTTTAGAAGAAAATATGAAAAAAATGCTTCTGTGACCTTGAGTAAGAAAAAGATTTCTTAGGATAAAATAGATATTAACCATAAAATAAAACGATAAATTTGGCAACAACAGAAGTAAAATCCACTTCTAAAACACAACAAAACATTGTGATAAAAAGGTAAAAAACAATATAAAATTGTGGAAAATATTCACAATGCTTACATCTGACAGACGACTTACATCCAGAATATACAAATAACTTATTTAAATCAATAATAAAAATAGTTAAATTCATTAAAAAATAGGCATGTGACTTCAACAATCATTTTACAAATAAGATATCTTAATGACCCATAAACTGATAAAAAGTTGCTCAACACTATTAGTTATTAGGGAAATACAAATTAAAATCACTAAAAGATATTACTGTATATCCAGCAGAATAGCTAAAATTAAACAAGGAAAAAACATGGAAAATATCAAATGTTGATGAGGTTGTATTAAAATTGAGTTTCCTACGTTGTTGTAAATAGTGTAAAATGGCACTATAACTTTGAAAACTGCTTGAAAATTTCTAATAATTAATATACACCTATTTTATAACTTAGCTATTCTACTCCTAAATATGTGCTTAAGAGAAATGAGTGCAGATATTCACAAAATACATTTTACAGAACGTTTGCAGTAGCTTTATTCATAAAGGCTCTAAACTAGAAATGAACCAAATGTCTGCTAACAAGAGAGTACATAAATAAATGATGCTATAATCCTACAGTGAAATACTATTTAACAACAAAAAAGAACAAACTACTGATCTGCTCAACAACATGCAGACATCTCAAAGGCATTATGTTGAGCAAATGAAACTAGACCCAAAAGAACTGTGTGGTTCCATTTATATGAAATTCAAGACATAATGTTGAGCTAATGAGATCATACACAAAAGGCTAGGGTATTATTTCAGTACATGAAGCCCAAGGCAGGCAAAACTAACAGATGTAATAGAAGTGCCTAAATTTGAGTAGAAGATTGTACATATACCCAGAAAAGTAGCATCAAAGATCCTGTAGTGTACTAGATTTGGCTTATATTTTTGTGTTTAGTGGTTATTCAGAGATATAAGAAGTAAAAAAATTTATCAACACATACCGTTGAGATCTATGCATTTTAACATATAAAGTATATACATCAAAAGACTATTAACAATTTTCTAGAATTGAAACAGAAAATAAACTTGTAAAACCCTAAACCATACAGGGGATAACAGAAAAATGCAGCTTGGGTGAAGATGCAGCCTATAATCACTGAAAATGAGAAGTGATTTAGGAATAAAAGTTATGGTCTCAGAATGCACTAAAGCACCTGAACTTGAAGTTTTGTCATAATGAAGTATATAGAAATTCAAGGTATCATTCCAACTTGCTTGGAGCAGTATTCCATAGCTAAAATACAGAAATTAAAGGGTACCACATTCATAAAAGCAAAAATGTTCTAATAGAAAAAGATTAGCTTTTCTACGTGGATATTTACAAATAATACATGATTATGTAAAATACAGAAAGTGATGAAAATAATCATCTAGATCTATAATTTTAGGTTATATTGACAAAATACAAAGAATTTGAGGGAGAAATATAACAAGCTATATATTTTTTGATATGCAAGGTTCACTACTGAATTTTTTGTTTATATATTTGTAACACAGAGAAACATGTATTCAAGTTTTTTAATAAAAAAACATAATAAGTAGTAATATTAAATTACTCAAGTGCACAGAAAAATACAAGGCATAGTCCATGAAACTACTGAAAATAAAAGAAATACCAAAGATCCTTTCTTTTTATAGCATAATACAACAGATGCCAATTATACAAAATAGATTTTAAATACTCCTATGAAAAGCCAAAAATATTAATCTATACTTCTAATGGAAGTCTTCTTTAAAAGAAAGAAGCATAGAAAAATAAAAAAAAGCGCTAATAAAGATATTTTAAAAACACAAAGAAAAAGAAAGGAAAACAGCATAACTGTTAGACAGAATAAAATCCCAGGCAAAACGTTCTTATGAAACAAAGATCAGCCGAACATTATATAAACAAACATTTGTGAACCTTATTGAGCTAAATAACGTGGTATCAAACTATAAGAATAAAACACTATAATAAAAGCGAAAAGAATTTGACAGAAATATAATTGTAATAGCATCCTCTAATAGACTGCTGTCGTTCTATAACTTTTCGATTGGTTTATGACAAATAGGACACAAGAATATTGAAAAATATAATACATAGAACCAATTTTTTCAATATATATGTGTATTCTAAGAAAGGCAATCACTGATTTTGTTAAAACTTAAATATATTTTTGAAGCAAACAGAAATTAATAAATAAAAAAGCTTAAATAATACGAAAAACTTTTGAAATTTAAAAACTGAAATATACTGAACTTTATAAAATATTCAGGAAATAAGGACATTTATATCATTATGGGCTTTGTAGACATAATGAAAATGAGAATACTACATGTGAAATTTAAGGTCAGAGTCAAAACCTTACCATTCCACTCTGCCCAAATTCTACTAAAGGGAAAATAATATCTTTAAATGTTTCATTACTATAAAAGGTAGTAAATATATTAATAAGCATTTTATTCTAGTTGGAAAAAATGTATACCTTAAATGCCTCCCCAAATAGATTAAATAAGTACAACAACTAAAAATGATAAATTAGACAATAAAAAGACCAGATATGATCATCAAATAAAATTTTGAAAATAGATTACCAAAGGGGTAAACTTTTAACAAATCTAACCAAGAGAAATGAAGAGAAAAAGTAATAAACAGAGTGAAATAAAAGTAGAAATACTCTTCCACAAGGGAATTTTTAAAGTGTATCAGAAAAAATAAAAAATAAAATTTCTCACACTTAGCTCAAGAAATTATTGAAAATGTGAATAATCAGCCTAGAGGAAACTAAGGAATAGTTTGATCAAAGTTCACCAACCAAAATGTTCTGTATCCAGAGAGTTCCACAGATAAACTCCTTTATACCATCAGGTATCATGTACCTCCTTAGCTAAAAAAAAAAAAAAAAAAAAAAACTATTTCAAAGCAGAGGGAAAAGTGCAAAATGTATTTTACAGCCATTAGATGCCCTAATTCCAAATTTACAAAATTAATGTATAAAAAGGAAATTATAAATCATTGTCAATTATAGAAATATGATGCAGAAGCACTAAAAAACTTATGCTACTTTAAAAAATACTATACAGTAGGAGTGATTGAGTTGTTTTTCTTGGAAAAATAAAGATGTCTAATATAAAAGACTTTCAAAATATCATAATAATTCATCCACTTATACACAAACACACACGTACACAAATACTCACTGCGATACATGCAGGGTATTCAATCAAGAAAGTCTAAAATCCAAGCCTGATACAATCTTGTACATGTTTAGAAATAAACATATTATTATTATAGTCAGCTATACTAGCCAAGTCAGCCATGATGCCTGTCCTGCACAAATTTCCATTCCAAATGATGTCACCCTGCCCATGGTTCTAGCTCATAAAATGACCATCAATCAGACCAACAGCCTGGTTCTTCATGAGGTGATCAGGCCTAAGTGTGTCCCACATTGCTGTGTCTTGTACTAAATGCTTGTATTAAAAAGCTTGGACAAGTATTAGCCATGGTAAATAGTACAGCCAGTGATCTAGCTCTTCCCAGGACGTGCACAAAAGAATATTTTGAGTTCCGTTCTGGAGTAAAAGGAAGGGAGAAGGCATGGCTTACATATGAAAAGTGAAGCACAGGTACTGATAGCAAAAGAGAAAAATCAGGAGGGCCATGAAAGAAAAAAAAAAGAACTTAAAAGTCAATAATTTCACTCAAATTTTCTATGATTTTTAAACACAACTGGCAGCTTATGTGGTCTTCATCTTAGTTATGGTCTTAGTCTTAGTCTTTTGTTCCTTAAGACAAAAATCATAAATGATCTCAATCTAACAGTCATAATAATTGTGAAGCACTTGGCATTGCTGTGTGAATCAGGAATGCAAGGATGTCCAATAACCAGTATATAATTGCAATGGTGGTTGTTAGCTCTTCCCAACTAAATAAGTTCTGATAGGAAAAAGTATTCTACACGCTTGCATGTACACATTAGAAAAAAGACTTATCTATTATTTGAGATAATACATTTATATGCCTTAAAATACTAAGAAACCAGACCCCAAATATGCAAGAGCAAATATAAAAGTCTAGTGGAGTGAATAGAAACATGAAAAACAAAAACCAAAAAGAAAACCCAACACTATACTGCCTCTATGCTGGCAATAATATTTTAAACAGTGTAATTTAAAATAGCAATGCCTAAATATAAACAATGTAAAATATCTACTTGAAGAAAATCACAAAATTTCACAACTATATGTAAGGAAAGGGTTGAATTTTTAAAATGTAGACATAAATTGCTTAAGATTTTATAAAAATGGAGGTTGGACACTAAAGTTTTATTTATATGATTCTGGGTAGTTTCTGTATGCTTAAATGTTTCATGATTATAAAAGAGAAAATACATTACATTAATAGAATTAGGTAAAATTTTTTCTAAGTAGAATATGGATTAAATAAAAACTTAAGTATTTTTTTATTTTACAAATGACAAAAATGTCAAAGTTTAATTAAGAATAATAAGAAATGTAAATAGCCAAAAAAGTGAAAAGAAAATCAAATGACAGGAAAGTATCTGCCAAATATCAAAAGCATACACTTATGTTATTTGATTTTAAAAGGACAACATGTGGCCAGGTGCGGCGGCTCACACCTGTAATCCCAGCATTTGTGGAGGCCCAGACGGGCAGATCACCTGAGGTCAGAAGTTCAAGACCAGCCTGACCAACATGGCAAAACCCCATCTCTACTAAAAATACAAAAATTACCTGGGTGTGGTGGCATGCACCTGTAATCCCACCTACTCAGGAGCCTGAGGCAGGAAAATCCACTGGGAGGTGGAGGTTGCAGTGAGCTGAGATCATGCCATTGCACTCCAGCCTGAGCAACAAGAGCAAAACTCCATCTCGAAAAATAAATAAATAAATAAATAAATAAATAAATAAATAAAGGACAACATGAGTCAACATACCAATATATGGATATTGTCAAAATGCCAGAGATACACATACACATTATTATGTGATAAAAAGTAATAAAAAGATGGTAATCACAGATACATGAGACTATATGAGTTAAAAAAATCTATGTGTGCTGGATTTCAATTGATCTTTTTAAATCTAATAAAAATACGCTATAGTTGTGTGAAATATAAATGCTAAAATGGAAGCAGAAGCATTCAAAAGACTATAACCACAAGATAAAATGGAGAAATTGAAAAAAAAAAAAACACTGAAAAATATTCCAGCTCCAGAGGTATTTTAAAACATCAAATGGCCCAGCATGAGTGATGCAGAAGACAGGTGATTTCTGCATTTCCAACTGAGGTACTGGGTTCATCTCACTGGGGCTTGTTGGACAATGGGTGCAGGACGGTGGGTGCAGCCCACTGACCATGAGCCGAAGCAGGGTAAGGCATCACCTCACCTGGGAAGCACAAGGGGTCAGGGAATTCCCTTTCCTAGCCAAGGGAATCTGTGACAGACAGCACTTGAAAATCGGGTCACTCCCACCCTAATATTGCACTTTTCCAATGGTCTTAGCAAACGGCACACCAGGAGATTATATCCCGCGCATGGCTCGGAGGGTCCCACGCCCTTGGAGCCTCACTCATTGCTAGCACAGCAGTCTGAGATCAAACTGCAAGGGGGCAGCCAGGCTGAGGGAGGGGCACCTGCCATTGCTGAGGCTTGAGTATGTAAACAAAGCACTGGGAAGCTCGAACTGGGTGGAGCCCACCACAGCTCAAAGAGGCCTGCTGCCTTTGTAGACTCCACCTCTGGGGGCAGGGCACAGCCCAACAAAAGGCAGCAGAAACCTCTGCAGACTTAAATGGCCCTGTCTGACAGCTTTGAAGAGAGTAGTGGTTCTCCCAGCATGGAGTTTGAGATCTGAGAATGGACAGACTGCCTTCTAAAGTGGGTCCCTGATCCCTGAGTAGCCTAACTGGGAGGAACCGCCCAGTAGGGGCAGATTGACACCTCACACGGCCAGGTACCCCTCTGAGACAAAGCTTCCAGAAGAACAATCAGACAGCAACATTTGCTGTTCAGCAATATTCGCTGTTCTGCAGCCTCCGCTGCTGATACCCAGGCAAACAGGGTTTGGAGTGGACCTCCAGCAAACTCCAACAGACCTGCAGTTGAGGATCCTGAATGTTAGAAGGAAAACTAACAAACAGAAAGGACATCCACACCAAAACCCCATCTGTACGTCACTATCATCAAAGACCAAAGGTAGATAAAACCACAAAGATGGGGAAAAAACAGAGCAGAAAAGCTGAAAATTCTAAAAATCAGAGCGCCTCTCCCCCTCCAAAGGAACGCAGGCCCTCGCCAGCAACGGAACAAAGCTAGATGGAGAATAACTATGACGAGTTGACAGAAGAAGGCTTCAGACAACCAAACTTCTCCGAGCTAAAGGAGGAAGTTTGAACCCATCACAAAGAAGCTAAAAACATTGAAAAAAGATTAGACGAACGGCTAACTAGAATAACCAGTGTAGAGAAGTCCTTAAAGGACCTGATGGAGGTGAAAACCATGGCACGAGAACTATGTGACAAATGCACAAGCTTCAGTAGCTGATTCAATCAACTGGAAGAAAGGGTATCAGTGATTGAAGATCAAATGAATGAAATGAAGTGAGAAGAGAAGTTTAGAGAAAGAAGAGTAAAAAGAAATGAACAAAACCGCCAAGAAATATGGGACTATGTGAAAAGACCAAATCTATGTCTGATTGGTGTACCTGAGAGTGACAGGGAGAATGGAACCAAGTTGGAAAACACTCTGCAGGATATTTTCCAGGAGAACTTACCCAGCCTAGCAAGGCAGGCCAACATTCAAATTCAGGAAATACAGAGAACACCACAAAGATACTCCTCAAGGAGAGCAACTCCAAGACACACAATTGTCAGATTCACCAAAGTTGAAATGAAGGTAAAAATGCTAAGGGCAGCCAGAGAGAAAGGTCGGGTTACCCACAAAGGGAAGCCCATCAGACTAACAGCTGATCTCTCTGCAGAAACTCTACAAGCCAGAAGAGAGTGGGGGCCAATATTCAACATTCTTAAAGAAAAGAATTTTCAACCCAGAATTTCATATCCAGCCAAACTAAGCTTCAGAAGTGATGGAGAAATAAAATCCTTTACAGACAAGCAAATGCTGAGAGATTTTGTCACCAACAAGCCTTCCCTATAAGAGCTCCTGAAGGAAGCACTAAACATGGAAAGGAACAACCGGTACCACCCACTGCACAAACATGCCAAATTGTAAACACCATCGATGCTAGGAAGAAATTGCATCAACTAATGGGCAAAATAACCAGCTAGCATCATAATGACAGGATCAAATTCACACATAACAATACTAACTTTAAATGTAAATGGGCTAAATACTCCAATTAAAAGACACAGACTGGCAAATTGGATAAAGAGTCAAGACCCATCAGTGTGCTGTATTCAGGAGACCCATCTCATGTGCAGGGACACACATAGGCTCAAAAGAAAGGGATGGAGGAAGATCTACCAAGCAAATGGAAAACAAAAAAAGGCAGGGGTTGCAATCCTAGTCTCTGATAAAACAGACTTTAAACCAACAAAGATCAAAAGAGACAAAGAAGGCGATTACATAATGGTAAAGGGACCAATTCAACAAGGAGAGCTAACTATCCTAAATATATATGCACCCAATACAGGAGCACCCACATTCATAAAGCAAGTCCTTAGTGACCTACAAAGAGACTTAGACTCCCACACAATAATAATGGGAGACTTTAACATCCCACTGTCAACATTAGACAGATCGAGACAGAAAGTTAAATAGGATATCCAGGAATTGAACTTAGCTCTGCACCAAGTGGACCTAATAGACATCTACAGAACTCTCCACCTCAAATCAACAGAATATACATTCTTCTCAGAACCACACTGCACCTATTCCTAAATTGACCACATAGTTGAAAGTGAAGCACTCCTCAGCAAATGTAAAAGAACAGATATTATAACAAAATGTCTCTCAGACCACAGTGCAATCAAACTAGAACTCAGGATTAAGAAACTCACTCAAAACCACTCAACTACATGGAAACTGAACAACTTGCTCCTGAAAGACTACTGGGTATATAACAAAATGAAGGCAGAAATAAAGATGTTCTTTGAAACCAACGAGAACAAAGACACAACATAACAGAATCTCTGGGACACATTTAAAGCAGTGTGTAGAGGGAAATGTATAGCACTAAATGCCCACAAGAGAAAGCAGGAAAGATCTAAAATTGACACCCTAACATCACAATTTAAAGACTAGAGAAGCAACAGCAAACACATTCAAAAGCTAGCAGAAGGCAAGAAATAACTAAGATCAGAGCAGAACTGAAGGAGATAGAGACACAAAAAAACCTTTCAAAAAATCAATAAATCCAGGAGCTGGTTTTTTTGAAAAGATCAACAAAATTGATAGAGCGCTAGCAAGACTAATAAAGGAAAAAAGAGAGAAGAATCAAACAGATGCAACAAAAGAATGATAAAAAGGATATCACCACTGATCCCACAGAAATACAAACTACCATCAGAGAATACTACAAACACCTCTATGCAAATAAACTAGAAAATCTAGAAGAAATGGGTAAATTCCTGGACACATACACCCTCCCAAGACTAAACTAGAAAGAAGTTGAATCCCTCAATAGACCAATAACAGGCTCTGAAATTAAGGCAATAATTAATAGCCTACCAAATAAAAAAAAAGTCCAGGACCAGACGGATTCACAGCCGAATTCTACCAGAGGTACAAGGAGGAGCTGGTACCATTCCTTCTGAAACTATTCCAATCAATAGAAAAAGAGGGAATCCTCGCTAACTCATTTTATGAGGCCAACATCATCCTGATACCAAAGCCTGGCAGAGACACAACAAAAAAAGAGAATTTTAGACCAATATCCCTTATGAACATTGATGCAAAAATCCTCAATAAAATACTTGCAAACCGAATCCAGCAGCACATCAAAAAGCTTATCCACCATGATCAATTGGGCTTCATCTCTAGGATGCAAGGCTGGTTCAACATACACAAATCAATAAACATAATCCAGCATATAAACAGAACCAAAAACAAAAATGACATGATTATCTCAATAGATGCAGAAAAGGCCTTTGACAAAATTCAACAGCCCTTCATGCTAAAAACTCTCAATAAACTAGGTATTGATGGGACATATCTCAAAATAATAAGAACTATTTATGACAAAGCCACAGCCAATATCATACTGAATGGGCAAAACTTGGAAGCATTCCCTTTGAAAACTGGCACAAGACAGGAATGTCCTCTCGCACCACTCCTATTCAACATAGTGTTGGAAGTTCTGGCCAAGGCAATCAGGCAGGAGAAAGAAATAACTGGTATTCAATTAGGAAAAGAGGAAGTCAAATTGTCCCTGTTTGCAGACGACATGATTGTATATTTAGAAAACCCCATCATCTCAACCCAAAATCTCCTTAAGCTGATAAGCAACTTCAGCAGTCTCAGGATACAAAATCAATGTGCAAAAATTACAAGCATTCCTATACAGCAATAACAGACGAACACTGAGCCAAATCATGAGTGAATTCCCATTCCCAGTTGCTTCAAAGAGAATAAAATACCTAGGATTCCAATTTACAAGGGATGTGAAGGACCTCTTCAAGGAGAACTACAAACCACTGCTCAACAAAATAAACAAGGACACAAACAAATGGAAGAACATTCCATGCGCATGGATAGGAAGAATCAATATCATGAAAATGGCCATACTGCCCAAGGTAATTTATAGATTCAATGTCATCCCCATCAAGCTACCAATGACTTTCTTCACAGAGTTGGAAAAAACTACTTTAAAGTTCTTATGGAACCAAAAAAGAGCCCACATTGCCAAGAGAATCTAAGCCAAAAGAACAAAGCTGGAGGCATCACGCTACCTGACTTCAAACTATACTACAAGGCTACAGTAACCAAAACAGCATGGTACTGGTACCAAAACAGAGATATAGACCAATGGAACAGAACAGAGCCCTCAGAAATAATACCACACATCTACAACTATCTGATCTTTGACAAACCTGACAAACAAATAATGGGGAAAGGATTCCCAATTTAATAAATGGTGCTGGGAAAACTGGCTAGCCATAAGTAGAAAGCTGAAACTGGATCCCTTCCTTACACCTTATACAAAAATTAATTCAAGATGGATTAAAGACTTAAATGTTAGACCTAAAACCATAAAAACCCTAGAAGAAAACCTGGGCAATACCATTCAGGACATAGGCATGGGCAAGGACTTCGTGTCTAAAACACCAAAAGCAAAGGCAACAAAAGCCAAAATTGACAAATGGGATCTAATTACACTAAAGAGCTTATGCACAGCAAAAGAAACTACCATCAGAGTGAACAGGCAACCTACAGAATGGGAGAAAATTGTTGCAATCCACTCATCTGACAAAGCGCTAATATCCAAAATCTACAAAGAACTCAAACAAATTTACAAGAAAAAAAACAACCCCATCAAAAAGTGGGCAAAGGATATGAACAGGCACTTCTCAAAAGAAGACATTTATGCAGCCAACAGACACATGAAAAAATGCTCATTATCCCTGGCCATCAGAGAAATGCAAATCAAAACCACAATGAGATATCATCTCACACCAGTTAGAATGGTGATCATCAAAAAGTCAGGAAACAACAGGTGCTGGAGAGGATGTGGAGAAATAGGAACACTTTTACACTGTTGGTGGGAGTGTAAACTAATTTAACCATTATGGAAGAGAGTGTGGTGATTCCTCAGGGATCTAGAACTAGAAATACGGTTTGACCCAGCCATCCCATTACTGGGTATACACCCCAAGGATTATAAATCATGCTGCTATAAAGACACATGCACACGTATGTTTATTGCGGCAGTATTCACAAGAGCAAAGACTTGGAACCAACCCAAATGTCCAACAATGATAGACTGGATTAAGAAAATGTGGCACATATACACCATGGAATGCTATGCAGACATAAAAAAGGATGAGTTCATGTCCTCTGTAGGGTTGTGGATGAAGTTGGAAACCATCATCCTCAGCAAACTATCACAAGGACAAAAAACCAAACACCACATGTTCTCACTCATAGGTGGGAATTGAACAATGAGAACACTTGGACACAGGAAGGAGAACATCACATACCAGGGCCTGTCTTGGGGTGGGGGGAGGGAGGAGAGATAGCATCAGGAGATATACCTAATGTAAATGAGGAGTTAATGGGTGCAGCACACCAACACGGCACATGGATACGTATGTAACAAACCTCCACGTTGTGCACATGCACCCTAGAACTTAAAATATAATAATAAAAAAAGTCAAATAACTATGTCCTACATTTAACAAAACTAGTTTAAAGAATATAAAATGTTGAAACTTAACAAATTATTTTAAAATTAGCATACCAGTAATGCCAAATATGTTGATGTGAAGAATAAGAGAGACAGAGATGAGAGAGAAACATCTTGAACCAGAATGTCCTGAACCAGTTAAGAAAATGATAAACTAAATAGAATTTAATTAATTTATTTATTTTTATTTATCTGTATTTTATTTTTTGAGAAGGAGTCTCCCTCTGTCACCCAGGCTGCAGTGCAGTGGCGCCATCTTGGCTCACTGCAACCTCCTGCAACCTCTGCCTCCCAGGCTCAAGCAATCCTCATGCCTCAGCCTCCCGAGCAGCTGGAATTACAGGTGTCCACCAACACATCTGGCTAATTTTTGTATTTTAAAGAGAGGGAGTTTTTACTATGTTGGCCAGGCTGGTCTCAACTCCTGACCTCAAGTGATCCACCTGCCTCAGCCTCCCAAAATGCTGGGATTACAGGTATAAGCCACCATGCCCAGCAGATTTCATTTATTATTATTATTTTTTATTTTTATAATTATTATTTTTTGAAACGGAGTCTCTCTGTGTTGCCCAGGCTGGAGTGTGGAGTGCAGTGACGCGATCTCGGCTCACTGCAGCCTCCGCGTCCTCCATTCAAGCAATTTCTCCTGCTTCAGCCTCCTGTGTGTCCTGCCTCAGCCTCTGGAGAACCTGGGATTACAGGCATGTGCCACCACGCTGGGCTAATTTTTGCATTTTTAGTAGAGATGGGGTTTTGCCATGTTGGGAAGGCTGGTCTCAAGCTCCCAACCTCAGGTGATCTGCCCGCCTTGGCCTCCCAAAGTGCTGGGATTACAGGCGTGAGCCACTGCACCCGGCCTATAATTTAAATTAAAGTTTAATTTAAGAATTAATGTGTATTTCAAAACTAGAAGCTCTGCTTTATCATACTTATAAATGACAAATTCTAAAAATAATATCAGCAATAATAAAAAGCATTTAGTAGAACTGAGTAATCATTTTTGAACACATACATACTTTGATATATTGTATATATACATACATTTAAAAAGAAATTCACAGAAAATATTAAAGATAATACACAATGAGTATTTGTTTAACAAAAGCTCAAACATATTATATCACCTGATTAAAGCCAGTTGATAGAGTTTGGATATTTATCCCCACCCAAATCTCATGTTGAATTGTAATCCCCAATGTTGAAGGTGGGGCCTAGTGGGAGATATTTGGATCATGAGGGTGGATTCCTTATGAATATTTTGGGCCATCCCCTTGGTGATAAGGGACCTCTAGCTCTGAGTTCACATGAGATCTGGACATTTAAAAGTGTGTGGCACCTCCCCCAATATTCCCCTTCTCTCTTGCTCCTGTTCTAGCTATGTGACCTGCCTGCTCTCACTTCACCGAAGTAAAAGCTTCCTGAGGCCTTCCCAGAAACCATGCTTCCTGTACAGCTTGCAGGACTGTAAGCCAATTAAACCTCTTTCTTATAAATTACCCAATCTCAGGTATTTCTTTACAGCAACATGAGAACAGTCTAATATACCAGGAAAAGATAAAAATGATTTTTGATTTTTAGCACTATTTAGAAAGTTCTTCCTAATAAAGTATGTATGTCTAGGAAAGATAATGTGAATATCAAGAAAGGATAGGTAAAAGTCATTATTGTATATTATATGGGTGTATGTCAGGAAATCCTAAGACTATGAACCAATTTTTTAAAAACTACTAGTAGAATTAATAATAAAATTAAGAAAACAGTTGGATGCAAGATATTCCTGTAATACCAATATAACACCCATTTGTTTCTTCAGACATTAGCACTAACCAATTAGATACACAGATGGAAGAAAACACCCTATTAATAATAGTGATGAAAAAAATCTCAATTCACATGATATTAAATGTAACTGGGTACAGCAAAAATAGAAATAAAACTCTTGCGAATTTTTTTTAACATATCTAGAAAATGGAATCCAGAAACTAGTTGGTATAGGAATATTCATTTGAAATTTAATAGAACTTGTGTCAACATACACAAAACTAAGTAAAACATGTTTATGTATTTTCAAACAATTAAAATATTAGAAACATATCTTTATACAGTAAACCTGGGATTTTTTTAAGCAAGAAAGAAACTTAGTATCATAAAAACTAAACACTTTTATATGACAGAAGATACCACAAATTGTGTTAAAATTTAATTGATAGGTAATTTTGGTTAAATATGGAAGACTATACAAAACTCTTTCCAGGAATACCACTAAAATGATATTAAAAGGATTAAAATGAGAGTGAAGACATTTGTTTATAAAGGTGTACAAACAACAACAATAATAATGTAAGGACCTAATAGTAATAACATTTAAGAAGCTAGAAAACTTATCTGATAACTGACAGCCGACTTGAAAGTACTGAATTCCAAATCAGCAATGGATAAATTGGAACTTGATTTGGACTCTATAGCCTCAAAAGACTAGGAATTTGAGCATCAAGTAAAACTGAAAAAGGAATTAAAAGTAGTGTTCAAAACTAGAGAACTAATTGAAAGTGCATCTGTCAATAATTAACCCGTCTATATTAGGGTTCTCCAGAGATACAGA
Organism: Gorilla gorilla gorilla; assembly: GCF_029281585.2. NCBI lineage: Eukaryota > Metazoa > Chordata > Mammalia > Primates > Hominidae > Gorilla > Gorilla gorilla. Next base: position 40,105,218 of record NC_073235.2, on the reverse strand, counting down.
ATCAACAGTGTGTGTGTGTGCGCGCGCGTGTGTGTGTGCATGTACTCACGTGCATATTAATTTATTTAGGAATTGGCTCACATGATTATGGAGCTTGACAAGTCCCAAGTTCTGCAGTCTGCAAGCTGGAGACCCAAGAGAGTCAATGGTGTGGTTCCAGTCCAAAGGGCCTGCTGGCTTTATACCCAAGAAGGACCAATGTTTTGGTTTGAGTATAATGGCAGGAAAAAACCAATGTCTCAGTGCAAGGCAATCAGGCAGAAGGAGTTTCCTCTTGCTCATGGGAATGTCAGCCTTTTTGTTCTACTTGGGCCTTTAACTGTTTGGATGGAACTTCATTATTTGGGAAAAGTAAAGCAGAAAATCTCTACAATGGGCACAATTAAGCATGGTGCTACCATTTTGAAAATAAAATGATTAAGGGAAACACTGCTCATATACTGGTACTGAGACCCTCTAGAATATGTTTTCTATTTTGTCCTCCAAATATTGTCAGCTAGGATCATATAATCCAGATAATATTCTCTGAAAACTGCAACGATTCCAAGATTTGAAATAATTTGAGCTATTATTTCTTCAAATATTTTTCTGTCCACTTCCAGGGCTCTAATTATGCAAACATTAAATGACTTGCTGTTGTTGTACAGATCACTTAGTCTCTATTCATTTCTTTTCCATTCTTTTTTTCTTTCTGTGCTTAGTAACTATGTTTTCAAGTGAAAACACCTATATAGCCAGAACAGAGCTCATGAAATAAAATGTTACCTTGTAAAAAAGAAACAAACAAACAAAATATTACCAAAACCACCTAGGTCCCTATCATTTCCCCTCTCTAGCCAATAACCAGTCCTAGACATTGTGATTGTAACACTGCTGAATGCTTGGGCGGGGTGGGGGCTGGTGTCTTCCATTCGAATGTGTTGAAGTATGTTTTAGCAGGCAGTAATGTTACCTGTGGATCAGCTTGGTCTTTCTGTGGTTTGTCTTTAAATTTCATTAGGGAAATTCCGGAGTAGACTTTAAGGTAAATTTAGCCCTCCTGCTAAGGCAAAACCCTTGTTAGGTCATTAACAAATGGTCTCAGAGCTTGAAGAGGTATCACTGTTCACACTACATGAAATTGAAATGTCTCCCAGACCTGTGTGAGCTTTAGAATATGTACATCTTGCAGATTCTCAGAAGTCATTCTTTGTCTGAACTTGGGGAGTTTCACTCCGTGAATGTCCAAATTAGTAGTTAGCTAAGAACTCCAGGAGGCCCCATATAGATATCTGGATCATTTTGTTTGCCTAGCTCTTTTCTTTTCAGTATTTTGTGTCTCAAATTTCAACTTCCTGTACCTCTCCGACTCTGGTTGCTGGATCCTCACCATGGTCTCCTTGGAATCTCGTTCCTTTCATCACCATTCAGAAAGTGCCTCTAGCTAGAAAGCCATGGTGATTGTAAGGCTCACTTCATTTGGTTTTCTTCCTCAATCACCAGAGTCCCATGCTACTCATCCAAAGTATCAAAACTGTTGGTTTGTATATTTTGCCCTTTATAACATTGTTTACTATGGAGCATAAATCCAGTCCAAAGAAATCCAATGATATTCCATCACTTTTAGATGTGAAAATTCTCTTCTCTCTCCAATTCTCTTGAATCGCGTTACAATCATGCTAGTTTAATGAATAATCAGTTAATTAACTTTTGATACTTTGTATGAGTCACGTTTTTAATTTTTTGAAAATTATACTTTTACAAGGTATAGAATTATACTTTTATAAGGTGTAGAAAAGTGTTGTTAGGTGTAGTTGTTGTCATTAATCATTCTCTCTTAGGAAGATATATAGAAGTATTTATGGCTGAAATAATATAAAATGTGGGATATGCCTTAGTCTGCTAGTAAGAAAAGGAAAGAGAAGTGGGGGAAGAAGAGATAAATGAAATAAGGTTTGTCATATGTAGATAATTGTTGAAGCAGGATGATCAATGTATAGGGCCCATCATAATGTTTTTTATAACTGAGAATTTCATGAAATAGAGGTAGAGATAGAAATGGAGATAGAATGGAAGGTGTCAGGGCAAAGGGAGAGACAGATGGAAATTGAGGGCAATGGAAGCCTTACTTTGTACTCCAAATTGATGATATTGAGAATCAAAGAAATCAGACTGTATAAGAAAGAACGATAACAAGCATATTAAATATCAAAAACTTGAGGAGCCTAAAGACTGCTTCTATTAGATTGTCATTCACTGCTCCAATGCACGAAATGAGGCACCCTTCTTGCAGTGCCTCATATGGTTCTGGAAGTAATAGTGGCTCTAAGTGATAATACATCTCACTGCACACAGGGGTAAAATACGCTGCAAGCCCCTGAGTAATGAATTACTGTCATCTGACAAGGGCCAATATCAATTTAGCACATGCAACCAGAATTTACAGTCCAGATTATAGAAAGTTATCATCATTCTCATCCTCTGGCTTTCAGCTTGAATCAAAGAAAAGAACTAGGTAGTATGAGGGTCGTGATCATTAGGCACCTCCTCCAGAGACAAATACAGGTTGCCATCTGCGTGATAAAGACTGTTAGGTGAGGTTGAGGAAGTGCTTAGAGCTAAGCTCTAGTACTAAACATTGGGATAAATTGCTTCCCTGAAACATAATTTACACAGGTGATGCCAAGGTGCTGAAAATACTGAGTCATCAGGAATAAAATGTCTTTGCTCACAGCCCTTCCCCAAAATAACACTGAAGAACCATTAAAAAAAGGGGGGGGTGTTTTTCTTAACCTCAAATGCTTAATTATAGACCACTTATCAGAAAACCGGCATGCATTTCTCTTTCTCTTCTAAAGCGGGGCATTTGCCTGAAGAAATAATGGCAGCTTCTGCATTGGCTTTCACTAGTATCTCCTGCACACATAAAGAGTTACAGAAAAGAATAAAGCACAGAAATAAGGTGAATTTTAAAAACACAATATTCAGACTGCGACAGAATCCAGATTCCATTGCACTTAAGCCCTATATAGTTTCTTTGCAAAGTCTTCCTTTGTGATCGCTTCTCACAGATTGTTCTGGTGATAATTCAAAGATTTTGGTCACTTTTTGATCATGAAGTTTCCTTGGGACCACTGTTTAATGAGCCTCTAATTCCCACTATGTGAAGGGATGCTTGGCTACAGTTCTGGCAAACCCCTGATACATTCAGCTAGAGGTGAATCAAAGTTCAAACAGGTTTGCTAAATCTAAGTCATCTTTCTGGAGTGGGTTTGCAAAGTCTTGCTTCTGCAAAATATACAACAGTTTGGAAATTCACTTCCAATACACTTGTCCTATCAATATCAATGTTTAGGAAATTCCTTTGCCAAGACTCCAAGGAGAGATATAAATAGAAAATCTGTGTTACTCAATGGAAAATTTCAGTAAGGATTGGTAGCATAAATGAAGGCAACCCAATATTGTTTCAGATACATAAGTGGCTAATCAACTTCAAATGTTCCAAGATATTTGCATCCAGAAATTTACAAACTTCTCTTGAAGAATAGATGATTCTATGAATAATCCTCAGCATAATTCTGAAGTATGTAGGATCAGGACAAAAACTGGAAAAAATTAGTTAGGTAAAAGAGAACATTGGGTGGTAAGTAATGAACTACGAAATGTCTGTATATTTGTATGTGTATGCATGTACTTATATACATGTATAAACATGTATACACACATACTTTTAAAGAGTAAACACTATTAGGAAGGTTATTGTATGCACAATTACACAACTTTCCTTTCATAGTAAAGCATTCTAGAAAAGTAAGCATGTTGAAGTAAAAATATATATATATATATATATATGTGTGTGTTATGGGAATAAGAAAAACATGAACATAAAACAAAGGAAACAAATAGTTTTTCATTTTCTTCAAATTACTCCTTGAATTGTATTTGTTTTTGCTTGATCCATTTATGGTTTTCCCAATACAGTTTTAAAAAAATGGTCCCAATACAATTTTTAATGCCTTTGTCTTATTTGTTCTTCTGTATGGTTTGCAATTGGTAGTTACTGTCAGGTCAGTAATCCATTCATTCAAAGTTATCTTTGTGATGCATTATTTTTAAGGACTACTATTAAATTAGATATAAGCCATGTTTCAGTAATGGAGGTGACATTTTATTTCTAAAAGATCAAGTAATAACTTATTTTGTGCAGGGGAAGGGATCTTTCCTGTATAGCTTAAAAAATGTACTGCTCCCTGTCTGGGATTTCCCAACCACGTGGCAAACAAGGTAAGCGGGAGGGGGCTTTGTGGTGGTTCTTCTTCATCACAATTCTGTGTTACATAATAACTTATGAAATTTATTTTATACATATTATATCTAATTTTTTAAACAATCTGAAAAAAATAGCTATTATTGTCCTCACTTCCCAGTAAGAAACCTGTAACTCAGACGTTTAAATAACTTGCTGCAACCACACTTAAAGACATGTTCAGCTTATTTATGTGTTTGTCTCTAAAGAAGTACCTTTGGAGGAGAAAATACCCAACAAATAGTGAATTTGTCCCAATATCATATGTCACACTGCAGACTATCAAAGGAGAATTTGGTAAAATAATGGCAAATATTAAAGATCCTTAAATCAGCTCATGTTCTACAGAACACTTATAAAATAATTGTTTCCTTTTTCTAATAAAATGCACATTGAAGTGCTAATTAAATTACAGGCACAATGATTTAGTTTGCTGCCTTTGCTATAATCATTCTCATTATCATTGTCCAATACTGATTGGGATTGTCCTATGATGACGGGACATTATGCTAAGATCTTGCAACTTAACTAAAGTTATGCAATATATCTAGATTTAGGGAAAATAATCAGGTATGAGCCCTAATTACCATTTTTTCACTCTGAAGTTTACATTTACATGGGACAGTACAGCATAGCATCTGAGAAAGAACAAGGCCATTGTGGTCAGACAGACCTGAGTGGCCATGGACAAGTGTTATATCATCATAGTGCAATGTTGTTATAAAACTTAAGAGTTACATGTAGCTTTCAGTATAATGTTGGTTATATAAGATATGCTCAATAAAAGTCTGTATTGTCACTGTCATAGCTTCTATCATTATGTAACTTAGAAGGTACTTAAGCAGGTAAAGGAACGACCTTCTCATATCATGCTGACAAGTGAGTAACTATGTTGTCTTTTTGACACATGAAAGGAGGTTAAAACATTTTCTCTACCTCCAATTTCTAAACACTCCAAAAATTAAATATTATGTTTTGAAAAAGAAGCCTTGAAAAAACAAACACCCAAAAGAAGCAAGCACAGAATGCTAAACCTTCACAACTTTGTGTAAAACGTTCTTACAATAAAAATTTTAGCCCAGTGGCCAGATACCTTAAGACGGCAATGTTTTCATTGCAAAGTGATTAGAGCTTAATGGAGTCTTCTGTGAGTAAATTAGAAAAACAAAAGTGAGGAAGATCATGACCTTACATTTAATTAAACTTCTTCAGGCTGCTAATTCTTCTATAGGTTGATTAATAAAGAGTGGTACTAGCACACTTTCTAAAATATAAACATAGTACTCACTCATGGAATAATCACATAGATAACTAAAACAGCTACCCTTCTTCTTAAAATAAATATTGCATTTTAAACAAAGAAAAGTATTGAGTCTAAATCTACCTTAATTTTTCCAAGATAACTGGACCGAGAATATAAGAGCAAAATCTCTGGCTTCATCAATAGAATAATGTTCATTCTGAGCTCATCACTTATTAAGTACAAAACTTTGTGCAAACCACTTAACCTTTCTACACATCAGTTTCTAAGCTGAACAATGAACTAGTAATACTACCAACCTAATAGGATTAGTACAAGTACTAAAGGGAATAGTTCCTACATGTGCCTTGCACAAAATAAGTGGTCAATAAATTTTAACTTTCATTATATTCAGGTTACACACAAAATAAATGACTTAGTAGTACAAATATCCCACTTCTACAAGTTATTCTTATCAGTTTCTCTTCATGTCAATATTATATTGCTCTAAAAACAACTCAACAAATAAAAATAACAACAGAGTGAAATCTCTTTCAGGAACAGAATTATACAAATATCAAAGATAAGGGCTCAATATTTAATAAGGAATCAATAATCTGAAGCTCTAAACATACGATATTAACTGATTTTAAAGATATTTTCCATTTCCATACAGAGATTTTCACAGTCTTTCCACAAATTGTCACTATGACAATCAGGTTCAAAGTATCCTAATTTTCCTTTCTAATGTTTGAATTCATATAATTTGTTCCTAATCCCCACTTTCATTTTTTCAGTGTTTACTTTGAAGTATGAGTATAAAATATCAGAATTTATCTTCTGGGAATAGTAAGTCAAAATATGCTCCTTGAATAATATTTATTTTGCCATACTCCTGTTGTGCTTCCAATTTTTTAAAACTTTAAAAGAAAAAAATAAAGGTATATGCTTTAGTTTTTTTTTTAAGGTATTTTTGTTAGCTTTGGAAGAAGTAGAAACATGGCAAAAGAATGCCTCATCTTCAGGAAAACAGTAAAAGGCAAAAACAGATCATCACTAACAGAAGCTAAATCACACAGTGGAGTTGAGCTCCTAAGACGTAATTGATTCTGCCAGGATAAAAATGGAACAGGACCAAGATATTATAACGAGAATCATTTTGTTACTAAAGAAGACTCCTTTCACAATGGGTGCACAGTTGAATCCTAGTGTGATCATTATAGGCTCATTTTCCTTGTTCATGTAACTGTGATAAAGGCCCTGGAAGAAGTACTGGCATTTTAAATTGCTCAGTCTTGCTTGCAGACTTTTTTTTTCTTTTTTTCTTTCTTTGGATTTCTCAAAAAGAAAAAAATTATTTTCCCACGTTACTAGAAGAATGCTTTGGAGACTAGCACTGTGAATGCACAACGAACAACAGTGAAGGCAACAATAGATTATCAGAGCATTGACAAAGAAAGAGAAATTACCTGTGGGCATTTGCTCCAAAGTCCCCACTCAGACATGACACACTCATTGGGACACATAAGAGAACAGGACTGGGTTTCCGGGGGAATTTCATCCTGGTTGCACAGGTTGCTATCCACTGCTCCACCTTCACCATCCGCAGTATTCACACATCTGTAAAGCAAGGTCACAAGATAGTTTGATTATTTAAAACAGTGAAGAGTATCTTTAAAATAGTTATGATGTATCATAGTAACTGACGATAGTTAAATATAACATAAGACCAGCACAGAAACCAAGGGGAACAAAACTTTCCTCCTTTAGTCAGTCAGGCTTTGTGAGCATTAACTCAGTACAGAACCCTTTATTCATCAGGGCAAGGGAGAACAATGGAAAGACTAGAGGCAATGGTTGACCTTGGACTAAAGGCAATGGTTGACCTTGAAGAACTTTATATTTCAAGAGACCTGCAATACATTTACTCAGGTCCAGCACTGAGTGAATATTCTTTTTATTGTAATGAATCTTGAAGGCTCTCCTTCTCTGAATAAATCCATCACTTTGTGATAGCTAGAACCTTCCTACTTCCTGTGGCTTTCTTAAACCTTTCCCAAACTTGTATCTGATACCATGTAAAATTTCCTAAACTTTATCCCACCCATTTTTAAAGTCATGGCAAAGTAATATGAAAAATATCTGAATAGGTATTCTTTCAGGTAACTTCTGCATTTCAGTAAAGAATTTTTCAAATAAAAAAAAAACAAAGGGCAATGAGCAAGTATTTTCATGCAGCAATTAATCACACAGCACAGATGTACGCATCATGGGTGCTTGGCCTACTCTGTGTCAGGTTTTGAGATAAGTACTGGCAATAATGAGATAATCACACTATTGTTAAAGATGAAGAAGACTCAATCAAATTAAAACCAAAGTGTTATACCACTATATGCTTGCCAAAATGGATTAAATTGTAAAAACATGGAAAATATCAAAAGCTGGCAAGAATGCAGAGTGATTATAATTAATTCTTCTCATGCTGCTGGTGGGAGCATAATCTGTTTTGAAAACTGGTTGGCAATGTCTACTAAAGCTAAACCTATACATACTATGTAACCCAACAATCCACTTATATTTCCATAGAAATGCATATAAATGTGTACCAAACCAAAAACCAAAGCTGACTGAAAATGTTCATAGCAGCAGTATTCATAATGAACCAAACTAGAAACAGTCCAAATGTTCAGCAAGAGTATAACCTATAAATATATTATAGTAAATGCCATAAAGTGATGAGAATGAATGAAAGAATATGAGTGACAGTCAAAAATATAATGTTGAACCAAAGAAGCTAGACACAAAAGAGTATATATGATCCCGTTCCAATGAAGTTAATGAATAGGTAATACTAATCTAGGGTGTCAGAAGTCAGAAAAGTGGCTCCCTTTGAGGAAATGGTTAGTGACTGATAGGGACTTAGGTAGTCTTGATAACATTTTGTTTCTTGACCTCTGGGCTGGTTACACAGTTGTGTTCACATTGTTAAAATTCATCCAGCTGTACCCCTATGATGGGGGCATTTCTCTCTATTTATATCACATCCCAAATAGAAATTAATTTTATAATTATTTTTCAAAATGATTTAATAAAGACTTTCTATGTGAAAATATCTTTTGCTAGCTGTTGGGATACAAAGTTGTTATTTGTTAGTGATTCATTTAGTCAATAGTTTTGATAGCTTGCTACATACTAAGTCCTCGCCTGGGTGTTGGGGTACAGAACTGAAATAGAGACAGACATGATCCCTAGTGCTATAAGTATTTTGTTCTAGTGATAATGATAAAGATAAAGATGAAAATGGCAATGATGATGAAATAAATCATGCCATTTGCTGATCTAGCAATTCAGATACAATGTCAAAGTTAAGAAGTAAGCACTTTAATAACAATATGCTAAAGAGCTTTTGGTGCTCCCTAGATCATGCTATGCTAATGAATTATCCTGCACTTTAAGAGTTTCTTTTATACACACATTAAAAACAGAAAAAGAGATTGAGACCATCCTAGCTAACATGGTGAAACCCCGTCTCTACTAAAAATACAAAAAATCAGCTGGGCGAGGTGGCGGGCGCCTGTAGTCCCAGCTACTCGGGAGGCTGAGGCAGGAGAATGGCGTGAACCCGGGAGGCTGAGTTTGCAGTGAGCCGAGATCACGCCACTGCACTCCAGCCTGGACGACAGCGCGAGACTCTGTCTCAAAATAATAATAATAATAATAATAATTAATAATAATAATGATAAAAGAAAACTCCAGGAGCATTTCAAAGTAGCTAATCACATACTGAAAAATAAAACAAGCTTTATGAGTTGCTAACTATGAAAAGTTAGATAGTATAAAAGAGGTTAGCAGAGAATGGTATACAAAAAAGTTGTAATAATGCCTTCTAATATAGGGACTTTAATTCTATGGACTTCTTTAATAACTATGGACTTTAATTTCTTCTGTGGCAAAAGTCAATAGTAGAAGGAAAATCCATGGGATAGCTTAAATGTCCTTTCCTGGACAAACTAAAAAAAAAATAAAAACTGGAAATTGCTTCCCTTCCTGCCTGCACACTATCTGCTGATGTTCATTTATTATTTCACTGAAAAAGAAGAGGGAAGACTTCTGGTTAATGAAATCCAGTGAATATACATATTAGTCTCCATTCACTCCCAATATGTCATAAAAGCAATAGTAAAGGAATTTGTTACCAACACAATAATAATAATTAATAATAATAATAATAATAATAATTGGGAGGGAAAGGCATTACTCCACAAGGACAGAGAACATGGGAGAGGACAAGTACAAGAAATGGAAAATAGATGGGCTCCTGGTAACTCCTTAGTGCATCTGAAAAAGCTGATACTAAACCTTCAAAGGGAAACACCAAAAATAACTCCATTTACAACACAGAACAAAGAAAAAATTCTGGAATTCATGGCACCAAGTACCTCTGGAAATGAGGATGAAAATGAGGCTTAAAAAAACTGAAGGATTTATTGAAAGTATAAGAAGTACCCAAACCTTCAGATCCTCTCCCCTGGTCCACACAGGTAAGTGATTGCCCATCCCCTCCCCCTGCCGGTGATTGCTGGTTTACTATCTGGAGAGGGTCACAAAAGGGTCTTTGGACTAGAGAACACCTGGTGCACTTAATGGGGACACCATCCTGTAAACAGAGGCTTAAGTAAAAGTTTACATACTGCAAAAATTACCACAAAGTTAGTGGCTTAAACCATGGAACTGTATTATCTTATAGCTCTGTAGGATGGAAATACAACTTGGGCCTCATGGGCTAACATCAGAGAGTCAGGTATCAGCAGAGCTGCACTCCTAGAGAAGAATCTCTTTCCTTGCCTTTTCCAGGTTCAGGGGACACTTATATTCTTTGGGTGACCCCTTTCTCCATCTGCGGAGGCAGCAACACTGCATTTCTTGGTGCCTGGCTTCTGTAGTCACATCTTCCACCCTTTCTTATCTCCACTCTTAAAAATCCTGTGAATACATTTTTCCCATTGGCCAATCTAAGAAAATCTTCCCATCACAAAGTCCTCACCTTAATAACATCTGCCAAGTCCCTTTTGCCAAAGGTAGCATATCCATAAAGTCCAGGAATTAGGATGTGGACATCTTTGGGGGCCACCATTCTGTCTATAACCCCAGCATTCCTGTTTCACTAGGTTTCCAGAATACCAGCTGATATGGTTAGGCTTGGTGTCCCCACCCAAATCTCATCTTGAATTGTAACTGCCAGGTGTTCAGGGAGATACCTCATGGGAAGTGATTGGATTATGGGGGCGATTTCCCCCATGCTGTTCTCGTGATAGTGAGTGAATTTTCACGAGGTCTGATGGTTTTATAAATGGCAGTTTTTCCTGTGCTGACACTCACTTTCTCCTACTGCCATGTGAGAAGGTCCAAGCTTGCTTCCCCTTTGCCTTCCACCATGATTTTAAGTTTCCTGAGGCCTCCCCAGCCATGTGGAACTGTGAGTCAACTAAATCTCTTTCTTTTATAAATTAACCAGTCTCAGGTATTTCTTTATAGCAGTGTGAAAATAGACTAATACACTGGCTGTTAGGATTATCTATTTCACATATGATTTAATAAGAGACTTTACTAGGTGTTCTGACAAGCCCGAGAGTAAAGACTTCAAAATATTTAAATTGAGGGTGTTCCTGAATGAAAATGCAGTTATCCACTACATATCCTGCACCATCAATTTCCTTGCCCATCTCCCTTCAGTCATCACCTCACTTTTACTCAAATTCATTGCAAAACTGCTTTAAGGCATTGTCTATATTTGCTATCTCCACTTCCTCCCCTCCTCTCCTCCCGCCTCCCCTCCTCTCCTCCCGCCTCCCCAATTATTACCTCTTGAACTCACTTAAATCACACTTTTATTAGCATTCCAGAGAAACCTCTTAGTGAGATCATCAACAAATTCCTCACTGCCAAACTCAATGGTGAATTCTTATCTCAGTAAACCAAAAAGCATTTGAAACAATTGATTACTATATCTTCTTGAGTAACTCACTTGTCCATCTCCTCATTTTCTTTGTTTTCCTTCTATTCCAGTTTTTTTCTTAGTCTCACTTGTAGAATCTTTCTATTCGCTCTAATCTATGAATGTTGGAGTTCCCCAGGACTCAATTTCTTCTCAATAAATACTAAATTTATAAGCTAATGGTGCCCAAATTTATATTCTAAATCTTTCCTCTGAACTGGACTGTAATAGTTCAGTTGGAAAGCTACTATCACCTCAAATTTAATGTGTTCAAAAGCTAATTTTGATTTTTATCTCAAACCTGCTTCTAATGTTCCTCAACTCAAAAAATTATGCCATTATTCCTAACGTTGCTCAGGCCACACCACCTAACAGACATTTTTGAGGCTTCCTTTTTTCCCCACTCTGCAATCATTTTATCACCAAACTCTGTGTTCTACACCTTCAGAATATATTCCAAATTTGACTTTTGCATCACCTTCACTTTTACTAAATCGATTCCAACCATTAACTTCTTTCACCTGGAATTCTGCAAGGGCCTCAAAACTGTATCCCTTGCTGTTCTACACTACACTCTGAAAATACCTTCCCTATACCACATCCAATAAGGCTCTTTTCAAATGTAAATAAGAGGCCAGGCAGGGTGGCTCATGCCTGTAATCCCAGCACTTTGGGCAGATCACTTGAGGACAAGAGTTCAAAACCAGCCTGGCCAACGTGGTGAAACTCTCTCTACTAAAAATACAAAAATTAGCTGGGTGTGGTGGTGGGCACCTGTAATCTCAGCTATTTGGGAGGCTGAGGCATGAAAATTACTTCAACTTGGGAGGCAGAGGCTGCAGTGAGCTGGGATTGCGCCATTGCACTCCAACCTGGGTGATAGATCAAGACTCAGTCTCAAAAAATAAAATAAAATAAAATAAAATAAAATAAAATAAAATAAAATAAAATAAAATAGAGCATGTTATTCCCCCACGTCAAACCTTCCATAGCTTCATGTTGCAGTTAGAATAATATTCAGTCTTTATCTTGTTTGAGTACTGACACTAGTCATATGGGACAGCTTGTTACTCTGTTAATAAGCCAAGAAGGTTCCTGCTTTTTACTCTCCTTGTCCCTGGAATTCTCTTTCTACAGATCTTCATGCTCATTCAGGTCTCTTACTATATTTAGGTTTGTGCTCAAATATTTTGCTGATCATCTTGCCAAAATAATACTCCTGATAACTCCAACCCAGTTTCGTTTTTCTTTTTTGGCATTTCATAGCAAAGACATTTTATTGAATATAATTTATGTGTTCATTTTTTTCTCTACTGCTATTATAATCATCAGATTATCTCTACTGCTATTATATTACATCAGACCAATCAGACTGAATTTTTATGTAACAAAGTTGTGAGTTGTTTTTCAGTTGCCGTGGGTCCCTTACACTAAAGGTTATGAAACCCGATGGGCATGCCCAGATGAACTAAGCACCAGTGGAATGTAAGTACTCAGAAGAGGGACTGAATTAAGAGGTGGATACTGCATGGCAGGATGTAGGATCAATCAGGTCAAGTCCCTGGCATCACCCCATAGGAGGGTCCACTCAAATCATGTCTCTCAGCACCACCTTATTGCAAGATCCAATCAGATCATACCTTGTTATTTATGCTTATAAAACATGACCCAACCCCCAGCTCAGGGAGGCAGATTTGAGCATTTCCTCCTATCTCCTTGTCAACAGACTTAGAATAAACTTTCCTTGCGGCAAAAACCTGGTGCTTCAGTATATGGCTTTCCATTGCATGTGAGCAAATGAACCAAATTCGACTCAGTGACATTATATTGTCAATTCTTAGAGGACAAAAATGTTATTCACTATTTTATCTGATGTGCTTAGGATAATATCTGATACATAGAAGGCAAATATTCACAAATATTTTTGATTTAATAATTGATTCTAGTCATGGATAAACCATGAAGATGCTCTACAGTTGGAAGGTTTTAAGAAAGAGAACAGATGAGATATTCCATTCATTATAAGACTTTAGGTCAATAAAAGTTTAGAATGCAAGGTAACTGGAAGATCTGCTTCACATATTTAAAAGTAATTACGTACATACAGCATGGTGCATTGTGAGTATGTATGTTTTCTAGGGCTATCTCAGTGGGTTGAATGTGTTCCCTAGATTTCATGTACTGAAAACTTAATCTCTCAAATGTGTATGTTGAGTGGAGATGGAGCCATTGGGACATAATCAGGATTAGATTAAGTCATCAGAGTGGAGCCACCATGATGAGACTGGTGGCTTTATAAGAAGAGAAAGAGAAAGACCTGAGCTAACATGCAAGATTTTGCCTTCTCTCCATGTGATGCCCTCCACTTCATTTTGATACAGTACAAAAAGCCCTCGCCAGAAGCTTCCACCAAGTGAGAAGGACATAAATTCTAGAGGACTGGGGCACAATGATATGGTTTGAATATGTCACTCTAAAATTCATGTGTTGAAAATGTAATTGCCAATGTAATAGTACCAAGACGTGAGGCCTTTAAGATGCAATTGAGTCTTGAAGGTGGAACCCTTATGAATGTCATTATCCTAGTGTTGAGTTCTTATGCAAGTGAGTTTGTTCTCGTGGGAGTTGACTGTTGTAAAAGCAAGCTTGGCTCATTCTTGCGGTCTCATTCTCACATGCCTGCTTGTCCTTCTACTTTCCAACCATGTTATGAAAGAGTACTAAAACCCTTGCCAGAAGCTGCTGCCATGTCCTTGGAATTCCCAGCCTCCAGAGCCATGAGCCAAATAAATTTCTTTTCTTTATAAATTGCTAAGTCTTGGGTATTCTGTCATAGCAAAATAAAAAGAGCTGAAACAGATACCATAATAAAATACCACAGACTGGGTCACTTAAATGACAGAACTTTATTTTCTCATAATTCTGGAGACTAGAAGTCTGAGATCAAGGTGTAATCTGGATTTCTTTTTTCTCCTGAGGCCTCTTCCCTTGGTTTATAGATGGGCATCTTCTCCCTGTCTTCACATGGTCTTTCCTTTATGTGTCTGTGTCCTAGTCTTCTCTTCTTATAAGGACACCAGTTAGAATGGATTAGGGCCCACACCAATAACCTCATTTTACCTTAATTACTTCTTTAAAGATCCTATTTATTTCCAAATGGTCACCTTCTGAGCTACTGAGGGTTCTAACTTAGACATATGGATATTTTTTGTGGGGAAGGGGTTGGAAAATATACAATTCATCCTATTGTAGAATAATGCTTCGTAGTTATTATACTGTTTGTATTATATTGGGCTTTGTAGGTTTAAGCTGAGGCATATGACTGAAAGGCCTTCTTGTTCAAGTGTGTTTTCCTCAATCAACCTTCCACAATTCTGTCCATTGCAATTTATTCTCCTAAAGCTTTTCTTTTTCTCCTGAGATTTTCCTTGAATATTTCTAACAGGCCTGAATAGGATACAAGTAGGAGATGCCACAGCTCATTTACATACTACTTTACAAGCTAGGTTGGTCAATTGTTTTCAAAACCATGACAGAATAAGACACAGGAGACAGAAATTTTTAAAAGAAAAAGGTAAAAGCTCCAAATTTGCAACAGCCTGAGCATCTGAGTTCCAGAAGAAAGGGCAATGTACAAAGGGAAGAAAGATAATTTGTCCATTAGCCATTTGCTTGAGCTGGTGAGGAGAAGCAACTTTCTAATTTTGCTAGCAGCTCTTCCTTTCAACATGACTACCAGTGATTTTGCAACATTGAGACTGTCATAAATAGTGCATATGTACTGATTTTACTGAATAAAGTACGTTTCACAGATGTTGAATAACAATCAATGACATAACTAGGCTCTTCCTTGCAACTGACTTTCAACAGTTAACTCAATAGGCAGCTACCTGATTTAGACACTGACTGTCCATTTGAAACACAGCTTCCTAAATCTGACAAAATAATACACTATGCATGTGCAATAGTTAACTAAGTTATGCTTCTTATTTATTTTACATACTAATCATTATGTATAAATATTGTAACTTCTGCTGTTTTAATTGTCTAATGTTCATTGCCATTATCCTCAGTTGGTAAGGACATCGTTCTTCTTTCTTTCAAAATCATTTCAAAATAGACCATCTTGACAAACTCAGACCATGTATTTCCTTTGGTTGACACTGCTATATTTCTAAACCAAAAACTTTAAACCAGTTTCCTCAGTAAATAATCTAGCATTCACTAAATTCTCTCAGAGATGTGTTTCTCTTATATTAACATGTATTGCTACTGTTCATAGGTATTCTCAGACTTTAGTTTCCAAGGCTAATCATGGGGTTTAAATTAACCTTTTTAATTATCAACATCCAAAATTAAGAAAATGTTCATCAACTATACTAACCATAATGCAAAAAAGACCAATGGCAACACAGTCAGAATCTCCTAATTTGTTAAGAATAACGGCCATGAATCAGTGGAGTGACAGCAGCCTGCTCCATGCAGGTGGTTCTCGCACCAATGCCATTTGCAGGATACACTAAAGGATTGTGGCTGCACTGCAGAGGGAACCCCACTATACACATGGCAGGTCAGGACGCACATATTTCAATGAATATTTCAAAGATGAGAAAAAACCAGAGTATGTGTTATGAAAATCAGAGTGTACTTGGATAAACATCACTGTTGTTTTTATAAAAAATGTATAAGTTCCACTTCCCCCTATTTCCCAAATCTCTCCATTTTCACACACCTGATTTTCCTAGATTGTGTTCCTCCTCCACAGCGCAGGGACCTCAGCTCATTGTTGATTTTGCACGAAGACCAGTGTTCTACAACCCAGGAATACTGATTGCACTCACTGTAACATGGGACTGCCTCATGTACCTGTCAAGAACAGGAAAGAAACAAAATTATGTGGAACTATCCAACCTATAGAAAAATAGCCTATCTTTTAGTAATGCTTGCTGAACATAACCCAAGAAACTGCACTCTGGCCCAAACAGCCAAATTACTTTCCCAAAAAAGCAAGATAGATTTGGCTTCTCTGAATTTACTGACTTGCCTAAAGAAGCCTACAGGGGAAATCAACTGAAATATGATGGCATGCTTTCACAGAAGAGAACAAAGGACGGTCATTTCCTAGTGCCAAGAATAGGAATTCCATTATCATTTCATTTCCTCTGAGAGCTCACACAGCATCTATTAGATGGTCCAGCTCTCAATTATATGGTATATTGTATTCTCAGATGTACTTTAACATGTCAATTGAACAAACATATATAAGGAAAATTATTCTTGAATATAAGGAGTTCTTACAATGCATAAGAAAAGTGATATTATTTGCACCGGAAATTTCTTTTTATGCCCCCAAATGATCAATGCTAACAGGCAATCATTTAGCCTCCTGGGTATTGTGGCTTCATATAAATTTAGCTATATGTAGGATGTTTTCAGAGTGTAGCTAAAACAGATACACACACACACACACAAAGAGAAATACTGCTAAACTGTTACTGGCTCTGCATGATTACTGACTATGAATATTTATAATTTTATGGTGAAAACAATGAGTACAGTAAATGAATTCTTAGGTTACTTCCTATGCATTTGTTTGTGGTGATTTTTTTTAACTGAAATTGTATCCCAGTGGGCAGCCAATTGAGTTCGTCTGCCTCTTTGTGGCTGCATTTCAATTGCATTGCTCCTTTCTATGGGGAACAGTGCCCTTTCTAGGTAAGAAAAAGAACACTGTTCCATTGCATGATCACAAAGATGGCTCAATTATAGGCATGCTTACAAAGAATGGTTCCACCTATCACCAATGTAGTTAATTCATGCTTTTCCTTTTAAATAATAATTTAAGTCTCAATCCTTTCCTCCTCTTGCCTTTCTAATTCCATAAAATTGTAAATGATAACTAGGTTGCACTATCCAAACAGAACCATTGCTTGTATGTTTTTACTAAATGCAAAGGAAGGCACTATGTAATAGAATAATCAAGAAACAAGATTGGAGCACTGTCAGCATGTTAGGTAAAAATCGAATGAGAAAAAGTGATTTGCAAGACTACCTCTGAAGAATCACAAATAATGTCAGAAACTATTTTTAACCATCTGGTTCTACTTGGCTCTCTCACTTAGAACTCACAGGAAGATAAACCACAAAGTAACAAATATGTGAGGACAAAATGAAAGGAGATGGGAAAATAGAAGTGGAAATGGGTGTGTGGAAAGAAAGGAATTAAGTAATAAAATAATCACATTTCATGCTGTGAATGCTGGCAAGAATGGAATGAAAGGGTCAGAAGCAGTTCCTACATTAGAATAAGGGGGTGATATCTTATATCTAAGAAGTCTTTCCCATAACAGTCATAGGATAGTAGATGTAAGAGAATAATCTATAAAAATGAAGAGACAGGACCCCAACCAAACAGATACTAAGAAATTGAGCTGATGACAGCTGAGGGTTTGGCTGATCTGACTGCATCACAACAACGATGCTTTCACTGAATTTATGGTTTCGTCCTCTGAACCCTTTAATATCTGTTAATTTAAACAAAGCTTTTTGGATTTCCCCTGAGATAGAAGAGAGCACCTCTGCCAAAGTGCTTTGTACAAACAGGGCTGGATGAAAAACTTAATTTGAAAAGTAATTTATCCTATATTTCATGCATGAATTTAAGAGCAAATGGTTGAGATAAACTCTCTGAAATGAAAGTATTTTTTCTAAAGCTATCAATACTAAGTAGAACTTAGATTTTCACCTTCCCTCCCATATAAAGCCCCAAGGTCAAACTAAAAATGAAAAACTGTTTGTTTAGTTGCATGTACCTTTGGTATAAACATTTGGCCACCTGACTGTATATTGGTTTCTTACTTATATTCTTTATGCTCCAGTTGTCTGCACCTGCAGCAGGATAGCTATCTGCAATGTCAAGCTATTGGAAGACAGGGAGAATGTCTGTATAGGAAGATGTGGAGACACCTTCTTGAGTAATAGCATTTAAACAGCACCTCTTAAATAAGATTCTCCATTCTCATGGAATTACTTGAAAATTTTCCCCATATGTGTCTATCATTTAAGAATTGTTCATGCTGTTCGTTCTAGCCGACAATTCCTTACCCTCTTGCTTTAAAGCCCAAGTTAACCCCATCACAACACAAGGCTCTTCCTCTTACCCCAGTTAGTGTTTCTTTGGGATGCAGTGACAGTCCCAGCTTTAAGCCAGATAATAAAGCCAGAGTGCACACGTTTGGGGCTGGGCAGTGGTGTTGTTAGGGACACATGGTGGGCTGCTAGGGGAGCAAAGCAAACACTCAAAAAAGTCAGCACCTGGATTCCTTTGTGCATCTTTTAGCCTTTCTTTATATATATATATATATATACATACATATATTTTTATTATACTTTAAGTTCTAGGGTACATGTGCACAACGTGCAGGTTTGTTAATATGTATACATGTGCCATGCTGGTGTGCTGCACCCATTAACTTGTCATTTACATTAGGTATATGTCCTAATGCTATCCCTCTCCCTTCCACCCACCCCATGACAGGGCCCGGTATGTGATGTTCCCCTTCCTGTGTCCAAGTGTTCTCACTGTTCAATTCCCACCTATGAGTGAGAACATGTGGTGTTTGGTTTTTTCTCCTTGAGATAGTTTGCTGAGAATGATAGTTTCCAGCTTCATCCATGTCCCTACAAAGGACATGAACTCATCATATTTTATGGCTGCATAGTATTCCATGGTGTATATGTGCCACATTTTTTTAATCCAGTCTATCATTGTTGGACATTTGGGTTGGTTCCAAGTCTTTGCTATTGTGAGTAGTGCTGCAATAAACATACGTGTGCATGTGTCTTTATAGCAGAATGATTTATAATCCTTTGGGTATATACCCAGCAATGGGATGGCTGGGTCAAATGGTATTTCTAGTTCTAGATCCTTGAGGAATCACCACACTGTCTTCCACACTGGTTGAACCAGTTTACAGTCCCAACAACAGTGTAAAAGTGTTCCTATTTCTCCACATCCTCTCCAGCACCTGTTGTTTCCTGACTTTTTAATGATCGCCATTCTAAATGGTGTGAGATGATACCTCATTCTGGTTTTGATTTGCATTTCTCTGATGGCCAGTGATGATGAGCATTTTTTCATGTGTCTGTTGGCTGGATAAAAGTCTTCTTTTAAGAAGTGTCTGTTCATATCCTTTGCCCATATCCTTTGCCCACTTGTTGATGGGGTTGTTTTTTTCCTGTAATTCATTTGAGTTCTTTCTGGATATTAGCCCTTTGTCAGATGAGTAGATTGCAAAAATTTTCTCCCATTCTGTAGGTTGCCTGTTCAGTTGGATGGTAGTTTCTTTTGCTGTGCCGAAGCTCTTTAGTGTAATTAGATCCCATTTGTCAATTTTGGCTTTTGTTGCCATTGCTTTTGGTATTTTAGACATGAAGTCCTTGCCCATGCCTATGTCCTGAATGGTATTGCCTAGGTTTTCTTCTAGGGTTTTCATGGTTTTAGGTCTAACATTTAAGTCATTAGTCCATCCTGAATTAATTTTTGTATATGGTGTAAGGAAGGGATCCAGTTTCAGCTTTCTACATATGGCTAGCCAGTTTTCCCAGCACCACTTGTTAAATAGGGAATCCTTTCCCCATTTCTTGTTTTTGTCAGGTTTGTCAAAAATCAGATAGTTGTAGATGTGTGGTATTATTTCTGAGGGCTCTGTTCTGTTCCATTGGTCTATATCTCTGTTTTGGTACCAGTACCATGCTGTTTTGGTTACTGTAGCCTTGTAGTATAGTTTGAAGTCAGGTAGTGTGATGCCTCCAGCTTTGTTCTTTTGGCTTAGGATTGTCTTGGCAATGCAGGCTCTTTTTTGGTTCCATATGAACTTTAAAGTAGTTTTTTCCAATTCTGTGAAGAAAGTCATTGGTAGCTTGATGGGGATGGCATTGAATCTATAAATTACCTTAGGCAGTATGGCCATTTTCAAGATACTGACTCTTCCTATCCATGAGCTTGGAATGTTTTTCCATTTGTTTGTGTCCTCTTTCATTTCATTGAGCAGTGGTTTGTATTTCTCCTTGAAGAGGTCCTTCACATCCCTTGTAAGTTGGATTCCTAGGTATTTTATTCTCTTTGAAGCAATTGTGAATGGGAGTTCACTCATGCTTTGGCTCTCTGTTTGTCTGTTCTTGCTGTATAGGAATGCTTGTAATTTTTGCACATGGATTTTGTATCCTGAGACTTTTCTGGAGTTGCTTATCATCTTAAGGAGATTTTGGGCTGAGATGATGGGGTTTTCTAGATATACAATCATGTCATCTGCAAACAGGGACACTTTGACATCCTCTTTTCCTAATTGATTACCCTTTATTTCTTTCTCCTGCCTGATTGCCCTGGCCAGAACTTCCAACACTATGTTGAATAGGAGTGGTGCGAGAGGACATCCCAGTCTTCTGCCAGTTTTCAAAGGGAATGCTTCCAGTTTTTGCCCATTCAGTATGATATTGGCTGTGACTTTGTCATAAACAGCTCTTAGTATTTTGAGATACGTTCCATCAATATCTAGTTTATTGAGAGTTTTTAGCATGAAGGGCTGTTGAATTTTGTTGAAGGCCTTTTCTACATCTATTAAGATAATCATGTGGTTTTTGTCTTTGGTTCTATTTATATGCTGGATTACGTTTATTGATTTGCATATGTTGAACCAGACTTGCATCCCAGGGATGAAACCCACTTGATCATGGTGGATAAGCTTTTTGATGTGCTGCTGGATTCAGTTTGCCAGTATTTTATTAAGGATTTTTGCATCGATGTTCATCAGGGATATTGGTCTAAAATTCTCTTTTTTTGTTGTGTCTCTGCCAGGCTTTGGTATGAAGATGATGCTGGCCTCATAAAATGAGTTAGTGAGGATTCCCTCTTTTTCTATTGATTGGAATAGTTTCAGAAGGAATGGTACCAGCTCCTCCTTGTACCTCTGGTAGAATTTGGCTGTGAATTCATCTGGTCCTGGACTTTTTGTGGTTGGTAAGCTATTAATTATTGCCTCAATTTCAGAGCCTGTTATTGGTCTATTGAGGGATTCAACTTCTTCCTGGTTTAGTCTTGGGAGGGTGTATGTGTCCAGGAATTTATCCATTTCTTCTAGATTTTCTAGTTTATTTGCATAGAGGTGTTTATAGTATTCTCTGATGGTAGTTTGTATTCTGTGGGATCAGTGGTCATATCCCCCTTATCATTTTTTATTGCATCGATTTGATTCTTCTCTCTTTTCTTCTTTATTAGTCTTGCTAGTGGTCTACCAATTTTGTTGATCTTTTAAAAAAAACTAGCTCCTGGATTCATTAATTTTTTAAGGGTTTTTTGTCTCTATGTCCTTCAGTTCTGCTCTGATCTTAGTTATTTCTTGCCTTCTGCTAGCTTTTAAATGTTTTTGCTCTTGCTTCTCTAGTTCTTTTAATTGTGATGTTAGGGTGTCAATTTTAGATCTTCCCTGCTTTCTCTTGCAGGCATTTAGTGCTATATATTTCCCTCTACACACTGCTTTGAATGTGTCCCAGAGATTCTGTTATGTTGTGTCTTTGCTCTCGTTGGTTTCAAAGAACATTTTATTTCTGCCTTCATTTCGTTATGTAGCCGGTATTCATTCAGGAGCAGGTTGTTCAGTTTCCAGGAGCAGGTTATTCAGTATCCATGCAGTTGAGTGGTTTTGACTGAGTTTCTTAATCCTGAGTTCTAGTTTGATTGCACCGTGGTCTGTGAGTCAGTTTGTTATAATTTCTGTTCTTTTACATTTGCTGAAGAGTGCTTCACTTCCAAGTATGTGGTCAATTTAGGAATAGGTGCGGTGTGGTTCTGAGAAGAATGTATATTCTGTTGATTTGAGGTGGAGAGTTCTATAGATGCCTATTAGGTCTGCTTGGTGCAGAGCTGAATTCAATTCCTGGATATCCCTGTTAACTTTCTGTCTCGTTGATCTGTCTACAGTTGACAGTGGTGTGTTAAAGTCTCCCATTATTATTGTGTGGGAGTCTAAGTCTCTTTGTAGGTCTCTGAGGACTTGCTTTATGAATCTGGGTACTCCTGTATTGGGTGCATATATATTTAGGAGAGTTAGCTCTCCTTGTTGAATTGATCCCTTTACCATTATGTAATGGCCTTCTTTGTCTCTTTTGATCTTTGTTGGTTTAAAGTCTGTTTTATCAGAGACTAGGATTGCAACCCCTGTCATTTTTTTGTTTTCCATTTGCTATGTAGATCTTCCTCCATCCCTTTATTTTGAGCCTATGTGTGTCTCTGCACGTGAGATGGGTCTCCTGAATACAGCACACTGATGGGTCTTGACTCTTTATCCAATTTGCCAGTCTGTGTCTTTTAATTGGAGCATTTAGCCCATTTACATTTAAGGTTAATATTGTTATGTGTGAATTTGATCCTGTCATTATGATGTTAGCTGGTTATTTTGCTCATTAGTTGATGCAATTTCCTCCTAGCATTGATGATCTTTACAATTTGGCATGTTTTTGCAGTGGCTGGTACTGTTGGTTCCTTTCCATGTTTAGTGCTTTCTTCAGGAGCTCTTTTAGGGCAGGCCTGGTGGTGACAAAATCTCTCAGCATTTGCTTGTCTGTAAAGGATTTTATTTCTCCTTCACTTATGAAGCTTAGTTTGGCTGGATATGAAATTCTGGGTTGAAAATTCTTTTCTTTAAGAATGTTGAATATTGGTCCCCACTCTCTTCTGGCTTGTAGGGTTTCTGCTGAGAGATCCGCTGTTAGTCTGATGGGCTTCCCTTTGAGGGTAACCCGACCTTTCTCTCTGGCTGCCCTTAACATTTTTTGCTTCATTTCAACTTTGGTGAATCTGACAATTATGTGTCTTGGAGTTGCTCTTCTCGAGGAGTATCTTTGTGGCATTCTCTGTATTTCCTGAATCTGAATGTTGGCCTGTCTTGCTAGGCTGGGTAAGTTCTCCTGGATAATATCCTGCAGAGTGTTTTCCAACTTGGTTCCATTCTCCCCATCACTTTCAGGTACACCAATCAGATGTAGATTTGGTCTTTTCACATAGTCCCATATTTCTTGGAGGTTTTGTTCGTTTCTTTTTACTCTTCTTTCTCTAAACTTCTCTTCTCGCTTCATTTCATTCATTTGATCTTCAATCACTGATACCCTTTCTTCCAGTTGATTGAAACGGCTACTGAAGCTTGTGCATTCGTAACGTAGTTCTCATGCCATGGTTTTCAGCTCCATCAGGTCCTTTAAGGACTTCTCTGCATTGATTATTCTAGCTAGCCATTCGTCTAGTCTTTTTTCAAGGTTTTTAACTTCTTTGTGATGGGTTCAAACTTCTTCCTTTAGCTCCGAGAAGTTTAATCATCTGAAGCCTTCTTCTCTCAACTCATTAAAGTCATTCTCCATCCAGCTTTGTTCCATTGCTGGTGAGGAGCTGTGTTCCTTTGGAGGAGGAGAGGCCCTCTGATTTTTAGAATTTTCAGTTTTTCTGTTCTGTTTCTTCCCCATCTTTGTGGTTTTATCTACCTTTGGTCTTTGATGATAATGACGTACAGATGGGGTTTTGGTGTGGATGTCCTTTCTGTTTGTTAGTTTTCCTTTTAACAGTCAGGACCCTCAGCTGCAGGTCTGTTGGAGTTTGCTGGAGGTCCACTCCAGACCCTGTTTGCCTGGGTATCAGCAGCAGATGCTGCAGAACAGCAAATGTTGCTGAACATCAAATGTTGCTGTCTAATCGTTCCCCTGGAGGTTTCATCTCAGAGGGGTACCCGGCTGTGTGAGGTGTCAGTCTGCCCCTACTGGGGGATGCCTCCCAGATAGGCTACTCGGGGGTCAGGGACCCACTTGAGGAGGCAGTCTGTCCATTCTCAGATCTCAAACTCCATGCTGGGAGAACCACTACTCTCTTCAAAGCTGTCAGACAGGAACATTTAAGTCTGCAGAGGTTTCTGTTGCCTTTTGTTGGGCTATGCCCTGCCCCTAGAGGTGTAGTCTACAGAGGCAGGCAGGCCTCCTTGAACTGCAGTGGGCTCCACCCAGTTCGAGCTTCCCAGCGGCTTTGTTACCTACTCAAGCCTCAACAATGGTGGGCGCCCCTCCCTCAGCCTCGCTGTTGCCTTGCAGTTTGATCTCAGACTGCTGTGCTAGCAGTGAGCGGGGCTCCCTGGGCATGGGACCCTCCGAGACTGGGTTGGGATATAATTTGGTGTGCTGTTTACTAAGACCATTGGAAAAGCGCAGTATTAGAGTGGGAGTGGCCAGATTTTCCAAGTGCCTTCTGTCACAGATTTGTTTGGCTATGAAAGGGAATTCCCTGACCCCTTGTGCTTCCCGCGTGAGGTGATGCCTTGCCCTGCTTTGGCTGACGCTCGGTGCACTGCACCCACTGTTCTGCACCCACTGTCTGACATGCCCCAGTGAGATGAACCTGGTACCTCAGTTGGAAATGCAGAAATCACCCAACCTCTGCATCACTCACACTGGGAGCTGTAGACTGGAGCTGTTCCTATTCGGCCATCTTGGAACCACCTCCCCTTTTTTAGCCTTTCATGACTTTAGCTCTTTATCTCACCTTAGTCCCAAAAACTATATGTCTATTTCATACCTGAAATAATACTGAGTCAATATGCTCAGAGACACAGTTTGACCTCTCCATGCATACATACGCTTCTGGTCATAACCAAAGTTATACTTGAACTGTCAGCATTTGTTTAAGTGTTTATTGGGGAAAAAAATTGTGTCTTCTGTGGGGAGAGGCTGTGTTTCCATGATGCATATTTTTCACAAGACATAAGGTAAAGGGGAGGCTATTAATAAATATTGGTTGAATTGAAACAATTATTGAAGGGACACAGGTGGCTAAATGCCCCTCACTTAATTCTCTAGAGAAAACAGTCCCACTCCATGAAATGAGTAAGGGATATTTTAGAAAGCACAAAGGATGATTAGAAGGAACAAAAATAAAAATCTTTTCTTTCCATTATGGAACTTTGGTGAAGAACAGCAGTCTCACTATGTCATTGAAAGGTATCAGTTGATGATTTTCTTGTTGAAAAAAAAAAAGCTATCTTTTAAGAATCGTGAAAAATGTCTCCTTAAAGCCTTTGTCCAACAGGCAAGGAATCTTATCTAGAGGACCAAAAACACCCACAAAAGACAAAAAAGCAGCAGGGCATTCAAGAATAAAAATTAACTACCCAGATGCCCAGTTCCTTCTCCTGTCAGTCTTTTATGCTCTGCCTATTTTACATTGCTGTTTAGTTGGTGCTTATTACAGTTTTATAATGGAAATGTGTTGCTGCATGGACTTTATCAGGGAATCATATGAAAATGTTCTAAGGGAGAGAAATGAGCCATCGGAAAGTTAAATGAAATCTATTTCTGAATGGCACAAATTAGGGAAAAAATAACAAGGTTTAATAGGGCCATAGATGCTAAAAAAATGCCACTGAAAAGTCCAAATCCTCTGAGAGAGGCAACATTTCATTCTCCTAGTAATGAGTCCTATTCGTTATTTCTTCACAGGGGAATTGTGTTTTTATAATTTTGCCAGTTCCAGAGTCATATCATAAACTCATTCATTGAGTCAGTCTTTTAATATTTACTAAATAAGCCTCCATTCATTGTAATTGATCAATTTAACTAAGTACTGCTTTCTGATACTGCTTCTCTAGCTACAGACTGACTTCCCTGCCATAAACTTGGAAGCCAGATCTTACTGGGGCTTGGTGGAAGTCATTCTTGTATGTCAGAGCCATAGGGTTCAAGGGCTCAAATAAAACAAATAATCCTTTAACAACAACCACATTAAAAAAATAGAAAATTTACAGCTTCTGCCTTTCTGTAGCAATAAACCTTGCTCTAGTGACGCTGCAAGTCAAGACCCAGGTAGATGCCTTCAAGCTTGAGACCTCCATGCTGGGCACTGTGGCTACTCAATAGAACTTGGAAACCAGTTCAAAGGCCCATCTGGGACCAGAGATCCTGGCAAGTCATATTCAATGTCGCTTTCATTGGAATGTTAGGGGAAATGGTCTCTAGGAACACTGAGATCAATAAAGCACTATGAGATTGCTTCTTCTCCAAATGTTGTGAGCTCTTTCCATAAGCTGTCCAATTTTGCCTCTCATCAGGCCTAGGATCCCCATCCCCTAATTCAATGAACTTACTCCTAGCCATTCTATAGGTGTCCAGGCTTTCTCTCTTTTCTCATTCATGGCTCACACTTTCCCCCCAGATAGGTTCTCTGGGCTATACTCTCCTCCAATTTACCACATTCTGACCCTTTTCTTATTCAATCAGCAACTAAGTTATGCTTTCCTCCATTCTGATTGGTCTGACTGACTGGAAAGGATCACATTTACACAAAGAAGTTGTGCTTCCATTTTTATCAACCATGCATTCATATCTGTTTGTGTACAATGTAATGCATGCAATGCTAAGTTTTAGTCCTAACACAACCATACCCACAAGCTGTACAAATATGCCCATTGATAGTATCTGGCCAGCAGTGATACCACAATAATACCGTGTAGAACTTTATAGCTTATGTAAGGTATTCTGTGTCTTAAGTCTTGGTCATCACACTCATTGGAGTTAGACGAGGTTGGTATGATCCTTACTAACAGGAAAAAAAGGAAAAAAATAATAACTGAAATTTGAGGGAAGCTAATGCCCACACTCACACTGAGATGGCGAGATGCCAATTCTGGAGGGGCCAGTGGTGCACAGGCTCTGCCCGTTTAGTTTGTTCAGGCACATCACTATCCTCCAAGAGATACTGAACACCTTTTCAATGAACATAATTCTAATAGTTCTAAATTCCTGCAAAAGGAAAGCCAGAAACAGAATTTTCAAAGTTGCCTATAAATTAGATGAAGCCTGTTATTTTATATAGAAAAAAAAGCCACAAAAGCAATTTATTCTTAGTCTTTGGGTAAGGAGATGCATTCGACAATTTCAAAAAGTCAAAAAGTCTTTCAGTAAACTACCTTTCATGTTTAAAGCAAGAGCAGGCCTATGTCTTTTGGAAGGTTGCAATTATTTGTGGGAAGATGGTGGGTTAGGAAATTTCCAGAGACATTTTTGAATTGGTATCTGTAGGAAAACTATTATGCCTGTCACGTGTACTGTTGGTCTCTCAAGAAGGCAGCGCTGGGAGTCAGGTATCTCTGGAGATCCTAGGTCCAGTGGTCCTGGGTCAGTTACCCCTCTTGATAACTGTCCATTTTAAGCCAGATGCTCAAGCCCCAGGCCCAGGCTATCCTCCAGTTTGCAGGCATTTTCACACACTAGATTTTTTACCTACACAGAAATTGAGCAGATGTCCTCAGAATACTCTGAGCTTCCCATCACGCCTGGTTTGTTAGGAATCATCTTAGTTTTAAATATGCATTATGTGTTCTCAGTTTTGATATTAAGAACCTAAAAATGAAACTAATAATACTAAATAAGCTTTATTTAACAAAATGTATTGATAAATAAATTTTTGAACTTTAAAGCCAATGGGAAGTTTATTAGAATAACTTTGGTAGCTGCATTCCCCTTCGCCTAAGAACAGTGGTTTGCAATCTGGATGTGTGGCTCTTAAGGACAGCAGCATTATTGCAAGGGGCCCATGAACATTTCACATCCTAAACCTTGTCTGTAGTCTCAATGAATAACATAATCTGAGGCATGTTGGTGCCATCTCTTGTCAAATGAATGTAGGCACCATTGTGATTAATGAAATTTTAATTTCATTTGAAGGCACTGCTGAATTTGAATGAACTTTTCTCCCCTTAGGCATTTTCCCAATTCAGGCTGACTAAGAGTATAAGGTCTTCATATCAAAAATGCAGGGAACTGCTGCCTTTACATATAAAGAAGAGAAGAAATTTACTAACAAAAAGGCTATGCCCTAAAAACACACTGCTGCTTATATATGCATATAACAGACCTTCAGAGATCACTTTCAGAGGGATAATTTTTTGAAGAATAATTTTTTCTGAGAAGTTCTCAACTCTGGATTTTTTTTCAGCTTGTATCTTTATATATTTTTATCTTTTGATTACTTCAATGATTCGGTTGCTTTTTTATTATTTATTTATTTATTTATTTTAATATTTTAACTTTCATTTTAGGTTCAGGGGTACATGTGAAGGTTTGTTATATAGGTAAACTCATAACTCGGGGGTTTGGTGTACAGACGAATTTGTTACCCAGGTACTAAGCATAGAACTGAGCTCTGGACTCTTTACCTTTCATTTTCTAATGATCTAAAGCACTTCACCCTTTCCCTCTGGCCTGAGTATCACTGATGATCTCATAAACATGAGGTCCTCAAAATCAAGCCAACACCTACTCCCAGCTAAACCATCCATGTCATCCACATAGTCTTATTTTCCTTGCCATGGTGGAAGCACTGAGACTTAATAAATGCAGTCGTAAGCCATGCATGTACTTCATCCCCGCTCCTGTGCTTCGTGACTCCCTTCAGGGATGTTGCACACAGTGCCCCTTCCCACTACACAACATATTTAACAGAGGGCAGCCACAAAGCCCTTGTCTCAAAGACCATAGTTAAAGCTAAGCTATCTGTGCTGTTGTAGTTTATATTATTTGTAATGGCAGAGAAGTAGAAATTCCTTAGTTTTTTAATGCAGAATATTATATTTCCCCCTATAGCAGATTTATATTTCTGATTGTGTGTGGTTTAAGTGACTATGAAAATAAATTATGACTTCAAAGTGAATGTACAGTAAGGGGCACTCAATCAGCAACATAAATTATTGTTGTGCAGATCCTATAAAGCACACGATATTCTACCAGGCAAGTACTAACACACATGTACAGACAAATTTGAGCGCTGATCAGACTCCCGCTGTATTTTTTTTTTAACAGAACTGAGGGAGCATATTGACATAGGCACTTGGGGTAAGTTGAACTGTAAAGCCCACATTCTGTTCCACAGCACTGTGCAAACAGTCACAGCAAGTAGAATGATAGAGGGAAGCTCACTCCAGAGTCTAAAATGCCTTCTCCAATACCCTGGGAGATGCTTCCCACTGCCTTGCTGTATTATGGCAAGAAATCAGATAGGATTTTGGAGATTGTTCACAGCGTGCCAGGGACTCCAGCCATAGTGGTCCTTCCAATTTTCATAGAACAGATTGTAGTTGTCAGTCAAGTTCAAGTGAAAAAAAGCAACACCATGCTAGCTATGATTGATACTCTCAGAAAATATTGGAAGAGCTGAATTTACAGGTCTTCAGAAAAGAGGTTATGGATGAACCTTGAGGACACTATGCTAAGTGAAATATGCCAATCACAAAAGGACAAATACTGCATGATAGACTTAGGTGAGGTATCTAAAATAGTCAAACTCATAGACACAAAGAATAGAATGGTGGTTGCCAGGGGCTGGTGGGTCAGGGAAATAAGGAGTTCCTAATCAATGGTTATAAAACTTCAGTTATGCAAGATTAGTAAGTTCTGGAGACCTACAGTATGATGCCGTGCCTGTAGATAACAATGCTGTATTGTACACTTGATAATCTGTTAAGAGGATTTCATGCTAAGTGTTCTTATCAGAATAATATTTTTTAAGTTATGTGTCTCAGAAAGGGTTGGATTGCACCATGGAAACCTATCACTGCTTTTACCATCTAGGAGATACTGTTTAGAGTCTAGTGCAAGGATAGGTAGATAGATTGAGTGAGTGAGTCTGCGCCACAGAATATGACCATCAGAAATCAGGCGAAAACGGAAAACTTTCTATCTCTGTTGCAAAAAAAAAAAAAAAAAAAAAAAAAAGAGCATCCGAAAAAAAAGACATGTCTGCCTTCTGGCAGGCAGCAAAGGTTCTACAAGTTACAGGCATAAGGTGGGGTTAAAAGCAGAGATCAGTTAACGGATCTCAGTCCTTAGAAACATATGTACTAAGGTGAAGTGAATCAGAAAGGTGTGCAGTGCTATTTAGGATTTACCAAGAAAAGGAGGAGAATGAGTTTAAGCCCCAGGCTTGCAACTTTTTGTAACCTAAGAAATAAAGGCTTGAGGAAAACCTTTACTTTCCTTATGGACTTTTGCTGGAAGAAGGCTTGATATAACTCCCTGTTATTCTCAGTGGTTAAGAACTTCATGCTATTCCTTTTCTCTAGGATGCATGCAACTGTCGCCTTACTCAACATATTCAGGAAGGTGAGAAACTTATAGAGCATGCCCAGGAAACCAATATAATTTGGATTATAAAAATGTGTTTGTATAAGGAAGCAATATAATTTAAGACACACACTCCTTAGGCAGAGAAATCCTACATTTGTGTGGCTGGACTATTAAGTACAAGTGGACAAGGATGAGTAGCCCTAGTTAGGATTAACCTAATATGAACTACTATACTTTGAAAGGGAGATTTGTTAATCAATCAAGCAAACTAACTGAAATGTAATTCTCATAAACTGTACACAGGGCCATGACGTGTACAGAATAAAGTCTGGAGACTGCAGCTAGCTGGGGTATGAAAATGGGAAAATGTAATGATGTAAAATTTTATTTGTGGACAATGAGAGTTACTAAGACTTCTGAGATTTATATTGTGAGATATTCCAAATAAAGTTTGGGAAATAATAAGTCATCTGGAACGTGAGGGAGATGAGAGTGTGTGGAAGGACTGAGAAAGGAGGACATTGCTATGGTCTCAGTATGAGGTGATAGCTATGGAATAATGATCATCACTATTACTATTTTCGCAAAGCTTCCAGTATATAACAAGGAAGAAGAAACACCAAGATTTAGGAGTGAAAATGAAAGAGACAGTTGAAACATCACTGCTACTTTTTGGGATAATTTAAAATTAGTATATTCTAATACTTAGGAACACATTCAAGTTTCCTGTTTTTCACCAACATCGTTGTGAGGAAAAAGACAAGGCAGCAGCCTCCCAAGTGCCCTCGATTCCAGGGAGTATTGCTAATGAGAAGAGCAGCAGAAACTCATGGGTATTTGCAAAGAAAATTTCTTCATAATGTATTTGCCACCTTATTTCATCTTATGTTGGCTTCCTTGGGATAAATCTGACGTCATGTGTGACCTTAAAAGCAATCTGGTCTTTGGAAGTTTTGCTCAGAACTTACCAGTGTTCACAGTAGGCAAGCACAAAACTGGATCTGGCCTGAATTCCAGGATCACATCGAAAAGGAAAGCCCATAACTGGTAAGAAATGCCTTTTTAAGACTTTCTTATCATGCAGTGAGAGCTACAGGCCCACCATGCTACCGTCTCTTAATCAGCACTGCAAACAAACCTTCCCTACTCTGAAGCACATCAGAGTTCTTACGTATCACTTATTCCACAGTCTATCAGGAAGTGAAAGAGGACAGAACAAAAGGGGGACTATCAAAAACAGCCTTTATTCCATCTAGAAAGTCTGATTTTAAAAAAAGGAAAAACATACAACTTGCAGTCTGCAAACTCCGTTCCTGATGTGGCTAATTTCTAAATGAGTTTGCTGTAATAGGAGAAAGGAGGAAATTGCTGCATCTTTTTATCCAAGAGATAAAATAGATTATTACTTCATTGTAGTTTGGAGAAAAGACAAAAATGAAAATAATGATTATAATATAGCCCTAAAGAGACTTTTGCACAGAAGTGTTACAAACATACACACACATACACACACACAGTGAATTTTTCCTTCTCCTGTAGAAAAGTATAAATGTATGAAGAAGCAGTTCTAAGGCAGCCTTGTGCTATATTACGAGTTAAAATATAAGGCTAGGCCCAGTACAAAATGGCTTTTGAAAGTATGAACACTTAATGGGAGTCCTTCCATAACAGACCTGACATGTCTGGGAGAAAGTTAAAGTGGAACATAGAACCGGAAGTGGTGTTTTATAACCAAGGATGGCACAGCCTGACCTTTGCAAAAGTGAGAAGCAAAACTGATTGGATAATGGCATTCCTGCCATTCACTTACATAGTGATAAATTGAGATCTTGGCTCTGAGTTCCACACTAATTTCAACAGTTGGAGACTTTTATTATGGACTAATTGAAAGCTGTTGCTGTATGGAATAAAAGGTATTTTGTTGCAAACATTTTTCTTCTGAGGCAGACAGTGAGGAACAGACAAAGACTAATACAGACCTTTCCGGCTCTTCACAAAATAAAAACAGATAATTGCTGAAGAAAAGTGTTCATTTAAGGCTAACCTGTACCTGGTCTCCATTTGATTAAACTTCATTTGTTTGGCCAAAGGAAAGACTACTGTTGGTAAGGTAGAAGCCACTTGTAACAAGAGCAGCTATTCCTGCATGCAATAAACAATTAAGACCACAAAATGTGTTACTGAATGGTCAACTAACCCATTTATATAAAGTGGGCATATTTCCACAAACTTGGCCTTGATAATAGGTTAAAACATAAATACACATGTATGTACAAACAACAACAGCCTTTCTCTGATATTTATTGAGAACTAAGAATTCCAGAAAACCATGTTTTCTGTAAAAAAACAAACAAACAAACAAACAAAAAAACCCCCAGTATCCCCAAAAGAAAAAGGAAAAGAAAGATAGAAAGAGAGAAAGAAAGAAAAACGTTTGTAAACCATTGTCCCTGGTTTATCCTCTGTGCTCAATAGGTATGTTTATATATATATATATATATTATATATATGTATGCTGACTTCAATACTGAATGCATGAACACAGAAATGAATATGAATATGCTTTCTGAAAAGCATGTCCATACCGAACCATGATGCTAATATCACCTGAAGCTAAAACTTTTGCCCACTGTTATTAATTTTATGAGATCAGCATTATGCATTAATATCAGTTCTAGTTGCTTATAACTATAATGTATAGTGTCTAGATTTGAATCGTTCTGGAGAGTAAAAATCTCAATGAATTTAGAGTCTTTCTTATATTTCTTAGATTGATATGAATTAGAAATCCTCTCATTTCTGAATCCACTTATGTTTTTTTCTCAGTAGAGATGACAGTAATAAGACAATATTACCCCACTTTCCTATCTCAATAAAGGGTGTCTTGAATTAATTTAAAAAATAAGCTTCTAAAAGGATTGACTTTTTTTCCCTTAAAGGCAGGTAATATTCAAGGTGGTCAGCCCTCACCATGCATAACTACAGGCAGACCCTGATGGCACGAGGGAGCAAGGCTCACAGAGACAGCTTGATCTCCCAGAAGGTGGGGACCATGTCTTGCACACCTTTTATGTTCCACATAGCATCTCTTTTGTGCTGGACTCATGATGGGCTCATAATAAATGCATGTTGACTGAACTCTAGGAAGTATAGAGCTTAGGGTTCTAGATCTGAGCTGGCTTCTCACTTATTGGAGGGGTCTGTTAAAATATGACTCCTTAGCAGGAAGCACACTGCTTTGATTTAATGAAATGCCATCTGTAGAGCAATTTAGGAGATGGGCAGCATCAAGTACTTTACTTGTCTTGGATTCCTATCCTTCATTATTGGATTCCTTGGTTGGGTTCTATTAAATTGATAATCTGGTCCTCTTCGGGGGTGGCTTCATTTCAATGATGGGTGAAGTGATCCTTTATCCTGTGTGAAAGATTATCTGTGGTCTGGTGAGCAAGGCAGTATTAAGGAAGCTGTAAGAAAGAGGTTTTATTTCAGGTTCCGCCATTGATTTTCTGGCAGCTCACTTACGGGACTCTTGGGGTCTAGTTTTTCTCTTCATAACCTGATATTAATACTTACCATTTTCAAGAGATGTACAGCAATGGTATATGAACTTTAGAAACTTTAAGAGAATTCACTGTAATAAGTAACTTTTTATTTTAGTAAGATTAGGATTAAAATACAAAGTTGATGAAATTTTGGAGCTCAGAGTAAACTGATCATCAATTCCAACTGTCTCATTTTCTTCATCAAAAATACACCTGCATTCCCACATAAATTAATCTTTGAATACTTACTAACATTGCACCCTCAAAAGAAGAGGTGACTGAGACAGACACATGCCTTGAAGTTGTATGCTTTCTCATCCTCCATAGCCCCTGATACATTATTGAGAACAAGAGATGCCCAATCACTAACAGCTAAGCCAGCAAAACAACCTGTCATTCCAAAAATATCACTGCTGTTTCTCATAATAGTATGAGGAGGCATGTACAATTCTACAATAATGTCAGTTTTTGAAATTTCTCGAGTATGAAATGATTCCTCCAAAAAAAAGAAGTCTTTAATTTTATAACTGAGACATATAAAGTGCCCTACATTGAAAGAATTAAAATTAAGCCATTAACTATTTATAAATCACTATATAAAGGTAGACTACAAGGTATTGATGAAAAATAAAAATAAAAGAGAGTATGAATATTATAAAAATCACTCTTCATTAAAAATAAATGTCATCTGATTACAAAAGTCATGGATTATATACATCTTCAACAGTGGGAACTAAATCTCTTGTACTCACTCTTTAACTTACACAAATATTCATAAAGTTGTCCATCCATAACCACTATCTGTAATTCTAGAATATTTCCTCATCGCTAAAAGAAAAACCATACTCATTAGCAGTCACTGCCCATTATATTCTTCCCCCTTCTCAGTCAACCCAGCCACTAGTCTACTTTCTGCTTCTATGAATTTGCCTATTCTGGAAATTTCATATAAATAGAATGATATAATCTATGGCCTTTTGTTTTTGGCTACTTTCATTTAGCATAATATTTTCAAAGTTCATCCATGAACACATATTTCATTATTTTTTGTAGCTGAATAGTACTCATTTGTGTGAACGTACTACATTTTGTTTATGCATTCTTTATTTGATGGACATTTTGGCTATTCACCTATGACTAATGCTGCTATAAACATTTATATGCAAGTTTTTGCATGAACCTATGTTATCAATTTTCTTGGTTATATACGTAGAAGTAGAATTGCTGGGTCATGTGGAAATGCTACGTTTACCATTTTGAGAAACTGCCACACAGTGTTCCAAAGTGGCTGCAACATTTTAGGTTCTCACCAACAATACATGATGATTACAATTACTCAACATCTTCACCAACACTTACTGTGTGTGTAGGCATCTTTGTGTGTGTGAAGTGACATATCATTTTTATTTTCATTTATATTTCCCTAATGACTAATCTTTAGCATCTGAGCATTTTTTCAGGTCCTTTTGGCTGCTTATTTATCTTCTCCAAGACATATTTTGGAGAAATGTCTAAGTCCTGAGCCCATTTATTAATCAGATTATTTGTCTTCCTGTTGTTCAGTTGTAAGAGTTCTTTATTTATCCTCAATACTACACCCTTATCAGATGTATGGTTTGCAAATATTTTATCCCATTCTGTGGATTGCCTTCACACTTTCTCGATGGTGTCTTTAAATTGAAAATGTTTTCATTTTGATAAGGTCCAATTTATCTCTTTTCTCTTTGGTTACATGAGCTTTCATTGTCAATTGCTTAATCCATGATCATAAAGATGTATATCAATGTTTTCTTCTAACAGCTTTACAGCTTTGGTGCTTATATTTTGGTCTTTAATCCAGCTAAATTACTGTCTTCATATGATATGAGGGAGTGGTCTAAATTCATTCTTTGCATGTGGATATCCAGTTGTCCAAGCACTATTTGTCAAAAAGACAGTTTTTCTTCATTGCATTGCCTTGGCACCTGTGTTAAGCTGAACAACAGTATTGCAGAGATACTCCCATCCTGTCCTTAGATTCTGAATGTTCTACATATTTTCTGTATAGCAAAAAAAGACTTTGCATATATGGTTAAGGATCTTGTGTTAGGGAGATTGTCCTATATTATTTTAGTCAGCCAGTAATAAGGAAAAGAGTCCTTATAAGAGGATCATAGAAAGGTCAGATAGAAGAGAAGTGGGTGTGAAAATGATACAAAGATTAGAGTAATCTGGCCACAGACACTGGCAGCTTCTAAAAGTGAGAAAAGGCAAGGAATAGCTTGTCCCCTGGAGCCTCTGAAAGGAAACAGTCCTACCAACACCTTGACTTTAGCTCTGTGAGATCCGTTTTGATCTTTTCACCTCTAGAACTATAAGATAATAAAGTTGTGTTGTTTGAAGCCACTAAGGTTGTGATAATTTGCTATAGCAGCAATGGAAAACTAATAACAGCACCATTGCCAAAACGATCATAAATGTTTTGGTGTATTTTCAGGCTCTCACTTCTATTCTATTGAGTTACAGGATTATCCTTATGTTAGTACAACACGATTGTGATTATTGAGCTTTGTAGTAAGCTTTGAAATGAAAAAGTGTAAGTCAGTCCTCCAAATTTGTTTTTTTCCAAGACTGTTTTGGCTGTTGTTTCCCTTGAATACTTTGTATGATATCAAGACTTCTAAGTTTACTAAGACTGTTATGAATCTGAACATATGGTATACCCTGGAGAATGCTCCATGTGCAGTGGAGAAGAATGTATATTGTGTTATTGCTAGGTAGAGTGTTCGATACTTAGGTAGTTATTACTTTTAGCTTTACCTTTACTGGTATTCTTTGTTTTCTCTGTGCAGATTTGAATTACTTTCCAGCGTCCTTTCATTTCAGCCTGAAAGACTACCTTTAGTATCTAGTATAGGTCTGGTCAGCTAGCAATTAATATACTCAGTTTTAGTTTATTTGAGAGTTTCTTAATTTCTCCTTAATTTTCAAAGAATACTTTGCTGGATATGTAAGTATTGATTGACTGTTTCTCAGCATTTTAAATTCGTCTTCCTAACGCCTTCTTGCCTCCATGGTTTCTGATGAGAACTCAGCTGTTAATCCTGATATTGATACTCATTTGTTTACAATAAGTCACTTCTGTTTTGCTGCTGTCAAGATTCTTTATGTTTGGCTTTGACAGTTTTTATTAAGATGCATCTAGGTGAAAATAGCTCTGAGTTTATGTTCCACAAAGTTTGTTGAGCTTCTGAATTTATATTTTTTCATCAAACTCAGGAAGATTTTAGGTTTTATTTCTTTAAATAATCTTTTTTTGCCCCTTTCCATCTCTCCTCTTTTTTTCCGGGACTCCCATGATGTGAATGTTTACATACTTGATAATGTCCCATAGATTTCTGAGGCTCTCATTGTTCTTCACTTTTTAATCTTTCTTGTTCCTCACACTAGATCATCTCAATTGGCATATATTTCAATTCACTGATTTTTTTTGTCTGCCCAAAACTGTTGCTTAAGCCCTCTAGTAAATTTTTCATTTCAACTTTTTACCTCCAGAATATCTATGTAATTCTTATAATTTCTATCTGGCTAATTGATATTCTTTATTTTGTTTCACATTATTCTCATACTTTAGTTCTTTAGATATGGTTTTCTTTAGTGCTTTGAACATATTTAAAATAGGTTCAAAATCTTTGTCTAACATTACAGCTGGACATGCAGTGTTCTGTACTGTAGCATGACTATAGTTAACAATAATATATAGTTTCAAATAGCTAGAGGGAAGATATTGAGTGTTTCCAAAACAAAGAAATGATAAGTGTGTGAGATGATGGATATATGAATTAACCTGATTTGATCACTATACATTACATGTATCAAAACATCACTGTGTACCCCATATTTACTATTATTTGTCAATTAAAAAATAAAATTAAATAAAATATTTGAAAAATAGTTGTCTCCTTAAGTCTAACATCCCAGCTTCCTCAGACAGCTTCTAGTGACTGCTTCTTGTTTTTGGACCATATTTTTTCTTGCATGTGTCATAATTTTTTGTTAAAGAGGAGACATTTAAAATAATATAATATGGTGGTCCTGGAAATCAGATTCTTCACTCTCCCAAAGTTTGTTGTTGTTGCTATTTGTTATTGTTATTTGTTTAGTTACTTTTCTGAAATAACTCTATGATATGTTTGTTGTTTGTCATGTATAATGATGTCTCTGTGTTATGATCTGACAAAGATGCCTTTTGATATCTGGAATTAGTAAGTTTACCAGTCTTTGCTGAGTGGCTTATACGTATGTGTTGGGGCACACGTTCAACATCTAGCCAGGCAATTTAAAACTGCCTTTGTTTTCAATTTTTTGCTTCCACCCAGTCTCATAGTTTGCCTGAGGTGAGATCTTAGGGTCTTGTCAGTGCTTTCCTAAGTATGTGCACAGCCCTATATATTTGCATGCTCTTTTAATTCCCAGGAATATCTTACAGTTTGTCAGAACCCCCTGTGAACATCTCATTCTCTAGCTTTTCCTTTTAAGTTTTTGTTATCTTATTCTTTACCCTAATTGTTATATACCGTCTCAGGTGGCTACAAGTTAAACAGTTGCCTCTGAGTGTTTTAGACTAAACAGCTTTTTCTCTAGAGAAAAAGCATATCAGAGAAAAAGCTGTTTGTACCAGACCAGCTTGGAGTCAGGTCAAACAAAGATAGCTGTGTGAGTGGGGTGTTCCAGGGAAACACTGGACAGTTCAAACAATGACAATTCTTCAAAGATAGGGCTTTGAAGGAGTTCCAGTCCTGTTCAGCCCTCTCCACTGG
Organism: Gorilla gorilla gorilla; assembly: GCF_029281585.2. NCBI lineage: Eukaryota > Metazoa > Chordata > Mammalia > Primates > Hominidae > Gorilla > Gorilla gorilla. Next base: position 40,066,205 of record NC_073235.2, on the reverse strand, counting down.
CTTCCAAAATGCTAGGTGTTGGGGTTGGTTGGTTGTTTTACCACAATTGTGGGCAGCTTCTTTCAAGGGTACCCTGCAGCTGGGGTTGGAAACAGGGTAAGTTAAAATGCGAGAAATCTCTCAGTTCTTACCAAGACTCAGTCATTTTTCTGAGTAAGTGCTCTCCAGATTGTGGCAAACCCTTGATTTACTTCCAGAATTCTATGGAACTTGATTTTGACAAGTTTTGCCAAGTGGTTCTTGCTGCTTTTATGCAGGAAGAGATTTGGGGAGATCTTTTCTCCACTATTTTTGCTGACATTGCCTACTTCTCTAAATCAAGTTTTATTGAGTCACAGCCATGCTCATTCATGTATTTATTGTCTATAGCTGCTTTTGTGCTACTCTAGCAGAGTTGAGTAGGGGCAACAAGAGCTCATTATCTGCAAAGTCATATTTGCTGACCCCTTTTCTATATCTCACACTTCATTTTAGATAAGACATTATATGTATATCAAGCTTTTAGTTCTTTAGTTTTTATATTGTGTGACTGAGTTTTGGAAGAAAAATTCAAATGTAATCCTTTTTAGGGTAAAGTTAAATTAAAATAATATATACTAATCAATAAGATGAAGTATTGATTATTCAGCAAGAAATACATCATGAATTGGGAAGACAGTGCTCACCATCTTCAACCGAAAAAAAGAAAATGACTTTAAGTCAACACAATGTAACATTTTGGGTGAGTAAGCTCAAACAATCCACGAAGTTGCATGTATCATGCAGCATGGTATACAGCCTTATTAGCAATAAGTCATTATTTTTACTCAGAGAAAAAAAGTTTCTATAGGACTCTAAGTATTCATCTTGACAAATCATTATAACAATCTTGGAAGTTAAATATGAGATTATGATGTGAATATTTAATTTTAGTAAATTCATCCTCTATACAAGCTGTTTGCACATGACCAGAATGTGAAATGGGAGCCAATCCCAAGAATATTGTGCCATGATTTTACTTACACACCATATGACTAGAAAAAGCCAACTTGAACAATTTGATGAAGCTTAGACATAACAGAAGGTATGATATTATAACACTCTTGGATCTTAAAGTCTGCCTCCTAACAACCAAACAGCATAAGGCAGAATAGGTCTGGAATTGTACATCTTACCCCCTTCCCAGTGTATGAGATCCAAACCACCTAGCCATTTGATTTTCCTTTCTTAGTCCTTGCAAAACCCTGCACGTGAAAAAAAAATTTGAATTATCCTGTGAGTGACAAACTCTCTTTAGCTACACTTAGCACTTGGCCCCTAAGGCATTATAAATATCACTCCAGTCTACTACACAAGTAGTCTCTGAAAACATTACTGATGCTTTTATTTATTATATGACCAATAATATTTCAAGTAAGAATTGGGGTGGACAGAAATAGCACGTGGATTTATTAAAACTATAAAAGTAAAGAACTTGTGATTTATATGAGATATTGATGTAATCTAGAAAGTAGACTAATGCCTTTAAGAAACAGAGAGAGAAAAAGAGAAACACCATTAATTTTCTGAAAGCTATTTACTAAGAATTTGGTGATCCTAGAATCAGCTCTGGCTAGGAAGCTATGTATAAAATTCTTGGCTGTTTGGAGCTATATTAACCATGGCAATGACATTTAATACATTCTGAAAGTACAGGGCAGATTCCGTATCAGAAATCTTTTCAGAGCCTATTATATTATGCTGATTCTGAAATCTCAGAGCATTGTTTTCTTCCTATAGTAAAATAAGCCAGGCATGGCCAATTTAAGCAGATATAAATCAATTTCCTAGGTGTCTGAAATAGTCCTTTTACTGAAATAAAGGAATTCATTCAACAGCAACGTTTGAGAAAGTGACTCTTCTATGGGAGGAATTTTTTTCTGTCATATGTGAACAATGTTTTGATCAGAATTTACAAAGAGAAAAAAAGCTGATTTGTGAAGGAAAACATCAAAGCTTCTTTTCACTAAATAAAAACAATAAAGATCAAAACAGATTGCAACACCAACCTGAGCCTTTGTAGAAGTCCATGTTAGCAGTGCATGATAAGCAAAAGGGAAAGAAAATTATATATGCATTAGTGGAACTGCTATTATAATGCAAAATTGAAAAAAGTAGAAATCCTTTCCCCTGATCATTCAAAATTAATGGCTATTTTTCAGCTACAATTTGAATGTTACCCTCCCAGTCTCGAGCAAAATACTTCCCCCTAATTGATATTAAACATATGATTGTGTGGAAATAGAGAACACTTGGATCTGAGAAGGTTAAGCAGATGTTTTCCTAGTTGTCCTCTGGCTATGAGAGCTGATTCCTAAGATCAAGGGCTTAATGAAATGAAATAAATCTCTGAAGCTGAACTCAAATACCCTAAGAAGTATCTTAATCACAGCTTATCACAGGAAAAGACATGAGAATTGCTATTTTTCAGGGATACAGGACATATAGACCAGACTAACTCTTGGAAAGTGGATTCCATGACACTTGTCCCTACTGGTCCCCTCTTCTTCAACCATGTATCTTTCTTTCCTCCTTAACTTTACTACAACTTCGATTTTGAACTTATCTGAGTGATAGTTTAATTACTGCCATCTTTAAAACTAGACTGTGTGCTCCCTGAGGGCAGGGCTAGGATCATATTTTTTTAAATATTGTAGTCTCAATTCTAAACCCAGTGCCTGGTATAAAATAGATATTTCCAAAATATTTTTAGAAAGATGAATAAATGAATGTAGTCTAAAAGCAATGTAAATTATATACTTGTAGATATATCTGAAAAATTATAACCCAAATCCAAAATCCATTTTCAATTTGAAATCAAGTTTTACTCTTTTATGTAATAGAACACAAATCTTAATGAACAGAATAATAGTTCCAAAGAAACTAAGTTGAGAAGGTCAATTAAATATCCATATACCTGGCATCTTATAAACTCTAAGCACATTAGAGTTATACAACCCATCATCATCACAATCTATAAATGATGGTTGTTTGCAACCAGAAGTCATTGAGCCTACAGGCATTCACAAACTCAGCAGAAAGCCAGATTAACTATCACTATTTCAAAAATATTATTAAAATGAGTAAGTTGCCATTTATATATTATTATATAGCCTAATTAAAAGAAGAATACATTTGGCTTTAGATAGAAGTATAGAAACATTAAAAATCCTTAATCACAAGAAACTCAACAAAATTCCTGACATCAGGGAAAAGTCGGCTTCATATGTAGTAGACATAATTACGTCAGACTTTAGTGATTAATGAACAATGTTCACATGATAATTTTATTGCACATTAGTATTATATCTATAGAATGATTTCTGTGCTATCTTAGTATTAATACCAAAGCTTGATGATGACTGCCCATGCATTGGAATTTAGATCAATGATCATCAAAACTTGGGTGTATCACTTGCTTCACTCTTTTTTTTGTATAGACAACCCACGCATTTTGGTTTGTCCAGAACAGAGAGTTAGTAGGGTTCTAGGAATGCAGCTCTATAGCTGAAGAGTTGCTAGAATTATTCCATTTTAATTTATTGCATTGCTACAGAAAATATGTGCTGGGTAAATAACAAATGCATTATTAATATTAAAGACCAAAATTCTCTCACTGAATTATAATGGGTAATTTCTTGGATATGGATGGTTAAATTTCTATGCTGCAATAAATAAAAGCAATCAAAAGCACTCTTTGTCATTCCTCAGGGTAAATACTGGAGAAGCATCAATCACATTAGATATGGAAATTTGAATGTATTATGATGTGCTAAGTTGTTTTCCTGTAATTACATATATCATTCTTTCTTTGTCTTTTTTTTAAAAAAATCTTGTTATTATAATTACTCTCTTGTTAAATAAATATATAATTTCTGGGTAAGATTAGTCCTTTATTGTTCTTGCTTAAAATATTTTCAAATATTTCAACCACTTTTACTTCTACATGCAATTTTAATCTTTCTTCTTGGCTTTAGCAAAACTGCTTCTGGCTATTTCTACATTAAAATACTGCTATTATGTCAACTTTAATGGCCTAAACAGAAACTGCTTAATTTTCACCCTGGGCCAACACCATTTTCACATATCTAAGTACTATTCTTTCTTTAGAGTTGAGTTCAGTTCAGATCTCCCTCTCTTTAACCCTAAACTTCCCCAAATCTGTGTTTCCACAGTCCCATGAATTTTTGAGACTCAGCAGACAGTACCACAGATTTGGCTTTTTATATATGTGTCCTATTTTCCAAACGGAGTCTGAGTCTGTTTTGAGACTGGGATCTGTAGCACACACTTCAGACAAGCTCAGACCAATTCAGTCTCCTACTCAAAACACGGCAGGGCCCCCTAACAGGCCATGAGTATGGAAACCACTGGTGTCATGAGTGATTTCTGTACTCATAGCCTGTTAGAGGGCCCTGCTGTGTTTTGAGTAGGAGAGTGACTCACATACCCGTGGTTTCCATACTCATGGCCGGTTAGGTCCCTAAATAACCCAAACCTTGCCTATTTATCTGAAATTATCTTCAATACTCTCCCTGTACCTTATCCACTCCAGCCACACCACCCTTCTTACTGTTCCTCCATGACAAGAGAACGTCTGTCTCCAAGTCTGTTCCCCCCATTGATAATATTCTTTCTTGAGGCCTCCGCAGCATCCCCCTCACATCATTCTTGGCTATGTCTGACATCGTCATCTCAGAGAAGTCTTCTCTGATCATTCTGTCCTCCAAACCATCATAACCTATCATTATCTGCAACCATTTCTCTGTATTTTTACTTCTTTGCAGTCTATTTCCTTCACTTGAATATATACTTCATTAAAGCAGAGTTTTTGACTGTCATGTTCCTAGGTGTATCCTAGCAAGTAGCACACAGGATCTATTAAATAAATGTTTGTTCCATGAATAATTACCTCTTAGTAAGTTAGGCACCGGGTATAAAGTCTTAAGCACAGACTGTGAGGATTGATAACTACAGAATAAGAAAATGTGGTAAAAAGATACTCTGAAGCCATCTTATATTATATGGAGCCTATGTGGTCATTGCACTTAAATAAATAGGTATAGGTGTTCGAATTCCATTTCCGTGTAATCCAATTCATTCATTACCTGAAATTAAATATCACTGACAGTTAATATAAATGGTAATTAAGGCAGGTCACTAGGAGGTATGAATACCTTTGCTTTTTTTTCATATCTGTTCCAGCATATACCTCCTCTATACTTCCACAAATAATGAACTTTCAGCCAAGTGTGTCAATGTAAATGGATAGAAATGGTATAGACTTACACAAATAATGAATGCTCATCTAGGGAAGTGTGAATCCAAAACATTAACCAGGAGTAAAAATGAACAGGTTATCAAGTTTTACATATTAAAACATTTCCACAGCATTATCTGTATTCACAACTTTTTGTAGTACCATAAGACCATCAAGTTAAATAAAATGTCAAAGAATACTTGAAATTTGCCTTAGAGAAAAATGGAGAAAAATAGGGATTTTTATGCATAATTAAGGCAGATGCCAACAGACAAAATCAAGTTTCAATTATAGGAGGATATATGAATTGAATATGTCTATATTTTTCTCGTGAAATTTTATAATTAAACAAGAGCATGATGTGAATAGTCATTCTAACTAGTTTAATATGGAATCACGTGAAAGAATATGTTATTATATAGCTTTTATATGAGAGATATCTAATGTGATTATAAGAAATATGCTTTTCAGCTTCTTTTTTGAGAAACTCAGAGATGTTAAGGATACATTTATTACTCATAGATTTATGTGTCTGTTTTGACATATCTTAGAATTTGGGGTAAAAAAGAAAACATATATTGATAGTATATATTTTAGTATCAGGTACATAAAACTTTTCTGTAGGTTAAGCATTATTTTGTGTTTAGTTCATGGAAGTAAAAATGAATTGAGTATTATATACAATTTATAATTAAAAATATACAGAAAAGTTGAGTGATACAAAGAAAAACTTAAGTGCACTTTCTCTTTCCTCAGAGAACCTGTATTTTGCTGTCTCCTCAGAGAAAAAATGGAAAAAAATATATATATTCACTGTCCTGGAACTTTATGAATGATACTTTTCTGAGTGCAACTTATGGTTGGTCATAAAATACTATCCTGTATTCACAATGACATAAAAGGGACTGCTATCCACTATTAAATAGCCAGCAACAACTTGAAAAACAGATGTACTACTGTTAGAACCCTTATTCTCATTAATCCTCTTTACCCCTTCATAAATAGGTAAGAAGGCAAAATAAAAGAGATAACTATTTCTATTTTATGGTACTAAAACTAAAAGAATAAACCTAGATCAAAGGCAAAAGGGGAAATGGAAAGATTAGGGAAAAAATAGTGTTTCAAACACTACAGGAGATCAAAGATGGAAGAAAACAAGCTCTTTCCCATCAGTTAAAGGAAGTCTGTGTGTGTGTGTGTGTGCGCGCGCGCACACACACACACACATACATATGCATGGGCAGTTATTTAATAAATACTTTTTTAAAGGATATTGGAATAAACAACCAATATTACAGAGAGAAAGCCCCTAAGATTGTAGTTGCCAAATTAATTGTTTAGTCAAAGTTTTTATTGTGCTTTTATGTAATAAGAGAGGGTATCAATCAAGCAGCCAAGCAAACAACATTTTCAGAGGCAAATTGCTGGTTCTGAGAGTCCTTTTAATCATATGCAACTTGCTGAAATCTCAATAACCCAGAAAGCCCAGTCAGTAGCAGCCCAGGCTAAGGGCTCACATGCTATGACTACATTAAAACAAATATAATAATCTATTTAGGGAATAATTGTTTTCTTCTTTTGAAGAGTTATTTATATAACATTTGCAATGCAATGTTTTGCATATCATTGGACTAGGTCACTAAACAAAGCCTATGTAAGAATGGAAGATCTAAAACAAACAAGGCAAAACAACAAAACAATAATAACAACAAATACTCCAACTATTTTGCTACCTTCTTGCTAAATGTCAGAATAGTTGAATTTTTTTTAATAAGTAGGGTATTGAGTTGAAGGAGGAGTAATGCAGTTATTAATTTTATGTGAGTCTGAAACCTAATAAAATAATATGATAAAGAAGTTGTCTCTCATGTAATTATAGAGAGGAGAGATTTAACCAGAGTAGAAATAACAGGATTTACTCTGTATTCGACTTATTTCCTGTGGGAAACAATCCTGGAGAAGCACGTTATAGAGAACTGGAACATTTCTGATACGAGAGGAACGAGTCAGAAATGATTTAATCTGAAAAAATTAATTTAGCAATAGGGAATTATTTATACTCAAATGCAGTTTGGTGATTTAAATTAAAACAAATATATTCCCACCAAGTTCAACCATTGTGGAAGTCAGTGTGGCGATTCCTCAGGGATCTAGAACTAGAAATACCATTTGACCCAGCCATCCCATTACTGGGTATATACCCAAAGGACTATAAATCATGCTGCTATAAAGACACATGCACACGTATGTTTATTGCAGCATTATTCACAATAGCAAAGACTTGGAACCAACCCAAATGTCCAACAATGATAGACTGGATTAAGAAAATGTGGCACATATACACCATGGAATACTATGCAGCCATAAAAAATGATGAGTTCATGTCCTTTGTAGGGACATGGATGAAATTGGAAATCATCATTCTCAGTAAACTATCGCAAGAACAAAAAACCAAACACCGCATATTCTCACTCATAGGTGGGAATTGAACAATGAGATCACATGGACACAGGAAGGGGAATATCACACTCTGGGGACTGTGGTGGGGTGGGGGGAGGGGGGAGGGATAGCTTTGGGAGATATACCTAATGCTAGATGACGAGTTGGTGGGTGCAGCGCACCAGCATGGCACATGTATACATATGTAACTAACCTGCACAATGTGCACATGTACCCTAAAACTTAAAGTATAAAACAAAACAAAACAAAACAAAAAAACTGATGCATACTTTTAATATTCTATTTGTTTGGCTCTGATTTTCAAAAAAAAAATAAAGCTGATGTTCTAGAAAAAAAAATAATAAAAATAAAACAAATATATTTTGGCTTCTCTAATATTTCTAAGCTACATTGTTAAGAAAATATATTATTTCATTATGCATATGTATATCATTATTTATATATAAATAATATTACCTATTATATATCACATAATGAATATTACATAGATACATAGATACAGATAGAATGTATACAGATATAGATACATAAATGTATGGTATATATATGTATAGTATGTGTATATATCTATGCATATATGTATACATATATATGCATATAGCCACACATTATTTGCTCATATAAGATATATATACTTGTCCTAATAACTGTGACTTTTACCTATATGGTCCCTCACTGGCTAGTTTACAGGTTTGTTTTATATTATTACAGAATTTCTAAATTATTCATTATTAAAAACTTAAAAGTGGGATCATAAAGCCCTGCAAATTACAACAGAGAAAGAAGTAGAAAGAGAAACAAAGATGCAAAGAGACAGCCAACTATACTCTGAATCTTGAAACAAACTCCGAGGGACATGAATAACATGTTTTATCTCTATTCTATAACCAAGTAGTTTAATCATTTATAGCAAATCATTTAATTTTTTGCACTCTATAATACGGAAATCTTATCTCAAAGATGTTAATTTTTCCCTAAGGGCTATGATCCCATCAAATTAAATCTAAATTAAATTTGTTTTGTAGGAATTTAATGAGTTACAAAACACAGAGAAACAGAATAATCTAGAATAATTCTTTTTTTCTCAATCTAAAGTTTTGCCTTTTCTATAATTAGATTTTTTTCCAGTTTCTTCAATGATTAGTAGTACCAAAGATCAAAGAATTTCTGTTTTAGGAATCAAGTCAGTAATAGCTTTATGTATTTAGAAAAACATACTTTATTGGCATTTGATATACAGAAGAACTACCATAATACATTTGATCAAGATGGCTCTACTGAATTCCCAAGATTCAGATTCAGAATTGTCCTAAAGTAATTGCAAGGCATGTTCTTTCATTCTCCAAACATTTATTGAACTCCTACTGTGTTCTCAATATTATCATGTTAAGCAATTAACTTGGTAAATTAGAATTCACTTCTTTAACATTCAACTCTAAAAACACAGTTACAATGTGTAACTCTCCCTTTCAAATACACTTTACTTAGTCAAATACACTCTCTCTGTTTATATTGTAGAAGGCTAATTATCTCTATTTGGCTATGAGCCCCAGACTTGTGCTCATTCCTCCTGTGAGGAATACTACTTGATATTCTGTGAGCAAAATACCACAACTCACCCAAATTTTCCATGTCACTCCAGGAAGACACTTTACCTACTAAGACCTTAAAACACTACTGAATTAAGCATTAGATACTAGGTAGTGGTATAAAGCACATGAGCATTAAGGGGAAAGGGTCACACAGATGCCTTTGTCTTAAGTTTACCTTTAGCCCTTGCAGTTAACTGCAGGTGTAAAAATTTGTATGCAGAAATCATAGCACCTGAAATTAGCTAACTGCAGGTGTAACTGGTCAGTTGCATCCTCCTAAGGGAGCCCTTGGTTAATTATCCCAATTATTAGGTAATTAAAGGTATAATTATATAAATTTCCATGCAATTTTACTGCTTAAAAAACTCTAGAGCAGAAGATAAGATATGAAAGTAAGCTTTCATAAAAATTTCATTAAATGAGAGTGCTGCTGGGTTTCAGGTGCTTGAGAACTGAATTTCAAACTAACAGTTCTCACCCTGAGTGCTACCTCTATGCTTAACCATTGTGGACTCGAATCATATCCTTACTTTGCTCAACAAAACGATGTGTCAAGGGCATCAGTGTCAGAATATTTTCTTGAATTCAGTTATTAAGCCTAATTGCCATGATTAATTGTAGAAAACATCACACTCTGATAAGACTGCTTTACTGATCTTGAAGACCAAGCAATGCAACTATTATTAATTGAGTGCTATGCTTCACAGGAAGCAGGGTGTATGCCTTACAAGGCCAACTTCTACTGCTATAGGATACAATGCTTATATTATCCCCACTAGAGTGAGCCTGTTTACTATGATTTTATTTTCTGTCCGCATAGCAATGGGTTTGTAATTTTTAAACACACCATTTAACAACAGAAAGATGTAGGCTACAAAAATGCTTTGTAGTGACAGAAAATGCATCCCAAAGATTGTGTGTTTAGATATTCGAGAACTGATCAATGTTAAGTTCTCTTTAATCTAGATGATTATATATTGGAATTCAAGGATCAATGATGCCTGCACTCCTCTGTATCCTAATTCCAACAACTCAGCTCATGCTATAATCCTTGTGAAACCAAGCCTTGTCACTTATCACAATTCTAGTAAGAGGTACACTTGTTTGCATATGCTTTAGTCCACTTTGTGTTTCACAGAACCCTGTTTTCTCTTTCTAGGTCTCCTAGAGTTCTGCTTCGGCATTCAAGCCCCTGAGATCAAGCCTGTGACAGCTATCCCCAGAACACCCCATAATACTGCCCCTTTAGCACTTCCAATTTTGCCTGCAGTTGTGTGCCCTTCACAGTTCAACTTCCTGTCTCTCCAGATGAGACAGGCTGTGCTAAAACAGTACGATTACCCAAGTAAGGCTGATGACCAAGCTGACTTGAAGCTCTATTTTGTTGTCATTTCAAGGGTCATTTTACAAATCCAGGAAGTATCATTTATATTGTGGTTTAGTCCCATTTCAGTTGTTTTCCACTGACACCATTTGCAGGGGCTACAGTATGGACTATGTACCTTGTCACTGAGAAACATGGTGGGCCTGATAGGTCATTTAGCTATGTCATGCAATACCCCATGAAAATCTCATAAATGATTTAATAGAGGTATGAGGCATCCTAATGGTAAAAGAAACATATGTTTCATATAAATCCATGAAACGTTCAATTTTCCAGTTGTAAACATGATTAACTCATGTTGGATCCCTAGAGCTTCTCTACCTATTCTTAGTCAAAAATTAACTTTTGCAAAGCCTCAATGAGGCACACACATCTCAATAGCTGATTGCTAGAGCAATAGTAGAATGCTGGTTTTTTTCATTAGGCCTGCACAGCTTTCAAGTTCTAATTCTCCCAGATGTACTCAAGAACATGTTGTGGTATTAACAATAACTGTTTTTCAATTAACAGTCAATATGTGGAGGAACCAAAAAAAATTAAAAGACTCCTTTGCACTTAATTTTTCCCACATACTACTTAAAAGGCATTTTCTCTCCCTTTTAATGTTAATTGAATCATCATCCACTTGTCACTTAAATTTCAAATACATGGGAGGACACTTCTCTAAGTGCTGACATGTAGTTAGAGGTCACACTACAAACCCAGATGTCCCTACTCTCATTACTCATCTCAATCACAGCAGGGAAGATAGGTATAATATCTAAAGGGCAGTTTAATTCTTCTGATGATTTTTTTAACCATAATCTTATTAAAAAGCTTAAACTTTCCATTTGAATTTCCTTTTTCTGAAGTTTTCTATGGTCTCTCTGAACACAAGTACACTCTGGATGTCCTTCAAAAAAAAAAAAAGATTCTTAGAAGGATTCTAAATCCCTTAAACTATCCAGATTCCATGAACATTCTACACGATATTTGCCTAACTCTAATGTTTGCTTATTCTTCTCTTTCAAGGTTCAATTCCTCCCTTACCTTCTTTATGAGGCCTCCCTATGCACTAAAGCCTTTATCTTTGGGACAATCATTAGTCCCTTAGCACACAGAGCCCTTATATTTTAAAATATATTTTAGGTGAAAGAGCTAGTTCCCTGACTGCCTTGAAAATCTCTACCTTGCCTTTATATCATTGTATTCCCAATGCTTGTCACAATGAATCATTCATTCTTTCATTCATGTATTTATTCAACAAATATCTACAGAGTACCTCATTAAATAATGATCATATCTAGATTGCCCATAGTCTAGAGGAAAAAGTGGGAGAGGAGAGGCAGTTAACAGTCACGTAAAGCAAATAATTCATTAAATGAAATGTGCCTTAGAAAGGGAAAGTACTGTCTCCGTGAAGTGGAAGATCCTGGAAGATTTAATAACTCCCTATCACTAGCCATTAGTAGTAGTTTGCCAAAAGGTAAAGAGAAAGATTTTTTAAGTGAAAATAATTACATGTATGAAAATTTAATGATTAAAGAGGATTGTATGCTCAAGGAATGCCAAGAATTTTTGGTGTAGCTAGAATGTAGTTGATAGAAAGATGAGTCTGCGAAGCGCCAGACTGAGAAGAGCTTTGCATACCATGCCAATCAGTGTGTTCTCTATCCTACGTACAAGCAGGTCAAGGACTCTGGCAGGTCAGAAGCTCCTACTGAGGCTAATGCAGTAAATATACAATGGAGTCTTGGAATTTTTATTTTCAACATCTCTAGTGATTCTGATACAAGTTGTCCTCAGATGAAACTGTGAGAAATGCCTCTGTATGCAAACAGGAAATCTAAGTGAATTATTGAAAAGGCCGTGTGGGATGGCTAGCCCACTTCTAGGAGGTTTTGGCACTAGATCAGGCAAGGAATGTCAGTTTTAATGATAATGATTACAAACAGATCAATTTAGTTAGTTGCTACTAGGTTTGCATAAACCAAGATTGTACCTGAGTGATCTATAAGTAAAGGCACTGAAATATCATGTGTTTAATTTACAATACTCCAGCAGTTATTATTCTTCTGTTGCTAAACATATTGTCCCACATGCACCTCATAAAAAATCCAGTGAGGTAGTCATTACTATCTGTACTTAACAGATGAGGAAACAAAGGTTCAGAGGGTTGAAATGACATGGCAGCAGTTACCCAATGCATGCATGATAGGAGTGGAAATTAAAGTCTAGGGCTGTCTGACTCCTCCTCCTTCATCATGCTTCCTTTCCAAATATCTGCAATGTAACTTCCAAACTATCCAATGAAATACAACAAACCCCAATTTTGGGCACAACAAAATACGACAAACATCAATTTTGGGCCAACAAGATTGGGCACAATTTTAGGTTCAACAAAATTGAACATGAATTTGATGTAATTGAAGTTAAGAAATACAAGAATCCAATCAAGTGTGTATCAATGTTATTTCTATTGTAAATGACAAAAACTCAAGCCCAGCTGATTGAAGCAAAGGGGGAATTTATTGATTCTTATGGCTGAAAAGTTCATGGTAGGCTCTAGGAATTAATTGATTCAGGAAACAAAAATAATGACTCTAGAATCCAGTTTTTCCTTTCTTATCTCTTGGTTGCTTTCTCTTTGTCATCTCCATGTTAAGTTTCACTGGTCCTGGCAAAATGGCTTGCTCCAGAGTGCTGTCCTCATATCCTCCAAAATTCAAGTTCAATGGAAGACAGCACTTTTCTTTTTTCTAATCTGTTTCAATGATCCATTGCAGTCCTTCTTGGGTCACAGATCTATCCCTAAGTTCACTTTGCAGCCAGGGCAACTCCATGCTCTGATTGTCTATGTGGGAGCCTAATGTTTACCTTTGGATCAAGCACAGAGTCAACACCACCCAAATGTCATAGACTTCAAGTGAGGGACACATGATTCTTCAAAATAAAATTTAATTGATGGTACAAAAAAAGGAGTTTCAAAATGGAGGGAGCAATGCTAGCAAATAACCACAATGTTCAGCTAAAAAAATGGAGCAAGGTAACTGACCTTGGCTTTTTATTATTATGACAGAATCAATTATACTCATTGATGAATTAGGTGATACTTTTCCAGATTTCTGTATTTCCTTAGGACATACCTCTGGACAAATGAAAATTTATTCTAGTGGAAATCTGTTTTCAGATGGTTTTTATACACATGCACACACACATATGTACATATACACACACGCACCCCAATTTCTACAAGGCAATTTTCTTGATATGGATTAAATCTATTCAAATAAGATTATTCTGTTTTGCAACTGACTGAATTCTTTTATTTTCTTTTCAAAATAATCCACTGTTCAATCAAATTCAAATGCTTGTTTTAAACTTTAATTTGTGTGCACATATAGCCACAATCATTCTTCAACTAAAGTACACTGGTTATTTTAATACTTTAATCAATACTTCCTTCCAGCAATTCATATCTTTTCATTCCCTTTCCAAAATTATTCATTTCTCTAAGGAAGGTAGAAGGTTTTGCTGACTTATCTCCTCAGTGGTTTGTTACGGATTGGATAAGCGGTACAAAATTTCTGAGGATTTTCCTCTTTGGTGATATTTTATGTTCTCTTGAGTACATGTGTTCATTTTCAACCTGCTCATTCTTCAAGGCACAGTTCAAACCTCCAAGGCACCTCTCCTCTATAGGCCAATACCCTCTTATTCAAAACATTTATCACTGTGCACCACATTTATTATTAATACCATAATAATAAAGCTAATTACATAAATAAAAACTAATTAAACTGGCTGGGTGTGGTGGCTCATGCCTGTAATCCCAGCACTTTGGGAGGCTGAGGCGGATGGATCATCTGAGGTCAGGATTTCGAGACCAGCCTGGCCAACACGGCAAAACCCTGTCTCTACTAAAAATACAAAAAAGTTAGTGGGATGTGGTGGTACGCACCTGTGGCCCCAGCTACTCAGGAGGCTGAGACAGGAGAATTGCTTGAACCTAGGAGGCAGAGGTTGCAGTGAGATGAGATTGCACCACTGCACTCCAGCCTAGGTGACAGAGTGAGATTCTCTCTCAAAAACAAACAAACAAACAACAACAACAACAAAAAACCCTAAACTTAAAGGAAATTTAGTTTAATTCTCCATAAACTGAAAACTCATTGAGGGCACAGCTCTGCATTCTCAGCCCCTAGCACCATATCTTACAAATATTAATAAATGGACTTAATATAATAAGTCATGTTGTAGGTTAATATTTTACTTTTCAAAAAGTTGATTTTGCTCAATCCTTTTAGATGAAAAGCAAGGGAATGTACCCAGTAGCCAGGTATCCTATTGAAATCGGCCAGGTAGAAGTGGTACGGGACATGGCTCTCTCTCTGCCTCTCTCCAAGCAGTAAGAGTAGTAAAACCAGGGGAAGGAGGGAGAAGAGCAGCAGAGATAACAAACCAAGTGGCTGTCAGCCTGGGAGGGGCTGGCTAGGTGAGATATCTGCAGCTGAAGAGTCATGGCAAGGAAACAAAGACCCAGGGACAAGAGAAGAGACACAGGCTAAGGAGGAAAGGGGCTGGCTGGCATACCAACTGTGACAAGGGCTGGGTGAAGCTAGCTTTTATGTGGCTCCTAAATGGGGATGTATGACTACATTCAGAGATAGGAACACAGGGAGTAATTTGGTTACATAGCCACTTACTTATTCAGCCCCCTCTGACTCATTAAACACTTATAAATGTGTGAACTCACCAGCAGCTCTTTGATCTCCAGCTTTCTTCTCATTCATTGCTACACTTTCTGACTATAATATTTCCATTTCTAAGCATAGTACATTATGAAATACTGTTATTAATGATATTTAAACAAATGAAATTGCATTATTATGTTCAAAATGTGGCTCACATCGATCAACACAACAAATTACAGATGCAAAACACTACTTAAGCTCCATAATGACAGCATATTTTAAAATGTATTCCTGAGTAGCAGTTAGGAATTTCAAGAGAAGAGAGAATTATAGTGGCTGGGAAATGGATAAATAAGTATAAGTAACTAGTTTTTGGAAAAGGGTTTGCCTCATCAAATGTACACTGAAGAGATGCTCATAAACTGCCTGTCAAAATAAAGAGAGGTTTGCAGCTACCTAGGAGCTAGCAGCTCCGACCTCAGTTATGATCTGGGGCAGTGATTCTCCCTTGGGATTCTAAGAGTTAGAATAAACTGTGATCTCTGGGGTCAGAAAGAGACAGCTAGAAATTGTGCATGGTGTTTGGTTTCTATTTTTTCTGCAGCAGTCCATGATCAGACACCATCTGTTTTGAGTATACTGTTTGTGTGAACACAATATTCAAGTGTGGTTCCACTACCCTTGGTGCTTTGAACCTCTTAGCCAAACAGCAAATATTTATTTTGAACTAAATGTCAAAGATTGTGCCACCATTGTGAGAAAAGTAAATTAAACACCAACCAACCAACAAAAAAAGGCACACCAACAACGACCTCATAAAACATGAAGCACGGCCTCTCCTTATTGTCTCCCATCTAGCTGCCAACATACGTGAAAAAGAGAGTGAATAGCAAAATGCCAAGCAATGCTAGCCACAATGCAAGTGGATACAAACTCTACAGCAGTGATGACATTCAAAATATTCAGCCACCTGAATGTCTGATATCCACCACTGAGAAAAGTCACTCACAATCACAGGGAGAACAGCTGGTGAGCTGGACAGGTACATATCCATGGAATATTCATCCTAAGAACAGTCTTAAGGCTGTCCCATGTAAGAATAACATCAGTTTAGAAGACTCAGACCAGTGCACATCAATTTCCTGACCTTATGAACACACATCTTTTTTCTGCATAATTGATATTTACAAAACAAAGCAAAACCTAAGTTCCTTCAGAGTTGGGACTCTTTCTTTTCCAACATTTATTCACGGCAGTTGACTCTGTAACATTAGTTTGGCAAACATAAACAAGGATGCAGCCATCACCTATTAAAAAAAATGCAGATATTTCTGTCCCAGACTGTGTCGGGAGAGGAAGAAGCACTTTGTACTCCAAAATAGCTTAGACCCAAAAATATTGGTGAACAGGAAAGGAAGAAAAATGAACAGTAAGCTCTAACCTGCAGAGGGCCCTGGGCTCTGCCAGCCAAGCAGTGATTTCCAGTGGCCCATGGCAGAGACGGTGAGGAGGCAGTTCCACTTGAGGAATTTCTTCATGAGTTGGGAAATAGCTCTTTGCTTGGGGAGGCTAACGGCAAAGCCTCCCCAAGCAAACTTGCGATTTTCCAGTGGCTTACTGAATATCCTATTTATACCACAAGGCATTCATTTAAAATGAGGTATTGCTGCCAACCCTTTTGACATTTTGACAGGCTACAAAACTCAAAGCAGTAGGACTTTCTGTTGTTGTCATTGTTGGGGTTTCAATGCAGTAAACACATATGCAGTTTCACTTAGTAGACTATAAAAAGAGTTGGTTGAAATCCAGAAATTGATTCGTATTTTAATGGAAAAAAAATCCATTAAACTACTTTTATATAAAATTAAATCCCCTCACTGTATTTTTAACTAAAAGTCATGTGTTGAGGACCTATTTGTTCAGAATATGCTGCAGCAGTGGTTTTCATCCATGGCTTCACATTTAGAATCATATAATGATCTTAGGAAAAAAATAGATGGTGTCTGAGATCCATCCCAGAGCTTAAAAAAGAGTGTGCCCCAGAGATCTATAAGTGGGGATGGCAAGAACTAGGTCATGAAACAGCACAGTGGAGTAACCATGACCAGCTCAGACCCATCTTGACTAAATCAGTGGAAGTGGACACATACCTGACTGAATACATTTTGGTTCTACGAGCATGAAAAAGGGAATGGAAAAAAGAATGGCTATTGGGCAGACAATTGTTGAGTATGCAACCAATTGTGTCTGTCATATATTCCAAGTTTCTCAAATTGCTCCTAAAAATTTTCAGTGACATGGGAAACTTACCAAAGCATAGTGTGAAAATGACATTTCTCATATCAATTCTTCCAGTTCCCTTCCTTTTCTGTATGAATACACAAAATAACAGAATGTCCCAAGAAAATGTGGGATTGGATTCAGTAATATATAAGTTTCTCCCAACCTCTAAAACAAATCCATGATTGCAGACTGTAGTAAACTCCAAATGTGAGAAGAAACAGAGGTTTCTGGGCTTGGAAATGTGAAAATTGCATGGAGAAATAGCATGAGCAGGAAAAACATCTGAAGACTATATGAGCAAATAAAATTGATGTGGCAAAAATTGAATTTTGAATTAATGACAGAAGAAGCTATTAACAAAATAACAACTGCAACCTATAATCAGAACACTGATTATATGCCTAGTCCATTTCTACATCTGTGCATATGAAATAATATTTATACCATCACATTGGTCTAAGAAAAGTACATGACTCCTTGCAGCATTTTTAGGTTGTGGCCTTTACAATGTCAATAACAATCTTCAAGTGTATTCATTCAAAACATACATGTCTGTTTAGTAACCACTATGTGGAAAGTCCTCCACCATCCATTAGAGATATTTAAAGATGAATGAGATGCAATCTTTGCCATCAGGCAGGTAAACAACTAGCTTGAATGCAATTACCCAGCACAAATGGTGGTAACTGGCAGAGTCTTCAATGCAGAAATGATTTATCTGGTATAAGTGTTTACTGTGTCACAGCATATAATTCCTAAGTGCTCTGTTCTGCTCTGCTGAGAGATTTCTAATCAAAATCTGCTTTGTTCTCATTTAAGTAGAAGGTAGATTTGCTACAAAACTTTGCTCAAATGGAGCTGGATTTATGACAATGTCAATAAAATAATGCAAAGGAAAGTCCAGAGCAAGAGGAGCTGCAACTAAGGTTTCTAACTGAGAAGAAATTCCACAGTTCCCTCATATTTACTCTTCCCTCTCCATTCCAAGAAAAAGGAAAAGAAAAAAAAAAAGTGACTCTGAATTGCTTTCTTTCCCTCACCAGCAATTCATTCAAGAAACATTCATCAAGCACCTCCTTTGTGTCAAGAAATGGGCTAAAAGGGAAGAAAGACATGCATGCAAGGCAGTCACAACTCTGTGGAATTTCTGGATTATCATTCTAATTTTAAGATAAATACATTGAGACATTAAGTGACTCACTCATGTTACAAAAGAAACAAGTGCAAAGCTGGGAATTAAACTTGTCTTTTACAGCTTGATGCCATTTCTACACTATCCTTCTGGAAAACACATGCAGTCTACAAGGGACTCTGGTAGGACTCTTAAGACTACACACAGAGAGAAGCATTTGAAGGGTTCACTATAGAGCACTCATGGGGAGTCCTGGCTAGTGCACCAAGAAGAGTTTATCTGAGCTGATTCAAACCTGAGAAAAAGACAGCCTAGCCCATGCAGTTCTCAGGCTGAGTTCAGAGGAAAGGGTAGTTTATCTCCATCTGGGAAGTTGTCCACATTTACAAAGCACAGAACCAAGGAGGTCTTGTGGGATTTTCCTTTGTGATACCCCTACAAGGAGGGATTCGAACACTGGGCATCTTGTGCTAAAAAATCATGCAGAACATGGAGTAAGGTTACTCAACAGCTGAGGGATGCATGCCAGCACAGTCTGCCCTGTTGTGTGGACATTCTCTGACTGACAGGCCCTCTGATGCTCTGCCATGTGACATGGTGACCATATGCTAAGAAGCACTCCTGCTCTACAGGGAGACAGATTGTCAGAGAAGTCTCAAAAGCCAGCCAGATGCCAGTGTCCCCTCTACTGTCCCTGATCTACCAGAAGTGGCTTTGCCAGCTGGCGTCTCCACTTCTTCCAACCATGCTCTGATCATAGAAAACAAACAGGGCTGAGACACTAACGACTTTATTCCCCTGTACCAGTAAAGCCCACCAGTGAGAGATGAACTAATGGACAAGAGAAAGAGTCCAACGAGAAGAGAAAGGGTCCAATGAGAAGAAAAAGAGGGATGGGGGAGATTTTTCCTTCCTGTGGGCTTTTTTTCCTTAGATGAATGTGTGCTGCACTCCACATGACTTATTACAATTTATTTACAGATCTCTCTACCCATGAGTGTACAAGCTTCATTTAATGACAGTGATGGTCTCACTGATGTCTGTAGTCACAGCCCCCGCCCACTACAAAAGCTGACCCAGAAGGACAGCTCAACAAACATCTGTTTTGTTTTATTTTTAAGAAAAGTGCTGTGAAAACGAATTGAGATAACATACCTATTAAATAAGGACTATAGAATCTCATAATCTGGGGTGGGGACAGAGTGCTCAAATCTCTGGATCAGCTCTTTCTCACCCAAAAATTGATACAAATAGCATGTTAATCTCCCTGGCAATGCCCAAATGACTCTTTGCCTCTATAGCAATTTTACACCTGCTCCGGTGATACTACCAAGCAGCAAAAACAGCTCTAACCCAATCCCCAACCCCACCTCAGGTCAGAGAAATCAGGAAGCCTTATATTTTCCTTTTGTCTGACCAAAGAGTTCACCCACAATGGTTCACTAAACACAACTTTCAAACAACTTGAAGAGTGTTAAAAATTCAAGTGCTAATGATTTTTAAGCACGAATCATGATTCATCCAGCATACTAAGTTATGAAATGTAATTTGTAGAAATTTCATCATGCTCTAGCATTATGAAAGAAGTAATATGTAATTGCAATTTAATGTTGAATGTTGCCATGTTTATTGGTTTCCTAGTGCATATACTGTGCTCCAGGGATGCTGAAGATAAAAGTACCTTATGCCAAAGGGCAGCAAGTGAATGGACTGATAAAAAGAAAGAAAGCAATTGAAGAGCTTGCCATTCTTACGAGCACTCCTACTGTAGCAGTGTCTACCCAAGAATCTTTGGACATAAAATATATCCAGCATTTATGGGCATCTTTCTCTTATAAATTTATTGCTTTTAACGAAGCACTGAGAATTAGTTTTAGGTCTGCATTCAGCTATACACACATAAGGAGAGTAACTAGTTCACTTATGCCTAATTTTCTCCTCTGTTAAATGCAGGTGCTTTAAATACATTAACAATGGTTGTCATTATATATACAGAGTGCTTATCCTAGTTTCTGGCATATGGTTAGCATTCAATAAAAATTCAATTCTATTCATTATACAAATTGTCATCATCATTATCATTATCATCATCATCCATTTTCATGAAACAGAACAATAAAGCTGGACAAAACCTAAAAAGAATTAATGAATCCAAGAGCTTTTTTTTCTCTGTAGAAGGGAAGCCCACTCTCTGTAAACTAATTTATTCCTACTGCCACCCAACAAATGTGAAAAAAACAAAAACAGAAATGCATCCTAATTCCAAGTCTGGAGCTTTTTTACACAACTATTAAATAATGTAAAATATTTTCACATTATTAAGGGCATTGGACAATAAAATGGGAAGTCTTTACCTTTTAGCATCTCTCTCACAATGTCCCTGTGACATTATTCTCCATGCCTCAGGGCTCTTCGTCTTCATGTGTTTAGCTTTCTTTCCACATCAGAAAGGAAATAGTAACAGGTACTGAAAACTTTATATTCTCTTGCTGGGACTCACTCATTCTCTGAGATATGTTTCCTTTTAAAGCCCCAGTGATCAAATAAAGTTGTTTTTCTTATATTTTAAGTATTTATCAATGAATTCTAAGAAGAATGTGAAATTATAAGAAGGTTTACATGTATAAAAATAGGACCAGTAAGATCCCTACCTGATGACAGATGCTTTAGTTTTTGTTTCCTCTTAATATGTTAGACATTTCCTTATTAAGCCTCAGCCCCAAACTTGTCCTTCTATATTCACCTTCAAACTGCTAGGGCTAGAAACCTGCACACTATTATTTGCAGCTTTCCTGGCTAGCAAGCTGCTGATCATATTCTGCCAGTCAGAAGCAGTTAACGCCAAAATGAAAATCAGTAAGAAGTGAGACATTCTGTTTCTGATGAACCCTCCTATAGTGATAGCAGCAGTGGGAGCCCAAGTTCTGCTAATGAAGCATTTTAGAATCAGGAGTTAGCAGTTCTACCAGGTGAAGGAACAACAGCTCTTGCTCATACCACCTGCCATGGTTTCAGCAGTATCGAAAATAACTGTTCTAATAATATTAGTGGCAAGAAAACTCTTATGGACATCAGTCCAGAGATGGCAACATCTTGCTCATATCTGGATAATAATGGCCCTTTCCTTTTTCTTCTTCTTCTTTATTTATTTATTTATTTATTTATTTTGAGATGGAGTCTCACTCTGTTGCCAGGCTAGAGTGCAGTGGCACAATCTCAGCTCACTGCAACCTCCACCTCCTGGGTTCAAGTGGTTCTCCTGCCTCACCCTCTTGACTAGCTGGGACTATAGTCGCGCGCCACCACACCACTCCCGGCTAATTCTTGTATTTTTTAGTAGAGATGGGGTTTCACCATATTAGCCAGGCTGGTCTTGAACTCCTGACCTCGTGATCCACCCGCCTTGGCCTCCCAAAGTGCTGGGATTACAGGCGTGAGCCACCATGCCCAGCCCCTTTCCCCTTTTGTTTTCCAGCTTATCTAACACTTTTGCAAACTTTTCTATAATACATCTGTTTCTGGTTGAAAGACATAGATTGGTGTTGATTTCCTGACCGGACAATGACTGACAGATACACTTGAAGCATCTTTAAGCAGGTATTGTTATCTCTGCTTTACAGATGAGGAAAATAATTCTTAGGAAAGTGACTTGACCAAGGTGATCTGACTAATAAATAGAAGAGCTAGAATTGGAACTATAGTCCTGCTGGGCACAGAAACACTTATTATTCAATGTTAAGAACCACCTATTTAAACATGCTATAAAATGTTAAGTGTATTCTGTTGTAATTTTGAAATCATATATGGCAAATTTATAAAATTTGAAATAAAATGCAAGAAATACATGTTGTCTTTTAAGCCTCCAAATGAACGCATCAACTTTCTGATCCCCATAACTTTTAGTTGATGTGATCTACAATACAGTATATATGACTGTATTACTCAGGGTTCTTTAGATAGATAGAACTAATAAGATAGATATACATATATGTATATGTGTGTGTATATATATATTGGAGTTTATTGAGGAGTATTAACTCACAGTATCACAAGGTCCCATAATAGGCCATCTGCAAGCTGAGGAGTAAAGAAGCCAGTCGGAGTCCCAAAGCTGAAGAACTTGGATCCAATGTTCGAGGGCAGGAAGCATCCAGCACAGAAGAAAGATAAGGCTGGGGGGCTAAGCCAGTCTAATCTCTCCACTTCTTCTGCCTGCTTTTTATTCTGGCTGCACTGGCAGCTGATTAGATGCTGCCCACCTGGATTGAAGGTGGGTCTGCCTCTCCCATTCCATTGACTCAAATGTTAATCTCCTTTGGCAACATCCTCACACACATGCCCAGGAACAATACTTTGCATCCTTCAATTCAGTAAAGCTGACACTTGGTATTAATCATTACATGTCCACCCTTTGTCAACTTGAACCCATACACATCTCCTGAGATCATACATAATCTTCAAATAAAGACAATAATAAGGTCATAATTATGCCTAACACATACAACTATCCTTTGTACAACTGGAAATGCACCAACCCCCAACCCAAATGCTATTACATAAAGTTAACAACACTTAAATGCTTTTATGAAGTCAATAAATCTTATATCACATGATAAAGGAAAGAAAAATAAAACGAAGATAAGTTCTTAGTACAAGTGTATACATGCACAAACATGTTTTTAACAAAAGAAGGAGGAAATACTCATGACAATTACAGTCCTCATTTCTGCAACTGGTCATGTGGTTGTAGCTGGTATTGATGGCTACCTTCTACTACCATGCTTTTTTTTTTTTCCTGGTGGAGCAACCCAAACCTTCATTCCTGAAAGGTATGGGCAATTTGTCCTTCCTGGATTAGGCTGTTGTAGTCTCCCATTGACCTTAATCACAGGGCATGGTAATACTAAGAGACACCCTAATGGACTATTTCTTGTATTCCACACATAATCTTCCTTACCTCCATTGTGGAGTAGTAGGCTGATTTCATCTTGATAGTCTGGGTCAATCACCCCAGCCAACACTGTAACTCCCTTCTTAGCCTGTTGACTTAAAGTTAGGGGAAGCCCAAAGTGTCCAGGTGGCAATCTTAGCTTCCAGTTTAATGGAATTGTTGTGTCTCCTGGTGGCAGCATTCTTCCCTCTGAAACTAAGACCTCTAGGCCAGCACAATGTAATGTCACAGGAACAGGAAGCAAAAATTTTGCTAGTGGATCACTATGGGTGATGATGGTTGGTGCCACTTCCACTTCCACCCCTTGATTCCTGGACTCATGAATCCTGGCTATGGGAGAAACAGTAGCATACATTGGATGCTGATTCAGAGCATGCACAGCCTTCTGGAAAACTTTGCCCCAGCCCTGTAAAGTATTGTCATCTACTTAGCATTGTAATTGTAACTACAAAAGGCCATTCTACCATTCTGTCAATCCAGCTGCTTCAAGGTGATGGGAAACATGTAAGACCAGTGAATTCCATAAGCATGAGCCCACTGCCACCCTTCTTTAGCCATAAAGTGAGTGCCTTGGTCAGAGGCAATACTGTGTAGAATACCATGACGTGGATAATACATTCTGTGAGTCCATGGATGGTAGTCTTGGCAGAAGCATTGCATGTAGGATTGGCAAACCCATATCCGAAGTAAGTGTCTATTCCAGTGAGGACAAACCTCTGCCCTTTCCATGATGGAAGAGGTCCAATATAATCAACCTGCCACCAAGTAGCTGGCCAATCACCCTGAGGAATGGTGCCATATCGAAGGCTCAGTGTTGGTTTATGCTGCTGGCAAATTGGGCACTCAGGAGTGGCCGTAGCCATGTCAGTTTTGGTGAGTGGAAGTCCACGTTGCTGAGCCCATGCGTAACCTCCATCCCTGCCACCATGGCCACTGTGGTCATGGGCCCATTGGGCAACGACAGGGGTGGCTGGGGAAAAAGGATGAGTGGTGTCCACAGAACAGGTCATCCTATCCACTTGATTATTTAAATTCTCCTTTGCTGAGGTCACCCGTTGGTGAGCACTCATATAGGATACAAATATCTTCACAGTTTTTGACTACTCAGAGAGGCCCATCCACATACCTCATTGCCAAATTTTTTGGTCACCAATTTTCCAATCGTGCTTCTTCCACATCCCTGACCAACCGGCCAAACCATTGGCTACAGCCCATGAATCAGTATGTAATCACACATCTGGCCATTTCTCCTTCCATGCAAAGTGCACAACCACGTGCAGTGCTTGAAATTCTGCCCACTGGGAAGACTTCCCTTCACCACTGTCCTTCAGGGATGTCCTGGAAAGGGGCTGTAGTGCTGCAGCTGTCCACTTTCGGGTGGTGCAGGATCATCTGTGAACCAGGCCCTGGTCTTCTCTTTCTCTGCCAACTGATCATAGGGAACTCCCCATGAGGCCATCAGTGCAGGCTGGGGAAGAGAAGGCAGGGTGGCAGGAGTGGAGACCATGGGCATTTCAGCCACTTCCTCATGTAACTTACTTGTGCCTTCAGGACTGCTTGAGCCCAATCACATATATATGTGATTGGGAGCCCAACCACTTCCATTTGATGGAAGCCCAACCACTTCCATTTGATGATTTAATGCTGCTGTGCATGACCCACTTTATGGCTAGATGGGTCAGAAAGCGCCCAGTTCACGATAGGCAGTTCAGGTTGCATGGTGACTTGATGACCCACAGTCAAACATTCAGTTTCCACCAAAGCCCAGTAACAGGCCAAGAGCTGCCTTTCAAAAGGAGAGCAGTTATCTGCAGAAGATGGCAGGGCCTTGCTCCAACATCCTAGAGGCCTCCACTGTGATTCACCAATGGGGGCCTGCCAGGGCTCCAAACAGCATCCCTATCTGCCACTGACACCTCAAGCACCATTGGATATGCTGAGTCATATGGCCCAAGTGGCAGAGAAGCTTGCACAGCAGGCTGGACCTGTTTCAGAGCCTTCTTCTCTTCTAGACCCCACTCAAAACTGGCAGTCTTTTGGATCACTCGACAAATGGACTGGAGTAACACATTCAAATGAGGAATGTGTTGCCTCCAAAATTCAAATAGGCCCACTAGACATTATGCCTCTTTTCTTAGTTGTAGGAGGGACCAAATGCAGTAACTTATGCTTCACCTTAGAAGGAACATCTCAACAGGCCTCACACCACCAGACCCCTAGAAATTTTACTGAGGTAGAAGGCCCCTGAATTTTAGTCAGATTTATTTCCCATCCTCTGGCATGCAAATGATTTACCAGTAAGTCCAGTGTGTTTGCTACTTCTTGCTCACTGGATCCAATCAGCATAGTGTCATTAATGTAATGGACCAGTGTGATATCTTGTGGAAGCACAAAGTGATCAAGGTCTCTTCAAACAAGATCATGACACAAAGCTGGAGAGTTGATATACCCCTGAACTAGGAAAGTAAAGGTATATTGCTGGCCTTGCCAGCAGAATGCAAATTGCTTCTGGTTGGCCTTATGGACAGGAATAGAGAAAAACGCATTTGCCAAGTCAATGGCTGCATAACGGGTACCAGGAGATGTGTTAATTTGCTCAAGCAATTAAACCACAATTGGTACAGCAGCTGCAACTGGAGTCACCACTTGGTTAAGCTTACAATAATCCACTGTCATTCTCCAAGATCCATCTGTCTTCTGCACAGCTCAAATAGGAGAGTTGAACAGGGATGTGGTGGGAATCACCACCCCTGCATCTTTCAAGTCCTTGATGGTGGCACTAATCTCTGCAATCCCTTGGAGAAGCAATATTGTTTTTATTTACTATTTTTCTAGGTAGAGGCAGCTCTAATGGCTTTTATTTGGCCTTTCCCATCATAATTGCCCTCACCCCACCAGTCAGGGAGCCAATGTGGGGGTTCTGTCAGCTGCTAAATATGTCAATGGCAATTATGCATTCTGGCACTGGGGAAATGACCACAGAATGAGTCCATGGACCCACTGGACCCACTGTAAGTCAGACCTGAGCTAAAACTCCATTAATTACCTGACCTTCATAAGCCCCTACTTTAACTGGAGGACCACAATGACATTTTGGGTCCCCTGAAATCAAGGTCAGCTGAGAGCCAATGTCCAGTAGTCCTCAACATGCTTGATCATTTTCCTTTCCCCAGTGCACAGTTACCCTGGTAAAAGGCTGGAGGTCTCCTTGGGGAAGGATGAGAGAAAGATTAACGGTGTAAATTGTTGGTAATGTAGTGGGGTCCTTCGTCAAGGGGACCTGGTCTCTCCTTCATTCAAGTAGTTCTGGATATGTAAACTGGTTCAAGTCTGGAAATTGATTGAGCATCAGTGATTCTGTTTTTAGAATTCAAATTAGTCTTTTGACCTGCAAGTTTTCTGCTTATATAAATTAAGTAGGAATGCAGGAGACTTCCTACAAAGTTCACTTTTAGGAACACCGTGATTAATTAGCCCATGTCAGAGCTCTACACAAGTCAGACTATTCTAACTGCTGCTTTGCCTCTGCTGTCCATTATGGCAGCTACACCCACCTTGCCTTTGTTGGTTGAGTGCTGCCACTTGGCCCTAGCCAACTTGAGATCCAATTATTCCCATTGCATTTAAATGCTGTAGTTGAGTGACTGCAGTTCCCATTGTTAGATCTGACAGGCAGAGAATAGCAATTACAGGCCTCCTCAAAGATGCAGGTGCTGCCGTCACAAATCTATTTCATAAGTATTGGTCAGGGATATATCTTCTGGACTCTCCCAGCTGCGATTAGTAGGTCTGAAGTGAATAATCCACTCTACCATCTCAATCTCCTTCAGCCTTTGGATCCCTTCCTCTACATTAAACCAAGGGAGATTAGGCATTTCCAGCTCACTCACAGTGAGTCATCTTTTAATCTATATTTCAGCTAACCAAGGAAATAAATTATTAGAAACTTTTTTAACTCCCTGAGCTGCAACACAAAATGCAGAATCCCTACTTAGTGGGCCCAAATAAATAAATTCAGCCTGATTCAACTCTGTGTTCCTTCCACCATCATTCCACACCCTTAATATCCATTCCCATGCCTGTTCTCCAGATTTCTGCTTATATTAATTAGAAAACTCAAGTAGTTCTTTTCAAGTGTCATGTACCTCCTTGTGGGTCACACTCTGAACCTCACCTGTAGGAGCCTGGAGGGATTTTAGTTTAGTTATAGGTCTAGAAGCAAACAGGGGTGTTAGGGGAGGGTCCTGAGGAGAATCAATATTGTTTTGTCTGGCAACTGCCTCAGGGGAGGCCATCATTATTGCCTCAGGCAGTGCAAGGTTTATCACTTCAGACAAAGGTGGAAAGGCTGATGGCAGCATGGGACCGGGAGGGGATGTTGCCACTAATGGGAATGGGGAAACTGTTTCTTCTGGCAAAAAAAGTTAATCAGAGTTTACAAACTCAGTGTCTCCAGCTTCATCAGGGTCCTCCCACACGTCCCCATTCCAAGTTGCAGGGTCCTATTCTTTTCCAGTCAATGTCCTCACTTTAACGGTAGACACCTGGTGAGGCTGTGCATGCACCTTTCATTGCAGGTCAGCCACTCGCATGATAAGAGGTTGTGTCTGGTGTTCCAAAATTTCAGCGCTTTCTCTACAGGAGATAAGACTCTCACTCAGGGCAATCTTAGCAGATTTGATGTTCAGTATTTGCTTCTGAAGCCGGGAGTTAGAATCCCTGTGTTCTTCATTTTCTTTCATCACTTTGTCCAGTGAACTTAGGAGCAACCAACCAACTTCATTATGTTCCTTGGTTCTCCACATATAGTCAAAGGTATTGTGTTTAGAGTCACCAAACACCTTGACTCTCACGAGTGGTGAATCAGGAGTGTCAAATGCATTTATTTTGCATAAATCTCTACACAGTTCACACCAAGGACTATTAGTGTTCTCCATACTATTAGAAGCAGAGTCCTTAACATTTTTGGATTCATCATATTAAGCAGCCAACTCTAGAAACTCCAAAATCAACAAAACAACTTTGTCCTTAATATTCTGTTCCTCTGGAACCACTCTTGGTACCAAAATCTATATTAGTCAGAGTTCTCTAGAGGGACAGAAATAATAGGATAGATATATATAAAGGGGAGTTTATTAAGGAGTATTAACTCACAGTATCACAAGGTCCCACAATAGGCCATCTGTAAGCTGAGGAGCAAGGAAGCCAGTCCGAGTCCCAAAGCTGAAGAACTTGGAGTCCGATGTTCAAGGACAGAAAGCATCCAGCACAGGAGAAAGATGAGGCTGGGAGGCTAAGCCAGTTTAATCTCTCCACATTCTTCTGCCTGCCTTTTATTCTGGCCACACTGGCTGCTTATTAGATAGTGCCCACCTGGACTGAGGGTGGGTCTGCTTCTCCCAGTCCATTGACTCAAATGTTAATCTCCTTTGGCAACAGCCTCACAGATACACCCAGGAACAGTAGTTTGCATCTTTCAATCCAATCAAGTTGACACTCAGTATTAACCATCACAACCATATCACATATACTGTCATATATATAGGCAGTAAGAGAGGATGCAAGGTCAATTTCAAGGAATTTATCAATTTTCAATTGATATCTAGTGGGAAAATACTGTTGATAATGAAATAGATCAATACAGACAGGGTCAAGAAAAGAGAAATGCAGTGAGGCATAGAGATAGAAAGCAACTCTGTTGCTACTTTGAGGCATATAAAATTATAACTTATAAAAATAAATGAAGTGACACAAAGTATGTGTGTCTGGCA
This sequence comes from Gorilla gorilla gorilla, assembly GCF_029281585.2. Lineage (NCBI taxonomy): Eukaryota > Metazoa > Chordata > Mammalia > Primates > Hominidae > Gorilla > Gorilla gorilla. The sequence continues at coordinate 40,036,681 of NC_073235.2, read as the reverse complement.
CAATTGACATTTCCTCTCAGACCCTCTGGACATCACTGTCTCCTCGTACTCAGGCTTTGTTCATAGAGATTCCCAGCTTCCACTGCTGCCTCATCCACAAACTCTCCTGGTTGTCTGGACAACTTCTGAATAAGAATCAGATTCCAGAATAATCTTCACGGTGCTAGCTCTAGCTCTACCATAGGATCTGTTTTCTAAGATACTCTAAATAAGACAGAAAGGAAAAAAATAATAATAACTTTTTTAATGAAATGGTTACATATTTTAGTTACATTATTTTTGGTCAAATATATACTAGAAGATTTTTGTTATATTTATTATGTGTCTGTATATCATCGAAAACTTCAAATTATAAAATGCATATAATATATTTATGCCTACTTTGCAGTATTTGGAGCATAGTTTTCCTAGCATAAATTATTAGAAGATTTTATCTTTCCTTTTATGCCTCATTGATCAAGCCTAGATTTATTTGCATATGATACTGAATTTTACTCTCTCCAAATCCTGTACTTGCAATTAAAATATCAATCCTATAGCAATGTAATTAATTTTTTAACAACTCACTTCATTATGCCCTTTCAGATATGTGTTGCAGTAAAACTTCCTATTGTCCCCAAATTCTCAGTCTCAACAAATTAGTGCATAATCTCAATGTAACCTACTGCTTTTTATTCTTCACTGGTTCACTATGTTAAATATGGGGATTAATTAGAGAAATAAACAGTATTGTTCAAAAAAGTGACAAATAAGCCCCAAAGGCTTAGAGAACCTGAGTTATTTAATGTGATAAAGTTTGAGGAAGACACTAGGAAATATCAGGGATCCTTACTGTACACCTTTTGGAGGTTTTCAGTAGTGTTGCTTTGAAGGTAAATGACAGTCCTTGATAACTTTTGATATTATCTTAGGTTTGCCTCTCTAATGATACAAAGTGATTATCCCACTCTGCTTGAACTTGAAATCCTGAGTAGGTGACCTTGGGCAAGTCATTCATCTTGTTTCTGCTTAGTTTACTCTTCTGGAAAGTGAGAAAAATATTATTACTGCCTCATGGGGGTAAGTATTAGCTGTGAGGATAAAAAGAATTACTACATGTAAAGGATTTAAAATTGTACCTACATAAGTTAATCTTTATATCCATGATATCTTTTTCACAGGCTTTTCAAGGTCCTTTAAAAGTAGTGAATAAGGCCAAGCGTGGTGGCTTACGCTTGTAATCCCAGCATTTTAGGAGGCTGAGGCAGACAGATTACTTGAGCTCAAGAGTTCAAGATATGTCCTGGGCAACATGATGAAACCCTGTCTCTACAAATAATACAAAAAATTAGCTGAGAGTGGTGGTGAGTGCCTGTGGTCACAGTTGCTCGGGAGGCTGAGGTGGGAGGATCCCTTGAGCCTGGGAGGTCAAGGCGGCAGTGAGCTGTGATTATGCCATAGCTCTCCAGGCTGGGCAAGAGAGTAAGACCTTGTCTCAAAAAAAAAGAAAAAAAAAACGAAATAAATGTAACTAATAATCATTCAAAAACAAACAAAACTTACATATATTCTGATACCATGAATGATTTAAATCCCTTAAAATAAAATGAAAAAAATTGTACTTTTAATAATGCCTTGATAGAAAATGTGGGTGATTACACTGTTTAGAAAGCAAGTTTAAAATTGCTCTATGGCCATATCACCCTGAATACACCCATCTCATCTAATCTTGGAAGCTAAGTAGGGTTGGGCCTAGTTAGTACTTGGATGGGAGAAAAGTTTAAAATTGGTCAAAATTATTCAAAATAATTATTTCCAGACATCAAAAGAAGATAAAAGGCAGGTAACAATTTGAACACTGTTTGTTCATGAAGCCTGCTAATTCATCAGGTAAGAATAGTGATTTTGTGGCCACTGGCTGGGACATTCCTACTGCTTCATATAGGGTGGCAAAATCCAATAGCTTTACATTTGGTGTTTGCAGACTCAGTTCAGGGCAGGTGGCAAAGGAATAAGAAATTTAAGTGTAAAATTTTGGAAGTTAGGGAAATGTAAAAAGGTTGAAATAATAAACTCTCCATACATCCTCAGTTTACTCCTAAACTCCCCTGCAGGTGAGGCACAGTAATGATCCAGGTAAAGACTGAAAGCCTAGGGGAAATTAAGGATTTGTTGTCTCTGAGTCTATTTACCAACCAACAAACAGCTCGGGTGGCAGAGGATGGAAGCCTTACTGCATGGGGCCAGTAAGCCTAACCCAGTAAGTAAGAGGTTAGCATAACCTCTGTGTATGTCATTGGCTGACCCTGAAACTCTGCAAGGGAACCAGGCTATCAAACACTAAATGGACATATCAAGGACTGCCTCCTTCAGAGCAGCAGATTTTCCAGCTTAAGTCCAGGGAACTTAACTGCCTATTAAAACAAAAAACACAACAACCCTTTGGTTGCAGGGGGGACCTGAAACTGACATGAAAGTAACTGCAACATAACATCTGCATCATATCATCTCCATTGTCTAGTTTCTCACAAAATTACTAGTCATGCAGAGAAACAGAAAAGTTATCCATGCACAGAGGGGAATAAAATAGTCTGTAGAAATTGACTAGGAGTGGACTTAGCAGACAGAGACTTTCAAGTAGGTATTCCAAATATTCTCGAATTTAAGAAAAATACATTCAAGGAATTAAAGAAAAATATGTTCAAATAATAAAAAATACAGATAATGACCAAACAAATAAACTTCAGAACAGATCAATATCCAATCCAAAGAAGAGAGAGGAAAAAATGTTTAAGATAAATAAACAGAGATCTGTGACACACTGTTAAGCATTCCAACTATCATACAATTACAGTCACAGAAGATGATAGAGAGAAAGGAGAAAAACCATATTTTAACTAAAATGGGCAAAACCTTTCCAAATTGGTGACAAATACTGAGGTATAGGTATATGTGGCATAGTAGTTAGTATACCTCCCTTCCAAATCATGAAAAATATTAACTAATGCATCAAGAAGTTCAACAAACCCCGAATAGCATAAACACAAAGGAGACTGCACCTGGACACATGACGGTCTAACTTCTAATAGCCAAAAATAAAGAGAAAATCTTAAAAGCAACCAAAGAAAAATGACAAATCATATACAAAGGAAAACTATATGATTAGTGGCAGAATTCTCTTCAGAAACAATGGAAGCCAAAGGAGACACTGAAATTGCTAACAGTTAAAAAAAATTGTTGCTAGGAGAATTGCACTATAAAGCATACTAAAGTGAAGCTGATGATGTCCACACTGCCCAAGTCTCTATCCTTGCCGACAACTGCCCCTTCAAACTCTTCCAGCCTCACCCTGTCAGGTATCAAAGAAGACAACAGCTTGCTCAACCAGGGCTTCTTGCAGGCCAAGCCCGAGAAGGCAGCAGTGGCCCAGAAGCCCCGAAGCCACTTCACGACACCTGCCCCTATGTCCAGTGCCTGGAAGACGGTGGCCTGCGGGGGGACCAGGGACCAGCTTTTCATGCAGGAGAAAGCCCGGCAGCTCCTGGGCCGCCTGAAGCCCAGCCACACATCTCGGACCCTCATCTTGTCCTGAGGTGTTGAGGGTGTCACGAGCCCATTCTCATGTTTACAGGGGTTGTGGGGGCGGAGGGGGTCTGTGAATCTGAGAGTCATTCAGGTGACCTCCTGCAGGGAGCCTTCTGCCACCAGCCCCTCCCCAGACTCTCAGGTGGAGGCAACACGGCCATGCGCTGCCCTGTCGCCGAGCCCAGCTGTGGGCGGCTCCTGGTGCTAACAACAAAGTTCCACTCCCAGGTCTGCCTGGTTCCCTCCCCAAGGCCACAGGGAGCTCAGTCAGCTTCTCCCAAGCCCAGGTCAGGCCTGGCCTCATCTCAGACCCTGCTTAGGATGGGGGATGTGGCCAGGGGTGCTCCTGTGCTCACCCTCTCTTGGTGCAGTTTTTTTGGAAGAATAAAACTGCCTCTCTCTTAAAAAAAAAAAAAAAAAAAAGAAGTCCTTTGGTGGAAGAAAAATAACACAAATGCTAACTTATCTACATTGGAAGACATGAAGAGCATCAGAAATGGTAAGTATGGTGTAAATATATAAAATACACACACATATGTATTTCCTTTCTTCTTTAAGATTTAGAATTGTGTGAAGCAAAGTTATACTATATTTGGGGGTTTATAATGCATATTATAATGCACAGATATAATATACATGACAATGCAAAAATAATGGGGGAAAATGGACCCGTATTTGTGCAAAATTCCCACATTTTATCAGAAGTCAGGGTAAATTACCATTAAATTATAATAAATTCAAGATGCATGTTATAATCCCTACAGCAATCACTTTTAAAAAATAAATATAGCTGAAACTTAACTAGGGGGGTAAAATGGCTATTAAAATTCATAGAAGATAGAAAGAATAGAGGAATAAAAAATAAATGACGGAAACAGAAAATAAGTAATCAAATTCCTTATCTAAATCCAATCATACCAATTACTATATTAAATGTGAATTCACTAAACACATCCAGCAGTAGAGATTTTTGGACTATGTAAAAAATAATCTCCAATTTTTTAATATTAACAAGAGACATAATTCTAATGCAAAGACATAAATAGGTTGAAAATAAAGGGAGAAAAAAGATGTTAAAACCAAACGAACAATAAATAGAAGAGAACTAGAATGACTACACCAATTCCAGATCAAATAGCCGTCAAGAAATGAAATGTTATTAAAGAAAGAGATTTCATATTTAATGATAAAAGGGAATAACCAATCATAAACCTATAACAATTACAGACATCTAAGCCTCTAACCACAGTCTTTATTTCACCTTTATTTCACAGCAGTGATTGCAAAGAGGCACAGGGAAAATTTGGGGGATAATAGAAATGTTCTAAAACTTGCTTTTGGTAGTAGCCAAAACTCAGTTACCAATGCACAGATGGGAATAAAACAGTCTGTAGAAATTGACTAGGAGTGGACTTAGCAGACAAAGACTTTCAAGTAGCTAGTCTAAATATTCTCAGATTTAAGGAAAATATGTTCAAAGAATTAGAGGAAAATATGTTCAAATAATTAAAAATATATAGATAATGACCAAACAAATAAAATTCAATATAGATCAATACCCAATCCAAAGAAGAGAGAAAAAAATGTTTAAGATAAATAAACAGATATCTTGCTGTATACTTAAAATGGCCATATTTTAATGTGAATAAATAAAGGTATACAAAATAAATAAAGGAAGAAAGGAAGGGAGGAAGGAAGGAGAGAGAAAGAGAAAAAGAAAGAAAGGAAGAGAAAAGAAAAGAAAGAGAGAGGAAAGAAGGAAAGGAGGGAAGGAAGAAAGGAAGGAAGGAAAGAAGGAAGGAAGGAAGGAAAAAAAAAGAAAAAGACAGGAAGATGACCTCAGGCTACACAGGGCTATCATAAGTTGTGCAGGACAAATATATTTGGTGGACTCCTGTCTCTTTAAACAATTTGAGTCCTGCAAAATTAGTGTATCAGCACCGTTCATATGATTCTGAAAAAGAAATACTGCTTTGGCCAGGGAGAATGATTCACTGGCCAGGTTGCCTTCAGGAATTAGTGTCTACCTGCCCATGGTGCCCCAGGATGACCTCGTAGTGGTAAGCCTTGGAACTTCTTGGAGCGCTGCTTAACCCTGCATGGTAGAATAGCAGGTTGGAGAGTGCCCTGAGGCAGAAAACAGGTCAGGTTCCCATCTAGCTCCAGGTCCAAGTCCAGCTCAGGTCTCTCCTCTGACCACACTGCTGGCCCTGGACGATTCTAGGCACAGGGTATTTTCTATAAAGGAGAGTGCTCCAACCCATAAGTTCCCCTGAGAAGGGACAGGGCAGCACTTGCCCAGGCATAAATTGAGTACTGAGACTCAATTTATACACATGAGCTCCAGCTTAACTAATTTAGTTTAAAATTGTTTTATTTAGCCGGTAATCCCAGCACTTTTGGAAGGCCGAGGCGGGCAGGTCACGAGGTCAGGAGATTGAAACCATCCTGGCTAACATGGTGAAACCCCGTCTCCACTAAAAAACAAAACAAAACAAAAAAAAAAATTAGCCGGGCATGGTGGCAGGCACCTGTAGTCCCAGCTACTCGGGAGGCAGAGGCAGGAGAATGGCGTGAACCCGGGAGGCGGAGCTTGCAGTGAGCAGAGATCCCGCCACTGCACTCCAGCCTGGGCGACACAGCGACACTGTCTCAAAAAAAAAAAAAAAAAAAAAATTGTTTTATTTAGCGGAAGCCTGGCAGGAGAATCACTTGAGCCCAAGAGTTTGAGAATGCAGTGAGCTTGAGTGTGCCACTGCACTCCAACCTGGGCAACAGAGCCCTGTTTCTAAAACACAACAACAAAAAGCAAAACCAGAAATTTAAAAAGAGAGAAAGAATTTAAAAAGTAAATACAAGTGGACAGGGATTTCCTTCAGAAAACTGAAATCTAAACTCAGTTTATCTTGTCATTTTTCAAATCACACTTTAAGGTACTTTATTTAACAAATACAGCACTTACTGTAAACCAGTCGCTATTTTAATTGTTTTGCAAATACTAACTTTTTATTACAAGAACCATGTGAAGTAGATACTATTATCTTTCTTACTTTTTAAGATGAGGAAACTATTATACAAATATGTTAAGTAACTTGTTCATGTTTACACAGCCACTTAGAGGAGACAGAATTTGATCCCGGAAAGCCTGGTTCTACAATGCTGGCTCAATTTGTTGACTGTGGTAATTATTTTAGCCCAAATCATCTTTCAAAAGTAATCAATTTCGCCAAACATAAACCAAAACAGAAAAGGAAGAATGAAAGGAAGGAAGGACAAAAGCAAAGATTAATGAAATGAAGGGAGGGAGAGGGAAAGAAGCAGAGAGAGGAAAGAAGACATAAAAAAGGAGGAAGAAAAAGAGGAAGAAAAAGGAAACAGAAAAAAATGGATTTAAACATAGTAAGAAAAATTCAGGTTTGGAAATTAATCTCCTATTTGAAGGGTAATTATAACTTTACAAGGAACTTTATTCCCATTTATTACCTAATTCAGGCCCTTATTACAATCACAAAGGAGGAAGCGGGGATTTATGACTTCATGCAGTTTAAACCACCTGCCTGAAGTGGCAAAGCTAGCTGCTCACAGGACAGCTCTGAATCTGAATCTGACTAAGCTTATTCCATCAAACTTCACTCTAGAATTTTCAAACCACCGAACCCCAAAGTTACGGGAATTTGTTGCCAAGGGAGAAAGACAGTGGAATTTCTGGTATGATTTATGTTCTGAAAATCCCTGAACTATAATACATGACTGGAGTTTGACCTCCCCAAGGCTGGCAATTCTTTGACTTTGTATTAAGGTGGCTCTATTTTCTGTGGTTTGAAGAGAAGCCGGAAGGTTACTTTCTGGCACTGGAGTGAGAGCCATTTGTAATTTCTCTCCCATTGCTAGCTGTCATTGTAAGACGAGGGTTGACAAACAGGCCAGATTTTATATGAATGAGAATACTCAATTCCTGGAGGGGTTATCTATTTTCCTTTCAAGGATATGATTATGTACTGTGCTGCCCTCTCAAATATCTTGAGGCACCTGGAGTCTGCCAGCTGAGCTTGTATTGTTAAACTGAAGTAAACAAAACTTTCTTCAGAAAACACCAATTATGTGACTGTTAGTTCTTTCAAACCTCTGGAGATGAATGGGTCTGCAGAGTTTAAGGTTGCTAATTCACCTTTCTTGAAATTTACTGTGCAGGACTCCTTTCTGATTCAGATATTTTTACTATTAGCTGCCTACTGAGCCCAGAGGCTGGGTCATCTTGCAGTAGCTTCCAGAACATTCCCAGGCTACAAGAGCTTACAGTCCATTAGCACTGAATCAGGTTTTCATCAGGAGGTCGTCCTAAAACCTGAAAGAGCCCTGTAAAAGAGTGAGTGCTGAAGAGAAGAATGTCCACTCTCTGAAGCATTTTGTGTGGTAAATACTAATGGAGAAGTCTGTCTGTGGGCTTTTTCAAACCTCCCTCCTGAGTATTTATGTGGGCTTTTTCAAACCTCCCTCCTGAGTATTTATCTATGTGTCTCCACATCTTCCTGTGCTTTCCACAAAGCAGCGTTTGAGAGTCAGAATCACAGAGAGTCACAGGCAGGTAAGTTCAGTCTACTTGGAGAAATACAGGAGTTGTTTTAATTGGTTGCCATTAGCATAGAATCAAGAATTAGAATCAGTTTTTATTCAGGAACGTTAAAGAATCCAAAAGAAGGAAAGAAGATGCCTAATCTGACCAGAAAATGGTTTACCCAAGGACATATCCAACATCTAAAGAAAATCCCCCTTGTGTGTAAATGGTGAAGTTTTTGAAGAAGAGGCATCTGAGGGCTTTTTGTGGCCACGACTCAGTTCTGAAACAAAGCCAATGACTGTGTTAGCCTCATTCTAGCTTCTGTAATGTGAAGCTATAACTTCTGCCTTGAGTGGATATGAAGGGTATGCTTTGCTTTGAACAACCTAATGATAGGCCTGGGTCACCTTGCCTTGGCCTCCTGTCTTCCACTCAGCCGCCCTCCTCCTCAGGAGGAATCCCCTTCCCCAGGGATGTGCTTTTCAAACACAAACAGACCAATCCAGAGTCCACACCTCAACTACCTCCTTTACAAGCTCCTACACACAGGATCACTATCCATCTGTCCTAATCACCCCTAAGCCAGGTACCAGATAATTAAAGCTGGCCACTATGCCAGTTATTATAACTAGCCAATCTTAAGCCTGCTTACCCTGCCTTATCCATTTCTTCCCTGGAAAACCATGATAGAAGCTCTTATCACAGTCACTGTACTCCCTCTGCTTCCTGACAGCCTTGGTGCTATCCAATGTGGGCCCCACTACATGGAGTGCCCCTCCTCTTGGGAACTGTGAGTATACCAACTGTCTTTTCAATGGCAGTCACCTTCTCATCTGTTGGCCTTGCTATACCTCTAGTTTTCCATTAATATACTTTATTTTAAAACACTGACTATTATGCAAAGTTGCCACTCTGTACAACTTTATCCCAGGACTCCGTTCGCAGAATGTTGGTCCAGGCATGATCACGTGGCACAGAGTAGTCATCTATAGACTGGACAGTGGCCTATGAGTTGGGCTGGTACAAAAGCTCTGTGGAACTGGGCTTCCCAGGTTGCCAGTGAATGGAACAGCAATGAATCCACAAATGTGGATGGACTGACCAATAGCTAAGTGTTCCTACCATTGTGACCCAACCTGTGGTCCAGGGGCCAGTGCCATAAGCAGCTCCTGGAACTTGGAGCCACAGAAGCTCATGTCCCTCCCCAGAGCCACTGAATCAGAATGTGCATTTGAACAAAAACCCCGAGTGATTTCTATGCATATTAAAGCATATCATCTTCTCTTATTAAAGTCTGAAAATGACCACTTGGTCCATGCTTCTTGTGGGTTGCTCCCAGCCTGTGATGACTGCAGCAGAGATACAAAGCAGGCCCCTTCTTGGGAAATGTGGGACAGGCAAATTGGGACAGGCTCAACGATCCTCCAATGGCCTTGCTGAATTCCTCTTAGGACTGCATTCTAAAATATTTGCTCCTCCCTCCCTCCCTCCTTTTCTCCCTCCCTCTCTCGCTCCCTTCCTCCCTTTCTCCCTTCCTGCCTTCCTCCCTTTCTCCCTTCCTGCCTTCCTCCATTCCTCCCTTCCTCCCTTCCTCCCTTCTTTGTCTCCTTCAGTCCAGGTCAGACCTGCATCATGGCAAACTGGCTCTCCCAGCACCACTGTATTTTCTCTCACAGTCGTTTCCTCTAATACATTGCCTTTAATCTTGTCTTGGAGTCTGCCTATTGGACAGCCTGGATTAACACACATCTCTATACTATTTTACTTGGCAGCTTTCCTGATCTGCAGAAACTATAAAACTGACCCAATAGATATGGATATCGCCTCATCAGCAAAGCCGCACTCTTGCATATTCTTTCCTGAAGGTATAATCCAAGATTAAATTCAGGTAGATGTTGGACCCAAGATGACTCCACAGAAAAGACAAATAATGAACAGTCTACCAAATCTTCAGTGGGGATCTAATTTTTGTGTGGTTCAATCATATTTGTATTATATCAATAATCATTTTAGGTAAAGATGATAATACCTTTCCTTGTTGAAAGGACATAGTTAGACTTGTTGCTGCTATTTTGGACATCCTCATAAAGAAAAACAGTCAACTACATGGATTAGATGGGAGAAGAATAATCCAACACCAACATTTTCAGCAGCATGGCATGAGTTGAGGGAGAATGAGTAGGTCTTAGATTAGACAGATGCAATAATGACTGTCATCTTCTCAAAAATACACAGAGGAAGGATTTCTTTTGCAATTACCTTTTATTCTATATATAAACTATATACATACTTTTCATTAATTTCTTCAATAACCTATAAATGTTATAAATTCAATTCCACATCCTGAAAATACATATTGTAAACCATCACCCATGGAGTCAGAGGTATTGTAAAGAACTGAGATGAACCAGAAGTGGCCTTTAAAGGGTAATTAGAGGGAAAGCTATGTGCAGGAACATAAAGATGACAATCACTGCACCGAAGCTCACTTTCTCTCTCTTTTCTTTTTTCTTTTTCTTTTTTCTTTTTTTTTTGAGATGGAGTCTCACTCTGTCACCAGGCTGGAGTGCACTGGCATGATCTTGGCTCACTGCAACCTCTGTCTCCCAGGTTCAAGCGATTCTCCTGCCTCAGCCTCCCCCACGTAGCTGGGACTATAGGCGCATTCCACCATGCCCAGCTAATTTGTGTATTTTTAGTAGAGACCGGGTTTCACCATGTTGGCCAGGATGGTCTTGATCTCTTGACCTCGTGATTCACCTGCCTCAGCCTCCCAAAGTGGTGGGATTACAGGCGTGAGCTACCGCGCCCGGCTCACTTTCTCTTTTCTATACTCTATGAGTGGGTGTTGTTTCTGCTTAACAGAGGAGGGAACTAGGGTTCACAAACATTATGTACCTTGAACTGAACACTATGCATCAAGAAAGTAGGTAACCTGGAACGTAAAAGCAGATCTGTTTTGCACCAATGCCTGTGCTGTTTTTATGACTCTTCAGCTGCATCACTTGATATTCTTCTCATGAAAAAGGCAAAAATATAACATTACATAACTATAATAGCTACATGTACAGCCATGTAGAATTTTCAAAATTCTTTCTCATGTCTCCGTCCCTCAGTATCTAACATGTTTATTCATACAGGCTGTAGGACAAGCTTAAAATGGGCAATAGCTGTGATTTTGAACCAAGACCAGGGTCTAGGGCAACAGTGGTGGCAACTAGAAAAGGAGACTTTTTTGTGAGGAATATTTTTTATACTGATTAGGGTGGGAGAAATATTCCGTGTTATGACTGGGCTGCTACTTACACAAGTGTATACAACTCACTGAACTCTATTGTATACTTAGGATTTTACTATATACAAATTAAACTTCAACAAAGTTCATTTCAAGAAGAAAAAAAAATATGTCCCAGAGTTATAACAATGCTATGCTTGCTTACAGATTATAATATATAGTCCATTTGGATGCATGATACCCTGTACATAACAATGATAGAATGCATATTTTGTTTAAAAATATGTATCTTTCCCTACTGTTTCTTTGGAAAGACTTATGACTGTTGACAGCCTGTTATTATGTAATATATGTAATATGCAGTAATGACTAGCATCTTCTAAAAATTACAGAGGGAATGGACTTTTTCCATTTATATTATATTCCATACATGGATATACACATTTTGCATGATTTTCTCCAGGCCTCTAAGAATATTATAAATTCATCAGCCTGAAAATAAACATTATAAACTATAACCCATGGAATCAGAGATATTGTTGTGCGGGGCTGAGATTAAATAGAAGTAGTTTTCAAAGTAAGAGTAATTTGATGACAAAATATATTTAGCACTGGATTAATCAAAGTGGGGACTATCTCAAGGATTAAACATCCAAGTTTATTTATATTTGTCTAAGTTGTTGAATGTAGTTATGATGAGAATTCCAGCTTCCCAAAGTTAGTTGATTTCAGTGCATTTTTGTCTTAATTCACAGTAAAGACAGCTTGATTCTGAAGCGTTTACTTAGGACCAAGTCAAGGTTAGCAAGAAGCTAGGTTGTATTTATTTCACGCTTGAGATTTGATTAATGGAATCAATGTACTCCATTTCAAATGTAAGATTTGTCTCTGACCTTTCCCTCTCGTTCTTTTTCTCTCTTTTTCTATCCATCTGTTCCTATCTCTGTATCCGTCTCTCTCTCTTTCTCTTTATATGTGTACAAACATACATATATACACACATACATATATATGTGTGTGTTTATCTATCTATCTATTTATCTATCTGTCAGTAAGGATTTATGTTGCATAGTTAACTACCAACCTGACTTAGTATCTAATTTACTAAGATAACCACTGAAGTTCAAAACTATTATAATGAAAGAATATTTATTGTGGAAGAATAATCAATCCAGGGATGTTATCCTCAATGCATAGAACCTGACTTCATCATCATTTATTTTATTATCTAACATATTTTCAGATTATAGTAAAACATTTCACTACACATCATTTATTGGCTTACGAGTTTCTTGTATTTAGGTTTAGGAAAAACACTGAAAGCAGACAAATCAACACTTTAGCTTGCGCATTGATCATCAGTACCCATTTAATCCTTTCCTGTTTAAATTACTTAATTCATTAGCCAGATCACAGCGGACAAAGCACTTCCAGTTGCATTCAGGGGAAGCTCAACATCATTCACTGGGGAAAGCCCTGCTTAGATTTCTGTTAACTACCCTCACAATTAACCACTAAATTTAACTTATCTCAGCTATTCTGTGGCTTCAGAGATGCTAATTTCCTTGCTAACCCAGAGTTAGATTAGTAAATCATAGGCAATTTTCTTGAGGAAATCTTGAATTAAATGCACATTACTCAAGTGGTTTTTATAAGTACTATCATATTGGTAATGCATCACTGATTCTTTTCGGGGAGGGAGCTGTGATTCTAACTTTCATTCTACTTTAAGGTAAGGTTCCTATTGCTGAAGAAACCTATAGAGGTATCATCTAAGATGAATAATAGCAAAATAAATGGAAGAATGAATTCATTTTCATAATATGTCATAGTATAAAACCTAATCAAAAATTTTATTGAGATTATATATTTTGATCTCTTAATAAAATACCTTTACCAAATTTTTTTTTCAAAATGTGGATGCAGAACCCCTCAATGTAATATTGAAATGGCTCTAATATTATGGATTAATTCATTCAACATTCCATACTATTGGGCTTGTATTCAGATACTTCATAAAAAGAAATATACCATATTCTATTAAAAGAGGTAATTTTGCAAGATTGTGGAATCCTCTTCTTTTCACTATGTGAATAATCTTCAATGTTGATTAATAAAATACATTTGCATATGTCAATAGCATCTTATTCCAAAAGGGGCAGATGCAGTGAATGTTTAGTTTTATGATTTCATGAAAGGATGCTAGGTGAAGCAATATACCCCCTGACAGAATCACCCTGTTAAAGTAAATGTCACAATTCAGGGTGATCCTAAATGTTAACTGCCCCTGCCATGCACTTGCTTTTACCCTTGTGTGCAGTACTGAGATGCTTAATCTTACAAATCTAACAAAACTATAAACCTTTGTTCCTGATTTAAACCTTTCTAATATTTAAAAAACCATGAAACATAAAAGGTACTAAGTATAAAGTCACAATTCACATTTGCAACAATCCTTTCTGGTGCAATTACCAAGCTCTAAGCTCTGGGCAAGGCTGTAAGGAGGCATTGACTGACCTGAGTGGATACATAATATGTGCTCCTCATGTGCATAGAAATGCCCCCGACATGTTTTACTAACATGTGCATAAACAAAATGAAATATAGTAATGAGTGCTTACTGAATGTCAGATTCCATATTAGGAGCTACACACATATCATTTCATTTGATTCTCACAGAAACACTTGACATACATATTAGTATGTTCATTTTACAGATTTAAAAGATAGCTTCACAGAGCGTTAAATGACTGTCAGGGTTGCACTGGTGGTAAGTGATACGGCTGGAAAGTAAACATAAGTGTGCCTGACTTATAATTTAGACCTTCCTAATCTGCCTCATTTTCTTTGTTGGTGTGTCAACTCTCTAGGCACTGGAAAGGCTAAATTTTAGAACAAACTGCGGCACATGTTAAACTGCAATGACAGCAGGGCCGTTAGCCTGACTACGCATGTCTAAAATGTCTAGATCTTTGCTACTGAGTCAAAAAAACATGTTTCTGAATTATTCAAATAATTGCTTTAATTTGTTTTTCCTGTGGTAGATTGAACCTTAGATTCAACTTCTATACTTAGCTTGAGTTGTTACAATATCATTTAATCTTATGCACTCAGATAGGTTTCATTATTCAATATTCAGTTCTTTATTCTGATATATCAAAGTGGGTATTTTAATTAGGTCAGGATTTCAATAGTGATGGCTTTTCAAGGAAAGAGGAGCCTTTGATTGGAATTGGGGGGTTGTTGTCTGAACTCCATGCATAAACAGTGGGGTGTCTTGAAACATATGGTTTTGTTATTTTTTCCTGTATTGTCAGGGATTACATACTGCTATAGTCCTTTATCATCCTATATTTCTTCTAATCTGCATTCCTTTTAATGTAGAATATTTTATCTTTATCTTTTCCCCCAGGATTTATATAGTTTCAATATGCTCCTCACTGATTCCAGATTAGACTGTATTGCCTGCCCTCATGAGATGTGTTTCTCCTCCAAGAATTCCTGATAGTCCTCTGGTGTGTATGTGTGTGCACTCATGCATTTGGCCTTCAGCTATAGCCACCATATGGTATTTCTCAGTCTGCCCTCTTCTGCTCCAGCTCATGTTCCCCATTGTTGATAGCTCTGTTCACGAAGCCAATTGAAGGAGCTTCAGTATTGTCATGGCTCATATCCATTGGTGGGAACTTAAGCAATTCAATGCTTTTTAGAGATAAAGATTCAGATGAATCTTATGAAAACCTTTCAGTGTTGAAAGGCTAGTACTGTTTGCCATAGATGTCAAGAGATCAAAAGTAGAAGATGAGATGGATCACCCAAAGCAAAATTGGGAGTAGGTGCAAAATTTGAGGAATGGGAACATAATGAAATGTTGCAATGGGAAAATTATTTGGTTATTTTTGCTTATGCAAGCATTGATATGATGGTATTAGGGCTTCAGCCAGGCTGAAAATATCCATACACATTTTTTTTTCTGTAAGTACCAAGACATATTTAAAGTTTCTCAAAATTCTGCAGGTTAGACAAATCCCTGCAATCTGTATACTATTTTAGATTTACAATGAACCATTGAGACTAAAAGAGGAACTGTACACTGTAATAGAATAGATGGAAGAAGCAAATGTCCTCTGTACTTCACTAAATATAATTGGTCACATTTCACCAATAATTGAGATTTTTCTGATCTTGCCTCATCTACTTACAGGCGACTACCACACTTACCCTTCTCCTGCAAGAGGCACACAGCCTACCCTGAGTTTCCCGGTGGTTCTGAACAGGGGCCCACAGATGCCTGTGACTCAGGCTCTCCATCACCATTACATAAGGGAGATCCTGTACCTCCTTGCCCACTTCCTGAGGGAGACTCAGTATTGCCCCTGCTAGTAGTCCTGGTGACAATGCCCATATCCATGGCAAGGGAGCAACCTGCCTCTGATCTTCCAAAGGTCTCCATGAGATTCCTGAAAAAAGTGGGGAGGTATTCCTTTCTTCAGCATGAGGCAGCTCACTCTCACTTAGGCCTCTGCTCTCTCAGGGTTTTGGAAGGGCTACCATGAAGATAATGTTGTCACAATATAACACCTCTCTCCCCTCTTATAATTAGTCCAAAGGGCCAATTCCTACCCCTTCTCCCTTTCTCTTTTGTTTCTTACTGGATGAAGGATTGCCATGGGTGACTACAACACAACCAACAAACAATTAAGAGCTCCCCTACCCCCAGATTCCATTCTCTCTTCAACAATAAAAAAAAAAATACCCTCATCCAATAGATCCAAAGATGGTTCCCTGGCCAGTAAACTCTGAAGCTTAGGTTAGGATTGGTGGATGAAGTTGTTCTAGATCATTTGATTTAAGAAGACATATAAAATCACTGGGTCAGATGCTTTCATTTAAGGATACGGAATTAAGAAGTAAGACGCACAGCCAAGTTTCAGAACTACTTGATTATGAAATCAATTCAATTGTCTAAATCATGATAATATATTTTCCACATGAAAAAAAAAAAGACTTTACTGTCCCTTCTACAGAGATGTGATATACTGACCTAAACAGTCTTAATTCATCTTTTATTTCTTGTGCCTAACACGGTATCTTGGCACATGGTGGGGAGCTCAATAAATACATCCTTAATGAAGAAAAATAGAAGATACAACAATCCATAGATTAATTTAATTTCACACTTATCTGAACATATTTAACAGATCACTAGAAATCACCAAATTTATTAGCTGTTGTAGTACCATTTTATATACGGGAAAGTTCCATATGCCTTGGATTATTTAATATGCAATGGTGGTAGAGCCAGCGTGCTGAGGTGCCACAAGTCCTTGTATGGTGTTTAGTGTCCAGCATTGTGAGGAAAGTAAATGATCATCAAATATAAGTTCTCAGCAGGAAGGTTACATTTCGCTTCATTTTAATAGAAAAATATTTCCTTGGGGTTTTTGAGCCTTAAAAGAAACAAGCACTCCATGAAAACCAATATTAGTTTACCCTCTTAAAATTACATATGTGTGACTTTAAAAATGTGAGTCAATGAAGGAGTTAAGAAACCTTTCTGTCATTTAATAATGTTTTTATTCCATGAGGGTAATTTTAGTCAACAGTCTGCCAGTTGAAATTAAGTTATACTGCTGTCAGAGATGTTTTTAAAGAAATGAAGTATTTTTATCCATATGCCAGAGGAAATTCTTCATTGGGGAAATACACACACACATACATACATATATATATACAGATATGTATGTATAATTATATGTTTGATACATATATATTCTTAATTTGGCTATATTCTATCTTGGAAAGCTTGTATGCAATTGGTACATTTGGAAGTGGGTCTAGTCTCAAAACAAGGCAGGGAGGATTTTGGCTAAAATCATCATAGATAATATAGATTTCAGGGAAGACCTACACAGTTTACTAACAAGTTGAAAAAATTAGGGTCATGTGAAATGTTTTTAAGGTCTACGGTTATTTTACCAGACTGTAGTTGAAAGAAAAGTTAATTAAAAGTTATCTTACCATCAATGTTAATCAACAGAATGTTATTTTCTTTAACAAGAAAAAGAGGATTAAAGTGAGATCTAGTGTGTGTGTGTGTGTGTGTGTGTGTGTGTTGTGCATGTGTTGTATGTGTGTCTATGTAGAGTTTCATTCATAAGAAGCCTAAAAAAGTAACTACCAATCTTTCTGGAAGTCTTTGCCTGCATATTACAATTTAGAAAAAGGTTAGGCTGAATTAGTAGTATTTATTAACCCTGTTTTGAATTACAATCCCTTAGAGGACCAAATAAAAATTATGACTATTCTCTGCAGAATAGAAAGAATGGACATACAAATAATCACATTTGCCTACCACTTGTGCAATTTGCTGACCCTAGCAGACTACACGAACTAGATGATTGGAACTCCTCAAGGGTAACATCTGTGTATGTGAATTTCCATATCCCTAAGACCGGGCACCTGATAGGCACTCAAAAAATTATGCCTGAATTAAAAATTATCTTTACGAAAAAAGTTAATGAGAAGTCACAACTCTACAGAAAGAAATTAAATCCATTTTGCAAACTGCCTCTACTCATGAGGTATTTACAACATAATGATCACTTTAGAATCCTTCCAATTACAAGAGTTTATCTTATAAATAAATGGATCAGAGATTTATGCTGCCAAAAGAGAGCAAATACTGCCCGTGGTTTTTAAACGTGCAGTTGAAGGAGAGAAATTATTGATGCAATGGTAATTATACTGGTAATAACTTAAAAGAGCTTGCTGTATGAGAGAAATCTGCACATAATAAAAGCTGGCTATACATTTGAGAGTCTAAAAAAACGCACACAAAACAAAAAGGACTCAAAGAGGTAGAAAATAGGCCCATTATTGGGAGGGGACAAAATTTGGGATAAGAGCGCATATTAACATGCCTAGATTTTAAGTTTATCTTTAAAATGTACAAAGTGCTGGATTGCCTGGAGGGAAAAGTACATTAATCTGATCATCAGAAGGCCATCTGTAGTCCAAGTCTATCAGTCTTTGGCCGTAGGAGACCTTAGGAAAGTCAGCTAAGAGCATTGGACCTGGAATCTACTCATCGCTTGCAAAATGAGAGGGCTCATTAACTGAGCTTGTAAGTCTTTGGTAGCTTTAAAAATGTAACTTTCTTTGATATATCTCTACTTGCAGAATTTCAAAGGATGGCTCAAACTACACTCACCAATTTCAAAATTTTCTCTCTTAAATTTTTGTGGCTCTGATTTGGAGCCCATGCTATTTTAAAAACTCAGTAAAACAGATAAAGACTCCAATAATTGAGTCTAAATTGAGATGTGATTCACTAGAAATAAAATTTTTGACTTTTATTTTTTAATATGAAAAATAAAAATTCTGTATTATTTGTAGAAAATAAAATTGGCCAATAAATTTAGCGGGCTTGCCAGGGGGGTAGAACTGGAGTTTTGATTGCTAGTTTTGGCAGAATATGTCATTGAAAAGTTAAGAGGCATATATTTTGTCCCACTACAAATATCAAAGCTCTATTGGAGCAGAACTTCTTTGTTTTGAAAATAATCACGGGAACAGTCCCTTTTTGTTGTGTAACCACTCACTGCTCAGAAATGTATGGGATAAGGGGGCATTTGGAGAGGTTGAGAGGCAGTTGGATACTTGGGACCTGTCAGCAGGCTCTTGCACCAATCATTTGGATGGTTAATGAGAGATGAGTGTTGGGTCTTTTAAATTACTAACTTACTCACTCTAGAGTCCCTCCCAAGATCTTGGGGCGATGAAATTTTACCCTTGGAAGTGGCTATTTGCATTGAGAAGAACACTTCCGTAAGACTGAGGGTGTAAACCCCGGGGTAGACCTCCCTGGATTTTGGAATTACTATGGGTGATAGATTGAGGGAGTTAAGATCTAATTTTCTGCCAATACCAACAAGCAAAAAGGGTTCAGGTGGGTAAAGTGGCTATAACAGCTAGAGATCAGAAGATAGCTGCTTTTATGGAACAGAAATAAGAAATGGCAAAGGGCCTATTGCCTTACTGCCAGGCTATAGGAAATATTAAATCTGCCAGTTTTTCCTGGGTATTATTTAGTTTTAAATAGTATATTTATTAAAGTTATTATGCATTTTCATCAGGAACCACTAAATAGAAAAAAAATAATCCAAATTGGCTGAAATAACATTTTGAATACACAATACTTAGCACTGTGCAACATAGAAACAGACAAACAACAAACAATTAGACTGTGATAAGTAATGAGTGAGAGAAGGAATCCCAGCATGCCAGGAAAATGCAAAGTAGCACTCTGTGTGGTGTGGGGTGGAGATGGTAATCAAGGCAGCATTCTTAGAGAAGGTGATACAAAATAGGGGTATTAAAGCCTGTGTAGGAGTTACAGAGGTAGAGAATGGATACATGGATTGAGTTGGCAGAATGAGAATGAAAGTATACTGTTTGTGGGAAAGAAAAGATGTTTGCATGTAATTCTAGATGACTGGGAGAGGGGTGTCCATAGAGGCATAGCACCAGATCACAAAGGGCCATGGTTACAAAGTCAGGGAAGTTAAACTTTCTCTTGATATAAAAAAATGGTAGCAGGAAAATGAAGAAGTTAAAAGTAGATGTAAGGTAATAAAAACACTCAATAAGAGTAAGAGTGTGGTAGGCAGAGATGGTCTGGTGAGTTTAATAAATGCTTCCTAAGAAATATGAGATTGCCATGTTGGTTCTGCTTGCTGGAATAGATCCTTACAAAGCACAGGAAAATGGAACACAGAAATGTCCATGCATCACATGATCACAGGCTCATTTCTGACTAGGGTACAGGATCTCAGCTAACTATCATCTTTATTTCTTTTTTTCTGTCCTTGACTCTCAGAAAGAAATACATAAGAAAAAAATCTGGCAATAAATACTAATTTATTTTTTAAAGGAGTAAATTCCAAGGAGTTTTTTTTAGTTGATACAGTCTGCTCTCCTGAATCTTATGAATCTTGATCTACTGTACCCTCATTTATAAAAATGAAGATGTTAAGGAAATAGAGGGGGTCTGATCATCAGAGAAGAGTCCATTTATTTCATTCAGCATACTATGCTCTATTAATAAGGCTGTAAGGCAGACTAATAAATCGTAAGCTATTTTCCACAGGAAAGATTAAATTAGTAACTTTCTGTTAACCACAGCCTTAAAATTTAATAATGAATGCTCTCCTTTCATGCATTTTGGTTAATCAAGAGGCAGGAAGATTGATTTCCTGGGAAAATGATATGCTATTGTTCAATTTATTTACTAGTAAAATTTTACATTCAAAAATGTCATGCATCAAATTTAATTATGAAGCAGCTGATTTCATATAAAAATAGGTAATGTACTATGAGATGTGAAGATTTCAACTGAGGTATTAACAGCATCATTTTCCAAATGACACAAAGGGTATCATATCCAGTGCTAGGTACGTTTCCCCTTGGATTGGCATCACTCTTCTTAAAATACATCTGATGAAAATGAAAGAATAAAAAATTAAATAAAGAAAATAGGAGCAGGGGATAACACGTTTACATTATGTTGCTTTTCTCTCATCTGCATTTTAGAAGACTTCAGACTTAAAGGTTGTCAGCAACTTGGCTTATATCTGCAGTGGCTTTGTTTCTCTCCAATGCATAAACCAAAGGTAAAATTGGACTCATGAGCTGACCTTTACCACCAGGCATTCTTTTACTTGAAGATGATAATAGACTTTCCTTGTGGTGGAAGTTGTGCGCCATGAGTGCCCTCTCTTGTGTCACCGTAAGAGTGTGTAAAGTAAGAAGTGCAGGCAGGGAGTAGCAGGACTTGGCTCTTAGGACAACAGAAGACAGCTGCATTGCAGGTCATTAGCCTCAGAATGTTCTTGGATTACATATAATAAAGTTAATCTCTTGCTGACATTTAACCTGCCTCTTTGTGGCCAAAATAATAAAACCCACTCTACAAAGGGTTAGAGAAAGCAATTGTTAAAACTATAAAGAAACATCTTCAGTAAATGCAGTATCTAACTTCGTGTAAATTTCTTTCTGGAAAAGATTCAAGGAATACTATGGAGAACATACTAAAACAACAACAAAGAACTGTTGTTCAAAAATACTTTTCTATCCTTCTGTCCTTTTTCTTTTCATGTTTTTTTTTTTTTTTTTTTTTTGAGAGAGAGAGTGTCACTCTGTTGCCCAGGCTGGAGTGCAATGGTGCAATTTCGGCTCATTGCAACCTCCTCCTCCCAGGTTCAAGCAATTCTCCCTCCTCAGCCTCCCAAGTAGCTGGGATTATAGGCACCCACCACCACGCCCGGCTAATTTTTTATATTTTTAGTAGAGACGGGGTTTCACCATGTTGGCCAGGCTGATCTTGAATCTCTGACCTCAGGTAATACCCATGTCGGCCTCCCAAAGTGCTGGGATTATAGGTGTGAGCCACCACGCCCAGCCCAAAGATACTTTTCTTAGTTTATTGCTAATAATACTTGAAATTGTATCATGTTTTAAGTGCTAAGTTCTTGTGTTATTTTTAACTGCTGATTTATGCCAAATACTATGTGTGGTGCTTTAGATAAATCATCTAATTCAATTGTGGCAGAATTCCTAAAAAGTAACCATTGTTTTATACCTTTTTATAGAGGAGGAATAAATGGGGCCCACAATGTTTACACAAGTCTTCTTGATTCTAAAGCTCAAGCTCTTTTCATTAAACCTATCTACCTCCTCTTTACTAACCTTGAATTACAGATGTTTCTTTGGCAAGGAAAATTATTGAGGGCAGATGAGAATACTCCATCTACCAGTTATTACCTACTTATACCACAGTACAACTTGTTTCAATTGAGATGATTTCTTCTCTAGAGTTGGTATAGTTGACACCAAAGTAGAGGTGTGGAGATTAATAAGCCTAAATAGGAGAGGCATGGTAAGAGACTCCTAGCAGGCACATGTATATAATTGATAATGAGTGGGTAGGGATGTTGAATCTGGAAAATAGGTATAAGATGGAAAGAAAAAGGATTCTCAAAACTTAAATTTGTTATTTTGTAGTTATAAAATGGTAGTAAGCAAGCTTTCCCTAAGTGGGTTTGGAACTTGTTCAGAAAGTAGGCAAATGGAGTTTCATTTCCCTTGCTTTGAAGTACTGTAACCTAAAGAAGCAGAAAAGGAGTTCAGGGTTAAATGTAAAACTGTAAAGAATGAATTTAGTTGAAAATAGAGCTAATCAAGAAATTGCTCTTGTATTCCTTATTGAGATGCAAAGATTAGCTCAAACCAAAACCAGATTAGTAGTAGTACTCTTCAAGAAAAAAAAAATAAGAAAAAGAATTGCTCTACATTTTTCAAAGACCAACACATCACTGACGGTTTAATAAAACCAGAAAATCATGACATATTGAATACTAGAAACAATCTAGAAACTGATGGAGCTATACACTAAACTAGGAACAATTTAATTCATCTCTTTCCAGAATTTTTTTTCCCAATTTGTCCTCTTAAATGGCTTAACTTTCTTTCAATTGACACTAATAGTGGGGAAGACATAAATCTTTTTAAAAGGAACTGGAATGATTTCAACATGTGTAGCATGAAACAGGTCTTGGCTCAGAGTTGTGGCCAACATAGCAAACTGGCTTCTAGCATCCTGGTATGAAGACATTTGTCAACAGCTCAGCCTTTGGGCCAACCCCAATCTAAACCTGTCTCCACATGATGATGGAATACTAGTCCATTTAGCTAAAAATATTGAGATGAAGGGAGTAAAAGTTAACTATGTGGCTTGGTATCATATAAATACAATTAAGCACATGACTTGATTTAATATATGTTTTCTAGTTTGTGTTATATAAACCCAGATTAATGGGCAAATTCAGAAATAGTAATAGTACTATCAAAAACATAGTAATAGTACCATCAAAAATGTTGGCCACACCTATAATTCCTGATAGTCTTTTCCATGATCAATTCAGAAAGGTGAATGTATTTCCTTTTTATCCCTCTTCACATTTCCCTCATTTTAAATCTAGCTAAAGGGAAAAAAGGCACAATTTCTTTTGTATACACACAGCTGTGCGTATGTTAGGGAGACGTGTTTCCTTCAAGAGTTAACTGAAAAAGCCAATCTTTGTTTGGTTAAGAGGTTATAGTTTCATTGCACAGTGTCATTAGGCACATGGAAATTACTCACCCTTGGGTCAATGTGTCTCTAATCTAAAAATACGGGGTCACATAAATAACTCTATAAACCTTCATTAGTCTATGGAACTCAGATTCAGATTTTAAAATAAACCTTTCAAGTGATTGTTACTAATGTGACCAAACACACAAATGTAAACGAAGGTTTTGAAAAACCATGTTTGGATAAAATCTGGTTATTTGGATAATCCACAACATGCTTGAATTTATTATTTTTCTAACAATTGTCTTTGTAATTAAAATATACTAATTAATGCATACATGCAAAGATTTTTTTGGACAACTTATGGACTTTCTAGACTATGTCCATTATCCCTGGGACCCTCAGACCCTAGTAGGATAAACTTTCATATACAGGATTAGCAAAGTTATCACTTTTCCTACAACAATGCTTCAGCTGGCATTTCTGAGTGACAAAAATAAATAACACGAAGAATGAACCCTAATGTAAACTATAGATTTTGTCTGATAATGTGTGTCAATGTAGTTTCACCAGCTATAAAAAATGTAGCACTCTGATGGGGGATGTTGACAGTTGGGTAGACCATGATGTATGTGCAGGGGCCGAGGCTATATGGGAAATCTCTGTACCTTCTGCTCAACTTTGCTGTGAACCTAAAACTGCCTTAAAAATAATGTCTAATTAAAAAAAGAAAAAAGTAACTTTTAAAGCTCCAGCTGCACCCTATGAAAATATTTAACTTATCTCACTTTCTAACATTATTAGGAATCAATTTTTTTAGATATGGTCTTTGTGTATTTAAACAGGGAAGTGTCATCAATGTAAAAACATAATTAACATTTTCACTTTGGATTCTACACCATCAAAAAGAAAGTTCTGAAAAGTCACTGTCTTATCAAGCATGACCAAAAGTCGCTTGCTCTTATTTGAGACTTAATGGGTATCCTTTGCATGCTGAATGAATTCTAGTGGCCAATTACTAATGGCTAGGAAATGTCCATGTCTTAGCTATACTCACTTTAATACAGTTTATGTCATCATCCCTGCTAGCTTGGTGATTACTCTGATCATATGGTATGTTCAATGTATTTGCATTTGTCCTCAGTGAAACTCAAAATACCATTGATTTCTCTGATGGATTTTTCTAATGAATATCTATTGTTCTTGAGTTGCTCAAGTGTTTTCCCTACATGACACCACACACACACACACAAAACAGAATATTGTTCCACAGACTTCACAATCAGTGATGTTCATGCAGAGATGTGGGAAAAAGACAGTAAAGGAGGGAGAGGTTTTTTTCTTTAAACTATCAGTGGTTTAAAATATGGTGATTTCAGGCTAACAAAATATAAAAACATTCCATATTGAGGATATATTTAGAATGTGTATTTGTGTGTGTGCACATTAGGAATGATGCTGGGTCCTGATCCAGGATTTTCTCTTTTTAATCATTCAAATTATAATTAATCTGGGTCACATCATCTACAGAGTGACTCAACAGTGATTTTAAAGGCTACTGTAAGAAACTTGCAACTATGAATTTGATTTTAATTCAATGAATGCAATTCTTAAAACTAAAATCCAAACCAAAACAACTTATGGTCAATAAGACTAAGTTGGCAAACATCGAAGAAAAAAAACTTAATTAACTTGATTCTACTTATTATGAGATTGGGTAGGCTAATTTTTGTTTCTTTTTTTTCTTTTTTTGAGATGGAGTCTTGCTCTCTCGCCAGGCTGGAGTGCCATGGTGCGATCTTGGCTCACTGCAATCTCTGCCTCCCAGGTTCAAGCGATCTCCTGCCTCAGCCTCCCAAGTAGTGGTGACTACAGGCATGCAACACCACGCCCGGCTAATTTTTTGTATTTTAGTAGAGATGGGGTTTCACCATGTTGGCCAGGATGGTCTCGATCTCCTGACCTCGTGATCCGCCAGCCTCGGCCTCCCAAAGTGCTAGTATTACAGACGTGAGCCACCACACCCAGCCCAACATTTTCCTAAGAAGGGGAGACAATAGACCAAATTGTCCATTGCTATGTCATTTCTATTTGTTAGCATAACAGACAACCTAGAAAAAAACATTAAGTTCTTCTTTTAGTCAATAAGTACAGAAAATTAACAAGTGTGGAAAATTATGTTGGCACGGATGAAATTTCAACTTTATCCCTAAAATCTGAGAACTGAGGTGGCCAGAATGTACACAGCAGTGGGGATCCTGGAGACTTCATGCTACTTATAGATTTGTCCCCCATCAACTGGGAAAGTCATATACTCTCTCTGTGGCTCATCCTACAGGATAGGCAGGACTACCCAATGAACAAAGTTCTTTCTTCTCTAACATTTGGTAATTTCAAATTCAATCTTAGACTGACTTGTAATTATTCTCTCAGGCAAGATACAAGTGAATGTTTCATTCTCCAAAAATTGATAGAAGATGCCTTAGCTTCTTCATCTTAGAAGATGGGTGATTTTGAGTACACTGTATTGTATGCATGCACACGTGGAAGGAAGAGAAAGACAGTGAGGGAAGAAAATTGTGAAAACACCATCTTTCAGATCACTAGAACCTCTACTTCTAATTTCATCATCAATCATTGATAATTCTATATTTTTTATTGTAAGCAGTTGATAAAATTATAGGTAGGGCCAATCTTAAAGATTAAGAAAACCTGCTTCTATATCAATGAGTTGAAACTCAAAGTGCCTTTTCTCATAAAAGACACATATATTCTTCAAAATATAACACATGTAATATATATTGCATATATGATGTATACATTGGTTTTAAATATATAAGTGTATAAATATAATGTATATATTGGTATATGTGTGTGCATATACATATGAATACCTTAATAGTTAATTATTTTACAGTATACTTTAAGTGTTAGAAATGAGTTACTTCTGATATATTATAAAAACTAGTATCAGTTGAAATAGTTCACCTTTTTAGTTCCAATGCAGTCTGGATTGTATTGAGCATTTTACTAGGTTTCAAATCTAAACATTCAACTATTGATTGGAAATCTGCAGCTAAATGCCTTAAGAAACCTCAAAACATTTCTTCTAGATTTTCTAGTTTATTTGCGTAGAGGTGTTTGTAGTATTCTCTGATGGTAGTTTGTATTTCTGTGGGATCGGTGGTGATATCCCCTTTATCATTTTTTATTGTGTCTATTTGATTCTTCTCTCTTTTCTTCTTTATTAGTCTTGCTAGCGGACTATCAATTTTGTTGATCCTTTCAAAAAACCAGCTCCTGGATTCATTAATTTTTTGAAGGGTTTTTTGGGTCTCTATTTCCTTCAGTTCTGCTCTGATTTTAGTTATTTCTTGCCTTCTGCTAGCTTTTGAATGTGTTTGCTCTTGATTTTCTAGTTCTTTTAATTGTGATGTTAGGGTGTCAATTTTGGATCTTTCCTGCTTTCTCTTGTGGGCATTTAGTGCTATAAATTTCCCTCTACACACTACTTTGAATGTGTCCCAGAGATTCTGGTATGTTGTGTCTTTGTTCTCGTTGGTTTCAAAGAACATCTTTATTTCTGCCTTCATTTCGTTACGTACCCAGTAGTCATTCAGGAGCAGGTTGTTCAGTTTCCATGTAGTTGAGCGGTTTTGAGTGAGTTTCTTAATCCTGAGTTCTAGTTTGATTGCACTGTGGTCTGAGAGACAGTTTGTTAGAATTTCTGATCTTTTACATTTGCTGAGGAGAGCTTTACTTCCAAGTATGTGATCAATTTTGGAATAGGTGTGGTGTGGTGCTGAAAAGAATGTATATTCTGTTGATTTGGGGTGGAGAGTTCTGTAGATGTCTATTAGGTACACTTGGTGCAGAGCTGAGTTCAATTCCTGGGTATCCTTGTTAACTTTCTGTCTCGTTGATCTGTCTAATGTTGACAGTGGGGTGTTAAAGTCTCCCATTATTATTGTGTGGGAGTCTAAGTCTCTTTGTAGGTCACTCAGGACTTGCTTTATGAATCTGGGTGCTCCTGTATTGGGTGCATATATATTTAGGATAGTTAGCTCTTCTTGTTGAATTGATCCCTTTACCATTATGTAATGGCCTTCTTTGTCTCTTTTGATCTTTGTTGGTTTAAAGTCTGTTTTATCAGAGACTAGGATTGCAACCCCTGCCTTTTTTTCTTTTCCATTTGCTTGGTAGATCTTCCTCCATCCTTTTGTTTTGAGCCTATGTGTGTCTCTGCACATGAGATGGGTTTCCTGAATACAGTACACTGATGGGTCTTGACCCTTTATCCAATTTGCCAGTCTGTGTCTTTTAATTGGAGCATTTAGTCCATTTGCATTTAAAGTTAATATTGTCATGTGTGAATTTGATCCTGTCATTATGATGTTAGCTGGTTATTTTGCTTGTTAGTTGATGCAGTTTCTTCCTAGCCTCAATGGTCTTTACAATTTGGCATGATTTTGCAGCGGCTGGTACCGGTTGTTCCTTTCCTTGTTTAGTGCTTCCTCCAGGAGCTCTTTTAGGGCAGGCCTGGTGGTGACAAAATCTCTCAGCATTTGATTGTCTGTAAAGTATTTTGTTTCTCCTTCACTTAGGAAGCTTAGTTTGGCTGGATATGAAATTCTGGGTTGAAAATTCTTTTCTTTAAGAATGTTGAATATTGGCCCCCACTCTCTTCTGGCGTGTAGAGTTTCTGCTGAGAGATCCGCTGTTAGTCTGATGGTCTTCCCTTTGTGGGTAACCTGACCTTTCTCCCTGGCTGCCCTTAACATTTTTTGCTTCATTTCAACTTTGGTGAATCTGACAATTATGTGTCTTGGAGTTGTGCTTCTCGAGGAGTATCTTTGTGGCATTCTCTGTATTTCCTGAATCTGAATGTTGGCCTGCCTTGCTAGATTGGGGAAGTTCTCCTGGATAATATCCTGCAGAGTGTTTTCCAACTTGGTTCCATTCTCCCCGTCACTTTCAGGTACACCAATCAGATGTAGATTTGGCCTGCATTGCCAAGTCAATCCTAAGTCAAAAGAACAAAGCTGGAGGCATCACACTACCTGACTTCAAACTATACTACAAGCTACAGTAACCAAAACAGCATGGTACTGGTACCAAAACAGAGATATAGATTAATGGAACAGAACAGAGCCCTCAGAAATAATGCCGCATATCTACAACTATCTGATCTTTGACAAACCTGACAAAAACGAGCAATGGGGAAAGGATTCCCTATTTAAGAAATGGTGCTGGGAAAACTGGCTAGCCATATGTAGAAAGCTGAAACTGGATCCCTTCCTTACACCCTATACAAAAATTAATTCAAGATGGATTAAAGACTCAAACGTTAGACCTAAAACCATAAAAACCCTAGAAGAAAACCTAGGCATTACCATTCAGGACATAGGCATGGGCAAGGACTTCATGTCTAAAACACCAAAAGCAATGGCAACAAAAGCCAAAATTGACAAATGGGATCTAATTAAACTAAAGAGCTTCTGCACAGCAAAAGAAACTACCATCAGAGTGAACAGGCAACCTACAAAATGGGAGAAAATTTTTGCAACCTACTCATCTGACAAAGGGCTAATATCCAGCATCTACAATGAACTCAAACAAATTTACAAGAAAAAAACAAACAACCCCATCAACAAGTGGGTGAAGGACATGAACAGACACTTCTCAAAAGAAGACATTTATGCAGCCAAAAAACACATGAAAAAATGCTCACCATCACTGGCCATCAGAGAAATGCAAATCAAAACCACAATGAGATACCATCTCACACCAGTTAGAATGGCAATCATTAAAAAGTCAGGAAACAACAGGTGCTGGAGAGGATGTGGAGAAATAGGAACACTTTTACACTGTTGGTGGGACTGTAAACTAGTTCAACCCTTGTGGAAGTCAGTGTGGCGATTCCTCAGGGATCTAGAACTAGAAATACCATTTGGCCCAGCCATCCCATTACTGGGTATATACCCAAAGGACTATAAATCATGCTGCTATAAAGACACATGCACACGTATGTTTATTGCGGCACTATTCACAATAGCAAAGACTTGGAACCAACCCAAATGTCCAACAATGATAGACTGGGTTAAGAAAATGTGGCACATATACACCATGGAATACTATGCAGCCATAAAAAAGGATGAGTTCATGTCCTTTGTAGGGACATGGATGAAATTGGAAATCATCATTCTCAGTAAACTATCGCAAGAACAAAAAACCAAACACCGCATATTCTCACTCATAGTTGGGAACTGAACAATGAGAACACATGGACACAAGAAGGGGAACATCACACTCTGGGGACTGTTGTGTGGTGGGGGGGAGGGGGGAGGGGGCAGGGATAGCTTTAGGAGATATACCTAATGCTAAATGATGAGGTAATGGGTGCAGCACACCAGCATGGCACATGTATACATAAGTAACTAACCTGCACATTGTGCACATGTACCCTAAAACTTAAAGTATAATAATAATAATAATAATAAAAAGAAACCTCAAACCAAGCATGTCTGGAACGAATCGCATCATGTCCAGCCCTCAAGGTGTTCTCTGTCCACTAATGATGTTAGCATCCTGCCAGCCATCCAAGCTTGAAAACTGATTCTTCTTTAGGTCTCGCTCCCTCAAGTTTCTATCCATGAACACAGACTGTAAATTCTGTCTCCGAAATGATTCGTAAGGTTATAACCAGTCGTACCTGACAACACATTGCTTCCTGCCACCAGCAGGGGCTTCTGGGTCTTTGTGCTTTCTCCTGCCCAGAAAGCCTCCCTCCCATTTTCTACTTGTTAGAATCATCCTACAGGCTCAGCTCCACTGTTACTTCTACCCTAACTTCATTGACTAAAATTAATTGTCCCCACCCCAGTGCTTCTAAAAATCCATCTACAAAGAAATAAAATAAAATAAAATAAACAGACAATAATAGAGTTCAATGAAGTAGGTGCTGTGTAAGTGCCTTCAGGGTAAGAGTTAGGCCATTTTAACTTCTGAAACCATTGCTCCTGGCAGAGCCCAGCATCTTCAATTAATAAACATTGCATGTGGAATTAGTAGCTTCTGCTCCTTCAAGCACTGGATGGTTATGAAGAGGTATTACCTAAGACTCTAGAGACAAGCTCCCTTGGGTTTTAGTCCTAGATCCATGACTTATTAGTCATGTAACTTTCAGTAATTACTTAAACCTCCCTGAGAAATTACTTTCTTCATTTACAAAAAAGGCATGATAGTAGTACCTTCCTCACAGGGTAAACAAGAATTAAAACAGATAATGCACGTAGAACATTCTGGTCATTAGTTTGAACTCTTAATACTATAATTCCCTCAAGTGGGAGAGCCACCAAAACACCAGAATAAATGGCAGTCAGGGGAAGCAGAGAACCAAGGAATGATGAGCTGTAGGTCCCAAGGCATCCTATTGAGAACACATCTCAGTCCCAAGTGAGACAGAACATACCCTCACGACTTTTGGTCATGACTTCTATCACTTAGTAATGTCTCACTCTTTCCCTCTTATTAAGCTTTTTCCTAACAGTCAGAGTACCTTGCAATGTTTTTATGTCCCAGGGGTTGAAGAGCAATTCATCTGCATTTCAGAGATCCTATGCTGTATTGGGCATCTGGATCTCCCACCCACTTCCTGCCCTTCCTCTCACCCTTGTCTGTCCTTTTCTTTGCTCTGGCACAAGGTGAGAAGTTGGAACACAATCAGGGTAGAAACGGTGGTTCTGATGAGTACACACTAAAAAAGGAAAAGCAATACTAATAATAAACCCTAAATGGTGGCTCCAAGGGAAAAAAAAAAACAGTTTTCTTTAGGTGGCTATTGAGCCTTTCAAGCTGGGAAAGCTACTGCCAGATGGCCAGTCATATTTAAGAATGCTGTCAGGCATACCCAAGCCCAGGAATACCTATGCAAGTATTTTTCAAACTATGTTTCATGTACTGTACTTTCTGTGATTACTCAGTAGGGGTTTTAATGATTAAATAAGTTTAGGAAACAAAATATGCTATACCACATTCATCCTGTGCCACCCATTGGAGACCCACAGGGCACATAAGTATATTAGAAGTTTTATTAAGTTCTACAATAAATAAACAAATTTAATTTTGTTTAATCCTGTGTTTCCAGAAATTATTTAAACATGAGAATTTATGCAATTACATTTATTCTTAGAATACAAATTAGTTTCTTGGTGAACATGCAAAATACAGTTGAAAAATTGGCCTCTACTAATGATTAGTCAACAGTTTTCATGCATTTGAAATTAACCTATGGCTAAACCCTTTTTTTTTTTTTTTTTTTTTTGGTGGGGAGGGCCAGAGTCTTGCTCTGCCACCCAGGCTGGAGTGCAGTGCAGTGGCAATATCTCGGCTCACTGCAAGCTCCACTTCCCAGGTTCACATGCCATTCTCCTGCCTCAGCCTCCCAAGTAGCTGGGACTACAGGCATCTGCCACCACGCCCAGCTAATTTTTTTGTATTTTTAGTAGAGACGGGGTTTCACCGTATTAGCCAGGATGGTCTCAATCTCCTGACCTCGTGATCCGCCTGCCTTGGCCTCCTAAAGTGCTGGGATTACAGGTGTGAGCCACTGCGGCCAGCCGGCTAAACTCTTGTAGAATGTTATTTCCAATAGTCCAAGGGGATAATGCCATTTAAAATTATAAGCATCGTTCCTGAGACTCCTTGGATATATGAAAAT
Organism: Gorilla gorilla gorilla; assembly: GCF_029281585.2. Lineage (NCBI taxonomy): Eukaryota > Metazoa > Chordata > Mammalia > Primates > Hominidae > Gorilla > Gorilla gorilla. The sequence continues at coordinate 40,004,472 of NC_073235.2, read as the reverse complement.
GCTAGTAGGGTCTGCTATTATATTTTTGTATTCTCCAATGTTTAATATCTTACTGGGGAGTGGGATGTGGGTTGGCAAACTATATCCCAAAGGTAAAATTCAGTCTAATGTCTGTTTTTATAAATAAAGGTTTATTAGAACACATTCATGTTTATTCATTTCTTTATTGCTCATGGCTGCTTTTGCAATATCACTACAGAGCTAAGTAATCCTTACAAAGATCATGGGGTCTGCAAAGCCTAAAATTTTTCTATTTGGTACTTTGTAGTAGCAGCTTGCTCACCCTGATTTCCAGGGTTACTTTTTATTTAACATCAGATGACAACTTTCTAAAAGTAATCTTAGAGGAGATGTTATCCATAATAATTCAATCTGGAAAGTGTCTAACTAATAACCTTATCTAATTCCCAGACAGAATTTTACAACTGTCATAGATATAAAACTAAAACATCAAAACCCGATATTGCTGTATGAGCTGCAAAAGTCATGTTATAAAGAAAGTTTCAGTGTTTTGACATGTAACTAAGATTTGCATGTATATGTCTTAACTAAGAGTTGTATGCATAAGTCTTAGTATGTTTGTACTATTATAACAAAATACCTGAGACTGGGCAATTCAAAAAATAGAAACTTATTTCTCACTTTTCTGGAGGCTGGGAAGTCCAAGATCAAGGTACTGGTAGGTCTGGTGTCTGATAAAGATCGTTCTCTGCTTCCAAGATGGCAGCTTAAAAGTTATTTTCTCCAGAGGGGACAAATGCTGTATCCTCACATGGCAGAAAAGACAAAAGGGTGAACTCACCCACACCCCAACACCTTTTATAAAGACCTAATGACCTTGTAAGAGGCCTTGTCTCTTAATATTGTTGCACTGAGGATTAGGTTTCAACCAGATTTTGGAGGAGACACAAACATAGCAGAAGTACATAGCACTTCGTGCTTCTAGGAAAAATTATTATAAAATTCTGATTTGATTTCAAAGATTTACAAGGTTGTCTTTTTTAAAAAGTCTAGAGAATTCCAGTAGCCCATTGCATGGGTAAAATTTTAATCCTGTTAATTTATTAATGCACTTAAATTTAGCCTCTTCCAAACACTAATGAAAAATCTTTATTTGAGTTATAATTAATTGGACGGTTCTCGAAACATGCAATTTAGCTTAATCAAAAGTGAAAAATCTCATCTTTTCTCAATAAAGATAGAACTTCAATGTAATTGCCAAAAATATGGAACATTCTACATGCAAATTTAATAAAATAATCTAATACTTACAGTTACTTTTTTATTAAACTACAGAATTTGGTGAGGCCTATATGGGTACTTTGGTAGATGTCTTATGTTGGCATTTCAAATTATCATAATGTACTATAAATCAAAACGAGTTTTTCAAAACTTTATAGCTCGACCACAAACGTTTTGTAAATATTGAAATAATAGCCATGATTTAAAATTCTGATGAAAACATATACTGAATATATTATTTCTATAATCAGTAATAGTAGTCTAATACCATGTTCTTATCCCAAATGATAAAGGAGATTTTCTATAAGCAGGGCTTCAAGACGGCTGCCTAGAGGCATCTAGTATTCACCTCTCTACAAAGAAGAGTCAAAACAGTGAGTAGATAATCACACTTTGAATAGATCGCCTAGAGAGAAGATAGGGATTCAAGAGAGAAATGACAGAAAACACCTAAGGCAAGGAATGAGAGGTAAGTGAGGCAGCCTGCTCAGCCAAACTTTGTTGGGTGCCTAGTGAGCTTCCCATTGCAGGAAAAGGGTAAATGAAAGACCCAAGAAGTCCACATTCCCACTGTGAACTCCTGCAATCCTAGCCATGGGAGACCCCCTGACCTTCATGGACCCTGATACTAACATAAAGCTCTGCCTGGAGATTGTGCACCAGCATTGTTACAGAGAGAGCTCATGCTGAGTCCCACAAAACTCTGAGTCCCAAGCAGCTACAGCTACAGCATAGCACCAGTTTGAGGCCTTAACCCTCATCAGACTACTACATACTGCCAGGATCTCAATAGCCCCTGCATCTTTATATCTCTGTAGTCCTACTGATATTCCCTGCCAGCAGCCAGGCACCATTTCTAGATGCTGCTGCCAGGGCAAAAACATGAACCATTGGCAGCAACCCCCACTATCCCCAGAGAATCTTAGCTTCTGTGCTTTTACAAGCGTACTAAGGAAAGGCTACCTGCTTGCAGCCACTAACTGGGGCCAAAGCATATGGTCCCCAGCCACCTGCCTAAGGCTGCTCCCAGCGAAAGGAACCCCACTTTCCCCAGCAACAGCTGCGCCAACCTGAGCATTCTGACAGGGACCTGAAGATCACTCCACCCCTGTCTGCCACAGCCAGCACCTGCATGCACCACTGGGAAGCCAGAGGACAGGCCCACCAAGCCCAGCTCCACAGGACCCAAGCATGCTATCTGGGAGCCTGGGAATTACCTGGCACAACCCACCACCAGTGACACCTGAGCACTACTCCTGGTGGCTTAACAGCAGGCCTACCTCACATTCCACTACCACCAGAGCAGGCACCCACCTGCACACACCACCTGTGGGCCTGGAGACTGGCCTTGCTAGCCCACTGCAGCCACCACTAACACTGGTGTAGACCACTTGGGAGATAGGGTTGTTCTGCCACTGCACTGCCATTGCCTGTACCATGCCCATGTCCCAGAAGCCCAAAAACCTGTCCACCTACCAGGCCCACTGCTGCCATTCCTAGCATTTGAGCAAGTTATGTGGAGGCCCAAATATAAGCCTGTCTGGACTTTCCAACATCAGTGCCAGCATATGCATATGCTTCCCTGGGGCAAAGGACAGGCACCACTGCCACCATTAGGGTCCAAGGGTTGGCCTACTTGACATCCCTGTCACCAGCAAATTTTCACCACAGACTCCACTAACAACCAACATAAGCCACTGAGCAAATCACAGACACTACTGATTCTGTTTACAGTGAAATAAATCATATGAAAACTATACTATGCACCCAGGATCAAAGTCAAAGTGCCCAACACAATTGACACCATAGATACAACTTTAGGAAAATGTCCTCCCCTATTAAAGAGAATTCAAAAAATTAGAAGAAGTGACTGTTACACTACAGGCACAGATATCAATGTAAGGACACAAGAAACATGAAAAAGCAAGAGAACATGACACCTCCAAGAAATGCAATAATTCTTCCACAAGAGATTCCAATGAAAAAAAAAATTATGAAATTTTTGAAAAAGAATCCGAAATAATGACATTAAAGAAACTCAGTGAGCTATAAGACAAATGAGATAAACAATACAAGAAAATCAGAAAAACAATTGAATGAGAAATTTACCAGAGATGGATAACAAAAAAAAAAAAAAAACCACAGAAATTTTCAAACTGAAGAATTCAGTCAATGAAATGCAAAATACATCTGAAATCTTCAACAACAGACTCAATCAATCAGACAAAAGAATTTCAGAATGTTAAGATAGGTCTTCCAAAATAACCCAGTTAGATGAAAATAAAGAAAAATGAATGACTAAAGCCTACATGATATATGGGACACCACAGAGTGAATTTTTGGTGTTTTAGCAAATGAAAAGTAAACAAAAGGGATAGAAAACCTATTTAACAAAGTAATAGTTGAAAACTTCCCAAGTCTAAGAAAAGATTTAGACATCCAGATAAAGGAAGCTTACAGATGCCAAATAGATACAATTAAAAAGATCTTCACCATGGCTCATTATAGTCACAGTCTCAAACGTCAAAGAAAAAAAAAGAGAATTCTACAAAAAGCAAGAGAACAGCATATAGCTACTTATAAGGGAATCTCCATTAGACTAATAGCATATTCCTCAATAGAAACCTTACAGGGCAAGAAAGAATGGGACAATATATTCAAAATGCTGAAAGAAAAAAAAAAACTATCAGTCAAGAATTCTCTGCCCAGCAAAGTTACCCTTCATAAATGAAGGATTAAAAAAGTCTTTCCTAGACAAGCAAAACTGAGGAAATTCATCACAATTAGATCAGCTGTACCAGAAATGCTTAAGAGAGTCCTACACCTAGAAGTGAAAAAATGGCATGTACAATTTGTGTATTGTGTAGCGAATACACAAATGAGAAAGATAAAGAACTCAAATGTTATCACTATAAAAACCCACCAAACTGCAATGATAAACAATAAGAGGGAAAGGAACAAAGACGAAACAAAACTACCAGAAATCAGTTGATAAAATGAAAGGAATAAATACATAAATAATATAAATAATAATCATGAGTATAAATAAATTAAAATTTACACTTAAAAGACATAAGCTGGCTGAATGGATAAAAGAACATGACTCAATTATATGCTGCCTATAAGAAATTCATGTTACCTGTAAAGATACATATACACTTCAAGTAAAGGAATGGAAAAAGATATTATATGCAAACAGAAAGCAAAAATGAGTAGCTATCTTTACATAAGGTAACACAGATTTTAAATTAAAACCAGTAAGAAGAAAGAAAAATAGTCATATACAATGGCAAAGGATAAATTCAGCAAGAAGATATAATAATTGTAAACATGTATACACTCAACACCAGAGGACCAAGATTTATAAAGCGAACATTAGATCTACAGGAAGAGACAGACTGCAATACAATAATAGCTGGATATGTCAACACCCACTCTCAGTATTAGAGAGATCTTCTGGACAGAAAACTAACAAAGAAACATTGCATATAAACTGAACTTTAGAAACAAATAGACCTAACAGACATACAGAACATTTCATCCAACACCTATAGAATGCACATTCTTCTCATCAGCACATGGAATGTTCTCCAGGATAGACCATATGTTAGAACACTAAACAAATATCAACAAATTTTTAAAAAATCAAGATCATATCTGGTATCTTCCCATACCACAGTGGAATAAAAGTAATAATCATGGCTGGGCACAGTGGATCATGCCTGTAATCCCAGCACTTCAGGAGGTCGAAGTGGGTGGATCACCTGAGGTCAGCAGTTCGAAATCAGCCTGGCCAACATGGTAAAACCCCATCTCTACTAAAAATACAAAAATTAGCCTGGCGTGGTGTCTGAGGCAAGGGAATCCCTTGAACCCAGGAGATGGAGGTTGCAGTGAGCTGAGATGTATTTATAGACAACTGATTTTCCATAAAAATACCAGCAACATACACTGGGGAAAGGACACCCTTTTCATTAAATATTACCGGGAAAACTGGATATCCATATGCAGAAAAAATTAATCTAGACCCCTATCTCTCACCATATATAAAAATCAATCAGAGATGGATTAAAGACTTAGACATAAAACCAAAAACTATGAAACCACTATGAGAAAACATAGGGAAAACACTTCAGGACATTGGTCCAGGCAAAGATTTTATGAGTAACACCTCAAAAGCACAAGCAAAAAGAAAAAAAAAAATAAACAAACAGAACCATATTATTATACTAAAAAGCTTCTACACAGATAACAATCAACAGAGTGAAGAGACAACCTGCAGAATGGTAAAAAATATCTGCAAACTATTTATTCAACAGGATGCTATAATAATATCCAGTATATACAAGGAACTCAAACAACTCAAGAGAAAAAACAAAAATGAAAACAAATAGTCACATTAAAAAGCATGCAAAGGACATGAGGACACATGTATTAAAATAAGTCATATAAATGGCTTACCAGGTATATGAAAAAATACTCAACATTAAGAATCATTGAGAAAATGCAAAAGTACAGTATCATCCTCCTCCAACTAGAATGGCTATTATTAAAAAGAGAAAAAACAATAGATGCTTGTAAAAACACAAAGAAAAGGGATCTCTTCTAGATAGTTGGTGGAAATGTAATTTAAAAGCAACTATGGAAAACAATATGGAGATTTCTCAAAAAACTAAAAATATAAACACAATATAACCCAGCACTCTCACTACTGGGTATTTATCCAAAGGAAAGAAATCAGTATACAAAAATGATCTTGGCACCCCCATGTTTATTGCAGCATTATTCACAATATGAAAGATATGGAATCAACCTAGATGTTTAACAGATTATCAATAAGGAAAATGTAAATATACACAATGCATATATGTTATTCAGCCATAAATAAAGTCATTTGAAGCAACATCTATGGAACTGGAGGTCCTTATGTGAAGTGAAATAAGCCAAGCACAAAAACACAAATAGTGAATGTTCTTACTCATATGTGGGATCTAAAATAGCATATCTCATGGAAGTAGAGTTGATTGGTCATTACCAGAGGCTGAGAAGGGTCTGGAGATGTGGGGGATAAAGAGCGGTTGGTTAGTGGATACAGAAAGCAGTTTAAGAGAATAAATAAGTTCCAATGTTTAATAAGAGAGTAGAATGACTATAGTTAACAACATATTGTATATTTCAAAAAAAGCTAGAAGAGAGAATTTGAAAGTTCCGAACACATAGAAATGATAAATACTCGAGGCAATGGATACCCTAAATACCCTGACTTGATTATTACACATTCTATGCATGTAACAAAATGTGTTATATGTATCCCACAAATAAATACAAACATTATATATCAATTTTCAAAGGGTGTTAAGTACCTTAAAATTGAAAAGTCAAAAGACTCCCCAAATTGAATGTATATCTAAGTACATATGAACAAAGACTCCAATATGACTGTTAGCAATATACATGGAAAGTAAATTACATCAATCAAGCACATCGAGGTCACTGGCCTGTCTGAAAAGAGTTTCTTTCTTTCTGAAGTTTAAGTACAAGAATACCCAGTCCTAGAGAAACTTACACTTGGACAGATTTACAAAAAGCTAAGAGAAGAAGTGAATAGAAATGGGATATAAATCCATTTAAAATGATTTATAAACATTACGATAATGGCTATCATTGATCAAGGATTAGTATATGCCACAGATTGTGGTATGTGGCTTTTGTGTATTATTTTCTTATATAAGATAGAAACTATTTTCATCATTTGTGATAAGGATATTGGGATTCTGAGAGTTTAATCTTGCTCAGGATTCAAACAAATAAATGACTAAGAATTTTAAGGCACGACTATTGGATTCCATGCCTAGGCCCTTGTAACTGTGCTCTAACAGCATAATTGAGAAGCTCACTGATTCAGGCAAATGAAAATATAGACCTAGAAAGCATAATTTGCTCTTTTAAAATCTTGACTGCCACCTGATGTGTCTGTGTTATGATCCAGAGGTTTAAACTAAAAGAGAGCTAACAAGAAAATAAAGAAACACTTCTTGTGAAACATCTAGCATTCCCATACTTCTTAGTCAAGTTCAGTTGACTATGTGGTCTCCATATTGGGACGCTGGGGATAGAAAGTGCCACTGGTAAAGCTAGAAAAAAAATAGAGAAAAGGGAGACCAAAGGGAGTGGACTTTGACAAGTAAAAGCTGAAACCATTCAATCTGTTTCCTCCAGGTCTAATGACTTAAATGTGAATAGGAATGAGCAGAAAAGAATCCAGGGAAACAGCTGATTAATGGCACATCAATTAAATTTCTGGAAGAACTATAGTAACCAAACATCAGAAAATTGAGGAGCAATTTGAAAGCAGTGTTTACACAGAGGAATTATAAATGGTATGGTCAAACATATGTACAAATACATTGAACATACACTTCAGTAGGATGAATTTTAGTAATGAATGAAAACAGTTTGCTGAAAGTGAAAAGCATAAGATTGTAAAGTCTTGGCCAAAGGGATTAGGTAGTCTTCTTTTAAAAAAATTCTACAGTTGTTTCTCTAATAAATTTATTATGACCAACGTGGCACATCTAAGAGGAAAATGCAGTTTCATTTCCTTTATCCCCTCCTCACCCACTTTCAGGAGGTCCTATACTCACCCTTCTACTTTTAAGAAAGTGGTTTTCAAAGTGTGATTTGTAGAATGCCTGAGGAGTACTTGAGACAATTTCAGAAAGCCTACAGGTCAAAACTATTTTCATAATCATAAAGCAGATGTCTTTGCTTTTTAAAAACCACTCAGACATTTGTAGTGAGGGTGCAAAAGCGAGGACAGTAAACTGCTGGTACTTAAAAGCAATTGAAGAGTGGCACAGAACTGTACTAGTAGTCATTGTATTCTTAACCACTGCACTCCCAATCACACATCTTTATAATATTCAACATGACTAATTTTGAAGTGAGCATAAAATAATTCTGCTACATACTAAGGTTTGAGAGTTCTCTTGATATGAAGGACTTGTGTGATTGAGTTGCAAGCAGTACTAGCTGATAATGGAACATCATTTTCACTTAAAATAATGTTTTCCTTGGGAGGCCAAGGCGGGCAGATCATGAGGTCAGGAGATAGAGACCATCCTGGCTAACACGGTGAAACCTTGTCTCTACTAAAAATACAAAAAATTAGCCAGGTGTGGTGGTGGGTGCCTGTAGTGGGAGGCTGAGGCAGGAGAATGGCGTGAACCCGGTAGACAGAGCCTGCAGTGAGCTGAGATCACGCCACTGCACTCCAGCCTGGGCAACACAGCAAGAGTCTTTGTCTCAAGCAAACAAACAAACAAACAAACAAATAATAATATTAATAATAATAATGTTTTGCAGACAAGCTATGGTTATAAAGACTTGCTTATTTAGTGGATAATTTTTCCTGAATGAATGGAGACGGTTACTCAAAAAAAAAAAAAAAACTATTAATAGTATTTGTTTGCAATGATAAAATTGAAGCTCTCAAAAGAAAATTAGAAATTTGGAAGACTTGTGTCTGCAACCATAAGCTTAGGAGTTTCACAGTACATAAAAACTTTTAAAATAATATCTGTGGTGATATTAATGAGTATGATTTTTGATACTATGTATTAACATACCAGCATAACTCAATGGACAAATATTTTCCAATGACCAATATACGATGTCAGAAAATAATGCATAAAGATTAATTCAAAATGCCTAAGATCTCAATGTATTTTAAAGTAACAGAATATAAAAAGTACATTGTTATGATTTTAGATTCCACACTGCAACTAGCCTTTCAAAACCAATCATTTGTCAAGCTTTGGTGTAGTACCAAAGAGTATCTAAAACTACCTAAAATGGTCTACTATAATACTTCTCCTTTTTCCACCTACATATCTGGGTAAGGCTGAAAGTTGTTCATATCCGTTACTAAAACAACCCATTGTAAAAGATTGATGCAAGAACAGACATAAGAATTCAGCTCTTTTCTGTGAAGTCAGATATCAAAGACGTTTGCAAAAGTGTAAAACAATCAATGCCACTTAATTTTTTTTGTTTTGAAATATATAGTTATTTTTCATAAAGGTACAATTTAGTTTTAACTATTTTAAATACACTAATACATACTTTTTCTACTTTTCAGTTTAAATTTTGATTACAGTAAATATAGATGGATAGAAGCTATATAAGTAAAAGTTCTTTTAGGTCCTCAATAATTTTTAAGAGTGTATAGGATCCTGAAACCAGAAAGTGAGAATCACTATTTTAAGGGCACTTTCTTAAAAGGCTTTTTAGATAAAACTTTCCTAATTTCTTTTCTATTTCAATTGAAATAATTTAATGAGATTTCCACAAATCTCATATTCTGGCATTAAGGCAAGCAGTTAATATTATGAGCAGCTACCATGTAACATAAACACAGCACTGCAATATGAACAGAAGGAAGATGACTAACCAAAGGCCTTAAATTCCAACACCTGCAGATTGTAGGCCTGTGACATAAATGGGTATAATAATTTCCATCTAAGAACTAAGCCCTTTCCACTTTCTTAAAACCCACCACATTATTTTTCACATTATCATTTTTGATAGAGACTTGAATTCCAAGAATAATATTTTCATCTTGAAGCAACCGTAAGAAAACAACAGAACAAGTTTCATTATAAATGGTCACCCACAGTACTGCCTTTTGGCTTTTGCCCTCAGCACAGAAGAACATTTTCTGACCCTCGTCCAGCGACACCTTTCCCCACAGTGAAGAAGCTGCAGAGTCTAGGGGACATGCCACTGGGAGCCTGCACCTAAACCCCATTTCACAAGCCCTGGACCCCAAAGTTCTCCCCAAAATGGGTTTGAATTGCTTCGATGACTTGTGTGAGCCTCTTTTCTAGATTTATCCTCTTGAGGCTGGGGACTGCACCCTCGTCCCACGTGATGACCCCTAGACCTGAGGAGTAGGCATGGGGTCCTTGATGGCAGTGGACAGAATTTATACAAGTAGATTGGGGTTTCTGGGACAGAGCAGGAACAAACAAGCAGAAGTGCAAACCACAGTGTGAAGACGGGCTCTTCCTATGGCACCACGTGCCACCCCAGAACTTTGAGAATCACAAATTAGAATTTAGCTTTCTGGGTAGTTATGAAGGTGTATTTGTCAAGGTAGAAGGATAAAACATATTTTATATAACAGTTTGTTGGCTTGTTTTATAACTTAATAATTTAAACATATGAAATGTGGATGTGTATTTGAATTCCCTCTCCACATCACAAATATTAAGGGATGAGCCTGGCTTTTGATGTTTGGCTTAGAAATGGGAAGAGCTGGCCAGGTGCAGTGGCTTACGCCTATAATTGCAGCACTTTGGGGGGCCGAGGCTGGTGGATCACCTGAGGTCAGGAGTTCAAGACCAGCCTGGACAACACAGCAAAACCCTGCCTCTATTAAAAATATAAAACATTAGCCAGGCGTGGTGGCAAGTGCCTGTAATCCCAGCTACTTGGGAGGCTGAGACAGGAGAATCACTTGAACCTGGGAGGCAGAGGTTGCAGTGAGCTGAGATTGTGCCATTGCGCTCCAGCCTGAGTGATGAAGTGAGACTCTGTCTCAAAAAAGAAAAAAAAAAAACAGTAAAGAAAAATAAAGAAATAGGAAGGGCTGGTGGAAGAGGGAGGGAAGACAGTCATTATACTGGTATATTCTGTCTAAAGACTATAGACATTCTCAGATTCAGCTGAAGAGTGCCAGACATTCTGATTTTTAAAGGAATATTGGGAATCCAAATTTTAATGCAGAAAATTCTAATTTTAAAATCTTGACAACTAATTTTAAAAATTCACAGCTGGTAGCAAACACTGACTAGTCCAAATAATGTATTCTGTAGCTGAGAGCTGGCCAGAGGCCCACTAGCTTACAACGGTTTGGGCTTGAAGAAAATTTGCAACATCATGGAGTTTCCAGTGCTCTTCTTTCAGCATCCTTACTAGCATCGTGATTAATAATAATGGCTACCTATCATTACATGCCAGGTGTTATATTAAGATTTTTGAACATGCTATTTCAACAGTATTCATACTTCCCAATGTTTTTTGTTTGTTTGTTTTCATCCATGGGAAAGCTGAGGAACTCAACCACCCATTTCCACTTGTCCCATCTCTTTTATAATAATTTGTAACAAGAAATCTGTTTATCCTTTTGCTCAGCAAGTACAGTAAAGACAAAGTATAAGGTCATGGATTAGAACATTTACCTGGTCTGTGAAGAGATTAAACCTTGGTGAAAATTGTTGTAATTAAGTGAGTTAATCTGCTTCCCATATTGATTCCAAGTCTGTAATTCAATAATAGGTTCTGGGAAAGTGAAACTTGAACCTTCTAAGCAATATGGGCATTGGGCATAAAACTCTTCTGCTTCTATGCCAATAAAGTGTCATCTCTCAATTACAACTTCTTTTATAGCTTTTCCATAACTCCTTCAAATGGTCTTCTAGATGGGCTATAAAGTAGTTAATCAGAGTAAATTAAAATTTGTACTTAGTACTAAAATGTAAATTAATTGTATGTTTTCCCCCAAATCTAACCATTTGAAACATCTGGTATGGATATTTTAGTGCTTCATTCACTCTAATGGTACTAATTTTAGCAAGTTATTAAAACTACTTCTCACTTCCCCATCATAGTAGTCCAAAAGATGCAGCTAATGTTTCAGCATTGAAGCATCTCTTACAAAGTCATTAGAGAAACAACTGGTGCTCTTTGGTTCATCATAAAGTAAAATAGAGCAGAACGTTATCATCTGTCCACTGCCCACCAGACAATGAAACCACGGTCCTTACTGTGAAAAAAGTTTAAAGTTTTCAAGAATCAAGGGCATTAAAAATTAATTTTTTCACTGCCAAGTTTTCTACTTTTGCATATCAATTTCCCCCAGCTGTGATAGTTTCTTTTATAACATCTGCAGGAGAGGAGGGATGCAAAATGATTGTATTTAAGCACAGCAATACTTATTTGATGATTAAGGCCAACAGAATTATGGGAATTTTGTGACATGTAAATGATATAAATTATATAAAAACTAAAAATGCTCATTACTTTTAATTAAGAAATAAGTCAGGAAAGATTTTTCCGATGTTCTGAATAATGTGCATTACAAATGACTGATAATAATTCATGCAAAGAGGATCGCATATTGAATTCAGAATGTTCATATTTCACTTTTACATTATAAAACTATTTCTATTCAGTTTTCTTTCTCTTAGTACTTCGCTATCTCTATTTAGCGTTATGCAGCTAACTTGACTAATTTTTCTCTCCAGAATTATTCAGTATTCTATTCAATTACCTTTCTGGTTTGATCTCTTAGACATGGGAGACTTAAATATTAATCCCTGTAATCCCAAGGGTGAGGAGCCAGAATCTAGACAGATCCAGATAGGTCTATATTCAAACCACTAAATGTTCTATTGTCATAAATTATTTTCCCTGGACTTTATTGAACTTGCCATTTGTTTCAGTTTCATATAGACATGGCCTAATCAACTACATAAAAACCAACATTTTAAAAGTTGACAAATACACAGAATTTGCAATTCAGTTGTCAACAAAAAGGTCCAATCTCTTTTGACCACATCAATACATTAAAAGGACTGAATCAAACTTTTCCCCTTTTACTCTCTTTCACAGGGCTTGATGCTACCTGTCTGGTTTCTAGCTCTGACTGATGTAGAGGGTAATGTAAACACCGTAAAGAATCCATAGGGAAGTTTATATAAGGCCAAAAATGGAATCTGAAAATAAAGTATCTAAATATACATGCTAACTATTCTCCAGTGACTCAATTTACTCAGAGAAAATAATGTAATATTTTCACTATGTCAAAAGTTCTACCCACCGCCCCCACCCCCCACCCCTCCACACACACAAATCTATTTGCCTCTGCAGCTTTTATTTTTTCTTTTCTTTTTTGTTTGGAGGCACACAGACTTTCACTCATGTGGTTCCAAGTGCTCAGCCCTTGGAGACTCATGATGGCGATAGAAGATAAGACACATGCCTTCTAGCATCTTCAAGTTTAGAGGACAAACCAGGAGAGACACATGCAAAACAGTAGAATAATAGCAAATAACTAGATGGGTATGTACATACTAAACCAAGCTTTAAGTGCTTGATGTCTCATTGCCTTGCACTTGCTAAGATTCTACCCTCACCTCTTCTGAATGTATCATCCCTCTGGGGCTTTTTAAACTTTTTATAGCAACTGTATATCTAAATCTAAATATATAAATCTCCTTAAATGACAATTTTCACTGGGATTTCTTTTCATAAATACAGGCTCTTATTTCACTTTCCTGCAAAATAATATGCAGCTCTACTTCTCCCTGCCAGCTGCTATTGTTACAAGCATTACTAAATGGTGTCCCAACTTCAATAGTCTACAGAAGGTTTAACTTGGATCAAAACATTCTGGAGAAATCTATAGAAAATATTAGGCTTGGTTTTCTTCATTAGCATTTTTATGAGCACTCATTAATATGTGCATAATTTTACTATGCCTTTAAATCATTCGTAAATAACCCAAAGAGGCTTACATAGTTACAGAGGTCAGAGAAAACAGAAGGAGAAACATGTGTTGTATGCATGTATTGCTTATCTGATTTGGGGTTTCCTTATTTATCATTTGAGTGAGGCATGAAGGTTGTTTACAGAAAATAGCTTGCAAGATAGAATCATCCCTTTGCCAAAAATGTCAGTGTCAAGGAAGAGCCCTGGTCAATGCAACTTGTATCCTCATAGAGAAAGTATTAGGCCATTTTTCCCACTGCAAATGAGACTTTCTGATATGTGACTTAAAACATTACTTAATTTTCCCATCTCAATATTTTATTTAAAATTAATTATACTTTTGTCAAGTTAGGTATCAAAAAGAGAGTAACATTAAGTGTACATAGGGGACATTCTTATTTACTCCTCAACAAGCATTCCACCCTAGGTGATCAGCCTACGAAAAATCCTTCCAACTAGTTAATACACGTTAGCATCTCAAAGTGTAATCTGCAGACCAGCAGCTTTGCCCTCATCTGGCAGCTGTTAGAATTGCAGGCTATCTCCTTTCCCCAGACCTACTCAATCACAATGTGCACTGAAACAACATCTGTCAGATGATTCACGTACATATTAAAGTTGTGAAGTCCTGCCCTCCCACACCAGTATATAACAAATGTATTCCAGGTGTGACTGAGACATTGCTGTCACCACCCCACAGAGCCTAGGGTCTCAGATCGTTCACTGCTGCCTTAAGCAGTTCTGAACATGTATCCCAGTTCGTCAGACAAATATTATAGATTTCTATATGTGCCAAGAAGTTTAAGAAATAAAAGGTTGGAAACCACTTGTCTGAGCAAATCAAGCTCTTCCCAGGACTTCTTCCAATGAGCAGTTCACGAATGGACACACATGCAGCTTCAGTCAGTGAGGCATGAGGGAAAGGCTTCTGGGGGAGCTGGGGAGGCATTGGGAGAATTTTGTTGTACCTAAGATTCCCAGAACAGCAACACTCTCTTATTCTTTTGGTCACTGCTGCTTCAGGAGGCTACTCTGCAAACTGCTGGGCCATTTTGCTAACAACCAGAGGATGAAGCCAACACTGAAGATGACAAAGCAGACAGAGATGAAAAGAAGCTCTGTCTTTATGACATTGCTGAGCCACAGAGCCAACCTGCCCTGGAGTCTCCATAACCTCTGGACTTCTTGCTATATGAAGTAATGCATTTCCTTACTCTTCAAGCCCATTTTGGCTTAAGGTTTCTTTTAGTTGCAAATCATCCTAATAAAGAGGAGAAAGGGCAATTTTGCTGATTGCATGCAAACTGGTTTCATGTATATTTGAAAAAGGTAAAGCAGCTCAGATGCCAAAGCATCTAGAGTAGGCGTGTCCAATCTTTTGGCTTCCCTGAGCCACACTGGAAGAAGAACTGTCTTGGGCCACACATAAAACACAGTAACACTAATGATAGCTGATAAGCTAAGAAAAAAAAATCATAAAAAAACCCATCTCATAATGTTTTAAGAAAGTTTACATATTTGTGTTGGGCCACATTTAAAGCCGTCCTGGGCCACAGGCAGGCCACGGGTTGGACAAGCTTGATCCAGACCATTATTATCAATACTTCACACTTTATGACCTCCCACTCAAAACTCCTGGAATGCCAGTGCTCAATGGAAACTCACTGAGCAGTAGAGTAAAATAAGTGTGTGATGAATAAATGAAAGAACGAATGAATAATAGCACAAGTACACTGAGTTAAAGCCTTCCAAAATATTTACAGTTACCTTGAATTCCATTTTATTGTTACCACTTCTCTTTTTGAACACTACTGGGGCTTATTAACAAATTACTGTTTGCTACAAAATTCTCATCCATATTATAAACTTATATCATTTTACCCACCTGCATAATACTTGCAATGCTTTTAATTATATAGCATGAGGATACACATATAATATTTAATGAATAATGCAAAGGAAAATATATTTACCACCATATCATGCCACTCCAAACCATGGGGCCACGAAATACCTTATATTTTATTTTTCCACATATTCAGAGGAATATACACAGCCATCAGGTAAGGTCTTTCCCCACCTAAGCAATAGAAAGTTGTTGGAAGCTACAGGTTCAGTTAAACCATCTTCCAAAAGAGATTACTTGCTCATGGTAAATGCCACTTGACATTAGT
The DNA here is from genome assembly GCF_029281585.2 of Gorilla gorilla gorilla. Lineage (NCBI taxonomy): Eukaryota > Metazoa > Chordata > Mammalia > Primates > Hominidae > Gorilla > Gorilla gorilla. The sequence goes on along the minus strand of NC_073235.2, from coordinate 39,988,501 downwards.
GGTTCAGAGAGTCATTGTCAGAAGGCAATATTAGAGGATGAAGCCAGAGTGCTACTGGCTTGTTTGCCTCTAAGAACAATGAACATGTGTAGAACACACCCATGTTACTGATGTGTCTTATTGCACTTGCATTCATTTGGGTGGAAGATGTATTCAAAGTAGGAAAGAACAACGATGGACCAAGTGTCAGGACTCTTGTTCTAGTCAGTAATTAGGTGTCACATCACCGCTCTGAGTCCCAGTTACCTCATTAACAGAATGAAGGGGTTGCCTCAGACAGCAGTTCTCAGTCCTATCTGCCCATTAGAATCACCTGGAGATTTATAAACATATAGACAGTTGGATCACATTACTAGATATTCTGATTTAATTGGTCCAGGAAGAGGAGCAGGGGTCATAAATCTCATGTAAATCTAATGTGCAGCCACGTTTGGCAACTAGTAGATTAGATATTTTTAGGTTTCTTCCCAACTTGAACTGTCTTTTATTCTAGTATTCAATTGTCCTGGAATGTCTTAGTTATGTTCAGCCAGGTACTCTTTTTTTTTTTTTCATGCATGGGGAATGCCATTGAAGGGGCTCACATCCCAGTCCCACCCTACTCTGCCTCCTGCTTACTCCTAGTTTCAGACAAACAAAACTATACTTGGTAGCAGTGGTAGAAAAAAGGATTAATATATGGCAGAGCACATAAAGAAGAAAAAAAAGGCTCCTTGTAGAAGCCTTTTTTGTTTGTAGAAAAAAAAGGCTCCTTGTAGAAGCCTTGTTCTGAAGCCTTTGCATGTCCTTATTTCTCTCTCCTAAATTGGAACATGCTTTGGGCTCTACACCCAGATTTGCTCTTTGCAATAATCTTGATTCAACATCCACAAAGGATAAGGAATCAGTCTCAGGAGAGACCACATAAGATTGCAGAGAGAGATGATTATACACCTATTTTACTCCAAACACAAGTGACTAAAGATACATATCTAATCAACCACTGGGCTATCATAAGGCATATTTTTATTGGAAATAAAATTTACTTCTGGTTTCAACATGGATAGCATAGACCACACACTATCCTCAGTAAAATAAATAAATAAATAAATAAATAAATAAATAAATAATTTTTTAAACAGTCAATTGAGCAGCTCTTCAATATGGAGATAATACTAATAGCAACTTTTCACTGTGCTCTGGCCAAATTCCAACTACTGGAATCTGTATTTCTATGCCTAAGGATTTCTTCCAGAACAGAAGACTGCTTATGCTTAGTACAAAGTGCAAAGACTTAACATTCCCTCCACCAGGGACTCTCAGAAATTTCCTTACGAATATTCCAGCTCCCTGGCCCTTCAGGTGAGATAAATCTGAGGCAAGTGTTCTGCACAGCCTCCCAGAGTTACCCACAAGCTTAAACTTCAGTGGCCACTGTGGTACCTGGCTTAATAATGTGTCTCTCTTGGCTTCTTCTTCTCTTTGTAACACTTCCTACTCACTTTCCTAATGGTGTTGTCTGCACTTAATAATAAAAATCTCGCTCTTGAATCCTGCACTCTTTCTGGAAGAACCCAACCTAAGATAACACTGTTAGCAGTTTTCAAGTCACTTGTGGGAACTGAGTAGTATATGTTTTGAGGGTTTTGGGGAGGGATAAACATTAAAACCAAAAAGTAAATGAGGAAATCATATTGTAATGTAATGTGAGAGACCCAACCAGATGCCCCTCTATCAATTATGATGGACCTAAAGGTTAAAAAAACAGTTATCTACAAGTTAGAGATTCAGGGTCCGGCTGGCATGACAAATATCTATATTCCTATGGGCTAAACCTCCTAACCACAGGAGCCATCAACCCTGATTTACAACCCAGACCTACAACTCTGATTACAAAGAGGACCAGCCTTACAAACATCCTTTTCTGATAAGCTATTGCAGACTTTAAGCCAGTTTTAGTCAGCTTATAGAGGCTGTGCAGAAGCTGCCTTTGTGTCTTACAGATCACTTTTTGACATAAAGTGCAAAATTCCACCTCATTTTAATGCTAAAGCCCTCCCAAGTGAAGATGAGATATTTGTTACATACATGTCTATCCATTGTTTATGCACTCACCTCACCTCATATACACGTACAGCTTTTCCCCTAAACCTGCTAAATATGGATGATACTGGCTCTGTGAGGCAAAAACCCAATATGTCCTCCTCTTCAAAGAGAGAACATCTTTTGTCCACACTGGAGACTTTTACTTCCAGGCTTGATAACCAATATTGCCAATAAAGCTCTTGTAGCTATTATTTGGCCATCCTGGTGGTCTTTGGGATGATAGTGGAGAAAGAAAAGCCACAGAAGGGTAAATGGGGGGAGTGATGGCAGGTAGGGGCAGCATGTTATATTAAATAGGTTGTCAGGTAGGAAAGAGTAAAAAGTTGAGTTTGTTTCAGACTCCCAGAAAAAGAGAAGAAAAAAAAAGCAGTTGAGTTTGAACAAGATTTTAAAATATGGTATAAAAATACATGCATGGAAGTGTGAAATGTCCCTTTAAATTAGCAAAATATAAAATTTTGGACCAATTATAAGTTCAATACAGTTGTATCTCCTTGCTCTGAATACAGAGAAAAGCAACCACAATTTCTGTCTTTGTGTTGTAGTTGCCCCCTGGCTTATGCTACATGGTCCTTGCTGTCTCTAGATTTGTGAGCTGTCTTTATTTACATGACAATCGAACATGATTTTAAATCCAATGTAGAAGGAATGTGATGAATAGTTCCCAGAAAAAGGAAATAGAGCAAGCTCAAATACCGTACTGTGCCCCCTTCCCCATGGGGGATACATTCCAAGACTCCCAGTGGATGCCTGAAACTGTGAATAGTGCCAAACCCTGTATTACTATGTATGGACTTGTTTTCCTTCTTCACAATTTCACAGATAGAAGATTTACCTCTTACCGTAGATCTTAGCAACCTCAGCATACAATTTTTTTCTTTCCTTATTAAGTTGAGAATTTGTACCTATTCACTTAAAGGAAGCACTTCATGGCTTCTCTTTGGCATATGTGAACTGTGAGCTTCACTACTCTTGTGCTTCTGAGCCATTTTTAAGTAAAATAAGGGTTACTTGAACACAGGCACTGCAATACCACAACAGCCAACCTTGTCAACCTAAAAGGAAGAAGCTGAGGCTAAATTAATATAGAGAGTTTATTTGGGCCAATGTTGAGGACTGCAGCCTGGAACACACTTCCAGGTTGCCTTGCAGAGTGCTTTGGAGAACAAAGGAGAGGCTCAAGTTTTGTTTGTTTGTTTTATTTTGTTTTAAAAGGATGAATCAGGAGAGGGAGCAATTACAAAAGTTGTTCATCATGAATTCGTATTGGCTTATAGAAATAGCATTGGTTAGTGACTGGCTATGCATTGGTGAATTATAGCATGCACAGCATTTGACGGCTACTTGGTCTCAGTTAGTCTAGAGCCCACACAGCAAGTGGCTTCAAAAGATAATTATTTAGCTCAAGAGGGAGTGAGTGATTGCTGTTACATTTTAAATGCTCCTGTGAGCTTTTATAACTTAAAGAAGTTCACATTTCTCAGATATAGAGTTGTTTATTTTTCTTCCTCAATCTGATAACCAAGAGGACTACTAAGTGACTAACTGGTAAACAGAGTATACAGCATGGAGACACTGGACAAAGGGATGTTTCATGTCCCAAGCAGGACACAGAGATGAGGCATGAGATTTCAACACCCTATTCAGGATGCTGCACAATTTAAAACTTATGGATTTTTTATTTCTGGAATTTTTCTTTTAACATTGAATGCAGGTAATTGAATCCATGGAAAGCAAAACTGCAGACAAAGGCAGATTACTATGTATAATTTCATTAAAGAATCTCTGGTGACTTGCAAAGTAAGTTGAAAGACAAGTTTAATTAACAGACACCGTATTTGATACCAATCAGTTGATTTACATGATCAACCTGAGGACATGAAACTTTCATACTCTTTATGAGACAGCCTGGATGAGGGCTGATGAGGAGATAGAAAGACAGAAGTGGCTCCTTCCTTCTGACTCCTCAGCAGTTTACCTGAGCATGGTTATTTGAGCATGTCTCTGGCTCAGAAAAGTGTTATTGGGGAGGGGTCATAAAATGTTTTTAAAACTATACCATGTAGTTTGTATGTTATCTCAAAGGCAACAAGAAGCTTTGAAAATGTTTAAGGCATATCAGACTTATGAGGTAGAAAATTAAGGTTTCTTTACGAAGAACAGATTGAAGAGGAGGGGAGGAGGGAAGGAGATAAGAGACAGAGGAAACATAATGGTTATGATGGTTATTTTGGAGTGCAGTGAGCAGAGTCCAGTGGGAAGGTAGTGCTTGTGTACTTTTGCCATTTGGGACAAGATATATGACTCAGGACTCGGCAGCAGTTACTGATATGCTGTGATGAGAAGTGTTGAGATAAACATTTACTGCACCCACATGGCTTTTATTTTTCAGGGTGTCAGGTCATATGTTAAGTCATTATCTAAAATTATCTACTATCTGTATTTACGAAGACCTGTGATAGTTTACAAGTTAAGATGAAATGCCAATTGCTTACTGAAATTGAATATCTACATATCCTATGATCTAGCAATTCTACTCTTAGGCATGTACTGAATAGAAATGCATACATATGTGTCTATTATTAAAAGACTTATACAAGAATGGTCATAGTGTTATTTGTAATAGCCCCAGACTGGAAATAACCGAAATGCCCATCAACAATAAAATGAAAAAATATGGTATATACAATAAAATAATGAAGTATATACAATGAAATAAGGCACTAAAAGTCAACAAAATATTGCTACATGTAACATCATGAATAATAATATTAAGTAGAAAAAGGTAGACGTGAAAGAGTACATAATGCAAAATTCCACTTACGTAAAGTTGTTTTCCTCAGTGATAAAACTAATCTATTATGTTAAAAATCTGAATAGTAGTTATATTTGGTGAGAGGAAGGTGGCTGTGAAGGATTTAGGAAACAGAGGGGTCATCTGATATATTGATGATATGTTACTTCCTGACCTGGGTAGTAAGTGAGAGAGAATGTTTACTTTGTGAAAAATCATAGAGTTGTGTACCTAATGATTTGTGTGCCTTTCTGTCTGCACTCCTTCTTATAAATATACAAAAAGGGCCAAAGAATTACACATTCATGGGAAGTTATTTAAAAGTTATATTACTTTTTGTCATTAGGGAAAAAATGCTATGCCAAATAAGGTGTTTAGGAATAAAATAAAACAGACTGCTTCCATACAGGAAGCAGTGACAACAGCTTTTACTATTCATCTGAGCTGAATCATTACAATGAAAATATTTGAATCCAAATGCTCCAGGAGATAAATGCAAAAAGAGGAGCAATCTGCATAATTTATTTCTAAAAGGCAATATAATATAAATAAAAGTAAACTGATGTGGAAACAGATATTATATGTTAGAGACCAAGGAAAAATGTTCATACTTAACATCTATCAAGTACTTACCGTGTATCAAGCAACAAGATAAGAAGTTTATATTCACTCTTTAGCTTATTTAATAATCATAATAAGCTTATGAGATAGTTGTCACAATTATACTCATTGACCAGATTATGAAATGGAGACTCAGAAAAGTTCAATTTGGAAAGAGAACTGATTGAGTCTTAACCACTTAATATACCAGTGGGTGACACTGGACAAGCTATTACATCCTCAAACCTTAGTTTCCTCTTCTGTAAAATGGAAGGGTCCTCACAGATTTGCTTTGGGTATGGTATCATGCAGACAAGGAGTGATTACTTTCATTGTTTGAATTAGAAAGGGTAGGCTAAGTCAACTGCAGAGAAAAGTTTTTCCATGGCTGACTTCAGAAGAAATGATGGCTTCACTGGGCAAGAATCTTAACCCTGGTAGTATTCACAAACCTGCCTGATCAGAAGAACCAGCAAAAATAAACCATTTTTGTTTTAACAAATACACGTTCCTTAATCCACTCTAAGTGTACTGAACTACAGATTCCAGAGCAGATGCCTGGAAAGCTGTTTTTGTAACAGTCTCCTCCCAATCCCAGTGATTTTTCCATTCTTATGACCAACAATGTTATGATCAATAAACTCCAGATTTCAAAAGACCTAGATAGGTTCCTCAGAGAGATTATTATTTTTATCTTGAATCTTTTTTTTTTTTTCTTTAAAGACAGAGTCTCACTCTGTCACCTAAGCTGGAGTGCAGTGGTGCGATCTCAGCTAATTGCAACCTCCACTTCCTGGGTTCAAGCAATTCTCCTGCCTCAGCCTTCCAGGCAGCTGGGATTATGGCACCTATCACCACGCCTAGCTAATTTTTGTATTTTTAGTAGAGATGGGGTTTCACCATGTTGGCCAGGCTGGTCTCGAACTCCTGACCTCAAGTGATCTGCCTGTTTGGCCTCTCAAAGTGCTAGGATTACAGGCTTGAGCCACCACACTGGATCTTTTTATCTTGAATCTTAAGTCATGTAGAAAAAAATAAACTCATGTTTTAACAAATGTTTTTCTGCAGGAACCTGTGACAATACATAGGTCACTTGCTTTCTGTCACTTTATCTTAATATTGGAATAAAGCTTTAAAAAAATCTAAAGAATGGGAGACTTAGCATGCAATTTAGAATCTTACTCTCAAATGATATTAGGAAATTTCTTTTTCAGATTTTTTTTTTAAAAAGATACTGTACTCCCATCGGTTTGGATTTAATTTTCAAACTAGTATAAGAGGTCCTTAAAAAGTTCATGGAAAATGTGTATGGTGAAAAAAGGACACATAGATTTCAAAATTTTTTGCACCAAAATCAACTCATATGAACTTGTTACAACATGTCTGGACAGGATCTAGTTTGATGCAGTAAGAAAGATAAGATAACAGTTTGAAAAGAGTCCCTGTCAGAGCAACATGAATTCTGCTAAAACTAGAGCAAGAACAAAAATCAAATTTATGGGAAAGCTTGGGTACAAGAATGGTGTAATCATTGATCTTTATGAAAAGCTTATGGAGACAGTGCACCAAATAAAAGCAGTTTACAAAAAGATAACTCATTTTAAGAAGGTATTAGACACTGTTGAAGATGAAGCCCAAAGGGACAGACTATGCACATCAATTTTTGAGGAAAAATTTTATATTGGTATTGCCTGAATTGAAAATGACTGATGATTAACAGCATACACAATAGCCAATACTATAGATGTCTCAACTACTGCAGAATTATGAAATTCTGACTGAAAACGAATTAAATTTGAGCAAGCTTTCCACTTGATGGGTGCCAAAACTGTTGCATCCAGATTAGCTGCAAGACAAAAGCAGGAAGTTTTAAAAAGTGGGATCCAGATCCTGATGCATTTTTTGAAAGAACTGTAACAGGAGATGAAACATGGCTTCATCAGTACTATCCTGAAGACAAAGCACAATCAAAGCAATGGCTACCAAGAGAAGGAAGTGGTCCAGTCAAAGTAAAAGCAGACCAGTCAAAAGCAGAGGTCATAAAAATAGTTTTTTGGAATGCTCAAGGCATTTTGCTTGTTGACTTTCTGGAGGTTCAAAGAATGATCACATCCACTTATTGTGAGAGTGTTTCGTGAAAGGTAATAAAAACTTTAGCAGAAAGACCCCTGGGAAACCTTCACCAGAGATTCCTTCTTTATCACAACAATGCTCCTTCTTATTCCTTTCATCAAACAAGAGCAAATTTGTGAGTTTTTCATAGGAAATTATTAGGCATCCACTTACAGTCCTGATTTGGTTCTTCTAACTTTTTGTTTGTTTGTTTCCTAATCTTAAAAAGATCTTGAAAGGGCACCCATTTTTCTTTAGTTAATAATGTAAAAAATGACTGATTGCATTGACATGGTTAAATTCCCAGAACCTTCATTTATTTAGGGGTGGACTAAATGGCTAGTATCATCACTTACAGAAGTGTCTTGACCTGGATGGAGCTTATGTTGAGAAAGTTTATCTTTTGTATTTTTATCTGTTAATTCCATTTTTCCACAAACTTTTTAAAGTCCTCTGGTACATTTAGTATAAAAAATGTACACACATAAAGTCAGATTCTTATCCTTTCAATGCCGGAAAGGAGGGGAGAGCTTTTCACTCTTTATTTAAAGCATAAATGACAGACTGATTCAGAGAAAATTTGAAAAGCAGGTTGTAATGTTTTTCTAGAAAACTACTTGGGAGCTTCTACTTGAAGCACTTGGTTAAGAAGACAGTTTTGCAAAATTACAAACAGATGATTTGATTTTCCTGTTGCAGCTAATGCTATCTAATATTTCAGGGCTTTAGGAGTTAAGGGATTAGGGATAATATGAGATGTGGGAGGACAGTGAAAGACTTCCAGTGGCAAAATTAGACAGAATTTGCCAGCTTCACAATTTTATAGCTGTCTCCAGCCAATCCTGACAACCCTGCCCAAGGGCAGCCTTAGGGACATTTGACAAGCCAGCCTAGAAGAGAACATTCTAGAGGTGCATAGCAAATACCTTGAAGAACAGCTAAAACTGAGTTTGGATGCATGCAGAGTAGCAATAACCAGTATGAAAAAATATAGTAAAATGTAAGACTACATGGACAACAGATACAGGAAAATTGCTTCTCATGATTGATTCTGACAGCTCGCAAGAATAACGATCAAAGATTCAAAAGATTTAACAAGCCTGAGGGGGTAGTACTTTGCAATGATCTACAATAGGGTGTGTGTGGATACAAATGTTGGGGGAGATGAATCTCTTGAGGAGAAAAAAAAACAATTTTTCTTGGAAATGGCGACAGGGCAAGAACAAAAAAGAAAAATTGCCTCTCCTCTAAGCTCCATTCAGCTCAATTAGTGCAATGCCACAACTTGAGAGCACAGAGTCGGGGCTAGCTGACCAGCATAAAGGATACAAATGGAAGAACACCAGCTTATATAAGGCATTTTATGCCACCTCCAAGATAGGGTATATGCCTGGGCTTTGGGATTATTACTATGCAGAGAGAGGTAAAATATTTTAGGGGTTTTGTCTTCTAAATTAAATCCTCCCAAATAGCCCTGAGGAATAAATCACTCTGCAGCCCTTAATTATACGGCATATGATGTTTCACATTTAAAACAAGTTCTTATCCAAGGTAAAACCACCAACCTCCCCTCCGCATGTAAGAACAGTACACCTGAATGTGCTCAATCATGGATCAGTTTGGGCTGCCTTCCATATGGATACCCAGGAAGATGACTTCTTGCTCCAGTAAAGTCTGGGGCTCCTGCCAAAGTTCTACGTCCAAAGTGAGCAGCAGTCTGCCAGGAATGATCAGGCCTAGGTCAGGATCAGAGAGTTGGGCTGGTTGAAAAGATGCAAGAGGCCAACACTGATAAAACCAAATTAAATCTGAAGCATAGCCATATATTTCTGGGTAAACAAATATTGTAATAGAATGGCAGTTATCCTATTTTCACATCCCAACATGCTGCTAATATAGTTAATAAAGCAGTATCAGAATGAGCATAAGCTACTTCTCCATAGAAATTTTTCTCATCCCAAAGTCATCTTCATCCTAAAATATATTTGTATATCTTTGGAAACAAGAAATTCTTAAAAACATCATTACCCTGCTATGAAAAATAAAATTTATTACATTATTCATTTCCAAATTTAGAATACCTCTCTTTGGGGAGAAGACACACCTTTAAAATAGCAGTTGTTTCTAGAGAACACATATATTTAATTTATATACTCTCATTCAGTTGCAAACATAATAAAAATGATTTCAAAATGCATTTAAATAGCATGTACTTATAAAAAGCACAGGTAATTAATCTTGATACGAAATTTTTATTCCAACAAACTGAACATGTGCTTTGCAATTAATAAACAAAATATATAGCTTTCTGGAACTCTGTTGGTTTCCACCATGTGAAGAACTCATAAAGGGAAATGTAAGTCCAACAGGGCTTTAATGTCCTCATATTTAATCTTCTATTAGGCAACATTTAAAAAAAATGTAGCAAAAAATGTACAGTGCAAGTGCACTTAAATCTACTCAACGCATTAGAGACTGTGAAAAATTAAAATATATTAGATATTTCAATATGCAAAGCAGAGTCAAGGGCATTAGCCAACTAACCTGATAATACAATAAACTATTTAGAAGATGTTTTATGCCTTGATAAGAGCTTTGGACAAGCTGCATGCTCAAAGTATTTAGCATCACAAATATACTTAGCAGAAAGCTACTTGAGTATTGCTGTCATTTAGGCACTTCTAGAGAAAGAGCTATCATGGTGATAGGTTTTGGTTTAAAAAGGAGGCTTTTATGAAGGATGATAAATATTGATTTCACTAACAGATTCAGATCAACTTATGAGGAGCATGTGTACATAATAGCAATCTTCCCATTTACATTGTTGTGTTAGATTGCAATGGGGAATGAAACACCCAAGATGTCCCAGGAAAATTTTGAAAGACTTTTTGGGCAATAATAATTTGGGGATTCTGATCTCTTTCCTCTAGAAGAGCTCACATTTTTGAGAATTCTAATGACAAATCACAGCATAAGAGACAAGAGTTCTAATATATTTGTTTATTTCTGTGGAACTAGGCACCACTCATCCAGAGAGAAGGCTACATTTTCAAATGAGCCTTCCAGTGAATACAATTTGACAACCCACAAGATAATGTACAGGGACTGGAATGAGTTGCAAAAGTAGAAAGACAGCCCTTGCCCTCAAAAAGACCTCATATTCTAAAGAGAAGCAGTGTAGGAGAATGAATAAGTATATGCAGATATACTGACATTTACATAAACACATACACACATCAAAATTCAATATTTTTATGAACAGTATGTTAGGTTCAATCTGACACATAATGTATCCTCCTCATGCCCAAATAGTAAAGATGTGTTCCTCTCTTAATGTTATAATTTGGTTACTTTTTCTTAAAGCTCTTACTTATGGGTAAAAATGCAATAGGGTATTAATCTGGTTCCAAAAATAGGAAAGTAAATCGAAAACTGAAACAAATTGGACAGGAGATGAATAACCTAAAGCTAGCAGTAAAATTGAACTTTATAAAAAAGCCTCAGTAGGTATAACTCTAAATATACTATATGCCTAGCCTAGAGAAACAAATAGTGGCCTCCTGTAAAGAATTGCCATAAATAATAGAAGCTGGGGAATATTTTTTAAACATGAAAATTGCTGACAACCCAATTTATTGTCAAATGAATTAAGAAAATATGAATAACATCAAACAAAGCTCTATGTACAGTATAATATACACATGGGATTCTACTATACATAAGAACAAATGTATAATGAAGTCACCACAGAGATCTTTCCACAAACATACTTACACACACACACACATAGATAGATAGATAGATAGATAGATAGACAGACAGACAGACAGACAGACAGATAGATAGAATGGCTCTGAAGAGAATTTCTTTTAAATTTAGGATTTTTCACTATATTATTTGCCCTTGCCATTCAAAAACTTATGAGTGAGAGAAAGGACTTATTACTTATTGTCCTGATCAATTAACTCATGGTAAGATATAAAGTATGTGTGGAGAAAAGTGATTCCTTATACACATTTGGTGCAAATGTAAACTAGTAAAGCCATTATGGAAAATTATATGGCAGTTCCGCAAAAAACTAAAAATAACATTATATGATCCAGCAATCCCATTGCTGGGCATTTACTACAAAAATTTGAAATCAGTATGTTGAAGAGATGTCTGCACTCCCATACTCATTACAGCACTATTTACAACAGCCAAGTTATGGAATCAACCTAAGTGTACATCAATAGATGAGTGGATGAAGAAAATGTGATATAGATACACAATGGGATACTATTCAACCTTAAAAAGAAACTCTGCTATTTGAGACTACATGGATGCAACTGGAAAACCTTATGATAAGTGAAATAATCCAGGCACAAAAAGAAAAATACTGCATGTTTTCACTTACATGTGGAATCCAAAACTATCAAGTTTATAGAAACACTGAGTAGAATGGCGGTTATCAGAGGCTGGAAGTGGAGGGAAGGGGGATGATGCTCAAAGGGCACAAAATCTCAGGAGAAATACATTTTATTTTCAATTGAGATATATTGCATAGCATGGTAAATGTAGTTAATAATAGTGTATTGTACATTTCAAAATTGCTAAGAAAGTAAATTTCAAGCTGGGTGCAGTAGCTCATGCCTGTAATCCCAGCACTTTGGGAGGCCGAGGCGGGCAGAGCACGAGGTCAGGAGATTGCGACCATCCTGGCTAACACAGTGAAACCCTGTCTCTACTAAAAATACAAAAAATTAGCTGGGCGTGGTGGCAGACGCCTGTAGCCCCAGCTACATGGGAGGCTGAGGCAGGAGAATGGCATGAACCCGGTAGGCAGAGCTTGCAGTGAGCTGAGATCATGCCACTGCACTCCAGCTTGGGAGACAGAGTGAGACTCTGTCTCAAAAAAAAAAAGTAAATTTCAAATGTTCTCAGCAGAGAAAAAAAGTATTTGAGGTAATGGGTATGTTAACTAGCCTGATTTAATTTTTCCACACTGTATTCATAAATTACACATCATTTTGTACCCCTCATATTGTCAACTTACAATAAATAAACTTTTTTTAAGATATAACATATGGATTGGGGTGAGGTTCTTAATTTAGCCACATACATACCTGATATCTGAAATCTCTTTATAACAAACTAAAAGCCAAACTAAATTATATTTCTGATCATTATACAGGGTTCTTTTTTGAGCATCAAGAAAAACCAAAGAGAAAATGTCTTTGGAAGGCTGCTATTCTCTTCTGGAACTCAAAAGTTAGAAATACCCTCTACAGACAGACCTACCTTTACCTATTGAATTTATGTAATTATTCTTGAACTTTGATTTAATTTCTAGTTTGTACAACTTCCCAAGGGTATAAGTGCTATATGTTAATGAATTGTTTAGAACAAGTTTCCTTTAAGTCACAACAGGCACCCAAATACTGTCATGTCATCCCTTTACAAAATGAGTTATTTTTATCTTATTCTTACTCTCAAATGTTATAGACATGTCTATACATTTGCCTACACATACTGAGAATAAAGTCTTAAAGTCAGAGTTCAAATAAAATCCTTTTATTCCCTTGATAATTTCCTAGTTCATAAAATTAGCATATTAAAATGAGTGTTTAACACTAGTGTTATAAAGGCTTAGCTTTCATTGATGGTTCTGAGGAAGATACAAAAAGAATTATCATACATTATTTATAACTATAAGTGCTTAGTAGTTCTTTTCATTTTAAATGCCCAGAAAATTCTCCCAGGGATGGGCAAATAGTCTTCATACAGAGTATTTCCCTAAAAGTCTCCCTCCTGAACATAAACCTGCATTATTTCTTTCTTTGTAAGGATTATCTCTTCAGACTATCTCTGCTTTAATTATTTCCCTCCAGTTTTCATTAATCATATGTTATTCTCCTGTCACCAAAATCTTGAGGTGTTTTTTTTTCAACTTTTACATTGATTTTATAATCCTCTGCTTTGTTTTCCCTAAAAGGTTCATATCTTATTTAAGAGAATAAACTATGGTCATTATTTTACCACATAACCTTAAAAATCAAGACTAGCATAATAACTATGCTCTGTTTCAGAACGTAAACATATCTTGTTGAATTTTTTTTTAATTTCAGTGAGTTATATGTCTTTTATAAAAACTTAGAAAAAAATAGCTAAAGAGATTGGTCTTGAATTGATACATGATATTCAAGTCTGAGCAGTACTAAAAATGCTATTATAATTAAGAAAGGACATATGAGATTTTCCTTACATTAAACAGCATGTATAGAGGTTGAATGGAATTGAGAGGGTAGAAATTCATATACTAGAATTAGTAATAGAAGCATGTGTAGCTATTCTGTTAAGTTTCCCAATGACAGAGGATCTACCAACTCATATGAGACACACTTCACCTGTCTAAAAATAAAAAAAACTTTTAATCAAAATCATCTTGTACTCAATCTAGTCAACTGATTAATGTAATATCAGTCGTAATCTAATAATCAGTACACAATCATGGGAGAAATTTGAGTTCTTTATTATAATTCTTAATGAAATCTTAGACTCTGTTATATATACAAAGGCAACTGAAATACTCTAATCAACTTTGATTGCTTAGGATGGCAATTTCATTAGACATGTATATGGAAAGGGATCTATCATGGTTTTATTTATGAAAATATCTATGATTTTTGAGAAAGCAGGTAGAGAAGTAGTTCAAAAGAGATTTATAGAGTTCTGGAAGATTTGGCAAGATTGAGAATGAAAAACATTAGGATAAAGTGTTAGGTGAAACAAAAATAGAACACCATTTTTGGACTTGATGGATAAGACCACTAATCATATTGCCATGACATAAGTGATACTCTCCCAACATTATTACTTATATTTAAATATATGTATATATTTAGACATATATATATATACACAGATATATATATATCCAACTTTTAAAATATCAAAATTACAGCTTAAGATTATTTTAAAATCAATTTGATTTGATTTTGTAAATATTATTACTACTAAGGATACCAAGTTTGTCTCAGCATTATTCAGGTGTGAGCAAAGCTTCAATTACTAATTCTATTATTTTAATTTTGGCCCTCTTAATCCTTCTTCTGAGATTGTGATAACTTTTAATGAGCTCCTTGTAATAAGAGAATGACTTCAATTTCAATGGGAAATAATAATGAGGATAGCTTTTTTAGCTTTTTATTTGTTGCTTCATGCACTTTACCTGATTCTTGAGATCCAGTTTGGGACATGGTCGTCCTCCATTGTAAGGTTTTTCTTTTAGCCATTTGGATCGAATTCTCACTCCAATTCCACAAGATGAACTGCAAGACCCCCAACTAGACCAATCGCTTAACTTGCAATCAAATGGGCAGGGAATGACACATTTTTCTTGAATGTAACCTGACAGAAAAAGATTTAAGAGAAGAAAGTCTGATTAAAATGTACTGATCAAATTCACTTTCTATTTCCATGATCACAGTTTGGATTTTTTCAACAATATTGCTGTAGTGGCTTCAATAATTTTGTTCTCAGATAAACAGACCAAAATTTTAAGAAATAAATATGACATCTGCATTCAAATTTGTGTCACTCTGTTTACTTTGTAGGCAATTTTGGGATGAAAGGAACAGGAAAAAGTACACAGTTAGTTCTCGTTTCTGGTAAGAAGGAATGAGGTAGCTCAGGGCTAAAGATGGAGCCATCTCCCCTCACTGGGCCTTGTGTTTCCCTCCTACGATTCACTGTCTAGAAGAGGGATTATAAAAGAGTCCATCCTTCTTACGGGTCTATGATCTGCAAGGCTTTCACTTAAAAAGATGTTGATTCTGTAATGTGACTTGGGGATGGGAAGAGGACAGACAGTGGACCACACATTAGGAAGAGTGGGATATTATTGAAAGAAGACAGTAGAAGAATAGCAAAAAGTTGTATAATGAGATATTGCACTGAAATCAAGAGATGTGGGTTGAAGTACAGCTTTAGAAGTTCTAGCTCTACTTGGCCTTGCTTGTGTCTTTAGCCCACTTCTTGCAACAGTCTTTCTCTGGATAATCTCACTGTTTTAACTATCACCTCTAATAATCACTACCAAATATATACTTCTAATGTAGATCTCTCTACTAAATTCTATAACATCTACTGAACCACTCTAATTTGATGCCTGATTTACTAAAAATTCAACATGTCTAAAACTGAGGCCATCAATTTCCTAAAAAATTATACTTCTCTTGTGTTCCTTTCCCGATTAACTGCAACATCATCTGGTTCCTGTATCCTATTGTACATGCCTGTATAATCTCTTCTGCTTGAGTGTGGGAAGGAACTGTGAATGTGACAGAATGTCCCTCCCATTATTAGTTTGTGGTATATGGCAAAGGTGAAGGGAATTTACAGATATGATTAATATGCCACATCAGTTGATCAGTTTGAGATATACTGGGTGGGCCTGGCTTAACTGGGTGAAAAGCCTTAAAAGAGGACTGGGTCCTTTTGTGTAGAGAGAGAGAGATTCTCCTGCTGGCCTTGAAAAAGAAAATAGCCATGCTATGAAATGCTGATGGCATGGTCACATGACAGGAAACTGCAAGCAGCCTCTAGAATCTGAGGGCAGCCCCTTGCTGTCAGCGAGCAGAACACAGGGCCTTCAGGCCCACAGGTGCATGGGGATAAATTCTGCCAAAAACATGAGGGAGTTCAGAAGAGGAGCTTTCCCCAGCCAAGCCTCTGCTGAGATCTCAACCCTAGCCTACACCTTGATTTTAACCAAGTGAAGCCCTCAAGCAGAGAATCCAGAGAAGCTGTGTCTGAATTTCTGCCCCATGCAAACTGTGAGATAATAAAGGTTGTCTTGAGATGTGAAGTCTGTGGTATTTTTTTATGCAACAATGGAAAAGCTAAGAAGTTATCCAAAATAAATATCTCCAGTTATCTTAGACCCGCCTTCATCATTCTACACAAACATTAAAGTGTGTCACAAATCCTTATATTAAAACAAATAAATAAGCTCCCTATTCCACAACTCCTTTGTCAGGCCCTAGTTCAAGATCTCACCATTTCTGGCCCAGAATAATGCCATATTCTCTCCACAAGCCTGCCTTTCTTTTTCTTAATTGTTCTGTTTTGGTATCTGTCAATTACTTTGAGGGGGAAAAAAGAAGATCATTTTCTAAAATACAAAATAACTTTTATTACTCCTTTTTTGAAACCTCTGCTAACTCCCCATTGCCTTTATAATAAAAAGTCAACACACTTTACAAAAATAAAACAAACAAACAAAAATTCTTTATAAAAGACTCTAAACAATGGTTTTCAACCTTGTCTGTAAAATCTAAGTCCATTCCCCAGGACAAACCATAGACCAATTCTACCTGATTCTCAGAGGATGGGACCCAGGAAAGGGTAGTTTTTGTTGTTGTTGTTGTTGTTGTTTTGAGACGGAGTCTCGCTCTGTCGCCCAGGCTGGAGTGTAGTGGCGCAATCTCGGCTCACTGCAAGCTCTGACTCCCGGGTTCACGCCATTCTCCGGCCTCAGCCTCCCGAGTAGCTGGGACTACAGGCGCCTGCCACCGCTCCCGGCTAATTTTTTTTGTATTTTTAGTAGAGACGGGGTTTCACCGTGTTAGCCAATCTCCTGACCTCGTGATCTGCCCGCCTCGGCCTCCCGAAGTGCTGGGATTACACGCGTGAGCCACGGCGGCCGGCCAGGAAAGGGTAGTTTTTAAACACATTCAGATGATTCTGAGGACTGCCTACGAAACTTATTGTTCCCTCCACCCTCCCGTCTCTTCTATCTTAAATTCTGTCTACACAGACTACTCCATCTTCTCCACGAGCCTTTGCTCGTGCAAAAATGAGTTATTTTCCTAACCAGCTTAGCCTCCCTGCTTCATTACTTTAACCACTCTCTTGCCAATTTGGTTGATGGCCTCGTCCCAGTGTTCTGCCATCCCAGGCTGGAAAAACTTCAGACTTAGTTTGGTCCAATTGTCTTCCTTTTCTGTTCTTAAAACAGGGCTGCCAAGCAGAGATGAAGAAAATGCTGATACCACACTGGAGACACTTTAATGCGTACTCTATCTTCAACCAGTTTCTCACACTGCTTGGTCATTCTGAGTTTTCTTCTCACTCTGATTCCACAGACAGCTCTTTCAAGCCTCCACCTATTTTCAAACTTCTAAGACCTCACATCTTCCTCACATCTTCCTTTACAGAAAAAAATAGCAAGAAATGGATGAGACTCCTTCAGTTTCCTATGAATGTGTCTGTATGCATTCTCATATTTTTTTCTTCTCTCTTCATATTAACATGAAAAAAGTGTCCATTTGCTGCATTTTCCTATATAAGGAACATTGTTCATTTCCACCTGATTTCTCCCCTGGTCTACAGGCTCTTTCAGAACCTTGTTTCCTTGATTCTCTTTCTCTTTCTTTCTCTCTCTCCATTTCATATTTATGTTTCTTTCAGATTAATATTAGAATGAATTTAAATCCCCCTAATACTAGTCATTGACAAGAGAGAATACACTAAAATCTAAGAGTCATCAGAAAAGATCCTTCTGGAATTGAAAAAAAAAAAATGCTCCAATAGACACTCCTAAAAGACTAATCCTCTAACATAATTTTAATTTTACAGTCATTTCTAAGGAGTTTTGATTACTAATTCACTATTAGATACACAGTAAAAGCTAAATAAAGGATTAAAAAGGAGCCACAACATTACTTCATTTTATAGAGAAACTGAGTCATAAAATGCTTTCATTTGCTACCAAATAGAAAGAGGAAAACTAGAAATTAGGTGGGATTAACTCTCGTGGCATGCATACTTCACATATGCAAATCTGAAATTCCAGGAGGTTTCAGATAAACTTTAAATGTTTGAATGTCTATGTAGACCCTATGTTAAAGCAGAATTTGAAGTAGATGCCCTTTTAATTGAGATTTTAAATCATTCTCATCTACACTTGCATACTGAAGGATTTTAATTAGCAAGCCTGTAGCAATACTTTTTTTTTTCTTTCCCTATGATAAGAAGTAAACCCAGAGGATCTCTATGAAAGTCAAGGTTATAAATTCAATGAGTATAAAATAATTTTGAAATTCAACAGGACTAAGCAACAGTGACATTTATTTTTCAGGAAAATTATTTTCATGCCAGAGTATACCCCAAAGGAAAATTCATAGTGAGGAATATTAATACTTGCATATTCTTATACCTATCTCATATTCGAATGGATAAGTTTTACCCACACACTTGACACTTATAGTTTTTGGCAACAGAATATGATCAAATGTGACTATGTACAAGGTTGACCTGCCACATAAATATTCTAATTTCTAACTACAGAAGTCCCACTAATGTTTAAGAAACTCATTTCCATAAAATATACCACAGAATCTCTGTTCCCATCTACATAATATTTCACGGCAACACTCACACATCTAAACCTAATTGCTACCAAAAAAGCAGTTTTTTCTACCAAAAAGTATTTTACACTACAGTTTATATGCAGAATACATTGCTTGGACCATCTTATTACTTGGCCTAGGGATACTTTAGTGTTCTATTTTAGTTATCAGTATACAGATAGAATTAGGGGTGAAGTAGTCATTACAGAATTATCAGTAGAGAATACACCAAACTTTGTAATTTTGTAAACCATATTCATTATACATAGTAGATGCTCAAAAAAATATCCTATTACAGATAAAGATGGACTGAATAGGATGCATTAATACTATCCCTA
The DNA here is from genome assembly GCF_029281585.2 of Gorilla gorilla gorilla. Taxonomy (NCBI): domain Eukaryota; kingdom Metazoa; phylum Chordata; class Mammalia; order Primates; family Hominidae; genus Gorilla; species Gorilla gorilla. The sequence goes on along the minus strand of NC_073235.2, from coordinate 39,969,179 downwards.
TCGATGTTACAACCAGTGGTATTTATTTAATGATCTACCAAATAGAATTGAAGCCCAGAGACTTGGAATGAAAGGACTTTTCAGTCTATATTTCTAATCCCCAAAGACTGAAGCCTTTGAGTTAGCATAACGGATGTATGTGTAAGCACAGTTCTCCGAATAAGGTGGACTCATTAATACAACCTCTCCCAGAATATTACCTTATTTGCATTTTTTCCCTTCAACAGTCAAGTACAAACATGTTTTTCTCCCGTTAAGATCTAGTTTTGAAGGACATAAAAGTAGGAAATATTGATTATATTAATCCTGAGAAAATAACCTAGATTAATTTACTTATATTTTCCTGCTATATAAAATAATAGCCAACATCTCACTGGACAGCTTATGTTCTATCTGCTGACACTGTGCTCGAATAATGAAACATAGTACCAAAAAGGAAACAGATTTTTTTTTTTCAATACTAAACAAGCTAAGATCCGGGAGAATCTTGTGAGTTAAAATAGCATGTTGTGATTTTCTCAATATTTAAAAACCTGCTTTTTAAACTTTATTTAATGTTTTTTCCTTTTTCAACTTTTATGGATACATAATAGTTGTATATATTTATGGGGTACATGTGATATTTTGATACAAGCATGCAATGTGTAATGATCAAATCAGGGTAACTGGGCTATCCATCACCTCAAACACGTATCTTTTCTTTGTATTGGGAACATTACAACTCTTATACTTTTTTTGAAATGTACAATAATTATTGTTATCTATAGTTGCCCTATTGTGCTATTGAATGCTAGATCTTATTCTTTCTATCTAACTGTATTTTTGTACCCATTAATCAACCTGTCTTTCTTCTTCCCTCCCTACTACCCTTTCCAGCCTCTGGAACCACCATCCTCTTCACTTCTTCCATGAGATCCATATTGTTTTTCAAATCTCCCACATATGAGTAAGAACACACAATATTTGTCTTTCTGTGTCTGGCTTATTTCATGTAACATAACCTCCTCTATTTCCATCCATATTGCTGCAAATGATAGGATGTCAATTTCATTCTCTTCATGGACAAATAATATTCCATTGTGTATATACATATTTTCTTTATCCAGCCATCTGTTGATGGGCACTTAGGTTGATTCCATATCTTGGCTACTGTGATTACTGCTGCAATAAACATTGCAGTGCTGATACTTTGATATATTGATTCCCTTTCTTTTCATTACACACCCAGCAGTGAAATTGCTGAATCATATGGCAGTTCCATTTTTAGTCTTTTGAGAAATCTCCATACTGTTTTTCATAGTGGCTGTACTAATTTGCATTCCTACCAACTGTGTACAAGCATTCTTCTTTTTCCATATCCTCACTAGAGTTTGTTAGTTTCTACCTTTTTGATAATAGCCATTTTAACTGGGGTGATATAATATCTCATTGTGGTTTTGATTTGCATTTCCCCTGATGATTAGTGGTGTTGAGTATTATTTTATACATCTGTTGGCCATTTGTATGTCTTCTTTTAAAAAATGTCTATTCAGATGTTTTGCCTATTTTTCAATTGGATTATTTGTTTTTGCTATTGGAGTTCCTTATATATTCTGGTTATTAATCCCTTATTGAATGAATAGTTTGCAAATATTTTCTCTCGTTCTGTAGGTTGTCTCTTCATTTTGTTGAGTGTTTCCTTTACTGTGCAGAAACTTTTTAGCTGGATGTGATCCCATTTGTCCATTTTTGCCTTTGTTGCCTATGCTTTTGAGGTCTCATTCAAGAAATCTGTGAACAGACCAATGTCCTGGAGCATTTTCCCAAAGTTTTCTTTTAGTAGTTTTATAGTTTCAGGTCCTATATTTAAGTCTTTAATTGATTTGATTTTTGTAAATGGTGAGGGATAGAGGTCTAGTTTCATTCTTCTGCACATGGATATCCAGTTTTCTAGCTTATATAGTTTAGTACTATGAGAATATAATTGTTTTTCTATTTATCTAGTAAAAATGCACTATACTAAGAAGTATCCAATGACTTCAATCAGATTACTTTAAAGGGCATATTTGTTTGGGAAAGGTGGAGAAAAAATTGCAAAAGTTATTTTAACCTTAGTCCAAGAAAGACAATTTGAGAAGTTAGATCAATACTTTGCCATTGTTATGAAGAAAGGAACTGACAGTGTTAAACGCTTACTTAAAATCTCAATCCGTCAGCATGTGAAAATGTAAATCAAATGCAATAGAGTTACCAGCTTGCCTTGGTGAATGTATACATTTTCTTGGAAATACCATTCATAAAAAGAAGTTGCATACTCTCATAAAGGTCTTGTTTAGGTCTCTGTGAGGCCTGAGACATGATAGTTAAAAAGTGCCTAGGTTATTATCTCTCCTTTTTAGAATTCTGAATTATTAAGAGATGGTTTTGAAAGTACTGTCTACTAGTAGAAAATATCTTACTGCTTTTTATAAAACTCCATCAGCGTAGACAAAATGATGTTAAATATTATAAATGATGCTAATGTACTGCAAACAAAATATCTCATTTAGACCCACAATATGATAACTGAAATGTAGCTGATTTAGAAGTCACAAAATGTTCAAACAATTAATTGACAAAAAAGTTTTACTGGATTCCTCAAAACTCAATGTTTTGTAGCACAAAAACTTATTAAATTTTATTACATCCACCAGGAAAATCATTTCAGTGTCAGCCAGTTTCCTTAATTAAAATATAATTCACTAATTCACTGGTGTACTGTATTTTGGATGTAGATGAGCTATTCAAGATCATCTAGGAAAAGACTTCATTTTATAGTCAGAAGTAGAACGGGAAATCAAACTCAGACTTGGTTGATATAGTTCACCATCAAGTAGAAAAAAATAATTACTATGGCCCAGAATGTTCTCTTTAGTAAAGGATTGACAAGATAGAGAATCAACCCTGCCCTTGATCTAATTAATTCATATTTGGGAAGAGATAATTCTTATAAATGAGGAAAAAATGTGGTATGTAATCAAGTACATATGTTGTATGATACAAATAATGTATACAAATTCTATGACAAATTGAGATAACGTGAATATATTATGGTTTTAATTTTCTAAGAGATTCTTGTGAAAAGTATTTATCTTGGTACACACAGGATTTGGCTAATGGCTTGACTGGGTTCACTTGCCACAACTAAATGTATCAGTGTCAACCTAATCAAGCAGCCAAATCCTATAAAGAACTGATCTTTGAAATTGAATAGTCCAGGCAATTTAATCACAATGGTATCTCAGTTGTTCTTATAGGCAGGGCTTGCAACATTAACTCCCTTGTGCCAGGTTCCTCCAGGCAGAGAAAAGATATTTTTTTCCTTAGATGATATTGAGGATATTAGAGACAAAGGAGACTAGACACAGAACAATCTGAACTGTTCAATTAGGACTGTACGTACACTAGCTATTTTTCCCATTACTGCAAATAAGTGCTGTTAAAGTGACTGAATGCTTTAATCACATAACAAACTTGGCATTTGCAACACAATAAAGACACACAAATTTAAATAACCCGATATTACTGAGTAATTCTTAGAACTGTGGCTCCAAGTGCCTATATGAAGTCTTCTCATTACATCTTCTTGCCTTGAGAGAATTTCACCTTAAACTACACCATACTGTATGTACTTTACATTTTCTCATTTATGAAAGCTGATTTCTGAGCATATCTTGTATTCATCAGGCTATTCTCCAAATATTTCAGGTTCTGTTCCTGGACACTTTACCACACTTTGAAGTTTGGTGTGATCTTATAATTTGTTTTAGCCAATAAAATGTGAGCAGAAATGTAGTGTGACACCTCTAGGTGGAAGCTTTAAGAGCTGCAGCATAATTTGACCTACTCTTTCTTTCCCTGTGCCACAAGGACCAGCAATATTCCTGGCTGCTCAATCAGCACAGGTCCTGGAGTGATGAGGACTTGGTGCAGAGTCTCCAGCCAACCCAAGATAGACATGAATAGTGAGAGACCCTGTGGCTTTCAACCACCGAGACTTTGAAGTAATCTGTTCTGTTTGTTTCTGCAACATTACCGATTCCATCCTGATGGATCAAGCTTGGCACAACAAAGCATCTTCAGAAGGTGAAGTAAAGAACACAATGAAACAAATATTTAGAATATTTTGCAAATATAGTGTCCTGAGAAAATACAATTAAGCTATATCAGCAGTTAGCACAGTCTGAATGGCAAATCAAATCAAATGAGGATGTGACTTTGCAAAAAGTTGAGCTTATATATATATATTTCAGGAAAATGTATAATTTATTATATAAAAAGGACTCACAATATGGATTATAAATCAAAATCTAACCTTATGTCATCTGGGATAAAATATTAAATCTCCATAGTTCAATTTCCTTGTATGAAAATAAAAATGTAACAATATTTCTCCTTTCTAATTTCTTATAATGCTGTGAGGGTCAAAAAATATAAGTAGAATTCTGTGGAAAATAATTAATATACGATGAAAGTGACATACAAACATTTTACTGCTACTAAAAGCTATATAGCAGAGTAAAAATATTCTTTCATTATTATGTTTTTGGGGCAGGTGATTGATAAAAAATATAATTCTGTAAAGATACTTTAGCAGAAAAATTATAGGGTAATAATTTTCAAATTTGGGTGCCTTTTCTCATTCCAGCTCATTTCCATGTAAATTAAAGACTAGGATAACACTGACAAAATGAGAGATTCTGTTTTGGGTCAATAAATCAATTGTTGTTTCATTCCGTGTCTGTCTTTCCAAGTATGCTGCTACCAACCAAGGCCAGATACTCAATATCTCTCACTTGAACTATTATAATAGCCCCTTAACTGGGCTGCAGGTTTCCAATTTCTTTCTTCTAATCCATTCCATGTCTGATCAACTGCAATATTAATATCCCTAAAGCACAACTCTACATATGTCATGGCCTAACCTAAAATAAATAATCTTCACAGTGTAGCAGAATTTTGATAAATAGGCATGTGGAAGGCAATCTTGGCAGGAGAGAGACCACAAATTAAATTAAGAAGATGAGAATGAACCCCAAATGTTTATAAGCCAAATATTCTCTACAATAATTTTTGTTTGAGGAGAAGTATAAATTTGGCTAGGGTGGTGTGAGACCACAGCAGTAGGTTCTGCTGGGGAGGCTCAGAAAATTGATTAAGAATTCTGGTATAAATTTGATTGGGGCACTGGAACGAAGAAGAGACAGCATGAGATCAGAGCATCTGATTAAGAGACAATTTGAAAATTCTGAAGTGGCAAATGCTTTGCCCTTAGGCTAAAAGACCACTAAATATAATTAAAAATGATATGCATGTTGTTAGAGAACAATATAATGAAACATGATAGGATATTACTTATAATTAGCTAGTTGTGACATGTACACATGGCTAATACACTATCTAAATAGAAACAACTACCTTCAAAATGACCAATGAATCTGCTCTTTAAATAGCAGCTTCATTTCCCAACTGTGAAGACAGGTCTGATACAATGAATCCTAAGCACCAGCAATTGCCAGTTTATGAGTAGATAGATGTCTCTATGTGTCTCATGGGATTCAGAAACATATAAGCTTAAAAGAAAAGCATTTCTCTTCTTTTTTCTTTATCTCCCAGGGTTCCTAAAGAAACTCTGACCTGAATCCAGCCAATATATTGGACCAGAACAGTAGATTTACCTACTGCCTACCTGCTTACTTATTTGCTTATTTATTTATATATTTGTGTATTTCTTATAAGGATAGAAGTGCAAAATTGGGAGATTTCACATAAAATAAACATTTCTGACTTCCCTTGAAAATGCAGATGATCTGGTAACACCTGGGTTCTCATTCCAGCATAGCAACAATTGGCTGGAACTGAATAGCAGGACCTCTTCAGATGAAATCTGCCATCACAGTACTCTACAGTCCCTAAACTAAGGACTTCTTTACCAACTGAAACAAGGCCAAAACTTACTCATATGTCCAATTAAAAAAAAAAAGGTAAGGTGAGGCTGTGGTTATTGGAGAGGAGGGTGGATGAGACAGAGATCTACCTCTCCAGGCTCACCCTACTCATCACATGAAGGGATCTAGGAAGAGTTGAGTCGGAAACTTTTTCTAGTCTGAAATCTTCAGAAGGAGCCAGACTCTATGCTACCAGCCAGTGTTGGAGCAGACATGTGGGCTCTGGAAATTATATAACAAAAAAGGCAGTCTTTAAAATTTAAAAAAGAAGACAAAATTATAAATGCAAATTTAAGTGCAATGATTTGGAAGAGGATCATGACAATCAAGTTTCTGAACTTTAAGGTTAATTAAGTGGATTAACTTCCACTGCTATCAGTATTCTACATATTACTACACCAGCATTCAAACATAATTCCTAAAGGTGGCAACAAGAGACATCATGAATAACTAGAACATGAATATCTAGAGATAGGTAGATGGAAGCATTCTTCATTCAGAGCCTAGCTCCTCCAAAGAACTCTGTGGAACAGAAGAAAGTTCATAATGTAATAAAATGTCTGCACAGTAAGCTTCAGAGATGAGAATCCATTTTTCTATTTGCCTGACTGTGCGGTCATCCAGACAACGATTTGTAATCATGAACAATGAAACAAGTTATTATAAATTCTGATTTATAATCAGAATATGGATTACATGACCAAAAAAATTTACCTCCAAAAGTTTTCATTTGCCAAAAAACTGTACCTTTCACAGAGCTAATGCAGAAATCAATGTACAAGAATGAATTCACAGTACATTAACTCCTTGCAAGTTACTATAAAATCCTCTGAACTATCACCAAGGTGTAAAATTAAATACAACTTCCAGTTCTGATTTATACAGCTCTCTGGTAATGGAGAATTTGTTCCATTACCAATAATTTTGTTTCCTGACTGATTGTGCATTATCTAATCCAGAGATTTACATTTAGACTTCTGTTGTCTGCAATTGACAGATAACTTATTTATTTAATGATATACCTTTGGTGAAGGAAGAAATAAAGAAATAAAAGAAGTCAAGACATTTCAATTTATTTATTTAATTTTATGTTCTTCAAAAAATTAAATAGCCAGAAATCTTCTAATTATACTAATAGAAGTCTCAAGAGACTGTGGGTAATCCTAATTCACACAGAGAAGGCTTTTGAAACCAGAAAAAAGCATCAAAAGCAACCAAAATATTCCTCTAAGAAAAAGCAACAGAAAAAGAGGGTTTGTTAGTTTTCTAGAACTGTTGTATCAAATTACCAGAAACTTGGTAGCTTAAAAAAAGAAAAAATTATTCTCTCATTGCTCTCTCATAATATATGCTTAATTCATTTTGGTACATTCTAGAAGCCTGACATTAATGTGTCAGCAGGGCTGTGTTCCCTCTAAAGTTTATAGGAGAAAATCCTTGCCTTTTCCAGTTTCTGGTGGCTCCTGGTGGCCCCTTGCTTGGCAGCATACTTCTAATTTCTGCCTTCATCTTCTCATGGTTGTTTCCTCTTTGTTTCTCTGTGTCAAATCTTTCTCTTTTCTCTTGTAAGGACGCTAATAATTGGTTTTACAGCCTACCCCAAACCTAGGATGATCTCATCTCAAGTTCCTTAACTTAATTACATCTGCAAAGACTATTTGCAAATAAGTTCACAGGTACAGGTACTGAGGGATAGAACTTCAACATATGTTTTGCAGGGACAAAATTCAACCTACTAGAGAGAGGAGTGAAGATTATCGTAAAGAAGACAATGTAACACATGGACAAGAGTGCAGCCTTAGATACACACCAAGCTGACCTAGGCTTATATCCCACCTCAACATGAGCTGCCTAAATCCTCTAAGCTTCAATGTTATCAACCATCGCAGGGACTATTGCAGGTCAACCCCAGCCTCCACCTGTTTTTGTAAATACAGTTTTGTTGGGACAGAGCCACACCCATTTATTTCTGCATTGCCTATGACTGCTTTCACGCTGCAACAAGCAGAGGTGACTAGTGACAGAGACAGTACAGCTGACAAAGTTGAATATATATACTATCTAGACCTTTATAGAAAATGCTATCAAATGGGGTTAATAACAGTACCCATTGCATAAGATTATTATGAGAATGAAATGAGAGCATTAAACGGTATTGACCACGCAGTGAGCACTCAGTAGGTGAAAATTCGCTGTTTCTATTAGAAAGGCATAGTGTCATGGTAGATAACAACATGGGCTTAGAAATTTAAAGACCTAAGTTCAAAATCAACCAGGACACTTACTACTAGTGGTGTTACTTTGTGCCTGTCATTGAACCTCTCCAATCTTCAATTTTCTTATCTCTAAAGTGGAGGTAATTATTGCATGTACTTCAAATTGCTCTGTAGATCAGATGGTCTGGAACAAGAGGTTAGCCATTTCTGCTACTAGTATTATTCTCCAACAAAGAAAATATAACATCTTCAGTGTATGAGATGCAAGTGGGAGTTGGGAAGACAGTTTCATTTTGAGAAATTCCATATTTAAGAAGATCAAATGCTCAAGTCTTCCCCAAAATGATGTTTTCTCCTCAAGGCCAAAACCTCTGTGGCATGCAGAAAAGGGTAGAGTGCTCATGTGAATTTTTATCTATTTCCTAGTCAAACAAACAGAGTAGGTAAAGATTAACATTTGGTATACAGAAATCAATAGTTCCCTGCTAATTAAAGCAGAATTATTTAAACTATTGAACACAGAGCCTGAAGGCTGGCATCAATGGGGATGAAATCATAAGACCTTAAATAAAAACAGTTACATTGAAATCTTTATCATCCCACCCTCACCAATCGGGTTCCTCTTCCTGTGTTCCCTCCTTTGCTCCTATATTAAGGTCCGAGCTCTTTGAAATGACTCATAGGGACTTCTGTAATCTGTTGCTTTCATGTCTCTTCTTGCTTTAAAGGTGCATGAAATTCTGTAACTTCACAATGCTCAACAGCTGGTAATAATTTTGTCAAGTGGAGATATAATTCAGGACATGTTGAAGACAGCTTCCTTTGTTTTGCCTCCTGTTCTTCACAATCATCTTAGCTTTATAGGAATTTCTCTACAATCATCATCCCCTTAGACATGAACTTGGAGCAGTGAGGGCACAGGCAAGACCATCTCCTTATACTGACTGTTTAGACAATAACGGTAATGCATGGGGGGAGTGGGAGACAACATCATTAGTAAGGATTTTCATTTTATAAGATTTCATAAGCTGTCAAATCAGAGCTTGGGCTGCCAAGGCTATGGCTGTGTATATTTGAAGTATAGCTCTGATCCAGGAAAGTGCTGGATTATTTCATCTGGGATTAGAATGTACTTTGCATTCATCTTTCTAGTATCTCAAAAGATGATCTGGGAAAAAAGATGAGATAAAATCTTCAAGTGTTATTCAAGAAAACTGAGATACTGTAGAAACAACTATGGTATTTCAGGGCACAAATATTCGTTTTGCTGCTATTGGAAATAATTAGGTAAAACTAACCTATACCTAGGTGTGTGCAAAATTAAGTGACACAATACACAAGCCATACAGGTAGAAATTTGGCTCTGGCTTTGATTTCACACCTGAGACTCAAAATCTGGGGGCTTGTCAACAGTACAATTCTAAACGTGGAGATATGAGAAATGGGAGGCAAAACGAGAAAAGAATTGGAGAAAGAAAACATTCTCACCATTCAAAGGCTACCAACTATTAACATTTTGGTATAATTTTTTTGTGTTATTGTTCTTGTTTTTACAGTTTGTTTGTAAATTATATTCATACTATTTTACTAACCATCTAGTAATCATACTGTGGCACAAGAGGCTGTTGTAAGACTGTTCATAACAGTATCAGTTGAATGGCCAAGAATTGAATGAAGGCTTGCTAATTGATCACTAATGGGAAATATATGTAAAATGCTAAGTAGATGCAAAAGATGGAATACCATGCACTACTCCCCAAATAAAAACTAATCTACAAACAGCAGCAGGAACAGAGGCAGTTAATACACAGAATAGGGAACAAGCTCTGGAAGCAAATTGTGTGTATGACAAAACAGGCTCTGACATTCGCAGCTGTGCATTCTCGTGCAAATTCTTTAACCTATCTGTTCCTTGATTTCCTTATCTGTAACACAAGAATAAAAATAATATCTAACTGATACTATTGATATAAGAATAAATTAGTTAATAAAGAGAGCACTTAGAGAAAGACATAGCATATTTTAAGTGCTCAATAAATGTCAGTTACCATTATCTATCAGAAATAAACAAGATGAATATGTATATCATAACTGTAAATTAAAACACAAGCTAAATAATTATATATATTTATTTATATGTATAATCAGGAATACATATACATTAATATAAACAGATGCAGAGTGAAGTGGAAGGTTATAAATTTAATATGAGGGAAGCTAATAGGATTGGGGATACAGACTGAAAGGGGAAATTATGAAACTGAATTAAAAATAACAGGAGGATGTGCATGGACTGGAGATGAGAGCATGCAGTAACTCAGATTCTCTTAGGGAATTTTAAATGTGAGATGGAGAGAAAGTGGTAGAAGCATGGAAGGAACTGGAAAGTTAGGCTGAATCCGGAGACCCAAAGACACAGAGTCACCTGAACAACAGAATCCTACAGTGAGGAGCCATGCAGAGGGCAGAACCAGGAGCTACTGTGCATTTCCTCCTGAGACACAGGAGTTCCTCTTTGCTTCCTTAGCTCCCTGTGTATCCATCCCTGGGCCCTAATACCTGAGACTACTTCAGTGTTTTCTCATTGTTTGAAATTAAGAATAGACTAATAGTATATCAGTTTGATTAGGCACTCCACAGAGATCATTGCCCGTGGACATGAAAATGTTCTTCAGTTCAACTTGAGGTGTACAAACATAAGGACAGAAAAAAACTATGATAATGACCTTCAAGATAACTGTTAATTTTCTCCTGCTCAAAGCCCTGCAGTGGACATTGGGTGGGGCTGGAATGGAGAAAACAGTATCTTTAAGATCTCTGTGCGTAGTGATTCATCATTGCACTATTTGGTATTACATCAAGAATCTGAAAAGATTTAAAATATTTTAATTGCTTACAATATGAAACTATATCAAGACTGGGTTGTGTGAGGTTTTACTCTGATAAACAGACGTTATGAAATAACATAAGCAAAGTCCTGGGCAGAGTGCCTAACACATGGCATACCCTTAAAAAGTTTGTATCTTTCCCCAAACCATCCTCAGGCATGGCTCCAATAACCAAAAAAGGATGCCAAAACTTATGAAGTTAATTAACTGCAACTTAAATGGAATGATATTAGTGGAAAGGAATATAACTAATGAGAAATCCAGAATGTAGCTGCTGGGACATGATAGTCTTAGATATGAGGGGAAGGGGCTGGAGTGAATACAGGTCGTATTAATATATTTTTTTTCCTAGAAGAAGGCTTTAAAAAAGAAAAAGAAAGATGGACATAAAAAGTAAAGTATTTTCAATGTAATAGTACTGAAGATTACAGTAAGTTTTTTAGGCGATGAACTATAATGAGCCTCTTGGCAAACGATTAAGTACATCTTAATGGAAGAAAAAAATGTTTGCAGCTGACATAATTATAGGCTTTAAGGCAACCTTGAGGGAGAGGGAGAATAAATGAACAGGTAAAAGTACAAAACTGAGAACAAGACTTGAATCAGGAGTACAGGAGACGTACATCATCATAAGGAGAAAATAACCGTAGAAATTGAGGAACTATCACTGTAGCCTGAAGTATCTGTAAATTAATACACAAAATGTGGAAAACAGACACAGTAAAGCAAAGACTCAGTGTGGGAAATCTGTTCTGCAGTTACATCCCCACATTGTCATGCCTGAGTGCTGAACAGCATCACTACCTGAAAGGAGCTATGAGCTCGTGAAAGACCCAGTCTTTTTGGAAGTTGTGTAACTTGGCAACAGTTTCAAGCCATTGAAATATTATCTTTGCCCAGGAGGTCTGGGCCTAACCAGAGGGCACAGTGCCATACAGGGTTAACACAAACCTATGTTAGTGCCTGATTCTGACAAAAATTTATGAACATACTGTTAAAGAGCTTCTGAATATTTCAAGAAAGAAGAAATGGGCATCAGGTGTCCAAATGGGCTCCTTTAGATCACTCAGAGAGAGGCATCTAATCTCTTTTGTGATGGGTTTACTAGACTTGTAGAGAAGAAAGGAGATGGCATATGCAGAAAGAAATTTGACAAAAAGTCTCCTGATACCCTCATAAACAAATGTAAAGAGCTAGAGGGATTTTTGTAGCTACCCAAACAATGTTGATTAATGTATCAGTGCCATCCTGAGAGATGTCTTCCCTGCAACAAATGCTGAGTGGGAATGCTTGGTCTTATTTTGTCCAACATTTTGATTAACAACTTGGATAAAGACACAGATGGCATGCTTATCAAATTTTGGGATGATATAAACCTGAGAGTTATAGCTAATATATGAGATGTCAGAGTCAAGACTTAGAGCCCTTAACAAGCTGGAATAATGAGCAACTAAGAATATAAAAAGGAATACAGGTAAAAGTGCAGTTCTGCATTATGGTACCCAAAGGGCAGCTGAACATATATACTCAGATTGGGGGTTACAAAACTTTACAGCAGTTCTTAAAAAACAGACTTCAAGAGTTTTTTTAAACTGCACAGTGAAAATGCATCAATAGTTACATAAAGTATACATTTTATTTATTTTAATGTAAATGTCATCTACTGAGCAGTGTTTGAAGTGATTTATAAAACATGCACAAAAGCAGTATTGAAATGGCCTAAAGAAAGTAGAAAAATAGGTGGGGCACGGAGGCTCATGCCTGTAATCCCGGCACTTTCACAGGCCGAGGCGAGTGGATCACTTGAGGTCAGGAGTTCGAGACCAGCCTGGCCAACATGAAGAAACCCTGTCTCTACAAAATATACAAAAATTAGCCAGGGATGGTGCCCACCTGTAATCCCAGCTACTTGGGAGGCTGAGGCAGGAGAATCACTTAAACCCAGGAGGTGGAGATTGTTGAGAGCAGAGATCACGCCACTGCACACCAGCCTGGGTGACAGAGCAAGACTCCATCTCAAAAAAAAATACAATATTGCAAATATTGTATTCCTATTGGTTCAAGAGACATTTTTGAGCATCTTTTCTGTCCAAAAGAGTGTTCTTTGCCTATTACACACCTACTTATCCTTCACTTTTTAGATCACATTTTCTTCCCTAGAGTGGTCTTCCCTGATTCCCCAACTTAAATAATGTCCCCCATCTTGTTATTGTCTTACAGCGCCCTGCTCCTTTTTGCACTTAGGGCTATTTGAAATTACATATTCTGTGTATATACTTTCTTAATATCTTCCTCAACTACTAGACTGTACAGAGATCACATCTGTCTTGTTTAATACTATATAGCCAAGGTATAGCAGAGGTTTTGGCATCTAGAAGGTATTAAATAAATATGTCCTATGTTAACGAGTAAATGAGCCAAGAATTAGACGCTAACAATCTAGAAAGGGAGAAAGACAAGCAAAGAGATAAAGTCTAATATAAATAATATTCTTCATTAGTGTCTGTCTAAATTTCTGTAAGAGTATAGAAACAGACTGGTGAAGTTGAGGAAAAGGCTTCTTGAAGAAACTGACTAGAGTTAGGGCTTAAAATTGAGTAGAAATCCACCTTAAAAAGAAAAAGACATCAAATTGAGGAAGGAACACAGGCAAAGAAATGGAGTCCTGGAAGGACAGAAGACACATGGGGAACAGTGAGAGGAAGTCCGTATGGTACATGAAATGTGTGGTTGAAAATGACATTGGGACACAATGTTCCCTTTACTGCCATTTAAGTGTTTAGTGGCCAAATGGAAACATCCTAGGAAAACATGAGCACAGGAACGAAAGGGGCTAGAAACAGTCATATGAGTCAGAAAACAAAAATCCTGGATATTTAGCCTGAAGAGTAAAACATTTATAAGTGGAGGAAGCATTACATATTTTTTCAAATTTGTGAAATCCTCTTATGCCGACAATTTTTATTTTTTATTTTTATTTATTTTATTTTCGAGACAGAGTTCCGCTCTGTCGGCAGGCTGGAGCGCAGTGGCGCGATCTCGGCTGACTGCAACCTCCGACTCCCAAATTCAAGCGATTCCCCTGCCTCAGCCTCCCGAGTAGCTGGGATTACAGGCAGACACTGCCACGCCCAGCTAATTTTTTGGATTTTAGTAGAAACGGGGTTTCATCACGTTGGCCAGGATGGTCTCAATCTCCTGACCTCGTGATCCACCCGCCTCCGCCTCCCAAAGTGCTGGGATTACAGGCAGGAGCCACTGCGCCTGGCCGCTGACAAGTTTTTAATTTTTTTTAAATTAAATGAAGTTAATTTGAACCAATGAATGGAAGGAGCTACCTTTAGACTTTAAATATAAAGATCCTTCCAATTTTAGAGTAGTTCAGCTGAATTTTGCAGTGGTAACAAGCTCTTAGTCAGGGAGGAGGTTTAAACAGATTCTTCCATAACCATCTCAAATAAAAATATTTCTTAGAGTTTTTCTGAAGTTATCTGTTCCCGTTGTCAACATCATTCTTATCACCTATAAACTATTCCAAAAGCTCTATCTATTCCAAATCTAAAATTACAGAAATTTCTTTCTCCTAACTTCAATAAAATATTTTAGTTTTGTTTTCTTCATAACCACTCGAATGAGGACTAAGCTCTAATTTTTTTTTTATCTTGCCCAAAATCCTATCAATGGGGTCCGGGGTGTCATAATCTACAAACCATAAATTCTCATCAGATATGTTTTATTTAACCCTTTATATTGCGATTTACTTTCCAATCTTACTCTGGCATAACATTACAAGTCAAGGAAGAAAATCAAAATATTTTATTCCAAAATATGTTTCTCTGCCATATCTTTAAATGGCCCTGCAAAGCCATCTTTTGTGGGGAAAATTTGCATCTATAAAGAATCTCTATTAACATAGCTAGATCTTTTTCTTCCAGGCCCTCCCAATCCTAAAGAGATGAACTAAGATCTTAATAGGAAACATTTGTCATCTATTGTCGTTAACGGCAGCCACTATAAGATTTCAAAAGAACCCTGGTCTCTACAATCTTTTATCTTAACCTGAACATTCCCTTTCTGTCAATTCCAGGTCTTTAGACAAACTGAACCAAGTGTCAACCATAAAATGTTTAAATTCACCTATAGCCTGGAAACCCCCTCCCCCTGCTTTGAGTTGTCTCAGTTTCTAGATCAAACCAATGTATTTCTTAAGTGTATTTGATTGTTGTCTCGTGCCTCTCTAAAATGGATAAAACCAAGCTGTTCCCTGACCACCTTGGGCACATGTTCTCAGAATCTCCTGAGGGCTGTGTTATGGGCCATGTTCACTCTTTTTTGGCCCAGAATAAAACTCTTCAAATATTTTATAGAGTTTGACTCTTTTTGTCGACACTAATAATTGTTCTGCTCAGTCCTCCAACCATCCAGAACCCAGTTCTTTGTTTTCCTCTCACCAGCTGGATATTTACCCGTGTTAATGTCATCAACCATCCCTAGCTCACTTTTCTACCTTATTCTGGATTCCTCTGTGTTTCCGCACCTCTGGTCAGTGTCTTCCCTCCCCATCCCTATGGTTGCTGCCTTGTCTCACACTCTCCAGGACCAACGTCACTCTCTCCTGGCTGGTTTCTCTACCTTTGATTTTATTCGAATCCAGCCTCAACCTTGAAGTCAGAATTACCTTTCTGAAATAAACATGGAATCCTATCACAGCCCTGGCTAATGCCCCAACTTTCTAAAGCGGCAATGTCTTGACAGCTGGGGATTTGAAGAATCACTGAGAGAGAGAAAGGTAAGTCAGGGCCAGGGCCCCTGAGTTTCTTCCACCCTCAGGCAGGAGATTTTATCCATGGGGCAGCCCTTGGGCAATTCCTGTTCTGATGGGTATGCTAGAGAAACATTGTTAGGTAAATGTATTTTTACTTCACCAGAGTAAAAAGTGAAGAATTACTGGCCTAAAGCTGAGTTTTGCAGACATCTGAAGCTATTTCTCAGAGGACAGTCCATTTCAAAATTTAACATGTGAAATGTTGTGTCTCTTTCAGTTCATATAGCTTATATCCTGTAAGCATAAGGTTATGCTTAGTTTATGTTGATATGTACTTAAGTAATATTTTAAATTAAAATTAATTTTTTTGAGTCAGGGTTTGCTCTGCCACCCAGGCTAGAGGGTAGTGATATGATCACAGCTCACTGTAGCCTTGAATTCCTGGGCTCAAGTAGTCCTCCCACCTCAGCTTCCCAAGTAGCTGGGACCACAGACATGCACCACCACACCCAGCTAACTTCTTTTTAAAATTTTTGTGGAGATGGGGTCTCCTTATGTTGCCCAGGCTGGTCTCAAAATCCTGGGCTCAAGAGATCCTCCTACCTAGGCTTCCCAAAGTGCTGTGATTACATGTGTGAGCCACTGCACCTGCCCATACTTAAGTAATTTTATCATAAAAATCATTTTGTTAACACTGGAGTTCTGTTAGACATGAATCTCTTTAGAAAACAAGGTGAAACTTTACTCAAATTCAGAAAAAAATAAAACCAACTCAAATAACAAAGCTTCTTTAGCACAACAGTTCCTAAACAGCTTAACTCCAATCCACATTTCTAACCTAGTCTTCTATCACCTACATATACCCTAATCACACAGCACTAGTCAATATTGCCAAACAACAATGCACTCTCATTCTTCAAAACTCAGATTAAATATTCCTCTATTCTGAGATGCTGTTTATAAAACCTAAAACCACACCAGAATTTCCCAATGTCTAACCAGAATACTTTATTCAAATTTCTCTTTTGGTATGTTTTACATTTAATTAATTTACATGTCTATTCCTATCATAAGTGATTCTCCAGAAAATCCTTCAAATGAATCAAAATTCATAGTGCCAATATTTTATAAATGTGTGTGAATGTGTATATGTGTGTATATACACACACATAAATAATACGTGTATATACATACACAGATATGTTCATATATATATTTGCATTCAACTATTCCTTTGAATTGTTATTCTTTGCTAATTAGATCTTAAATTGACTTAATTTTTCACAGCTTTACTGAGATATAATTCACATATAATTCATGAATTTAAAATGTAAAGCACAATGTTTTTCATTATATTCACAGAGCTGTACAACTATTACCACAATTTGACAATACTTTAATCACCCCCAAAAGAGACCCTATATCCATTGGCAGTTTCTCCCCATTCTTCCAGTCCTAAGCAACCAACTAACCAAATTTCTGTCTCCATAAATGTCTTAGTCCATTCCTGCTGCTATAAAAAAATACCTTCAAATGGGTAATTTGTAAACAACAGAAATTTATTTCTAACAGTTCTGGAGACTGGGAAATCCAAGATCAATGTGCTGGCAAACTTGGTGTCTGGTGATGGTCTTTCCTTCATACAGTAACTTTTAGCTTTCTCCTTACACAGCAGAAGGGGAAAAAAGTGACAAGCAGGTTCCCTCAAGCCTGTTTATGAGGGCATTACTCCCATGAAGTAATTCACCTCATGAAGGTGGAGTCCTCATAACTCAATCACCCCTAAAAGTCCTACTCATGTACTATTATATTGGGAATTAAGTTTCAAATTATAAATTTTGGAGGACATACACATTCAGACCATAGCAGTAAATTAGCCTATTCTGGATATTTCATGTAAATAGAACCACATACTACTTGGTCTTTTGTGACTGGTTTCTTATGTCTAGTATAGTGAGGTCAAGATTCATCTGTGTTGTAGCTGGTATTAGTACATCATTCTTTTAATTGCCAAATAATATTGCTTTATGGAGAAAGTATACATTTTATTTATCCATGTGTTAGCAGAAAACAATTGGGTTGTTTTCACTCTCTAGCTATAAAGAGTAACACTACTAAACATTTGTGTACAAATTTTTATGTGGATGTGTGTTTATTTCTTTTGGATATATTGTTCATCTCTGTTGGGTCATATGGTAATTCTGTGTTTATCTTTGTGAGAAACTGATGATTTTTCAAAGCAGCTGAATCATTTTGTATTCTCACGAGCAATGTATGAGAATTTCAAATTCTTCATATCCCCACCAACACCTGTTTTCGTCTTTTTGATTACAGCCATTCTAGTGGGTATGAATTAGTATCTCATTGGGCTTTGGTTTGTAGTTCCTTAATGACATGATGTTGAGTATATTTTCATGTGTTTGCTGGCCATTTTTGTATTGTCTTTGAAGAAATGCCTACTTAAATCTTTGGATCATACATCAAGAATAAAAGGACAAATACCTTTTATTTGTTGTCTGGTAAGAATTCTTTATATATTCTGCATACAAGTCTCTTATCAGATATATGACATGCAAATAATTCTCCCGTCCTGTATGTTGTCTTTATACATTATTTTTTTCAGTTTTATTCTGATATAATTGACAAATAAAAATTGTATATACTTAAAGTATACAACATTATGTTTTGATATATCCACATATACTACAAAATGATTTCCAACAAGCAAAATAACATATACTTCACTTCACATAGTTCCCTGTTTTGGTGTGTGGTGAGAATCCTTAAGATTTTCTCTCACAGAGAATTTCAAGTATATACTATTATTAACTATGATTGCCATGACGTACATTCAAGTACATTAGTTTTACAGAACTTATTCATCTCATTACTGCAAGTTTGTACCCTTTGATCAGCATTCCCCTAATACCCAACCCCTGGTAACCACCCGTCTACTCTCTGTTTCTATAAATTTGACTTTTTTAGATTATACATATAAGCGAGATCATGTAGTATTTGTCTTTCTGTGTCTGGCTTAATTCACTTAGCCTAACGTCAAGGTTCATCTATATTGCCACAAATGGCAGGGTTTTTTTTTTTCAGACTGAATAATATTTCATTACACACACACACAAGCACACACACAGACACACAAGCACATACCCCACACACCATAATTTATTTATTGTATCCATTCATCTGTCAACAGACACATAAGTTGTTTTCATATCTTGGCTGTTGTGAATCACACTACAATGAACATGGGAGTGCAGACATCTCTTTGAGATAGTGATTTTATTTTATTTTTTTGGAAGGGGGAATTATACCACAAAGTTGGACTGCTGAATCATATATTAGTTCAGTATTTAATTTGTTAAGGAAACCCCATACTGTTTTCCATAATGGCTAAGCCCATTTCCATTCCCACGAGCCTTGTATAAAGAAAGGTTCTCTTTTCTTTACATCTCACCAACATTTGTTACTTTTTGACTATTTAATAAAAGACTGTCTAAGGTGATATCTTATTGTGGTTTAGATTTCCATTTCTCTGATAACGAGTGATGTTCAGCAACTTTTCATATCCTTGTTGGCTGTTTGTATGTCTTCCTTGAAAAAAATGTCTACTAAGATCCTTTGCCCCGTTTAAAATTGGGCTATTTGTTTTTCACTATTGAGTTGTAGTAGTTTTTAAATATAGTTTGGATATTAACCCCTTATTGAATATATGGTATCCAAATATTTTTTCCTATTCCATGGGATGCCTCTTCATTTTATTGATGGTTTCATTTCTTGTGCAGAAAATTTTAGTTTATGTGGTCACTTATTTTTGTTTTTGTTGCTGGTATTTTTGGCGTCATATCCAAAATATCATTGTCAAGAGCAATGTCATGAATGTTTCCCTTATGTCTTCTTTGAGTAGTTTTATTGCTTCAAGTCTTACATTCAAATCTTTAAACTATTTTGAGTTTGTGTATGATGTAAGATAAGGATTCAATTTCATGATATCTAGTTTATCCAATACCATTTATCAAAGAGACTCTCTTTTCCCCATTGTGTATTCTTGGTACCTTTGTCAAAGATTACTAGCACATACATTTACTTCTGGGCTTTATATTCTGTTCCATTGATTTATGTGTCTGTTTTTATGCCTGTACCATACTGCTTATGATGACTATAGCTTTGTAAGATAATTTTAACTCAGGAAGTGTGGTGCCTCCAGCTTTGTTCTTCTTGTTCAATATTACTTTACCTATTCAAGGTCTTTTGTGGTTCCATATGAATTGTAGGATTTTTTTTTTCTATTTTTGTGAAAAGTGCCATTGAGGTTTTGATAAGGGTTGCATTGAGTCTGTAGATGATTTTGAATAGTATAAACATTTTGACAATATTTATTACTTTGATCTATGAACAAACAGAATATCTTTCCATTTATTATGTCATTTTCAAGTTGTTTCATTGATGTTTTATAGTTTTCAGCTTACAGATCTTCCACTTCCTTAATTTTGTTCCTGAGTATTTTATTCTTAAAATGCTATTGTAAATGGGATTGTATTCTTAATCTCTTTATTGGACAGTTTGTTTTTAGTATATAAAAACACCACTGATTTTTGTACGTTGATTTTGTTTCCTGCAAATTTACTGAATTTGTTTATTAGTTCTATCAGTTCTTTGGTGGAGTATTTAGGATATACTATAAGATCAAGCCATCTGCAAACAGGGTCAGTCTTTCTCTTTCTTTCTGTTTTTGATGTCTTTAACTTATTTTCTTGCATCATTGCTCTAGCTAGGATTTGTAGTACTGTGTTAAGTAGAAGTGGCAAGAATAAGCATTCTTGTCTGGCTGCTGATCACAGAGAAAAAACTTTCAACTTTTTACCATTGAGGACAATGTTAGCTGTGGGCTTGTGATATATTGCCTTTATTGTGTTGACATACATTTTTTTTTTATACAATCATCCCTCAGAATCCGCAGGGTATTCTACAGGGGATTGGTTGCATCATCCTTGTGTATACCAAAACCTGAGGGTACTCAAGTACCTGATATAAATGCTATAGCATTTGCATGTAACCTACATATATCCTTCCATATATTTTAAATCATCTCTAGGGCCGGGTACAGTGGCTCACGCCTGTAATCCCAACACTTTGGGAAGCTGAGGTGGGCGGATCACCTGAGGTCAGGAGTTTGAGACCAGCCTGGCCAACATGGTGAAACCCCACCTCTACTAAAAATACAAAAATTAGCTGGGCGTGGTGGTGCATGCCTGTAATCCCAGCTACTCAGGAGGCTGAGGCAGGAGAATCACTTGAACCTGCAAGGTGGAGGTTGGAGTGATTGGAGACTGCGCCACTGCACTCCAGGCCCAGCAACAGAGCAAGACTCCGTCTCAAAGAAAAAATAAAAAATAAAAATAAATAAATCATCTCTAGATTACTCTTAATACCTACTATAATGTAAATGCTATGTAAACAGTTATAGAATATGGTTATTTGACTATTTTTATTGTATTATTATTATTATTATTATTATTATTATTATTGAGACAGAGTCTTGCTCTGTCGCCCAGGCTGGAGTGCAGTGGCGCGATCTCCGCTCACTGTAAGCTCCGCCTCCCGGGTTCACGCCATTCTCCTGCCTCAGCCTCCCAAGTAGCTGGGACTACAGGTGACCGCCACCACGCCCAGCTAATTTTTTTGTATTGTTAGTAGAGACGAGGTTTCACCGTGTTAGCCAGGATGGTCTCGATCTCCTGACTTTGTGATCTGCCTCCCTCGGCCTCCCAAAGTGCTGGGATTACAGGCGTAAGCCACTGCGCCCGGCCTATTTTTTAAAATATTTTTTATCTGTGGTGGGTTAAGTCCACTAATGCAGAACCTTTAAATATGGAGAGCCAACTGTATGCAATTTATTGAGAGTTTTTGTTATGAAGGATGTTGAATTTTATCAAATATTTTTTCTTTATCTATTGAGATGATCATATGATTTGGGTCCTTCATTCTGTTAATGTGATGTATTACATTTGTTGACTTTTGTATTTTGAAACGTCTTTGCATCCCAGGAATAAATCTCACTGAATCTTTGTATATGATCCTTTTAATGTGCTATTGAATTTGGTTTGCTAAAATTTTGTTGAGGATTATTGCATCTACATTTATCAGGGCTATTGGCCTATAATTTTCTTTTCTCATAGTGTCCTTTTCGTCCTTTTCTGGCTTTGGTATAAGGATCATGCTAGCCTCTTTAGTTATATATTCTTAATGGTATCTTTTACAGCACATACATTTTTAATTTTGATGAACTACAATTAATTTTTTCTTTTGTTTCTAGTGCTTTGGGTGGTGTAGTATCTAAGAAGTCTCTGCCTAGTCCAAGTCTAGAAGATATGCTTTTAAGTTTTCTTATAATTTTTTTTTATAATTTTAGCTATTACATTTAGGTCTATGATTCATTTTGTTAATTTTTGTCATGGTATAAGGAAAGAGTCAAGCTACATTCATTGGCATATAGACATTCAGTTGTTCCAGCACCATTTGTTAAAGAGATTATTCTTTCTTCATTGAACAGTCATAGTACCCTTGTTGAAAATCAATTGAGCATAAATGTAAGGGCTTATTTATGAAATGCCAATTCTGTTTCATTAATCTATATGTTTCTCCTTATGCCAGTACCACAGTGTCTTGATAACTGTAACTTTGTAGTAAGTTTTGAAATTAGAGAGTGTATCTCTTTCAACTTTGTTCCACCTTTTCAAGACTGTTTGACTATTCTTGGTCTCTCACATTTCCATATGAATTTCAGGATCAGTTTCTCAATTTATTCAAAAAAGCTAGCTAAGCTTTTAATATAATCTGAACTAAATAGATTAATTTGAGGACCACTGGTATTTTAAGATAACAATTCTTAACAATATTAAGAATTATCATCCATTAACATAGCACATCTTTCCATTAATTTAGGTCTTCTTTAATCTTCCCCAACAATGTTTTATAGAGTATAATAAATAAAGTTTTCAGAGTATAATAAGTTTCTTTTGTTAAATAGATTCTTAAGTCTTTCAGTCTTTTTGATGCTATTATAAATGAAATTATTTTCTTAATTTCATTTTCTGATTGTTCATTGTTAGTGTATAGACCTACAACTGCTTTGTGACCATTGATCTTATACTCTGTAAACCTGCTAAATTCTTTAGCTTTAATAGCTTCTTTCTGAGGGTGGTTCTTAGTATTTTCTATTTATAAGTTTATTTTATCTGCCAATAGATGTAGTTTAACTCCTGGATTTTCAATATAGATACCTTTTATTTATTTTTATTGCCTAATTGCCATGGCTAAAACCTCTAGCATGGTGCTGAATAGAATTTGAGAATAGACATTCTTGTTTTTTCCCTGATCTCAGGAAGATTGAACTATTTTTTCTTTAATCAAGGTAGAGAAAGAGTTACTTTGTAGCCTTTCATAAGATACCTACTTGCTTTTGTTTTTGAAGAAAAAATGAGTAATAAATATTAATTTATTAATTAAAAACCATTTGTTTAGAAGTTCTGTCTACTTTCTTATTTAGGGTAAAATATATCCCATTTTATTCCAAATAGGTACGAAGAAAGTTGTACGTGGATTTCATCATGGGTCCACAATTTATTTTCTGAGAAGGGTCAAAACACACACTGCCTTCTCTAGAAAGGTTTTCCTATCAAATCCATACAGACCAGGCTATAAGGCCCTAGACATGTCTTCTCTCATTGTCCATTCTCAATCACCAATAAAGAAATCTTGATTCCATATTTGGGCATAATTCTGGATTTAGAAATATAGAGTATATTAAACCATTTGACTGGTTGAGGTCCTGAAATTTTTCCTTCAGTGTAATTAAAAAAAAATTAAAGTATGGTCTGACTCAGAGAGAGGAGATATTCCTAAATTTAGAAGTCCCTAATACAGTCTTTTATTAGACTATGAATATGTTTAGAGTGTATGACTTGTTAATCTTTATAAACTGATATATAGGAAAATGCCTGATAAAACTAGATGTTCCATTGATATTTTTTAAAAGTATAAATGAATCCATAAGCAAATGAACCACTATTCCCAATGGATCTTTCCAGATGACTTCTTGGACAACATGAGCTCCTCAAACATTTTCAGTAGCTGAATTTTCTCTTCAAATGAGAATTCATCAGTAAGCCCTTGTCTCCAGCAACTGCTAAATAGGTTGGAATTAGAAAATACAACATATTAAATAAACAAGATATAGCAAATATGTGACCTGGAGACAAGGGGATGCCCAATACCCTGTAAAAAACAAACAAAACAAAAGTAAAAGGAAATACTAATTTTATATAATGTTGTTCAAGGAAATACTCAAATCCCATATTTGCTTTCTTCATTGTAACATTTTTGCTGACAATATTTTGCCCAATAGTTTTCCAGATAATTCAACTCAATATAATTCACATAAAGTCCCCTGTGTAGATATTACACACAAGGAAAATAAGAAAATAACACTCTGCGAATGCTTCAAACCGTAGAGCAAAGTTTCAAATTGTTTTTCACTTGCATATCTTTCAGGAGTTTAGTTTCAAAAACATGACTGCCTTCTTAACATATTCTGGTAGGGTGAAAAACAGCCCAAAGATTTTCAGGTTTTATTCCTTGGAATGTGCAAATGCTACCTAATAAGGTAAAACAGATTTTGCAGATGTGATATTGAGATGGTAAGTGTGGTGTTACGATTTATATTGGTGTTCATCCAGGTTTCCTGGCTTATAACTCCCATAGTCCTTGATACAATCTTTGTTACAATGTTGGGTGTGTTAGGCCTCAGGAAACAGAATCTCTCCAACCTTCTCCCACCCTCCTTTCACCTGCTCCAAGGCAGGACTCTAATCTTCTCCAAAATTTATGATTGTGGGTGTTAAGACCCTCCCCAGAGAGGGTCCTGCCCTATATCCTGTGGAAGGAATGCTGACTTCATGAAACTTCCATAAAAACTCAAGAGGACCAGGTTCAGGGAGCTTCCAGATAGCTGAACACATAGAAATTCCTGGAGGGTGGTGTGCCCAGGGAGAGCATGGAAGTTCTGTCCCCCTACCCCCATGCCCCTCTTGTCTCTTCATCTGTATCCTTTAGAATAAGCCAATAAATGTAAGTAACTATTTCCCTTAGTTCTGTGAACTACTCCAGCAAATTAATCAAACCCAAAGAGGGAGTCGTGGGAACCCCAACTTGAAGCCAGTTGGTCAGAATTTTCAGAGGCCAGAGTTGCAACTGGTGCCTGGAGGTATGGGTGGCAGTTTTGGGGTCTGAGCTGCCAACTTGTGGGATCTGATATTATCTCCAGATAGACAGTATTATAATTGAATTGGAGGACAACCAACTGGTATCTGCTGCTGGGTGTGTGGGGGAAAAACTCCCATACATTTGGTCACAGAAGTATTTTTCTGTGTTGATGATTGGTGTTGTGGTGGTGTGTGGGCAGAGGAAAAACAGTCAGCGTGTTTTTCCCTGCACAGAAAGGTTATCCTAAATTGTCCACAGACGTCAGGTAGTCGTAAGTGTTTTTATAAGAAGGAGTCAAAAGGTTTGCTGCAGAAGAAGAACCCAATGTGATACTGAAGCCAGATGCTATGCAACCGGACTTAAAGACACAGGAAGAGGCCATGAGCCAAGGAATGCAAGGAATGCAACTCTAGAAAGGGGAAAAGGCCAGGAAAAGCTTTCTTCCAAAGCCTTTGGAGTGAGCATGGCCCTGACTCCACCTTGATTTTGACCTAGTGAAACAGATTTTGAACTTCTTACTTACCTTCAGAACTGTGAGAGAATAACTGCATTGTTTTATGCCACCAAGTTTGTAGTTTTGATAAAGTAGTCATAGGGAATGAATTCACATATGTGAATTAAAGTTAGTTATTCATAAGCATAATTTACAATCTGTGTTTTGTGAGCCATTATCGAGTATGTGTGATGTGCTGACACTCTGCCAGCTGTTTGTGATGATAGAGTGATGAAGTGTTCATGGTCCATCTCTCAGGGGGCACACAGCCCTCTGTGGCAGCATGGATTAGCAGTAAGATAGGTAAAATAGGAGAAGTATAGGACCGAGAATGTATATCTTGCTAACAAACATTAAGTGGCAAGCTCCTCTCCTAGTGGGTTCTAGGGGTTGGGGAGTCAGGAAAGGGCTGCCGGGCAAGACTGTCTGTGGTTTTTCAAAAAGGGTAACATTTCTAATACAAGTTCAGAAAGGTTATTAGGAGTCAACTAGAGAATTAAGTTGCAAATTAAATTAAAGTCACAGCAGGAGGAAAGTAGATAGGTACAGAAGGCAAAAGACCCCTGCCAGCAAATGGTATATATTGAGATATTCTAGAACCCAGGACTGCTGGAGTTCAGAGTGGGGTGGATGAAATATGAGGCTTCAGGGATTAAACAAGGTTAAAATCAAAACCACGGGAGATATCATCTCACTCCAGTAAAAATGGCTTTTATCTAAAAGACAGGGAATAACAGATGCTGCTGAGGATATGGAGAAAGGGGAACCCTCGTATGCTGTTAGTGGGAATGTAAATTAGTATAATCATTATGAATAACAGTATGGAGTTTCCTTAAAAAACTAAAAATAGAACTACCATATTATCCAGCAATTCCAGTACTGAGTATATATTCAAGAGACATAAAGTCAATATAGCAAAGGGGTATCTATACTCCCACTATTTTCAGTAGCCAAAATATGGAATCAGTCTAAGTGTTCATCAGTGGATGAATGTATAAAGCAAATGATAATGACAGGAGGCAGACAAATCCTAGGCAGACAGGGACAGGTCCCCAGTGAAATCTGACCTTCAAGCTGAAGACAGTCCTGGGTAAATTCTCGGACCAGATTGAGAACCTCTCTGACTGTGTGCTGTGCTTTCCACCGATTGATCCCCACCCTTCACCTATTTTACATATACCTACCCTTTCCTAATTGGTTTTCTACACTGTTGTGCCCACCTTTGAGTGGTGCCTTTGTTTTAGCCTCTTTTTGCATACTCAAACCAATCAGTACACATGCCCCATTCTGAACACATAAAAGCCCTGGACCCAGCCACACTGAGGGAGAGATGACCTGACTTCAGGTGGGGGGCACCTTGGCATCCCATCTCTGCAGAGAGCTATTTCATCACTCAGTAACATTATTCTCTGTCCTTTTCACTCTTCGATTATGTGTATCCTCATTCTTCTTTGATGTGGGACAAGAACTCAGGACCCACCAAAAGTGGGGGCTGAGAGCTCAATTGCAGTGGCTACAGGATAAGCACCAGAGTACAAGCCAGGCACAGCCTGGCAGGCTGAGTAGATGGGGTATCTCCTGCAGCAAAGCTGGCAAAGGGGCCAAGAAAAATCCTGCATCAAAAATGTGGTATAGCTGGGCATGGTGGTTCATGCCTATAAACCCAGCACTTTGGGAAGCCAACAGGGGTGAATCACCTGAGGTCAGGAGTTCAAGACCAGCCAGGGCAACATGGTGAATCCCCATCTCCAGTAAAAATATAAAAATTAGCTAGGTGTGGTGGCAGGTGCTTCTAATCCCAGCTACTTGGAAGGCTGAGGCATGATAATCACTTGAACCCAGGAGACAGTGGTTGCAGTGAGCCCAGATTGCACCCCTGCACTCCAGCCTGGGTGACAGAGCTAGACTCCATCTTAAAAAAAAAAGTGATACATATACACAATGGAATATTATTCAGCCACTATACAGAATGAACTCCTGTCATTTGCAGCAACATTGATTGAACTGGAGGTCATTATGTTGAGTGAAATTAGCCAAGCATAGAAGGACAAATATCACATGTCCTCACTTATATGTGGGAGCTATAAAAGGAGATGTCATAAAAATAGAGAGTAGATTGGTGATTACCAGAGGCTGGACAAAATAGGAGGGATGAAGAGAGGTTGATTAATGGGTACAAATATATACTTAGGAAAAAATAAAATCTGGTTTTCAATAGATCAGTAGAGTGACTCTAGTTAACATTAATCTATTGTACATTTCAAAATATCTAGAAGAGTAATTTGAATGTTTCCAGCATAAAGAAAAGATATTTAAGGTGATGAATGTTCTACTTAACCTGATATGATTATATGAGTGTTTCAAATTATCAGTTGTATGCAGAAAATATGTAAATCTTTTATAATGATTAAAAAAAGGAGGGTAAAATCATGAAGGGCTTGTATCCCATTCTAAGGGGTCTGGGCAATGTGTTGCCATTTGAGGTTTTAAAATCTACGGGAGTGATAATCAGATTTGCCTTTTGGAAAGATTCCTGTCCTTGAAACGGGAGAGAGGCTGGCCAGAAGAAGGACTGAGTGAGGACAGTGGATGGGCCACCACTGCAGTGAATCTACAATAAACATAAAGTAGCCTGAACCAAGGCAGAGCAACAGGGCTGGAGAAAAGTGGATAGAAGAGAGAAACAGCTCTAACACAGCAATATTATATGAAGTTTATATCTATGGTCATGTTAAAACAAACAAAAGTAGCAAAAGAGGCAAAATCACAACATGAAAACATAGAAACATATTCTTTATCTTGTCAGTGCAAATCTCCTTAGCCCAGACAGTATTATTCTTCCTCAAGTGGTGAATTGAAGAGCCTTTCAATGTCTTGGTAAATAAACATAAAGGTGTAAAGGATTTAGGCAATGAGTCATTTGGCAAGAATTTCATATAACTAAAAAGTTTCTATTTCTTTCTGGGAGAGAGGATATAATATAATTATTCAGTCCCTTCCATGAACTGGACTTATGAAGACTGTTCACAATAGGTTAATACATGTGTCCTGTCTTTGATATCCACAAATCTTTGCCAGGACACTGTATATATAAAATGCTGTCTTAGGTCAGTTGCAGTGGCTCATGCCTGTAATTCCAGCAGTTTGAGAGGCCTTGGTGGGAGGATCACTTGAGCCCAAGAGTTTGAGACCAGCGTGGGCAACATAGGGAGACCTCAACTCTACATAAAATAAAAAATAAAAATAAAAAATTAGCCAGTAGTCCTAGATACTCAGGAGGCTGAGGCAGGAGGATCACTTGAGCCCAGGACTCTGAAGCTGCAGTGAGCTATAATCATGCTACTGTAATCTAGCCTAGGCTACAGAGGAAACTTTGTCTCAAAAATAAAGTAAAATAAAATAAAATATAATGGTTAATTTTGAACCTGGACCTGGAATTAGAAAAAAAAGCTCTTTTAATCACTTTGATTAATAAAGATGTAATTTTCAGTCCCAAGCATGTTCTCCCAGCTCAGCCAAAATAAACTTGTTCATATAGAGTTGTAAGAGAAATATTTCAATTATGTAAAATTCAATACATACACAGCAAATCTAAACTTTCTAAATACATTAATATTAAATTCACTTTTCCAGTGATTGCAAACATGTAAATATTTATTTCTTAAATCCAAAAAGAGATTCTTTAGATTATGATGATTATTTTGCTTTGTGTTCTATCTATACCTACTTATATATTACAGTAAATTAATGAAATTATAATTGTTAAATTGCAAATGCTAAATTACATGTGGATGATATACTAATGAAAATAATTCATTGCCTACAAATCAATTATGATTTATCTGGAATCAGATAGAAAACATTATATTTTCATTTCATAATTTGATGAATGAAAGCTTATTCACATTTTTGTCACTGGATCACTTGAAAAAATCATTCCTTCTGCATTCTTCCATTGTTTCAAAAACATTGCTTATCCACTAGCAGCAATGTAATTTCATTTCCTCTATTCCCAAACTATACATCGAGGGCAAAATAGAACAAGGTTTTCTGTGCTCTTTGTGTTACACAGGTGGCTTCTCTATGGATCTGCTTTTGTTATACACAGCTGTTCTACCCAAGGGGCTGTTAAAACATGTGCATACACTGCACACACACTTCAGAACCTGTATATGGGCATATGTGTGTTGACTCTTATCTAAACTATCCTTTCCATTCATTCAGCCAACAGATACTGAGAGCCTGTGTGGGGCCAGAGCCTGTGATAGGTATTGGGGATGGAGAAATAAACATGGTACAATCATGAATTTCAATGAACTCTCAATTTAGTAAGAGAAATAGAGATCTACATGGATTTTTTAAATAAAGTTAAATGTAGTGTTACAAAGAAACACAAGAGCGGAAGAAGGGGAAATACTTCCTGCAATGGGTAGCACCTGATCTTAACCCAGAGGATGAAGAGTCCCATGACAGGAGGAAAAAGGGCATGCCAGGTGAAGTGCATCCTCATGGAAGTCCTCGAGGGTCCAGCTGAGGAGCTGCTACATAAAGAGACCAGGAAAGACTGCAAGCATGCCCATGGCTTGGACACATTTTCGTGTCAGTATGATGGCTGATGGCTCCTGGCATGACAGATATCAGGTGGATAAGTCAAGACAGAACAGCATAACATCAGCATGTGCAGAAGATAGAAAAAGGAAAGGAAAAGACAAGACATACTTTGGAGACAAAATTACCAGAACCTGATGATTCAGTCATGTTTTCAAAAACATGTTTTGAATGTCTATGAAATTTCTGACACTGTAGGTGTTGTGGATACAGCAGTTGAAAATAAATAAAAGACATTTTAAATAAGTTTCCACTCTCCTGGAACTTTATAATCGACTGCAGGGAGAGACAATAAGCACTCATTTCTAAAAAGTAAATATATAATGTGTCAGTTGGTGATTAAGTGCTATGAAAAAACATAAAGACTGGCAAGGGAAATAGGAAGTGATGAGGTGGATCAATTATTAGAGGAATCAGAAAGACTTGATATGAGGGGATATTCAGCAGAGACCTGAATGAAAGGAGAGATGAAGGCAGGGCCAGGGAGAGAGAAAGCTCAGTGTATTGGCATGCGGGAGTACTTTTTTGTCCTGTTCTTTGAAAAAAAAAAAAAAAAAACACTGACATAAGAAACATGGTTGGAAGTGGCTCACCTCAAGAATCTGAATTTTGTCATGGGATATTTTGTTGCCCAATTTAGGTAGTCCCTTCATTGGACCTGTTGTCACACAGATGGAGACGACACCATGCACTTTTGCATCAGGCAGTGATGGAACTCATTAAGAGCCAATAGGGGCTGACAGAACTTAGAGACAAACTCCATTTTAAAGTTTTTTAAAAAGTAAATCGTGATTTTAATATTTCTCCTCATTGTGATACTCCGAAAGCCAAGCAGACTTGGCTGTGATTATCTATGGTTTGAGTTATCCATGGAATCCATTAGTATGGAAAACTCAGAATTTATGGAGTTGTGTTCCCACAGTTATGTGTATCCAATAGGGGCCATATAGAACACATTATGCTTGATGAGGAATAATTATCCTCATGAAGAAGTCTCCCTGATGTCATTGTAGGGAATCCTGCTCATGTCTAAAATGCAAATGGGAGACAAAGTCCAAGTAAAGATTTAAAAGGGGGAAGCACTTACCATTCTTATTGGGAGATCCAGATTTAGGTCATTATCCCGTGCCTCAGTTTGCCCATGATAATAATTTTTTTTTTTTTGAGACAGGGTCTTGCTCTGTCACCTAGGCCAGAGTGCAGTGGCACGATGTTGGCTCACTGCAACCTCCGCCTACCGAGTTCAAGTGATTCTCCCACCTCAGCCTCCCAAGTAGCTGGGATTACAGGCACCTGCCACCACACCTGGCTAATTTTTGTATTTTTAGTAGAGATGGGGTTTTGCCATGTTGGCCAGGCTGGTCTTGAACTCATGGCCTCAAGTGATCCACCTGCCTTGGCCTCCCAAAGTGCTAGGATTACAGGCATGAGCCACTGCACCTAACCTATAATGTAATTCTTAATAGTGAGCTAATTCATATACATATATACATATACTTAGAGGCAGGGTCTCATTCTTTCACACAGGCTGGAGTGCAGTGACACAATCATGGCTCACTGAAGCCTTGACCTCCCACAAACTCAAGTGATCCTGCCACCTCAGTCCCCCAAATAGTTGGGACCACAGATGCATGCTACCATGCCTGGCTACTTTTTTATTTTTTCTAGAGGCAAGACCTCCCTATGTTGACCAGGCTTGTCTCAAACTCTTGGGCTCAAGCGATCCTCCCACCTATGCCTCCCAAAGTGCTGGGATTACAGGCATGAGCCACAGTGCCATACCCCAATTCATGGATGGATATATATATACACATACACACACTAAGTCTTTATTAGTAACCATTAAAAGATTTTTTTTTCTTTGATAGACAAGTATATGTCATATCCCTAGAGGTGAGACAATAAGGTATTTTCACTCGCTATTTTTTTAAAAAACCTTTTTTTGAAAATATATACTGTGAAAGTAGCTTAATACAAGTACCATAAAAGTTATGAGGCTACAGTAAATTTTGATTAAAGCACGATTTTCATCTGGTGAAAGTCTCTTAGATTCCCTAATAGCTTTTGCTATGGCACTGCAAATTGGTTGAATTACAAATGTCTCCTCTTGTTTCAAGATGTTTTCATTTCTAACCTGAAATGATTATTTTCTAAATTAAAAAACCCTCCACAAATTCATGCAAAATTACGGATGAATGACAGATAACATACAGAAAAGACGACTTGCATTTGGAATAATCTTGTCAATTCTATCTCTAAATTACATCTTAAAATTACTTCTGTATTTCTTTATTGCCACCACCCTAGTCTAACCTACCATCATGTCTTTCCTTGATTAACTACATGAGTTTCCCAGCAGCTTCCTTCCCCCTTTTAAGTCAGTCTGTAGACAGTAGTCAAAAGTGATCTTTAAAATCTCTAAATTGGATAACATTACTTACCCCACTTCCAAGCTGATGACTGCGGTTAAATTATATTCATATTCCTTGGCTTGTCTCACAAGATTCCACATACTTCTTCAACTTCACACAACTCTCTCCTCACTCTCTACACTCAAACCACAGGGTTTTCTTTTTATCCAAAACACCTTTCCTAGCTTTTATCTTCTGGACACCCCACTAACTAAAACAACCTTGTTATGTGCTTTGTACATCTGCCTCCTTCTTATCCTTCACATCTTAGATTTATGTCACTTCAGTGAAGGCTTCCCTAAAGTCTATCAAAAAATTTTCTATTCAGCATCCTCAGAGCTAATCAAAACTTGAAATTCTTTTTATGTATTTGTTTTATTTCTATCCCCCTCTGGACAGTAAACTCCACAAGTTTCTGACTTCTCCTTAACTGTACACTCAAGTCATAGATGTCCAGGTACATAGCAGATGGTCAATAAAAACGTTTTGTTCAAATGAATGAATAAACCAATGTGCACATACAAGCTAAAAAAGAAAGATTAGCATCACCTTAAAATGGGTCCATTACTTTCTTGTGATGTATTTAATGTTTCTGAAAGTCAAACCACTTAAAAAATTAATGTAGACTAATCTAGGAAGCCTATATAAAGCAATGAGAGTATTAATTTAAAAGTCATTAAATCTCATTGTATAATGATATGGGTATATCTTAAATAAAGATAGCTAGTACACTGGCAATAAAGAAGAACTATCATTTACTTAGCTTGTACATTATAATTGAATTTGATTTTCTGGTATTACTGAGAACGTTTATTAGTACACAAAACCTTGATGACTAAGACCAAAATCTACCCATTTGTTTCTAGACTTGTTTATCCTTTTTTAAAAACTAGTAAAAAAAAAAAAAGAAAGAAAGAAAAACAGAGCAGGAAATTCAGAGGCTCCATTGTAATGATTGGTTTCAGCCTGTTTCACCAACTTTCACCCCAGCTGTATTTAACCTCCATTTCTTTTTCCATACACCCAGATCTTTCAAATTCTCCCAATTAAGGTTCAAAAACAGTATTTTCCCGGATTAACATCTGACAAAACTCTCTGAGATTGTCTCTTGTTTTTTTCCTATAGTTTTATTCTATTAACTTGGGTATACTTATACTTTATATAGTGAAACTGGTTTTTTTTTTCCTTTTTTTTTGAGACAGAGTTTTGCTCTCGTTGCCCAGGAAAGAGTGTAATGGCACAGTCTGGGCTCACTGCAACCTCTGCCTCCCGGATTCAAGCAATTCTGCCGCAGCCTCCCGAGTAGCTGGGATTACAGGCATGTGCCACCACGCCCGGCTAATTTTGTATTTTCAGTAGAGACAGGGTTTCTCCATGTTGGTCAGGCTGGTCTTGAACTCCCGACCTCAGGTGATCCGCCTGCCTTGGCCTCTCAAAGTGCTGGGATTACAGGCGTGAGCCACCGCGCCTGGCCTTTATATAGTAAAACTTTTAAAATCAACTTTTTCATTGATTTTTTTTTTTCTCAACTACATTAGAAGACACTCAAGTTCTGATGCCTTCTATGTATATGGTCAGAGCACGAAAAAACAGCATGGAACATATTTGTTTGTATTTGGCTTTGGCTTTCTCGGTGAAGTGGAGCAGCAGTGCTGACCACCAGAAAACAGGCGGCTAAAAAACAAAGGTGAATTAGAGAATGAAGTGAGTCAGGGATCCAGCACCATCACATTCCAGATAATCATTGAGATACAGATGTATGCATTTCATCTGTCCATATTTTATGAGAGACAATGTGTTATTGACAAAGGAAAATTAAGACAATTATTATAGAGCAGAGCTATTAATTCTAGACCTGAGACAAACCTCCCGAGCTGTGTGTGAGTGTTCTCATCTGTTACTCTCCATCCATCTCCTTACCAGAGCTGCTGCAGAAGGAGGGGTCAACAGGTCTTCCATTTTTATCAGAACAGGCTACTGCTCGAAAGCGCAGGCCTTCTCCACATTCTTTGCTGTCTGCTTGTACCCGCAGTCCTCGGTGAGGCTCCCTTCTGCCTTCTGGAAGAATGCAATCTGACCAGTTTCCATAAGGTTGGGATATAAATTCGTCACAAGGACATAGTTCTGTCTCCACTAGAGGGTAAAGGTCAGCATCCTGGCATTTCTCCTTCTTTCTGCTTTTCCCTGTTCCAACAACAGACATTGAGATATTAAATGCTTATCTGCTGTTTTGTTAAGTCACTCACACTTTTGTATTTGTAACCTTTTAGAATATTAAATAAAATAAAGCCTTTGTTTTCTTCACTCTTTTGCCATGAAAGTAAATCCTGAGACAACGGAAACAACTCCCAGAACAACTGCGAAATTCAAGTTAATTTGAAAAAAGTAGAAAATGGTTTAATGTTTGAGAGTGGCATAAAATATTTAGAAGATGTTTTCTACAGCTAGAGAATTCCAGTTAATTTATTTAACATTTTCTCTGTAGTTTGCTGGAAAAAACATACTGATAACCCTGTCCCCATTCTCCTTGACTAACGATTGCCAGGGAACCAACGAAAGCATCTAAGTGGTTAACTCCCTCTCTTCTTAGTAGAGGTCTCTTGCAATGTGATGGACAAAGTTAAACTCATTTTGGTCTCTGCCATCAGGCAGCTCCCAAACATTTATACAAACAATAAATTGAAATAAATGATCAAGTCATACTATATTTTATCAGAGAGAAAGCTCTTTCATTTTGAGAGATTCTTCTAACTTAAGGATTCGGAATATGACTTTACCTTACCAATTCACTTTGATGGACCTGTTAGTTTTGGTCCCATCTCTGAGTAAGACAATGCAGTGTCATTTTTCACAGCTGTAAACCTTGGTAATCATGTTTAGTGGATTCTAAATCAGCCTGTAACTTGATTCAACTTTGCTGTTAACACAATTCCTCTGGATTACTAAAAATTTTCCTAGATCTAATAATTCCACCTTTTGTTTTCTCATTAATGAGTCATTAGCTAGAGTCATGGCTGGTTATAAAATATATAGGCAGTTTTATTGGTCTATTTTCTGTGTTTATGGCTGTTCTGAAATGCCTGATACAAGCTGATGCATGGGCTACTTTCTCATTGCCACATGGTTTGCATTACATACAATTCTAGAGTTGCTGATGGGATGATTGGCTCTATGGTCTGCCATGATGCTTATGTTTGCAATAAATAAGAATTTCTAAGCTGGGCATGGTGGCTTACACCTGTAATCCCAGCACTTTGGGAGGCCATGGGGGAGGATTACTTGAGATCAGGAGTTCGAGACCAGACTGGCCAACATAGTGAAACCCCATCTCTGCTAAAAATACAAAAATTAGTCAGGTGTGGTGGCACGTGCCTGTAATCCCAGCTACTCGGGAGGCAGAGGTAGGAGGATCACTTGAACTGAGGAGGTGGAGGTTGCAGTGAGCTAAGATCGCATCACTGCACACTAGTCTGGGCGACAGAGCAAGACACTGTCTCAAAAAAGAAAAAAAAAAAGAATTTCTGCAGGACCTGAAGTTGAGCTGGTAGTAGATTCAGCTATACTTCTGATAGAAAATATTCACTTGCCTCTACCATTAGGACACTAGAATAAGTTTGAAAAGCACAGTTTCCACCACAGCCATGAAAATTTACTGGCTGAGAGATATATCAATAATTAGTGAGGGGCTCCTTCCTATTAGCATTTAGCAGGTTCAAGACCTCCCTTTTTTCAAACTTCCATAAAATATTGTTGAATCTCTCAGTCTTCATCTCTTCAGTTTCATTTCTCTTCTAAACCCACTTAACCCTGGATTCTGTCTACTTATTTCTGGAAACCGCTGTTATCAAGCAACAAACAAACAACAACAAAAACAAGAAACAAAGCCAAAGCCCTGGAATATCTTTTATTCCTTACCTTTCAGGTCTAATCACTCAATGATAGTTCAGAGTATTGACTGCACTTTCATTCTTGAAATATTCTTTCCAAGTTCCATCGTAACATATCTTTTTGTTCCTCACCCTCACCCCATGCCCCCACCTCTCTCTTGCCATATATTATTTATTTTTACTTGGTGAACGATTCCTCTTCTCTACCTCCCTTAAACTGATGGGGTTCCCCAAGGCAACATCTTAGGTTCATCTCTCTTCTGATCCTACAACTTCACCCATTTGAAGAGTGTTAATTATCATACATATTTCTTCAATTTTAAATGACTGTCTTCATCCAAGATTTCTTGCTCAACCTTCCAATCCATAGACTGAAAAATCTACAACTAAAGAACCAATCACACCCATTCTCTTTACATCACAATGTTTCTTTCTCCTGCGTATCTCAATTCTACCAATATCACCAAGTTAAAAGTTGGAATGCCCTGAATTATTCTGTTGAACCCCCTACATCTGATTAATGACAAAGGTATATCACTTCAAATGCATAAAGATTCATTGCATCAGTCCATTTGTTTCCATTCCAATGGGTGTCATCCATATTTAGCCCCAGCTGCAAATCTCCAGCTGAAATTACAGCAGATTCCTCCAAGATCTTGATGCCATCATACCTCACTACCTTCAATCTGTCCACCACATTGCAGTCAGAGCCAGCTTTCAAAGTACAAATCTGATCAAATCACTGGTCTACTGAAAACTCTGAAGTGGCTTACCATAGTACAGAATGAAATCCAGACTCCTCTCCTAGGGTCATCAAGGACCTATATGATTTGTGCCCATTTGTATCTGCCTCTAGCCTACATTGTACCACTCTGCCTCTAGCATGTTACGATACAGTCATAATGAGCCTCTTTCAGATCCTAGAAATTACTCATTT
The DNA here is from genome assembly GCF_029281585.2 of Gorilla gorilla gorilla. NCBI lineage: Eukaryota > Metazoa > Chordata > Mammalia > Primates > Hominidae > Gorilla > Gorilla gorilla. The sequence goes on along the minus strand of NC_073235.2, from coordinate 39,931,732 downwards.
TGCTTCTGGCCTTTGTATGTTTACTCCAGAAATTTCCACAATTTCTACCCTCCTTCCTTAGGCTAGCTAACGCCTACTTCTCCTTCAGATCAAAACTCATGGGTTACTCCCTCCAGAAAACCATCCTTGAACATGGAAGAGTGGTTAGAGAAATGCAATGTTGCTGGCTTTGAAGATGGAGGGAGGGGAACATGAGCCAGGGACGTGCACAGCCTCTACAAGCTTGAAAATGAAAGGAAATAATTGTCCCCTGAAGCCTCCAGAAAGAAATGCAGCCTTACCAACATCTCATCTTTATTTAGATCTGTGAAACACTACAGATCTGTAAAATAATAAATCTGTGCTGCTTTAAGCCAGCAATGTTGTGTAATTTGTTACAACAATAGGATTTGTTTGAATACCACTCCCAATACCACAGCTACTATAGCAGAAGCTATACTGTAATTATCTCCAGTAAAAATCTCACCATATCTCCAATTAGATTGCAAGCTCTGTTAAGTTAGGATCATGTCTACTGATTCCCTTGTGGCCATTACCAAGGACTAGCACATATAAGTGGTAAACAAAAAAAATTCATTGAATAATTGAGAAAAGGAAGTTGTGAAAAAAAGAAAAAGATAAAGATAAAGGAGAAGGAGGAAGGAGAAAAAAGAGAAAGAGAGGGAGGAGGAGAAAAAAGAAAAATAATGTTCATCTACAAGGTGACCAGAAGTTATCAGCGAACAAATATTCTGTACAAATATATGCTGCCTCTATGTTTATGATATCCTTCTTAATTATATAGCATCACTGTTTGACGAAGGATTTAAGCAAGTTAATGCAGAAATGGTTGTCACAATAAGAAACAAATTATCAGTGATCCTTTACTTTGATTATATACTAATCAAAATCAGCATTAACCTTTGGATTCAGAACAAGTTAATATTAAAAATCAATCCCTAGTACAATTCTAAAGACTTTTTCTTCCTTAAGTCAGAATATGTAGTAGTTATCTAGTTATTATAAATAAATATTTATATATTATATCTCATATAATATATATAAAACCTGGACAGGTTTTCTATCTAATAAATGGAATATTTTTTGGCATTCTATAAACAATTGCTTTAAATACTATTGAGTCTAAAACCTGTGATGACATAGTTTGGGTACAACATACAGAACGCTCAGTGAATTAAAGCCTGTTACAAATGGACAAAAGAAAGTTAAATATCCTGTATGGCCCCATATTCAATGAAGTGGCTTGTATTTATGTTTATATGTTTCAGTGTGTGTGTTTGCATTAAAGAGAGAAAGAATCACATGGCTTTGGAGTTTGAGTACAAGACTTTCAGCAGCATTCATGTTAGAGATTGTTTATTGCATTTACTACCAAATTACTCAGAGATAACAAAATACAAGCATTAGTTTCATGACAATAAAAATAAGTCTTGAAAAGTGAAAATATTTCAATTCATTAGTGGGATTTTTTTCCAACAGTGATATTAAATGATTCATTTTACTGTTCTATTTTTTTTAAAAAAACTCATGTATTTCATGAAACTGCTAACTTGTTTTGGTGCCACGTAGACATAAAGATACACAAAGGTCAATTAGCCACCTGAAAGTACAGCAGTTAATAATTTAGTAAAGAAATTTCAAACAGTGTTTTAGTATGAGTAATTTTTAGAGTTTGCAGAAAAAATGTACAGCTATTCTTCAATATTTATATAAAAGGAACATTTTAAATAAAAGTCAAATTCATTAGAGTTTTAACAATTCATAACATAAATGGTGCTGGTTGTAAAATGAATAAATATCCTAGGATTTTCAATATTTTCCATTTTCATTATGTAGGTATAAACTATCATGAATAAACTTTCAAGAAAAAAGAAAAAAACTGGCCACTAATTAAAAACTTCCCTTTCCTCTACGGGAAATTCTCTCTCATCTCAAGTATATAAAGAGTTGCCAGAGTAATGGCTTCCGATGCGTTACGTTTGTACAGGCAAACAAAGTTTCATTCATTGGCCCCTGAACTTCAACTATTCCTGTCACATACATTCTATCTCATTGTGTTGTTTTTCTATGAGAAATTTGTTGTATCTTAGAAACAAGCAATGTTGCATAAAATCACGTGGCACAAATTTTTGTGGAAGATAGGGCATGAAGTACAGCATTTCTTGTTTGGTGTTCTGTTTATGGTTATGCATTTCACCTACACTTACAAATGGACTCCCAGTTTGTTTGCAGAAATCCTGTTAAAGGCTCTAGCAGATTACTTAAATAAATAACGGTGATTTAAATTCAAAACGTGATCAGGTAAGCAATGCATTCAGACAAAAGGGTCTCGAAACCAACAGAATTAGCCCTTCAACTGCTCATGAGAACAAATGGTCATCTGTGCTTAATTCTTCAATGTCAACACCAATTTCATTATCTCAGTGATTATTCTGGCATTTTCCTTTGGTTCTTCATTTTCTGCTTATACAAACACATAAGAAGTTAAGAGAAGTTGTGGCATATTTATCTAGGCACATAGTAAAATACACTATTGCATCAATTACTTGCATACTGCAGGCAAAAATTGCCCCAGGAATTCAATTAAACAATTAGTTGCTTTAATTCCCATTAAATTTTTGCAGCTGAAAACAGAGCTCATAATTAATAATATACCACAAAAGCAGAATCAGTATATGTAATTTGATTTTTGCCTTACACTAGTAAAATTTTAAAATGTCAAATTGCTTATAAGATAAAGGCAAAAGACAATGATGTCAGTTAGATCTGTTTTTGATAATCTTTCCAAACCAGTGATTGCCTTCAAGCTCACTGAGATCCTGGCATGATAGCACACGACAAACTTTGCCATTATCTACTCAAAAGAAGTTGGTGAATAAAATGCCTTTTATGACTACAAAGATTATAAAACTATATAGAGAGGAACTTGATAGCTATAAAACAGTTCACATCTTTCATTCATTTCACACACATTAATTGAGTACATGTTACGTACCAGGCATTGTTCTGAGTTTGAGGATATGTATTAACGAATGGAGAGAGAGGAAGAGACCTGATGCAAATTCCTGTCCTTTGGACCTCATATTCTATACAAAAGATCCAGAGATGTTCAGCTTGCCTGATGCTAAAGAGTAAAATGCACACTATACCTGTGAGCTGTCGCCGCCTACTTTTTGTGGCTTCACAGTTCGTGGAGCAGGGCGTAAACTTGGACCAAGCAGTGAAGGTGCAGTCTTCTCGACATGGGACCGTGCATTCTTGCACAAGGGGAGGCATGCCGTTTGTCTGCTTGAGGCATTCCATCATTTCTGCTGACCGGTTGTCATCAGAGATGCATGAGACAGCTGAAAAAAAGCATGAATTCTTTTGTTATTATTTTGATTAAATCAGTCAGCTGCTGGTTCTTTGACAAGTCAGCAGAATCCCCCAATGTTTAAAAACTTGGGTTTCACAAATGGTGCAAACGGTGTTCAACATAGCTAACCTTATTTCTCTCTGGAAATTAAATTTTTATTGTTGCCATTGGAGGTATTTGAGGATTTAATTGGTTTCATTATTAATCCAAACCCTGCATTGACAGCAACCAAAATAACTTCCAGTAATTTATTGTACTTCCTGCTCCTCAGCATCTAATCTCTAGAGATGATATAAAACTAAGAAACGGAAACTATAAGAGTGAGATAACACAAAAAGGACGAAACCACTTTTAAAAAATCACATAGACTTCTCCTAGATGTCATTTTTTTTTTTTTTTGCTTGTTTAGATGGCACTTACAGAAGTAGACCTACGCAGTCAATATTTTTAAAGGAATTTCTGCTGTCTGTAAATAAACATTTTTCTCCTTATTAATTTTTAGGGACCAGTTAAAATTTTTATTTTTTTCAAGCACAAGCATAATCTATTCAGATCATTTCCATTGCAAATATATTTTATGTTTTAAATTTTATTTTTCCATAAGTTATTGGGGTACAGGTGGTATTTGGTTACATAAATTCTTTAGTGGAGATGTGTGAGAACCTGGTACACCCATCACCTGAGCAGTGTACACTGCACCATATTTGTTGTCTTTTATCCCTCACCCCCCTCCCACTGTTCCCACCAAGTCCCCAAAGTTCATTGTATCATTCTTACGCCTTTGCATCCTCATAGCTTAGCTCCCACATATCAGTGAGAGCATACGATATTTGGTTTTGCATTCCTGAGTTACTTCACTCAGAATAATGGCCTCTAATCTCATCCAGGTCACTGCAAATGCTGTTAATTCATTCCTTTTTACGGTTGAGTAATATTCCATCATATATATAATATATATATACACTATATATGATCATATATATGATCATTATATATGATCATATATATGATCATATATATAATATATATACTATATATGATCATATATATGATCATATATAGTATGTGTGTGTATATAGTATGTGTGTATATATATAGTGTGTGTATATAAATATATAGTATGTGTGTGTATATATATTGTGTGTGTGTATAAACATATATATGTGTGTGTATATATATGTGTGTATATATATGTGTATATATATGTGTATATATATGTGTGTATATATATATGTGTATATATATATGTGTGTATATATATGTGTATATATATATGTGTGTATATATATGTGTATATATATATGTGTGTATATATATGTGTATATATATATGTGTGTATATATATGTGTGTATATATATATGTGTGTATATATATATATATATATATATATATATCAATCAGAGTTTCTTTATCCACTCATTGATTGATGGGCATTTGGGTGGGTTCCACGATTTTCCTATTGTGACTTGTGCTGCTATAAACATGCATGTGCAAGTATCTTTTCTGAATAATGACTTCTTTTCCTCTGGGTAGATACCGAGTAGTGGGACTGATGGATCAAATGGTAATTCTACTTTTAGTTCTTTATAGCTTTTTTAGTTCTTTATAGCTTTTCAAAATTTCTCTCACACACTTTTTCAACTAGGAACTCTCTAGTCATTCCTTAAAATAATAATCGTGAGGTAACACATTCCTAAAATTTTGCTTAAATTTTTACTGAATTCTCTGGACTAATGCTATTTATTTTGTTTTATTTTATTTATGAATGAATGCACAATATTTTGGTTCATCTTTTTTCACTCTGGTTAATTATAGACTCTCAAAGAATATACATTTATATTCTCTAGATCAACATTTCTCAACCTTGGCACTACTGAAAATTTAGATTGGACAGTTTTTTTTGTGGGTGTGTAAATAGGTGTTGTGCATGGTGAGATATGTAGCAGCATCTCTGGCCTCTACCCATTAGATGCCAGTAGCATCCACCCCTCTTAAGTGGTAACAGTCAAAACTCTCTCCAGGCATTGCCAAATGTTCCCTTGGGGGCAAAACTGCCGCAGTTGAAAACACCTCTTCTAATTCCTAACCATGGATGTATATGAGAATACACAGATTCCATGGTACCACTTCAGATCTTCCATATCAACATCTCTGGGTGAGAAACCAGGGAATATCTTTGTGTTTAAATGGCTCACATAATTCTGGTCTACCCTGTCTACCGACTACCCATATTTGGCATGATGCCTTAGACACGCTGTATGTTAATGGATATTTGCTGAATTCATCATTCTAAAGAAATCATAGTTTAGGATCACTTTTTTACAGTTCTTTAAAATCTGCTATGTGAAAGGAACAAAAAGACCACAGCTTAGGATCATGTTGTTAAAAACTTTTTATATAAAATTCTCTTATGTAGGGTAAGTGTACATATGGGCTCCTTTCAGATGCCCATTCTTCTTATATTCTGAATTCAGTTCTTTATTCTGAGCACATCAGATAATATGTCTGTCTGAACACCATAAATCTATCTTTTTTTATTTTTATTTTTTTTTAGAACTGGTGAAAGCCAAACCCATCTAATGCTTTAGAACCAAGGAATTAGCTAAGATGACAATGGATGCACACACAATACTTTCCAGTTTGTACATCTGCTCTGTGGCAGGTGGAGCTATTCATTCATTCTGAATATTTTTTGTTTTTGTTTTTATCCACGTCGCAGGAACAAAATCCATCACACATCAAGCCAACATCACCTGCATTTTCTTTGTTGGGAATATTACAGCCATTAATGATGAATACAGCAAGACATTTTATCTCAAGTAGGGTACAAGCAAATGTTATTTGAATTGCTTGTTTAGATAACCAATTTAGAGTTAATTTAGAGAACTTTTATCTTGCCAAGTTAATTTTTTTTTCCAAAATGACAATGCACTGAATAACATGAAGACACATTTTAAATACTTTCAAAAAGCATTGCTATGTGAAATTTAAACCTTTTTTTTTTTTTTTTGAGATGGAGTTTCGCTTCACTGCACAGGCTAGAGTGCAGTGATGCGATCTCAGCTCACTGCAACCTCCGCCTGCTGGGTTCACACAATTCTCATGCCTCAGCCTCCAGAGTAGCTGGGAATACAACTGTCCACCATGCCTGGCTAATTTTTTGGTATTTTTAGTAGAGATGGGGTTTCATCATGTTGGCCAGGCTGGTCTCAAACTCTTGACCTCAAGTGATCTGCCCACCTCGACCTCCCAAAGTGCTGGGACTACAGGTGTGAGCCACTATGTGCTTGATGTATATAAATAACATTTTTTCAATTATAATAAATTATTTTAGAATATTTTATTCACATTTCTTTTGAATATGCTTATAATTTAAAAGCTATGATAAACCAAATTGAATGATGTTTTCAAGTTCTAGAAACTATCTAAATTAGAATACACTGCATTTACAGAGATCTATATTGAACTTTTCAAATTAATAAAGGAAAGCATAAGAAATTAAGAAAGAATAGCTATAGAATAGGGTGGAATTCACATATATTGTAGTCAAATGGCAATAATTGAAAATTTGAAGTCTAAACAAGGAGCTATCTGAACTAAGATATTTAATTCTTCATGCCCTAGTATTTTCATCTTTAAAATGAGTATCACAAGACTATAACAAAGTCTAGTGAGAATTCTTAAGACAATGTCTCACACTAAGGAGCTTGATAAATGCTATTAATTATTACTATCCTTTATATTTGTTTTTAAATAAAGTAGGCTGATCATTCTCCAAGCAAGTATATGTACACACGTTCTCCTCACCATGCCTCATTTGTTTCTTGGTCATCCTTAGTATGTGAAGAATAAAGGTAAGGAGAAAGCATTTTTGCATCTTCGCCAGATTTGGTGCTAGATTTGTAAGCATCAGTAATGAACCAATAGCTAAGATATGGTGAAGACACATTCACTGAATTAACAGGGCTGTGTAGAGCAAATCAGTTTGTTTTTCTTTATAAATTGGTATTGTAAAGTAGTTTAATGGAGGCATGTGGGTTTTCTAAATGCCACCAAATGCACGCAAAGTTAGGACATGATGTTTGACAGCACCCACATTAGCTTGAAAACCACAGCTCTCTTAATGGTAACCCAAGGATGAAGGCCATTGAAAAACTGCAGAGTTGAAGAAAAAAAGAAAGAAAGAAAGAAAAAACTCAGCAGCTACAGATCATGCAATCATCAGTTCAGACCAGGAATTAGTTTTCAGGTGTCTACTAGTTCAGAATTCTAATTTATTTTCAAGTGTGAAAAGATCACTGGAAATGAAAACACTAAAAAGTTAAATGAAACATTTCCTTGTTGGGAATGTTCTAGTATAAAAGCAATCATTTTATTCATAAACATTAATTGAATTACTGTGTATTGAATTATACTAGAGGGTATGAAAATACTAAAGAAATAGCAAGTAGGAAGGCTGCAGGACTGGAAAATCAGCAAAGCACACAAAACAAACACACAAAGGAAATTAGAAAAGAAGACAATTAAGCATAAATGGGGATAATAAGTAACCACAGGTACAACCCAATTCAGAGGCCCCTTCCGTTGCACAACTCCTGGGGAAAGAGAGTTTAAAAACATATTAATTATACATTACCTACAATATAATTCTGGGGCCAATATTAAAGATATATAGTGCCCTTAAATCAGAGAACATTTCTGAGGATTAAATCAGAAGTAGAAATCTACAGATAAAACTATAGGCTTTAAGATCCCACTCCTGCTGGCCAAGGCTGAAGCACTGGGACTACTTCTTCCTCACTGTGCTAACTCTTTGGCATGTCAGCGGTTTCCCCTAAGCCATTCAACTGGGGGTCTGAGGACTGCCCCACCACTTCCATCAGGGCTGGCAAATGCACCTGCCACTAGTGGGCCTGAATACAGGCTTGCACTATCTAGCTCCACCTACCTTCTTCCCCTGCTCCAGGACACAGCACCGGATCCAGGCCCCTGGGGTTCCATGGCCCAATCCACCATGTGAGACATCCGAGCACTTCTCCCAGGAAAGAGAGGTTGGGCATAAATCCTACCACTATCACTGCAGCTGGCTCTAACCTGCAAAAGCCACCTACTGGTCTGGAGGCCAGCCCACACAGCCCATTACAACAATTCCTAACACAAAAATCACAGTGATAAGGAAGAAGAAAAGCTTCTCATGACCACTGCCATCCCTCATTGCGTATGCCACCCCAGCTGCCCAAGAGGTCATCAGCCTGCTCATCCACCCAGTGTACCACTACTACAACTGCATTCAAGGAAGCTACCACACTAAAGCTATTTATAGCCAGGGAAATCATAGAGTCTTTGCCACTACATGTACCCAGAAGCAAAGCCAAATGACCCTACCCAACTATCATAGCAATATCTTCAGGAAAAAGTGCTCCTCCCAATAAAAGTAAATTCACAAATAAGAAGCTACTGTTGCTCTAGATGCGCAGAAATCAATGCAGACACACAAAAAGCATGGCAAAAAAAAAAAAAACAAGGTATTACACCACCCTCAAAGAAACATAGTAATCCTCCACCAGCAATAGATGCTAGCTAAAAAGAAATTCTCAAAATGCCAGATAATCAAAAGTACATGTTTTAGAGAAGCCCAATGCAAGAGATGCAAAAGAAATCAGAAAAGCAATTTAGGATATGAATGACAAATCTAAGACAAAAAAATTAGAAAATCAATTTAGGATATGAATGGAAAAATTATCAAGGTGAGAGATATATTTATTTAAAATAACAGAAATAATAGATCTGAAAAGTTCATTGAAGAAATTTCAAAATACATTAAAAATGTTAATAGTAGATTAGACCCAGTAAAAGATCTCAGGACCTGAAGACACATCATTTGAAATAATCTAGTCAGACAAAAATAAAGAGAAAAGAATATAAATAATGAACAAAGCATTTAAGATGTTTGGAACTATGTAAACTGAATGAACTTAAGAATTATCAGTATTTCTGAGGGAGAAGAAAAATAAAGAAGTTTAGAAACCTTATTTAAGGAAATAATTGATGAAAACATCCTTATTCTAGATAGTGATTTAGATATCCAGATACAGAAGGCCCATCAATCCTCAAATACACTGCAAAAAAAGAAAAAAATCACCCTGATAATATCATCATCAGACTGTCTAAAGTCAAAAAGAAGAAAAGAATTTTTAAAGCAGCAAGATAAAAGTGCCTAGTCATCTTTAAAGGAAACTCCATCAGACTAACAGCAGATTTCTCAGCAGAATACTCACAGGCCAGAAGATAATGGGAAGGCGTTTAAAAACTGCTGAAAGAGGCTGAGTGTTATGCCTCATGCCTGTAATCCCAGCACTTTCGGAGGCCAAGTCTGGGAGATCATTCAAGGTCAGGAGTTCGAGACCAGCTTGGCCAACATGGTGAAACCCCATCTCTACTAAAAATACAAAAATTAGCCAGGCGTGGTAGCACGTACCTGTAATCCCAGCTATTCAAGGGGCTGAGGTAGGAAAATCGCTTGAATCCAGGAGGCGGATGCTGCAGTGAGCCAAGGTCACACCACTGCACTCCAACCTGGGCAACAGAGCAAGACTTTGTGTTTAAAAAAAAAAAAAAGGGGGGGAGGAGCCAAGATGGCTGAATAGGAACAGCTCTGGTCTACAGCTCCCAGCGTGAGCGACGCAGAAGACGGGTGATTTCTGCATTTCCATCTGAGGTACTGGGTTCATCTCACTGGGGAGTGCCAGACAGTGGGCGCAGGTCAGTGGGTGCGCACACCGTGTGCGAGCCGAAGCAGGGCGAGGCATTGCCTCACCTGGGAAGTGCAAGGGGTCAGGGAGTTCCCTTTCCAAGTCAAAGAAAGAGGTGACGGACGCACCTGGAAAATTGGGTCACTCCCACCCGAATATTGCGCCTTTCGGACTGGCTTAAAAAACGGCGCACCACGAGATTATATCCCGCACCCGGCTTCGAGGGTCCTACGCCCATGGAGTCTCGCTGATTGCTAGCACAGCAGTCTGAGATCAAACTGCAAGGTGGCAGCAAGGCTGGGGGAGGGGCGCCCGCCATTGCCCAGGCTTGATTAGGTAAACAAAGCAGCCCTGAAGCTCGAACTGGGTGGAGCCCACCACAGCTCAAGGAGGCCTGCCTGCCTCTATAGGCTCCACCTCTGGGGGCAGGGCACAGACAAACAAAAAGACAGCAGTAACCTCTGCAGACTTAAATGTCCCTGTCTGACAGCTTTGAAGAGAGCAGTGGTTCTCCCAGCATGCAGCTGCAGATCTGAGAATGGGCAGACCGCCTCCTCAAGTGGGTCCCTGACCCCTGCCCCCGAGCAGCCTAACTGGGAGGCACCCCCCAGCAGGGGCATACTGACACCTCACACGGCAGGGTATTCCAACAGACCTGCAGCTGAGGGTCCTGTCTGTTAGAAGGAAAACTAACAAACAGAAAGGACATCCACACCGAAAACCCATCTGTACATCATCATCAAAGACCAAAAGTAGATAAAACCACAAAGATCGGGAAAAAACAGAACAGAAAAACTGGAAACTCTAAAACGCAGAGCGCCTCTCCTCCTCCAAAGGAACGCAGTTCCTCACCAGCAACGGAACAAAGCTGGATGGAGAATGACTTGGACGAGCTGAGAGAAGAAGGCTTCAGACAATCAAATTATTCTGAGCTACGGGAGGACATTCAAACCAAAGGCAAAGAAGTTGAAAACTTTGAAAAAAATTTAGAAGAATGTATAACTAGAATAACCAATACAGAGAAGTGCTTAAAGGAGCTGATGGAGCTGAAAACCAAGGCTCGAGAACTACGTGAAAAATGCAGAAGCCTCAGGAGCCGATGTGATCAACTGGAATAAAGGGTATCAGCAATGGAAGATGAAATGAATGAAATGAAGTGAGAAGGGAAGTTTAGAGAAAAAAGAATAAAAAGAAATGAGCAAAACCTCCAAGAAATATGGGACTATGTGAAAAGACCAAATCTACGTCTGACTGGTGTACCTGAAAGTGATGGGGAGAATGGAACCAAGTTGGAAAACACTCTGCAGGATATTATCCAGGAGAACTTCCCCAATCTAGCAAGGCAGGCCAACGTTCAGATTCAGGAAATCCAGAGAACGCCACAAAGATACTCCTCGAGAAGAGCAACTCCAAGACACATAATTGTCAGATTCACCAAAGTTGAAATGAAGCAAAAAATGTTAAGGGCAGCCAGAGAGAAAGGTCGGGTTACCTTCAAAGGGAAGCCCATCAGACTAACAGCGGATCTCTCGGCAGAAACCCTACAAGCCAGAAGAGATTGGGGGCCAATATTCAACATTCTTAAAGACAAGAATTTTCAACCCAGAATTTCATATCCAGCCAAACTAAGCTTCCTAAGTGAAGGAGAAATAAAATCCTTTACAGACAAACAAATGCTGAGAGATTTTGTCACCACCAGGCCTGCCCTAAAAGAGCTCCTGAAGGAAGCGCTAAACATGGAAAGGAACAATCGGTACCAGCCGCTGCAAAATCATGCCAAAATATAAACACCATCGAGACTAGGAATAAACTGCATCAACTAACGAGCAAAATCACCAGCTAACATCATAATGACAGGATCAAATTCACACATAACAATATTAACTTTAAATGTAAATGGACTAAGTGCTCCAATTAAAAGACACAGACTGGCAAATTGGATAAAGAGTCAAGACCCATCAGTGTGCTGTATTCAGGAAACCCATCTCACGTGCAGAGACACACATAGGCTCAAAATAAAAGGATGGAGGAAGATCTACCAAGCAAATGGAAAAGAAAAAAAGGCAGGGGTTGCAATCCTAGTCTCTGATAAAACAGACTTTAAACCAACAAAGATCAAAAGAGACAAAGAAGGCCATTACATAATGGTAAAGGGATCAATTCAACAAGAAGAGCTAACTATCCTAAATATATATGCACCCAATACAGGAGCACCCAGATTCAGAAAGCAAGTCCTGAGTGACCTACAAAGAGACTTAGACTCCCACACATTAATAATGGGAGACTTTAACACCCCACTGTCAACATTAGACAGATCAACGAGACAGAAAGTCAACAAGGATACCCAGGAATTGAACTCAGCTCTGCACCAAGTGTACCTAATAGACATCTACAGAACTCTCCACCCCAAATCAACAGAATATACATTTTTTTCAGCACCACACCACACCTATTCCAAAATTGACCACATACTTGGAAGTAAAGCTCTCCTCAGCAAATGTAAAAGAACAGAGATTATAACAAACTATCTCTCAGATCACAGTGCAATCAAACTAGAACTCAGGATTAAGAATCTCACTCAAAACCGCTCAACTACATGGAAACTGAACAACCTGCTCCTGAATGACTACTGGATACATAACAAAATGAAGGCAGAAATAAAGATGTTCTTTGAAACTAACGAGAACAAAGACACAACATACCAGAATCTCTGGGACGCCTTCAAAGCAGTGTGTAGAGGGAAATTTATAGCACTAAATGCCCACAAGAGAAAGCAGGAAAGATCCAAAACTGACACCCTAACATCATAATTAAAAGAACTAGAAAAGCAAGAGCAAACACATTCAAAAGCTAGCAGAAGGCAAGAAATAACTAAAATCAGAGCAGAACTGAAGGAAATAGAGACACAAAAAACCCTTCAAAAAATTAATGAATCCAGGAGCTGGTTTTATGAAAGGATCAACAAAATTGATAGACCGCTAGCAAGACTAATAAAGAAAAAAAGAGAGAAGAATCAAATAAACACAATAAAAAATGATAAAGAGGATATCACCACCGATCCCACAGAAATACAAACTACCATCAGAGAATACTACAAACACCTCTACGCAAATAAACTAGAAAATCTAGAAGAAATGGATAAATTCCTGGACACATACACTCTCCCAAGACTAAACCAGGAAGAAGTTGAATCTCTGAATAGACCAATAACAGGAGCTGAAATTGTGGCAATAATCAATAGTTTACCAACCAAAAAGAGTCCAGGACCAGATGGATTCACAGCCAAATTCTATCAGAGGTACAAGGAGGAACTGGTACCATTCCTTCTGAAACTATTCCAATCAATAGAAAAAGAGGGAATCCTCCCTAACTCATTTTATGAGGCCAGCATCATTCTGATACCAAAGCTGGGCAGAGACACAACCAAAAAAGAGAATTTTAGACCAATATCCTTGATGAACATTGATGCAAAAATCCTCAATAAAATACTGGCAAAACGAATCCAGCAGCACATCAAAAAGCTTATCCACCATGATCAAGTGGGCTTCATCCCTGGGATGCAAGGCTGGTTCAATATACGAAAATCAATAAATGTAATCCAGCATATAAACAGAGCCAAAGACAAAAACCACATGATTATCTCAATAGATGCAGAAAAAGCCTTTGACAAAATTCAACAACCCTTCATGCTAAAAACTCTCAATAAATTAGGTATTGATGGGATGTATTTCAAAATAATAAGAGCTATCTATGACAAACCCACAGCCAATATCATACTGGATGGGCAAAACCTGGAAGCATTCCCTTTGAAAACTGGCACAAGACAGGGATGCCCTCTCTCACCACTCCTATTCAACATAGTGTTGGAAGTTCTGGCTAGGGCAATCAGGCAGGAGAAGGAAATAAAGGGCATTCAATTAGGAAAAGAGGAAGTCAAATTGTCCCTGTCTGCAGACGACATGATTGTATATCTAGAAAACCCCATTGTCTCAGCCCAAAATCTCCTTAAGCTGATAAGCAACTTCAGCAAAGTCTCAGGATACAAAATCAATGTACAAAAATCACAAGCATTCTTATACACCAATAACAGACAAACAGAGAGCCAAATCATGAGTGAACTTCCATTCACAATTGCTTCAAAGACAATAAAATACCTAGGAATCCAACTTACAAGGGATGTGAAGGACCTCTTCAAGGAGAACTACAAACCACTGCTCAAGGAAATAAAAGAGGATACAAACAAATGGAAGAACATGCCATGCTCATGGGTAGGAAGAATCAATATCGTGAAAATGGCCATACTACCCAAGGTCATTTACAGATTCAATGCCATCCCCATCAAGCTACCAATGACTTTCTTCACAGAATTGGAAAAAACTACTTTCAAGTTCATATGGAACCAAAAAAGCGCCCGCATCGCCAAGGCAATCCTAAGTGAAAAGAACAAAGCGGGAGGCATCACACTACCTGACTTCAAACTATACTGCAAGGCTATAGTAACCAAAACAGCATGGTACTGGTACCAAAACAGAGATATAGATCAATGGAACAGAACAGAGCCCTCAGAAATAACGCCGCATATCTACAACTATCTGATCTTTGACAAACCTGAGAAAAACAAGCAATGGGGAAAGGATTCCCTATTTAATAAATGGTGCTGGGAAAACTGACTAGCCATATGTAGAAAGCTGAAACTGGATCCCTTCCTTACACCTTATACAAAAATCAATTCAAGATGGATTAAAGGCTTAAACCTTAGACCTAAAACCATAAAAACCCTAGAAGAAAACCTAGGCATTACCATTCAGGACATAGGCATGGGCAAGGACTTCATGTCTAAAACACCTTCATGTCTAAAACACCAAAAGCAATGGCAACAAAAGCCAAAATTGACAAATGGGATCTAATTAAAGAGCTTCTGCACAGCAAAAGAAACTACCATCAGAGTGAACAGGCAACCTACAAAATGGGAGAAAATTTTTGCAACCTACTCATCTGACAAAGGGCTAATATCCAGAATCTACAATGAACTCAAACAAATTTACAAGAAAAAAACAAACAACCCCATCAAAAAGTGGGCGAAGGATATGAACAGACACTTCTCAAAAGAAGACATTTATGCAGCCAAAAAACACATGAAAAAATGCTCATCGTCACTGGCCATCAGAGAAATGCAAATCAAAACCACAATGAGATACCATCTCACACCAGTTAGAATGGCAATCATTAAAAAGTCAGGAAACAACAGGTGCTGGAGAGGATGTGGAGAAATAGGAACACTTTTACACTGTTGGTGGGACTGTAAACTAGTTCAACCATTGTGGAAGACAGTGTGGTGATTCCTCAGGGATCTAGAACTAGAAATACCATTTGACCCAGCCATCCCATTACTGGGTATATACACAAAGGAGTATAAATCATGCTGCTATAAAGACACATGCACACGTATGTTTATTGCGGCACTATTCACAATAGCAAAGACTTGGAACCAACCCAAATGTCCAACAATGATAGACTGGATTAAGAAAATGTGGCACATATACACCATGGAATACTATGCAGCCATAAAAAAGGATGAGTTCATGTCCTTTGTAGGGACATGGATGAAATTGGAAATCATCATTCTCAGTAAACTATCGCAAGGACAAAAAACCAAGCACCACATATTCTCACTCATAGGTGGGAATTGAACAATGAGATCACATGGACATAGGAAGGGGAATATCACACTCTGGGGACTGTGGTGGGGTGGTGGGAAGGGGGAGGGATAACATTGGGAGATATACCTAATGCTAGATGATGAGTTGGTGGCTGCAGCGCACCAGCATGGCACATGTATACATATGTAACTAACCTGCACAATGTGCACATGTACCCTAAAACTTAAAGTATAATAAAAAAAATATAAAAAAAAAAAAGCTGGAAGAAAAAACCTGCAGCCAAGAATTTTATATCTAGTAAGATCAAGCTTCATAAATAGAGAAAAATAAAGTCTTTCCCAAATAAGCAAATGTTGAGGAAACTTGTTACTGTCAGACTGGTTCTACAAAAAATCTTTAGGATTTTTAGGAATCTTTAGGATTCCTGAACATGGAAATGAAAGGTTGATATTTACCACCATAAAAACATAAAAAGTATAAAACACACAGGTCTTATAAAATAATCACACAAAGAAGGAAGAGAAAGGAATCTAATGGCAACACAACAGAATTTCACCTAAAGACAATTTCACCTAAAGACAAATATGACAGGAGCAAAACCTCACATGTAAGTATTAACTTGAATGTAAATAGATTAAATTTACATTCCTTTTTAAAAGACATAGATGGATTAAATTTATGCTCCTCCTAAAATATATAGATAAGCAGAATGAGAAAAAGAAAAGATGATCCAACCATATATTGCTTATAAAAAACTAACTTTCTCTCTAAAGACACATATGGACAGAAAGAAAAGAGGTGGAAAAAGATATTCCATGCAAACAGAAACCAAAAGGGAGCAGAGTAGCTATATCAGATAAAATAGACTTTAAATAAAAAACAGTTTATGAAAAGACAAAAATGATCACTATACAATGACAAAAGGATCAGTTCAGTAAGAGGATATAACAATTCTAAATATATATGTACCCAACACCGGAACACCCAGATTCATAAAATAAATATTACTAGAACTCCAGAAAGAAAGAGACAGCAATACAATAATAGTAGGGGATTTAAACATCCTACTCACAGCATTAGACAGATCATTAAGACAGAAAAGCAACAAAAAACAATGGATGTGAATTGGACTTTAGACTAAATGAACCTAGCAGATATTTACCGAACATTCTACCTAAATGCACCAAATGCAGAATATGCATTCTTACCAGCACATGGAACATTCTCTAGGACAGACCACACCGTAGGCTGAAAACAAGCCTCAACAAATTTTTAGAAATCGAAATCATATCAAGTATCTTCTCAAGCCATAGCAGAATAAAACTAAAAAGGGGTGGTAACAAGAGGAACTTTGGAAACTATACAAATACTTGGCAATTAAACAACATATTCCTAAACGATCCTGGGTCAAGGAAGAAATTAAGATAGAAACTTAAACCATTTTTGAAACAAATAAAAATGGAAGCACAACATACCAAAACTTGTTGGGTACAGCAAAAGTAGTGCTAAGAAAGAAGTCTGTAGCATAAAATGCCCACATCAAGAAAGTATAAAGATCACAAATTTTAAAGCTAATATTCCATCTCAAGGAACTAGAAAAGCAAGAATAAACCAAACCTAATGTTAACAGAAGAAAAGAAATAAAAAGATCAGAGCAGAACTAAATAAAAGTAGCATGCAAAAGATTAACACAAAAAGAAGTTGGTTTTTTTTTTTTTTTGAGACCGAATGTCACTCTGTTGTCCAGTCTGGAGTACAGTGGCATGATCTCAGCTCACCACAACCTCTGCCTCCTGGGTTCAAGTGATTCTCCTGCCTCAGCCTCCCAATAGATGGGAATACAGGCACGTGCTACCATGCCCGGCTAATTTTTGTATTTTTAGTAGAGAGAGGGTTTCACCATGTTGGCCAGGCTGGTCTCGAATCCCTGATCCTTGTGATCTGCCTGCCTTGGCCTCCCAAAATGCTGGGATTACAGGCATGAGCCACCGCACCTGGCCTGTTCTTTAAAAAGATTAAAAAAAAATTGATAAACCACTAGCTGAACAAACCAAGAAGAAAGAAGATCCAAATAAACATAATCAGAAATGAAAAAAGGGACATAACAACTGATACCATAGAAATACAAAAGATCAACAGAGACTATTAAGAAAAAACTATACGCTCACAAACGAGAAAACTGAGAGAAAATGGATTAATTCCTGAAACATACAACCTCCCAAAATGAAACCAAGAACAAACAGAAATCCTGAACAGACTAATAAGAAATAGTGAGTTTGAAGCAGTAATATAAAGTCTCTCAACAACAACAAAAAGCCCAGGATCAGATGGATTCACAGATGAGTTTCACCAAACATATGAAGAACTGATATTAATCCTCCTGAATACAACAACAACAACACACACACACACACACCCCATACCACACTACAAATATCCCTGGTGAACATAGATTCAAAAATCCTCATCAAAATGCAAGCAAATGAAATCCAATATCACATCAAAAAATACACCATGATCAAGTGGGTTTCTTGCTAGGGATGCAAAAATGGTTCAACATATGCAAATCAACAAATGTAATACAGCACATAAAGAGAATTTAAGACAAAAACTACTTGATCATCTCAATAGACAGAAATAACATTTGATAAATCCAGCATCCCTTCATAATAAAAACTCGCAACACATTAGGCACAGATGGAACATACCTCAAAATAATAAAGACCATGTATGACAAACTGAGAGCTAACATCATACTAAATGGAGAAAAGTTAAAAGCATTTCCTCTAAGAACTAGAACAAGACAAGGATATCCACTTTTACTACTTTTATTCGATGTAGTACTGGAAGTCCTAGCCAGAGAAACCAGGCAAGAGAAAAAAATGAAAGGCATCCAAATTGAAAAAGATGTCAAATTGTTTCTCTTTGCAGATGACATGATTTTATATTTATGTTTTATATTTCAAAAAACATAAAGATTTAAAAAACTTAGATCTGATATATAAATCTAATGAGTTATAGAATATAAAATCCATATACAGAAATCAGTAGCATTTCTATATACCAATAATGAACTAGCTGAAACATAATCAAGAAGGCAATCCTATTTATAATTCCTACAAAAAAATCTAAAAATAAATTTAACCAAGGAGGTGAACTAACTCTATAAGAAAAACTATAAAACAATGATGAAAGAAACTGAAGAGAACACAAATGGAAAGACATCCCACGCTCATGACCAAAAGAATTAATATTGTAAGAATGACCACACTACCCAAAGCAATCTGCTGATTCAGTGCAATCCCTATCAAAATACCAATGTCGTTTTTTTCACAGAAATAGAAAGGGTAATCCTAAAATTTGTGTGGAGCTCAAAAGAGCCAGTTTAGCTGAAGCAATCCTGAGCAAAAAGAACAAAGCTGGAGGCATCGCACTACCTGACTTCAAAACCCCAAACATCATCTCATTGGTATAAAAACAGAAACACACACTAATGAAACAGAATAGAGAATCTAGAAATAAGTTCATGTATTTACAGCCAATAGATTTTTTACAAAGGTACTAATAACATACATTGCTGAAAAGAAACCCTTTTTAATAAATTGTGCTGGACAACTGAATATCCACATACAGATGAATAAAAATAGACATTGTGTTTCTCACCATGTACAAAAAGCAACTCAAAATTGTTTAAAACCTAAGCATAAGATGCAAAAGTATAAAAATACTAGATGAAAACCTAGGGAAAACTTTTCTGGACATTGGTCTAGGCAAAGATTTTACAGGTAAGACCTCAAAAACGTGAACAAGAAAAATGAAAATAAACAAATGGGACTATAGTAAAATAAAAAGTTTCTGCACAGCAAAGAAAACAATCAAGAGTGAAGAGACAGCCTGTTAAATGGAAGCAAATATTTGCAAACTATCCATCTGACAAGAGACTAATATCCAGAATATAGAAGGAACTCAAACAACTGCACAGCAAAAAAAAAAAAAAAAAGAAAAAAAAATCACATTAAGAAGTGGGCAAACTATCTGAATGGACACTTCTCAAATAAAGACAAACATTTAGCCAAGAGGTATATTGAAAAATAGTTAATATCACTTATCATTAGGGAAACTCAAAACCACAATGAGATATCATCTTATGCTAGTTAGAAAAAAAAACTCTCTCTCTATATATATATTATTTTGTCATATATATTATTTTGTCATATATATATATATATATATATATATATGACAGATATATGGTGAGATCCTGGTGATGGTGCAGAGAAGAGGGAGCTCTTATACACTGTTAGTGGTAATGTAAATTAATACAGCCACTAAGGAAAACAGTATGGAGAGTTCTCAAAAAGCTAAAAATAGAATTACTATATGACCCAGAAATTCCATTATTGGATATTTATCCAAAGGATAGAAAATCAGTATATCACCTCCATGTTTACTGCAGCCCCCATGTTTATTGCAGCAATATTCATAATTGCAAAGATATGGAATCAACATAAGTACATCAATGAATAATGGATAAAGAAAATGTGGTTATATATACACAATAGAATACTGATCACTCATAAAAATATAATTAAATCTTCTCATTTGCAGCAACAAGGTTGGAACTGAAGGTCATTACATTAAGTGAAACAAGCCAGGTGCAGAAAGACAAATAATGCATTTTCTTACTCATATAGGTGCTAAATAAGCTGATCTTATGGAGGTATGCAGTAGAATGAGAGTTACCAGAGGATGGGAAAGATATGTGTGGGGGTGAGGAGGTTGAAGAGAGGTTGGTTAATGGGTACAAACATATAGTTAGGTAGGAGGGAGTTCTAATGTTTGATAAGAGACTAGGGCAACTATACTTAATAACAATGTTTTCTATATTGCAAAATAGCTGGAAGACATGACTTGAAATGTTTCTGATACATAGAAATGATAAATACTTGAAGTGATATATACCCTGACTCAATCATTACACATTCTCTCTGTATAAAACAAAGTATCATAGGTACCCCACAAAAAATGTACAGAAATTATATATCAATAAAAAAACTCAAAAAGAATTAAGGGTGACTCTCCTTTTTTTTTACTGTTACTTTTGTTGAGTTATATAAATTAAGACTCAATGAACTCATCCATGAAATGGGAGTAATAATACCTACCTTGCAGGATAAACTGATACAGATAAATTGCTTTGCACAAAACTAAGTACTTAGTACATTAGTACATGAGCCCTGGGAAGTATGTACTATTATGAAAAAGCCTATTGAAAATGAAATGTAAGAAATAGCAGGAAAAAAGCATCTACTATCATCTGTCTTGGTTCTTGGCTTGGGAAGAATTTCCAAATTCCACCAAAGCCTCTTGAGCCCTAAAAGTATTACTAGAGTCTCTCTTACATGATAATGTTGAGGTTAGCAGTCTGCTGTGAACAATTACAAATGTATTGTGTGTGTGTGCATATATACACACATATACATATCAGTAATCTGGCTTCTGGGAGGCCACAGTGGTGTCAGTGACAGGCAGGTAGAGAGATAACAGTAGTACAATATTATAGTTTTCATAATGGTGATAACCAATGGGAAACCTGGCATAGAAGGGAAGAGTAGACACTTCCATCTTGAATGAAAGGGACGTGTAATGGTTAGGTAGAAAAAAATATGGTATTACAGAAAATTTATCTGTCAGACATCTGCTATTTAGTTGAACTCTTAAATCCTGGGTCCTTTAGATCATAACAAATCACTCTCAGGACACATTCTTAGAAAAAATATTTCTTTTTTGGTTCTTTCTGTTATTCTAAGTACTATACTATACTATTGGGAAAGGTCTTTCCATTAGGATGGGGAAGACATTTATATACTTCTGACCCTTCTTGTTGTATATTTTTACCTGTAATGAATTGTTTAAGGGGAGGGACAATTTAATGCTTAATTATATTTCATTTATTTAACTTGGAATATTGTTGTCTTTACTAGAGGAAAATTGTACTCCTAGGTAAAATTATTCCAAATAGCTCTATAAGGATCTCATTATTGGGTATTGTTTGAAATTTATCTATCTTAAGCTCCGGGCAGAAAGCCCTCTGAGAAACTGCCTGGGACAGCTGAGTATCCTTGTTAGGGAATGACAGAGAAACAGGTGTTTGAGGTAAGCCACTCAGACAAGAGCACTCAAATAAGAGCAGTCACCTGGCAAGTGGGTGTGTCAGGGTGACCTGGAACCCTCCAAAAATCTCCTTGATGACTGAGGCCACATGTTCCTATGCAAAGCATCTAACAAGCTACATAACACAGAGAACTGAGTTCAGCTACTTCATCTTTTTCTTAATTGCTACACAGGATGAGCCTTGGGAGAAACGCACCCAAAATGGGAGGTCAGAGTGGAGAGAATAGTCATTTATTGCTTCCCCCTGTTATCTGATTCTTTTCAATTCTAGCAGCACGAAAAAGAATGCCCTGGCACAAATGTAAAATTATCTAAAAACTTAGCAAAAAAACAAAGCGAGGATCTGTATGAATTCTCAGTGTGTCTCATAGTTAATTTTTTAAAAAGAATTGCTGTTAACGGTAGGATAGTCAGGCAGCCCTCTTAAACTTAAATGATGTCTCAAATCAGCAGATTATTAACTATTACTAAATGGCTGGTCTTTTTGCCCTGTATCACCTCTAAACTTGGATAGTCAGACATGCAGTGATAAGTTTTGCTTCTTTTCAATTATGATATGAAGAGGGCAGGGGTTACTGGCCTTATGAAAAGAAATGAAAATGTTCTCCCTGGAAAAACTATAAAAGGCTGCAGCTTGCTACTTCAGATCATCACCTTCACCAAGGACACTGAAATTACTTTCCGGAAGTTGATTCCGACCAGAGTTCAACTCTAATAGTTAAAGAAAAAGGATAGAATTTATTTCAAGAGGTCATAATTTCCAGGAAATGGGGGTGACTTTCTTGAAAAATTGAGGGCCTCTACCTATAAAGCTTCCTGTCCTGCAATAGCAGGGGACCTCAGTTCAGCTGCACAGCTCAATTTACATGCCTATCAAGTTGCTGAGAGAGTGGGAAGCAATTGCTCAGCTCAACCAATGTTCCTACAATGTGTTCTGTATGTCAGGCCCAGCACTAGTGGCCTAAGATACACAGATGAAAGAAACAGAAATAAAATTTCACTACACTCAGGGGGCTGCAAGAGCACAGCACTGGGACCCTGAGCATCAGCCAGTCAGTGGAGCCTTTCTGGAAGGAATGATGCACAAATGCTGAGTAGGACATGTCCCTTGAAAACGGCATGAGTTTGGCCAGGTGCTTGGAACACCATGAAAGGTGTGCAGAGAAACAAGCAATGTGACAGACTTGTTTCCTGCTCATGCTACTCACTTCAGTAGGAACTTCTAAATTCCCCTTTGATAAGACTTCTCATATGTATAATTACACGTTTGGTGTCTAATTTAATGACACTACATCAGGCTGTCCACATGTATGGAAATCATGGTTAAAATATAAGTGGAATTAAGAACCACAAGTCCAAAGAGTTAAAGGTTATAATTGAAATTTTAAAAGGTGTAATAAATTAGTTCTATTTCTGCACCTTCACAAATACACCTTCATAATGACTTTGAAACCAAGATTTCATTAAAGAATTCTGGGATGACTTGGAGTTTCAGGATGGAATATGGTGGCAGAAGGTCTCTGGCCTTACTCCTTCTCTTCTCACTCCCAGCTTGATTCTGTTCCAGAAGAGACTTTTTTGCACGTGTGTGTGGACACTGAAGTCAATCCTCCAATGCTCAAGTCACAAATTGGCCACCTTTTGTCCACTCCATGGCCTAAGACATACACATAGGCGGTGCAAGCTTTCCTTAGAGGTTAAGACTCAGCATAGAGGCCCCTGCAAACCCTGGAAGCTGGCTCAAGACCACTGGGCAGAAGTTCCAAGGTGCCGAGTACTGGCGAAAGAGTTTAGACAGGGGACTGAGTGGGGGAGCATGGGCTCTGGTGAGGCTATCATCTGCCTTGTGATTCCTTGCCCAAAAATGAAGCATAGCAAGAAGGCCAGAGCAGGGGCATGGAGGCCAGGGCAGGTGCCCTCTTGCTGAATCTAAGGGCAGAACTACACTCCACTGCAATTATTTCATCATGGGTTGATACAATCTTCCTTAAGAGCTCCCTACTAGGTAATCATGAAAGGTGAAAATGCCAATTAACACTACCTCAGTTCTGGCCATTTTAATTAGTTTCTTTCTTGTTTAAAATATTTCTTTTCAGGTAAAGGTGTGGTCTCTTTTAGTGACTTCCCCTTCTTCTCCCAAGATGGCACCTGGGTGTCTGTGGCAGCCAGCAGGGGCCTTGGCTCTGCAGGAAAATTCTTTGAAGCTCCCTGGGTCTTTGCTATCCTCTGAAATGAGTGGCTGGAGTCCACCTGGTGACTGCTTGCCCTGGTGATATCCACTGCTGAAGTCTCAGGCTGAAGAACTCCAGATCCATTTCTCTCAACCTGGTCAGGTGCCTCATCCCACCCCATCTCGGCACCTGTTGGGGTGAACCAGTTTGTAGGGGCCATGTGATGAATGGCCCAGGAGTTCCAGGGTAGAATCTTCTGCTAAGCCTGCCAGCCAGCACCATCAGCTACCACACCCTCCTAGAACAGTTTCCCCATGGGGAAACTTCTGGAGACTTTCTCTCCAGAGGGAGAACTCAAGGAGCACCTGAAAAGGCATTAAGTCCCTCCTTCTGCCAAGTCACTCTAGGCCACGACTGTAAGATGACAGGGCCCGTGCCATGTTTGGAGTGGGGCCCCTGTAGAGCATCTCTTCTCAAGATTCTAAACAGGAGATTGAACAGACCCTTCCTCCACCTCTAGAACACAAGTCCTGAGTCAGGGGAAGTCATGGTTCATGTTCCTTCTGTGCTACTTCCTTTCCCTACCCCAGTCTCTTTCCTATTCCCTTCCTTCACCCATGCTGGCAGAAAGAGGAGAATTTTAATCCCTTCTGTCTAACAGAGACTTCCCTAGAATTACATCTCTCTCCCTCCTGAAGTGGAATTTATCTTGTCTTTCCCTGAAGTTATAATGGCAGACAGGTTGCAGAGAAAGAAATCTGATTGAATTAAGAATATCGATTAAGAAGCATTTTAAAAAATATGAAGCCTGCAATCCATATGCTTTACCATGAGCTGAGTCCCAGGAGAGATAAGCCTGTGACTGGCTTGTGTCCTGAGGTATCTCCTAATAAGCTCCTGAGACACATTAGGATTCTGCTAAATAGAGTAGTTGGAGTCTTTGAAGCCCACCTTGGAGCAGGAGGCAGAGGGTGTTTGTTCACCACATGCCTGGAGAGCAAAGCTAGGTATCAGGTGCCAAAGGACTTGGATGCTCTGCTGGAAAGCTCAACACCCTTGGTCCTTTAGTATAAAGAAGGTCCCATAAGATTTTTTTAAAAAATGCTTATTTGTTTCAAGGGTATATTAGCTTCCTGTTGCTGCTGTAACAATCCACAAATTGAGTGGTTTAAAAGAACATAAATGTATTTGTTTATGATTCTGGGGGCCAGAAATTCAAAATCAGTTTTAGCAGGTGTCAGGTTCTAACTGAGGTCTGAGGGATGTTGGTGGGCAAGTGGCAGGGAGCTGGAAAAACACTCAAGAAATCGTAGACAGTTTTGACATGGTTTTACTCTCTCTCTGGGCACAAGCAAGCTTGGGCATGTGCTTGGGTATGACCCATGGATGCAAGCCATATGTACAGTGTTAGCAGGGTAGTTATACATTTTACAGGCAATAGTGGCTCTGAGCCAAGCACAAGCTCATGTGGGTGGTCACCTAATGCACCTCAAATGGTGTGGTTACATAATGTGCGGAGTTATGTGCCTGCGCTCCAAACTCGCTGAGTCACACTGGACCAGATGTCTGCCTCGGCCTATTCTTGACTGCAGCACATCCATTTTCCTTACATTCCATCCCCAAGGCCAAGGGAGACACAGGTCTTGGACACACAGGTCTGATGCATAGGCTTTATATTCCACCCCCTAGGCTGAGGGTTTTTCTAGTGGGGAGATGCACCCACAGGGTGGAACCCTGGACTCAGAGGCCCAGCAGTAATACAGGGAGCAATAACTCCAGGTTATGGCGTGCAACCACCCCATGGTGACGTTACCCCAATGTTGCTTTATACATTAAGCCAGGTTTTTATTTCCCTACCTTTAGGGGCACTGGGGCAGGCAACAACAGGTTACCATTTGTCCCATGCTTGGTTGGAGAAGGTCATCCTTCCACCTACAGGTCTTGTCACATGGCTTGGCCCCACATGGGTTGGTGGCCAACTAGCCACTTCTGTATTTTCCAGGTAGTTAACCACAAGGTCAAGCCTCATTAGAACATCCAGCTATTGGTACAGATTACCATAGGCGTCACTTCCTTGGTGATCACCATCTATGCTGCTCTAAATTCAGCCCATTGGCTACTATATCCACACCTGCTATCAAACCATATGCTGTCAGTACTAGGCTGGACTTCAACAGAAGTCCAGGCAGCAGCAGCACCCTGGCTAGACCCACCCATATACCATGTCCCATTGGGAATGGGGGGACGCCCTTCCTTAAACAGTGAAGGCTTAGGGTCTAGGGGTGCCTCAGGCCCCAAGGCCTTATTGTGCATTAGGACTACAGATCCAAAGACCTCTTGCAACTTTGCTTCTAAGGGGCTTGTACTCAGTGTACTCTGCTGTTCTAAGTAGGTGCCCCACTTTGCTAAAGTGGATGTCTGCACCATCCCAGTCCAGGGGATCGTTATGCATGAATGCACCCATCCCACTATTGGGTAAGTCATCTGCATGATGACTGCAGCCCATCCTGCCATACTCTCACAAGCCTGAAGGGTGGCATATATAGTTGCTAGCTGTTTCTCTATCAAGGAATACTGGTGCTCAGCTCCCTTCCATAGTTGGGACCAAAAACCTACTGGCATTCTCAAGTGCTCCATGTGTTGCCACAGGCCCCAACCAAAACCATCTGTTGTCACATGCACATCCTGCTCAAATGGGCACTCCTGGTCAACTACCCATAGGGCTTGTGCCTACTGAATAGCCCCCTTGGCTGCCAGGAAGGCAGTCTCAGCTGCATCATCCCAATCTCAGGCAAGAGGAGTGTTGCCACTTCTAAATCTGCAAGAGAATCAGAGGTTAACATAACATTATCAACAAGACCATGACATACGGTGGGGCTGGGCATATAGCACTGAGGCAACCCTGTGAAAGTTCATTGTTGCCCTCCCATGAAGACAAACTGTTTCTGGCTCTCTAGAAAAAAAAAATGCATTAGCCAAGTCCACCACGTAGTGGTACTGTCCCAATTCAATCGTCAAGCGGTCCATCAAGTTCACGACAGACAGCACAGCTGCCAAGCTGTGTAAAACATCCACCCCCAGAATATATCTGCATCGATGTCTACCAGCGCCAGCACTTGCCATACGTTGGTGGGGGACCAGTGGATCGCTCATTTCATATGTGGCCTCCAGTCGTCCAGTGGCCAAGCACCTTGGCCAGTTCCCTCATCAAACAGAAAAGGCTTTACACCCCAGCCTGGCTGCAGCACGTAGTCTTTGAGCTGAAGTGCCTGGGCGGGACTGGGTCACACAGCAATGTCCTTCCCCTACTTGGGCATTTTCTGGAATTGGTGTTCCAAAGACAACTGTCTCCACAAAGTTAAGAGTACTTCATTGGGCTGCTTATCGATTTTCTCTCAGTGAGCCCAAGCTAAAATCAAATCTATCTGCATCTGTGAGTGTGTCACTCATTGAGGCCCCATTTTCTCCCACTGGGGAGGCCCCCGCAGGTGGGGCATCTTTGCCTTCTTTACAGCATGGACCCCTTGGTACTGCTGATGACCTCCAGGCCTGCATTCACAGCAGCCTCTAATTCTTTTTCCAAGCTCTGTAGCTGGGCCTCCAGGCACCCCTCCTGCACCTGGAGGTCCCCATTCACAGAAGCTTCTAACTCTTTTTCTGAAATATGTAGCCAGGCATCCAGGTGACCTGCCTGCATCTGGAGGGTCCTCACCTCTGCTGCATCCCTCAGGGACTGGGTGTGTACTTCTCATAGCGTGGTCAAAAATGCCCATCCAACTCTGCTGGCAAAGGTTCATTCCTTCTTGGTGCTCTGTGCTTCTGCTTGCAGGGGACTCATCTACTGCCACCCAGGTTTCTACCAGAGCCCATCTGAGCAATACGGCTGCCACCAGGTACCACAATCCATGTTGCAGCCACATGGCTGACCCGGAATCGGCGGGGAATGAAGGCTCACTCACTCTGAAATCCTGTTTGTGACACCAATTGTCAGGTTCTAACTGAGGTCTGAGGGGAGTCAAAGGGTGAGTGTCAGGTAGTTGGAAAAACAGTCGAGGAATCGTAGACAGTTTTGACATGGTTTTACTCTCTCTCTGGGTGTGAGTGAGCCTGGGTACACGCCACGGCACGAGCCATGGGCACAAGCCATATGTACAGTGTTAGCAGGGTAATTATACCTTTTACAGACAATAGTGGCTCCAAGCCAAGCATGAGCTCATGTGGGTGATCACCTAATGTACCTCATGTGATGTGGTTACATAATGTGTGGAGTTGTATACCTACATTCCAAATTCACTGAGTCATGCTGGACTGGATGTCTGCCTTGGCTTATTCTTGACCGCAGCACATGCATTTTCCTTACACCAGGCTAATGCCAAGGTGGCAGTGGGTCGGGTTCCTTCTGGAGGCTCTAGGAAAGAATCTGTTATCTCGCCCTTTTCAGCTTCCAGAGGCTGCCTATACCCCTCACACAAAACCCCTTCCTCCCTCTTCAAAGCCAGCAGGGGAGTGTCTTCACATCCCTTTCCATCTGTCCCTCTGCTTCCATAAAGTCACTTCCATTCATCCAACTATTGCAGTTCAATTGTTAGCTTATGAATAAATGAAGATAAAAACATTTTCAGAGGAATACTAGTATTGAGAAGGGAGTGGGAACAGCTAGAAGGAAGAGAGAGTCCTATGTCCTGGAAAAGAAGACTAACTCTATGCTGTCTTTTAAACAAATGCATTCTTGACCTCCCAGGCTCAAGCAAGTCTCCCAATGAGTAGCTGGAACTAGATTTGTGTACCACCATGCGTGGCTATTTTTTTTTTCTATTTTATGTAGAGATGAGTTATCACTTTTTTGCCCAGGCTGGTCTCAAACTTCTGGTCTCAAGTGTTCCTCTCACCTTGGCCTCCAAAAAGTGTTAGCTTTACAGGTGTGAGCCACTGTTCCTGGCCCAAATGTGTTTTGTTGACTCTACAATGGACACATGTGCTCTAAACTGTCTACCAGAAGCAATGGCAGCCCTGGGTCACTCCCATATTCCACCTGAAGCTTAAGAGCAAAGAACTACCAGAGTTAGGACATGCATTGGTATTGTCAATGGGATGTTGTTTGCAACAGAGTCTTCGCAATTTACCTGTGCCTCTATTATTTGGGCCGCAGGGAAGAGGATGAATTGCTTTCATCTTCTCACCAGGTAGAGAGCTGGTGTGGGGCAGGGCAAGAGCCCTAGTAGCACAGGAGGAACAGGGAAGGTGGACAGCTAGCATTAGCATTTTCCAGGCATAGAGACAGGTCACCCTGGCCAAATTCCTCATTGGAGGATCAAACTCCAGCTCTTCCCCCTGACTTTAATACTAGAGCTTCACAAACCAACCACTCTACATATTCATATCCTCCCAGAGGATGTTCTAGCAATCTCATTACTGTGACATCTGTAAGTAGAAGAAATCTTTTACTTGCTATTATACAAAGAAATCTATTTGGAAGTTAAAGCTAGTTCTTGCCATACCCCAAGTGCTTTCCTTCTCCCCTTGCATTTGATTTCTCCCTGTGCTGCCCTCAGTTTGTGGGAGCACAATATCTGGAGGCCTCATTCTTCAAAACCAATGTTTGAGGAAAGTGTGTACTTATGATTACATGCTGACATATATGCAACTTTTGAGTGGGAACAGCATGAGTTGTGGAAATTGAATTAAACAATAAACCCGTAATTGCTTGTTAGGGTGCTTTAATTGACTCGTAAGTACCACATGCAAAGCTGCGTGGCTGCAGGAGCCCAATTATAAGCTTGCTTACAGAAAGATACAACTTATTTTGCATGTTGGAAACATATTCTCCAATTATTGTTGCCTCAAAAAAAGTGAATTTTTAAATAAATAAATGCTTAGTAAGCTAGTGATATATACTTAGTCCCTAGGTAACCTGGAAACACTTTATTTAGGTTCTAATACAAGACCAGAAAATGCAGAGTTGAAAAATGCCCCTTCACTTTATTCCAAGGCGTTTGTTGAGCCCTGTAGCCCTCTGTTTTCCCAGCTAAACCAAGAAGTTACACAGATAGGGCTCTTGGCTTCAAGGTATCACTTATAAAGACTGACAAGAATAAGCATTTCAGAAAAAAATGGATAAAATAAAATCACAAACAATTCATAAATTAGATATAAAGAATAGCTAATACACATGTGGGTCACAGAGGAGGGAGGAGAAACATCTTAAACTCTGGCTGATGATCTGCTGTGGCTAAGTCCAGGAGGGAATGCTAGGAATTGTGGTCAAGTTACTCAGCCATGGTTGGAAGCAAAATAATTAGGACCAGCTCTGGCTTAGGGAGTGGTTGGGGGAGGTGGGAATCACAGGTGCTCCAAATTAACTTCCTAGCCAAGTCAGGAAATCAGGCTCTTCCAGACAAGTAGAGTGAAGACTTTCAAGAATGAGCAGTGAAAGAATAACTGTTAGGAATCCTAAGTCCAAGGAAGAAAGAAAAGTGTTAAATAAGACAAAATGTAGCCCACGGATGATGTTTACATGACAAGTGGTCTTGAACCCCAATAATCTCCATCAGCCATGATGAAACCACCCAAAATAAATATATAAGTAAAAAAAAGTAACTTGCTTGTTAAGGAGGTTGCAAGACAAATCTCTTAATCCTCAACTACTCCCTCCTGTAAACTGGACCAAATAAATATACACTCTGAATAGAAATAGTGGACATGCTGTGCAAAGTCAGCTGCAAAAGAAGTTCCTTAGCCACTCCTTCCTTTTAGATTGCCTCTTTAAGTCTTTCCTTCTACAAAGAAATATTAAAACCTATGTTGAAGAAAACCATCATAAATGCATATAAATCATATTCGTCAAGACATTGTCAGCAATCATTCTAAGTTAAGACCTGACAGTGAATATGAAGGAGCTTTCATCGCAACCAGGCTTTTTTTTTTTTTTTTTTTATAGATCAGTGATCCTCTCCCAGGTTTTACAACACCTTGGAGTAGCTCCATTTATTTCAGTTGACTTTCTTCCATTAAAAATAATTCAATGGGGAATGACTGCTAAGGTGTTTCTTTTGGAAGTGATGAAAATGTGAAATTAGTGTGATGGTCGTACAACTCTGTGGATACACTAAAAGTCGTCAAATAGTACACTTTAAAGGGTGAATTTTGTCCAGGCACGGTGGTTTATGCCTGTAATTTCAGCACTTTGGGAGGCTGAGGCGGGTGGATCACGAGGTCAGGAGTTCGAGACCAGCCTGGCCAACATGGTGAAACCCTGTCTCTACTAAAGACACAAAAATTAGCCAGGCATGGTGATTCATGCCTGTAATCGCAGCTACTCAGGAGGCTGAGATAGGAGAATTGCTTGAACTTGGGAGGCAGAGTTTGCCATGAATCAGGATCGCACCACTACACTCCAGCCTGGGTAACAGAAGGAGACTCCAGCTCAAAAAAAAAAAAGTGAATTTTATCTCAACAAAGCTGCTGCAAAAAAATTCATAATTTAAACATTCTGAATCTTAAATGATGTAATTTTTTTAAACTGAGCTCAGACATCACGTCACAAAACAATGTCAATTAGATGCAGCTTTCCAGAAATCTTAGGAATCATAAGCATTTACTAGTTAGAAAAAAAAATGATTTTCCCAAAAGTTATGCTCTAAACCATTTATATTAACTTTTATAAATAAAAGTATACCCACAAATAAGGAATAAATATTTTGTCATTAATGCAGTTCTTTTCACATGCTTATGACCGTCAAAATTTTGTTTTTAAATTTTATCCTCCATTAAGGACAAAATAGACATTCACCTAGACTTTCTGCAATGTCATATTTACCAAATTAGAATTCTGCAGAACACTATCTGGAGGATACAGTCAGTTGATGAAACATAACAGTAATATAAACAGAATTTTTTCCCTAAGAGGGCTCATAATCTACACAGAATACCCAATTTCCACCACATAAGGAAAAAATGCACTAAATATATAAATATCTATGAATCAATTGCATTTTAGTGTACACAGAATATGTAAGCATTGAATGGTGATTAAAGTTAATTTCTTACCATGTTATAAAACTCTGTTAGGTAAGAAATCATCTAACTCCCCTTTTAAATGAGTGTTCTTTTTCCTTCCTTCTTTCTACATCATGGCTTCATTAGAGATGAAAGCTAACGATGAGATGCTTTCTGATATTTCCAAGTCATTTTTCTCACTGCCACTAAAAAGACATCAGACTAAAATCCTTC
This sequence comes from Gorilla gorilla gorilla, assembly GCF_029281585.2. Classification (NCBI taxonomy): domain Eukaryota; kingdom Metazoa; phylum Chordata; class Mammalia; order Primates; family Hominidae; genus Gorilla; species Gorilla gorilla. The sequence continues at coordinate 39,899,390 of NC_073235.2, read as the reverse complement.
AGAAATATCTCCTGCATCAGAATTCTGTGTCTTATGCTGAATGAAGTCTTCAATTCAAATTGTATGAAAGTTTCTGGCATTTCTTTTATGTATTTGGGAAAAAAATTTAGACATACTTCATTCTACAGACTATTGCCTATAACTACGCAATATGCTAGAAGCTTTGTGCTCCTTAAACCCCTATTTTATGCACATGTACAAGCATATTTGGCAGGTAGAAAGAATAAATATGCTAATTCACACACTGCATGTGTATGATTTATTCCACTTTTGAAGGAATATGGCAGTATTTACATAAGTTTCACCTGTATCTCTGCAAACAGCTGTTGTGCAACTAACTTCCAAATCAGAAGAAAAAAATGGGCTGCGTAATTTTTAACAGTTGCTCTGGATTTGACAGATGGATGGTGCTTTAGTCACCTGCTGCACTTCACCTAAAGGCAAGGGAAGAGTTGAGCCAAATCACTGCATCAGGTAATTACAGATTTTTAAAAATGTACTTATTCTTGAAGTATGAGAAGTAATATTCTTAAAAAGCCTGTGTACGACTGAGGTTCTAACTACATCTGCCATGAAATAGGCTATCGGGATAATGAATGCAGCATCATTTATTAGGAAGCTAAACTTTGTGTCATATAATCATTCCAGAAACAGTAACTAAGTAACAAATGGAATGTAAAACCCGAATTTAGAAGTAATTTGCTATTCTCCCATGAAAAACAACTGCAAAGATTCAAGATATTAATTATCTCATTGCTATAGAGAAATGATAAATTAGCACAATATCCACATTTATTTTCCCAACTTGCCAAAGTATATTCTACATTTTCTTGTGGATCTGGCTATTTAAAACATCTTCTAAGGAACTTTCCTTTTTCTACAAAGGATTTCCTTTTTTGTAGATCAGTATGAGTAGTCATGCTTGGCATGAGATCATAATCACCATTATTTTAATATATCGTCTGTTATGTACAAAGCTGATGCCATGTCAAGAAGGCATTTATTTTCATTTTGTTTGCTCTCCTCCTCCATAGACTCTCTCAAGGTGCTGCTGGAATTATGTTTATTCATCCCCATATCTTCTTTGGTTTCTCTGGAGACCATGCATTTGCTACATTCTTTATAAAAAACAAATTTGTCACACCTTACTTCCGTTCTAGAATCTCAAACTTAATAAAATTCTATTATAGAAGTCTGAGTAATGGTGGATTCAGAGGATCATTTTGTAGTCCTTATATACTATATATATTCATTAGTCATACACCTTCGTGTCTTGCACAAGACTTTTTAATGAAGAACAGCTCATTTCATATAATATGTAGATGGATTCCTGAAAAGTTGTATGCGAGAAACATGAAGGAAACGAATTTATTTTAATGCAATAGGGAAGCCTGCTATTGAAAGGCTTTCCATCCAGAATAATGGTATTTAACCTCAAAGATTCACTTTTCAATGTAAACAACCAATGTTGTGCTTATGTGAAACTGAATTTGCTTAAAGTGGTGTATATTTCAATACCAAATGACCTCTGGTTTTTTGTGTACAGTGTTTTTTTTAACCTGTTAAAATTAGCTAAGTATAACACTGCCTTCCAATGTCTCACGAGTTATAACTTCTTTAAGTCAGGAACTTGACTTATTTTTACCTCTAAACTATGCAAAGTAATTAACCTTAATGTGACTAACAATATTAAATTTGCACATTTGACTACTCTGAGGTAGTACTGGCCACCCGGATGATTCAAATTACCAAGGCTAATTGGACCTGTAATGAGGTCCGATAAAATGTTGTGCTACACATTTGCTTCAAGTCTTCATAGCACCCAAGTGGAACTTGTGTCTCAACCAAAGAGTTCCATGACAATGTCCACGATCCAAGCACAACCTGAGGAGGCAACATGGCTGGTCAGAATGGTCAGTCTGGCTCTGTCTTTACCTGTGATAGCTGCATGACCCACTTGCTAGGCTCAATGGAAACTCAAGTGTATTGATATGCAAAATGAATGAGCTGGACCTGGATGATCTGGGTCCCTTCCAGCCCTAATACTCCATGAATACATTATGGGCACAAGCATGTAGAGTGCATTCTTATGTGTATTGTTGTAATCTGTGGTTCTATTGAGAACTTGCAAGATTAGCATAGCCAGCTGGTACTAAAGCAAGCACTTATGCATAATTATTTTGTTTTTATTTCACTTAGTGACATGTTAAGTACACACAGCATGCTAATACACAATGGAAAACATTCTACGATTTAGGTTAAAAAAATTCATACCTCACTTAGAAGGCATTTTCCACAACAAATATAAATTAATTGGGCTTACCGATAAAGATGGCACAGTGGAAACTCGAATATACTTTCACGTCCTTCTATAACTGCACTAAAACTTTATAAGTGAGTGCTAAACACATTAAGGACAAAGAGAATGGGAAATAATAAAATAGTGTCATGATTTTGGAAGCTGTAAATCAATGAACAAGAGGTAAAGGATTAAAAAGACCAAAGAAAATAGTAAATTGTAAGGCAGAATAGAAAAAGTCAAGAAGTAATCTGATTTACATCATAGAACAAAAGTGGAGTTAAATGGAAAGAAAGGATGTGCTTTAAAAAATCAGAAATATCCCATTGTGTGTTTACAAAGCAGCCAGATTCCCAGCTCTCTCTCTCTCCCTCCCTCCCCTCATGCCACAGAGCTATGTATGACCTTCCCTTTATCTTTGCAAAAGACTAGAGGTTAAAGAGTATTGCATGGTACTGGTACCAAAACAGAGATATAGATCAATGGAACAGAACAGAGCCCTCAGAAATAACGCCACATATCTACAACTATCTGATCTTTGACAAACCTGACAAAAACAAGCAATGGGGAAAGGATTCCCTATTTAATAAATGGTGCTGGGAAAACTGGCTAGCCATATGTGGAAAGCTGAAACTGGATCCCTTCCTTACAACTTATACAAAAATTAATTCAAGATGGATTAAAGACTTACATGTTAGACCTAAAACCATTAAAACCCTAGAAGAAAACCTAGGCATTACCATTCAGGACATAGGCAGGGGCAAAGACTTCATGTCTAAAACACCAAAAGCAATGGCAACAAAAGCCAAAATTGACAAATCGAATCTAATTAAGCTAAAGAGCTTCTGCACTGCAAAAGAAACTACCATCAGAGTGAACAGGCAACCTACAAAATGGGAGAAAATTTTTGCAACCTACTCATCTGACAAAGGGCTAATATCCAGAATCTACAATGAACTCAAACAAATTTACAAGAAAAAACAAACAACCCCATCAAAAAGTGGGTGAAGGACATGAACAGACACTTCTCAAAAGAAGACATTTATGCAGCCAAAAAACACATGAAAAAATGCTCACCATCACTGGCCATCAGAGAAAAGCAAATGAAAACCACAATGAGATACCATCTCATACCAGTTAGAATGGCAATCATTAAAAAGTCAGGAAACAACAGGTGCTGGAGAGGATGTGGAGAAATAAGAACACTTTTACACTGTTGGTGGGACTGTAAACTAGTTCAACCATTGTGGAAGTCAGTGTGGTGATTCCTCAGGGATCTAGAACTGGAAATACCATTTGACCCAGCCATCCCATTACTGGGCATATACCCAAAGGATTATAAATCATGCTGCTAGACACACGCACACGTATGTTTATTGCAGCATTATTCACAATAGCAAAGACTTGGAACCAACCCAAATGTCCAACAATGATAGACTGGATTAAGAAAATGTGGCACATATCTCCATGGAATTCTATGCAGCCATAAAAAAGGATGAGTTCATGTCCTTCGTAGGGACATGGATGAAATTGGAAATCATCATTCTCAGTAAACTATCGCAAGAACAAAAAACCAAACATCACATATTCTCACTCATAGGTGGGAATTGAACAATGAGAACACATGGACACAGGAAGGGGAACATCACACTCTGGGGACTGCTGTGGGGTGGGGGGAGGGAGAAGGGATAGCTTTAGGAGATTTACCTAATGCTAAATAACGAGTTAATGGGTGCAGCACACCAGCATGACACATGTATAAATATGTAACTTACCTGCACATTGTGCACATGTACCCTAAAACTTAAAGTATAATAAGAATAAAATAAAATAAAATAAAATAAAAAGAACCGTGGCTTCTACAACTCCCCTTATCTTAACTCAAGCATTTCTTTATATTGACTTCAATTCTCCAGACAAAGCTTAATGCTTTCAATCAATTCCCAACCAGGAAATCTTTGACTTGGAAGCCCCTACTTCGAAATGTCCTGACATTCTGAGCTAAAGCAATGTATACCTTATATGTATTGATTTATACCTTTGCCTGTAACTTTTGTCTCCCTAAAATGTATAAAACCAAGTTGTAACTCAACCACCTTGGGCACCCGTTCTCAGGACCTCCTGAGGCTGTGTCATGGGCTATGGTTGCTAACATTTGGCTCAGAACAAACCTCTTTAAATATTTAAAAAAAAAAAAAAAAGAGTATTATCAAACTCTCTCTGGCCTGTGGGCCAAAGGCATAGCTGAGGGGATTACCTGACCACATTCATGCTGAATGCTGAAACTCCTTGCCATCTTCCCTAACTCAGCTTCCAGAAGACTGACAATCAGGTCTTCCCCCTCTAGGCCACCACTGAAAAATTCTTCTCTTGAAAGTCCATTCAGTACAAGAGGAAAGGGTCACCTATGTTGACATGAGGAGCTTTTCAACTGAACAGTCCAGCCAGACCACTTCACTCTTAAGCTAGTATGAGCAGAAAAACTCATACAATTCAACTTTTTTACTTCAATCTTAAAAAGAAACAGAAACCGAAGGATTACCAGATACCTGAGGACAATGTCTCTCATAAATACAAGTTGAAACAAATTAAAACATGATAAGGGGAAGAAAACTTTGCAAATGAAAAGACTATCACTAAAACTATTAAACTGAAGAAAAACAGAAAGATTTCTACCATGAAACCAGTAGTGCTTACTATGAAAAAAGAATATTTAGCAAGTAAAGATCTTTCAGAAATCAAAGCAAGACTTAAAAAAACAATTCAATGGAATGTAAGATTAAGTCAAAGAAATCTTTCAGACCTAGAGTAAAAGAACAAATAGATGAAATCTAGGAGAAAAAAATTAGAAAAATATATCTAGGAAGTTTAACATTTAGATTATAGCAGTTCTAGAACTAGAGAACAAAAATATGCCAGGGAGGAAATCACTAAAAAATTATTCAAACTAATTTCAAGAATATATTTTTCCAAATTAAAAGAGATAACTGAATGTCCAATCAATTTAATTAAAATACATCCATATAAGGATACATCTTCATAAAATTTCAAAACAATGAGGACAAAGATCTCACAGCTTTTGATTCCTTGTCTCCACTGAAATTTAGAAGGAAAATATCTGCAAGATGCTGAAGGAAAACTGTGTCCAACTTAGAATTTTATACCTCACCATATTATTCAAGTGTGAGAACAGAATGAAGATCTTTTCAGATATTCGTGATTAGAAAAATTTTACCTCCACATCCTTTCTCAGAAACCTGCAGAAGAGCAAGATGCACTTCTCTAAGAGAGAAGACCAAGGAAGAGTAGGGGAGAGAGTAAGAAGACTGAATAATGTTTAAGGGAGATCCCAGGATGGCAGATCTGCACTAAATATCAAGGTTGAGTCCAGATAAAATAGGTCAGAAAGGTCCACAACAGTTTTACAGAAATATGTCACTGATGGATCTGATAATCTTGAGAAGACATTTACTCAATTAGTAAAAAATTTTGTTTGTTCTTAATAAGATTTTTTAAAAGCAAAAAAAGTATATAGAAAATAATTCCAGGAAAAATAAAATGCTGCACGAAAAAAAAAGTTTATCATAGTTTATTTACCCACGGTAAGCCTTTCAAAAACTTGTATATAGCTATACTAATATAAACACTGAATATATTAATTAATGAAATTATATAACTTTTGGAGAAGATGGGAAGTGTACATGCATAATGAGGGGAGTATGAGACAAGAGTTTTAAATCCTTATTATTAAGGGCTGGGCATGGTGGCTCACACATGTAATTCCAGCACTTTGGGAGGCCTAGGCAGGTGGATCGCTTGAGGTCAGGAGTTCGAGACCAGTCTGGCCAACATAGTGAAACCCCCTTTCTACTAAAAATACAAAAATTAGCCAAGCATGGTTGTGTATGCCTGTAATCCCAGTTACTCGGGAGGCTGAGACATGAGGATCACCCGAACCCAGGAGGCAGAGGTTGCAGTGAGCTGAGATTGTGCCACTGCATTCCAGACTGGGCAACAGAGTGAGACTCTGTCTAAAACAAAACAAAACAAAATCCTTATCATTCAGAGTGGGGAAGCAAAAGATAATGGTTAAATCTGAAATATAAATATCACAAAACAAACACTCTTTAGAGATTGAGTTTAAAAAAACAACATAATCAGCTGAAATAATTGATAGTAGTTGATGCTGGGGAGAACAAATGGAGTCATACATCATAGAAATATCCTTCAAATTATGGGCATGTATACATTTGATAAAAATAAAAACCAAAATTACAATGAATGAATGAGTGAATAAAACAGATTAAATCTAACATCTTTAAAATACTTTCACAAGTATACGAAAAAGCATACCAGATCAAATACATGACATACAGGATTCTATATCATATATGCATTTCTTTACAGGCAAAGCCTGTCCAATTTTCCTGCTTTTGTCAATAAAATATAAAGGAGCATACGTTTGTATTTCTTTCCTCCAGATAGTCCACCTATCATTTATCTTTCTCAACAAAAATGACACAACAAAAAGTGGCAGATTTTTTTTCTTCCAATTTTGTGAAAATAACAGAGACAGCTATTCAAATTCATTTATTTCATGTTTTAATGGCTTACTATGTGCCAGAAGCTCTATTAAGCATTGCAAAGTAAAAATACAAGAAAGATACCCAGTCCTTGGCTTTTGACACCTTAAGTGGGTCCTTGGTTGGGAAGGGTGGGCAATGTATTTTATTTTTAACCTCCAGAAGGAGAAATTAGAACAGGACACAGAGAAAACTCTGTTGATAGCAGAGGTCAAAATGATGAGGATGGAATACAACAGTTATTTGCTTGTAATGAGAGATGAGCTAGCTGGAAATACCAGGGCCTACAAAAGAGAGTAATTGTTACTGAGCTGCGTGGAAAGGCAAAGGCAATGGTTTGCTTTGCAGCTCTTAGTTCACTTCCCTTAGCTGGAACTATTTAGCCTCTTTCAGCACACTCAACCCCCAAATATAATCTCGGATTTAATTTCCATGTTCTTCTTTCTCCATTTCTAGGAGAGTAGCATTAATTTCTGTATCCCTTTGATTTCATAAGTCACAAAGAAACAGTCCAGTGCAAATTCAAAGCAGTAGACATGAATTCTGGCATTGAGGGCATCTCTACTCCTCAGAGCTGCTGCCTGCTAAAGCAAATAATGCCAGAAATCAATTTGAAAGACTGCTGACAGCAATTAACAAACTCAAGCCAAAATAATCTCATTTTATTCTCAGCCAAGATAAACTCATTAGCGACTGTGAGGCATCTGCTTCCTTCCAAAACTGTAACCTTGTGAGGAAAAGGGATGCAATGCCAAATAGTGTCTAAAGTTGTCAAAAATAAAAATAAAAAAAATGGGGTCCCCCCCGCCCCCCCTCCAAACAACAACAACAAAAACAACAAATCAGGAAGGGGCAATGGCAAATTCAAATGAAAACAACTTCAAAAAAGTAAGTGGCTTGGGTGTGAAAGTGATAAAATTATGTTTTGCTTTAACACATTTTAGTTACTACTAACATTCAATTCTCCTAGTACTCTGACTACTTAGAAAAGTTGAACCAAGTAAATGAGACCAAGTCCAAGAAATTCCAAGCAGAGTTCTATAACTATCTCCCTTAAATATGATTGAAAATTCTGAAAATTACATGATGGTAATCTTTGTGGTCATGATTGCAAATGCAAGTAACATAATGAACACATTTTATGAGTAGTGGGCAACTGAGAATTAAAGAATCAGGATAAGGCTAAAATTCAACACAGTCTTTTACCTCATGGGTTGAGACGTAAATTAATTTCCTTTTCAAGTTATTTTCCAAATTGTGGAAATTAGATCACATCTGTTTTTTAACAAGTAAAATTCTCTTGGTTGTATAATCTTCAATTCTGATTTTCTAAATTAGCATAATAAAAATATGTCTAAAATTACCCAGATACTGGAATATAGTATCACTGAAAAAATGAGCTTCTGTTGAAGTAAACTGCATTGATACATGATCTTTACAAACAATTAAATGTAAGCTAGCTGAGAAAGCCAGAATTAATTTAACTACTACCCTCCTTACTCATAATATAATTTTCACAGGGCTAGGAGAAACCAAAAGACTTGAAAAAAATGCCTAAGATAATGATTGACACTTTTTTTTAATTTTTAAGCGAAAAAAGAGAGAAAAGGAAAAAGGAGAAAAATATAGATTACCATTTTGATAGGAAATTTCAGAGTAAAATTCTATAAATTTTTTTTTGTAAATCTAGAGATTTGGGTTAATTTACAATGATTTTTCTTTCATATACCCAAAGTCCATCCCTCTTTAATTTCTGAAGGTAGTTCCTTTTTCTTTCAATTACAGGGACAGAAAACAAAGTGGGCCCACATTCTTTGCATAATCTTCAGATACAGGAAGGCTTTTATTCTTTCTCAACAAACTCCATCAAGAAAAGTGGCCCTGAGTCCTTTAGAGTCTTGAACTACAAAACTCATGCTTTCTGACATTTTCAGAAAGACAGACTGAATAGGTTATGTAATAGACTGAATATCTGTGTCTCCCCAAATCCATTAGTTGTATCCCTAAACCCCAAGTGATGGTATTTGGAGAAGGGGCCTTTGGGTGATAAATAAGGTTAGATTAGGTCATGAGGGTGGGAACGTCATGATGGAATTGGTAGCCTTATAAAATGATGAAGATTTCTTATTCTCTCATGCTCACTCTTTCTGAATGCACACACTGAGGAAAGGCCACATATCAAGAAGGTGTCCATCTGCAAGCCAGGAAGAGGTTCTTCACCAGAACCCAACCATGCTGGCACACTGACCTCAGACTTCCAGCCTCCAGAACTGTGAGAAAATAAATTTCTGTTGTTTTTGCCACTCAGTCTGTGGTGTTTTGTTATGCCTTCTGAAGCAGACTAATATAGGTTAGAAAGATTACAGAATTTTAAAGCTGGAAGGGAACTCAGAGATGACTCATTCCAAGGGTTAAAAACTGGTAACCTTTTGAATTAGCCTGCAGACTTGCTTTGTTTTGTGTTCATAGAATTAAAAATACTTCCAAAACATATATTGCATAGGGGTGACAGCTGTAATTTCACACAAGTGCCATCACTGTCAATTGCATTACTCCTACCCTAAAAACCTATCTGTGTAACCTGCTTCATGCCTGTGACTCTGATTTCTGCCATCTCTCTCCTTTTATATACAAAGAAACTAAGGTTCAGAAATTTAGGGTGACTTGCCCATGCTAAGGCAAGTAATTGAAATGAGAAATGTGTCTGGAATCCAGATCTCTTGCTAATCTGTATGGTGTTCTACTGCACAGCCTGCCTAAGGAATATGGTAGTTATCTACTGCATTGGTATAACACAGTAGCAAATATTTTAGCTACTTGATGCATCATGGATGCCAGGGAAAGATTTCAAGCCAAAACAAAAAAAAAGCAACCATTCATTTTTAAATTTTATTTATCTACCCAGGTGAATTAAGTCTGAAACGAGTACATACTAACCTTGAAGATGTAATATCATCACTTTGGAAGTAAATACGGAAAACAAACATCCTCGTACTATATTCCTTAAAAGTATTTCTGTTAATGTTGACTTAAGAAATAATTTAAAGGGTTTTTGTAAGGGAAATAGTATAATAAAGATTATAGCAAAGGAAATAACAGGAAGAGAAAACATAGTTATAGAAATACTATATTTTAGTACTATATTACAAGAGTGAATCTACTAAAATGTCTATATTTTACTTTAATTACATAAGTCCCCTCAAAATATTTTTTATAACAATTAATATCAAAAACGTTTATCTTGTATTTGCCTTTCTTAGATCTTTGCAAGATTTGCAAGGAAGGAATATCAGTGGACTAGTTTTTCTTCTATTTTTTTTTTTTACAATTGTATGTCAATAGCATATTTTGAAGAGAAAAAATAGCAGAAGTAGATGTAACACATAGAAGGGGATGGAAAGAGAAACCATTTGTGATATCAATTGTAATAAAAAATATTTTGTCCACAGATATTCTCTTATTTGATCCTTCCCAAAAGTCTGAATACATATGTAAAGCAAGGCATTACCTCCATTTCAGAGGAGAGAAAACTGAGGCTTAAAATTCTTTTTTTTATTATTATTATACTTTAAGTTCTAGGGTACATGCATACAACTTACAGGTTTGTTACATATGTATACATAAGCCATGTTGGTTTGCTGCAGCCATTAACTCATTATTTACATTAGGTATTTCTCCCAATGCTATCCCACCCCCATCCCCCCACCCCATGACAGACTCCAGTGTGTGATGTTCCCCACCCTGTGTCCAAGTATTCTCATTGTTCAATTCCCACCTATGAGTGAGAACATGCGGTATTTGGTTTTCTGTCCTTGTGATAGTTTGCTCAGAATGATGGTTTCCAGCTTCATCCATGTCCCTACAAAGGACAAGAATTCGTCCTTTTTTACGGCTGCATAGTATTCCATGGTGTATATGTGCTACATTTTCTTAATCCAGTCTACCACTGATGGACATTTGGGTTGGTTCCAAGTCTTTGCTATTGTGAATGGTGCCACAATAAACATACATGTCCATGTGTCTTTATAGTAGCATGATTTATAATCCTTTGGGTATATACCCAGTAATGGGATGGCTGGGTCAAATGGTATTTCCAGTTCTACATCCCTGAGGGATCGCCACACTGACTTCCACAATGGTTGAACTAGTTTACAGTCCCACCAACAGTGTAACAGTGTTCCTATTTCTCCACATCCTCTCCAGCACCTGTTGTTTCCTGACTTTTTAATGATTGCCATTCTAACTGGTGTGAGATGGTATCTCATTGTGGTTTTCATTTGCATTTCTCTGATGACCAGTGATGATGAGCATTTTTCCATGTGTCTGTTGGCTGCATAAATGTCTTCTTTTGAAAAGTGTCTGTTCATATACCTTGCCCACTTTTTGATGGGTTGTTTGATTTTTTCTTGTAAATTTGTTTAAGTTCTTTGTAGATTCTGGATATTAGCCCTTTGTCAGATGGGTAGATTGTGAAAATTTTCTCCCATTCTGTAGGTTGCCTGTTCACTCTGATGGTAGTTTCTTTTGCTGTGCAGAAGCTCTTTAGTTTACTTAGATCCCATTTGTCAATTTTGGCTCTTGTTGCCATTGCTTTTGGTGTTTTGGTCATGAAGTCCTTGCCCATGCCTATGTCCTAAATGGCATTGCCCAGGTTTTCTTCTAGGGTTTTTATGGTTTTAGGTCTAACATGTAAGTCTTTAATCCATCTTGAATTAATTTTTGTATAAGTTGTAAGGAAGAGATCCAGTTTCAGCTTTCTTCATATGGCTAGCCAGTTTTCCCAGCACCATTTATTGAATAGGGAATCCTTTCCCCATTGCTTGTTTTTCTCAGGTTTGTCAAAGATCAGATGGTTGTAGGTGTGTGGTGTTATTTCTGAGGCCTCTGTTCTGTTCCACTGGTCTATATCTCTGTTCTGGTACCAGCACCATGCTGTTTGGGTTGCTGTAGCATTGTAGTATAGTTTGAAGTCAGGTAGCGTGATGCCTCCAGCTTTATTCTTTTGGCTTAGAATTGTCTTGGCAATGTGGGCTGTTTTTTGGTTCCATATGAACTTTAAAGTAGTTTTTTCCAATTTTGTGAAGAAAGTCATTGGTAGCTTGCTGGGGATGGCATTGAATCTATAAATTACCTTGGGCAGTATGGCCATTTTCACGATATTGATTTTTCCTATCCATGAGCATGGAATGTTCTTTCATTTGTTTGTGTCCTCTTTTATTTTGTTGAGCAGTGGTTTGTAGTTCTCCTTGAAGAGGTCTTTCACCTCCCTTGTAAGTTGAATTCCTAGGAATTTTATTCTCTTTCTAGCAATTGTGAATGGGAGATCACTCATGATTTGGCTCTCTGTTTGTCATTGCTGTATAGGAATGCTTGTGATTTTGGCACATTGATTTGATATTCTGAGACTTTGCTGAAGTTGCTTATCAGCTTAAGGAGATTTTGGCTGAGATGATAGGGTTTTCTAAATATACAATCATGTCATCTGCAAACAGGGACAATTTGACTTCCCGTTTTCCTAATTGAATCCCCTTTATTTCTTTCTCTTGCCTGATTGCCCTGGCCAGAACTTCCAACACTATGTTGAACAGGAGTGGTGAGAGACGGCATCCATGTCTTGTGCCAGTTTTCAAAGGGAATGCTTCCAGTTTTTGCCCATTCAGTATGATATTGGCTGTGGGTCTGTCATAAATAGCTCTTATTATTTTGAGATATGTCCCATCAATACCTAGTTTATTGAGAATTTTTAGCATGAAGGCTTTATCATGAATTTTGTCAAACGCCTTTGCTGCATCTATTGAGATAATCATGTGGTTTTTGTCTTTGGTTCTGTTTATATGCTGGAATATGTTTATTGATTTGCATATGTTGAACCAGCCTTGCATTCCAGGGATGAAGCCAAATTGATATTGGTGGATAAGCTTTTTGATGCGCTGCTGGATTCAGTTTCCCAGTATTTTATTGAGGATTTTCACATCAAAGTTCATCAGGGATATTGGTCTAAAATTCTCTTTTTTTGTTGTGTCTCTGCCAGGCTTTGGTATCAGGATGATGTCGGCCTCATAAAATGAGTTAGGGAGGATTCCCCCTTTTTCTATTGATTGGAATAGTTTCAGAAAGAATGGTACCAGCTCCTTTCTTCGTACCTCCAGTAGAATTCGGCTCTGAATCTGTCTGGTCTTGGACTCTTTTTAGTTGGTATGCTATTGGTTATTGCCTCAATTTCAGAGCCTGTTATTGGTCTATTCATTGATTCAACTTCTTCCTGGTTTAGCCTTGGGAGGGTGTATGTGTCGAGGAATTTATCCATTTCTTCTAGATTTTCTAGTTTATTTGTGTAGAGCTGTTTATAGTATTCTCTGATGGTAGTTTGTATTTCTGTGGGATCGGTGGTGATATCCCCTTTATCATTTTTTATTGCATCTATTTGATTCTTCTCTCTTTTCTTCTTTATTAGTCTTGCTAGCGGTCTATCAATTTTGTTGATCTTTTCAAAAAACCAGCTCCTGGATTCACTGATTTTTTTGAAGGGTTTTTTGTGTCTGTATCTCCTTCTGTTCTGCTCTGATCTTAGTTATTTCTTGCCTTCTGCTAGCTTTTGAATGTGTTTGCTCTTGCTTCTCTAGTTCTTTTTATTGTGATGTTAGGGTGTCGATTTTAGATCTTTCCTGCTTTCTCTTGTGGGCATTTAGTGCTATAAATTTCCCTCTACACATTGCTTTAATTGTGTCCTAGAAATTCTGCTACGTTATGTCTTTGTTCTCATTGGTTTCAAAGAACATCTTTATTTCTGCCTTCACTTCGTTATTTACCCAGTAGTCATTCAGGAGCAGGTTGTTCAGTTTCCATATATTTGAGTGGTTTTGAGTGACTTTCTTATCCTGAGTTCTAATTTGACTGCACTGTGGTCTGAGAGATAGTTTGTTGTGATTTCTGTTCTTTCACATTTGCTGAGGAGTGCTTTACTCCCAACTATGTGGTCAATTTTGGAATAAGTGAGATGAGGTGCTGAGAAGAATGTGTATTCTGTTGATTTGGGGTGGAGAGTTCCATAGATGTCTATTAGGTCTGCTTCGTGCAGAGCTGAGTTCAAGTCCTGCATATCCTTGTTACTCTTCTGTCTCATTGATCTGTCTACTATTGACAGTGGGGTGTTAAAGTCTCCCATTATTATTGTGTGGGAGTATAAGTCTCTTTGTAGGTCTCTAAGGACTTGCTTTATGAATCTGGGTGCTCCTGTGTTTGGTGCATATATATTTAGGATAGTTAGCTCGTCTTGTTGAATTGACCCCTTTACTATTATGTAATGGCCTTCTTTGTCTCTTTTGATCTTTGTTGGTTTAAAGACTGTTTTTGTCAGAGACTAGGATTGCAACCCCTGCTTTTTTTTTGCTTTCCATTTGCTTGGCAGATCTTCCTCCATCCCCTTATTTTGAGCCTATGTGTGTCTCTGCACGTGAGATGGGTCTCCTGAATACAGCACACTGATGGGTCTTGACTCTTTATCCAATTTGCCAGTCTGTGTCTTTTAACTGGGGCATTTAGCCCATTTACATTTAAGGTTAATATTGTTATGTGTGAATTTGATCCTGTCATTATGATGTTAGCTGGTTATTTTGCTCATTAGTTGATGCAGTTTCTTCGTAGCATCGATGGTCTTTACAATTTGGCATGTTTTTGCAGTGGCTGGTACTTGTTGTTCCTTTCAACCTTTAGTGCTTCCTTCAGGAGTTCTTGTAAGGCAGGCCTGGTGGTAACAAAATCTCTCAGCATTTGCTTGTCTGTAAAGGATTTTATTTCTCCTTCAGTTATGAAGCTTGGTTTGGCTGGATATGAAATTCTGGGTTGAAAATTCTTTTCTTTAAGAATGTTGAATATTGGCCCCCACTCTCTTCTGGCTTGTAGAGTTTCTACCGAGAGATCCCCTGTTAGTCTGATGGGCTTCCCTTTGTGGGTAACCTGACCTTTGTCTCTGGCTGCCCTTAACATTTTTTCCTTCATTTCAACCTTGGTGAATCTGATAATTATGTGTTTTGGGGTTGCTCTTCTTGAGCAGTATCTTTGTGGTGTTCTCTGTATTTCCTGAATTTGAATGTTGGCCTGCCTTGCTAGGTTGGGGAAGTTCTCCTGGATAATATCCTGTAGAGTGTTTTCCAACTTGGTTCCATTCTCCCCGTCACTTTCAGGTACACCAATCAAACGTAGATTTGGTCTTTTCACGTAGTCTCATATTTCTTGGAGAGTTTGTTCGTTTATTTTTACTGTTTTTACTTTAAACTTCTCTTCGTGCTTCATTTCATTCATTTGATCTTCAATCACTTATACCCTTTCTTCCACTTGATCAAGTCAGCTACTGAAGCTTGTGCATGCGTCATGTAGTTCTCATGCCATGGTTTTCAGCTCCATAAGGTCATTTAACATCTTCTCTACACTGTTTATTCTAGTTAGCCATTCGTCTAATATTTTTTCAAGGTTTTTAGCTTCCTTTTGATGGGTTTCAACATCCTCCTTTAGCTCAGAAAAGTTTATCATTACCGACTTTCTGAAGCCTACTTCTGTCAGCTCATCAAAGTCATTCTTCATCCAGCTTTGTTCCATTGCTGGTGAGGAGCTGCAGTCCTTTGGAGGAGAAGGGGTGCTCTGGTTTTTAGAACTTTCAGCTTTTCTGCTCTGGTTCCTCCCCATCTTTGTGGTTTTATCTACCTTTGGTCTTTGATGATGGTGACGTACAGATGGGGTTTTGGTGTGGATGTCCTTTTTTTTGATGTGGATGCTGTTCCTTTCTGTTTGTTGGTTTTCCTTCTAACAGTCAGGTCCCTCAGCTGCAGGTCTGTTGGAGTTTGCTGGAGGTCCACTCCTGACCCTGTGTGCCTGGGTATGACTAGCAGAGGCTGCAGAATAGCAAATATTGCAGAACAGCATATATTGCTGCCTGATCCTTCCTCTGGAAGCTTCGTCTCAGAGGGGCACCCAGCTGTATGAGGTATCAGTCGGCCCCTACTGGGAGATGTCTCCAAGTTAAGCTACACAGGGCTCAGGGACCCACTTGAGGAGGCAGTCTGTCCATTCTCAGGGCTCAAACATGCTGGGAGACCCACTGCTCTCTTCAGAGCTGTCAGACAAGGATGTTTAAGTATGCAGAAGTTTCTGCTGCCTTTTGTTCAGCTATGCCCTGCCCCCAGAGGTGGGGTGTACAGAGGCAGGCAGGCCTGGTTGAGCTGCGGTTGGCTCCACCCAGTTCGAGATTCCAGGCCACTTCGTTTATGTACTCAAGTCTCAGCAATGGCAGACGCCCCTCCCCTAGCCAGGCTTGCCGCCTAGCAGTTCAATCTTGGACTAGCAGTGAGCAAGGCTCTGTGGGTTTGGCACCCACTGAGCCATGCAAGGGATATAATCTCCTGGTGTGCTGTTTGCTAAGCCCTTTGGAATAGCACAGTATTTAGGTGGCAGTGTCCCGATTTTCCTGGTACAGTCTGTCATGGCTTCCCTTGGCTAGCAAAGGGAAATCCCCGAACGCCTCCTGCTTCCCAGGTGAAGAAATGCCCCACTCTGCTTCAGCTCACCCTCCGTAGGCTGCACCCTCTGTCTGACCAGTCCCAATGAGATGAACCAGGTACCTCAGTTGGAAATGCAGAAATCCCCTGTCTTCTGCGTCAATCACACTGAGAGCTGCAGACCCGAGCTGTTCCTATTCAGCCATCTTGGAATGGACCTCAAGGCTTAAAATTCTAAACCTCTTCCTCAATTGTATCTGGCTAGTAACTTGAGTTATCTGTAGCCATTTGATCTATATTTCGCAAGTTATGAGCCACGGTTTCCGAGGACCCTGTTACATTCATTAAAAAAGTTCATAAACTTCTACATGACCTGTTTGACAAGTTAATTTTTAGTATTGATTATCTAAGCTTGAAACAAATAGCAGTTGCCCATTTAATATGGCCCTGCTAGATTTGTTTTAGCCTGACTTTTATTCCTATGATTGGATTTCACATTAAGATTTCTGTATTACAAGTGATGTACTTATTCATTGATTTGCTTATTAATTCAATACAAATATTTTGAATACCAACTGTCTTGTGAGCCTGTATGTGTTTGTGAATGTGGGGTTGGCGGACTGTGGGAAGAACAGCAAGATAAGTATAGCAGAAATCCCATGATATAGACAGAATCTTAAAAGAGAACAAAAGAGATATCACATACACACATCTAAAAAGAGCATCTGGTGGGTGATGTGTTATCCTAGAAGTTCACGGTACCCAGGAGGTGACCAAATGTTCTAGCAAGTGTCCAAGGTTACAGTAGCCTATCATTGTGTTTTAAAATGTGGGTCAGGGTTAAATCCAGACCAGATAAAAAGCCAGGGACCTGTCTGTAGCATCCCATCATCTCTATTCTACCACCCTTCTTCAGTAAGCACCTACCCTGAAACCACCCCATACCCCTCTTGGTAGTTTTCCTTGGTAGCACTACAGTTGGACTTCACTAGCAACCCTCTAGGTTTCATCTCCTCTTCCTCTACTCTGATGTCTTGACATTTTGACTCTTTTGTGCCTAGTTTAACTCTCACACTATTTTAAGATAAAGCTGGTCTTTCTGTGTCTTGGCTCTAAGCCCCACCAGGTCTATTTTTCAAATGCAATTCATCAAAGTCCGGGTCCACTCTCCATGTGTGGCTTGCCCTCGCTCCTGGACTGAGATGCTCCTAGAAGTAGCTCCTTTCCAGGACCCTGAAGGATGGATACAATTTTACTTGACAATAAGAGGAAGGAAAATATTCTATGGAGAAGATATGTCACAGCCAATTAGCCTTCCTTGGACTAAAAGCCAAAGGTTCATGTGGGAAAGAAGACATGTAAGCACACATGAAATTGTAGAAGGCCTTGTGGGCTATATTAAGAGATTTGGCATCTACAGATAAAGCGTATCTGTGGAATTTATTTTATTTTCAGTTGAGGAATATGTGTTTTTGATCTCTGATGAATGTCCATAAGTAAAAGCCTTCTTTTAACAAAGCTGCAGGCACTCAGGGAGCCTACAAACACAAACATTCACAAGCAAGGGTGCTAATATACACTATTTGTGAACATCAAAACCCAGGTTGTGATAATTGGAAAAGTAGAGCTACTAAAGCCATGGTGAAATAGCCATTGAATAAGAATTCACTAAGGGCCTTCTAAATGTGAGATACTGTGTTTGGCACTGAAGGGGATCTGAAGTATAAGATATGGCATCTGACCTCAAGAGACTGCAAGTGGCTCCTTATCAATCTGCAACTGGCTTCTCTGGAACCTCTAAAAATAGACTGCAGGAAATCATGGAAATTGCCAGTAGGATTGCTTATCTCAGAATTTATCCAGAATAAATTCCCTTCACTTTCTTTGATGCTATCCTTCATAAAACAATAAGAGGGGTGGTATTTTTAAGATATTTTTTTAAACTTATTTGGCATGTAGACGTCCAGCTTTAAAAAAATTTTTTCGGTCCTCTGAGTAGGTGTAATAAGTTCACATCTAAATAATCTACCACATTGAACTCATCCACAGTCTGCAAATTAAATCAGTTCATAATCATGACCAAAAATGCTCTTACGGATGCTATTACATGAGATTGTAAGGTCAGTTCTATTTTGAATCAATTTATAAAACAAGAGAAAGAGGAAATAAGATTCTCATTAGAACCTTGGCTAGCAATTTAAAAAATGTGTCTTTTCAGGGAGGAAATGTGAGTGGGAATCTTAGAATGGTTTGTAGACAAAACCAAACAAGCAAACAAAACTGACTAGTCTTCCACCCTGCAAAAGAAGCTCATCTTATTTGTTTTCTAACATTTGAAAGAGGCAGCATGTCAAGGTTGGTGCCTGAGGGCAAAGCTGTTCACTTAAGCAAGGAAAGGAAAGAAAAGAGAAAAGAAAATCACCATAAAAAAGGGAAAGTGTTAGGCAAGGTAGGAGAAATTAAATGGAGAAATGTTTTGCTCTGAAATGTGAACAAGTGGTAATATTAAAATGCAAACACAGAAGGGGACTATTGGAAATACAGAGCAAAGCCTCACTCTTCACTTAAAATGATCTAAAATGTACGAATGAGTCAGCTGCAGAACAAACGATCATTGCTGCTCTTCCTCATGGTTATAATCACATGGGCTATTGCAATTTCATCATTACTACTGCCTCCTCCTATAGCACTGTTAATCAATGTCTCAACATTTGGGAGTAGAAGAGTAGAGAGTGGTGAGTAGGAGAACTGGTCATGCATTGTCCTCAAAAGAGAGAGACAAGTTAGGCTATCAATTTTCTCCAAATTTATTTTTCAAACACCAATTCTTTCCAGTGCTTTTACTTAACGTATGTCCAGATTGCCTCAAAATTGGAAAATTGGTAATGGCAAGAAGAAAGAACACTAAACATATGGAACAATTACTAAGGCATCGGGGGTCCAACATTTTGCTGCATACCTTATGGAATAATTTTCTAATACTTATAACAATCCTATAAATAAGATATATAATCTCAGTTTGTAAAAAAACAAACAAAAAAACTCTAAAGCTCAGAAAAACCTATTATTTTTCCCCAAATTAAAAAAACAATAAATGGAGATGCTAAGATATAAACCTAAGACCCTCAAATTTCACACTATGTAGTCACTGGAGTATGCTTAGCTGTTTCGAATAGGGAAATATATCTTCGAAGCATAGATACATTTGAAGATGTTTAATTGTAAGTATCAATTTAATTCTTTGTTTAAAATTTATTTTCCTTAAAAGTGACTTTCCTTGGTACCCAGCAAAATCTTTTCCTGGGTATTTACTAAATCTTTGATGTAGTGAATCATACACATATAATGTCATTAATATGTTTCAACAAATATAAATAGAAAATATACTTCCTATGATCACATAATACATTTCCAAGCCAAGCATAACAATGTCTGCTACCAAGGAGGTTAAAGTGGTGTGTGTGTGTGTGTGCGCGTGTGTGTGTGTGTGTGTCCTCACTTGGAAAAGAGATAGTTGAAAGTAGCAGCTTGAAAAAGTAGGTATTGACACTGCATTACTGATCCACTGCTACATACAAACTACCCCAAAACAAAGGCTTAAAGTAAGTGTGGATTAACTTGGCAATTCCTTGGGTTTTGCCTGGGCTTACCTAAAAGGTGTATTTAGTTCAAGAGTCAACTGGAAGCTGAACTGAGCTGTCACTGGAGAAGCTGGCGTCTCTTCCATGTGGTTTTGCACACTGGAGGAGTCGAGACAGCCCCTCATAAGGTGGGGTCAGCCTCCCAAGAGTGCAAGCTCCAGTGGGCAAGGCTTCACCACATCTAGGCTTGTGTCATGATTACCAATGTCCTGTTAGCCAAAGCAAGTCATGGCAAGTACAGAATCAGTGTTGGAGGGGACTACATCAACGGCATAAATACCGGAATATGAGACTCATTAGGACCTATTAAAATAATAATCTAACACAGACATCTTTTGGACTTAAAGACAGCTTTCCTTTAGAAGCATGGTAGAGCAACTTTGTCAATTAGGCTCCAAAAAGGATGTTATCTGATGCTTGGTGTTTGAGAATTTGAGAGGAAAAGAGATCTAATTTTTAAGGTGGATTCCTAAAGAAAGAAGGGGAGGGGACAGAAGTTCTAGTCTGTGAGTTGGTGGATCATGAAAGTAGCCCTGAGCGGGCATAGGTATAGCCCTGGTATGTGGATACGTATAAGAAATAAAAGTAGTAAGCATAAAGATATGCAAATTTGTTAGTCCACCGTGATGCACCCTTGACCAAAATCCACATTAGCAGTTGTGGTTCACACAAAGAGCCTTCATGTCTTAGTGATACTTGATGCCAGTGAATGATACAGGACTGCCACAGCAGAGCAGCCTTCAACAGCAGCTCCCTGTGTCAGTGAGAAGCCACAGCTGTAGTGGATCTCACAGATGCCTACTCTCTCCATGACTGGATGTCCATGACACACTACCATGCCTAACACTCTCAGATGGGCAAAGAAGCATATCCCTTAAGGCAGATGGGCAAAGAAGCATAGCGTTAGCCTAGCTTTACAGAGTGCTCAGTATGTGTCAATACAATTCTACACACTCTACAGTTGGCTTCTGTGACCATTCCCACTTTACGGAGAAGGAAAAAGGGGCAAAGAAAGGTTAATTAACTTTCCAATTCCAAATAGCTGTTACACAGCTGAGCTAGGACTCAAAGCTAAGCAGTTTGCCTTCCTTGGAGATTGATTCATTAGAAAAGTAAATGGTGTGACTATATTTGCAACTCTTCGGGAAGTTCATGCTGATTTTAAAAGCACTCTTGAATTGGGAATTGCATACTCCTGTGTTTTAATCTTAATGATACTCTGGTCCCCTCTCAGGTCTGAACAAATATAAGTTTATTTTTCTACACAGTGAATTTATATTTCTTTATACTTTTTATCTTGTATTGAGATACTTTTAGAAGAATAGATAGGTGTTATGATGTATCTTTACAAAAGAAAAACTTTGTGTTTGTGAAACATTTTGGTTTCATTCATAGATAGTTTATGACTATCTCATTTATTGCCTGTAAAAATAAATGTCAGCCATATGATATCACTTATTTTGTAACACAAGTTTCAATGGGCCATTCTACTTTTCTGGCTTTGCAGAATTTAAATGGCCATTCACATTTCAATGTTAGAGTTGGTGACAACTGGTTTATTTTCATTACTCTTGCTCCAGCAAAAATAAAACTCAACCCAAGACTATGAAGCTCTTAAAAAGCCTCAAAGTTTGTGGTTGTTCTTAAAAAAGCATAAATATTTGAGATCTGATATTCATTCATGATTACTTCTTTCTTAAACTGTCAAAACCCCAAATCATTTCAAATAAAGCTATTAAAGATACTCATGGTGGATACTTACTACATTTTGTTTTGATTTGGCTGTTTACTTTGCCATTTCTATGCTAGACTGCAGCAGTCCCTTGCTATTCTTTTTATTTAACAGTTCTTTCCAATCTTTCATAACATCTGCTTGAAGCTTCACTGTTAATTTTAGATAAAATGAAAATGCATTCAGAATATTCCCTTTTGATTAGATGATCAAGACTTAGAAAAAAATAAAACAGCTGCTCAGATACCCAGAGGGAACTGAAATCCAAACTTCAATGGAAATAGGACTGAATTTATGGGCTGTTTTTTGGACAAAAGTAGTACCTTGATTCTAAATTTCATAATACAAAAAATGCAAGATTACTATAGATTTCATAATACATAACCATAAATGCAACTGCTCAATGACTCAGTCAAAAATGACTATAGAACTTATATTCAAAACTGTTAACTTAAGGATATTTCTTACTTGCTAGATGTACATTATACTAAAAATTATAAAATAAAATACTTGGACATCTATAAAAGAAAGACACTAAATACAATATTATTCTATTTTAATGTTGCTTAGGGAATGATTTTAATAGATGATTATTAAAGAAAAATACATTCAATTGGTCAAACTATGAATACGATTATAAATTATTGCTCTTTCCGACAGTATACCTATAGGAAATTTCATAAGTTTTCTTTCCTCTTAAAATAGAGTTTTAAAAGGTAAAACATTGTGCATTATACATTTGCCAGAATTAAGATTTCTGGAGTAAAGAGGTTTTTTTCTGACTGCATTAATCATATTTGTGCATTCAACATCAAAGATCTAGGAGGCTGTGGGGATACAAAGGCAAATAAGATACTACTGTAGCCCTTAAGAAGCTAATAAGTTCATGGGAAAGACAAATATATGAACACATAACTACAATAACAATGTAGTAAAGTATTTTAGTGGAGTTATATACATAGTTATCATTTCAAGCAGAAGGGAGGGAAATACCAGCTCTGTCTGCAGAGCCAGCCATGTAGTTACAAACAGGATTAGTCTGAGACAGAGAAGGATCAGACATCAGACTCAGCTGGGAGACTAGAAAAGTGGGCCAGATGGTTTTAAGATTGGCTTTTCTAATGAAAACTGGCACAAAGATTGACTTAAATGTGTTCTTTTCTTTCTGTAACTACAGCTTCCCAATTCTTCCAAAGCCTACTCTACCTCATTTTCAATCACATGTGGAATCTCCTGAAGTATGTAAAATAGGGATGGCATGACATTCTGAAAGGTAAGAAAGAAAGCTTTTGTGTGGTTGAAGCTTCTATTATACTTGGCAGAATAGGTATAAGATTCTTTGATTTGTATGTATTTATCCATAAGATCTTGTCTAGAAAATTGAAAAGAATAAATTGAAGTGAATTCTCACTGCAAAACACTTAAAAGAATGCCAAGCATGAACACAAACAACCTAATTCTACAGTGAGCTTTAGAAGATCTGGAAGAATGATCTCTCATTCTTTTCTCATTCTTTGTTATTTTAGGGAAATCCATGCCATGTCCAGGATATCATACAGAGTCCACTCCTGCTTTAGAGACACATTAGGTTGCAAGGAAAAAGAAACAGGATTGGTTAGGTCAGTGAAGGATACACAGGGAAGCTAGGATACGCAGACCACTGCCCATAGCTCTACAACTTGGCCTCGTGGATAGCTGACTCAAGGGTTAACAATCATTCAGAATCCAATGGCACCAGGAATGAGCTAATAACTGGTAACTGACACATCTTGCTAAACTTTCAGATGAGGTTATCTATTTCTCCCTAAGTTGGCAATTGCACCATACTCATTACCCAATTTCTTTCTGACTCTGCTTTTACTGTCAACATCTCCACTTACTGCTGACATTTTTTCTAACACTGCCTCCCTGTCTTTCGAAAAATGAAAATCTGACTGAATCAATTAGTCACTGCCTAATACAAAACATCTCAATTGTCAGAATTCTAGAACTCGGCCAATTAAGAGTTGTGTAGCCTCCTTTATGGCTAACTCTACATTTCTACTATCTTCCAGGAAACTCCAGTTCTAGGAGATGTTAAGCAAGGCTCATTCTATCATTAAAAAAGCTAGAGAAAATATGTACCAAATCTGTCTGTTAGAAATGCATTATATAATATATATAATATATATATGGCTCTAAAATTGAAAAATAAAAATTCTGCTTTAAAAAGAGGAATTTATTTTAAAGATAGAAGTTTATTTTTTCTCAATACATTTTTCTCCCTTTAACCCTTCTTAAACATTTTCACAAAGAGTTCAACATTAACTATAATTTGGGAAGCACTACATCAGTTACCTTTAACTGGAGCACTGACACGTGGTCCATAATTAGAAGGCAGTGTCAGGGACATACAATATGGTACTCAGCAATTTACATATCAGGAACCACTGTTGGACATTTAACTCAGAAGAGGGCCGAAGTCATGGCAGAAAATTTGAATCCTGTAGCCACCCACTCCAGGTAAACCCCATAAACCATGGGGTGATAACTTTAGAAACAAAACTGATTAAAGAGTCTATAAGGCCAGGAGGATTAAGTGGCTTAACCCATGAGCCAACTTCTCTGAAGGCCCAACAGAGACTGAAATGACCAAGTTGCTTTTGAGCAGGGAAATGAACAAGTTTTTGTCCCTCCTTGAAAGGAGACACAACTTGGCATGTGGACTTTCAGAGGCAATCATGGTTCATTCCATCTCAAACATTTGCCCATTAACCTCCATCAGAATCCTGCAGGCAGATGCCAAAAGTGAGGGAGAATAGGATCTCGATTTTTCTTGCCCTGAAAAGACTTCATCCTTCATTTATAATCACATGAAAAATTTTTTATCTCCTCTCTTTTCCCTCCTCCTCCTCCTCCTCCTTCTCCCCTCACCCCTGCCCCCTTCTCTTTTTTATTTTTAGGTAAAGAGTTGCTTTGGGAATAGAATAAATAATGCAACTATTTAGCGCAGAGGTGTCCAATCTTTTGGCTTCCCTGGACCACACTGAAAGAAGAAGAATTATCTTCAGCCACACATAAAATACA
Organism: Gorilla gorilla gorilla; assembly: GCF_029281585.2. Classification (NCBI taxonomy): domain Eukaryota; kingdom Metazoa; phylum Chordata; class Mammalia; order Primates; family Hominidae; genus Gorilla; species Gorilla gorilla. Next base: position 39,874,578 of record NC_073235.2, on the reverse strand, counting down.
CTAACACTAATGATAGCCGATAAGCTAAAAAAAATTGCAAAAAAACTCAAGATGTTTCAAGAAAATCTATGAATTTTTGTTAGGCCACATTCAATGCTGTCTTGGGCTGCACGTGGCCCAAGCTATGGATTGAACAAGCTTGATTTAGTGCATTGTGGGCTTAGGGAGGACTAAAAGAAAACTACTAATATTAATATTATTAAAAGGCCATCCTTAAATAAAACATGTAGTTGGCAAAATTGATCTCCAAGCTTTTCATCCCCTGGTTGTCTTAGCTACATCTAAGCTTTCCCTCTACCTCTTATGTGATCAGTGCCTCATGTTGAAAGCCACCCAGGCTTCATCCTTCCTTTATAATTACATGAAAATTTGCTCGTACTGTTCTACACTTTATCTACTTCCTAAACTCTATCAAGGCTCACTCATCGATTGCTTCATTTTATCAGACCTCTATTTTCTATTTAGTTGGAAATGATCCCTAGTGGAAATATCTGCTCTAGTGATAACCTACTCTGCCTATGCATGCACGGACCATTGGGTAGACTGATTTTAACAGCAAATAAACTGATGCTTTAGAAACCATGACTTGCCTAAAGTCAGAAAAATTGCATTTGTGAAATATTGTGTCCTGCTGAACATATAGGACATCCTCGGTGATGACAAAAATATATCAAATGTATTACTTTTAATACTCTATGTTAAGCTTATCTTGCATATCTTCTATGTTAAACTTATCTTAATATTCTATATTAAGCTTATATTATTAAATAGCATGTAAGACTCATACCATGTTCTGACACTTGTCATTTAAATGTTGAAGTTCTTCAGGGAATGATCTTAAGCCTTCTTCTCACTAGACATTGTCCCTCTCTATGAGACTAGCAGATCTCATCCAATCCCAAAGATTCAATTATCAATGGTGATGTGAATGATTACCAGGCTTGATCTGAAGCCTGACTTTTCCACTTAGCTCCAGTTGTCTACCAGAGATCTCCACTAGGCTATTTTGTCAGGCTCTTCAAACTTGACATATCCAGAGTTCACCTGATGATCTTTCTGGTGTCCTGCTCTATTCTCACAACTAACTCAGTAAGTGGCATCACCATCAATGCTGTGCTCAACCAGAAACCTGGGTGTTGTCCTGGTTTCCTCTTTCCTTTTACTCCTATATCCAATTAGTCTTTGGCATTCTACCTTTCCAACATCTCTTCAGTGCATCCTCTTCTTCCCATCTCCACTAGCACACTGATAATCAAAGCTACGATCCTGTTTCCTCTGGTTTATCAAAATTGCCTGCTGCCTGGTCTCTCTTAATCCAGTCTTCTCCCCAACCCTCCCCACCTCATTCTCCACATTGCTTGCAGAGTGATCTCTTTCAGACGTAAATCTAATCATGTCACTCTCCAACTTTATGCTCTGCAATGGTTCTATTGCTTTTATCATAACGTCTAGATACATGAATGTGGCTTATAAACTCCTCCATGATCCCCCTCCTCTCCTCACTGATATGACTTTACTGGATGCCACTCTCTTTCTCCACTGCTAGATTTAGTTTAACCACAACGGTTCTATTTCAATTATTCCATTGCACTGAACATCTTCCTTACACACGGATTTACACATAGTATTACTTTTACTGGAAATACTCTTTCTTCTCTTCCTGACCAATCTAATTCCCTTCATCCAGTCTTGGCTCAATTATTAATATATTTCCTCCAAAAAAAAATTTCAAGGATTCCTTAGCCTTATTAAACTTATTTATTGTACTCTGAACTTTTCCTTTGTAATGCTTATCAGAACAAGACTTGACTATTTTAATAAATATTTAACATACAACTTCACTATTAGGTGAAAAGATCCATAAGGAAGCATGTATCTTCTTCTGTATTCCATCCCTAATACATTGGTACATAACAGGTTAATGAATAGTACATTTATAAAATAAGTTAATGAGAAATATCTAATACATAAGAGACTTTTTAAAGTGATACTTGATAGCAATATCACTGTTTCTGGCCCCAAACTGTGTGTTCCATAATAGAAATATGAGAAACTTAGTCTAGCAAAATACAATTAACAGTTGTCACACCTGATGCTTTATCTGGGATTTAGGAGACAAGATAGATACCTTCAAACAACATTTTTTCCCTCTTAATCTCTGTTAGTTCTCATGTTGTTATGACTTTAGCATATTATCATTGTCACGGACTGATCATTGAGCAAAATTTTGAAAAATTATGGGCTCATTTAAAAAATGAGAGAGAATAGAGTTTGACATAACTATCACAAGTAACTACCTAGGCATTCAAGAGTCAAAGAAAAATGGTCTCAATAAAATGTTGAACACAGCAAGCAATAGCAATAGCCTACGTTTAAACTGTAACTGAAAACAGGGTTTGCAATAATTCTAAGTGGGTCAGACAGCTTTGCCCTCCTGGCATAAGTTTTTAAGGTAATTGAAAAGTTCATGAATTAAAGATAGACCTTTCTAAAATATTACAAATCTATAGCTGTCATCTGGCACATTATTTAACAAATTGCTAAGGATTTTTATGAACTTTGCATATGCCAGACATGATTCTTATAAACAGCATTGGGGTACTGTTTCCCAGCTGGCTTTAATCAGCTGGAACGGAATGCAATCAGCGTCACAAATTAATAATATTCCTTTTCATGATCATTTTATTCCATAAAGAAATGACAAATGCGTAAAAATGCTGTTAAAAATCACAAAATAATGTTTCCAAAGGGAACATTAGTAAGTTTGATTTGAAGATGCCCATGATTGCTTATATATGATTTCCCAAAGCAATAGACTTGAATGGATGATTCTGAAGCCATTTTCACTTTGATTGTAGAGTCAAATAAAGATCACTAACTTTATCTAACTTTATCCCAGTTTATGGAAACAGTTACATATATACATACTCACACGCATGCATCTACACACATTGACATGCAGAAAATCAACATTTTAGATGGCCAGAAAAATACTATTTTATAACTATTTTATAATATGGTTGATTTACTTTTAGAGTTAGTATCAGTTTTTGAAACCTCCAGAAAAAGTGAACCTCCTCCTGTCATCCAGGTATATACTATCTATATGCATAAATGACCAAACTTTCAAGATACTGGGAATGAAGAATGTAGCACTTAGATTCCTGTGTCTTGACCTTGGCTTTAACATTAAGTTAAACTTTTGTGCCCTCCACTCCCATGCCCCTAGTAAAACCGAAAAGGAACAAAAAGAAAAAAAAGGAGTTCATAGAGATAGGATAAAGAACTGTTCTACACAGCCCATGAAATACTACTACTGTTTCAGATAGACACTTTGATTTAATGTGCATTGGCAGACAATTCAGAAATTATGACTGAGCTCTTACGTGACACACGAACCCGCTACAAAGCTTGAATTACTCATTTGTTTATCTCATAAAGCATGGGCTGGTGCAACATAAGGACATTTCTGGCACACTCCATGGAGACATAATCTGTAACTGTTTAAAATGATAAAAGGCTAACAAAATGGATTGAACACTGCATATCGAGGGCATATGATTAACAGCCCTCAGAAAATCAAAAACCAGAGAAAACACACAAAAAAGCATGAATATGAACATCTGGCCTTGCAGTTATGGATACTCTCAGTAGGCATTCAGTTGCAAACAATTGCTTTTTACTTATTAAATCATACTTGGCTTTTGACACCAGCTTGTGTAATCTGCATCTAGAGAGTACAGTGGAGACATTTCAATCATATCTTCTGTTGAGTGTCTACATCAATTGGATATTCATAAAATTTTGCATTTGGTTCTTTCATAATATCTTTCTTCACATTAGAGCCTTTAAGATGGTTCAAATGCCTCCATATAGAATTTTCCACATTGTTGAATTTACACAAACAAAATGATTAATAATCCAATTTAAGTGTAGCTACTGTGAAACTCTGGTCTACATTTCCTCTAGTAATGCTTTCTATTTTTTTTTTTTGAAAATGAGGCCCAAATTAAATTTAGAGCATAATACAATAGAGTTCTATAACTTCTCCCTGTGATTTGATCATAACAATTCTAATTTTAATGCTTTAGAGATGAACATCTAAGCATGATAATTCTAGTGGAACTATAACATTAAGAACTATTTTTCATGTAAGTAACTCTTAAGTCACTGTATAAGTTTATATCCTAAGCATAGAAGTTGAAAAAATTTGAGCATATAACACATCCAAACTCAATCGTAGAGTCCAAGTTCAATTAAGGAAACAAAGGGGGATGTGATAACGAGATCTGCCCAAATTCACACAACTAGATAGCAGCTGAGCCAAGAAGGCAAAGTAAGCCCAGTATCTCTTCCTTATGCTCTACTGCTTCTCCTCTTGTTATTTAAAAAAAAAACCTCAATATCAATGAATGTAAGTCATTCCAAACAAGCCTAGTGAAAAGGAGTTGTCTCTGTTCCCAGTGCTTGGTACCATCACTCCAGCTTCCCAGAGTCCACACTTTCTACTGCTTCTGTTGTTAAAGTCATATCTTCCATAACTATAAATTCTATAATAATCCTTTCATTGACTTATTAATCAATGGAACACTACTGACTTCTCACTATGGTAACATGTAACTCGTACCCACTTACAGGAATGTTCTGTTTCTTAAACCACATGGTAGCATAACAGCATTAGCTTGTCTATATCAACCTTCATCTCTCTTTTTTCCTTCTGTCTCAACTTCTGCTCCTGTAGTTTTACATTGTCAAGGTTGATTAATATTTAAATTCTATAATTTTTTGTGCTTTCTCATCAAGCAAGGGTTGGGGACTTTTTTCTGTAAAAGGACAGATGTAAGTATGTTAGGCTTTGTGGAAAATAATAAGCGTTGGTGAGGATGTGGGGATATTGGAATCCTTGTGCACTGTTGGTGGGGTTGCAATGGTGCAGCAGCTATGGAAAATAGTATGGAGGCTCCTCGGAAAGTTAAACATAGAACTATATGATCCAGCAATTCCGCTTCTATGTATTTATTTGAAAAAATGAAATCAGAATCTCAAAGAGATATTTGTGCATCTATATTCACTGCACAGCATTATTTACAATAGCCAAGTAGTGGAAGCAACCTAAATGTCGACCAATGAATGAACGAATGGTTAAAGAAAATGTAGTATATACACACAAACATAAAATAATTGCATAGTTCCTTCAGCGAGATAAAGAAAAATAATTTATAGGCTAGAATTTTACAGCAAACTCACACTATCCTATCCATGTGTGAGGAGAAAATAAAACTTCAAAACAATTACACATACAAAAATGTATAGCACTTTCTAGACATAGAGCACTCTGGAAGAATTGTAAGTTGTGCTTCAGAAAGAAGAAAAATAATTTGAGAAAATAATTGGTATAAGAGTCAATGCTACTTAGGGATATGCTCAATCAAGGGCATGTTGGGGAGAGGGAGAGGGAGGGAGAGAGGGAGGGAGAGAGAGAGAGAGAGAGAGAGAGAGAATGGAATATTAATATTATGCACAGCCTTATTAAATTAAACATTATGCAGCCATATTAAAGAAGAAAATCCTGTCATATGTTACAACACAAATGAACCTGGCAGACATCATGCTAAGGGAAATAAACCCATGGCAATAAAACACATATTGCATTATTTCACTTATATGAACATCTAAAGTAGTCAAAATCTCAGAAATATAAAGTAAAATGATGGACTAGGGAAGAGGGAAAAGGAGTATAACGTTTCAGTGGCTAGAGAGTTTCTTTTGCAAGATTAAACTGTTCTAGAGATCTGTTGCACAACAATGGACACAAAGCTCACACTATGCACTGTACACTTAAAATGTTTAGTATGGTAAATTTTATATTAAGTGCTTTTTACCACTAGAAAAATGCTCTCAAAACAAAAGTAAAGAGGATAAGGGAAGACATAGGAGGCCCTGAAGCAGCCAATAGCACCCTAGCCTCTCACAAAAATAAAAGGGCAAGCTCCCTCCCCTATTCCCCCACCACAACAAGCAACCTTGACATGTCATCAAAGTGGGTGCAAATGTTTTTTAAATAAATATATGGGTGTGTATATATGTGTGTGTGTGTGTGTGTGTCTGTTCATATATATGTGTGCGTGCTGAGCTTTTTAAAAATGTCTCTTATCCTTTCTTTTCCTTTTTCTTTTTTCATCAGCTGAATTGCTCACATCCTAAAGTTGTTTTCTAAACTCACATACTATCTAGTTCATGGAATCTACATACCTGCTCTTTCCTTCAGCTTTTATCTAGGTTAGAGTCTAAAAAAGAAAAATGCTCAGCTATTTTTCTTTCTTTAATTCCTCTTCTTGGTCACAGTCATTATTTCTTTAATACCATATTAATTCATATTCTCTCTCTCTCTCTCTCACACTCTTAGTTTGATTGAGCATGTGACCAAGTAGCATGGTCTCTCACACCCCATTTCTTTTTCTCAAATTATGTTTCTTTGTTCTGAAGCACATCTTTCAATTCTTTCAGAGACGTCTATGTCTATGTCTAGAAAGCATCATATGTTTTTGTATATCTATTTTTTTCTCCTCACAAATGCATAGTGTGGGTTTGCCATAAATTTCTAGCTTATAAATTATTTTTTTCCTTATGACTCTGAAGGTACTATGCAATTATTTTCATGTAACCAAAGTGCTTAATAAGAAAGTTAATGTCAAAATCTGTTTTATTCTGAATGTACTTCCTCAATTAACCTCTCTTCTTGGGAATAGTTTCTTCCATTTATTCAGTTTTCTTCCTTGCTTGGTGATATTGCATTTTCTTAAATGTTTGATGGCTAACAACATTTGCATCTGTTTACAGTTAAGATTAAGATTTGCCATTAGATTATTTGATATATGAATTTATATGCTATGCCTCACTATAGGGTTAGGGAAGGCAAGAAGTAGCTTCCTCTGGTTGCATTCAAGCCTGTTTTCAGAAGAAGAGAGGGTGTTGGGTAGCTGACTATATAGTTAAAGAAGATTCTAGAGTCACTCTCCGTACAGGGAGCTCCATATTCTACTTAGGTATCACCAACTTATCTTATTCTTATAAGTTACCAGATATCAGGCTCCCTTTGATAACATATACATCCCCCCATCACTGCCACTTGACCTAGGTGGGAATGCAGAGGATATGCAAGGGCCAGCCTATTTGTTTCTGTTCTGTTAATGCTGACTACCCACCCTTTTATTTGCCCTTAGACCATCATCATGCTTTCTATTCCTTATATCCACCCCTTCCAGGCATGGTGCACCCTTGTTTTAGGAGTTCACTTCTATGTCATAATGAGAGAAAATGGTTCGTCCAAACTGGTGATATCTCCTCCAAATGAAGGAAGCTGCACTAGCTGTAACACTCCCGGTTTGTGTCCACTTATTCCTCCCGTGGATGGGAGAAAATCGATCGGGGGTATTTGTAAGAATGTAGTCACATATAAAGCAGCATCTTTTTTTGTCACTTAAAAGTGGGCCAGCCTGCAGAAATTATAAGTTCTCCTTTTTTCATCTCTACTATGAATGTTATGCAGGCAGCACACACATCTGTAAATGTGGAAAGGCCTGTACAGTCTGATGCTTCCATGATTGGGTGGTAAGTTTGTCTTATTCTCATATTAGAAAACTCATTTGTTCTCACTTATAAGCCACATTATTCAACATGAGCTTAATATCTGAAATATTTAACTCCCTGTGTCTTAGACCAGTGGTCCCCAACCTTTTTGGCACTAGAGACCAGTTTTGTGGAAGACAATTTTTCCACAGATACGGGGGAGTGGCTTCGAGATGAAACTGTTCCACCTCAGATTATCAGGCATTAGTTAGATTCTCATAAGAAGCCTGCAACCTAGATCCCTCTCATGTGCAGCTGACAATAGGATTTGCTCTCCTGTGAGAATCTAATGCTGCCAATACTGGTCAGTGGCCTGGCTGTTGGGAGCTCCTGTCTTAGACCATTGTCCTTTTTTTCTCCATTGATTCAGAACTCAGAAATAAGAAAGGAATGTTATTTTTTAGGCCATTTCAAAGAACTCAACATGTGTATTTGAGATTAGTGCTTCCTTCACACCTCTAATGCTTCTTGTTAGCAATTTCTGGTCCACCAAGGGCTTCAGTGTATTGTAAAAGAATGAAGTTATGCATTCGTTAAATTATATTTTCTACCATTTTTAAGAATAAATGTGTGGTATTTGTACACTGTAGCATGTGCTCAGCCTACATATGGAAATGTGCTCTCTTCTAAAACAAATAAACATGTCTTTTAGTGCAGACATTCTCAACTGAAAGTAATTGCACTCCTCTAAGCAGAATTTTAAAACAAGAAGTAGGGCCATGGTTGTTAAAATGACTGAGTGGCAGTATCTGGGGACAAAGTCTAAACCTCCTGCATTGGCACAGAACGGTCATGCACAGCAAGAGTCATCCTGCCCCAAACACCAATAATGCCTATGTTGAAAAACCCTGTTCAGGCTAATACTTTAATTACTGAAACAATTTTCCTCTCAGACATTACAAATGATACAACAGAAACACAAACGATAATAAGCAATTACTATAAACAATTATATGTCAACAAACTATAACCTAGAAAAAAAGAATAGATTCTCAGATACATATCACTTACTAAGACTGAATCATGAAGAAACAGAAAATTTGAACAGACTAATAAGGACTAAGGAGATTCAGTCAGTAATAAAAAGTCTCCCATCACAGAAAAGCCAAGGACCTGATGTCTTCACAGCTGAATCCTACCAAAATTTAAAGAACTAATACCAATCCTTGCAAAAAAGTCAATTAAAAAAAAAACAAAAACAACAAAAAAACACAAAACTCTTGCAAAAAAAAAAACAAACTTGCAAAAAAATCAAACTCATGCAAAAAAAAAAAAAAAAAAAAAAAAAAAACAGAAGGGAATACTTCAAAACTCTTTTTATGTGGCAGCATTATCCTGATATCAAAGTTAGACAAGGCTTTAGAAGAAAGTAAAATTACAGGCCAGTATCCTTAATGAACAAAGGGGGAAAATTCTCAAGAAAAAAACTTGCAAACTGAATTCAACAACCATTAAAAAGACCATCCACCATTACTACCTGGGATTTAGCCCTGGGATACAAGGATGGGTTACCGTATGCAAATCAATAAACATGACACATTACATTAAACAGAATGAATAATAAAAATCATATGATCATCTCCTTAGGTACAAAAAAAATTGACAAATTCAGCATAGTTTCACGATAAAACAAAACAAAACAAAACAAAATCTCACCGAATTAGGTATAGAAGGAATGCATCTACACACAATAAAGGCCATATATGAGAAGCCCACAGCCAATATTATATTCAACAGTGAAAAATTTAAACCTTTCCTCAAGATTTAGAACAAGGTAAGGATGCCCATACTAGCAACTTCTATGTAACACAGTACTGGAAGTCCTTGTCAGAACAATTAGGCAAGATAAATAAATAAAAGGCGTCGACATAGGAAAGAAAGAAGTAAAATTGTCACTGTTTGCTAATGACATAATCTTTCTTATATATGAAAAATCCTACAGAATATACCAAAAAAAACCCCTCTTAGAACGAATTAACAAATACAGAAAGTTTCAGGATACAAAATCAACACAAAAAGTCAGTAGTGTTTCTGTTTACTAACAATAAACTGTCTGGGAAAAAAAAATCCAGAGGACAATCTCATTTGCAATAGCTACAAAAAATAAATAAATTTGGGAATAAGTTTAACCAAGAAGGTGAAAGAAGTGTACACTAAAAAGCTATAAAACACTGATGAAAGACATTCAAGAATATACAAATTAAAATATATTCCATGCTCATGGATTGAAAGAATATTGTTAAAATGTCCACACTACCCAAAGTAATCTACCAATTCAATGCCAATTCAATACTAATTTTATCTCTATTAAAATGTCAATGTCATTTCATATAGGCATAGAAAAAAAACCTAAAATTCATATGGAGCAACAACAACAACAACAAAAGTCTTGAATAGCCAATACAATCATGATAAAAAAACAAAAAAACAAACAAAAAACAGCTGGAGGTATAACATTACCCGATATCAAGTTTTACTATGGAGCTATAGTAATTAAAACAGAATGCTTCTGGCAGAAAAAAGAAAGACACATTAACCAACGGAACAAAATAGAGAGTCCATAAATAAACCCATACATGTATGGTCAATTGATTTTTTATAAAAGTGCCTAAGAATATGCAATAGTAAAAAGGAATTCAATCCCTTAAATGGTATTGGGAATACTGTGTATCTATATGCAGAAGAATGAAAGTGGACCTTAATCCCACAACACATACAAAAATCAACTCTAAATGGATTAAACACTTAAACATAAGACCATAAAATGTGAAACTACTTGAAGAAAATGTAGGGGAAAAATAAAAATAACAACAAAAAACTACATGACATTGATCTAGGCAATGATTTTTTGTTTGTTTTTTTATTTGACCCCAAAAATGCAGTCATCAAGAACAAAGGAGACAAATAGGATTACATAAAACTAAAAAGCTTCTGCATAGCAAGGAAAACAATTAAGAGTGTGCAGAGACAACCTATGAAGAAAAAATATTTGCAAACCATATATCTGAGAAGGGGTTAATATTCAATATATATAAGGAGCTCAAACAACTCAACAGCAAGAAAAACAAAAATTAAAAAATGGGCAAGGGATATGAATAGACATTTTTCAAAAGAAGATATACAAATGGCCAACATATAAATGAAAAAATGCTCAACATCACTAATCATTAGGGAAATGCAAATTAAAACCACAGTGAGGTATCATTTCACATATTAGAATGGCTATTCTCAAAAAAATAAAAGATAACAAGTGTTGTTGGCAAGGATGTCGAGAAAAGGGAACCTCGAGAAAAGGGAACTGTTGGTGGGAAGGTAAATTATAGTATTACAGCTATTATGGTAACTGTAAGGAGGTTCCTCAAAAGAAAAAAAAACAAAAAGAATTAGAGTATGATCCAGCAATCCCACTTCTGAGCATTTATCCAAAAGACTTAAGATCAGTTTATTGAAGAGATGTCCACACTCCCATGTTCATTGCAGTACTGTTCACAATAGCCAAGTTATGAAGTAAACCTAAGTGTCCACCAGAAGATGAATGGATACAGAAAATGTGGGATACATACACAATGGAATACTATTCATATTTCAAAAGAGAAATTCTGTCATTTGCAATCATATGAATGGAACTGGAGAGCATCATGCTAAGTGAAATAAGCGAGGCACAGAAAGACAAAAATACTGCATATTCTCACCTACACATGGAATCTAAAACAATTGAACCCATAGAAACAGAAAGTAGAATGGCAACTATGGAGGCAGGGGTTTGGGATATGGAAAAATAATGGTCAATGGATACAAAATCTCAGTTAAACAGAAGGAATATGATCTTTTTCAGACCTTTTGCACAGCATGGTGAATATAGTTTATAATATTGTACATTTCAAATACTATGTTCTTACCACAAAAACTTTTTAAGTATTTGAGGTATTGAATATGTCAACTGGCTTGATTTAATTATTCCACATTGTATTCATAAATCATAACATCACTTTGTACCATTTATATAATTATAAACTATCAATTTATAATAAAAATTATCCTCTGAATTCCTCCTAAAACCTTTACATCCTTTATACCTGAGTTTTAAGATATATTTCATCTGAAACTTAGTTTTTTAAGAGAAGTCTGAATTTTCCTGAAATTATACATATGAAGAATATATTTTAGATTTGTGTCTATTTGATTAAAGGAAAGTGTGGGAAGTAGAATCTCAGTTCAAGATAAAATGTCTATAAAAAGGAGAGTGATTCCAACTTTTATTGACTATAAATCACAATGATATATTTTATATGATGTTTATCTCCAATGTACCAAACACTGAACTAGTAAGTTTCCATATCAAAACAATCCTATGACAGAATTATTAGACCTTCGCACCAGACAAAATAAAACTGGGATATCAGCAGATGAGGCAGCCTGCAAACATACATAAGGAGAGAAGCTAGGATTAAATACAGTTGGTCTGATTTAAAAAAAAAAAAAAAAAAAAAAGGCCATTCTTTTCCCTCTTTCCTTAACTCAGTGCTGCTTCTCTACATAGTTAAATCAGGTAGCAAGAAAAAGCTGAGGAAAGAGGTTCAGGCAGAAATGGGAAAGACATGTCTATATGGAAGTGAGAAAAAACAACAGCCCTTTCCCTGTCTGTCCCCTTCCTCACCAAAGCCACCTGAGTCTTAGGGCTGCTTCCCACAGGACTTATCTTTCTTCTAGAGTCACATGATGATGACCACTTACGTCAAAGCACTTTTCTTTATTGCTGTCATTGAGAGATCAATTTATGAACAACAGCTGCCTTATAGATGTTCCAAATCTCCAAACCACAAATAATGTGCATTTGTGTTTTGAATCATTATTTTTCAATTTAGATGTTGGGCATTCAGCGAACCCCAGCTCCCAATCCATCCCTTCACAATACTGTGCTTTCTACTCTGCTTCATCCATTCTCACATCCCCAAGAATGGCCAGAAAGACATTCTCTTGATATTTCTATATTTTCTTCTCTCATAGCACTCAGTAGAGCATGAAGGAGCTTGTGCTCATTTGCTCTTCTCTAGTTATTTTTGCATCTACCACAAAAACACCTGCTCCAGTGATTTCTGGATGCGCTGGATGCTCGCCATCTGACAGAAACAGTTGTGCTTATTTGTCTGAGCAGAAGGGCTGCATTCTAATGGCACGGGAGTCCAACTGATGACACAGTTCTCGGAAGAACATTATCAGGGATCAGTCTTTGATTTATCTTCAAAAGATATTTATTCAGAAAAAAATGTATTTATTCTTCAACAATTTCTAAGAGAACATTTAGGCTCCTACTTCTTTATGTTATCAAAGAAGAGATTACAGATTTCTTGAGAGTGGGGATCATGTATCTATTATATGCCACCTTATGAGTACATACAAGTAGCCAATTCATTATAGAATCATGCAAAAGACAATTGTCAGATGCCAAGGAACCTTCATAAAATCTCTAAAGAGCAATTAACCTCCACAGCCATGAACTTTGTCACATTTCCTGTCCTTTGTCTTTGTCTTTCTCCATCAACAAAAGATTTCATAATGTGTGGTACACACAGAGGCTTTGTAATTGATTAAAGGATAATGTCTTAGTGTGTCAGATTCAAAACCTTCTTCCCTATAACATTCAGTACCACATCCTAAGTAGAATTTTGGTTTCAATGAAGAAACATCAACTGTCATATTTAATTAATATTGTTAATTTGAATTTTATTGGTTTTAAAAACTTTCTGTTGCATTTAATTTTTATTACTTTATAATTCATTAACATTGTAAACTAAAGAATATTTCCTTAGTTTTATGTATGTAGACTTATAAGTAGCATTAAAATTAAACGGATGTAAATCAACACTAGGTATATGTTTTAGTTTGTCTCTAAGATGCCATCGTGAATTTCTTCTCTTTTTTGTGCAAGCAATTCCTCAATGAAAGTCAGAGGCCAGTCCTCCCACCTCCCACACTTGAATTCCCTGACCCATAACCACTGTGATCAATAGACTATGGCATGACATCTCAGGCTTGGACATCAGCAGCCTTGTAGCTTTTACCTAGGTCCCTTAGAGTTCCTGATCTGGGAGAAGCTATTCACCATGCAAAATGCTCAACTATTTTGAGCCTGCTGTAATATGAGCAAGCCTACCTGGCCATTTGGAGGGACTATGTGGAGAAAAAAAGACCTGAATAACCTCAGAGCTGCTGCAACCATTCTTAGCCAGGCTTCAAACTAAAGAAACCTTTAGCACAGTCTCAGCCGCTGTCTGACTGCAACGGATTGAAGGACAAGTGAGAATCACCAAGCCTACTAATCTTTAGAAGCATAAGAATGAAAATACAGTGTTGTTTTAACCCCTAAATTTTGGGGTTATTTGTATATAGCACTAAATAACCAGATTAGTGTCCATAAGAATGTAATGGTTTTCCTCTTAAAAAAAAATTAACATTGGGAGCCATCCTGAAGAAACTTCCAATGGCCAAATTTGGCACAACTTGAGCAACGACATAATGATAGTAATGGATTAAAACTCATATAGTCAAATAACTGCCCATGAGTCTGGGCCAATATAAATAGTTGGAAAAATAAATACATAGGAAAGAAGAGACAATTCTTACTTTCAGTAATATTCAAATTAATAAATAGTAAGACTGATGAAAACTAGATAATCACTATTTGGAAATCACCATATTTATAAATTTTGTGGGTAAGAATCACTGATAGTTGCTAAAATTAAGGAGTAAAAGAATGATAAGAAACAGGATGCTTTTATAGTCTCAAAGTAACCTCACACATAATATGTACTAATTACAAGAGAAAATGTGTCACTTAACAGTGGAGAAATCCTCCAGGCACAACATAAACAAAGTGACCAAAATTAATCTGTAATAAGACATGTTGATATCATGTAACTTCTGATTCGATGCTATTATTGCCAAGAAAGTGTAACCTCAATCTAATCATGAGAAAGACATCAGACAAACTCCAACTGAGAAACATGCTGTGAAATAAATGAGAGGTGATCTTCACAACTGTCAGGGTCATAAGAGATAAAGAGTGAAGAACCGTCCTGGACTGGGGAAAACTAAGAATGCATGACAACTAAATGCAATGTGGGATTCTGGAGTGAATCTTAGACTGGAAAATCAAGACAAAACAAAAGTAGTGGGATAATTGGTGAAATCTGAATAAGTTCTGAATATTAATAGTATTATACCAATGCTGATGTCCTGGTTTAGGTATTATTAGGTATTATTATTAGGTATGTATAATATATATATTATTTGGTATTATTATTATTTAGGTATAATTATTAGGTATTATTAGTCTCATATAAGATGTTAACAACAGGGAAAGGTGGCATACAAGGAATCAGTATATGATTTTGCAACTATTTTGTAGTTTTTAAAGTATTTTAAATAGAAAGTAAATATAAAGTTGATACATTAAAAAATTGATATGAAGGAGGAATGGTGGATTAAGCATGACTTCAAAGTTGCTTCATTACATTCTTGAAGAACAGACATTTAAATGCTTATTTTTGAATACTTTTAAAAAATAATGGAAACCTTTTATGTATGTAATGCTTCGATAAAATGTTCTAAAAATAAGAAAAAGTAGCTACATAACTCCAGTTAGACAAACACTGTTTTATGGTATTCTCTTCAAGAACACAATTTCATAATTTAATTGCCTGTCCTGTGTTCTAGCTCATTGCAGCTCCTCATGGTCTTAGCACAGGGAGCAAGACCATGAAAAGAACTGCTGTTATCGCAACTGATCTGCTGAGTTTTGCACATGTCTTTATTTTGGTTTGACATGAAACCCATCCAGAAGGTGAAGGATGGAAGAGAAGGTTATTTAAGTTCTTTAACACCATCTCTGTAAATTATCTTCTGATGCAAAGGGAAGATCTTTGGCTGCCACACTGATACTGCAAAATCTCGTTCACTGTTCACAATATATTGGAGGAGGAGTTGAAGGGATAAAAACTCAACTTACGTGAGCTAAGGTGGAGTAAAGACAGATGCCATCATTCAGTTTCAGGACAGCTTCAGAAGATAATAGGTTGTGGAGGAAGCAGGTAACTTACTGGTTTTTCCTGCATCAGCACTTTTTATTGCAGCTTTGGAAGGCAGTTAATTATTTAACAGACATAAATACAAAATTATAAATAGTCCTAAAATATGTAGTCACCTTGAATATTTTTGATGATCTAATCCTCATAATTAACTGTTTCTCTGACACTTTAGTACTGTTAATTGTGGACTTCCCTCTTCTACTGTCTCTAGAAAACAACACTTAATCAATGACCTCATATTTCTCTAATTAGTAAGAAGCTGCTTTCTTTGAAAATTAAGGTTATTAAATAATATTCATTGATGGTTTACTAATGGAATAGCTTGCTCTCAGAAAGAATACCCAAGACAATTAAGAAAATATACAAACAAATAAATCAGTAGAAAAAATAAGCTGCTATAAACTAAAAAAGAAAAAAAAAGAAAAGCAAACATTTCAAACTTGATAGGGCAATATTCTTCAATTACAACCTAAGAAACTTTCCTCCTGAATGTGCGGCAGCTAGAATTCTAATCACCATTCTCTGTGCAGGTAAAATCACTTAAAATCAATAATCTTCGAAACCAGCATTTGATCTATTTACTCAAAGTGCGCCGAAGGGCAATAACTACAACTCAAAATCACCCTATTACCCCCTCTGTCCTTAAGCTGGTTCCAATCTGTCTAACTACTGCAATGCATGCCAAACATTATTTCTCTCCAAAAACCAATATTATCACCAACTGTTGCTGATTTATTTAGAGGTTGTGAGCATAGGGTATTAACTTTGGGAGGAAAATTCAATGTGGATAAGAAAAAAAATACTTCCAAGAGGGGAAAATAAAAGAAAGGTTAAAATAAAAGAAACAGGAATTAAGGCATCAGTTGATAATCTGTTCTGTGTTGTTTTACCAACCCTTCATGGAATGAGAAGAAGGAGGAAGATCAGTTTATAGAGCCCCTGGAGACGTCCTCCTTCCTTGGTCACTCATAACTAACAGTCAGTGCCTTCATTACCTTATTTTTGTGCGCTCGTAAGAGTCCAACACTAAGCAATTCTTGGCTTAAATAAGATCATGAGGTAGTTTTTTAACTTATAAATGGTTGTATTGTAAAAGCTCATATGCAATCATTAACTTGAATCTCCAAATAGCTATTACATTTTCCCATAGAAATACAAAGTTTCTGGGGTAGGTTACTGGATTAGTCCATTCCCACACTGCTATGAAGAAAATACCTGAGACTGGGTAATTTATAAAGAAAAGAGCTTTAATTGAGTTATAGTTCCACATTGCTGGGAGGCCTCAGGAAACTTACAATCATGGCAGAAGTCACCTCTTGACAGGTCAGCAGGAGAGAGAATGAGTGCCAGCAGGGGAAATGCCAGATGCTTATAAAACCATCAGATCTCATCAGATTCACTCATTATCATGAGAACAGCATGGGGGAACTGCTCCCATAAGACAATTACTTTCACTCCCACCTGGTCCCACCCTTGACACATGGGGATTATTACAATCCAAGGTGAGATTTGGGTGGGGACACAGAGCCAAATCATATTAGTTACAGAAATCTAGTTAATCTATTCCTATTCATATTTAACTGTATTCTCTAAGCACTCCTATATGGGGAAAATGCATTCAGAAATACTCTAAGAATGCCGGAAGCACACATTCTCACCAGATGTCCTAATTTGATCAGTGATTGATGCTGATTTGCTGGGGCAGATGTTACAGGAGAGTAGGGCTGGAGGAATGGGGAGAAATGGAGGAATCTGAGGATGAAGGGCATGCAGAGGAATTAATATTGAGCTGAAGGATCAGGGAGAATTTGGCACAAGTCACATGAGGTGACAGAAAGGATTGAGGGCTTTGAATGTGGGTTCAGGGTGTGGAGAAAAATAAAGGCAGGGTCTATTCTCCCTTCTCCCATCACTTCCTTTCTTGCTCCCCGACTTCTCACTCCTGTGGAGTTCATGCTGAGCTGGGATGAGCTGAGGAGGGAGGAAAAGAACAGTGACGGTGGAACACAATTTGCCCAAATGTACTTCTCTCCTTCTTTCCTCCATTTATGGCCACTGGCATTGAGGTAAAGGAAGGAAGGAGAAAGAGAGAAAGAGAGAGAGAGAAAGAGAGAAAGAAAGAAATGAATGATTTGGAACAGTGATTAGCCGGTACGTCAAATCTGTCCTGTCTGTAAATGAAGTAATATTGAATTGCAAACACACATACATGTCTACATATTGTCTATGGTTGTTTTCATGCTAAATAGCAAAATTGAGTAGTTGTGACAGAAACCATATGGTTTCTGAGACCAAAAATATCTATTCTCTGGCCCTTTGCAGAGTTTGCAAACTTTTGGTTTAGAACCATATCAGACAATAAGTCATATCAAGTGAGAGAGCTTTTCCACTCAACCTCCTCTTTGCTGCCCCACCCCATCATCATAGAGCATTTCCTGCTTTTCTTATTGTGGCTGCTGTAGCATTAGGATGATGTAACTAGAGGAGACCAGGACTAAAAATAACAGAAGGTTTCTAAGCAGTTATATAAAGTACAAAACTAAGGGCAGGGAGTGAAGAGAAAGTGCCTGGGGCATCAGCAGAGAATTACCTCTAGCTGTTCAAAGAAAGTTACTTTTCTTATAAAAGGTCAAATAAAGACTCCATGGGACTCTCTTGTTGGCTTTCTATTCTCTACTTGTCTATGCTGTAAAACTGTATATTTCATCTGCTCTCTGGCTTGCTTTTTAGTCCAGGTGGGAACCTTATTTTCTCAACTAAGTAATAATTTCTTCACATGCGATATTCCTTTTATGTTTTCCATGGTGTGTAGTACAGTCTAGGTACAGGTTGAGCAACATAAAATGCAGAAGCTAATTACACATGTAGAGGCACTCAGAGACAAGAAAATACAAGATTTAATTTAGCCAGTCTAATTAAATTAAATTAGAGATAATTTAATTTAATCATCTCTGATAGTTCTGAGAATTTACCGAATAAGAAACCATTATTATTTGCATATTTCCTCCAAAGTTTCCTAACTTTTAAAAAGTTACAATTGCAAAATCAATATTTTTTTTAAAGTTTACTACTTAGTAATTTTAGGAAATTGCATTCAGAGAAGGCTGAAATTTTAGCAGTCTTTTTGTGTTTTAATATTGGCTTTTCATGACATGTGTGTTATGCCATCATTCATGATGATCTGAGTGGTAACATACTGAAGTAAAGACACTGTGGAGGCACTCCAGAAGGAAATAATGCTTAATTTCTGATCTCTGATGGTTCTCAATAGATTCAAACAAATACTAATAAGAGATTTCTTTTTTGGCATCGGACTGTGCATTTTGCTACTTGCCACAAATTGTCCATAAGGAAAATTAGATTGTTAATTAATACAATATTAACACAGAGCTGCATATAATAATAGTGGCATAATATTAGTGGCAATAATTATATTAAGAAACATTATACAATTTATCTTTACAATCACTATGTATATCTGACATTATGAACCAAGTCTGTTGAAGATTATGTACCTTGACCAAGGTTACATAGCTAGCTAGCAAGGAAGCCAACACAGAAATTCCAGCTGGTCTGTACCCAATCCAGATTTCATATCTACAATCCTTTATTTCCTTCCATACTGAACAGTTACTTATTTGTATATGTAACTGTTATATATAAAACCAGAGTTCTGGAAATCAGGAGTAGAGTAACAGGCGTGAGTTTATAATTTGGTTATCATGGAATTTATAATCTAGTTTTATGACATTATTAATTAGACAGTGGATATTAATCCACTAATCACACAAATTCGTAAGTGAAACTTGTAACCAGTGCAAAGAAGACACAGGATGTCATAGGGAGACCTTAGCAGTCTGGAGGACAGAAAGTTTCCGTTATTGAGCAGAGAAGGATGAAGTGCAGGATGTGCCAAGGGCCAGAGGTTAAAGAGAGCAATGAGTGTTCTAGGAACTGAAAACAGGTCAGTGCAGCTGGAGCCGGATTGAGGGAGGAAAGGACTTTCCAGACCTGGAAAAAGGTACAGACACACAGGACTTTGCCATCGTGTAGAGGATTGTGCCTTTTTCCTAAGAGTAAAGGAAAAATTATTGAAAGATTTTAGGCAAGCAAATGGTATCATTTGATTTCCATACATAAGAGATCATTTTGGCTGCAGAGTAGAGAATAGATTAAAATGATAGTATGAACTACAGTAGTGGTGGTGTAGATGAAGACAATTTGCGTCCTCCCAGGAGGTAGATGTATCGGAACCTGTTGCTGGGCAGGGGATGAAGGGGGTTAGACGTCCAGGATTAGTTCTAAACTCCTAGCATCCATCAATCTACCTCTCCACTTGCACAACTATTTCCTCTACCAGACAGACCCTCTCAAAATTTCTCTGGGCAACCTACAATGAGTCAATGAATATGGTTTCCTTCATTCTCGGATCCACACAATTGATACTACAGGGCCACCTAACTCATTCTGTTGCTCACTGAAAGTCTGTGTTAGAGGAATATATTAGTCTATTCTCATGCTGCTATAAAGAACTGCCCCAAACCGGGTAATTTATAAAGGAAATAGGTTTAATTGACTCACAGTTCAGCACAGCGGGGGAGGCCTCAGGAAACTTACAATCATGGCAGAAGGCACCTCTTTACAGGGCAGCAGGAGAGAGAATGACAGAGCTGAGCGAAGGGAGAAGCCCCTTATAAAAGCATCAGATCTTGTGAGATCACAAGAATAGTATGAGGGAAACTGCCCCCATGATTCAATTACCTCTCACCAGATCCCTCTCAGCACATGTTGGGATTATGGGAACTAAAATTTGAGATGAGATTTGAGTGGAAACACAGCCAAAACATATCATTCCACCCCTGGCTCCTCACAAATCTCATGTCCTCACATTTCAAAACACAATCATACCTTTCCAACAGTCCCCCAAAATCTTAGCTCATTCCAGCATTAAACCAAAAGTCTAAGTCCAAACTCTCATCTAAGACAAAGCAAATCCTTTCCACCTCTGAGCCTGTAAAATCAAAAGCCAATTAGTTACTTCCTAGACGCAATGCAGGTACAGGCTTTGAGTAAATACGCCCATTCTGAATGGGAGAAATTGGCCAAAACAAAGGGACTCAGGGCCCGTGCAAGTCTGAAATCCAAGAGGACAGTCATTAAATCTTAAAGTTCCAAAATAATCTCCTTTGACTCCATGTCTCACATCCAGGTCATGCTGAGGTGAGAGGTAGGCTCCAATGGCCTTCAGCTGCTCTGCCCCTGTGGCTTTGCAGGGTACAGCTCTCCTCCTGGCTGCTTTTGAGAGGTGACAGGGTGCTGGCAGTCCTCACAGCCCTCGCTCGCTCTTGGTGCCTCCTCTGCCTGGGCTCCCACTTTGGCGGCACTTGAGCCCTTCAGCCCACCGCTGCACTGTGGGAGCCCCTTTCTGGGCTGGCCAAGGCCGGAGCCGGCTCCCTCAGCTTGCAGGGAGGTGTGGACGGAGAGGCGCGAGTGGGAACCGGGGCTGTGTGTGGCGCTTGTGGGCCAGCTGGAGTTCCGGGTGGGCATGGGCTTGGCGGGCCGCACTTGGAGCAGCCGGCCGGCCCCCCCCCCGGCCCCGGGCAATGAGGGCCTTAGCACCCAGGCCAGTGGCTGCGGAGGGTGTACTGGGTCCCCCAGCAGTACCAGCCCACCAGCGCTGCACTGGATTTCTCACCGAGCCTTAGCTGCCTTCCCTGGGGGCAGGGCTCGGGACCTGCAGCCCACCATACCTGAGTCTCCCACCCCCTCCATGGGCTCCTGTGTGGCCAGAGCCTCCCCGATGAGCACTGCCCCCTGCTCCACAGCACCCAGTCCCATCGACCACCCAAGGGCTGAGGAGTGCGAGCACATGGCGCGGGAGTGGCAGGCAGCTCCACCTGCAGCCCTGGTGCGGGATCCACTGGGTGAAGCCAGCTGGGCTCCTGAGTCTGGTGGGGACGTGGAGAACCTTTATGTCTAGCTCAGGATTGTAAATACACCAATCAGCACTCTGCATCTAACTCAAGGTTTGTAAACACACCAATCAGCACCCTGTGTCTAGCTCAGGGTTTGTGAGTGCACCAATCGACACTTTGTATCTAGCTGCTCTGGTGGGGCCTTGGAGAACGTTTATGTCTAGCTCAGGGATTGTAAATACACCAATCAGCACCCTGTGTCTAGCTCAGGGTTTGTGAGTGCACCAATCGACACTCTGTATCTAGCTGCTCTGGTGGGGCCTTGGAGTACCTTTATGTCTAGCTCAGGGATTGTAAATACACCAATCAGCACTCTGTATCTAGCTGCTCTGGTGGGGCCTTGGAGAACCTTTATGTCTAGCTCAGGGATTGTAAATACACCAATCGGCACTCTGTATCTAGCTCAAGGTTTGTAAACACACCAATCAGCACCCTGCATCTAGCTCAGGGTTTGTGAGTGCACCAATGGACACTCTGTATCTAGCTGCTCTGGTGGGGTCTTGGAGAACCTTTGTGTCCATACTCTGTATCTAACTAATCTGATGGGGACGTGGAGAACCTTTGTATCTAGCTCAGGGATTGTAAATGCACCAATCAGCTCCCTGTCAAAACAGACCACTCGGCTCTACCAATCAGCAGGACGTGGGTGGGGCCAAATAAGAGGATAAAAGCAGGCTGCCTGAGCCAGCAGTGGCAACCCGCTTGGGTCCCTTTCCACACTGTGGAAGCTTTGTTCTTTCACTCTTTGCAATAAATCTTGCTGCTGCTCACTCTTTGGGTCCACACTGCTTTTATGAGCTATAACACTCACCGCAAAAGTCTGCAGCTTCACTCCTGAAGCCAGCGAGACCATGAGCCCATCGAGGGGAATGAACAACTCCAGACGCACCGCCTTAAGAGCTATAACACTCACGGTGAAGGTGTGCAGCTTCACTCCTGAGCCAGCACGACCACGAACCCACCAGAAGGAGGAAACTCTGAACATATCCAAACATCAGAAGGAATAAACTCCAGACGTGCCACCTTGAGAGCTGTT
Source organism: Gorilla gorilla gorilla (assembly GCF_029281585.2). Classification (NCBI taxonomy): domain Eukaryota; kingdom Metazoa; phylum Chordata; class Mammalia; order Primates; family Hominidae; genus Gorilla; species Gorilla gorilla. The sequence continues at coordinate 39,851,851 of NC_073235.2, read as the reverse complement.
ACACTCACTGTGAGGGTCCACGGCTTCATTCTTGAAGTCAGTGAGACCAAGAACCCACCAATTCCGGACACACTTTCACAGACTGGCTTTAGTGTCTGTGGCTTTTCCAGGTGCATGGTGCAAGTTGTCAGGTCTACCATTCTGGGGTCTGGAGGATGGTGGCCCTCTTCTCACAGCTGCACTTGGCAGTGCCCCAGTGGGGACTCCATGTGGGGGTTCTGACCCCGTATTTCCCTTCCAAACTGCTCTAGCCAAGTTTCTTCACGAGGCCTCTACCCCTGCAGAAAACTTCTGCCTAGACATCTAGGCATTTCCACACAGCCTCTGAAATCTAGGCAGAGGTTCCCAAACCTCAATTCTTGACTTCTACACACCTGCATACCCAACACTACATGGAAGCTGCCAAGGCTTAAAGATTGTACCCTCTGAAGCAACAGCCTAAGCTTTATGTTGGCCCCTTTTAGCCATGCCTGGAACAGCTGAGATGCAGGGCATCAAGTCCCAAGACTGCATACAGCAGGAGGGCCCAGACCAGGAAACCATTTTTCCCTCCTAGGCCTTCAGGCCTGTGATGACAGGGGCTGCCACAAAGGTCTCTGACGTGCCCTAGAGACAGTTTCCCCATTGTCTTGGTGATCAACATTCGACTCCTCATTACTTATGCAAATTTCTGCAACAGGCTTGAGTTTCTTCCCAGAAAATGAGTTTTTCTTTCCTATTGCATTGTCAGGCAAATTTTCCAAACTTTTATCCTCGGCTTTCTCTTGAATCTTTTGCTGTTTAGAAATTTCTTCTGCTGGGCCGGGTGCAGTGGCTCATGCCTATAATCCTAGCACTTTGGGAGGCCAAGGTGGGCAGATCACGAAGTCAGGAGATCAAGATCAGCCTGGCCAACATGGTGAAACCCTGTCTCTACTGAAAATACAGAAAATTAATTGGGGATAGTGGCAGGCACCTGTAATCCCAGCTACTTGGGAGGCTGAGGTAAGAGAATTGCTTGAACCCTGGAGGTGGGGGCTGCAGTGAGCTGAGATCATGCCACCTCACTCCAGCCCAGGCAACAGTGCGAGACTCTGTCTCAACAAACAAACAAATAAAGAAATTTCTTCTACCAGATACCCTAAATTATCTTTCTCAAGTTCAAAGCTCCACAGATCTCTAGGGCAGGGACAATATGCTGTCAGTCTCTTTACATAACAAGAGTGACCTTTACTCCAGTTCCCAACAAGTTCCTTATCTCCATCTGAGACCACCTCAGCCTGGACTTTATTGTTCATATCACTATCAGCATTTTGGTCAAAGCCATTCAACAAGTCTCTAGGAAATTTTAAACTTTCCCACATCCTCCTCTCTTCTTCTGAGCCCTCCAAACTTTTCCAATCTCTGCCTGTTACCCAGTTCCAAAGTTACTTCCACATTTTTGGGTATCTTTATGGCAGCGCCCCAGTCTTTGTGGTACCAATTTACTGCATTAGTCCATTCTCACACTGCTATAAACAACTGCCTGAGCCTGGGTAATTTATAAAGGAAGTTTAGTTGACTCACAGTTCAGCATGGCTGGGGAGGCCTCAGGAAACTTACAATCATAGAAGAAGGCACCTCTTCACAGGGAAGCAGGAGAGATAATGAAAGAGATGAACAAAGCTGGGGAGGGGGCCCTTATAAAACCATCAGATCTCATGAGAACTTACTATCACGAGAGTAGCATAGGGGAAACTGCCACTATGATTCAATTACCTCCCACCAGGTCCCTCTCACCACATGTGGGGATTATGGGAACTACAATTCAAGATGAGATTTTGGTGGGGACACAGCCAAACCATATCAGAGAATTTGGGAAGGAATGGTTCACTTTTGTAAAACCAGTCAGATGTCACTAGACAAAACACCAGTCTGCGGATGTCCATTTTCAAAGGAAGAAGCATAACTGCTACTATTATATATTCTGCTATGTTTCCTTGATTCATGTTTTGAGAAAAAAAATGTTTTTGTAGGTTTGTTTGCCACTGTAAAATAAAAATAAAAGGATAATTATCAGTATCCTAGCTAACATTTAAACGTTTTAAATTATATTTCGAAAGTGTTCTCTATGAAATTCAATACAATTAAGTCTTGGAGTAAGAGGACATTCAAAAATCTGTTGCTACTAGAAACTAGTGACTGTATTTGTGCATAAATGTGTTTGTTGTTGTTGTTGCTGTTTCTGCCAAATTTTTAGTAGAGAAACTCTTATAGGATTAAGCAAATTTAATGAAAATATTAGCCATATTTTCAGTTGCATTTTTAAAATAATATGCTCTCTTTATCTAATATTTTAGACTCATACGCATTTATCTAAGTATAAGATGTCAAATTTCATGCAGCTATGTCCCCCTTGTAAAGGAGAAGCAGTGAAAAATGCCAATTACTTGTAAAAATCTGATAAGAAACTAAAATCCCCATATCAATAAGGGAGAAACATTGCAACGGCTTTGTAATTCTTTGCCTCAGTGGTGTTTTGAAAATTCATCCAGCTGCGAAAAAAATGTCAACTTGGACTATCTGCTTTTTGAAATGTCAGCATACCTTTCACAAAGAGTCTCCCAAAGAATAATCTAGAAACTCCAAAGGCCACATCTGTGGATGTTGACAGCTTTTCTTTACAATAATTAATTAATACTGTTTAGCTATTGTGCTAAAAAGAAAGTATAACTAATTTTATTATCTAACAATTCTAAAACTATTGCTTGAAAACATTTTTTATTACATCTAGCCTTCTACATGTCAAAGTTGGAGCTACCTAAAACTATGTACCATAAATAACTGCCTCACTTCCTTGTATTGATTTATCTATGATAAACTTTCAATAAATATTTAATGATGGATAAAGGTAGAAGAGAAAGCAAGATGGGGGAGTACAAAAGGAATAAGGAAATGTAAGAACAGAAAAGAAAAGAGTAAATGGGAAGATAGAGGAGACAGAGAGCAGAGGAGAAAGAGAAAAGGAAAACAGAGAAGAGAGAATGGAAGGAAAAGGAGAAAGATGTCAGAGGTTGGAATAACTGATCATACAAAACAATACTGAATTTCCACTCCTTGATATCATATTATAAACAAAAATTATTATAATCAGATACTTTTAATACTTACAGTAAAAACTCAAAGCTAAACAATCAAATCTTCAACTCAGTACCAGAAAAGATTAATAAGGAGATCTACAATGCTCAGCAGATGTCACAGAATGTCTCAGGCTTGGCAGTGGTCTAGGCTTACCAGACACTCACCTAGTACAGCTGTCTCAGTTCTAACACAGGCTTGCGCGTTAAATCAGGGACTTCAGTAGAACAATATGCATATAGTGCAAAAAGTACACTAAGCTTTCATTGGAGATGACAAATAACTACTCATTACCAAGGGAAGGAAAGATGACTTAGTCAAATAGAAATAAAACTATTAAATGTGCGGATAAATGTGTTTTGCAGGAAAGAATCAACAAGCTTAAGTATGCTAGCATTGACCACAGAGAGATTTTACTCATTTATTATTTTCACACTTAAACATTTATCATAAAACACACTTAAGCTTGGCTGCTGTGTGTTTGAAACTGCAACTGCATTTATCAAGGGAGGGGTCCATTTTTTCTGGCATTCTTATATTGATCTGTGCTAGTATGCTTGCTGCTTTGTAAGGACTCACATTATATTCACTTGTGTACATCCAGTTTTGTCAACTGTATTTTAAGTCCCCCAAAACTGTTCATTCCAGCATCTTCTATTTATTTTAATATCTCCAAAATGGCTCAGCATTTGATAGGCATGAAATCAATACCTTGGAATAACTGATAGCTTTTGTTACTATGAAAGACAGTAAAGGGGAACTGCGAGGTATGAGTACAGGTAGATTTCACGAGTTTTTAAAAAATAGAGCCACCGTTTTCTCTGTCAATTATTCAGCCTACCACTTTTAGGAATCTAAGTGGCTTTGTATAACCTGCTTTGAAGTTTTTTTTACATTTAGTTGTTTTTAGGTCAAGTTTTCATTTCTTGCATGTTTGTACTTTGTTAAGAATGTGTGGGGGGCTTAAGACCTTTTGTGGTAACGGCCAAGATAAGAAAGGATGAATGGTGAAGAAATTAATCTACACTGAGTATCAACTACATGCCAGACAAAGATCTAGGCATGTTCATGTATTGTTATAATGTTGTTTATTTTTATGCATTATTTATTCACTCTTACCCTTCTGAAGGGCACACTGATTTTCCTTTGGGTATCTACCCTTGCTATGATCATGGGTCTCGACAGAAGCTATGTCCTTCACCAGTGTCAAAGGAAGGTTGGATGGATCTAACATAATTCCCCTTAAAATATCGACTAGGTCAAGAATCCAAACTGAAGCCAATCAATTCCTGATAATCCCCTGTTAACGAGACTGGTTCTGGAATGATACTGTGACCCGATCCAAGTCAATGGTATATGAGAAAAGATTTCAGAAGGCTTCTAAGAAAAATGCTCCCTCACATTTAAGAGAAGACACTGGGAAGATATGTCTCTTTTCCTTTAGATGTTATGGCAACACATGAATGAGAAGTTTGGGGTTGTGAAGCCAACGGAAAACCAGCAAATGAAGATGGCAGAGGACAGAGCCAAGAGAATCAGAAGCACTGCGAAGCAGACACCAAGTCTTGAGTTCTGCATAGTAGAATAATTTGAGCAGGATTTTAAATTACTTGCAGCAAAAAAAGCATCCTTCCAAATACATTTATGTTACTTCATTACATTCTTCAAATATAATAAACATATATCATTCTTATTTTACATTTATTAAACTCAGTTAACATGGGTAGAGTATCGGGCACTGTGCTAAACGTATTCATGTGTGTGTTTGTGTGTCTGTGTGTGTGTGTGTCTGTGAGTTATCTCATTTAGCTCGCAAAACAGCTCTCTGAGGTTGTGTTATTAGTCTCTTTATTTTACAGGTCATGAAGCTGATGAAGGATAAATAATTCCACCACGGTCAGGCAACCAATACATCAAAGGGTGCAGGTCCACTGAAGTCCACCACCAGGTTTCCTGTGTGATACCATTTTGTTGGGTACTGAGATTTTTCACCCTGCTTTCACTGTTGTTCTTGCTCTTTTCCAAGGCAAGCATAAAATGGAAAATTTAAAAAGCCATGGCTGAAAAGTAAGTCAAAGTGAGGTTAACTGCTTGCTTTCACTTCAGTTCAGAGCTTTCTTTTCACTTCCATTCAGAGATGGCCCAGATGTGGGTTTCTGTCTGTGACCAGAAGCTTAAAAAATTAAAAAAACAAACAAACAAACCAAAAAAAAACAATGTAGGTGGAGAAGGGAGCTGGAATTCAGAGAGATGAGTTATTAACCTGTGGCCGCCTGTCCAGTGACTTCTTTCTATAGCAACAACATCTCGAATAGACGCACTGCTTAACGCCAATGCCTATGGCAAAACCACAAGGAAATCTATCGTATCATATCATGGAAACTGAACAACCAGTTGAATGCAGTTAAGTATGAAATGGAATTTGCTGACCTCTATTCGCAAGGAAGAAGCATGCATTGATGAAGTTGACTCATGGTTTGAGGCAGTCTTCCTCCTGGGAGAAAGGTCCTCAGAAAAGGGTCAGTAATATGGAGTTTGATTTTGTCCTCCTTCCTAATTTTAATTTGTCTTCTTGATCCTATCTTTGAAGCAGTCCTTTCCTGTTTTTATACCCTTTATTTGATTAGCATTCCCCTTGATTTACACAAAACAATTTTTTAAACTTTTATTTCTCTAGAAATGTACTTTCCCTTAAATTATCCATTGTCCCCAAAGGTTGAAAAGCTTTGCTGTAAGAATCAATATGAGAAAGCAGCAAGCACTCAAAATGGTATGTCTGTTGGTAACTATGTAATTTATACCCCTTTAACTATAAGCATTTTGAGGTTAGGAACTATAGAGGTTTTTTTTTGTTTTCACAAGATGCCTAGTAAAATTCAAAGCAATGAATGAAAGAATTATAAAACACACAGAAAGTTTTGACTGAATAAAATAAACATGAAGGTCATTAATTATTGGCTGACTACATTTTTCTTGTGAGGAATACTATTTCAAATATTAAAAATTCAACCACGATTATATAACTCAGGGAAGAGATACAGTATCTTCTGTCATTTTTTTCATCCATTAATTAAAGAAACACTTCTTAAGTATCAACTGTGTGTCCAACTACACTAGGTTCCAGGGCTGCATATGATAAAGAACTTGGTCTCTGCTTCAGCATATTTAGGACACAGAGAAGTAATCAAAAATTGAAAACTGATGTGATAAGTGAAATGAAAATTACACTACGTGCTTATTTCCTAAGTTGACCTGTAGTGACTTTTTACCTCTGAAACACATTAAATCCTTAGGAGTTGTGACAATGAGGGAAAAGATAATCCAAGTCTCCAGTGATAAAATCTCTTTTTGGGCCACTCATTACTATGAGCCTCAGAGAGTGATGTATTTTCCTATTTAAAATTCACTTTCAAAATGATTATGACTTAGGGAAAACATGGGAATAAATGAAAGGTATTACTGCTGACAATAATGTGGCATTCTGCTTTGCTAGAGCCAGAGCATTTATTTTTGTCAAACAGAATCTCATTCATCTTCTCAGATTTTCTCATATAAATGATGAATATTCATCTGTAAAATTTACGGAATTAATATCTTTCAAAATTACCAGTTCGCCCTAGTTTTTTTGCCAGTTTGGCTTATAGACAAATTTGTCATCAGGTTTCCAGTCAAATTCATTCACATAAGCAAGAGACTAAACACTCACCTAGTCACTACTACTTAATCAAAACAGACTCCCCACTCCCTCAATAGCTAATAAGTGTCAAAGAAGAGATTCAAGCCTAGAGCTGTGTGCAGCCACAATTCTCGCCTTCATGCCACACAGTACCTCTCAGCATAGTTAGTGAAAAGTAGACACATAATTTATTCTTTTGACTGGAAATAAAAGAGCATCTTATGACATCTCAATGAATAGTAGAAGGATGTGGTAAGGTTATGATGTTGGTCAATAAGGGAGAATGACTTCATAGGAACACAAGAGGAGACTATGAATATCAAGCTTCTCGTGGGGGACAGGAACTGGGAGCCAGGGCAGCCAGAAGTCAGGCTACCAGTCTCCTTGCTCATGGATGGCATGGTGTCTCTGTCATGCTACCTCCACCTCTGACTTCACATTCATTCCAGTCTACTCTGTCTGTTAACTGTACTGTCTTTATACTCTTCTATTTTGTAGAATCTTTTTAACTCCGTCATTTCTGATCAGTTTTTCTTTCAGAATTGTGATTGAACCTGATCCATCACAGCCTTCTTGACTTCTCTATTATCACATTCCTTGAGTTTCTACTACACTGTATGTTGACTGGTGGTGACCAGTGAGCTTGCCTGAGAGTCAGGAATATGGAGCCACATAGCGACAAAAGCCATGGCATGAAGCTGTCCTGTCGATAGAGCTTTGGAATGACTTTCCTTTACAAAAGCTGTGGAAATGTCAGATAATATTCTTGTTGTGTTTATGACAGAGATAATATCCTCTCCTCCATGTCCCTCTATACCATTAAAACTAGGTTTCTGTACCTATCAGGAAACAAGGTGAGGCTCTATGACAAACAGAGATGTTCCAAGTCTAGAAATCAGAATGGATTAGAGAGTATTCTAGGGCACGTATTGATTCCTACCTAAATTAGGATAACCCAGCTAATGCACGGTTAACAAATGTCTAATCAAATCTCAGCTGAAGGTCAAATCTGCTTTTGTGTTAGCTTTAAAGATCTGTCAACTGATATTTATGAAGTGAAGAAGGGTACAGTTAAGGATGCTAGCTCTGGACTCTGAATGGGCCTGAATCCTGGTCCCACACTGTCTTGATAGATGAGCTTGGTGAAGTTAATTTCTCCAAGATTCAGTCTCGTTATATATAAAATGGGAGTGATAATAGTACCCACCTCATGGGATTTCTTGAAGACTAAATACAACCCACGTAAAGATTTAGAACAGGCCCTGAAAAGTAACTGTTCTGGCTGTTATCATTGCTATATGTCAGGCTCCATGCTATGTGCCCTACTCCTCTAATTTCATTTTAATCATCATAATGTCTCTACTGAGAAAGTGTTATTGCATGTCTTTGACAGAGAAGGTGGCAGACCTGGGATGGGAACTAAAGTTTTCACAGGAACTTCTAGTCCCATGATTTGCAACTTTGTAAAAGCTTCCATTCCAATTTGAGATTAGAGCTTAAATTATGATCTTACACCAGGGAGGAAAGGGGAGCTGAGTTTTAGAATGAGCAAATGACTTTTTAAGGTTTCAAAATTATATTCCCACAGTGGTATTAACACTTGACAACCTTAATGCTCTACAACCTTAAAACTCTGCTTAATTCAACATATGAGAAGTAATGGCAGTGCAAAGGCAGCCACAATGCGAGTCTTGGAGTGCATAAAAAGCATCTGCTTCCCCGTAATGTCTCAATGAATCATTATGACAAACAGAAATAAAGCCAATGCATCTCACTATATAGCTGATGCTGCTTTCCTGCTCACAAGGCACAGAAGTTAATTATTATGAACAGATGTGCTTAGATTGGACAAGAATTTATACTCCATGAAATTCAGCATGGACTGAAACAACACAATATGGTTGGTATATTTGTATTTCTTGGGTGGTTGTTGAAAGGGATGCACTGCTCACCATCCCAGAATGTTCATTTGAAGGCCCTTGAGAGTCTTACTTTCCTATTGCAGACCACTTTGCATATATTTCAGTCCAGAAGAACCCACTTTACGCATTGAGATTACCACATTGCCTCATTCCTAAAGTGCCTATGATTGGTTGATTCACCTATTGATGTGCCAGACTAATGAAGCCAGGATTATGTGTACCTTCCCCATCTGGGGAAGTTAATTTTATTTAATATCATGGTAAGACATTCTTATGCCTTCTGGAATAGGTGACCAGACAAGAATATGTCAACTCATTAGCACAAACACAACACTCCTATTATAACAGCTAAGAATGCATGTGCGTGACTTTCATATACAAAGCACAAGGCTGAACAATTATTAATTGATTAATTCAAAAGATACTTATTTTAGATTCTTCCAGTTTAATAAATGAATTATTCACTTTTTAGGTCTAGGGTATTCAAAGATGAGTCAGAAAATTTCCTATTCTACACCATACATAATTTAGCCTATAAGAGACATAATACTCTAAACTACAGCATATGTTCAGTTTCCCCCTAAAATGGAAAGAATAATTTTCATAAGGCTAATTAAGATAAAGATGATGAAAACTTTTATAATTTGAGGGATAAATATGGGCTGACTTCTTTGTGAGGACTTTACATAACTAATCTCAAGTATCTCACAGCTACTTTATGGCATAGTTGTTACAATTATTTTAACGATGAGAAACTTGTGGCTTAATGAAATCAAGTAACTTGTCTAAGGCACACACACGCTCAAAGCCAGAAAGCCTCTGTGGGATCCCACATGCATTTGCTGCATTGCTCTGGGAAGCTAGAGGGAAATGAATAATTCTTTGAATTGGGGAAGGCTTCAGAGAAAAAAATGCCGTCTGATCTGGGCTTTGAGGATAAGTCAGATTTTATCAGTCGAAGAAGAAGAAGGACATTCAAGGTAAAGAAATGGCAGGCCCGAAGCCAGGGGTATGAAAGAATTAATACATTTTTCTCTAATTTGAACACATCTCTTTCCATTCCACCTTTGTAAGCACTTTTTAGATGGTTAGTGGATTCACAGTAAAGCCTGTGGACAGCAAATACAATAAAACTTATTATTCCATTTAAATATGAAAAGCATGACCTTGGGCTTTGGGTATAATTACAACCCTGACACTAGTCCACATACCACATTCATTTTCTACATGGCCCAAATCAACACAGATTAACTCAAAGTTAATAAGGCTTTATAAAGGACAAATTGCACATTTAATGTCATTTCCTCAACCAAAGACTGATAAATCTTACTGAAGGTGTATGATTTCAAAATAGTTGTACTTTTCAATATATTTGGATGATTCATTTTAGAGAAACAGGGCAAACTGTTTTTCTGGATAAGTATGACACAGTATGCAAAAATGATTAACACTACTGTGCTGTGTAATAAAATACATCAATACATATAGTAAATATACATATATTAGAATATAAGAGCTGGAGTACAATGTGATATAATATCTTTGCACATGTATGAGGTCATATGCTAAATATGGTTACTATGAAAAGAAAAAAGTCTAATCAGTTAACTATATTCAGCTGCTAATAACAGAAATCCAATTATAGTGGCCTAAACACATTAAATTTTCTGGCAGTTTTATTTTCTCTTATAAAAGAAATCTAATGATAAGTGCTCCAAAGCTGACACAGCAACTCCCTTAGGACCTTTCTGTATTTCTACTCCATAATCCTCAGTGAATGTCTCCATCTTCCAGGCCACAAGAAGGTAGCTGGAGCTCCAGGAGTCTCATCCATGAGCCAGGCAAGAGCAAGAGGAGGGCAAGCCAAATCAGCAACATTTAAAGGTATTTCCCAGAAGCTCTACCCAATATTCTATGCTTATAACTCATTTGACCCCCCACCAAGCCTTAAGAAAATCTGGAAAACAATGATTTTTTAAGCTGGCACCTCTAAAAAAAGTCAAGTTTGCGTTATTAGGGAATAAGAAGAAAATTAGAATTGTGAAGGCAACTAGAAACCTCCACCCACAGTGTCTGATATGAAAAATCTGAACTGATAAGTTGAGCAGAGCTTATGAGAAAATGGCAGCAACAGCCATGATAACATCTTTTCAGTGCTTTGCATTTCATAAAGTGGTTTTGTAGTCCACACAATATTGGACATGAAGTGATTAAACAGCAAGGGTCTGGATTAAAGGGACTTGAGAACATAAATAGTGTGACACAGAAAATATCACAACAATATTCATTGAAACATTGCTAATAAGAGAAAAAAGCAAGACTAACATTGCTCTGTAGATAGTAATAACAGTCTTGAAGCTGGAGGTGGACATCATGGTACAGATCACATGGAATAAGACACAGGAGACATATAAGCACCTCAAAACATGGAAGAAGAGTAGGAAACAGAACAGAACATTTCTAAAGCCACATGGATGGTGAAGGGGCTAACCCTAGGTCCCATTACATGTCCTTCAAAAAAAAAAAAGAAATATATACTTACGGTATAGTCATCTTAACTCCCTTTTTTTTGTCTTCAAAAAACCACAAGTTATAGGAACACGTGTTTCTTCATGGAGTTGCAGAGAGTATAGAAAGATATTTTATAAGAGGTATTATACCCTGAGTAAAGATTTTAAGATCAGAAACAGTAAGACGAGTAAACGACCTCCATTACAAAATTCTGTTTAATGAGTCTTGTTTCTAGATATGTTATACATTACACCTTTCCATTGTGAGACAATTCAATCTTCAGAAGTTCCTTTAAGATAAGCGGGTGCCTGTGGCTACTTGGGAGGCTGAGGCAGGAGAATCACTTGAACCTGGGAGGCAGAGGTTGCAGTGAGCCGAGATAGCACCACTGCACTCTAGCCTGGGCAACAAGAGCGAGACTCCATCTCAAAAAAAAAAAAAACAAAACAAAAGATAAGCATTCCTATTTTAGAGTTGGAAAAGCTGAAGGACAAAGGGTTTTAAAAGGTTAACACCAAGGTTACAAAGCTCTTAAGTATAGAGACAAAAGTTAAACACAGACAATTAGGTTCTGAATCCTATGCTGTTTCTGTGCTAGGAAGGAGTAGAGAAATTTCAATAATGTTGGATCATGGTTTTCCAATATTATTGTTGCCGAGTTTGTACTCCTTTGTCCTGTTTCAGTACCCTGCTTTTTTTGGATGGGGGCGGGGGAGTGAGGGTATTACCTCTGTTTTTACTTTCAGGAGATGTATCTGGGATAAGATTGGCCCTATATTGTACCTCCTGGGGTGAGTACTAGACTTAGGCTTGACCAATGAGAGTAATGGTGATTGGTTCACAGATATGACTTCAAATAAAGACATTAAGTCTCAATTCCTGGGCTTTTTCTGCAACATTGGACAGGGAAAGTTCCCATCATCCTGTGGTTGTTAAATCTGGACTAGGAGGTACTTCTTTATGCACAGAGATGGCTAGAGAATAAAGCCAGAACATAGAGAACTAGAGTCAGGAAGAAAATCCAAGCCCTGATGATATCATTTGAGTCTCCAGATTTAATCATGCTTGAAGCAAAATCAAAACCTTGTATTTTTCAATTATGTGCAAGAGTAGGTCCCTCTTTTTGTAACTAGCCTAATTTGAGTTAGATTTTCTGTTAATATAATGCAAAAAATCTTGCCTAATTGAGTGGGTTTACAGATTTAACTGTAACAGATGTATGATGTAACTAATATGGAGTAATTTAGAACTCAAACAGGAATAGCTACAACTAAACCAGCATGGATCTTTTTTCTTCCCCCCTCTCCCATAGAGACAGGGTCTTGCTCTGTCACTCAGGCAGTGGTAGTGCAGTGGTGCTATAATAGCTCATTATAACCTTGAACTCCTGGGCTCAAGCAATCCTCCAGGCTCAGTCTCAGTCTTCTGAGTAACTAGGTCTACAGGTGTGCGCCACCATGCCCAGCTCATTTCTTTTTAATTTTTTGTAGAGACAAGGTCTGGTTATGTTGCCCAGGCGGGTCTCAAACTCCTGACCTCAAGAGATCCTCCCACCTCAACCTTCCAAAGCTCTGGGATTATAGGCATAATTATATCGCCAAGAGCCATCCTACCCAGCCCAGCATCAATACTTTTTAAAGCCCACGTTTTGTGAGTTAGTAAAACTGGTTTATCTTGAAACTATCTGAGAAATTTTTTCCTCTGGAGATATTTATGGATATACTATAAGATAATTTGATTAGAATGCTCTAGAGTACTTATGATTTGTTTGTTTTGCTTGACATCACTTGATCCTCTAAAAATAGATAGTCCAGTTACCATATTTCAAAAGGTGCCTCTGCATGTTAGGTAATTGTAGAACGTGTAGACATGCCGTATCATTATAAAGAGGTTTACGAGAAATAGGCTCATTATACAATATCAACAAACACTATTTGAGCATGTAGCATTAATAAATAATACTTGATGTCTGTATCATAAAGGACTTGACTGCCCATAGAATTCTTGGGAAAATAAAAATAGATCAGATAATTAATATGTAGGATAGTCTCATTTCACTGATGAAAATAATACCTGAACAAAGATAAAAGAACAGGAAAAAAAATCAAGATATACAAAAAATTTGTCTCCATCACCAGGGAAAAACTGTCAACTGTATTTCATGGATCAGTTTAATGCTGTGAATAAGAATTACGTTTACAAAAGACTTCTATTTATACTCTAAATTCTACACTTTTTCCCCTATGGTTTTACTTTTACTCTTGAAATACAGATTATGTCAGAACCTACCAACTCAGAGCAGTAAAAACCTTAATTATCTGCTGGGAGTAATACATTTATGCAATGTTAACAACAGTCAATGATTATATATCCCACTTCTACTGGCTCACTCTCTCCTCCCCATCCTCTCCCCATCAAAATTACCATATCATAAGAACCTGGTCGCCTTTTCTTTTTTTTTCTTTTCTTTTTTTTTTGAGACAGAGTCTCGCTCTGTCGCCTAGGCTGGAGTGCAGTGGCACCATCTCGGCTCACTGCAAGCTCCGCCTCCAGGGTTCACGCCATTCTCCTGCCTCAGCCTCCTGAGTAGCTGGGACTACAGGCACCCACCACCGCGCCCGGCTAACTTTTTGTATTTTTAGTAGAGACAGGGTTTCACTGTGGTCTCGATCTCTTGACCTCGTGATCCTCCCACCTTGACCTCCCAAAGTGCTGGGATTACAGGCGTGAGCCACCACGCCCGGCCTCGCCTTTTCTTAACAGCAGTTAGTTCTTATTTAGATGATTCACTTGTATGAACCTATCACTTTTTTCCAAAATCTTTGGGAAATATGTACAAAAATGAGGGAGGGGAACTCATCAGGGAAACCTGGAGTAAATTCTTAGTAACTTTTTGGTTAAGTTTCAGAGGTTATTTTTAGCACAAAATGAGGACTGTGGCATTCTGTTAAGATCAGTCATTTAACCTTCACCAAGTTCTATACCTTCCTAGTTTTAAAGATTCGTTTTGAAGGTATCGTTTGTGGTATTTTTTTCGCCCACACATGCAGGCTTAGGCAAAGGCCATAACTTCTAACAGATCTGTGAAAATATATACCACTTCGCTATAATTGTCAACATATTTCCACCAGATCTATCCTGCTGAAGTAATTGTTTTACCCAACTAATAATTCTGCGATGATATCAAAGACTAAGAAACACACATAATACCAAGAATTTAAAACTTAAAAATCTTAAAAGAATTCACAAATTCACATGGAAGAGTGGATATATAAAATTTTGAAAATAACTGTACAATGAAAAAATAGCATACTAGGTGTTAAAACATCATCAAACTAACAATATTACAGCAGTGGAATTACTAATGTGTGAAGAGATGAATCAGTAAAACGGCACAGGCAGAGATTCTAACATGAGAAATTACAACAGGCAGCTTTTGAACTCATGGGATAACTAGGGATAACTGGCTAGCTATCTGAGAAACAAAACACTCTATCTCTACCGCAATTTCCTTCCTAAATATATTCCATCTAAATACAATAATTAAATTTAAAAAGGTAACAGAAGAAGAAAATCAAGTTAGTTATTTTTATAATCTAGAGATAGAGGGGCTTTTCTATAAAAATACCAAATCTAGAAACCAAAAAAAAGTTGATAGAGATGCTACTGAAAAATGTTTTTAAATTATATATATTATATATAATATTATATATATATTATATATATTATATAATATATAATATATATATTATATATAATATTATATATATAATATTATATATATTATATATATTATATATAATATTATATATATAATATATATATAAAATTATATATAATATATATAAAATTATATATATAATATATATAAAATTATATATATAATATATATAAAATTATATATATAATATATATAAAATTATATATATAATATATATAAAATTATATATATAATATATATAAAATTATATATATAACTTTAATGTTTTAAAATTATATATTTTTTATATATATTAAAATTATATTTTATATATTAAATTATATTATATATATATATAAACTCTGAACTTTGTCCAATAATTTTTAAAAAAACAAGTAAGTTCATAAGCAAGGTTAAAAATAAATATCAAACTGGGAGCATATTTGCAAAATATGTGACAAAAAGGCTTATTATCCACAGTATGCCAACTAAGTCTTTTACACTATAGGGAAAGACAAAAAAGCAAACAGCCAGTATAAAAATAGTAAAAAAAACTCTGAGAAGTAATGTCTGAAAAGGAATATAAATGACTAAGTAATATTAATAGCAATCAAAGAAATTCAAGTAAAAAAATGAGTTTTCTTGTCCATTTTGATTGACAATTATTAAAATATTGATTAGATCTGGCATTAGCTAAAGGAATGAAGAATGAAGCACTGTCCTATGCTATTGTTGAAAAATAAAATGATATGATGTTTCTAGAAGCCCGTTTGGAAATATTTACGAAAAACTTTAAAGATTCCTGCTCTTTGACTCACAAATTCCACTTATAGAAGTAGGTCCTAAAGTTAAAAATGGACAAAGTTGTAGTTCAGAGCTGTTTCTAATACAGAAACAATGTCATATCATTCAGCAATAAACTGGTTACCACAAAATGAAGCATTCATATGATCAGTAGCTTTGTACCAATAAATAAGGACTTTAAGATATGTCTGCAAACTGTTAGGAAGGAAAAAAGCAGTTGTGTGTCAGTACATATACGTATAGAAAAATGTTTGGAAGGTTGTACATTAAAATATCAAAATAAATAGTGGTTTCTTTAGGTTGGTGAGATTTCAGGTAATTTTTATTATACCTTTTTCTCAACGAATTCTATGAAACAATGGGATTTTTTTCAAAAACATATAATATTCTTATAATCATAAAGCAAATTGTATTTTGAAAACAGAAAAAAATTATATTAACACATAAAACAAAAAATTGTTGCTTGCTCAATACCTATAACTTGACAAGTATGAGTTAATGTGTGCAAATGAACAATTTAGGAATAAGATGTATCTACAATGGGTAACGACTCTAAATGAAGTCTAAAATAAACCTTCTTACATATGATATATTACATATCACGGTACTCCGTCACTTATAAAGCCCCCACACGACTTCAAAGCACAGAAATGCTTCAACCAGGTCTTCTCCTAATAGATGATACAAGACTAATCAGACAATAAGCTGGTCTGGAACCTGATCCGGAAGCTCACAGCCAGTAAAATCATCACACACTGAACAGGCCTGCTCCCTTATTCCTGGTGATCTTTTCTGCTTGGACCTCAAATAGGGCAGAGCCATCTCCATCATCGCTAGGACTGAAGTATGAGTTTATGAGTGTGAGTGCACATGCATACAATGTTCTAGGGGTGGGCAGGAGCATCAAGAAGGGGTTACTTTAACACCTGGAGGAAATAATTGTGGGGAAGCCTCCATTCTCTCTTCCATAGTGTATCACACACAGATGTAATGAGATAAGAGCATCGGGATAGATTGATAAAGGACTCGCATGGTAGAAAATGGTTGCCCTATTTGCACCCCTGCCTCCCTCCCAGAGGCATTCTTACTTCCTGTCAAGTAGTAGTTGCTCCTGTGAGGAACCTGTAAGACTCCTTGTATTATAAGAGAGTCTCCAGAGAGGATCACCGCTCCTGGTCAGCTTCCGGAGTTGCCTGACTAACAAAAGCATTAAAGTCAAGTAAGATAAATCCTGAAATACATGCTAATCTACTCTAAGAAGAACGTAATTTATGCTTGTGCAACATAAATCCAATTTATGCCTGTGTCCAAATTGCACAAAGAATAGACAATTATTATCAGTAGTGCATGACCATTGTTTTTCATCTTTCATAAAAATATGTTTGGTTTCTCGGGAATGGAAGCCTGAAAGCTTTTTTAGGGACACATTTCACATTTGGCATTTGACATTCCCATTTCTACATTCAATAAACAAAGCTGCAATTTATCCAAAGCAGTCTACAGCTTTTCTAATGTGTGTGTCTTCAGAAGGTAAATGGATTTCACCTTTGGATTAGGGATGAAGTGGAAATTCTTATTGATTCACAGCCTCCTTTTATTCCTGGGTTGTCGAGACATGTTCCTAGAGAGTTTGGTGTCTCTTTTGTTCTTTTCCCGTGTGTCACCACAGAATGTCCCCTCTCATTCTGGGCGGGCTGCGAGTTACCCTGACTGATGGGGGTCTGTGGTGGGAGGGATGGAAAGGAGCCTCTCACAGATCTACTAGTAGCACCAACATCAGAAGTGTTAGAATAAGGCCTAAAGTCAACTTGAACTTCTCATCTAATAGACCTAATAGGGTCTGTGTATGCTGTTAGAACTGAAAGAGCTGCTGATCCCAAAATAATTCTTCCATTTCAGGTGTTACACCTATTTTATAAAGCTGCTGCAGAAGCTCATGTTTCGAACTCGTTTTTCAGCTGCAAATATAAATGAACCCCAAATCCCTAGATAAACGTGGAAAGCCAACAGCTTATTAGACAAAGGTCAAGATGAACAAAGACAATGCAGATTACAGAAGAGAATTTAAAGTACTTCTGTTCTCAAAGAGCATTTTTTTTAAAAGGTTCTTGCCTGAAATATTGTTATGTTCTATTTATCTATTAGTATCCTCATATTTTTTGTAAAAGGAACAATCAGAAAATAAGAAAGAAATTACAGAATTTTAAAAACATGCTACAAAATAGAATAGACATGGCTAAAAATCATACCTGGGCAAAAAATGAAAACATTTTTAAAAGGGCAAAATAAAGAGATAAACAAAAAGAGAAAACTCAAGATATAAAAGGGTAAATATAGAATACATGTATCAGTCTAAAGATATCACAGAAAAAAGACAGGACAGCATGAAAATAATAAAATATAATTCTTTTTCACTAGAAGATACATGGAAGTTTTTAAATTATGCCCATTAGGTATAGAGCAAAAAATAAGAACAAAATATCTTATCACAATAAATGATGATGAGAATAATGATGATGGTGATGATAAACACATTGACAAATCCTTCTAAAATTTTATAAATTCAGGGTAAAAAGAATCTTTAAAGTTTGAAGAAAAAGGAATGAAAAAGGCACAAAAACAGGCTACCTAAAAATACTTAAGTGTGATGGTTTTATAAAGTGTCAGCTTGGCTAGTTTAAATTACAGTTCCTAGAATTCCATTACTTGTATATAGTCATGTGCCACGTACTGACTTTTTGGTCCATTAATGACTGGCCACAAAGACAATGGTGGTCCCATAACATTATAACGGAGCAGAAAAATTCCTATCACCTAGCAACGTCCTAACATCACAGCACAATGCATTATGCACTGTGTTTGTGGTGATGTTGTGTAAACAAACCTACTGAGCTCTCCAGTCATATAAAAGTGTCTAGTAATGTCCTGGGGCTTCACATTCACTACCACTCATTCACTGATTCACCCAGAGCAACTTCCAGTCCTGCAAATTCCATTCATGGTAAGTGCCCCACACAGGTGTACACATTTTATCTTTTGTACTATATTTTATTGTACCTTTTCTATGTTTAGCTAAGCAGATACTTACCATTGTGTTATCACTGCCTACAGTATTCAGTACAGTAACATGCAGTACAGGTTTGTAGCCTAGGAGCAATAGGTTATACCATATAGCCTTAGGTGTATAGTAGGCTATCCTATCTAGGTTTGTGTCATCTAAGTACACTCTATGATGTTCACACAACAGCAGAATCACCTAAAGACACATTTCCCAGGAAGTATCCCTGTCATTAAGTGACACATGACTGTATTTCAGCTTAGAGAGGGTCACAAGGGAGAGTCTAAGAGATTTAAAAGGGGTAAGGAAGGTAGTAGGACTTTGGTAGTTCATCTGCATTGTTGCTGATGTACTGACTTGCCTCCTGGGCATGAAGCACCAGCTAAGCCTACAATTTTTCTACCTTTCCCTCCTTTAGCTTCTGGGACTCCAAGTTATGTTTAACTCTGAAAGAAGCCCCAGCTTATTCAAGATACCCTTCTAAGCAAGGTTAAAGACAGCATGAATGGACATGAGTTTCAATTCATCCTCCTGGGTTCCAAGTAGTGCTGTGGGTTCCAGCCTACTTGTGATATTCTCTTCCTGACTGCCTGTCCTGTAGACTCCAAGCTTCATCATCAAATGCAGAGATGACAGCCTTACAGAGACTGATTGACCAGTTCCAGCAACTGTGTAAGCCAAGTCTCTGTAATAAACTCATATCCCATACTGGTTCTGCTTTTGATCCCGACTGGTACAATGAATGCCTGATTGGCATAAGATTTCTGACCTGCAACATGGGGGAAAATTATTTTAAAGCCAGCATTCTACACTCTATCAAACTGTCATTTCAGTTTCAGAGCAAAATAAAATCATCTTTGAACACATAAGATCTCAGAAAACTTGCCACCTCAGGGATCCTGAAAAATAACCCAAGCAAAATTAAATATAAATCCAAGACAGAAAGAGTAGAACTAAATCTAAGTTCAGGTCCTATTTTATAATTATGCAGCAGGTCTAGAAAGCCCCGATGGGTATATCCTCAAGAAGACAACATTCACCATTAAACAGACAACATTCACCATTAAACTAAGCTACTCATGTACATTATGAATATACATGCATAGCTTAGAAATATTATGAATATTACATTATTATGAATTATTATTTTGAGGCACAGTTGCTAAGAAAACTATATATCATGTTTTGTTAAACAAATAAACAAACAAAAACGGAAAGAAGGAAAAGAAAAAATTCCTAAAGAGAGCCATGGCTCCTAGATGAAACAAGCTAGGCATCATCTGATATGAAGCAATTAATAGAACAGAGTTTTCTAGAAAAACAATAGCATACATATACCAGTGAAGAAACTGCAAAAGGATGAGGGGGCCTACTGATAATATGAAGTCAAGTGTAATTTGTAACTTTTATTTAATTTATAATGTATTAAGTGTAATAATTATCCCATGATGTATTTCCTTTAAAAGTCTTTTGTCACTAATAGAAATTTGGCTTTCAAATCAAGCTTTCCCTATTATTATTTCTAAATCTAGATTTATATATGAAAATTTATTCTTATTTTTAAAATGAATGTAAGTTGCATGAGGCAAAGGCTTTGTCAACACTGGCAATTACTGCATCTCTACTTCTCAAAATTACGCCTACCACAGTCATTGCTTGATAGATGTTTTTTGCATTAGTTAATTTAAAGAATCCAGGAAGGTTTAGCTTGGTGTTTAGACATTAGTGGTGCAATCTGATTTTTAGGGGACATTTGTCCAAGTATTTTTTAATGAAAATAAACTAATGACAATGAAGAATCACATCTACACCATGGAATACTATGCAGCCATAAAAAGGATGAGCTCATGTCCTTTGCAGGGACATGAATCAAGCTGGAAAACATCATTCTCAGCAAACTAACACAAGAACAGAAAACCAAACACCACATGTTCTCCTTCATAAGTGGGAGTTGAGCAATGAGAACACATGGACACAGGGAGGGGAACATCACACTAGGGCCTGTCAGGGGGTGGTGGGCTAGGGGAGGGATAGCATTAGGAGAAATACCTAATGTAGCTGACGGGTTGATGGGTGCAGCAAACCACCATGGCATGTGTATACCTATGTAATAAACCTGCATGTTCTGCACATGGATCCCCAAACTTAAAGTATAATAATAATACAAAGAATACTCAGAGAAGCTCCAAATCCTATTTATATATAGGATTTGAAACTATATATGTGTATATATATAAAAATATATATATATAAACATAAAAATGTGTGTTTATATATGTCTGTAAAGAGTGGGACAACTAAACTTTTTCTATTAAAAAAGAATCATGCAATTACAGTTATAAATGACTACCCCAACTTCTTAATGTATCTCTTAACTTTTCTATGAACCTGAGATTTATCTTTGAGGACCACATTAATTCTGTTTATTAAAATAAAATAAAGCATTTGAAATTCAGCAACTTTTTCAGAGAAAAAGATTAAATACAAGTTTAAAAAAGAATTCTACATATTATTGTGAAAATACAGTTGCATTATTAATATTAAATAAAATTGCAAAGGTCGTAGTACAAAATGAACCTATATTTTAGAAGTGGCTGGAGGCAGTGGCTCATGCCTGTCATCTCAAAACTTTGGGAGGCTGAAGCAGGAATATGGCTTGAAGCCAAGAGTTTGACATCAGCCTGGCAACAAAGTGAGATTATGTCTCTACAAAACATAAAAATAAGTTAGCCATGTGCGGTGGTGGGCACTTGTGCTGTGGCATGTGCCTGTAGTACTGGCTACTTGGCAGGCTCAGGCAGGAGCATTGCTTGAGCCCAGGAGTTTGAGGTTATGGTGAGCTATGATTGTGCCATTGCACTCCAACCTGGGTGACAGAGTGAGAAGACCCTCGTTTCAAAAAAAATAAAGAAGTGCCTCTGTGTGTCTCTATGGATATTTGCACCTGCATTTGAGAACTACATACCGAGTTACTTTTGAGTTGACTTGGGAAGTAAAGATTGTAGTAGGAGAATGAAGGGGAAGAGTGAATTTAGATTGTACTGTTTTTCTTTTCAATTTTTTAAAATGGTCATGACTTCGTTTTTAATACAGAAAAGTTTTCTAAAAATAAAATCCATCCATTCTCGCTTTTAAGAACATCCTTCTAGCCATTTTCTCCTTTTTCTCCCTCATGAGTTTCTCTCTTGTGAAATCATTCTCTTCAGGTATTATTTTTCAATATTAGAAACAAAACAAAACAGCAAATAAAAGAACACTCCTTTAACTGCACTTCCCCTCCACCAGCTACTACCCCACTTCTCTGTTCCCTTCACATCAAAACTTTTTACAAGATCTTTACTTTTCATTACTCCCAATTACTATCTCCAATTTTCTCTTGAACTCACGACGGCATGCTCTTGTAATCCTTCCCCACCTTCGTATAACTGTTCTTGTCAAGGCCAACATTGTTACATCTTATGGACAATTCTCCAACCCACCTTACTTGTCCTTTCAGCAACATTTAGCACAGATAGCTATTCTCTTTCCCTCCTGGAAACATTTCCTTCTCTTGATGTCCAAGACTCCATCCTCTCTGGGTCTTCTCCATGCACCACTGGCATCTTCTCCTCAGTCTCTGCTGTTTTTTTCTCATTTCCCCAGTCTCTTAGCCTTGTTTCAGTCCTTGGAGTCTTCCCTAGTTACATACAATCCCTTCATGATCTCATTCAGTCCCATTGTTTAAATATCAACTATGTGATGATGACCACCCAAATTACAACTCTCATCGTACCAGAATAACCTTTCCCTCATAACATTTATAGGGCCTATCAACCCTACCCTCAAACCATATTCAAAATCTGGCCCTTTCTTACGTCTAATGACAGCACTCTGGTCCAAGTCACATCATCATTCCCCTGGATGGTTCTAGCAGCCTCCTAATTGGTGTCCTTGCTTGGGTCTTTTCAAGTATA
This sequence comes from Gorilla gorilla gorilla, assembly GCF_029281585.2. Taxonomy (NCBI): domain Eukaryota; kingdom Metazoa; phylum Chordata; class Mammalia; order Primates; family Hominidae; genus Gorilla; species Gorilla gorilla. The sequence goes on along the minus strand of NC_073235.2, from coordinate 39,829,131 downwards.
GTCTCTTATCCACTTAACCACCATGTAAACCGGATCATATCAGTCTTCTGTATAAAGCTTTCAAAAGCCATCCATTTCACTGAGTAAAAATCAAAAGTTGTCACAAGGCTTTATACCTCTCCCCCACCTTTTTGGCCTCTTGTCTCACTTTTCTTCTCCTGATTTTTTCTGCTCAAACTTCACTGTCTTTTGCTATTCCTTAAATGCATCAAGGTCTTTACTAACCTGGGACTTTTGCATTTTCTAGACATAAGCATCATTTTCTCCCTTCCCTGCTTCTAGTGTTTGCTCAAATGTTACTTTCTAAGCAAGACTTCCTTGATCAACATAATATATTAAATTAATATATTAAATAAAATATATTAACATTTAAATATATTTATATTGAGCCATTCTCTTCACCTCATTCCTGCATTCTCTGTCCTCCTCTCCTGATTCATTTCTCTCCATAGCATTTGTCACCATGCCGACATCATATACTATCCATTTCTGTTGATAATCTATTTTCTTTCACCATGATATAAATTACAGGAGGTAAAAGAGTTTAATTTTGTTTATTACTATAGTTCAGTATCTAGAACTGGTGTTTATGATATAGTAGGTGATCATTAACATTTGTTAATTAACACACCAGTGATGGAATAATGAAACAATCATGCCAGAAAGAGCCAAAAGCAAATACTGCAAGCCGATGAGGTCCACAGCCAGTCGCCTGGGAACCATAAAGGGAAACTCAGGAGCAGCAGTTCAAAAGGAAGCTGGGGGCAGTTGGGTTAATGTCTGTAGTAAACATTAACGGGCCAGCTGTGATGCAGTGCTGGGTAGAATGATTTTGTTTTAAAGAGCCAGTGGGAGGCAGGTTTTTATATTGCTTTATGAATTACAATAAAAGTTATAAATTCCAATTGTAAAAGGATTTTAATTCCTTTTGATAGTGATGAGAATTGCAATAAGAGACTTCATACTTAGCACAGGCACATACACTTTACCGGCCGTCATCATGCCAGCACCAAAGGGGTTTCTAGAGCTTCCATTTTTCCCCACATGACCCCGATGTCTCTGTCCTCACTGACCTATCTTGTTCTCTACTCTCCTCAGTCACTACACGAGCTCTTTCCATCTTTTTGTCTGTATAAACTTGCTCAACCATTCTCTTGCTTGTCCTATATTCCAGCATCAAATCAACTACTCATCTATTCATGAGCAGAAGTATAAATGTATTTCTTTGGCTGATTTCACTTTTTCCTTTTTCCAGCATGTGCCTTCCTCTACAGCAATGCCATCCTCTCATGAATTCTTATAAATCATCCATCTCTAGATTTTCAGGCATGTATAAATTATAAATGTTGAGGACAACTTATTCCCTCTATTCCACATAGATTTTGTAATAAATTTTGAAAATGTAATTTGCCATGTGGATATGTATTAATGCACAACAGTTGCACAGAAAACACACACACATATACACACGCACGCACACACAAACATACCCTACAATCACTGGACCAAGTTGCATCACTAAAATAGTAAATAAAATGGAGATGGCACATCATACAATTATCATTCAAAGGAAGGAAGACAAGAAGGAAGGAAAGCTTCTAAATTTTCATAACCTTTTCTAAATTACAAAATAACTTGCCCAGGCTCAGTTCTTCATTACAGCTGATTAAAAGATATTGCTATAATAAGTATGGATATTTTAGTTGGAATAAATTAACTTTTTTTGGTTAAGAAACTTGCAGAGGGCAAGGGTAAGTAGGAATAAGAAGCAATTAAAATAGCATTAAGTTTATAAATGCTAAGTATAATAAAATTCCTATTTGATTTCCCTTAGCACATGAAATGTAGAGGAACAATTCCTTTTAAGAAACAGATTTTTAAGAAATCATAATCAACCTTCACCTGCTTCTACTCATTCCATAAGGTAGACAAAATATTTTCATCAAGCACATAACAGTGAGACTGCACTGGTTCTATAAGGAATATTGTTCAATACTTTATTGCCCAATTGAGAGAACAGATGTATAAGATTGCATATAATATCACGTTTTATGGTTTAAAAGCAATTTCTCAAAAATATAACAAATCTATACAGAGAGAAAGTTTAAAAATCATATCTATCATTCACTGGTACAAAATCAATTTCCTATACTGAATAGAGAAAAACCCATGGTACAATAGCAACTATTCATAGTTAAAACTATGTATAATGTTTATGTTTAACAGCCGGTTAAGCCGACAAGTTTAATATTTTTAAAAGTGTGAAAACAGTGTAGTGTTGTTTTTCAATAAAATACAAATATTCCCTACATCTTTCTTTATCTTAATAAATAAGCTGGTAACTGCACTAACATGTTGTTATTTTGTAGCCTCACCCTCTGAGATTTCTTGGGAAATCTCAGAATTCTGGGAAATAAAATTCAAGTTGAAATTTGGATGGGGGCACAGGCAAACCATATCACTCCACCCCTGGCCCCTCCCAAATCTCATGTCCTCACATTTCAAAACCAATCATGCCTTCCCAGCAGTCGCCCAAAGTCTTAACTCATTTCAGCATTAACTCAAAAGTCCACAGTCCAAAGTCTCATCTGAGATAAGGCAAGTCCTTTCTGCCTATGAGCCAGTAAAATCAAAAGCAAGCCAGTTACTTCCTAGATACAATGGGGGTACAGGTATTGAGTAAATACAGCCATACCAAATGGGAGAAATTGGCCAAAACAAAGGGGTTACAGGGTCCATGCAAGTCTGAAATTCAGCGGGGAAGTCAAATTTTAAAGCTCCAAAATGACTCCCTTCAACTCCAAGTCTCACTTTCAGATCATGCTGATGCAAAAGGTGGGTTCCCATGGTCTTGGGCAGCTCCATCCCTGTGGTTTTGCAGGGTACAGCCTCCCTTCTGGCTGCCTTCATGCAGCATTTCCAGTCACATAGTGCCAGCTGTCAGTAGATGTACCATTCTGGGGTCTGGAGGATAGTGGCTTTCTTCTCACAGCTCCACTAGGCAGTGCCCCACTAGGGACTCTGTGTGGGGACTCCAACCCCACATTTCCATTCTGCACTGCTCTAGCAGAGGTTCTCCATGAGGGCCCCGCCCCTGCAGCAAACTTCTGCCTGGGCATCCAGTCATTTCCATACATCTTCTGAAATCTAGGCAGAGGTTTCCAAACCTCAATTCTTGACTTCTGTGCACCCACAGGCTCAACACCAGGTGGAAGTTGCCAAGGTTTGGGGCTTCCACCCTCTGAAGCCACAGCCTGAGCTGTACATTGGCTCCTTTCAGCCATGACTGGAGCAGCTGGGACACATGGCACCAAGTCCCTAAGCTGCACACAGCACAGGGATCCTGGGCCCAGCCCACGAAACCTCTTTTTTCTCCTGGGCCTCTGGCCCTGTGATGGGAGGGGCTGACATGAAAGTCTCTGACATGGCCTGGAGACATTTTCCCCATGGTCTCAGGGATTAACATTAGGCTTCTTGCTACTTATGCAAATTTTTGCAGCAGGCTTGAGTTTCTCCTTAAAAAATGGGTTTTGCTTTTCTACTGCATCGTCAGGCCGCAAATTTTCTGAACTTTCATGCTCTGTTTCTCTTTTAAAACAGAATGCTTTTAATGACACCCAAGTCACCTCTTGAATGCTTTGCTGCTTAGAAATTTCTTCCACCAGGTACCATAAATCACCTCTCTGAAGTTCAAAGTTCCACAAATCTCTAGGGCAGAGGCAAAATACCACCAATCTCTTTGCTAAAACATAACAAGGGTCACCTTTGCTCCCATTCCCAAACAAGTTCTTCATCTCCATCTGAGACCACCTCAGCCTGGACTTTATTATTCATATCACCATCAGCATTTTTGTCAAGGCCATTCAGCAAGTCGCTAGGAGGTTCCAAACTTTCCCACATTTTCCTGTCTTCTTCTGAGCCCTCCAAATTGTTCCAACTTCTGCCTGCTACCCAGTTCCAAAGTTGCTTCCACATTTTCGGGTATTCTTTCAACAATGCCCCACTCTACTGGTACCAATTAACTGTATTAGTCCATTTTCACACTGCTGATAAAGACATATCCAAGACTGGGCAATTTACAAAAGAAAGAGGTTTAATTGGACTTACAGTCCCACGTGGCTGGAGGAGGTCTCACAATTATGGCAGAAGGCTAAAAACACTTCTTACATGGCAGCGGCAAGAGAGAATGAGGAAGAACCAAAAGCTGAAACCCCTGGTAAACCCATCAAGTATCATGAGACTTATTCACCACCATGAGAATAGCATGGGAAAGACTGTCCCCCATGATTCAATTACCTCCCACTAGGTCCCTCCTACAACACATGGGAATTCTGGGAGATAAAATTCAAGTTGAGATTTGGGTGGGGGCACCATATCAAACACTAACTTCAAGGACATTCGGTGAGTCATGATGGAACTTTGTTTTAAATTCAGAAATTGTCATATTTATGGAATTACCTTTTGGCGATCAATTTACTCCTTTTTAGATATCTGAGTATTTCTTACCTGGAATTTGCAGCTTAAAAAAAGAAAAAAAAAAACTTCAAATTTGACCAAGTTGAACTCCACATACTTACCTATAAAACGGGAAAGGCTGGGGAAAGAAGAAAAAAAAAAAAAAAAGAGGAAGGAAGTGGGGTTATCCTACTGGCTATTTTCTTTTCCATTTTTCTTTTCTTTCTTTTTTTTAGAAACAGAGTCTTGCTCTGTCACCCCAGCTGGAGAATAGTGGTGCGATCATATCTCAGTGAAGACTCGAACTCTTCAGCTCAAGCACTTCTCCTGTCTCAGCTCCCTAGAGTAGATGGCACTATAGGTGCAAGCCACTGCTCCAGGCCTACTAGATACTTTCTGGGACCCCCTCCAATATTCACATCAGTAATTGTTTGAAAAAGACAACAAACATAAACAAGAATGTACAAAACCAAGTATTAAAAAATACTAAGAATAAAAAAAGCAGTTCACTGGAGACAAAAATAGAAAAGGCAAAGCAATAAATATGAACCACATATTTGAATCTCTTATGCCAATTAGAAAGAACTCAGTTTGAAGATGTCTTTTCAGTTGAGGAGAGACTGAGTGTATCACAATGGACTAATCAATGAGCAAGGAAGCCACAACAGCCCTGAGTTTCTAGCTAGTGGAGCTTACACCTAGGGACTATCCACCCAAACCAGACAGAGCCCAGGTGAGAGGAGCTGTACCCTACTGTTCCTTCCTCTGTGTAGTTGTTGTTTTCAATGATAATTATAAGGGAGTTGAGGACATTTTTAGAAATATCTGCAATTTATCTCAACCTACATGTGTGGAGTATTTGCTTGTAAAAACTGTCATTTAGCATTCAATGGTAGTATTGGTAATTAACCATTAGTAAAAATCAGATGCACAAAATGATTTAAGATCCTATCTGCATGAGTTTATAGTCCATGGTAACTACATTGTTCTCATTACCAGAATCCAAAAGACAGTGACAGCATTCATGATAGATAATTACCTAGCTTCAACAGCCTTGCTAATAGAGCCTTACCAACTTGAATGTTAGCCCCTTAGATGTAGGATTCCTCTAGTTTGTTGAAAGTTCTTTGTTTGTTTAGGTAGCAAATTGAGTCACTATAACTAAAAAGGTAGCATATAAAATTTTTAAGAAACTAATGAAAGCAAGAAAAATAATCCCTAAGTGCAATAAGAGTTAAGCTGAAGAAAACTATGAAAAAATTATAGTTGAGCATAAAACAAAGGATTTAATAAATTTGTAAACAACATATAACATGAATTATCCTAAGTCTGAAGCTTTTGGGTCAATAGAAAACATGTAAAAGAAATTTGCAATATGGAATATGTGAAGAATAAAACTCATTTTCAACTCGAATGGATTTTTTTTCCCCAAAGATCTCAAACCATTTACAACAAGAGCAAAATGGAAATTTGGCTTTTAACCTTCTAACAGGTTGTACCATTATTTAATGATGACTGTAAAATATCTACCATAAAACAAATTCAAATGAGCTCAATCCTCTGTGAGTGAAAGAGGTCAGATCATACAGGACATGGATTTGCAAAGCCTAATCTATCAGATCTGACAGAAGATAAAATGTTTTGAGGTCCCAGATATGAATGAAAACAAACTAGCCACCATGGAACCTCAGCATTTAAAAACAAATAAGCAGGGAAATTCTACTACCTAAAAAGATTTTTTGGCTGGGTGTGGTGGCTCATGCCTGTAATCCCAGCACTTTGGGAGGATGAGGCGAGAGGATCACGAGATCAGGAGATCAAGACCATCTTGGCCAACATAGTGAAACCCTGTCTCTACTAAAAATACAAAAGTTAGCTGGCCATGGTGGCACGTGCCTGTAATCCCAGCTACTCAGGAAACTGAGGCAGGAGAATTTCTTGAACCAGGGAGTAGGAGGTTGCAGTGAGCCGAGATCGCACCACTGCCCTCTAGCCTGGCAACAGAGCAAGACTCCATCTCAAAAACAAAAACAAAAACAAAAAATATTTTTTAATTTCAGTAGGGCAAAATATTCTATGTAAGACTTATATTTTGCCTGTTTGATGAAGGCATAACATGTAGCAAAGTTCAAAATTGCCATAGAAATCATATAAAGAAAACAGAAGCAAAGAAAAAAATATGCATTTGTGTAATAGACATATTTTAGAGGAAGAGACTAAGCATGTATCACTCTACTACTAGGTAAAGTGGAAAACTAAATATTCATTCAATTGACAAGTTTTTTCTTTACCATTTGTTATGATGTTGTTGGTTGTGCTAGTGTTTTAATTGGAACAGGGCTTGTTGTTGTTCTATAATAACTCCAGTGAGAAAATGTGAAGAAAATTGAGCCAATTGTAAACTCAACTAGGAAATTATATTTGAGACAAGTAAACAAATGTCAGCAGAGATACAGGGGGAGAGGAGGGAGAAAAAATGAAACATGAAACTAGTATGTTAGTATTAAATACTGGTACATGGATAGGTACATGTATGAGTTGTATATTTGAAATGTTTCATAATGAAAAAATTTTAAAAAGTTAGTATTAGTTAAAATTCTATGAATACAAGAAAAGATAAGCATCAAGGCATTGATTTTCCTAATATTTTCTGAGTGCCTAAAATGTGCCAGACACTCTGCATAGCAGTCTCCTCTTACCCACGGGGTATACGTTCCAAGACCTCTAGTGAATGCCTGAAATTGTGGAAAGTACCCACTCCTATAAACACTATGTTTTTTCCTATACATACATACCTATGATAAAGTCTAATTTATAGATTAAGCACCGTAAGAAATTAACAACTAACAATAAAATAGGATAATTTTAATAATATACTATAATAAAATTATATGAATGTGGTCTCTCCCTTTCTTTCTTTTTTTTTTTTTTTTTTGAGATGGAGTTTCACTCTTGTCACCCAGGCTGGAGTGCAGTGGCATAATCTCAGCTTACTGCAACCTCTGCCTCCCGGGTTCAAGTGATTCTTCTGCCTCAGCCTCCAAAGTAGCTGGGATTACAGGCACTCACCACCATGTCCAGCTAATTTTTGTATTTTTATTAGACACGGGGTTTCACCATGTTGGCCAGGCTGGTCTCGAACTCTTGACCTCAGGTGATCCACCTGCCTCGACCTCCCAAAGTGCTGGGATTACAGGTGTGAGCCACTGCACCCAGCCCCCTCTCTTTCAAAATATCTTATTGTACCATACCATAGGAAACTGAAATTATCGAAAACAAAGCCACAGCTAAGGCAGGACTACCCTGTAGAGTGTACAAAGATGAATGAAACACAATTGCTGCTCACAGGTATTTAATAGGAAAGAGAGAGATGAGTTAACCAATGATTACAAGTTAGCACTTAAGAAGAATGAAAGAAGGATGCCATGGGAGCAGAGAACTGTTTATTGAAAGCCCTGTGAAGACTTTAGTCAAAGCAGAGGGAAGACAGACCTTTTGGAGAAAGTTAAGTGTAAAGGTGAATTAGGTATTGGAGGGTTAGGGTCAAGTGAGTTACAAAATAAAATACAGGGGCCAGATTATAAATAGCCCTATATTTCATGTTTTAGAAGTACTCAAGGCAGTATAAAATATTAAAGATATAGTTACATAATGAGATAGTAATGTTGGAATAATCATTTAGAAATATTGACATGGATTTGGAGATTAATAGTCCAGGTGACATGATGAAGTATTAAACTAAATTGGCAGCAGTAAGAAGGGAGAGAGGAGAATAGATTTGGGGTAAAACCTGTAAGATCTTGTGTCTAACAAAATATATAATTGGTTAAAAATTGGGAAAATTCCAGACTAATTTTTCAATGATGCCATTCTGTTCAATACAGAATACTGGAATAACAAGTTGGGAATATTGAGGTACATCAGTTAAAGTTTTAAAACTGCAATTAAGAGAACCAATTCTGGTTAACTTGGTAAAAAAAAGGCAGAAATAGAAAGATAGAGATAGAAATAGAGTGAGAGAGAGAAAGGAAAAAAGAAAAGGTGTGAGGTATTTCACAGAACAGGAGAATAAATTATCTATGGCCCAGCATGGTGGGTCACCCATGTAATCCCAGCACTTTGGGAGGCCAAGGCAGATAAATCGCTTGAGCTCAGGAGTTTTAGATCATCCTGGGCAACATGGCAAAACCCGTCTCTACCCAAAATACAAAAATTAATTGGTAGTGGTGGCATGCACCTGTCATCCCAGCTACTTGGGAGGCTGAGGTGAAAGAATCCCTTGAGCCTAGGAGGTTGAGGCTGCAGTGAGCCATGATTGTGCCTCTGCACTCCAGCATGGATGATACAGACCATGTCTCAAAAGAAAAAAAAAAAAAAGACTATCTGTCAAAAAACAAAACTAAGGCAGTTCTTAATAGCAAGAAGTTTTGATGAAAAGTACCACCTGGGCCCACTCGATTTAATATTCAAAATCCAGGAAACTAGTGCCTTAAGCAATGGCTGGGAAATCATGCCACCTATCCCATGGCAAGGAGAGGGCACACAATTTGATTCATAGTTCCACAAACTAAAGAAGAAAATGCACTGTTCAGACTGGGTAACTGGTAAAGATAGGGAGTATTAAAGTACAAATTTAACCCATAAGATGAAATAACTAATGAGGAAGTTATGATATACATGGAATGGCCAACGCAGAGCAGGGTTATGAGGAAGAAGTGGTCTAGAGTGACTGAAGATAGCTGGCATGCTAAAATTGCAGTTGGGAGTTCAAGAAAGGATGAGGATCTTTTAAGCCCAACAAATATGGGTAGTTACCATCAGGGAATAAATAATCTAATATGGTAGATAACAACAACCATCGAGACAAAATTATTTTTCTGGTAATGTAAGGAAGAAAAGGTACTTACTAGAGACCATCTATGTTAACAGTAGATTGGATTGTTATAATAATACCAATACAAACTACCCTTAACAGGTTCTAAAGCATAATAAACAGTTCTTTTTGTGAAATATAATTATGCCATACATGTCATTCCAAAACCTAGGCTTCCAAGGGCAGTTGCTAATAAGATGACACAGTAATCAAATTTTCAGTCTACACAAGTGTTTCAGAATTGAACTGTGAGTTTGCAGTTTTGCAACTGTCATATCACCATCCACCAGACAATTGTAAATTCTGAAGTGCCTTGGACCCATATGTTGAAACAAATGATTCTCTAAAAAAGTGTTTAGCACTACTCCAGATTAAAATGCATTTGTAATTAATTTCTATCTATACACACAGTTAAACCAATTAGCTTATGTTATTAACAATAAGCACAAGTTGTAAGAAATATTATTTGTATGGGAAGCATTTTGAGTAGTCCTGAAAATGAACAAATATTTTCAAATTAGATCTGTGTAATCATGAGAAGTGAAGCCAACACTCCCCTTCTGGTCCTAGAAGCAGCATTTCTGAATCTCAGCACTATTGCTATGCCAGAACTATGCCAGTAACAGCCTCTGCTCCCCTAGTTGTGACCACTGAAAATGTCTTCAGATGTTGCAAATGTCCCTTGAGGGAAAAATTCACCCCTGATTGAAAAGCACTACTCTAAAGAAATAGAAAGAGAAGCCACATTTTTGGCCCACTCTGCTACAGTTAAGGGACAAAATCCTCTCAGTCTCATGTAAATTCATAGAGTGGCACCTGAGAAATTATATAAATTTGATTCATAATCCTGGCATCAGAGAATTGGGTTGTATGGCATTTTCTCATCATCTCATTCTTATTTCACTAGAAATACACTTTTGAAGGAATTTGTAAAATATGCACACTACACAGTAAAGCTGATAGAGCCTCTACTTTCTAGGAGATTAAACTCTCATAAGCACAGTTCCCCTTTCCATTACTTGATTTAAGCACAGAAAAATGTTTTGTCATAGTAATTTTAATGTGTTATAATTTTTGCATTTGACTTTCCAGAATAAAATCATGCTTTCATTACATGTATTTTTTTCATCGTATTTTTGCCAAAGCGCTGAACTTCCAATAATGGGCACATGGATAAACATTTATTGAGCAACATTTATGGAGTAACTTTTGTATGTGTAATATATGACTATTTGGGGCACTGGGGATATAAAGACGAATAAGGTACATTTTCTGCATTTCGGGAGCTGAAAAATCCAATAAGAAAACCTTTAAGGTATAATTCCTAAACATAAAGTATAAGTAAGAAGGGAGTGCATACTGAGAATTGCTTAATTACAACTGGGAGAATGGAATTATTTGGAGAAAGAGATACATGAGGTGGGATTAGGACAGGACATGGGATCCCAACAAGTTAAGAAAGGTAAGATTTCCAGGTTAAAGGAGAAGCCAAGAGTTGACGAGTGTTTGTAGATTATGGGTAATGCCTGGTCAATGGCTAGTGGATTAGGGATATGAGAGAGAGCAGTTAGAGACATAAAAGTGTACATGGCAATAAGGACTTTGAATAGAAAAGGACAGAAACTAAAAATTACTGGGCAGTTGATTGAGATAATCAGGTGAGTTACTCTACACAGATGACCTTGGCTTCATAAGTGTGATGGATTACTAAGAAATGCGCCTGGAGCAGTGGGATGTTACTACAATTCTCAGGTGGATATCAACAGTGGTCTAGCAAAAGGGAATAGGCTGGAGAGTCCTCATGAAGATGGAACAGATGGGATTCCAAGCCTGATTCTCTCTGTTAATGGATCAGTGGAGATGCAACTCCTTAAGATTGAAAACTCAGATAGAGAAAATAGGTTCACTTTTAGAAACAATGAATTTGAATGATCATTATATTGTCTCTAAGGTGATTGGTGTTCAGCAGGGGAAAATTCTAAGTCTGGTGCTGACAGGGAGACTTCCCTTGAAATAAAGCCCTAGGGATTATCTAAAGAGCTTAAATCCTGAGCAGAACTGGGATGATCTGGGGAGACATTAAAGATGGAAATCACAAAAGGAGAAGTTCGAAGAATGATGCCATGTAAGGTTTCAGTGGAGAAAGAGAAGTGGGGCTCAGCGACTTGGGATCTGAGCAGTAGAGAGACAGAGTAAGCACCAGGAGAAAACTGCAAAACAGGAGTAGAGTTATGCACTCTCAGAAAGAAAACTCTTTGGGCTGGGCGCTGTGGCTCACGCCTGTAATCCCAGCACTTTGGGAGGCCCAGGTGGGCGAATCACGAGGTCAGGAGATTGAGACCATCCTGGCTAATACGGTGAAACCCTTTCTCTACTAAAAATACAAAAAATTAGCCGGGCATGGTGGCACACGCCTTGTAGTCCCAGCTACTGAGGAGGCTGAGGAGGGAGAATCCCTTGAACCCAGGTGTAGATTGCAGGCTCTACAGCCTGGACAACAGAGCGAGACTCCATCTAAAAAAAAAAAGAAAAGAAAACTCTTTGGGGCTGAAAAGTAATTACTGGATTTAAAATGAGAAGATCATGCGTAACTACTGGCAGAGAGGTTTCTACGTACATTGAGCCATTTTATAAAGAGGTCTTTTATCTTTCTTCCACATTGCCCTTATACCTTGGTTCTGAGTTTCGCTTGGAGTTTAGAAGAAAGAAAAAAGGATTTTCTTTTCCAAATCCTTAACTGACTTATGCATTCAGTCATACCCCCTCACCCAAAAATCATGCTTACTCAAGTATTTCCTCCCTCTCGAACACCTTCAGTATATCTACCCAACTCTTTTTTTTTCTCTTTTTTCTTCATACTTGTACAGGGTGGTCCTATCATCACTCTTTGAACCCTGAGTTTTAAAGCTACTTATTTCTTGGTTTTCTTTGGCAAATATTTTGTAAAGCCATCTATTCAATATCTGTTTGCTGTTAGCCCTTAGTCTCAAAATTATTATTTAAAAAAATCTACAATTACTTTGCTGAGACTAGAGTCTATATATTCAGCTACATCTACTCAATTGCCAAATCATTTTTCTGTCTTTGTTTACACAATTATTTTACAAACATTTGACAATATCACACACATATTTTTAAAAAATTGCCCCTATGTGATTTTTGTGATACCATACCCACGTTTTTAAATAGCATAAATATCTTAGGTGGTATTTCATGATAAACAGTCTACAGGCAAATGAGTTTGAGAAAACTCTGTTACTTAAAAGAAAAAAATGTAATACACTTCTTTATTGCTGCAATCTAAGAGCCTTTAATATACTAACTCTACTGAGGATTTCTTTTTTCTTTTTTCTTTTTTTTTTTTTACTGAGGATTTCTAAGAGGAAGATCATTTGGTCACAAAAACTCCCCCTCTTCACTCTTTTATTCATATAACAATGAATCTCTCCACTAATTTCCACTCACTTACTTTAAAAAAACATGTCTTGTAATACTTCCATTTTCCCTGCCTTCTAAGGATTTTGTCTTCCAAGGTTTGAGAAAGAAAAATAGATTAATATTTCCTGAGCAACTATAAGCACTGGTAAAAGTATCAAAAAATTGGAATTATTATCCACTTCATAGATATGCATATTGAGAGGTTAAGTGGTTCAACCAAGTTCGCTCAAGTAGTGAGTGGAACAACTATGATTTGAGTCATGTCCCTCACATTTCAAAGTGAAGGAGCATCCTTTTCATCACACCAGTTTGCCTCTAGGTGTTAGGCCTTTACATGCCCTCTGTGCTTTCAAAAGAAAATGGCATCAACTTCAAACTTTAAACAAATGATTATAATATATATATATATATATATAATGTTTCTAGAAATACTTATTCTTGCATATTTAAGTCCTCTCTCACTGCGTATGTGCACTCTGTGTGTGTGCATTTTTATGTCAATTATTGATGTGAACTTTTTAATGTCAATATTATCCTATTCTCATTGGCCTAAAACCCCATTGAGTATGAAATTTCACCTCATCACTATCCTGTGCTCTGTACATAAAGTTAGCTGTTAAGTCCTATTGTTTTATTTCCCAAAATGCCTTTTATGTAGACTCCTTCTAATCCATTCCTAAAGTCATTCTTCTGGTGTAGGCTCTCAAAACCCTTCCTGGCATAATTACAAAGTCTTCAAAAACCCCCAGCTTTCCCATTTTCAGTCCCTACTTCTCATATCCTGATAAGTGGCAGATTACTTTATGTACTTGCTAAGTTTAATAGACTCTAGTAGGTTTTAAATTCTCACTCCCCATACACCTCAGCTAAAAGAGTGATTTGTTTTTTATTTTGTTTTTCTCACCATGTAAATTTTTCATAACATGGTTGGCATAAAGAAGCATTGTTTCACAACTTTTGTATTTGTTTGCATTCCAAGTAGCGGTGAGGCTGAGTTTTGACTCTCCTCTGTTAGTTTTTAGAGCCTCTAGGGCAAGGGCGGTCTCCTTGTTCTTTCACTGCTGCCTGGAAAGAGTGTTAATCGTTCTGTTCTCTTTAGAAATGAAAACAAAAAACGTACAAACATTACATGTTTCTGATGCAATCCTGAGATGGCACCTGACATAAACAGATGTGAATACCCTGACCTTAGTAATCTAAGTGTTAAGGGAAGCCAGGGAATTCACGTCTATTTGAAGAGATAGAATTTTAGTCATGAACAAGAGACATATAATCTTATTACATTTACACAGTTTGCAGTAGACTTTGAAATTCATATTAGCATTCCTGAAGGGAAGATAGTTCTGTGACTGAGAACCATGTAGCTAGAAGAGAAATTTCTTACTACCAGTTTTCAAATGACTGCATTCACCAATTTAAAAAAAATTACCCCCACCCACCCATCTTCACATCCAACATCAATTTTATCAATGAAATATCTACTGGGATGTGGGTGCAGTGGAGGTACAAGAAAGCGTTACTCTGTTCTTTGTATCACAGCTTATTATGTTCAAAATGGGAGGCTGGCACAAGACAGCATCTCTGAATCTTCAGTTAGTTCATACTGTGTTACTAAAGCATCACTGCCTTAGGTTGCTCATCTCTTTTAATATTTATTTTTAATTTATCATCAATTTTAAAAAGTGTGCACATTCTACCTGAAGCAACCATAAAAGCTACAAATATAATCCTACCCTAAAACATGCAAAGAAAATGAAAAATACCTCACAGAATCATTATTCACGTAGATTAAAATGCAATCTTTGTTCTGAATCCAACACTTTACTCTCAAAACCAATGGCTCTGGTGTTATAAAACACATCCTTTTGTTATAATCTGAAGATATTTTAATTTAGAAAGTTGCCCTACACGGCCTAATTTCTACATTTTAACCTGATCTTCCTTTCTTTTTACCACTTAAAAATCATAATATTTAGGAGAGTTTTTTTAAGTTCCTTAAAATATTTATAACCCATCATTTGGTATCAAGTGCTAATTAATTAGATAAATCAATAAAGCACATTATGTCTTCCAATATTTTACTCTGGTGTTCATGGCAGAATTCTCCCCAAAAATAATAAATAATACAAAAATATTGGGCTATAATCATTTTTTTCTATGCTGTGAACACAGTTATTAAAAACTATCTCACAAAAGTTATTAAAAATAGCATGGTTAAATAAGTATTTGCCTGTTGCCTATATCAGCGACCTTGATATGTTGATTTGGACAGAGAGTTCGTGTCCTCTTGTCTTCAAGTCCATGAGAAAACAATGCCAAATGGCTTTGCCCTCTTAGAATACAGTTACATTTATGGAAGGGGCACCTGGGCTAGGCTACAGTTGCTCCGCATCCCCTACTGGAAATGCCCACAGCTCGTGGATAAGGTAGCTCATTTTTGTCCAAACCTCGAAGTAAATAGAAGAAACTACTCTACTTTCTTTCCCAGAAAACCTTTCTCCTCCTCCTCCTCCCATATCCAAAATAAAAATGGCTGTGACTATCTCTGTTTTTTTGCTATTGTTCAGTCATAGTTCAAACCTATATATGTGCTTTGCTTTCTGAATGAACTGAAATGACTTTTTGATTCTGATGTAGGTAGATGGCTACGGCAGAAAATAAAACTGCAGCTCAAATGTTAAGTGACTATGGTGTCTTCCATTCGGAGAATGAAAGTCCAATGTTCCAGAGGTATCCTTTGTCTCCTAAAATACAAGGATACCTGGCATCAGAAAGAAGAACACAACGTGCTGATTGGCTGTCTTGACATTTGATAGACTATAATGACATCTTTATTTTAGAGTGAGTCTGTGTTTTTGCTATATTTCTATGTGTTTTCCAGACAAAAGTTGGATGATGAGCTGCTGATGGATAATATCTTTAACCTTCTCTCCATGAAGATAACATAGCTGAGGAGAACACTTTCAATCAGAAAATTAGACTACTCAGATCTACAATACAAATAGTTTTCTCTGAATCCAACTCAGGCAATCAACTTACTTGCCTTTGTTTTATATAAATATATACTTTATGTAATATATAATGTTGGAAAATGATATAAATCATTTTTTTTTTTTTTTTTTTTTTTTTTAGACAGAGTCTCTCTCATGAGGCTGGTGTGAAATGGTGAGATCTCGGCTCACTGCAACTTCCACCTCCCGGGTTCAAGTGATTCTTCTGCCTCAGCCTCCCGAGTAGTTGGGATTACCGGCACCCACCACCATGCCTGGCTAATTTTTGTATTTTTAGTAGAGATGGGGTTTCACCATGCTGGTCAGGCTGGTCTCGAACTCCTGACCTCAGGTGATCCGCCCACCTCAGCCTCCCAAAGTGCTGGGATTACAGGTGTGAGACACTGCGCCCAGCCATAAATTAATTCTTAATGATTCGATCACATATTACAAGCCTTAGTGAAAGACTAGATTATGAAATGTTGTGTTAAATAAAGCATATCAGGCAAAAAAGGTAAATACATGCAAATATATGTTTCCAGTGAATTTTCATTTTTAAATACCAGGTATTATTGCTGTATAATTAAGACTTTAGATCTCCATTATTTAACTACTTCCGATTTCTAATACCATCTTTACTAAAAAAAAAAAAAAAAAAAAAAAAAGAGCTCCTGAAGGAAGCACTAAACATGGAAAGCAACAATTGGTACCAGCTACTGCAAAAACATGCCAAATTGTAAAGACCATGAAGGCTAGGAAGAAACTGCATCAACTAATGAGCAAAATAACCAACTAACATCATAAGGACAGGATCAAATTCACATATAACAATACTAACCTTAAATGCTAATGGGCTACATGCTCCAATTAAAAGACACAGACTGGCAAATTGGATAAAGAGTCAAGACCCATCAGTGTGCTATATTCAGGAAACCCATCTCACGTGCAGAGACACACATAGGCTCAAAATAAAGGGATGGAGGAAGATCTACCAAGCAAATGGAAAACAAAAAAAGGCAGGGGTTGCAATCCTAGTCTCTGATAAAACAGACTTTAAGCCAATAAAGATCAAAAGAGACAAACAAGGCCATTACATAATGGTAAAGGGATCAATTCAACAAGAAGAACTAACTATCCTAAATATACAGGCACCCAATACGGGAGCACCCAGATTCATAAAGCAAGTCCTTAGTGACCTACAAAGAGACATAGACTCCCACACATTAATAATGGGAGACTTAAACACACCACTGTCAACATTAGACAGATCAAGGAGACAGAAAGTTAACAAGGATAACCAGGAATTAAACTCAGCTCTGCACAAAGTGGACCTAATAGACATCTACAGAACTCTCCACCCCAAATCAATAGAATATACATTCTTTTCAGCACCACACCACACCTATTCCAAAATTGACCACATAGTTGGAAGTAAAGCACTCCTCAGCAAATGTAAAAGAACAGAAATTCTAACAAACTGTCTCTCAGACCACAGTGCAATCAAATTAGAACTCAGGATTAAGAAACTCACTCAAAACAACTCAACTACATGGAAACTGAACAACCTGCTCCTGAATGACTATGGGATGCATAACAAAATGAAGGCAGAAATAAAGATGTTCTTTGAAACCAACGAGAACAGAGACACAACATACCAGAATCTCTGGGACACATTCAAAGCAGTGTGTAGTGGGAAATTTATAGCACTAAATGCCCACAAGAGAAAGCAGGAAAGATCTAAAATTGACACCCTAACATCACAATTAAAAGAACTAGAGAAGCAAGAGCAAACGCATTCAAAAGCTAGCAGAAGGCAAGAAATAACTAAGATCAGAGCAGAACTGAAGGAAATAGAGACACAAAAAACCCTTCAAAAAATCAATGAATCCAGGAGCTGGTTTTTTGAAAAGATCAACAAAATTGACTGACCGCTAGCAGGACTAATAAAGAAGAAAAGAGAGAAGAATCAAATCGATGCAATAAAAAATGACAAAGGGGATATCACCACCAATCCCACAGAAATACAAACTACCATCAGAGAATACTACAAACACCTCTACGCAAATAAACTAGAAAATCTAGAAGAAATGGATAAATTCCTTGACACATACACTCTCCCAAGACTAAACCAGGAAGAAGTGGAATCTCTGAATAGACCAATAACAGGATCTGAAATTGAGGCAATAATTAATAGCTTACCAACCAAAAAAAGTCCGGGACCAGATGGATTCACAGGAGAATTCTACCAGAGGTACAAGGAGGAACTGGTACCATTCCTTCTGAAACTATTCCAATCAACAGAAAAAGAGGGAATTCTCCCTAACTCATTTTATGAGGCCAGCATCAACCTGATACCAAAGCCGGGAAGAGACACAACCAAAAAAGAGAATTTTAGACCAATATCCTTAATGAACATTGATGCAAAAACCCTCAATAAAATACTGGCAAACCGAATCCAGCAACACATCAAAAAGCTTATCCACCATGATCAAGTGGGCTTCATCCCTGGGATGCAAGGCTGGTTCAACATACACAAATCAATAAATGTAATCCAGCATATAAACAGAACCAAAGACAAAAACCACATGATTATCTCAATAGATGCTGAAAAGGCCTTTGACAAAATTCAACAGCCCTTCATGCTAAAAACTCTCAATAAATTAGGTATTGATGGGACATATCTCAAAATAATAAGAGTTATCTATGACAAACCCACAGCCAATATCATACTGAATGGACAAAAACTGGAAGCATTCCCTTTGAAAACTGGCACAAGACAGGGATGACCTCTCGCACCACTCCTATTCAACATAGTGTTGGAAGTTCTGGCCAGGGCAATCAGGCAGGAGAAGGAAATAAAGGGCATTCAATTAGGAAAAGAGGAAGTCAAATTGTCCCTGTTAGCAGATGACATGATTGTATAACTAGAAAACCCCATCATCTCAGCCCAAAATCTCCTTAAGCTGATAAGCAACTTCAGCAGTCTCAGGATACAAAATCGATGTGCAAAAATCACAAGCATTCTTATACACCAATAACAGACAAACAGAGAGCCAAATCATGAGTGAACTCCCATTCACAATCGCTTCAAAGAGAATAAAATACCTAGGAATCCAACTTACAAGGGATGTGAAGGACCTCTTCAAGGAGAACGACAAATCACTGCTCAATGAAATGAAAGAGGCTACAAACAAATGGAAGAACATTCCATGCTCATGGGTAGGAAGAATCAGTTATCGTGAAAATGGCCATACTGCCCAAGGTAATTTATAGATTCAATGCCATCCCTATCAAGCTACCAATGCCTTTCTTCACAGAATTGGAAAAAACTACTTTAAAGTTCATTTGGAACCAAAAAAGAGCCCACATTGCCAAGTCAATCCTAAGCCAAAAGAACAAAGCTGAAGGCATCACGCTACCTGACTTCAAACTATACTACAAGGCTACAGTAACCAAAACAGCATGGCACTGGTACCAAAACAGAGATATAGACCAATGGAACAAAACAGAGCCCTCAGAAATAATACCACACATCTACAACTATCTGATCTTTGACAAATCTGACAAAAACAAGCAATGGGGAAAGGATTCCCTATTTAATAAATGGTGCTGGGAAAACTGGCTAGCCATATGTAGAAAGCTAAAACTGGATCCCTTCCTTACATCTTATACAAAAATTAATTCAAGATGGATTAAAGACTTAAACGTTAGACCTAAAACCATAAAAACCCTAGAAGAAAACCTAGGCATTACCATTCAGGACATAGGCATGGGCAAGGACTTCATGTCTAAATCACCAAAAGCAATGGCAACAAAAGACAAAATTGACAAATGGGATCTAATTAAACTAAAGAGCTTCTGCACAGCAAAAGAAACTACCATCAGAGTGAACAGGCAACCTACAGAATGGGAGAAAATTTTTGCAACCTACTCATCTGACAAAGGGCTAATATCCAGAATATACAATGAACTCAAACAAATTTACAAGAAAAAAACAAACAACCCCATCAACAAGTGGGCAAAGGAAATGAACAGACACTTCTCAAAAGAAGACATTTATGCAGCCAAAAAACACATGAAAAAATGCTCATCATCACTGGCCATCAGAGAAATGCAAATCAAAACCACAATGAGATACCATCTCACACCAGTTAGAATGGCAATCATTAAAAAGTCAGGAAACAACAGGTGCTGGAGAGGATGTGGAGAAATAGGAACACTTTTACACTGTTGGTGGGACTGTAAACTAGTTCAACCATTGTGGAAGTCAGTGTGGTGATTCCTCAGGGATCTAGAACTAGAAATACCATTTGACCCAGCCATCCCATTACTGGGTATATACCCAAAGGATTATAAATCATGCTGCTATAAAGACACATGCACACGTATGTTTATTGCGGCACTATTCACAATAGCAAAGACTTGGAACCAACCCAAATGTCCAACAATGATAGACTGGATTAAGAAAATGTGGCACATATACACCATGGAATACTATGCAGCCATAAAAAATGATGAGTTCATGTCCTTTGTAGGGACATGGATGAAGCTGGAAACCATCATTCTCAGCAAACTATCACAAGGACGAAAAACCAAACACCGCATGTTCTCACTCATAGGTGGGAATTGAACAATGAGAACACATGGACACAAGAAGGGGAACATCACATACCGGGGACTGCTGTGGGGTGGGGGCAGAGGGATAGCATTAGATGATATACCTAATGCTAAATGACGAGTTAATAGGTGCAGCACACCGACATGGCACATGTATACATATGTAACAAACCTGCATGTTGTGCACATGTACCCTAAAACTTAAAGTATAATAATAATAATAAAAAATAAAAAAGTCACATTATCATCTAATAAAAAAATAAATAAATAAATAAAACTAAAGGTAATCCACAACTAATTTTGAAAGTGAATTATTTTGCTCATTTTTTTTCCCAGAAAAACATCTTTACTTTAAAGGGGTTCCTTGAATGCAAAGAAAAACAGACAGAATCCATCAAAACTATTGTGTAAGAAAACTGTGACAAAAACTAATTAAAGAAGAACAAAAAGATTTGACAGAGTTTAGAGATCTGCCTCTTTTGGTCCGCCTAAACATTGTTCAGGGAAAATAAACCAAAAAAGACTACAGATAGTTCAAGAAAGTCAACGATATCGTAGACAAGTGATTTCGATCTCCAGTACCTACTCTGTATCCATTACAGTGCCATAATGTCAAGTCTGTCACTGACAGAGTATACTCACGGGCTGATAAATGACAAGAAAGTTCTGTCCAAAAGAAAAATACTGGAAAGTCCATTAAGTCAGCTTTAAAATAGTTACCGTGGATAGCAAAACAAAAAATCGGTCCCTAGAGAAATACACTCCACTTACAGAAACGACAGCATCTCGGCTTTTCTTTCTCTCTTTTTTTAGTAGTAAAGTTTTAGCATTTTAAGGCAGTTTCTACAAAGCGTATTATTATGTTTAAGTTTCTTCCTCTTATACTTTTATTTGCCATAAAATATAAGTCACCGTTAAAAAAATTATTCTGATAAAGCACAAGACTCTGGGCAGAAAGAACACTTGGGTCTCCTTGAAGTATGAGACA
The DNA here is from genome assembly GCF_029281585.2 of Gorilla gorilla gorilla. Lineage (NCBI taxonomy): Eukaryota > Metazoa > Chordata > Mammalia > Primates > Hominidae > Gorilla > Gorilla gorilla. Next base: position 39,807,770 of record NC_073235.2, on the reverse strand, counting down.
ACTAGGACAATGAAACCCAAAATGCCCATCTTTCTGGAGATGGTGTAGACGCTTAGCTACAGCTATAACTCTATGTGCTGTTCTATCTTCTTGTTTTTCTTATTTTTTAACTGAAAAATTATTACACGAATGAAATCTTAACCATGAACCAATTAAACAGGTCAGCAACAAATGCATAATGAAGTAAAACAAGTGGTACTTCTGTTTCTGGCAGTCTAATGGTATACAAATCCTAAAATATCCTTTCAAATGAAAAAGACTAAAGCATATGACAACATATATATTTTCTGAATGTATTGATGGGCTGGTCTGAAAGTAAGGAATCCGTAACGCCCCAAACGAAGTGAAAGTACAAGGCCCTGCAAGGTAAACAAGACAAATTTCATCCCAAGGGTTTCTATCAAATCTTGGAGATCCCAGTTTTTACTTTTATGGATTCATAATGCACAGAAGGAAAAAATATAAGGTTGGCTATGGAGAATCTTATAAAATTCCCACACTAGAAGCAATGGCAACTAAAACTCACCCTTAGTGTTTAGGGATGAACTAGATAGAAATAAACTTGTAAGCACAAGGTTTTGGCAAGACAACTTGCAATTCTAAAACATAGCATTGGATAGCAAGAGAGGAGAATCCTTCATGGGAATGTGTAACCTCAAGCCGGCTTTCCCATGACTTTATGGTCTGAGTTCAAACTCCCTCTGGGATACAAAGAATCCTCAAAGACAAAATAAACTTTTCCAAATTGATAAAGGCTTTAAATCCTTAAATTAATTACATCTACAAAGATCCTTTTTGCAAATAAAGTCATATGTGCAGGTTATGATGCTTAGCATGTGGACATGTATTTTTGGGAAGCACAGTCCATCCTATTAATATGCGTAAAGAAACAAGACCCTGTGTGTTTAAACCAGCAAAAAATGCTGACAGCAGAAGCTTCTTCATACAGTATAAAACAGGCAGGTCCTTCCTCTTCCCTTCCCCAATCTAAATTTCCTTCCTGGACCTAGCTTTTTCAGCATTTTGCAACGCATTTACTTAAATAATCCCTTAGAACACTGAATCGATCACTTTATTTCATTATTATTATTGTTTGAGCCAGGGTCTTATTCTGTCACCCAGGCTGAAATGCAGTGGCATGATCACAGCTCACTGTAGCCTCAGCCTCCCAGGTTCAAACAATCCTCCCACCTCAGCCTTCTGAGTAGCTGGGATGACCGGCATGCATTACCATGTCTGGCTCTTTTTTTTAAATTTCTATTTTCGTAGAGACAGGGTCTCGTTATATTGTCCAGGCTGGTCTCCAACTCTTGAGCTCAAGGAATCCTCTCACCTCAGCCTTCCAAAGCGCTGAGATTACAGGCATGAGCTATCACACCTGGCCAGTTTTTGTTAAAAAATATATTTTTACCATAGTAGTACATATTCATAGCACTGAAACTTGAATAATGATAAAACAAATAATTATCTGACTCCTCACTTTGAGTCAATTTTTTTTTTACCGTTCTACAGTTTCTTCTAATGGGTACTTCATGTTTCTAAAAATATATTCATATAGCTCCATTAGCCAATTCCTTAATGATAGGTGTTTTCTACTGCTGTTTTTTTGAAGACAACACCTCCCAGGTCCCTTCACTAAACTCTCAACATTGTTGAATCACATTTTTTGCTTAAATCCATAACTTAATGCTTTTGCCTTTATGACAATATATTCTTTATAGGTAAGCTGAAAAAGTGTATTGTAACTATACCTCCTATCTACAACACTTTGTATTTCCTGAAATTTTTTCACTTTTATTTGCAAACATTTCTATGAATCCGGATAAGTGCTTTTATACCTATGAAATGCTTCTCAGTACAGTTGTCCAGGTCAAACCTGACAGGTCCTCTATTCTTTCTATTGTTAATGTTAAGACATCCCTCCTGACACTTTACAGGTCTCCTGCTCTCACCACATGAGCCTAGTGAACAGCTCGAGGCCTGTGAACAGCAGTGGTCCATGAATTTCCCCTCCCTTTCTTCCTAGGAATGCCAATGTCCTCTCTTCCGGGGAGGATACCCAGTGTGCATACTGATTTATTCATCTTTGATGAGGCATATACTCTATTTACTTCTGGACACAGGATGCTATGAAGGTAAGCTTTTGGAGATTTTGTTTTCTACAAACATTTCATGTTATCCTAATAATTGAATGATAATTTAATATGGATTTATTGGTTGAAAATATTCTCATTCCACATTTAGAAGATATTGTTCTATTTTCTTCCACTTTCCAGTGCTGATGTTGAAAAGTCCTACAATCTTATTCAAGAACTCTGGGTGAGAGATCATGGTGTTTACTCTGGAAGGCTTTAGGGTCACGACTTTACCCCAGGTGGTCTGAAATATCACAATGACAAGCCTTGATATGGGCCTTATTTAATCATTTTGGCTCCTTAATGAGTATTTTTCTAGTATTATTTCTTTGATACTTTTCTCCCCCTTATATTCTCATTTCTCTATCCTTCAACTCTTAGCAGTTTAATGTTCAGAGGAAATCAGTCTCATAATTCCTTATTCAGACATTCCTTTGATCCACCTGATTTCAGTCTAGCCCCGCATCTCCACCCACCTCTGCTTATTGTCCAGAGTCTAAAACCTCTCTGTTTCCCAAAGAATACATCTCCACACTCCCACAAGAAAAAGAAATGGTAGAAATCTGACTCTGTAGAGTGAAAGATGAGGAACTTGAACAAGGAGGAACTTTCCTACTCTTTATTCAGACTTTCAGAGCTCCAGCTTTTATCCTCAACTCCCAATACACATACACACACACTCTTGCACACTTCCTTCTGCAGAATGTGGTTTCTTCCTGGAGTTGTCCAGGATATACCATTTTATTTCTCTCCAGCTCCCACACCTTCACCCTTGCCAACACTTAGGTGTAATCCTGTTCTGCAAAATACTTTGCCATATCTCCATTTACTTTCCAGATTTATATATTATGACCTAGTTTACCGATGGCTCCTAATTTACCTGAAAGTAAGTTTACTCTATTCCTTGTTCTTTGGAGTGATTTTATAAAGGAGATTGATCTCATTGGAGATGTATTTAGTCTTATTGTTCTGTATTTTCCTTTATGGTTCTTAATTTAAAGAAAAGATAGAGGTAGCAATGTCTTTCTTCCATAATCCTAAAATTGAAGACCCATCCTACTATGCTAAAAGTGCAACTTGCCCATCAACTAAACACCAGGAATGCTCTAATGTTGGTGTCAAATTTAGAGAAAGTTCATTGCCTAATCTAAAGGACTATCAGGCATCCAGCTAGAAATATTCATTTATATTGAAATCCAAAGAGATTTCATATTCTAGAAAATATGAAATATCTTGCTTTTATGTGATAATTGTACATCATTTACATACAATATCCTTGCAGAATTTACTAAATGGTTTTGTTTAGTATTGTAATATCATACAGTAACAAATTCAAGGTCCTACTTAAACTGTACACTACATAAAGTTGGCATTTTTTAACAGGGCTCCATTCATGGAGTAGATATTGGTGATTTGGATATTCTGTAACAATTTTTCAGCAGAAAGTAGGCAAAAATATTAAAATGACAATATATTATTACAATAATTTAGTGATATATAAAAGTAAAATGTCTTAAGAAAGTGGTTCATTCTTATAATTTACACAAAGCCACTGTAGATCCCCATAGCAATCTTAAATCAAACCACCTGACCAATAAAATTTCATCTGTAAATTTTTTGACAGGGATATTATTTCCAAAGTATGACCTATGTAACAAAAAGAGAAACTTAATTCTAAATATGCCTTCTAAAAGAACATTAATTATGAAACCAGTATAATTTAATTGATTCCACAAGGTCTAATTTTGCCACATATATCCCTTTAGTGAGAAAGTGGTCAGGTTTTGAGAATAATGCACTTCATATGAAGCTTCCTACAACTGGCACCTGGATTATGAATGAAATAGAAAAATGAGCAGTCTGATGATTCTCTGAGTACTTTTCAGAGATTTCCCACACCTTCTAGACATTGATGATAAAAAGCAGTTCTACTCAGGTCCAGAAGCTTATTCATATGTCTTCCAGAAATTTTAATACTTCCTTTTTATGCATTTGACATGTAAGATATATGATGAGTATGTATGTGACAATTATATTTAAGACATATCCTATGATCATTAAGATTAGTCAATTCATTCAGTTATTCTTTCATTCATCAACAAATATTTAATTAGTACCAAAAAATCTAAGGTATACAGAAAGTTGAATCTCATCTTGACAAAATCTTCATTCACAGATATTAGGTAATATCTAACATGCATTTGGAACATGAGCATTGGGCTATACTATGACCAAGAAGAGATATTTGCTTATATGGCTTTAGTCCTTAGGTACACTAACTGGTTATAGTTAAAGATAATCTAATATAAACTGCTAACTATGCCAAATCCTTTTTATATTTAACATCAATAAATATGAATAATTCAAGCCAATAATATCACAATTCATTCAAATATGAAAGTAAGCAACACATATGAGTTACATAATGTTAACTTACATATTAATAAAAAAAAACTATGTAAAAATCATCATACCTCTTGTTTGTAACCCCTTTCCACAGGCTTCACTGCTGCCCGTTATTCCCTGCCAGACAGACTCTGGCACTAAGATGCAAGGGCTCCATTTCTGTGGCTTCCACCTGTGATTACCAAAAACGATGGACTAGAAACTTTACTGTGATCAACATGAAGAAGAAATACTTATATATGTTTGAAGTTTAAAAAAACGTAAAGACAGTAATTCAATAAAAATGGATGTGAAATCAATGTGAAATCATAAAACCAAGCCTTGGCAAGCACTAGAATGACAATAGTCCACTCTACCCCAGATTCATGATTTAGGCAGTAATTCAGTGTTGTTGAATTGGCCCTGTGGCTAATGAGAAAAAAACTGAATTTGGATATTTTACACATAAACTTTGGTTAATATAGAAAAGTGGCAATAATAAACATTAGAGGCACTGATCAGTCTGGAGGGTCTAGTTCTTTAGTTCTTTATGCACTTAAAATTGTTTCCAAAAAAAAAAAAAACAATAAAAGAAAACAAGAGAGAGAAAATCCCTGTGTCCCACTGGTGCATTAGAGAATAAAGGTTTGAACATCTGTAAGCTTGAGGTACAAACTTCACATTAATCTTCTGCTTCAAAATTTTTAGAAGCTTGAGGTACAAACCTTCACACTTAATCCTCTGCTTCAAATTTTTATAAGGTGTTTCCAAGGACTTTTGAAGTAAATCAAACATCTCAATAGGTTATAGAGTAAAAGAACGGGCACCATGGAACTATCTTATCTGATAGTTAATCTTAGGAAAGAGGAATGGACCTGCTGTTGATAAAATACCATGATTTCTAGTCCTCAGAGGATACAGTCTTGAAGGAAATCTTTTCACCTTCTACTGGCTTTTCTTTCTCAGGTCAACAAAACTCTATTTTTATGACTCACAGGGCAGACGATGACTTGTGTCCTTAAATCTGTCTCTTCAGAATATTCCAGAAAACCCAAACCCTAAGTATAACTACAGATTCTGCTCTTTCACTTAGTACATTTTAACCCTTTTCATATGAGCCAGTACCTCTGATAACTACTTCAAAAAAGCAGTGAGAAACATGAAGCAAAACATCATTGACTTTATTCAAGTGGCCTTCATAATGGGAATAGCTGAAGAGTTGGGGAAAAAAATCAGGAAACAGCTAAACAGGAAACCTGTTACATTTAAAGAAATCATCTATTAATTTTAGATTGTTATAAATTTACTTTATACATGCATAGATATACATTCCGCATGATTCCAAGATACAGAAGCCAAAAGGTAAGGGATTTTAGTCCAACTTTTGAACTAAAATGTCATTGATTCACTCAATTTCCTTAAATTGAGTTTACATAGACTTTCTTGACCAAAATGAGACCAAGGAGTTCAATCTCCTTTACCTTGGTGAATAGACTGAAATGGAGGAAAGAAATTTTTGGAATTCCTTTATTAAACTTTCAAAAACCAGGCTCAGAGAAGTTAAGATTTGTCCCAGGCTGCATAAGTCAGGACAGGCCAGTTTCCAGTCCTGTCTCTGATGCTCAGCCACAGCCTCTTGTCAACATCTTATTGCCAATTCTACATAGGGATAAAGGCGCCCATGCTGTCTTATCTACTTAATGTGTTGAGAGAAGTTCAAATTTACTTGACAAATTAAATAGGCATTTTGATGCTGCTTTAATTTGGTAAACATGTGAATATATCACCCTAATGGAGTCAGAAAGAAGAATCAGAAGATAATGATAAAATCCTACGTTAACTCGCTTCCTAAGACAACTTCCTCCCTAACATACCAATAAAGCGGAAAGCAAAATCTAAATTGGAACTATATTGCTCAAAATTCAAGGATGTTTCACTAAGGAGCAGAGATTCATGCTGATAACTTGGATACATTTTGAACTATGCATCAGGAAAAATGGCACAATGATCCAATTCATACACAGTAGAACTGATTTTTGGGGAACGTGGCAGGAGGTCATTGATAGAAACTAGCTCAAACACAAGTAGCTAAATTGAAGTGCAATAGGAGAGTAAAATGAGTGGACAAAGAAATGGAAGATCCCACTAATAGTTTTTTGATTTTATCTGATTATAGCAACCCTGGGTTCATAAAAATGTCTAATAATATTTGATTTGGCTAATTTTTTTCATTTGGATATTTTCCTTGAGAGCTGTTTTGCTGGGCTTAGAAGTTTCAATATTTAGACATTGTACAAAAGGATGAATATTGACAGTGTTTCCACAATGGCCCTGTGGTTAATGAGAAAAAATTGGTAGTCTGGGCATGTTCCCAGTGTTTATTTACATCCTCCCCAAATTGGTCATCAGATAAAAACAATGAAAGTAAAGGATGATAAAATCAACAGTAATTTAGACCTTCTTCAATGATATCTTTCTTCTTTTAAAAAAGGAAATGACTTGTATTTTCCCAAATAAATTAGCCCTTGAATTTCACAGCTTTAGGTTTAGTTTCTCAAATAATTAGCAGAAACACGGGACATTTTTGCTAAAGGCATTTATAAGCATGCTGATAAAACCTATATTATTTTTAAGACCATGGATTATTTTCACAAATCAGTAAAACCCCATAGAGATTGAATTTAATCCAAATACACCTTAAAGTAGCATTTCAATCAGATTTAAAACTGTCAGGTGTTAAAAGGGGGGAAGTTTGTGAGTAAGCAAAGAAACCTATTATTATTTTTTAAATAGTAATCACCAATTTGCCAAGAGGGAATATACAGGGAACATACATAGTTTAAAAGTTATTCATTTTCTTTTTGTAATAAAAAATTTTATCCCTAAGTTAAACGTTTTTTTCTAATTGGATGGTTTCTGAAATTGTGTATCACAAAAATTGAGAACCAAAAAATTTTTAATTAAAGTAAACAAGGGAGTACAAATTTGTTCTTAATTCTTGATTAAAGATGTTAGGATGAGAACAATAGAATGAAGGTAAGTTACCACCTGTGTGTGTGTGTGTGTGTGTGTGTGTGTGTGTGTGTGTGTGTGTATTCCTTCTCCTGTGTGTGTGCGTGTGGTGTGTATTTCTTCTCCCAGCCCCCAGATAACAACTGTAAAAATCTCATCCTGAATCTCTTTCGAACATGATCCTGAAAATGGACTGCCATGGTGGCATAAGTCAAGCAGCTCACTTACAGTCAAACATGCTTCCTTTTCCCCCTGTTAATTAGACTTTCATATCTCTACTCCTCCCAAATATGTTCCAGATAAGAGGGTAAGAATATTAAAGTATTTGAAGATATGTAAATGTCAGATCCCCTCTTACTTATTTTTCACCAAACGACCATATATTATGTGAAAGAAAATAGGTTATAATTTATAGTAGGTCTAACGATAATTTTAAAAGGTAACTACTTACCGATATACAGGACACAAGGAAACATCTTCACACTCTCTCTCCTCATATAAGGTATCTGGGCATTCCTGGCCTCCATTGGCTGCTTCTTGGATGATGATTCTGTATCGAGACTGTTTTACTGTGGCATTTCCTGAAGTAAAGGAAAAAGAAAATTATATAGTGCCCTTTTATGTTGATGCAGATCAAAATCCAGGTAGCAATTAAAAAAAAAGAGAGAGAGATAAAGTAAGCACATGTGGAAAGTCAACCTGGGAATGAAAATCACAAGCAAAGACCAGGAGTTAACACTCCATCTTACTTTTATGAAATAAACACACAATACTTAATAATGGTGATTTCAAATATAATTATTTCCCACTGTCTTAATATGTTTAATTAGAATCTACCTTACCAATGGCATAAAAGTTTTATGGCATGATCAGAGGGGCCCCAGAAACCTTCTTTGATCTCCAAACAACAGCTGAAATCTCTGGTGTTTTATTATTAGCAACTCAGTCCCTTGAGTAAGGGATTTCTCCATCCAGGCTATTTTTTATAATGCAAACAAAATACACCTATAATAATTAATATATTAGTCACCTATTCATTTATGGATATTAGTTTATTAGATTTCTTATTCCTCAAAACCTCATAACCTTATAACCATATATATATAATTGGAATTTAGGAAAGAGGCACTAAAATTGGGAAAGAATAAAATATTGTTTAGTTCAGGGTTTTGCTGAGAAATAGAAGTATTAATAGGAACATCAATTAAAAAACAGCTGATGTTCACTTTAATGTGTTGAGGCACTCATTTCACAATCTTTAGATGCCTTCTGAATCAACATCAACAACGAAAATCAATTATCGTTAAAGTGCTTAGCAACTACTTCAATTACTACGTGGAAGATAGACTATTTGCACTGTAAATGCACACACAAATCTCTGACCTACAGAACTTATAATTAAGCAAGAAGAAAAGGGGCAGACATATATACGACTAGTTAGAAGACACTGCAGTGTGAGCAGTGTCAGAGAGTGACACGGTGCTAGGTGGGTATAGAAGAAACAGAAATCATTTTTGACTGTGGCAACCAAAGAGGGATCATGAAGGAGACAGATTTTTGTCTGCTTTGAGGGCCTTGATAGCTAAATAGAAAAAAAATCATATATATATGAATGAATCATATATATATAATATATATAATAGATATTTTATTATATATATTATATATATGAATATATATAATAGATAATATTTTATTATATATATTATATATATATATGAATATATATATATATATGAATGAAGCCATTTCAGGCCAAGGAAACACTTTGAAGAAAGGCACTGAGATGTAAGAGTGCAAGGCATTTATTTACAAAGACAGACAAGTAACTAACTACACTCAGAAGGAAGGTATGTGAGTATGGCTCTGGGTGTGAGCACATGGGAAAGGTGGGAGAGAGGGAGGAGCACAGTGAGGGTTATAAAGAATGGAGAGAAAAGACAGTGTAGGAGAAGATGGAATAAATTGGTAGGTTTGGTACAAATAATAGACCTACCCATATCAAGAAGTTTACTTATAGAAAGCCAGCACAATGAAATAAGAATTTATTAAAATTATATATGCATTTAAAAAAAATCATTAATACTAGAAGACCCACAGTGAGAAGCAACTCAGCCACTATGAAAGCTTCCTTACTCTCTGTCTTACTTTTCAGAGGGAACACTTTCAACTGCTTCTGTATTTAATTTTTCTATGGTTACCTCCAAATCTATAAATACTATGCTTATGTCATTACTTCTTGATTTATGAACTTCAGACATTACCTATTGACTTTCTGCAGTAATTGACAATTTACTTTGTACCATCTTTCAATCTTTTATAATGATGTTTTTTATGCCTCTACTGGTTACTTAATAACCCATATTTTTTTAAGCCCTACCCCTCACTCCTGTCCTCCATCAGACCAGTCACCAAGGCTCTGTGGAGCCCTCTTGGGTAGAGGAGCTTTCTCCTTGCCACCACCCACCTTCCTGCTACATTAGGTCATGGCTCCCAATGTCATGTCATCAATTTCTCTACTTTTTGGTCTTACCCATTAACGTTCTGTCATTACCCATTAATGTTCTGTCATCCACTAATGTCCTCCACTAATGGCCCTCTCCTTTTGTTTCTGAGAAGGAATTAGGGCTTTTAAAATTCCTTTCCTATCATTTTGAATGAGATCCTCAGAAGGAGGAGAGACCAACACCTTTGCACATCTTATGACCTTGAACTGGAAGTTAAGGAGATGTATAGGATCTTTTCCATCTGTTCCCCCTAGATTCCCTCTTTGTTCTTCAACCTGCTTTATACCCAGAGATGGGCTGCATTGGTAGCCCCCCGGCTTATTGGCTTCTGTTTGGGCTTTGCGAATGGGGGAATGGGACACACAAAAGAAAAGAAAAAAAGGGCAAGAGGAGGGATAGAGACATCAAGGTATTTATTCCACCAGATTCCATCCTCTGTATTGCCTCACATTGTCTCCCTATCTCTAACAAAAGCCACAGTTCCTATGGAGCGGCATTTGCCTATAGCTATTAAATACTTTTCTTTCATTCCACTAAATGTTTCTCCCTCCATCAACTTTATGGCTTCTAACTTTCACTAGCCCAGGTCCTAAAGCATCATACCCTGTTAGTCTACCCTAACACTTCTCATCCTTTGTAAATAGTCCCTTCATTAAATCTTCCTCAGTTGCCCCATTTGAGTGGGCTACCTCTTTCCTGGCAGAACATGCCAATAAAGTCAAAGGAGACATGTTGCTATTTGAAAGAGTAAACGCTGTAATTGGCCCCTTTTTAAATGTAGTTAAGGTTCTGTGAGGAGTTTAGAAATAGATGCTTAAAAAGAAAAAGAGGGTTACCAAGATAGCTCTGCATCATAATAATACAAAAAGCTATCTTTATTTGGGTGGGAAGAATATTTTGTAAATAATTATGCCTTTAGGAAAAAGTCTCTTCCCCTACTCCCAATTAATGTCAATTATACTGTATTATCTCTGTTTAGCCTATACTGTACTATTTAGCCTCAGAATGTTTTCTTGAGTGTGGGTTTGTGTGTATGTGTGTTTTGTCCAAATATTACCTTAGGAGTCTGTAAATAAAGATTGAAAACAATAGAAAAAAATGAAAGGGATGCCTTCACCTCAGTGAAGGAGGGAGGGAGAATCCCTAAGGGAGACTACATATACAGCATGGATCAGTACGTCTCCCTTTTACACTGAACACGCACATGCACACACATGCACACACCATACACATACGGTACACACTCGCATACAGACGTAGTCTGCCTTTATGGTGTGACTGCAGGTAAAATAATCTAAAGTTTGAGAAAAATAGTTGCATTGATTTTCATGCCCTACAGATATTCAGATGGAGTTTCAAAAGGATGGATCCTCTAGTGAAAATCAACATTTAGTATCAAAGTAAGATTTTCCAGAGGAGAAACTGATCCACACTGCATAAATGAAGAAAAATGTATATGTCTTTGAAGAGAGAGAGTTAAGGGAGGATCTTAAGCTAGGGAAACAATGCCAGAGATGTGTGAACTATCTGTTAAGAGTCTCTCTCTCTGCGTGTGTTTGTGTGTGTATGTGTGTGCATGTATATTTCCTTGAACTTTGCAATGGACATATTTAGCATTCAATTTTAAAGAATTTTCCTGTCCTTATGATGTAAATGCCTCAAATTATGGCCAAACCTATAGCAGAATCCTTTGCACACAACAGACTTAAGTGGTGTTGTGGGAAACTCAAGGGCAGGCAGTGTACACTTGAGATAGAGCAGTCAATGATTTTCTTATTTTGTTAGAGGCGTTTGAACCAGAGCAACTGCATCTTGAATAGGGGCTGGGTAAAATAAGGCTGAGACCTACTGGGCTGCATTCCCAGATGGTTAAGGCATTCTAAGTCACAGGCTGAGATAGGAGGTCAGCATAAGATACAGGTCATAAAGACCTTGCTGATAAAATGGGTTGCAGTAAAGAAGCCAGCTAAATCCCACCAAAACCAAGATGGCCACAAGAGTGACCTCTGGTCATCCTCACTGCTATACTACCACCAGCTCCATGACAGTTTACAGATGGCATGGCAATGTCATGAAGCTACCCTACATGGTCTAAAAAGGGAGACGTGAATAATCCCCACCTTGTTGAGTATATCATCAAGAAATAACAACATGAGGAAATAATAACATGGATTAAGCTGGAAACCATCATTCTCGGCAAACTATCACAAGGACAGAAAACCAAACACCGCATGTTCTCACTCATAGGTGGGAATTGAACAATGAGAATACTTGGACATAGGGCGGGGAACATCACACACTGGGGCCTGTTGGGGGGTGGGGGCCTGGGGGAGGGCTAGCATTAGGAGATATACCTAATGTAAATTATCAGTTGATGGGTGCAGCAAACCAACACGGCACATGTATACTTACGTAACAAACCTGCATGTTGTGCACATGTACCCTAGAACTTAAAGTATATAAAAAAATAAAATAAAATAAAGAATCCTCTCTTAGGTTCTGGATCCATACCCCTTTCCTGTAAAAATTTCACCTCATTTTGAACCCAGCATGAGGGTTGTGTCAAGGGAGAATAATAATTCCAGAAATCCAAAAGGTAACCAGCAACAAAAGAAGTAGAGTCTGAGGCAGCCCCCAATATCATGGTTTGAAGCCAGGTAAGAGAAGATGGGCAAAGGCCAAGTAGTAGCTCTCAGAAAGTCATGTCAAACAACACCTCCTTTTCCACTGAATACTCAAGAAAAAGTGATTTTGGGAAGTAGCTATAGAGAGGGGAGGATAGTGGCTTTGCCACTGGACTACATTTAGATCACCTATGTGTGTAAAACATATTAAATGTTTCTAGGAATTACCATCTTAATCTATGTCAGATCCATGCCTGGGCATTTTGCGTATGCATATGCTACCTTATTTTATTATTATAACTTCTTATCAGATTCGTATTATTATTCCCATTTTACAGATAAGAAAATGGGGAGTGGAAGAGGTAAATAATTTCCCAAAAATCACCTAGATAGAGTTAAAACTGTACTAGGCAGACATTTAGGCCCATGATATTTCCATTAAAAGAGACTTTATAGTATGATGAAGGGAAAGAGGGGAGCATTCGGGGGTGGGGGATTTGGGGGGGAGGTAGTCCACATCACTGTCCTTCTGTTATTTTAAAGAAATACTTCTTCCCTTCTAAGCAATTTTTCAATAGCACTCGCTTACACATTTCAGTGGTAAAAAAGTGCCATATTTGTAAGCTTTTGTGAGTGATGTTTCCAACCTCATTAGGCCTATAAAGAAGAATAACAATAAATTAAAGTGCCTGTTTGCCAACATGAACAATTGCTCAAGCATGATTATGACTAATAAATAACTAGTTTAAATTCAGTTTTGATTTATGCATATTTTATCATCACTAAGTCATCAGGTATAATTAAACTTGTTTTAAATTATAGTCAAAAGAAATAACATTTAGAGAAGATGGTGACTTAAAGATTAAGAAACATATTTACCATAGAAAGCACATGAATGGGCTACAAACATTGAGAGATGTTTATAGATTCTTTGTGAAGGTCTACACTAGTCTTTTCCAGAAAGATGATAGCAAAGAGAGAAGAAATGAGTATGTAAAGAGACCCTTTGGGTGATTTGCAGGTAGGTAAGCTGGGGAACATCACACTGAATTAGTGTCATGAATGCTGAGCCCTGATGTCAGAGTTATTCGATTAATGAGCTACAATAAAGAACTGACTTACTAAGTTTGCAACTAATTTAAAATGCAAGAGTAGGGGGACAGCAAATGGGTGGTAGAACAGGAGTGAACATAGGCACTGGCTGATAGGACAGGCAGGGTTGGAGATGAACGTGTGGCCAGGAAATTGGGGGCACTGCTAGAGGCAAGCATAGGTGCAGAGCAGATGCAGGATAGTTATGTACCAGCAATGCATGGCAGTTATTCCAGCAGCAACCTGCAGAATTCTAACAGATTTTAAAAATTAACCTTTAGGGGTTTCCCTTGTTTCTCAAACATTCCTATTACCCATTAAACATCAGTGGTCTATTATGCTTCACAGCCCCAGTATTGTTCCAGGCTTACCACCTTTTAACTCCTGGTTCTCACCCTGAAGTTCTCTTTCCTCCTCTTCACTTATATATACAATTCACCACTCAAAAACAAAACTGAACCCATCCTGGTGATTCCTCTCTCACAAAGATTGAAGCGAAAGGATGACACCAATGCTTTTTAAGATTAATATCACATTAATAGTCACACATTAAATACTTCCTAGGGTTGAGTTGCAACCCTAACACCTGTTAGACTTTAGGTTATTTGTTTGACCTTGCTAAGCTTCAACTTCCTAAGTTGTAAAACAGGCCAACTAAAAGTTTCTAGTTCTTATAACTGCTAGGAGGATTACATGAGATACTGCATGTAAAGCATGAACACATTGCCACATGCAAGGAATTTTCTCTAGCATGTCAGTTCAAGAAAGAAAAGAAAGATTTTAAAAAATAGAAGAAAAGTTTCAATAGTTAAATTTTCTGTAATTTAGAAAAAGAGAAAAATGACAAACCAGCTTTCTATTCAGAGCTGAGTCTCATTCCTGTTTTGTACATCTAGGAGCAGAGAATGAATGGCTTAAAACCATTCCATGTTCCTGGTAAATTAAACTACAATTGCAAGGCAGTTAGTACCTACAACCATGTTCTCATATTATTGAAGAGGAATGGATAGGATGGTCAAACATCCTGTTTTCTCAGGGCAATTCTAGCCAATACCTATTATCTTAGCTTAAATAATAATAACTCCTCCATTCACTCTCATAAATGTCTTGGTTTGTACGAAACATATGATCATTCAAAGACTATCACCCCCATGTGCATGTATAATAAGAAACATGTACATTTTATTTCTCATTCCAGCACAGGATTGCATTTCAAATGTGTGGAAAAGGTAGACTGACTGCACTGCTATTCTTAAAATTATCTACTCAACAGGATCACTGGACCTTTTTATTTCTTGCACAGAATTCTGCTTGCATCATTCAAACATTCAAAGAAGGCTGTTTTGGGTTGGTTCCAAGTCTTTGCTATTGTGAATAATGCCGCAATAAACATACGTGTGCATGTGTCTTTATAGCAGCATGATTTATAGGCCTTTGGGTATATACCCAGTAATGGGATGGCTGGGTCAAATGGTATTTCTAGTTCTAGATCCCTGAGGAATCGCCACACTGACTTCCACAATGGTTGAACTAGTTTACAGTCCCACCAACAGTGTAAAAGTGTTCCTATTTCTCCACATCCTCTCCAGCACCTGTTGTTTCCTGACTTTTTAATGATTGCCATTCTAACTGGTGTGAGATGGTATCTCATTGTGGTTTTGATTTGCATTTCTCTGATGGCGAGTGATGGTGAGCACTTTTTCTTGTGGCACATATACACCATGGAATACTATGCAGCCATAAAAAATGATGAGTTCATGTCCTTTATAGGGACATGGATGAAATTGGAAATCATCATTCTCAGTAAACTATCGCAAGAACAAAAAACCAAACACTGCATATTCTCACTCATAGGTGGGAATTGAACAATGAGAACACATGGACACAGGAAGGGGAACATCACACTCTGGGGACTGTTGTGGGGTGGGGGGAGGGGGGAGGGTTAGCATTGGGAGATATACCTAATGCTAGATGACGAGTTAGTGGGTGCAGCGCACCAGCATGGCACATGTATACGTATGTAACTAACCTGCACATTGTGCACATGTACCCTAAAACTTAAAGTATAATAATAATAAATAAAAAATTAAAAAATTTTTTTAAAAGAAAGAAGGCTGTTTTGCGTCCCTCAACAAACCTGTTTGTGAAACATTGAATTAAAAATTAATGGGAAAAGAGAGTATAGGGCTTACCTCAAAATAACCATAGTTACTCTATATGTGTTATTATAACAGAAATATCACAAATGGATGCCATAATACTGAAGAGACTTGGCATTTATTCAAAAAGGAGCATTAATATGAGGGGAAAACAACTTGGACTTGGAAAAAGTTCCAAATTGTCATTAAGAAGGCTGTTTCTGGCTGGGCGCGGTGGCTCACGCCTGTAATTCCAGCACTTAGGGAGGCTGAGGTGGGCGGATCACGAGGTCAGGAGATCGAGACCATCGCGGCTAACACATTGAAATCCCGCCTCTACTAAAAATACAAAAAATTAGGCATGGTGGCAGGTGCCTGTAGTCCCAGCTACTCAGGAGGCTGAGGCAGAAGAATGGCATGAACCTGGGAGGCAGAGCTTGCCGTGAGCTGAAATTGCGCCACTGCACCCCAGCCTGGGCAAGAGAGCGAGACTCTGTCTCAAAAAAAGAAAAAAAAAAAGGCTGTTTCTAAGTCAATATTACAGATAGCAAAGATGGCAGTACAATATTAGGCAGCCTAAGTTTATTCACCTTTAAATCTGTGACTGAGTTATCAGAGTGAAGCATTTACCACATACAGTGTTGTCATCATTAATAAATATTTGTGAGGTACCTGCTACATGTAGGCAACTCACCTAGGTGTTGGTGTTATGCTGAAATGTATATACATGCATTATTAAATCTACCCAGTACAGCAGAAGTGAAACTTGACAGATGGATAATAACGTAAAAGATCTCTATAAGAGTTCAGAAATGATAATATGAACTTTGTATTTATTATCCAAATCCATCAATCCAATATGTTCTCTCTTTGTTCAAGGAGAAATGGAGGCTTAAGTGCTTAAAAAATGCAATGCCCTAGTAGAACTATGAGTAGGAAGGTTTTATATACTTCCTTCCTATCCATCTTGGTGTTCCATATATAGAGCAGATACATCAACAGCAACATCTTCCCCTAAAATTCTCTCCCAGGCTAAACCTTGAAGTACTTCAAAATGAACACTGAGCTAAAGATTCTATCTATCTATATACAAATGAAATTAGGCAAAATTGCAAAGCTTTTCTGCTTTCCAGGAATGTTAAAAATAAGCTTCAGGATATCCATATACTTCTTTCATTTTGAAATACTGCCTGAAAAAATGTACTCTATAGTTTAAATTTTTATAATCATCATTCATTTTGCAACAGAAGCCAAATTCAATGGATCTGGCAACAGACAAGACCTTCAGGGCTCTGATTTCTAATCCCATCTCATTACTGAATTGCTATATGACCTTGGGCAAGGCACTTAACCTTTCAGAACTTCAATTTTCTTACTTGTCCTATGTGGGTAATACTGCTGAGACAATTCACAGGACAGCTGTTAGGAATGCTTAATTAAGTGGGATTTAAAGTTTTTTTCAAATGCTATATATATGTGTATGTGTGTATATATATATATATATATATATATAATATATATAGTGAACTTGAAATTTTTTATATGAAAGCCCTTTGTATAGACTTAAGAAAGAGCAATTCATGTTTATATCTGCATACACTACCCAGGATAAGAGTCAAGGCAAATACAAACTTCCTGTAGTAGACACAAACACACTCAGAAGCCCAGGCCATAGTTCTAAATTTCCAGGGACTCCTTCCAATATCCTCAGCTTTCTATCCCCAACCACTGCTGTTCTTAAAACATCTCCGATTTAGGGAGAGCTAATCTTATCAAATAGTGACCCACTTTGAGTCTGCCCTTCCTCAGTCTCTACATATCACAACTGAAGTCATCCATAGCTGATCTCATTGTGTCTAATTCCAGCTGCATATCAGAATCTCAGGGATGCTTTCTCAAATTCCTAGTTTCTCAGAAACCCAAACCAATTAAAGGACAATCCCTGATGGGTGGAGCTGAAGTATTAGCATGTTTTTAAAAAATCCCCAGGGAGGAGAACCACCGATTTAGCACAACTAAAGAAGAGTTTCTTATGCATCCAATAAGTAAAACAGGAAAAAGACCACATGGCATGCTTAATCAAGCAATAGAAAACAAAGGAACACTAGCTAAACCATTACTGCTCTCAACCCATTTAAAAAATACGACCTGCCCTCTAGCTAAGTCTATCATAATGGGTATAATTGGAATTGTGCAGTATAAACAAGGAAGGTTAATAACAACACCTATAATGATAAGTTGCACTTGTCTTTTCTTCTTGTCAATGTGTTATGTGTTATGAAATGACAGGGATTTATTTATTTATTTTTTTCTCCAAATCCTGACCCCTTTCCTTTTAGCAGAGGAAGTGACTATAGCTGCTTGCTACAACAAGGTCCCCTAATGTGTTGCATTCCGTCAGCATTAAGACTGAAATACACTGAAACACCATTCTGCATGGGATACAGACAGGTTTTGAGGGGCACAAATGTCATCTAAGATATAAGCTGAAAAAATACTGCTGGAATTGAAGCTGAAGATGCTGTCATCATTATTAGGTATGAATATTGAACTATATATCTGAAAACTGCTTTAAAACAATTCATGTTGCCCTACTCTATAAATGCTTTATGTCCTTAAGAATGCTATTCAGGCCGACCATTGTGCTGATAGCTTGAGAGAGAAGCTAGCAGAGTGAGGACACAACTCAGAAAGGGCACAGATAGCACCGCTGGGTCCTTGCATCCTCAGCTTTTACAGGACAGTGAAGTGTATTACTGGACTACTTGCTGTTAGGGAGCTTGCCATGTTCTGCCCATCACTCACTATGGCTCAACCACAAAAATCCTGGGCTTTTTTTTTTTTTTTTTTGACAAACTTTCCTCAATGTCCTTTCCATGATGGGTCTATATGGAAACATTGGTTTTCCAAATGTAAGGTGAGGGAAATTACTCAGACATTAAATATCAGTTGTCATATTAAAATTTTTGTTTTGGAGGTGGTTGCAAAACATGACTAAAGGAAAATAACTCTGTGAATACAAACTAATTAAAATTAGGCTTTTTATTTTTAACCATAAATTTTAGCACAAGATAGACACTCTCAATTATCTCTTTTATGCATAAGGTACATGTTAATGCTTGTATTGCTGTCACTACTTCTGCAGTGTCAATATGGTCACTAGTGTTCAAAACTTCTCTTTTGTCTTTATGTTGATGAAATAATGCGACTTTTTAGAATCAGTAAACCTGGAGCCCAAGGTCTGTGAACCCAGAAAAATTACTTATCTCTCAGTACATCAAAGGGCAATAATAAGAAGACTTGATTTAGGGGCTTTGAAGAAGAATAATCAGGTAATGAAATATCAAGTAGTTAGTACAGGGTTTGTCATCTAGTCACCATGTAAAAATGTTAGTTGGGAGACAGGTTAGCGTGCAGGATAGGTTAAGCATATTTCTTCTTTCTTCGTCTAGATGACCCCTATACTTCCTTTGAGACTGAGCAGAGGGTCACCACTTTCAAGAAGTTTTTTCCACCCCACTCTCACCTAAGCATCCCTCTTCCCATGTTCCTACACCTCCAAAAAGAACTCTGTCACATCCTGTTGTCTTTTTGACTCTCTGTCTTTGAACAGTGAGCCTCTCTAGGTCTTATTGTAGTGCTTAAAGCCTAGTAAGGGCCAGGCAAGGTGGCTCACACCTGTAACCACAAGTTTGAGACCAGCCTAGGCAACATAGCAAGACCCCCATATCTACAAAAAACAAATAAATAAAAATAAAATAAAATAAACCTGGTAGGCGTTAGTAAATAATCGTTGAACAAATAAAAGAGTGAATGAGTGAAAAAAATGACTGAATTACCATATAGCCATTTAAAACACATTATTCTTCTGAATGAGAAGACGGAGACATTAGCTTCCAACAATATAGGAAACTGCACGTCTAGAGAACCTCTCCTGAAAGGTTTGTTTATTTATTTATTTTTTGAGACAGGGTCTTACTCTGTCACCTAGGCTGCAATGCAGTGGCAAGATCATAACTCACTGCATCCTCAACTTCCCAGGCTCAAGCAATCCTCTCACCTCAGCCTCCAGAGTAGCTGGGACTACAGGAGTGTGCCACTGCACCTGCCTTATTATTGTTTGTTTTTTGTAGAGACAACGTTGTCCTTTGTTGTCCAGGCTCATCTCCAACTCCAGGGCTCAAGGAATCCTCCCGCCTTGACCTCCCAAAGTGCTGGAATTACAGGCATGAACCACCATGCCTGGACAATTTTTACCTTTTTAAGAAATTTTTTAACAAATCAAATGAACCCAGAGTTCACATATGCCAGCTTCCATAACCATCAGTATATGACCTACCTTGTTTCAACTATACCCGTGCCCACATACACATGCAGATTACATTAAAAAAATTCAGAAAGCACATTATTTACATGTAAATATTTCAGAATATATTTAAAAGACAATAACTCTTTAAAATTGTTTTTAATATCATAGCAATATATTATACATACTTATACCAATTCTCTTAAAATATTAATAAATGCCTAACCATTATTTGGGCTATAATTTGTTGACATGTCCTATAAGTTCCTTCTCCTTTTATTTTTGTTTGCCTTGCAATTCTCTTTGAAATGTTTTTAAAGTGTTTTATAAATCCATGCCTAAAATAGCATTAAAGTCAGGAGACGGTTTGGAGCACTGGCCCTTGGGAAAATTTCTCCATCACTGATAGTGAAAGCCTGGGATTTACTGGATAAGAGAAATCAGGAAAGAGGAGGCAAAACCTACAACCTCCACCACACACACACACACGCACACACCCACACGCACACACACAAATAAAGAAAACCCAAGATGAGAACTATTTATAGGTGCTCTGAGTTCTAGAAGAAGAATACTGAAATATTCTAAGGAGACGATACCATTCTAGAAATTGAAGCTACAACCAAACAAAAGGAATTATTCCTGACCTCAAGGACTTTTCATTCTAGTAGAGGGAGAGAGGCAATTTGAAAATAAATAAGCTAAACATTTAGTGTTTCATACAGTAATTAAATACTGTGCAAAAAATACTGTGCGAAGCAGCAAAAGAAACTAGCATCAGATTGAACAGGCAACATACAGAGTGGGAGAAAATTTTTGCAATCTACCCAACTGGCAAAAGTCTAATATCCAGAATCTACAAGGAATGTAAACAAATTTACAAGAAAAAAACAACCCCGTCAAAAAGTGGGCAAAGGATATAAACAGACCCTTGTCAAAAGAAGATATTTATGCAGCCAACAAACATATATAAAAAAGCTCATCATCACTGATCTCTAGAGAAATGCAAATCAAAACCATAATGAGATGTCACCTCATGCCAGTCAGAATGGCAATTATTAAAAAGTCAAGAAACAATAGATGCTGGCTAGGCTGTGGAGAAATAGGAACGCTTTTACACTTTTGGTGGGAGTATAAAGTAGTTCAACCATTGTGGAAAACAGTGTGGTGATTCCTTAAGGATCTAGAACCAGAAATACCATTTGACCCACCAACCCCATTACTGGGTATATACCCAAAGGATTATAAATCATTCTACTATAAAGATACATGCACATGTATGTTTATTGCAGCACTATTTACACTAGCAAAGACTTGGAACCAACCCAAATGCCCATCAATGAGAGACTGGATAAAGAAAATGTGGCACATATACACCATGGAATACTATGCAGCTATAAAAAGGAATGAGATCATGTCCTTTGCAGGGACATGGATGAAGCCAGAAGTCATCACTCTTAGCAAACTAACGCAGGAACAGAAAACCAAACACCGCATGTTCTCACTCATAAGTGGGAGCTGAACAAAGAGAACACATGGACACAGGGGAGGGAACAACACGCTTTGGGGCCTGTCGGGGGTTGGGGGGCACATGTGAGGGAGGGCATTAGGACAAATACCTAATGCATGCGGGGCTTAAAACCTAGATGATGGGTTGACGGGTGCAGCAAATCACCATGGCATATGTATACCTATGTAACAAACCTGCACATGTATCCTGGAACCTAAAATAAAAAAAAAAAAATGTGCAGAAAAAAAAAAAAAAGAGCATGTATGTGTGTCTGTGTGTATCTTTCCATGTGTGCCTGTGGCGGGTGGGGGGCAGGGGGAGTGGTGGCAGGGGAGAAGGTTTTACAATTTTAAATTTCAAAATCTTCAATGAGAAGGGAATATTTGAGTAAGAACTTGAAGGAGGTAGGGGGTCATCTAATGTAATATATGGGGAAGGACAGGTCAAGGCAGAGCTGATATTATGTGCCAAGGCCCAGAGTCAAATTCCAGACAGAGCAACAGCACAGGTGTGGCTGGATCATTGAGAGGGAATGAGAGCAAAAGAGGACCACTTCCCCACATAAACACACACACAGAACTGGATTTCTACCTGGAACCATATTAAAAATAAATTAGTAAAGACTTCGATGTAAAAATTTCAGAAGAAAAACATAGGCTAATATCTTTATATCTTTAGGATAAAAAAAGTATTTTAAAACATAAAAAATAAAAGCCATAATGTAGTTAGATAAATTCAACTACATTAAAATTAAGTATTTCTCTTCCCCAAATGACACGCTTCATTCTGAATGGGGATAATTTTACTACATGGAACCACAAAAGTTTAATATGGAGACTATAACCTTCAAAACAGTAAGAAAAACAATTCAACCATGTGAGTCATTTACCAAGTGCTTTACATGAATCAACTCACTCAATCCTCATAAGAACCTATAACAATTACTCTTGTCATTCCCATTTTGCAGGTAAGAAAATGGAGACACAGAGAACTTCTGTTCCTCATGCAAGGTCCCAGTAAGTGGTTGAGAGACTTTGGAACCCAAGCAATCTGGGTCCAGAGTGTGCATTCTGCTTTGTTGCCTGTCACAAAAATGAACCTCTCCCTGGTCCTATTCCCTCCAATCCTTAGATGTTCTCAGCTGAAGAAATGCAATCCAATAAAATAATCTGAGTTAATGGCAACTCTTCCCAGAAATTAAAACTCAAAGCCAGTTAGGATTCTGGCCTGGAGAGAAAGCCAATAAAGACTGGGACCAGCATCATGGATGGGCAGGTGATCCGTGCAGTCTCAGGGGTGGTTTAGGGCTCTGTGACAATAGTCTTGAAATTCTCAATAATTTTTTGAACACTGAACTCCCCATTTTCCCATTTTGCACAGGATCCTTAAATTTTGCCACTGATCCTGATAAGAAGAGATGGGAATGTGGGGACTTTGTGAGATACCCTGGATCTTTGGAAACATTTTACTCCTTAGAAGCTCACACTCAGAAGAGGTGGCTAAAAAGGGTCTGTGCCTTGCTGAAATCCAGCCAATTGCTTACTACTGTTTCTATTAAATCCGTTGAGCAGGGAAGAGTGTTTGCATAATCATCCAGTTATGTGAATTACACAGGATGGATGGATGAAAAATTGAGCGCACTCCAGGTCATGAAGACATGCTATTAAACACTATCGAGTTATGATAATTCATATGCTTACCTACTGCTGTGGTTTCAATATTTGCCCCCTCCAAAACTCATGGCAAAAGTGAATCCCCTATGTGGCAGAAGTGAGAGGTGGCTCCTTTAAGAGGTGACTGGATTTTATTTATGGATTAATGGGATTACGGATCATGGGAGCGGGACCGGTAGCTTTATAAGATGCCAAAGAAAGACCTAAGTTCACATGATCAACCCTTCACCATGTGATGCCCTGTGCCACCTTCGGACTCTGTAGACTCCCCACGAGCAAGAAGGCTCTCACCAAATGTGCACCCTCACCCTTGAACTTCCCAGTCTCCAGAACTGTAAGAAATAAATTTTGTTTCTTTATAAGTTACCCAGTTTCAAGTATTTTGTTATAAGTAACAGAAAACAGACTAAGGTAACTTCAATTCCCCTTTTCTATTCAAGAAAATATTTTCCTCATTTCTTGCCCAGATAATTGAATGGTCCCCTAATTTTTCCACTGGTTTCCAATGTTGTCTCACCTCATTATTTTCTATACTATTTTCTTTTTCTAAAACATAAATGTGATTTTATCACACTCATGGTTAAAATTTAAATTCCACCAGAATTCCAGATAAGATACAAACTTGGTAGAATGTCTTCACGAGCGGGTACCTGCATATCTCTTTATTTCTTATCATTCCCCCATATGGGTTGTGTATCCCAAGCATCATTAGCCACCTGTAATTCATTCAGTTACAAAGTACTCTCACACAGCCAAGCTTCTGTACACATATCTCCTCTGCTACTTACTACTTGTAAACATCTATTCCATGTTTACCTGGTAACTCCTGATCTACTAAGTCTCACCTCCCCAATCACAGGACTCCCTTCTTTCTGGCTCCATAATGTCCTGTACTCATTCCTGTTATAGAAAACATGTGTTTGCATGCCTGAATTTCTATTTAAGTGCTCCGTGATAAAAGTAACCTCATTTTATTCATCTTAATGTAACTAGCAGTTGGCATAAAACTTGGTATACAGTAAGCCCTAGAAAAAGGTTTACTGACTCATCCATTATTATTCATTCAACAAATATTTAGGCAATTACTTTGTGGCAGTCACCATTCAACATGTTTCAGCAGAGAACAAGACATGGAACTTCCATTCTAGTTGGGATAATGATAATTGCTGTGAGAAAATAATACAGAGTAATGAAGAAGAAAAAAAAACAGGAAGAAGGGGGATTTTTAAATAGGGTAGTCAGAGACAGACACTCTGAGGCAATGGCATTTTAACTGAAAACAAAGTGTTGAATAAAATCACCCAAGGGCCAGGCACCACTGGAGGTCAGGAGTTTGAGACCATCCTGGGCAACACAGAGAGATTCTACCTCTAAAAACATAAAAACAATCAGGCGTGGTGGCATGCACCTGTAGTCCCAGCCACTCAGGAGGCTTAAGACCAGGAGTTTGAGGCTGCAGTGAGCTATGACTGCATCATTGCACTCCATCAGGTGACAAAGCCAGACCCTGTTTCTAAAAAAGTGAAAAGTTTTAGAAAGGCACCCAGGCAAAAGGCTAGAAGAGATTCCCAGAAAGAGGGAGCAGTAAGTGAAAGTCTGAATGAGATGGAAAAAAGCTTGGTCAGAAAGGAGGCTGACATAGCTAAAGGGAAGTAAAGGAGGCAGTGGAAAGTATTAGGGTGAGAGTTCACCAAGTCGCACGGCACCAGACAGCAAGGGTGGAGTCCTCTTAATGATGCCTTCCATGTGAAGGGAGATCCACTTCCATAGTAGTTCTTGTGCCTTGACTCTCTACACCTCCCTCACCTACATCTCCTGTGGAGATGTAAATCATGACTTTGGCAACAAGAAACTGATACATTTCTTGTTATGATATGCTCTCTCCTTTTCTTTCTTTGGGATACGTCTGCTCAGAAAATGCACATATTCTTCTGTCTTCTCAGCTGTGCTCACCCAAGGAGAATGTTTTGCTATTCAGTACAGGCTGTGGCCAGGTAGGAAAGCCTGTCTAATTCTGGGGTTGAGAAGCAGCTGATATTTTGATCTCCCTCTGCTTTGATTAACTCTCAGTTGTTTCTGATTTTTGGTGGAAGGAAAGATAGTTTGGGAAAAGATGGGATTCTTCAAGGTTCAAGACCATGTATGACCTTGTTGGTCATATATAATGTTGTTTTATATTCTTGCAATGTTTACATTCTTGCAATGTTACATTGCATGTTTACATTGCAAGAATATAAAATAACATTATACATGATAAACAGGTCCTAATGTTTAAATAGTAAACATTATTATTGTTTCACTATGAGAGCCCCCCTCTCACTCTTTCTCTGTCTCAACATACACACATACACACGCACACACATACACACTCACATAAATATACACACTGCTAAGTATCTTCTGTTTATAAAATTCATAATGTTTATGGCTTGAGCTTAAATAGTCATGAATCCTACAACTTACTTGGGGTAGAAAAAATGCATAATGGAGAAAATTATCACATATTGAGCAACTTTGCATGGGATAAGAAAGCCCTATGAAGTTAAGTTGTCTTACAGATATTACATGTTATATCTATGTTACACATGAGCATATAGTTTCAGAGATGTTAACTAAAATTCAAAATACTGCGAAAAAGTGACAATACCAGGAGTCCACCAGAAGTCTGTTAGATCCTAAAAAAGGTCAAGCTCTTCCCAGTACCCATGAACAAATAAGACAGAAGCTTAAGACAGAATATAATTCAGTGCGAAACTAAATATAATCAAACATCCACTCAAAAGCATTGTGGTCATTCAGCAATGAGAGAGGATATTGCTGGCTCAAGTTAGAAATTAACACACTTGCAACAGAGCTTGTCACCACATTCGTGTGATCTGTATTCCTTTGGTTATACATAAGGTCTCAAAATACAATATGACAAACATATTTTAGATATCAGCAAATTAAATCTAACTTGGAAAGATTTCAAAAGGCAGAGAGTCTATCATTCCTAGCATACTTATTTTTGGATATTTTATTTATGATCATTGAAAGCATGTCATTCAAGAAATATTCTATCTGAACCATCTATATGTAGCAACTTAATTTCAAAACAACTTCAAGAGATTCACAGACTACCCAGGGCTGATTTTTCTACTAGGGAACACTTAAAAGTTGTTTGTCTAAACCATGAGCAATCTATTTCATTTAAGCATAAAGTAGCTTGTTGATTTTTTAACCATACATGAATTATTTGATGTTTTTATAAAACCTGAAGTTTCAAACTGACATATTAAGATCCCAATGTTTAACTCCACCTCTAATTCTAGGCTTTACTATAATAATATAAATTAAATACTTTATAAATCTACCATCACATTAGCTAACCCAGTGAGTCAAAAACCTCCGGAAACCACACTCTAATTTAGAAATCACATTGAAATGGGACCAAAGCCAAGGAAGCAAAAAAAAACTAATTTATTCTTTTTAATTGCGGAAGATTATTTAATAAACTGAAGGAAACACCCCAGGTAAATCAAAGCTAATTTATTCAGTTTCTTCATAGGAAGTACATCAAAAGACTAAAAATATACTTCTAATTAGAATGGGTACCTTGGTTTCTATAAAACAACTCATTTACCTCTATCGACAAATAAGAATCATATTATATTGTCTGCAGAGAATTCTACAGATATGAGAATGAAACCAGCCAGAAGCAAAAGCATTTTGTAAAGAAAGAACACTCATATTGAAGGAAACACAGATTTTTGCCACCAATGCTAACAATAAATCATTTTAAATATCCATGTGCCATAGGATTTATTTATGGTAACATAGCCTGGCTGTTCCACGAAGGAAATTAATAGTGCTTTAAAGTCACTATTAGATATAAACTAAGACAGCATAGTATTGCATTTCAGGTGTAAAGAACAGAACTCCACACACTAAGCCTACATTTGCTTATTTTTCTGCTTTTTAAATTTATTTTGTTTTCTTTGGTATGTTGGTTTATTTTATAAGACAACCAAACAGCACTGTTTATCATAGACCACTGATAGGAATCACAGCCAAGGCATTTTGGTAAGAATGCAAGTACACACAGACTGCATATTTTGCTTGTTTGAAGTAAAATATCGCTCAGATCATACTCAGAGTGAGTAATATCAGACTCAGATCATACTCAGAGTGAGTACCTCATTCTCCCAGTTTCTATTCCACATGAAGATGTTAATTCTACTGCATTTCTATTCTCTGGAGCTTCATTTTCCTTTTCTATACTTCTACCTAATTCACAACAGCCCTTTTCTCAAACCAAAGCTGTGAAGTAAAAAAAAAAAAAAAAAAAAAAGCAAGCCTTTTCTATGGGAAACATGCTAGTCTCTTCCAATAGTTTAGCACCCAGAGTGTAACTGGTGGAGGCACAAGAGAGGGATGAGCCAGGTTCTGAATTCCCTCCAAAAAGTGGAGCTTGAACCAGTTGGAAAGGCCAACCTCCCCGCGGAACACCACAAGCCCTCTCCGGAGGGATGCTCCTGCATCATTCTCTGCCACCTTTGTGCATCACTGTCCCCTCCCCTTCCACATGAGTCTCTGGCCTCAAGGGCTGCTCCAACAGGCTTCTGAGCCACTGAGGGACCTGGCACAAAAGTATTATACAAACCGGGGCCAGGCACAGTGGCTCACACTTGTAATCCCAGCACTTCAGAAGGCTGAGGCAGAAGGACAGCAAAAGGAGTTGCAGACAAGCCTGGGCAACATGGCGAGACCCCATCTCTACAAATAAATAAATAAATAAAGGGCCAGGCATGGTGGCTTATGCCTATAATCCCAGCACTTCCAGCATTACTTCCAACTGTAATCTAAACTGTAATCCCAGCATTTATAGCTCCCATCACACCCATAGGGTTTTTTTTCTTACATTTGGACATCTGCCAGATCTGTTATAAATTCCCATCAAGCCCCCCAACCCTTTTTTTTTTTTTTTTTGAGACAGAGTCTCGCTCTGTCACCCAGGCTGAAGTGCAGTGGCATGATTTCAGCTCACTGCAACCTCCGCCTACCGGGTTCAAGCGATTCTCCTGACGCAGCCTCACGAGTAGCTGGGACTACAGGCACGTGCTACCACATCTGGCTAATTTTTTGTATTTTCAGTAGAGACGGGGTTTCTCCATGTTAGCCAGGATGGTCTCAAACTCCTGACCTCGTGATCCACCCGCCTCGGCCTCCCAAGGGCTGGTATTACAGGCGTGAGCCACTGCGCCCAGCCAAGCCCCCTTTTACCTAATGTAGCTTAAAGTTCTTTGATCCTTAAAAACTAAAATAGAGTTGATTAAAACAACACAGTAGGTGCTTGTCACACATTTCTTAAACAATCTGTTGGTCTATGGTTACATCCAATGCTTCTCCAATATAGTGGTTTTCAAACTTTAGTGTGTCTTAGAATCACTAAGGAAGTTAATTTAAAAATGCAGAGTTTTAGGCCCCAGTTCCAACTTCAAAATCAGAACCTCTTAGGGTTCTAGCAAGCATACCACACAGATCTGAGCTGAAGGTTTGTGGACCACATTTTCAGAAACCTGTTCAATTACTTTAAGTTTTACCCACGGGTCAGTCTAGGACACTAAAAGATTGCACATGACCACAATTTTGCATTTCACCTTATATATGGCCTTGGGTTTTTATCAAGAACGAAACCCTATCAGACAGTGCATTGCATTTCCCATAACCATATGGTTGAAAACAGTAACTACTACCCCAGTTGGTGACTTTGAAGCATGAGTGGGAAATGACTTTAAGAAATTAGCAATTCAATAGGCTTTGCTTCCCTGAGATAGTCATACAACTTCATTACAGATAATAGACAGACTGATAGACGAACGAACAAACAAGTATACAAAAAATAAATAAAAATGATAGAATTTTTTCCCTTTTAACCACATTTGCCAGGAAAACAGAGACAAATCTGATGCTCTAAGTCTCGCACATTCTGTGGCCAGCGTCGTCACATATGTTCTTGCATTAAGCTATGCAAATTTTTATGAGGAAAATTGAGCTGTGAAGGTAGACTAACTTCTCGTTCAGCAGTTTGCTAGGTTTGCTTAAGCAAATTGGTTCTTGCTAGCATCTATTTATTTGACATGGATTTACTAAGTTCTGTTCTGCCTTAAGTTTATTTCTTGGTACTTTGGGGACTGAAAACTGAAAAGGGCAAGGTTTAAGCCCTCAAGGAGTTCACAATCCTTCAGAGGAACACAAAACACCTTTACCAATAGCCAGACTGCAAACATTTCAGACAGAGCATGGGACTTCAGAGGGCAAAGTGTTTATTTCCAGCAGAAGGGTCAGAACAAACTCTGTGGAGGGGGCTAGGATTTAGGCTGTAGTAAGATTTGGGCAAGCAGTAGAGATGAAGGGAGACATTCAGGCAGAGGGGAAATCAGACTTTTCTTGCCTTCTTGGCCATAGTGCCCTGACCTTCATAGCACACTTTGTGACTGCATCTTTATTCAGGTAGTTTTGTGTTCAACTCCTCTATCTTCCCTCACTGGATGGTATTCTCTATGATGGAGAGATTTCTGTATGTTTCATTCACTACTTTATCCATATACACACAGCGCCTAGCACACAGCCTGAGACGCAGTGATCATTCAGCAAATATTTGTTGTTAAGTGGTTAAGAGCTTAGGATTCCATGTGGTTTTGGTATTTATTAATGTTAGTTTTGCAACCTTGGGCTCTATCTTTAAGCCCTATTTGCTTTTACATAAAATGGAGTAATAATTCTTTCAACATAAGGTTGAGGTAAGAATTAAATGGAATAGTGAGAACATTTAAAGCCTACTCTGGTGGCAATTTTGAAATATGCTTTATTATTAACTCTAGGCAGGTGAGGTGATGGATATATTAATTAGCTTGATTTAATCATTCCATCATGTATACACGTATCAAAACATCACATTATACCCCATACTTATATACAGTTATTATTTGTCAAATTAAAATAAAATTTTAAAATAGAAATAATCAAATAGAGTAATGCATATAAATTATAGCTATTATAAATTTAATAGGTAGAGGCAGTGAAATAAAGCAAAGCTATGCCGAAGTTATAGCCTTTCACTGGCCAGAATTAAACATGTCTAGCTTGCCTTTCTGTAGCTGAACAGGAGCACCAGGACGGACAATGTAGCAAGTTTAAACACTGGGTTTTTTAACTTGGTCTTTGCTCCTTTGAGGCCATATGGCAACTTCCCTTGAGGAGTGTGTTGCCTCATCTGTGAAGCAGGACTAATAAAACAGCTCTTCCTTTACCATTAAACTGTCCTGACAATTTATGAGATAGCACATGTCAAATTAATGTGTGATCTATAACACGCAAAGCCCACAATAAAGGTACTGGACTTCAAATTCTTGATTTGCTAATAGACAAGCAAGACTATCTGTGCCTATGGATGTAGCAAGTAGCTCGTTGTCGTGGGATAAAAACAGACAAGCCCTACAGCCAGAGAGAAGCCTGGATTTCCACCATGCTCTGATTCTAACATACTGGGTAACCTTGGAGCAGTTACTTCATCTTTCTGAGCCTGGGGTTTCTCACCTGTTAGTCATGTATGATTAGACTTACCTCCTGGGGCCACTGTAAGATGCAAGAGAAAATTCAGTAGATTATACTGTAGATTTCAGGTCCTTCTAAATATACATCAATCTCTAGTCCAGAGGGAAGAAGAGGGAGTAATGGGGTGAGAGGAAAGAGTCTGGACTGACAATGCTTTCCCTACCAGATATTACTTGGATTAACATTTCTCTGAAGGAGTTTAGACCAGACTGACTAAGAGTTCTGAGCTCTGAGCAGCAACTTCCATTCTAATGTAAGTGTTCCTCCTTGTCTCAATATGGTCATCGGACTCTAATGCAATGTTGTTATTTTTTTTTTTAAACCAAATCTGGTAACTTCTTATGCTGGGTTTTAATGAAGACAGGCAGAAGATCCCATAATTAAAAAAATATATAGGAAAAAATAAAATAATATTTAATTGAGAGAATTGTATCCATGAACTTTTTCCTACTATGAAATAGGAAAAGGTGTTTTTTAATGAATTTTATCAGCAGAACTCCTCAGTTTGGCAAGAGTATGATTGAAAACTATAATCTCTACAAGCCCAAGTGTTTGTCATTCCTCCTACTAAATTATCAGGAATATTTATTAAGCACTGGGACCATGTAGTGATCTATGGACTTTAAATTACAGACTAAAGGAAGCAAGTTACACCCAGCAGCACCTGTGAAGACAAAGATACCTGCACTCATGTATCAGAGCTGTGTCTGGAGATATCTATGAGAGCTATACATCTTACTGTGTTTAATTTCTCAAAAAACTCTTTGGAAAAGATAACATTATCTAAAGTTTACAGAAGAAACAAAAAAGATTTAGGTAATGTCAATCTCAAGGAAGAACAAGGTGTTAAAGTGCCTTGAACATTATTTTTTGGGCCAGTGTTCCAGGCTCAAAGCTTTGATTACTCAAACACAGCAGACCCTCTATTATTTGGGAACAAATGGATGAACAAAGGTGTGGATGGTTCTGTGAAGAGGAGGGGGCCACATATGCTTGACAGGGGAAAGTAAAGAGGCAAGTTAGTGCTTGTATGTATTTGAGTGGACAAAATTCTGGAATCCAGAATAGGTTATTTTTTACCTTTTTGACATTCAGATTGACCAATTCCCTAATTGGCCTGGATCTGTGGAATAATCTGTTAATGCCACAGTTTCATTTAAAAGAAAGCAAAATCTTTAAGCATTAGAACTGACTGGGGAAGAGATGTGTCTATTTATTCATTCATTCAACAACAATTATTAAATGCCCACCATGTGCCAGACACTGTACTAAGCACTGGAAGTTCATTAATGAAATGCAAGACTCCTACCCTCTGAGTTTATAGTCTGTCCAGAGCAATACAGGCATAGAAACAGGTGCCATAATACCAGCATGTAGAGGACTTAATAATTGCAGGAACTCAACATAATACAAGCTCCCTGACCTTAAGGAACTTTTATCATCATCATTATCATCTAATAATAATAATAAATAAATGCTAAGCACTGAGTATTTCTCATCCTCCACCACTAGTAAGAGTCACCTATGGAGAGTTTTAATACTGAAAATATCCTTTCAACCTGAAGAGATTCTGACTGGTTTGAGCTGGGGTGAGTCTCAGACATCTGTGGATTGAAAAAACTCAATGGGGTTGAGATTAAATAAAAATAAACAATAATAAATTTCTATATACCTGGCACTGTTCCATCTGTCCTCCTTATAACAGCTCTTTGAAGTAGCTGGTAATATTACCTTATTTTGGAAAGGAAGAAATTGAAACACAGCAAGTTTAAAGTAGTTTGTATGGCAGAGATGAGATTTGAATCAAGGAAATCTAACTCAAGAATCCATGCTACATGCCTAGGTGTTTAAAAAAAAATCACTGTCTCTTTTTGATACTGAAAACTCAAGAGGTAACTCCAGGAGGGTTGACACAGGAGGAAATGAATTCCACCAAATGAGGTTTCCTACCAATTCCCAGCAGCAGTCTCTGCTGTTGGCCTTCCCGTTACCATGACACTGCTCTCTAGCTCACTCCTTAGAGATGAAAGTTAAAGGAGTTCCTTCAGCCTCCAATTATTTGAGACTGACAAATAATTAATCATTAGCTCCATGGTTTCTAGAAATATTCTGTTGAATATTCTATTTTTAATATACCATAATTTATCTTCAGTCTAGTAACTTTACCTCTTTCATATTCTCCCTTTCCATAAACTGGTAAACATATCTGGCAATTATCTCAACTAGTCCTTTTGGGTGTGGAAGTGGGGATTAATGTATAGACAAAATAAGAATGTCCATGAGGTGATAACTGCTTTGTGTAGCCATCGTGACATGAATACATTGTATTAACCATTAATACTTTGTATTCACATTGCATTCATTTATGCATATGTTTGAAACTTCATATAATTAAATGTTGAAAATATGCAGTGAGGCTCTTTAAAGGTTCTCTGATATAAATCATGCAAAGGATAATACTGATTTGTGATCTTAAAGTAAAAACATGAGGAATGACAGAGATGGCAGCAGTGGCCAACATAATTAATTCCAACACTACCTCGGCAAACAATTATCAATGATCTCCTATAACAGGCTGAAATGTATGTGAAGACATATTGTAAAATATTAGGCATTAAATGAGTGTTTCTCATCCTTCACTGCTTACAAGTCACCTATGGAGAATTTTAGTATCGCAGATATCCTTCCAACCTAAAGATATTCTGACTGGGTGGGCTGGGATGAGGCTCAGACATCAGTCCATTGAAAAAACTAAGGGCTGAGAAATGTTGCAATAAGCTAGCTGTTGCTATTATTAACTAGACCACATTGGATACTTTAGGCAGGCATTTGTTTTGTAGGCTGAAAAAAGAATAGAAGAAAACAGCAAAAAAAACAAAAAAAAAAGTACAAAGGAAATGGTTCGTGATAATTTGGTGAATTTATTACAGGGACTGAAGAATTAGGCCACAACAGGCCAAAGCTTGATAGACCTTTGGTTTGCTTAGAAAAATATGAGACTATCATTGACCTTTAAGGAGAGACTCAGAGAAGGAGGAGTAAGAAGATCATAAGCATGGCTTGAGATTGTCCATGGCTTGAAAATACCTTTATGTTTTAAAGTTTTAGCTCTTGAATCAAGCCGGGACAAAATAAAACCTGATGCAATTCATCCATTGCTATGTCACAAATCACTGCTGGTGCACTTGGTCCCCTAAACAACCTTGGCTTTCTGAGAGGTTTAGAATGAATGTGGTTTGGGATTTTCATAATCCAGTGATTCCCTGGTTGTTACCACAAACCTATTAAATCAGAATGTATTAGAGTAGGATCCAGGCATCAGAGATTTTCAGGTGATTCCATTGTGCAGTCAACTTTGAGGACCACAGACATAACTGCTTCTCAACTTTGATGACCCAACCTGAAGCCATAGCCACAAAACAAAAAAAGGAGTTCTTGTCTTCATTAGTCGAGGTTTCCACTTGCTCCGGTCCATCCTCCTCCTGGATCTCTTCCTGATCTCTCAGTTTAAGTTAAATCACTTTTAACCACTCCCCTTCACCTCCCACCCTGTCCCCACCTGCTAGTCTGTCCCTGGTCCATGCTTCTCACTTTAAAACTTTGATCAGACATTGCCTCGCCCAGAAATTTCTAATGAACCCAACCCTGCATAGAGCTTTATACCCAACATATACGTATCACCTGGGAACTTATAGAAATATACAATTCCAGGCCCCATTTTGGTCTATTGAATTAGAATCTCCAATTAATAAGATCCCCAGGGGACTTGTATGCACATTCAAGTTTGAGAAGTACTGTTTTAGGACACCATTTCCCAAAAAGTCTGTTGAAGGACACTCTCAAGGACACAAAATCCACTGCCTAGATTTTAATCCACACTCCTCTATCTCTTTACAGAACACCTGTACATTCAAAATATATGCATTGAGTAGCAACTATATGCCCCATACTAGGCTGGGTTTAGAGTATCCAGTTGTGAAGATGGCGGAAGTGGTCCTTATATTCATGGACTTAAAATCTAGCAGGGGCAACTCTAACAAGAAAATATAATTTAAGGGGATGAATAGGATGCTGTGGGATAATCTACTTAATGGAGGAGGATAGGGGAGTCTACAGTAGTCTGGTAGATGAGAGCAGCATTCCAGGGGAAAGGCAGGTCTCTGTGGATACACAGGCTGAGGACCCGGGAAGGAGGGGCAGCTGAAGAGAATGGAGTGCCAACCTCATGCACAGCAGGTGCAAACTATACAACTATACAAACGCTTGCCCAGTGCCTACTCGGTGTCAGGAGGTGGTCTAAGTGCTTTCTTTATAGGCAGGTGTTATTATTAACCTCCATTTTACAAATTAGAAAACTGAGGCAAAGAGACATTAAGTAATATATCTGCTACACAGCAAACATGAAAATACAACCACAGTTATCTGGCTCCAGCATCCATGCTCTTATGCCCCAATCTACAGTCTCTTAAACTGGGAAAAAAAACAAGATACATTCAAGAAGCTGAAAAAAGGGCCACATATCTAGCATTAAAGCAAGTTTTGCTCATGGATCTATGGCCTTCATCAGAATGAGGGAGACGAGGAGGAGGAGGGTCACCATTCAGGGGGCCCTAGCTTCTTACAACTGAAAATTTCTGGGACCCACCCCATAGTTATTGAATCAGAATTTCTAGTCATGGATCCAGAAATCTGCATATTAATAATTCTTCCAGGTGATTCAAATGCAATAAAGTTTGAGAACCATAGGCTTATAGATACAATTTCCTCCAAATTCTTCCCCCTCTTATAGTGTCCTTTAATTAACCCGTAGTTACTTAATAATATTTTAGTCCCAAGCTATAAACTAAAAATTAGGGTAAATAGGATTGAAATGGAAAGCTGGAAGAAATCTGAAAATTGAATCTTTGCCTCTGTAGGTCCCTGACTGCCAAGCTGTGAAAAGAATTATCTGGGCTTGAAGAGTTGGCGGCAAAGAGAGACCACAGAGACTTAGAACTATTTTCATTACACTGCCAATGATTTAAACAACTAATTGAATTTCTGGAAATTGGAGTAAAATTTAAAGTTGCTTGAGGAACAATTACTTTACATGCCCTGTGATTCCGTTTCCTTTACCCAATGCTAGGAAAAGACTCTCTGGTAGCAGAGAGAATTTTCTTGAATGTAGAATAGGTGGACTAGCAGTGGCTAAAGTAATCTCTGGTCACCAGGGCACACTGGCTCAACAAAGTTAATCTGCTTCCCTATGTATCAAGAGACTTCAATAACTCCAACACCAATTTCTGGCTGCTGGTGGGGTATTCTCTTAAATCCAGTCTCTTCTTATAACAATTTAACAGGAATTATACTAAACTCTCATGAATAAGAAGCTAAAATAAATAGCTAAACATCAACAAAACTCCATCATCATAGATTATATTATTCCCTTGCACCTTATCAATATTTATCTTTAAGAGCCTGAAATGTTTTTAGGTACATTATGATTAAAATTCCCAAAGTCAGCCTCCTAGATGCTGATTTCAAATGGCTCAGAATAGAGACAGAAGCTTTTCTATCCTTGCCTGCTTTGAAATGACATTACACTGGCTATTTAACAAACCCTGTTCATCCAGTTCATTTACTTTGCATCTTCCTTCAGAAAAAAAACAAGTTTTGGAGAGTTTCTAGAAGAGACTGTCGTTTCCATCCCTCAAAAGATCAGATAAATAAAGCACTGTATTTTCAAAGCTCTTTCTTATTCAATGTATTTATTTCTGATTCTCAATAAGCAAATCTCATTGTATGCTACTATATTAATTCTGTGACAAATGACCATCAGGAAGATGAAATGCCATAGTTATAAAACTTTATGCTGGTACTCCACCATTGCAATACAAAGATGATAATTTTCAACAGGTGCCACAGCTCTGTTTTCAATCACTGAGAGGTGTTTGAATGACCATCAGATCTATGTCAATATTGGCCTTATTTTCATGTCACTCTCACGAAGTGATGCTATAGATATGTGAGTCAAAGAGCATTTGAAGGATCTTAGACGCACACAGCTGGAATCATCCAAGGAAAGTAAACCTCTGACAGGTTTTTTTCTCTGCAGAACTGCATACTTTCTTCTTTCTTCTTCCAGGAGGCTGGTGCAGCAAGAAAGCCATGCTCTGCTTGAGAGGACATGGCTGCCAAGAGAAGCCCAGGGACCAGTGGATGAGACTCACTGAACTCTGGGCATTAGAGGTAATATTCTTTCTGTCTTTCCTTTTCTTGGATTTGCCTTTTGTAACCACGCAATGGTAAGATCCAAAGGGCCAAGGCTAGTGTATGAGACTAGGAGAGAGGGACTAAGTTATTAACTCTAGATCTTAGGCCAAAATGGAGTTTTGGGATGAGGATTAATTATATCTTCACATGAACTAGCCCATCAGGGAGCTGCAATACACTTTGGGGGAAAGATCTGTTCTAAGAGAGAGGATCACTTTAGCATATACTCCTATGTGTTCATCTAGGACTTTGCTATTAAGTATCCTGGATTAAATACCTTCAAATATACCCAGATGTATAAAGTATCACCATTAAGAATAAAGAAATACAAATCATATTTTGCCAATTTCTGTACTTGTTCAACACTTTGTAATGTATCTGCTCTTGTACTCCATGTACTTATATTAATCAGTGATGTAAGCATTGTATTCAAGCCCTGTATTCTAATGAGGTTACCTGGAACTGGGGTCCAGACACACAAGAGCCACATAGAAACTGTGATAGTGATGATGCTTTATAAGGAATCACATGGGAATGACTGTTCAAAATGCCACAATGGGGTCAGTAGAAGATGAATACTCCTGCA
The DNA here is from genome assembly GCF_029281585.2 of Gorilla gorilla gorilla. Taxonomy (NCBI): domain Eukaryota; kingdom Metazoa; phylum Chordata; class Mammalia; order Primates; family Hominidae; genus Gorilla; species Gorilla gorilla. The sequence goes on along the minus strand of NC_073235.2, from coordinate 39,769,954 downwards.
ATCCATGCAGGTGGAACTATGACATAAAATAAGAGAATATGTTTTCTCTTCCAAGCTCTGATAGATTTGGAAATACAAGACTTCATTTACAAACTTTACCAAACTTGTTTCCAGGGTGATAGGCAAATGAAAAAAAAAAAAAAGATGCTCGCATTCCACAACCTCTCACTTACTTAGATGTGGAGAAACAATCAGGTTAGGGAAGAAAGAAATAAGAACGCAGCATCCACCTACCTGCTTGGCACATCCTTGGGCAGGGTGTCCACTCACTGAAAGCAGTCACAATACAGTCTTTTTTGCATGGGAGAAAACAGGGGCGCACAGTTTCAGGTCGAGTAGAATCTGGACATCTGTCAATGTGAAAAGACCATGTCAATGCCTCTTTGAGAGACTAAGCGGTTGAATGCAGAACTATAGGATTTTAGAACCGAAAATATTAAGGGCCTCATGTTCCCTTAATAGGTGAGGGAAGAAAGACTCCTGGAGGTGAAGCTACTTGCCCAAGCGCTCAAAGCTGGAGGCAGAGCCTGAAGCAGACCTCAGCTCTCTTGATCCAAAGACCAAAATAACTTTTCACTACACCAGTAAAAAATAACCTCTGAAACCAATGAAAGATGAGTGCCAAGAAAGTGTCTCACCATCAGCATCAACTAATTTTATCTTTTTCAGAAGGAAAAAACTGAAATATTATTTTAAATGTTTTATTCAGGGTGATACATCAAATTAGCAATATTCTACAAAAGAAAGGATTATAAAAGAAATATAAACATATATTGGAAAACAAAAATCTTTGATGGTCACTTAAAAATACTAGGAATCTTTGATCATTAACAGAATTCTAGACTACTTAAATGATGAACAGGTATTTCTTTCCTTTTCTTTTTTTTTTTTTTCCCCCCCCGAGATGGAGTCTCACTCTGTCCCTCAGCCTGGAGTGCAGTGGCACGATCTCGGCTCACTGCAACCTCCACCTCCTGAGTTCAAGTGACTCTCACACCTCAGCCTCTCAAGTAGCTGGGATTACAGGTGCACCATCATGCCTGGCTAATTTTTGTATTTTTAGTAAAGATGGGGTTTCACCATGTTAACCAGGATGATCTTGATCTCTCGACCTCATAATCTGCCCTCCTTGGCCTCCCAAAGTGCTGGGATTACAGGCGTGAGCCACCACGCCCAGTCAATTAACAGGTATTTCTATAGAACACGTAGACTGAAAAGTTGGAAGAAGCAACATATGACAGACTGTTAATAACAAATATACTAACCAGCATTAACAAGGAAGAAGATATTGATTTTATTACTTTGCTGATAATTAATTTAGTGCCCAGACTTGGGAAGAAAGTAATATAAATAGTTAATGGATTCACAATTATTTGGAAAACGAAAGTCTCAGCAAATAGCAAGCGAGTTTTTGTTTGTTTGCTTGCTTGCTTGTTTTTAGAGTAGAGATGGCTAACAATCACATTTATTATATTCTACAACAGTGTTACACCAAGAAGAAAAACAGGAAAGCACTTTACGCTATACACTTGGTTTTTAAATTCTGTTTCCCGTAAGTTTCATATAAAGAAGAGAGATGCAGTGTGTATAAAGTTTAATAGTGTGAGCTCTGTATTGGATAGCCAATGCTGAGTTAAGTGCTCTGCCTACATTCTTTCAGTTACTCTTAACAGCAATGACGAGCATTATAATCTTCATTTTCATATGATAAGCTGAGATGTTGAAATAAGTAATGGACCCAAAGCTTCATGGAGACAAAGCACCTGAAAAAATTATGATTGAAAAAACACCAGTCTAGCAAGTTTAAACAGACAATTAATAGACTTCCAGTAAGAGAGAATAGAGAAAAATGGAAAAGAGAAAATTGACGAGGAAATAATGGACTTAACTATTACAGAATTGAAAAAGAGATGATAATTCAGAGTGAAAAACCCAGGAAGTGTATACAAAATGACCAACATGCAAATACAGGGACTGTGCAAATTTCAAACACAAAGAAAATGGTAAGAGGAGAAACTCGTAATCTCAACGCTTTGGGAGGCCGAGGCGGGAGTATTGTTTGAGGCCAGAAGTTAAACACTAGCCTGGGCAACACAGCCAGACCCTGTGTCTACAAAAAATATAAAAAATATTAGCTGGGCATGGGGGTACATGCCTGTAGTCCTAGCTACATGGGTTGCTGAGGCCAGAGGATCACTGAAACCCAGGAGTTCAAGGCTGCAGTAAGCTATGATCACACCCCTGCACTCCAGAGCCTGGCCAATAAAGCAAGACTCTGTCTCTAAAAAAGAAACAGAGAGAGAGAGAGTGAGAGAAAAAGAAGGAAGGAGGGAGGGAGGGCAGGCAGAACAGAAACTAATAACTGTTAGGGCAAAAAGGAAGAAAAATGGTTCATCTAAGAAGGGAGAGGAATCTGAGTGACATCAGACCACATCAACTTACATAATTATAAATCTGAAAGCAATTTCATAGTGTTAACATTTTAGAAACAATGCATAGGCAAAACACAGAAGAATAAATTTTGTTTTGGGATAAAATGTTCCAACACATCATTCTGGTCACAGAGCGTACAGGATGAGAACTAGAAAGAGGAGAGAGGATGGACACTGGATGTCCTCCTCCAACAAAGCAGGTGTTCAGAGAGTTGATCTAAACACAAATGAAATAAGAGACAAAGTCATTATGAACAAAATGTTTGTGTCCCTCCCAAAATCTGTATGTTGAAACCTAACCCCCAAAGTGAAAACATCGGGTGGTGGAGCCTTTAGGAGATAATTAGATCATGAGGTTGGAGCTCTCATGAATGGCATCAGTGTCCCTTACAAAAAGAGACACCAAGTAGCTGGTTTCCTCTCTGTGTTCTCCACCATGTGAAGATACAAGAAGGTGGCCATCTGCAAACCAGCAAGAGGGCTTTTCCTGGAATTCAACCATGAGGTCACCCTGATCTCGGACTTTCAGCCTCCAAAACTGTCAAAAATAAACCTGTTTGTTGTTTCAGCCAACCAGTCTATGGTATTTTTGTTATAGCAGTCCAAACTGACTTTGACAAAGGTTCTAAGAAACTTGATCAAAAGTACTACTGTAACCAACCAAGAGAATGCCAACATTCTGGGAGGAGTTGGGAGAGGAAGTAGTGGAAATGAGCTGAGGTTGATTACTTTCATGGGAGCAAATCACAGAATGACAATTTTAAATTGATAAATGCAGAGCTACATGGCTCTTCTGTGAAAAATATATCCTTTAGAGTTAGGAGGTAAACACCAGAAAGGGAGAAGGGCCAGTGATATATACTTGACTTTGCTTGTATCCACATAAAGATACAGGGGAGGTAGATGAGGAAGGAGTAAAGTGGTTGTTGGTGACAGGCAAGGAGGACGGAAGTGGGTGAATGAGAGCCGGGGTGGCATAAGGCTTCCAACTATTCACCTTTTTATATTGGTGAACTATGTGTCTGTTTTCCCAATCAAAATTCAGAGAGAGACAGAAAAAAAATTCAGCAACTGTTAAAAAGTGGTTGTGCTATATAAATACATTTTCTGGCTTTGATAATGTACTATGGTTATGTAAGATGTTACAGCTGGGGGAAGCTGAGTGAAGGGTACATAGATTTCTCTGTACAATTTTTGCAAGTTGCTGTGGATCTATAATTATTTCAAAAAAAAAGTGGTTGTGTTAAGGAAGTAGGATATGAAGTGGACGAGGAGGTGGTTGAGAACCTACTGCTTTCCACCATCAGTCCCTCTATTATTTTACTTATACAATAAAACATGTAATGCTTTGATAAAAAATAAACTAATATTAAAAGATATATACCCAGAAAAAATTGCTAATAAATTCATTCTTATTAGTGGCATTATTATTATTAACTATCTTTAATACATATATACACACAAATCATCTATAAAATAGATTGATTCAATGAGCATAACAAGAGAAAGAAAGATGAGTGTCATTATCAGGATATAGTGTTATTTAAACAAGCTACTCTGGTAAGGAAAATTTATATCATACTTTAGTCAAGATAAGAAAACACTAAAATCATTCCTAAGTCCCTTATTAATTTTTAAGGTCTTCTAAAAATGAATTGAATTGCCATTTATTCTAACTCTTCTCCAACCTTTCCTGGTAGATAGCTGGGAATGAAAACACAACTTGAGTGATGCCAACTTCCTGTGCCCAGGAGTCACAAGGGTTCCCATATGGACCCACCCAACACTCGAACATTCACAAAACAGCGTGGAAATATTTGTGGCGCAACACTTCAAGCTTTCTACAGAGAGTTGCTAATATCTCAGGAACTTTATCCCCTTCAATTAGGAGTAGGCATTAATCTCTTTTAGGGAACTGATATTGTCAATTTTATTGACCCTTTCCTGGCATCACTCACCATAAACACTCACTGGGTAATACTTGAACTCTCCATGATATGGCCCTTTCTCTCTCTTTTTTTCTTAAGTCCGAAAGAGAGAAAGAGTATCATTCCCTCAAGGGCAAAGGTCAAGCTTAGGTTACAGTGCTATTATAGAAGAAATGAACTGTGGGCTTTCCTGGAAATGCAAGTTGTTTTTGGTTTGATAAGGGCCAAATATTTTGTTGCAATGGAAATTGTCTTTTTGTCACTTCCCCTGCCAATGAGGTTTACCCTTTCCTCAGGGATTCAACTTTCTCTTCCTTTTTATCTATACATTGTCTATCCTTTCATGCATCGTCACATTTCCAATTTCCATACATTTTCTCATAGTCTTCAAAAATACAGTCTTTGGCTATTAGCAACCTAGGTTCTCCCCAACTTCTAAAAAAGGTAAAGTTGGTTTTCTGTATCACTGTATTATCACTGACAGAGAAAAGACTTTTGATAATTTTTGGGGTGCTGATGTTGTGTGTGTGCACATACACGCACATGCTGTACATACACTAATTTTGAGTGCCTTGATGGTAGAATTCCATTTTATATCGTGCCTTAAAAATCCCATATTTAGCTCAGTGTAAATGTTTAGTAACAGTAAGTGAATGACTGAATAGTATTCTGTGCTATCGAAGCCTGAAGACAAATAAATCCCTGGGGAATATTAGACTTATTTCTCCAGCTATTTCCGCAACAAAACTGAAGCCTTGAAACCCAGAGAAACAGACGGATTCACTTTTTGTTAGTAAGCATACATGGCCCCTTGCCTTTTGTCAAAATTTAACTTCCTGCTTTCATGTAATACTCTGATTTTGGATTAGCAATGCTCTCCATAAAAGGGAATGAATTCCATTTCAATGAATATATTTTCCTGGACTTGCACTGGAATGTTCTATAACTCTTGTCTCTTGGCCTCACTGTAGGCTTCAGCTTTTTTTTTTTTTTTTTTTTTTTTTTTTTTTTGAGACGGAGTTTCTCTCTTATTGCCCAGGCTGGAGTATAATGGCGTGCCATCTCAGCTCACTGCAAGCTCTGCCTCCCAGGTTCAAGCGATTCTCCTGCCTCAGCCTCCCGAGTAGCTGGGATTACAGGTGCCTGCCACCACTCCTGGCTAATTTTTGTATTTTTAGTAGAGATGGGGTTTCACCATGTTGGCCAGGCTGGTCTCAAGCTCCTGACCACAGGTGATCCACCTGCCTTGGCCTCCCAAAGTGCTGGGATTACAGGCATGAGCCACCGCGCCCAGCTAGCTTCAGCTTCTTATAAGCACTGTGCTGAAATACATCACATTGAGCTACAAAGACCTGCCATTTTTTAGCTACACGTCCATAATTAGTCATCTGACCCAGGAACTGATGTATTCATCTCACTCAGCTAGATGGGGAAACCTGCCAAGCTTTTAGATGTTAAATGTTTAAATGGAGCTATTTACTGCTATATCTCACAAAATGCCAGATGTTTTCACATTAAAAGCAGAAAGTACCTTACCAGGAATTTTGAAAGGCTTTGAGTTATGTGTTTTCAATCTTTATTATCATTATTTTTTGTACACTGCCACCGGGGAAAGAAAAGCATTGAATAGTAAAACAAAACCGAACACAACTTCAGGAAGATCCCAACAAGCTCTCACTCTGATTCAGTTGTTCCCAGCTAGCTCTCATTTTCTGATATGATCAGTTCGATTACTCATACAATGGTAACAGTCTCACCTGTACAATTACACGGAAACCAAAACACCAACCCAGGGACACAAGAACTTGCGAGAAACTCTATGCCTCTCAGTGCAGTGGGTTTAGAGATATAACATTATTTTGAACCACACGTTCCATGGAGACATGCGTCCTTCTCTGTTTTCTGAAGGCCACTCTTTCTCTAGGATATTTTCTTCTTCCTTTCCATTTCTCTATCCCCATCCCAAAGGTTTCATATATGACAGGGGATCTTTTCCCACTGCAATGACTTTCATGTGAAAAAGAGCAAAAATATATTTCTGGAGGCACAGCAAAGGATACTTTATATTGCTGATAATCTCCTTGGGTGCTTCACTGGACACTAGGTATTATTTTCTTAGCTCAATTAATCTCATTAACCTCAAGAATTTTAATTAATTTCACTAAAGTCAATGCAGGCTGCTCATGTTTAACAGGATTATTTGGAGACATACAGTCAGAATTAAAACTAGGTTGTTAAGTCTCCAGCCTCATTAACAGTACAGAAAGTCATTAGCAATGCCTTTATATTTGTGTGTGTATGTTAGGGAAAACATCTGTGCAATTGATTTTTCTGTGTTGGTAAACCACAGCAAAACTGGAGATGATTTACTGTAATAATAATATTTTAGTCTCACTTATGTACATTTTAAAACAAATGCATATTAGCTTATTATGAATTATGTTTTAAACTACAAACTTCTGTTCCTGTGATTTTTTTTCTCAAATCCTCTTTAACATTTGAGTAAGCTGATGTGCTCAGAAACCTTCATGAAACTGTGATTCAAAGTAATAATGATGATATAAGAAGAAATAGATGCTGATTTGAACATATAACTCAACTTTTTCTGTCCGAATAGCCCTTTAAAATATGATGATAATTTATGGAATCGGTATCAGTCTCAATTCTAATGCCCCTTTGCTAAAAAATAAACAAGCTACATTCACGTCCAGTGGATTTTTCCTGTCATAGTGGGTCAAAGATGAAAAGCTTTGTGGAAAGGAGATCAGGCTTCAGGCATGCTAAAATTTTTCATCACTATAAAGAATAATAGTTTGCTGCATTTTATGTAGGGTTGCTCCTACATCTAATCCATACTTATTTTTATTTTTATATTCATTCTAATCTTTCATGCATCTTTTCTTAAGCAGCTGAAAATTCAGGTCATAAAAATAAACATTATCTAGGCTTCAATCCTTCTCAGATAAAAGGAGTTCTCATGTCTGCGTAACACCTTTATAAAACTTTCAGAATTTTACCATAACCTCATGACTTAGGTTATCATCTGAAGCAGGTGATACTAAATGTTATTGTCCATATTTGTCTATAACTTCCATTGATTCATTGGTCCAATCAATCCATGTGCTGCTATGGCTACCAGGTAAGTTGAAAAATACAACTGATACAAGTTGACATTTCCAAGAACACTGCTAATAATGTAGAGTTAGGTTCTAGAGCAAAAACAGTATTTATGAGCTAAAAAGAGCAGGTCATATGTATGACATGTTCACTACTTTTCATGATAGTCCCCTTTAACAAAATTTATCATGGGAGATTAAATATGTTTTTCTTGAAGCAAAAGATAAACATACACTTCCCTTGATCTTCATATCCAATCCTTGGCAAACCGATCACTCCTCTACATATAGGTTTAGCTTATTCATAAATTCCAGAAATGTTTATACTAACTACCTGCCAGATGCTGTGCTAGACTAGGGTTGGAACAAGAAAGAACACCCAATCCCAGCACTCTGGGAGCCACATTTAGGAGAAGAGAAAGGTCAAGTGTTCCAGGCTATGCTTCCCTTCAAGTCACAGTATGACTTGCAAATACACATCTTCATGTGTATTTGCAAAACCACCCGCTCATCAAATGCTCTAACACAAGCTCTGGGCAGTGTCTGCCAGTCTGCACTCTATCTGCTGCCGTAAGCAGTTCATTTCCCATAACAGAGCTTGGGTGACTTTCCTTACACATGGCCAAAGTGGCTTCCATGACAGTGTGGATCAGGCCCAGAGCCCTTCACCGTGGTTCCCCAGATGAAATTATTCAGTGTTTCCATTGCCCATGAGAGAAACACAAATTAAATTGAATTAGGCAGAACATCAAATGTATTTTCATATTTTGCCATGGAGGGCAGGGTGTAGTCAGTAGGGACAGGACCACGGTTCAGTGCTGCCAGGATTTGTTCCAACTGCATATCTGTTTCTTCCTGAGCATCAGAATGAATCTCTCCTTTTACTTTTTCCACCAGACCTGACCCTGTCTGTGGCAACTCTCAGCTCATATGCTTAGAGTATCATGAACAGAAAATAAATGAGTTTCATTCTCCCAGCTTGAAAATTCCTGGGGAGGCACTGTATGTTGCCTAGCTTATGACACTAGACCAAAGCTGGCACCAGCTCATCCTAGTGGCCCACACCTGTGCCTGGAGTGGGGTCTCCAAATATGGCCACTGGGAATCTTTCCAGATAGACCAGTCACAAGTCTCTCTATAATGCATAGGGCCCTTCTGTTTTCTTCTTTACCAGCCTTCCCACAGGGACTTTAGGAAAACATACATCTCCTCATTTGGTCTAGTGATAAAACTCCCACAGCCAGTTCTTTAGTCAATTACTTTTTTTCCTCCAATCATTTGTAGTTGTTCTTGATAGTTTTGACATCTATATCCTAGTTTCCAAGCCCATATTTTCCTACTGTCTTTAAAAAGTTTTATATCTCCATGTACATAGAGTATAACATGCATGAGATTGTAAGCTTCTGGAGGGCATGGATTCATTAGTCTAATTAGAATGGCTGTATGGATGTATCTATTTAATGCAGGAGAGATCTGTGGAGTCTAAAGAAGAGTAAGACACAACCCTATATTTCAAAGCATAGAACCTAGCTTTATGTTGACCTCGTCTTTATGTGATTTGAGAAGAGTAAAAAATACAGAGATCAGCTCTAGAAAATTTGATTATTCAAAAGCATTCAATGTTTGTGGAAACTATTCATTTTTATCCAAGAACTGATATATTAATACATGTTATAAATGCACCAGTGATATATATCACAACCGTGTTTATCTTTGAGGCACATGTTTTAATCTTTAATGGTCAAACAGCAACAACAAACCCTCTTACTCTATCAGAGACCCAGAAATATCTATTGCTTGATAAATGCTTTCAACTAAAAATACTCAACATGAAATAAGCAAATGCATTTTCAGTAACAGGCTAATAAATACCTTTTGGTCATTACTTGTCCCACGTGACTCTTGACACAGAAGACTCTCCGAGTCTGAATGCCTACACCACACGTGGCTTCTCCATTCCAGCCAATGGTTGCATTAAGGGCAGTTACCAATGTGTCCTCAGAACAAGGGCCCCAAGGCGATGTCTCCCAGTGAAGCTGCATACAGGAATGGTCATTACACAAACGATGCTCTTGGAGAGCCTGACTAGGGGGACATGGCTTTCCACCTGCCAAAAATAAGAACAAAAGATAATACATAGTGGTTGCTGTTCTTGTTTTTGTTGTTTCTGCTGCTTTAATGGTCTAGAGAGACAGCTTTGCTGACACAGCCTTCCAAAGACCTGAGCCACTGCACTGTTCTTCTCAGTCTAAGAACAGGGATTTTTGTCCCAAGCAACACCTGAGGATAATATTGTACACTCTTTTCCACTAAATAACAAGCAGCAGTCCACATCAATTAGATTTTAAAATTAATTGACTCTCTTGCCCACCACTGCAGCATGTATCTCTGAGATAAACTCCAAAGAAACCTGCTTTTCAAAAAATATTTCTATGCTTCATATATTCATGTATTAGCTAGTTAGAATAGTCTATGACCTCGAAGTGATACTATCTTGAATGAGCACACACACACACACACACACCCCTTATGCAGCATGGTCTTCCTTTCCTAAGAGAGGCATTATTTTTCTAAGAGAACTATTTTAAGACACCTATCCTCCATCAAGCAGTGCATTTCACTGCAATTTGAGAAATCCAGAAATATCTGTTAAAGTTTGTTTGGAGAAGAAAGCCCCCCCTTAAACTCTGAAATAATACCTGACAATGTGCTATCCCCTGGCAGGAAGACCAGACATATACGCATCCATAGACTCTTGGATGAGTCAGACAATCCAATTTCATTATTGTCCTTTTCTCACATTTTTATATCCATATAAAAAGTGGTATTTATCTAAAGCATCGATCTTTGCCTACTCTTCTACACTTTAATGGTTTATTCAGTGGCCCAAATGCCCAAGATCTGTGACCTCGGTTTTGTTATTCTTGATTTTTTTTCCCATTCACTCCTTCCAGAAATAGAAAAGAGAAGGAACCATCTTCACTTTAAGAATATGAAAATCTTCATTTATCTTGACCCTGGCCCCATTTTGCAGGATCAAAGAACAGAAACTTACTTAAAAAGTAGCTCCTCACAGCCAGTGGCCATGCTGTCCTGCTGTTCTAACCAAGCCATGGGCAGAAAAAGCCAAGGGAGGGCATGAAAGAAATAACGTGTGCTGGAGACAGAGACCATCACCATAAATTACAGGAACAGCTGCTCCTCTAATTTGTTCTGATGTCACCCGCTTATATTCTCATAGCACTTTTTAACTTCATCAAAGCCATTTTCACAGCCTCCATGCTGTGCCCCCCTCCTGCAGAATGCTGGCATGACAGAACAGGATACCAGCATGCACGGATCAGGTAGTTTGCAGACGTTAGTGGCAGTTCCCAGTTGAGAAGCCATGTTTCCTGATTATTAATTTGAAGCTCTTTTTACTAAACATAGTCTAATTATGTTCCCAACTGCACAAGCTATCTTTGGTTTGGGTGTGTATCAACCAAATTCTGCTTTCTTGTCTAAGAAGGGTTCTGAAAAATAACATCCATCTGATTGCCATGGCGCATACACAGGTATGTGGTAAAGCAATTCATGTAAATGGGTTAACCCAGTATAGCTAAACTAGAGAATCAAAGCAAAAAGCATGGAGGGAAATGAAACTGTTAATCTGGATTCAGGGAATGGAGATATCATCTATGTGTGACTATTTCCTCCATATAAACTTCTCTATCACCAATGAGGAGAAATGATGATAATTGAGCTAATGAATCCAAAGTGAAAACCTTTTCTGTTACTCACCTTCCCCAGCCAGTGCCAGGATAGTTCTTGACCTGGTCTGTTTCCCATCTGAGTTTTTATTTGAACAGGACTGGGAACAGGATGACCACTCCGTCCACTCGCTCAGCACACAGTCCATTCGGCAGGGAATTTCACAAGCCTTCCTCTCAGGAGGAGGGGGAACTGGGCAAAGACTCCCTGATACATCTTCTCCTACAATCAACAAGATCAAGACAGTTGGTGATTAATGCACAATCAAGGCTCACTGCTTTATCTATTACTTCAGTTTAAAGTACCCCCCCAAAAAATGATAGTTTCTTCAGCCATTCACAATATTTACATCAGAAAAAACTGCCAGGAGATAATTTGGCATTTAGAAAGGTAGATACTACAGCAAAACTCCCATTTGTAATCTTTCATAGGGACAAAGTTGGCTTCTTTCAGAAACAATTTAGCCATGGATGGCTAAAGATGGACGTGGTGGATGTGTTATGGACAACCATATATAACAAGTATATGCTTTTCTTCAAAACGGAAGTCAGAGCTGTCCGTTCACCTGAAAACCACAATTTATGTTGAGCCTTCTAATCTACTAAATTAAAAGGAATTTTATAATTCTAGTTTTCTTTTGGGTACATTCATCTCCAAATATGCAACCTTATGCAATATTATCACACAATGACTGTTTTGTTCTCCTTTTTCGTAGTGGTAAATTATCTGAAACTAAAATGAAAATGGACCTGTGGCTAAAATTATATAACGTGTTGACATAAAGTTGACAGCCAGTCTGAAGTTCTCCCTAATACATTTACTATTCCTCCTTGAATAATCTAATGTATTGCTAAACCAAAAAATAACTATACTCAAAAATATGGCACAAACACACCAGATGTCAAGGATCCTCAATTTTGCTATTGCCTCAGCGCCTTTCTGTAAATACTACTCACAATCCTTTGATACCATATCATAGAACATGATTTTTCAGAAACTATAAAATAATGGAGTTTTATAATTAACAGATGTTAGGACTAAAGGGATAATTTCTAAGTAATGGAAAAATATTTCAAATGACTACAATGGCTAATTAAAACTCTCAGGTTATTTATTTCCTATTAGTAGAATTCAAATATTCCTCTTTTATAGATAATAACTCAACTCTTACTATTCCCCTCATTCACAGTCTCCTCATAAAAACAGAGGACACAAAGAATAGTGACGTCATTTATTGTTTGAAATAACAACATAAAACATGAAATGGCAACTATAGGAGAGAGGCGGTTTTGTTTGTATGACTTTATGGCTTTGAAATTCTCTTGTCATGATCTGGCTGAAACAAAAAAATAAACGTGAAAGGGACTAGTATTTATTGAACATCTCCTTGCGCCAGGCACTGTGTTTTGCATATATCATTCAGGCTTTGCATATGTTATTGAGTCCTCACAAGAAACTCTGAATGACAAGTGTGATCCATCTCATCTCACAGATGAGGGCTCAGAGCAGAGGCTCAGAGAGGAAGGGTTGCTCATGCTTACACGGGCCTGAGCTGGGGAGCAAATCCGAACCCTCTGACTCTGAAACTTCTGCTTCTCCCATTAACCGTGCTGTGTCTAATTCCAACGAGATGGATATTCTTTTTCTGAGGAAGTCAATAAAACAAGCTGACAGTCAGCAAGACTGCCTGAAGGAGAAGATAGTGCACAGCTAATATCTGCGTTCATATTTGTAAATGAGGCCAGGCTCATTGCCCTTGAGGTACAAATAAAGCTTTTCAAGCATATTATGAGAAGTAATAGACGTTCTAGCAGATAACCAAGCTGAAAAACCAGTTCCAATAATTCTCTCTTCAGTCTCAATCTATTTCCAGGTTGAGTTCACACTGTGTGTAACACACACACACCCAATATAGCACTTTCACAAGTATAGAAGCAGGCAGGCCAAACAAAAGGCCCGACCTACATCTAATCAAAATTTAATTTCCACACTTGTGAATATTATTAACATAATCTGTGCACAAAATACTTTAAAGCTATGTCTTGTAATAAACATTTTGAGGAACAAGATATTTGTAGGGGTTTTATGAACAAAAGTAAGGGGAAAGGTGGTGAGTGTTGGGTTAAAAATAGTAACATTGGTTTCATTACTGAAAAATTTCTCAGTGTTGAAAATGCCAATATATATTGTAAGTTTCCTAGAAGGTAAATGAGATGTAGTGCTTTTCATCTGTATTTGATCAAGGGCCATACTTTTGGAAGAGCATCTCTCTCTTTCTTTCAGAAATGGTACTTTTATGAGTATGCTTTGAGAAAACTCTACATTAAAGAATTATGAAATTGTTAACTACTATTTGATGAGTAAATACTATGTCCAAGGCATATGATGGGATAAAAATAGATGGGCTCACTGTTACTTATCTTTCTAGAGCTCATGATTAATGATGAAGATGAGCTATTAACACATAAAAGTAAAACCAAGGCCAAAAGTAAATGTCAAGTTGCAACTGCGTGATTCCAACATAAAATATTTTAGTGATTCAGTGGATTGGCATGGTTCCCTCCAATGATGGAAATAAAAGGGCTGAGAACTTGTGGCAAGGATGGAGGGTATTTCAGGCGTTGGAAGGATCAGCAAAGGTTAGGTAGGAAAATACGAGGTATCTGGAAGATAGTTAATACTGAAGGTGCATGAGGAGAAGAGAAAGACTATCTTGGAGGAGTTATTTGACATCAAATTCCAAATGATCTAGACTGAAACATAAGTTTTATTGTATCTCTGCCTTCCTTAAATTCCCAGTTACTCAGGTTTCCCATGACCCAAATTTACCATCCTCCCTGTCATTACATTCATTGTTCTCAGTATTCACTTCAGGTGCTCAAATACTTTTTAAAATCTCAGCTTTTTTATAAGCTGATATACCTATTTCCTCAGTGAACTTTAATGTCAATACTCCCACCAACACCAACCTTTTGGTAGTGTGGCTATACAGGCTAATTCAGAAAAGGGAACAAATAGATCACAACTTTAGGGAAGCAAAACTAATAGTTATAAGCATCCTGTAATTCCTGTGGGAGTTATTTTAAAAGAAATCTTGAAAAAAAAAAAAAACAGCTGCACCGTGAGGTTTCAGCTGCAATGTGTCTAGCCAGACTCAATTAAGTGTATTAAGGTGAATTGTAGCTACCAACATTTAGTCACTTAAGGACATCACTTAACATTTTTGAACGTCAATTATTTCATTTGTAGGAATCAAATAATGATGTTTACCTTTTAGAGCTATTCTAAGGATTAGGATTCATTTATTCAACATACATATCAAGGTGTCTAACACATGGTGAGCTCTCAATATAGGGGAACCTTAAAAAATGTCTTTGCAAAGACATATACCACAAAAAATGGTCTTCATCTGAAATCTAGATATTTATGTCACAGCCATGAAAAGCACTTGCTTTACTATTCATATTTGTGTACAAATGACAACAGTTTCATAGATTGGTTTACATAAAATATTTAAAAACTTATAATTATACAGATCCTTTTATTTACATGGTTGGCTAATCTAAACCATCTAAGAGCCAAAAATAAAGCACTTGAGCCTAAATAACCTCATCTGCCCATATACATTGGTATAATTATCTTCCCATTGTGCAGACAGAACCCATCTCAGAAGAGGAACATTTATGCTTTCCTGTTTTTATTTTCTTGGATGGATCAATGAGACCATGGAAATCTCAGGCAAGCATGGAAAATAAAGCCCTACATAGTTCAGAAGCTTAGCCATTAAAAGTGATTTTCACAAGCTCGGATAATCTAATGTCATAATAAAATGGAATATATTTAAGAGGGAAATTGAATTCATCTTTCAAAAAGACTCTAAAATTATGCCCAGCACTCACCAGGCTCCCTGGGATCAATAACAGCAAACTCCCTGTTCTCTCCTCGTGGAATAGACTTATTTAAACCAGTTATGATTCTGGAAAAATGGAAAATGGTGCTGCTTTGACTGTGTCACTTGGGATTTTGAAAAATAATTTAATGTGATGAAATTCACATAACATAAAATTAACTGTTTTAAAGTAAACATTTCAGTGGCATTTAGCACATTCACAATGGTTACAAAATATTTTAATCACTCCAAAGTAAAGCCCCATACACATTGAGCAGTTTCTGTTACCTCTTCCCCGCAGCCTCTGGAAACTGCCAATTTACATTCTTTCTGTCTCTATGAATTTATTTATTCTGAATATTTTACATATATTTGTGATCTTTTGCATCTCGCTTCTTTAAGCATAGTATTTTGGAGGCACATTCACCTTACAGCATGTTTCAGAACTTCATTCCATTTTATGAATGAACAATATTCCATTGTATGTATATACTGAAATGTGTTTATTCATCTGTCGATAGACATTTGGGCTGTTCCCATATTTTGGTTATTATGAATACTACTGCTATGAATATGCATGTGCATATACTTGTTTGAATACCTGTTTCTACTTATTTGGGATATACATCTAGGAGTGGAATTCTGGAGTCACATTTATCACTCAATTTTGCTCGCTGGTGATTCTGGGGGCTGTGGCATAGATAGCCAGATGAATAGGCTCTGGCCACAGTTCACCCTACTCTTCCAATACCTGCCCATTCCCAGCAGAATCAAAAGCACTTGGACATGACAAACATTCTTAACATATAAATATACTCAAGATCATTTAAGAATGTTTCTTTTTTTCAGTTCAAATGTATATACCAATTAAAAATAAAATATAAATAGCAGTTATATTTCATAAAAATAAACAAACAGCATAGTCTATAATTCTTATTTTCTGACCCTAGAGTACAGGTGTCCAAAGAGAGAAAGAAAAAAATAAAGATATGAACAAAGTACAAAGAAAAAGAAAATAAAAAAAACCTAGACAACCATGAATCCACAGTGTAATTTGAAAATAGACCAACATTTTGCTATGATACAAACTTCAAACCACCTTACTCGTCCAAAAATAATGCATACTGGGTACTTTATTGATATTTCCTCTTGTATGCTATTACACTATGGAAAATAATGAAACAGTTATCGAAAATACTCTACATGTCATAAAATTTTATGTCCTATTTAAATCTAAGAAAAGAATGCCAATAAACCTTGATTAAATGCTTGCCCACAGCTGAGTAAGATATCAACAGAGTAAGTAGCAAATTTAGTGGAACTCATATGCTTTTAATTTCATTTTTAAAATCTAAATATTATGTCCTCAAAAGCAAGTAGCCCCTGGCCACTTCTGGATTGAGACCCTAACCAGCTAAGGAAATGTTTATATTCAGAACCAATAAAATATGGAACAAAAGCTAAGGGCAAAACAGAAGCTATGAACAACATCCTAATATTGCTAACAACACAATTAATGTCTCTGCTTGCTAATTTCAGAATTGGAAGCATATTTGTCTATTTAGCTTACACATATAGGAAGATACATAAAGAAACTCAATGTCAAATATTATAATAACAAAAACAACATCAACAACTGCAATAAAATAACAATAGCATCTGATATTTGGGAAAGCTTAGAGTGGACTAAACTCTAGCTAACCACATCACATGCAGTATTTCACTGAATATTCATATTAATATCATTAGTTTGGCACTATTGTTACACCTGAGGCATGAAGAAGTTAAAAAACTTTCTCAAAGTTTTTTCCTTACACAGCCAGTGTCTGAGCTGGGTTTGGAAAGCAGATCTGCAATATGTAATAAGCTCAGTTCTTATCCATTAGGGGTTGTGTTGCTTTCTGGTTCATATCTCACATATATCTTTCTCTTTACATTACTTTTAGATAATACCAAACCATAAATAAGGGACTCTACACAATTCATTGTCAGCTCATCAGTAAATCTAGCGTTGGGGGAGCAAGCCCAGAAGAGTGGGCACCTTGATTATTTTGGAACTGCATCATGGCATGGGGTGGAATTGAACAATGCTTTTCCAACATAGAAAAGATGAGTAGATGAAAGACAGTTCAGAATGAAGAGATGGGAGGAAGTGATAGAATACAAGGCCACATAAGTAAAGACTCAAGTAGGGAGATTCAGCAAAAACTGTACAATGTATGATGAGCTAAATTACACAAACACAGGCAAAAAATATAATAATGATGTAAAGATGCTCACAAAGTGAAAAACATTGAAGTTCTAAGAACTGATAGAAGTAAAGAAAGAGAACATAGAGCAAAGGCTAAAATGAACATAGGAGGAAAACCCAAAAGAGACATTAAAAAGAAAATACTTTAGATAAGAAATAATAGCAATAATAAATGAAGAATAAGAAAAAAATATTTCCAAATAAACATGATTACAAAGGCCAGGAATTAGCTAAAATTGCATCCATGTGGCAAGTGAGCTGTTTGTTTCAGAAGCCTAACTGGGTAGCTATACAAAGTTCTTCAACATACAATAATATAATAAGAGTAGCTAAGCAGGAGAATGGCGTGAACCCGGGAGGTGGAGCTTGCAGTGAGCCGAGATCGCGCCACTGCACTCTAGCCTGGGCGACAGAGCGAGACTCCATCTCAAAATAATAATAATAATAGTAGCAGCTAACAATTTGATCACCTAGGATGTACTCAGAAACATACTGTTATGTCCTACAAGTATTAGCTTATTTAACCCTCAAAGCGTTAATATCAGTAAACACATGCATAGTACTTAATAGATGTCAGTTTCTGCCCCAAGTAAATCACCTATATTAATTCATTTAAATTTCACAATAGTCCTATGTGGGAACTATCTTTATTAATACAGGCACTGTGTCTTGGGTAAGTTAAACATTCTGTGTAGGAACAAACACAAGTAAATCGTGGAGCTTGAATTTGGACATGGACAACCTAGTCAGAGTATGTTTCTTAATCATGATGCTCTACAGATACTCAAGCGTTCTATTCTCTCTCAGGACAATTTATGTACCTGGCTACAGAAGGCTCAATCCACTGGAAAGTCAGTGAAGTGTACATATGATCACACCTTTAGTAAACGAATTCTGTACTATATGTTACTTAAGGTGAGAAGAGATGTGAAAGAGCAGAAACAGACTCTATGATTTAGGAGCAAACTGCAGTTGCTCAAAAACAACAAATCGAGCAAAAATCTAACAAAATGACTTAGTGGTTGTGTTAGTTCATTCTCACACTGTTATGAAGAACTACCTGGGTAATTTATAAAGAAAAGAGGTTAAATTGGCTCATGGTTCCACAGGCTGTATAGGAAGCACGGCTGGAAAGGCCTCAGGAAAATTACATCATTGGCAGAAGGGGGAGCAGTCACACCTTACAGGGCTGAGTTAGGAGGAAGCGGGAGTGGGGGGATACTGCACACTTTTAAATAACCACATCACATGAGAACTCACAGTCAAGAGAAGAGCAAGGGGAATATCCGCCTCCATGTTCCAGTCACCTCCCATCAGGCCCCTCCTCCCAATATTCGAGATTACAATTCAACATGAGATTTGGGTAGAGTCACAAATTCAAACCACATCAGTGCTGAAATGTTACATTGAGGGGGTCCAGTCACACATTCCAGGAGGAAGCAATCACTATTTTATATTTGTGTAAAGAGTTTGAAAATTACTATAACTAAAATGCAGGAAAAAAATGTTGGTTTTTTTTGTTCCTAAAAATAACGCCAACTTGTTGATAAGCGTTTCACCTTGGTAGTCAGGGTGGATGAGAACAGGGTAAGAAGGTATCCATTTAAAGTAACTTAGCACTGGATGGTAAAACTTGATATTTCATTTTTAACTCAGTCTCAGGTTTTCAATGTTTCTCCTCTGTCTCTTTTCTCATTTTCTCTGGGCAGCAGCCAAGGGTCAGAGAAACATGTATGTAACAATGTTGGACATGTTGTGTGAATTTTGCTGGTTCTCCAACTGAGCTATTGCCATCAAATTGGTCTTTGTGTATTATTACCTAGTCTTGAAAGCGCACCTGCAGCCACTGCGAATTTCTAAGGTCCATGACACAGTTTTCCTATCTTCTGGTCCACATACTTCACAGCCACCTACACCTGACTTCAAGCCAGTTCTAGTTTCCTGGAGCAGTCAACATTTCCACAGCCCATAAAGGGACACTCAGGAATTTCAGGACTATCCCCACATGATAAAACAGGCCTGGGGAGACCTGGTTTGGAGGGTGGGTAGCAGCTAGCTCAGGCCCACTCTGTGCCTAAACACAGGGAACCATTTTCTCTGCTTTCAGTTTCCTTTTAACCTATCTGAAATTTCCATAGCTGTCATTTCTTCAGCCCAGTATTTCATCCACAGAATGAGAGACGCCAGGGACTCTCACTATCTACTATCTTCTCCACATCCTCCCCAGGCTCCTCCTTTCTGACCCAGGAAGCCAGCAATGGGGGATCCAGGCTTATGCTAACGCTCTACACTCTAGTCCTTTGGCCTTCCTTTTTGATATTTGAAGGGAGCTATGTGGGATTTACAAAGCACTGTTCTATACGCCTGGCTCTTGCACATGAATTACCGACTTTCAGAATTATCGTCTCTGATGTGAGCTCCATTTTGTGGCACTAACTCTTTTCTGTATGTTTGTATTTGAGGTATAATTATCCCAATTTTTCCAGTGCATGCCTCAGAAATCAACAGGGGGAGGGTTTCTTGCCCACAAAGGTATACAAGAAAAAAGCAGACTGCAACATCTCAAAATATGATCTAATGACATCTACTTAATATGGAAACCTTGTTTCTCATGAGAGTTTTGCATAAAAACTCTGTATAATTTTTAAAACATGAATCCAGAATAAAATAATAAAATGAATATGTGACCTCTGTAATGTAGGAAATGCTTCTTCAAAAGGAAAATATTGGAGCAAATAAACAGTGCATTATAATGGACAGAATAGTTGATGAGTAGTTGGGACGTCTGGATTTCAGTTCTGCTTTTGACATTTACCAAAATGTGACGCTGGAAAATTATTAAGCTTATTAGGCCTAAGATACCTGCCATAAGTGGAGGAAAGGGCAGTACTAACATTTCTGATTATATTATTGGGTGTGATGATGGATCAAAGAGGGTAATAGAAAATAATATTTAGAAAATTGCAAACACTATTTATACATAATGTGGTTTTCTTATTATTGGTAAAAATGGAGATAAAGGACATTCCAAATAGAAAAATGATTTGAGTTAAAGATACTATGTCTCTTACTCATCCTAATTTTGTCTTAGCTAGAAAAGTATAAGAGGAACTGAAAGGATTATGAAGTCAGAAATAATATTACTCATTTCATTTAGCTGTCTAGCTAGCTCTGCAGGAAAGAATCTGGACCAGCTTCAACATGAGGTATACCTTTACAAAGTACTTCAAATTATCTAGAAGTTTCTTAAATAGTTGAATAATGAAAACTTTTAAGTTAGATTGGGTAAGTCAATAGAGTAAATTGGTAACACATCACTAAAGAATAATCATTTATCTCTGTAATTAACCTTCAGAAACATAACTTTAATGTCTGTACATGGGAAAAGTATGGTAATTTATTTAACTACCTCACTATAATTGCACAATTAAGATGTTTTCAATTTCTCTGTGATAAATAACACCCCAAAAATATTCCTGACCATAACACGTTGATTACTTTCCTAAGAATAGATTTCTTGAAATGGAAAAACAAAGTCAAAAAACATAAACTTCATTAAGGTTCTTAGTAGAAAAAGTTGCCTATTTTCTTTTTTTCCATTATTTATCATCACACATAGCTTTTTAATGTACATTCAATAGAATTCACTCTTTGTAGTTGTATAGTTCTATGGGTTCTGGCAAATGCACAGTCTTGTATCCATCACCAAAATGACGAGGCAGGACAGTTCTATCACCACTAAAAAGTTCCCTTGTGGGGTCCCCCTGTAGTCAATCCCTCCCCATCAGTTCTAACTTTTTTTTTTTTTTTTTTTTTTTTTTTGAGATGGAGCCTTGCTCTGTCACCCAGGCTGGAGTGCAGTGGCGCAATCTCGGCTCACTGCAAGCTCCGCCTCCCGGGTTCAAGCCATTCTCCTGCCTCAGCCTCCCGAATAGCTGGGGCTACAGGTGCCCGCCACCACTCCTGGCTAATTTTTGTATTTTTAATAGAGACGGGGTTTCACCGTGGTCTTGATTTCCTGACCTCGTGATCCGCCCGCCTCGGACTCCCAAAGTGCTGGGATTACAGGCGTGAGCCAGTTCTAACTTTTCGGAACGACTGAGAAGGCACCTGTCCCTATAGTTTTGCTTCCCTCCTCCCCCAGAATGTCATATATATAAAAAATGATGCAGTCTGTATCATTTGAGGTCTTACTTCTTTCACACAGCAAAGTGCAATTTAGGTTCATTCATGTTACTGTCTCTATGAATTAGTCATTCTTTTTTGTTGCTGAATAGCATTGCATTGTATGGATGTAGCAGGTTTTGTTTATTCATTCTCCTGCTTAAAGACTTTTGGGTTGTTTCCAGGTTTTGGCGATTGTGCATAAAGCTGCTATGCAAGATTACTACAAGTTTTCATTTCTCTTGGGTAAATAATTAAGGGTGAAATTGCTGAATCATATGGCAAGTGTAGATGTTATAAGACACTGCCAAACTGTTCTCCAAAGTGGCTGCACTCTTTTGCCTTCCCATGAGCAATGTTTGAGAGTTCTACATTGCTCTAACTGTTCTACACCCTTAATAGCACTTGGTATAACCAGTTTCTTTCTGTT
The DNA here is from genome assembly GCF_029281585.2 of Gorilla gorilla gorilla. Lineage (NCBI taxonomy): Eukaryota > Metazoa > Chordata > Mammalia > Primates > Hominidae > Gorilla > Gorilla gorilla. Next base: position 39,747,994 of record NC_073235.2, on the reverse strand, counting down.
CTTTATTGAATTGTTGTCATTCTTATAGGTGTGTAGTGTTATTAAACTGTATTTTTAATTTGCATTTTCCTATTGACTAATGATGCATCTTTTCATGTGCTTATTTGCCATCTGTATATCTTTGGTGAAGAGTCTTTTCAAATCTTTGGCTTATTATTTTAATTGGGATTTTTTTGTTGTTGAGTTTTGTAAGTTCCTTATACATTCTAGAAAGAAATTATTTGTCACACATGTGATTTGAAAATGTCCTTTTACAGTCTTTTTTTCCATTTTCTAAACAGTGTCTTCTGCAGAGAAAAAGTTTTAATTTTGCTGAAGTCATCTTATTATCTTTTTCCTGTATAGATTGTGCTTTGGTGCTGTATTCAGTTTGTATTTAAAAATACAAATTTTCAGGAAGGAACAGAAAATACATTGCTCTATGCACACACACAAAAAAGAGAGTTGAAACTTCTATATTAGAACATATAATTTTATAATTTTGGATAGAGTGAATTCTCTAACCAGTGTGTCCTAGTATACAACACCAACACTAGTTTTCACCTACAGTTCTATAGCACAATTTTTCCATAGTGAACGTTTACTGAAGTAACAACTGAGAGTCTAGCACTATAACACCCTGTCAACCTGTATGATGCAATGAAAATTACCTTGTGGCTGAAACATTATTTAGTATCCATTTAGTATAATGCACCATGATGAAGGTGAGACTGCTGTTTATAACATTGTGCAAACATCCGGCACAATGTCAGCCACACAGTAGGTCTCAATAAATTTTGGATGAAGAAGTAAATGAGAAGTAAAGGGAAAGATGTTTAGTCTACTTAATGCATAAGCAATCTTTTGCTTTTACAGTATTTGCTCCTAATAGTTTTTATGATATAATTGTGACAGTAACATATTGAAAGTTACAGACCATGGCAAACCATTTTCACTCTAACACATTTTTCAGCTCAGGCCTCTAGGAAGCTTGACTGTGAATAAAGTATGCAAAAAGCAAGATGAGCTTGCCTTTTTCTTGAGTTGGTTGGTAACCCCTTCTGTTTTTGTCTGAATTATATGCCTGCTATTACAGCAACCATGATATTGCCAGTTCTTGTCTTTGGATCCTCTACATTTTGGAATTTATGAAAAATTTGTAGAGCTCATCAACATCTAAGAATTCTTGTACTTGGGAAAACAAATCTACAGAAACAGAACAGTTTAATGCAGGCAAACATCACTGACTGTGTAATTCTCAGAGGATAACCACAGTGTTTCCCTTTAAAAGGCATTCTTGATGTCTTTTCCCATGCCTGATTCCCTGGCTATTAAACTGTTCCTGTTCAATTTTGCAGAACATGGCAGGGGTCTAATGACTAGTTCTGTCCTATATTGAAGAAGTATAATGAAACAACAAACCACATAACTACATTGAAAGTTTGCAGTGGTGAACTAGGGGAGAATCATGCTGTATATTTTTCTCATCAAAATCTTGCAAACTAATTAAGACCTTAAAATAATGAATGTATCTCAATTCTCTATTTTTTTCATGAACTCAGTTGAAAAAAAAGTATTACAATACCACAGACAAGGCAGCATAGAAGCTAATACTTAGAATAGGTTTCTCACTCATCAGAAGTTTTGTGCTCCAAACAGAAAACAGAGAGCCGTTAAAAGTTTAGTTCAGTCTTTAGTAAAACCAACCAGCTGTAAAAAATAAGATCTTCACATGAATATTGGAAAGATAACAATCAGAAAAACAGAATGGGGAAAGAATAAATACTGAAGGCATAATCCCAAAGTTCTTACTCAAGCCAAGCTGACATCAGCTGGAAATTTATGTAAATAATAACACCTAAATTAATGATATGCATATATCATGAATGTATAGATTTCTACTGTAATTATCTTTAATGTAGTATACTTTTCTAGTATTGTCTTAAGATTGATATTAATGCCTTTATGCAATTGAATGAATTCTAAAGAAGAATAAACCGTACTTTATCTTCCCCAAACTCACCTACCAGTTATTACAACAATCAATTTGGCACTGCCATGTTTCTAGCCAATCTCTAATAATTCAGAAAGAAACCACACTTTCACTTAAGATATATTTAAATATAAATAAAATATATGCTGAGATATTTCAAAACACAAGGAGTGAACTTAAGCAAATGTTTCAAAAATCCAAACATCACTTTATATCATTGTCAAATTCTCCTCAACACTTCAGAACAATAATAGTGACATTTAAGTCAAGTTGTGTGCTCAGAGTAAAAAAAGATGAAGAATACAGACATTTGAAATACATGTACTCCTTTTTCCTCTGCATTAAAATAAAAAAGAAACATGTCCATGAAATAAGGATTATTTTATTGGATGTCTACTTAAGCGGTCAAATTATAATTATATCATTAATAATTATATTGACAATTATTGCCTGCAAGGCATAGTTTATTTGGAAGCAATTTAAGAACATTAGATATTTCTGATAATTTATCTTATTCTAACTGGCCTACTGATTAAAAGAATAATTTTCTAATTTTTCTAGGCAGTTAAACTGCACTTATTAGGTTATTTGTACACATGCATTTTTTTCCTGAGACATAACAAATGGAGGGAAACAGCTGCTCAGTAAATTCAGGGTTGCATAATGTCTTAAGTCTTTAACCCATTATATCACCTCCTTGGCCAGAGAAAATGATGTATCTTATGTATTTCTGAATCCCCACTTCTTAGAACAGTACTTGGCTCATAGTAAGTAGTCAATACATGCTAATTGAACTGAAATGAGCATAATTGAGCTGAACAGATGTTTTAGCATCTGAGATGTTTTTGGTTTCCACAGAGCTAGCACAAACTGAGGAAATTTTTAAATGACTAGAAATGTATCACCATCAATATATTTGATCAAGGTTCTACTGCTATGAATACTGCTAAAGGCACTGATTTACAAGCAGATAGACCTGGGTTTGAATTCTAGCCTGCCATTCTAAGTTGGGTGTCTCTAGGTGAGTTATTTCATCTCTAAGTTTGCATTGGCTACTTCACCTAAATATGTAAATAATGATTCCTGTCAATACATCACAGGAATTACATCATAATTAAATGAGGTAAGATTAAAGTAACAGGTACACAGTAAGTGTTCACTATGTGTTTGTAATCATAATGACATATGTCTACCAATCTCTATTAATGGCTTTAGATTTTCCATAAGTTCCTTGTAGATACAGTCAAATCTGTAAAAACTATGCCAACATAGGAAGAAAGTACGGAAGAGTGTAAAAAATAATGGGCATATGAAAAGGCATTTATGCAAAGCTTTGCAAGGCACCATCTGATTGTCAGTATGCTTGCTTTGGCAGTGGGTTTACCTGTCCAGTACTGTTATTTAGCTTTTGCTTGAGGTAATATCCATCAGTATACAATTCCTCCAGGGGGAGTGTTGAGAAACAATTCTGGATGGAAGGATGACCATGTCAAAAGGAAAATTTTGCAAAAGGGGATCTCATTTAGGTAAGAAAAAGATGACTGAAAGTGCCAAGAGAGAAGAGAGTTGAATAATCACAAAAGAGTTAAATCCGCATTACATATATCTCTTAGAAGATACAGAAACAAACTTGCCCATTGACAACTAGGCAGCTAACCTAGACAGTGATATTTGAGCATCCTTAAAACTATGAGCACTGGCATTGGCAGCTGGAGCCTATGATGTATCACTGTGCTTACAGATCTAGCCTCATGTGACTTATTCAAGTTTGTGGAGATCAGCCCAAACTCAGGAAACCACATTTTCTTTCGCTGTGAAATTTCACAAACTATGAAAGTTTAATTGCCAACCCGTTTTGTACATCCAGCCAATGCTGAGCTGACTTACGGATCTTTGCCGAGCATGCCAAATCCATCCTTGGACATCTGGGCACCATGCGGCACCCATTTCATATTCAGAAGTAATCATACCGTGTTTACTGCCAGGCAGTGACAGGATCCCTATAATTTCAGCAACATGGAAAAGGGACTCTGTTCCATTTCCCTTATTCATCAGTGTACCTAAAATCTCAAGCCAGTCAAAACTAATTTCTATCCACTCTTCCAAATGTAGATGAAGAGATGGAAGAAGAGCGTGTGTGATAAATTTGCCTGAAAATAAGGAAAGCCCCAGAGTTAGAGAATGCAATATTGTTTCTCTAACTTAGAAAACATTCTTCAATTTTCTTCACTATTCAGTTATCATAATGCAGGGGGTGGGGGGCGGGGGGCAGGGGGCAGGGATACCCTGACAACTGCTTTCGGCAGAATTTTTATACTTATGTGTGCAAAGCAGTAAGTATGTAAACAGAAAAATATTAAAACTTTCAGTGTTAATCTATATTTTAAAACACAAGCATATCTTCACAAACTTTCATATACAGAATGCATGAAATTCATAAAATATATATGAGCATGACTGCAATACTGTTTCTAATTTATTTTCCCCCTCAACAAAATTCTGCCTTTGAATTCTTATTTATTACGCCTTTTATTCAATTGAGTACCCAGGCAGAAAATACAATAAAGCTTTGCTAATTTCATAAAATATTGAAACACTGACACTGCAAATAGAATTTCACTATCTTTATGTACTTCTGGGCCTATCACATAGCTTAATCTAAAAACCTATTTAAGGAATGCATAATTTCCTAGGCCTTATTCTGATGAATTGCTTTCAGTATCTTAGAGAAGAAATATTCCAAATTTGGAAAAAACATTTCCACTTATTCAAAGTAGTCAAAGAGCTAATTCACAAAGATTAAGAGAATAAAGAATATAACAAACTTGGCCAATGTCTTAACATAATCCTTGCAAAATGTGTCTCTGGACTTCTTACAAGCTTTAAAGAGGAGTTCAAGTGGTCTTCCAAGAAAATAAAGACTATTATTAGGTGGTCATCTTCATTCGGTCATCATTTTAAAACGTACTATAGTGTCTTAACTTCCTGATCAACAGGTTTCCTCCCATGACTGAGGGCATGCAGAGCTCTCCAGGCCAGCATCTCCTTTTTGCATTTCAGAATCACTTATTTCAAATGACTCCTCCCCTAGGGAGAATTGATTATCACAGTTTTAGAACTCATATAACCTGTTTGGGAATCTGCAGCTTTTGTAGAATAGGATGAGAAAAGTTTCTGTTAAAATGCTTGTATCCTGGATATTAGCCCTAATATCCAGAATCTACGAGGAACTTAAACAAATTTACACGAAACAAACAACCCCATCAAAAAGTAGGCAAAGGATATGAACAAACATTTCTCAAAAGAAAACATTTGTGCAGCCAACAAACATGAAAAAGAGCTCGTCATCACTGGTCGTTAGAGAAATGCAAATCAAAACCACAATGAGATACCATCTCATGCTAGTTAGAATGGTGATCAATAAAAAGTCAGGAAACAACAGGTGCTGGAGAGGATGTGGAGAAATAGGAATGCTTTTACACTGTTGGTGGGAGTGTAAATTAGTTCAACCATTGTGGAAGACAGTGTAGGGATTCCTCAAGGATCTAGAACCAGAAATACCATTTGACCAATTCCATTACTGGGTATATACCCAAAGGATTATAAATCATGCTGCTATAAAGACATATGCACATGTATGTTTATTGCAGCACTATTCACAATAGCAAAGACTTGGAACCAACCCAAATGCCCATCAGCGATAGACTGGATAAAGAAAATGTGGCACATATACAACATGGAAGACAATGCAGCCATAAAAAAAGGATGCGCTCATGTCCTTTGCAGGGACATGGATGAAGCTGGAAACCATCTTTCTCAGCAAACTAACACAGGAACAGAAAACCAAACACCACATGTTCTCACTCGTAAGTGGGAGTTGAACAATGAGAAAACGTGGACACAGGGAGGGGAACGTCACACACCGGGGCCTGTCAGGGGGTGGGGGGCTAGGGGAGGGATAGCATTAGGAGAAATGCCTAATACAGATGACGGGGTGATGGGTGCAGCAAACCACCATGGCATGTGTATACCTATGTAACAAACCTGCACGTTCTGCACATGTATCCCAGAGCTTAAAGTATAATAAATAAAAACGCTTGCCTTTCTCTCTACTTTCTACCAAAGGTATGACTTTTATGATTTGTATATTTATTACATACCAGCTAGAGATGCTTATTAGAGTTAATGTTGTTATTTTAATAGTTCAATTTCCACTTGTCAAAGGTATCTGATGTCAGCAACTTGATGTTGTAAACATAAGGAAGATGGTAGACAGAAGGAAAATCCAGGTAAAAGTACATAAATAGGCATGGTGACAATGTTAAATGCTTTTATTTCCCAGAAAGAAAAACAAGGTATATGAGAAAAGCATATATACTGCCATTAACACAAAAATGAACAGAGTTATTATCTAGAATCAAAGCCTTCAACTTATTAGTTTATTTCTTTTCCTCCCACCTGAAACACACTGGCATGAAAAATCAATCTCAGAACAAAATTTATTACCATTATTATTATTAAATGAGATGCTGAATTTTACCTATGGCTTCATGGCTTCTGAACGTGAGAACTCTATCCTAACACAGTAAGTAGATTCTAAAAATTTCAAGCTTATAAGATAGAGAGTCATATCATTATGGGGCTAACGAAACAGCTGGGGTGATCCTGATAGCTCAGTGTTCCAGGATCTGGCTCTGTGAGCCAACTCCACCTGCCATTTGTCACGACCCAGTAGCCATTATCTACTTTGATTTAAACAAGGATGGGAATAATTCTGGTGCTAAAGCTGGCTGAGATTTCAAGCACCATGAGCAAGATTTGAAAATAGGTTTATTGATGTCTGTTTTGGTAGCCCAATCCAACAGGGAGAATATTAGGGATAAGGGGATCAATTCTCTGCCTTGCCACTTAATTTTATTTTACTATGAATTAATAATCTTATATATCATGTATCATTATATATGATTATCCACATATATAAATTATATATACCATATCATACTATTAAATTATATAGAATATATATAGCATATTATAATACATAACTTATGACCTAATATAAACTTAATATGACAATATATTATAATATATAATCTATATATTATGTAGGTTAGTTAATACTAATATTGAATATAGTACATATTATAACATATATATACTATTACATATTATAAATATATATAATAGTATATTAGATATAATTATCTGCTACTAATAAAATGTGCAAATGGAGGGAGAAAGTTGGTGATATATAACAGCAGATATATAGAATATGTGTCAGATACCTACCTGATATCTAGCTAGCTAGCTACCTAACAATGAAATATAAATTTTAAAAGCCACAGAAAATGTTGAGACCAAAGGGTACATGGTTGTGTGCTCCCAATATATTAATATTCTTTAGTGTATTTCAAATGACTTTACAGCTTCCTTCAAATTTAGGCTTACAAAATATTACATACCTGACAACGTTTCTGTATAACCTTTTTTTTTTTTTTTTTTTTTTTTTTAGCATACAGACATCACCTTATGCAATTTAGAACAATTTTTGTTGTGGCAGATGCCATAAATCTGGGCCTGAATTGAACAACATTCCTGTCCTTGAACTTTTATCCAGTATCAACTATCGAGGAAAGTATTCTAGTTCTACTTTGATTCCTGATCCATAATTTTACACCATTTGTGGTTCGTTCCTTACCCTTCTCTTCATAGCATCTTGGTTTTGTCCTGGAGCCATCCTCAAGACTCAGTGCATGTTTTCACATATTAAAGAGCCTCAGCCTCATCTTAAAAATCTTATATTTTCATGGCTGATGATGGATTGCCTTAAGCAGGGAATTTCTGAACTATAAGTCACAGGAAAAAAATGATATTTTTTTTGTGTGCACTAAAAAATTGCTTTAGAGATGAGGCCTACCTTCGAGCATTTAGTATTACCATCTCAGCCCTCAATACATTCCATTTTGAAAGCCAATTAGTCCCAATTCAGACAATGTTTTAATTTGCTTTAAAATTATTCTACATGCTATTTCTCTTGGACACATTTTCAATTACCCAGTTTGACAAAAATCTTCACATATCAAATTAGGCTTAGAATAATTTTCAAGCATTCCCAAATCTTGTCAATATTCTAAAGAGTTTTCTGATGAAGGCTTTTCATAATTCTGATAGAATAACTTATGTGTACCATTGAGATAAGTTCTGAAATGATTGTTGAGACATGGAATTTGAGAATAAAATTAAGAAAGAGCTCAATCATTACAAAACGAATTTAGGAGAAACCACCTATGAAACTATGATATCTGCCAAAAACAAACAAAAAGTAAAAACCGACCAGAATCTAATGTAAGTGAAGCCAAAGGTAGTGAATTCAAAAGTAACATAGTTTTACATAAAATGTAGCATTTAAAAATATTTAATACAATAAATATCTAATAAAATTTTTGACTTTGTGAGGTTATATTAGAAAACATCACCAAAAATACTAGTGTAATTTTACATGTACGTGATTGTTGTGATTCACATTAGGATTCCCCCTTTGTTTATTGTTTATTTAGCTCCAGCATGGTAGAATCTGTTCCTCTTTTTCTTACCATGATACATATCAGATATATCTGGTACAGATTCATTTGATAATTATCTATTGAATGAATGAAAGACTAACAGCAAAGGCTAATTTGCATTCTTACCTTTTCTTTCCATAATGTGATAATAGGCAGGTGCATATGCAAATGCCATGAAAGACACTTTGAAATAACAATCATAATTGCAGTGACAAAAATAACAAAAAAATACTTGTAGAACACTTAGCTGTTTCTCAAGCAATTTCACAAACCATGAATCAAACAATGTTCACCAAGGTATTAGCACTCTTATATTGACAAAGAAACTGAGGCAAAAGAAGATTAAATGGGTTGTTCCAAGTCAGCAAGCCATTAACCACATGTCATCCTAAGATCATTTATACATTCTATATTAAAATTCAGCTAAAAAATTAGATACATCATTATAGTATTAAAATGAATTGATTGAAAATGAAAATTACATAACATATATTACACTAATAATGTGATGGTTTAATTTTTTCACATAAAACACTGGCTTTATTGAGAAAATCTTGAGTGTGAGACAGTGAGAGGGCATAACTATAACATCTATAATATATTCCGTGTGTGTGTGTGTGCCTCTGTGTGTGTGTGTGTGTGTGTGTGTGTAGGAAGGATAGAGTCTGTTGAAGTAATAGACAAGCAATCTGGGTTAATAGTTTTAAATGGACTATGCCCCATTGTTCAATGTCAAATTTTGTGAACAAAATAATTAAACAGTTAAACTATAAATTACTCTTTCTCATGGCCAGTATCTATTTGTTTATACAAATCTCATTTCCAAAGCCAAAGTGAAAGATATTTGAGGTCACGCCGATACCTTTGAAACACTAAATGTCAAGGAAGTATCTTGCAATAATAGGGTCTCAATGAATGTTCACTTTAACAGGTGGGGGGAAGTAAAAAATATAATTAAGAAAGAATAGTTAATGTTCCTGCAATCAACAGAATCAAAGTTTGGAAGAAACAGCTCTATTATGAATACATTTTCCTTTTTCCCCCAAATGAATTATTCTAAAAATTATTCAGAATAAATGAAAGATAGATAAGGAGTTCAAAAGCCATATGACATTCAAAAGCCTGATACACCTAGAGGGCTAAATTCTATCTTCTGAAATAACTTTTTTTTAACTTTAACTAGAACATAATCTCATTAAATGACATAATACAAAAGTGAACATAAAAGTTGTACAAGAGAAATGTTAAACTCTCAGAAGAAATTAATGTTTATTGGTGCAGTCTTCGATACTCCTCTCATCTCTACTTAAATGCAGTTTAAATGTATTACTATACATCAAACCAAGTCAGCCCAGTAATTTCCTACAAAATTCTCCCACTCAAAGTTTATAAAGATTTGACAATGACTTTTAGGTAGTTTACAAAGAGATTTATCCTTGAATGTTTTGAATGTTTAAACTTGAAAAGAAAAGAAAAAAGAGGCTCCTACATGACTGTAAGAACGAATACTTCAAATCAGCCTCAATGGATAATTTTAAATGAATGTATATATTTTAACATAATTTATAGAATACTTCTTTTCCCCATATATCTCTGGACCAACTATACATTTTTTTCAACTCTACACGACAGAATTTTTAATATTGTGTGTCTACTTGCTTAGGCATGATCTACTTATGTCTATTGATTACTTCATGGTAATAGCTACTTAAATGCCAAAAAGTGAAAGCTTGATAGATGATAAAGAACCTAGATGACAGGCATCATTGAGAAGGAAAATGAGTATCATGCTGTGTTAATTTTCTTGGACTACCATAACAAAATACCACAGACTAAGTAGCTTGAACAACAGAAATTCATTTTCTCACAGTTCTGAGGGCTGGAAGTTCAAGATGAAGGTGTCAGTCTTCACAGGGTTGGTCTCTCCTAAGTCTCTCTCTATGGCTTGCAGATGGCAGCCTTTTTGCTATATCCTCACTGGTCTTTCTTCTGTATACATGCCTTCCAGGCACCCCTTTGTATGCCCAACTTCCTCTTTTTATAAGGATACCAGTCAGATTCAAACAGGGTTCACCTTAACAGCCTAAGTTTAACTTAATCATTCTTTAAAGGCCCCATCTCCACATGGTTATCTTCTGAGATACTGGGTTCTAGGACTTCACCATATGAATTTTGAGAGAGCACAATTCAGCCCATAACATATGCCAAGTTATTGTAATTTAAATGTGTTAAATGCATTAGCATTTCTTAAATTTAGATAATACATGGTAACTTGTTGTCTAACTTTCAAATAGTTAGAATTGCAGGTAAATAAATAAATTGTTATAGTGACTATTATTAGGCATCATTGGAATGATTTAATCACTTGCCAAATCCAACAGTATTTAGTTCAGGTTCTTAAATTTGAATGTTAAACAAATGAGTTTACAAATATGACCAGATTTTAAAAAATAAATCATAGCTATAACAGTAATTACATTATTTCCAGGTAAACAATGTAATTGTGTGATCTGTGTTTCACAAATCTGGCACACTGTGGGACCTTGTAATAGTCACTAATAAAAAGAATGAAGTCAATCCATTTATTAACACATTTATTTGTCTTTTTTATCCACCCATTTTTTAATGGGGAGAGACATCCTGTGCTAAGAGCTATGGATTGAAGGAAAATTAAAGCATGATGCCCATCTTCAAGAGGGTCAGAATCTAGTAAAGTCAGCTATGCAAGCAAATATTCTATTTGATCAGTGTTATAACACAGGCATTGGAAAGGAGCAATTGAAACCACCTTTGCAAAGATTATGACAGTAAGATAAATCTGACATAGTTGACCATCTTGCTTCTAACCTCCAAGCTGTCCTTGGTCATTCCTGGGAATAAACTGAGTTAACTTTGAGAAAAAATTTAGTTTATAGTTTAACCTTAAAGCAAGGATAATCATAGCCCTTCCCAAAACTAAACTGCCTTTGTAAAACTAATGATGTCTACAAGATTAGGATTATGAGAGGGGCTTTAATTTTGCTAAGATGCAGGCATAGTTACACAATAACCAGCCACTATTCTGAAGGTCATAAGATCTGTAACTTCCCCAATTACTCCTGTACACAGCATTGCTATTGTAGATCCTAAGATTAGCCTTTTGAGATGTTTTTCAGACTTTTGCATTGCTGATCACCAGCTGACTCTACCCAGCCCCATGGCTCATGACTCATCCAGTTCTGTGTCCTCTACCCAGGGGCTGACTCAGTGCATGAGGACAATTTTCCATACCCCTCTGATTTCATCCACAACCAGTCAACATTCCCCATTCTCTAGCACCCTGCCCACCAACTTATCCTTGAAAAACCCTACCTCTGAGCCTTTGAGGAGACTGAGTTGAGGGATACCTCCAGTCCTGTGGCAGACCTCCATAACAACTGTTTCAGTGCTGGGTGGTTAAGTTAAATACTAAAAGCCAGTGCCCTTGTACAAAGGCTGGAATGTAAAAAAGCCCACCCAGGGTTTTGCGTAGGCCTTTCCTGGGCCTTAAAGCACGACAAAATAAAAAAGGAATTCTTAACAGGACCCGTTTAAGATTAAACAAATTTTACTGTGGGTCTGAAGAAATTCCCCAGGCCTCCGCAAACAAGTTTACTGGGGGTCTGAAGGAACTCTTTCAACCTCGGTAATTTAGCAGCAGACAGATAAGGGTAATCACCCCAGCACCTGGACCCATTTAGATTAAGTAAATTTACTGAGGCTCCAGTGGAAGGTCTTCAGGACTCAGACCTTAGTTATAGGTTAAAAGAAGTTAATCGCATATGTCTTTAGATGAATGCACACTTACTCATAGACACATACCATAGAAGGTATATAAGTTCTGGAAAACTTCGTAATTTTGAGTTGGTCTGGCGATAATTTCCAGGACTTCTCACTGTAGCCGGTTACAGAATTAAAAACTCTCTTCCTCCCCAGTTCATCTACATCTCGTTATTGGGCCATGAGAAATAGCAGCCCTACCCTGTTTGGTCTGGGAACACTTCCACTCGGCAGCCTTGCATTAATTAAACTCTTTACGGCAAAACCACGGTCTCAGTGAATTGGTTTTGTCTGTGCAGCGGGCAGGAAGAACCAATCAGGTGATCACACAATGATGGCACAAATGAGACAGTGATCAATAATATAAGCAGAGATCAGTATATACTTCATGGAAGAGGTAACAAACAGACTGAGGTTTGAATAAGTAGGAGCTCACCAAACTCAGGAGAGAAGTATAGTCAAGGGCTCTGTCTTTATGTTCTTGCCCAATATTCACTTAAGTGAACCCACTCTCCAAATGACTACCAATACCTCAATCCAGTGCCATCTCTTAGCCATATTATGAAAGCCATGCTGGCTGCCTATCCTTATAGTCACTTTATTTCTCTTTCTACCTGCTTTTAAGCTCCATGATTTATTGATAGGGTCTTCTTCTTGCAAACAATTTGCATTACACTCTGGTGGTTAAAAGATTAACAGCAAAGAACATCTAGAAATTTGTTGCCACCTGTTGCCTCATATCCATTAATTCAGTAGTTCTTGATTAACTGCTAATTCTTTATAATATGCATCCTTTACATGGCAGCTGTGCTTGACAGAAAAGGAATGTAGTGAATGAGCCAAGCTTTGGACCAGAAAGACCTAGATCTGAGCAATGATGTACCCATTTCTAATCTTCTGACCTTGAGTAAATAATTCAAATTGGCTGAGCTTAGTTTCCTCATTTGTAATACAATGCCCACAATAAACTCTACCTGGTCAAGTTGTTAACATATAAAAGCATTAAGAACACAATAGGTAGCCCTGAAAAGTAGATGCATTATCTTCCTCCTCCTCTCTTCACTTTTACATCTTGCAGCTTCTCTTCATTCCTTTAGACACAGTAGTATTACCTATGAAAATGTCTTTTCTTACTAACATCAACATCCTCTCTCCCCTCTGAACTAAAAACAGTGAAAACCTTCCACAAGCCTCACCTGATCAATTACACCCTTTCTTCAAAATCCCACAAAGATATACATTCCTGCTTTAATTAGATGAAATCCTTCCTTATCTAATTGCTTTTATTTCTTTCAATACATTAATTTGTATTCACAGCTCCAGCCATGAAAACAAATCTATTATTCTGCTTTCATTCATTTAAGCTGAAGTACTGAGCTTCAGCAAACGATGCGTCTGTGAATAGTGACTCTCTAATACAGTTAAACAAAATGCATCCTTGCCCTTACTCAGATATATTACCACAAAACATGCCTCTTCTACCGGTCCCTAATGCTTTTCTGAGCAAAATCCTTTATGGTCTTTCTCTATTCCCGCCTGGACCTGTTTAATTCTTATATAGGGAGCGGTGGCTGGTAGTCTTGTTTGCATATTAGAATCACCTGGGGATCTCTTTCAAAATGCTGATACTAGGATTCAATCCAAATCCAATTAAATCAGTGCTTGAGTATGGGACCCCCTGATAATGTAACTCTAATGTGACAGGTAACTAATACACAGTCAGGGCTGAAAACCTCTGAGTGACAACTAGCTACATGTGATTGTGTATTTGGGACTTTAAACACTCTCACGCTTATTCTTTCTTCCTCATTAATCACACTGTTGAAAGTCAAGATCATTTCCATTTCCCTGTTTAGTTTGTACTGGTTACTAGATGCATGCCTTTAGGCAAGTCATTTCACCTCTCATAATCACAATGTCTTGCTCCTCAGGATTTAAGGACTCCTCCTACCTCTGAGGGAGGTGTCAAGAATTAAATGACACAGTTGTAAGATGACTACCTGGAGCAGTCAACAGCTGCTTAAGAATCACCCACTAAAAATCAAATACTCTGCCTCCAAAATCACCCTCCGCAATTCCTGATCCTTTAAAAAAAATATGAAAGACATTTAGATAAAAAAAAAGGATAATCACTGTTGGAAATACAAACTATTTTTTTGTCAGAAAAGGCACAGATTTGTATGTGAATATACGTTAGTAATAGAAGAAAATAAGTTAGTAGATAGTATCAATATGTAGAAATATGCTGCAACAATCTACCACTGACATTATTCTTATTCTTAACACAATGATAAATAATGTATTAGAAGAGCAAGTAGGGTCTGAATTAATGCAAACTGCTGTAAAATAAATGTACAGCTGTTGTAGAATCACTTCTATGGGATTTAAGACTCACATGATGTTAAAAGTAACAAATATTTAAATTCAAAAGTAGAGCTCCTGAGGAGCCGAGAACCTTTAAATATGGAGCTGTTTCCATCACCTCGATTTTTGTAGAAAGAAATGAACTTGGAAAAAATTTGTTTCCAAAGTGGGAAGTGACGTTCAATGTCTAAAATCATAATAAATTGCAGAGGCCTCACATCTACTTAACAGAAATAATAGCGACACAAAACAGAAAACTGCTCTTGCCTTTGTTATACCAAAAACAAAAAAGAAACAAAAACTACATAATTAAATTAAAGGATTGAATCTAACCATGCATTTCATTAATTTCCTGGCAACATCCTCAGCAAATGGTGTGTCTTTATTTGAACATTTTTTAGCTGTGATAAACTTAGATCTTAATTATGTTGACTGGAAGAATTTCTTATAAATTCCCTTCATTTGTGGTAGGAGAATCTTTGGGATTCTCTGGAGTTCCTCTGGGACCACAGGGTACAAGTTAACACATGTTCTACGTGACAGTCTTTTAAATACCTAATGACAACTTTTATAATCTCCAAGAATCTTTTCTAAAAAACCTACAGTTTTTTCACCTTCACTGGCACTCTATCCAGCAACAAAACTGGCATTACAAAATGGTATTCAGAAGCATTCTCCTATCTTCCTTCCATCAAGATTTTGGCTATGGTAGGATCTGGCCCAGGCTTATCTGGAGTCAACAAAGAAATGGATGAGTGTGGTAGACAGAAGAAAACTTTTGGGTCATCCGTGTGGGTGCATTCTAACCTAGCCTCTCACACAGTAATTGGGTGTTATATTCAAATGCAGTATTCTCTGATGACGAAGATTTTGTCCATGCATTACTGATGCTCATTGACTCCAAATTTTGTTAACTATTACTTAGTTATAACAGTGCCAGTGTGTTTCAGCGACTTTTTTTCCTTTCAATAAATCTGAGTTCTGGACGAAATTACTACATCATAATCTATGAAAAATGACACATACTGCAAATCATACTTTTCAGTATAACTTCTTAAGATAGTTGATTTCTGATTTACTGATGCATTTCATGTAGGCAATAAGCCAGCACAAAGCCACTTATAGATTAAAATAATTTGTGCTCAATAAAAAATACATGTTACATACATATATATGTATTTGTAAATGAAAATGTCTCATTTATGAAATGGTGTCCTTCCAAATGGCATCTTATTTCTGAAATGGTGTCCTAATCAACTACTGAATGTGAACTAGAATTTCTCAAAGTCTTCACCTGTAATCTCAGATCTCAATCACACTTAACACAACTGAACAGCAGATAAAGTGACCTGCAAAATAACTCTAAGAAAAATTCACAGCTTACACTGTGACACAGCATATATTGAAATCAGAAGACAATACCACCTGGAGAAATTAATATATAGCATAGTTCTCTCCACCATAACTACGCATTCTCAACTGAAAGACTAAGGGAAAATCCCAATTTTGCTCTTTTGTCCCTTTATTAAGAATTTAATGTAGATATTTCTTACTTTGTAGAAGTGTTAAAGCAATCTTTATTTTCCTTTAAATAAAAGTGTCACTCTAAACTAACATACTGGGAATTTTTTTCCATGGTGCCCACTCCAGGTGCCATGTAACAGATGATCTTTACATAGAAACCCCAGAGGACTGAACTGTCTTGCCTATCATTCTATTCCAATTATCATCACATCACCAATCTGAAAACTATTTGATGTTGATTTCCTAGCAGCTGTAAACTATTCCTTTTCCCTTGAGATTGTCTATGGATATATTTCTTTCACATACTCATATTTATCACTGGGTGGTCTGTGTACTCTTATCTGACAAAGAAAAGGTTGTCTGTGAGGAGAGGGTGCAATGAAATAGTATTATGTCCTCAAGTTCTCTGAGAGCAAAGTTCATGCAAACGTGTGTGTGTGTCATGATACTTTTCTAAATCTCCATTAAAAATTTTTAATCAATGCCAATTAAAAGTAAGAAATACACTGCATAATATTCTATTTTCTGAAGTTAAATAGATTCTACATTTCATACACACACACATACACAAACACACCCTTCATTCCTTATTGATGTTTTGAAGTCCCCAATGTCATTATAACTATCTCAGTTCTTAAGCATGTTAGCAAACCTTATAGCTACTAATAAATTACACTCATACATATTAATAAAATAAAAAAAGGTTTTTTTTCCTTATCTCTTCTCTCACTAAAAAAGAAATATGGAATTTTGGCCTAGAACCAGGAGCACGGTCAAGATCTATTCCACATGTAAAGAAAGAAGTATGTAAATAAATAAGTAAAATTAGAAAGTATTTATCATTAAAATATTGAGATCTAAAAAAGTATACTTCACTAAGGTTTGAATTAGTTGTTCTTACTCTCTAACACCCATGCCAATTCCAGACAATCTGACACAATTATTATAGTCCCAT
Source organism: Gorilla gorilla gorilla (assembly GCF_029281585.2). Taxonomy (NCBI): domain Eukaryota; kingdom Metazoa; phylum Chordata; class Mammalia; order Primates; family Hominidae; genus Gorilla; species Gorilla gorilla. The sequence goes on along the minus strand of NC_073235.2, from coordinate 39,730,818 downwards.
TTAAGAAAGGATAAATCATAAAGCAGCTTAATTTTAGGTATTTAAAATACCATTAAGGAAGATAAGAGTTCTCATTTTATTCATACCCTAGACCAGGGAATAAAACTAGGAAGTTATTATTTACTTTTCTAGAGAACAAAGTAAATTTAGGGAAACAAATGAGAGATTCTCAATTTAAAAATTTTACATCAGATTTCTGTTTTTGGCTGTGATGGGAATAGCTTGAAAAATATCAACAATCACACCGAGAACAACTAAAAAAGCCAAACAAAATACTCTCTGTTTATCCATCATTATCTATGTCTGTTTGTCCATGCCTCCTTCTATCCATCTCTTATTTGTGTATCACATATCTATCTACACATGTATCACCTATCTATCCCTCTATCCATTATCTAGCTCTCATCTCTCTACACATCTGTTATCTATCCAACTATCACCTGTATGTTATCTATCTATCTCATCTGTTTATCTCTCTATCAAGACATAGGAAAACTGCTGAGTCAAATAGAAATCTGGAAGTTGAGATCCCAGAGAGATGTAATTGCAGAGACTTGACTTACCACCACAGCCTCTCTTTTCTCAAAGCATTTGCTGATTTTTGCTGTGTATCTGTGTCAAACTCATGGAGCCATAAACTTAAGAAGCCCTACGTAACCCTGTATTTATTTCCAAAGCTGCTATAACAAATTACTATAAACTTGGTGCTTGAAACAACAGAAACTCATTCTCCAGCAGTCCTGAAAAACAGAAGTCTGACAGTTAGGTGTTGGCAGGGCCGTGCTCTCTACTGCTGCTCCTGGGAGAACCTGTTCTGTAACTGCTCTGTGGCAGCCGATGCCCCCGGCTTGTGGTTAAACCACTCTGCTCTGCTTCTTTCTTTTCACCTGGCCATCTCCTCTGTGTCTTCTCTTCTGGGTGTCTGTCTTCTTTGCCTCCTTCTTATGAGGACACTTGGGATGACATCTAGGGTCCATCTGAGATAATCCAGGATTATCTCATTACCTCAAATCCTTAACCACATTAGCAGACACCCTTTTCCCAAATTTTTAAGATCACATTCACAAGTTCCAGGGATTTGATGTGGATATCTTTTGGAGAAGTATCATTCAGGCTACTGAAAAACCCAGAGAAAATAATGAAAACAAAATCATACAAAAGCTCACTCAGATGAGCACAGTCCTTAAAGAAAAATTATAATAAAATTACTACATGGGAACAAAGAATGTCTCTTCTGCGAAAGACAGCGTTCTGAAAGTGAAATTACACAATACACTATGGGAGAAAAGATGATGTGCAGCAAAGGACCCAGATCCAGAATCTATAGAGAATCAAGTACCCTGAGAGATTAACAAGGAAAAGACATAGAGACCATCAGAAAAAATGGGCAAAGGCTTGAGCAGGAGCATCCCAGAGGAGAAACACAAAACGGCTGATAAAGATTTGAAAAGGGCTCAGTCTATTTAGTCATTAGGAAATTGTAAATTAAACCACAAATGAGATCCTGCTACTCATCCACCTGAGTGGTTAAAAGAAAAGGACCAACAGTAGCAAGTCCGACGAGGGGATGTGGCACCTCGCACTCTCACACTGATGCTGGATGGGGTCTTAACTGGCACAGCCACTTTGGAGAACTGTGGGGCAGCTTTTACTAGGAAGTGACCATGTGCTCACCATATGATACAACAATTCTGCACTGGGGTTTGGTTTTGTTTGTTTTTTGTTTATTTTTTAAATTGACAAATAATGATTATATATACTTATGGAGTACAATGTGTTTTAATATATGTATACATTGTTGGTGGGGATGTAAATTAATACAGACATTATAGAAAAACTATGGAGATTTCTCAAGAAAATAAAAGTAGAATTACCATATGATCTCAGCACTGCTGGGTACGTATCAAAAGGAACTGAAATCAACATGTCAAAGAGATATGTGCACTACATGTTCACTGCAGCATCATTCACAATAAGCAAGACATGAGAGAAGCCCAAGTGCCCACCAATGGAGCAGCAGACAATGAAAATGTGGTGCGTGTGCACACATGCACATGCACACACACCCCAGAATGTTTTGCAGCTCTTGAAAAGAAGAAAATTCTGTCATTTGCACTAAGGGTTAAATGTAACAAAGACACACACTAAAATGGCCATCAAAATGGAATCAATCAATCAATCAATATAGTCAAACAATGGAATGCTATTTAGCAATGAAAAAGAATGAACCACACATATATTTAAAACTACTGTTCAACCTGGATGAATCTTGGAAACAATGCTGTTTGAAAATAGCCTACATCCACATAAAGTTCAAAAACAGGCAAAATCAGACTATGATGTTACAAATCAAAATACAGGTTTTGCTGGGTGAGTGGCTCTATACCTATAATCCCAGTGCTTTGGGAGGTCAAGGCAGTAGGATCGCTTGAGGCCAGGAGTTGGAGACCGGTCTGGGCAACATAGGAGGCCCCATCTCTTCAATATATATCTAAATTAGCCAGGCATGCATCATGTGCTTGTAGCCCCAGCTACTTGGGAGGCTGAGTCAGGAGGACCACTGGAACCCAGGGTCACTGGAGCCTGGGAGTTGGAGGCTGCAGTAAGCTATGATTGTGCTACTGCACTCTAGTCTGGGTGACAGAGTAAGATCCTGTTTCTTAAATTAAAAAAAAAAATAGTGGTTACAGTATGGACCATATGTGTGACTGGGATGGGGCAGGAGATGTTCAGGGAAGTCAGGAATTTCTATTTATTTATGTGAGTACTAGGCACATGTGTGTTTGCATTTAAAAATTCATTCAGGAAATACTATGATTTATGCTGATTTCTATATGTATGTTACACTTTACTAAAAATGTTCTTTAAAAATAAACAATGTAAACTCATTAAAAAAATACTTGACAAACAAAAGAAGAAATAAAAATGGGAAGGTTGGCCTAAAACAAGGTTGAACAGTAAAGTATTTACATAAATTGTATGTATATAATGCCACAATAAAGTGGGTTCAAATGGAATTAAATCTAAACTGATTTCTTTCATTAATTCCACAAGCACTGACACAGCATCCATATCATACTCATATTAAGGTGGGAATGAGGAAGGCATATAAGAATATACAAGAATAAAAAGGTACTCCTATGCCCTTGAATAATTTATAGCCTTCAGAGAGAAAGAAACATATATTTCTGAAATATCTAAGGAATAATGCAGTGGTACAGATTTAAAAATTTGAGTAAGAGAAAAATTATTAAAGATTGAAAAATATTCACACTTCCAACGTTCCTTGAGAAGGAATTACATCCTTTTAAGGATGTAATTATGTGAAGATTCTGCAACAGTCTAGTCAGATGCTGAGGTTATTTCTTCCAAAATCTCAGTTGCATCTCTAGAAATATTTGGCCACCAGCATTGTTTTCTCATTAATCATTCTAGCCACCTGGCCTTTGGAAACTATTTTACACTGTCTTCAGCTTTTTCATTTTCTCTATTAAAACCTATTATCAAGTAAAGTTCAAAAGTATAATGCAAAATTCTCATATTTGCATATTTCTCTTAGTTAAGGAGAACATACACAATAACTTTTAATAATCTGATATGGGGAAATAAATTATGCTTACTTATCAAAAGCAAAAATGCAATATGGTATTTTTTATCAAGAGTGTTTTAGTGATATTCATCACCACATAATTCTTCCTTTCCACTTCATAAAATGAGCATTGGAATTAGCTTTCACAGTCATTTCAGGAAGAGCATCACAAAACCAAGTATATCAGATCCTTAAAGATCAACTCAAAGGAATTAGCTAATATGTCTGTATTTCAACACACGACAAGTATAAATAACTAAGTGAATCTTTATATGCACATATGAAATACTTAAAAAATATTCAGTTAATGTCCCAAACCTTGTTAATTACTGGGACTAGAGGGAAGAGGTAAATGGAAGGAGGCTTTGAGAAGGGGACTTACTTTTTATTTTATATAAACATTTTTAAAGTATTTACAATGTGCATACATTTCTATACTTCATATTTTTAGAGTGAGAAAAGACTAGATACATTATCTTTCGATATATTTTTTAGAAAAGAAAGAAAATGAAAATAAAAGCCTGGGAAAAGCATTTGTTTTAAAAACATGTTTTCTTAAGTTGTTCACCACTGTCAGTGAAGAGCTAAACATGGAAAGTAACTTAATAGGACTCGCTTGTAGAATGGGAGAGCAGCACCACTATTTACCCACTTTATACTGCAGATCACACACAAAGACTACACTAGGAGTGCCGTGCAGTTCAGCTCTGCCCCTTATGGTTATGGCAAGAAGCCTTAACAGCATCTACTCTGATTGTTAATTTCTTATAAACAGTGCAAGTCCTGGACATACAAATCTCCCGACTCAAATATCTTGGGCAAAATAATGACAATTTTGTCCCAAAGACATCATAATACTCAAATAATAAGGGTAAAACAGCAACAGTAAGGTGGTTTAAATTCTTAGTCTGAAGAAAAGAAAACCACCAAAAAGTCTTCCAAACAGTTTTTCTTTTATAACTCATCATTTGCCAATATATCTTGGAATAAAAGTTTGTATTCAGAGATACAGCAAGTTAATGAGAATCCACAGAAATGGTAAGATAATCAGAATACACATTCCCATTTACACACCTAAAGCTCCCACCCCCAGCCTTTTTATAACAACATTTTACTACTTAAAGTGCATATATGTAGTGGAGGGGAAGAAGGAGATGTTCTGGTCATTATTCAGATGGTTGAAAGCTAGCAGCTAAAACCGTTAGTCTCTTTTCCTCAGAAGGCCAAGAGGTTGGCAGTAGTAGGGGAATTGTCTTCCAAGGACAGCTTCTAAGTTGGGGAGGAACTATAGGGGAAATGTGACCTGTAGTGAAGCGTTTTTCCATTTACTCTCCTGAAGCAGATTTTTATTAAACATAAGTCATTCCTCTCCAAGTGTCAGGATCTACCTCTAAGAGGTTTAGGGATAAAGTTGCAGGTTACACCACTGAAAGATAAAGAGAAAATATCACTCTCATGTTCTCCTTTCAAAAATTGGAGAAGGGCAGGTGGTGAAAAGAGGAATCCCAGAAGGAAGAAAATAAATGAGTACAAGAGAAATGCCAGTCTCATTGATTTCTGGACTCAAAACATCTCTGAAGAATTTCTGATAAATGACTATGTAGACTCATTAGTATTTCCGTTTCTCTTTCTATCCTTTGGTAAAGATGTAATGAAAATTTGAAGCTAAATAATGAAAAGCAAGCAGGCAGAAAGACGAAGTAGACACAGAGGCATGAAAGATGTACTTGCTACTCCTTGAAAATAAAAAATGAACTCACCAAACCTCCCCACAACACATACTGTGCACATGCATACACGTGTGCATGAGTGTGTGCGGAGTAGGAAATTGTCCAGGTCATTTGATGGAGATAGGATTCAAGTGGCTATCAATGACCTGAAGACATGGTCCTATTCTCATTTAGTACAATGGGCATTTCTTAACTCTTAAGGGAATCATGCTTCAGCTTTCACAAACATGGACTACACTCTCTGAACAAAGTGCCAATGCCCTAAAATGTTAAGAGAATGCTGATGCTGCTTCCGTGATGTTCCTAAACACACAGAACCCAAGAAGGGATTCTTTCTGTCCTCTCTGACATCAGCATTTCTAAAGTGCCAACAGTACTGCATGCCTCCCCCATTCATCTCCATAAAGTCTAAGACTTACTCTGACATCCACTCAAACCTCTAACAGTAGCCCATTTCACAGGGTCCTAATTTCTCTTTTTAAAGTATGGTATCTTTATTTCTTTTTTAAACAAATTTTAATCAACATATCTTTTGGTGGTGATTTAGCCAGATCACTTCATTTAATATTTATTTCAATGTATTTATTTTTATTTTTTACTTGTGACTTACATAAAAGTCACAAGAATAAAACAAAATATTACTGGATACCATTCAACAAGATTGCCCGAAGTTTAGCTTTTAGCACACCCTCAACTGGAATATTCACACATCTCCCTCCTCCAACTTCTTCCTTCCTCCATCTCTCTCTCCTGTGTACATAAGCAGTGGAACTTCACATTGGAAATAATGCTGTCGCCTAATTTCTGGACCTTTTCAGATTTTGTCAATTATCTTAATCATGCCCTCAGTAGCACATCCCAAATCCCTTTCAATCTGAAAAAGTCCCACAGTCACTCTGTATATTTCATGACTGACATTTTTGAAGTTATTTTGTACAATGTCTCTAATTTGCATTGGTCCGAAGTTTCTTCATGATTACATTAGATATTTCCTCATGATTGTGTGATTAGATTCAGGGTCTGCACCTTTGGCAGGAATAGCACAGAACTGATGCTGAGCTCTTAGGGTGTCGTAACAGGAGAAGCCCGCTGTGCATTAGCCCTATTACCGCTGATCTTTGATTACAGTTTGAATATCCCTTATCCAAAATGCTTGGGACCAGAAGTGTTTTCTATTTCAGATTTTTGCAAATTTTTGAATATTTGCGTATGCATAATGAGATATCTTCGTGACAGAATCCAAGTCTAAACATGACATTCATTTATGTTTCTTTTACACCAGATACACATAGCTGAAGAAAATTGTATACAATATTTTTAATAATTTTGTACATGAAAGAAAGTTCTTGTACAGTGAACTATCAGAAGGCAAAAGGTGTCACTGTCTCAGCCACCCACATGGACAATCTGTGGTTGTTTGGCATCACCATCATTCCTGACTCTGAATTTATGTTACAGATAAGCAATCATTTTCTTATACTCATTCACCCATAAGTACTTAGGGATCAAACTATGACATGCCATTAATACAGTGAAAAAATAATGTTAAAAGTTTAGGGTAACTAAGCAGCACAGTAGCATCACCAGAATACCTGGATCAGCTGCGAAACGGCAGCCACCAAAAAAAAAAAAAAAAAAAAAAAACAACAGCAGGTTTTCCATCTCCAGCTAAACGGCTGTGTTTTGATTAAAAGGTTATTGTGTATCTTATTTTTTAGCTTAGAAGAAACATCAGAAGCAGCTGAAGGACCAGGAAGTGGGTCCTCTAGGGATGAGGAGGCATTCTGCCGGAGGGCTTTTTAAAATGGTTTCTCCAGCGTCATCTGCCTCATTAACAACGGTTTTTGGGTTAGAAGTCTCTCTTTGATTTTATAAATGAACACTATTTCTTGTTCTGTGATGAAGGCACTGCTCCCGTACAAAAAGCCCTTCACACTTTTTCACCCTGTTGTCTATAGGCACTTTTTGTGCAGTGCCAACGATGTCATCTCTATGATCATGTCAGTGCTCAAAAATTTTGAAATTTAGAAGCATTTTGGAATTCAGATTTTTAGATTAGGGATGGTCAATCTGTGAAAGTTAAAGTAATGTCTGCTATTTTTTCCCCTCTGTAAAGTTATCATTTTACCTCTTATAATAAAAATATATCTTGTGGGTATATACTTTCAGATGATGTAAATATCCTGTTCCTCATCAAAATTTCATCCACTAGTGTCAACATTCGTTGATGATTCTTGCCTGACTTAATTATTACTCTGATGGTTACAAATACTGATTTTTTAATTCCATTATTCATTTGATATTTTTTGGTTGGCTTTCTAATGCAAGCAAGAGCTTTCCTTTCTCCCCATTTATCTATTTATTCATGCATTTATTAATATCAAGCAGATTTATACTTTATTTAATAGTCATAACAGTTAAATATTATTTATTTGGAGCTCAAATTGTCATAGATTTAGCCAGTAGAAACCCCTTCAAAGTGGACCTGCATTCTTTTGCAATATTCCCACCATTTAAATATTTTCTTACTTTTTGGCACATGAAGATCTCCCAAGCTCATCTTGTTTTTTTTCTGATTCGCACCAGGAATCAGCTATTTTTCTAAGGGGCCCAGGGTTATTTTAGTAGTAAATGGCATTGAGAAACCAAGATCTGAGCTCTAGGAGTGGCTTGTTGCTACTGAAGTGGCAGTTTCTCAGTTCTCTCAATAAAGAAGCTGAAAAATTGATATATGTCTATACACAAATACAGAAACACGTGTGTGTGTGTATATATATATATATACACACACACATACATACACATACAAATAGCTATATGCAGGGTTTTGCTTTTTGCAGTTATTAAAGTTTTTTAGAAGAGGTTTAAATTTACCAAAAAGTTGTGAATACAGTAAAGAGCTCCCATGTGCTCTATAAACAGGGTCCCTTATTATTCACAAAATAGAATCATGTATAGATTAAAAGATATTTACCCCAGTCCTAAAGATAGCATCTTTCTTGATGAGAAACACTAAAGGTGGGTTCACTAAGATTAGGAAAAGGCAAGATTTCCCACTGTTTCTACCACTATTAATCATATATTACCCAGTGCATTTAGAAAAGGGAAATTAATTATCTGAATAAAAATTGAATGAAAAGAAGTAAAAGAAAATGTTTATGCAGATGATATGAGTGTGTACCTGGAAAACCCTACAGAGTCAATGATAAAATTAACTCAAATAATAAAATAATTCAATAGAGTAGCAAGCTATAAAATTAACATAAGAAATCAGTAGTGTTCATGTACATGTATAATAATTAGAGGATACAAAGAGAGAAAACATTATTTACAATAGTAACAAAAGATAGAATAGGAATAATCTTGAAAAGAAATGTGTAAAACCTGTATGAAGAAAACACTGAAACAACCCTGAAAGACACAAAGGTTGATGTTAGCATATGTAAAGATACGCTTGTTCTTTGAAGGAAAAATCAACACTGTAAAGACAGAAGTTCTCCCTAAGTTCATTTACAAACTAATTCAATTGAAATAAAAATACTAACACACTTCTTTCTCTTCCTGGAGCTTTATTTTTCCAAGACTGCTTACTCAGATCATGTGTAGGTTTTTAAGTCACTTCCCAGGAGGGGCTGCTCTAAACTGGAGGAAACTCTCAATACCATACACAGGGAAGTCTCTTTTTCCCTTGTGGCAGCTTTAGGTCAATTTTAGGGCTGCTGCTAAGTTCCCCTGCCCTTTCTTTCTACAGCACGCCCCTTTTCCCCACCCCCAGCAACTCTTGCATTCCCCAAACGGAGGGAATACAGGAGACAGCTCACTGGACTTGGTGTTTATTTTCCTACTTAATGTTATTGGAAGATGGGTTTTCTCCATGTTCCAGTTATGCTGTGATTATGAATTTTGTGTGGTCTTACTTGTTACTCTTATATTTCCTTATTGTGTTTGGAGGCAAGTTGTGAAAACAATTTTAGAAGGACTGTATGGCCTTGGCTATTATCCCATTAATCATTACAAGAACCCTGTTGGGTGAGTCCATTAGCTCAATTTCCAGATGAGAAAACCAAGGTTGCAAATTCAGACTCTCCTCTAATGTCAAATAGTTAAGGAGATCAGGAGCGAGAAAGTCCAGAGCCAGGAGAATTATCTAGGATGCACAAGTTTGGTCTATGATTTGCCATCTAGGTCTAAGAGAAGGTGAATGCTTCAAGATATGCAGGTCAGAAGTTTCGTATGCATCCCGTAACCTTATGAGTTCTGGCTTTTATATTCCAGTTTATAACAGTCCTTGAAACAACAAATTCTTGATTTTATAGGGAACTGCTCCTATACAGAAGGTCCAATGACATGCTCATCACTGAGCATGACACCCCCAGTGTTGGCAAGGCGGGACAAAGGACCTGCCAAGAGCATCTGCCACCATTCTTTTCCTTCAGAACCTGAGCCTACTATCTCAAGAAGCTTTCTTGTCAATCAGATGTGTCCTGTCACTTCTGTTTCCATCTTCACAGTTCTCTCACATGTGGTGAATATGATTAATAATAATGTCCATTTCAAAATTGCTAAGAGAGTACATTTCAGATGTTCTCACCACAAGTAATGTTAAGTATTTGAGGTGATGAATATGTTAACTAGTTTGACTTAATTATTCCACACTGTGTTTATAAATTTAACATCAATTTGCACCTCATAAATTTACGCAATTATAAATTATCAATTTATCATAAAAATGAACAAACACACGCTCATACAAGTTACACATCCACATGAATGTTCAGGGATGTATATGCACACATACACACATACATACACACATGTGTGATATTCCAAATATTTAACCCCTGGCGTGGCAGGGTGACTCATCAGGTTGCTGGACGGTGGAGAGGTCTGGAAAGCGCTGGGAGAGTGGCTGGACTCTGAAGGGCTGCAGGGGTGGAGCAGTGAGTGAACATTTCTCAATACATGCTGAACTATTTCCACAGTTAGTGCATACCCTCTGAATATCAGCTATGCAAACACACACACATACACACACATACACACATACACACATGCACACACAAGCTTTCCTTTCTAAGCTATGGAAGAATACTTCAAGAATAGACTTAGAGACACCACGTCAAGTAATTTAGCTTAATTTAAAAACCCCACTCAGCATTTCCTATGGCTCCTTATCCTTTGTTCCAGGTTTTCCAAAGGTAAAGGTGAATGAGGAAATACTGATTTTCCATTTAAAGTGAAATTGTTTTTTTCTGTATATATTTAATTTATTATCAAGATTTGTTAAATTCAAAATACATCCAGATTTCAGGAATAAGAGTAGGCAGTTAAAGCAAAATGCATAAAGGTAGTGTGTAAATGGCAGGAGTTTATTTTTTAAAAAAGGCACTGCTATTCCTTATTCATATGAAAATTGGAAACACTCATTATTCTGGAAAAATGCCCATTGCTTTCCTGCTTTCAAGTTTTGCTTTCACAATTCTTTCTACTTAGAATTTTCCCTCAATTTCCCATCTCTCTTCTCAAGTATACAAGTATACCAATGCTTTCAGCTTTGTTCCAAATAACACCTTATCAGGAGAATTCCCCCAGCCCCAATCACTCTGGCTAGAAATGACATTCATGATTGATCATGAATATCACTTCACTCTTCTCCCTGTGAGTTTTTCCTTGCTCATACCGTTTCTATGTGCACCTTGTTCACTTCCTATACTATAATATACTTGGAGGATACTTTATGTATCATCAGCATCTCCTAGAACACATATACATGTGTTGTTGTGTTGAATAAACATGCTGTTTATTAGCATATTATTTATGTATACCCACGATTAAGCTGGGATAAACTGAGATGATCACAGGGGCTTTTCCCACTTTGATTTTTTTCTTTCACTTCTGATTAAATCTCCAATCCCAGTAACACTGTAGGGAGGTATAAACCCACAAAACACAAATGGTAACATCAGCAATTCCTCTTCCAACAATTCATCCTAAGGAAAGCATAAAGATTCAGTTATTGGTGTATTCATCTTAGCACTATCTGTAATACCCCAAAAAACTGGAACACCCCAAATATCCAACAATAGGTAATTCCTTAAAGAAATCGAGGTGCCTTTGTCCTTTGTGATACAATGAAGCCATAAAAAGACAATGTAGAAAAAAATGTGTAATCGGTAAAATGCTCACACCAAAGTGACAGGTCATCATTCAGTATATATAATATGATCCACAGCTGCTGAAGTAGGGCTGTGTAAGCCTGTGCACAGGCTGCAGTGGGGGAGCATTTGAGGATACTCAAACAAATGAGGGGTCAGAGAGAGCTTCTTGGAGGATATGACCCCTAAGCTGAGATGACTGACAGAGTGCAGGCCGGTGGGCAGCCATGGGGGCATGGTCTAGAGTATGCTCCAGGTTGATGGAATAGTGTTAAAGAAAGGCCCAGAGGCAAGAGGAAGCCTAGATTTGAGGAACCTCATGCAGCTTACTAAAACCCAGACATCTGGTAAGAAAAGCGGCAGAACCAGGCAAGCACCAGTTTCCCTGCTCCCCAGCCAGCTGTCTCAAACAGAAAGGCAACCCCTCATCCCAGCTTAAGCCCCATACTTTGTTCCTATCAGAGCCTTGAGGATGCAGCAAGAGAACAATAAAAATGCAAGTAATAGTTAGGAGATTTACATACAATTTTGAAAATAAAATTACAAATGAATTATAAAAGAAACACAATGACATCTGGTAGCAAACTAACATGGAGAGAATAAAGTCGAGAAGGGAATCACAAATCCCGCCACCAATGGACAATCACATTTTGTTGAATTCATACTTGATGAAGGGAATAAAGGCAGCAATACACCTGCTTGCCATTCTCAGGAAGAGTGGTGTCACCTGCAGGGGTTATCATCAGCACCTCCGCAGACAGCAGACTCTGCCAGAGGCCCTTCATGAGAGAAACCCTGCTCGGGCCCCAGCATCTTTTGTAAGGGCAAAGGCACACTGCAGTAGGGAGCCTGGGTGATCGCCTGTCAGCAGGAGTGTGGCTGTGAAATTGCCGCGTCTCTCAGTCCTGGCTTAGACCTGTGATAAATGGTCTGCCCCAAGGAGACACGCAGCAGTCCACTGCCAGCAAACAGCCGCCAGACTGTCAGTGGGCAGCCTTCTCCTAGAGCAGCAGTGACAGCTGACGGGGAGCACACCCCATCAACTCTCCACACGAGGGAAAAGGTGCAATCCCCTTAAAAGATGTGAAAATACTATGCTCCTAGGAAATGTGTTACCTGACATTGTGAACTGTAAATCATTTCCTCTCTGAATTATAGTGTTAGATATGCATATGTGCTTTAACCAGCCCCAGGGGATTCTGGTTCCATATTCAGCACTGAAGTTGTTACTGTGACTCATGAAAGCCCAGGAAAGGATGACCAGAAGGACCGTGCAGTACAGAAACCAATGCTGCAAACACCCGAGGATACTTTTGCCAAGTGTCATCAAAGTCGATGGGTTCAGAAAAAGAGCAAGCTCCCTTGCTGCAGGCGGGTCTGGCAGAATCCCTGTCACCATGGCAATCCCACGCTCCCAACCCTCCTCAGAGACACCTCAGAGCAGGTGTTATGATGCCAATTCTACATCATAAGCTGCCCAAAGTCAGGCAACTTGCTTCCGTTCTTCAAGCCATTTGCACACAAAAGAATGAAAAATCAGAAAAAAAATTGATATGAACTATCATGCACTAAGTGCCTGGTACGTCCTAGATTTGGAATAGCACATGGCTTATACATTGTCTCATGTAGTCTTCATTTCAAACCCACAGAGTTCAAAAATCATCTCCATGCTATTGCCTATGAGAAATAGGAGACAATAAGCAGCAGAAATTCTCTAGTTAGTCACATCCAGCAGAAGCCTACATAGTGATCTAGACCTTCCAAGCCTTAATTGTGGGCTATTCTCCCTTATCAACCCACAGTTCTTCCTGGCAACCTGGACTGGCTTTCCACAAATGGGTGACCTCACGTAAGTCTCTGAACATGTTTAAGGACTGAACTAGATGGTACCTAAAATACCTTCTATGATTGAAAATCCCTGACTGATTTGAGTCTAAAAATGTGCTAGGAATGGAAGGCAATTTAGACTTATTAAGACAGTTTCTATTTTTGAGGAGCATATATAAGAAGGAAGCTCAACTTAGAATACAGAGTTGAATAAATGTGAAGCCATGCAGTAAGAAGTTTGTGTGAAATAGCAGATGAGAGAAGGGAGCCGTCTGTGAGGTCTGCATAGTCAGAGTCACAAATACCCTTGGCAAAGAATTTGTAGCTAAGTTCTTAAAAGCAATCGCAACAAAAACATGCAATGCAGAGCATGGTACCATGGCAAGTAGAGAGGGGTACGAAGTGACCAGAAGGTCAGTGTGAAGAATCCTGACGACAGGAACCTGTGGATGGAGCAGATTTGAACCAAGCTCTGGAGGGCATAGGTCATGGGGAGGACCCTGTGGATGGAGCAGACTTGAATGAAGCTCTAGAGGGCATAGGCCATGGGTGACGTTGACCTTGTGGCTTCCTAAGTGGTGACACTAGAGGCCCTGAGAAAGAGCAGGGCCTAGAGTGAACACCATAATGGATGTGGACAAGCAAAGGCTCAGTGCTGGGGACGATGTTACAGGGCCTATGTATACAGGGGGATTTTTGTTGTTGTTGTTAACTTTCTGGTTTTTTCACTCATAGGTTCTTGACAAGTGTTGAAAACCGTTTGATAGGGAGAAACCAGTTTTCTGACAAGAATTTACGAACCCTCACTTCTGGTGAAAAGGAGCTGCCCCTGGGTTTATATAGCTACAGGACAACTCTGCCTAACAAAGAAGCAGCCAGGGAAGTGGGAACTGAGTGTGGTGTGGAGGAAAATGAAGGAAGGAAGATGAGATGGGAATTGGCTGCCAGAGAAGAGAATGTGGCCAAGAGAAAAACAATAGCTAATACGGTGGCTCTAGGCTTGGAAGAATTACAATGTGTCAAAATCAGGACATTTCTGAAGTTGAAATGTAGTGGCATCCATAATGACAGCAGGACAATGGGGATAAATGGGGTTTCACTGAGCAAACCGGGGTAAATGACCACTCTATGTAAAACTCTTCCTCCATCTTTCCTGTGAAAACTTCAGTACAATATATGTTTCTGATAAATGCCTGGTATGGCTAATATCCATATATACATATCTTAAAGTGCCCAGGTCCATTTTCAAATTTACTACAGCATAGAAGAGATGCTGCTCCTAAGGACTGCAGAACACTGGGTAACACATCGTCAAACCTGGAAGTTAGATGACAGCCATCCCCAAAATGCTATCTCTAGGAAAACAATTCCACAAAGTGTCAGTATGTACTTTACAAATAAAATATCCAATGTTCCAACAATTTAGGACACTCCCAAGGAAACACAATTAAGCAGGTTTTCTTCAGAGGTATTCTGCCTGCAGCCCTTTCTATGGTAATATGTATCATGAGTTTCCATAAGAGAGATAAAATATGCAGTCTTGTACACTTTTATTTAATTGGAAGATCTATTTTTCCAGGTTATTCATTAGGAGGCCCTGGAACTAATATCCCATGGAAAATAATTTGGAAAATTATCTGTTAAATGAATGGGTTAGAAGACTTCCAGATAGAGTATCTACCTTCAGCACTCCAATTCATAAGAACAAGAAGAAGGTGGCACTGGTCTGAGACATGAAATATCCATTTGCTGGTAAATAGAGAGGGAGAAAGAGCTCTTGGCAGGCTGCAAGGTGATTGGATTCTGGTCTCAGCACTACCTTTCTTTGAAAAAGTAAACTCCTTTGAATCTCAGTGTAATGAAAGGGTTGAATTCAATGCCTACGATTCTTTTAGCTCTTACATCTTGATTCCTACATTGTCATTGGGTAAATCCAGCATTCATTTAATTCTTTAAATATTGAGTACCTACCATGAGCCAGGCACCATGCTAAGTGTTGGAGATACCAGATGAACAATGAGACTTATCTTACAGTGTCTAGAGCTGGTAGCTCTAAACATTGGGGATTTCCCATGGAAAGCAAATACAGAATATTTTTTTTCAAATTTGATATTAAAATCTCAGATCAGGAGTACATACACAGGTAGGAGGGGATGTGGATGAAGGGAACATTGGAACAAAAATTAAAAATAAGTAAAATACATTAGCCAGATTGAGAAAAAATGAAGTATACATTATATACTATATATAGCAAAGGAAATACGGGTTGAATATGATAGTCTATCAACACAAGATATTATCTAACCACCAAAGATAATGCAAAATAAATAACAACATATTTCTTTCACCACAGCTATAACCCCCTTTCTCAGGATTCTCATGGCTTTCTGGGGTAGTGGTAGTTACTCTGGCATTCATTTCACGCTTCCCAAATCAACTTCTAATCTTGTATTTCTAGCCTCTTACAACACAGAGATCAGGAAGATATCTGTCTCAACTGTGCAACTCATTGTGCATTGATCTAATGCATTTATTCAAGATTACAAACATGGTTTCAGGACAGTTCTTCAGGCAAAAGGATAACTGAGAATTCAAAACACTTCCTGCCCTCTAATCCCTTAAAAGGAAGTGCTGCTCTTGAGCTTTGTATAAAACTTGCACACCATGGTCTATGTGGCAAGTCACTGTGTAGAGCTCACAGATCTCCTGATGAACAGGCAGGTCAGGTCATTCCTTTGTGAAACACTCTGGTTGGTTCACAAGCCACCTGTCCACCTTCGCCCTGGAGAAGCCATGCTGTCATTCTCAGTGTTGCCTCTGTCCTCCCAGAGCAGTTCCTAAGACAATAGCTATCCAATGTCAAAGGGTTGGCAATGGCTACATTTTCACAGACACTAAAATGACTTCAAATGACATCTCCTAGTGAAAGAATGGAAAGATCACCTAGGAAAGCATATCTATACTTTCTTTACCCAATCACATAAGCCACTTGGATTTTCTGAGCATAATTTTTTAAAGGCACTAGATATTTTACTCTTTTTGTGGCTATTGTAAGTGGAATTGCATTTACAATAGCCACAAAAAGAATAAAATACCCAGGAAAACTTCTTACCAAGGAGGTGAAAGATCTCTATAAAAAGAACTACAAAACACTGCTGAAAAAAATCAGATATGACAGAAACAAATGGAAAAACATCCATGCTCATGGATTGGAAGAATCAATATTAAAGTGGTCATACTGTTCAAAACAATGTATAGATTCAACACTATTTCTATCAAACTACAAATGTTATTTTTTATACAAGTAGAAAAAATAATTCTAAAATTCATATGGAACCAAAAAAGAGTCCTAATAGTCAAAGTAATCCTAAGTAAAGAGAACAAATTCAGAGGAATCATGTTACCTGACTTCAAACTACACTACAAGACAACAGTAATCAAACCAACATACTATGGGTACAAACACAGACAAAAAGATCAATGGAACAAAATAGAGGACTCAAAAATAAAGCCACACATCTACAGTCATCCAAAGTCCATAAAGATAAGCAATAAGGAAAGGACTCCCTATTCCATAAATGGTGCTGGGATAACTGTCTAGCCATATGCGGAAGAATAAAACTGAACCCTCACCTTTCACCATATACAAAAATTAACTCAAGATATAGACTGAAAAAGAAAACCTCAAACTATAAAATTCTTAGAAGAAAACCTAGGAAATACCCTTCACAACACGGGCTTTGGCAAATAATTTATGGCTAGGTCCTTAAAAGCAATTGCAACAAAAACAAAAATTGACAAGTGAAACCTAATTAAACTAAAGAGCTTCTGCACAGCAAGAAAAACTATCGATACAGTAAACAGACATCCTATAGAATGGGAAGAAATATTTTCAAACTCTGCATCCAACAAAGGCCTAATATCCAAAATCAACAAGGAACTTAAATCAACAAGCAAAAACAAAATAACCACACTAAAAAGTAGGCAAAGGGTATGAACAGATACTTCTCCAAAGAAGATATACAAGTGGACAACAAACATGAAAAAAATGCTCAACATCACTAATCATCAGAGAAATGCAAATCAAAACCACAATGAGATACCATCTTAGTCAGAATGGCTTTTGTTAAAAAGTCAAAAAACAACAGATGCTGGCAAGGCCGTAGAGAAAAGGGAATGCTTATACACTGTTGGTGGGAATGTAAATGAGTTCAGTCCCTGTGGAAAGCAGTTTGGAGATTTCCCAAAGAACTTAAAACAGAAACACAATTCAACCCTGCAATCTTATTACTGAGTATACAGCCAAAGGAAAATAAACTGTTCTACCACAAACACATGAACTCATAGGTTCACTGCAGAGCTAGTCACAATAGCAGAGACATAGAATCAACCTAGATGCCCATCAAAGGTGGATTGCATTAAAAAATACGGTATGTATATATCATGGAATACTATGCAGCCGTATAAAAGGACAAAATCATGTCCTTTCCAGTGACGTGGATGCTCTGGAGACCATTATCCTAAGTGAACTAAAGCAGGAACAGAAAACCAAATACTGCATATCCTCACTTATAAGTGGGAGTTAAAACATGAGTACACATGAACATAAATATGAGAACAATAGATACTGGAGAGTACAAAAGGGGGCAAGGGATGGACGAAAAACCAGCTATTGGGGACTATGCTCATTTCTTGGGTGATGGATTCAATCGTACCCCAAACATCAGCATCACACAATATACCTTTGTAACAAACCTGCACATGTAACCCCAGAATCTAAAATAAAAGTTGAAAAAAAAAGGCACTAGAGATGTAACTTTGCAGTCAGCCCTGTGGCTAGAGACTCCCCACAAATTTCTTTCTTTAATAAGTTATATAAATATGTTGCTTTTATTGTATGAAATATATTCTCTTCTGGATAACTGTTTGCCAATTCTCGGGCTCCTTTTTGGGGCCACCCAAAGCTTTTGATCAGGCATGCCATTTTTATTCTCCATAATGTAGCTGTCCACTATTTGTTGTGATACCTGAGAGAATGAGGGAATGACAAAACAAAACAAAAAGCTAAAAGTCATTCATCTGTGACTATAACTAACTATATATAATTCAAAAGAGAATAAAGAACTTTTCCCAATAATTTCATTTTGGGAGAGTAGAATGAAGCCTCATACTCCCAAATACCTATTATCACTTCCAAACAAATTTCAAATTACTTTTGGCCCATCTATGCCTTAAGAATAGTTTTCTAGTACAGTGGGCTTTCTATTATTTTTGCCTTGCCTCTGGATCTCTGGCTTTCTTTTCTTCTCTTGCCCAAAATATTGGTCTAAGGAATGAGAATGTTAGAAGCAGCTAGATATAGATATAGACTTAGACATATGACATATAGACAATATAGACAAATATAGACAGTTGATATGAATATGGATATGTACATGTGGAATTTTAAAAAATTCCCCTAGATTGCATAAGTGATAGACACTTTTAGATATACAAATTTCATTATTTCATAGTAGCTGTCTCAACTGTGTTTCCACATAGAATCCTAGGATTCAGGAGCTCAGACTTTGTAAATACACTTGCCTTGTGATCACAGGCATGTCTTAACCCTCCCTTATTTTCAATCTCCTCTGTTGTAAAATGGGAGTAAGTCACTGCTGTGGTTTGAATGTGTACCCTCAAAAATTCATGAGTTAAAACTTAATGGCCAATGTGATAATATTAAGAAGATGGGCCATTAAGAGGAGATTTTGTTATGAGGGCTCCCCTCACCTGCATGGGACTAAGGCCCTTGTAATAGAGGTTTCTCACAGTGCTTAGCCCTTTTTCCCTCCTCTGCATTTCACCATACGAGGACACAGTGTCCCTTCTCTCCTGAAGATGCAGGAAAAGGCACCATCTTGGAAGCAGAGATGGACTCCTCACTAGACACTGAACCTGGCTATTTCCTTGATCTTGGATTTCCAGCTTGCAGAACTGTGAGAACCACCAATGCCTGACCACCAGCCAGGGCTGTTGTGAGGAGTAAAATGAAATAATGTAAGTGAAAGTAAGCATTTTGAAAGTGGAAAGTAGTATATAAACAGAAGGTTCCATTATCTTTAATCAAAACCACTAGAGAACACAGGCATTTTACACCCTTATTGTACAACATAAACAAATTTGAACACTAAAAATGAAATCAGCCCAAAGTAAAATGTTAGAAATGACAATGAGCCATTTTTCACAACAAAGAAATTGATTTTCCATAGATGTTCTTTCCTATTGCATGTAAAGGCCTACATCTATCAATACCTAGGTCCCTTGTTTTGACACTGGGTATAATTATGGCCCATCCCATAGCTGCTTGGCTCATGTTACTATCAGAGCCTGAGGCCACAAAATTTCCTCCCCATTACCAGAGGGATATGCCAGGATTTATAGTAAATTGTGCTATTACTAAGGCATTTTCTTTAATTACTTAAAAAAAAACAAGTCATTCTTTTTAAGAACGTGATCTCAGACTATAATGTGGGCTATGCCTGCACCTTCCAGTTCAAACATTCTAACTTTTTAGAATCATCATTTGTAAATAATGCTTTCAAACATCTGGATTGACTGAAGATTACCAGACACTCCACTCTTGCAGATACGAGCAACTTCCAGAAAAATCAAGATAGCTGCCAGATCTTCCGTTAAGCCTTCATGTTATCTTTTTTAACCCTCAAAACAAGCTATATTATACCAGTGTTAAATTTCTAATTTTTGATCATTGAACTATGGTTATGTGAGATGTTTACATTGGGGCAGTGCACAAGGAATACAAAGGAACGCATTGTACTGTTTCCTCAACTCTTCAATGTTTCTGTAAATCTAAAGATTTTAAAATACAAAAGAGTTAATAAAACAAAAATTTTACAAAATAGCATCCTTACGACCATAAGTCTGGAAACTAGGCCTCTGAGAGATAATCAATTGCCTAAAGTCAGTTGTCATTTCCACTAACTGATACCACCAATTCATTCTATAAAGTATTTAAGTAAGTTTGTTTACACAAAATGAAAGATAATTATAATAATGATAAGAGCTGACATTTCTGCAGCAGTATTCACATGCCAGGAAGTGTTTTAAGAACTTGACATAGATGAAATCAGCATCTATATCAAATTTATGATGTAGGTCCTATTCTAATTTCCATTTCTCACAGCAAAACTGAGATGCCAAAGACAGCAGTAACTTTCTCAAAGTCACACACCTAGCAAGTGGAGAAATTAGGAGTGATACACAGTATACACGATGACACTCAAATGATATGAAAGAAAGGAAGGACGTAAAATGAGTCCAGGAAGGAGACAATCTGGGAATCCGGTCATCAGTATAATTTTCAGGGTGCACTCAACCTACGCTGGAAGCTATATTATTACAAAGAGATGGGCGAGTATATTTGATTTAGAACGGACCAGTGTTACTCCTACGGATTCTCATACAGGATGCGGAAACATACAAGATAATGACCCTAAATCTCATACCTTTTGAAGAAACGACAATGAGTTTCATGGTGAAGAGTCTTATAACTTCATACACTATAGGCAGCTTCATACACTACAGGCAGCTTCATACACTATCACAGCTGTGAACATTTCTGTAAAAACAATTCTGTAAGTTGTCAATATTATGTTCTCCAGGCACACAGCTCTCTCCAGTCAGAATTAATTCAGGGAAGGATTTCAGAATATCTGGACATACACTGTTTCTCTCAGCTGTGCCTGTGATAAATATTGCATGGAAATGATTTTGTGATTGTGCTCCCTGCCAAGTTCCTAAAGCACAGGGTCCTACTTGTTTCAATAAACAAATGCCCATATGCCTTAGTATTTCTCTAAAGATGTAGTTATACTTTCCCTTTCATATTATCTTCTTATACCTGCTTGGACGCCTTATAAACAAAGAAACCCTATTTACAAATAAGGATGCTGATTGGCCCTTCTGGGTAAGTGAATTTTCTATTTACCTGAAGTTTCCAATTTAAACTTGCAGCCTGATCTTATTTTAGCTTTTAATTACAATGCACTCAAAATATACTGCTAATTTCCTTAATCCATTCTAACTTAAATTTTAATATTAAAATTGATTAATTAAAATCAATTATGTAATTAAACATAATCTTGATAATTTGGGAAAAACTAGACATCTCCTTGCCTGTGGTTTTCTACCAAGAGCAATATCACCACGCCTTATGGGGACAATAAAAACTATGTGGTCCATTTTGTTTGCCATGATGATGAGGGGACATGACTGTCAATCCATGGGGGAGTGCCAGAGATGCTACATATCATTAATTGCAGGACAACGAGGAAAAATACAAAATTGTCCTGTCCAAAGTGGCAGCAGATGGTCCACAGAGCTACCCTCACTTGCAGGATACTGAGGAGATTCCCCTGCAGAAACCCTAAGAGCTGGTCCCAGCCTCTGTAAATATGCCTCTGGTGACACTGAGCTCATTACTCACCATTGCTAGGCAGCTATAATGGAACATGTATTCTAATGTTAGGCCAGCATCTGTCATCTTTTTATTTCTACCTATTTGCCTTCTGGAACAACACAGAAATAACTACCTCTCCTTCCCAGTGAATCCTTAGTTAAGCATATTTAATGAACTCTGATGTAATAAAGACCACTTTGGTGTATCGAATTTTGCTTGCTTTTTACCAAACTTTCTCAAACTTCCCAATATGGTGTTATTAGCAGCTCCGCTGTCACCCTCCTCTAGGAATATCTCTACGATGAAGGAGTGAAAAGCTGTTTATCCCTAAAGAGCTGTCTCCTATCTTCTTTGTGATTTCACATATCTCCTTTTTCAGAAACTCTGCTTCTCTCTCCTTCCAATCCATTCTGACGAATAAATTCTATGCTGTTTAGCTGTCTGAATATGATCAAGATTAGAATTACAGTTGCAGGGAAAACCAGATAAGTATGTACTATATATCTAACTTAAATTCACATTGTGCCAGAGGGAAATGTGTGTGGGCTTTATGTTTTCATTGTACAGGTGATCTCTCTTGCTCTTAGCTCACACTAAGGAAAGAAAAGGCAATATGCTTAGTGTATGGTTAGGAATAGGTTTCACGAGTCTAGCCCAGTGAGTTGGCACAATTGCGTCTAATGCTGCATTGAGAATAAATCTCAGGCCAAGTTGGACTTTACCAAAAAATAACATCTTAACTATTGAAAGTTATTGCATAGTCTGGTACAGGGCAGGGTCAATGTAGTTGGTACATGTGACATGCATTTACCAAGATTCATAAAGCAGAATAAGCACTGGTTTGGAGTCCTGCAACTGAAGTTCAAACTTCTGGTATCAGAAATTACTAGTTGAGTGACTTTAAACTATCAACATCTCTGCCTACAATTTTCTCATCAGTAAATTTGGAATAAAAAATAATAATAATTCCCAATTGGGCTATTGTGTGAATCAATTGAAATAACTCTTTCAAATTCTATAAACATTGAGTGTACCTTAATATACCAGATACTCTGGTATCATGCCAAGAATAAAATGATAAATGAGTCATGGTATGTGCCCTTGAGAAGCTGAGTCAAATGGCAGAAACAGAGAAATAAACACAATTTTAATATAATACAGTAAAGGCATTGATAACTGAATCACAAACTGTTATGATAACACAAACGATGAGCAGTCTATCAGTTATAATGATTTCTGCAGCAACTGTTAAATACTCTGATAGAAACTGGCTTTAACAGTAAGGAAATATATTGTCTCACATAACAGCCAGTGCTCGCACTGTTGATTCAGTGGCTCAACAATATCTTCCAGGACCCATAGTATCTTTCCATCTCTGACCTACTGTACACAGTAATGCCTTTATCCTGAAGCTACATATCCTGTTATAATAAGATGGATCACAGCAGCAATTAAAACAACACCATTCCTTGTTCAAGTCCCTCTTCTCATATCTTGTTGACCTAAATAAATTTAACGTTACCCATTTCTGAACCAATAACCTATAAAGGAAATAAAATTACCATTAATGGCTGTGACAAATAATCTTGCACAGGTGATAAACATAATATTCACTTGAGATTCTAGACCAGCATAAGACAGTTGGAGTGAGAGTGAAGAAAATGTTTCTTGAAGGACACCAATTCAAGTTTTTAAAGGATAAATAAGAATTAGCCAAAGAAGAAGAGGAGGATAAGCATCTCAGGCAGGGGAACAACATGACTCTGACTGTGGAAGAAAATTACCATCAAGGTAACAGAGGTAAAGGAGCACTGATTTTGAGCTACGGAATTTCGGAGCACAAAAGGTTACACACTATGAATTCCTGACTCATGAATCAGTTAAAGTATATGTATACATTAATTTAGTAATTCAAAAAATATTTGATTATAAGATTAAGTAAAAAAATTACTGATTTTGCATGGGGTAGAAGGGCCTTCCTAGGAGGGCTTTTTTTTTCCCACTATATTTCCTGAACACATTTGAACAGGTACAGAATGTGTAAACCTCTGATTACTTTTCCTTATCTAGTCATATTGGCCATACCACCAGTAAAAATTACTCTGTCATAATGGAGAAGTGTTTTATCCATGTTCATTACTTTTTTTGTGTCTACATAGAGGGAAAACTGGTAGATGTGCCAAGAGTAATGAGCCAATGGTCACATGAAACAGCAGAATACCACTTTAAAATACATTTCAGAAAGTGAAAACAAAACTGTGTCCCTGTGACTAATGCTATAACTAATCCCTGTTATTGGCATTACAGTGGAATACAATAGGGAATAGAAAAATTTAGGACATGTCTGGGGGGAAGATGAAAAGGATAGCAAGGGTGACAATCTCACATTAATTCTCACTGAAAGGTTGGGTTGACCATTTAATCACATGAGCTACATTTTGAAATATCAGTACAATCTGTGACTCATTTTGCTTCTTGAATCATATAGAATGGGAACAGAAAGTTGATTGCCTAATAAGAATTTCAGAAGAGATAGAAAAAGGAGACAGCATTCCTATGAGAGACACAGGCACAACTCAGGAAGCAATTTGCTCTAAGCTATTTCTAAATATTAAAGTCTGGAAAAAACAGATTACATTTAGTCTGATTGTGAAACATTGGTGGAGTAGTGATGGGAACAGTCATTTATTTAGGCCCCTTTCTAAAGGAGAAAAAAGACAAAAGCTATCTTGCAATGTCTACGTATGCAGCAGGGTGGAAATTGGAAGTAATTCGAAATACAATGCCTGTTTATCGAGACAACATACAGTAAATATATTTAAACCTGCATTGCAGTTCCTCTCTCTTTAGCATTTAAATTGATTCACCAGTTTACATCTACTCCCACCTTCACATCAAACGTGGATGGGGAAACTCTGATTAGAATGAGTCTATTTTTCTCTTTTGGATTCCCTCATTGCCAAACATTATTAGAGTTTCATCTTTAATTTCACTGCAAGACAACTAAATGAAAGGGAACGAGGAACTTGGCTACAAAAACTTTCTAATTTAATCTCCCTTGCAGTCTGATTCCTGTAGCGTGAACAGCACAGCCTGATCTTATTGACACTTTCAACTGCAATGTCAGGTTCATTTCAAAATTTAATACAACGTATTTGTCATCACCACATTTCCTTAGGTAAGGACACTGACACCAAACTGCTACCAGTTGGTGGTCTGCAAAAGACAGCCTGCTGAAATGAAAATTCTCTCCTCTAAACCTAAATAACTCATCTCACATATTGCGTGTCTTCTGTTCCTGCAAGAGAACACTATTGCTTTCCACTATTTGATCATTTAGTAATTCATAGGTAACAATAAAGAAGTAAAAAAAAAAAAAATTTACTCACTGCTTGCTTCTGCAATATTTCAAGAATTTCAAGAATAACTTCTGCAGCAGGAAACAAGAAACAAGATTAGGACCAATACTACTACTTTTTTTTTTTTTTTTTTTTTGAGACGGAGTTTAGCTTTGTCACCAGGCTGGAGTACAGTGGCGCAATCTTGGCTCACTGCAACCTCCGCCTCCCAGGTTCAAGCGATTCTCCTGTCTCAGCCTCCCGAATAGCTGGGATTACAGCCATGTGCCGCCATGCCCAGCTAATTTCTGTATTTTTAGTAGAGATGGGGTTTCATCATATTGTCCAGGATGGTCTCAGTCTCCTGACCTCAAGTGATCCGCCCACCTTGACCTCCCAAAGTGCTGGAATTACAGGTGTGAGCAACTGTGCCTGGACCAATACTATTCTTGATTCTAACTAAATGTAAGACATGCCTTGTAAGACATGCTCTAGCCTACTTCTCTGTTATATGCTAACATTATGAAGCTGCTCATTGTCCTTCTTTGGCTTACAACTGTGTTTTTCAAAGTCTGGTCCCTGGATCAACACCAGCATCACCTGGGAACTTGCTAGAAATACAAGTTCTGGAGCCCTATTCTAGCCCTACTGAATCAGAAACTCTGGGGTAGGGGCTGGAAACATGTGTTTTTACAAGCCCACCAGGTGATTCTGATGCCTACTAGTTTCAGAACCACTGATCTAGAAGAAACAAGATAAGAGCACCATGTCTCTCCAACATTTCAGACCCAATTTTCCTATACAAGTAATTACCTTAACACCCAGTAGAGGTCTGTTTGGCTTTTTCTTTTTCAGAACTATTCCAATACAATCTGGAATCAACTACAAAATGAAAATAAGAGTAACCTAGTCCCCCTCCAGAGTCACACATGACTCAATAGTTGAAAAACAAGACTCAAGATGATGTATGTTACCCAGATTGCCTAACTGGAAAATAAATGGAATTCAATAATATGTTTTATGTTTTCATAGGGAGAACAGAAGCAATATATTGAAGCCCTTTGAATAACAGCAAATAATGAATAAAGACTGAGGGTTGTTCAAAATATTGAATGATCTCTCATGAGATACTATATCATTTCTGCTTTGAAAGGTAATTCTTTAAAAACTATCATCAACATGGTATGATTTGAATTGGATTTTGTATCTCCTATAGGAATGGATTGACTAAATATCTTTCCAAGTATCTTTGTCTTAGTTTGAGCTGTGTCATAATGAAACTCTGTGACAAAGATTCCCGGACAAGTACTTATTGGGAAGCCATGCCAGGGAGCCAGTCACAAAGTGGGGAAGTGAGGCAGGAAAGGGAGGAGCCTGGTAAAGAGTAGGTAATCAATAAGGAAACAGCTTCAAACATACACCTCCAGGCTATTCCAACCGAGAAGAAAGAAGCTGGGTGTGTATCACCAACTCTCAATCAATAGATGAAGACTGCTCCCTGGGGTTGCCAATTCCCTAGCAAGACTGCAGTGAACAGAGACATTTCTTAGGCAAAGAGATGTAGGTGATATCAGCTGGAATTTCAGGCTGACACCCACAAAAACGGGAAATGGCCAAGGGGATCTGGGCAGGAAACAAAGGTGTGTGCTACAACCCATTACTTCTGACTATTCCAAAAGGCCATTTCTCTGAATCTGCATTGCTAATACAAATGCATGTCCATGTTTATTCTCCCATTCTTCGATTCTTCCAAACAGGTGGCAAGATGTTGGCAAGATAAGATTCTCGTCCTTATATAAAGGTAAGTGGGAGTTTTCCTACACAAATAAAAAACTGATAGCATAAGAAAAAATGATAGTTACTTTCTTAAAAAAGAAAAGATAAATCTGATTACTATTATCCTTTCTAAAATGCACATCTTAATAAACTGCATATTTATTTTAACCAAGTTGCCATTTCTCAAAACTTTTAGAAAATCCACATTTTAACTTTATTTTAGAGCCTACATATCCTCAGGTGGCTCGAATTTTGTAGCATCTCTTTAAATAGGTTGATTCACTGAAGGAATATACTTATGTGAAAAAGAAATATCTGATGAATAATCTATTCTTCTTTCATCCTAAAATACAAGAAAATAAATATTATACTAAAATGGCATTTAGAATATCTTATAAGCAAAAGCAAAAACTTACAGAGCAGAAGTAAAGCAGCATTTGTTAACAACAGGAGATACAGCATAATCTAAGAGTTTAAAAATAAAGACAACACAAAAGGAGTTCTCTTTAGAATTCTGGCGAATCGCAAAATATTCCAAAAAATAATTTTTATTTGAATGGAGTCTGACATTATTCTCACAGGTAAGCCAAAGAACATTTTTGAGATCTAAAAATAAAACAAACAAACAAAACAAAACTTTCAACTCCAATCACAGACGTAAAAACATTTTAAAAATATCTGATCCAACGTAGGTAACTGATTATTCTAACACATTTCCACCAGTTGAAGTCCTCCTTAAAAAGGTACTTACAGTGTTAGAGCTTACAAGTACATGCCATTTTAGCCAAGATTAAAGGTAACATTCTTGGAGTGTTCACAGTTAATGATTTAAGGCAAAGACCCCTAGAAAAATATCCTTGAAATAAAAAGCAAAGCTACTTTAATGATGCAAAATCATTCCTAGTGCTGTGCAAATATATACATAGCTTGAGAAAAATATTTGCATGGAAAAGGCATAGTGCAACTGTGAAAATAAAAAAACCTTGTATGCAAGGGAGTGTTTTTGGCAACACTGCAGAACTCTAACTCCATGCCTCTCAACATGTGAACTTTGTTCTTTGTGATCTATTACACCCTTCACTAGTGTGGGTATTTGCCTTCTAGAAGTGCAGATTGTATGTTGCATTACCTCTGAATGAAGATGTTTGCTGAAACATGTAAACACTTTTTTTTTTTCAAGATAGCCTATTTGGCAAATTATGGGGCAAAAGTTATGGGTGAGTGCTCCAGGTCTGACTGCTACAGCAGGCAGACAGGTGTTTATCCAATGACCCCATGGAGTCTTCTGCCCACTTTGCATTGTGGGCACATGAAAGATGATACATAGTAGTCACTTGCCAACCACTGGGAACATTGTCCACTGCCCTGGCATTATGAGGGTTTTTCCAACTTGCTTTTGAAGATGTCACTTGGTGGTAAACTTTGATCAATCGCCAGTGAAACCTGGCAATAACGAACCAGTTATATGTTTGAGAATTGATGTTTAAAATGCAGTGAGTAAATTTGATATTCTAAGGGAGAAATATGTTGGGCTTGCATTTTTGAATCTCACTCCATTTACATTTCAAGTGCTACTTTGAAATGAGGAAACATACTTGTCAATGAGACAAGAATAACCTATGCATATTCAATGCTCCGTAAATGTCTATTGACATTTGATAAGATATTGTGCAGAGGACAGAAATCAAAGCTATTCCATCAATCAGAGACTCGGAAATCAGATTCCAAATAAGAACACTCATTTATACAATCTATTAAGCAATTTACCTCTTGAAAATAAATATCACTGACTAACATATTGTTTGCTATAATTACAGGCTTGAGGGAGAAAGAGGAGCTTCAGAGGCACTGATAGTATTGCTAATAAATCAAAGTAGAGAATGGAACAAAGCAGAGATAGCTGTAGGAATTAGAGATGACTACTCGAATCTAAGATAACCCAAAGTAGACCACATTCTTAAACTAATCCACAAAGTTTAGGCACATCAGAAATTGCTATTTCCAAATACTCCCTGGTTTCGATGTGACATAGATTATATATTTTTGAAGTTTGTAAGCTAATGGTCTAAACAAACTCCTGGGGAAGAGCAATATGTCTTCCTAGCAGCTAACAAGGACACCCAACAAGACACTGTCGAGAGTCCTACAGAATCTTGGTCAAGCTTATGTAGAAATCTCATGGTTCCACAATTTGAATGGGACATAGATACTTGGCAGGGATGTTGAATGTTCCTTTCTAAACACCTATATGCAGGATATCTAGAAGGAGATCATATGTAAAAGTCTAAAAATGGTAAACAAGCCAAGTTACCCTTACAAATTACGGTAGGCCTCAAGTCTGAGTAGATCTAATGTAAGTGGTTTTTTAAAAAATCAAAAATAAAGTATTTCTTTTGGTCTCATCTGTTAAATTCAAAACAAATTCTGAAATAAAGTGTCTATGAAGCAATTAATAAACCAAGAGTGACGGAGGAAAATATCAAATGTTACAAAGAAAAAAACAAAAGGAAATCAAAGGACACTGTATATCTCAAACCTGTCTTTCTCCAGGCATTTAAATTAATGTCAACAGTTCTGTCAACTCCTGTAGTTATGGAAAAACCCTGATAATATGTAGGAGTCAAACAGGAGCACTTCTCTGCCAAACTTCTATCATCAATCACCCGGGATTCACACTGAAGCTGAATCACAAAAAGTGTAACCAGACCACATTTTCAGTTTCACACAGAACAAAAGACAGCTTCAGCCACCAGGAAGCCAAGCATGTTCCCAGAACCGCGACCATGGCCACTGCCCCACAAACGATGAGGGAGTCATTCAGGTATTTAAAAACCACAAAGACTTCATGGAGCTGATATGAACAAATATTAATTCCCTCTTCTGCACACATAAGTTCAGTGTGTAGGTCAAAAGCTGAAAATTAGTCATTTCACAGGAATAAGCAAGAAAGCTCTGAAACTGCTGTAAAACAGTAAAGCTGATGATTGTAGAAGGCTCAGCATAAATTATGAAAGAAGTTCCTAGCCAAGTGGACAGAGATATCATGACAACCCTCCAATATCTGCTGTGAGATAACAAAGCATGAGAGTCATTTATCACTGGGTTCCAACCAAACCAATGATCTTCCTGTTTCCTTAGCTGGAGCTGGGGAGGAAGAATTAGTTATGGCTATTCGAATCCTCCTTATTATTTTCATGTTTTAAAAGAATGCTCTTCGACCAATTCTTCAGGACCAGGTAGAATAATAATTGTACTTTAAAATATACGTAAAATAAGTTTATGCCTTTTTTGAATGGTTATATGCCATTCAAAAAATCATTGCCACTGCACTAATCATTGTTACATAACTAATTTAACTCTCACAGTCTTAAGAGTGAGAGGGAGGTTTTATTACCCCACTTGGCAGCTGAAAGAAAGGATGCTTCCTAGTTAAATAAATTTCCTGAGATCACTTAGCAGGTGAGTAGCAGAGTTGAAACTGCAACCTATCTAACTCTAGAGCTCACGTTTTAAACTTCCATACTTCACTTCTTACTCCAAACTCAACACAGAACACTTCTGTAACCACACAATTCTCCAACACCACCTGGGCATCCTGCAATTTAACTCAACTCTAACACTATCTATTTGGAATTAGTATTAGATCCCACAGGTTATGGGCTCAGTCCTGCAAGACTGCCGCTCACTTCAGATGCCCGTCTCAAGTCCCCGACTGTCGCCTGTGCTTCTGACCCATGGTTATACATCGGGGTTTCCACAACTCCTTCCTCAGGTGCTATAATTTCCTAGGACATATTACAGAACTCAGGGAAACATTTTACATGTATTGGTTTATCACAAAGGATATTACAAAGAATATACATGAAAAGCCAGAAGAGATTCATGAGGAAAAGATGCACAGGGCAAGGTATGGGGGACAGAGTGCAGGGCTTCCATCCCCTTGCTGGGATCTGCCACCCTCTCAGCACTGCCACATTTCCAGCAGCCCAGAAGCTCTCTGTACCTCATAGTTCAGAGGTGTTTATGTAAGTAGGATCAATAATTAACCCAATCTCCAGCCCCTCTCTTGCTTCCAGTGGGTGAACTGAAATCCCTAAGCTTCTAATCATGGTTTGGTCTTTCTGGTGATCATCTCCCATCCAGAAGCTCACCAAGCATTACTTCATTAGAATAAGGCAGGCCTTGCACTCAGGAAATTCCAAGGGATTTAAGAGCTGTGTCAGGAACCACGATTAAAGACCAACTATTAAAACAAAAGATTCTCCTAGCACCCCTGTATCTCAGGAAATAACCAGGGTTTTAGGAGCTCTGTGATAAGGAGCCAGGGACAAAGACCAAAAAATATACGTCTTATTAGAAAACAAACAAAGCAATACAAAAGTGATCTGTTACTAAATTGCACATATGTTACCACAATTCAAAAATTATATGTTAATATTCACAGGAGTTGCTATTAGTTTTAACTCTCTGCTGTAGCTAATACAATCTGTTATTGCCCTTTAATTAAATAATCACCTGGTTTCCACAGGTAACCAATTATATCACCTGACAAAATCTATATCTGTGTAATTATGGTAATGATTGAAAAGAAAGAAGAAAGGAAGAAATGAAGAAAGGATGAAGAGAGGGAGGGAGGGAGAGAGAAAAAAAAGGAATGAAAAGCTTTGCAATATATATCACCCCTGTGTGCTCTGAATCTATTTTGTGATTTACTTCTGTTCTATGGATTACTTAGCTGCATAAGTTCAAAACGCTTCATCCCACATATCATGAGCATTATAAGTGGGGCTTCTCATGGCAGAGCTGATTAATAAATATACACGATATTCTTCCAAGGCACTGAAATTTTTTTCAAGTTCAGGATCAAGGTTTTACATGTCACTTTTCTTATTTCCACATGACACATGTTTTCGGAATCACCTTTCATTTCAAATAACCTACCAGGTGCTTGCTGATCGAGGAAAGACATCATTGTTAATAGTTTTGTAAATCTTGACAACTTGTATTTAAAAACAGTTCTTTGGAAATGTTAGTATTGTGTCTATAGCTGATTCAACTCTAATGTCATATAAACAAAAAGCCACCTAGTTTTCTTTGGTTGTTTTTTTAACTTGAAGGACGTTTCAGTCCTGGATTCTTAACAAGATGATATTTGTTTATAATATATAAAGGCATGTTATACATTGGCTTTTACTTGTTTTATATGGATAAGTTGAACACTATCCAAGAGATTTGTTTTCTGTTTTTTTGACAAATTAAAAACTCTTTAGAAATCTCTAGGTTTGCTGTATTGCATTTAAGTACAATCAAATAGTGTTCTGTCATGGAGTATGTGGACCCATATTAAGTCACGGCATCTTACTTTGCAGCAATGTGTCACTTGATGTAAACATAAATATTCAAGGATAAGAAAGGCTGTGCTTCTCTTCCTCATGAGAATGACCTATTGAAGGGTGGTCATGTATTATTTGGCTGATACTTAACATCCTAACACCTCTAGTGGGTCACTGGGTCATACCGCGGTCATTCTGGCAGACAGCCTTCAGAATGCGATGTCCCAGGCCACATTTTCCATGATCAGGGAAACAGATCCCTTCTGATGCCAGCCATCGGTAGCACATTGGATCCTCACAAGGAACAGACTCCACCAAATGAGGGCAATGCCCTGCAGACCCCGTAGATTCCATGAGGACATGGCGCTGCCTCGTTCTAAATCCTAAAAAGAGAGAGAAAAGAATTTTCAGAGAATTCCACTCTTTTCCAGGAAAGGAAAAGAAGCAGCTGGGTGAGAGATGAAAAGTTTTATTCGAGTACTCATTGCTCGAGCAAAGCACGCATTATCTTGATGTGTTTTATTCTTTGTGAAGTGAGAGGATGAGATGTAGAAAAAAAAGAGAATGGGAAAGAATAAAAGGAGGAAATCTGTCTTCCAAGAGTTTACAACCTAGGAGTTGGAGAAGTCAGACATAATTCAATGGAATAATAAGTAGCATAAGTCCTATGGTATCAATAAACCAGTAAAAATAAATGGAGACTCAGAAATGATCTAAATATAGATTAATCCACATTTTCTTTTTGCTGTTGATTTTGACATTCTTGTTACGCTGCATTCGGTTAAAATACATCACCTCTTTGGCATCTCCTTGGCGCCTGACCATTCACAACTTCCTGCTCCGAGATTTATCTGCATCATGTCACTGAGATTTACACATCAGTCTGCCTCATCAAGACAATATCTCTTTGGAGTTCACTTTCCACCCAGGCTAGACATGGGTACATGATTGTTATTATGTTTAAAAAAAGTGTACTGTGGGACTAGGGCCTCAAAGTCCCAGCCAGAGACTGTAATAAGAACATAGATGTATTTTACATGCTATGGGCCCAGAGAGTCACAGATGCAAATCCACAGGAGTCAAGCAGGTACACATCGAGGCAAATGGGTCAACCATGAGACTGCAGCGAGTGTTTGGGTTAATGGGCCTGATCTAAAATGCCTGACTACTATTCAGCTTCCGTTGACTCTTGGCCTTAGAGATCATGAACCCTCTGTTAACAGATCCTTCCATTTTGTCTAAGAAACCAGAAATCCCTCTATTTTTAAATGATAAAAACTAATGCACAATTTTTAAAAAACAAAGTGACCTAATAAAGAAGGACTGAGAACCAGATTGAACCCTTTAGTCTAAATTTTCAATCTCTGGCCCCCATGATATACCACTTCTAAAGGCTAGGTCTACCTTTTGTGGATCTCATACCTTCCATCGTTTCTATTCCAAATTCAATCAACAGATTCCTTTAATTCCTTTTTCTTTTAACAAAACCAACAGTTTTGCATGAATAACATTTTAAGAAATTGTTATTCATTTATTCCTCGGAGTAAGTAAAGAAAATGAGAGAGTTTGATAGCACAGAGAACATTCAATTCCCAGAGTGAAAGCTGCATATCCCACCACTCTTCCCACAAGGGGAGGGGAGAAGGACAAGTTAGGGAGCATGAGAGGTAACATCTCTCTCATGAAAAAGTTACACACCTCAAGGTATAGTTGGAGAAAGACCAACCTCTCTTAAATAGCACAGCCAAGGAGGCTAGAACACAATGAACATGTGGTTTTGAGACACAAGAAAAAGCTACAGAGAGGTTCTGGGTTATCTTAGATTGAGAAAAAAAAAAAACCCTCAAATAAAGCACTTAAAAATCCTTACCTAAAATACTAAGTATTTTAGCAAAGTACAGGGCTGGGCAAGAATTTTAGGTAAGGATTTTTAAGTGCTTTATTTGAGTTTTTTTTTTTTTTTTTTTTTTTTTTCCTAAGATAACCCAGAACCTCCCTTTAAAAGAGACTCCTAGTCTCTTTAAGGATTAGCTACCTTGGGAAGAAATCATTCAGCCAGTCAGAGGCTATATTCTCATGGCATTGACATGGTTAAGATCAGAGCGGTTAAAAAAAAATAATAATGGCTTCTGCCGTGCTTTATACCTCCATACCTCCATGTCTATATCATTAACTAGCCAAATAAAATCTACAGAAGGGCTCAGCTTCCTTCCTAAGTCACCTTGAAAGGAGATGCATACACGACTCTAAACTTCACTTGACGAGCATCAAACTACAATGACCTACGAGCTCTCACTGCCACAAAACTCAAATGACCTCTATTCTTATATGTAACATCTGCATGCTGTTTATTTATTGTCTTATATTTTTGCTTGTTTTGATTTTATCTTTGAGCAAGACATGGCATGAGTCGCCATGATTTACACTGTTTGACAACCAGCCCAGACTTGAGCACAGAAACTTAGAAGTCTTTATGAAGGATTCTGGGTGTCATATTATTTGGAGCTTAATGCCATTGAGGGGCATGTTCAGTTTTCCTCCATAAATCAAGTTGCATCCATCTTGCCATAAATCTATAGATTACATCTCCTCAGTCAATAAATTCCTTCAGTCTTTCATTTGTGCTGCCCTTGTCCTGCCTCTAACTAGGATCAAATCACAGCACAAGCTCAGCATAAAACAAAAACCCTGGATTCTCTTGCTAGCACTTAACTTTAATCACACATCGCTGTTCATGCCTGCAATAGACATCAGGCGTCTCCCAGGTACTTCTGTTCTGAAAGATATACAATTGCCAAGTCCATAGTGGTTGGGGGCCAGCCAACCAATCACCTTCATTTATTGAGTTTCATATTAATCAGATGATATTATTCTATAAATATTAACTGTCATTTGAACATCACTTTCCTGTACTATGGGAAGCCACAGGAGGAACCAGAAATGTGTATTCTTCTTAAAGCGTTAAAACCCAACAAGGGAAAAAGGCACATGCATAAACTAACATCCATCCTTTACCAAGACTGGGGCAGTAACTTTATTACTCTAAATGAATAAAGCCTCAAAACTATGTTATAAGTTACTATTCCCATTTTGCATGTGTGAAAACTAAGATGCCACTTTATTACTTCTCCAAAGGTGCATTATTACTGATTAAATGGATGGGTGTGAAAATCAGCAGAAGTCTTTCAGAGTCATTGCCTCCTCACAAGAAAAGATTAAAGTCAGCTCCTGTGGATATTGTGTTTTCGCCACACTTTATAAAGTGAACCTGAAAGGCACTGTGGTTTAGTTGAAGGTACTAAAGGTGAGTAGATTGGACAGTGGAATTTTAGACACTGCGCAGCAGGGGAGAGCCATAATCAACATTTCCTGACCACAGATTCAATTCACCTTTAGTGAAACTAGTATCTGCAGGGTTTATTTTTTTCTATGACTCCAAGAATTAATATTTAGTGTATAATTCTACAGGAGATAATTAGAAAAGAATGGGCAGTGGGTTGGGGAGAGAAAAGGGAAGACGAGCAGATGGCAGAAAAGGGGTCAGTGTTTTTTAATTGAAGCCATGGAAGAATTAAAAGAGGCTCCGGAGGGTATATCCAGATCTGAGGGCTGTATTTCTGCATGAGTTAGTGGATCAGAAGTGTACACATGAGCTATCCACAGGCGATGCTATGTCTCAACACCGACTCCATTAGGACAGGGGTGAAGAAAGTCCAGCAGGTTCCAGCCTGGCCAATATGGTAAAACTCCATCTCTACTAAAAATACAAAAAAAATTAGCTAGGCAGGGTGGCACGTGCCTGTAATCCCAGCTACTCAGGAGGCTGAGACAGAACTGCTTGAACCCGGGAGGTGGAGGTTGCAGTGAGACGAGATCGCGCCACTGCACTCCAGCCTGGGCGACAGAGTGAGACTCTGTCTCAGAAAATAAATAAATAAATAAATAAATAAATAAATAAATAAATAAATAAAATAAAATAAAAATTATAAAAAAGAAAGTCTAGCAGGTTAAACAAACAGGACAGAAGCTTATTCTGTCTTAAGCACTCCATTTGCTCTTCCTCTCTGGCGGCCCTGAACTTTGGGTAACAACTCTGAGTGAAAGAATCTGAGCATATTGAAGCTTCGATCCTAACCCTTTAGAAATCAACCACCATCCTGCAGGGGTAGTATTTTATAGTATCATTATTAGTCCACAGCCTGGTGTAAATCCAGAAACTAAGAAGACACACTGATAGGGTGATGTCAGCATGAGAACTCCCACAGCTTAGAATGAGAAGTTAACAGAACGCCCCACCCACCCCAAACACATAGACACAGAAAAAAGAAACAACTATCTCTTAGCATTTCCTATCTATGGGAAAGCAAAATGATTTTATAGACTTCTCATTCAAGGGAAAGCCTATCTAGCAGACAAAGATGGAAAATGGAAATATCCCCCATTTTTGGTATGTAACATCTAAAACATGTCAGTATTTTCCAACTTTAGCATGTTATCTAATTTGTTTAAGAGCATAAAAGACTGTCTCCAAAAAAGAGTCATGGCTTCTCAGTTTCAAAGTATCTTGTCCTTTGGGAATTTTTAAGGACTTGGGTGCTCTCATTGAGGGAAGGAATCCCTGAAGTCCTTCCACCTAAGCAGCTGGCTGTTGTAACACTCTACAGGGAGCCTCCAGCAAATTCTTCTTTAGAACAACTTCAGTGGGCAATTCTGCCTTTCTAGTATATGTCTGAAAAGGATAAGGATGTCATATAAATGTGTGTCTATATATCAAGAAAAAATTTTAAAATGTATCACATCTATGTGTAGAGTTTGTCTAAGAGTATTTATTTTTTCAGGCTAATTCTGTTTCGTATATCTCTAATTATAACACTCTGGGAGTGTATCAAAGAGAAAGCAATAAATGATAAAACCTGACCCAATTTAAATTCCTCTGAAAGGCATCCTAGCTTTACTTGACAAGCACCAACCTGCCGATCATGGTTCCCTTGTCTGCCTGTCATGACGCGATGGAAGGGTGTGAAGGCTGTGAACACTGGCTGATTTTCTAATGTACTCTGAATAACCAACAGCCAGAAGCCTTTGATGATTCCTAATGGAAGGATTTCTGATTAAGAATAAAAGTCATGTAAAGATAATTTCTATAGTAACTAATTTCTTCTATTCGGCAATAAAACATTTCCTACTTTCCCATTCCTTTCTACTTTTTTTCTTAATGTGAACAAAGGAAATGTACCAGAGCAATAACACGATGACTAGGAAAGCCTAGAGAGGAGAAAAATGATTTTCTCTCCTACTTTCCACATTCATTTTTTTTTGCTGTTGTTTGCTTGCTTTTCTCTTAAATACTCCATCTTTCTGTGTGTATGTGTGTGCATGCACGTGTGTGTGTGTGTGTGTGTGTGTGTGTGTATTTTTTAAGAGTATGAAATATCTAGGAAAGTATAAATATCCTAGATTTCTGCTAGTGGAATCACTGCATTTTAGAGTAGAGAATTAAGATGTGAAGCTAAACACTCCCGCTTATATCCCAGAGTTTTGCAATGTTTAATGCATTAGCCTGTGTACCCCAGCTTCTGTAGAATTCTGAAGTATCTTTAGTTTGTACCAGTCAGTGATCCTGGCAGAACTCCCATGATTCTACCCACAGTAGAATCATGGGACAGACACCAAGACTGAGGGGGATCTCAGACCTAATACACACAAGTCAGTAGAAATAACAAGACTACTTGCTGTCATCATAACATGCTTGGATACCTTGAAGGAACAGAATCATTTCCCTAGAGGGAAAACTCTATTCTTCATTCTTCCCAAGAGGGAATATAGGCAGGTGGTCCTGGCAGGTTTTAACAAGATCTTACAAACCAAAATTATCTCTTCTCTAGGGGAGCATTTATAAAATACCAAACTCCTAGACCTGAATAACAATCATCAGGGCTTACCATCCCTCCTGTCAGTGACTACAGTTCAGGAGGCAGCCATTCAGCCACAGAATGGGTTCTATTAAAAAATGGCTAATTCTCATCAATCCCAACATGTCCCTAAACTCTGCAGGAGGCTGTGGGGACAGTACCACCTTCAGGTGAGAGGTTCTACTGCCTCCATCCTCTCCTTCAGCACTTTTCTTTCTTTTTTTTTTTATTATTATACTTTAAGTTCTAGGGTACATGTGCACAACGTGCAGGTTTGTTACATATGTATACATGTGACATGTTGGTGGGCTGCACCCATTAACTCGTCATTTACATTAGGTATATCTCCTAATGCCATTCCTCCCCTCTCCCCCACCCCACGACAGGCCCCGGTGTGTGATGTTCCCCTTCCTGTGTCCAAGTGTTCTCATTGTTCAATTCCCACCTATGAGTGAGAATATGCGGTGTTTGGTTTTTTGTCCCTGCGATAGTTTGCTGAGAATGATGGTTTCCAGCTTCATCCATGTCCCTACAAAGGATATGAATTCACCCTTTTTTATGGCTGCATAGTATTCTATGGTGTATATGTGCCACATTTTCTTAATCCAGTCTATCATTGTTGGACATTTGGGTTGGTTCCAAGTCTTTGCTATTGTGAGTAGTGCCACAATAAACATATGTGTGCATGGGTCTTTATAGCAGTATGATTTATAATCCTTTGGGTATATACCCAGTAATGGGATGGCTGGGTCAAATGGTATTTCTAGCTCTAGATCCTTGAGGAATTGCCACAGTGTCTTCCACAATGGTTGAACTAGTTTACAGTCCCACCAACAGTGTAAAAGTGTTCCTATTTCTCCACATCCTCTCCAGCACCTGTTGTTTCCTGACTTTTTAATGATTGCCATTCTAACTGGTGTGAGATGGTATCTCATTGTGGTTTTGATTTGCATTTCTCTGATGGCCAGTGATGATGCCTTAAGCCCTTTTCAAAGGCTGAATCTCCCTTTGAAAAAAGTATTGATTGGGGCAAAATGCTCCCCACCTCTGTTTATCTAGTGCTCTTAAGCTACTCTCAGCACAACCTCCTGCCCTCCCACAACTGCAGTCTCTTTTCCCCCTTCATCCAATGACAACGTACTGGCCCTAGATACATCCCATGCCCCATACCTTGTCTTCTGCATCTGCTCAATGATTTGCTCTTAGGCATAATGGCTCACACTGACCAATGTGGTGCATGATGGGCAGATGGCTTCTCTTCTCAGAACTGAGCTTGTACTTTGATCCAAACTTCTTTAGGCTGATGGAGAAAATCAACTAAGGAAGCTTAGGGTTTGGAGGGACACTGGACTAAAGAGACAGGAAACCAGATCCTTACTGCCAACATGGCCATCATTAAATCACCATGGGACTTTAGACAAATTACCTTACTTCTTGACACTTTGGTGTTGTCATTTTGTGAAGTGCTGTATCCTTGTTGAGCCTAAATGCTGATTCAAAGTTGGGCAGTGTATTAGTTTCTAGAGCTGTCATAACTAAGTACTGGAAATTGGGTAGCTTAAGTCAATAGAAATGTCTCGTCTTCACAGTTCTGCAGGCTGGAAACCTGAAATCAAGGTGTCAGCAGGGCCATGCTCCACATGCTCCCTCTGGAGGCTTTACAGAAGAATCTGTGCCATGCCTCTCTCCTAGCTTCTGGTGGTTGTGGTTCTCCACGGTGCTCCTTGGCTTGGAACACATTACTCCCAATGTCTGCCTTCATCTTCATGTGGCCTCTCCTCTTCTGTGTCTCAATATCCTCACATGGCACTCTCCTCTCTGTGTATGTCACTATGCCCAAATTTTCCTCTTCTTGCAAGAACACCAGTCACTGGAATAGAGCCTACCTTAATCCAGTATGACCTAATCTTAACTTCATTACTTCTGAAATAATCCTATTTCCAAATAACATCCTACTCATATGTACCAGGGTTGGGATTTGAACACATCTTTTGGGGGGCATACCATTCAACGTACAGCAAGTGGTGTCTTATGAATGATGGACCATGGTATATCTGCACAGGTTGACTTTTACTATAGAGAAATAGAGGCCAATGAGGATAAAGTTTGGCAAAAAATGTTACTTGGCGGAATGGGGCCAAGGGAGGGGGTCTGAAGTTCCATGGGCCAGTTCTGAATTATCTAGAAAAATAAAACTGAAAGTTCAAGGAGGCAGTTTTTAACAGGAGTTTTGTGAAAATTGGAGCTCAAGGGACAAAAAAACACAACACAGAATTAGGGCAACCAGCCTGATCAACATGGAGAAACCCCGTCTCTACTAAAAACACAAAAATTAACCAGACATGGTGGCGGATGCCTGCAATCCCAGCTACTCGGGAGGCTGAGGGAGGAGAATTGCTTGAACCCAGGAGGCAGAGGTTGTGGTGAGCCAAGATCACGCCATTGTACTCCAGCCTGGGCAACAAGAGTGAAACTCAAAAGAAGGGGAAAGGGAAATGGAAAGTGAAAGGAAAACGGAAAGGGAGGAAGAAAGGAAGGAAGGGAGGGAGGGAGGAAGGAAGGAAAGAAAGGAAAGAAAAAGAAAGAAAGCAGGCAAAAGCATTCTCTGAATTGCCATAGAGAATCCATGGCCCAGAAAGAAGGGGAGAAAGCATTTAGTAAACATCTATTTAACAAGCACCTATAAAATCTGACCCTCAGAACTGCTTCTACCTGCCTGCAGTACCAGTACCTCATTTTTTTCTGAGGGAGTCACATTTCCCCATTCTCTGTCTGTGAAGTTTGAAGGGAACTGTCCCTCTCCTGATCCCAGTGGTGGCCACATGTCCAGGATTTGAACATGTAAACCCCACATCCTCCAGTCAGAGTAGTTGGTTCAGGAATGAGGACATGACATAAAAGAGCCAATGAGATTCAACTCCAGGACTCTTCCGGGGACCAATGGAAAAGACATTTCTTTCTGCTTTATGTACTACCTTAAATTGAACCTAATATAGAGAAAAGCAGACACAAGAGATGGAGAGAGAGAGAAATGTAAAGGTAAAGAAAGAATTAGAAAACAAGACGGAGACCCATTGGCCTGTTTATACTCTTGGATGCAGCCCTATCCTCTCTTCTCATTTCAGCTACATGAGCTCAAACCAGTCTCTTCTTTTGACTTAAGTTGGTTATCAGTTGGGTTTCTGTCACCTATAACCATTAGTCTCCCAAGTAATATAACCGAGAGTCTCCCAGATCTACTTGGTCTGGTGTGGTTCTACAGCTTTGAAAGCAGATGAAGGCAGCACTTCATGCAGCAAAGTGATGCCACAGCCACAGTGACTGGAGGAGCCTTGGTCCAACCTCACATGATTTTCTGGACAGTGACCTAAACAGGAGCAGCACAGGCTAAACATAAGATGACTGTTCTAAAAATATGTAAATCACCCTGAAGAATCTCGTATACAACTACATGCAACTGACTATATATGTGTAGATCATAAGACTGCAAACTATAGGTATTAGTATAAATGGAAACTTATTTGTGTCCACAAGCTGCAGAGGCGTGGGGGACATTCTGGTTACATGTCGAATAAGAGAATTGCCCAAGGCCCTCTCCAGGCTTCTTTGACATCCAGATTTCTAGGGTTTGATAAAAGAGTGAAAGGTAGCTTTCTCCTGCCTGAAAGCCAATACACATCTTCCTTTCTACCTCAGAACAAGAGTCAGAATGAAAGGAAAAGCCCAGGAACAGGGGTAAGTGAGTCTGGGTGTGCACATGTGTGTATATGAGCACTCTAGGAATTACTGAAATGTGGGTTTTCAAGTGAATGTAGCAGTAAGCAGTGAGCAGGGTGCTAGGTACGCAAGCATGCTAGCATCAAGTGTTTGGCCATGGATTCTTGCTTCGCATGTAATAACTAGAACCTAATTTCTGGAATGTCCTTGGATCTCATTTCTCTTGGTAAAGGAAATATTTTTTTTTAGTACTGTCATTTAAGTGAACACAGTATCAATAGAAACTAAAGGGTCAATGAAAGAGAAGGCAAGATATCACCAGGAATGAACTTTTGAAGATGAAGACGTGTATTTTGATTACAAACTGAAGAAAACTAGACCATACAGGCCCACAAAAATAAACAAGAATATAAAGGTTGAAGATTTTTCCTTAAGCCCAAGATCAATATCAGAAACTAAACAATATACATAATGACCCTTGCAAAAATCTAAAATATAACATCAAATGTTAAATGTGGAAATCTGAAAAGAAATATATAGATTTGCAAAACAGTTCTTTTCAGATGTGAGTGTGGAAATCATGTCCAATTTCTCCCATATAACCATTATATATAAAAAACATGAAGTGGCCAGGCACGGTGGCTCACGCCTGTAATCCCAGCACTTTAGGAGACTGACGTGGGCACATCACGAGGTCAGGAGTTCGAGACCAGCCTGGAAAACATGGTGAAACCCCATCTCTACTAAAAATACAAAAATTAGCAGGGCTTGGTGGCAAGCACCTGTAATCCCAGCTACTTGGGAGGCTGAGTCCGGAGAATTGTTTGAACCCAGGAGGCAGAGATTGCAGTGAGCCAAGATCGTGCCTTTGCACTCCAGCCTGGGTGACAGAGCAAGACCTCATCTTGGAAAACAAAACAAAACAAAAGATGAAGTTATACCAAATAGAGTAGTAGTCAGCTATGAGTCTAACTGAAGGTAAATCAAGGTGAGATTGTGCACTCCAAAGAAATGTCCCAGTTGCCTCCCTAAACCTGAATACCGTTAGGCTTGAGCTGGTTATCTAAATTTTACAAACAAATATTGTCTTAAGCAGGCTTAATCAGTGACTTAGCTACCAGAATAAATGTTTGTACGCTGACAGCAAATGAAGCGCATGCAAACAAGGCACTCACCTTTTTTCCCCTGAGGATCATGACAGTTTTCATGGATGCACATGCCCCAGGCTGACCAGGAAGATACTATGCAGTCCATAGAGCAAGGGATATTGCAGAGCTGAGAGGGCAACGGGGCGGGTCCCACACATAATGTCTTTTCCACAGGTCTAGAGACTGAGGGACAAAAAGATAACGGATCATGTCACATTCTCTGGACATTCTTAGCATTGCTTCTGCCTTTATTTGCATGCCTGTCTTGCAAATAAAACATTATAGTTAAAAAGAACATATGCAAAGAAAACATCAACACTTTCTAATATGTGTTGTTTAGCTTCACATGACTAGTATTTTGGTTGAGAAAAGGCAAAGAAGACAGAGGCAAAGTGCATGCGCTTGAAATTCCTGCTTTGCAGGGTATTCCCTGGGAATCTAAGAGAGAACTGGAAATATCATAGATACAAATTATCTAGAGTTATGACTTTTCAAAAAATTAAATGGCTTTGTGAAGTTTCAAGATGAGTCTATCTCAATTATATAAATGACTAGGTCACTGTGAAAAAAATCCAGATCGAAGCCCTCAGGTGGAGTGTTTAGCATAACCAATCTACTGCTGCAACTCCCCTGAGCGGGGGAGCTGGCGAAGATACACAAGAAAAATGGTTCTTAGGATAAGAAGAAAATTCAGAATCTGTGACTGCAGAACTGGCCCTTGGAAATCAGTTTCATTTGTGAGGCTACACAGAGGCCCAAATGTCCTCTTGGAAAATGACTAGTAGCTTCCGTCTCTTCCTGGTGTGCACCTGCACCCAGAGTGGGCCCACATGGAGGTCACTTCAGGTTGCAGCAACCATCTTTCCAACAACAGTGTTCACCATGTGTCCCCTGTATGCAGATGCTTTATTTTTTTCTTTTTATTTTTTGCTCTTTTAAATTTAATTAATTAATTAATTTTTTTTT
Organism: Gorilla gorilla gorilla; assembly: GCF_029281585.2. Lineage (NCBI taxonomy): Eukaryota > Metazoa > Chordata > Mammalia > Primates > Hominidae > Gorilla > Gorilla gorilla. The sequence goes on along the minus strand of NC_073235.2, from coordinate 39,686,866 downwards.
TGAGACAGGGTTTCACCCTGTCACCCAGGCTGGAGTGCAGTGGTACCATCATAGCTCACTGTAGCATCGACTTAATCCATCTTCCTACCTCAGCCTCCTGAGTAGCTGGGACCACTGGTGCAATGTCACCATGATCGGCTAATTTTTTCTATTGCTTTTTTTAGAGAGAAGGTCTCCCTATGTTCCCTAGGCTGTTCTGAGACTCCTGGGCTCAAGCAATCTGCCTCCATCAGCCTCCCAAAGTGCTGGGATTACACACGTGAGCCACCATGCCTGGCCAGGAGACTCTTTCTAGGCACCATGAGAATACACAGAAGAAGGAGAAGATAAGATCCCAATCCTTGTGAAGACTGTAATTTTATAGGAGCTAGGATAGTAATACTTGGAGATGACACTCTAAAGGAACAGACAAATGCATTAAGTAATTACTCTTGCACAGAGAGACCCTAAACTAGGAAGGCTTTGAAGCAATCTAGAGTTTTTTTTAACAAATGGTTAAAGTTCCAAAAATGTTATTTTACACACTAGTTTGTACTATTGTCTAAATATTTCTGATATGTCATTTCTATTCAGTTGAGCACACTAGAAATGCTTCCAAGGTGGACACTGCAGTAAGAGGAGTGAGTTGTAAATCACACCATCTACTTTCTGTCTTAGCCTTAACACATGTGTAAGAGTCAAATCTGGTAAGAGTGAAAATAAATTTCAGCACTGACCAGCAGAACTTCGAACACCAAAATAGCAGCAAAATAAAAAAATACTATCATGACAAAGTTGCAACCCATGGGGAAAAAGTATTTCTAATGAACAATGAGGCAACCTGAGCTGCTTATGAGGGTGAAAGGAAAAGAGAGGCTATGAAACAAAATAATAATGTTTTATTTGCAATTAATTCTTTTCCAGTTTACCAAAAGGATTTGATATGACTTAAAATAAAGGGCAAGTACAAAGCAAGATTGCCAATGTAAATGTTACAGTTTGCAAGCCATGTGGAGGGGACAGAGAAAGGAAGAGAGAACAGGTATTAGGGGAATGTAAAGGGATTGCCCAGGGAGGCTGAGAAGAGGTGGCAATCAAACAAAGATTGTGCTTGAAATGGGAACAATAGGATGAGAAGCTGGTGTGACCGGAACTGGGGATGCACAGATGAGACTGATGAACTGTGGGTAAAGGGGAACCCAAGAGATGGGGAAGGGGTTTGTGATTCATCCCCAGGGTTGAGGAAATCAAGACACACACAAGACAGTCATTCATTGAGTAAATCATGCATTCATTTCAAACCACTGAGCATCCATCTAAATCAGGCACTCTTGAGTAGTGTCTGGTTACAAGGAGCTCTCAGTCTAAAAGGGTAAATCAAGCAGTGTATTAACAGAGCTGATGAAAGAGATGTGCCAGAGCATTGTATAAATAGAAATCTGCATAGCTGGATGGCTTAAGGCAGAAGTGTATTTCAATCTGGTCTCATACATGTTAGCATGTGTTCTCACAAACTCAAACTTTAGTTCCAAAAACAAAACCTTGGTAATGATGGAAAAGAAAGTGGGCCATGTAAGCTGATGTTTAATAAGCATTTAAAATGCATGCTAGGCACTAGTTATAACCCACTTATCAACATTAATTCATTTAATCTGCATAACTTCCCTTTGAGATATATGTTATTATTCTCTCTAGTTTTAAAATAAGGAAACTGAGGCACAGAAATGTTCACTTATTCACATTCCCAGCTAGCGAGCAGTGGACCTGGGAATGGGATCTAGGCATCTGGGTCTGAGTTTGTCTTCTTAACCACAGCCCCATATGACCTCGGTATTTGTCATTCAACCTATATTAAGAATAGGTTAATATAGGTTGCATGGGACACTTCTCTGGGTGGCCTTGGACTGATACAGTTTTCCCTCTTTGTTGTGTGTAGCTCCCAAAAATAACTGTAGAATGAGCTGAAAATGCAACATCCAGAGATAAGGGGGAAGCTAGCCAAAACAGCCCCGGCTTTGCTCCAGTCCCCCATAAGAACAAGATGTCCTTCAACATTTTTAGCCCAGCATGTCAGGAATCCCCCAAGGTATAAAACCCAAGATGGGCCACTTTTCAGTGTCCCTCATCTGCAGTGCAAGTGGGATATGCACAGTGGAGACCCCATGGGCAGCTTTCTGTACCGTGGGGCACCAGCTCACAATGAATCGTAGGCGTCTGTTGTCCCTTGCTGCCTATCTGTGAGTAATAAATCTGCTTCATATAACTTGTTGCATATGAGTGTATTTGCTCCCACTGGACTCAGACAAGTTGGTAACCAGTGCACAGTGGACCTGCATCACACTACTTGTTAACACAGTGTTAGGTGCTAAAGCTACAATGGTGAGTAAAACATACCAGGTTTCTGTCTTCATAGGGTCCATATTACAGCAAGAATTCATATTAATTGTATATGGGTCCACAAATCCTAATAAGACTGGAAAGCTGTATTACTGCCGTCTTTCCTTGCCATGACTGTCTCTCTCATTACTAAGAAGATACTCTAAGCCCCTCAGCCCCAAGACCCAGCTGACAGCTGCTGCCACAACCTCTGTACTTGATGTTGGGCCCTGCAGTTCAAAGCACTCAATCAACCGGAGCAACTCTCAGGCACACAGTAGGCAAGCACTACAGTGTATCTGAAGCTCCCAGCATGTCTGTGCGGGAAGGGCTTATGGTTGGCAGTGCAGCTGGAAAAAGCCTGGGAAATACGTTCTGAAGCTGCATTTGTCAAGGACACTGTGTCTACACAGATATTATGCTTATGTGGCTTATTTCTGGAGGCCTGTTGAGGATTACGGGGGTTGTGAGGTTAAGTCCCCTGAGTCCCCTTTGATAAATACTTAACTGTCAATTAGTTGAGTGTTGAACATTAGAACTAATGGTACCCTCAGATTTGAAATTAGAGAAGGACATGGTTTGCTGGAAAAGAACAGGGAGGGATTTCCCCAGGGACTATTAAGTGACATATTGGAGGACCAGGGGTAGGAGAGAGACCATTTATCAAAGTAGTCACGTCTCTTCAGCACCTGCTGTTTTGATGGACAGTGAATCGTAATCCATATTAATAAATTATTCCAGTGTCTGGTGACAAGTCTAAGATGCTTCATTTAGACACTGAATCAATGTGCTTGGGTCAGCCTGTCTCTATCACAGACCCACTAAGCCCACCCCAGGCTAAATTTGTTCTAGAAATAAATCATGAGTAAGTCACAAAGAACTTACCAGCTTCAGACCACTTAGCAAGTCATATCTTCCAGAGAAGAGTAAAAACACAGGATATTTCTATGCTCCAACAGTCAACAGGACTTTCAGAGCTAGAGGGAGCTTCAGAGCTGATTTAGTTTAATTCATCAATTTTACTGAAAAACTAAGCTCCCAAGACTTTGGGTGGTTTCTCCAAGTTCATTCAGCAAGCACAGAGCAAAGCAAGAGCTAAGCCTCTACCCAAGTGGCCAACTCATCTCTGTCTATCCTTCTTGGTTTTCCTTCCATAGAATGAAAACATCAGATAGCGCAGATGTGGTCATTTCTACCAAGGATATTTTGTTTATGAATCACAGTGACCAGAACTGGAGGCAACACGTGACATGACAGACCCAAGAATCTTTAAATAAATTTAACACTTCAAACCCTTTATACCTTTAAATAAAATCCAAATCCTTCCCCTCCTTCACTGCTACTGCAAAACTCCAGTCTTTTCCCAAATGGTCCCCATCAAGGAGGCAGTGAGACCAAAATTTGCTCCAGTTCAAAGGACTATCATACTTTTTAAAAATTTGTGGCTGTTCATATTGAAATACATTTATCCCAGGAAGTGGGTGGAGTGAAGGCATTTCCTGGGTCACCTAAAGTTGGGTGATCTATGCAATTTACTGTCTAGTGAGTCTTCAGTTCTCTTTGGCCAAACTCCAGCCACGATGTTTGTAGTAAGAACTGCTGCTTTTCTATTCACCTGCACTCCTTTCTCTGAAACTACTGCCTGAAACAAATTTATTTCTATAAACTAGCTCTGTCTTCTCTTAATTCAATGAGGCCCTAGGAGCAGGTCTGGGCTATCCCACTTCCTCCAGCTGCGTCTTAGACCATGTCACCTTGGAGCCTTCTGCCATTCCTGGGCTGACCAACTGCCAGACTAGGTAAGCAATTATCCAAGGTCTTATAGGCTATTTAGGTTTGGTAGACAGCAATGTTAATCCCCACAGAGACTCTTCATGGTCACAAAATGTTAAAGAGTCAAAATAACATATAACTCAGACAAATCTGGATCACTGCCTAGCGGCATCTTTCTAAATGCTAAGGAAAATATTATAGTATTGTAAGTGATTGCACATATGCAATAGTCATTAATATTTTGAATATTTTGGTGGTGTCTAAACTGGAATTTTTCATTTGCAATATGAAATTATTAAATTGACCTGTCTCACAAGAAATGTTAAAGTCTGCTACTAATGATTGCAAAGTCACCTTAAATAATGAATTCCTCCATGAACAGAATGTTAATTAAGAGGAGGAAAAATATGCTTGGTAGGGGATATGTTTAATGTTAAGAAAAAAAATCTGTTCTTAATTCTAGATATGAACAAAGTTTACCATTTTCCTTAATGACATGGTGAATTCAGATGAGCATATAAATTCATTCAAAACGAATTGTAATTAAGAGGAAAAATGCCTGTTGTGATCATTAGCATGTGACTGCCATTGAAAAAAAAATGAGTATCATTTTTTGAAATTAAATCAAACTCTACTCCAAACTAATTTGAATTAACCGAGAAATAAGATGCTAAAGAATCAATGAGTATACATTTTCCCACCCCTATTGATAGCCATTTTGTAAGATTTAAATTTCAGTTCATTTAAACTCCTTAAAAAGAAATTAAAATGGAATTGCATAATAGTATTTAATTAATTATAATATAATAACCATGTATCCCTCTTTAGTTTAAATACAGGAAGTTATATTTGCTTAAAGTAAAAAGAGGTACTATAAGAGTCACTGGCGCTTTCTTGTTTTTAAATATATCTATTACTGGATAAAAAAATCAAGTCAGTCTTTTTCAAAATTCAGAAAGTGTTTGAGGTAATTCTGCCAAGGCATAATGGAGTTCATCTTTCCTTTAGGACAAAAAGAAGTATCTTACAGATGGTAGAGGAATTCGTCACAAGATACTAATTTTTCTCCCCAGCATTTTCAAAAAAGTAGAGATTAAAGGAAAATAAAGCTACTGTTACTTCCTAAGAACCCCCAAAACCTAAATTGTTTTGCCTGCTTTCTACCTTAGGGGTACCTAAGTAACCCTACAAATAAAACATTCTATCTTCAGTTAATTTTAAATATGATTTTGATTTCCAGAATACAACATCAACCTCCTCAAAGAAGTTAGATAATGAAGTTATAGTCATTTCAGTTTTCCAAATCAAATGAAGGCACTGTAAACCCGAAAGGAAATGCTCACTCAAAGACTCAGAACTCCCCAATTCCATGGGCTTTTCAAGAAACAACCAAAAAAGCCCCAGCAATTGCTCAAATTTAATTTGAAACTAATGAAAGAGCCTACTTATGTAAAAATGCTACTTTCTAAATGATTTTTGAGAAACAATATTGCCCCTGATATATTCATTTAGGGAGTACACTGACTTGGCAGAAACTCAATCTACCTCCTGCCTCTTCTACAGACTGAAGGAGTCAAATGGTGGAAGGGGAAAGATAAATAATTTTACAATTTTAACCATAAAGCCATTTTCCTTCAAGAAGCATCATGCATTGTTTCAGTTGACTGTTGCCACTGGGATTTGCAAAATAATGAATCAGTCTTTTAACTTGGTAAATAGAATAAAATCTGTCTCCTAGAACTTATAGGCAGCTTAAATAATTAAATCACTTCTCATCCTATTATACCTAATAAAGCTTAATTTTAGCCATATTGTGACTCTCTTGGCAAAGTACCATGCAATACAATTTGGCAGGAAGATGTGTGTATATGCACAGCAGATTTAATATATAAAAATAATTCCTGCAATTAGAAATAATTATGTAAAATTTGGCCACATGTCAAAAAGTTTTCTGAATTTCATTCATTTCATATAGCCAATTAGAAAATGAATATCAACTAGTGATTTTCCTAATGATAAAGAGTAACAGCACTATAGGCAAAGATAGAAAAACACTCTTCAGGAGAAAAATAAAGGCAAAACAAGTGAAGCACATATATAATTTTAGAAAGAAATCGAAGTCAATAGCCACCAATTACATAATTAAGGAAAAAAATATAGTAGCCTTCATCCATATATTCATCTGTTTCTATTATCATATGTTCTCTCCTCTGTCCCCCTTTTGAAACTTATTTTCTGATTATTTCTCAGACTTTTGGCTCAGAAATAAAAGAAGCGCATGGAGAAGATAGAAAGAACAAGAGCTGATCTAAATGACATCTTCTACAGTTCATGAAGTGAGAAGCACCATTATTGATGACACAGAAGAGAAAGGCGGCCAGTGAGAGATGGGGAAGTGGTCAACAAAAGAGAAAAAGTAAAAAGGCAGAGAGGCAGGTACAACGAAAGAGCTATTTCCAGAGATTTCAAGGGCAGAAATATGCAATGTGAGGGAAGGGGAGCTTTCAAAAGGTCCAAGAGTCCTCTTCACACCCAGCACTTTGTAACTTATAATTCATTTTCTTTTCCATAGAAACTATGACAACAGTTAAATGAAAGCAAGTCTTCCCAGGAATGATCACAAGTGCCTATTTAACTAATGTTGGTATTAATAGCTAAAAGGCATTGACAACCCACTTGGCTCTAGGTGCTATGCTAATTGCTTTAATGTGATTTCTCATTTACTCATCACAACCACTCAGGTGCGTACAATTATCATTTCTATTTTACAGATGAGATAACTGAAGGTAAGTTATTTGTCTCAAATTACAAGGCTAATAAGTGACAAACTCCAGGCTTCTTAAATCTCCATATCCTTTAATACTACACTATACAATGATTTTGTATTTGCAAGAAAAATTATAATAGAAAAGTAGGCTGTTATAGTAATAATTAACTAGGAAAAAAATAAGTGACCATTTTGTCTGCTTCCAAAAAATATGTGAAATGAGATAAAATAGAAAAAAATAGGTTTAAAAATGTCACCAGTACAAGCTAAACCTTAGGAAAGGTAAGTGTTGTCAAAGTAAAAGAAGCTAGATGAGTATTTTTGTGGTAATCTAAAAAGTACTTAAGATTATTTCCAAAGGCTTGAGAGAGGGGATGAAATGTGTTTATATTGACTATTTTCATTTTAACATTTAGTTGTAGGACCATTCCTAAAAACATTTAAAGAGTTCACTATAAGCACCCCTCCTCTTCAAGTTTTGCTTAAAGGGCAAAGAATGACCAAAAAAAAAAAAAAAAAAAAAAATTAAGGTAGCTTTGAAACTGGGGAAGGAGTGGCAACCAGGTGCAAAGGTCACCCTCCACTAGCTACAAACACAGTCATATGTCACATAATGACACTTCACCTCAAGGACTGCACAGACAACTGTGGTCCCATAAGATTATAATGGACCTGAAAAATACCTGTTGCCTAAGGACATCACAGTCATCCTAATGTCATAGTGCAATGCATTATTTACATTTGTGGTGATGCTGGTATAAACAGACCTGTGGTGCTGCTAGTCATATAAAAGTACAGCACATACAATTATGTACAATATATAATACTTGATAATAAATAATTGTATTACTGGTTTGTACATTTACTATACTATACTTTTTATTGTTAGAGTGTACTCCTTCTACTTACCAAAGTAATTAACTATAAAACAGCCTCAGGCAGGTCCTTCAGGAGGTATTCCAGAAGAAGGCATTGTCTTTTTGTTGCTGTTTTTTTTTTTATACTTTAAGTTCTAGGGTACATGTCATTGTTAACAGAGGAGATAGTAGCTCCATGTGTGTTATTGCCCCTAAAGATCTTCCAGTGGGACAAGATGTGGAGGTGGAAGACAGTGATATTGATGATCCTTACCCTACGTAGGCCTAGGGTAATGTGTGTGTTTCCGTCTTAGTTTTTAACAAAGAAGTTTAAAAGTATAAAATAAAAAATAAAAAAAGTTAAAAATGGAAGAAAGCTTACAGAAAGAGTAAGATGAAAGAAAATATTGTGCTGTTGAACAACTGTTTTTGTTTTAAGCTAAGTGTAATAACAAAAGAGTTAAAAGTTTTAAAAAATTGAGAAGTTTATGAAGTACAAAAGTTAAATTAAGCTAAGATTAATTTATTATTGAAAAGAGAAGTTTTAAAAATAAATTCAGTGTAGCATAAGTGTGCAGTGTTTATAAAATCTACAGTAGTGTACAGTAACATCCTAGGCCTTCATACTCACTCAGGACTCACTCACTGATTCACCCAGAGCAACTTTGACTCCTACGAGCCCAATTCATGTAAGTGCCCTACACAGATGTGCCGGGTTTTAATCTTTTACACTGTATTTTTACTGTATCTTTTCTATGTTTAGATATACAAATACTTACCACTGTGTTATAATTGCCTACATTATTCAGCACAGTAACATGCATTACAGGTTTGTAGCCTGTGAGCATTAGGCCATACCATACAGCCTAGTTGTGAGTGGACTATCCCAACTAGATTTGTGTAAGTACACTGTATGATGTACAAAGACAAGATCATCTAACAAAGCATCTCTTAGAAGGAACCCCCTCATTAAGCCCTGTATTAGTCCATTCCCATGCTCCTGTGAAGAAATACCCGAGACTGGGTAATTTATGAAGAAAAGAGTTATAATTAACTCACAGTTGTTCAGGGCTGGGGAGGCCTCAGGAAACTTACAATCATGGAAGAAGGGGAAGAAAACATGTCCTTCTTCACATGGCAGCAACAAGGAGAAGTGCAGAGTGTAGCGGGGGAAGCCCCTTACAAAAACATCAGATCTCATGAGAACTCACTCACTGTCATGAGAACAGCATGGAGGTAACCACCCTCATGATCTCAATTACCTCCCACCAAGCCCCTCCCACAACATGTGGAAACTATGGGAAATAAAATTCAAGATAAGATTTGGGTGGGAATATAGCCAAACCATATCATTCTGCCCCTGGCCCCTCCCAAATCTCATGTCTTCACATTTCTTTCTTTTTCTTTTTCTTTTTTTTTTTTTTTGAGACAGAATTTCACTCTTGTTGCCCAGGCTGCAGTGCAGTGGCACCATCTCAGCTCACCACAACCTCTGCCTCCCGGGTTCAAATGATTCTCCTGCCTCAGCCTCCAGAGTAGCTGGGATTACAGGCATGCACCACCACACCTGGCTAGTTTTGTATTTTTAGTAGAGACAGTGTTTTCTCCATGTTGGTCAGGCTGGTCTCAAACTCCTGACCTCAGGTGATCTGCCCACCTCGGCCTCCCAAACTGCTGGGATTACAGGCGTGAGCCACTGCACCAAGCCATGTCTTCATTTCAAAATGTAATCATGTCTTCCCAAAAGTTCCTCAAAATTTTAACTCATTCCAGCATTAACCTGAAAGTCCAAGTCCAAAGTCTCATCTGAGACAATTCATGTCCCTTCCACCTATAAGCCTATAAAATCAAAAGCAAGTTAATTACTTCCTAGATACAATGGGGATACAGGCATTGGGTAAATACACCCATTCCAAATGGGAAAAATTGGCCAAAATGAAGGGGCTACAGGCCCCATGCAAGTCTGAAATCCACAGGGGCAGTCAAATCTTAAAGCTCCAAAATGATCTCCTTTGACTCCGTGTTTCATGTCCAGGTCATGCTGATGCAAGAGGTGGGCTCTTGTGGCCTTGGGCAGCTCCACCCCTGTGACTTTGCAGGGTACAGCCAGCCTCCTGGCTGCCCTCACAGCGTGGCATTGAGTGTCTGCAGCTTTTCCAGGTACAGAGAACAGGAAGGCTCATGGGATTCACTAGGTCCCAAGTAGTGCAAAAGCTGTTGGTGGACCTATCATTCTGGGATCTGGAGAACAGTGGCCCTCTTCTCACAGCTCTACTAGGCAGTGCCCTGGTGGGGACTCTGTGTGGGAACTCCAACCCCATATTTCCCTTCTGCACTACCTTAGCAGAAGTTCTCCATGAGGGTTTCACCCCTGCAGAAAACTTCTGCCTGGACATCCAGGTATTCTCATATATCCTCTGAAATCTAAGTGGAGGTTCCCAAACCTTTATTCTTGACTTCTGTGCACCAAAAGGCCTAACACCACATATACACCAAGGCTTGGAGCTTCTACCCTCTGAAGCAACAGCCTGAGCTGTATATTGGCCCATTTTAGCCATGGCTAGAGCTGAAGCAGCTGGGATGCAGGATACCATGTTCGAGGCTGCATAGAGCAGGAGTGCCCTGGATCCAGCCTATGAAATCATTTTTCCTTCCCAGACCTCCAGGCCTGTGATGGGAGGGGCTGCCACAAAGTTCTCTGACATGCCCTGAAGACATTTTCCCCATTGTCTTGGTGACTAACATTTGGCTCATTGTTATTTATGCAAATTTCTGCAGCCAGCTTGAATTTCTTACCCCAAAATGGGGTTTTCTTTTCAATGGCATCGTCAGGCTGCAAGTTTTCCAAACTTTTATGCTCTGCTTTCTCTTGAGCACTTTGCTGCAAATTTCTTCCACTAGATAACCTAAATCATCTCTCTCAAGTTCAAACTTCCACAGATCTCTAAGGCAGGGACAAAATGCCACTAGTCTCTTTGCATACCAAAAGTGACCTTTACTCCAGTTCCCAACAAGCTCTTCATCTCCATCTGATACCACCTCAGCCTGGACTTTATTGTCCATATCCTTATTAGCATATTGGTCAAAGCCATTCAACAAGCCTCTAGAAAGTTCCAAAGTTTCCTACATTTTCCTTTCTTCTGAGCCCTCCAAGCCTCTAGGAAGTTCCAAACTTTCCCACATATTCCTATCTTCTTCTGAGCCCTCCAAACTGTTCTAACCTCTTCTGAAGTCACTTCCACATTTTCAGGTATCTTTACAGCAGTGCCCCACTCTCTGCAGTACCAGTTTTTTGTATTAGTCCATTCTCATGCTGCTATGAAGAAATACCCGAGACTGGGTAATTTATAAAGGAAAGAGGTTTAATTGACTCACAGATTCGCAGGGCTGGGGAGGCCTCAGGAAACTTATAATCATGGTGGAAGGGGAAGTAAACACGTCCTTCACATGGCAGCAGCAATGAGAAATGCAGAGCAAAGAGGGGGAAAAGTCCTTTATAAAACCTTCAGATCTCATGATAACTCACTCACTATCAATGAAAACAGCATGGAGGTAACCACCCTCTTGGTTCAATTACCTCCTACCAGGTCCTTCCCATGACACTTGGGGATTATGGGAACTACAATTCAAGATAAAATTTGGGTGGGGACACAGCCAAACCATATCAAGCACCTAACATCACTATAATGTAAGTAGCACAAATTCTTTCTTCTTATCAATTAAGAAAGGCCAGAGGTGACAGTAAAATGTCTGTAAGGCAAATGATCAAGAATTTGAAGGGAGAAGGATGTTTAAAAAAAATACAAAAGCATGGTTGAGATATGGATGTCTGAGAAGAGAGAAAGGGAACAGGAAGATCTGGTAAGAAAGAGGTGAGAAAAATCAGCTAGGTCTCGCAGACTTCAGTTCTGGTCACAAGATGCCCTTTTAGCCCACGGGATGAATCAAGCAAGACAGATCTTCACCTGTGTTCCTTCAGAAGGTAGGTACCCTCACCTAAGAGTATCTGAACAGAGATCTGTAATAATGATAGCAAGGAGAAATCCACATTCTCTAAAATAATATTCTCCTCCAAAAACACCACCACAAACTCCAAAGCTTAAACCTCTTTATAAAAGGACGAAAAAAAAAAAGCAGACAAGGTCCAAGTAAGAACTCTGTGTCTCTAAAATAAATATGTGCCTTTTTTTTCAAAGGAAGGAGTAATGAAGACCTCATTGTAACTGACGTCCTTGTTAGCATATGCTACTTTAAATTTGCAAATCATTTTAGACTAAACAAGTTAACTCAGCTTCAAAGGAAGGCTCATGGGATTCACTAGGTCCCAAGAAGTGACAGGAACAAGAGTCCGCAGAATTTTTAAAATACAGATTAGTTCATTCTTCTGTGTGAGGAAATGCATAACCCCTTTACTGCAAAACCGAACAAAAGCATCTTCTTCCCAGGTGCATTCATGTATTACAAGTCCTACTTGTATAGCTCTTCACTATGTCACAGCCAGTATTCTAAATCAGTAGCTTCCAACCTGTCTAAACCAACAGAACCTAACATAGACCCAAGTCAGAGGCACTGGGTCAAAATTGGGAACAGAGTAGCAGAGAATACAACAAGGATTTATACTTTATAAAAATCTTTATGATTACCAGGTTGGGGAGTCACTCTTGTGAATAATTTATGGAATATAATTTTGACAAGCCAATTGACAAAATACTCTCATTTAAAAACCATTAAACTAAGAGTCTGCTACTACTCCTGTGAACTGGGCCAATCTCTTAACAACTGAGCTTCAACAAAATAAACATATTAGACTATATGGTGTTTCTCACCTAAGCTTCATGATCTCCTCCCTCAGTAATTTTTGTGAACATTTTTTTCCTAATTGTCTTTTCCTCCCTTATGATATTTTCACAATAAACATATGCTTATGTTTCACAACCAACATATTTTCACAATAAACACAATAAACAGCACATATCTGCATATGTGCTATATGTGTATTTGTGCTTTATATATAAGTACAATATTTTATTTAACCCTAAGAACTAATTTTTGTCCCCTTGGAGGTGATATCACCTCTACTGAGAATGCTTGGACTAGATCACATATTGAACAATTGATGTACTAAGCAACATACAAGTATAGTCTAATTTAACTAATAAGAAAATTCTATGAGATGAGTACTACTAGTATCTCCAGTTTTCAGTGAGACAACTAAAGGTTTTTTTTTAATCCATCCAAGATTTTACGATTCCTAAACGGCTGAGGCAAGACTTGAACTCAGAGAGTGTGATACTAGTTTTCCCTCTTTATCACCATGTCAGACTCTTCCAGATTAAGGATTTGAAACTCGGCTTTGTTGTGCTTTTCCATGGCTATAGACTGAAATCTATCATTTTAATTTGACTACAGTGCATCTCAGCACCTCTGTATTGCCTGTAGTTAAAATCTATATGCTGATATTTTTATTACTATTTTACTACTTGTATTAAAGATAATACTTTAGCCAATAAGATACACTATTTTCTGGTAGCATTCTAGTGCATGAGGAGAACATGGAAACTTAAAAACAACTGATATGCTGTAGAATTTTATGAATTTTTTTCTTTTGCTTAAATAGCAGACATGTTATAAAAAGTTGTCTTAAGTTGTATATGCCTAAATTTTTCACATATACATATATCATCAGAGAAAATGGGTTATAAAATGGAGACAATTATTTACATTTTAAAATACTACAGTTGTCTTCTATGAAGTTTTGAGAGAGAAAGCACCAAATATAATGAGAATAATTATTTCATTAAAAAATGAAATTAGATGATTTTACACTAAAAACAGCATGGATGTATCTGCAGGTTCTTAAATGCAAAAAAAACACTGATTCTGAAAGCGTTATTACATATTTCTAAAAGGACAGGTAAAATGAATTTTTCAAAGTAATATAGTTTTTTAAATAACACATGAAAAACTACAGGTGCAGCAATCTTTTTTTTAGCATTTATACCTTCTTAATTGAGATGCTCTAACAAATACTGTTTTGTTCAAATCAATGAAGCCCACAGATAAGACATACTTATTATGGCTAATATTTGGCAGCATGGGGGGCTCTCAATGGATAGTAGTCATGGCTTTTCAGATAATATTCCTACCTCTGGCAGCTTAAGATCTTTACAATAATGAACTCAATTTGGCACAAAAGTCAGAAAGCCTTTAGGGGCTCCCTAAGAGAGAGTACAGATAATGGTAAGGCACTTTATCTAAGAACCATCAGCGTTACCTATCCAGAACCATCCTGCCTCCAATCAGGCCCAGTAGAATCCAAATAGGACAAGACTCCTATTACAACCATTCCTGCTTTCTGATATATGAATATTTCTTATCCTGGGAACAAAGACAAGACACATCTTGCAGGCCACCAGGCCATAACTAACTGTGGCCTCTCTTCTTAATATTCATTGTCAACTAATTATATGATACTCCTTTCATCTATAGTTATGTTATTTTATATCTATGATAATAAAAAGCTGACATACACTGCTATATTTTTGGAAAAAAGAAGCTTCTCCTTTTCTGAGTTGCCACTTGCATGACCTAAGGAGGCTTTATGTCTCAAAACAATAGCTAGCCAGATCCTAAAGAAAATAACAGCCCACTTTTCTCCTCAGAGCTGTGCTCTCTCCTTGAATCTTAGAATGAATGAGATCTTAATTATATCTTATAATAATATCCTACTTTTACAAATGAGAAAATCAAGGTCTAGAGTGATCATATCACTTTTTCAAGATCAACAGCGTAAAAATCAACCTAAAATTCCCTGTCCTGATGCTTAGTTCATTCATTTTTATTGCTTCTAGTTAAAAATAATAATAAAAGATAAAATCCTTGATTAATTCATATCCCAATCCCTCCAATACTTCACATCTATTCATTTTATTCTGCAATGATGATGTTCTTCTCCATGAAATGGATATTTTTTTCTCCTTCCCAATTAGGTTGCAAATACCCTGTAGTTAGGTCTAGATCATCTATTTCCACCAGATAGTCATTATTAGTGTGTTTTCACTCACCAAGAAAAACAACACAGGTCTTTTTGTCAATACACAGTTTGAAATAAGCATTCTACCTACAATGAAAGGCCTCTGTAGACTATGTAGATATTTAAATAAGAACACATATATTAAGTTAAATTCCCCTATGATACTGAGTCTGCAAAAGCAGACACTGTATCTGTCCAGCTGACCATTTTAACTTGAGCCTCTCTGATACTGACAAGCAGATAGTCAGCACTCAATAAATGTTGAATAAACACATAAATAAATTAGTGTGGTTATATGAATTCAATTCTAAATGAAATACTAAATAAAAGAGGGAAAAAGTTGGTAGCAACAATTTGATGTATATTTGAGAGTATGTAATGGCCTTAAAATCCTAATATACTGGGTCTTAATAGGGTTGTACAGGTCAAGTCTAGAAAAGTTCACCTTACCAAGGGGGCAGGTTGGAGCTGAAATCCAGCCTATTCTCTTCTTTCCAAGCTGTTCCCTCTAGTTTATGCCTCAAAAGGCACTACTTGCTATTACTTCCACCCAGAGGAATGACATTTTGATTCAAATGATGACTCCGTTTATGCTGTCTGTTGCCCTACCCATGTGCAATCTTAAAACATAAGTACCTGTAGAGTCAAGTTGGTTTAAATGTTTCATCTTGAAATTAGAAGACACTCCTATAGCCATAAACTCTTATGAATTGTTTTAAAGTTAATTAAAAGCTGGAAAAAAAAAACCACCAGGCAGTACATCAGAAATATGTACAAATCAAAAAAATTCAGATGATTGGTTAAAAAAAGATCCCAAACCAATGAAAATACAGTATATGGAAGAACTATATATAAGTAACAGATTCTTGTGGTCTGAGATTAACCAGTACAGTTTATTAGAAATAAGATACTAAGATACAGAATGAAAAATGACTAGGGGAAATAAGAGCAAGGTTAATAGAGGCATGCATGAAAGGTCAGCATGTTAAATTTACTTGCTAAAGATCCCAAAGTCCAAAAACTTAAATAGACACAGTGTGAAAGTGCCCACATTAGGCCACTTACCTTTTGTAACCTCTTAGCAATAAGCAGTGTAATGTTAAAAGGAAAGAACACATTCTTCATAAAAGGAAATATTCTGGAAGCAGAAAGTACCTCCTTAACACAGATCACTGTCAAATAAGACACACCAGCTGAGCTGTAATTGGAATAAAACTATTGAACTCCTAAATCCCCCCTTTCCACCCTGCTGCCTGCTTCCTTAAGGCAAAGCAGTTATTACTAACCAGCCTTTTTCTAGGCACTGTTAAAAAGTCCCAGAGAAGAGAATGCATGATTCCACGTTTTGATGGGCTTATAATTTGACTGGAGGAATTAGATTTACACACACAAAAACTGGGGACTATATTAAAACAGGTATGTAATTCAGCATTCATGTGTATAGTACCAATTGTGTATGAGGTAGGTATTCCCAAAAGAAAAAGATCAGGCACATGTTGAGAAATTCTGAAAAAGCCAGGCATAGCCAGGGCATAATTGTGAATTATGCAATGTCTTCTCTGTTATTTTTCTGGTGATTTATTTTTTAAAGTCCCTGGTATGCAGGATACTCTTATAGCCTTTTGGCCAATTACATATACCTTGGTAGGATGCTAGATTTTTTATCTTCCCAAAACCATTCAAGGATAGTTCAACATTGAAATATCTGTTAATGTAACTTACTGCATGAATAGATTGAGGGAGGAAAAAGAACTCATCTCAATAATTGTGTGTATGCCTGTGTATGCATATTCCACAGCCATTAAGAATCAAATATCCAAATCTTCAAAACAAATAAGAAAACAATCGCCCTTACTTAATAAATGTCATATAACATAAATAACAATCAAGTCATATTTAGAAATGCAAAACTCTAAATATTTAAGTTAGAAGCAAGGCAAAGATAACAGTGAACATACTATGACCTAATGTTGTGATAGATTTCCTACCTAGTGTGATAACATAAAAAAGACATAAAAGTTATAAATATTAAGTGAGAAAAGATAAATATTATGGCTTATATACAATTATTGTCCAAAAAATTTGATAATATCAAATAAAACCTGTAAGAATGCTTAAGATAGTATAATAGACAAGGTTTTAGGTATCATCTTTAATTTCTCAAAGTCTTCTTGCTACGTTTTGAATGCTCAACCCTCCAAAAACAACAACAACAACAACAACAAAAACGAATGTTGAAATTTGCTTGCCATAGTAATGATATTGAGAAAAGTTACCTCTAAGAGGTGTTTTCGTCAGGAGGGCTCCTCCCTCATGAATGAACTAATGTCATTATCACAGGAGTGAATGGGTTCCTTATCTAGGGAGTGGGTTTGCCCTCTCCTGGGCTCATTCTCTCTCTGTCCTTCTGCCATGTGATACTTTCTGCCATGTTATAACACAGCAAGAAGGCTCTCACTAGATTCCTTTACCTTGAGCAGCCTCCAGAAATGTGAGTCAATAAATTTCTATTATAAATTACACAGTATGTGATATTCTGTTATAGCTGCACAAAAGAGACTAAGGCACTTCTTTTAAGTTTATTCTTTTAAGTCATCTGCTACATTTTGTAGCAATTATTTCTTTGGTTAAAGAATGTTGTTGAAATATTGTTTATCAAAGTATCGAGTGTCATATGTAAAAACAACTATATGTGGGAAGTTTTTAGTAATAGTTAAAATAAACCAATGGCTTGATCTCTATTAAAACTTGAATTCATTGTATCTACTACATGAATGTTTAGGAGACAAGGGTGATAGCAAAAAACCATTAAATGTGACTTCTAGACTGTAACAGTGAGTACCAGGTGTGGGGCACGGGGAGTAGGCTGCCCCAGGGAAGGAGTGTTTTATCACTGTTATTAAGAATTGCCAGCAGATGGTGATAACTAAATATGATTGTTTTACTTTTTATCTGGAAGATACACACACACGCACATACACACACACAGGGGCACGGAGGTCCCATGTACCTTTCACTAAGTTTCCCCCATGGTAACATCTTGCACAACCAGAATACAATATCAAAACCAGGAATTTGACATTGTTACAATCTGCAGAGCTTACCCAGATTTCACCAGTTTTGCATGCATTCCTGTGTGTGTATGTGTGTGTGTGAGTGTGTGTGTGTGTGCATGCATGTGTGTTTCTACGCAATTTTATCATCTGTGCAGATTCATGTAAGCAGCACCTCAATCAAGCTACAGAGCTGCTCTATCACTATAAGACTCCTTTCTGCTACCTCTAATCTGCTGTCTATTTTTTCTGATTAATCTAAGTTTCGTTTATAAATTCTCTACAGAAGATGTATCCTTATACCTGCTCTCAAGCTTGTAGCTGGCACTGACACACTCTTAGTTTACCACAGAGCTGTGGTAATGCTCAGAGAACTCTGGCATCTCCTGTCACTCAACTAAATCTCAAACCCTTGCGTTGGCCAATACATCTCAGAATCATCTGGCCCTGGTAAGGGACCAGCTCTCAGACTCCCCCCCTGCCTCTCTCCCCAGCCTCACACTCCTCCATGTGAGAAACCCTCTTTGGGGAACATTCCAGGAACCCTCTTGCCCTATGGCTTTGCACTTGTTAAGTCCTCTGCCTGGAACACTCCTTTCCCAGAGAGATACAGTCTCACTTCCTTACTTAAGTCTCTACTTAAATATCACCTCTTGAGATAGAACTTTTACTGACTTCCCTATTTGAAGCAGTACCCACTCTTACTCATTCCTTTATTATTACTTACTCTCTAAGCCTGCTTAATTTTTCTATATTGCATGTATCACACTTATTCCTTTTTTGTTAAATAATCCATTTTATCTCCCTTCCCATCAGAACATAAATACTACTAAAAAGACTTACTGCTTTGTTTATTGCTATATTCCAAGTAATGAAAACAGTTCTTATCATAAAATGGACACTCAATAAATATTTGTTCGATGAATAAATTAACCTTAGTTATCTTAAAAATAAACTCCAAAAAGCAAGACTTCAATTCTCTCTTATCCAGTTGGCAAAAAATTAAAAATAATGAAAATATTTAGAACTGGTAGGAAAATGAAGAAACTGGATAGCTTAGACACTGTTAATGAAATTTAAATGACACAGAATTTTTGGAAGAAATTTTGGCGGTATCTGTCAAAATTTAGAATGTACAAATCCAACAATTCCATTTCAAGGAAACATAGTAAAATATTGACATTTGAACAAAGGCATAGAAAGACGTTCCCCTCAACATTATTTGAGGATAGCTGGATGCTGTATACTTCGGTTGTTATAAGAAAAACATGCTAAATGTCTTTCTAAAGAGAAATAAACTTTCTGAAGTAATTTATACCATGGATATTAAACAATTGTTATAAAGAAGGACCTACATAAGTACTATTTTGGAAAAATTAAGTGACAAAGGCAAATTTTGAAAAAATATTCTGCATGTACATCTAGATATCAGTATATATATATAGTGTGTGTGTATGCACTAAATTACACCAAAAAGCATTTATGCCAATTCATTTATAATAACTAGCCCTGATATTCTTAGGACAGGCAACATTCAACATTCAACCAAATGTTGAATGAAAATTTTTTAAACTTTTTGCACTACATATTCTCTCTATAAATTTTTATAATAACTCATTTCCTTTATGAATAAAAACCAATTCGAATAATTAAAAATTAAATGGAAGATAGTCTCATTAAACTAATTCATATTAAAGTGTCATTGATATAAAATATCATAAAGTATTTGACATCATGTGTTATCTTTTTACTAGGGACACTTGTATTTAAATACCTTTTTTCTTAAGCCAAAGGAATAAATTGCCAACAGCAGAATCTCAGCAAGAGTATTTCTTCTATGAAGGGATTCCTGGAGCATCTCACAGTGAATCAGGCAGGCAAATGTAATATCTACATCAATCAAAAGGCAGTGTGGAGGAATCGCTAACTCTCCTGTCATCCAAAAATCCTGGCCCAATGGCTGGCAAACTACTTAAGGGCTTGGTGTGGAGAGTTTAAGATTTCATAGTTAGAAATCAAATGACTAAGTATAGATAGAAAAAAATCCTCTTAGTACCATGTTCCTACTTTGATTGGGCAGCCTCCTGGGCCACATTGCAGCATATTACCTCGGGGTTCCACCGAAGCACTGGTCAGTGAGTGCATTTGCATGTGTATCACATTGGCTCTCCACCACATCCAAATTGCCTCAGAAATGTGTTCTTCTAGATCCAGAGTAGCAGACCCTTTCACTACTAATTTTTTTTCAGAGATATAATCTATTAGCTGAGGAATTTCTCAGATGTTCATCTAAAAGAATGGAGATGACTAAGTGCAATCTAGTTAACATTCCTTGAAAATAATTCCATGCACTTACTCTACTGACCCTCAATCAGCAGTAACATGTCCATACAGTAGAGGCTGCATATTAACACAGCAGTTAACACTCATCAAATAATTATAGAATTTACTTCAATCTTTATTTATTTCCATTCCTTTACAATGAAAGGAAAGAGAAAAACCAATATAAAATTGAAAATGGAATGACTGGAGAACAGAATGTTGAGTGATAGAACAGAAAAAATTCAATAATGGAAGATGTGCTCAGTAATACACAGGACTAAATACTTAGGGACAGTAGGGAAAATAACATAATCATACCACCTTATAGAATGAAACTAGAAATATAACAAAAGGAGGTAAATAAGATATTGCAAATGACACCAAGACTTGCTGAGCTGGAGAGTTCAAGTAGAACATACATACAATTATCTTCAAAAGAAACAAATTTGATATTGGAAAGGAAATAGAAACATACTTTAAATTTGCAAAACTTTCAGATACAGTGGTTTCCCACACATTTTCTTATTAAATGTCATAGCTATGCTCACCTTCTTGGATAACAATGAATCTAAACATGTGGTGGGTTGCTCAGGAGAGAAACAAAACAAGATGTAGATGAAGAGAAGTAATCTTTGGAGAGAATGATAAACCCACCCAATTTTCTGGAGGACATGGACCACACATTATTATTCTGGATGGAAAATCCATCACAATCCTCTATAATGATTTAAATACTCCACCTTTACAGCAGAAGGTATACAATGAGCACACAGAATATCTCAACATCATTAGTCACCAAAGAAATGCAAATTTAAACCACAAGGAGAAACCACCATACACCCACCCAAATAGCCAAGAGTAAAAAAACTGCAAACACCAAAAGCTGTTAGGAATATAAAACAATCAGAACCTCATATGTACACACAGCTGGCAGGTGCATAAAGTGGTACAATCTATTTGGATTTTTTAATCAAAATATATTCCAGAAATCCTATCAAACTATTATCCAGTGATTTCACTCTCAATTACTTACTCAAAATAAATGAAAGAATTTTTCACAAAAAATCCTTCATATTCCAAAACTATTCCAAAAAAATATTCATCATGCCTTAGCACTTTGAGAAGTTGAGGCAGAAAGGTCACTTGAGGCCAGAAGTTTGAGACCAGCCCAGGCAACATAATGGGACCCCATCTGTACAAAAGAAATATTTTTAAAAAATTAACCAGGTATGGTGATTCTCAGCTACTTGGGAGGCTGAGGAGGGAGGATTACTTGAGCCTGGGAAGTCGAGGCTGCAGTGAACTGGGATCACATCACTGCATTCCAACCTGAGCAACAGAGTGAGACCCTATTTCAAAAAAAGAATATTCATTATTGCGTTATAAATAATACTAGAAAACAAACCCAACAAAACCCTGATGCCCTTCAAGAAGAAAATGAGTAAGTAAACTGCCATATTCATACAATGGAATATTACTCAGAATGAAAGGGCAACATGGATGAAATTCAGAAATATTATCCAGAGTAAAAATCCACAAAAAACCCACAAAAAGTCATGTGTCACTTAACCATAGGAATACATTTTGAGAAATGTGTCATCAGGCAATTTTGTGGTGCAAACATCATATAAGTGTTACTTCCACAAACTTAGAGGAATTACTCTACTACACACCTAGGCTATATGGCATACCCCATCGCTCCTAGGCTGTAAACCTATACAGCATGCTACTGTACTGAACACTGTAGGCAATTTTAAAACAATACTAAGTACTCATGTATCTAAACATGTCTAAGCATAAGTTTAGCAGAAAGTACAGTAAAAAATATAATCTTAAAGAACGACCATCTCATTTGTGGTTTGTCATTGACTGAAACATGGTTATGCAGTACCTGACTGTACATACTACATGATGCATTTATACAAAATCCTAGAACAGAATAAACTAACCTAAGGTGATAGAAAACAGATGAATGGTTGCTTCTGGTGGGGGTTAGGAGTGGAAGTGGAATGAGTTAACTGGGAAGGGGCAGAAGGAAACCTTCTGGGGGTGATAGAAATATGTGTCTTGAAAGGCACCCAGCAAAATATACACATCATTTGAACATTTTGCTGTTTGTAAATTACACCTCAGTGATCACAGAGGTATAAAGTATGAATGAGGATTTCAGTTGTGCAAATATTTTACCAAAATTTCATTTAGTTAAAAATCAGAACATTTGGAAACTTCTACTGACAGCACATTGATATCTGAAATTGTAAAGAAAGTAGGAAAAGGAACTGTCATCTCAGGACAAATTCTAACAAATGGGAAGATGAGAACATTGGCGAAAGCAACTTGGGTGGAATTAACTGTGATTCTGTTTCCTTCAGTCCTATTTAATGGCAATACATAGTCAATAATTTTCTAATATTCATCTTTTGATTTGCTAAATGTAGTATTTTCAACATAAAAAATGAATTGTCTTTCAGAAAAAAAATTAAGATGAAAGTTTTGCATTTAAAGAAGAAAATGATATAAAAAGGCAATCAGAAAATGAGAGTTTGGAGGATGATAATGTGAACTTGAAAGAGTTAATCCTTGAAGATGAATGCCAAGTGGCTAATTGAGCCTAAAATTTAAAAAGAGCCAAACAGCCATTTGTTGACTAGAGGTCACACACATACTCAGAGTTCCTAGAAAACCTACACATCTGCTTAACTTTACGCCTTTCATAGCTGACTGTGCCCATTCATGTCTCTTGAATCAACCATTGAGCTATGGCCTACATCAACCAATCAGAACTCAGCTGCATCAATCAATCAGAACAAAGCAAGTTTGAATCCTTCCTTTGCATAAGAGGGCCTGATTGAAAACTTTTATAAAAGCCAAACCATTCTGTTGTTCTCTGGAACACCTTCATTTTATACAGAAGCATATTTCTCCTTGTTTGTGAACTGTTCACTGGAATAAAGTCTCATTCCTCCAAATTCATTTTCAGGGAATTTTATTATTCTTTAAGTTCTGGGATACAAGTAAAGAATGTGCAGGTTTGTTACATAGGCATACATGTGCCTTGGTGGTTTTGCTGCACCCATCAACCTGTCATCTACATGAAATATTTCTCCTAATGCTATCCCTCCCCTTGCCCCCTCACCCCCCAACAGGCCCTGGTGTGTGATGTTCCCCTCTCTGTGTCCATGTGTTCTCATTGTTCAATTCCCACTTATGAGTGAGAACATGTGGTGTTTAATTTCCTGTTCTTGTGTCAGTTTGCTGAGAATGATGGTTTCCAGCTTCATTCATGTCCCTGAAAAGGACATGAACGCATCCTTTTTTATGGCTGCATAATATTCCATGGAGTATATATGCCACATTTTCTTTATCAAGTAGTTCACAATATTGAAGAAGAACAGTGTGTCTAATGGTCTAACAACAAATGCTGCTAAGGTGTTTTTTTTTTTAGTGTAGCATATAACTCTTCATTTCTTCCTTTCCTTGAATCTTTAGGCAAACATGCATTTCTCATTAAATCATTGTGTGAGTGAAGCTCTATTTAGAGACTATGTTCAGAGACTGAGTGACTGAGTCTTCTTGCACGAAGGAGATGGGTTAAAAGTAGGGACCAACCATTGGTGGTTCTACTCCTCCCAGGGTTTCCTTCAGGTATTCTAAGATTTTGTGACAGACAGAGAGCTGAGCTAGACTTGCACCCTAGACTAGAAATGCAAGTTTCAAAAGGGTCACAGAAAAGCCATGGGCTAAATCTGTTAAGAATTTTAATGTGTAGGCTTCCCTCAAAAAAGAATTCTGATAATCAATTTGTAGGAATCTCAATGCAGATCTGAGAGAAGAAAACTCCAAAGAAGGGCTCCTGAGCTGCACAGGGAGCTCTCCAATGAGTACATGTTTTAAGGACTTGCAGATATTTAGAAAGAAGGAAATAGCACCACGACCAAATATTAATGACTTTAGACAAGCATTATAACAATGTTATAAGGGCTAAAGCTCAGAAGAAACTGTGCCTGTATAAATGCTAAAGAAAGCTAAGAGAATGGAAGGGGCACTTGAAAACTTTATGTTAAGAAAAATAAGTTAAAAAACTGGATGACCCTCAGCTTGGGCAAATAGAATAATGAGATATAAGGGTTAGAATGGCAATAATAATTTAAGAGTTAACATTTACTGACTACTTTTTAAATAGAAGGGGCTAAGCTAAGCATTATATGTTCACTATTTTATGTAATGCTTACACCAGACTCGCAAGGCTGGTAGTAGTATCAGCCTTATCTTAGGCTCAGAAGAAACCGAGGTTCACAGGAGATAAGTGCCTTAGTCGAGGTCACATAGCTAGCAAGAGATATGGCCAGACTCTGAGGGCAGCAATCTGAGCCTAGGGCCTGCTGTCTTAGGCACCACACAGTAATTTACCTCTCAAACTCTCATTGTTACTGCTGTTAATGAAATCCTATTCTACATCTGAAAAGGGTAGAAAGAACTTGGTTAAGGGGGAATCAAAATCTAAAGTAGGCAAAGGGATTGTGTAGCTTTTCAAAAGAAAATTGAGCCTCTTGTTCCAGATAAATTGCAGCCCAGAATAAAGAGGGAATGTATATAACCAGTGTCTCACCCACAGTTGAGATGGCAGAGAAGGGCCACAGGTTTGCCGTTTCCCTTTGGTATACAAACAAAATCATGTAAGCCCTTGCCCCATGTGACTATGGAAGGCCAGACCCTGGGAGTGGGTTTGACAGTGCCCCCCACCCCTAGAGTGCCAGCTCATGGCCTGAACCACTTCCCATCTTCCTCATCCTCTGGACTGCTGCTCCAGCTGACACTTGGGCCATCCCACTGTAAGCTTGTGCACAGAGTACCCCTTGCATCCCCAAAAATCTTAATTCTCGAAGGCTCTGTCAACAGGAGACCATTGCTGCTAGACTACAGAAGGGAATGAACTGTGCTAAAGGCTTAAGGATACCACAAGAAAACAAGAACACATGAAAAAAAATTAAAACTCAGTGTTAGGAATGCTGACTTGCTTCCTTCAGAGGGCCCTCTGCTCTGAAAAAGTGGGTAAGAGCATGGGCTGGAAAAATCCAGCTCTACCATTGTGACTTCACACAAGTTACCGCCAGTCCAAAGCCTCACTTTCTTCCTGTGTATAATGGAAATAATAACGTTGCTTACTTGATTGGGATGTTGTAAGGGTCTTAGGAGATGACTTAGATGAAGCATTTATATAGCACTTACATCTCATATCCATGCCATGCACAAAGTGAATACTCAACAAATATTAGTTATTTGTGTTATTTCCAGGTTCTGAGAGATCAAAATCTTCAGATCTAGAGTTACACTGTCCAACATGGTAGCCAGTAGTCACAGAGCTGCATATGGCTATGGAGCACTTGAAATGTGGCTGATCCAATATGAGATGCACTGCAAGTGTAAAATACATACAAACATCAAACTTTTGGTACCAAAGTGAAATAATTTAAACTATCTCATTATTTATTTTTATGCTGATTTATGTTGAAATGATAGTCCTTTGGATATATTTGGTGAAACAAAATACACTATTAAAATTAATTTCACCTATTTATCTTCTTTATGCATTTTTCATATGGCTCCTTGAAAACTTAAAATTACATATGTCATTCACATTTGTAACTCACAATGAATTTATGCTGGACAGTGCTGTTCAAAATGTGGTCCATGGAGCAACAGCATAGGCATCTCCAGGGAACTTATTAGAAATGCAGGATCCCACTCCCACGCCAACTTTATTTACTCAGAATCAGCATTTAAAAAAAAAATCCCTGGGTAATTTACATGCTCATTGAAATATGAGAACCACTATTCCATAGGAAAAACCAAGTCACCTCCTACATTGTCTGCATGGCAGAGGTGGGAGTCCCTTTTACTTTATTGAATAAAGAAGTTTATGTTCCATTTGCCTAACCTCCTCCTCTTTCAAACTCTGCATAACTAGAATTCCCATTAACATTCCCACTCTCCACCCTCACGTAAACAAACCCTTCAGGTTGCTTTAAAATAGATTATTTGGGGCCTTACTACATGAGGAATTTTAGGTGAGACAGTGGAAAGAGAAAACAAACCAGTTTTGCACTGTTGGCTCAAGACAGGAAAAGAGAGTGGATTTCCTAGGTATTCAGTGTGATAATAATCCAAGGCAAAAGTCAACGGAGTATTTTTAAATAGACAGTAACCACACGGAAAGGAAATCATACTTCATTATAAGATGATTAGAGTTCATTAATCATCCTTTATGATGAAAGAGTTTGAATATATGACCCATGAGAAAAATGTCAGACGTCAGTGTTTTGTAAAGAGAGAAACTGTAAAAAGTACAGTGTGGTTGTCTTTACATTTTTGAAGGGCTTTTATGGAAAAAATAGATAAATTTTGTGTAGTCTGTAAGCACAGAACTGGGAGAAATGGATAGACATTAACAAGAGGCAGTTGAATACAAGGGAAAAGTCTATATAATAATTGCAGCTTTGTGTAGCAATGAATTACTTATCACTAGCATGCAACCTGAAACCACACTCTAGAACTCTTCAAGAGGAAATCACTGTCTGAGAGAGGTTTGCACCAGACAATCAATCGAATTCCTTTCCAATTGTAGACCTTATGATTCCACTATCTTAGTTAGTAAAGATAACAGGAATGAACACAGCAATAGTGCTAAGGTTATATCTTGATGTCTAGCCTTTATCTGTATAAAGAAGGATTAGCAGAGAGCTAAAAGACAGTCACTTAATACGGGGCACAGTTAATATATTGATAATATGTAATGTGAACTCACATAAGAAAGTATCCTTGCCTTATCAGTAGGAAAGGTCTATTATATTACTCCCCTATTAAAAATAAACATTCCGAAAATCAAATCTTTACATAGCTTCTTTAAAAAAAAAAAATTGAATACCCTTTTAGGAAAAGAGGAAGTCAAATTGTCCCTGTTTGCAGACGACATGATTGTATATCTAGAAAACCCTATTGTCTATGCCCAAAATCTCCTTAAGCTGATAAGCAACTTCAGCAAAGTCTCAGGATACAAAATCAATGTACAAAAATCACAAGCATTCTTATACACCAATAATAGACAAACACAGAGCCAAATCATGAGTGAACTCCCATTCACAATTGCTTCAAAGACAATAAAATACCTAGGAATCCAACTTACAAGGGACATGAAGGACCTCTTCAAGGAGAACTACAAACCACTGCTCAACGAAATAAAAGAGGATACAAACAAATGGAAGAACATTCCATGCTCATGGGTAGGAAGAATCAATATCGTGAAAATGGCCATACTGCCCAAGGTAATTTATAGATTCAATGCCATCCCCATCAAACTACTAATGACTTTCTTCACAGAATTGGAAAAAACTACTTTAAAGTTCATATGGAACCAAAAAAGAGCCCGCATTGCCAAGTCAATCTTAAGCCAAAAGAACAAAGCTGGAGGCATCATGCTACCTGACTTCAACCTATACTACAAGGCTACAGTAACCAAAACAGCATGGTACTGGTACCAAAACAGAGATATAGATCAATGGAACAGAACAGAGCTCTCAGAAATAACGCCGCATATCTACAACTATCTGATCTTTGACAAACCTGAGAAAAACAAGCAATGGGGAAAGGATTCCCTATTTAATAAATGGTGCTGGGAAAACTGGCTAGCCATATGTAGAAAGCTGAAACTGGATCCCTTCCTTACACCTTATATAAAAATTAATTCAAGATGGACTAAAGACTTAAACGTTAGACCTAAAACCATAAAAACCCTAGAAGAAAACCTAGGCATTACTATTCAGGACATAGGCATGGGCAAGGACTTCATGTCTAAAACACCAAAAGCAATGGCAACAAAAGCCAACATTGACAAATGGGATCTAATTAAGCTAAAGAGCTTCTGCACTGCAAAAGAAACTAGCATCAGAGTGAACAGGCAACCTACAAAATGGGAGAAAGTGTTTGCAACCTACTCATCTGACAAAGGGCTAATATCCAGAATCTACAATGAACTCAAACAAATTTACAAGAAAAAAACAAACAACCCCATCAAAAAGTGGGTGAAGGACATGAACAGACACTTCTCAAAAGAAGACATTTATGCAGCTGAAAAAATGCTCACCATCATTGGCAATCAGAGAAATGCAAATCAAAACCACAATGAGATACCATCTCACACCAGTTAGAATGGCAATCATTAAAAAGTCAGGAAACAACAGGTGCTGGAGAGGATGTGGAGAAATAGGAACACTTTTACACTGTTGGTGGGACTGTAAACTAGTTCAACCATTTTAGAAGTCAGTGTGGCGATTCAGGGATCTAGAACTAGAAATACCATTTGACCTAGCCATCCCATTACTGGGTATATACCCAAAGGATTATAAATCATACTGCTATAAAGACACATGCACACGTATATTTACTGCAGCACTATTCACAATAGCAAAGACTTGGAACCAACCCAAATGTCCAACAATGATAGACTGGATTAAGAAAATGTGGCACATATACACCATGGAATACTATGCAGCCATAAAAAATGATGACTTCATGTCCTTTGTAGAGACATGGATGAAATTGGAAATCATCATTCTCAGTAAACTATCTCAAGGACAAAAAACCAAACACCGCATGTTCTCACTCATAGGTGGGAATTGAACAATGAGATCACTTGGACACAGGAAGGGGAACATCACACTCTGGGGACTGCTGTGGGGTGGGGGGAGGGGAAGGGATAGCATTAGGAGATATACCTAATTCTAAATGACAAGTTAATGGGTGCAGCACACCAGCATGGCACATGTATACATAAGTAACTAACCTGCACATTGTGCACATGTACCCTAAAACTTAAAGTATAATAATAATAATAAAAAAAGGTGAGGCTTGGGAAAAGTAAGGATTTTAGTAACTATGGAGATGGAAACGATAATGTAGCACAGCCCTTTGAGCAAATAGGGTAGGGCTACACATACTACTAAAACATATTAACAAACTAGACATACATTATGTGTTTTTTCAGTGACTGTCCCATTTTAGGCCTTTTAAATCCACCTCATCTGGCCGTAAATCCACTTCATCTGGGTATTGTGAAACAGCACCCACCTGTCAGTGCTATGCCCCAGCCCCTTGCTCTCTCCTTCCCTTGCTTCCCAATGCAATCCCCTCTCAATGTAGCTCCTTGAGTTCTAAAGGACCTCCAGTTTTTCCTGGCATTGACAATTTACTGAAAAAACATAAAAACTGTCAGACATATTCTTATAACTGTCCTCCAACACCAAATGTCAAGTATACTGAAATAAAAATTTCTTTTACCTTCTACATTTTCCCACTAATGCTCATCCTACTCTCATTAGAAAACAGTGATGAGATATTTAGAATTAGGACTATTTCATAAGTTAGGACCCCGCCACCCAACAATGCAAATGGTCGAAATGTAGGTAACAAATACTTATAATCATAAATGGTATTAAGAAATGACTGTGTAATGCTGAGTTAAAAGGTATTATAAGGTCAGGTGCAGTAGCTCATGCCCGTAATCCCAGCATTTTGGGAGGTTGAGGCAGGAGGATCACTTGAGGCCAAAAGTTAGAGACCCGTCTGGGCAACATAGAGAGATCCCATCTCTAAAGCTATTTTTTTAAATTAGCTAGGTGTGGTGTCACGGGCCTGTTGTCCCAGCTACTTGGGAGGCTGAGGCAGGAGGATCACCTGAGCCCAGGAGGCTGAGGCTACAGTAAGCTGATATGGCGCCACCACATTCCAGCCTGGGTGACATAGTGAGACTCTGTCTTAAAAAAAAAAAAAAAGGTAATTACAGAATGTTCAAAGGGGATTTGAATTGAATTAAAAAGAACAAAACTCCTTTAAGAAGTCTTATATCTGACATAAAAAGAACAAATAACATTGACTGCAGCAACACGTTCTAAATTATCCTGTACAGAGTTTACCCCTCTACTAATGAGAAAAAAGAAATCTAGAGAAAAGTCTCAATAAGTTGAGCTCCAGAGTTGCAAGAAGAGAGTATACTGATTGATGCCTGGTATATCACCACTATGTCTTTTAAGATTTAATTCCACCCCAAGCAACTTGAAAACCAGTAGAAAATAATTATCTTCTTCTTTATAAAAGGTTACAGATTTTCAAGGTTCTTTGACAAAGAATTATCACAATAGGAGGTTTTTTTCAGGGTCATGAAAAAAAGCCACGTGGCTTATGTAAGATGTAAGAACCAACCAGGAAACAAAAATCCAGGAAGTCCTAGCTAAAAAATCAATTAGAGTTAGCAAGTCATTACAAGCTTTGATGCTAAAGCTTCAAACTCCACACTGAGCCCGGACACTTAAAGTTCTTTTCATTGGAAAAAGGTTCTTACAGGAACTCTGTGATTCCTGAGGCTGCTTTCCAACCCCTGAAACTTGAATAGTTGCTAAATTTAGCTAAGAAGAAATTAGACTAGTGAGTAAATTAGTGTCAGCAAAAAGTCAGTGTAAGTTAGTAGAGAAGGTACATGTTTTATAAGCACATTAACTTTCAGGTTAGGGAAGTGGATGGAGGCCTGGCTAAAGTGCTAGAAGTTTAAGGCACGGGCCCTAGGCCTGCAACTGACAAACATTGAGAACTCAGGCAAGTTTCAACTACTGCAGGTCTCAATTTGCACATTTTACAATAAAAATAATGGGTTATATCAATCTTTCCTAATCTTCCCTCTTGGTAAGAATCGTCTGTTATATCACAAAAATTTTCAAAATTTCAGGCCCAGACTAGATTCATTGAATCAGAATCTTCAGTAGAGGAACCCAGAAAGTAATATGTTTATTAAGTACCATGAGTGATTTGTGTCACAATGTTTGTTGATAATTACTGCTTAAATGATACTTCGATTCTTCTCAATCTCAAAATACAATTTCTTTAAGTCTTAGTTGAAATAATACACTTAACCTAAACAGATTAATGTAGAAATAGATTAATAAATCACAAATAATTTATTTTATTTGTGTTATAAGTGTTAAAAATGACAGGTGGTGTTGTAAGCTTTATTTAATCTATAGTACACTAAAAGAGTCATCAATTTGATAGTATATCCTAACTAGCAGGAAAGAAAATTACAGGTATAGAATTTTGGGGAAATAAAGTATCTGTAGTGTTCCCAATCCATTTTAGTTCAATGGAAGAAAATACTACCAGTAATAAGAAAAGAAAGTATTACATTTACATAGATTTTCTTCAGAATGCAACTGCCTTTACATCTATGTTTCCCTATATTTATTAGTGTTTAATATACTATATTAAACTAGTAGGGCTTTTTGGTTTTTTTACTTTGTTTCATTTTGTTTTGTAACAGGGTCTCACTCTGCCACCCAGGCTGGAGTGCAGTGGCATAATCTTAGCTTACTGCAACCTCCGCCTCCCGGGTTCAAGCAATTCTCCTGCCTCAGCCTCCTGAATAGCTAGGATTACAGGTGTGCACCACCATGCCTGGCTAATTTTCTGTACTTTTGGTAAAGATGGGGTTTCACCATGTTAGCCAGGCTAGTCTTGAACTCTTGACCTCAAGAAATCCACCCACCTCAGCCTATCAAAGTGCTGAGATTACAGGCCTGAGCCATAAACTAGTGTTTAATACACCTATGAGAATAAATGCATTCTATTATTCACACTATTAAAAGTAACAAATTGAAGCCCAAATCAGGTAGACCACCAGCAGAAGGTTAGAATTAGAATTCCACTCATCTAACTCTCAATTCAGTGTTTCCTCCTACTTAATTTCATTTTACCAAAAAGTAATAACGATTATCTATACTTATGTACATTTGACAATTTCCAAAATGAAAGATTTCTTTTTAAGTATCATTAGGTATGCAGTGTGTTATCAGCAACAATATTGATGGTGTGCCACTGTAAGTTAGGGCACCTGTTCCTCTTCCTTAAAGGATTGGAATCACATTATGGTATGCAACTGAGTAAAAATTCTAATCTCCTCAGCACAGCTAGCAGATATTAAATACAGGCATACTTCATTTTATTTCACTTTTCAGCTATTGCATTTTTTACAAATTGAAGGTCTGTGGCAACCCTGTGTCCAGCAAGACTGTAAGCGCCACTTTTCAAACACCATGTGCCCGCTTTGTGTCTCTGTGTCACATTTTGCTAATTCTTGCATTATTTCACACTTTTTCATTATTATTATATATATATTATAGTCATCAGTGATCAGTGATCTTTGATGTTATTACTGTCATTGTTTTGGGGCTCCAGGAACCACACCCATCCATGGCAGTGAACTTAATAAATGTTGTGTGTGTTCTGACTGCTCCACTTGCCCACCATTCCCCCATCTCTCTCCCTTTCCTCAGGTCTCCCTATTTCTGGAGACACAATATTGAAATTAGGCCAATTAATAACCCTACCATGACTTCTACATGTTCAAGTGAAAGGAAGAGTCATACATCTCTCACTTTAAATCAAAAGCTAGAAATGATTAAGCTTAGAAAGGAAGGCTGTTGAAAGCCAAGACTGGCTGAAAGCAAGGCCTCTGTGTCAAACAATTAGCCCAGTTCTGAATGCAAAGAAAAAGTTTTTGAGGGAAATTAAAAGTGTTACTGCAGTAAACGCATAAATGATGAGAAAGCAGAACAGTCTGATTGTTGATATAAAGAAAGTTTGAGTTCTCTGGATAGAAGACCAAAGCAGTCACAACATTTCCTTAAGCAAAAGCCTAATCCAGAGCAAGGTCCTAACTCTCTTCAATTCTATGAAGGCTGAGAGAGCTGAGGAAGCTGTAGGGCAGGGGAAACCTTCAAAGCTAGCAGAGGTTGGTTCCTAAGGTTTAAAAAGGAGCTATCTCAATAGCAAAAAGGTGCAAGGTGAAGCAGCAAGTGCTAATGTAGAAGCAGAAGCAAGTTATCAGGAAGATCTAGCTAAGATCATTGATGAAGGTGGCTACACTGGAAAACCAAT
This sequence comes from Gorilla gorilla gorilla, assembly GCF_029281585.2. Taxonomy (NCBI): domain Eukaryota; kingdom Metazoa; phylum Chordata; class Mammalia; order Primates; family Hominidae; genus Gorilla; species Gorilla gorilla. The sequence goes on along the minus strand of NC_073235.2, from coordinate 39,653,728 downwards.
TCTTAATGTAGACGAAACAGCCTTATATTGGAAGAAGATGCCATCTAGGACTTCCATAGCTAAAGAGGAGAAGTCAATGCCTGGCTCTAAAGCTTTAAAAGATAGGCTGACTCTTTCATTAGGGGCTGATGCAGCTGGTGACTTTAAGTTGAAGTCAGTGCCCATTTACCATTCCAAAAAATCCTACGGTCCTTAAGAATTATGCTAGCTCTATTTTTCTTGTGCTCTATAAATGGAATAACAAACCCCAACATATCTATTTACAGCATGATTTACTAAATATTTTAAGCCCACTGTTGAGGCCTACTGCTCAGAAAACAAAAGAGATTCCCTTCAGACTATTACTTCTCATTGACAATGCACCTGATGCCCCAAAAGCCCTGATGGAGATGTACAAGGAGATTAATGTTTTCATGACTCATAGCACAACATCCATTCTGTAGCCCATGGACCAAGGAGGAATTTTAACTTTCAAGTTTTATTATTTAAGAAATACTTTGTGTAAGGCTACACCTGCCATAGACAGTAATTCATCTGATGGATCTGGGAAAACGAAATAATTGAAAATGAAATAAATGAAAAGTAAATTGAAAATGCGTTCAACATTCTAGATGCCATTAAGAACATTCGTGATCCATGGGAGGAGGTCAAAATATCAACATTAACAGAAGTTTGAAAGAAGTGGATTCCAAACATCATGAATGACTTTGAGGTATTCAAGACTTCAGTGGAGTAAGTAACTACACATGTGGTAGAAATAGCAAGAGAACTAGAATTTGAAGTGGAGCCTAAAGATATGACTGAATTGCTGCAGCCTTATGATAGAACTTGAATGGATGATGAATTGCTTCTTACAAATGAGCAAAGAAGATGGTTTCTTGAGATGGAAGCTACTCCTGGTGAAGATGCTCTCAACATTATTGAAATGGCAACAAAGCATTTAGAATATCACATAAACTTAGTTGAAAAAGCAGCAGCAGGGTTTGAGAGGATTGACTCCAATTTTGAAATAAGTTCTACTACAGGTAAAATGCTATCAAACAACCTCTCATGCTACAGAGGAATCTGTCGTATAAGGAAGAGTCAATTGAAACAGACAATTTCCTGAATTTTGGAGCAGTGGAGAAGACTCTGAGATGGGTGTGGGGAAGACAATGAAGGGTCCAATAAAAGAAAAACTAAATTGTAAATGCCCATAGATTATTCAAATAGAAATGGCTGTGTCCAGAACTGAGTTTCAAAAGAATTGGGACAACTTTAATAAAGTCCATCAACAGTCAAAAAAATAATTAAAGTCTTAGAGAAGTAGATCTTAGAAGAAACAAGTTCAAAAGATTTTTTTTTGTGCTTCATGGTGACTACAGTTTATCACATGTTGCATATTTGAAAGTTGCTAACAGAGTAGACTTTAAGTGTTCTCACCACAAAAAAGATGGTAAGTATGTGAGGCAATGCATATGTTAAATAGCTTTATTTACTCACTTCACATATATGCCTACATCAAAACATCATGTTGTATGCCATAAGTACATAACATTTTTACTTGTCAATTTAAAAATAAAAAGGTAAAAAAGAAAAGCAGATCTAAAAAGAATAAAATGAACTACAATTATATATTCCACATGGAGGCACACAGGATCTTGGAATTAGAACTAGCATCCTAGTTCACTGGCTTTCCAGATTTTCTCTTGACATAGGAATAAATCCCTTCCCCCTTTCCCCTGTGTGCTTGAGGAAGCAGCCAGAAGACACAAGGAGTCATTTAATTATTCCTAAGCACACTGAGATCTTACGAAGTGACTATGTCCTCTTATGAAGAGAACCTGATGTAAAGCTTAAACTAGAGCATGAAAAAAATGCAAAATACTAGAACAAGGTTTGTGAAAATGTTCTGAAACTTTCTTGCAGGAAGAGTTGGGCAGTAAGTGGATACTTCTTCTATATCCTACTTGCCAGTTAAATTGGCAAACTTAACAAAGCTGGAGAAATAGACTGGAAGCAATAACTTTGTTTCAGAAATTGCACTGCCAAGAGGAACCTCATTACCTCTTGGCTTTGTGTTTGAGAAAAATCCAGTTCAGCTGACAAAATGAAGATGAGCGAGACACTCAACTAAAGATTGTCAATGCACTAGTCTCAGCGTGGTTTTCCAAATGTAATCTTCTACTCTCAGAAAAAGAACTTAACTGTTCATTAATGAAGTGCAGGTGTATGCGAACAACTGGAATGAAAAGAAAAGTTGTCCCAAAGTGAAAAGTAATGCCTAAAACTGAATGGTAAGACTATATGCAGGGGGTTACATTCATTTGTTCGGGAAATATCGACTGAGTTCTTATCTGCCTTTTGCCAGGCAATGTGCTAACCGCTGCGAAGTCTATCACAATTACTAAGCCTCTTCTCAAGGCTTATGCAAGATGAAAGGAGGCGGGAGGAGAGAAAACAGAAATATTGGGTGATGAGAAAGAGAAATACATAAAAGAAGAGGAAGAGAAATGAGACTGAGGGAGAAAAAAGAGAAAGAAATTGAAGGAGGAACAGAAAGAAAAGTTGTCGTTTACAGCTTCAACACACTTCAGGCCCATATTACATCTCATCTATTGCAATAAATCCTTAAAACATTCTCCTTTCTTCCTTTCAACATGCATTCATTGAACGTTATCGCTGAAATTCTCTAGAAGGCAAAACCTACAATGAGAATTTGAGTGCTAATACTTTACTCAGGAGGTTCCAGGCCAGGAGGCAATGACAGTGCAGAAACAACAGGAGTAAAGCAAAGAAAATATGAGGGAATGCTGTGTGGCATGTTATTCTGCTGACCACCATTTATCGTCAAACCACAAAGATACATAGTGATCATTCAGCAGATCTGTTTTTGGTAGGATTGTGAAAGGAAATTGTACATGATAAAAATCTCCAGGGGCACTGTGAGTGGCCTGGCCTCCTCCTGAATCTTGTTTCTCATTGGTCAAGGTTCACCCCACAGGGAGCTAAGACCCCTACACTTCCAGGTTGTATCCTCCAGATTGCAGCATCCAGCCTCTCAGCTGCTACTCAAGGAAGCCAGATCCCAGACACCATGACATGGTGTTTCATCCAAGTTTGAAAATGGACTGGCAACATCTTTAACAGTCTAGGAAGGGAGATGGGACAGTTAAACCACACAGCACGAGCCAAGGACAAGAAAGAACATGGTAAAAGGAGGGTGAGAAGGTTTGCAAAGCTTGAATTCAGTATAAGCAATTTTCACATGCCAGATACTGTGTCCAGTGCTGGGAAGATGAGAGTAAATAACACAGATCTGGTTATTTACCTGATCTCAGACTTGCATAGCAGCAAGGTGACCAGTATGCATAAACAAGCAATTATCATGCAGTGAGACAAAGTGCTGTAGTGGCTGAGGAGCAGAGGTACCTGTGTCATCTCAAAGAACTCCCAGAAGAGATACTTTCTAGGCATGGGTTATCCAGGTACAGGTCTGAGCCAGGGAGTAAATGTGTGAGAGAGGAAAATAAGGAAGACTATATGATAGTGGGCAGCAGGCAGGCAGAGATGAGCTCCAAAGCCCGAGACTGTGAAAGATGTTCAGCATTGTTGGAGCTCCAAGGGTTGAACAGGAATGGAGACTTGACAGTTCAGGTATTACCATATCATGGTCTGATCACATGAGGCCTAAGATCATAGCCTACAATTCTATATCTCTACCCTAAACCCATAGTCCTTACCTCATCTCCCCCATATTCATGGCCAGCTTGATTACCAGTTTTACTGAAAATATGTTCTCTGCCTTTCCACTTCGGCGTCTTTACACATGGCCTGCTTCCTCTGGGATTCTGTCCCTTTCATATGAACACCTGTTTAAACCATGCACTTCCTTTAAGGCCCAGGTAAAAGCTTTCTTATCCCCAAACCTACCCTACATCCCCATGTCTCACTGGTTTAATCTCTTCTTACCAAAATTCCTATTTTCTCTTAAGGTTCTTGTTTCATTTCAATAGTTATTTATTTAACTGGCTCATCTCCCCTCCTATACCATTAAAGAGGTCAAAAGTAACACTGATAGAAATAAACAATTTTCATGGCTTCTATAAACTTTTTCCTCTTTAAAACAACAGAGGGATATATTTAACTATGGAAATCATTTAGAAATCAACTAGCATTGCCTTAGCCCAAAACTACTGGGCAAATCCCCCATTTCAGTACAGGCCAATCTCTCTGGCCCAGTACTGCTCCTTGTTTCTTTCTCCTTTGTTTTCCTTCCCAATCTTTCCCCATGGGCCATTTTCCTCACTCAGGGTCCTTATACCTTCTATTTTGTCTGGTTGCATTCTGGGCTCTCAGAGCTACCTAGCTTTGGCATGGAATACTGACATCCAGGTTGCAGACAATTTTGGTCTGGTCAACAGTCAAACAATTCCTTTCTCTGTGCTATCTAAAAAACAAAGAGAATTCAATCAAACTCAACATATCATTCTGTTGTGTTTAAGAGTTTCCATTTTGAATTCCAGAAACATTTGTTATTTGCCTTTTACATGAAGAGTATTGACACTTGGGAATACAAAGAAGAATGTCAAGCATGGCCTTTAAGGGCCTTTACAGCCAAATGAGTGACAAAGACTATTATAATAATAGTTAGAAATCAGGAAGAAGTGATGTCCTACAGGAGTATGAACTTAGGGCTATAGGATTAGGAAAGCTGAACTATTACTTGTAAAACCATTGCCAAAATCCATATTCATATCTAGTTCCAGGTCATTCATAATCTCCCTTCTCCACGATGCCACATGCTTTAGTTTCAGCAACACACAGTAGTGAATTTTCAGTTTAGTTATGTTAACTTTGAAGAAATATATAACACATTGCACATGTTCTTCCTCTTCAGGAGATCAAATTAAACAGGACTCACACATCATTCAAAAAGCAAATTTTTCCATAAGCCATTTATTTTTCCCAGAGCAACCTCTACTCAGTGCTAGGCTTTCTCCTCAAATATCCTGACTCTCTCATTCATCCAGGGTAGCTCTCTCCTGCTCTTGTTTAATGAGGTGCGTTATACCTTGAGCTAAATAAATTAGGAAATTTTTAATAACAAGAACAGTCTGATAATTTAATGAACACTTAAAGTAGGAACTCTTCAATATTTTTGCTAAGCCCATTAATTCAATAAACATTTGCTATATCACACTAAGATAAGTTTGTTACACTTGATTTTAAAAATTAACTAAACTTAGATACAAATGCAATCAAACAGAACCAGTAGAAACCAATCTCACTTTGGACTCTTTCTGACTTCGTGTTTCTTTTGTTCTTTAACTCTTCCCAGCATTATACTTTTAGAGAGAATATTTGAACTATATATGTAGATATATGGCTTATAAAGTCTATGTTTGCCTCTGCAAAAAAGAGTGGGGATTTAAAGATGGAACACATGTCATTACTTTCACTAACTCTTCTACCTCCTTCCATTTACAGATAACAATTTGGAAAGGAAGCTTGTTTACACTTGGCCTAGGTAGCGTGACACGCTAACTATTCTCACTTAAGAAGAAGATGGAGTTAACACTAGAGATCTGGAGCATCTGTGAGTCTAGGATCCTGCATCAATAACCCGGGGAGAAATGGCTATCAAGTCCTAAACTCTACCTTAGTGTGTAGGTTCAAGATATAAGCAAAGAGATAATGCAGCCTAATGGAAAGAAAAGATCCCTAAGAGTTTGACTTAATAAGTTTCTTCCTCCTTCCTCCCTGCTCTCCCCTTCCCCATCCCCTCTCCCTTCTCTCTGCTCCATTCTCCCTCTTCCTTTCTTCCTCTTCCTCCTCCTCCTTCCCCTTCTTTTTCTTCCTCCACTTCCGTTCCTCCTCCTTCTTGCAAAAAACACTGGAGTAACTGCTTGTCTTCACCCATCTTCTCATTCCCTCCCTTCCCCACACCTTTTCATCACCACCTGTCATTGTGAGGAATCCAGAGATCTGCGTGTTAATCATTCTCTTGTGCTACCCTTTTCTGACTTTCTTCTACACCTGTGATTTCAATAATTGAAGAGGTTTCCAAGATAGAGGTTTCCAAGGTTCTTACAAGCCAAGAACCTTATCTCTCTTGGCCTCATGTGAACTGTCATCAAATATCCTGCTGTTAATTAGCAAAGGTTATTTTATTCCGTTATCTCTGCTTCTCTCTTAGCATAAAGCAAGAGAAAATGCTATAAGCCCACTTAAACAGTCTCATTGCTCCTCTAAGGGTTGACATCAAGGGAAGTTCTTAGTGTACTACTTTCCTGACACCTTATTCTCCCACCCAAATGACTTTATTGACTTTAAAACCAATTTCTAAAGACAGGTGAAAGATATTTCCAGTCTTTCAAATGATAGTGGAATATCTCCTCCAATCGCCCCTTAAGATATCAGCTAAGAATATAAATTACTTTATTTCATAACTCAAAAACTTCCTGGATAATCAGATACATTTACACATAGGATATGATAACTCATAATTTTCTTAGCATGCTAATGTTTTTACAAGCTTAAGTACAGTTAATATAAGATTTCCTTTCTGTTTAAAAATCTACAGTAGGGGGAAAAAAGGCTGCAGCACATATCCATATTCTCAAAGACAAAGTCTTACTCCAGAATAGCATAGAAGGCCTGCCTTTCCACTGTCATTGTAACTTTCTTTTACCCTGAGCTCTCTTCACACCAGTGCACAGGCTGCTACTGAACACAAACCTCTCCATTTCTTTTCATGTGTTCTCCCACACCTTAGAACATGCTTATGGACTCTCCAAGCTCCTTTTAAATATCACCTCAATGAAGATTACTCTTGGGCATCAATAAATGGATTAAACCATGTTAGATATGTAATCATCCAAACACTTAAGTCACTGTAGCATATGTAGTCAATAGTTCAATTATTATTACAACTAAAAGCCTGTAAATTACTGGGGACACACTTATGACAGATGCACTTTACTGCATAGACTAACTCATAACAGGCACATAATTTTTTTAAACAAATAAATGTTTGATTGTCATGTAATTTTACTCATCAAATCAACATATTCAAAATCAAATTAATGAACCAGAAGACTGGTACAACATTTATGTGGTTTACCACATTTCCTTCAAAGTCAGAATTAAAACCCAGAACCTGAAATATATTAAGTTTCCATATACTACTCATGATATGGTTTGGCTGTGTCCCCACCCAAATTTCATCTTGAATTGTAGCTCCCATAATTCCCACAAGATGTGGGAAGGACCCAGTGGGAGATAATTGAATCATGGGGGTGTTTGCCCCATACTGTTCTCATGGTAGTGAATAAGTCTCATGAGATCTGATGGTTTTATAAGGGGACACTTCTTTTGCTTGGCTCTCATTCTTTCTTGTCTGCTGCCACGTAAAACGTGCCTTTCCCCTTCTGCCATGATTGTGAGGCCTCCCTAGTCATGTGGAACTGTGAGTTCATTAAACCTCTTTTTCTTTATTAATTATCCAGTCTCAGGTATGCCTTTATCAGCGGCACGGAAATGGACTAATACAACTTAGCATTCCAGAATGTGTGCCCTTGTGTGGTCATGTACTCTTAATGCCAACTCTGAGGCCAGAATGAAGACAATCTTATTAGTGCAGAGGGGGCAACTAATGCATTTAACAATTCATAGCTAAACTGTGTTCCATTTTTAATATGCTATCAGTAGAAAATCTGAAATATATATATTTTAGAAAATTCAAGCAATGTTCTGCTCCACTACAACCACACCAAAAATTTTTCTGGATTTTTAAATATAGTTTATTGGTTTAATAAATTTTGCTTTACCATATACCAATATATGACATATCTACTTCTATGCCACTTAAATTTATATTTGTTGATATCCTAGTCTCTAGGCCACATTGCCATACATGGAATACATTTGCCCTCGTCTTTATTAGATTTTGAAAGTGCATTGCTTGATTCATGTTTTACTTTCTGAGAAAGGACTGTGGAATGCAAACTGAGTGGCTTTAATTTTATTTGAGAAAAGGCAAGAAGAAAGTGTTCTTACCAAATTCAAGCTTTTATTTTGCAGGTAAGCATCACTTGTGCTGCTGCTTCTGATTTATAAAAGAGAAACACTATTCTCTTTAAAACAACAACTGTTAAGCAAAATCATAAATAGTTCTCTACATTTTCATTCCCAATTCTATTGGCTTGGCTAATATTGCTGGTAATACATACATTGATTGTTACAGCACTATTTTGGCTGCATTTAAAACACCACATGAACAATGAACAACAGTATCAACTAAATATGCTATAGGTGTTATTATACTCTTGCGGCAAACATCATGAATTGAGGTTCAGTGAGGAATGAGACATCACCAAAAATAAGTCCTCAACAGGACCATATCAATGTCAGGATTTAGCTTCAGCATCCAGCCTAGGCCAAGAGATTTGGAGACCCTTGGGAGGGGATTAGCATTTTTTAAAAGTATTATTATTATTATGGCATCTAGAAATTATATGCATTCTATTACATGAAAGATCCATGGAAATGAAGTTTGTTTTTCCCCCCAAGATTGTAAATTCCTCTAAAATCAGGTGCTTGGAATCAGAGCTGCTAAATCACCAGTGGATGATGGGGTTTTGTATGGAAGAAAAGTTAAGCAATCACAATCACACTCCAGAGTGAATAGAGAGAGAGTATCCTTGAGTCTAGGGGAAAATTAACCTTGTGGGGATGTCAATAGTGACTCACAAAGGAATTTCCAAAGTCAATACTACTAAAATGCTTTCTCCCTCCAAAGTATGAATATCTAACATAACAACAATAATATTAATAATTTGATGTTCACAGAAACTGAAATGCTAAAAATGTATCCAATTTTGGCCTTTATTATTGCATTGACAGATAAAAAATATTTATATTCTGCTTACTTCACTGGGCAAATACTCACAGGTTCCTAACAATAAAAATTCAATTGTTCCTCTGTGTTTAATGGGGGCCAAGAAGAAATTCCCATTCCAGATTTGTCAAGGTACATCTATAAATGATAACAGTAAGAAGTGAAAGCATTTATAAGAAAGGAAAGTAATGGGCAAACAACCCCGCTGGTTCACTTCCACACAAGAGCAAAATAAAACCTTTGATAACAACTACTAAGGTAAGCAGTAAGCTGTATACAGTGCCTTCATGGCAGCTGTGCTGTGTTATCCAGCATAGTTTTACTCACTATATTCAGCTCTGTACAGGAGTATACAGTCGTGTTACACACCTATGTATTTACATCCAGGTCCCACATCAAGCCTTTCCCCCTGAGAACTGGACTATCAGACTTACAGCTTTCTAAGTACTTTCTGTTTTCCTGTGAACACAGATATTAATTTCCAAGTGTGCTTTGGCCTAAGACATTTTCCTCCTCTTTAGACGCTTGGAGTAGATTGTACTAGGGCTTGATAGATTGCTCACTCTGCAATTAACACCCCTTCTCTATTCCACCCGTACCCCCACACTATGTAAGCATCTAATTCCCAATTCTAGAACACCAGACTTCCACTTTCCTGCTAATTATAATCTTCCTGCCCAGTAAGTTTCCATTCAAAAAGCTAGAAAGACTAAGCCTGAAGAAACTTTAGGAATAGATGATCCATAAGAAAAGCTATTTTTACAAAAGAAACTTTAGAAAGATGAAAATGTCCATAGCAGATTAAAAGTTGAAGCTGAAAAATAGGTAGGTCATAATGCATCAATTCTATACAAGTTTTATTTATATGTTGATCCCTGAAGACCCTCCAACAGTAGACAGTAGTCAAAGAAAAGAAGAGAGGAGCTGGAATGGAAAGATCACCAAGGTTTGAAAAACTAACCTGGAGCCTTTTAATCTAAATTCTGTTTCTACAAACTCAGAGGAGTAACTATAGTCATGTTTTGTCCTGAAATAAAAAGTGTTTAAGCTATAATTCTCCAAAGTGAAATTAGAGAAGGAAGAAAATTCAATCATTATTTTCAAAAACAGCTGTAGCCCTGTCAATGTGGCCTTTCAGCACCAATTGTTGAAGCAAAATGCTAAGCAGTCTGTAAGAACCATCCCATCAGGTACCTTATCTGAGGCTATGGTCACAGATGCCTATGAACTCTGCAAAGCTATGTCACACAAAGACATCTAGCATGACAAGCTTTACAGAATTAAATGGATGCATTACCATAGCAAGAAAATTTGCATCTTGCCTTCCTAACCAAAGCCCACAGTGGAAATATGTCCTCGTATCTGGCAAGCCCAAGGAAACATTCCCACCTTTACCACTTCTGCAGGGAGTACTGCTTGGGTTCTCCAATGTGGTTAGAACAGGTCACAGATTCTTCTAGAGTGGAAGCTTCCTTGTCTACTCATGACTTCTCAACCAATTGACTTACATAAATCTGAGCAAGTTTCCCAGTCTCTAAATATTATCACTATCCGCACTCTGAAACAAACACACTATTGCTGGGTTACACCCACCAATTAGAGAGCTTATTATGGAGAAAGCTACGGTTTTCTCCTCTTCCTTCTTTTTCTTCAGAAAAATTAAAACTTGGCGACAAAACCCTGGATCCTTGACATTTGAAAGGAATATGTTTGCAGAAATTTCCACATTCAAAAATTCACACACATAAAAATTCCTTTGAGCAAAAAATTAAAAAAAAAAAAGAATGCTATTCATTCATTACTGACTCATTCCTGGCATACCAGACCCTTAGCTTGTAGCATTTATCTATGCTAAACACCCTAACTACATTTTCTCCTTTAACTTTCACAGTAACTCTTGGGAGACATATTATTTTTGCTACTATTTTTAACTATCCCAAGTGTTACGAGTGGAAGAACTTAGGGGTGGCATACAAATGGTCAACAAAATAAATATTAAATGTGTGAATGCTAAGTGTCACTTATTTCAAGAAGAATACTTGGAGAGTTGGAGAGATTTTCCTTCCAACCAGCAGCGCACCATCTGTCCCGGAACTGGCTGCCTACCTTCCTTGGCCCTCAGTGCGGCAGCTGCTGGTACGCTCTGGGCACAGTACACCTCCCGGGTCTGGATCCCACCGCCACACACGGGTCCCGTCACATGCCAGTGGGGATCCTGCTGCTCGAGGAGGAGAGAGACTTGGCATTCTTTCCATTCAGAAGTTCTCCAGGAATACCTGTTTGGTTTGGTTTATTTAAAAGAAGAAGAAGAAGTAAGAAAAATATACAACTCTGAGGAAAACTTAAGTCATGACATCAAGAGGCATAATCTCTCTTTCTAGGGCCAAATCTTTGCCTGTGGATAAAGAAGTATACTAGCTTTGAATTACTAAATCCCTTTTATTTCCTAGAAAAAAAAAACATCCAGCAGCCCATCATGACAATAGCACAAGATGACCGGACTAAAGGAACGTGATACGGATAAACAGTGAGTGTGTCTCAGCCTTGAAGCTGGAAGAGAGTGAGGGAATAGAGAGAGGAGTTGGAAACCGAATGAGCCTAATTCTTGATAGCTGAACTTGTCATGGGGTTTCACTTCACAGACTTTCAGATGACTTTGTGTGAAAGTTGGCTTTTCTTTCTTAATAGGACAGTGTGTGAAAGTGTAAAGTCGTAAATATATTATTTTACATACAGCTATCTCCAACTTTTCAGTCTTCTTGATGTAAGAAACTCTTTACTCATTTGACTTCATGTCATTCACATAAAAGTATATGTATTAAAAATGAGTTAATACCATGCCACTATATATAACTGATTAATACTTTTTTACATATGCAGCTATACTGTTATATAAACTGATATAGAAATATGTCTCCCTAGTTTAACACTGGTTAATACTCAAATACACACATACATCCCCACAAATAAGGGGGAAAACACAATGGAGTTTGTATACGATGTACAGAAAACAAAACAACTATCACACTACTACATTCATACCTAGAGAATTATTTTAGGCAGAATTTCCTTTTGTGGATTATTACCGCATTCTTTAAGCCCACAGCATTCATATAACCTTCGTAAAAACACTGAGAGACTCATTAAATTCTGAACAATAAACAAAGCCTAAGTAACATTGACATATCTGCTGTCCCATTTCATATTTAAAGAAAAATTTATCAGTTTTGTGATTGTTTAAAAGAAAAAAGAGGAAAAACCAGCCATAAAAGTAATCATATGTCACCAAGATCCTGGCTTTACAAAAACTAGAGTAAAATTGAAATCAAGTAACAGATGTCAAAATAAGAAAGCAAATCTCCAAGAAACCTCATAGTGACAAATCCCTAACAATGAATGTCATCATTCTAAAAAGCCTGAAAGCTAAGAATCAGCTGAGAATCATTAGTCTTGTGAAAAGCCCACCATAGAAAAAGGATTTGGACAGTCCTCTGGGATTTGTTGTAACATGAGTTTTTCTCCCTCAGCCTCACTACTTAATTTTCACTTTTTTTCCCCTAGGCTTATGAATTAGTCACTCAGGCAGACAAGAGTTTGGAGTGCAGAGTTCAGGTCCTTCCTATCCTAGGTGAATATAAATAACAATATATTTCTGGCCGGGCACGGTGGCTCATGCCTGTAATCCCAGCACTTTGGGAGGCCGAGGTGGGCGGATCACCTGAGGTCGGGAGTTCGAGACCAGCCTGGCCAACATGGAGAAACCCCATCTCTACTAAAAATCCCAAATTAGCCGAGTGTGGTGGCACATGCCTGTAATCCCAGCTACTTGGGAGGCTGAGACAGGAGAATCACTTGAACCCAGGAGGCGGAGGTTGCGGTGAGCCAAGATTGCACCATTGCACTCCAGCCTGGGCAACGAGAGCAAAACTCTGAAAGAAAAAACAAACAAACAAAAAAAACACACACAAAAAAACCCCACAAAACAATATATTTCTAATTCCTGGGTATGAGAAATAAAGAGAAGTTCATTTTTTCCCAGGGATAGTTCTTTTCCAGAGCCAGGGCTCTGAAACCCTTTCTCCTCACAAAGAGTCAGTCCTTACCCTGTTCTTCAGGGCCACCTCAGCAGAAGCCTTGTTTTTCAGATTTCCAGTTTCAGGGCACAGATAGATCTTTCATCCAGGGCAAAATAAAATGGGGTATGAGAAAGTTGGGGTGGATGATTACCAAGATCTCACTTCAAACCCTCTTCCTCCAAGGATTCCCCAAAAGAAGAACTTTCTGGCCTGAACAAGGGGGTCAGATACAGCCACTGACTCAGAGACTTCTATGATATCGTTAACAAAGAAGACATGCAAAAAGAGGGTAGTGTGGTACAGGTGACAAGTATGCTTTGGAGTCCAACCAACTTGGTTTGAATCAGAATTTCACCACTTTCTGGTTAGTGACTTGGGTCCAATTTTGTTTTCCTACCTGTACAAGGGAGATAATAATACCAATCATTGAGCCTCACATATAATAAATATTCAGTAAGTGTCCATTCCCTTTCTTCTTGCATCCTTCTACATGTGCCTTTTGCCCATTGCTGATGTGGAAAACACACACACACACACGTACATTAACATTTTATTTATGAGGATTTCATTGATTTCATCAAAAGTCTTAATATTAGAGATCCACAGTTGCCATGGTCTAAGTTCCAGCAATAGCAGTTCAACAAAGAGCAAAAAAGAAACATAAAGTTTAGATTATAGTAATTTTTTGCTTGTTTGAAAGGAATGGGGCATTCTGTATAAATTGCTTTTACAATTAATTTAACATGACCCTACAAGAAATAGCAATGGAGAAATTTGGGAAGTTATTATGAAGAAAAATGAAAAGAGTTTAATGACTATATCTGTATATAAAGTAACAAAAAACTTGTTGGTAGCTCATTAACCAAAAACACCCAAGTTCCATTCATTGGCAAATGATAAATCCTTTAGAGAAGATATTTATCACTATTGCTATTTTTTTTTTTTTACCACCTCAGAGAAAATATCAACCTAGCAAGAGGGAGAGGAAAAACCACACCAATAAACGACTTCTATATTCCTTTTTTAAAAAATATGGGTCTTTTCATAGTCTTTGCTCAACCTTTTTTCTTTATTTTTTTCAAAAGCCCTATCTACGTTTAGTCACAAATCATCCCGGCAGCCATGAAAACTGAACATCCTGAGCTGCTCCAACCAGAGAAAGTGTCGCTAGGATCTGACAGAATAACAAATCAAAGGAGCCCACTCAGCTAAACATTACTCCCTTTCTCCTTTAGAAGTTGTTACAGCGATAGTCCACCAGCCTCCAGAAAACTCAGCTTTCTGATGCCTGGAACACTCTCTTTAATGGCTAAGCCCATGTCAAAGACCAGACCTTTTCAACCTCCCATCTTCCAACTCTGATGCCTTTCAAAGCAGCCTCATTTGGCCCTCTTGGTTAAAAGGGAATGTGGGGAGTTGCAAAGGCTGGCGTCCTACCTCCTCTGAGACGGAACTTCGAAATTGGCTATGGAAATGCCTCAAGTAGAGTAAATGGCCATGGAATGAAAGAAATGTCAGTTTCCATAGCCCCTTACCAATGTGAGAGTGTGAATCAGTGTGCTTTTTTCAAAGTGTCTGGCTAAACAGAATAAACAAGGCATTAATTTGTTTGGACTACTAGGGTATCAGGGCAGATCCTCCAAGTAGTGCAAATAACAGTATTTTCTGCCTGCTTACTGTATACCAGGCACTGCACTAATGAACTTAGGGGCATTACTTCATTTAATCCTCCCAGCAACCCTATGAAGAAAATCTTATTTCTCCTTTTACAGATGGCAGAATTGGCATAAAGAGTAAGTAACTCTTCCAAGGTCACATGAGTGAAAGCAGGGTTCAAAGCAAGGTTTGCCTGATTCTAAAGCATATCTTCATAATAAAATGACACTATGGCAGATTAAAATAGTAAATGGCAAACCCATTTACTCAATCAGATAGTCCAGAAAGCTCAATCAAGTAGTACAGAATGCAACTTCAGTAGACAATGGGTAGCTACCTGTCTAGCCATTACAAGGACAAGTGAATGTTGATCTTGGTCCGAGGAAGTGTGTTCTGGGTGTAAACAAAAATATAATCTGCTGACCAATAATATTTCACACTGCCAAAAGAACTTTTCTTCTAATCTCAAATACAAGTACAGTTTGAGAATATATGATAATCATTTTATAATGAGAGCCCTGTGGTCACCTAGGGATGCATTTCAGCTCTTTCAGGAGATAGTCACGTCTCACTTGATGACAGAGATATGTTATGGAGAAATGTGTCATTGGGCAATTTCATCCTTTTGCAAACATCATAGAGTGCACTTACACAAACCTAGATGGTGTAGCCTACTACATACCTAGGCTATATGGTATATATTGCTCCTAGGCTAGAAACCTGTACAGCATGTCAATTTACTAAATACCATGGGCACCTATAACACAATGGCAAGTACTTGTGTATCTAAACATGTCTAACATAAACAAGGTACAGTAAAAATAAAGTATTACAATCTTATGGGACCTTCGTATATGCAGTCCATGGCCCACCATTGACAGAAATGTTATGGAGTGCATGGCTGTAATTGCAAGTTAAAAGAGAAATAAAACATAAGTAAAGGAATCTCTAATTGTGTAAATTCATATTCCCACTAAAAGATGCAAAAGATAACTTTTTGAAAAAGAATGTCTTTTCAAGGCCCCAAAATCAAATTCCCAACATTGCTCCCTGCTCATTCTAAATGTTAGAGAAACCTGCCCTCCATTTATGTAAAAACAGCTCTGATATCCCTACTTTGAGTGAAAGATCACATTGTCAGCCATTTTGAACCCCAAACCTCTGAGAAAGGGAATGCTAATAACTCAAATACTGGATGTACAGGAAGAATAACTCCTACAAGAACATTTTAGTTAAGATAAAGACATGGATGGAAGACTGAAGCCTGAAAAGTGCTAAAAAGCAGGTTGGCTAGACAAAGGAATAGGCCTGTCCAAACAGTACGTGAATCACTTACTCATCCATGCATTCACTTATCCTTTCTTTCAACAAGTAATTGTTGAGCCACAGCTAAGCACCGAGGACAACAGAAACACAGCAGTGAGAGAGAGAAAGCCCCCGACCTTGGGAAGATTACCTTCTCGTGGGATAGACAGACATAAATGCATCAATACATGGCATGGCACCAGTTACTGGGTGGGGAGAGAGAGATGGACGAGGAGAGATATTTCAGTGCCATGACGAGGGAAATCCTCAGAGTCCTGAATAAAATGAGGGAGTGAGCATAAGGATGGTGGGCAAGTGGTGTTCTGGGCAGAGAAAAGGGCAGCCTGTCCAAAGTCCCCAGGGAGGCAGAGTGCCCAGTACCATCTAGAAATAGCACAGAAGCCAGTGTGGTTAAGACAGGTGGGTCAAGGGGAGAATAGTAGAGACAGGATAAAAAGAGTAGTCAAGAGCCACGTTATGTGGAACCTCATAGGCCAGAGCAGGGGTCCCTAACACCCAAGCCACAGACCAGTACTGGTCAGCGGCCTGTTAGGAACCAGGTCTCACAGCAGGAGGTGAGCAGCAGGTGAGCAAGTGAAGCTTCATCTGTATTTACAGCCACTCCCCATCCCTCACATTGCCACCAAGCTCTGCCTCCTGTTAGATCAGCAGCAGCATTAGATTCTCACAGGAGTGCAAACCCTATTGTGAACTGCACAAGAGAGGGATCTAGGTTGCGCGCTCCTTATGAGAATCTCATGCCTGATGATCCATCACTGTCTCCCATCACCACCCCCAGATGGGACTGTCTAGTTGCAGGAAAACAAGCTCAGCGCTCCTACTGATTTTACATTATGGTGAGTTGTATAATTATTTCATTATAATGTGATAATGATAGAAATAACATGCAAAATAAATAAAAGTAATGCACTTGAATCATCCTGAAACCATCCCCCTTTCCAAGTTCATGGAAAAATTATATTCCACAAAACTGGTCACTGGTACCAAAAAGCTTGAACACTGGGCCAGAGGATAGATTGTGAGTGTTATTCCAAATATGCTGGAAAATCGTTGGACAATTTTGGGAAGAATGGTAACATGATGATGTGATTTTAATTTTTTAAGGATCACCTGGCTACTGAGGGAAGTAATAGGCTGTGGGAGCCAGGGAGGTGGAAGAAATTATACATTTGAAGGTCTTTGCCAGTCTAGGAGAAAGGATGGTGGGTTCCACTGCAGCAGTCATAGTGAATGTAGGGCAAAGAGATCAGATTCGGGATCTATTTTGAAGGTGGAGACAACCTTCTAATGGATTAGACCTGGAATGAGAGAGAGGAGTGATGGATGATTCCAAATTTGTTTTTGACCCACGTATTAGCAGTAAAATTTCCTGGCACTGAATTCTTAGGTAAGACAGCTCAGGAAAGGGAACAAAATCACAAATATTAAGGACACCACGTATTATAGCCGTGGAATTTCGTTTTTCTTCATTTACCTCCTAGCATCTGTCTTCTGAACTTTTATCCCCCCATGCCTGATACTCATTGCCCAATTTCTCTATGTTTAGTTTATAATTTAAGTCTACTCAGGAAATGGTTCACGAGTGTATCTGCATGAGTAGAAACAGTTAAGATTTAATATGTTATCATTCTCAAAAGGTAGATGCAGCTTAAAATGACAAATCAAAATTAATCAAAGAAAGGACCCTCCTGTAACTGCGGAAATACACATCCTCATAAAGAGATACAGGACACAAACTTTGGATTACAGAAGCTGAATCTAGACCTTAGTTAGAATTAAACAACTCAAGTGGCTGGCTTGACTTCCTGATAGTGATGCTGTCCCACCTAAGGAATCACATAATTAAAATATTTTCTAAATTGAGGAAGGAAAGGGGGACAAAAGAAGGAAGGAATTTATAGCTGTGAAGCAATAAGTAGGGGCATCCTAAATTAGCAAAGCCAAAATTAGAAAAGTAGGCACATTTAAGAAACTATTCTTAAAATAGAACCAGGACCATCACAGCTAGACAGCAACCTCTGTCCTTTGAAATCTAAACTTTATCACTTTCATAAAGGCTTGGAATTGCTTAAAAGTGTGGGTTTCTTTGCTCCTTCTTCTAAAAGCTTAGATTTAAAGCAGAACAACACAAAATAGAATTTTAAGTGATTTAATGATGACAGATTGAAAGAATAATTGCATTAGTTAATGGTCATGTTTTGACTGAGCACATATAGATTTGCAAACATTCTTGGAATTGAAACCCTAGTGCAAGGTATTCAAATTAAATGCATGTGTATATTAAAAATCAGTGTACTACAGCATGACTAATTTATGATAATGTCTGTTGTCCTTTTAAAGCTGTAAATGCATTTAGAAAAGAATTAACTTGTCATTTTTTGCTGAACAGATGACTAAAATAAAGAGAACTGATCAAGCTTTATACATTTTATGCTCCAGTAATTTTTTATTGGATAAAGTGGGACTATTGATTACGGAAAGCTACTGTGAAGTGCAAAGCTCTTTGCTCTTCAGCAAATGACTTTGCCAGCCGAACTCCACACATGTATTATTAATAGACTTCTATCGCCATATACAGCACTTAGCAGTAGGTTAACTTTCTTACACTAACTGGGGAGCAAATCTTCCATCCAGGAGGTCTTTAAGTGGCACAATGGGGACTTGTGAAATAATACCTCAGTAATAGACAAATGCAATAAAAAGGCAAGAGTCTTCTATTGAAACAATTCCAGATTCTTTGAAATCTATTGTTTCTTTTCTAAAACAGTACCTGGAGGCTCCAGGTCACGACTCCTCTACTTTTGTTATTAGTGGTATACTTCAAATTCTGGGATACATGTGCAGAACATGCAGGTTTGTTACATAGGGATACACGTGCCGTGGTGGTTTGCTGCACCTATCACCCCATCATCTACGTTATGTATTTCTCCTAATGCTATCCCTCCCTTAGCCCTCCACCCCATGACAGGCCCCAGTATGTGACGTTCTCCTCCCTGTGTCCATGTGTTCTCAATGTTCAACTCCCACTTTGAGTGAGAACATGCAGTGTTTGGTTTTCTGTTCCTGTGTTAGTTTGCTGAGAATGATGGTTTCTAGCTTCATCCAAGTCCCTGCAAAGGACATGAACTCATCCTTTTTTATGGCTGCATAGTATTCCATGTTGTATATGTGCTACATTTTGTTTATTCGGCCTATTGATGGGCATTTGGGTTGGTTCCAAGCCTTTGTTATTGTGAATGTGCTGCAATAAACATATGTGTGCCTGTGTCTTTATAGTAGAATGATTTATAATCCTTAGGGTATATACCCAGTAATGGGATTGCTGGGTCAAATGGTATTTCCTGCTCTAGATCCTTGAGGAATCACCACACTGACTTCCACAATGGTTTAGCTAATTTACACTCCTACCAACAGTGTAAAAGTGTTCCTATTTCTCCACATCCTCTCCAGCATCTGTTGTTTCCTGACTTTTAATCGATCACCATTCTAACTGGCGTGAGATGGTATCTCATTGTGGTTTTCATTTGCATTTCTCTCATGACCAGTGACGATGAGCTTTTGCTCATATGTTTGTTGGCCGCATAAATGTCTTCTTTTGAGAAATGTCTGTTCATATCCTTTGACCACTTTTTAATGGGGTTGTTTTCTTCCTGTAAATTTGTTTAAGTTCCTTGTAGATTCTATATATAGTCCTTTGTCAAATGGATAGATAGAAAAATTTTCTCCCATTCTGTAGGTTTCCTGTTCACTCTAATGATAGTTTCTTTTGTTGTGCAGAAGCTCTTTAGCTTAATTAGATCCCATTTGTCAATTTTGGCTTTTGCTGCCATTGCTCTTGGTGTTTTAGTCATGAAGTCTTTGCTCATGCCTATGTCCTGAATGGTATTGCCTAGGTTTTCTTCCAGGGTGTTATAGTTTTAGGTCTTATGTTTAAGTCTTTAATCCATCTTGAGTTAATTTTTGTATAAGGTGTAAGGAAGGGGTCCAGTTTCAGTTTTCTGCATATGGCTAGCCAGTTTTCCCAACACCATTTATTAAACAGGGAATCCTTTCCCCATTGCTTGTTTGTGTCAGGTTTGTCAAAGATCAGATGATTGTAGATGAGTGGCATTATTTCTGAGGTCTGTGTTCTGCTCCATTGGTCTATATATCTGTTTTGGTACCAGTAACATGCTATTTTGGTTACTGTAGCCTTGTAGTATAGTTTGAAGTCAGGTAGCGTGATTCCTCCAGCTTTGTTCCTTTTGCTTGGGATATCTCTTGGCTATATGGGGTATTTTTGGTTCCACATGAAATTTAAAGTAGTTTTTTCTAATTCTGTGAAGAAAGTCAATGGTACCTTGATGGGGATAGCACTGAATCTATAAATTACTTTGGGCAGTATGGCCATTTTCATGATATTGATTCTTCCTATCCAGGAGCATGGAATGTTTTTCCTTTTGTTTGTGTCCTCTCTTATTTCCTTGAGCAGTGGTTTGTAGTTCTCCTTGAAGAGGTCCTTCACATCCATTGTAAGTTGTATTCCTAGGTATTTTACTCTCTTTGTAGCAACTGTGAATGGGAGTTCACTCATGATTTGGCTGTTTATTATTGATTTATAGGAATCCTTGTGATTTTTGCACATTGATTTTGTATCCTGAGACTGCTGAAGTTGCTTATCAGCTTAAGGAGATTTTGGGCTGAGACAATGGGGTTTTCTAAATATACAATCATGTCATCTGCAAACAGAGACAATTTGACTTCCTCTCTTCCTATTTGAATACCCTTCATTCCTTTCTCTTGCCTGATTGCCCTGGCCAGAACTTCCAATATTATGTTGAATAGGAGTGGTAAGAGAGGGGATCCTTGTCTTGTGCAGGTTTTCAAAGGGAATGCTTCCAGTTTTTGCTCGTTCAGTATGATACTGGCTGTGGGTTTGTAATAAATAGCTCTTATTATTTTGAGATATGTTCCATCAATACCTAGTTTATTGAGTTTATAGCATGAAGGAGTGTTGAATTTTATCGAAAGGCTTTTCTGCATCTATCTAGATAATTATGTGGTTTTTGTCATTGGTTCTGTTTATGTGATGGAGTACGTTTATTGATTTGCATACATTGAATCTGCCTTGCATCCCTGGGATGAAGCTGACTTGATCATGGTGAATAAACTTTTTGCTGTGCTGCTGGATTCAGTTTGCCAGTACTTTATTGAGGATTTTTGCATCAATACATCAGGTATATTGGCCTGAAATTTTTTTGTTGTTGTTGTGTCTCTGCCAGGTTTTAGTATCAGGATGATGCTGGCCTCATAAAATGTGTTAGGGAGGATTCCCTCTTTTTCTATTGTTTGGAATAGTTTCAGAAGGAATGGTGCCAGCTCCTCTTTGAACCTCTGGTAGAATTCGGCTGTGAATCTGTTTGGTCCTGCAATTTTTTTGGTTGGTAGGCTATTAATTATTGCCTCAATTTCAGAACTTGTCATTGGTCTATTCAGGGATTTGACTTCTTCCTGGTTTAGTCTTGGGAGGGTGTATGTGTCCAGGAATTTATCCATTTCTTCTAGATTTTTTAGTTTATTTGCGTAGAGATGTTTATAGTATTCTCTGGTTGTAGTTTGTATTTCTATGGGATCAGTGGTGATAACCCCCTTTATCATTTTTTATTGTGTCTATTTGATTCTTCTCTCTTTTCTATTAGTCTGGCTAGCCGTCTATCATTTTGTTAATCTTTTCAAAAAAACAGCTCCTGGATTCATTCATTTTTTTGAAGGGTTTTCGTGTCTCTATCTCCTTCAGTTCTGCTCTGATCTTAGTTATTTCTTGTCTTCTGTTAGCTTTTGAATTTGTTTACTCGTGCTTCTCTAGTTCTTTTACTTGTGATGTTCTTTTTACTTGTGATGTTCGACACTTATGGTGTCGATTTTAGATCTTTCCTACTTTCTCCTGTCTGCATTTAGTGCTATACATTTCCCTCTAAATAGTGCTTTAGCTGTGTCCCAGAGATTCTGGTATGTTGTGTCTTTGTTCTCACTGGTTTCAAAGAACTTATTTATTTCAAGCTTAATTTCATTATTTACCCAGTAGTCATTCTGGAGCAGGTTGTTCAGCTTCCATGTACTTGTGCGGTTTTGAAAGAGTTTCTTATCCTGACTTCTAATTTGATTGCACTGTGGTCTGAGAGACTGTTTGTTATGATTTCTGTTCTTTTACATTTGCTGAGGAGTGTTTTACTTCCAATGGCATGGTCAATTTTAGAATAAGTGTGATGTGGTGCTGAGAAGAATGTATATTCTGTTGATTTGGAGTGGAGAGTTCTGTAGATGTCTATTAGGTCCACTTGGTTCAGAGCTGAGTTAAAGTCCTAAACATCCTTGTTAATTTTCTGTCTCGTTGATCTAATATTGACAGTGGAGTGTTAAAGTCTCCCACTATTATTGTGTGGGAGTCTAAGTCTCTTTGTAGGTCTCTAAGGACTTGGTTTATGAATCTGCGTGCTCCTGTGTTAAGTGCATATATATTTACAACAGTTAGCTCGTCTTGTTGTGTTTATCCCTTTACCATTACGTAATGCCCTTCTTTGATTTTTTTTTATCTTTGTTGGTTTAAAGTCTGTTTTATCAGAGACTAGGATTGAAACCCCTGCTTCTTTTTTTTTTTTTCTTTCTATTTGCTTGGTAAATATTCCTCCATCCCTTTATTTTCAGCCTATGTGTGTCTGCATGTGAGATGGGTCTCCTGAATACAACACACCGATGGGTATTGACTCTTTAACTAATTTGCCAGTCTGTGTCTTTTAATTGGGGCATTTAGCCTATTTACCTTTAAGGTTAATATGGTTATGTATGAATTTGATCCTGTCATTATGATGCTAGCTGGTTATTTTGCCCATTAGTTGATGCAGTTTCTTCATAGTGTCAATGGTCTTTACGACTTGGTATGTTTTTGCATTGGCTGGTACTGGATTTTTGTCTCCATATTTAGTGCTTCCTTCAGGAGCTCTTGTAAGGCAGGCCTGTTTGTGACAAAATCTCTCAGCATTTGCTTGTCTGTAAAGGATTTTATTTCTCCCTCACTTACGAAGCTTAGTTTAGCTGGATATGAAATTCTGGCTTGAAAATTCTTTTAAAAATGTTGAATATTGGCCCCCACTCTCTTCTAGCTTGTAGGGTTTCTGAAGAGAGATCCACTCTCCGTCTGATCAGCTTCTCTTTGTGGGTAACCAGACCTTTCTCTCCAGCTGCCCTCAAGATTTTTTCCTTCATTTCAACCTTGGTGAATCCGACGATTTTGTGTCTTGGGGTTGCTCTTCTTGAGGAGTATTTTTGTGGTGTTCTCTGTATTTCCTGAATTTGAATGTTGGTCTGTCTTGTTAGGTTGGGGAAGTTCTCCTGGATAATATCCTGAAGAGTGTTTTCCAACTTGGTTCCATTCTCCCTGTCACTTTCAGATACACCAATCAAATGTAGGTTTGGTCTTTTCACATAGTTCCATGGTTCTTGGAGGCTTTGTTCTTTCCTTTTCATGCTTTTTTTCTAATCTTGTCTTCATGCTTTATTTCATTAAGTTGATCTTCAATCTCTGATATCCTTTCTTCCCCTTGATCGATTCAGCTATTGATACTTGTGTATGCCTCATGAAGTTCTCATGCTGTGTTTTTCAGATCCATCAGGTCATTTTTATTCTTCTCTAAACTGGTTATTCTAGTTTGTGAGATTCCTTTAAACTTTTAGGTTCTTAGCTTCCTTGCATTGGGTTAGAACATGCTCCTTTAGCTGGGAGGAGTTTGTTATTACCCATCTTCTGAAGCCTACTTCTATCAATTCGTCAAACTCATTCTCCATCCAGTTTTGTTCCCCTGCTGGCAAGGAGTTGTGATCCGTTGGAGGAGAAGAGGAATTCTGGTTTTTGGAATTTTCAGCATTTTTGCACTAGCTTTTCCTCATCTTCATGGATTTATCTAACTTTGGTCTTTGATGTTGGTGACCTTCTGATGGGGTTTTTGTGTGGATGTCCTTTTTGTTGATGTTGATGCTATTCCTTTTTGTTTGTTAGCTTTTCTAACAGTCAGGCCCCTCTGCTGCAGGTCTGCTGGAGTTTGCTGGAGGTCCACTTCAGGCTCTGTTTGCCTGCGTATCTCCAGCAGAGGCTACAGAACAGCAGATTGCTGCCTGTTCCTTCCTCTGGAAGCTTCATCCCAGAGGGGCACCCACCAGATGCCAGTTGGAACTCTTCTGTATGAAATGTCTGTCAACTCCTGCAGGGAGGTGTCTCCAAGTCAGGAGGCATGGGGGTCAGGGTCCCACTTGAGGAGACAGTCTGTCCCTTAGCAGAGCTTGAGTGCTGTGCTGGGAGGTCAGCTGCTCTCTTCAGAGCCTGCAGGCAGGAATGTTTAAGTCTGCTAAAGCTGTGACCGCAGCCGCGCCTTCCCCCAGGTGCTTTGTCCTAGGGAGATGGGAGTTTTACCTATAAGCCCCTGACTGGGGCTGCTGCCTTTCTTTCAGAGATGCCCTGCCCAAAGAGGAGAAATCTAGACAGGCAGTCTGGCTACAGCAGCTTTGTGGCGCGGTGGTGGGCTCCACCCAGTTTGAGCTTCCCAGCAGCTTTGTTTACACTGTGAGGGGAAAACCACCTACTCAAGCCTCAGTAATGGCGGACACCCCTCCCACCACCAAGCTTGAGCATCCCAGGTCAACTTCAGACTGCTGTGCTGGCAGCGAGAATTTCAAACCAGTGGATCTTAGCTTGCTGGGCTCCATAGGGGTGGGATCTGCTGAGCTAGACCACTTGGCTCCCCGCCTTCAGCCCCCTTTCCAGGAGAGTGAATGGTTCTGTCTCGCTGGTGTTCCAGGTGCCACTGGGATATGAAAATAAACTCCTGCTAGCTCTACTTCTAAATAGCTGGAGAAAAGCTTCTTAAACAATTTTTGAAAAGCTTCCTTAGAGAATCTGTTAATTTATCTGACAACCATTTATTAAATACCTACTATGTGAAGAGTGTTCGGTGCTGTGATAGAAAATCAATGGAAGGCCGGCATGGTGGCTCACGCCTGTAATCCCAGAACTTTGGGAGGCGAAGTCCTGTGGATCACTTGAGATCAGGAGTTTGAGACTAGCCTGCCTGGACAACATGATGAAACCTCGTCCCTACTAAAAATACAATAATCAGCCAGGTATGGTGGCACATGCCTGTAATCCCAGCTACTTGGGAGGCTGAGGTGGGAGAATCACTTGAACCCAGGAGGCAGAGGTTGTGGTGAGCTGAGATCACGCCACTCCATTCCAGCCTGGGAGACAGAGGGAGAGTCCATTTCAAAACAAACGACAACAAAAAGAAAACTAATAGAAGATTTAAAAGATGTAACAAGTGATGTGTGTGCTAGAAGGAAAACTTGGACAAATTCAGACTATGATATCATTCCTCACCTTTTTTGAAGTAACCCTCATAACCAATGACAACAGAGATTTTTTATCTGGAAAGCTGGATGCAGCATCGGCAGGATTGTGGAACTGTGGCAAGCTTCCTGGGTCCATCCTTGCCCTGGGTGGATGTCCTTTTTTGACCTTGATGATGCCAATTTCAGCTGTTCTTTATTTTAAAATACCTTTGAGTCTGTCATACTTACTATATAATAAAGGTAAACATGGAATAAAGTGCTGAGTGTATAATACTGTTCTGGAGCTACTCCACATTTTAACCTTCATTTATTTATTCCTTCAATGTTTGGTGAGCATTTACTATGAGTCAGGCACTTTTCTAGGTGCTACTCTTTCTAAGGAAAAGGAAACAAACAAACAAAATAGTCCTATCCATATGTATGAGATGATGTGTTGGGACATTACTATTAAGCACTCTTAAAGGACACGATTGTCGTGTTCTGGGCCATCTGTAAGGTTGGTGCAAAAGTAATTGCAGTTTTTGCCATTGCTTTCAATGGCAAAAACTGCAATTACTTTTGCAGCAACCCAATAGTTTTGAAAGAGTACATCAAACAAGATTCTTAAGACAAATAGCCTAAGTGAACACAGACTGGAAGTTCTCTGTTTTACGAATTCTCCAGTGGTTAACACAGTGACAGGCCAAAGCAGGTTTTGAACAAACATCCCTTCACAACACAGCACTCTGTTTCAAAAGGCAAAGGAGGTGAACAACCATGCCAAGATTTCATCTACCATCCTTTTTCTTGGCACTATTCCTGGCTTCAATATTTATCTAAAAATTCATCAACTAATACCCAGGGTTTTCTCAAGGAAAAAAGGATGTCTAGAAAATCTAAAATTAGGTACAATGCCTCAAAAAGATGTTAGGGAGAACAAGGCTGGTCTCAGGGTTTGTTTCACAAGCAAATCAAAGTGGGGTGCAGGGTGCCCAGATAGATCTCTCAGCATAAATTTGCACAAATAGACTTATTTTAAAGGATCTCTAGTCCATGCAAAATAAGGATAAATTAATACATACCAGAAACAAGGCAGGATGAAATAAAAGAGCCCATCTATTCAGTGCCGGACCAGAGTACTGGAATATTTTACACGTTGGTTTTTCTGTGTAGTAATATCACAAAGACTAGGTGATACTCTCAGCTGTGCAGCTTCTGCCTCGAGATTTTCTTAAGAGTTTTACTTGGTATTGGTCACTGTCACCATTTAATAGTTCTGTCTTACATTCGATTCCATACTCTAAATGATAATTTAAGAGACCAGAACAGCCATTTTCATATGAAAATGTCTCCCAGTGGGGTGGTAGGAGTTGCTGGTAGGTCATCTGAGGTGTCGCTTCTAAGAAAGATGTTTGCAGCTGATGTTTTTCCAATATTCAAATGTGTTACAGTGTCTTTCACCAGAATGGGCCTCTCTATTAAAGCGCAAGAGATCTGGAATCATAGCTGTTCCAGAATCAGGCTGTGTCTCAGCTCTCTGACATGAAGCATTTACACTATTACAGCTCTATGTTCTTTGTCTTTCTTTACCCCATCTACTAAACAGTACTGCCTCATCCTGCAGTGTTAGAATGCTTTTTGCCTTCCCCTTAGTTGAGATCTGGGATATAATATTTTAGATGTTAGTCAGGACAAAGGAAAGTGCCCAAGTGCCAAGGTATCCTAAATGACTCCTATCTCATCATGTTTGGGGACATAGAATAACATGACATCCAAGATCATGATGCCCAGTGACAGGGGACAACCACACCAAGAGCCAAGGTGGCAACTGACAAGCAAATTGATCCTCGCTCTGATGTCCATTCCCTACCCATAGTATACACTGTGAGTGTTTAATGACACTCTAGAGGTTGGGGAGGTCCATAAAATTACAAATAGACTGGAGGAAGAGGTTTCCTGGGGTCTATATATGCCTTAGTCAAAAACTACAACTTTGAAACAAACTTAAGGCTATACAATGCTAATTTTCATGTAGTTCTAAAATTTCCCAAGATAGCATAACATGAACTGTCTCTGTCTCCTTTCAAGTTAAATTAGTTACTCCACAGCAACTACTTGGTAGTGTTGTGGCCCCAGGGAATGCTTCTCGAATGATCTCCTGTTAGTTACAATTCCCTTCATGGAGTCATGCCTTAGGGACGGTCACTCATAGTGTTTAGTGTGAAAATGCTGGACAGTCGAGCAATGAGAAGAGTATCCCCCAAAGCTATGCAACTGAAGATTTATTAATATCCAGGGACTAGAGCACTTTTCTACCTATACCTTGTTCTTGAAATATTTTTCCCCTAATTTCCTGAGTAATTTATTTACTTCTTTGATTTTCCTACCTCCTCAAATCCTGCTTGTTCAAATGATGCTTTTCTAGGGACGTTGTTTAATTTCATCACCTGTGCTGACCCCTCATCACAGCATTCCAGAGCCTCTAAGCTTTATCTTACTTGGATGTTTTATTTTTTCCATAGCTCTTCCACCAAGTGGACCGTTTATATTATTTATTTGGTGTATTTTCACTAAAATTTAGGTTCCAGGGCGTGAGGGAAGTTTGTCTGTCGTGTTCTCTGAGGTATCTCAAATGCTTAACATAGTGTTTGGCATATAGCAAGGGCTTAATGTGTATTTGTTGAAGGAACAAACACATCTCAAATAGCAAAGATAGCAGAAGGGTAAAAGTCAAACAGTATTCTAAAAGATTTTTTAAAAACACTATGAAGAATCAAATAGGCATGCATTTACTTCTTGGGGAGAAATAAGGTGAATTAAGTTGCTTGATGCACATGACTTGCTTATGAGTTCTGTGAAAGGAAACGAGAATTTCTGTTCCCTAATAGATTTTCATTTTCCTTTCCCTTGTTAACAATGAATTTTAATCACTGATATAAAACCAAAAACAAATGTTAGTACATAGCCTCTATGCTTTCCCATGGTAGAGACCACAGTCCAGATTTCAGACAAATTAGAATGTTAGCTGATGTTTAGTTGCTGTTACTTATGTATTCTCCTTCCTACAACCAAGTAGAATCATTAGTTACATTATTCTCCCTATGGAACACTGGTTGGTTGGTATTTCAGTTAATTCTCCAATACTCCTGTTTCCTACAGCTTCACCATTTTAAAAGTGTGTGTGTGTGTGTGTGTGTGTGTGTGTCAAACTTAGCGACATTTTCAAACAGTAGAACTAGAGGGCCAGGTTCATCACCAGTGAAGTCTGTCAGCCTCTATTTTCAGACACTAATGTTCTATCAAATGAAGATCCATACAGAAACTCATCTTGGGTACATCCTGAATTATTACTTTCCACATTATCTTGTTGAAAAAAATATGATGCACACAAATGCATGTATATTAGTAGGTATACCCTTATCTTAGTGTATATCTTTACTGTGCCTATCATGAAAGTCAGTGTGATATAATGGAAAGAATACTGGCTTCAGAGTTGAGTAAATTTGTGCTTGAATCTTAATGCCAATTTACATCCCTTTCACTCTCAAAAATGTTCCATGTCACACTAAATATTATTTATATTTAATTAGTTAATTTATAACTCTGCTATAATTATTGGCCAACAGTAGGTACTTGATAAAAGGTAGGCATTGTTTAACAAACATAGATGTAGTTCAGTTTTCTCAGCATTGACAGGAAGGTACCACTCTGACTTCCAAGAGAACTGTAATTGTTATTAAAAAAGGAAATGGAGGATTGCCTATAAATCACAAACATTTGAAAGTATCAGGTAGAGAATATTAGCTATCCCATGGAAAAAAAATGAAGGATAGAGGCATCAATGTCAAGGTCATCATGAAACCCAGATTTTATTCCTGCCTGTATACCATTAAGAAGCCTTCCAAAGTAAGCCTCTGAAGGGAAATAAGATTTCCCAATTATCTAGAAGAAATATGTTTCTACCTCATGAAATTATTATTGTATGCTAAGGAAAAGAGATACTCTCTTTCTGGAGGAAACAAATAAACCTGCAAATAGCAACAATAGTGGTCATCCTTCTTGCAGCGCCACCTATGTGCTAAGCCCTGGGCCTGGCATTTCACATGCCTGGTCTTCAGCCTTTCAAGCCTGCCACACAGGCAGTATTATCAGATGCATTCTACTGAAAAAGTAAATGTCTTGGAAAAGTTGTATAGCTTGTTCAAGATCATACTGCTAGTAAGTGATGAAGATACAATTTTAATCCAGGTATTTCAATGTTAAAAGGGACAGAGATCTCAGAGTTATGCCATTTTCAACCTTCTGTTTTACTCCAAAATTAGTGTTTTCAGAGACTCAACACAACACAACGAGGAAGGGTTCTGTGAGGCTGAGAGTTTGTGGTAAAGAGGCATGCACTGCATCTCCATCTCCATCTTCTGCATTTGAGATAAGGAATGATACAAATCTAAGGGGTCATTTTAGCAAAAAATTAACAATAAGAATATAAGGAACTGTGTTCAATCAACACTGGTTCCAACTGGGAAGTGGGGATGTGAGTGGCTAAGAGTTTTGACAACAGAAACCTGCCTTTCTAATGCACACCTCATATCAGGTTTCAGGAAGAGCCAGACTGCAGCCCACCACCAGAACTTGTTGGGTCGGTAACCCATACCCTTCACACATCACCAAATCACTAATTCATACAGAAAACTATTTTTTCCTTACTTTATTTTTGGCTGCAGAAATGAGTTTCTAGTCATAGAAGTTACAAGAAACTATAAGAAAAATGCCTATCTTGAATAGCTACAGATTTAACAGATACAGTTCAGGGCAGCTGTTCAGCAGGAAATATCACAAATCCATCCCTAACAGATTTCTGTCTGTTATCAAACTGGGCCCACTGTGAGCCAACAACCTAAAGGAAAACATACGGCAGGCCTTTACCCAGGTCTTTGGATGGGTATAACCAATATCAAGATGTTAAATTGTAGGCCAGGCACAGCATGGTGGCTCAAGCCTGCAATCCCAGCACTTTGAGAAGCCGAGGTGGGAGTATCGCTTAAGCCCAGGAGTTTGAGACCAGCCTGGGCAACACAGTGAGACCCCATCTCTATACAAAATAAAAAATACATATAGTAGCACACACTGCAGCACATGCCTATAGTCCCAGCTACTCAAGAGGCTGAGATGGGAGGATTTCTTGAGCCCAGGAGGTGGAGGCTAAAGTGAGCCATAATTACACCATTGCACTCCACCCTGGGCAACAAGAGTTTTTATCTAAAAAAAAAAATGCTGTTAAAATGTAGCTATTAATAGATGTTAAATCCTTTCTCGAATATTCTCTGGCTCCCTAGGGACTCTGGAATTGAAGAACACCACATAGCGGCAGTAAGATTTGAAAACGGAACTGAGTTAGAATCGGGGT
The DNA here is from genome assembly GCF_029281585.2 of Gorilla gorilla gorilla. NCBI lineage: Eukaryota > Metazoa > Chordata > Mammalia > Primates > Hominidae > Gorilla > Gorilla gorilla. The sequence continues at coordinate 39,623,028 of NC_073235.2, read as the reverse complement.
ACTGCCACTCCTTACCTACATAACTTCAGAAATTATTTAATCTCTCTGAACATTAGTAGCTTCATTTGTAAAATGGAGATGCCATGAATGGCCTCTCAGGTTTCTATGAGAATTAGGTGTGTTGTGTTAGGTAATAATAGCTAATGGTTACTGAGCATTTACTATGTGCCAAACACAGGATGAATTAAGTACTGCTGGTAAACTAAGGCACTCTAATTAAGTACTTGAAGAAATTCATATAATTAGAAAGTCACAGAAACAGGACTTAAACCAAGGGAGTCAACACCAAAGCCCATGATCTTAACCTGCTCTCCCATGCTGCCAAGTATGGAACTTGTATACTGAGTGAAGACTCAATAAATATGAGTCACAGCTACTTTCATTACTGTTAACATTCCTATAACATTAAATGAGGTTATATATTAAAACACTCACACTAAAGAAGGCATAAAGGCATAATACCTGGGACACTGCTGCAGAAGTTCTCCTTCAACAATGCAGACCTCTTTCTCAAGAAGTTCAGGACACTCCTTTCCACCTCCAATAGCAACGTGCTTCACGTTCCGGCTCCTGCTCCTAAATCCTGGCAAGAGACTCCCTGAACGGCATGTCTTGGAGCAGGGGCTCCAGGAGGACCACTGGGAGGTTTCACAGTCTTTGGGCATGATGCAGGACTGAACAGTCAATGGGAAGGAATCTTGAAGGCAAAGGCTGAAAAAAACCAGAAGTAGAAAATAGGAGGCCATATATTAATGGATGCAACTAACATTATAAAGTGCCTACCATGAGAAAAAAATTCTGAAATTTGATTTAAGTGTTTAATAGGAAGATTTTTTAAAAATTTTAGAGACATCATGAAAAATATTGAAGAGTGTAACATTTGAAGAATGTTTATTTCTTCTGAAACAGTGAAGCTGCTTCACTCTAGCAAGATACACATCTAAGATGGGTCCACCTTTATCAGTATTATCCGTATTATTAGAAATAATGGGGGTCCTTCTAGGCTGCTGTGTTGTTTTTTTTTTTGAGATGGAGTCTTGCTCTGTCACCCAGGCTGGAGTGCAGTGATGCAACCTCTGCCTCCCAGATTCAAGCAACTCTCCTGCCTCAGCCTCCTCCCAAGTAGCTGAGACTACAGAAACACACCACCATGCCCAGCTAATTTTTGTATTTTCAGTAGAGACAGGGTTTTACCATGTTGGACAAGCTGGTCTTGAAATCCTGACCTCAAGTGATCCACCCACCTTGGCCTCCCAAAGTGCTGGGATTACAGGCATGAGCCATCGCGCCCAGCCCTTCTAGACTGCTTTCACCCATGGTGTTAGCCTACTATTACCATGGATTGACTGGTTTTCAGGTGTCACAGTACAACTGTGCTGTACTTCACAGATAACTTTCTCACAACAAGCTCATGAGTTTACATTTTATTATATCCATTTTGTAGATAGATAAAGAAATTTAGGCTCAGAAAGGCTAAGTAATTTGTACAGTATCAAAAAGGTAAATATAAACTTTAGAATATTCACCTATCCATTGTGGTAAATACTGGGTAATTTTTAAAATGTGCTGTTATATTTCCTCATATTGTTAGGCTCTGAGCATTAATTTCCTGATCGGCAAAATGTGTGTGTGATCAAGCACCAACAGTCTAATTAGGAAAAAGGTAAGTAAATAAAAAGATAAGATAATGTGGCATTAGGAGAGATACCTAATGCTAAATGACGAGTTAATCGGTACAGCATACCAGCTTGGCACATGTATACATATGTAACAAACCTGCACATTGTGCACATGTACCCTAAAACTTAAAGTATACTAATAATAAAATAAAAAAAAAGATAATGTGATAATGTGACCAGCCCAACATAAAAGCATTTGTAATGATGAGAAACACTGACGAGGCAGTGATGAACCCCTGGTAAGGCAGAAGGGTGCTCAGAGAGGACACCTGAGCTACATTTTTAAAAGATTAATGGGAGCTTCTCAGGCACAGAGAAAACACTATTCTAAGGTAAAACGATAGCATATTCAAAGGTTTGAAATCATACCTTTTGGGGATGGGAACCAGTGGTATACTGGAGCTAGCTCTACCTGCTCACAGGAGCCAATTGTTAAATTTTCAGGAATTTGCAAACCACTCGACCTCCTGTAAACTTTAAATTGGCCAAAGTCAGAGTAGTTACAATACAGAAATTGGCAAATGCTACAAATCAAGCCTCCTCTCCCAAACTCCTGAGAAGTGATTGTTAAACATTTGTAAGCACACCACTGGGGAAACGTAGGAGCCCATTTGTTCTCCTGAAGCATAAAGTGCGAGGAGGAACGTAGATAGATACAAGGTATGAGGGTTCTTCGAAAGCTGCTCTGGAAGGCTTCCTGTCACAGGCTAAGAAATTTGTTTAATTGGACATTAAATGATTTCAAGTGGAGGGAAATCAGATTCATATTGGGAGATAATATTTCAAATATTAATTGGCATTCTGCTCCTTTTGTCCCTTGTCATTAGTTCCTCTACTCAGTCAAAGGCAACCAATACTTTGGGAGGAAAAGGATAATATTCTAAGAATGTAAACTAAAGAAAGGGTCAATGTTCAAATACTGACAGAGAGATTTTGGTAATGGTTCCTCTGAATGTGGTTTAAAAAAGGGGAGGGGGAGCAGGTGTAGTGGTTACGCCTATAATCCCAACACTTTGGGAGGCCAAGGCAGGCAGATCACCTGAGGTCAGGAGTTCGAGACCAGCCTGGCCAACATGATGAAACCTTGTCTCTACTAAAAATACAAAAATTAGCAAGGCATGGTGGTGGTGTGTGCCTGTAGCCCTAGCTACTTGGGAGGCTGAGGCAGGAGAATTGCTTGAACCTGGGAGGAGGGGGCTACAGTGAGCCCAGACTGCACCACCGCACTCCAGCCTGGGTGACGGGCAAAGTCTCAAAAAAACAAAAAAAGAAGAAGTCTTAAATTGTTTCATTTCTAACTTGGGAAAACACACAAATGGGGGAGTGATCACTTATAGAAGACAGAGTAAAATATGTTCATATTTGGCCATATTGATAGTAAATTTCCATATTTATACCCCCCATTAAGCCATTGAGAGTTAATGTGTTCATAGAGGAAAAGCTAAATCTTCCTCTGGTCCAATATTTTATTTATTTTTATTTATTTTTTTGAGACAGTATCTCACTCTGATACTCAGGCTGGGTGCAATAGTGGAATCGGGGCTCATTGCAGCCTCGACCTCCCAAGGCCCAGGTGATCCTCCCACCTCAGTCTCCTGAGTAGCTGGGACTACAGACGCACAACACCACAACTGTCTAATTTTTGTATATTTTGTAGAGACGGGGTTTTGTCATGTTGCCCAGGCTGGTCTTGAGCTCCTGGGTTCAAGCAATCCACCTGACTTGGTCTCCCAAAGTGCCAGGATTGGCCCAGGATCGAGCCCAGCCTCAATATTTTATTTTTTAAAAATCTATTTAGATAATATTAGTCCTTTCAAAATGAAAAGCGCAGTGTCTCATTGTTATTGTTCAATTCAATGTGACAATTTTGGGGCCTGGGATCAAAATCCACTAGAAAGAACCTTTCCTGAAAATGTCTCATCTAATACAGAAAGTAATGTCACTGTTGCCAAGTAAAGCAGAGGCCAGGGGAGGGGACCACCTCTTTCTATTGTGCAATACAACAGAAAGCTGTAAGTCGACAAGAAGTTTCCATGTTTTGACTTTTCAGAAATTGTTATAGGCTGAGTTTCATTGCTCTAAAATTAATATGTTGAAGTCATAACCCCTGGGACCTCAGATTGCAAACTTATTTGGAGATAGAGTGACTAAAGAGGTGATTAAAATAAAGCATAGGGTAGGCCTTAATCCAATATGACTGGTGTCCTTATAAGAGATTAGCACACAGGCACATACACAGGAAAGACCATGTGAAGACACAGCGGGAGGGCAGCCATCTACAAGCCAATGAGAGAGCCTTCAGAAAAAAGCAATGCTGCCCCCACTTTGATCTTGGACTTACGGCCTCCAGAAGTGAGTGAGTGAGTGAATGAATGAATGAATGAATGAATGAATAAAATAAAATAAAATAAAAATCTGTTGTTTGACCCAGCAAGTTTGTGGAACTTCTAACGACAGCCCGAGCAAACTAATGCAGAAATGTAGAAGAGTTTTATAACTTGTGTATGTTTTTAGAAAACGAGTTTCAATTTCCAAGATTGATTTCATTTTTCCCTTCATAAAGAAAGCCCCATGCTATTTCATTCTCTGTATACAGCTAAAGTAGTGGTTCCTTTCTTCCCACTTACCATCTTTCACTCTCTGTTGCTCATCCTTCCCACATTGACTTTTCCTCCTAGACCAGCAGAACAGATAATAAGTCTCCAACAGTAAGAGCATGTGCAGGGAGTTATAGGAATTAATTGAGGCTTTTATATTTTTGAAAAGGGATCCTAATTCTTGTTTTCTTTCCAAGAAATAGCATATGTCCTATTGATTACATATTAACATATTTTTAATGTTATTTTCACTATCCCACTCCTTGGTTAAAACAATAATAATAAAAGGTAACATGTTGAGCTCTGGTCTAATTTGATCAGTAAGATTCCCTTTTCTGGAACAGTAAAAGGAACATTAGATGGTGAATGAGAAATATCTGGGTCCTGCACTTTGCATCACGATATATTATTATGACCTTAATCTGTTAGCTGCTAAGTTTCATTATCAGCAGAGAGAAACAATAATAAAATGTGATTTACTCACCCCTTAGATTTGTAGTAACCTTTAGTGTAATTGGAATGACCTTACAAACTAAAATCCACAACAAAAATTTTTGTCCGCACACAGAAATGAAAATTGATCCTTTCGTAGAAAATGATGTATCTTCTTAATGAAACAGACCTATTCTGTTGATTTGCCTTTTTAGAAAAGATGCTGTGATAATTTGACCCCTGTCACATGTATAGAACATGCTGTCTTTTGTAAATTACTCCCCAAATATTTAAATATAAAGAAAATATTTGAAACAAAAATTACGCTAGTAATTCTTACTTCCCCTGGAAATGTAAGAAAATCTCCCTATTTACAAATATGGGCAGAAGCTCTTATAAAATAAAAATCAGCAGTAAACTACCTCCAATTCATTAGCATTCCATTTACCACTACTTTTATATCATACATCACACATATAGAAAAATAGGGTAATATAACAAATACTTCCATACCTTTCTAGCAAAACTAACATTTGGTTCAAATTTCCTTAAATAATAAAAAAAATTACAAATACTGGTGAAATCCCTACTGTTCTTTGCAATTCTAGTTTTATTTCTGTCTCCTCAGACATAGCTACTATCCTTAAATTGATTGTATTTCAGATATAAAAACATAATAATTAATAAGTATAAATGTTTTATACTTTCATATGTATAGACCTGTACAGATCACATGTAGTATTGCCATATATATTTTTTAAATTTTTATTTTTTTAATTTTTTTATTTTCATAAGTTATTGGAGAACAGTGGTGTTTGGTGACATGAGTAAGTTCTTTTTTCTTTTTTTAATTTTTTTTGAGACCGAGTCTAACTCCGTCACCCAGGCTGGAGTGCAGTGGCACAATCTTGGCTCACTGTAACCTCTGCCTCCCGGGTTTAAGGAATTCTCGTGTCTCAGCCTCCCAAGTAGCTGGGACTACAGGTGCACCACCACACCCGGCTAATTTTTTGTATTTTTATTAGAGCTGGGCTTCACCCTGTTGGCCAGGCTGGTCTCAAATTCCTGACCTCAGGTGATCTGCCCTCTTTGGACTCCTAAAGTTCTTTAGTGGTGATGTGTGAGATTTCGGTGCACCCATCACCCAAGCAGTCTACACTGCACCCAATTTGTAGTTTTTATCCCTGACTCTCTTCCTACCCTTTCCCACTGAGTCCCCAAAGTCCTTTGTGTCATTCTTATGCCTTTGCATCCTCATAACTTAGCTCCCACTTATGAGTGAGGACATATGATGTTTGGTTTCCCATTCCTGAGTTACTTGACTTAGAGTAATAGTCTCCAATCTCATCCAGGTCACTGTGAATGCCATTAATTCATTCCTTTTTATGGCTGAGTCATATTTCATCTTATACACACACACGCACATATATATACACATATATACATATATGTGTATATGTATATATACATATATGTGTATATGTATATATACACATATACACATATATGTGTATATGTATATATACATATACACACACTAGTATATATACATATACATATACACACACATATATATGTATATATACATATATACACACACACACACACACACACACACCACTTTCTTTATCCACTCATTGATGGATGGGCATTTGGGTTGGTTCTACATTTTGCAATTGCGAATTGTGCTGCTGTAAACAGGCATTTGCAAGTATATTTTTCGTATAATGACTTATTTTCCTCTGGGTAGTAGGATTGATGGATTAAATCATAGTTCTACTTTTAGTTCTTTAAGGAATCTCCACACTGTTTTTCATAGTCGTTACACTAGTTTATATTTTCCATCAACAGGGCGGAAGTGTTCCTTGTTCACTGCATCCACAATCACAACTAATATTTTTTGATTTTTTTATTACAGCCATTCTTGCAGGAGTAAGGTGATATCCCATTGTGGTTTTGATTTGCATAATGCTGATCATTAGTGATGTTCAACATTTTTTCAAATGTTTGTTGGCCATTTGTATATCTTCTTTTGAGAATTGTCTATTTATGTCCTTAGCCCACTTTTTGATGGAACTGTTTTTTCTTGTTGGTTTGAGTTCATTGTAGAATCTGGATATTAGTACTTTGTCACATGTATAGATTGTGAAGATTTTTTTCCTACTCTGTGCGTTGTCTGTTTATTTTGCTGATGGTTCCTATTGCCGTGCAAAAGCTCTTTGGTTTAATTAAGTCCCAGCTATTTATTTTTGTTTTGATTGCATTTGCTTTTGGGTTCTTGGTCATGAAACCCTTGCCTAAGCCAATGTCTAGAAGGGTTTTTTCCAATGTTATCTTCCAGAATTTTTAAAGTTTCATGCCTTAGATTTAAGTCCTTAATCCATCTTAAGTTGATTTTTGTATAAGGTGAGAGATGAGGATCCAGTTTCATTCTCCTATGTGTGGCTAGCCAATTATCCCAGTACCATTTGTTTAAAAGGGATTTCTTTCCTCATTTTATGTTTTTGTTTGCGTTGTTGAAGATAAGTTGGTTGTAAGTATTTGGGTTTATTTCTGGGTTCTCTATTCTGTTCCATTGGTCTATGCACCTTTTTTTAAATTTAATTTTATTTATTTATTTTTTTGAGAAAGAGTCTTGCTCTGTCACCCAGGCTGGAGTGCAGTGGTGCGATCTCAGCTTACTGCAACCTCTGCCTCCTGAGTTCAAGCAATTCTCCTGCCTCAGCCTCCCAAGTAGCTAGGACTACAGGCACACACCACTATTCCTGGCTACTTTTTTGTATTTTAGTAGAGACAGGGTTTCACTGTGTTGCCCAGGCTGGTCTCGAACTCCTGAACTCAGGCAATCCACCTGCCTCAGCCTCCCAAAGTGCTAGGATTACAGGTGTGAGCCACCATGCCTGGTCTGTGTACCTATTTTATACCAGTACCATGCTGTTTTGGTGACTATGGCCTTATAATATAGTTTGAAATCAGGTAATGTGATGACTCCAGATTTGTCCTTTTTGCTTAGTCTTGCTTTGGCTATGCAGGCTCTTTTTTGGTTCCATATGAATTTTAGAATTGTCTTTTCTAATTTGGTGAAGAATAATGGTAGTATATTTTATAGGAATTGCACTGAATTTGTAGATTGCTTTTGGCAGTACGGTCATTTTCACGATATAGATTCTACCCATCCATAAGCATGGGATGTGTTTCCATTTGTTTGTGTCATCTATGATTTCTTTCAGCAGTGTTTTGTAGTTTTCCTTGTAGAGGTCTTTCACTTCCTTGGTTAGTTTTACTTTGTTTTGTTTTGTTTTTGCAGCTATTGTAAAAGGAGTTCAGTTCTTGATTTGATTCTCAGCTTGGTCGCTGTTGGTATATAGAAGAGCTACTGATATATGTACATTAATTTTGTATCCAGAAACTTTGCTGAATTCTTTTATCAGTTCTGGGAGCTTTCTGCAGGAGGCTTTAGGTAAACGATCATGTCATCGGCAAATAGCGACAGGCTGGCTTCCTCTTTTCTGATTTGTATGCCTTGAGTTCTTTCGTCTGATTGCTGTGGCTAGGACTTCCAGTACTATGTGAAGAGGAGTGGTGAGAGTGTAATTAATAAGTATAAATGTTTTATGCTTTAACTAAGATGTATATACCTGTATTTACAGATAGCACATACTATTGTCATATATTTTTTTTAATTTTTACTTAAATTTTTTTGTTATACATATTGCTCTGGAAAAGATCTTCCTCATGTAGTATTGTGATTTCTAGATCTATCCATGTTGACCATGCAGATAGAATTCATTCATTTTCATTATTGAGTAATATCCCAGGATATGAATACATGGCAATTTATGTATTCATTTCCCAATTAGTGGGACCTTTGGTTGTGCTCAATTTCTTGCAAATCCACAGGATGATGTATTGAACCTCCTTGTACATATCTCTATGTGTTACACATGTAAAAGAGATTTCCCCTAGTAGTATTGCCTCGAGTTAGGTCATAAATATTTATATAAGCAGATACATAAAGTATTGTCAAATTTTTTCTTTTCAACATGCTCCCAATTCTTGGTATCATCAGGCTTATTTTTGTTGAGGAAACTCATTTGTTTTCCAGATTACCATGAGCTTTATGTTCCTCTCACATCATTAATGACTCTTCATACTTCCTGTTCTGCAAATTGTTCCATACTGTTTGACCATTGTTGTAGAGTGAACGATGGCCCTCCAAAAATGTCCACACCTAATAATTGGAATCAATGAATGTGCCATCATACATGGCAAAATAAACTTTGTAGAGGTGATTAAGTTAAGAATATTGTGAAGGGGAAATGATTCTGGAGTACCCAGTGTACCCAATGCATCACAGCATCTTTATAAGAGGGAGTCAGAAAAGTCAAAGTCAGAGAAGGAGACAGAAGCAGGAGTTGGAGGGATACGAGTTAGGAACCAAAGGGTGTGGGCAGATAGAAAATGGTTTTGCCCCTATAGCTACAAGATTTTTTTTTTAACTTTTAGACTTTTTTGGTGGCGGGGCTGGTGGGGTCTTGCTCTGTTGACTAGGCTGGGGTGCAATGGTGTGATCTTGGCTCATTGCAACTTCTGCCTCCTGGGTTCAAGTGATTCTCCTGCCTCAGCCTCCCAAACAGCTGGGATTACAGGCGTGCACCACCACGCCCAGCTAATTTTTGTATTTTCAGTAGAGAAGGGGTTTGCCAGGCTGGTCTTGAACTCCTGACCTCAGGTGACCCACTCACCTTGGCCTCCCAAAGCGCTGGGATTACAGGCATAAGCCACCGCACCCAGCCAACTTTTAGACTTCTAATGTGTATTTTTTTCCTACTGAGTTTAAGTACACACATGCACACAGACATATATAGATAGATGTTGACAACAGACATACAGAAATATATGCATAGATTCTGAACAGTAGTCTGTTGGTGGTTTTATATAATACAAATATATTTTCCTATAATTTGATTTTTAATTTTGTTATGGTTTTTGTAATACAGTTTTTAAATTTCTTGATTTATCCTTCCCCTCATAGTTTGTGTTTTTTATGCCACACTTGAGATTTTTTCCTCAATCCCAATGCTATAAATCTATGCTCGCATATTTTTTCATTTAGAAAATTTTACACTTTACCACTTCATATTTAGGTCATCAATTCACTTTCATGTATGGTGTTTTACAGGTCCTCCTTTTATGGAACCATCATCCATCAGATATTTAACCTATATAACTTTATCTTTTATTTTTGCTCTATTTTCTGTGTTTTCTTTCTTTCCAAGTAATTTACCCTAAATTAGTCTCCAACTTTTTATTAATTTTTAACTTATTTTGCAATTAGATTTTTAATGTTCATTTCTTAATTATTCCTTTTAAATATTATCTTGTTCTCATAACTGCAATATTTCATCTTACATAATTGACAATAATAAAATATTTTTATTTTATTTCTCTCTGTACATTATCTCATTTTATTCTTAGTTCCTGATTTCTATTTATTTTGTCCTCACTGTTTCACACTGGACTTAGCTTACATTTTTGGTGATCCTTTGCTATTAGGGATTAGAATGTGGCACCACAAACACAAATTGGAAGCTCTTTGATTATAGGTGAGTCTTATCCAATACTAATCATTACTATTGGCTGATTATGCAAGGACCAGGGCGTTTTATTTGTGTTCCACAAATGCCAGTATCCGTAAGTCTTTACTTTTTAGCTTGCCTTTTTCTCAGGATAGGAATCCCCTATCTCTTGCTTCATGTGTATAAACCTGGATGGTGCTTTTATGACAGCTGACTAGAGAAAGGGAGCACTGTCAGGGTTCTCTCACAAACTATATAGACTTTTACTTTTACCCTGCATTTTCACCGTATGATATTTTATACTAACACTATCTTCTCCAGGTAAGGGGGTAATTTTTAGGACCATTGAACACATTTTTCTTTAGTTTCTTACAACTTATAATTCCTAAGGCTTCCAATAATCTTGTATTTGTCAGAATAAAATAGGCTATACTGTGGTAACAAATAAACCTGGAAATCTGAATATTTGTTAAAATAAGTGTTTATTTTCTTTTCACATAAAGTTTGATGCAGGTTGTTCAACTCTTCCAGAGGACAATGTTCTAAGTGAAGACTTAGAATCCAGGTTGTGTCCACCTTATAGATTCACCATCTAGAATATGTGGCTTTCAAGTTCACCCTTAAAAAGGAAAGAGATAGCAGGAGGGTAGCCCAAGGTGATTTATGACTTTGGCTTAGAAGTGGCTTAGGTTGCTCCTGCCTACAAGTCATTGGTCAGATCTCAGCCAAATGGCTCAAATATACTTCAAAGAAGACAGTGAAATATCTTCCTATGTGCCATGGAAGAGGTAAAATGTCATAAATACATAGATTTGTGCCCAACGCAGCTATGCCCTGTAAATTGATTTGCTTCTTCAACATCTTCCAACTGAAGAAGATCTTTCTACTTTCTCCACTCAGCTAGGTGAATTACCACTCATCGCTTTACTTTTTAGCTCCCAAAATTTGTTGAACTTTCTTCCCAACTGTCACATGCTTTATTATATTTTTTCTTGAGTTTATGCCTCTTTTATTATTTTACTGTCAAGTAAGTAGATTTCCCCAATACAGCAGACATAGCTGTGTTCATTTTATCATGTTCAACCAGAAATCTAAAAAGTTATGTGACACAAAGCTTTGCTACAACCATGTAATAATCCAATTTATAAATAAACATATTCCTAGAGAGCTAAATCTACCCTGAATATGGAAAAAATACTGATTAGAAGTAACTAATAACATAAGAGTAAAGTCCCTAATTGTGAAGGTATTTGAATTTCTACTAATTTTGTTCTAAATTATGTAATATTTGTTTATAGAACATAATACTCCCAAAATACACTTCACAGTTAAAAAGTACTTTTATAAAAGTGAAATTGCAACTGAGTACTTTAGAAACTCTTAATCAAACAGTGGGCCATTCGAAATCATGCTTATTCCAATTATTTAACAAAAACAGTGCTATCCATATGGCAGCAGCTTGCCCAAATTATAGCATAATTACAAGGGAACAGTTGCTTCTATAGCTTACAGATTCTAACTCAGCGAACGTTTGCAACATCACATCATGAAAATAACACCAAGGAATAAAATGTGAATGGAAAAATGAAGAGAAATGAACCAGAACTGAGATAGATTCAAAAGAGAATCTATCTGGGAAATCAGAATGTATGCTATTACTTTTAATGATTTTGACTCTAAACTGGTAGCATTTTTCTGCCACTAGGCAAATTAATAGAAACATATAAAAAATTAGAACAACTTGAAGAAAAAAACCTGCATATACCAAGGTTTATGTTACATCCCTGACTGCTATAGGAACTAGACCAAAAAGTGAGCATTGCCACCTTCTGCAATGTGAAATTTAACAAAGGTATTTGAATAAGAGTTTTAAAAATATGACGGAGAAGGCAATTTTGAAAATATTAAAGTGATTTTTAAACTACCAAAAAATAAATATAAAGGATCACTGAGAAGTTTAGCTGGAAGAGTATTTGAGTTTCCTTTTCTTCATAACTCCTTTCTTAGCCAGATTAAGCTGAGGTAACTTAGGCGTTATTTGATAAAAATGATGTTTACCTAAGTTCAGTGTTTACAACTAATGGAAGACGCTGCTTGAGTTACATAGCCTTTCTCTTTAAAATTCTCAATAAAATAAACCTGCACCGTTAAAATGCCTCTTAATTTCTTATCTTGATTTACATGATTTTAAACTTTTCAAAAGGTAATAAACCTAACATCATGCAGTTAAGCTAAAATAGCAGGATGAAATTATGTTTTAAATATGCCATTCGGTTGCTTCTGTGGATTAAAGAGATTGTTCTACAGATATAGAGACAAGCACACAGACATACTGAGATGTTAAATTCCTGAGGAGTATCCTTGAGTGTGATGTTATATCAAAATGAAATGTTTTTAGTATTATGATCAATTTCTGTCACTGGAAAACATTATTCAACAGAGATTTAAAATGCAGTACCACTCTCAGAATAAAACAGACTTTATCTTCTCCAAATTTCTTAGACAGAGTACTAAGAATGATATGTAGGTACATATTTGTGGATGTGTGTACAACCGGTTAGAGATATAAGCAATATCAGCAATCATCTGAAGGTCTTGGCCATTACCTTCATTTTATAGAGATGAAAATGGAAACCCAAAAAGATAAGTAATTTCCTAATGGCTGCATGGCAAAATTGTAGAATGGCCAAAACTAAAATTAATTTTCCCTGCCTTTTAGACCGAAACTATGTTTAAAGTTAAAATATTTGAGAGCTCTTGTTGTTATAGATTCAAATTTTTAAAACCAATCAAGTTGCACTGAAAAGAAAAACCTATCTTGACTTCCAGGTGTGCAAAACAACAGCAGTAGCCTGAGTTTGATATTCCCCTATCAGCACTACTACAAAAGAAAATCAACAAGCAGAGTAAACCAAACCACACATTACCTTTGCATTTTCCATTACTAGAGACAGAACATGAACACACACACATATACACACTTTCAAATTAGATGTAAGTAGAAGAATATCTGACAGATTACCCAGTATGAATGTCACCCAGTGGGTGTGGAGCGTAGAGGAAGAGAATCCTAAGAGATTCTATGAAAAAAATTGCAGAGGAGTAAAAGACTTAGATGAAACACAGACAAAATCATTTTCAGAAAAAGAAAGTTCAACGATGCCTTCAAAATACAGAAAACAGTTCGGAACTTGGCAGCTCAGAACCCAGATACAGACTTCAAAATGTAAGAGACTGGAAGTGGCAGTCATGGATAATCATATATAGACGGAATAGCTGGTAGACCTTAGAGATAATGCAGCAAAGGGGGAGAAGAAATTAGAGGAGGGAAATTAGGAATCCTGCAGAAACAAAGACAGAACAAGATACCACCCTTTTCCTATCACCACTACCAGCAACAACATCCATAAATCAAACCTCACAAAAGAGGGCAGAAACAACAAAAGAGGATGCTTTGGAAATAGAAACCTTATTCATGAAATAAATAGACATTGAAATAAAACAGACTACCTTCAGGTAAAACTGCAATAAAAGCCAGAAAATGTGAAAATGTTTCTACTAACAAAGTCTCCTCCAAATAACCAAGAACAAAGCTGAAAAGAAAAACCCTCTAACATAAAATATCACACAGCAGTAAATACCCTCAAAATCTTTGAAGACATGACTAAAAAATACCTTGAATCAGAAATAGAATATTAAGACCAGAATGGACAAATAGAGAAATAATAAAATGAATTGACTGAACTCAGAAAGACAATAGAAGCAAAAAAATTTTCAAAATTGAATTATGAATAACAAGATGTCCAAGAAAGGAAATACTCAAACGATGACATACAAGATTCAGTGAAAATATTAAAGGAAAGTACCAAAAATATAGATAAATAAGATGAGATAAAGATAGAAGTAGATTAGAGAAAGTAAATGAAATGGAAAATAGTCCAACATACCTATATTTTATATGAAGAAAATTAAAACATCTGACCAAAATAATGTTTAAAATTCTAGTAACCCCTCAAATTCCCCCAAAATAAAGAAAGCTTGAATCTATACATTGAAACGAACTACTATATCCCCTGAAAATCGAATCCAGATCAATCAACCCTGGGACATATACTAGTAAAACGATTAAACTTTAAAATAAAGACATTCTCAAGTTCTCAGGAAAATAGATAATTTTAAAATGCAAAAAATAAAAAAATAAAAACTGGCAACAAACTTCTCAAAACAGTATACAAATCAAGGCTGCAACACAGTAACATTTTCAAGAATAGTAAAAAGAATATTATATCTGGCTAAACTGTTCTTCAAACAGATTTGAATCTCCCCAACTCAGAAAACACTGTATATTGTGATTTTCCTCAAGAATTTGCTGGAAACTAAGCTTCATTCAACCAAAAAATAACTTGGAAATCTTTGGCAAAATGACTGAAACTTGTCAAATATACAATTGTAAAGCAAATATTACAATGAGAATGGGGTCATGACTAGAAGAATAACGTAAATATTTCATGCTACGAAAAAGTAGAATAGATTCTATTTATAGAACAGACCTAAAACATGGAAGAAGAAGAAGAAGAAGAGAGAGAAAATGTAAAAAAGTGGAATAAAATTATAGGTACCAGGTGGAAATAATTTAAAACTGACATAACAAACAGCACTAAATTAGGCCAGAAAAGGTGAGGAAATTAAGGGCACTATACAAAGTTAAATACAAAGGTAACTTCTAAAATAAAAATGCAAGTATTCCTAACTACCAAAACATATTGGTCAGATGCAGTGGCTCACACCTGTAATCCCAGCATTTTGGGAGGCCAAGGCAAGCAAATGACTTGAGATCAGGAGTTTGAGACCAGCCTGGCCAACATGGTGAAACCCTGTCTCTATTAAAAAAAAAAAACAAAAACAGCTGGGCATGGTGGTACATGCCTATAATCGCAGCTGCTTGGGAGGCTTGAGGCACAAGGATTGCTTGAATCCAGGAGGCAGAGGTTGCAGTGAGCTAAGATTGTACCACTGCACCCCAGCCTGGGTGATGAAGTGAGACTCTGTCTCAAAATACAATACAATACAATTATATATAATATATATACACACACACACACACACACACACACACACACACACACACACACATATTTACATATATTTACATATATTTAAGAAGCCAAGACTAGGCACAGTGGCTCACGTCTGTAATCCCAGCATTTGGGGAGGCTGAAGCAGGTGGATCACCTGAGGTCAGGAATTTGAGACCAGCCTGGCCAACATGGTGAAACGTCTTCTCTACTAAAAATACAAAAAAATTAGCAGAGAGTGGTGGTGCGCGCCTGTAATTCCAGCAACTCAGGAGGCTGAGGTAAGAGAATCGCCTGAATCTGGGAGATGGAGGTTGCAGTGAGCTGAGATCAGGCCACTGCACTCCAACCTGGGTGACAGAGTGAGACTCCATCCCAGAACACAAACAAACAAACAAAAAAAAACAAAATAGCCAAATGTATCCACCAAATAAAGGAAGCAATTAATACATGTAAAATTAAACACACCGTAAATACAATGTAAGCTACTATGAAGAGGCCAAAGATAATTGTCATATCAATAAAAGTAAATAAGGTTAATTCATTTATTAAGAGAAATTCAGTGTTTACACCGACACATAAAGGTAAACCCACCTCTGTGTTCATGCAGAATATAAAAGACACACATATCGTGGTGGTTTCAAAAGGCTAAAAATAAAGGGATGGATAAAGACAGGCAAATTAAAACAAGAAGAATGCATGTTGTACAATCCTAATATCTGACAAATTAAAATTCAAGACAAAAAGCATTAGAAGAGACAAATAAAAACACTTTAGAATGTAAAGTTAACATTTCACTATGAAGAAATAGAAGTTTTGAATATCTATGCACCATATAACAGCAACTATGTGTAGAAAAATACAGAAGATGCTGGAAAAATAGAAACATACTAATAACAGTATAATTTAACTATTTTGCTACAAAATAGACCAACTGAAGAAAAATAGTAAAGATTATAAAAAAACTAAAAAATATAATCAATTAAGTACATATATATTTAATAAATCACATCGATAATAGAGAATATATCTTCTTCCAAATGTACATAGAAAATTTGCAATTACAGATTTATTTTTTTGAGATGGATTCTCACTATGTTGCCCAGGCTGGTCTCAAACTCTTGAGCTCAAGTCATCTTCCTATCTCAGCCATCCTGGGATCAGAGGTGTGCCCCACTGCACCCAGTTGAACACTCACAAATATAAATTATAGATTCTAACACAAAGAAAACATCAGTAGATTCTCAAAAAATAGAAATATCACAAACAACACTCTACTTACAATGCAATAAAACCAGAATTTAAAAATGAAAACAAACAAAATATGGCCTTTCTATCTGGAAATTAAAATAGCTTACATTTAACAAACCTTGAGTAAAAGGAGCAATACAAACAAGAAAACTATAGAATTTTTGGGAAAAAAAGTATGATAATAAAACACTATAAGAATCTACAGGATCCATTTCAAATAGTTATCAGGGGAAAATTAATAGTCCTAAACACATATGTCAGGCACATGAAAATAAATGAATTAAATTTCTTATTCAGACAGTTGGAAAATGAAAAAAATATATACATATATAAAGGAAGCATGAAAAACTAAATAATAAAGACAAATGCAGAAATTAATGAGGTAGAGAATATAAAAATAGTGGACAAAATTAACAAACCATAATCCTGCTAAAAAATTAAACCAAACAGGCAAATTACTATTTTAAATAATAGCTGAGGAGAGAAACACATAGATATAAAAAGAAAAAATGGTGTGGGTTAGAACTCTTAATAAAGGATATACATCTATGCAAATGAACTTGAAAATTTAGAGGAACTGGGTCATTCCTTTTCAGAATATAGCCAACCAAAACTTACCCCAGCATGAAAAGAACAAAATTAGCCTCAGCATGAAGAGAGAGCTTTAAAAGAAATACCTCACAAAAAAGGTTAGTTCTACATAGTTTCACAAAGAATTTCTACCAAACACTCAGTGACCACATAGTCCTAATGGTATATAAATTGTTTAGAACATAGGAAATGAAGAAAAACATTCACATTCTTTTTGTGAAGTGTCATAATAATATCTCAACCCGATAAAGAGAGAAACAAGAAAATGACAAAGTGGGGAATACATTACAAATGCAGAAATGGTTCAGCATTAGAAAATGTATTGATATAATTCACCATATTAATAGGTCCAAAGAAAAAATCATGTGATTACCTCATTTGACAAAATCCAACAACCATTCTTAATGCAAACTCTCGCAAGAAAAATAAAAACAAAACAGGAATGGATGGATATTTCATTAATATGATCAAACACACATACATTCAAACACACACGAACACATACCTTGTAACAGGTACAATATACCCCTGACAATCCTCCAGCAACAGAGCTATGCCCTAAACTTCACAACCTGTGTTATGTGTATTTTGCAGATGTGATTAAAATAAGGATTTTTTTTAATTTTATTATACTTTAAGTGATGGGATACATGTGCAGAACATACAGGTTTGTTACATAGGGATACACGTGCCATGGTGGTTTGCTGCACCCATCAACCCGTCATCTACATTAGGTATTTGTCCTAATGCTATCCCTCCCTTAGCCCCTCACCCACCGACAGGCCCGGGTGTGTGATGTTCCCCTCCCTGTGTCCATGTGTTTTCATTGTTCAGCTCTCACTTATGAGTGAGAACATGCGGTGTTTGTTTTTCTGTTCCTGTGTTAGTTTGCTGAGAATGATGGTTTCCAGCTTCATCCATGTCCCTGCAAGGGACATGAATGCATCCTTATTTTATGGCTGCATAGTCTTCCATGTTGTATATGTGCCACATTTTGTTTTTCCAGTCTATCACTCATGGGCATTTGGGTTGGATCCAAGTCTTTGCTATTGTGAATAGTGCTGCAATAAACATATGTGTGCATGTGTCTTTATAGTATAATGATTTATAATCCTTTGGGTGTATACACAGTAATGGGATTGCTGGGTCAAATGGTATTTCTGGTTCTAGATCCTCAGGGAATCACCACACTGTCTTCCACAATGGTGGAACTAATTTACACTCCCAACAGTGTAAAAGCATTCCTATCTCTCCACATCCTCTCCAGCATCTGTTGTTTCCTGCTTTTTAATGATTGCCATTCTGACTGGCATGAGATAGTACCTCATTGTGGTTTTCATTTGCATTTCTCTGATGACCAGTGATAAACTTTTTTTCATATGTTTGTTGGCCACATAAAAGTCTTCTTTTGAGAAGTGTCTGTTCATATCCTTCACCCACTTTTTGATGGGGTTGTTTTTTTCTAGTAAATTTGTTTAAGTTGCTTGTAGATTCTGAATAGTAGCCCTTTGTCAGATGGATAGATTGCAAAAATTTTCTCCCAATCTGTAGGTTGCCTCTTCACTCTGATATTAGTTTCTTTTGCTGTGCAGAAGCTCTTTAGTTTAATTAAATCCCATTTGTCAATTTTGGCTTTTGTCGTCATTGCTTTTGGTATTTTAGTCATGAAGTCTTTTTGCCCATGCCTATGTCCTGAATGGTATTGCCTAGGTTTACTTCTAGGGTTTTTATGGTTTTAGGTCTTACATTTAAGTCTTCAATCCATCTTGAGTTAATTTTTGTATAAGGTATAAGGAAGGGATCCAGTTTCAGTTTTCTGCATATGGCTAGACAGTTTTCCCAAAGGATTTTAAAATGGAAACATTGTTCTGGATTATCCAGGTGAGCCCAGTGTAATCACAGGGTTATTTTTAAGTGAAGGAGGGACGTTGGTAGGAAGGATCAGAGTCAGAGAGATCTGAAGAAACTACACTGCTGGACAAAGAACACAAGTGGCTTACAGAAACTGGAAAAGGCAAAAAAAAAAAAAAAAAAAAAAAAACTGATTATACACTAGAACCTCCAGAATAAATGCAGCCCTGCTAACAACTTGATTTTATTCCATGAGATTCATTTTTCCTACTTCTGACCTCCAAAATTGTATGATAATAAGTGTGTTTTCATAAGTCACTAAATTTGTAGTAATCTGTTACAGCAGTGATATGAAACTTATAAGTACTTACTTAGTGGGGAAATCCTGGAGGCATTCCCAGTGAGATTAGGGAAACATAAGAATGCTCACTATCTTTACTACTATTCAACATTTCTCTGGACTTAAAGCATTACACCAGAGAACACAATTATAGGCATACAAATGAGAAATAAAACCTCTCTATTGTCTAATATAACATTATATTTGAAAACTACTATAGAATAAATTATAAAAAATAGTACAAATAAAAAATTGAACAAGCTAGCATGTTATAAAATTAGCAAGTATATATCAATATCATTTTCTATTAACCAGTTAGAGAATAAAATGGATAAAACTCCATCCATGATAGCAACAAAAATATAAAATATTTAAGAAAATAACAAGAAGTATTCAAGGTTTCTATAAAGAAAACTATTTTTAAAATTTCTATTAGATCCAAAAATAGACTTGACACAAAAATATATCCCTTGTTTTTGGTTAGATCATCTTAAAATCATCAAGATTTTAGTTCTTTCTAAGTTTATTTATAAATTTAACGTAATCATAAAAAAACTCCAATGAGCCTGTTTCATGGAGCTAGAAAAGTTAATCCTAAACTTTATATGAAAAAAATTATCTTATAAGGATAGCTTGAAAACACACACAAAAAGAATAGCTATGAGGAGGGAGTAGCACTAACAGATATTAAAATATACTGGCAATGCCTAATTTAAATAGTGTGGAATCAGTTTATAACTAGGCAGACAAATGAAATACCAGTGTAGTAAGACATCTAAATATATATAGGTATCTAATATGTGAAAATATGTTATCTCAATCACAAGGACAAAGAGATATATTTTTCATGATGGTACGGACACATTGGAAAGACTTTCAGAAAAATATAAAATTATGTCTACTCCACACACCACACAGTCCAAACTGATCAAAGACTCCAATGTAAAAAAATAATATTATACATACACTTAGAAAAATCCTGGGTAAACTTAAGTGTGGCATAGGAAAATGCTTTACAACCATGACTGAAATTCCAGAGGAAACAAAAGAAATTAATGATACATTTGACTCTGTAAAAATTCTCTTTAAATCTTTTGCATGGCAACAATCACTACAAGCCAAGTCAAAACACAAATATCCAAATGAGAGAAAATGTTGGCAACATATATCACAGATATATGAATATGTCTCTAAATAGAAAGATTTGAAAATGAAGGCAAAAACAACATTTCCTAGAGAAACATAGGCAAACTACAAAAACAGAAAGTTCACAAAAAGAGCTATAAATATAGCCACTAAATATATCAGCAAATGTTCAAATTTGTGCATATTAAAAGACATGTCAAGCAAAAACTCTACTATGATATCATTTCTTACATATAGCAAAAATTCAAAAATTTAACACAAAAGAGTCCACATTGCCAAGTCAATCTTAAGCCAAAAGAACAAAGCTGGAGGCATCACGCTATCTGACTTCAAACTACACTACAAGGCTACAGTAAGCAAAACAGCATGATACTGTTACCAAAACAGAGATGTAGATCAATGGAACAGAACAGAGCCCTCAGAAATAATGCCGCATATCTACAACTATCTGATCTTTGACAAACCTGAGAAAAACAAGAAATGGGGAAAGGATTCCCTATTTAATAAATGGTGCTGGGAAAACTGGCTAGCCATATGTAGAAAGCTGAAACTGGATCCCTTCCTTACACCTTATACAAAAATTAATTCAAGATGGATTAAAGACTTAAATGTTAGACCTAAAACCATAAAAACCCTAGAAGAAAACCTAGGCAATACCATTCAGGACACAGGCATGGGCAAGGACTTCATGTCTAAAACACCAAAAGCAATGGCAACAAAAGCCAACATTGACAAATGGGATCTAATTAAACAAAAGAGCTTCTGCACAGCAAAAGAAACTACCATCAGAGTGAACAGGCAACCTACAAAATGGGAGAAAATTTTTGCAACCTACTCATCTGACAAAGGGCTAATATCCAGAATCTACAATGAACTCAAACAAATTTACAAGAAAAAAACAAACAACCCAATCAAAAAGTGGGCAAAGGAGATGAACAGACACTTCTCAAAAGAAGACATTTATGCAGCAAAAGACACATGAAAAAATGCTCATCATCACTGGCCATCAGAGAAATGCAAATCAAAACCACAATGAGATACCATCTCACACCAGTTAGAATGGTGATCATTAAAAAGTCAGGAAACAACAGGTGCTGGAGAGGATGTGGAGAAATAGGAACACTCTTACACTGTTGGTGACACTGTAAACTAGTTCAACCATTGTGGAAGTCAGTGTGGCGATTCCTCAGGGATCTAGAGTTAGAAATACTATTTGACCCAGCCATCCCATTACTGGGTATATATCCAAAGGATTATAAAACACGCTGCTATGAAGACACATGCACAAGTATGTTTATTGCAGCACTATTCACAACAGCAAAGACTTGGAACCAACCCAAATGTCCAACAATGACAGACTGGATTAAGAAAAGATGGCACATATACTCCATGGAATACTATGCAGCCATAAAAATGATGAGTTCATGTCCTTTGTAGGGACATGGATGAAGCTGGAAACCATCATTCTCAGCAAACTATCGCAAGGACAAAAAAACCAAACACTGCATGTTCTCACTCATAGGTGGGAGTTGAACAATGACAACAGATGGAAACAGGAAGAGGAACATCACACACTGGGGCCTGTTGTGGGGTGGGGGGAGGAGGGAGGGATAGCATTAGGAGATATACCTAATGTTAAATGACAAGTTAATGGGTGCAGCACACCAACATGGCACATGTATACATATGTAACTAACATGCACATTGTGCACATGTACCCTAAAACTTAAACTATAATAAAAAAAGATTAAAAACAAACAAACAAACAATATACTGTATCTGTAAAGTTGCAGTGGGAATGTGAGGACGGTACCACCACTATAAAAGAGAATTTGGGAGGGGAGGAGCCAAGATGGCCGAATAGGAACAGCTCCGGTCTACAGCTCCCAGTGTGAGCGATGCAGAAGATGGGTGATTTCTGCATTTCCAACTGAGGTACCGGGTTCATCTCACTGAGGAGTGCCAGACAGTAGGCGCAGGACGGTGGGTGGAGCGCACTGTGCGCCAGCCGAAGCAGGGCGAGACATCACCTCACCCGGGAAGCGCAAGGGGTCAGGGAATTCCCTTTCCTAGTCAAAGAAAGGGGTGACAGATGGCACCTGGAAAATTGGTTCACTCCCACCCTAATACTGCGCTTTTCCAATGGGCCTAAAAAACGGCACACCAGGAGATTATATCCCTCACATGGCTCGGAGGGTCCTACGCCAACAGAGTCTCACTCATTGCTAGAACAGCAGTCCCAGACCAAACTGCAAGGCAGCAGCGAGGCTGGGGGAGGGGCGCCTGCCACTGTCGAATTAGTTTGATTAGGTAAACAAAGCGGCCAGGAAGCTCGAACTGGGTGGAGCCCACCACAGCTCAAGGAGGCCTGCCTGCCTTTGTAGGCTCCACCTCTGGAGGCAAGGCACAGACAAACAAAAAGACAGCAGTAACCTCTGCAGACTTAAATGTCCCTCTCTGACAGCTTTGAAGAGAGCAGTGGTTCTCCCAGCACACAGCTTGAGATCTGAGAACGGGCAGACTGCCTCCTCAAGTGGGTCCCTGACCCCTGAGTAGCCTAACTGGGAGGCACCCCCCAGTAAGGGCGGAGAGACACCTTACACGGCCGGGTACTCCTCTGAGACAAAACTTCCAGAGGAACAATCAGGCAGCAGCATTTGCGGTTCACCAAAATCCACTGTTCAGCAGCCACCGCTGCTGATACCCAGGCAAACAGTGTCTGGAGTGGACCTCCAGCAAACTCCAACAGACCTGCAGCTGAAGGTCCTGTCTGTTAGAAGGAAAACTAACACACAGAAAGGACATCCACACCAAAAACCCATCTGTATGTCACCATCATCAAAGACCAAAGGTAGATAAAACCACAAAGATGGGAAAAACACAGAGCAGAAAAACTGGAAACTCTAAAAATCAGAGCGCCTCTCCTGCTCCAAAGGAAAGCAGCTCCTCACCAGCAACAGAACAAAGCTGGATGGAGAATGACTTTGACGAGTTGAGAGAAGAAGGCTTCAGATGATCAAACTACTCCGAGCTACAGGAGGAAATTCGAACCAATGACAAAGAAGTTAAAAGCTTTGAAAAAAAATTAGATGAATGGATAACTAGAATAACCAATGCAGAGAAGTCCTTTAAGGACCTGATGGAGCTGAAAACCAAGGCACGAGAGCTACATGATGAATGCAGAAGCCTCAGTAGCCAACGCGATCGACTGGAAGAAAGAGTACCAGCGATGGAAGACAAAATGAATGAAATGAAGTGAGAAGAGAAGTTTAGAGAAAAAAGAATAAAAAGAAATGAACAAAGCCTACAAGAAATATGGGACTATGTGAAAAGACCAAAACTACATTTGATTGGTGTACCTGAAAGTGATGGGGAGAATGGAACCAAGTTGGAAAATACTCTGCAGGATATTATCTAGGAGAAATTCCCCAATCTGGCAAGGCAGGCCAACATTCAAATCCAGGAAATACACAGAACGCCACAAAGATACTCCTCGAGAAGAGCAACTCCAAGACACATAATTGTCATATTCACCAAAGTTGAAATGAAGGAAAAAATGTTAAGGGCAGCCACAGAGAAAGGCCGGGTTACTCACAAAGGGAAGCCCATCAGACTAACAGCTGATCTCTTGGCAGAAACTCTACAAGCCAGAAGAGAGTGGGGGCCAATATTTAACATTCTTAAAGAAAAGAATTTTCAACCCAGAATTTCATATCCAGCCAAACTAAGCTTCATAAGTGAAGGAGAAATAAAATCCTTTACAGACAAGCAAATGCTGAGAGATTTTGTCACCACCAGGCCTGCCCTAAAAGAGCTCCTGAAGGAAGCACTAAACATGGAAAGGACCAACCGGAACCAGCCACTGCAAAAACATGCCAAATTGTAAAGACTGTCAAGGCTAGGAAGAAACTGCATCAACTAACAAGCAAAATAACCAGCTAACATCATTATGACAGGATCAAATTCACACATAACAATATTAACTTTAAATGTAAATGGGCTAAATGCTCCAATTAAAAGACACAGACTGGCAAATTGGATAAAGAGTCAAGACCCATCAGTGTGCTCTATTCAGGAAACCCATCTCACATGCAGGGACACACATGAGCTCAAAATAAAGGGATGGAGGAAGATCTACCAAGCAAATGGAAAACAAAAAAAAGGCAGGGGTTGCAATCCTAGTCTCGGATAAAACAGACTTTAAACCAACAAAGATCAAAAGAGACAAAGAAGGCCATTACATAATGGTAAAGGGATCAATTCAACAAGAAGAGCTAACTATCCTAAATATATATGCACCCAATACAGGAGCACCCAGATTCATAAAGCAAGTCCTGAGTGACCTACAAAGAGACTTACACTCCCACACAATAATAATGGGAGACTTTAACACCCCACTGTCAACATTAGACAGATCAACGAGACAGAAAGTTAACAAGGATACCCAGGAATCGAACTCAGCTCTGCACAAAGTGGACCTAACAGACATTTACAAAACTCTCCACCCGAAATCAACAGAATGTACATTCTTTTCAGCACCACACTGCACCTACTCCAAAATTGACCACATAGTTGGAAGTAAAGCACTCCTCAGCAAATGTAAAAGAACAGAAATTATGACAAACTGTCCCTCAGACCACAGTGCAATCAAACTAGAACTCAGGATTAAGAAATTCACTCAAAACCTCTCAACTACATGGAAACTGAACAACCTGCTCCTGAATGACTGCTGGGTAAATAACGAAATGAAGGCAGAAATAAAGATATTCTTTGAAACCAACGAGAACAAAGACACAACATACCAGAATCTCTGGGACACATTCAAAGCAGTGTGTAGAGGGAAATTTATAGCACTAAATGCCCACAAGAGAAAGCAGGAAAGATCTAAAATTGACACCCTAACATCACAATTAAAAGAACTAGAGAAGCAAGAGCAAACAGATTCAAAAGCTAGCAGAAGGCAAGAAATAACTAAGATCAGAGCAGAACTGAAGGACATAGAGACACAAAAAACCCTTCAAAAAATCAATGAATCCAGGAGCTGTTTTTTTGAAACATCAACAAAACTGATAGACCGCTAGCAAGACTAAGAAGAAAAGAGAGAAGAATCAAATAGATGCAATGGATATCACCACCGATCCCACACAAATACAAACTACCATCGGAGAATACTATGAACACCTCTACATAAATAAACTAGAAAATCTAGAAGAAATGGACAAATTCCTCGACACATACATCCTCCCAAGACTAAACCAGGAAGAAGCTGAATCTCTGAATAGACCAATAACAGGCTCTGAAATTGAGGCAATAATTAATAGCTTACCAATCAAAAAAAGTCCAGGACCAGATGGATTCACAGCCGAATTCTACCAGAGGTACAAAGAGGAGCTGGTACCATTCCTTCTGAAACTATTCCAATCAATAGAAAAAGAAGGAATCCTCCCTAACTCATTTTATGAGGCCAGCATCATCCTGATACCAAAGCCTGGCAGAGACACAACAAAAAAAGAGAATTTTAGACCAATATCCTTGATGAACATCAATGCAAAAATCCTCAATAAAATACTGGCAAACCGAATCCAGCAGCACATAAAAAAGTTCATCCACCATGATCAAGTAGGCTTCATCCCTGGGATGCAAGGCTGGTTCAACATACGTAAATCAATAAATGTTATCCAGCATATAAACAGAACCAAAGACAAAAACCACACAGTTATCTCAATAGATGCAGAAAAGGCCTTTGACAAAATTCAACAACGCTTCATGCTAAAAACTCTCAATCAATTAGGTATTGATGGGACATATCTCAAAATAATAAGAGCTATCTATGACAAACCCACAGCCAATATCATACTGAATGGGCAAAAACTGGAAGCATTCCCTTTGAAAACGGGCACAAGACAGGGACGCCCCCTCTCACCACTCCTATTCAACATAGTGTTGGAAGTTCTGGCCAGGGCAATTAGGCAGGAGAAGGAAATAAAGGGTATTCAATTAGGAAAAGAGGAAGTCAAATTGTCCCTGTTTGCAGATGACATGATTGTATATCTAGAAAACCCCATTGTCTCAGCCCAAAATCTCCTTAAGCTGATAAGCAACTTCAGCAAAGTCTCAGGATACAAAATCAATGCACAAAAATCACAAGCATTCCTATACACCAATAACAGACAAACAGAGAGCCAAATCATGAGTGAACTCCCATTCACAATTGCTTCAAAGACAGTAAAATACCTAGGAATCCAACTTACAAGGGATGTGAAGGACCTCTTCAAGGAGAAATACAAACCACTGCTCAACGAAATAAAAGAGGATACAAACAAATGGAAGAACATGCCATGCTCATGGGTAGGAAGAATCAATATCGTGAAAATGGCCATACTGCCCAAGGTAATTTATAGATTCGATGCCATCCCCATCAAACTACCAATGACTTTCTTCACAGAATTGGAAAAAACTACTTTAAAGTTCATATGGAACCAAAAAAGAGCCTGCATCACCAAGTCAATCCTAAGCCAAAGAACGAAGCTGGAGGCATCACGCTACCTGACTTCAAACTATACTACAAGGCTACAGTAACCAAAACAGCATGATACTGTTACCAAAACAGAGATGTAGATCAATGGAACAGAACAGAGCCCTCAGAAATAATGCTGCATATCTACAACTATCTGATCTTTGACAAACCTGACAAAAACAAGAAATGGGGAAAGGATTCCCTATTTAATAAATGGTGCTGGGAAAACTGGCTAGCCGTATGTAGAAAGCTGAAACTGGATCCCTTCCTTACACCTTATACAAAAATTAATTCAAGATAGATTAAAGACTTAAATGTTAGACCTAAAACCATAAAAACCCTAGAAGAAAACCTAGGCAGTACCTAGGCAATACCATTCAGGACATAGGCAATACCTAAAACCTAGGCAATAACATTCAGGACATAGGCACAGGCAAGGACTTCATGTCTAAAACACCAAAAGCAATGGCAACAAAAGCCAACATTGACAAATGGGATCTAATTAAACTAAAGAGCTTCTGCACAGCAAAAGTAACTACCATCAGAGTGAACAGGCAACCTACAAAATGGGAGAAAATTTTTGCAATCTACTCATCTGACAAAGGGCTAATATCCAGAATCTACAATGAACTCAAACAAATTTACAAGAAAAAAACAAACAACCCCATCAAAAAGTGGGCAAAGGATATGAACAGACATTTCCCAAAAGAAGACATTTATGCAGCCAAAAGACACATGAAAAAATGCTCATCATCACTGGCCATCAGAGAAATGCAAATCAAAACCACAATGAGATACCATCTCACACCAGTTAGAATGGTGATCATTGAACAGTCAGGAAACCATAGTTGCTAGAGAGGATGTGGAGAAACAGGAATACTTTTACACTGTTGGTGGGACTGTAAACTAGTTCAACCATTGTGGAAGTCAGTGTGGCGATTCCTCAGGGATCTAGAGCGGCACTATTCACAATAACAAAGACTTTGAACTAACCTAAATGTCCAACAACGATAGACTGGATTAAGAAAATGTGGCACATATACACTTTGGAATACTATGCAGCCATAAAAAATGATGACTTCATGTCCTTTGCAGGGACATAGATGAAACTGGAAACCATCATTCTCAGCAAACTATCGCAAGGACAAAAAACCAAACACCGCATGTTCTCACTCATAGGTAGGAATTGAACAATGAGAACACATGCACACAGGAAGGGGAACATCACACACCGGGGACTGTTGTGCGGTGGGGGACGGGGGGAGGGATAGCATTAGGAGATATACCTAATGCTAAATGACGAGTTAATGGGTGCAGCACACCAACATGGCACATGTATACATATGTAGCAAACCTGCACGTTGTGCACATGTACCCTAAAACTTAAAGTATAATAATAATAAAATTTAAAAAAATAATAATAAAAAATTTAAAAAAAGAGAATTTGGTAATATTTAACACAACTTGTATGCATTTATCCTGTTATCCAACAATCACATTTCTATGAATTTATCCTGAAAACATACCTCCAAAAATACCAAAATACAAGTGCAGTAGATTGTACATTGAAAAATTGCTTATAATTATAAATTATTAAAAACTACCTAAATGTCCAAGTATAGGAATTTGTTCAAATAAACTATGGCTGCACACACATAATGAAGTACTATGCAACTGTAAAAAAAGAATGAAAAAGACCTTGAATAACTAATATGAACTAATTCCTAGGAAATCTTAAGTGAAAAAAAAATCAAAAGAGATTATATAACTTGCTACCTTTTGTGTAAGAAATAAGGAGAAATAGAAAGATACAAACAAGCACAAAGTACAAAATGGAAAATAAGGAAGTTGGTTATCTGCAAGCAGTAGAGGACATGGGATTAGTGACATTCCTCTAACTATGCATATTTTTTATTTTTAGAAACATGTTAATGTTCAATATGTACAAAAATAAAATTAAATCAATATGGATGAGGAGGTGGAAATAAAATCTCTAACTGGAAAATAATTCTCCATTCCCACCAACACAACAACAAAACAACTACATATATATTTCCACAGATATATAGTTATATATGTTATATATAGTTATATATATGTTTTATATGTATAGTTATATATTTTATATGTAATATATGTTTACAGTAGAAATCATATAAATATATACATTTCTACTACTTTCAAAGAACAAATTACAAAAAAGACTTGTGTTGTTTGGGGACTTATTTTTATTTATGTTTAAGGAGGAATAGCAATGTAAAATTTAAATCTCCTTTAACAGTAGATACAAAAAACAAGGGAACAATGAGGAGTGAGCTTTAGAGATGATGGCTTTTTAAAAAATCGTCTTAAAATTTATTATCCTTCAGTCACTCCTTAATGAGGAAGTCACAGTGCATTCATTTAACTAAAGTGTTCTGAGAATTGAAAGATGGTTAACATGTACCAAATAATCATAGCTCTTAAAAGGATGCCCAAACCAAATGTTCCTCTCTATCAAAGTAAAAGTAAAACCCATTGATCTGATTTTTATTCACCCAAACAATAAGTATGAATCACTTTCCTATTTATATAAACAGTCTTCCTAGTCTATAGCTCAGATATTTTAATTCAGATGTACTTTTACTCCAAAAAAATAAAAAGGAAACAAGGTGAAACAAAAACAAAAATAAAAACTGAAGAGAGAAGACTATTGCATTTCACAAGTTATTATAAAAAGTCAATAATAGCATCATTGATATATGAGAAAGAATGATGAACAGACTATATGACAGCTATTTTTAAATGTAATAATGGAACCTCAGAGAAACTCCTGTCAAAATGAAAGAGAAAAATTAGGACGTGCACTGAGACAAGTAAAAGCAAAAGATCTTTAAGCACAAGAAGCAAATCAATGATGAGAGAGCAGAGTAGCAGCAAGAATAATACAACTGCCTACCACATTGCAAATATAACTGTGAAAAGAAAATTGTTTGAGGCGATTATCAAAAGTCTGAGCAATCAATGAGATAGCTAGTAAAGGGCATTAATTAAAGCTCTGTCGTGTCCTAGATTGATAAAGTGACTTTCAGCAAGTCACAAACAGGAGTTTACATTATAGAAGTAAAGACAAGCTCTTCCTGTTCCAAATGACATAATAACCAACAGTAGCCATAATCAAAACAGAGGAAACAGAATGCCACTTGTCCCTACAGTGTCACAGATACTACCAAAAGGAAACAGATCCGAAGTTAGGCATATGAACAGAGTAAAAGGAATCTGTACTTTAGAACAAATCATAATAATTTTAGGGAAACCTATAGTTCATCCTAGAAGTCAATAAGTATACACAGGTATTAATGATTTTCTGAAAGCATCAAATACACACACGAAAAATGTCACTTTTCAGAGATTAATTTGAGCCTTTTAGCAAAAAAATCCTGGTAGAGTATGCCAACATAGTTCATCAAGTTGGACAGAAATGAGACAGCAATGTCAACTATGTGATCACGTAACTGTCGAGAGTTAACATTTTTGTTTTTGGCAATGAAAGTTACAGAAGTAGAAATGTCCTCATCTAACATGATTATTTTTCTAAAACCTAATTATTTTATGATAATATATGAACCATTTCATAGTCGTTTGAAGACTAAATGAGAGTTATAGATGTCATGACATGATAATTCAAAGAAAAATGCTTTGGTTCAATACGCTGTCTAGAACTCAAAAGAGATAATGGTGACTTCTGGTTTCCACTCTGGCATGTAAGGAACTTCAAAGTTGTCACTCTTTCCTCACAATAAGAAAAAAGCTAAACAATCTGAAAATCAATAACCCTTCTTAGATCCATCAGAGAATCGAAGTCATAGAGAAAATGGCTGCCTCCAAAGTAGGCAAGGCATATACAAAGAATCACAACATAGCAGAGGAAAGCCAGGAGAAGAAACCACTACTAGAACCAGGACCAGAGTAGAAAAACTTAAACTATGATTGACAACTTACTGAAGGCTCAGTGTCTACAATCTTTATAGTTAAAAACTTTAAGGGAGCCCAGTTCTAGTGGGGACCCTATACTTTTGTGAGTATACCTTCAGTAGCCCTGCCAGGTTCTCACAGTGAAGATAAGAAAAAATTTTCTTCATGTTTCAGCAGGGGAAAGGAAAAGTAGGCATTTTGAAAGACACCAAGAGAATTCTGTTTTTCTTAGTTCTGCCCTCACAGGAAACTATCGTAGGAAAGCCTAACAAACTAGGGTTTTACCAGACTCTGATATAAAAGAAGGCATATACCCTTCTAGCCTTCTTGTCTTACCTGAGTTGGGAGTGAAAATAGGAAGAGACTGAGAAGAATTTGTGAAGGTCACAGTCCAGAAACAGGCTTAACAAAATATGAGAATCTAATCATGGGACAAAAGACTCTTTCCCCGACTCCTGAAACTTAGCAATCATGAATAGGGCTCCTGAATAATATTAGGGGGTTACAATGGAAAAAATTGCTTGTTTCAGACCTTATTTAGAAAGAAGTCTCTAAGAAAACCCAAAGACAACAGAAAAGAAAAAATACAACAGAAAATGAACAAAAACAAGGACACCAAAGGAGATTTTTTGCCCCTGACACCTACAACTATAGCAAACACAGTGTACCTCCAAGTCAGGTAAATATAACAACCTCACACTAAAGGTCTAATTACCCCCATTCCATTTGCCTGGTACATCATGTCCAGCTTTCAACAAAACATTACACAGCACACTAAAAGACAAAAAGCATAGTTTGAAAAGCTAAAGCAAACATCCAAATGAGATTCAGATATGGCAGAGATTTTAGCATTATCAGACTGGAAATGTAGCACAACTGTGATTAACATACTAAAGGTTCTAGTGAAAAAGTAGACAATGTGCAAGAACAAATGGGTATTGTAAGCAGTGAGATGGAAACCCTAACAAAGAATCAAAAGAAAATGACAGAAATCAAAAACATCGTAAAGTACTGAAAAGTACCTTTGATAGGCTCATCAACAGACTGGACGGAGTCTAGGAAATCAGTGAGCTTGATGAAATGTCAATAGCAACTTCTAAAACTGAAATTCAAAGAGGATTAAAAAAGACTGAAAAGACTATCCAAGAACTATGGGTAGGACTACAAATGATGTAACTACGTAATAGAAATATCAGTAGGAAAATAAAGAGAGAAAATAACAGAAGAGATGTTTAAAGTAATAATGGCTAAGAATTTTCCAAAATTTATGGCAGACACCAAATCATAGATCCCAGTAGCTCAGGGAAAATCAAGCAAGGCAAATACCAAAAATATCCACGTCCAAGCATACCATATTTGAACTGCAGAACATCAAAGACAAAGAAAAAAATTATTTCAAGAAGCCAGAGGGAGAAAAACACACCTTACCTATAGAGAAGGAAGGATAAAGTTACATTAGACTTCTGTTCACAAACTATGCAAGCAAGATCATGTGCTATTGAAAGCAAAAACCTAGCCAGGTGCAGTGGCTCACGCCTGTAATCTCAGCACTTTGGGAGGCTGAGGTGGGCAGATTATTTAAGGTCAGGAGTTTGAGACCAGCCTGACCAACATGGTGAAACCCCGTCTCTACTAAAAATACAAAAAAATTAGCCAGACGTGGTGGCACATGACTGTAGTCCCAGCTACTCAGAAGTCTGAGGCAGGAGAATTCCTTGAACCTGGGAGACAGAAGTTGCAGTGAGCCGAGATTATGCCACCGCATTCCAGCCTGGGAGACAGAGCCAGACTCTGTCTCAAAAAAAAAAAAAAGTAAAAACTCATCAACCTAAATTCTATATCCAATGAAATTATACTTCAAAAATAAAGGAGAAATAAAGATTTTCTCATATAAAAATTGAGGAATAGACTTGCTTTGAAAAAAATGTATTAAAAGGAGCTTCAGAGAGGAGGAAAATTATATAGGTTAGAAACTCAGATCTACGAAAACAAAAACTGCCAATTGGAGAAGGAATTAAGGAAAATAAAACGTCATTTATTTTTCATATGCAAATTGATCTAACAATAATAATCTGTTCAAATAACAGCAACAATGTATTTGGTAATTATAGGTTATATATATGTGAAATAAATTACAGCTATGATGCAAGGGATGGGAGAGAGCAATTCAGAATACTCCGTTATAGGATACTTACACTGCCTGTGAAGTGTATATAGTGTTATTTGAAAGTGGGCTTTGGTTAGTTGTAAATGTACATTGCAAATTCTAAGAAAACCATAAAAAATGTTTAAGATATGTATAACTGATATGCTAAGAAAGAAGAAAAAAATCAAACAACATAAAATGTTCCATTAAAATCAGAGAGGACAGAGGAAGAGAGGAAATAAATAAGTGAAATGAAAACTGAAAGCCTTTCCTTTAAGATCTTGAAAACAACAAGGATGCCCACTGCCACCACTGCTGTTTAACATAGTACTGAAAGTCTTGGAGCAATCAGACAAGAGAAAAAAATAAAGGACAACCGAACTGGAAAGGAAGAAGTAAATTATCCTTGTTTGCAGATAACATAATCTTATATTTGGAAAAACCAAAAAAATTCACAAAAATTATTAAAACTGATAAATTTAGTAAAGTTACAGGATACAAAATCAACATATAAAAATCAGTAGCATTTTATATGACAACAGCTAACAATCTTAAAAAGAAATGAAAAAGTAATCCCACTGACAATTGCTACAAATAAAATAAAATACATAGGAATAAACTTAAATAAGTGAAAGATCTCTACAATGAAAACTATAAAACACCAAAGGAGAAAACTGAAGAGGGCACAAAAAATGGAAAAATAATCCTTGTTCATGGATTGGAAGAGTCAATATTGTTAAAATCTCTCTATTACTCAAAGTAATCTATAGATTTAGTGCAATCCCTATGAAAATATCAATAACATTTTTCACAGAAATAGCAAAAACAATCTGAAAACTCATATGGAACCATAAAAGACCCAGAATAGGCAAAGCTAACCTGAAAAAACAACAACAACAAAAAAAAACTGGAGGAATCACATTACCTGACTTCAAGTTATACTACAGAACTACAGTAAACAAAACAGTATGGTACTGCCATAAAAACAGACATACACATCACTGGAACAGAGTAGAGAACCCAGAAATAAACCCATACATCTACAATGAATTCATTTTTGACAAAGGTATCAAGAACATACACTGAGGAAAGGACAGTCTCTTCAATAAATTGTGCTAGGAAAACTGGATATCCCTATGCAGAAGAATGAAACTAGACCCCTATGTCTCACCATATAAAAAAATCAAATAAAAATTAAAGAATTAAACCCAAGACCTCAAACTATGAAACGACTGCAAAAAGAATAAAAAAAAACACTGAGGAAACTCTTCAAACATTGAAATGGGCAAAGATTCTTGAATAATAAAACACAGGCAATCAAAGAGAAGATGGACAAATTATATCACATCAAGTTAAAAAGCCTCTGTACAGCAAAGGAAACAATCAACAAACTGACGAGAAAATCCACAGGATAAGAGAAATTTTTTGCAAACTACCAGTCTAACAAGGGATTAATAACCAGATTACATAAGAAGCTCAAACAACTCAATAGGAAAAAATATAATAATACAATTTAAAAATGAGCAAAAGGTCTTAATAGACATTTCTCAAAAGAATACATAGAAATGACAAACAGGCATATGAAAAGGTGCTCAGCATCACTGATCATCAGAGAAATGCAAATCAAAATTAAAATGAGATATCATCTCATCCCAGTTAAAATGAGTTTTATACAAATGACAAGCAATAACAAATGCTGGTGAGGATGTGGAAAAAAGGGAATCACTGTACACTGTTGGTTGGAACATAGTACAACCACTATGGAGAACAGTTTAGAGGCTCCTCGAAAAACTAAAAATAGAGCTGCCGTACTATCTAGCAATCCCACTGCTACGGACACAAAAGAAAGGAAATCAGTACATAAAAGAGATAGCTGAACTCCCATATTTACTGTAGCACTGTCCACAATAGTCAAGATTTGGAAGCAACCCAAGTGTCCATCAACAAATGAATAAAGAAAATGTGGTACATATACACAATGGAGTACTAGTCAGCTATAAAAACCAATGAGATCCTGTCATCTGCACCAACATGGATGGAACTGGAAGTTGTTAAGTTAAATGGCCAGGCACAGAAAGACAAGCTTTGCATGTTCTCACTTACCTGTGACAACTAAAAATTAAAACAATTGAACTCATGGAGCTAGAGAATAGAGGCTGGTTTCCAGAGTCTGGGAAGAGTAGTGGTGATTGGG
The DNA here is from genome assembly GCF_029281585.2 of Gorilla gorilla gorilla. Lineage (NCBI taxonomy): Eukaryota > Metazoa > Chordata > Mammalia > Primates > Hominidae > Gorilla > Gorilla gorilla. The sequence continues at coordinate 39,587,676 of NC_073235.2, read as the reverse complement.
GAAAATGGAGATTAATGGGCACACAGTAACAGTTAGAAAGAATGAATACAACCTAGTATTTGCTAGCAAAACAGAGTGATATAGTAAAAAATAATTTAATTGTGCATTTTAAAATAGCTGAGTATAACTGGATTGTTTATAACACAAAGGATAAATGCTTGTGGTGATAAATACTCCATTTACCCTGACATGATTACAATGCATTACATGCTTGTATCAAAATATCTCATGTAACCCATAAATATATACACCTACTATGCACCTACAAAAGCTAAAAATTAAATAAAAAATAATAAATTAAAATTAAAAAGGAGCAAAGAACAAGGACAATAAATGAAAAATAATGACCACAGTAAATATTAATACAATTGTATTGATGATCACTTTAAGCATAAGTGTTCTAAATACACTAATTAAAAGACAGACTGTCAGAGTGAATAATAAACAGCATCCAATTATATGTTATCTACAAGACAGATGAATACACTTTTTGTCAGTAAGCATAGATATACTATGCTAGCATTAATCAAAAAAAGGTGGAGTAGGTATCATAATTCCAGACAATGGAGAATTTAGAACAAAGAAAATTGTCAGGGATTAAGGTGGGGGTGGGCATTACATAATAATAAAGAGATTATTTCTCCAATAAGATATAGCAGTCATTAATACGTATTATCTAACAACAGAGTGTCAAAATCTATGAGGCAAAGTCTGTTATAACTGCAAATAGACAAAATTTGTATTGTTTTTGGAGACCTCAACACTCCTCTCTAGTAATCGACAGATCCATCAGGAATAACATCAGTAAGAACATAGTTGAACTGAACAGCACCATCAATCAACTGGATATAATTGACATTTATAGAATATTTTATCCAACTACAGCAGAGTACACACATTCTTCTCGAGTTCACGTAAAATATTCAAGATAAGCCATATTTCTGGGCCACGAAACACTCCTTAACAAATCTAAAAGAATAAAAATCATACAACATATGCTCCCAGGACACAATGGAATTAAGCTAAAATTAATAACAAAATAGAGAACCCCAAAATATATAGAGATTAAACAAGACACTCTTAAATAACACATGGATCAAGAAAATCTCAAGAGAAATGCAAAAATATTTAGAACTACATGAAAATAATGCAAATTATCAGAATTTGTAGAACAAAGAGAAAGGGCTTGAGGAAATTGAATGCATCTAATAGTAAAGAAGAGATCTCTCAAATGAGTAACCTAAGTTTCCACCTTAGGAAACTAGAAAAAGAAGAGCAATTAAATCTAAAGTAAGCAGAAGAAAAGAAATAATAAAATCAGAGTCAAAATCAATGAAAATAGAAAAAAAATCAATAGAAAAAAATCAACAAAACCAAAAGTTGGTTTTTAAAAGCACTGATAAAATTAATGAACCTCTAGCCAGGATAGGAAAAAAAAGAGAGAATACAAATTATTAATACTGGAAACGTAAGAAGGGTAATCATTAATAATCCCATAGCTATTAAAAGGAAAAAGGGATATTATGAACAACTCTATGTCCCTAAATTTGATAATCTAGATGAAATGAGCCAATTCCTTGAAAGACAAAATCTAGCAAAACACACAAAGAGAAATCAATGATACGAATAGTCCTAAATCTGTTAAAAGAAATTAAACCAGTATTTAGTAACTTTCCAAATCAGAAAGCATGAGGTCCAGAGGGTTCACTACCAAACATTCAAGGGAAAATTATACCAATTCTCAACAATTTCTTTCAGAAAATGAAAGCGCAGAAAATACTTTCCAATGCATTCGAAGAGGGCAGCATTACCCTAACATCACAACAAAGACATTACAAGTAAGGACAACAAAGATCAACATTTCTCATAAACATACATGAAATAAGTCTCAATAAAATACTAGCAAGTCAAATCCAACACTATATAAAAGGAATTTATGTCGCAGCTAAGTGGGACTTATTCCACATACACAAGGCTGGTTCAACATTTGAAAATCAATTAATGTAATCCATAACATAAACAGGCTAATGAACAAAAATCATATAATCAGATCAATAGATGCAGAAAAAATATTTAACAAAATCTAATGATTATTTATAAGGAAAATTCTCAGAAAACTAAGAATGAAGGGGAACTTCCTTGACTTCATTAACACACGTACAAAAAAAAAAACCTATAGCTAACAAAACACTTAATGGTGACAGCATAGATTTCTTTCCCAGTACAAAAAAAAAAGAATGTCCTTTCTCATCACTCCTGTAAAACATTGTACCGGAAGTCTTGGCTAATGAAGACAAGAAAATAAAATAAAGAAAACATATTCAGATTGGAGAGAAAGCAACAATTTTTCCTTTTTTTTTTTTGCAGATGACATGCTGACATGCTTATTTATGTAAGTAATCTCAAAAAATCAACAACTACAGCAATGGAAATCTCTGGATAATAAGTGACTATAACAAAGTTGCAGGATGCAAGGTTAATATAAAAAGTTAACGGTTTTCTTATTATACAAGCAATGCACAATTGGAATATGAAATTAAAAACACAATACCATTTATGTTAGCACCAGAAAAGGTAAATTAATCTAAATCTGACACAATATGTACAAGATATATTTTTTTAAAAACCCTCCAAGACCCTGACAAAATAAACAAGAATTAAATAAATGGAGAGATATCCTATGTACCAGAATAGGATGACTCAGTATTATCAATATATTAGTTCTTCCCAAATTGATCTTACATTACATGCAATCCCAATCAAAATCTTGGAAAGTTATTTTGTGGATATCAAAAAGTAGTTCCAAAGTTTATATGAAAAAGCAAAAGATTCACAGCAGGCAACACATAGGAAGAAAAAAATTAGGAAGACTGACACTTCTCTGCTTTACAATTTACTATAAAACTACATTACTCAAAACATCGTGTTACTAACAAATAATAGATAGTAAAATAGAATAAAAATTGAAGGCATAGAACAGACTCATATCAACATAGTCAACTGATCTTTGTCAAAAAAGCATAGGTAACTCAATAGAGAAAAGATATTCTTTACAATAAATGGTGCTGGAACAACTGAACATATAATAATCTTTTTAAAAAAGAATGCAGACATAGACCCTATACCTTTCACCAAAAAACCTCAAAATGAATGATAGACCTAAATATAATAAACAAAATTATGCAACTCATAGAAGAAAATATGATAAAAATTCAGTTGACTTTGGGTTTAGTGATATTTTTAAACAACACCAAAAAAAAAAGATCCTTGAAAAAATATTGAGAAGTTGGACTTCATTAAAATTAAAAATATTTTCTCTGTGAACAACACCATCAAGAAAATGAAAACACAAATCATAGACTGTCAAATATATTTGCAAAACACATATCTGATAAAGGACTGGTATCCAAAATATACAAATAACTCTTAAAATTCAACAATAAGAAAACAAACAACTCAATTAAAAAATACACAAACATCTGAATAGACACCTTATCAAATAATATATACAGATGGCAAGCAAGTGTATGAAAAGATGTTCAGCATCACATGTCATTAAGGAATCGCAATTTAAAACAATGAGATACCATTACACACCTATTTGAATGGCAAAACTCCAAAATACTGACAACAAATCCCAGTGATGTGACAAAATAGAACTTCCACTAATTGCTGGTGGCATTGAAAAGTGGCACAGCCATTCTGGAAGACAGCTGGGCAGTTTCTTACAAAACTAAACATACTCTTGCTATACCATACAGCAATTGCACTACTTGATATTAACCCAAATGACTTGAAAACCTATGTTCACAAAAAATTACACACATAAACTTTTATAGCAGCTTTATTCAAAATTGCCAAAACTTGACAGCAACCAAGATGTACTTCAGTAGGTGAATGAACAAACTATAGTACCACAAAATGGAATATTATTCAGTGATAAAAAGAAATAAGCTACCAAGTCACAAACAGACATGGAGCAAACTTAAATGCATATTGCAAAGTGAAATAAGTCAACCAGAAAAAGCTACATATATAATTCTAACTATATAACATTTTTTAAAAAGGCAAAACTTTGGGGACAGTCAGTAAAATGGTCAGTAGTTGCCAGGGGTTCTCAGGGAGAGAGGGAAGGATCAGTAAATAGAGTACAAGGGATACTTAGGGGAGTAAAACTACTCTGTATGATACTGTAATGGTGGATCCATGTCATTATTCATTTGTCAAACCAATAGAATGTACAATACAAAGGGTGAATCCTAATGTAAACTATAGTCTTTATTAATAGTAATGTATCAATATTAGCTCATCAATTGTAACCAATGTACCTGCTGCACACTGAATTGTGTTCCTCCAAAATTCAAATGTTGAAACTCTAACCTCCATTTTGAATATGGGAATTTTATAATGTAATCAGGTCATGAGAGTGGAGCCCTTGTGATAGGATTGGTGCCCTTATAAGAAGAGAAATAGAGTGCTCTCTTTTTTTCTCTCTCCCCCCCACCATGTGAGGACACAGCAAGAAGATGGCCATCTTTAAGACAAGAAGACAACCTTCATCACGAACTAAATCAAGACACATCTTGAATTTGGACTTTCCAGCCTCCAGAACTGTGGAAATAAATTTCTCATTTAAATTCCCAAACTACGGTATTTATTTTTATAACAGTTAGTCTTAGGCAATTCAAGCTGCTATAACAAAGTACCAGAAGCTGGATGGCTTAAAAAACAACAGAAATCTATTTCTCACAGTTCTAGAGGCTGAAAGTCTGAGACCAGGGTACCAGCAGAGTCACATTCTGGTGGGTTCTCTCTTCTGGCTTGCAGACTGCTGACTTCACATTGTATCCTCAAATGGCAGCAAAAGAGTGAGAGGAAGCTCTCATGGCGCACTAATCCCATCTATGAGAACTGCATCATCACGACATAATTACCTCCCAAAGGCCCCATGCCTCCTAAAAACATTACACTCATGGTTAGAATTTCAATACATAAATTTGGGGAGGGGAACACAATTTGAACTGTGTTATGCACTCAATGTTTGTGTATGTAACTATGAAATGTTTGTTTATGAAACTATCACATGAATGCAAGATGTTAATAATAGGAAAAAATTATATGTTGGAGACAGGGAGTATACAGGAACTCAGTACTTTCACTCATTTTTTCTGAAAACTTAAAAATTGATCTGAAAAATCAAGTCTATTAAAAAAAGAAAAACATTGCAAAAATGCGCAAACAAAATGAAAAGATTCTATGTAATGCTCACTTCAGCAATACAGTATGGAATATTAAGAAAACAACGTATTTACACAACCCCACACACATTCAAACAAATTGCATGAATCATTTGCTTAATCTGGACTTCAAAGAAGTAGGCAATAAAAAGCTGCAAATCACTCTTCAATGGACTTGCCAATTTCATATGGCATAAATCAGAATGAAGCATCAAGGATAAAATATACTCATTTGTGAAGTCAAATGGAAAAAAAACCAATCATCACATTACTTTGTTCATAAACAACAGTGGTAGTCTTCTGGGCATCTCCTGGTCAGCTGTGGATCCCAAGAAGGCAGCAACTGATGAGAATGATTAATTCTAAAGACAAGCATTATGTTGTTTGGTAATTTAAGTACTATTGAAAGGCATCTTAATTTGGAAGAAACTTAGTAATACACAAATGCTTCATTTAAGACCCTCTGGGGTAAAATTAAACAAATACTACTTTCAATATATTTCTGTGAGTTTATGTCATGATGTTTTAGACTACAATTTAAAATAAAACAAGCATAAATTTGAAACCTAAGCTGTTGCTTTAATAGTTTATTTCTTCTCCAGTAGGTCATTCTAATTACTGCTTGCGCAAGTTAATACCTTTATCAAAATAATGCCAAAGAAAGCACTCTTGGAACAACTTTTTGGTATTATTGCTAGTATAAAAAATGTACAACACAGATGTCAAAGAATGTTGATAACAGTGAAAACAAAAGTAAACAAATAAAAACAAAAATAAAATTTTAAAGGACAAATGTTCTGAAAAAGAAAAATATTTACATAATTCATATCCCAAATTTGAAATTGAACTTGAATTTTTATCATTATAAGAAGCCCCTTAGTCTTCTATCACTGTTGTAATGGCAGATCTATTTTTATACTAGTTACTGTCTTGATAAAATGTGGAAATATATGACTTATCCTATATATATAATTGCATTACTAATCACACAAGAATGCTAGAACACTGCTTGGTCTAAACTATGCAATTTTGAAAACCTCCCAGTGAAATTAAAAATTTCTTACATGAAACGTCTAAAAACCCAAATTATAAACCTCATTGCCATTTTCGCTTTGTAGAAAATCATAAAGAAGCTTTATAAAGTTGCACTATAAAATATTTTAGGTGAATCAAATACAACCATCAAAGGTCTCCTACCTTAACATAGCATTTTGTCCATCACTTCTTGTACACGAAACCTGCCGGGTTTGATAACCTATCTCTATTGCCCAAGACTTCGAATGATGATGTGCTTTGTAACTTTGACGTTTAAAGGTGACTCGCTCATTTGAATCAGAGTTAAAATCCAGAACAGTTCTTCCGCTTGGATTAATTTCTTTAAGATGAGGCAGTCTGCATTTACTCCATGGTCCAACCTTAAGGCTAAATGTATATTCCTCTTCCCCAAGAGGACAGGAAACGGGAGCATCACAGGCTCTTGACTCAGTCAGATTTGGACATTGCAAACCACCAAAGAGAGGGGGAGCTATGACCGCGCGAGTTCTATGCTGCAATTTCTTCCCACATCCCTTGCTACAGTTGGACCATGGTAAGAACTCAGATACTACACAATCCCGGGGACAAGGAATGAGGCAAGCTTGTTCTGTAGGAGGCTGAGGGGCAAAGTGTTCGCATATTTCATTTGCAACCATAGTTCGGTTCAGCTTCTGAATGCAGCGCACCATGCGGTGCTGCAGGCCATGCTGAGCCGTCACACACTCTGCAGTCCGAGGCTTGACTTCACCGTGAGCGTAAGGAACAAGCACACAGTGGTGCCAGTCAGAAACCTCCCACTGAAAGAGGTCACTGTGCCAGTCACAGACTCGGAAACAACTTCTTTCCTTTGGAGGCCTGTTGCTCTCACCACAGTTAGACAGGTGACTTGTCCACCCGTCAACATGAAAACACCACACTGCCCGACTCTGGACTCCTCCGGGACCACAGTCTCCTGTACACCTTCCCCAGGGACCTACAGGCAGAAAAACAAGGATGTTAATTACTCAGAGATTACATTCAGCAATTCACAGGTAAGTAGAAGTCAATTAACACACTTTCCAACACAAGCAGTATGAAATTAGGAATTTTGGTGGAACAGAGACAATATAATTTAGTGGTTCAGAATGTGGACACTCTTGTTGAAATAAGCATTCCATCAGTAATGTAAACTTGGATGAATTATTTCAACTTTCTAAACCTTAGAAAGTTCCTCACCTATATAAAGTAGAAGATAATAAAAGCACCGACTTGTAGAATTGCTCTGAAGATAAATGATACAATGTGTCAAGTAGACAATACAAATTTAATAAATGATTGGTACCATTATAACTACTACGTTCCAAAGCCTATACATCTAACTCAATATGAATACTTTCCACTGAGGTGGTGTTTCATCTAAAAGAAAAGCCCTAAAGCCAGGATTTTAATAAAGTAGAACTTTTCATATTTCCAGTCTTTCAGCTCAAACTCTAAGAAGCTCAGAAGAGAGATATGTTTAACACCCTAAGTTGCCAAAGTATCCTATTTTCATTTTCAAAATAATTGTCCTCAGTTTTGGTTAGTACTTGCAGAGTGAATTGCATGAAAATAACAATGGGGTGCAGGGGAAAGGTAAGGTAATAAGAGAAGCAGCAGCACTGAATTGTCTGTGGAAATTCTGCCCCTAGAATCCTTGAAGTGTACTCATTTTGATTTCTGATGGGTACTGACTCCAGGTAAAGTTTCCAACATTAGCTTGTAATACACCAGATCTTTTAATTAACTAATTCATTTGTGTAGGAAAGAGTCCAAGAAATGGACAGATGAGGGAGCTGCCCATTGACGTTTATCATATTTTTTGCATCTCATCTACAGACATACCAGCAGGCCTTATCCAGAAAGTTGGTATCTTTTCACAAGGACAGCAAGTAATCACATTTTGTGTCAACAACAATGAAAAAAATAGTTTCTTCTCTTTCATTTTATTTAAATATGTAATCTGAACCTGTTGGTGGGAGTGTAAATTAGTTCAACCCTAGTGAAAGACAGTGTGGTGATTCCTCAAGGATCTAGAACCAGAAATACCATTCAACCCAGCAATCTCATTACTGGGTATATACCCAAAGGATTATAAATCATTCTACTATAAAGACACATGCACACGTATGTTTATTGCAGCACTATTCACAATAGCAAAGACTTGGAACCAACCCAAATGCCCATCAATTATAGACTGGATAAAGAAAATGTGGCACATGTACACCATGGAATACTATGCAGCCATAAAAAAGAATGAGTTCATGTCCTTCACAGGGACGTGGATGAAGCTGGAAACCATCATCCTCAGCAAACGAACACAGGAATAGAAAACCAAACACTGTATGTTCTCACTCATAAGTGGGAGTTGAACAATGAGAACACATGGACACAGGGAGGGGAATATCACACACCAGGGCCTGTCGGGGTGTGGGGGGCAAGGGTGGGGAGAGCATTAAGACAAATAACCTAATGCATGAGGGGCTTAAAACCTAGATAATGGGTTGACAGGTGCAGCAAACCACCATGGCACATGTATACCTATGAAACAAACCTGCATGTTCAGCACACGTATCCCAGAACTTAAAATTAAAAAAAAAAAAAAAGTTTTATCAGCTTAACTAGGTACCCTTGTCCCTGTATCAGGACTGTGATGATCATAAGGCACTTCAGACCCTAAGAGGCATATGAATTTACACAAGCTCTCTCTCTTTCCCTGAATCTGACCAGCTGCCCCAAATGATGTTTAATTACTCCATGAAAAATATTTTCACAGCATCCACTACATTTGTACAAATAGTAGACATGTACTTAGTCACATGCATTTAGGAAGAAACATATACATCCCCAGAGAAGCAGGTTATCTGCATTGGGGCCACACACTAAAATGAGAATCTGTCACTTTAGTAGGACAAAAGGGTCTGGTTCTAATGCACCTGGTCATCTCAGTTCTTCCTCACATCCCTGTTCTAGCCATATACACCTGGCATTCTTGGCAATAGCGTGTCAGGTTACAGTGTCAATGCCTTCTGCCACTTCGTGAGAGAGATTAACATAGAAAACATACTAGAGGCTTCTCTTGCTGAAACAGAACAGGTTTCACTGGAGCAGGTTAGCTTTCATTACCAAAATGCCCCTGAGTTTGCCCACTACCTTCCTCCAGTCTGTTATCCCAGCACAGACTGCTTATAGTATAGAGAACACGCATTGAAAACGGCGATCTTAGCACGGGCTGACTTAATCAGCCACCCACAATTCCGGTGACGTAGATTACTCACAATTCTTTCCTTTGCAAATTGAGATGTTTCTTGTTACTTAAAAGTGACTGGGAGGCTTTCTCTGTCCTAATGTTCTAGAGAAGTTTCAGTTTAAGTGTTCTATTCATTGTCCATCATGTCAGACAATTCATATAAATTTTTATTATTGCCCCAAAATTCCCACAGTTACTCAGTAAAGGAATATTTCAAAATATATACAAACACAGCAAACTTTAAAATCTAAAATTAATCTTGAATAATATAAAACAGTTATTGGATAAAGTTAAAGAAAATTTTTTTTTGTAGAGCACTGTGGATTTTTAAGTAATGGCTGTCAGTTTATCTCTATTCGATTAGGTATTAAGCATACACAATTTTCCACTCAGGAATTTTTTTTTGCGTGGATTAATGAAAGTAAGATCAGAAAAGTTGGACCTATTTCTGATCAATCTTCAAAAATTAATATTACACTTAATTCATTTAGAATATCTGGCCAAGTAACTCTTGTCTTTACTTTTAAAGCATTTGACTATGACATTCTCTTATTATTTTTTTTATTATAAATTCTCCACTTTCAAAATAAGCTATCTCTTTTCTGGTTATTTGAAATCATTACTATTTTAAACTTTAGAAATATTATTCTTCCCTTAGATTTCATCTCCTCTTTCTTTACAGAATTTTTCTGAATAATTGCTTAGCCTTTTGGCTAAGATCAAATGAAGAATTTTATCAAGCAGCAAAATTTTTTCTATATCATTGGAGAAAAAAAGTATAACTATTAAGTAATTAAAATTGCTATCACTGAAGATGTTTCTTAGCTTAGCCATGATCTCCTATTTGGATATGAGTTAATCCAAAATTAACTCACATCCAATATTAACTCTAAAAATTATCCAAAGGAATATTAAGCTATATTATTTGTTGATATGAGTTAATTCAATATTATGTTATATATGTTAATATTCCTTTGGGTATGAGTAAAACAGGTAATGAAGGCAGTACATAAACAATTACTCCCCACTCCTTGGCCTGGAAATTTAGGATAGTGGCTCTTGTGAACTAAGACACATGCATGTTAATAAACCTTGGTCAGGACATTTAGAAAGGCAGAGTCAAACTAGAATAGTTCCTCCTTATATTAAAGCAAACTTTGAGGACAACCAAAAAACATGTAAATAACAAGCAAATGCAAACTGAATTGTGTACACATGGAATAAATGAAAAACAAATTACAAACAAGACATATGAGATGAAGACAAGACCTTTCAGCAATTGACCTATAGCCATTTGCAGTTCTCAGGCATGGAGAGAAAATGTGCTCCATGATTTATTCAGTTGTATTTGGCTATGAACTTTCAATACATACATGAGTGAAAATCACACAGCCCTGAGGGGTTTTGCCATTTCAAAAAAACATGAATATTGAAGTAAAATGTGACTGGCAGTTTGAGAAATCTTACATCTCTTGTCCAAGTTCAAAAATAGAAGAAATAATTAAAAATGTAAGCAGTTGCATGAAGAAAGAAGATTACCTTTACATTTACTACATACAAAAAAACCTTGCTTTTATTACAAAATATATATGTATTATATATTAAGAGTATTCACAAATAATCTAAAGAAATACATAAGAAACTATGTTTTTAAATGTCAAGAATTTTTATATGCCTAGTGAACAAAAACAGACACCAAGTAACAAAAATAAAACAAAATTTAGAACAATTTAAGTATTAAAAGTTTGACTACTGATGTAATGTAGCTCTAAACTATTAATAAAACTCATGCTGGTTGCTTTCTCAGAAAGTACTTCAATGATGTAATGGGGACAGTAGTTCTGTATCTGTTTACTTGGGCAAACATTATATAAAGAGTTATATATCTGCAACTTGCTACCCTTTTTGTGAGAGGAATATAGTTGCTGTTGAATAATCTAAGTATTTTAAGCCACATCACACATTAACACATTAAAATTTTGGCCTAGAAGTGAATTCTTTGGACTTGGAAGGGTAGCATTGATAAACTCGCAGGTCACTTTCAAATTTAAGGCTCTGTGATTTGTCTTTTTTTCTGCCTGTGTTTTTGCAGGAAATGCAAATATGTGAATGTTGTAATGTAATATTCCTCTAGAAGCAGAAAAGCACAGGTAAATTTTATCCTCTTAATTAAGTTACCCTTAACTGGATTAGTTTTGGAGGCATGCATCACCCAACATAAATCATCACATTTAAGAAAGCATGCTGGATGCCTGAATTTTAGGTGTGGTGTTCAATAAAATGCCTGAAACAAACGAAAAAGGAGGCTCCAGAGGACAAGGAAAATAAGCATACTCTCCATAGCTCTTGCACAGTACTGGCCACTATTTGAAGTGGCAAACCTGATTTAATACCATGCATGCAATAGGAAGAGATGTTTGCTTTATTTTTCATTTTTCCCTGTCACAGCTTTTTATTATACTGACATTGCTTTATTTTTAACTTGGGCAAGGGGTATGGGGAGATGACATGAATAATGATGCAGAGTTTTAGCAACGTAAGCAAACTATTTGTGAATAATTACTAAATCAAAGCACTCATAAACCTCAGAATTACAAAATCGGATTTAAAACAACATTGACTTACTTATAAGATGCTTCACTTCCAATAGGTTAATGTAGTGACTTTTACTTCTCAAAAAGCTACCGCATCAACTATGGAATAATTAAAATAATACTTCTCTTCTATAGCAGACATTTATTTAAGAAAGTTCACTTTCTAAAATGCATCTAAGAACCCAAGCAATGAGAAGAAGTGACATCTGAACATTCATTCATTATAACAACAATTATTCATTCTCTATTACTTGACGAGTAGTGTATTAGATTCTGAGAATACAAAAATAAACAAGGCATTAAATATCTGTTAATGCTGTGCACTAAGTGTAACACCAATTTACTCCTGAAGAGGGTGTTTGGTCCTTCCTTTAGGCCTATTTACACTTACTTTATACACAGTATTAACAATCTTAATGCTTTTGTTTCCCAGAGCTCACTAGATCCATAGCAGCAAGCCAGAAGTTGAGAGTCAGCCCTGAGGCAGGCTCACTGATGGAAACAGGAAGGGATGACAGTTTCCAAGTCTATATTTCTAAATCAATTATGATCATCAATAACTTCCACTAGTGGAGGATGCACAAAGCCACTCAATACTTTCTAAACTAGCAATGAAAACCTGCTCATCAGATATATCCATTACTGAGTTACACATTGGATAATACTAAATAAAGAAAATGTACAAACATATGAGAATTTAAATGAGAGGAAACTTAAGCTCTGTTGCATTTCATTAAAAAATTCCATTTGCACTTTTTGCAACAACAAAACAAATTTCAGTTATATCAAAATCATTAAAAAAATAAAAAACATTCATGGTACATTCGTGGCCTGAATATGTGTGCTAAAGTATTCCCGTAAATCTCATTAGAAAAATTCAACAGCAAAAGTAACATACAACTTCATTTTCACACACTTAAAGATTTACTTATAAAGGCAGTTCATGATTCCATAGCAGACTACCGTAGAGCATTTGGATGGAATATTTATACCTCAAGTAAGCATAAGCTTTGTTGCTAATGTTCCCACCTCTTTCTGTATGATTGTGTTTTTGTTTGGCACTAATAGCACATTGTAAATCCATTTCATCTTTGTGGACAGATGCCTCTGACTGAAAAGCAAAATGCCTCTGTTACTTACTTTTGATTACAAATTATTAGTCGCCAGTGTCTAGAACATCCGTTAGAAGTAGCTCGGCAGCAAAGCAGATTAGACATGTATCTGAACCACTCATCAGCTAATGCAAACATCACGGAGACAGAAAACCACCTTTTAAAAATTGTTTATCAATATTTCTGGTTTGAATGCTACTTTCTAAAAATTCTAAAGCCTAAAAAAGACTCTCAAACCTCATATATTTCACAGCAATCTGACACAAGTAGGTCTTTAGGATCACTAAAACCTACATCCTGCTAACCTCCTAGAATGTAGGAGTGGCAAGAGAATCTTACAGCCCAGAGTTTTTGCAGGAAAAAGTAAAGCCTAGACAAATTCAGTGACTTGCCCAAGGTCACACAATCATTTGGAGCAAAAATGGGGCTGACAATTTTATTTACACACACCCAATCCAGTGATTTGTAACTCTATATCACGCTGGTTTCTATTAGAACAGTTCTAAGACTGCAAGGGAAGAATAAAGGCTCCATAAATGTTGCAGTCTAAGGTGTGGGTGAGGGAAGAGAGGCCAAAAAATCTCAGCATTAACAAGCAATTTGTTGTTTGTGTTATACAAGTTTATAATGTAATTTCCACTTGTTAATTCTGGTTTTTGGCCTCTGTGACTGTCTGTCACCTGGAGCAGATAGCTGCTCCCAGGGTCCCTTCACTATTTGTTATGTGAAATGAGATCCTTCCTGCCTTTGTTTGCTTGAGAACATCAGTCAAACTGCTGCTCAAGTACATCCAGCAAGATTCAGGGGTTTAGCACAGGAATGAACCCTCAGACAGCAATCAGAAAGTATGTGTCCCTAGAATAACAATTACAATAATAGTAATAGGCATGGTTTATTATTTCTGTTTTTGTTTTTTTGAACACCTACTATCATCTTCCCAATACCATATGTGCCTTATTGAAATTGTTCTGCTTTGCAATTGAGGACATCAATGCATGAGATCAAAGAACCTGCACAAGGTAAACAGCTCAGGTGCCCTCTCCAGTTCTATCTTATTCTAAACGTCTTCCACAACAATTGCAATTTAATTATTTGTAGCAATGATATCCCTTGAGCAAATGGGGCTTGCAAAGCCATTGGGTAAAACATATTTAGAAGGGAGTCTGATTTGAGTGCAGCTGGTGTGTGGGGCCGAAGGCCCCGCCACCCGTCTCTTGCCGAAAGCCCCTGCCCCTGTCTCTGTCCAGCTCAATGCCCAGGTTCGAGCGATGGCCTCAAAACTCTTGGGGCTCTGCTACCTGTCAAAAGATATTTATGAAATGTTTTCATCCCATAAATATGGCTTCACTCAACTTTGACTTTACTTACAATAAATGCTTCAGCTAAGCCCTTTGGATTCCCTGGAGAAGTGGAAGAAAATCATTTACTTGGCTGTTTTGCATCAGTTAAATGGAAATGGCAATAAAGAGTAAACCAGAAAGAGAGACCAGCTGAATCCCACACAACGTTCTCCTGAAGGACTTTCTCCTTGAGCTTACAGAAAGCCTAGGCATTGACTTCACTCAAGAGGACCAGATATCTGTTTGCTTTATACTACACAGAAAGCAAACTAGAAGATGTTTTAGGGAGGCTGAAAATTTTAAGCTGCGTCCCTGATCAAAAAAATGAGAATAAAGTTCTGTTTACCCAGTGAATGATCAATACATGCTGAACTTGATAAAGGAGGCTTTCTTTTATGTTGTCTACTAGAGGTCAAGGCAAGGCAGTAACGTTGGGACTATGCATACAAGCTTTAAAAACACGTAAAACAAAAGGGCAGAGAGCATGCAAACATTTCATTTACCATTACGCAACTCAAGAATTAATTTTGCCTGAGATAAAAACTGCACAAGAGCATACCCAAGACAATATTTTCCCTAACTTCAAGAATCAACCACTGTAACATATACATGGAGTATATCTGTACCTGAACCCATATCTCTTTCTAGTAGCAGATATTCATACCATATACAAGTGAGAACAAACAAAGTACTGGCTGCATTTTGGTGGATAGAACATTTAGTGCATCTCATTTTTTTTCAAAGGAATAATTTTTTGTTTTGAAACTGCAATTTTAAGACTGTGAGACTCTTGTCTGTAAAATAATTTTCAAGCCAGCATTTTTTTTAAAAAAATCTGAGAAATAGCAGTAACATTGTAACTGAGTAGTTTACTTTCAAAATGCATTATAAAACTTTTTTCTTTTCTCCTTTCTTCCCAGTGTGACCATATAACCATGAAACAAACTGTTCTCACTCATAAGTGGGAATTGAACAATGAGAACACATGGACACTGGGAGGGGAACATCACACAACAGGGCCTGTTGGGGGGGTGGGGGGCAAGGGGAGGGATAGCATTAGGAGAAATACCTAATGTAGATGACAGGTTGATGGGTGCGGCAAACCACCATGGCATGTGTATACCTGTGTAACAAACCTGCACGTTCTGCATGAGTATCCCAGAACTTGAAGTATAATAAAAAAACAAATAAAAAACTGTAGAGACCTTCTTCCTTAGTCTTAAAATATAGTCTTGAGACACTCCAAAACTCCACTCCCTTCCCTTTCTCACCATGTACTCCTTTGCCCTATGCACGTTTATCTAGCTGTGTGCTTGTTATCTAATTATGTGTTTACTTAGAAGTTCCAGAGGCTAATCTTGAGACAGACCAAGCCTGGAGACTTAGCTGCAAAATTCCAGAAATTACCTCAAAGCAACAACCTGGCATTGTTGAGATGATGCCAGCCGCACTCCTGGTGGACCACGGCTTGAGATGGCCACTGGAACAAGACATGTGGACCTTGTATTCGGCACCCCTCCTGCATGGCTCCCATTCCAAGTTCCTTTTTTTAGCTCCTCTTCCTAGTTTAAAATCAGAAGCAGTTTCTGGAGGCATAAGCCAGTCACTTCTCCACAGCTAGCTTTAGAAATAAAGTCACTTTCCTTTCACTGTGCTTCATCCTCATTATTGGCTTTTCAAACAGTAAGCACCTGAGCCTGTGCTCGGTAACAACATGGCATAATCACAACATTGTTTTCTATCGAGAATCAACTAAAACACCTATATACCCAGTAGAGTCAAATGGGTATGCTGAAGACTTTCAGGAAGATTTACAAAGATCAGATTCAATCACCCACCAGCTCTGTCTCCTAAACATTATTTCAATCTGCCCCAGTTTCTTCATCCCATTCCACCACCACCTGCAACCTTGGTGCAGACCATTGCTTTCTCTTGCATGGATGAAAGGAGTATCCTCCCATTCTGCCTTCAAGAATCCACTGCTGCACCCCACTCCACCCCTGCTATCAATTCCTTTTCCCTATTGTGGTCCTATAGGACCTAATTATATCTTTTAATAATTCAAATTTCTACCACTTTGGGTGCAGCATGTCATATGTATATCATTTTCATGTGAAAAGCTCATCAACAGCTTCCTGTTCCTTTCAAAATAAAGAAAAACAATATTATTAACATAACATACAAGTGCCTGCTTGATCAGGCCCATCGTATTCCTTTAGTGTCCTGATTTCCTGGCCCAGCCACCTCCACTCACTGCTCTCTCACCACATTGGCCACCATTTGGTTCCCCCAATAAGCCAAGCTCCTTCCAATACCTGGGCGGCCATATGGACTGTCTTTTAATTTTTTTTTGAGACGGAGTTTCACTCTTGTCACCCAGGCTGGAATGCAGTGGCATGATCTTGGCTCACTGCAAACTCTGCCTCACAGGTTCAAATGATTCTCCTGCCTCAGCCTCCCAAGTAGCTGGAATTACAAGTGCCCGCCACCATGCCCAGCTAATTTTTGTATTTTTAGTAGAGACGGTGTTTCGCCATGTTGGCCAGGCTGCTCTCGAACTCCCGACCTCAGGTGATCTGCCCACCTCGCCTTCCCAAAGTGCTGGGATTACAGTCGTGAGCCACCACACCCGGCTGGGTCTCTTAAACCAAATTATACGCACTGCCTGCTACAGCCCAGTAACATTCATTCCCACTCACCCTTTAGATCTCAAGGCATATCTGTAGAGAACTCTTCCCTCTGCTCTGATAGTACTTTATTCTCCTACAAAGCATTCACTCTTGCAATTACAAATCTAATTGTAGAATTCACTGTTTAATACTTGTCTCTCTCAGTTGACTCTAAACTCCATGAAGGTAGAAACATTTTCATCCTATTCACTACTCTATTCCCTGTACTAGCCCAGCACTAGGCATACAGTTAGGGTCTAATTAATATTGCACATTACTGAAGCTAGAACAAGTAGCATCATAGGCAGCAGAATCATGTCCAAGTGTAGTTAGGTGCAATGTCAACACTAGAAACTCACAACATCAATGGGTTGACGATTTTTCCAAAATGAAAAAAAAAAAAGTTGAAGAGAAAAAGTCTCTTCTCTGTGTTTCCTTAGTTTATGATTGTAGGTAGAAACCTGTATTCTATTGGGCACCTAATAATGGTGCCCAACAGAATTTTTAAATACTGTTTTTTCACAAATCCTTTTGCAATGCCTGTTATTCTTTGTTGCAACTCTATAGATCCCTTCTTCCCAGTCTCCATAAAGCCCATGGAATTCAGCAATGGGGTACCCAGTCTTCTCAAGGCTAGCATGGTAATGTACTAAAGCACCCAAGACTACAGAAATACCCTTGATCTTAAGTATAGCTCTAATGAAATGATGCAGGAATCTCACTCAACAAGTAAAATATTATCTTTTTCCTTGAAGAATGTAAATAAATGAGAATTGCATATCAGATTCTATTATACCAGCTTACTACAGTAGTTCCTATTTATCTGCGGCTTCACTTTTTGTGGTTTTAGTTACCTATGGTCAACTGCAGTTCCCAAATACTAAATGGAAAATTCCAGAGATAAGCAATTCATAAGTTTTGAATAATATGATGAGGTCTTACTTTGCCCTGCTTATGTTTCTGCCTGGGGATGTGAATCCTTTCTTTGTCAGGTGTATCCACACTGCAGATGCTGCCTCCCCACTAGTCACTTAGCAGCCCTCTGGGTTACAAGATTGAATGTTGCAGTATGGCAGTGCTTGTGTGCAAGTAATCCTTACTTTACTCATAATGGCCTCAAAGTGCAAGAGTAGTGATGCTGGCAATTCAGATACACCAAAGAGGAGTCATAAAGTGTTAGCTTTAAGTGAAAAGGTGAAAGTTCTAGACTTAATAAGGAGAAAAAAAAAAACAAGTCATATGCT
The DNA here is from genome assembly GCF_029281585.2 of Gorilla gorilla gorilla. NCBI lineage: Eukaryota > Metazoa > Chordata > Mammalia > Primates > Hominidae > Gorilla > Gorilla gorilla. The sequence continues at coordinate 39,569,180 of NC_073235.2, read as the reverse complement.
GAGGTTATTAAGATCTACCATCAGAATGAATCTTCTACCTGTGAAATTATGAAGAAGGAAAAAGAAATTCATCCTAGTTTTCCTGTTGCACCTCAAACTGCAAAAGTTACAGCCACAGTACATAAGTACTGAGTTGGAAAAGGCCTTAAATTTTTAGGTGGAAGACAGGAAGAGAAACATGTTGCCATTGATGGCAATGTGTTGCACCAGAAAGCATTAAGCCCATAAGGAAGACTTCAACAAGGGATCCCCTGAAACAAGTGACACCAAGCCACTTGCTGCAAGTACAGGATAGTGACATGGATTCAGGAATTCAGAAGGTCAGTGGCAGCCTAACACTATGTCACAATGCCTACGCCATTTACCTCCCTTCATATCATCACACAGTCATTTTATCCTTGTTAATTTTAGGATCCACATCATCACAAGAAGAAAGATGAGTACAGTATGAGACATTCTGAGAGAGAGAAAAAGAGGGACCACTTTCACATAGTTTTTATTATAATATTATTACTATAATTGATCTGTTTTATTATGGTTATTAATCTTATTGTGCCTAATTTAGAAATTAAACTTTATCATAGGTATGTATATAGGAAAAAACATAATATGCACAGGGCTCTGTACTAGTCACAGTTTCAAGTGTCTACTGGAGGTCCTGGGACATATCCCCCAGGAACAAAGGCGGACTTTTGTACAAGAAAAGCTAAAAAGTGCTGGGAGATGAAATTATCATGGTGGTCACAGGTTCATCATAGTAACTGCAGCATCAATACACCCAGTATTATCCTGGACACTTTACAGCAAACATGTCATGCAGTCCTCAAAGCAGCCTTACAAAGAGACTAATTTTAAAAAGAATTCCTGGATGCCTTAAATTCCCTGGATATCTTCAGAAAAATTGGCAGAATAAATGAAAAGGGGGTGAATGTAATCTTTTTAGAGATTGTTGATATGATTACATTCTCTGATATCCAGGAAAATAGATCTAAGAAGAAGTGAGCCAGGAGCAGCTGTGCTTCAAGGCTGTTAATGTGGACCACTCCTCTGCCTGAAGAGGAAGCAGGGGAAGCTGAGAAAAACCCCAGAAGCAGCGAGAAAGCTGTCAGGATGCAGGTTCCCGACTAAAACCTGGAAGATTCTCCACAAAATGTCTTCATGTTCACACCCTAGAGGAGCGTAGAGTGAGATTATTGTTCTGAAGGGTACAGTCTAGGTCAGAAACCTAGTACTCACCTTCTGTGTGGGGGTTAAAGGATGGGAGAAATGTGTGTAAGATGTAGGTTTTGTTTATAGAAACAGATTTATTAAGAGAAGATGGTGGAAGACATTTTTGAATTATCAACCTAAACAATTGTTTCCTTCCACCTAATATTTCTCTTTCCCCCTTCCCCCTTTTAAACAGGTCATCAGTGGCCCATGCTCATGTTCTCAGACAAGACGAGTAATAGAGCAAAACGTCAACACAGTCCAACAAGCCTCTGGGGTTTGTGTGCCAGCTTCCTAGGCCATTATGTAGGTTACCTTGGGTATTTCTGAGGTAAGGAGTCTCTGCTTCTGCCACATACCTCCTGCCTCAAAAAATACATATAATTAAAATAAAAGCTTCCTTTCTGCTCTTCTCCTCCTCGGAGCAAAACTGATAAGAATAGAGATTCAATGTCACTGAGAGACCCTTTACCTTGCTTCCCCAGAGAACAAATGGCTGCCTAGGGTGACCAGGCAGAGCAGGCCGAGGTCACTGAGAAACACCTAGGACTGAAGTTGAGCACAGTGGAAAAGTACCATAAAGAACCAAGCATAGTGCAGAAGTTCTAGAGAGAGTCTCCAGCCAGCCTATCAGGAAAAAGAGCCCTCTAAGCAGTGACCAGTTTCAACTGACGGACAGCTGAAGAATGGTGAACTTTTCAGAGGAAATAATTGGGGACTCTGGTGGTAGGAAGGGCTGAAAGTAAATAATCAAAGTAAGTTAAAGAAAATGATATTCCTTGCACACCTAATTTGTTTGGCTGAGAGGGATACCCACTATAATAATCACCACCATGTATAATAATTAAAGAAAATCAGAGATGTACTGCAATAATAAATACATCCCCAACCAGCCCAGGGGCTGACAGACCCATGGGACATGCAAACCTTCGCTCAATAGTGCACTGAGAAAATCTATCCTCATTACCCTTTCCGAGCTGAGCGAGCACACAGCAATGGCCTGCAGCCTGTGTCAACTCTTTTTAGCCCCTGCATTATTGGAATTTCCCAGAGTGCTTTGTGAGAATTCAGCTTACAAAAAAAGTGAATTGAAGAAATGTCATTTGAATTACGGAGGGACTTTACAATTACATAATGAAAATAATAATTATAAGGGCTCATTAATCACTTGTTAGGGTCAATGTTAGCTCAGGCTATTGAAAAGAAAATGCTGAGTTTTAAAAGTTCCTGGGGACAAGCGAGTGCTATGCTGTCCCCTGCCTTTCCTGGATTAATCATCTCATCTGATTCCAACTGAAGATAACATATTATTACTTAGGATTTTCCAAAATCTTTTAAGTGGAACCACTGTACCCTCTGAGTTTAGTAAGAAAGGAGGATCCCTGTTATTAAATAAATTTGGGAATGATGCAGGGTTAAACAAAATTAAAAGTTTTCATTTTTAAAGGACTCCTCCAGGCTTTTAATACATAATGTGAATCCTCAAGAATTTATCCCTAGTGTGCAAAGGGTCACAAACTTCTTTCCCTGTGTAACTGTTTCCTGGAGAAAAAAAAAGAGAGAGAGAGAAATATTTTGCATGCATGATACTTTCTTATTGTTAGGTTAGGTGAGGTAGATGATCTTTTTCTTAACCTCAATGATTATAGATAACATGGAAACATTTTTATAATTTCAATTTTAGGATTCATATCTCATAAGTTCAGGTTAAAATCCAATTTCCCATCCAAAGCCTAGCACTTACGTCCTTTACAGGATGTGAACACATAAAACCACAAAACAATGAACACATCAGTAAAAGTCCGAGATCTGCCACATGTTCACAAGGAATAAACGTGAAGGTAGAACGCAGGGCAGAAATCAGCATATTTCAGGGGTATCAGCAGAGCAATTGTCAAAGCCCTGAGACATGAGATCAGATCCCATAGAAGAGTGACAAGGCTTAATGTTATAAAGGCACAAACTAATTCAGAACAATCACTGAACATGTGCCTAATTTACAGACCATGAAAAGGCCCTACCTACAGGACATGCTCTCTAAGTTCAGATTTCCTACATCCTTTCAAACATACCTTGTGCTGTGCTGGGGTTTTACTTCAGGATATGACATGATGTACTTTATTGGCCACACATTAGTGAATTATAGCAATATAATCATTGCTTCCAATTTTAGAACACAGCATTATTGACTCTGTGTGCTATGCCAAGAACATTACATGAATCCAGTATTATATTAATATAACAATACATAAGAAACAGAATTGGCTTATATATTAATATAATCATAACATATATATGTCATATTAAATACATATTATATAATATTGCATAATATATTACATATATTTAAGCCAATTCTGTTTCTTACGTACGATGTAGTTTTTGTTAGTATATATGCGTTATGTATTATATATATGTGTGATATAATATGAAATTCTATTATAAACTATATTAGATATAATATAAATGTATGTATACATTCTTCTGTGTGCACATACATTCATATTAATATATATGTATGTTGCCAATTGATTCTATTATAGTATTCTTAGTACACTTTGTTAGTATACTTTAATAGCCACATCTAATATGTATCACCTCAATGACCAAAATTACTGCTTATCTGCACCCCTTATGCTCATCCCATCATCAACAACCTCAAGGAGACTTCTGCTTCTTTTCCTTCTATGCAAACAAATGTGTGACTATCCCCTTGAATACAAACAGGAAAGTACTGATATCCTACAGTCAAAGAATTTTAGTTTTTTATCCACGCAGAGACCACATAAAAATTGATTAAACACACAACAATATTCCTGAACCATGCACAAAATATGAATTTACATTTATTTTAGAGTGAGCTGTACCCTGTTATATCGTTGTTCTCCAAAAATCAATAGTTAAATCATGGACTAGATATGGAAATTTAATGTTGACCATAAGATTCTATTCCCTTGGCACCAACTTACTGTAACATGCCATTAGAACTCGTTATTCCCCTTGTGATTTCAGAGAATTAGTTTGAGTACCTCATAATTCCTGTCCTGATGAAACACATTATCAAAGCTTATACCCCTTTGGGGTAATTGAAGTCTACACTTCATAATCTACATGAAGATTTACTTGAGCTTTTCTTTTATTCTGTTCAAGACAGATGTAGGCTCAGTAAGAGTCCCTCTTTACTTTTTTCTAGCTGACCACATAAGCCATGGGGTACACTGAGTGTGAGATCTACAGGTCTCAGAAAGAAATATAGCTACCTCGGCCGGGCGCGGTGGCTCATGCCTGTAATCCCAGCATTTTGGGATGCCAAGGCGGGGGGATCACGAGATCAGGAGTTGGAGACCAGTTTGGCCAATGTGGTGAAACTCCGTCTCTACTAAAAATACAAAAAATTAGCCAGGTGTGGTGGTGTGCACCTGTAATCCCAGCTACTCGGGAGGCTGAGGCAGGAGAATCACTTGAATCCAGATTCAAGTGACAGAGGCTGCAGTGAGCCAAGATTGTGCCATTGCACTCCAGACTGGGCAACAGAGGGAGACTCCATCTCAAAAAAAAAAAAAAAAAAAAAGAAGAGGAAGAAAGAAAGAGGAGGAGAAGGAGAAGAAAAAGAAATATAGCTACCTCTTGGGCTAGTTTCCTCTAGCTTCCACCTAGAGGAAGAGAAGAATCAAAATAAGCTTTCATACTTAGTCTGGGAGAGGTGGCCATCCCACACCTCCTGTCCACCTTTCTACCGGAACACATTTGTAAGCATTGTCCAGCCCTTGTAGCTCTCATCAAAGAGTTCCTTTGGGAATCAAACACTCCATTATTCCTCTGTAACCCTGCTTCTTTCTTGAGGCAATTTCAATAAGCCATGCAGGGCATTGCTCACAGTGCTGCCAAACCTTTTGCTGTACTGTGGGGGTGATTATTACAGAAGTGAACATTTGTCAGTGATCTGAAAGCCTGGCCTGAGCAGGCAGTGGGGAAGGAGCAGAGGTTCCATAGAAGCAGTCAGCTACAACCAGAAAACCAACACCCTCTGACTAGCTGGGCACAGTATGTGGACAGAAACACAACAGAGTAGGCAGGCTCTGCTCACAGTGCCTGATAAATCAGCCTTAAATGCTTACATTCATTTGTTCTTCCAAATACCCAAAGCAAAGAGTCAATGGCAGTAAATAGTTTAAACGGGGGGAAGCAAGTTTGTAGAAAGTGCTTCGGAGCTATACAGGCTTTAGTCCAAATCTTGATTTTGCCATTCAGCACTGTGTGACCTTCAGCAGGACACTGTTTGCTTTAATCTTCAATGATCTCATCTTGTAGGCATATAAAGACAGAGACAAGTATGGAAGCTCCTAACACATGGAGGGACCTGAACGAATAACAAGTCCATGTGGGAGGAATTGTCTGTTACCAGGCTTTTGCTGTACAAAACTTCCTCAAGTTTGGCACTTTAAACATTTGGGGCCATATAGTTGTTGTAAAGAGTTGTCCTGTGCATTGCAGGATGTTTAGCAACAACCTTGGCCTCAACCCTTTAAATGGCAGTATCACCAACCCCCTCTCCGCTTATGGCAATCAAAAATGTCTCCAGACATTGCCAAATGCCCCTTGGGGAGCAAAATCACCATAGCAGAGAACCACTAATATAGACTATTAACATATCGTTTAGTCCTATCAAAAATCCCTGGAAATGGGTGACTTTTCATTCTACAGAGAAGCCACATTACCTATCCAGGATCTCAGCAGTAATAAGGGGAAGATCCAGGACAATGATCCAAGAGCTTGAAACCCATCGCTATTCTCCACATCTTTAAAATGTGTATTTTAAAGAACAATAAAAGAAGTGCCACTGATGTATATTCAGCAGGCCAAGTTCAACTTCTGGCTGCACAGAGTAATGTTTACATAATTGTGTGATTTACCCATCCTCTGTTTTTATTCATCTTCAAATAAAGAAATTTTCAGAACTATCCCTCTCCATCAATTTCAGTGCTAATTCATAAAATTCCACTTTACCTTGCTCAGTCCCTTTTCTAGAAAAAAACCTCTAGACTTTGGAATCAGCCTGCATTTGAACTGTGGCTGCTCCACTTTCTAGCTGGGTGACTCTCAGCATATAACTTACTCTCACCTTTATATCCTACAGAAAAGCAAACTTGAATGTGCCAACTTCACAATAGTGTTGACAGCCAGCTCCCCACTATAGCCTGCTATGCAGAGCCAAGGTGAATGGTACAGATTGCAGTTGTAGAGTGCAACCCTGCCTCCTTGACCCTTTTCTGCAAGGCCATCTCTAGAAGTAGTAGGATTCTTTCCTCCGCATTTAATCTGCCTTGCCTATCCACATCCTTAAAAAATGATTAATCTTATCTTCCCCATAAAAACACAACTTAAAAATGATCCAACTTCCTCCAACTAATTTAATACAAATTAAACATAACCCAGCTGTTCCGTCTAGTCTAAGACTAAGGGACTTTGGAAAAGGTCCCAGCAATGATGCCTGTGAGTGGCCAAGGGCAGTGGCAGCTCTTTTCCAAAGGGGTGCCAGGCTCATCGGCAGTGTGGATTTTCCATGAAAGGTCAGTGAAGACCTGCTGCCCATCACAGAGAAATGGCTCTTCTTCATCAGATAGGTTTAAACGTGGCCATTTAGCTTTCAACCCCTTCTCTGTGGTGATTTTGAATGAAGAAGTTTTAATAAGATGCTTTAAAAAATCTCTTCAAGAAAATGTCAAATATTTCAATCTCTTTCCACTCCTAGAATGTCAAAAACCATGAAACATTCTTGTAAAAGGAACATACAACAACTTTCAGGGACATACAACCCTTAAATTCCCAAGTGATAACTACCACCATAGGCCCAATTTGGGCCCAAAATGCATAATAAGGAAAAACTATGGATTAGAGTTCTATCCTATGTTAAAATTTTACAAGGTAAGTAGTAATAATAATTATCTGATTCTCCAAAGGAAGCAATCAACAAAACATTTTTTTTATTTTTGCTAAACATTACATGAAAATCTTCACACATAAAATATTTGGGATTATCCTTCTCATAGGTGACATGGCCAACATGGATTCCATTAATCCATCATCTGTGACTTAAAACATCCTCCTTAATGTCCATAAAAGTTATTTTTAATGTCTTCTTAATATCCTTTTTCCATACTCTATATAGGACATCCAGCTAATATAAACTACACTGTTTATGCTACTTTATCACACAGTTGAAAATGTGAGAAAAAAAATCTTAAGATACAATTTGTTCGTGCAGAAAGTACTTTAGCCAAATAAATCCATATTTATCTTCTTAAAAGACTAAGAAAAAGAGGCAAAAAAGCAGAACTGTGATTTCCACCTCGGCAATTCCCCACCTGTCAAATCAAGACCTGTTGGGAAATAAAAATAAGACCTCTTTTTAGACACAGAAGTGTGGAAAATGATAACAGCATACTGTATTTACATGGAAAAATATACTAGATTCATAAAGCCCTGTCCTTTTTGAACAGAAGTACAGTATTCACAACATGCCTTCTCTATGTGTGTGTATGTATATATATATATATACATATACATACATATATATAATCAGTTCAAAAACATGACCTTCATTTTCATACAGCTCTTCATGAGTCTAAGCTAAGAATCTAGTGTCCATTTATATTTAGATCGTCTTAATATGTAAACAAAAAATATTCAGAGTTGGAATAGTACTATTTGCAGTACTCACATATGTAAACAATTCAATTCAGTGTTATGTAACTGCTATGTAGAAAATGTAGATGTCAGAATTATATCAGAAATGCCAGAAATAGATATTTAAGATATCATCTCTGCCCTCAAATTGCTTGGAATCCCTTAGGGAAAAAAAAGGACTTAGTCAAAAATAATGTTAATGCAAAATATTATGGAGTAGCTATGCTAACCAATGTACAAAGGTTTTAGGAACACTGAGTCAGAAAATTACTGAATCAGGAAACAATGTTTCATGAACAGCAGAATTTTATAACTACACCTTCTCAGAGAAGGAAGAGAGAAGGGGGGTGATGTGAGCAAGGTTTCAGAAGAAAGTAGTGAAAGTAATTTATACCAAATGGTCTTGACGTGCTCAATAAAATGGGACATAAGTGGACAGAGAAAGGTTCAGCCCAGCCACTGTGCGGACAGACAAGAACTCCAGTAGAAATGAGTAACTGTACTTCCAAATCTGCTGTCTGGTATTACGCTATGCAAATATTTAAAAGTTACCTTGTATCTGCCACAGATACCCTTTCAGCAATATTCCCCTACTTGGCTAAGTCCCTCTGGGAAAAGAATGTGTGCACCATTTTGATTTAAACTTGCAGTTCTTTTACAGGCACTGTACAGTAATAGAGGTATTGGAAAACAGCCTTATTTAAGCAAGAGTCTACTTGAAACAGGTATGTCTTTTTATATTTCTGAAAATTATATTTATAAGCCATAATAGTTCCTTCAAGTATACTGAAATGAATAACCAGTCTTTGACAACATTAGTAATGATAATATATTTCCTTCATTCTCATATAGTCACTCATAAATTTGATAGTGTAACTGAGAAGGAGAAATGAATATTTCCATTAAAAAATTTGCAAGTATTCTATTTGCCATGTTGCTGACATAAAACAAAGATGTAACGAAAAGATTATACATGTTGACATTTCATTAAAAGCTCTGTGGACATTTGTATATGGCTATTAAGCAGGAAGCATAAGGAAATGAAGATTACCTTTCAAAGAAAGAAACTGTAAGGTAGTTCTATGGAATGTTTTGATATGAAGAGTGAGTATTTCATGTGCATTAGTGAAAATAACTAAGAATTGCAGCATTCATGATAATGTATTTAAAATACCTGCATTACATATAAAAAACTCTGAATCACTTAATTTTTTTAAAGCACCTAGTCATTTGTTTTAAGTGTTTGCACATTTTGAATACATGAAAGCACATTTTATGTACTTTAGAGTACTGCTGATGTGGTAGGTAGTATATCATCAAACTACTGCTGCAGCAATTCTGAGGTCAAAGCTATTGCTTTTGGATTTGATACATTTTGTACATGATTTATGGATTAATTTTATGGAAAATATGTAAGCTATATGCCCCAAAAAGCATTTTATAGTGTTATAACAATAAAACATTATAGTTATGGGATGCCCCTCATTGAGGCATATCAAAGCCCTTTCCTGACATTAGTTAATCCTTCTAATACCCCTCAGAGGCAAGGTATTGCCTGTGATACTTTTTAAGAACACAGAAAGCACTGGGGATTTTCACCAGTCTACCTGGGTTTAGAGCTACTACAAATCATCAGTGTATTTATTCATTCATTCTACCACCTATCATGAGCCCTAGACAAGTTGGTAGGATCTCAGGATAGAATGGTTTAAAAAAAAAAAAAAAACAAAACAGAAACACTATCCCTTTCCACTCCCTTGAAACTTAAGAGTGTAAAGTGTAAGATGTTTTCATTTATGAGGAATAAAAAAATGTTATGACATATCTCTTATCTAGAACCTCACCCTGGCCATCTAGAAACATGCCTCTCTACAATATCTTCTACTAGCAAAAAAAATTAAGATTCTAGGCAACAAAACTGCATTGCAAAAAGGAGAGCTCCTCATGCCACAGAAATTATTGAGAATTACTTTACATACGTCCCTAACAGATGTAGGTCAATTGGTTTCTAGTCAAGTAAAATGAGAAAAGAGATGGGTATGGTTAAATGGTATGGTTAGAAGTAGGTACATCAACAGCAAAGTAACAAAGATGGCCTAATGATAAGAGACACACAACTTCCAAAAAAGGGAAATGATAAAGTTCAAAGTTCACAGACTTCTGAGACCAATTAGCATCAGGGCCCCAGAGTTCTGGAGCTCATTCTTCCTAGACAACATTGTAGCACGTTGTAGAGCTCTTTTAACAAAGAACCATGTGGAAGACAGTGTGGTGGTTCCTCAGGGATCTAGAACCACAAATACAATTTGACCCAGTAATCCCATTACTGGGTATGTACCCAAAGGATTATAAATCATTTTACCATAAAGACACATGCACATGTATGTTTATTGCAGCACTATTTACAATAGCAAAGACTTGAAACCAACCCAAACGCCCATCAATTATAGACTGGACAAAGAAAATGTGGCACATATACACCATGGAATACTATGCAGCTATAAAAAAGAATGAGTTCATGTCTTTTGCAGGGACATAGTTGAAGCTGGAAACCATCATCCTCAGCTAACACTGAACACAGGAACAGAAACCAAACACTGCATGTTCTCACTCATAAGTGGGAGTTGAACAATGAGAACACATGGACACACAAGGAGGAGAACATCACACACAGGGGCCTGTTGGTGGGGTTGGGGGCAAGGGAAGGGAGAGCATTAGGACAAACATCTAATGCATGCAGGGCTTAAAACCTAGATGACAGGTTAATAAATGCAGCAAACCACTTCAGCCCATGTATATCTATGTAAAAAACCTGCATGTTCAGGACATGTATCCCAAAACCTAAAGTAAAAATTTAAAAATAAATTAAAAGAAAATTTGGCTGGGTGTGGTGGCTCACGCTTGTAATCCCAGCACTTTGGGAGGCTGAGACGGGCAGATCACGAGGTCAAGAGATCGAGAGCATCCTGACCAACATGATGAAACCCCGTCTCTACTAAAAATACAAAAATTAGCATAAGGTGTAAGGAAGGGATCCAGTTTCAGCTTTCTACATATAACTAGTCAGTTTTCCCAGCACCATCAATGATAGGCTGGCTTAAGAAAATGTGGTACATATACACCATGGAATACTATGCAGCCAAAAAAAGGATGAGTTCATATCCTTTGCAGGGACATGGATGAAGCTGGAGACCGTCATTCTCAGCAAACTATCACAAGGACAGAAAACCAAACACCGCATGTTCTCACTCATAGGTGGGAACTCAACAATGAGAACACTTGGACATGCGGGCCAGGAGGTGGAACATCATAAACTGGGGCCTGTTTTGGGGTGGGGGGGTGGGGGGAGGGATAGCATTGGGAGAAATACCTAATGTAAATGACTGGTTGATGGGTGCAGCAGGCCAGCATGGCACATGTATACCTATGTAAGGAGCCTGCACGTTATGCACATGTACCCTACAACTTAAAGTATAATAACAAAAAAAAAAAAAAGTGTTAAAAAAAAATAGCTGGGTGTGATGGTGCGCACCTGTAGTCCCAGCTACTTGGGAGGCTGAGGCAGGAGAATCGCTTGAACCCGGGAGGCAGAGGTTGCAGTGAGCCGAGATTGTGCCACTGCGCTCCAGCTCTGGGGACAAAGTGAGACTCTGACTCAAAAAAATAAATAAATAAAAATAATAAAAATAATATCTAAGAAAAAAACTCCAAGTAGTCAACCCTCCCTGTATCTACTCTCTTTGCAATATGACTTTACAACAATTCCATCAAGAAGTGGAGTCTACTTCTCCATCCCCTGAAACTGGGCTGACAATCTCTTTACTTACCTTGGCCAAAAGATGTGATGGAAGTGACTGTCAGTTCTAAGAGAGGATTCAAGAGACTTGTGCACTTCTGCTCACTGTGTTAGAACCTTGCTACTGCCACCTGAACAGGCCTGAGCTAGCCTGCTGGAAGATGAGGGACCTCTTGGAGCAGAGAGGAGTCACACCACTTACAACCATCTTAGATAAGCCAGCTTCTAGAAGACTCTTTAACTGACTAGAAGTGTCAGAGCAAGTTCAGCCTAGATCAGCTAGGTCTAGCCAGTATCAGCAGAACCACCTGGCTGGCATGTAGACACACATACAATAATATTTTATTATTTTAGGCCACTGAGTTTTAGAGTACTTGTTATCAGGTAATAACTAACTGATGTAATTTAATTTCAGCAAATATTAGCTATTCCACATAACAATGAACTTGAATCATTGGAAAAATTAAATTCTGCCCAGTATCCTCTGTTTAATAAGGCAGATAAACATAAAGATGTTTTAGAGATATTTCCATCTGAAGGGGCCATTAAAAATACATAAAGAAAATAATCTGAAAACCTTGAAAAGTCCAGCTATCCAGTGTGGTTCATTCTCAAGGATGGCACATAATCTTAATTTTACTAGACATGAAAATCAGAATTCTAACAATGATAAATTATAGGATACTAAACATATTACATGATACTTTTATGCATTGTAAATGATCTATTAAATGACTCCAATGCACATTTAAACTACAATCTGCTTCTAAAATCTACCTTCCAAGCAATTATTCAGAAATACAGTTATGTGATAGAGGAGCACCTCAGGTTTATCATTATCAGGATGTGAAGCCAACTAGCGCCTGCCTTCAAGAACTTTTGTACTAAATTGTGTGAAAAAGCCAAGTTTATTAAGTGTCCTAACACATTCTAAGGTAGTCAAGAGGCTATTCTGAGAGAGAGAGGCAGAGAATAAGCTATCCCCGGTTTGTTGGTGAACATCTGCTGGAGATGCCTGTTCCTTTTTTGGGAAGACCTGGGATAGGCACAAAATGTTATGGGTTAAGTCACCAGATGTGAACCAGTTATATGTCTGGTACAGTACTGGTTGCAAGTATATACAGAGATAACTAAGACAGGGTAGGGTCCCTGTTTTTGAGGAAATGCCATTAAAGTAGAGACAGGCAAGTCAAAGTGAAGCATCTATGTGCCAGACAAGACCTGAGGTCAAATATCAACACTAAACGGCAATTTTTTTTTTTTAACTTCATGTCCCAACTTCACTCTATTAGTAGGGTGTTCTTGGAGTGCTGTGTTGAGACCTCAGATTCTATCCCAGTTCATTGAAAAGCATGCCATGGGTTAGGTGTGCTGGCTCATGCCTGTAATCTCAGCATTTTGGGAGGCCGAGGTAGGTGGATCTCTTGAGCTTAGGAGTTTGAGACCAGTCTGGGTAACATGGCGAAATCTCGTCACCACAAAAAAATACAAAAATTAGCTGGGCATGTTGGAGCATGCCTGTAGTCCCAGCTAGTCGAAGCTGAGGTGGGAGGATTGTTTAAACCCAGGAGGTTGAGGCTGTAGTGAGCGGTGAGCATGTCACTGCATGCCAGTCTGGGTGACAAAGCAAAACCTTACTCCCTACCCCCAGCTAAAAAAAAAAAAAAAAAGGAAAGAAAAGCATGCCATGGTTGGCCAATGATTTAAGACATAGGTAAGGGAATGTGATGAGGCAACATGGGTAAATTTATTTGTTAAATACATTTTGTTATGCTTCTTTTTGAATATATTTTGTTATTATTTGTTATTATTATTTTATTTGTTAAATACATTTTGTTATGCTTCTTTTTGAATATATTAAATGAACTCCTATTATGAGCTAGGTACTGTGCTGGTCCCTAGATATGGACCGATGAACAAAACTTTCATATGCTTGTCCACATGGAGATTACAGTCTGGTTCCATCCCTGCCACACTGTCTCTGAGGCAAAGTGTGACAAAACCCATGGGCTCTAGCAAAAAACGAGAGACTACTCTCAGAAGACAATGATATGTCTATATTTTCTGCTACTTTATTTATTTACTTATTTATTCATTCATTCAGAGACAGAGTCTCACTCTGTCGCCCAGGCTAGAGTGCAGTGGCATGATCTCGGCTTACTGCAACCTCCACCTCCCAGGTTTTAGTGATTCTCCTGCCTCAGCCTCCCAAGTAGCTGGGATTACAGGCACCCGCCACCATGCCCAGCTAATTTTTGTATTTTTAGTAGAGGCGGGGTTTCACCATGTTGGCCAGGCTGGTCTTGAACTCCTGATCTTAAGTGATCCACCCACCTTGGCCTCCCAAAGTTCTGGGATTATAGGCATGAGCTACTGCACCTGGCCTCTGCTAATTGCACTCTAGTTTTTCATGTCATGAAGGTGGTGGGTGTATAAATATGAATTATTAATACAATAACAATAGTAACAAGAACTACAACCTAGTGGTTTAAAAAATTTACTTATTTATTTTGAATTCTTTTATTTCAATAGCTTTAGGGATACAAGTGATTTTTTATTACATGGATAATTGTATAGTGGTGAAGTCTAGGATTTTACCGCACCCATCACCCAAATAGTGTACACTGTACCCAATAGGTAGTTTTTCATCCCTCATCCCTTTCCATCCTCCCCATTTCTGAGTCTCCAGTGTCCATTATACCACTCTGTATACCTTTGTGTACCCATAGCTTAGCTCCCACTTCGAAGTGAGAACATGCGGCTCTCACTTGGTTTTTGATTCTTGAGTAGCTTCGGAGTAATGGCCTCCAGTTCCATCCAAGTTGCTGTAAGAGACCATTTTGTAAGAACTACAGCCTAGCTTTTATTGAGTGTTAGTGCTTAAAATACATTATCACTAAATCCTCCCAACATACTGAGCCTCTCCTTGTGGGCAGCTGGTACCTGGCAACGTTAAAGTGTCTGTTCAAGATCTCACAGCTTCTGAAATTCAAGCTCATATTCACACTCAAAACTTTCTGACACACAGCCTAAACTCGTGCCTACTGGGCCATACCCTTCTTACTTCTTACTAATATGTCTGACTATATTCTGGATAAACTTAGTCTCATACTCCATATCCTTAAAAATGAAAAGCATCAAAGAAACCATTTTTAAATCTATTTGTATATTAAAATATGTTTTCCTAAGCCTTTCAGTGAGCTGTGAGTTTTCCTTTCTCTAAGCATCATGCATGTCCCTTCCTGGAGTATCTCTTGTTGTCTGTATACGATGTAAACAATGTTTGTATTTGTGTTTATACTACCCAACCTTCTCTACATACACTCATGCACTCATGCACGCACCCACACACGCAAAACCCACACATAGATTATCTTGATATATTTGATGCACTAGAAAATCCTTGTGGGCAGGAGCTGCTTCTCATATAACAGCATGTACCCCATGTAGTGTAGCACAGTCTTATACAGATCACAAATATATGACCAATATACGTTGAATGAAGACACACCTCTTCCCTATTAGCTCCTATAATTGTTCAACAGGCAACTAGCTCCTCAAAGTTATAATAAATTAATTATTTCCAAGGCTATGCTCCATGGAACACTAGTGCTATCAGGCGCACTATAAAAACAGGGTACCATTATCAACTAACTTAGGAAATCATGGCATAATGATATACCTCCTCTCTTGTAGATAAACAATGCACCCTAACACCCTGACATCTCTGAGAAATCCCGCAATGAACTACCTCAATATTGACCAGCAACTTGAAGGACCCCTTGGATCTAGAGAGGTACTACATATTGGGATATTCTACTTTTGCAGTTATAGTTGGCAAAGAGAATTAATTCTTCCTTAATGTTATTTTTCAGATTATCCTCAGGAGATGCAGACTTTGCTATATTATGACAAGTATGTTTGTATATCTTTGAATGTTTTAAGATAGACTATTAATTCCCACTGAATTTTAAGATGTGAAAAAATGGAAATAATCTAAATATAAAACAATAGGGTAAAGGTGGGATCTATGTTTAAAATGGGATATTTTTTACCCATTAGAACAATGCTTACAGGCTCGGCATGGTGCCTGTAACCTCAGCACTTTGGGAGGCTGAAGTGGCCAAATCACTTGAGGTCAGGAGTTCGAGACCAGCCTGGCCACCATGGTAAAACCCTGTCTCTACTAAAAATACAAAAATTGGCCTGGCATGTTGGCAGTTGCCAGCTACTCGGGAGGCTGAGGCAGGAGAATTGCTTGAACCAAGGAGGCAGAGGTTGCAGTGAGCTGAGATCATGCCACTAAACTCTAGCATGGGCAACAGAGCAAGACTCTTTCTCAAAAAAAAAGAAAAAAAAAATTACAAAGACATCAGAAAATGCTTATAACATCTAAGTAACAAAATAGGTGAATATTGTATATGCATATTTTATATATTTTAATTATATAAAATTTACAGAGATCAAATAAACTAGAATATTAACAGGGGTTTTCTTTGCTTGGAGGGATATGAAACATTTATAGGTACATCTATATATTTTTCCATATCTTCTAAAATAACTGAATACAAAACAAACAAAATATCAATTCTAAGTCATCAGAAAGAATCAAAGCATCATTTACCTGACTAGTTCCTATTTTTTAGGTTGAGCTTAGAAACGACTGCCTCTGGGAAACCTCCAGCATCCCATCACTGCAGTAGGTTGCCCACCTTGAGCGTCCACAGCATGCTGGGCTCTTTCTTACGATGGCACTTATTTCCTGGCATTGCATTGCCTCATTTACTTGCTTATATACCTTCTAGACTATTACCTATCTCTGTCCGGTTTATCCCTGTAATCCCAGTGCCTTGCACAGTAACTGGAACATGGTTGGTGTTAAATAAACGTTTACTAAATAATTGAAAGTTTAGATGTTTTCTCATTTCCTAAATGTGTTGCCTATAGTATGGCAAAGACAATGTAATATCTACATTCTGGAGCAACAGTGAAATTTCCCTTTAAGTGACATATTTTATTAAGGCAGCTGATATTGTTGATAAGCCTGTCAATAATTTATATTTCCTATGAAATTTTATCTACAAGCAATTTTCTTCACACCCAGTTTTAACAGTAACAGGGATTCCTGCCATTTGTTATATAATTTTATCAGCAGGACTGTCTAACGAATGCAGTGTATAAAGTTCCATATGCTCATACTTGAGTCTTTCTGTTTGCTTCAGGTTGGAAGACAATTCTCTAAGCTTATGAATCCAGACCACTGCATTGCTTTGACACCAAACTCCTAACTAGGTCCAAAAACAACCATCTTAATAATGAAATCTATTTAGATTCTAGAAATGAAGCTCTATTTAATTACCCTAAAAATTCATGATATGAAGCATATGTGTAGATACATACATATAGGAATAATAATAAGATTAGCTAACATTTATTGAATGCTTATTATGTGCAAGGAACTATGATAAGCAATATATGTACATTAACTAATTTAGTCCTTACTTCATGAGGTGGATAATATGACTTTCCTCTCTGATGATGAAGAAATTGAAGCAAGTATCTTGAGTTTACAAGGCCAATGAGTGCCAGAGTCAGGGCTATACACCCCAGTGTCTCCCTTATTAATCTTATTGTTATTCATTCTACAAATATGTATTAAGTGCCTACCCTCAGCAACACACTGTTCTGTGCCCTGAGAATATACCAGTGAACAAACACTGGTGTAAAAGTCCCTGTGCTCCTAGAGTATACATTTTAATCAGGATAGACAGAAACGGCAGCACATGCCTGCACACATACTGTGGCAAAGGTGGCTGAGTCCACCAAAACCTTTATTTCCTCTTTCATAGCACATGTTTGTTACTGGGAAGCAGTTCTTCAGTGAGGATTACCTTTCTTTTCAGCTCCTCATGCATATAGATATGGCTATGTGACAACTTTTGCCAACAGAATGTGAGTAAAATTTGCGTTCCTTTTGGGCAAAGGCTTCAAGAAATCAGGTGTGGGATGTAATTTGATCTTCTTTTTCTCCTTCTTTGAGCTGGATGCAGACAATGATAAAGTCCTAAGGAATAGACGAGCTGCCACATGGAAGATTTTTGAGACTCAAAATCACTACCTGGAGGAAAGACACATGCCAACCAGAAAGACCTTCCCTAGACTACTCTCTAAGCGAGAAAGAGCCATCTGTGGGCTTAGCCATTATATTATGAGGTCTGTTTGTTACAGCAGCTAGCACTATACTTAAAAATATAGAAGTGTGGGCTTGATTTTGGTGTCACCATTAATGTAACCAAAATATGTGGAATTAATTTAATAACCAAGCAGTGAATGGCACGGAACAGATATCACAGGCTAGAAATATAAAGACCCACATCATACAGTTACAAAATAGTTGTGAACACTGCTGCCTGCAATAATGGGAAAGGCTTACCAAACACCAAACTGAACCCATAGCTCAAGAAGCTTGACTTCTGCAGATTGGAATGTGTTGGATTATGGCTGCTGCCTTTTCCAATGTATTATGAAAAACTGAAAACCTCAGGGGAAAATTGACAAACACTAAGGAAACTGCCGAGATAAAAATGACAAATGATCAATGACCCTAAATATCAGGAGACGAGAGTGAAAAAGGGGACAAATCCTTATCAGAAAATTATAATTTAAACAAATAGACTTGGCTAAAACAAAAGTAAGAGTATGAGTGTTGCAAATATATTGTTTCAGATGGCCAGGAGGTGGCCTTAATAAGGCTAAGGGTGAGAAGCATGGGTTTGAGGAAGCAAAGAAGCAAAGCAGACTCAAGAAGGATACATAAGAAATACCTGGGGGTAGGGAGATAGACACACAACATTGAATGGAAGCAAAAAGATCAAAAGGCTAATACATTTTGAGGGAAATTTATTGCCAAAGAAGCCATGAGCCTAGTACTATAAAAAACCATGGACTTTCAAACTTTTAAGGTAATCCTTTTCCCAAAGTTTTACGAGCAAGAAGCCATGTGCAGAAACTACACAGCTAAAGCAGAGATACTTCCCAAACTCACTTCAGATGTGGCCATGGAAGAAAGTGGACAAGACAGATCTTCTGAGAGGGCAAAGCAAGGAACTATAGGGAACAGTGTAGAAAAGGACTCCTCCAAAATGGGATCTAGGTTCTAAGCAAGAACTTTCTCCACTGGAAAAGCAGAGAATCTTCATATTCCCTGTCCCAAAGGCTCCACCGCTGGCCCTGGACTGCTGAGTGTGTGTGTTTCTCAATCTTACCTTCTCTGAATAGGAATTGTCATGTACATCTGCCATCCCTGTTCTATCATTCTATATTAGCGCTAGAAGGAGGATAGTTCATCTTTTAATTGAATGATCAGAATACAAGAAAAAACACGTGGACCTGATGGAAAGAACTGAGCATTGCTCAGAGATTCTGGACTTTGAGATGGAAGCAGTATCTGTCTCACCTGGGAAGGGGTTGAGTGTATTCTTTATGTGACAAAAAGATTATGCACAGAAATTTGTGTCCAGAAGAGTAGATGTGGCAGAGATGGCTGATATCTAACTAAATCTATTTTTCTCCTTTAATAATATATTATAATTGGTAGTATGCAACCTGCCAGTCAGGAACTCTATTCCCTATTACCCCCAATCTCCTTGCAAGTAGATGAAGCCATGTGATGAGTTATCACCAAAAGAATCTGAACAGAAGTGATATGTATCAGTCCTGGGCTAAATATTTTAAGAAGTGAGAATGCTTCCCACACACTCATTTTCTCCTTCTGTTGACTTCAGACTCTAGGGAATAGCAGAGCCACAAGATGAACAGCATCTGGGACCCTGAATCCTCACACAGAAGAGAGCTGTCTGCCAACCAACTTTGAGTGTGTGCAAATAAAAAAACTCCACAGAAGTGGTATTAGTATACTATTTGGGGATCTATTTGTTACCAGGACTCAGCCTACCCTAAATAATCCACATCCACACATAAGATTCCAAACAGTGAATAGGAAGAAAATAAAACAGAGTGATGGACAGAGCCATGTCCTATGAGCTGGGACAATGCACTGAAATAGGAAGATCAGAGAAGGTTCCTCTGAAGAGATTATGTTTCAGTTGAGAAAAACGTCTGGCAAAATCTGTGGAATGAGCATTTGGGGCCAAAATCGTGGCACACACAAAACTCTTAAGATATAGACCAATTTTATGCTTTTAAGGAAAAGCAAAAAGGCCAGTGTGAAGGGAGGCATAGTGAGAAAAAAGAGAGAGGCAGGGCCATCTGTTATTTGGATCTTCCCAGCTTCATGAAAAGACTGGGTAGACTTTAACTCTAACAGGGAACTCTCAGAAGAAGAGTTTCTGAGCAGAAGACTGGTACGGATGGGCTACTTCATCCTTGTGGCTGCTGCATGGACAATGACTTAGGATAAGCAAAATGGAAGAATGAGTTCAGACAGGAGGCCGCTGCAGGACTCCGGGAATGAGACAGTGGTGGGCCCCTCTGGCATAGAAGGATAGTGGTGTTGATGTTGATATGTGGTTAGATGGAATATATCTTGGAGTTAAAGCTGAAAGGGTTTGCATACAGATAAGATATTGTCAGCAAGGCAAAAACGAGGAGCCAATGATAATTATATATTTGGCCTGAAATGCTGAGTAGAGAGAGGTATTATTTGATGAGATGAAGAAAACTGACAGAATATTAAGTTGACTATGTGTGGGAAGAACAGGAAGAGTGTGTGTGTGTGTGTGTACACTTTTATCAGAGTACCTGGCATGGGCTATGTATTAAATACCAATTTTTAATACAGGTATGCTAATATATGTTGCTAGGCCTTATTATAATGAAATAAGGTGCTAATTTTGAAGGTTTTTGAGGAACCTAAGAAATATATCACACTCTGTTTCTCCTCTTCAATTTGAAATCAATAGAAAAAAATCCAGAAATCAGTTGCAGGGAGATTTAAGTATGACTTTTATAATTGGTAATGCTGATTATGATAGAAACGTACTATCCTCAGTGAAGCACCCTTGCTAATGATACTAAACCCCACCCTGCCTCAGGGTGAACAAAAGCATGGCTACACTGCCGTCAGGTCTCTAACCGACAAAGGAGAGCAAATTCCAGTGCACACTTTTTGAGAAAGAGCCTGGAAAGCCACATATGCAAAGCTTCTTCTCCCAAATCCACCACCAATCAGTTTAGTCTCCCCCATTCTCCTGAGGAGAGAGTGAGGTGATAGATCGCGTCCAGGAATGTTACCTACAGAGAAAGAGAAAAGGCAAAAGAGCTTCTCTCATAAAACAAATGCAAATAAATGAGTGTTAAAGACATCTGTAAAAGTGAGGACCCAAGGAGGGACTTTTCAACAAATGGATGCCATTTCAAAGATAAGAATGTGTAATCAATGGCCTTTTCTGTAACATCTTCCAACCCAGTTCTTGGAACTCAGGAGTGGATTGAAGCAAAATTGAAATTTTACCTTATTTCAGATAGTAAAAGAAGAAGGAAAAAAAAAAACTAGAAGGAAGAAGAGAAATGTCTTGTTCATTTGTCAAATTTGAAGTGAAATCCTGTTTTCCTATTTCCAATCTCTTATTATGTAGGTGGCTCATACCCACAGGGAAAAAATGTCACAATTCCTCCAACTAAAAACTGCCAGCTAGCATTTCATCACTGCCATCACATCTCCCATGCTCCTGACGATTTACTGACAGGACTGATAACTCTATCTGAGGACTCTTGTCCTCGGGCCTTTTATCTTATTCTTTCTTAACTAACCATTTTCCCTGAGGGATTTAATAGTAAAACTACTGAAAGAGTCCACGCAAAGGAAAGAGATATCTGCACAAAATGCTTCTGTTCTTGGCCACCAGGATAGCTCAAAGCTCCTTACTTCCCTTTAATTTTAGCTTTAATCTGTTGACTAAAATGGCATTGCTCTCAGATCCTTTCCCTATGCTTCCCAGGCTCTGCTTTGAATTGCAGGGAACTACATTTCCCAGAGTCCCTTCCTAATACAGGTTATCTGCTACAGGGCACTGACAGAAGACTGAGTGGTGGAAGCAAAGAGAAACCCTGGAAGCTACTAGACCTCCCCCGGTGTCTGGTGCCACTGGACAGCCATTCATTCTGCAGTCCTAGACCCTGACTGACAGTCTCCAACATGACTCTCCAGATGAACTCAGAAAACAACTCTGCTCCTTCTCATTGTCCCTCCAAGTCTAGGAATGGTAGCAGCTTCCAGTGGTTGCTAATTTGAGAGATGGTTTACCACCCTCTGCCCAGCTTCTCAGCTTTTCCATCTTCTGTATAAACAATTCCCTATTAAATTTCTTTTGTTAAAGTACCTATGGTGTTTTCTTGTTTCTTGACTGCAGCATATTTGATAGAGCCATTCTTATAAAGCTAACTGTCTTCTTGTGTGTTTGTTTGTATTCATTACCAGGGATTGGCAAACTATGAACCTTGGGCCCACTGTCTATTTTTGTAAATAATTTTCTTGGAACACAGCCATGCTTATTCATTTAAATATTGTATTATCTATAGTTGATTTTGTGCTACAACAGCAGAATTAAGTAGTTGCAACAGAAACTTTATGGCCCCAAAATCTAAAATATTTACTAGCTGCTGGCCTTCCACAGAATGTTTGCTGACCCATGCACTAAATAAAACAAGGCTCTCCATCCTGAGCCCTGCTGATCTCTGTGATAATTACAACCTAGACCAGTACTGTCCAACAGAAATAGTGTGATCTACCAGGCCGTCTTACATTTTCTAGTAGTCACATCAAAAAAAAGTTAAAAGTAACAGGTGAAATTAATTGTTATATTTTATTTAAGCCCATGTATCTTATAATCCTTCCAATGTGTTATTCATATAAAAAAAACTAAGATTTTTTTATGGTACATCTTCAAAACCCAGTGTATATTTTACACTTATGGCATATCTCATTTTGGATGCTAAATTTTCATTACAAATACTTGACTTCTGTGTGGCTTTCATAAAATCATAAAATTCACATTTGAAAAAGGAGATGCACATTATTTGTCTATCAGAATGATGAAGTAAAAAAGTAATGACAACACTAAATGCTTGCAAAGATGCAGAGAAACTGACTCATTCGTACATTACTAGTGAGAATGCAAAATGGTACAACCAGTTTAAAAACAGGTAGTTTCTTACAAAACTAAACATGCAGCTATCATACGATGCAGTAATTGCACCCTTGGGCATTTATCCCGGTTAAACAAAAACTTATTTCATGCAAAAATGTGTACACATATGTTCGCTATAGTTTTATTCATCGTAGCCCCAAACTGGAAAAAAACACAGATGTCTTTCATCAGGTAAACGGTTAAACAATGCTACAGCTCTACCATGGTTAATTGCTCAGCAATTAAAAAGGACAAACTATTGATACATGTAACAGCATGGAGAAATCTTAACAATTCAAATGCAATTCAAATGACTCATGCACTAAATAAAACAAGGCCCTCCATCCTGAGCCCTGCTGATCTCTGTGATAATTACAACCCAGATCAGTACCAAGAAAGTGTCCATTCAGTGAAAGACACTAGACTCAGAATGATGCTTACTGAATGATTCCACTTACATAGCATTCTTGAAATGACAAACTTATAGAAATAAAGAACCGATTAGTGGTTGCCAGGAGTCAGGGATGGTGAGTATGGGTGTGTCTATAAACAGGCACATGAGGGACCATGTGGTGATACAAATGCTCTGGATTAACTACATCAATATCAATATCATGTTTGTGCAATTGTACTATTGTTTTGCAAGATGTAAACATTGGAGAAACTGAGTAAAAGACACATGGGAAATCTGTACTATTTCTTACAAATGTATGTGAATTCACAAAATAAATAGTTTAATTTTTTAAGTAGATTCATATAACCAACTTTCTCCAATAATTGGAAGTTTTTCAGTAACTGAATCAAATATCAGTTTTTAAGTGTAAATTAAATAAACTTAAATAAAATTAAAAATTTAATGCACACTGTTCAGGTAATGGTTACATGAAAAGCCCAGACATCAAAACTATGCAATATATCCATGTAACAAAACTGCACTTATACTCCTTACATTTATACAAATAAAAAGATAAAAATAAAGAAATATCCAATCCTTTCTCATACTCATAACATTTCAAATGCTCAGTAGCCATATGTAGCTAGTGGCTAAAACAATGTGTCGACAGAGTGGCTCTAGACCCTCATTTGGGGCCAGAATGGCTAAAAATGTAGCCAAATTTGAGCCATTAGACAGGAAATTTTTCACACAAAACTACTCCCAGAAAGCACACTTCCTACAAAGAAAAATACACATTTCTACTCGAAAAACTCTGCAGTTCCAAAAGTGGTAATGAACCCTCCATGGTAGTAAGAACTAACCAGTTGTGACAAACTGCTTACAGAGAAGCATTGTTCACTAGATAGCTCCTCAGCCAATTAACATGATGCTGTCTCCTGGATAAGACATACACCTCCTCCTTAAACTCCCATCTTTTAAAATAAAATGAGTGTGAATTATTGTAGATTGCAGCTTTTCCCATCAACCTTTATGTCCAGGTGAAAAATGGAATTTAGTATGATAATGAGCAGTGGTGGCCCCCATTCACAATACAAAAAAGTCGATGCCCTGCTCAAAAGGTCTTTCTCTTTGACAAGTTGACAAATGAAACTGGAAAACAAGCAGACAATCCCGGGGCAAAGCGAAGGAGTGCTTGTGGCTCCCTCATAATCCAGCTGCCTGGAGGCTAATGGGGATGCTTTCTGT
This sequence comes from Gorilla gorilla gorilla, assembly GCF_029281585.2. NCBI lineage: Eukaryota > Metazoa > Chordata > Mammalia > Primates > Hominidae > Gorilla > Gorilla gorilla. The sequence goes on along the minus strand of NC_073235.2, from coordinate 39,544,699 downwards.
CAGTGGAGCTCTGGGGAGGGATGTGCAGGGTACAGGGGTTTCTCCTCTCTGCCATAACTGCTATGATTAGCTTCTGAATGAAATAACGGAGGGTCCTGGCACAGACGAACTTGCTGTGCTATGTACATGCGTGTTCCCACTGGTGGAGCTTGCACGAGGTATGTTCCTTTTAAATGAACCGCAATCAGATCAGGCTAGGAGAAAATAAGCACAGTCAATTTTCTAAAGCGATTGCAGGCATTTAGCAGGTCTGGAAAGAAGTTAATAGTCTCATGAGTAGCACACGTATGTTTATTGTGGCATTATTCACAATAGCAAAGACTTGGAACCAACCCAAATGTCCAACGATGATAGACTGGATTAAGAAAATGTGGCACATATACACCATGGAATACTATGCAGCCATAAAAAATGATGAGTTCATGTCCTTTGTAGGGACATGGATGAAATTGGAAATCATCATTCTCAGTAAACTATCGCAAGAACAAAAAACCAAACACCGCATATTCTCACTCATAGGTGGGAATTGAACAATGAGATCACATGGACACAGGAAGGGGAATATAACACTCTGGGGACTGTGGTGGGGTGGGGGGAGGGGGGAGGGATAGCATTGGGAGATATACCTAATGCTAGATGACGAGTTAGTGGGTGCAGCGCACCAGCATGGCACATGTATACATATGTAACTAACCTGCACAATGTGCACATGTACCCTAAAACTTAAAGTATAATAAAAAAAAAAAAGGAAAAAAAAAAAAAAAGAAGTCAATAGTCTCTCAGTCTAGCATTCAGGGCCCTTGACCATCTGGGCCTTTCTGCCTCCAGGCTTTATGTGCCACCGTGCTCCATTCACACAGGTCCACTTGCTTCCCTCAGAACACAGTTTGGATCACCCCCTCTGCTTTTGCTCAAGCTATTCCTGCTGCCTGGAATGACACTTGTTTCATCTACTTTTAGTAGGGTCTTGATAAGCCCTTTAACGTGTAGTTAGAACCACACTGCCTGGAAATCCAACCCAGCTGTTAATGACCTTGCCTTCTGTGGGACTTCCATAGCTAGTTATAATAACAGCTGCAAGTGACTGGGCAAGTATATGTTTCGAGTTCTGTGCCTGGCGTTTTCATGATCCCTAATTTAATCCTCACAAACCTTGAATAGGAATTATTATCACTATTTACAGACAAGTACACAGAGGATCAGAGCTACTGAGTAGCTGGACTAAAATTACACCACGGGTAACTATCAGAGCCAGTAGTCAAATTAAATATTTATTTCTATCTCTAAAGCCTGTGCTTTTATCCCTGCACTACAGTATTAACTGAGTGCACAGTCATTTAATCAAATCACATTTATAGAGAATCTAATAGGTGCCAGGCACTGAGCTAGTCTCTAAGGAGACTATAATAAATAATAAATTATAGGTGCTCACAATATAATTATATAAGTGCATTAGGTAAAAATAGATACAAAGAATTGTAAGTCTTCACAAAGATGTTACATTTACAGTGGGTTTGCAAGATGTTTGAAAGGTATCAGGTGGAAAGAGCCTGGCAAAGGATAGGCTGGCGATATGGAAATGTGAGATGACATATTCTAGACAGACAAAGGCAAATAATTATAAAAGTCCACAGAGTGTTCAAAATAGTTCAGCAGCATGCTAGAAACACAGTCAAAGACAGGTTATAAGGGTTTGCTCGGTTACACACAGGAGTTGGAAGTTATTCCGTGGTAACTGACAGCCACAAAAGGATTTTTAAGCAGATGATCACTCCATGTGGTCAATTCTTCTATTTATTCACATAAATACTGAGTACCAAGCATTGTGTTGAAACTGGAAACATAAATACGGGTTTTCAGTAGAATGGCAGAGAGACTCAAATAAACCAACAATTACAGAAAAATATAATAACTCCTTAGCAGGTTGTTAAGAAGCATGAAGGATGAGGCATGGATTGGAATGGAGGCGATTGGGGTGTCCCTCGTGGAGATGTCACATGAAGGTGCCCAGATGATGCAGTGGAAGGGGTGAGGACATGGCAACTGTGATGCAAATATATTTGAGAATCATTCCTTAGAAATGATTAAAATATGTAGTAACTTACTGGGATGGGGGCAGGGACAAGAAAGAAGTAAAGAGAGGACTGGAGGCTGAGACTAAAATCTTTAGCCAACTGAGATTATGACAATGCCAAGATATTTGAAACAGTAAAAACAAACAAACAAAACAGTAAATTTGCAGAGGAAAGAGTCTGGGTAGAGTTTTATAAACAAGAGGAAACTGCCAATAATTCCCAAACAAAAAAATAATTGAATCAAAGAAAACATTGGTAATGGGATAACACTTGACAGACAACAATAACATCATACTTTTGTTATTTTTTAAATATTAATGATTAGATTACTTGGCTAATAATGGTCAATACTATACCATCTCACTTACCAAAATAATACACGTTTGAGCTTACTACAATAATAAATACTATTTTATTTGCTTTTTCTTCCTCAGATGTCTTGTACTGTACAAACTGAATGCCCTGCAAGTTTATACTCTGTATTTGTAAGTATACAATGGAATTTTCCAGAAGCTGTATTTTATTTGTTGAAAGCATCACTGTAAGAGTGAATGAAATATGTGCTGGTGAATCCTTGTGTTTTTCCAAAATTTTCCAGTTTTTAGGGTATAGATATGTACCTTTCCAGAGATTATCTCAGTTTATTCTTAGTACTTCTGTATTCCTACTAGTTTTCTTTGGTTGCACCTGCTAACATCTTTGTTATTTTATTAACAACAAATAAATCATTCTTGGGAAACCTTAAAAATGTCCTTATGCCTATGGGAAAACACAATAAGAAATAAATATACTTTGTTGTCTTATTTTGCAATTTTTAAAATGAGAATATTTTATGAAGTTTAAAATTTTATCTAGAAGTCATTTTTGGATTTAACAATATTTTATTCTAAAATAAAATAAAATGCATTTGCCTGATATTTTTCTTATATTTAAGGATTGTTGACTTTAAAAAGAGAACATTGAAGACTTACATTTTCAACACACAGCAATAGCAATATACATCTAAAGATGCTAAAAAAGATCAGAGTTTTTCACCCATAAAAGAGACGGATCAACTCCAAAGAAGCTTTAAAAAAAAAAAAAAGGCAAGACAAAGATGTCTTTCCCTCGGCCTCACAGATGCTCTTACCACATTTTATATAACAGAAGTTTTGGCAATATTACAACAGTGCAAGCTGAAACACAGCATTAATTTTGAATCCAGTTGCTCAGAATTTAAAGAACAACAGACTGGATATTATTTTTTTTTGATGTGATCTTTAAAAGTTAAAAATGATTATGTGCAACTCTTTAAATTAGAATTGAAAAAGCTACAAAGCATCTTACAGAATAAGGCATCATATGGCACTGATGGGAGATTCCTGAGGGACTAATGAAGCCTGTATGAGTGACAGACCATAAGGGATGTCCTGACACTGGAAAGCGTGAGTCAGGAATCTGTGCTTCAGTAACATTCTCAGTTTGGCTTGACAGTCTGTTTCTACATCTGTATTTGCCATTTCCAACCCAAATATCATCCCTGTGACACGGAGCAGATGATATTGGCTTCTATGATACCTTATAAACCAGGTCATCAGACCCAGACTCCCAAGCTCCGCCCTCTTTCAACCTCACTTGAGCCATCTTCTCCTCTGCTTGTCCTGGCTAATACTGGCAGTCCTTTCTCTCCTGTTCTCACAAATGGTACATGTCTCTTTTCCAACCTCTTCCCCAAATTGGTTATATCCCCTAACCACCAAAATTAACTTTCTCTTATAAAGAGAGAGAGAGAGAAAAAAAAAAAAAACATGGAAGCCCCTTCGTTCAACTTCAGTTTCGCCTCAATTACCTATTCCATCTTTGCTGTTTTCTTTTTTGTTAAGAATAGCGGATACATACTATAGGTCCACAATCCCTCATCCACAGTGCTAAAATGCAAGAAGCTCTAAAAATAAAAATAAAAAAATAATTTGCAACTCATTTGAGGACAAAACCTGATCTGCTCATTTGGTACCCAAATCTCATGGAAACTTACACTTGTACTGAATATTATATTGTTTATTCTTCAGGGTAAATTCCTATTTACAACATAATGGGAGTGCTATGTAACATAAAGCATATATGTGCTGTATTATATTTGGAAAACTGTAAAGTATCTGTATTTTGAAAAGCATCTGACCCCAAGGATTTGGGGTAAAGAATTGTAAACTTGCACTATCTTTCACACCAATCCTGATAGTTAGAAGCACTTGCAAAAGTATTTACATTAAATGTTTAATACAGAGGTTGATATGAAACACCAGTGGTTTCCTACTTAAGAAGTTCCTCTAAAGAACTGTGGTCTAATTCATGCTACAGTACTACATTAAGGTGCATTAACATGTCTAGACATTCTTCACATACCATTTAATATTCTCTGAGAATATATCCTGGCCCAAATATGGAAAGTAGTATTAAGGAAATAAACTATGATAATACCCATGAGAATTAAATAACACATAACGAGAAAATAATTACAGTGTGCCTCTTTCTCTGCTAGGGGCTCTGCAGAGCAGTTTTCCCAGAAAGACATGTGCGGTGGCAAGTAGGTTTCACAGTAAGATGGCAGCGTTTGTCCAACTTACTAAGGAAGTAAGAATATATACACCACCATTCAAAGTTACAGTCCTCTAAAAGATGGAGTTTGAGAGAAATGGTGACAGACGACTTTCTCAAAAATATCTCCCCAAATTCACTCTTATTATACATCAGGTTAGGAAAGCTCTCAAGAGCTTCTTTTATCTAATTATTCATCCAAAAACTTCCATCAGTTTTTGGGAGAGAAACAGCAAAGGAGGTGAGATTGCAGACTCTGACATCAGGCTGGCCAGGCTAGAATCCTCATATGTGACTTTACAATGCCACCTCACCCCCCAAGCCTCAATTTCCTCATAGATGAGGAACACTTTACCTACCTTACAAGGTTCTTGTGGGGATGAAATGCAATTTCCCCCTGTAAAGCATTTAGCACAGTGGCTGACATACAGTAAGCACTGAACAAATGTTAGTGTAGCAAAAGATGAACATGCAGACTCTTTTATTATGCAAATTGAATTATTCTGTTTTACCATTCACTGCTGTCCTAGAAGAAAAGAGCACAAGTATTTCCATTTCTCTTCATCTCCTAGAAGGTTTTGCTCATTAAGCCCTCCCTCCTCTCGAGGAAAGGGGAACTGAGCTCTGTGTGCCACCGGTTCAGGTTCTGAAATTTATAAGACATCAAAGTCCACTTCTGAGAGAGAAATAGAGTGGCTGATGTTTACAAAACAGATAAGTAGCCAGAAAAGCAGGCAATAAGGAGGAGTTTCCCAAGATTAGAAAGAGACTCTTTAAAGTAAAGGGTAACGGTGCAGGAGAGTGTTTTGGTTCCAAAATAGTGAGGACTCTGCTCTTTTAACACCAGCTGCACCAGGAAGGCAGCAATTACCTTTACGGAATGCAATATGTATGTCAAGGGAGAATGAAATTCAAATGGAATTTCTTATGAAATATGATGTGTCCAGGGAAATCAGCCCAGAAGCCTGGAAGTACCTAGCCACACCGACGATGCTCAATTCCATGCATGACTCTGGAGCAGCAGAAAGCTGCTGGGACAATGGGGGTACTAGTGCAATATGCCCCCTCAGCAATAACCCCTGAGGACACGTGAGAGATTACTGAAAAGGCCCCAGGACTGTGGCATGACTGAAGTGAGAGGGGAGCCCTCAAGGCTAAGAATACTGAATTTCCCAGCAGTCCATCAGAGTAATTCAGAGTCAAAAATAATGTTGACACACAGAAATAAATGAAGGCCATATTTCTTGGATAACTGGCATTTAGAATGAGACACGTGTCCTCTAGTTATCATTATTACTATTTGCACTAGCATTTGTGCTAGGCTCTGAATACACAACAGTGAGCAAGACATACAGCCATTGCCCCCTGGGAGTCTATAGTTTAATAAAGAAAACAGACACTTGAAAAGCAATATGAGTAAGTGGTGATAAGTATCATGATGCAGGGGATATGAGACAAAAATGAATTTAAGGAAACAGAGCCAAGCTGAGGGGCCAGAGAAGACCTCTTAGAGGGAGTGAGGACAAAGCTGAGACCAGAGGTATGACACTGAGACAGAGGCAGGTAGGGAAGGACACAGGGGAGGGGTTCCAGGCTGGGTGAGGAGTGTGCTCAGAGCTCTGGAGACTAGAAGAGACAGCTGGCTGATGCAGTGAAGGAAATTGAAGATGTCTAGTTGGATGAGTGCACAGAAAGCAAGAGGGGAAGTGACTGAGATGCGGTGTGAGGAAAACGGAGGTCTGACTGTGGAGGGAAAATCTGAATAACCCAGATAAACTGAGAGAGCAGCTCATGTTTGAGTCAGGGAAGCTGGTTGCCGTGGCCATAAAGAACAGACCAACCCCAACAGGCCAACACTGGGCAGTCTGAATTGGGGCTCCTGACTAAGACATGTATTTGAACTTTAATAGACCAAATGAAAGAACTCCCAGGCTGACAATGTTGAAAACATCAAGACACAGGAATGCCTTTAAGAAAACAGACATGGCTCTGAGTTGTTGTGCAAAAGCAGCAAAGGACAGCTGATCTTGGCCTACAGGTGAAAAAAGTGTGTCTTAAGCGATGAGCCTCGCTCTGACCACTCTCAGCAGCACCTAGGAAATGGCCACCATCATGCAGGTGCCCGAGCACTAGACCATTCACAATACATTTATTCTGCAAAATTATTTTTGGCCCCATTACACTGGGCTGATGAAAACCACAACCATGTGAGTAGTTGCAGAGACGTGTGAATGTTGAGCCAGGGGCCTGAAGCCTTCCTCGACCACGTCCTAGCTTCACCATCCTGAAGGAGTTGCTGGCATCTTTGAACTTCACTTTTCTCACTAGGAAAACAGGAAATTGGTTTGTCAAGGCTGTATTGATGGCAGAAACCCAGTCAATGAGCACAGGCAAAAGAGGATGACACTAAGGATGGGCATGATGACACACCACCTGATGGCAGGGCATGCAGTCAGCTCTCCCAAGGGAATGGAAGCAGAAACTAGAAAGCTGTGGGAAGCAACCGCTCTCCCACTGGCTGCATCTCTCCCCCTGTTTTATATCTGCCAACACATCCTCTGTTTCACCAACGTGAATGTAACGGACTGCTGTGGCTCCCAGTAAACCCCAGGCTTATATTTCAGCACTTACTCGAAGGGACTGACTCCTTTCTAAAAATCTTAATTTCTAATTCCTAGGAAGTCACCTGGTAGGCCCAGTTCTGCCCCAGAGGAGGCAGGTAACACACACCAGCCTGGCTCTGAGAACCAACCCTCCTTGAGGCAGGGCAGAGTGTAGGGGGTGGAGGATGGGTTTTAAAGAAGGATCAGGGGGTTGGTAGGCACCCCAAAAGGGAATTCTGTGCAGCAAAACCTCACTAAAGGTGGTGTTCAGGATTCATTTGCTATATGTAGAATAGCTAGTACAGAAAATACTCAACATGTTATAGCCTTTGGACCCTCACAAAGAATTTAATAAACATTTATTTCACTCAGCTGGGAACCCTCTGCCCACCTCTGGAACTTCCTCTCTCTGTGCAGTTCTCTCCTTTCTTGTACCCTATCCTAAGAACTCTAGCAGCCTTGATCTCCCCAGAGTCGCAGCTCTTTATTCTCAACTCATGAAGTTTGCCTGGGTCTACCTGGGTTCCCCTTTCTTTGTGCTGTGACTTGGAAACTCTCCAAACTGAGGCAGCTGTAGCACTCACCTCATTACATCTCTCAGGGATCACCATCTTTCTTTGCCTGATATCCAGTGTCTTTCAAACCTATTGTTTCATATATTTTGTCAATTTATTTGATTGTTTCAGCTAAGAGAGTAAGCCAGTCCCTGTTACTCAATCTTGGCCAGAAGTGGAAGTCTGCATTTAAACTTTAAAGCATGTGTTTATTCTAAAAGTTATTTATACATTTCACAGAATTAAAAGTAATTGATTTATGTATTTTTCAAATAAAATCATAGTTTTGTTCACCTGAAAAAAATAAATAAACATTCATTTCATTGAGTTATCTTGACCGGCTAAGATGAATCTATTTCAGTAGGTGTGGAGTTTGCTGCATGAATTTCTCACCACATGGGCATTTCTCAGGTTAAGTCTATACTCCAGGTAGTTTCTGTCCAGTTGTCCAGAGACATATTTGGAAAAAATAAAATTAGCTTTACTAATTTAGAAAGTTTATTTTTGACAAAGTATAAGTTCATGTTTCAAAAATTCTTAAGCACTCTGTTAAAAGCACAAATAAAAGTAGAAGGATGACTCTCCATGCGAAGTGGAGTGAACACACTGGGAAACCAGAGCTGCCCACATGTGATGTGAAAGCTGTGGTTGTCCTACACTTCTCGAATGTCATTAAAAGGACCTCGAGTTTGGTTCTCCAACATTCAATAATTGCCTGAATGCTACATGAGCACTGAACTTGCTGAACAACTAGACACATTCTGAATAAGTTGCATTTGGACAAAAAAAAAGAAATGAATGTGTACTCTTCTCCATGAAGCTTTTAAACTTCCCTTCAAGAGTTAAACCAAACCATTCACTTCTGCAATGAAACATTTTGGATTTACGTGATTAGATGCATCTTTCCATACATTGTCCTCAAAAGAGCTTGTTACCAAAACAGATCAAGCTCAGGGTTTTAAGTGGTTATGTAACCATCTTTTGCATAAGGAGCTAGAAATTAGGTGGAGTATTGTTGATGAAGTAGAAGACCATATTTTTAAAGTGGTCAGACTCCCCAAACTCTGGATCACCATGAACTGATAATTTCTTTCAGAAAAATTAGTTCTAAAAACTCAGCTCCACGCATACTCAGTTCCATCAGTACTGAACCTCCATAGTATTAGTTATAATTGAATTATAGAAGATGTTTATAAAAATATAATTTTCCAAAATGATTGATTGTTGTGAAGATTATACTGTTTGTGTTATTTATCACTTCACCTGATTGAGGATGGGGTTTTTAGTGGAATTTTTGTGAATAGGATTGCTGATGCTAAATTCAACCCATTACTTAATGAGTGTCCTTATTCCACGTATTTTTTATGTGGTCTATGAAGATGCAGAGGTGACTAAAGCAAGGTTTCTCCTTTCCAAGAATTTATAATCTAGTAGAGATAATAAAATGCAATCCTTTTAACAACAATGATGGATTCAGCTAATAGATGAAGACGGTAGTGATCAAACAAAAGAAATGCAATAGGAATTCAGAAATAGAAGAGATGGAACAGACTCTAGTGCTTAGAGGAGACTGTATGTGGTAGATGTGGCTCTAGCTGGGTCTTGAAGGATGGATGAGATTCAGATAATTGGACAGGGAAAAGGAGCTTGTGGTGCTGCACAAGCAAACACCAGTGAGTCCAGCAGAAGCACCTGCTGGAGACACAGTGCACCAGAGTTGGAAAGATGGAGAAGCTTCCTGTGAGACAGTGCTTTTCAGCCAGGGCCTATTTTGTCCCCAAGAGACATTTGGCAATGTCGGGGGACATTTTTTCTTGTTACAACTGGAGATGAGCTGCTACTGGCATCTAGTAGGTGCAGGTCAGAGATGCCACTAAACATCTTACCATGCACAGAACAGTCCCTACAACTTAGAATTATCAAGGCCAAAATGTCAAAACAGCTAAGTTTCAGAAACCCTCCTGTAAGAAGAGCTTAAAACAGGATTTGAAATAGCTCACTAAATTGGCTTTCTTTATACTAACTGAAAAAGATTAAAAGGAAAGAGGGGGCTGTTTAGGAAACAAATGGAATATAAAGCTTTAGGGGTAAAACTTCCTTACAGATGGCCTCAAGTGCAGAGTAGCTGGATTAAGCCCACAGGTTTGATCCATTGCATTGTCAAAATCTCTATTTCAAAGCAAAATGATCTACCCTTGGCTCTGGAAAGTCATATACTTACTCCTGTTGGTGTGAAGGGGAAGTAGGTCAGAGAATGTAAATAGTTCAGAATCACTATTGGGAAGATAAATCAAAGAACAAGTTCTACTAATGAAAGGCTAATAACATCACCTTGATGATAATGTTAATCATGATAATGATAAAAATTATGTTAATTACCTCCTGAGAGGCCTCTCCCTGCCACTCTTCATCACTCTCATCCCACTGTGCTATATATTTTTTCACAGCACTTAGTCACTTACCACTACCTGAAATTAGATAGTGAGAGAGATTGATTGATATTTTAATTCTTATTGAATGCCTGGCCCAGTAGAATGCAAGCTATATGAGGGCAGGAACTTTGTCTCATCTATTACCCACTGTATTCCTGGGTCTAGAGAGCTCCTCAGCTGGGCTTTGAAAAGTAGGCATTCAGTAATATTTATAGAACAAATAGATGATGATCACATTTGTATAGTGTACACTAGAAAACACTTGCATTTCTCTGAGAAATAACGTGTGTTGGCACTACAGCAGAGACTGTGGTAACAAACAATATGAGCCTGCCCCTTACACAACTTACAGGCCAGCCTGAGCAGCAGGAAAATGGAAACAATAACTACAACCAAGTGTGATAAGTCTTCCAATATAGAAAAAATGGTAGAACATAGCAGAGACCCATAACAGTGTCAGGGGAGGTAGACATTACTGTTATTTTATTAGTAAGAAAATAGCAGGTCATGGAACTTAACAGAATTGTTCCAAGTCATCTAGGTAAGAGGTGAAGATGAGATTCTTTTACATTTATACAGACTGCTTAGATATGAAGATTAATATAGTGTTACTATTTTGGAAATACACACACAACTGAAGTAGCAGCCTTATCTTCACTGTGCCAATATCTAGTTTCTTCCACTGTTGCTGACTGTGAGGGTTTCTGCACACGATCCTGTATCTGATCATAATGGAAAACACATGTCCTCAAATCAAAATGAATTGAAGATGTCTACACAGCGAGATGATGTTTTGTCAGTGCTAGGCTAGAACTGCATAGTTACAAGACCTCAAGCTTAGGTCTGGGAAGGATGGGAGGGGGTGACAGTGGAAGAAGAAGGAAAAATTACCCGAATTTAATTCAGAGTTAGGTAAGAACAGCCTTATAGACTTTCTGATAAAGGTGTTATTGTTTTATACTGCAGCAATAGCTGCATGTATATCTTAAGGAAATGTTTATGAAATGTCAGTTGTATGCCAGACATAGCGCTCTTCCCTCTGGGAACATTGGCAATGTGTGGAGACATTTTTGATTGACATGTGATATGGTTTGGCTGTGTCTCCACCCAAATCTCATCTTGAATTGTAGCCCCGGATAATTCCCACATGTTGTGGGAGGGACCCAGTGGAATATAACTGAATTATGGGAGTGGTTTCCCCCATACTGTTCTCATGGTAAGTCATAAGTCTCACGAGATCTGATAGTTTTACAAGGGGCTCCCTTTTTGCTTGGTTTTCATTCTCTCTTGTCTGGCACCATGTAAGATGCACCTTTCCCCTTCCATCATGATTATGAGGCCTCCTCAGCCACGTGGAACTGTGAGTCAATTAAACCTCTATTTCTTTATAAATTACCCAGTCTAGGGTATGTCTTTATCAGCAACATGAAAACAGACTAATATGACATGAATGGGGGAGGAGGTTTTTCTGACTTCTATTGGGTACAGACCAGATATGCTGTTAAACATACTATAATGCATGAAACAGTTTTCCACCACAAAGAATTATCTGGTTCAAAGAGTCAACGATCCCAAGATTGAAAAATACTGCTGTAGACCTAAAAATACAAAGAAAGAATTCCTGCCTTCAATGATTCAAGGCAGGCAAATAACGACAATAGTATATGATAAGCCCCATTGTGGACAGTGTCTAAAATGTCTTAGTAACACACGGGAAAGCAACTCCTGAAAGAGTCACCAGAGGCAAACTATGCTTCCCCACCCTCACTCTCTGACACTCAGTATCAATCTTATGTCAAAATTAATCTATGTTTTAAGCATTGCTGCCAGAGATCACATAGCCTCAAAGAGTTAGTGAATTTACTCCCAGTGATTTTTAATTTATTCTGTTCTTTACTGTCTGCAGAAGAACAAAAGAGCCCCACGTGGTAAATTAGGTTTAGAGACTGTCAAAGCATTTTTATGTCAACCTTTATAGAACCGATCAAGCTGATGTTTCAAATAATAGAAATTACACTGTAGTTTGTATGTGGGGACTTCATTCAAAAATGAAAAAATAAAAAGAAAACACTTTAAGGTCACTTAATCTCTAGCGGATTACAACAGGCACAATTTATGAACTGGCACTATCTCCTTCATAAGCAAGTGATTTTTTTATTATACTCTCCACATTTATGTAAAATAAAAATGTTCCACAAATTGTGATGCCCATGCAAATATAAGGGTATCTATAAGATAAGCTCTTATAGAAAATAGGAGTTTTATCTCTTTACATTGAATAGAAACACACACACACAAATCCCAGAGAAATCAGCCACATCAAACAAAACAGTATAGTGAAAATTAATCTTATTATTAGAGAGCTTACTTCTACCTGGTTAACTAAAGTACTATACCAACCACTTCAGGTTGTCCAATAGGTCATAAATTCAAATTTCCTAACAGGTAATTAAGACATTTTACTGGATGACATCTAAAGACACAATGCACCCTTAGGGTTGAATGACTTGTTTTATAGTTCCCCTTTAGTTAAAGGTGATTTCCTTCTTATTTTTATTTAATTTTTTCAAAAGGGGCTTCTTAAATCAATTTGTTTCCACGTGTTCAACTCACTGTCTGCCAGAGGACATGCTCATTAAGATGCATTTCCACCCACTCCTCTATCATTATACCATTTAACAATGCACTGCAAAGAGTGTAGAATGCAGAAAGGGCTTTTCACTTTCTGTTGCAAATGGAAATTTTGGCCAGAGGGTATTTTTCTGATCCAGTCCAACCTAAGATATAGTCTTTTTTTGATTATACAACACTTTTTCATGTCTTTGCTAGTAGATAATAGATTAGATATGAAACTGTCAAGTCTTATAGCTTTGACATCATATCAAATTTATCTGGATAGCTGACCCCCTCAACCAACTATTGCTGAAACCAAGCCAACTAGTATCAATCATGTTCATAAAGGTGGTCCACATATTTGTTCATGTTTTATAATGGATATTTGTTTTATAGATATTAAAAGAACTAATGACAATATCAATTGACCTGGAATTAAAGTGGTATTTAGGTGACTCATAGTTAAATAAAAAGACTGCTGGCCTAGTGAATTCATCATACAGACTTCTCTGAGTTTTTCATTGGCAATATAATCTCTATAGAAACATTACTGTTGTATACCTTAATTTCTGTGTATGCCTTAATCTCTTTTTTATGCTACCAAAATGATACAAGTGTGTCTCTGCAATTCTTATCTCATTGTGTTGTACCTTTGCAACAGTCAATGGTCCAAGTATAGAATTCAATATCTGACCAGGCCAGAAACTTCATTTATCACTCACCAATTCAAATTTTACAAGCCATCTTCCATCAGCTTGTACTTTCTCCATGAGTTGTTTATTCTCTGATATGAAAATACATTAAACTGGACACCTCTAGTCTTTTCCATACAGCTTCTGCCTTTATTTCTCCATTAGATGGTCATCTATCTCTATTAGTGTTAATGTGATTCAAATCTGCAGGAAACTTTTAATTGCTAAAATGCTTCATGGTGTAATTTAAACATCCCTGTGGATAATTAGTGTACATTTAGGCATCTAAATATTCTCAGGCATAATTTAAGCTGCCCACAAAGCCTCTCCCTTGAAGTGACAAATGTCTGATTTAACTCTAGCTCCATTCACCAGTGCCAATTTTTACAACATGAATATTTACTATCTTAGGTGTGAGACAGCCTACACATTTACACTCAGGAATGTCTGTTTGCATTCAAACCCCACTATTAGTCATATGCAACAATGTCACATGGTAAAGTTTTTAGTTACCCTAATATATTTAAATGCAATACCTTCAAAACTAAGATGACCCTAATATTAATTTGCTTGTCCTCTACACAGCTAGGAAGAAATGTTTTGAGCAATACTGATTTCAGTAAAATGCACACTTTTATCATTAAAAATTCTCTTTAAATTTTTTATACGTCAGTTTTTGACCTCACAGTTTCATAGTGTCCAACATTAGTGCTGGTTCAAAAATGTTCAAATCCACGAAATAATGAGAAATCTTTTAAAACTGTATGGCTATAGAAAATATCAAAGAAAATGTAAAATGTGCCCCTTAGTATGGAGGGCATTTTCATACAAAAGCACTTTGTCAAGTGTAAAACGTTTAACAAATAGGAAATGAGATATACAATATTCAATTAATTCAAATTTGTTGCAGTGTTAACTTGGGCTGAGCTAAATATTTAGTTATTTAGCTATATCTTGCTTATTTCTAAAAGAATTTGGGGGAGTTGGTGGCATTTATTCTCTCTGCATTGATAATGGAGTGTGAACAGGCAGTATAGAAGAGACTTGTCAAGCAAACCAGTAGAATGAGGATTATCAGATGAGTCCTTTAACCTCCTGTACATAAATTCCAGGCCATGTCACAGCCAAATGTATATGCTTTTCATATACAACCTGTATGTATGTATGTATGTATGTATGTATGTATGTATGTATGTATGTATTTCTTGAGACGGAGTCTCACTCTGTCACCCAGGCTGGAGTGCAGTGGCGCGATCTCGGCTCACTGCAAGCTCCGCCTCCCGGGTTCACGCCATTCTCCTGCCTCAGCCTCCTGAGTAGTTGGGACTACAGGCGCCTGCCACCACGCCTGGCTAATTTTTTTGTATTTTTTAGTAGAGACGGGGTTTCACCGTGTTAGCCAGGATGGTCTCGATCTCCTGACCTCGTGATCTGCCCGCCTCGGCCTCCCAAAGTGCTGGGATTACAGGCGTGAGCCACCGCGCCCGGCCCTATACGTATTTATTAAAACTGCTCAGATGGAATTTCCGGTCACAAATTTTTTGAGGTAGTTCTTATTGCTTTAGTATTTAAAGGTGTGAAAATGGTTTTCCATTCAGCCTTGTCATTAGTTGAGGTTATTCCTCTTAATAATTTGAAAAGATATAATAAACATAATTTATATAACTGTGGGATACACAGACACATACGTATATGCACATACACACATAACATGTTAAATGAGTTTTCCCTCCAATCCAGTAACACCCAAAAATATGTAATTTGAGTCAATGACTTATTATTTTTTATTTCATTTTAAGGCAGAGACAGAAATGAAATCTTTAGAAGGTGAAATTTCAGCTAACAATACAACACGATTCTGCTATTTGTAATACAAAAGAATTTAGAAAAAATAAGCTTTTCTTCCTTTTCTTTGTATAATTGAAAAGCCTAGATTTTTCTCTACAATAGAAGCCAAATTAATAGGCTAACTTTAAATTCATGAAACTTGGCAATTGCAGAAGTAATTATGACAGAGTAGCCAACAATACAGGTATACAATTACTTCTGTTAAGATATCTCAATTTCTTCCTGCAGTAATGCCAACATACACAGTCTGAGCTATACACATTAAAGATCTCACAACTCCACTGACGTGAAAGTCACAAGGTGCCAGTCAAACAAAGTAAAGGATGGGCCGTTTCACTGATGGCAATGCAGAGCCATTGCCCTTGGGAGAAAAGATAGCAGATGATATTTTCTGTATTATACCCTACATTTCTTTTCTTTAGGGAATTTAAACATAAAACAACTGACATGCTTTGGCAGATTTCAGAACCTTTCAACTCTTCCAGCTGACTTGTTCATAAACATTTGGTGGCTCAAGAAGAAAATTATTGGTAAAACAAGTTGGCTGAGCACTGAAATCACGTTTTCATTGAAAAAGCCTGACAACATTTTAGTTCTTCTGGTTTATATCAAATAATGCTTTAAAGGCCTGGCAGAATAGACTCTCTTCTGCTACATAGTGCATATACATATTTCATTATAATTTTCAGAGCAGTAGCATTTATTTAATAAGACTATGTTTGTTTTATAAAATTATTTTTCAAAATGTAAGAAAAGTTACAAAATGCACTCATGCATGAGTAAATGATACCTTTATATGATATTCAACTTCAAAATAAATAGTAGGGCAATACAATAGTTTACCTCTTCACAGCTATTTAGAACAGAAGTGATCTAAGGAAGGTAAAATATATTTTACAGTAAAAACTCAGTGAATTAATGAATATATTTCAAAGCACTACAAACCTAACAAAATGAAGGCCACAGATTGTTAAGAGTAAATATTCTTATGGAAACGAGATATTTTAGTCAAATATTTGGGTCCAATAAAATGTCCAATAGCTATCTGATTATTTTACCAGAATTTGAGATGGTATCAACATCATGAAAACATTTATCCAAACACACACAGACTGTCATTGGGAGTTTAAAAATAGATCTCTTGAAAGTTCGGTATAGGACCATAATTTTCTTGAAAGACTAATTACCTGAGTCAGATAAGCAGTTTTTCCAGTGGGATGTATTTGTATTTTTGTATTTCACTGCCTTTTAAAAAATCCATCATAGGAGGCATATTGAAAGACTTTGGTAACTATGAACCCATAAGTAACAAGCAATTGTTTCCATAAGAAGAACTAATGTGATTTTGTAAAAAGAATAGCTGTAGTCACATAACCTTATAATGGTTCCCCTGGAATAAGTTTGGGTTTGTGTGTGTGTACGTGTGCACACACACTGGGTCACGGGAAGGAGGATGAAGGTGGATAAAGGTCAGCAGCCCTATCTATAATGTAAAAATGCATAGACTTCTCATTTTACAGAATGCCATCTTTGTGCCCTCATATAATGCCACTTTTTCTTTTGACTGATGAAGAAAATAATTTCATAGACAAGTATCAATTAATATTGATTTTCTCAGATACTTTTTCTATCTTTTCACAATAAGACCCTAAAGCAACATTGGAATTGCAGCTTAAGGCTCATTTCCTTTAGGAAGCAACAGGGGAGGATGAAGGGCACTTCTCAGGCATCAATGGAAGAGAAAACATAGGTTTGGGTTTTTATAACATTTTTAGCACCAAAAAGTAACATAGTATAGAAAAAATAAAATGCGGTAAAGTCTGATAAATGTCAGGTTTGAATCCTGGATATACCACATTCATTGCTTAATTATGGGCTTGTTACTTACTTCAATGCTTTGTGACTCTTTTTCCTTTACCTGTAAGTTGGACCTGATACCTTTCACCTAAGGATTAGCTGTGATGACTGAAGAGCTAGCAAATGCATGGAGAGGCCTAATACAGATAGGTACACAGTAAATAGATGCTTATAAGGAGTCTTGGCTAGGAGAATGACTTCTGGAGAAGCTGCTGTAAAGAGACCCAAATGGAAGTCAGAATCTTCCCAGTGCTACAAGAGAAGGAACCATTTCTCGCAATGATTTTGCATCTCAGGATCATTACATGAAATGTAATAATCTTACATTATACGTCACAATACTGCCATGCCATGTATTCCCACTTTATTTCAAATGAGAGATTCTGGTCACTGACTTCAAATATTTGAGCAATTCTTCTATTGTTACACTCCTCTTATCTCTATAATCCTATCTCTACTTTCTGTTACAGGCAGAAAAATACAGTAACCTGTGTCCTCTCTGCCTCTGAGCAGTTAATCACACCTTTTCTCGTTCTTGGAATGCTCTTTCCATTTTCCTTAGCAAAGCTTTCAATCTCCTTTCAAGATTGTTCTAAAGGAGCAGGACTCTGAGACAATCAAAATATGCCTCTGAGTTTTATATGTCATACATTTTTAAAAAGCCATGTGTGGCCTTCCCATTCCATCAGCACGAGAACATAGCCTCTTGTTCAACCCTTCTCATGAGGTAGGTCATCATACCCTTATTACCTGACTTACAAACCAAATAAAGAGACTCCCCAGAGATATGTCAAACATTTGAAAAATTCATGAGGTAACTGCAGTCAACTGGATAAAAGACTTGAGTTAGTATAGGCAGGGTTAATTTATTCAGACACCATAAAATGCTCAGTGACTTCAACAATCATTGACACTCCTGGTATTGGTTTTAGCTTCCCATCAATTTATCTCATGTTATTATCTATTTTTTAAATAAAATCTACTTGGTATCAGAAGTATAAGAAAAAAATCTGTGCATAAAATGGAGAATTAATATGATTCAGGGAAATATAGTTTTTAAAGTAATGAGAAGTACGGAAAGATAATTAAGGCAAAAAAAGGGGAAAACAGGAAACAGTGATATAGAATCAAATACAGGTTAAGACAAGACACAGAAAATTCAAATGCTAGAGTGATACAGACAATGATATTTAACAACAGTCAGTGGACCCCTGTTAAGAATCCAATTTGTGTTAGATGTTATGGAGGATGATAGAAAACAGAGAATAAAAGCAAAGAGGTGCGACCTCTGTCTTCTAAAATTTCATAAAATAACTGAGGGGGAAAAGAGCCTCTTACATGAAGGAAGTTTTTAAAAACTCATAAGATACCAAAGGGGAAATCTACTTTGGAGTCCTAAGATACAGCAGATGCAAGAGAAACAGCATGGGGTTTGGAATCACCCAGGTCCTAGTCCCCTATTCTGCTCCTGAAGGATCTCATAATCTTGGGCAGCTCAGGTGACACAGTCTGGATCTGTTTTCTCATCTGCAACATGAGGAGGTTTACTATATGATCCCAGTGGTATTTAGGGTAGTCTATGATTTTAGAGGAACACCCATGAGGAGGTATACCCCATACTCTAGATGTAAAAGATTCTTGGAAGAAAATAATTCTGAGGAGGAACTTCAAGGAGGGGAGATGAGTAGAGATTATTGACAAACTGTCAAAGATGAATATTAGGCAATGCAAAAAATGTGTACAAAACCCAGAGCTAGAAAGAAAACAGTCATATGCGGAAGGCAAAAGTCATACCTTCTTGCTGGAATATGGACTCAGTCAGAGAGAAATAACAGTAATTAGATAGGAAAGAAAATAGGGTCTTGTAGATCAGCAGCTCAGCTGAAAAAAGGAAAATACACAGGAATAAAATGATGAATACACTTTCTGAAGAGTAAGCAAAAGTATTTTTATAAGAAAAAAGAAAAAGTTTTGAACAAAAAAGAACAAAGAAAGTGAAATGCAATTAAAAGTCAGAAAAGTAGAAAAACAGCTCTTGGGTTGATAAATAGAGGAGAAAAGTGACTGGTTGTGAGAAAATGAATGAGTAGGTGGTTTAGAAAAAGTGGGTTGAAGCTAAACATAGATAAATGGTCAAAGATTTGAACAGATTTCTGAATTGGAGCCTTTAGTACTGCATCAAATGGGCATTTCATGGTCATTGCATCAGGCCAGAAAGTTTGGCTTCTGTAAGTGTTTTAGTTGCCAAACTTGAAGCATCTCAAAGCAGGATAAATGTAGAAGAGGAAATAAAATTGTTGGAGGATTCTGATGTAATACTTTTCTTCCTCCTGAGCTCAAAACCAATTAATTGGTCTAAAATTGGACTTCCAGAAGTACCAAATGCAATGCAATCCTAATAATTATTATTATCTCAGCTAACACTTATTGAATCTTTCCTTGCATCAAGAACCAGGGTGTGTTATATTGTGAAGGCACAATATCATTTAGTGCTTCCTATGAGAGGACAGAAAAAGATGTGGGTGGCCAGAAATTGTGATTTTAGTCTGTTTATAGTTTCTTCATTATACATAGAATTCAGTGCTTCTTGTATGCAAGAGTATTAAAACTCAGATGTTAAGGGCAAAGAAAACTCATCAGTCATCACCACACTGGGGAAGTACAGACAGAAGTATCATTATCATCTCACACAGGATGATCCCAATGAATCTATAGCATTAAAAAGAAATCAGGGAAGCGTCAAACATGAAAAAAACTGCAGTGCATAAAAGTTAAATGAGGCAATATAATAGAACACATGCTCTTAAAACCTTCAGCCTCTTATTTTTATTCTGTAATGTAAACATAGTATTGCTACCTGGAGGGTGGATAAGTAACAGCTGAGGACACTTTAGTTCTCATGAGAGTAAAATAAGCAAGCATTACTCAAATTTATAATTAACTAAATGGCTTCTGTTAAAACTATGAGAGGCACCCTTTTGAAATGCAACGGCTTGTAGGTGAGGTTTCCTTCTAGTCACTAAAAATAAAAAATAAAATAAAAACATCTCCAAAGGTATGCCTGGTAGCTATCTAATTAATGATCAAAAATGCATTTACTTTGGCTTAATTTCACACTTTTATGTGAAGTCTTATTTGATTGTAATTAGTATAGACTACAGAACTTAATTAAGACTAATCATTCCTTAATGCAATCGGATTCCCAAAACAACAATATAAACAGATTTTTATTTGTATTAGTGATGCAAACTTGCAAAATATAGAGCCAATTAACCTATAACAATGCTTCCAAAATATATAATAAAAATAAATTATGGGTGCATTACCAAACGGTTTCATGAGTACACTAAGAATGTAATAACAGTGTTAATAATCAACCCCATAGTATCAGTTGTCCTTCTTAATGCTAAAGATACTTATGCAATCACAATTATGATGCATATTAAAATATGTCACCTTTAAATGAGATTAAGCATTAAAAGACTTTAAGACACTGTAGGTTCTATGATGACAACACAGCTTCCCAGTTAAATTCTGAGTGATAGGAAATCTACAATTTCTAGATTACATAAAATTCAGTCCCCTTAAATTTTGAGAAGTTAAGCAGGGTTTCCTCAACCTAGGGGAAAAGTGGTGAAGGAGGAGGGACTCAGGAAACATTTTTGCCTTGTAAATTTCAGAGCATAATAGCAACTGAACTTCTCTTGTCAATCATATCCTAACTCTGTGTTTGTTCCTCCAGCCTCCTGAAAAGATGAACCCTCCTCCCCATGCCAGAGAGAAACTGATAGCCAGTCTCTTCCATTATACATTCCTGTTGGAATTTATGAAAAGATGGGAAGTGTTAATTTGTCTTAAGGTAGAACTGTCTAATGAAATTCTTCAATTGGAATTGGAATCTACCCTAAAATGCCTGGAATATTTCATACAATTAAATTTGGAACCCTAACTGCTCTCCATCCATTTCCAAAATGTGCCAAATTGAACACATTAGCACAGGATGGATTCTCTTGACTGAGCCTTGAAGCAAAACTTGAAAAATATAAATTGGCTTACAACTTCTACTATACCAAAATTACTTTCCAGCTGGGCTTTAGTCAGACATTAAGGGGGGGTACAATATTTGAAAAATGTAATCTAAACAGTATGTTCATATTTCTTAAATATTGTGAGTTTCTCCTCACAATGCTGCAGATTCATAGCAGCTTGTTGGTAAGACAGATGCCAAAATCATATGCTAGGAGGGTAGGGAAACAGACTTTTAGATTTGGTAAATTAATTAATCCCTTACCTGCTGCCATAAATTTTAAAAATTCCGAGGGTGAATTCAGCCAAGTTCACATTGACACACAAAAGGGATAAGTCAAAATCAATATCATGCTTGAAAAAAAAAAACAAGATCTCTAATTTAAATCTATCACCCTACATTACTTTTACCTAAAATCTTCCTAGCTTTCCTTCTTTTTCAGTCAACACACAGGTTCATTACATTCTACCTTTTACTAAACCTGAAGGAATCCATGATCTAGCAAAGGTAGATAAAAGGATTTACCAGGAATTTCTAAAAGTATTTGCTGTTTATTAGGGGTAGCTGTATGGCTTTCATTACAGTTAGCAATTATTAGCTATCTCTATTGTGCCAGAAAAGTAGGGTAAGATCAAAAACCATGGTTACTATCTACTTGGGGTTTATAATCTTTTCTGAGGAAACACTAATCTCTCAAAAAATTGTTGAGAATTCTGCAGGCAAAATACAATTAAGTCCTTAAATAAGGAATACATAAAATAGATGTTGAAAGGAAGGAAGAGATGGGAGTGATTGGCTAAGACTTCAACAAGGAGGTGAAACTTGAACAGGATCTTCACTCATGCTTAAGACTTGGATAAAAAGAAAGCAGGTGTGTGTGTGTGTGTGTGTGTGTGTGTGTGTGTTGGGTATTCAAGGAGCATGAAACAGCAGATGATAAAAAGCATGCCACTAATTATTTATCTCCCCCATCACCAAGTATGTTTTTAAACTTCTCAAACATATGTTTCTGCCTCTTGAAACAACTTTAGACTCAGAAATTGAGAACCTGATATCTGAAGTTCCTATTCTCCAGAAAGAAACCACCAGCAGCAGTATTCTTGTGTGATCTAAGTACGAAATGAAAGAAAGCAACTATGCACATCTATGCTAGGTAAGAGGACATTCTCCATTCTACAGCTAGCAAATACTGTCCGTCATTTTCAAAAGGGTGTTTGTGAAGTCCGATATGCCACATAACTTGATACTGTGAAGCTTCACACTAAAAGTCTAATTCCTCAGTAAAACTTTATAAAGATAGTCCAGCCTCTGCCATTAGGAGTGCCCACCCCTTCCTCCCACAGATGAGATAAGGAGCAAAGCAGCAGCCATCCTTACTCATTTAAGTGTGAGTAGTGGGTTGAAATTTATACATGTTGCACTAAAACAGACAGAAAAGCATATTCCTACCCAGTGAAAACCAAGGGGAAAAAAACCTTAGATTTGCTGCTAATAAAGGTGTCTTGTCTTTTCCTTTTTTCTTTCCTTTTTTTTTTTTTTTTTGGCCTTTTAGTCTCTTTCCATGTATAGGAATACTTTAGGAGGTAATCTCTGTCTTTTAAGGATAAATTACAGGCTTTCAAGGTTCCTAATGCTTCCTCTCCCCAGAATGGCATCCTAAGAGTAGCAAAAAGCTTGGATGGGGCCATGGCATTGAGTGAGGTTTCAGATTTTTCAGTGGGTCTGTGGTCAGTGTCTCCAGCTGGTCTAATCCTGTCCCGAGCTCCTTGCTCAGTTGTCTGCTACAGTGTGACTACTGAATTTTGGGCTTTTTCTCTTAGTCTAGGCCAGGTTACCTTCCCCTGCTCACTCTGCCTTACCTTTGCCCTTGGTAGCATGAGGAACCCTTTGTGTCTTAGCCATGTCCTCCCGCTTGACTGGCTTAAGCTGAGCTCCCTGAGGCCTGTGTGGTAGGGTCCCAAGCTTTGAGCTCAGCTTCCTTCTGTACCTCCAGAAGGTCATAAGATGACCTCTGAATCACTTCCATGACATAAATCAACCAGACTAGGCAAGGAGTCATTAACTCATTCCCTCTCTATGACTAGGCATTTGTTTTCACTTTCCAATAACTGGAGGGAGGAAACTAGGACACAAGAATCTGACAGCTTGCTTCTACTACATGAGTTTCCTCTACCTCTATGCTTCTGCTATCAGAAGCCTAAGGGCTTTATCACATCCTCTTCCCACTTCTGGTGGCACTTGTGCCCCGCTTTCCACTTTCCAATATGAATGAAGTTAAGCATCAATAGAGGAAGGTAACCTAAAAGAAACACACCCATTTGGTGTACTACTTTAAAAATACTATCTCCATCTTTTCTAGGATATGACAGTATCCATACAAAATCAAGCACAAAACTTGTTTAAAATATTTTATTCTTTAATCCCCAATGAAACAAATCTCCCCAGCACGTAGATGTTGTCTTATATTTACACTCTAATTTTAGAAGAATAAAGTAAATGTCAATTAAACAATTTCATTTTAAGTAGGATTTTGACTAAAGATGAAAGGGAAGAAAAAGGAGGGCAAGGAGTAGACTAAAGGAAAGAAAGGGGAGAAAGAAAAGAGGAGTGCTTTCCTACACCAGGGAATATTTTCAGCTCGATACAGAGTCAGCACAATGTATTTTATTCCTCAACTTTATAATAATCCCTTGATGTTACTGGGACTAATTTGGTGGTAATGTAAGAAAATCCAGGATGGAAAGAGATATCAATTACATTATTACACCGTATTTCCAAGGATAAAGAGTAGACAGTGTTCTAGATTTTTGGCAATATGCATTTAAGAAAAAATAATTTCCATTACTGCTTCAAAAATGCATTCAATAAAGATAACCCACTCTCCAATCACTGTAGTCCACAGCAGTTTATAAGTATTTTCAATTTAGTCCAACATCAGAGAGAGTGCAATATTTCATTAGTAAAATTAAAGGATAGCTCTCTTGATCATTTATTTATACTTCTATGCATTTGCTAGAAGTATTTGTTTTGGCATCCAACATGCTGTTTCCAAGGGTAACCAATGAATATTGATTAATAATTAAATTATTTTATTAAAAGCACCAATTTCTGTTTCTAGTGTGTTTCTAAATCATACATTAAAAACAAAGTAGCTAGATGCAGTGACTCACGCCTGTAATCCCAGCACTGTAGGAGGTTTAGGCAGGTGGATTGCTTGAGCCCAGGGGTTTAAGACTAGCCTGGACAACATAAGAAAGACCCCATCTCTACAAATAATTTTTTTTAATTAGCCAGGCACAGTGGTACATGCCTGTAGTGCCATCTACTCCAGAGGCTGAGAAGGGAGGATTGCGTGAGCCTGGGGGTTTCAGGCTACAATGAGCTGTAACTGCGTCACGGCACTCCAGCCAAGATGACAAAGCAAGACCTTGTCTGAAAAAAAAAGAAAAGAAAAAAGAAAAAGAAAGAAAGAGAGAGAGAGAGAGAGACCAGTCTGACTTATTTGTTGGTAAATTAAAATAGGTTTCCATGTCTTTTCCAATTAGTTATTAAGTTGTGGAGTACCTCCATCCAGTCTGCTAGCTTAGTGCACACAGACAGACGAAGGAAAATAGAAATTACTGCTACAGCAGCATCTCTGCAGAGGTGTTAATACACACAGGATTAAGACCTAAAAATCAGCATAACTGCAAATAATACTATTACATCTTTAAATTATATGTTGCTCTTCAAAGATACAAAATGTTATGTGACATGAAACAAAAAGTAAAGATGATTCTTTAAAACCTTTAGGAGAAAAATCAAGTGGATCAAGTAGTGAGAGCTGACAGAATCTACTGCAGAATACACTGTTATTAACTTTGACTTCAATAATGACATGTACCCTGTCCTCATTACATCCATCTATAAATAAGGCCTAGCATTAAAAATGAATAACCCAGAGAAATATGTTTCCATATAGCATTAAAATTCTACCTTCGACAAGCTTTTCTCATTTAATTCTAAAATGACAAGGACAAAGGCAGGTAACAACCACCTCCTTGTTAGGTGAGGTCTGGGTGAGATTTTTATCTCCTGAAAATGATGAAGTCATGAGAAGTAACTACTGACCCATCTTATTCTTCTTTGTCCAAATAAGGGAATTATTATACCTTTGATATTGATTCACATCACACTTTCCCAAAAAATGTCCCCTTAGATGGGGTCATTCCATTTCAAGGAAAAGAACAATTTAGTTCTTTTTACTACTCAGACTAGTTCAAATTAAAACTTTCCTTGAAATAGAATGACCCCATCTAAGGGGACATTTTGGGAAAATTAAGAGAACAGAATAGAAATATAGTCAGGAAGAAGAGCTTGATCTTGGAGAAGCAAGAGGTGAGGAATGTTGTTGCTGCCTCTGTATTCCAGAGATGCAGATTTGCTGATCCATGAGTCTCTGTGATCCTAGGCTTCCCTACTGCCCATCTTCCCATCTCCTTATCCCAGCTCCTGCCACACCATCCCAGCTTTCCCTGCTTTGGGTACAGATCATATTTAACATCCACTGGCATACATCAATTCCCACCTTCTGGTCACAGACCCCACCAGAATTTGCTCTGAGACAGTCATTCTTAGCCATAAAGTCCTGGGTTGGGTAGGATTGATCCTTCTACCCTACTCTACTCCAGATGCCAGCTTTGAATCACAAGAGATGTTTGTTGATGGATTAACACCTTACTCTGAAATTTAGCTCCACTTTTAGAAAGACTACAGAAAACACATGGGATAGGACTACTGCAGAGTCAGGCTAGCTCAGGCATCATGAAAGCACGTGCTTTAGCTGAAGATCCCAGCATCTAGCAACTCTTCCAACCTGCATTTCAAATAGGATTACCACACAGCAATGCAAGTTAATGCCGATTTTCCTACTTTTAGAAAAATGTAGATCATATTCACTACTTAGAAAAGTTTATGTCTAGGATTATATACATACTTTTAGGAGTATAATCTGTATTTGAATGTTAGTATTGATGCTTATTATTTATATAATGTGGAACAAGTTGTTTACACTTGTTGTACATATACATGTAAAGGAGTGTGTTTTCCCTTCTCTAAAATGGTTTCTTAACACCATAAACGATTGTTATAGGGATCAAATAAGATAACATATGCAAACTACCTATCTCAGGACTCAGCACCCAGGAATTCTCAATATAGGCTTTCTTAGATTTTCTAAGACAGAGCTTCCCTCAGTCCCAGGCTGGAGTGCAGTGGTGCGATCTCAGCTCACTGCAAGCTCCGCCTCCCGGGTTCATGCCATTCTCCTGCCTCAGCCTCCTGAGCAGCTGGGACTAAAGGCGCCCGCCACCAAGCCCAGCTAATTTTTTTTTTTATTTTTAGTAGAGACGGGGTTTCACCGTGTTAGCCAGGATGGTCTCGATCTCCTGAGCTCGTGATCTGCCCACCTCGGCCTCCCAAACTGCTGGGATTACAGGCGTGAGCCACCGCGCCCGGCCCTATAGGCTTTCTTAGATTTTCAAGCTACAGTTCAAAGCCTTACAAACCTCTTCATGCTTTTCTCTGTCTTACAAACTGAGCAGTTTAAATACATTTTATGCCAGCCCTCGTCAATTATGTATTTCTTTCCAAATTCACCTATCCACCAAGCAAATCCCTCCTGCAACAATCTTGTCTTACAGAGGCAAGTCGTCTGTGATGTGGCAATGGCTGAGTGACCTTGAAGTGAGAACACGATTAAAATAGCAAAAGTATATCCAAGAGTTATATCTGCTGTTCTCCCCAACCATAACCTCAGAAAATATACTAAGCTCATTGTTTTCTATAACATGTATGTATAAACATATATACACAAATATAAATGCACATATATATTTATGTTCATCATGAGCACATCAGGTGATTCTTTGTCTCTCCTTCTGTCTTTCATGCACACACATGCACGCAGACACAGACACACATGACCCCACCTTTGGCCATGGGTCATCCGGTTTCATACATTTCCCTGTCTCAGAGGCCTCCAGCCAAATTGACCTGTATGTTGTAGCTGCTCAGCAAATGTGTCTTTGTTGTTGTTGTTCTTGTTCTTGTTGTTGTTTTTCACCTGAACAGATTTGGGCCACAGAGTATTTTAAATGTGTACGAATTACCTTCTCATTTAAACCTTTTGGCAATGTCACATGAACATCTATATGTGTACTACGTACTGATGTACTGAGTGTGCATCCCTATATGGTTACATTTTCACTTTTGACAAAGCTCAAGCTCTCTGTTATACTAAAGGCTCTACCACTCACTATTAGATTCTTGACTACAAGGCTAAATGTCACTTACTATTTGTCTTATTACACCTGGCTTCTTTCCTCATTCACTTTACCTTCATAGCCTTTATGGGTATTTCACTTTGTGCACTCTGGACTATGCTTTTATGTCCATTTTAGTGTCTGTTTCTGATTTTAGATTCCAGGAGAAAAGGAGCACACTGGTTTGACTTGCTTTTTATACTGTCTGAAAGTGTCATATCTAAATGGAGATGCCTAAGAAATGTGTGACATTAATGATGACAATGATACAAGCACTCAATGATTTGTTCTCATATACATCCAAAACATCTAAAGCACCTTCTTGGTTGCAAAGGCCAGTACCGACAATCCTCGGTTTTTCATGGTCTGTTTCTCCAGTTTATGAATCATTCAGGTGGCTTTGTTTCCCTTCATTTTGCTCATCACTTGACTGAGTATTTGCTCCAGTGCGAGAGCATGAGTAGAAAGATGAAGGAACTAACATCTCTTGATTAGACTACTGATGAGAGGAACAGGTGGAACTCAAAAAGAGAGCAAAGCTTTTAGTGTTTAACTTTGTTTTCTCTATTCTTCAATTCTTCAGAGAATCTGAAGTTGGGCAAACATGTTTTAACAGACATTGCGGATGACCCATGCGTAGTCTTGGGTCCACTCTATGGGCTGGTATCAGGCTGACTTACAATTGCTAGTAGCTGTCATTTTTTCCTAAAACGATAAATAGGTGAGTTGTCAACATGTGCTACTGTGTGGCAAGCCAGAAGTTCCAACTTGTTAACACCCCCAGGGACAGGGCAGTTTTCAACCAATGTCTTGTGACTAAGTGTGCAATTGTCCTACCTCCTTCATGCCTTGAGTGTGTGTGTTGCCTTGCTTCCCAGTGTCTGCCCTCAGAATCAAGTCTAGGCACCCACTGTAGTGCTGCCTTAATAGTTCTCCATTTATTGGCTGTTTTCTTTTTCCTATATCACTTCTCCATCCCCCATAGGCTTTTCCTGAGCTTTCCAAGTAGACTCCTTGAACTCAAGTGTGGTCTTCAGGTCAGCTACTGAGAGAACCCACAATAAGACATATATACCTCTGGAATAGCAAGAGCTACCAAGAGACAATTATCTAAATTGGTTCCCATGGTTTCCACAAAACCAAAATGACACTTTAAGACAGAAGCTCTATCAAATCAGTTACAGCCTTCAATCAGTACAAGTTCTGCTAAGAGAACAAATTTTATCTACCACACTTGAGTCATTTAATTAAGGTCTTGGTAACTTCAGAAGAAAGATTATTGTGAAACAAAGACAGTTTAGTCAGGCTTTTTATCTTGGTCGATCTGAAATGCCTCTTTATTGCTATATCAATCAACTAAATTATTTTTTCCAAGTCTGGAATAAAATTATATATTGGTGTGTTGGGCAAGAGAGACAATGAGGATAAAATTTTAATTTGTTTTCATGAACGTGACTTTGTAGCTTATGTGACTGCTGAAGGGGACTCTGTAATTTTTATTACGGTAAAGTGACTAATGGAGAAGGCAGAAGCCAAATAAGAAATCCCGTTTTAGGGCCAGACAAGCTTCTGAAAATTGTGAAAACCAAACAGCTGCAGTTTGGCATTCAAAGTTTATGAACCTGAATTACAAAATACTCTTGACAAATTTAATTTGGCCTTGGGGCAGTGGCAAGGAAATAGGAGAATCTGAGGAAAAGAAGTGAAGCAGAAGAAAAATTAATGGGATGAAAGAATTGGCTACGAGGACAGAATGCAAACAATAAGGCCAACAAGAATCCTTAATTCCTACTGCCTTATAAATATACAGCATATGAAAGAGCGTACAAACAAATTGATGCACTACACTCAATTTACCCAACTCTCCAGCTACTCAGATGCACTGAAAACCACCCAGCTGGCATTTAGTATTCTGCTACTCTGGAACCCAAGTGATATAGCTTCAGAAGCCAGGAGAGAAGATGTCCCCCTCTCCATTGCATACCCAGGTATATTCGTGACAAAAAAAGGTAATCAAAAGAGAGACTCTCTCTCTCTCGCTCTCTTTTTTTAATTCCAAATATATCACTTAGCCAATATACCTTTCCATAGAACATGGTTGACTTTAATATTTTTATTTAATTTCTTACTCTATTATCATAGAAGCAAATCCTTCATGTGACCAAAGCATTTTTTACCTCCCTCCACAATAGCAGTTATGTTAGAATCATTTTGCATGTGGTCTCTCCAACTAAATGGTGAGCTCTTTGAGCTTTCGGATCCTGACTTGCTCTATTTTGTATCACCAAAACCCAGCACTGTGTATGACACATAATTACTGCAGAAAAATCTCTTGAGTTTTAAAATGCTAAATTATATGCCTAGTACTTTAAGATGAGGCAAAATGTACAGCCTTTCTATTGAACTTCATTTGTCCAGGTCCTTTTTATTTAACACACAACCATCTTTCTTTCTCCTTTTTTGGGGAGGACAGGTATTCACCTGTGCCAGCAGAGACGATGTGATAGTTTTGATGTCTTTCCCACATCTCATTCTTCTGATTTACCTGCTAATTTGTGATACAAAACCACCTCATCTGCTGTGTTATGCATCGTTTCGCCTCTGAATATTTTACTTCTTAAAGGGAATTTTAATTTGTGAAAATGCTCAGTACTCAGAAGAAACACCATCGGCCAGGCACTGTGGCGTGTCCTAATCAGTATCTCCATCTCAAACAAGGTATTAGAGAAGGGGAAGAACAAACTGCAAATATTTCCCTGATTCCTCAATCTAGTGTATTTAATGTAGAAAGCTGTTGTGAACTTGTCTGCCATTACAGTAAATGTCCTATTAAATAAGGCCATTTTCCCCCATGTTTTGCAAAGCACCTCCATCACGAGTAATTAGTGTCAATGACAGTGTTTCTCGCCCCACATTCCAGCGCAGCCCATCTGCTGCATGTCCTGTAATGCCCTCAGACAGTCTCAGGTTCATCTGCTCCCTGCCTGGCATGTCCCCCCCCTACAGTTCTGTCCATCTGCTGTCTTCATCACTCTG
Organism: Gorilla gorilla gorilla; assembly: GCF_029281585.2. Classification (NCBI taxonomy): domain Eukaryota; kingdom Metazoa; phylum Chordata; class Mammalia; order Primates; family Hominidae; genus Gorilla; species Gorilla gorilla. Next base: position 39,514,086 of record NC_073235.2, on the reverse strand, counting down.
ACCTTTTAAAGTCCTGTCAATTTCCTGACTCTCAGCCACTCTTGCTCAGGCATCTTGATCACCTTGGGCTGACACAATGATCTACTCCACCAGCTTGTTCTATCAGCTCAGGTGTCTCTGTCCAAAGACCAATCTATCTGAAAGGATATCTGCCCCTCACATTACTGAAGACAAAAATAAGTATAATGTATGAGAACATAAACTAGGCAGGACATTAGTGGAAAATGCAATCAATGAGAGTTCTAAGTTCTACTCTGGGCTCTGCCATTAACTACATGTATAAACTCAGAAATGTCGCTGATTTCCCTCTTGACCTTGGTTGCCTCAGTTCTTAAATGAGAAAATTGCATTATATTTTCTCTAAGAACATTTCTAACTCAATGATTTAAAGCCATCGTCACTTTAGGTTAGCCAATTCAATGAGGACTACTTTTAAAACAAGAAAAGAAAGCAGAAGACAGGACAGATACACAGAATAAAGAAAGAAAGCATCAAGTTAAGAATTCACATGTGTGAAACCATTAGAATGCTGTATGACCCTAGTACTAGCCACTATCATTATCACCTCCAAATGATCTCCTAGCTTCCTCCCATGACACCTAGATTTTAAACCCAGCACTTAGAATAAAATGAATTAAATATAAATAGATCATATCTCTACCCCTCTCCCAGCTGGCTGCCCACTGCACTTGGAATAAATTCAAATTCCCTTCCACGGGTTCCAGCCTCTCTGAGCTCATCTTGGGTTACTCTCTCTCTTCCTGAAGTACAGCCCCACCAACAGTGCTTCAGTCTTTGGAACATACTGTGTTCGTTTTGTGCGCTATGAAGGAATACCTGAGGCTGGGTAATTTATAAAGAAATTAGGTTTCCTTCTTTGGCTCATGGTTCTGCAGGCTATACAAGCATGGTGCCAGCATCTGCTCAACTTCTGTTGAGGCCTCAGGAAGCTTACAGTCAGGGCAAAAGGCAAAGGGGGAGCCAGTGTATCACATAGGAAGAGAGAGAGAGAACAAGCAAGAGAGAAGTCAAAGGCACCAGGCTCTTTTAAACAACCAGATCTCACATGAACTCAGAGTGAGAGAATTCACTCATTACTGCAAGGACAGCACCAAGCCATTCATGAGGGATCTGCCCCCATAACCCAAATACCTCCCACTAGGCCCTCCACCAACACTGGGGATCACATTTCAACATGAGATTTGAAGGGGACAAAATATCCAAACCATATTGTATACCAAGCTCATACCCCTCTCCTTCTGGCTTGGCATTTGCTCTGCCTTCTACTTGGAATACCCATCTAACAAATTCTCACAAGGTTGACTTCCCTGTGGGACTTCAGTCTCAATGAGAATGTCCATCTGCTCCCAGAGATTTTCTCCTGACCACCCATTTATATTAACCCCACCAACCATCCTTACCCCAATACCCTGCTTTCATTTCATTGTATCATTGAACACTGTCTGAATTTACTGTATTTATCTACTCATTATTTCTCTAGCCTTGGTAAAATGTAAACTTTTGGGGAACATTTGTTTTTCTGATTCATTGTTTTTCTGATTCATTCCTGCATCCTTATCACCTAGGCCAGTGCACAAAATGACAAATGCTTGGTAAATGGAGGAATGACAGAAGAAGTTACTCGGGCGGTGAAGACTTCTTGGACATTTTAAATGACAGACTTGATTTTTTGGTTAAGCAGGAGTGGAGCAGATTTTGAATGGAAAACAGAAAAATAAAGTATCATTGGCAGAAAAAGTTTACATGCCCAAAATTGGAAATCCATGAGAGACTTCTCAAGTGATAAGTTTCTCTGGAAAACATAAATTTTCAGAGGGTGAGGACAAAGTTTTCTAGCTTACAGCCACAAGGATGGTCTCTGCTGGAAGCTCCACATATGGAGCCAGTTTACTTACACATCAGTGGAGGCCAGTCTTCCCAAGTAAGATCACCCAAGATCACACACTGGTTAGAGAAAAGATTCAGCAATCTCAAACTACTTTTTAAACACATTTATCAACTCTCTCTGGCAGATTTGGAAGGAAATTCAAATTAGGTATTATTTCCTCCACTGCTCATGGTCATTCTTTTCCACAATAGGTAAAAATCAGAAGACTTACAAATCAGACTGAAATACCTGATCTCATATTAGCATCCCTGCTCCACTTCTGAGGCCAGAGACACCAAAATCCAGCCCAAGAACTTCCTGACTCACTTGCTTTTCTTAAAATAGAGCCTTTGGGAAATCTGTACAGACCTAAAGCACATTAGTGATTGCCTGGGGCTGAAGGTGAGAAGAATTAACTGTAAAAGGACACCAAGAATCTCAATGGGGAGACGGCCATATTCTAAAACCAGATGGTGGCGACAATTAAACAACTCAATGCATTTACTAAATATTATTAAATTGGGTGAATTTTATGGAATGCATATTATATTTCAATAAAGGTTTTGTTAAAAATAAACATTTGGACTTCATCAGCTGATTTTCCCTGACCTTCAGTTTCAAGGGGAAATTTTCTATACAAATATATTTCTTCTTTTCTTTCTTCATATTAATCTAAAGATGTGGGGAAGTCTTGGCTTAATAATGTTGCTGGAGGTTCCCAGAAAATTTCCATTGCAAAAATCTGTTATTACTTCTTTCATCCTTTTTGTCAAATGGAAAGTGACTAGGTATAAAATATTTGGCACAATCTTTGGAACTTGACCAAATGCAAAAGGACACAATTATCAGATTATGTGAAATATCGAGGGGATAATCCAAGCAAAGTTATGACACCAGTCTTGGAGCAAAAGTCAGAAGCCTAAGTTGAGTGGTGGGAAAGCTGGCGAGAAGAATGAGCTTCCATGAGTACAGTATTCTGGCCCTTCTCTGTCTCTCCCTTCCTAACTCCATGTTTTCCACTTCCACGGCTGCCTCATCCCTCTCTTCTTGTAATAAAAACATGCCCATTATTTCTCACCTTTAACCTATCCTCACATGCCTGACTTCTCTATGTGGTTTTTATTCCATTTACAGATAACTTTTTGTTCAGTTTTCATTCTCTTCTCTATATTTTTTAAAGTATTCCATTCATCAAGGCAGTAAAAATATGAATAGCCCCAGTGGTTCTCCACCATGGAATTGCTACAGATGTGGCATACTTTCCCATATAAGGCATATCAGTATTTCATTGGGCAGGAGTCACAGTCCTCTACCCTGGCTAAACAGCCTTGCAAAATCAAAAGTAGTAATCTCTTTTATTTGCTCTCTAGTTTATATGTGACAGCTGAGACAGACCTAGATATGCGACATATTGAAATGTTGCTTGAACTACTGTGAGTCTGAGTTCTCTTCTGTGAAATGGAGGTACTGATAACTACCTTTCAGTAATGCTGAAAGATAATGAAATAACACCACGCATGTTCTGTCACAAAGTAGGTGTCCAATTTCAGGTGGCTAAATAACTCTCAATCAACACTTTTGCTGTCACTAACATCTCTGGACTCTGGGACAGCACCAAGTTATTCCCGAAACTCACTAGACAAATTGTTAAGGCATCAAAACAGCATTGATCCTGTTTGCAAAATTATAAGCTATGCTTACAGTCATACATTCTTACCAGTGGGAGCTGACAGAGTGACAGAAATAAACTTTTTACAATGGCAGTTTACAAAGGTACACTTGATACTGTTGGCAGGAATGGTTATCTGTCAATTCATGTTCTCAGATAATGAACACTAATCTGACTTTCAAAAAAAAATCATGGGAACACTAGTGCTGTTTGACATTTCCTTAAAAAATGCAGGAGAATCATTACAACTATCTCTACCTTTAGAAGCTTGTTATTTGCTTCCTTATATGTGTTACTCCATGTGCATTACTATAAAGAAATACCTGAGGCTGCATCATTTATAAAGAAAAGAGGTTTATTGGTTCTTGGTTCTGCAGGCTGTACAAGCATGGCTCCAGCATCTGTTTCTGGTGAGGGCCTCAGGATACTTAAAATCATGGTGGAAGGCAAAGGGAGAATGGGTGGTCATATGGCGAGAGCAGAAGCAAGAAAGTGAGGAGGGGGTGGTCCTAGACTTTTAAATTCGACTTCACATTAAATAACTGAGCAAGAACTCACTCATCATTAAAGGGAATTTCAACATGAGATTTGGAGGGGACAAACATCCAAATCATATCATTCCATCCCTGGCTGCCCAAATCTAATGTCCTTCTCACATTTCAAAATACAATCATGCCTTAGTAATAGTCCCCCCCAATCTTAATTTGTCCCAGTATTAACTCAAAAGTCCCAAGTTCCAAGTCCAAAGTCTTATCTGGAAATGGGTTCCTTCCACCTATGAGCCTGTGAGATCAAAAACAAGTTATTTATTCCCAAGATACAATTGTGGTACATGCATTAGGTATCCAGTTTCATTTCAAAAGGGAGAAATTGGTCAAAAGAAAGGAGCTACAAGACCCACACAAATATGAAGCCCAGGAGGGCAGTCATTAAATCTTAAAGCTCTAAAATAATCTCCTTTGACTCCATGTACCACATCCAGGGCACGCTAATGCAAGGAGTGGGCTCCCAAAGCCTTGGGCAGTTCTGCCCTGTGGCTTTGCAGGGTGCAGTCCCTGTGGCTGCTCTCATAGGCTAGAGTTTTCCAACCCTGTGGCTTTTCCAGGCACAGGATGCAAGCTGCTGGTGGCTACATAATTCTCAGGTCTGGAGAGCGATGGCCTCTTTCCCACAGCTCCACTAGGCAGTACCCTGTTAAGGACTCTGTGTGGGGGCTCCAACCTCACACTTTCCTTCTGTATTGCCCTAGTAGTAGAAGTTCTCTATGAGGGTTCCACCACTGTGGCAGGTTTCTGCCTGGGCACCAAGGCTTTCTCATACATCCTCTGAAATCTAGGGGGAAGCTGCCAAGCCCCACTTCTCTCCTGCATTCTGCATGCCAGAATTAACACCATGTGGAAGTCACCAAGGCTTACAGTGGCTTTCACTCTCCAAAGCAGTGGCCTAAGTAGTATCTGGGGCCCTTTCAGCTGTGGCAGGAGCTAGAGCAGCCAGATGAAGGGAGCAGTATCCCAAGGCTGTACAAGGCAGCAAGAGCCCTGGGCCTGGATCCTGAAATTATTCTCTCCTCCGAGGCCTCTGGGGCTGTGATGAGAGCAGCTGACTTGAAGATTTCTCAAACGCCTTCAAGGCCTTTTCCTCATTGTCTTGGCTATTAACACCTGGCTCCCTTCCAATCCTGCTAATCTCTCTAGCAAGTAGTTGCTCCATAGGCTGCTTGGATTCCTTCCCTACCACAGGCCCAGGCTGCAAATTTTCCAAATGTTTATACTCTGCCTCCCTTTTAAGTTCAATTTTAAGTCTTTATTTTGCTCCCACATCTGATGGTAGGTTGTTAGATGCGGGCATGTCACTTCTTGAATGCTTTGCTGCTTAGAAGCTTCCTCAATCACATACCCTAAGTCATCACTCCTAAGTTCAAACTTCCACAGATCCCTAGGGCACAAACACAAGGCAGCTAAGTTCTCTGCTAAGGTATACATGGGCGATCTTCACTCCACTTCCCAATAACTTCCTCATTTCCATTTGAGACCTCTTCAGCCTGGCCTTCACTGTCCATTTTTCTATCAGCATTTTGGTCACAACTATTTAACAGTCCCTAAGCAATTTCAAACTTTCCCTTATCTTCCAGTCTTCTTCTGAGCCCTCCAAACTCTTCCAACCTCTGCCCATTACCCAGTTCCAAAGCTGCTTCCACATAACACCCCATTCTTGGTACTAATTTTCTGTATTAGGCCATTCTTTGTGTCACTATAAAGAAATACCTGATGCTAGGCAATTCATTTAAAAAATAGGTTTAATTAGATCATGGTTCTACAGGCTATACATGCATGGCACCAACATCTTCTGGACTTCTAGTGAGGACCCAGGAGGCTTACAACCATAGTGGAAGTAAAGGGCAAAGCTAGGAAACCACATGGTGAGAGTAGGAGCAAGACAAGGAGCAAGGAGATCCCAGACTTTTAAACAATCAGATCTCACACAAAATAACTGAGCGAGAACTCCTTATTATCTAGAGGATGGTGCTAAACCATTCATGAGGAATCTGCCCTCATGATCCAATTACCTCCCACCAGGCCCCACCTCCAACATTTGTAATCACATTTCAACATGAGATTTGGAGAGGACAAACATCCCGACCATATCAACAAACCTGTCCATTCCACATCTTGTACAGCTTCACCACTCTGTGGGATGGGAGGGACATAAAAGTGCTATGAGGTCCATGCTCTTCCATTTCAGTAGGTATGACCTTGGGTTGATAATTCATCACAGACTTTCCTTGTTGGTGCTTATCCAATATTTTCTTTCTTGCTCCCTTTCTTTAAAATCTTACTTTCTAGGCCTTCATGGCATATTCCCCCATTTGAGGGTTACTATCTTAAAAGCAAAAGCTATGCTTACACTTTGCTTCTTGTAAAACACTTTAGTCTATAGACCAGTGCTCAGTGAATCTTTACTGATGTCGTTGATTGAAGTATTTGGATTGCCCAGAAATTTCCCATTCCACATGGCTATGATACATACTAAACACTCTCATGAAGTCCAGGTTAGCAAACTGACGGTTCCTGAAAGGAGGGACTTACCAAATTCCACCCTGCACATCATGTATATACCATGCTGCTTATTCACTCCAACGTGGCACATTTCTCTGCCACAGCTTCTGTTTTTAAAATCTCTTAGTAAATCATTTATTTGTAAATCAATACACGTGTACTATACAGAACCTAAGAATTTAGACAATTTTAATGACCCATAAACATGTTGATTCCATTTGCAGATTTAAATTTTTTATAAATAGCAGTCATTGCATACATATATCTGAAGTGTACTTTGTTTATAATCACATTTATGCTAAGGATACTCCTCAGAAAAAAAAAAAAACAGATTTTACTGGGTTCTAGCTGAAGTATTATCAACTCCAAATAATGCTTTGAGGACCTCCAAAGGGAGTACTAACCCTTTTGGCCATTTGCTTCCTAAGTCAGAGAGAGAGAGAGAGAGTGAGTGTGTGTGTGTGTGTGTGTGTGTGTGTGTGTGTGTGTGTGTGTGTGTGTGTGTTGAAGCAACAATGTAACAAGGTACCATTAGTAAAGCTGCTGTGCAAAATTATCCCTCTGGCCTATTCTAAGCTTACAGTTCAGTTGATTTTATTGTCCTCACCTAAGTATATACAATTCACATATGGGAGAAAAACACTAAATCAAGATGGTTATTTTCACTATTTTGCTTAAAATTCATATTTAAATATAAACCAAGAAGTTAATCTACACAGTTTGACAGATACTTTTTACATTAGAAATGTTTTTTTTTTAATTTTAAACTGATCCAGGGTAGATGGGCCCCAGAAGAAACTAACACTTCTCAGTACACATGTTGAGCTCGCATGGGCCTCTACTGACCAAACATGGCACTTGAGAGGAAGTCAGGGGGTATCTTGGAATTCCACATTCTGACCCTATCATTCTTGAAGGAAAATAATGCATGATTTTTGGATTATGCAGAAAGAATTTACAATCTTTCCAGTTCATTTTTAAATGAACAATTCTGTTTATAAAATTTCTAAATTAACCTTTCTGAATTCACGGTTTTCTAAAACTGGCCTTAATCAAAAGTCTGAAACCTAGGCTGGGAACCATGTAACCAGCCAAAGCAGGTACTTAAAAGTATCTTAGAGTTGTTTTTCAACTTAGGGGAAACAACAGATTCCACTAAATCCTGAAAAGGATTTTGTGTGTGTGTGTGAAAAAGGGCCTGATATACTAGGTTAGACTCCCAAGACAATTCCACATTTTACTCATGAGGCTTTAAAAAGTTTTGTCTTATGGGTAAATGGTGGCTATTTTCACTGATAACATCATTACCCACATCCCTTACTACAGTTTATACAAAAGAGGCTGGAGAATAAGAAGTACATTTTTACAGCTGGGTGTGATGGTTCATGCTTATAATGCTGAAACTAGCACTTCGGGAGGCCGAGATAGGAGGATCCCCTGCGCCCAGGGTTCGAGACCAGCCTGGGCAACATAAGGAGACCCTGTTGCTATTGTTAAGAAAACTTAAAAAAAAAAAAAAGTACATTTTTGCTCACATAGCACCAAATGTAAGAGCCTTATTTTATTTTATCTTACCTAGAAAGAGTATTTTGGAGAGAGAAACCAAGGATCAGAAGGTTTAAGAATATCTAAAATTTGGGGCCAGGTGTGGTGTCTCACACCTATAATCCCAGCACTTTGGGAGGCTGAGGTGGGTGCATCACTTGAATTTAGGAGTTCAAGATCAGCCTGTCTGCCATGGCTTTTAAACAAACAGGTCACGCCATGTTACAGTTAGTGGCTTGTGTATCTATCTCCTTAACTAGGTTGTAAGTTCCTTGAGAGTAAAATGGCATCACATTTATGTCAATCTCCCTAGAAATTCACCCAGTGCCTCCTGCGTAGTGGTTCCCAAGTGCTCTGTCAGAGCCAGCAGTGTGAATGACACTGGGCACTGGACAATAAATGAGCAACACAACGTTCTCCCTGACACAGAGCTCACAGGCAGATAAGAAAGAGGGGTGGGTGAGCCAAAGACTACGAGATGCCGCAGCAAGTGCTAAACGTAGGTGTGGTGTGCAGTCTTCAGTGGGCAGAGGGTTCCTACTCAGCCTGGAGGAGTCAGACAAGGTTTTCCACAGAAGTTGATGATAAAGAGGAAACTTGTCGAAGGAATAAACAGAGGGCACCAAACTGAGGTTCACTAACTTGAATTGAACGTGAGGCATGGCAGTGATGATAATCATGTAGAACCCAGGCTTCTGCAGGCCACGCTACAAGGTCAATGAGAATATTCCATGTCTAAGAGCACCTCAGAGAAAGAGCACAGAGGGAGGGATGGCTAGAATAGAATTAAACTAAAAAATGAAGAGACAAGCAGGGTTAATGATGAGCAAAACACAAAGAAAAATTCATGTAGATTATTAAATTACCAAATACCTAAGGTAGATAGTGAACCCTCACAACTAATAAGCACACATCCCAGGGCCCACAGTGTATGTAGCACCGATTTCTTTTTGTCCAATATTCTGCTCTCTTTAATCATCTCAGCATGCTGTACTGGGTGGATAAAACTAGAGGCCTCAGCTGCAGCACTTACCACCATTCACAAGGCTAAGGCCACTGAGAGAGTCCTCTATCAACTACACAATCTCCATTCAAATGAACTTTAATATCTCAAGTTAATTTATCAGTACACTTTACCTAAGAAAGTTACATTCACTCTTTTACAAATATCCCAATACAAACTATAAGGTATAAAAAGTTTTTATAAAAGTAAAACAGGAGGGGCCAAGATGCCTGATTAGAAGCAGCTCCCACTGCGGCTCCACCGAGAACAATGAATACAGCAAGTGAATCCTGCATCTTCAGCTGAGGGTATCCAGGTTATCTCACTGGGACTGACTAGGCAGTTGGTGAGACCCCAGAGAGTGAGGAAAAGCAAGGTGGAGCTATGGCCCACCCAGGAGCCTCATGGAGCAAGGGGATCTCCCATCCCCAGCCAAGAGAGGCGGTGAGTGATTGTGCTACCCTGCTAGGGAAACCATGAATTTTCCACAGATTAGTACAACCCTCAGATCAGAAGATACCCTCATGAACCCACACCACCAGGGCCTTGGTTCCCAAGGACGGAACTGTGAAGACTCTTGGGACCGCTCAGCTGGCAGCCAGCAACAGCAGGCTGGAGACTGCCTCAGATGACCAAGTAAGTTCCCAGGGGAGGGGTGACCACTATCAATTTCAGCCATTTTCCCCTGTCGGTGCCAGGGAGACTGGCTAGTTTGAACTGGGAAGAATTTCCTACAGTGCAGCACAGCAGCTGTGACAGATCATGGCCGGGCTTCTTTAGGTGGGACCCAGATTTATTCCTCCTCCTCATGGGGTGGGGCCTCCCTGCAGGAATTTCAGCAACTCCAGCCAGGGCTTTATGGACAGAACTCTTATCTCCCTGAGAAGGAGCCCCTGTTGGGAGGGGTGGCCGCTGTCTCCAGTTCAATGGACTTAATCTTTCCCACCTGCTGGCTCTGAGGAGTCCTAGCCATCCAGACAAGGTAGATTCCCCCCAGCGCCAAGCACTTTTTCCACCAAGGGGCAGCCAGACTGCTCTTTAAGCAGGTCCCTGACTTCATGCCTCCTGACTGGGTGAGACCTCCCAACAGGGGTCTCCAGACATCTTACAGAGGAGAGCTGTGGCCTTCCAGCCTCCATCAGGCCAGTGCACAGAGAAAGGAGTAGGCAGCCATCCTTGCTGTTCTGCAGCCTCCACTGGTGATACCTCCAGGTGCAGGAGAGACCCAGGTGAATAGGGTATGGAGTGAACCCCCAGCAAAGCACAGCAGCCCAAAGGAAAATGAGTCTGTTTAAAAAAAGAATTTTACATGACAGACGGCAACAACAACATCAACAAAAAAACCCACAAAAACGCCAGCCAAAAGTCAGTAGCCGCAAAGATTGAAAGTAGATAAACCCATGAAGATGAGAAAAAAATCAATGCAAACATGCTGAAAATTAAAAAAGCCAGAGTGTCTCTTCTCCAGATGATCACAACACCTCTTCAGGAAGGCACAGAACTGGGCTGAGGCTGAGATGGATGAATTGAAAGAGATGGGTAATAATGAACTTCACTGAGCTAAATAAAGGAGTATGTTTTAACCCAATGCAAAGAAGCCAAGAACCATGATAAAACATTACAAGAGCTGTTAACCAGAATAAGCAGTTTAGAGAGAAACATAAATGACCTGATGGAACTGAAAAATACAACTTGAGAACTTCACAATGCAACCACAAGTATCAGTAACCAAATAGATCAAGTGGAGGGAAAAATCTCAGAGCTTGAAGACTATCTTGCTGAAATAAGACAGGCAGACAAGATTAGAGAAAAAGAATAAAAATAAATGAACAAAACCCCCAACAACTATGGGATGATGTAAAAAGATAGAACCTATGATTGACTGAGGTACCTGAAAGAGACAGGGAGAACAGGACGAAATTGAAAAATATACTTCAGGATATCATCCAGGAGCACTTTCCAAACCTAGCAAAATAGGCCAATGTTCACATTCAGGAAATCCAGAGGACCACAGTAAGATATTCCATGAGAAGATCAACTCCAAGACAGATAATCATCAGATTTTTCCAAGGTTGAAATAAAAAAAAAAAAAGTTAAGGGCAGCAAGAAAGAAAGGTCAGGTCACTTACAAAAGGAAGGCCATCAGACCAGCAGCAGACCTCTGAGTGGAAACCCTACAAGCCAGAAGAGATTGAGAGCCAATATTCAACATTCTTAAAGAAAAGAATTTCCAACCCAGAATTTCATATCTGGCCAAACTAAGCTTCATAAGTGAAGGAGAAATAAAAATCCTTTTCAGACAACCAAATCCTAAGGGAATTCATCACCACCAGGCCTGGCTTGCAAGAGCTCCTGAAGAAAGCAATGAATATGGAAAGAAAAAGCCTATACCAACCACTACGAAAAAAAAAAAAAAAAAACACTGAAGTACACAGACCGTTGACACTATAAAGCAGCTACATTAACAAGTCTGAAAAATAGCCAGCCAGCATCATGGTGACAGGATCAAATTCACATATAACAATATTAGCCTTAAAAGTAAGTGAGCTAAATGCCCCAATCAAAAGACAAAGAATGGCAAGCTGGATAAAGAGTCAAGACCCATCAGTGTGCTATATTCAAGAGACCCACCTCACATGCAAAGACAAACATAGGCTCAAAATAAAAGGATGGAGGAAAATTTACCAAGCAAACAGAAAGTAGAAAAAAACAGGGGTTGCAATCCTAGTTTCTGAAAAGCCAGACTTTAATAAAGATCAAAAAAAGACAAAGAAGGGCATTACCTAATGGTAAAGGGGTCAATTCAACAAGAAGAGCTAACTATCCTAAATATGTACGCACTCAATACAGGAGCACCTAGATTCATAAAACAAGTTATTGGAGACCTACGAAGAGACTGAGACTCTCACAAAATAATAGTGGGAGATTTAAACACCCTACTGTCAGTATTAGACAGATCACGACACAGAAAATTAACAAAGATATTCAGGACTTGAACTCAACTCTGGATTAAATGGAACTGATAGATATCTGCAAAATTCTCCACCCCAAAACAACAGAATATACATTCTTCTCGGCACAACATTGCACTTACTCTAAAATTGATTACATAATCGAAGTAAAACACTCCTCAGCAAATGCAAAGGAACTGAAATCATAACAAACAGTTTGTTAGACCACAGCGCAATTAAATTAGAACTCAAGGTTAAGAAACGTATTCAAGACTGGGTGCAGTGGCTCATGCCTGTAATCCCAGCACTTTGGGAGGCTGAGGCCGGCAGATCACCTGAGGTCAGGAGTTCAAGACCAGCCTGGCCAACATTGTGAAACCTGCCTCTACTAAAAATACAAAAATTAGCTAGGCATGGTGGCATACACCTGTAATCCCAGCTACTCAGGAGGCTGAGGCAGGAGAATCACTTGAACCTGGGAGGCAGAGGTTGCAGTGAGCTGAGATCATGCCATTTCCGGCCTGGGTGACAGAGCAAGACTCTGTCTCAAAAAAAAAAAAAAAAAAAAAAAAACAAAGGAAAAAAGAAACTCATTCAAAACCACACAACTACATGGAAATTGAAAAACCTACTCCTGAATAACTCCTGGGTAAATAATGAAATTAAGGCAGAAATAAAGAAGTTCTTTGAAACTAATGAGAACAAAGAGACAACAAACTCAAATCTCTGAGACACAGCCAAAGCAGTGTTAAGAGGGAAATTTATAGCACTAAGTCCCCACATCAAAAAGCTGGAAAGATCTCAAATCAACCTCCTAACATCACAACTAAAAGAACTAGAGAACCAAGGGCAAACAAATTCTAAAGCTAGCAGAAGACAAGAAACAACCAAGATCAGAGCAGCACTGAAGGAGATAGACATACAGAAAAGTCTTCAAAATATCAACAAACCCAGAAGCAGGGTTTTTGAAAAAATTAATAGACTGCTAGCTAGACTAATAAAAAAGAATAGACTGCTAGCTAGACTAAGAAGAAAAGAGAGAAGAATCAAATAGATACAATAAAAAATGATAAAGGATGTATCACCACTGACCCCACAGAAGTACAAATAACCATCAGAGAATACTATAAACACCTCTATGCAAATAAACTAGAAAATCTAGAATGGGCACATACACATTCCCAAGACTGAACCAGGAATAAGTTGAATAGACCAATAACAAGTTCTGAAATTGAGGCAGTAATAGCCTATCAACCAAAAAAAAAGCTTAGGACCAGACAGATTTATAGCTAAATTCTATAAGAGATACAAAGAGGAGCTGGTACCATTTCTTCTGAAACTATTTCAAACAATTTAAAAGGAGGGACTCTCCCCTAACTCATTTTATGAGACCAGCATCATCCTCATACCAAAACCTGGCAGAGACACAACAACAAAAAAGAAAACTTCAGCTGGGCGCGGTGGCTCACGCCTGTAATCCCAGCACTCTGGGAGGCCGAGGCGGGTGGATCACGAGGTCAGGAGATTGAGACTATCCTGGCTAACACAGTGAAACCCCGTCTCTACTAAAAATACAAAAAATTAGCCAGGCATCGTGGCAGGTGCCTGTAGTCCCAGCTACTCTGGAGGCTGAGGCAGGAGAATGGCATGAACCTGGGAGGCAGAGCTTGCAGTGAGCCGAGATCACACCATTGAGCGACAGAGCGAGACTCCATCTTAAAAAAAGAAAAAAAAAAAAAGGAAAACTTCAGGCCAATATCTCTGATGAACATTGATACAAAAACCCTCAATAAAATACTGGCAAACTGAATCCAGCAGCATATCAAAAAGCTTATCCACCACAGTCAAGTTGGCTTCATACCCAGGATGCAAGGCTGGTTCAACATATGCAAATCAATAAATGTAACTCATCACATAAACAGAACTAAAGATAAGAAAACACGGGGTTATCTCAATAGATCCAGAAAAGGACTTCAATAGAATTCAACATCCCTTCATGTTAAAAACGTTTAATAAACGAAGTATTGAAGAAAAGTACCTCTAAATAATAAGATTCATCTATGACAAACCCACAGACAATATCATAATGAATGGGCAAAAGCTGAAAGCATTCACCTTGAAAACTGGCACAAGGCAAGGCTGCCCTCTCTCACCACTCCTATTCAACATAGTAATGTAAGTTCTGGACAAGGAAATCAGGCAAGATAAAGAAATAAAATAGGAAGAGAGAAAGTCAAATTGTCTTTGTTTGCAGATGACATGATCTTTTATCTAGAAAACCCCATCATCTCAGCTCCTTTAGCTGATAAGCACCTTCAGCAAAGTCTCAGGATACAAAATCAAGGTGCTAAGATCACAAGCATTCCTATACATCAACAACAGAGAAGCAAAGAGCCAAATCATGAATGAACTCCCATTCACAATTGCTAAAAGGAGAATAAAATATGTAGGAATACAGCTAAAAAGGGAAGTAAAGGACCTCTTCAAGGAGAACTAGAAGCCATTGCTCAAGGAAATCAGAGAGAACACAAACAAATGAAAAAGCATTTTATGCTCATGGATAGGAAGAATCAATATCATAAAAATGGCCATACTGCCCAAAGCAATTTATAGATTGAATGCTATTTCCATCAAACTACCATTGACATTCTTCACTGAACTAGAAAAAACTATTTTAAAATTTATGTAGTACCAAAAAAGAGCCTATACATCCAAGACAACCTTAAGAAAAAAGAACAAAGCCAGAGGCATCAAACTACCTGACTTCAAACTATATTACAAGGCCACAGTAACCAAAACAGCATGGTACTAATGCAAAAACAGACACATAGACCAATGGAACAGAATAGAGACCTCAAAAATGAGACCACACATCCACAACCATCTTATCTTTGATAAACCAGACAAAAATGAACAATGGGAAAAGCATCCCCTATTCAATAAATAGTGCTGGGAAAACTGGCTAGCCCTATGCAAAAGATTGAAACCAGACCCCTTCCTTACACCTTATACAAAAATTAAGTAAAGACTTAAATGTAAAGCCCAAAACTATAAAACCCTAGCAGAAAATCTAGACAATACCATTCAGGACATAGGCACGGGCAAAGATTTTATGATGAAAACATCAAAAGCAATTGCAACAAAAGCAAAAATTGACAAATGGGATCTAATTAAACTAAAGAGCTTCTGCACAGCAAAAGAAACTATCATCAGAGTGAATAGGCAACCTACAGAATGGGAGAAAAATTTTGCAATTTATCCATCTGACAAAGGTCTAATATCCAGAGTCTACCAGGAACTTAAAAGAATTTACAAAAATAAAAATAAAAACCCCCATTAAAAAGTGGGCAAAGGACATGAAAAGACACTTCTCAAAATAAGACGTTTATGTGGCCAACAAACATATGAAAAAAGCTCAACATCACTGACCTTAGAGAAATGTAAATCAAAACCACAATAAAATATCATGTCATGCCTGTCAGAATGGCGATTATTAAACAGTGAAGAAACAACAGATGCTGGTAAACCTGAAGAGAGACGGGAATGCTTTTACACTGTTGGTGGGAATGTAAATTAGTTTAATCATTGTGGAGGAAAGCATGGTGATTCCTCAAAGACCTAGAACCAGAAATATCATTTGGCCCAGCAATCTCATTACTGGGTATAAAACTGAAAGAATACAAATCATTCTACTATAAAGTTACATGCACATGTATGTTCACTGTAACACTATTCACAACAGCAAAGACATGGAATCACCCCATATGCCCATGAATGATAGTCTGGATAATGAAAATGTGGTACATATACACCATGGAATACTATGCAGCCATAAAAAGGAATGAGATCATGTCCTTTGTAGGGACATGGATGGAGCTGGAACCCATTATCCTCAGCAAACTAATGCAGGAACAGAAAACCAAATCCCACATTTTCCCACTTATAAATGGGAGCTGAACAATGAGAGCACATGGATACAGGGAGGAGAACAACACAATCTGGGGCCTGTGCGGGGCGGGGGGTTCAGGGGAGGGAGAGCATTAGGAAAAGTAGCTAATGCATGCTGGGCTTAATACCTAGGTGATGGGTTGATAGCTGCAGCAAAACACCATGGCACACATTTACGTATGTAACAAACATGCACACGTACCCTGGAACTTAAAGTAAAAAATTTTTTAAAGTAAAACAGTATATTTTGATACAAACTATATATAAATCATTTTTGAATCATAAGAATACTAAAATATTATAGAGGTAACAATATACAATGCAAGGAGAAAACAATTATCAATGGCAAGATGAAAATAAATATCAAGTTCAGATGAACATTCATTAAATGCTTACATAAAGCACAATGAGAAAAAGAGCATAATCGAAATCATCATTACTTGTCAATTCCACTTAGCCTAACTTTCATTTAAGTATAAAATCTTTCGAGATAGGAGGTTACACAATGCATTATCACATGATAGTTTAGTTTTAAAAGACTGTGTCTCAAATTAACACAAATCAGTGAGGAATAAAACATCTACTTTCATCAAAACTCCACATACTGACTTATACTCTCCCGAACAGCAGAGTTCAAAAATATTACCCTAAATATTAAAACTCAAGGGTGCTGCTTTAATGAACTTAATTATGCAAAACACCAAATGCAAGAATGTACTAGCAAAACAGCGATTTGAAACAGATGGGTAATTACAACAGCTTGCTACAGATGGCATAACAGTACAATGTATTTGTCAAGTTTGGTTTTGATCAAAAAAATAAATTGAATGCACTTTTCTATTGGTAAAATAACAGAATATATTAAAGACTCAGAAGTCCATTTTCACAAATAATTTTTGAAAATGATAAATTTTGCTTCTCTTGTAATGACAAATATTGATATAAAATACAACCCCATTATAAGAAAAAAGGAAAATACAGATATTTAGTCTCTAAATTTATTTGCCAAAATAGAATATAAAAGTGAAAGAAAATTTTCCACGTTAAAAAGTGCAAGCCAGTAGACTATATGAAAGAATCCCAAATGTGAGCAACACAAGAATGGACAAGATATTAATTATAAACTTGAAAGGAAAGCGAGGTCAGCTAAGGAAGCATAACATTCAGAATGGACAGTACAGATGGGACACCTTTTACTCCTCTAGAGGAAAGAGAAGACTGATTATAATATAAAATAAGGAATGAAGAAAGAACAATATTCACCAGTCATAATCTTTGTGCTTCCTAAGATTCCTTGCCTTAAAGGATGGTGGTAGGAGTGTTGGAGTGGACTGGAGATAAGAGAAGATCCAAAGAAGATGGTAATGAGTATGAGAAATGATACAATTCTAGTCTTGATTCAGCTTACACCACAGACACACCAAATGTTTTTAAACCGTGATTTAATTTGTGGGGAGTGAGGAGAAGAGAGAAGAATTTATCCGAATCTCAAACTTTGGTATTCACTAGATCACCAGAAGAGATTTATAGGTAAAACTACCCATGTCTGTGTAGTTGCCCCCACACCCCCAAAAAGGTTTTCATTTTGTTGGTTTGGGGTACAGTCCAAGCACTGAGATTTTATAAAATCTCTCCATGTGATTCATATGTGATGCAACATTGAGAAGCACCATTTTAATCCTTTAGTACTGTCTTCCTAATAACTTGTCTTAAACCCTAGTTTATTTAATGTTTATAAGTGTGTCTAAAGTATATTAAATGAACCAACGATCGCCCTTCCCGATTTGCAATAGTAAAAATTTTCAACAACCTAAAAACATTTCAACAAAAGTTGACTAAAGGTAATGAAAAATTGTAATGGAATATAATGATGTTACTTAAAATAGGCTTAATATTTGTGATTTTATTTTCTACGTAACATTTTTATCAAATACATACACGCATACATGCATATTGTTTAAAACATCAAATAACATTAAAAGACCATATGAAAGTTAAAAAAAAAAGCAAAATCCTTGTTTCTTTACTTACTGCCTATTCGCTAGAGCAACTGCTTTTGCTTTTATCTCTGCTGTTATTGACCACCACTTTTCTAAATAATATAATTATATTTTAATATCTTAATTCATCATGTTAGGAAGTTATCTACTAACTTCCAAGGTGGATGAGAACATAGCTCTCACTACCCCTCAGCACTTCCTATCCCAAATTCAGCAGATAATGTTGGATGCCTACCCAACGTCTACCCTGGGTCTGAGACTCTGTCATCGTGGTAGTCCATTCTCCTTGACAGTGATTGGTTGTAGGTGTAGATATGCAACTAAACCTTGTCATAGAGACTTCAGGGAAGGTAGCTGGGGAGCTACCAGGAAAGGTTTCCTAGATTATAAGAGGTATCAGAAGAGTACATTTGCTTTCTGTGTCTGGACTTTATCATAATTGAATGCAATCACTGGAACTTCTGCAACTATCTTGCTATCTGCTTGAGCATAAAGCCAAAAGAGCAGAGAGAAGAATTAACATTCATAGAGAAGTGGAGCCCAATCCCTGCCAGTACCATGGCTGTAGCTTCCCTATCTCGAAACATCTTATTATGAGAGATATAAAATTTAAATTTAAACTGAGTTGGCATTTTCTGTTATAGTTGAATGTATCTTTAATAGCCCTCAGTTCCTTTTTCTATTGTCCAATGTAATTTTATATGTATAATATATATACATATATATGTATATACATATTGTGTGTGTGTGTGTGTGTGTGTGTGTGTGTGTGTGTAGTTGTTGTTAAACCAGTGACTTGGTATTTGTGTTCTGCATCTATGTAAGTTTTTTTCAGTGATAAGCAATAATTACATTTTCTTTTCTATACAATATTTAGTGCTCCTTGGTATTAAAAACACGCTTTTTTATTTGCTTAGATTGCTTTTTGCCTATAGTTATTTCTTCCTACACCACAGGAAACTTTCAATGCAACATTTCAATGCAATTTTTCACATGGTACAACATATCATGAGTGACTGTGTAATTTAATATTCTACCTGTGTCGCTTCTGAGAGTAAAAGTATGTGTTATCAATGATTATGCCAGAACCATATGTATAAATCAGGGCTGTACTCAGAATACCATGACATACCATCTACATAAATACATCTAATGACCTCTCAATGCATTTTTAAATTAACAGTACCCTTCGTGGGTACTCGTTTTTGGAACTAGTGGCTTTTTTGGGCCTGTTGCATATTTACAGTTCTATAACCACCCATCACAGACTTCCTGGAAACTTCATTTGTCTTATTCCTATTTGAGATATTTTGTGTTCAGATTTCATGTATTTCTCTTTATTTAGGTGCAAAACATTTTCAGGTAGTTTTTGTTTTCTTACTTTATTCCACTGTTTAGTTGCAACATATCATTTAGTAGTTTCTCAGAAAAAATTCTTGAAATATGGACATGTAATTGTGGCTTTATTGTATGTTTAAGATTAATTAACCATCGGCTAGAATTTGTAAAGCTTTGATATAATGCTATATAGATTCCAAACTTGCTATCCAGAAATCCAATGCCATCTTTATTCCCATTGCTTTGTAAATAAGGTGCATTTTTCACTCTCTTTCTTTCTCTTTGAAAGATTTTTAAAAGTTCTCTTTATGTCTGGTATTCTGTAAATCAAGATTTGCACTTCGGAGTAAAATTGTTTCTTTTCATTTACTAAACTGGACCTTGGCAGGATCTTTCAATCTAGTTACTGATGTGTGGCAATTCTGAGAATATTTTGTATTATTTATTTCTCTCCTTTGGCTTCTCAGTTCTGTGGTTCTGAAATTATTACCTATCAAATTTTGGACTTCTCAAATCGATAGTTCAATGTTCTTATGTTTCCTTTTATTTGTATACTTTCTTATAGTCTTCTTTTTCATTTATTTATTTATTTGTTTGTTTTTTGAGACAGACTCACTCTGTCTCCCTGGCTGAGTACAGTGGTGCAATCTCAGCTCACTGCAACCTCTGCCTTCCAGGTTCAAGTGATTCTCGTGCCTCAACCTCCCAAGGAGCAGGAGGACCACAGGCTCGTGCCACCATGCCTGGCTAATTTTTGTATTTTTAGTAGAGATGGGGTTTCTCCATGTTGCCCAGGCTGGTCTTGAACTTCTGAGATTAAGCGATCCACCTGCCTCAGCCTCTCAAAGTGCTGTGATTACAGGTATGAGACATCATGCCTGGCCATTCCTCTACTTTACCTTCCAAAATTGTATTCAATATTTTTTATTTCTTCTATGTTATTTTTAATTTTCTAGAACACATTAATATCCTCTGAGTGTTTATATTTTTAAAGCATCCTGATATTACTTTCTGGATAAAATATTTTCTCCTATTTCTCTCACAAGTTTTAAAAAATATTTTCTTTTTTTCCCACATTGCCTGTGCTTCCTTCAGATTCCTTTTGTAGGCATGTGGTTGGGTTTGTTTATGTTTTTGCTAGTTTATGACTTTCATATTGGAAGCTTCCCTCAATTGGAAAGATTCCCATCTGTCTAATTATATTACACATTGAACACTGAAAAGCTCATTGGAAGCTTGTCAACAGGTGGGCTTCACTTAGAATGATTAAGTGGTAACATTTTAGGGAGACTTGGGATCCCCAAATACTAGTATTCCTTGGTCTTTCTTCTGAGATTACTGTTTCTATAAAGAAAATCTGCTATCTCCTGCCTAATGTGCCCTGGGAACAGGGCAACAAACGAGGGCTCAGAGTCTCCATTCATGCCTTTTAAATAGTTTCACTATTTTCACAAAATATTTTTGCAAAAGAAACCTCATAATTAAATAGCCTTAAACCAATCTTTGAAAAGGAAAATACATAGGATGAATTGATTAATGAAGTCATTCAAAAAATATTTTCAAGATTCTACAACACGATGTTTGATGCTTTGTGAAATTCAAACATTATTAAGATTAAATATTCCCTCCAATGCAGTTCACAAACTACTGGAGACAAAGACACTGGAGCAACTAACTTTAATGTAAAATATTTTGTGGTATTACAGAGAGTCAGGTCTAGAAATACAGAATTACCATAGCCATGTGCTGAGAGACAAAACGAAGTACTATTACAGTAGGGTGGACATTTCTCACTAAAGGGACCTGGGAAGGACTTGAGGATAAGCTAGATTTCATAAGATGTGAAGGACATTAAACATTCAAAACTGGATAGACAAAGAGGTCAAAAAGAGCTTTGAAAGAAAAATCCAAGAAGTCTAAGACACAGAGGTAAGAGAATCAAAGCAAGGGTCTTTACTACAATGGCAAGCAGACCTATAGCTGACATCTTTTTATGAACTCAAGAGGTGAGTAAAAACTTGCAAATGTAGATTGGGGTCACTGAACAAACATCTCAAAGTTTAGGATAAAAATGTTAGGATGTTTTCTCTGGGCAACTGAATTATATTAATATTGTTTATTTAGTTATATAATTTTTACTGTGTACTGGGAAACATGCTGCATAATTTTTATACGCAAACTATTCAAGCTGTTTTAGGGATGTGAGTCTGCTTGCAAAGTGTTAGACGGATGGGAGAAGAGAAAAACTAGAAGGAAAACCAAAAAAGCTTAAAGGCTATTGCTTTCTGCCTAGCAGCATAAACAAATATCAAAAATGGACTGAAGACTTAAATATTAAAATCTTTTAAAAAATGATATAGGAAATATCTGCATAACTTCAGGGTAGGACAGTATTTCTTAAGCAACATTCTAAGAGTACTACTCATAAATTATTGATAAGCATCTCTACATTAAAATTAAGAACTTCTCACTTTAAAAGACATCACAAGGAAAGCGAAAATACAGACATGGCAGAAAAATATATTTGCATCATATATAACCAGTGCAGCAGTCATCCCAAGAATATACAAAGATCACTATAAATCTATAAGAAATAAAGAGAAACCTAAATACTCAAATGGGTACAAAGACTTAAATAGACATTCAACAAAAGGAAATCCAAAACGCAAATAAACATGAAAAGATTCTCAACTTCACCACTATTTACAAAAATGCAAATTAAAATTTCAAAGATACCTTTAAATCCACACACATAAACAAAATAAAAATTTAAAAAGCCTGAAGATAGCACAAATTACTAACCTATGGAATACTGTAGACATCCAAATAATGCTAATAGGAAAGTAAATTGGTTTTATCACGTTGGAAAAGAACCTGTCATTTGTAGCAGATTGAAGATATACATGCCCAGTCAATGCATTCTAAAATACAAATCCCACACAATCTCATGCACATCCATATCATGATACAGTCATAAAATGTTCAGAGCAGCACTGTTTGTAATAATAAAAATGAAAACAATCCAAATGCCCATTAATAATAGAATGGATAAGTAAATTGTGAAATATTCATTCAATAGAGGGCTATACAGCAATAAAAACATACAGTGACGTGATACTATATGGATGAATCTCAGAAACACAATGTGGAGAGAAACAAGCAAATCACGGAAGATCCATATACAGTATAATTTCATTTACATAAAGTTCAAAACTAAGCTATTTTCTTTAGGGAAGCATCCATCAGTGGTAACTCCAAAGAAAAGAAATGAAAACATTATTACAAACCTCAAGGAAAGTGCTTTCCTCTGGGTAAGAGGGAGTTGATTGTGCTAAGAAAGAGACACACTGGGAGTACAGGCAATATTGTATTTCTAAACCTGAGTTGTTGGATTGGAGCTCATTTTACCATTATTCTTCAAACTTGCATTCACTTGTATTTTTTCAAAGTATATTTAACAATATCAAATAAACACATATTTTGAAATACGAATAAGGCAAAAGATTGGGAGAAAGAAAATATCTCAAGAACAGAAGGAAAAGCCATTGCAACAACTCAGAGGAAAGGACATGAAGTATGGAACAATGGCAGAGGACAGGGAGAGAATG
This sequence comes from Gorilla gorilla gorilla, assembly GCF_029281585.2. Taxonomy (NCBI): domain Eukaryota; kingdom Metazoa; phylum Chordata; class Mammalia; order Primates; family Hominidae; genus Gorilla; species Gorilla gorilla. The sequence continues at coordinate 39,491,080 of NC_073235.2, read as the reverse complement.
AGACAGAGTTACCAGAAATGAGACAGAATTAATAGAATTTGGCAAATGACTGGATATAATAACAAATAGAACGAGGAGAAATGAATGTCTTCACGATTTTATTCAGGTGATTAGTAGGATAAATACACCATTGAAAACAGTAGGGCAACCCAGGAATATGAGCAAGTTCCCAGGGAGAAAGGTGAGGAAAACAACTTTGAAACAGTCCTTCCATATTTCCTTCCTTTGAAGGACTTTGAAGGACTGCTTGAAACAGTCCTTCAGTATTTAATTTTGTGGCAATTATTTATTTCCAATAGCCAACTAAGAAATGCTTTTTTCAGTACCTCCCATCTGCAGGGTACCATGCTGAGCACGGTAGAGGACACAGTAAAATATAAACAGCATTCTCTTCCCCAGGAAGCTTACAATTTAGCTGAAGATACAGGGCACATAAAAATGGATTGGCACTTAAATAAAAGACAAGGCTAGGTCAGTTGCAGAGATAATAAATGATACAGAGTTTAGCAGGGGACAGGAAGGGAGAAAGAGAATAGAATAGACTTTCTACATGAAAGAAAGTCATTTCCAGTTAGTGTTTCTTTTGAGCTATATCTTGGAACATGTATAGGACTTAGAAAGAAGGAAAAAAGGTTGTTCTAGGCAGGGAAGGTGCTTCACAGTATATTCAGGAGATGGCAAAGAGGGTCCTCTGGGCAGAATAAGACAAACAGCAAAGACGACACGGAAAAGATAGGATGCAGCCAGATTTTTGTCATCGGCTGAATAGGAGCTAAGAAAATAAACAGAAGATAAGGAACACAACTCAGAGACCAGGCAACTATAGCAGCCAAAACAAAACAAAAAGATAAAGACCTGCTCTAAAATGTGACTGCTCAAAATGTTTTTTTCAAATAAAAATAAAAAAGACTGATTCAAGACATGTTGTTGGCTGGACACAGCGGCTCATGCCTATAATTCCAGCACTTTTGGAGGCTGAGCTCGGCATATCACTTGAACCCAAGCATTTGAGACCACCCTGAGTGATACGGTAAAACCCCGTCTCTACAAAAACACAAAAACTAGCTGAGTGTGGTGGTGTGCACCTGTAGTCCTAGCTATTCTGGAGGCTGAGGTGGGAGGATCACTTGAGGCTGGTGGGCTGAGGCTGCAGGGAGCCAAAATCATGCCACTGTACTTCAGCCTGGACAACAGACTGAAACCCTGTGTCAAAAAAAAAAATGTTTAGGAAGAACTAATATGAAATGAATTTGAAGGAGGGGGAAAAGCTAAAACCAGCTCTGAGGAAGTCTAGACAGCAAGATCCCTGAGACCACTGTGAGAAAGAAGGTTGCCAGGAGGGGAATATCTGGGGGAAGGGCATCAGTTCAATTTTAAGCACTGGGAGCATAATGAGACAGAAGTTGATTAATCAAGCAAAAAAGCCCAAGATGGTCTTGAAAAATTAGAGCATTTACTCAGGAAAAATATTAGGTCAGCAGAAGAACTAGGATATATGTGCAGAGAAGTGAGAGCTCAATCTAGGAAAGTGGAAAAGATTTCTAATGAATTTTTTTAAATCATATATTAAGCACCTACCACATGGGAAATACCATAACAGGCACTTTAACTTAAGAAAACTGAAAATAAAATAAAATAAAAACCTAAAGGGAAAGTTTACAAGTTTAGAGGTAGGAGGAAAAGAAACTATTAAAAATAACGAAATAAAAATCAGAAAATAAAGGAAAACCATTATCTCAACTGGACAGTAAGATAAATAGTAGGAGGGAGACTAACAGAGTCATATAGAACAGAGATGTCAAGGAGAAATGAACAAAGAAAGGGGCCTTAGAAATGCCATTGACAAATAAAAAGTCATTGGTGAGGTTCAGGAAAGCGGTTTCATTAAGCAAAGTGTGTAGAAGTCATATTAGGAGGCAGGAGTTATGTACTTGTCCCCACTACCCAGAACACTTTCCTTGTGGCTTGCTCCTTCCTCTCCTCCAGGTCTTTGCTCAAATGCCATTTTCTTCATGAGGACTTCTCTGATCCTCTATTTAGAATTGTGATGCCAGCACATTCTTCTCATCCCCATATTCTATTTTTCACCCCAGCACTCTTCATGATACGTGTTATTTGTTTATTATCTGTCTAAAAGTAAACTCCATAAGAGAGGCAAATTAGTTATCTTTGTTCTGAGCTCCAGTGCCTAGAAAAGGGCCTATTCAGAGAATGTTCTGAAAACCAAGTGTAGAAGCCGTGTTAACTGTGCTACAGTTACAGAGAGGCAGATAATATGAAGACAAAGAACTGATTATCAGATTTTGGAAGAGACCTTAGCAACAGCAATTTCAAATAAGCACTGTGGGAAAATAATGGAGCAGGTAAAAGTGTTAATGGGTAATGAGAGAATACAGACAGCTGGTATAAACAACCCTTTTTTTTTTTTTTTTTTTTGAGACTGGGTCTCACTCTGTCACCCAGGCTGGAGTGCAGTGGAATGCAGTGGCATGATCTCGGCTCACTGCAACCTCTGCCTCCTGGGTTCAAGCTATTCTTCTGCCTCAGCTTCCTGAGTAGCTGGGACTACAGGCGTGTGCCACCGCACCCGGCTAATTTTTGTATTTTTAGTAGAGACACAGTGTCACCATATTGGCCAGGCTGGTCTCAAACTCCTGACCTCATGATCCATCTGCCTCGGCCTCCCAAAGTGCTGGGATTACAGATGTGAGCCACCGCGCCCGGCTAAGTAGGTTTCCTACATACAGAAGAAGAGAAATGAGATGACAGCTGGAGAGATGTTTTTCTTATTGTTTTGTTTTGAGATGGAAGATGTTATAGAATATTTGCATAGGGATGAGAATATTTGCATAGAAATGTTTAAGTAGGGAGAAAATGTGTTGATAACGCAAAAAAAAAAAAAGAGGGTAGTTAATAAAGTGATTCCCTTGAGAAGTCAAGGGGGACAAATTCTGGAGCAGAAGGTTGAGAGTTGCCCTAGACAAAAGTTAAGAGTTAAGTTAAGCTCTGCTCTTTCCTTTTATTTATTTATTTTTTAGAGACAGGGTCTCACTGTGTTGTCCAGGCTGGAGTGCTGTGGTGCAATCATGGCTCACTGTAGCCTTGAACTTCTGGGCTCGGGCAATCCTCCTGCCTCAGCCTCTTAAGTAGCTAAGACTTCACCATGCCTGAGTCAATCCTCAGGCCTATTTCCTAATCCTAAAAGGATTAGAAAAAATTCTCTTCTGAATCCTCCCTTAGTGAAAGGAGAATTGAGTCTGCTGAAGATTTAAGAAAAAAAGTGAAACAACTGTCTTGGGCATGAAAAACGGAATTTGCTAAGGAGATGTGGTAAAATCTTGTTCCTGTGGGAATTCCGTGGTATCAAATTCAAAGTGAAAATATTCAGCAACAAAATCGTGTACTCTTCTCCAGCTGTGTTCAGTTGCAAGGGTGCAACTAGAGGACAGACAAAGAGTTGGGTTTAACCAACATGGCTAGCTAGCAATATTTTCTACCTATGATAGCACACTGTCACATATAGTTGTAACCCAAATAAATAGATGAGTTTCATGTGGCCTAATCTCACCATTTTAGCACATTAACAAACACGTCTAATTATCAAAAGGAATAATTTACTGCTCAAAAACATTCAAGAAGATCCAGTTCATAACACACAAATACCACTTTCTCTTTCTTCTCAGTAACTCTCTCAACCCAGAGACACCCTCGAAACTCCTCAACACAGTTTACTCAAAACTCTCCCAATCAAAACTGTTTTGTGACACAGGGTTGGCATAAGCTCTGCTCTTTCATTTATTTATTTTTTAGAGATAGTGCCTGACTGTGTTGTTCAGGCTGGACAGCACAGTAGTGCAATCATGGCTCACTGTAACCTTGAACTTCCAGGCTCAGGCAATCCTCCTGCCTCAGCCTCCTGAGTAACTAAGACTTCAGGCATGTGCCATCATGCCAGAATTATTTTTTATTTTTTATTTTAGAGATGGATCTCACTATGTTGCCCAGGTTACTCTTGAACTGCTGGCCTCAAGGAATTCCCCACCCTCGGCCTCCCTAAGCCCTGGCACCCAGGGTATTCAGCCCTGTTCTTTCCTTTTAATTTCCCTTTTCTGCTGCCTATATTCTTTTTCACTTCTTATGAGTAAAAAACGAGCCTTTCCAAGGCCAATTACCCATCATTTATCCTCCTATTCTTTCATACAAATTTACTCTCATCTGCAAAATAAGATGGAAGGACTGGGGGTGGTAAGGGAGATAGCATGCAGTGTCAAACAGGCCAATCCAAATTTTTCAGAGAGTTGGGCCAGGAAAGAGATGGTGACTATACATACATTTAGCCTTGTTACATTGTTTTAATTTTGTAATCTTTAACCACACAAAAATCAATATTTTGACCTGTTTCACCCATCTCTGAGATATGATACGTAGAAGCAGTAACATAATCCCCATTTGCCATTTCATTTAGATTTCTCCTTTGATCCTCTAGTCTAAACAAACCACAAAATCTGATTTCAAAACACAAGTATTCTAAAATCAGAATTGAAATATTAGTTTTCATTTTTCTTCTTTCAAATGTGTGTCTGTTTTATAACTGGCAAAAAAAATTTAAAGACCCCACAAACTTCTAATTCCTATAAGAAAAGTAATAGATCACTTATCTTTATGAAGTTGTATTTCACAGAAAAATGTTTATTATTTTCTGTAGTGCTTTCAATCATTTTTGTGACAATTTTTCCTCAGATGTCTTTTGTGTACTTCTTTCTAAACTAAAGCCTAGGAGTAGTTTCTCAAGGCCAGGCTGACTCTTGACATCATCCCTTTCTTCTCATCCACCTGCCCTCAGAGACTGTTTTCTTCCCTTACAGGGGAGGGCATGACACAGGCTACTTTGAAGACACTCTGCTCCTCCTTTCCACCCACACGCAATAGACTGTGGAGTAGGATACTGCCATCCCAACTCTCCACGACTCTGCCCATTCCCATGCAATGTCTTCTCCCATTTTTAGAATATTTATTGCCATATATTGTAAAAAAAAAAAAAGATAACAGATTTATGTATAGCGTATTAATTTTCTATTGCCTCTGTAAACCAATTACCACAAATGTAGCAACTTGACACAAGTTTATTATCTTACAGTTTTGAAGGTCAGAAGTCTGAAATAAATCTCACTGGGCTAAAAACCAAGCTGTCAGCAGGGCTAGTTCCTTCTGCAAGCTTGAGGGGAGCATCTGTGTCCTTGCTTTTTTCAGCTTGTAGAGGTCTCTTGCCTTCCTTGGCTTACGACTCCTTCTCATATTCAAAGCCAGCAATGGCTTGTGCAGTCTTTCTCCAGATGCAAATATGATACTCACTCTTGTTCTGCCTCCCTCTTCCACTCATAAGGACATTGATTATAACACTGGGTCCATCCAGAAAATGTAGGATAATCTCCGCATCTCAGGGTCAGCTGATTAGCAACCTTAATTCACTTGGCCATGGAAACTAGCATACTCATACATCCTGGGCATTAGGACATGGGCATCTTTGGTGATGACAGAGGGCATTAGTCTTCCTACCACCAATGAAATGTTACAAAATCTAAGAAATCATTTTATATTCTTAAAGTTGCTGTCTTTAGTTCCCCGTTCCCTTGCTGATGTGATTAGTAACCGAAGGTTGTATAAAGCTTCTACTTGCTTCCATATTCCAGAGACCACCACATTCCTCCGTTCATGTGAAGGCCACATGACTCCCCTTCTCCATGATAGTTTATCTTCTTCAAACATAAAGCTAAAGAAGCAGTAAATCTGTAATAAGTTCCTCCTTGTTTCCAGTTGGGCATGCATATGTATGAAGACCTCCATAGTAAGAGGTACTGAGCTCAGCCTGGAATGATCCATCATGGCCATCTCCTCATAGGTTTACTATTTATATTGAAAAATACAGGCTGGGAGCAGTGGCTCATGCCTGTAATCCCAGCACTCTGGAAGGCTGAGGCAGGCAGATCACAAGGTCAGGAGATCGAGACCATCCTGGCTAACATGGTGAAACCCTGTCTCTACTAAGAAATACAAAAAATTAGCCGGGCATGGTGGTGGCGCCTGTAGTCCCAGCTACTCGGGAGGCTGAGGCAGGAGAATGGCGTGAACCCGGGAGGTGGAGTTTGCAGTGAGCCTAGATCACGCCACTGCACTCCAGCCTGGGCAACAGAGTGAGACTCCATCTCAAAAAAAAAAAAAAGAAAAGAAAAATACATGTCAATAATACCAATAAGTTAACAGCTTTGAATCAGAAACAGAAATCTTCATCTTTACCTACAACTTTCTAAAATCTGCCCAGTCTCACATTTTCTCTTTTTTTCTTTTTTTTTTTTTTGAGTCGGAGTCTCGCTCTGTCACCCAGGCTGGAGTGCAGTGGCACGGTCTTGGCTCACTGCAAGCTCCATCTCCCGGGTTCACGCCATTCTTCTGCCTCAGCCTCCCAGGTAGCTGGGACCACAGGCGCCCGCCACCTTGCCCAGCTAATTTTTTGTATTTTTAGTAGAGACGAGGTTTCACCGTATTAGCCAGGATGGTCTCGATCTCCTGACCTGGCGATCCGCCCACCTCGGCCTCCCTAAGAGCTGGGATTACAGGCCTGAGCCACTGCGCCTGGCCCAGTCTCACATTTTCAAACATGTCATTGTTTTTCTTCCCTATGAGTCCACATCATCCTCTATTCTTCTCTTTGTAAAGATATAAGCAACTGTGGCAGCTCCAGAATGACTCTATGGAAGGAGATTCGAGAAGGGAATCTTGTTGGATAGGGAAGGCCTGACACTAGAGGCCACATGTTAACGCTGTTGTTTGAAAGGCACTTCTCAGAAACAGTTTTGAAGTAACCCATATCAAAAAATGAAGTGAAGCTAAAAAAGCCCACGGGAAAGTTCAATGCATTCCCCTCCCACAGTCACCCCGTATTTACCGCCAATGATAGACAAAACCATGGAAACTTTACATGGGGAAGAGACGTTAGAAACCATTCCAGGCCAAGCACAGTGGCTCATACCTGTAATCCCAGCACTTCAAGCGGCCAAGGTGGGAAGATTGCTTAAGCCCAGGAATTTGAGACCAGCCTGGACAACAGGGCAAAACCCCATCTCTACAAAAAATACACAATAATAATAATAACTGGCTGGACATGGTGGTGCATGCCTATAGTCCCAGCTACTCAGGAGGTTGTGGTGCGGGGATCACTTGAGCCTGGGAGGTGGAGGCCACAGTGAGCCATGATCACGCCATTGCACTCCAGCCTGGGTAACAGAGTGAGACCTTGTCTCAAAAAATCATAATAAAAATAAAAAATAAAAAAATAGAGAACATTTCATCCAGCTGAATCCATGACAAGAAAGTTCCTGAATGAATACACAAATGGGTCATTTGCTTGCTGAAAAATGACTTCAAACACAAACAACCCAGAACCCATGAACTCCAAATGGTTAGCGATTCAGCTCTTAATTCTGTATCCAGGTGCGGATTCTGATTCTGATTTAAGCATGTCTTCCTCCAGTCAAGTGTCCTGCTCCTTTTCCTCAACTTAATCTCTAATTCCTGTCTCTGAAATCCCCCTCCAGAGTATTTCTTGACAGTTCTCAAATCTAGTCAAGGATAAATATCACAATTATTTTAACCAAATAAGCACAGAAACACTACTATGTTTATGTGTTTATGATAAATTTATGGAGATAAGTAGTGGGGCATTAATATCGGCCCCTTTGCAATCTATTCTATCTCTAGTCACCCAGAATTTAGGCTGAAAAATATTTGGCCAAGAAGGAATAATGGCTTTAATTAGTTTGAAGTTCAGCCAACCTTCTAAAAAATCAACAAGGAAATTCAAGATCATTTATTTCAAACCAAATGTTTTATTTGAAAAACTTTATGAAATGAGTGCTCTGACAGTCAAGTAATCTTAAGAGGATGTGGAAGGTAGTAAGTTTCACCAAAACCTGTTTTTAGGGGCAAAAGTGAAATAGTAAATTCAGAGAATAGGAAGTTCTATGACAAGAAAAACTAGGAAGGACATGAGTGCAGTTTCAGTAACTGACTTTGACATATGCTATAAATGGGAGTGAATGACTGCTAAGCTACTGATCGAGAGAAGAGAGGGACAGCTTATCTGTTTCCATCTCCACTCCCTTAAGCCAACACAAGTCAAGGAAGTCTTGACACAATGCTGCACTATCAGACAAAGAAGCAGGAAATTATTAAGCAAGTATAATGACTGAAGCCAGTTAGCCGAAACTGTTATATCAAAATAGCTGCTGGCCTGAGGATATGTTCATGATCCCTAGGTAGTGTCTAACCTCTAAAGTTTCCTTGGAACTTTGTCTGCGATACACTTGTAACCAATTACACTCCTTAAAGAATTTCCCAGAATCCCTGCTTGGAGAGAATCTGAATAGTCAGGTACACTCTCCCTCCCTAGCCCTACCAGCACCTCCATCACCATTACCACACCCTCTGAGGTGCGTCTGTCTGAATCCTCCCCCACCACATTCTATGTCCAAGAAGTGGTTTCCCACACAAGAGTGAACAGGGAATTCAAAGGTCTGAAAGTACCCACTCTAGATGAAATTCAGCTCACTTTGGGGGCAGTTCTGACTATTAGATTGCTTGGTCTCATGAGCTGCCCAATGGTGGGACAGATCTAATAAGCTTGATCTAATCAACTGAAACCTCCCTCCTGTAAATCAAGCTGGGTTTGCTCACCAACAATACTCAGAATAAGGTAACTCACTGTTCCACATAAATGTTATTCAAAAATAATTAAAGAGTCTTTCTTCCTCTAATGCAAACTTCCCCAATTCCCTCAAAATAGTGACAGGACTTCTTGGCCTTGTTCTCCCTTTCCTCTGAACTCTACCCTTTGGTCAATATCCCTTAAGTGAAATGCCAAAAGCAATCTGAGTCTTCAGACTTGGCTCCATCATCCCAGAATAAAAGGTGACTACTGCCTCCCAAGTTGGGGGTTTTATATCTGGATTAAACTAGTCTACATCTGAATCAATGAGTTCAAATTAATCATTTAGGTTAGTAAAGCAGGTTGTTAAATCATATTTGCTTGCGATCAACTAAAACCACTAAGTTATTTTCCCAGTGTTGCTGATAAAACAACACAGGACAGTCATCCTGTGCTCATGCAGGCTGAAGATTATTTGCAGGACACAACTATGACTCTTCCCACTCATAGAAATCTTTAGCGTCACTTTTGCTTTTTTAAATAAATGTGTTTCTAGTATTTGCATTTTGATAAGCTTCAAAAATTCCTTCCTATCTCTCCTTATATCCTCATTTGTTACTTCTACATTTGAACTTATCTCCATAAAATAAGATGAGAATATTAATTTGTTTTGGTAAATGAATTAAACATGATGTAATTAAAAAAACAGGTTTGACAAATCTTACCAGTGTATACCATTATAAAAATGGAGAACTCTGTTAAATGTATCTTGCTACATACAAATAACTATTCTAGTTATTGTAGACCTTTATATATCCTGATTCAGATAGGCAACATATTAATCATCACTTTCAGCTTTGTATCCATTTGTGCTAACTTAAAGATGCTAAGAAAAATACTGACCATATTTAGGCTAAAACACTGTTAGCAACTATTATCAGGTTAACATTTTAAATTTAATGCACACAATTCGAGTATAATCTTTTAATTAGCCAAGGTTTCTCTAGCTGTTATCACTTGCCTCAAACTTTTCACATTTATCCACAATGTGACGAAATATAATACTACATGAAGTATTAAAATGTACATAATCAGATTGTTTCTATCGCATTATGTAGAGCGCTTTAATCCCCATACAATACACAAAACTCAGGAGGTTTTATTGCAATAACAACAACAAAAAAGGAAATACTTTAGTCACACAAATGAAACTAAATTTGTTGGGACTCTTTCTGGTACTAGTTTCAGAAAGAAAATATTAATAATAATGATAATAATTGAATTAATCAAAGCAAGAAAAAAAAACGTTGTATTGGCCCATGCAACTGAAAAGGCTAAAATAGTTGCAGCAGGACTCTGGGCTCATACAGTGCCTTCAGGACCTCCTCTCCCTCCCATCTGTCAGCTCCCTTGTCCTCCATGTTGGCTCATTCTCAGCATGCACATGGTAGCAAGATGGCTGCCACCAGATACGGTCCTACCTTCTCTCAGAATCAATCCTTGGTGGAAGAAATGAGTCTCTTTCTGGTTACACCAGCCCAAGCCCTCAGAGTATGTAAATGAACTAACAAAGGGACTAAATGACACCGATTGGCCAGGCCAAGTCACATGCTCCCCCCTGAGACCAGGAGATGAGCCCTTCTGGAACACAATCTGAAAAAGGCAGTGGAAATTTGAGCCACTGTCACCAGTGGAAGGGGCAATGAACGTTGGGTGGGCCAGATCTCAAACGGCCACTAAAGAAGCCTAATAAAATTCTTATGGGGGCTGGACACGGTGGCTCACGCCTGTAATACCAGCACTTTGGGAGGCTGAGGCAGGCAGATCACGAGATCAGAAGTTCAAGATTAGCCTGGTCAACATGGTCAAGCCCCGTCTCTACTAAAAATATAAAAATTAGCTAGACACAGTGGTTTGAGCCTATAATCCCAGCTACTCAGGAGGCTGAGGCAGGAGAATCACTTGAACCCAGGAGGCAGAGGTTGCAGTGACCTGAGATTGTGCCACTGCACTCCAGCCTGGACGACAGAGCAAGACTCTGTCTCAAAAAAAAAAAAAAGAAAAGAAAAAAATTAAAGTAATATTTATGAAATCTAACTTCTCTTGCTGAAGAGACCAATTTACTAATTTTTTTTTTTTTTGAGACAGGGTCTCACTTTGTCACCCAGAGTGGCAGTAGCACGAGCATGGCTCACTGCAGCCTCAATCTTCTGAACTCAACAGACTAAAAAAAAATAAAAAATAAAAAAATTTAAAAAAAATTCTTAAGGGACACTAACGATGGGAGAACACTTTGCTATACAAAAGAGAGACGTGGGGCTATTGGTCAGACCTATGGAAAAACTTGTAAGGCTTCCAAAGACAGATAAGTGATCTCTCCCAGATTTGCAAAACACACCACCATGCTCTCCATTTTAGCCACTGGAAGACTCATTCTCTCTTGGGGCCAAACTGGCACTGTAGGCTGCTAAATAATTTATTTTGCTGACACATAGTTAAAAATCAGTCATTTCTGCTTTATAAAGTTCTTTTGAGATCAAAGGTTTAGTTCAGGATTCATGCAGTTAGTTTCCTTACACAGTTAAATGATTCACGGTAAATTTAATCTTACTCCTTGACAGATTTATTACATTTCTACTGCCTGAGAGTAAGAATCTTAATGTTTTTTATGTGCAAGAAAACATACAGTTTCTTTTTTTTTTTTTTTTCTTTTTTTTTGAGACAGAGTCTCGATCTGTCGCCCAGACTGGAGTGCAGTGGCGCAATCTCGGCTCACTGCAAGCTCTGCCTCCCGGGCTTGGTGGCTTATGCCCATAATCCTAATCCCAGCACTTTGGGAGGCTGAGGTGGGTGGATCACGAGGTCAGGAGATGGATACCATCCAGCTAAGATGGTGAAACCCCGTCTCTACTAAAAATACAAAAAATTAGCCAGGTGTGGTGGGCGGGCACCTGTAGTCCCAGCTACTCAGGAGGCTGAGGCAGGAGAAAACATATAGTTTCTATATTTCTCTCTTCTGCTGCCTCCTATGAATGAAATGCCCTCACGATTGCCCTGCTTTTACATTCACATCCTTCAGATGCAACGTTCTAAGAAATTGCTATACCAATTTAGAATCTGAGAGATCGGATTAAAATATAAGAAAACTCATGTCCTAAACTTAATTGATATTAACTTTTTTTAAAAGGAAACTACAAATTTAAAAGAACTCTGAGGGCTGGTTCTGTGACTAATTTTCCTGAGGTGGCATATCTGTTACTCTCAGAGTTTCTTTTTTAAAGAGCACGAGAAGCTATTATTAACACATAGAAAGAATCTATACAGAGTAGATTATGTTAGTCATATCAAATCCAATTCCCTTCTGGAGTGAGGCTAATTCAGCTAGGTGATTTTGTAAATTAAGTTACAACAATTTGATGTTATGGGCTGAAACTTGCTCAGCGAAAGATCTAGGCAAATAATAGTTCTCTAAATTTCCATTTATACATCAGCTCCATCAAGGTGACCAAATATATTCCAGCTCTCTAAACATCACCTCAAATTGCACACAATTATATTGCTGTCTTTGGGTTCAAACAAAAGCAGAGTTCCCCGAACTGTGACTCAGTTAGGGTCAACCATGATGCTCGTTTCTGCATTGTTAGCATAACTGGTCTTTTCCTAACCCTCCATTCTAGTCTTCTGGGATCCCTCTGATAAAGTCAACCCAAACGTCAACTTTAGGCATAAAACAAGAAAGATTACTGTCTACAGATAAAAAGTAAAATAGTTCAATTCCAGAGCCTGTTGAAATACACAAAGAATTACTACATGCAACCATTTAAGCAAATGCTCAGTAAAAAAATAGAAACAAATGTATCTATATATATTTTATGTAAAAATAAAATACCTATATAGAGACACTGAAGGCTGAATCCTGAGGATCCAGAAATGCACTTTTTCACAGTCTAGTATAACAGTCAAAAGAAACAATAAGATAAACAGTATAAAAGCTTTTATGTAATTTTTTTTCTTTTTTTTTTTTTTTTTTGAGACAGAGTCTCGCTGTCACCCAGGCTGGAGTGCAGTGGCGCCATCTTGGCTCACTGCAGTCTCCGCTCCCCGGGGTTCATGCCATTCTCCTGCCTCGGCCTCCAGAGTAGCTGGGACTACAGGCGCCCGCCACCTCGCCCAGCTAATTTTTTGTATTTTTAGTAGAGACGGGGTTTCACCCTATCTCCTGACATCATGATCCGCCCGCCTCGGCCTCCCAAAGGGCTGGGATTACAGGTGTGAGCCAACGCACCTGGCCGTAATTTCTTAAAAACAAGGCAGAGGCACTAACTGGTCAATACATCCGATGAGGAGGAAAATCACTATGAGATGAGCTGGCCAAGGAAGATTTGCAAAACACTTTACCTTTTCTTATCTGGCTACTCTTTGATGGGTTTCTTCAACTCGCAGCTTAAATATCACCTCCTTAGGGAGCCTTCCGGACTCTCAGGACTCTCAAACCAGATTAGCCCCCTGACTCATTAAACTCCACAGCACAGCAGCTCATTTTTCTCTTTTGGTGCACATTTCACAATTAAGACTCCATCATGAATTGTTTAATGATTTTTTAAAACAACCGATTATTGCAAACTCAGTGACTACAGGGATCCTGCCCATGTTCTCAGCTCCTAGAAATGTCAACAAATAATCCAATAAGTAATTTTTAAGTGAATAACTGAGCCATCTAGTTCTCATTACCTAGAATGTGACTCTAAAATAAAATCTTGGGGCAAATAACTATTCACATGACTGGGTTAGGCTGTATTTCTGAAGCATTTGTAATTAAGCAAATCCCTTACATCTCTTTAATTTGAACCCTAGAAATGTGGATGATTTTAACGACTCTTAAGTACCTCGACAGGAAAGAGCACAGTAAACTAGAGAGTGTCCATGAGACCCTAAAAGGAGAACTGAAAAGCTATTTAAGGATTAGGAATTATTTGTGTTTTACCAATAGATGTTTATTTGCAGGCTTTGGGTTTACATGGGTTTTAAGATTGATAAGATTATTTTATGAGGGAGATAAGATTCCATTAATGCATGAAGATGGTGGAGTGGTCCTGGGGTCATTTCTCTTCTCATTGTGATGCTCCATTTAAGTCTGACTCATGTTAACCTTATTAATGACTTTCATACATTTGTACATAAGTGGCATAATCAGGAAATAAATCTAGAAATAATCTCTACATGTACAAGAAAAGGATATACTTATCCTTAAGTATAAGGATATATAATTCTTTCTTACCATTTCTCTGTTTGAGACCCATATTACTTGGGTAGTAAATATTACAGCCTCATATGAGGAGAAGTCCCCAGGCTGAAAATAGTTGTTCTTTAAAACAGCTTAATGTGTTCTTTAAAGCCAGTAATCAGATTAAGCAGCAGTGTCTTTGAAGGAATTAGCTAGCCTTGAAATCCAATAAACAAGTTTTTCTTTCCTACAAAATTTGTCTAAGAGTAATTTTTTTCTTTCCAGAGAGGCCCTCTGCTGCCCATCCCTTTGTTCTCAAAATACAAGTTAAAAACTATAAGTGAAGGCTGTGACTATGTTTTAGTTTTTTCTCTACATACTTTTCTATTATTTTTAAATATTCTGTTACTTTTTATTGGATCAATAACAAATAAAATATCTTGCCCTGTTACCAACATAATTTCACATATTTTTACCGTAATCTTCATTTTTTTCCTGAGAAATTATCACATGGATTATATGTCACTTGAGTGAAGTTATAAATAACCATAACAATTTGCTCTGGAAGAATCCACATGAAACTGTAATTCTAACTGGTTTATGAATTTTTTATTCCCATTAATGGCAAATATCAGATATCCACAAGGGAGAAGGTAAACCACTATCTTAATGTTCTTCCAGAGTATCTCTAGAGATCCAAACTTCAAAAGCTGTACAAAGTCAAAGGTGAAATAATCCCAAGGCCTATGTACTTGACTCTAGAAAACACAATCAAAAAAATAAAAGAATACCTCTTTGTTACCATACTCAACATAAAACACAATAGAAATTTTAGGTTCTTTGAGAACCTCTTTAGAAGTGTTGGTATAGCATGCAAGTTGCATACCAATTCTCAAAGAGTAAAATTATTAAAGTGGGTTTGGGTCTCTTAGATGATTTACTATAATAACTCAGATAAAAAAGAATCATCCAAAGATAAGTCCTCTGCCACTGAGCGAGCTTGAGATTAAATCATCTCAGATATTTCCAGGAAAAGAGATTCACTAACTTACACCCACAAAAAAAAAAAAAAAAAAAAAAAAGTTTTCTGCCCAAACTATGTCTCTCAGTGCATTTATATTTTTCATGGAAACTGAGAAATGCAATCTATAGTACATTACTCATATTCAAGGGCAAGAAGAATCCCATTGAAACAATTACATCGACAAATAACAATTTAAGTTATTTCTATATCATGACCCAGTAAAATATGTTTTGTTAATGTAATTTCAATGAGTTCAATATATGTGCTTTTTTGGGGGGGCGGGGGGTGGGGGTTGGCTTCTTCTTCATTTAAAACACATTTAATAAAAAAACTGGCTGGGTGTGATGGCTCATGCCTGTAATCCCAGCACTTTGGGAGGCTGAGGTGGACAGATCATGAGGACAGGAGTTCGAGACCAGCTGGCCAATATGGTGAAACCCCATCTCCACTAAAAATACAAAAATTAGCTGGGCGTGATGGTGCACGCCTGTAGTTCCAGCTACTCAAGAGGCTGAGGCAGAAGAATCGCTTGAACCCAAGAGGCGGAGGTTGCAGTGAGCTGAGATTGCACCACTGCACTCGAGCCTGGGCGACAGAGCTAGACTCCATCTCAAAAAAACAAAAACAAACAAACAAACAAAAATAAATTTTAAAAAAACTTGATGCCTTATCTGCATTGTAGATGGCAGAGAAAGGCTGAATTATGATTTAGGTTTTACATTTTGACAGTTCTTTTCTTCCAACCACCAACTAGCAATTATAATGTTGATAGATACTCCATCTGAAATATTTGAATTCAAAAGCCCATCAAAATCATTAAACCATCTTCCCCCACAGAATACTATTCTTTACCTCTGACAGTATTGGCAAAAGATGAAGGACAGAAGTCAGAAAGAAAGCTGGAGTGAGAAAATTTTTAAATCACTATTCTCCTCTCCTTTTGGAGACATGCCATATTTTCTCTCTAGTTTACTCACTGCAGAATAAGCTAGACATTTGCTATTTTTCCCCCAGACCTATGGGCCAGGAATAGAGTTTAGGTATATAAATGAATTCTAACAGCATTTCCTGATTTAAAAAATTAGATGATTCAACAGAGTTTGCTACATTCAAATTATAGTTATATTTTTACCTAAGCAAATTTACAGGACATTTTAATCATTTAACTAGTTAAATGCAGAGAGGAAAAGAGAATAGGGAAGATAACAAGAAAATGAGGAAGGGAGAGAGAGGAAAAAATATTTTGTGATGTGTCTCAGCCTTAAATTGCTCAATAAAGCTATCTCTCAAAGGCCGGCTCTCAAATGCATGCTTCATCCCAAGGTAAACTCATTCTCAGTAGAGTCCCATGGCACCTGCTACAATTAGTGATGCTGTGAGGCCTCCCTCATGCCCTTCATCCTCTCCTAGCCCACCCAGTTCTGGGGATGCTACCACAGAGAACCAAATCAATGGTGGAAGCCTTTCAATTACCTAAACAGGCAGTTGTTTAAAAGTAGTTTCAGTATCTAGCCACCAAACGTGGGAGTCTTTATCACAATTACAACCTATGTGTATCTCTCCCTACCACCTGCCTAAAACACAACAGCATCTGAGTTGAAGCAAAGGAGGGAGTTACTGATTTGGTCCTTTCTTCCACATCAAGAGAATGCCATGCACAACCATGGGCCAACAGTCTTTCTTCACTATCCCTGAAACGAAATGTAAAAATTATTGATGGGATCGTGCAAAATAGTAGTGAACACCACCATCTGTGCTTAGATTTCCTCTTCTCCATCTACTTTATCCTAGCAACTCAATAATCTTTTTTTAATGGCGATAATTGCAGAAGGCGATGAGATCTTCCATGAGTAATTTTACAAATTAATTAAATAATTCAAACATTATTAAGCGTAAATTTACCCCATCTGAGCTTAATCGTAATATTAAGAATCAGACGTAAAGTCACGTTTATGACAAGGACAGGCAGTAAAAAAGAAAGTCTGAGAGCTGACAGCCTACTTCTGGACCAGTGAATCTCAACTTTGGCAGAATATTACCATCTTGGGGCATCTTTTTTTAAATTTTATTTTACTTTCAGTTTTGGGATACGTGTGCAGAACGTGCAGGTTTGCTACATACGTATACATGTGCCATGGTGGTTTGCTGCACCTATCAACCTGTCATCTAGGGTGTGTTCATTACACAGTCACTGAAGGTTTGTGTTTATTTTTATTTATTTTTATTTTTATTTTTTTCTTCTAAGATGGAGTCTTGCTCTGTCGCCCAGGCTAGAGTGCAGTGGCACAATCTCGGCTCACTGCAACCTCCGCCTTCCAGGTTCAAGCAATTCTCCTGCCTCAGCCTCCCAAGTAGCTGGGACTACAGCCACGTGCCACCACGTCCAGGTAATTTTTGTATTTTTAGTAGAGACAGGGTTTCACCATAGTGGCCAGGCTGGTCTCAAACTCCTGACCTCGTGATCCACTCACCTCGGCCTCCCAAAGTGCTACGATTACAGGCGTGAGGCACCTGGCCGCCACATTTTCTTTATCCAGTCTATCATTGATGGGCATTTGGGGTGGTTCCAAGTCTTTGCTATTGTAAATAGTGCTGCAATAAACATATGTGTGCATGTGTTTTTACAGTACAATGATTTATATTCCTTTAGGTATATATCCAGTAGTGGGATTGCTGGGTCCAATGGTATTTCTGGTTCTAGATCCTTAAGGAATCACCACACCTGGCACTTTTAAACATGTATATTCTCAGGCCTCATCACAGACCAATTTAATCAGAAACTCTGGGGGTGCTGCCCCTTGTATGGTATTTTTAAATCTCACTGGCGATTCTAACATGAGCCAGTATTGAGAACTCCTGGTCTGTAGTTACTGCATGTACCTCCTTGGCTTTCCTCGCAATGTTTAGATTTCAACAAAGGTGGGCGCGCATTACAGAGCACCGCAGCAACCATGCTGGGAAACAGCGAACTGCAGACCCTAGTCTTATCAGTCAGAATCAGCTAGAATATGCAGTGGCAACAAACAACCCTCCGAAATCTCAGTGGCTTCAAACAAGTCTAGCTGGCTTCAAATGCATTTCATCTGGAGTTTTCTTTTACATCATTCTTAGTGAGGGAACCAGGCTGAGAGGGCTTCCAAGTCCTTTCTCACACAAAGGCTGAAGCAGAAAAAAAATTAATTTAGAGAATCACACAGTTGCTCTTAAAGCTTTCCCCAAGCTGAGACTTACACTTTGTGGTGAAAGCAAGGCTCAGAGCCCCATCTGTTTCCAAAGAAGCAAGGAAGCACAATTACAGGATACAATAAAAGGCAGAGTAGCCAAGGGCCAAAATCTTTGGTAATCAGTACCGATGATAACCACAATTGTCCCCCAGCTGACTTCCAGCTTTCCAAAAGGCCATTCAAACTAAGACAAGGTAAGGTTTAGGAAGTCCCTCAGAAATGTACACAGGCCCAATCCCCTCCCAAGCAACCTAGGAAACAGAGTGAGACCCCCCATCTCCAAAAACCAACAATTTTTTTAAAAAAACCAATAGTGTCAAAATCAACAGACTCAGTGAATTCTAAGATATATCTCTATTATTATTATTATTACCACGTAAGAACAAAAATGCCAACGTTTTACAGAAATAGTTTTAAATTCTGCGTCTTTCCTGCATAGATCAGGAATATATCTCTCACATACGATGTGACCTACATGTTGCTTATATTTTAGAATTGTGGTGAGAATTAAATGAGAAAAACATCTGTAAAGCTTTTAGCACTGTGCATGACATAGAGTAAGTGCTCAATTAATTTTAGCTATTTTTCAAATGCTTTTATTATACACATATGCATGTAAGTATATATACACATATCTTACATATGTATATAAATACACATTCTTACACATATCATACAAATACCGTTAGTAAACTTCCCGAATGTCACCCAGCAGGAAATAATCTTTCTCTCACCTGAATTTCTACGGCATTTTCTCCAAATTTTTAAAGAGGGGTGTGTGTGTGTGCGTGTGTGTGTGTGTGTGTGTGTGTGTGTGTATTCTTTTATATGATATATATGAGACATGAAAAAAAGAAAGGTATGGGGGATGGGGTGCCATTCAGTCAACCATGAGAGTCAAGTTTGTCTACTAGGAGAGTAAAAGTACATAAGAATACCACATTAAGTTGGTTCTAAATTGTAAGGGCCTTGCCTGACAGGTCAAGGAATCTCAATTTTTCCATAGACAATGAGAGTCACTGAAGGTTTGTGAGCAGGGGCATGGCATGTGCAACTTAAATTTTCAAGAAAGTCAATGTGTGACAAGTAAGCAGTAATGATGGTTTTCACGCATTCAGTCAGCAATCTATCACCCACTCCAGGCTAGGTTTAGTCATTTAAAAAAAAACATACATACAATTATGGAGAGAGAAAGAACAAAATCTGTTAAGTGATAAGGCTTAGTTTACAAGGAAGATGAAGATGGTCATGTAAACTCAGAGTGCTGATGGTGCCATTACTGATGGTTCATCACGCGTGAGTAAAGGTGACAGCCATGGTAGACGAGTCAGTGTGAAGTGTCTGCAGGACACCCCCATGCAGTTGACCAGCAGACACTTCCCTGCAAGTTGGACCTGGCAGGGAGAGACATACTTTGGAATGATCCACATTGAAGTGTTAAGTTTCCAAATCTACAGAGACTAGAGAAAAATGTATCAATCATTAAATGCAGAGGCAAAAAACATGTAAACATAATCTACAGAAATCCTACATAATCTAAAGGAATTAATCTGATACCTACTTTATATGCACCTTAGAATCAAAAACCAATGTAGGATTTATCCTCCCATGTGCCGTCGCCTGTGGCAGACAGAAGAGCTTTTTTGCAGGGACGTGACCAGCGGCAAGACAGAGGAAGAGAGAGATAAACCAAAATAATCTTCAAATAGAATAATCTCTGGTCAGGGTCGTCTATCATCAGAGATGTTTAGATTTAAGCTATCTTTCCTCCAGGGAATCATATGGATAACACAGAAACTTAAATGGTAACTCAATCCCTGACTGGCATTTCACAAATTTTTATGTTGTTATTATAGATAACATCATTCATGAAAGTACTCTGACAAATTAGGAAAATTATTTGAAATTTAATTCCTTAAGCTATATGCTTAATTAGAAAAATAATCTTAATAATTACTAAAATATCTCAATTAACCAAATATTTCAAACTGCCTATCATTACCATTCCATCTCTCATCTCTTCCTTTTTGCCTTTCAATGTGGAATAGCTGAAAACACAAGAATAAACAGGAAGCAACAAAGCTTCAAATACCTTCCCTGGTAGAAGAAAGACTTTCTCTTAGCGACATACAATCACATTAAGATTTTGTCAAGGGTCACTATTCCAAGATGGCCGAACAGGAACAGCTCCGATCTGCAGCTCCCAGCGTGATTGATGCAAAAGATGGGTGATTTCTGCATTTCCAACTGAGGTACCTGGTTCATCTCACTGGGACTGGTTGGACAGTGGGTGCAGCCCATGGAGGGTGAGCCGAAGCGGGGCAGGGCATCACCTCACCCAGGAAGTGCAAGGGGTTGGGGGATTTCCCTTTCCTAGCCAAGGGAAGCCACGACAGACTGTACCTGGAAAAACGAGATGCTCCCGCTCAAATACTGCACTTTTCCAACCATCTTAGCAAATAGTACATCAGGAGATTATATCCTGTGCAAGGCTCGGTGGGTCCCACACCCACAGAGCCTTGCTCACTGCTAGTGCAGTAGACTGAGATCGACCTGTGAGGCAGCAGCCCAGCAGGCGGAGGGGTGTCCACCATTGCTGAGGCTTGAGTAGATAAACAAAGCGGCCGGGAAGCTCGAACTGGGCAGAGCCAACCACAGCACAGCAAAGCTTGCTCCCTCTATAGACTCCACCTCTTGCGGCAGGGCATAGCTGAACAAAAGGCAGCAGAAACTTCTGCAGACTTAAACGTCACTGTCTGACAGCTCTGAAGAGAGCAGTGGTTCTCCCAGCACAGTGTTTGAGCTCGGAGAATGGAGAGACTGCCTCCTCAAGTGGGTCCCTGACCCCCGTGTAGCCTAACTGGGAGACACCTCCCAGTAGGGGCTGACTGACACATTATACAGGTGGGAGCTCCTCTGGGATGAACCTTCCAGAGGAAGGATTGGGCAGCAATATTTGTTGTTCTGCAACATTTCCAGTTCTGCAGCCTCTACTGGTGATACCCAGGCAAATAGGGTCTGGAGTGGACCTCCAGCACACTCCAACAGACCTACAGCTGAGGGACCTGACTGTTAGAAGGAAAACTAACAAAACAGAAAGGAATAGCATAAACATCAACAAAAAGGACATCCACACCAAAACCCCGTATGTAGATCACCAACATCAAAGACCAAAGCTAGATAAAACCACAAAGATGGAGAGAAACCAGAGCAGAAAAGCTGAAAATTCTAAAAACCAGAGCGCCTCTTCTCTTCCAAACGACTGCAGCTCCTTGCCAGCAACAAAACAAAGCTGGACAGAGAATGACTTTGACAAGTTGACAGAAGTAGGCTTTAGAAGGTCGGTAATAACAAACTTCCCCAAACTAAAGGAGGATGTTCAAACCCATCACAAGGAACTAAAAAGATTAGACAAATGGCTAACTAGAATAAACAGTGTAGAGAAGACCTTAAATGACCTGATGGAGCTGAAAACCATGGCATGAGAACCACGTGACGCATGCACAAGCTTCAATAGCCAATTCGATCAAGCGGAAGAAAGGGTCTCAGTGACTGAAGATCAAATTAATGAAATAAAGCAAGAAGAGAAGTTTAGAGTAAAAAGAAATGAACAAAGCCTCCAAGAAATATGGCACTATGAGGAAACACCAAATCTACATTTGACTGATGTACCTGAAAGTGACAGGGAGAATAGAAACAAGCTGGAAAACACTCTTCAGGATATTATCCAGGAGAACTTTCCCAACCTAGACAGGCAGACCAACATTCAAATTCAGGAAATACAGAGAATACCACAAAGATACTCCTCAAGAAGAGCAACCCAAAGACACATAATTGTCAGATTCACCAAGGTTGAAATCAAGGAAAAAATGTTAAGGGCAGCCAGAGAGAAAGGTCAGGTTACCTACAAAGGGAAGTCCATCAGACCAACAGCAGAACTCTTGGCAGAAACTCTACAACCATGGCGCAAGAACCACGTGACACATGCACAAGCTTCAATAGCCAATTCGATCAAGTGGAAGAAAGGGTCTCAGAAACTCTACATAAGAGAGTTGGGGCCAATATTCAACATTCTTCAGGAGAATCATTTTCAACCCAGAATTTCATATCCAGCCAAACCAAGCTTCAGAAGTGAAGGAGAAATAAAATCCTTTACAGACAAGCAAATGCTGAGAGATTTTGTCACCACCATGCCTGCCCTACAAGAGCTCCTGAAGGAGGCACTAGAAATGGAAAGGAACAACCGGTACCAGCCACTGCAAAAACATGCCAAATTGTAAAGACCATCGATGCTAGGAAGAAACTGCATCAACTAATGAGCAAAATAACCAGCTAACATCATAATGACAGGATCAGATTCACACATAACAATATTAACCTTAAATGTGAATGCGCTAAATGCCCCAATTAAAAGACACAGACTGGCAAATTGGATCAAGAGTCAAGACCCATCAGTGCATTGTATTCAGGAGACCCATCTAACATGCAAAGAAACACTAGGCTCAAAATAAAGGGATGGAGGAAGATCCACCAAGCAAACGGAAAACAAAAAAAAAGCAGGGGTTGCAATCCTAGTTTATGATAAAACAGACTTTAAACCAACAAAGTTCAAAAGAGACAAAGAAGGCCATTACCTAATGGTAAAGGGATCAATTCAACAAGAAGAACTAACTATCCTAAATATATATATGCACCCAATACAGGAGCACCCAGATTCATAAAGCAAGTCCTTAGAGACCTATAAAGAGACTTAGACTCCCACACAGTAATAATGGGAGACTTTAACACCCCACTGTCAATATTAGACAGATCAAGGAGACAGAAGGTTAACAAGGATATCCAGGACTTGAACTCAGCTCTGCACCAAGCAGACCTAATAGACATCTACAGAACTGTCCTCCCTAAATCAAGAGAATACACATTCTTCTCAGCTCCACATCACACTTATTCCAAAATTGACCACATAGTTGGAAGCAAAGCACTCCTCAGCAAATGTAAAAGAACAGAAATCACAACAAACTATCTCTCAGACCACAGTGCAATCAAATTAGAACTCAGGATTAAGAAACTCACTCAAAACAGCACAACTAAATGTAAACTGAACGACCTGCTCCTGAATGACTACTGGGTAAAAAATGAAATGAAGGCACAAATAAAAATGTATTTTGAAACCAATAAGAACAAAGAGACAACATACTAGAATCTCAGAGACACATTTAAAGCAGTGTATAGAGGGAAATGTATAGCACTAGATGCCCACAAGAGAAAGCAGGAAAGATCTAAAATTGACACCCTAACATCACAATTAAAAGAACTAGAGAAGCGAGAGCAAACAGATTCAAAAGCTAGCAGAAGGCAAGAAATAACTAAGATCAGAGCAGAACTGAAGGAGATAGAGACACAAAATACCCTTCAAAAAATCAATGAATCGAGGAGCTGGTTTTTTGAAAAGATCAATGAAATTGACAGACTGCTAGCAAGACTAATAAAGAAGAAAAGAGAGAAGAATCAAATAGAGGCAATAAAAAATGATAAAGGGGAAATCACCACTGATCCCACAGAAATACAAACTACCATCAGAGAATACTATAAACATCTCTACACAAATAAACTAAGAAATCTAGAAGAAATGGATGAATTCCTGAACACATACACCCTCCCAAGACTAAACCAGGAAGAAGTGGAATCTCTGAATAGACCAATAACAGGCTCTGAAATTGAGGCAATAATTAATAGCTTACCAATCAAAAAAAGTCCAGGACCAGACAGATTCACAGCCAAATTCTACCAGAGGTACAAAAAGGAGCTGGTACCATTCCTTCTGAAACTATTCCAATTAATAGAAAAAGAGGGAATCCTCCCTAACTCATTTTATGAGGCCAGCCATCATCCTGACACCAAAGCCTAGCAGAGACACAACAAAAAAAGAGAATTTTAGACCAATATCCCTGATGAACATTGATGCAAAAATCCTCAACAAAATACTGGCAAACTGAATCCAGCAGCACATCAAAAAGCTTATCCACCACAATCAAGTCGGCTTCATCCCTGGGATGCAAGGCTGGTTCAACATACATAAATCAATAAATGTAATCCATCGCATAAACAGAACCAATGACAAAAACCACATGATTATCTCAGTAGATGCAGAAAAGGCCTGATTATCTCAGCAAATGCAGAAAAGGCCTTTGACAAAATTCAACAGCCTTTCATGCTAAAAACTCTCAATAAACTAGGTACTGATGGGACATATCTCAAAATAATAAGAGCTATTTATGACAAAGCCACAGCCAATATCATACTGAATGGGCAAAAACTGGAAGCATTCCCTTTGAAAACTGGCATAAGACCGGGATGTCCTCTCTCACCACTCCTATTCAACACAGTGTCGGAAGTTCTGGTCAGGGCAATCAGGCAGGAGAAAGAAAGAAAGGGTATTCAATTAGGAAAAGAGGAAGTCAAATCGTCCCTGTTTGCAGATGACATGATTGTACATTTAGAAAACCCCATCGTCTCAGCCCAAAATCCCCTTAAGCTGATAAGCAACTTCAGCAAAGTCTCAGGATATAAAATCAATGTGTGAAAATCACAAGCATTCCTATACAGCAATAACAGACAAACAGATAGCCAAATCATGAGTCAACTCCCATTCACAATTGCTACAAAGAGAATAAAATACCTAGGAATCCAACTTACAAGGGAGGTGAAGGACCTCTTCAAGGAGAACTACAAACCACTGCTCAGGGAAATAGAAGAGGACACAAACAAATGGAAGAGGACATTCCATGCTCATGGATAGGAAGAATCAATATCATGAAAATGGCCTTACTGCCCAAGGTAATTTATAGATTCAATGCCATCCCCATCAAGCTACCAATGACTTTCTTCACAGAACTGGAAAAAAAAACTGCTTTAAAGTTCATATGGAACCAAAAAAGAGCCTGCATTGCCAAGACAATCCTAAGCAAAAATAACAAAGCTGGAGGCATCATGCTACCTGACTTCAAATTATATTACAAGGCTACAGTGACCAAAACAGCATGGTACTGGTACCAAAACAGAGATATAGTCCAATGGAACAGAACAGAGGACTCAGAAATAACACCACACATCTACAGCCATCTGATATTTGACAAATCTGACAAAAACAAGAAATGGGGAAAGGATTCCCTATTTAATAAATGGTGCTAGGAAAACTGGCTAGCTATATGTAGAAAGCTGAAACTGGATCCCTTCCTTACACCTTATACAAAAATTAATTCAAGATGGATTAAAGACTTAAATGTTAGACGTAAAACCATAAACACCCTAGAAGAAAACCTAGGCAATACCTTTCAGGACACAGGCATGGGCAAGGACTTCATGACTAAAACACCAAAAGCAATGGCAACAAAAGCCAAAATAAACAAATGGGATCTCATTAACCTAAAGAGTTTCTGCACAGCAAAAGAAACTACCATCAGAGTGAACAGGCAATCTACAGAATGGGAGAAAATTTTTGCAATCTATCCATCTGACAAAGGGCTAATATCCAGAATCTACAAAGAACTTAAACAAATTTTCAAGAAAAACGAATCAAAAAGTGGGCAAAGGATATGAACAGACACTTGGCAAAAGAAAACATTTATGCAGCCAACAGTCACATGAAAAAATGCTCATCATCACCGGTCACCAGAGAAATGCAAATCAAAACCACAGTGAGATACCATCTCACACCAGTTAGAATGGTGATCATTAAAAAGTCAGGAAACAACAGATGCTGGAGAGGATGTGGAGAAATAGTAATGCTTTTACACTGTTGCTGGGAGTGTAAATTAGTTCAACCACTGTGGAAGACAATGTGGCAATTCCTCGAGGATCTAGAACTAGAAATACCATTTGACCCAGCCATTCCATTACTGGATATATACCCAAAGGATCATAAATCATGCTACTATAAAGACACATGAACACGTATGCTTATTGCGGCACTATTCACAACAGCAAAGACTTGGAACCAACCCAAATGTCCATCAGTGACAGACTGGATTAGAAACTGTGGCACATATACATCATGGAATACTATGCAGCCATAAAAAAGGATGAGTTCATGTCTTTTGCAGGGACGTGGATGAAGCTAGAAACCATCATTCTGAGAAAACTGTCACAAGGACAGAAAACCAAACACCACATGTTCTCACTCATACGTAGGAATTGAACAATGAGAACACTTGGACACAGGGAGGGGAACATCACACACTGGGGCCTGTCATGGGGCAGGGGGCTGGAGGAAGGATAGCATTAGGAGAAATACCCAATGTAAGTGATGAGTTAATAGGTGCAACAAACCAACATAGCACATGTATACCCATGTAACAAACTTGCACATTGTGCACATGTACCCTAGAACTTTAAAAAAAAAAAAAAACTAAGAATGGAAGAAAATTTTCTCAATTTGATAAAGAACACCTACAAAAAAAACTACCCTTAACAAAATAGTTAATAGTGAAATAATATTTTCCTCCTAAGAATGGGAATAATATATATATACACACACACACACACACACACACACACACACATATGTATGTCTCAGCCAGATACGGTGGCTCACTCCTGGAATCCCAACACTTTGGGAGGCCAAGGTGGATGGATTGGTGGAGCTCAAGAGTTCAAGACCAGCCTGGGCAACATGGTGAAATCCTGTCTCTACTGAAAATACAAAAATTAGCTGGATGTGTTTGTGCACATCTATAGTCCTAGCAACTCGGGAGGCTGAGGTGGGAGGATTGAGGAAAAAAAATTATCAAACTTAAGACTTAATGTTTGATAAAATATTAAGGCTTTATCAAAAAGAGCTTAGGGTCCATCAACAGATGATGGGATTTTTAAAATGTGGTATACATATACCATGGAATACTATTCAGCCACAAAAAAGAATGAAATTATGTCTTTTGTAGCAGCATGGTTGGAAGTAGAGGCCATTATCTTAAGTGAATTAGAAAGTCAAATACCATATATTCTAACTTATAAGTAGGAGCTAAATAATGTGTACACATGGACTTGGGGTGAATAATAATAGACACTGGAGATTAGGAAGGGTTGGAGGGTAGTTTGGGGGGTGAGGGATGAGAAATTATTTAATGGGTACAATGTATACTGTTCGGGTGATGGTTACACTAAAAGCTCAGTCTTTACCATTATACAAATGTTAAAAAAGATAAAAAACCAAACTTATTTGGGGGTTAGTTTCACAGACCCTATTCATCATACAGAAGGAAGGACTTCCTGGCTAGGATAGTGATTACACATGTTAAAAAGTGCTGCACTCTGCACACAAAATGAAAGCTCTGTGTCACCACTTGGTACTTCAGGATGAAATGATGGTCCTGGTGGTGGTGTGTGTCGGGGGGTGGTGGTAGGGAGGTTGAGGATGTGCTAAATAATCAAACCTTTCTTGCCTAGAGATTTCCAGTGATAGACAGTGCACACTGACAAGATGGATGACAGAGTTAAGGGTATAATTTGTGCCTGTGAAGCGAGAAGGGAACAACGTGTGTAGAGGTAAGATGCATATATAACACTTAAGGGTTATAATAGAGGAAAGATGTGCACACCATGGTTCAGAAAAGAGCAAAATCTACTGCCATTGGTCAGAGAGAAAAGAAGGCTTCTTGGAAGAGACAGGAAAGAGCTGAGGCTCAGGGGATAGTTCTGGATTGGAATTCCACACAGCATATGCCTGGTGAAAGGAAAGATCCAACCTGACAGGAATTCTCCCATAAAATCATGGGGCATAAGGCGATAAAGTTGTACATGCCAGTATGTTAGGTAAAAGTGAATGGAATTATTTACTACAGGTAATGGACAAAAAAAGTTAAATTCCAGTAGCATGAAACATGTTAGCATTTGTGTTTCGGGGAAGGTTAATCCAATATCTCCCATTCCAGAATTGACTGGAGAAGGATACATCAAAAGAGCAGAGAATAACTTGGAAGCTGTTGCTAGGGTGGTGGGTGGTAGCAATAGGAGCACAATGGTGCTTTGAAGAAATTCACATGATGATTGGTTACACTTAAGAAATGAGTCAGTGAAGCAAGTCAAGGCCAGCTACAGGAATGCAGAAACCAGGCAAGTGCTGCAGCCAACGAAATGGATGGAGAAGTCGTTCTTATTAAAATCTGCTTGAAAAAAGATATTTAGGAAAGATGCCATGAAATCTTGTTTTGCGTGGCCAGGTAGGCTAATGGACAATAGGGACTCAACGAACAGCAAAGGAGTCATGTAAGATCCTTCCCATTACTGTTTTCGAGTCACACAGATGTGTCTTAATTTCTATAGCAGTGTGGGTTGCATTATTTTCCTTTTTTCCCATTAATTCTGTAGTGATTAGAGCCTACTGGAGAATAAATATCCTATTTTGGCAGTCACCTCTGTGACACCACACTAAGTCAGATTGGTTTATTCATCGGATTACTCTATTACAGACTTGGACACAATGGGGGCATCATCCATTGGGTCCTCATCTTATTTTTCCTTTCAAAAGCTCTGTCCACACATTACAGCATCAAATGCAACCTTCCCAGTGATGTACTATGGTACAAAAAGGGAAAATATGCCTCAATACAAAGTCTAATCTGTGCTGCAACAAAAGCAGAGAACATTACATTATCTTTGGCTCCAAACTAAAGGAAAAGAATGTTTTTGGTTTTTTTCATATTATGTATACAAGCATCTGAAAAAAAGCCAGGCAAATGAAAAAAATATACACAGTACATAGGGAAATAAATAAGAATGTTATATTTGGGGAGAAATGGGAAACAGAAATGACTCACTGTTAAGATTTTAGTGTTTTCAAAGCACAAAAAAAAAAAATATGCTTGATCACTCTTCCCCACTGCAAAATAAACTTAAACTAAATTTCATTGTTTATTTTCAGCTCCTCAGTCTCTGGGTTCTACCTCTTTCCATTCCTTTTCCCCTACTGCCTTAGCATTCTCAGCTGTTCAGTGACCAAGGCTCATTTTCTGTCCTTTCAAACTTGACTCCCCTTAAAATCTCACAATCTGCTGTTTAGAAAGGATGGGCACTTTGCTCCCTCTAAGCACTGTTTTCTCCAGGTGTGAGCTACAAACCACTGCATAAGTACCCATCTTGGTGTGGGTAAAGATGCAAATTCCAAAGCACAGCCCAAGTCAAGTGAGTTGGACTTCTCACCCACTTCCTGCACCTCACACTCTTTGCTGGACTCCTTTCGCCTCTTAAAGTATACGTATTTTTCCTTTATCCTAAGTGAACCTGTACAAAAATAGGATTGAATCGGAGTGTGTCTCAATACAAGCCCTACTCATGTGGGATGAACCTACCTAAGGCTATATGCTTGATAATGACAAGTATTTTATTTACTCAATGACAAAATCAAGCAACTGCTCTACTCAGCTATTTCTTCAACAGTTCCACTCAAAATCTCTTCAACTGCAAAGGAAGATGTAGCTTTTTCTGAACACAAAGTACCCACGCTACATCTAAGAAGCAGGTCTCTTCCATTACAAGAAAGTGAAGATGACTTCCAGCCAAATTCAGGCAATCGTATGAAGCAGATAAATGAATAGAAATGACAGTTAATATTAATGCTTGGTGATAAAAATCAACAAGTAATATTTTATTAAATAGTAACTCTATACAAGGCACCATTAAATACTCTGCAAGGATATGTGTGGGTCAAGCATCCTGAAATTAATCTGAAGAATAATATCAATGGGTGAACAATTAATAACATTTCTGTTTAAAACAGCAGAAGGCTTGACTCGGGGGCAGCATAAAGTATGCCTGCCAACTCGGACAATCCAAGTTCAGAGAAGACACATCAATTCACCTCAAGATGTCAGCAAATGTTTTACATAAAAGATGGGGTTTGATAGAAGATTGATGAGGACTGTCTAGGTAGAACAGCTGGTGGCGGGGTGGGGGTAGAGTTAGCAAGTAAGAGGTGAGGGAAGGAGGTGATGTGGCAAAAACACAGAGATGACCAAGCTGAAACCAAAGTACCAGAGAACTTGAGTAAACCAGAGTGGCTAGAATAGGAATTCCAATCTGAGTAAATGCAACAGTAAGGCTCACAATCAAAGGAGGATATCGAAAGTCGATTTGTGGGCTGTCTGTGGCTGGGGGTGCAGGAGAATGGGGAGACTGTTAATAAATATGAGGTTTCTTGTTACGGTGCTGAAAACTCTCAGTTCGGAATATGGTTGCACAACTTTGTCAATTTTACAAAAACCATTGTGCTGAACATTTTAAATGAGTAAAATTTTTTATCATTATATCTTTTTTATTTTTACATTAAGTTATTAAAAAGGGGAAGAGACATGACTGGGTTTGGTGAGATTTCAGTTTTAGGAATGTGTGTCTATTGGCATTTAGGAAGACGTAGTTAAGGGAAAGGAGAAATGTTATCATTTCTTTTTTTAAAAAAAATTATTTCCATAGGTTTTTAAGGAACAGGTGGTATTTGGTTACATGAGTAAGCTCTTTAGTGGTGATTTGTGAGATTTTGGTGCATCCATCATCCATGCAGTATACACTGTACCCTACTTGTAGTCTTTATCCCTCACCCTCTTCCCACCCTTTCTCCTGAGTCCCCAAAGTCAATTGTTTCATTTTTATTCCTTTGCATCCTCATAGCTTAGTTCCCACTTATGAGTGAGAACATACAATGTTTGGTTTTCCATTCCTGAATTACTTTTCTTAGAATAATAGTCTCCAATCCCATCCAGGTTGCAGCAAATGCCATTATTTCATTCCTTTTTATGGCTGAGTAGTATTCCATCATATACACATACCACAGTTTCTTTATCCACTCATTGATTGATGGACATTTGGGTTGGTTCCACATTTTTGCAGTTGTGAATTGTGCTGCTATACACATGCGTGTGCAATTATCTTTTCCGTATAATGACTTCTTTTCTTCTGGGTGGGTACCCAGTAGCGGGACTGCTGGATCAAATGGTAGTTCTACTTTTAGTTCTTTAAGGAATCTCCACACCGTTTTCCATAGTGGTTGTGCTAGTTTACATTCCCACCAGCAATGTAGAAATGTTCGCTTTTCACCACATCCACGCCAACATCTATCATTTTTTGATTTTTTGTTTATGGCCACTTTTGTGGGAGTAAGGTGGTATTGCACTGTGATTTTGATTTGCATTAAATGGGTAAATTTTATCATATATGAATTTTATATCAATAAAACTGTTAAACAGGAGAGAGGGCCTCGACTATATATATATTTCTAGAAATATATATTTCTAAATTTAAAATATATAGATAATGTATTTAGAATATTCTCTATTTAGAATATATAATTATATAATTATAATTATATAAGATTATATATTACATATTATAACTATATTATATGAAATTATATAATTATTATAGAATGTAATAAATAGCTTAGCATATGTCCAAGCATACCTGGCCATAATTGTCCCAACTGTCCCCCCTTCACAGAGCACACTCTTTTCTTCTCTTTCTCCAGGTTCTTACCAACCCCCAGAGTATGACAGACTTCATCAGCAGTCCTCATGGCTTTGGGAACAGTAAATTATACTAGTCACATATAACATCTTCATACTGGAGAAATGACACTGGGTTCACAATCTGAATCTCAATATACTAATGTCTTTTAATCCATGGATTTTTTTCATCAAGTTAAAAATATCTGCCCCTAAACTCATCCATTGTGTTGATACATCAATGGCTTAAAGTAGCTAGTGATTGGTGAATCTCAGAACATATTCAAATTTTCCATCCAGTTTTATTCCCTACATCATGGAGAATAAAAATGACAAAATAATAATAACTACTCTGTTATTGGCAAGTGCTAAACACCTTCTGTAAAGTCTCCTCTTTGAATCCTCACCACAATACCATGATGAAGGTTTAATGACCCCATCATGCAGATTAAAAAACTGAGGCTCAGAAAAGTGTAGTAATTTTCACCACCACTGGGAGGTAGTGAAATCAGTGTTCAAAAGGGTCTGACTCAAAAGCCAATAACAAAGGCTCAAAAGAGAGAAAAAGTGTTCTGCATAAATACAAATATGAAATGAAATTTGAACACAGAAAAAAAGGTAGTTTTATATCTGAATCATTTCTTAAAAGTGTTTGAATGCTGTTAAGTCTGAATATGAACCTCTAATTGCCTTTGAATCCATGATCCTATTCTCATAATCATACTCCTCATAAATACCACAGTTTTACCTTGGAAGAATGTATCTTTTATATTTACCTTAATTTTGAAAGTTTCTTAAATGCTCCACAAATAATGAATTATAAATTACTATTAATCTGTCTATTTGCTAAAATTCTTAAATGATTTATGAGATAAAAATCTTAATACAAATGATTTAGCACTTTTATAAAATAAACTGGTAGAAATTTTAAGATAGGTCAAAATAATTAAAGTTTTAAATGCACTCAAAAGAAAAGGCAAATTGTATGCTAAAATTCTAAAATGACTTAAGTATGCCTAATCTATTGTTGCTCCACTACACTTACTTTCTAAAGTTGACAATGGCCAATAATTTCTTCTTTTTGTAATAAATTTTCCCTAGTGCATATATGATTTTTGTCTATCTTCATAATAAATTTTCCCTAGTGCATATATGATAGTTGTCTGTCTTCATCTACAGAAGATACTGAGCTTCCTAACCTCTTGCTAAACAAAACAAATATAACTTCTGCAGGTCTACAAATTCATTTGCCAATAATTTGTTTATGCAATGATAATGCATGAAATTATCCATGTTTAAGTGTAAAACAATGAAAGACATACATTTTTATTTTTACTGGAAATGAGAGTGTTCC
This sequence comes from Gorilla gorilla gorilla, assembly GCF_029281585.2. Taxonomy (NCBI): domain Eukaryota; kingdom Metazoa; phylum Chordata; class Mammalia; order Primates; family Hominidae; genus Gorilla; species Gorilla gorilla. The sequence continues at coordinate 39,458,063 of NC_073235.2, read as the reverse complement.
ACTGTTCTGCACAATCCATTAACTACTATACCTAAACAAAGTCTTTATATTGTTATGTTTCTCATTTCATGACTTTTTATAGCTAACATGTTTTCAGCCAAAAATAATGTGATTAGAAAAGAGTTCAATAAAAATATGTGGCAATGCAATAAGTATAGAAGTTAATGAATTTCTCTATGACTAGAAAACAATTATTGATTGCCGATTTTTGGAAAGCTTTAAATCAATTTTCATGTCATTTACTATAAAAAGTTTCTGGAAAAAAAACTCAAGAGGAGTTAGATAAAAGGTTTTGAAACTAATAAGATATTGATTTTTCTAACTTTGTATGCTAATTTGTGGATTTAATAGCCCCTAATTTAATTAGACTAATGCCTTTTTGTGCCAATGAGGCTTGTAGAGAAAGGCTGCCTAGCAAACTGTCTGAATTTCTGAATTGGTATATCTCCAAAGAGAGAGAAAACACTTCTAGCTTGGTAACCTCAGTTAATAGCACAACCTAAATAGCTATGAATTTGAAAGATCTGTGTGGTTTTACACTTATTTCTTAGTAATCTGCCACTCTGGGTCAGTAGAATACATTAGGAACTGAATAAAATTTTCAGTTAGGTTCAATATCAATTAGATTAATACAATTAAGCATTAGAATATGAAAAGAGAATACAGTAGACTTAACATCTGTGATAATACTGAAGGATGGGGGGACAGGGAACAGAGAGAAAGGGACAGAGAAGAAGAAAGAGATTATTAAAAAGATAGTGATGCAATTAAAATCTATCAATAATAAAGCCAGTTGGAGTCTCTTCACAAACTAAGAATTTTCTTTTGTTGTTTTTTTGTTTTTGAGACAGAGTCTCCCTCTGTCACCCAGGTTGGAGCGCAGTGGTGTGATTTCGGCTCACTGCAACCTCTGCCTCCTGGGTTCAAGCCATTCTCCTGCCTAAGGCTCCTGAGTAACTGGGACTACAGGCGCCAGCTACCATGCCCAGCTAATTATTGTATTCTTTTTTAGTAGAGGCAGGGTTTCACCATGTTGGCCAGATTGCTCTTGAACTCCTGACCTCAGGTGATCCGCCCACCTGGGCCTCCCAAAGCGCTAGGATTACAGGTGTGAGCCACCGCGCCCGGCCAAACTAAGAATTTTCTGACAACCACTAGATAGTAATCATAATAGATCTGAAGTTATCTTTTATTTTCCAAGTCCAAACAACTTGAAAATGTATTACAGAAAAACGAAATAGTCAATGTTGAACAGGAAGGAAGGAAGGAAGGAAGGGAGGGAGGGAGGGAGGGAGGGAGGACGGGCAAAATATATAATCTATAAATGCAGAAATCACTCCCTGAATCAAGTCTGATATTAAGACATTCCTCCAGTAACAGAAGCTGGACTTCCAAAACCGCCTTTCTTTCAACCACTGTGAAAGCCACCCATGCTTTTATGTGCACCAAGTTGACCCTACGGCCTCTGGTGCCTTCCAAGCTTTTCTGGAACATTACCTCCTCCTGGTGGCCTGAAAGGGAAGCTATTGAGCCCCTTTCATCCTTCCTTACCACCTGATTTCTCCCCCAACTCTACAAATTCACACTGAACAGCTGACCCTTGAACAACACAGGTTTAACTGCACAGGTCCGCTTCTATGTGGATTTTCTTCTGTGTCTGCCACCCCTGAGACAGCAAGGCCAACCCCTCCTCTTCCTCCTCCTCAGCCTACTTAATGTGAAGAGGATGAGGATGAAGACCTTTAAGATGATCCACTTCCACTTAATGTATAGTAAATATATTTTCTCTTCCTTGTGATTTTCTCAATAATGTTTTCTTTTCTCTAGCTTACTTAATTGTAAGAATATGGTATATAAAATATAATATACAAAATAGGTTAATCAACTGTTTATGTTATCGGTAGAGCTTCCTGTCAACCATAGCCTATTAGTTAAGTTTCAAAACAGTCAAAAGTTATAAGCAGATTTTTGACTTCGCAGGGGCCAGTGCCCCAAACCCCAACAGCGTTCAAGGGTGAACTGTATTTTCACTGTTTCCATATCTTCCTGCCATGACTCAAATAATTTCAACTCAGGGATTAATTCGCAGATTAATTTGCACATCTATCCTTTTTTCATTCTATCTCTTTCAATTTTTAGTAAAATTTCCTTAGGAAAATAATTTTCTTCTTCTTATCTTTCCTCTTTCCATCTCACTCTTTGATTTCTTTTTTTTTTTTTTTTTTTGAGACGGAGTCTTGCTTTGTCGCCCAGGCTGGAGTGCAGTGGCGCGATCTCGGCTCACTGCAAGCTCCACCTCCCGGGTTCACGCCATTCTCCTGCCTCAGCCTCCCGAGTAGCTGGGACTACAGGCGCCCACTACCACGCCCGGCTAATTTTTTGTATTTTTAGTAGAGACGGGGTTTCACCGTGTTAGCCAGGATGGTCTCGATCTCCTGACCTCGTGATCCGCCCGCCTCGGCCTCCCAAAATGCTGGGATTACAGGCGTGAGCCACCGTGCCCGGCCTGATTTCTACAATGAGCTAAAAATTGACTGTTGAGTTTAGGTTTGAATTTCAGGTAAATTATCAATAATTAGTGTGTTACTTTGAGAAACAAGACTTTGGAAAATTATACCAAAGAGGCTTAAAGAAAGATATAATAATATCAAGAAAAAGGAAAGCCACCAATGTACTTGAAATAAGTATCAGAACCAGTCCTATCTATGTTAAATATAATTTTTTTAAATGTTAGGTCCAGTAAATCTGCATTAAAGGTAATTGAAATAATATCAGAACTATTACTTTCTACATTAAATGATTTGCAAAATGCCTAAAATGTTATTTGAAATACCTAAAATTGTCTTTTCCATCTATTAAAACCTCTGAACTAAATGTGCCAATATACTATAAGTGTTATATATTAAAAGCTAGTCCTGGTTTACTTTTACTGCCTCTTGGTTTGCACAATACAGTCTACTTTTTTCATTGTTAATGTAGAATGTATCATGGACTGTTATATGGATTACATGGATCTTTATTGGCTAGTGTTTGACTAAACACTTTTCGTGACATCTATTAGGAGGTAAAGCTCTGCATATTTTATACAACAGAGAATCACAGGGACATGGGGAGCAAAAAGTCAACTTCCCACAGCACCAAGCAGACCAACGGCGGCTGTGTTTGCGGAGAATACACCCTCCCAGCATGAGGGAAAGATCAGGAAAACACAATTAATATAATTAGCATTAGCCCAAACATGGAGCATGACCCTCCACCATCAACTTGACAAGAGGCAGTCTCATGAAGAGAAAAGAGCACTGGTTTGGAACCAAACACACTTAAACTTTGATTCTTAATCCACCTTGTAAGTAGCAATTTAACCTTGACCAGATTACTATATTCCCTGAGCAATAATTTCCTCATCTGTAAAATTCGGCTAGTGAGGTTTGCATTCTAGGGCTGTACTAACACATGCATGTATGTGTGCATGTATATATAGCTGCACATACACACAGGTATATACATATTTCCCATCGACCTACTTGTCATTGATCTGACCTTTACAACCTTCTACTTTGGGGCTACATTTGGGGCTACTTTGGGGCTTCATTCTCTTTATTCAGTCCCATGAGGCTGTTAACAATTGTGGCAAGCATATCCAGTCTTAAATATTTATGGCCTCGTGACTAGAAGAAAAATGGCTTTTTCTAACCAGAACAATCAGGAAAAAAAGTTCTGGAAAAGCACTATTATTGGCCCAGACTAAGATAAATAGTCATTGTTAGACAATGACTGCTCTGGGGAATGTAGTAATGTAAATTACCCTGCTCTGGGGAATGTAGTACTGTATTGAACCAGCCTGAGACAGCACTAAAGGGGCAGAGGTCTCTTAGGCCTGTGTTATATTGATTATAAATATATAATCAATTATATAATAATTGATTATTTCCTATTTGTCTTCTTAAGCTGAGACCTGTGCCCCTTTAGTCCTGGCTCAGGCTGATTCTTTAAAATATCTGTGGTATTTTTTGTCTCTGAGCAGACACAAAGACTGGCTTACACAAAGACCATGTCGGCATCTTGGACTCTTTACTCTTTAGAGCTGATATACTTTAACATCTCTCTAAAGTCACAAATCGCTATTCATTCTTCAGCTACATCCATCAGCCTGGATGCCGGCAGTCATTTTCTAGCTGGGTACCACTTTCAGATTCATCTTCCCACCACTATACTTTCACATTACTTCCAGACTCAAGAACCAATCATGGTTTTGTGTGGCCTGTCATAGAGATCAAACCTCTGCCACTTAGTCTTAAAGCTTCTTCAGTGGCTGGCCCTCCCTTATCCAGCCAACTTTATCTGCTACTATTCCTTCACATGAACCATTCTTCTGGGATACTTAACAGTCTCTGATCATGCCACAGTTATTCTCCTCTAGGCCTCTGATTGTGCTAATTTTATTGCCTAAAATGCTCTACTCTCTCTGTTCCAAATCCCAACAATTCATTATAGCCTAATGCTCCAATTCTGTCCTATTTTTATATGCAACTCATACTGATCTCTCCCTTCCTTGAATTCTTACAGCATTCATCTGGAATCATTTATATAATAATTGATTATTTCCTATTTGTTCTGCCATTTCTCCATTTTGGTTATAAGAACTTGCAGAGCAGAGACGTGCTTTTGTGTCTTCCTCACAGTGCAGGGCATAAAACACACATAACCACAAACTTGATTTTCATGCCCTTTGCAGGCCAACAACCACCTTCTTCCATACCCTAAAGAGTTAATCTTAGAATAAAAACAAATAGAATTTCTCTGTGATTAAGCTCATCTGTCTCATTTCTCTGTAGCTGTCATGAAAATGTTATGTTTCTAATTCAACATTTATGTCCAGTTCTGCTACTGCATAAAGGTCATCTTCATCTAGTCATGCGACACAGGAGTCAGGAACTGGAAATTCGCACATGTTTACAACAGCTTCATTGCAAGCAACTACCCCACAGGGAACACCTGGTGCTCTGAGTCACAAATAGGCCAGCAGTCTGCAGTTGTGGACACCAGCACCTACCTCCTAAAACATCTGAAAACCTTACTCCTAAATCTTAAGTAGCTAGTTTAGCCTTACATCAAGCTGATAAGACAAAATACCACTTCCTCATGCCTTAACTGAGCTGACATCAGTGGTTGTTATTTTGAGGAGTGATGAAAATTTCCTGAGTAGCTTCTAAAAGCTTTTATTGCATTTTTGTTATAACTTATGAATGCACAGAACCTAAAACCTAATAAGATGACAAAGACCTGACATTTTGAAGTAAATACATAAGACCAATGACTATATAGAAAAACAAGATGTAAGTACTTTAATACTATTGATTGATTGATGTAGAAAGCTGCAGAAATGGGAAGTCATAGCAAGTGGGGACAGGAAGGAAACAATCTCTGATTTAGAGTGATAAGTGTCTCAAAACTAAATTGAATAAACTAAAGCAACCATCTGTTTTACAAACTTAAATGATTAATTTTTAGTAAATCTTCTGATGGTGCACTATTTTTGGCAGAGTATTAATCTACAAGAAACAGAACAAACGGGCAATCCCGCACATTTCATAAAGGATAACTACATTTTCCAGTTATCCATCTGGGTCCTTTTCATTTCAGTAGTTTAATTAAAACTCAATGGTATTATCAATCTGTTACATTTTTCATGTTGATGGCTATTATGTTTACAGTACAGCAGGAGTACAAATTAAAGTGAGAAGATGATAAATCTCATCTTCAAATTTCATTTCTGTTTCTCTAGTAACTAATACTCTGGTAATATTTTTTAGCTCACTCATGTTTATAGAACTATTTTCATGATTTTTATGATTAAAATAAAGGGAAAAAAGGGAAGTGATTTTTCAATAGCTTTTATTCCTTTTTGCATATATTATGTTTTATGACTCTTCTATCAACCCACTCTGCAGATATATTTCAGATGAGCTCCTAAAATTCTGTAATTATAATTTTCTTCTGTCAAATATTTGTTGTATTTTTTCTGTATAAATCTTTTAATGTTAGACTTCCTCAAATTAAAATAAGATGCATATCATTCAATTATGAATTATGGGTATTTAAATTTATATGTAAAATACAGTTATTTTTTGTATCAATCATTAACCAAAAGCAATTATTGCCTTTTATACCAAGAATTCACCTTCCAACCTAGGCCATTAGATATGCATCCTTTCAGGTATACCAGGATATAGTCACATAATCTTATTAACATAAAATTGTACATTGGATTACAATAATGTCAAACACAGGATGCAGTGGGTTAGGCTAAAAACAAATGCTATACAAATGCTTTCAAAATGCAGATGGTTCCCAACTTAGAATGGTTTGACTTACAATTTTTCAGCTTTATGATGGTGCAAAAGCCATATGTGCTTAGTAGAAACCACACTTCAAGTAACCATACAACCATTCTGTTTTTCATTTTTAGTACAGCGTTCAGTGAATTATATGAGATATTCAACACTTTATTATAAGATACACTTTATGTTAGATGATTTTGCCCAAAAGTAGGCTAATGTAAATGTTCTAAACATGTGCAAGGCTAGGCTAAGCTATGACGTTTGGTAGGTTAGGTGTGTTATAAGCATTTTCTACTTACAATATTTTCAAGATGGGCTTATCAGGATGTAACTCCATTGTAAGTCAAGGAGCATCTGTATTAAAAACTTCACAACTGTAAGCTAAGTTGTAAAAATATCAGATTGAGGCTGACTTTCAGAGAGGTATAAACTCCTATCTCCCTCTCCCACTTCTCTCCCTCCTGACTTCCAAACCTGGAGATGACGTTCATGATAAGAATTGAAAGTGTCTTTATAAGGCAATCAAAGGGCTTTAACTTGCTGACCCTCCGTTAGGAAGCAGAAACAACTGTTGTGAAGTAACTAGTGTCAAAAATTGAGCTGTTGACAAAAAGTTCACTCCTGCCAAACTTCCTGCACTCCTAAGCACTAGTTGTGCCCTATCAATGTCTGTCATCAGTCAGTCCTCACTATCTACAGTCTACTTGTTTGAACCAAAGTAGACTTCATTCCCCAGATGCAACATTCACTTTGGTTCAAGCCAACTGTTCTCAGAAGGAAACACCTGTTCCTCAGAAATGCTAACTCAATGTCCTGTAGTTTGACAAAATTAAGTCTTTTGCTAGGTACATAGGTGACCTTATCTGTTCAACATTGAACAATGGCTCATCCCTGAAGCCAATTATTTCATAAGGATTCCACAACATTATCTAAACGTCAAAAGATGTAGGTTCTACTGGAGTGGCAGCAGAGGAAAAACCTCTTGTTAGTATTCCAGAAGTCAATTTGCCTGGAACTCAAACCATTTCTTAATATTCTTGCATAATAATGAAAAGACAACTGCCCTGGAAGTCAGCATACCGGCTGCCCACCTGAGGCAGGTCCAGCTCACTCAGCAGGTAATGTTTTAGCTGTTTTTAAAAGACTAAAACAAGTTAACTATGTAGAGATAAGGGAAAAACGGGAGGGAGAGAAAGAGAAAGAGAAGCAGGAAACAGTGGGAGGGAGAAGCAAAAAAAAAACTGGCAAGAAGAGAAATGCACTTTCCTAGAAGGATAAATAGTTCCATATTGCTCAAAATTGTATGTGATAGAAGACAGAATATACAGCTGAGGCATAAGACAAATCATAAGGTCTTTTTCGTGTATAAAAAAATCATATTTTGTCCTAAAACTGGTAGAGAATTACTAAAGGATCTTAAGCACAAAAGTGTTAGAAACAAGTTTGTATTTTATAAGATAACTGAACCAATTCAGAAATTGGAGATGAGCCCATTTAAGAACAATAGAATAGAAATGCATTTGAAAAACAAGGAGAAATTATAGAACACTTGAGGGAAAGGGACTTAGTGAGTGATGGGCTGGGATGATGAACCGTCTATTAATACAGCCAGCTTGGCTGAGAAAATTCCACAGCAATTCACAGAAATATTGAGTAAAGTGGACAAAAGAAGTTCTCAGAACTGCTCATGAGCACTGTTTTTTGTGGGTTTTTTTTCTTTTTCTTTTTCAGATAAGGTCTCGTTCTGTCATCCAGGCTGGAGTACAGTAGCATGATCATGGCTCACTGAAGCCTTGACCTCTCAAGCCCAGACCATCCTCCCACCTTAGCCTCCTGAGCAGCTGGGACCACATGCAAGCACCACCATGGCTGGATAATTTTTTGTATTTTTTGTAGAGACAGGGTTTTGCCACGTTGCCCAGACTGGTCTCAAAATCCTGGACTCAAGCAATTTGCCTGCCTCATCCTCCCAAAGTGCTGGGATGAGAGGCAGAAGCCACTGCACCGGCCAATTTTTTTTAACTTTTTTTTTTTAAGTTTAGGAGTACAACAGCAGGTTTATTACATAGGTAAACTTGTGTCATGGGGGTTTAGATGAAGAGGAAGCCCAGAAAAGGCAGGGAGTCAGAGCCAATATAAAAAAAAAGTAGAACTACTTCAGTTAATCAAGAAGGGATAGTACAGGATGGAGAATCCAGGGGAAAAGATGAGACCACAATCGTAGGAGGAATCCATCTGCCCCAGACATGGGAGAAAGGAGGGAGGAATGCATATACAAGCAAATGCAGGTAGGACTCTATGAAGGTGGTGGGATTTGGGGCCAAATTATTGTTGTTTGTTGTTTTCTTGGTGAAGTTGATCAAGAAGCTTTTTGCAGAGAGGAATGAGAGTGAGAGTATTGGAAGAAACTTTCAATATTCTGCCCAACATTTCTATATTATTATACAGTTGTGTGCTTTTAGAGGAATTTCATCATATAATTTCCTTTACTAACAATATCAGTAAAATGTGTGTTTAGGAGGAAAGAGAAACATAGAAATTATGTCACTAAATTAATTTTAAAAATTGCCTAACTAGTAAGGGAGACTAAAATAGCAATCAAAAACAGTTCAAAAAAGAAAAGCCCAGGATTAAATGGCTTCCCTAGAGAATTCTCTCAAATACTTGAAGAAAAATTAACACCAATCCCCTTAAACTCTTCCAAAGAATTGAAGAGGAGGAAATACTTCCAAACTCATCCTATGAAGCCAGTATTACTCTGATCCCAAAATCACATGAAGGCACAGCAAGAAAAGAAAACTATAGACCAATATCCTTAATGAATATTGATGTAAAAATTCAGTACAAATTATTAGTAAACCAAATTCAACAGCACATTAAAATAATTATACACCATGACCAAGTGGGATTTACACCAAGAATTCAAGGATGGCTCAGTCTATGAAAGTCAATCAATGTAATAGACCACATTAACAAAATGAAGGACAAAAATTTCATGATCATCTCAATTCATGCAGAAACAGCATTTGAAAAAATTTAACATCTTTTCATGATAAAAACATTCAACAAACTAGGAATATAGTGTAAATGCCTCAATATAATAAAAGTCGCAGATAAAAAGTCCATGCCTATAACATACTCAATGGTGAAAAACTAAAAGCTTTCCTTCTAAGATAAGAAACAAGACCAGAATGTCCACTCTCACCACTGCTATCCAACATAGTACTGGAAGTCCTAGCCAGAGCAAGAACAAGAAAAATGAATAGAAGACATGTAAATCGTAAAAGAGGAAGTAAAATTATTTCTGTTTGTAGATGACCTCACTGCATGTGTGGAAAAGCCTAAAGATTCCACACACAAAAAAAAAACTCTTACAGCTAATATATGATTTTAACAAAGTTGCAGGATACAAAATCAATGTGCAAAATTCAGTTGCATTTCTATTTACTAACAATGGTCAATTCAAAAATGAAATTAAGAAAACAATCCCAAATACTATGGCATCAAAAAGGATAAAAGACTTAGGAATAAACAACGAAGGAAGTAAAAGACTTGTACACCAAAAACTACAAACCATTGCTAAAAGAAATCAAGAAGAGACATAAATGGAAAGGCATGCCATGCTCATAGATGGAAATAAGATTGTTAAAATGATCACGCTTTCCCAAGTGACTTATCAATTCATTGCAATCCTTATGAAAACTCCAATGACACTTTGTGTAGAAATAGAAAACAAATCCTAAAATTCATATAGAATTTCATGAGACCATGCATAGCCAAAATAATCTTGAAAAAAAATAAGGCCAAGGCCTCATACTTCCTGATTCCAAAACATACTACAAAGGTACAGTAATGAAAATAGCATAGCATTAGCATAAAAAACATATATATATCCCCCAGTGGAACAGAGAACCAAGAAATAATGGCCAAATGATTTTTTACAAAGTTGCCAAGACTACCTAATGAAGAAAGGATAGTCCCTTCAACAAATAGGTCTGGGAAAACTGGATATCCACATGCAAAAGAATGAAGTTGGATCTTTATATCATATACCAAAAAGTAAGAATAAGTAGATTTAAAATCTAAACAGCAACGCAGGTGGATCACTTGAGGTCAGCAGTTCAAGACCAGCCTGGCCAACATGGTGAAACATCATTTCTACTAAAATACAAAAAGTAGCTGGGCATGGTGGCAGGCACCTGTAATCCCAGCTACTCAGAAGGCTGAGGCTGGAAAATCGCTTGAACCCATGAGGCAGAGGTTGCACCCTTGGTGACAGAGCAGGGCTCCATCTCAAAAAATAAAAATAAAAAATGAATAAAACCTAAACAGAAGAGTTAAAACTATAAAACTCCTAGAAGTAAACATAAGGGGAAAGCTTTGTCACATTGGATTTGGCAATGATTTCTTGGATATGACACCTAAAGCACAGGGAACAAAAGCAAGAAAAGACAAATGAGATTACATTAAACTTAAAGACTTCCATGTTTCAAAGGATGCAATCAACAGAGTGAAAAAGTTACCTGCAGAATGAGAGAAAATATGTGCCAATCATATATCTGATAAAGAGTTAGTATCCAGAACACATAAGGAACTTCTATAACAAAATAACAATAACAAAAAACTCTATTTAAAAAATAGGTAAAGAACTTGAATTTACAGTTCTCCAAAAGAGACATATGAATAGCCAACAAACACAGGAAAACATAATCAAGGTCACTAATCATAAGAGTCACACAAACCAAAACCAAAGAGATAACACCTCGCCCCATTAGAATAACTTCTAAAAAACAAAGAGAAATAACAAGTATTAATGAAGATGAAGAGAAATTGGAACCCTTGTATGATTTTGGTTGAGACGTAAAATAGGGCAGGCATTAGGAAAAACACTATGGAGGCCCCTCAAAAAATTAAAAGCAGAATTACCATATGATCCAACAACCCCAGATATATTCTGGAAATATATCCACAAGAATTGAAGAAAAAGGATCTTGAAAAGGTATCTGCACACTCATGCACATTACAGCATTATTCACAATAGCCAAGAGTTAGAAGCAACCCAGATGTCTATCAATAGATGAATGAATTTTTTAAAAGAAATATATAAATAAAATGGAATATTATGCAGCCTTTAAAAAGAAGGAAATTCTGTTACATACTACTACAACACAGATGAAACTTATGGAGAAATAAACCAGTCCAAAAAGGGCAAATCTTGTATGATTCCACTCATATGAAGTAGCTAAAGTGGTCAAAATCACAGAAACAGAAAGCAGATAGTTGGTTACCAAGGGCTAGGTGGGGAGGTAGGAGGGGAATCTAGTGTTTAACGGGTATAATATTTCAGAGTTGCAAGATGAAAATGTTCTGGAGATCTGTTGCACAATGTGTATGTACTTAACACTACTGAACTGTACATTTAAAAATAGTTAAGATAGTAAATTAATGATACCTTTTGCCACAATAAAAAAGACACTGGTAAAAAATTACAATTCACATAACTACATATCCAAATTCACATAAACTCCATGAACAAATAGAGGAATGGCACTTTGGGGTCAAGAAAGAGTTAAAAGACATCAGTGGACTCTGACATGAGAATAGGAGGGTTAAATGTTTCGCTTTCCTGTTTTGATAGAAAACTGGTATAGTTAGCTTGACTGCAACAGAGATTAGTCATGGAAAAGAGGTTTGTATTTTATTTTATGGGGTTTTATTTTAGAGAAATATATTATTCTGTCTAGGTTATCTACTTTAAAAGTTAAATGTAGCAAACAAGAGTTCATCAATCAAGTACAACAAATAGAATGTATGTCTCATATCTATATTCCCAGCTCCTTGGAGAAGCTGAAAATGAAAACATACAAAAATAGAGAAGCTTATTGCATTTTCTAAGTACAATTTCTGGTTGATAGACTGAAAAGATTACCAACTGGAAATTACATCATGGTTAGTTAATTACATGCTACCTCCAAAATAATGTGGTTTTATTAAACACACCTCCTTTTCTCTCTCCACCACCTTCAGAAAAATGGAAATGGCAAGCTTTCTGGCCAAGAGAAATTGATCAAGGGAAGGATATGCAGGACATGTTCCCATTGGAATCAGGTGCAGAGAGAAGGGTCCCAAATTGTAATATATAATTATATGGTGTGACATAATACTGTTCGACATAAATGCCCTCTGGTTGGAGAATGTAGCGACAGTGGCCATCCATACTGAGTTCCTATGTGGACCAGGCAGCCAACTGGGAATTCAGTTAAAGCTGATGCTAGGCAGTCACTCTGGACTTGTTTGCTCATATCCACCAGAGAAGGGCAGGTAGCAGAGAGCTAGGAGGACAGACAGTGAAGGGGAAATAAGAGAACAATGCAGAGAACATTAGGGATTTTTATTCCTTTGAAAATGTTTACAAAAGCATACCTGAGATTAGATAGTAAAAACTAAGGAGAAATTAACACTAAAAGCACTGAAGGAATCTCAGGCTCTATCTTCTCCAACCTTTCTTTACAGCTTAGAAAGTTTCTAAGGAAATTAGCCACCTCTGTGCAAAATGATAACCAGTTGGAAAGATAGGATTCATCTGAGCTTCCACAATCTAGGGAAAGAGTGAATTTGGCCTAATTGTTCTTTTGACTGTAATGAAAACGACAGTACTCTGTTTCACAGATAGTTGCAAAAAACAGGGCCTTTATGAATTCTACCACTTAATGATTTTTCCATTAACATGCTAATTGATTCTATAATTAAAGAAAATGTTAACAATCTAAAACACCTTGAAAATCAAGAAAATGGAAAATTAAAATTGCCATTCATCCTTAAGGCAGTACTGTCAATAGTTAGTGACACCTGAAATGAATCTGAAACATTCTACCTTCTTTGTAATCAAACTGCATCTTCCACCTTCCTTAGCTTAGCACATCTTACATAGCCTATGCCTTCATCTTATTAAAAAAAAAACCGCATATGATATTTATAGACACAGGCTTGTATGGTGGGTTGCAATGGTGTGTGCCTGTAGTCCCAGCTACTCAGGATGCTGAGGCAGGAGGATGGCTTGAGCATAGGAGTTTGGGACAGCATGAGCAACATAGCAGAAGGCCATTTATATCCAGAGATATATAGATATAAATAAGCAGAAGTAGGCTTGCATATAAGCAGAGTAAGTGGCCTGCCTATGTGTTTTTTTTTGTTTTTTTTTTTTTTTTTTTTGACTGTCCAGATGATGGCAGTGATGGCCCATCTGGAGCGGCTGCTGTAAGGACACTGGCTGCAGCAGGGGAGGCACAGCCAGGCCCGCGCACTAGGCAGAGCTGGTGTGGGAGCCAGGAGCAGATGAGAGCCCCGCCTTCTACCAAGTTGGCAGTGCAGAAGGCCGCACTCCCGGGTGCTGATGCCGAGTTCAGCTCCAGACCCTGGCATCCCTGGGCTCTCAGGGGCCCAGGAAGCCCCCCACCCCTGCAGGCTTCAAAGGGCCTGCTCCCACTCCTTGGTCTCTCCCTCCTCCTGGCAACCACTCTGGGGCAGAGCAAAGTTGTGGCTGAGCCCAGGTACTGTCATAACCCAGCCAGGGCAGCACTGATGCATAAGCCCCTGACACTTCGGCTCCTTCTGGACTTTGGGTGCCAACAAGCACAGGAGGCAGGCCAGGGGAGCTGAGGGCAGCTTGGTGCAGGCCTGCAGGTGCCTCTCGGTGCAGACAGCCTGGGCACTGTGGATGGCATGTTAAAGGCAGACAGGGTCCTAGGTGGGAAGGGGTAGCTTACCAGTGAAACCCCTCCTTCAAGCCAGGAAAGGCTTGAGGTTTGGGGGCCAGGCTGCCAGTTCCAGGTGAAGTCCATGGCCTGGAGACAGAACTTCATTGAAGCCTTTTGGCCAATTGGACAGTACTTTTTCCAGGTCTGCCCGTGGCCACCCATGGACCAATCAGCACCCACTTCCTTCTTTCTGAACACACAAAAACCCCAGACTCAACCAGTCTCACTCATTGAGATGACCTGCCTACAGAAAGGAGCTACCCATTACAGGTCTCTTCTCTGCCAAGAGCCGGACACTCACTGGGACAACTTGCCTGTGGAAAGGAACTACCGACTACAGGTCTCCTCCCTGCTGAGAGCTGGACACTCATCAGGACGACCTGCCTGTGGAAGGAAACTAGCCACTTTGGGTCTCCTGAGAACTATTCTGTCACTCAATAAAGTTCCTCTCCACCTTACTTACCCTACAGTTGTCCACACACCTCACTCTTCCTGAACATGGGACAAGAACTTGGAACCTGCTGAATGGCAGGACTGAAAGAGCTGTAACATAAACAGGGCTGAAACACACCCCCACTTACTTGCCATGTGGCAGGTGACAAGAAGGAGAGAAGAGCTGCAGCCCTTTAGGAAGCCCAGACCTAGAGGTTCCCTGAGCCAGGGCTGTGACATCCTCTTTGGGGCTCTGCAATCCTGACATCTCCAAGCTTCCAGGCACCACCATGTTCCCTGCTGCCCACAGTGAAAGCAGCTTATGATATGTGTGGTCCACCTGCAGCCTCACAGAGCCGGTCCCTATGCCGGTGCCTAGAGCTGCCCGCCCTGCCACAGCCGGCATGCCCAGCTGGGCACAGTGGCTGGACCCCACACTCACTTGCTCACACACTCCTTGCCCCTCCGCACCTGGCTCACCCTTGGTAGGTGTGGGATCCAGGCCAGTAGTGTGAGCCATACGCAGCCTGCTGGGCCAAGCGGGTGGAACAAGCCCAGTAGGCCCGAGAAAAAACTAGGAAAAAGGTGCCACTGGCCACAGAGGTTTCTGGCTGGAAAAGTGACACTCCAAATATCCTGTGACAGAGAGAAAAGTCCCCTGAACTCCAATTTTAATAATCCTGCCTGCCACAATCCTAGATTTAAGTACTTTGGGAAAGATGCTGTACATTTAGAATAAGCCTGTTAGAAGATAAACATTCTTATGAGAAGCAACTGGCATTATAAAGAGCCATTTACATGGTCTGATCTGGGTCATCAGAATGAAGCAAGCTGGTCTCCAAAAAGCAGACTGCTGCAAGGTGAGGTATAGACAAGAAAGTGAAGGAAACACTACAAAAATATTGTCTGCTTGGGTTTTGCCTGAGGTTAGTACTAATTACCAATAATATATTTTGGCAGAAGCAAAAATATACTCCGTGATATTACTATTTTAGGCAACTATTTATTCTCTGGTTGTTTTATGAGATTGCCAACTGTAGTCAAGAGCTTTGAGAGAGTAAAAAGGTCTAAAGCTATTGAGTTGCCAATTATTTACCACTGCTCTCCTAAACTGCATGCATTTTTAAGGAATTCATCATTTGGGAAATTGTTTCACTTTGGGGTTTGGGAAACACCAATTTAAGGAACTAGAACCAAGACCACTTGTTAAAGGAGTTCTAAATTGAGTGCATGACAAGGAGGATCTGAGGTATAAACACCTTCATGAAGAGAATGCAAAGTCACCCCAGACCCATCACTCACGCATGCCCAGGACTTCCCAGTGTAGAGAAGCTGTTTATTTTATTAACCCAGGTCAGGAGAATGGTACGATATATAGAGAGAAAGGAAAGATGTCAAATTGAAGAAAGGAATGCCCTTTTAACTCCATTGAGTCTAGGTATTTTTCTTAGATGACGTTGCAAGTTTAAAGTTGTACTTCTGGAAAACACTGAAAAGGCCAGATTGCTTCCTGACATAGGAAAAGCCAGTTTGGTCTTGGCAACTCCAATTCAGATCTTCTGTCACGGAGAAGAATAACAAAGATCTGGGTCCCTTCTGTCATTATCCTTACCTCCAAGGAGTGAGAGTTACAAACCCTTTTAGCAGTGAGCCTATAACTATCAGACCTTTACCTTCAGGAATCTGTCACTTGCCACAGCCTACACCAACATCTTCATTACATGCATCAGGAAAAATAAGAAGGACAGGCTCAGGGAGCAGGTCTTATCCAGACAAGGGGAAGAATAGATATAATGTAGCAACTATATTTGGCAAGGTGATTCAACAAGAGCAAAGGGGAGATGGATTGAGTTCTCCACTAGTTTTCCATTTCCAGCTCACTGAAACCAGGAGTGGAGAAATAAAAATGAAAGAGACCTGGCTTTCACTCTTTACTAAAATAGGATTATGTGATGGGAGATAATATAACGAAAGGTTCCTCCATCAGAAGTCAGATAACCTAAGTTCTAGTTCTAACACTGTAGCCTTCAACATGTCAATTTTGTTTCCAGACCCAATGCTCTTCAGGTACAAACTAAAAGGTTTGTATAATAATAATCTCTGTAGTCCATTTCATGCCATTCCCCTGCCCCCACCAAAATCCACAACCAACTGTATTTACAATCAAACTAAATTTACAAATGAAAAAAATAAATATAACAAACTTTTCAGAGTCAGTGAAAATTAATGCAATTTACAGATTCAAATTTTCCTCAGATTACAACTAGTTACCACTGTTCTGGAACTGCAATTAGTGTTCTAGAATTGTCTTCCCCTAACCCTAAGCCAGTATATTTCAGCTAAAGGATGTTAAGCTTTTGGATACTATACTTGAGACTTTATGCCAAAGTAAAGAAATCGCTCAAGGCACATTAGAATTTTTATGACTCTAATGATGTCAGTTCACAAGATGGACTATTTCCTTTGGAAAATAAAGAGTCCTCCAGGGTGACAGAACAGACTGTAGGCCAACTTTTACTTATGGCTTGGGTTACATAGACTCTGCACCTTAAATAATTTATATGATGTGATCATACACAGGCCTCATCTGTGGGAACAGACTGAAATGAAACCAGATATGTCCCAATCTGTATACTAATCACTACTCAATAACAGAGATGTGGTGGAGAGTCCATTAGGCCAGCCAGAGTCTGGAGGCTCATACTACTTAAGCACTGAGCAGATGCTCAATTCTGGTTAAAAGTTCCACCCCACCCCCAGCTGAGAGCTCAATACACATAAGCTGACTCACTGACTCAATTAGACAAGAGCTGGCTTTGTGAGTCCACAGACTAAACCATGCAACGATCAGCCCCATCCATTCCTGCTAAAACAACCCAATAAAATATGCTATTTTGTAAGCTCAATAACATATCTACAGATACTGCTACAGTGTGAATATATTTCCATTTACTAACAGGAACTAGGGGACTAGGAACAAAGTGAGAAATGGTAATATCACTGTCCCAAACTGAAGATTTCATGCCAATTTAATAAGCTGGGGTGGGATGGGGGGAGGATAACTTAAACTGAAAAGTTTGAGATTGGAAAACTTCATAATTTGTAACAATCATAGTCAAAAATGTTTCTGATGAAAGTTATTGATGATTTATCCAAACAAGCAGGCTCCTCTATGAGACTGATAAAACCAGTATCAATTTGAATGCTATTTTTCTAGGTATTTCTATAACCTTTCTTTTTATAGCCTCATAATAATGCTGTCTTTAACATAGGCTGAGTGGCTCTAATTGTGTATTTTAGAAATAGGATCCAGAGGTCTATTCAAAGAAGTTCAATGCCAAGACTAAAGAATGAAGCCATTGATTCGTGGCAACCAGTATCAGGATTTGGGTCCTTTTCCACTGTAAACTACTAAGTGTTATCTGCCTCCTCCATCACTACCTATGAGTGTGGAGGTAAAGACAGGTGCTATGGCAACTTAGTCTTCACACTGATGAACTATCTGGATCAAAAAGGAGGCAAGGGAAGGTATGAGACTCCAGAAAACTAAACCATCTGGAAGCTGAACGTCATACACAGGGAGAAGCAGTGGGGAAAATACATTTTCTATATCACGCACTTGGACCACAATAAAACGCTCCATGGAATGGGTACAAGTCCTAGAGATCCTGAACAACTTCAAAACTGAGTTCTACTGCTCACAAGCTTTGTGATTTTGAGTGAATTTCTAAACTTAATGCTTGGCTCTTGCACTTGTGTTACAGGGCTAACTAAGCCTCCTTTGCATTGCTGGTGGAAGGAAATGAGTGAATGCACACTAACCGTCTGCCTGGCCTGGCAGGCACTCCGGGAATGGCATTATTTTTACCAGGTCTGCTTCATGAAGCCACCAAGTCCTTTCAAGTCCACAAGGAGCAACCTGAACCAGTAGACCAGAATATTCTCACTGCCCATCATGGCAGAGGTTAGTATATGCTCTTACAACCCAGTTCCCCACAGACCACAGATAACCAACACATTCTCATGACTAATAAATGCACTGGAAAACTTTCAGCATTTTTTGTGTGTGTGGTAGCTGGTAGTGGATTAAAAAAAATAAAAACAAGAAACAAAAACAAAAAACATCCATCATCACCTGTACCTGTACTTCTTCCCTCTAGCAAAATTTAGACCAATTACTAGGGAAAGAAAGCAATCGTTAGGGAAAGCTGGTATAGTTCTTTATCTCCTTTTATGCCAGAAGGTGAGTGGAAAGTGATGAGTTATTATCTTTACAATTGTTTTAAAATGTACTTCAAGTATAGACACTTAACATAAACTTACAGACCTGAAACTTATAGACCTGAAAATGTACTGTCAGGTTGAGAAGATATCTCCTTTTGTTGTTGTTGTATTTAATACCAGATCTTATTATAACCATCCAAAAACTATCAAGGACTTACTGTACAAGGAACTAATTTAGGACTCAGGCTCTGGAATCAGAGTGGGTTTGAACCTTGGCACCTTGGCTCTGCCACTTACTTGCTGTATAACCATGGGCCAGGTACTTTACCTCTCTGTGCTTCAGCCTAGAAAATGGAAATGCTAACAGCACCAACCTCTTAACAATCCATGTGAGGTAAAATAATATAAAACAATTGATAAAAAGTATTTGCAATACTACCTGACCATTAAGAAAAAGTAGCAAGTGTTAGCAATTATGCTTACTGAGTGAATTAAACAGGTCTAGAAAGAAATGTAATGAGTTGTTCGGAGTAGTTAAACTCTTGAGAATTTGAAATAGCATTTTCTAATAAAGTTCCTAAAAACTCTGTGACACTTATATTGCCTGCCACTATCACAGGAAAAACACCATATTTACACCTGATAGAGGAGGTGCAGCAATTTATGATAAAGTCCTGTCTCCATCTCTGGACTGAGTACTCCGATTATTTCTACGCTGTGAAAAACTAACTGTTTCACTTTGCTTTGGAAAGGATTTTTTGTAAGTCCCTTAACTCATTTCAGAGCAAATGTGAATATTA
Organism: Gorilla gorilla gorilla; assembly: GCF_029281585.2. Classification (NCBI taxonomy): domain Eukaryota; kingdom Metazoa; phylum Chordata; class Mammalia; order Primates; family Hominidae; genus Gorilla; species Gorilla gorilla. Next base: position 39,438,509 of record NC_073235.2, on the reverse strand, counting down.
AAATGTCTTAAAAAAGGCTAGTATCTCACTTCAATGCATGGATGTGGTTCCACTCCACTTAAAATCCTCCCCTAGAGATAAAACCATCTTCTGTTTGTGATGTTTCATGCCCCAAACAGTCCAACTCCCATCGAAGATAACCCAGAAGCCATGTTTGTTCAGGCTAAAATGCAATTATTTTTAACTTGAATTTTTCTAGTCTAAAATGCCATCTTTAAAATTTCATTATATTTATCTTGCCTATCTATTATTTTCAATAATGTTTCTGGTAATATAGCTCAAAATTATACAGTTATAGGTGCCTATCATGTAATAGACACTGATCACAACATTTCACATAATTCATTTTAATTCTGTCTTATGATGCAGTGTATTAGTCCATTTTCATGCTGCTGATAAAGATATACCCAAGACTGGGGGAAAAAAAGAAGTTTAATTGGACTTACAGTTACACATGGCTGGGAAGGCCTCAGAATTATGGTGGGGGGTGAAAGGCACTTTTTACATGGCTGTGGCAGGAGAAAATGAGGAAGAAGCAAAAGCAGAAACCCCTGATAAACCCATCAGATCTCATGAGACTTATTCACTATCACGAAAACAGCAGGGGAAAGACGGGCTGCCATGATTCAATTACCTCCCAACAGGTCTCTCCCACAAAATGTGGGAATTCTGGGAGATACAATGCAAGTTGAGATTTTGGTGGGGACACAGCCAAACCATGTCATTCCACCCCGGTCCCTCCCAAATCTCATGTCCTCACATTTTAAAACCAATCATGCCTTCCCAACAGTCTGCCAAAGTATAAACTCATTTCAGCATTAACTCAAAAGGCCATAGTCTAATGTCTCATCTGAGACAAGTCACTTCTGCCTATGAGCCTGTCAAATCAAAAGCAAGCTAGCTACCTTCTAGATACAATGAGGGTACAGGTATTGGGTAAATACAGCTATTCCAAATGGGAGAAATTGGCCAAAACAAAGGGGTTACAGGGCCCACGTATGTCCGAAATCCAGTGGGGCAGTTGAATTTTAAAGCTCCAAAGTGATCTCCTTTGACTCCAGGTCTCATATCCAGGTTACACTGATGCAAGAGGTGGGTTCCCATGGTCTTGGGCAGCTCCACCCCAGTGGCTTTAAAGGGTACAGCCTCCCTCCCGACTGCTTTCATGGGCTGGTGTTGAGTGTCTGTGGCTTTTCCAGATGCATGGTTCAAGCTGTCAGTGGATCTACAATTCAAGGGTCTGGAGGATGGTGGCCCTCTTCTCACAGCTCCACTAGGCAGTACCCCACTAGGGACTCCGCATGGGGGCTCCAACCCCACATTTCCCTTCAGCACTGCCCTAGCAGAGGTTCTCCATGAGGGCCCTGCCCTTGCAGCAAAATTTGCCTGGGCATCCAGGTGTTTCCATACATCTCCTGAAATCTAGGCAGAGGTTTCCAAACCTTAATTCTTGACTTCTGAGTACCCACAGGCTTGATACCACATGGAAGTTGCCAAGGTTTGGGGCTTCCACCCTCTGAAGCCCCAGCCCAAGCTGTACATTGGCTCCCTTCAGCCATGGCTGGAGAGGCTGGGAAACAAGGCACAAAGTCCCTAGGCTGCACACAGCGTGGGGATCCTGGGCCTGGCCCATGAAACCACTTTTTCCTCCTGGGCCTCCAGGCCTGCAATGGGACGGGCTGCCATGAAGGCCTCTGACATGGCCTGGAGACATTTTCCCCTTGGTCTTGGGGATTAACATTAGGCTCCTTGCTACTTACGTTTCTGCAGCTGGCTTGAATTTCTCCCCAGAAAGTGAGTTTTTCTTTTCTATTGCATAGTCAGGTTGCAAATTTTCTGAACTTTTATGCTCTATTTCCCTTTTAACATTGAATGTCTTTAACAGTACCCAAGTCACCTCTTGAATGCTTTGTTCCTTACAAATTTCTTCCACTGGATGCCCTAAATCATCTCTGTCAAGTTCAAAGTTCACAAATCTCTAGGGCAGGGGCAAAATGCCGATAGTCTCTTTGCTAAAACGAAACAAGAGTCGCCTTTGCTCCAGTTCCCAAAAAGTTCCTCATTTCCATCTGAGACCACTTCAGCCTTCATTTTTATTGTCCATATCACTATCAGCATTTGGCACAAAGCCATTCAACAAGTCTCTAGGAAGCTCCAAACTTTCCTACATTTTCCTATCTTCTGAGCCCTTCAAACTCTTCCAATCTCTGTCTGTTACTCAGTTCCAAAGTCGCTTCCACATTTTTGGGTATCTTTTCAGCAACGCCCCACTCTACTGGTACCAATTTATTGTATTAGTTCATTTTCATGCTGCTGGTAAAGACATATCTGAGACTGAGAAGAAAAAGAGGTTTAATTGGACTTACTGTTCCACATGACTGGGGAGGCCTCAGAATCATGGCAGGAGGTGAAAGGTACTTCTTACAAGGCAGCACCAAGAGAAAATCAGGAAGAAGCAGAAGCAGAAACCCCTGATAAACCCATCAGATCTTGTGAGACTTATTCATTACCACAAGAATAGCAGGGGAAAAACTGGCCCCCATGATTCAATTACCTCCCACTGGGTCCCTCCTACAACACGTGGGAATTCTGGGAGATACATTTCAAGATGAGATTTGGCTGGGGGCACAGCTAAACCATAACAATTAATAATATTATTATGACCTATTTACAGGTGATAAAACCAAAGCAAATAGAGCTTGAATCAACTGCCCAGAGTAATACAGCAGGAAAGCATACATACCACTGTGTTAAACCCTTTAGTTTCTCCCTCCTTTTTTTGAGAGGGAGTCTCGCACACATACCACTGTGTTAAACCCTTTAAGTTCCTCTCTCCTTTTTTTTTTTTTTTTTTTTTGAGATGGAGTCTCGCTCTGTCACCCAGGCTGGAGTGCAGTGGCACTATCTCAACTCACTGCAACCTCCACCTCCCAGGTTCAAGCAATTTCCCTGCCTCAGCCTTATGACTAGCTGGGATTATGGGCGCCCACCAGCACGCCCGGCTAATTTTTGTATTTTTCGTAGAGATGGGATTTTGCCATGTGTGCGATGTTGCCCAGGCTGGTCTAGAACTCTTGACCTTAGGTGATCTGCCCACTTTGGCCTCCCAAAGTGCTGGGATTACATGAGCCACTGCGCCTGGCCCCTCCTTTCTTCCTCCCTCTTTCCGTTCCTGCATTCTGCTATCCAACAGCCCATCAATCCATCAGTAATGCACAGACCTGCTATTCATCCATCCATCCATCTATCCATTTATCCATCTGTCCCTCCCCTCATCTAGCTATCAACCATGGAGTAGATGGAAAGGAAGAAGGAATTAAAGCATATGTCTAGAAATTTGGAATTTAACTAATTCAAATATATCCGTAGGATTTGGTGGCTGTAAAGCGCTCTCTTGTAGTAGTCGCAGCATGGCATGCATTATTAAAGAAACTGTGATTCGAATGAGTGTCAGTTTCTCAAAATGCAGAGACTAGTTCTATTCAAGAATCACAGCAGAGTAGAAGGTACACATACAATCTTGCTATACAGCAGGCATGTCACTAAGATATGAACATTACATCTATAAGGAAAGACATTATCAACAACTGTTTCCATTTTTTAGTATGAAGAAAGCTAGGTAGGAGTATGTCTAAGGTATCTTTCCTTCCTTAATGAAACTGCTATTGATTTTTCATGTTAGTGAATCATTGCCTTGAAGCAATTTCTTTTAGCTGCAGGTTCTCACATTTAATTTGGATGTATGCTTAAGGGAGAGTTTATCAATAAAATCTCCAGAGGAACGCCAAAAGGTTTTTATTAGAAAGAAACAGTGAAAGCAATTTTATCAATTTTGTTAAACACACAGATGATCAAAGAATTATTAATGAATGGCATTTAAAGAGCAATTTCAACATGAATATGGGTCATATCAACATAATCATCACTCCAAATGTTCTCAGTGGTTACAAACATTAAAGATTTCTAAGAGCAAAACATGAATTTTCCTGCCCTTACAGAAAATAATAGTATGTGCCTTGGCCAAAAGCCAACCTTAAAGTTGATTTTGCTGACCAAAATTAATATTTCCCAAGTTATTTCAGCATCATCCCTTAGTATGTATTAATTACCGAACAAAGCATGATCTTCATAATATCTTCATATCTCATTTGATCTTCATAATTCTATAATTAAGGTACCTTAAAGTCTGATTTTATACATAAAGCCTTAGTGAATTGTAAATATTACCCCAAATGATATAATTTGGGTACTAAAATAAATGATATAATTTGGGGTAATATTTACAAAATAATAAAACCAGCAAAGTAGTAGCAAAATTTTTATCATTTAAAAATTATATCACTAAATCATATATCATTATATCATTATAAAATCAAATATATCATTATATCATTAAATTAATATCATTAAAAATTGTATCATTTGGGGTAATATTTACAAAATAGCAAAACCAGCAAAGTAGTAGCAAAACTGGCATTCAAACTCATGTTTATGTGTTTCCAGAATCCACATTCATAACTCCTGAACTGTTCATGTATGCAAAGCACTTTGATTCTTCTCCACGTACTAAAAAGCCTTTGGATAAAGACATATTTTCATAACATTCACTAACACCTCAGGACCATCAATTTTTCGGCTACTTAAGTTATATCTGTACAAAGTCAATAATCCCAAAACCCATGTGCATGTTAGAAAACAAGACATTTTTTAAATATAAAAACATTCTTGAGGTTCAACTTACTTATAATCTTGACTATATATTGGTATCATTAAATCTCACATGTAAATGACTAATCCCAAATGTGAGTGAACACAAGCCCCCATTCCTAAAAGCTCCACTACCCAGTATGCCACTACCATGGCCAAGACTCATTCTAGAACCATACATCCAGTGATGTTTCTTAGCCCTTCCTCTCTGAACTCTTTTCATTCCCTCTTGGCTCCACTCCTGCTTGGCACCTTTTGCTAAAGAGCATGTTTTGCCTATACTCCACTCTAGTTGTCTGTAGTTCACCTTGCTTCCTCCCTCCTGTCAGAGTTACTCCATCGACTGAGGACACACTATTGGACTCTTCTTTCTCCATGAAACTGCTCCCAGATTGCTGAAACCTAAAGCACTATTCTTGAAAGGTGCTCGAGCCAGCAGAGATATTTCCCCACAGGCCCCAGAGGGGCCTCAAAGTTAATATATATCTGAAGACCTGATCCTGTTCTGTTTGCCAACCACATTCCTAGGCTATTACACTCTCAGGATTCTCAGCATGCCCTCCCATTATGCCAGTATTCTGTGCTCACCCCTAAGGAAATAGTAAAGAAAACCAAACAGTAACAATAACAAAACTAGAACAAAACAATCAATAACAACAACAGGAAAGAATGTAAGTAGTCTGGCCATATTACAAATATGGAAGCATCGTGTGGATTGTACTGATTTAGTAATTTCAAACATTGTTTAGGACATGCTCATAAGCCCTCGATTAACAACCTCATCCACTTTTCCCCTTATTTCCAATATGGTTTTGGACTACATTTTAGATACTGCTTGATTAGTATTCTGTGTTTCTTGGATAAATATAAGCTCAAATGGATTTTCCAAAGTCATTTGTGTATTTCATCACGCATTCATTCCTCCCTGCTCACTACGCATTTATTGAGCTCAAAACTCACCAAGACTCTGGAATCACAACTTTGCGGGAAGAAACTATTGCACAAAGATGTATAGGAAATGGCCTTGCCTTCAAAGGGTTTCTGTTCCAGGAGCACAAACAGTAGAGTATCAGTACTTTATCTTTGGATAAAGGAAAGTTATCTTGCTATTCCTCCCTGTTCCTTCTTTTTGTCTCATTTCCCACCCTCCACCCCTCATTTTTCCAAAATCTTCCCATGCCATCTTGCCATTTCAAGCATTTAGAACTGTACACCTCATTTCAATCCTTGCCTTGGGTGTTATAATCTGAAAGTGATGATTCTGGTGCATTTTCTAGGAGGCCCACCTTTTTTTTTTTTTTTTTTTTTTGAGACAAGGTCTTGCTCTGTTACCCAGGCTGGAGTGCAGTGGGGCAATCTTGGCTCACTGCAACCTCCACCTCCCGGGTTCAAGTGATTCTTGTACCTTAGCCTCCCTAGTAGCTGGGACTACAGGGACATGCCATCATGCCTGACTAACTTTTTTGTATTTTTAGTAGAGATTGGGTCTTGCCATGTTGGTCAGGCTGGTCTCGAACTCCTGACCTCAAGTGATTCTCCCACCTCGGCCTCCCAAAATGCTGGGATTACAGGTGTGAGCCACCGCACCCAGACTAGGATAGGCCCACTTTTAATTAATCCTTCCTGTTGTTCCCATAAGTTTACTTGTTAAATGATGTTCTACTCTTATTTATTCAGAAAACATAATCCTCAGTAGCCATGCCTCAAAATGCCTTACTTCCTCCCCATAAAGAAAACTGGAATTCACTCAGCCTCGGCACTAGCTGGGTTGCTTTGACTCAATCCAGTTACCTAAGGTATTATGTCATTCATTCAAAATCACGTCCATCTTTCTGTGTTCATTCAGTAATTGTGTATTATTGGCAAATATGTGCAAACTCAATCCTAGATGGCTGATGTACAGACATATGGCTTCCCAGGGAAGATCATCTCCAAATTAGACTCCAGATTACCTGATGGATTTCAGTCATATCAAATCCCAGGTGGAAACTCAGAGTCCCAATTTGTAAAGCAGTTGCTTAGAAGCACAAGTCTATTATCAATTATATTCTAGTTCAAATCCCAATTTTGCTACTCATTTCACTACGTGACTTAGTTTCCTCAGATGTAATATATGGATGATAATCTCATAGTTTTCTTGTGTGTGAAGATTCAATGAAATAAAGCATGTAAAAGCAATCAGAAATCTAACAACTGGCCAATCAACATAAATATTATTATTGCTGCTATTTCTACCACATTATGTGAAAATTCTTAATATAATTTGACTCATCTATTATTAATTTTGTACATGGCACAATAACTTAATATAGTTCCAGAGATTTAAAATGAGCTCCTGGAAGCAAATTTTGGCAACCATATGCAACATGTGTCTACAAAACACATTAAAACTATTTAAAAAATGAAGTGTTTTAAATCAAGGCTGTCAAATTCTGTGAAAAGATTAAGTGAAAAGTAAATCACTCAATTTTGAGAACTGTAAGATACCAAACCTTTAGGCAAATAAAAAAAAACTTCAGATAAATGTTTTTTCATCTATTATAGCTGCCTATGCCAAATTTCCTCTATTAGTGTCATCACTATCACCTAAAATACTGCACTGAAAGCAACATCCTACTGCTTAATGTTGGTGACATTTATTTTCCAGCTTCAGAAGAAAAAACACAAACCTCTAAATTGAAATCTTTGTAGGTCAGCAACATACAGCAGTTACCTTTGCAAAAGGAGAAAAAGCCAATTTGTCAGTATCTGAGACCATAATTATTACTTCAGCTTCTCTTAACACAAAATAAAAATTCTCAGACTTTGTAGATTTTTAGTAATTTACTAAAATAGTTGATGGAACTGAATGGATGTTCACTTCTAGGTATAAATAATACTAACATAATAACAGTTTAATTGCTTAGGCATGAAATAAATGACTTCCTTCATGGTTCTTATTTATCATTTTATTACTTTGTTTTGAATTTTTTCTGTTGGCTATCAAATTCCTGTGATCCAATATAGGTAGAATGAAGTGTATCCACTTTCACAGATCTGATAAAATAAGTAAAAACTTTAAACTTTCACTTAAATTTTTAAAACAATATTTCTGCCTTTGTAATTGATTTAGAAAATAAATATTGGTGACTACTTAATTCTGTACAGAATTAAATTATATTTCTCTTTCTGCCCATTTTAATAAAAAATATATTCAAATGTTTTTGACAGTTCTTATTGAGAAAACTTGTATAAAAATGATACCTTGAGCCCAGGAGTGGTGGCTCACACTTGTAACCCCAGCATTTTGGGAGGCCAAGGTAGGTGGATCACCTGAGGTCAGGAGTTCGAGGCCAGCCTGGCAAACAAGGCAAAATCCCGTTTCTACTAAATATACAAAAATTAGCCAGGCATGGTGGCAAGTGCCTGTAATCCCAGCTGCTTGGGAGACTGAGGTAGGAGAATTGCTTGAACCCAGGAGGTGGAGGTTGCAGTGAGCCAAGATCACACCACTACACTCCAGCTTGGGTGACAAAGTCAGACCCTCTCTAAAAAAAAAAAAAAAAAATACCTTGAAATGTAAGGAATCTACGAATATGTGACTATTGTAAATGAAAGTTTGCATAGCTTCATACTTTCTACAAAGTTTAAGAATAATTTTCACATTATTTTTATTTCTTTTATTTTCATTTTAAAACTAAACTAATATTGCCATAATTACTTGAGTGAAAATTTGATAGAAAAACTCAAAGGACCACTAAGAAGAAAGATCACTATTATTTGTCATACTTCTTCCTCTTCCATTCTTCATGCAGAGTCACCTGTCAATTCTTTATTTCCTAAACAGAAAACAGTGAAGGATTCTGGAAAAGTTACAGTAGAACTTCCCAGTCAAATATATCAATATACTAAATCACTATTTTGATGAATCCATACTCACTTTTTTGTTAACATCATCAACGAATTCAAGACATATAAAAATGATCCTAAAAATCTCAGGTTTATTTGCTTGACTCTACTCCCCCTCTCCAATAAGTGCTTTCTTCTACTTGGCAAGTCCTGCAAGTACAAAAATAATAAACTCAGCTGTGCACTGCATCTTACCCTGTTCTCATTTTCTCTCAATAAATGGATATAGATGTATAGATGATTTATAAACACATGTATATATTATACACAAACACACACAAATATACTTTATCTTTTTAGCCAATATTCAGAACTTGCTTTGGGTATTTAAAGTTAGGAAGCTCTCATAAAGGGTATCTGTCTGCTGCTGAACACTGAGCGTTATCTGGAAGAATCAGATTCTCTTAAAACTTCACTCCACACAAGGGAAATTGAATGAAAGAGTGAATAAAAAATATTTTTAAAGGCCCCTATTAAGAAATGGAAGAAAATGAGAAAAGGGATCACAGTGAGCAGGGCAGAAGGTGTGAAAGGCAGAGAAGGCCAGGTTCAATGCAGTGGAATGTTGAGACTGTGTTTCTCACTATTGAGGGGAAACCTGTCTGCACTCATAGAGCTGCCTAGGCAAACAAAATGTCACAGCTTGATTCTGCCTTTAGCTGTAAGTATTCCTCACCCGGTGTTCAAGATTCAGAGGCACATGTATGCCTCCCTCCCCTCCCCAATATAAGAGGCTCCAATGCTAGCCCCAACTGTCTTTTTCGATCTGACTGTCCCTGGAGTTCTGTTTTCGCAGGAGACCACATGCTCCCTCAATTTTACATTATCCATAATGATCATTTGTCTCAATGTCTAATGATGTACTTGTCTCAAATTGCTGGTTATCATTGGCATGTTTGCCCACAACCAAAAGTGATACACTATTCCTGATAGACAGTATTGTATTAGATAGGAGAACATGCTACTGAAGCTTAGTGAAGAGAATGATTAGGCAGGATGACTACAAACCTGACTGTTAATTTAGGACCAATGACATGGTCTTGCTAATACATTAACGGCATAATTCATGCAAAGCACTTAGCATAGTATTTAGTATACATAGCTATTATAGCTCTTTTCCATTGTTCAAAAGAATATTTCTCACATAACCTTTGTCTTCGTCTTCTCATAATGCTTTTGACATACCTCTATTAGCTTTTCTTTCAATAACTGTCTACATCTGTGCTGCCTCACCAACTAGATGGTAAACTCAGAGTGAAGAAAGAGGGAATCATCACTGTATCCTCAAGGCCTAGAACACGATAAGTACCATGGAAGATGCCTCATAAATGCCTGACAGCCAACTAAAGGAATGAAGGTAGAGTTGGGTAGGATTTCACTACTAAACTAAGTAGAATGATCATAAGAGTGCTCGATATATTATTTGGAAAGTTGGATTCTCATTTCACCTCTACCAGTGATTTCCTGCATTGTCTTAGCAACCCACATGCAGAAGGAGAGTAAGGTACACCTACATAGTTCATAAGGTTCCCATGAGGATCGCATTACACAGTAAGTGTGAAGGTGAAAGCCAAGGAAGTAGTGGATGAAAGAGTCACTTCCCCTCCCACAGATTCCAGTTGAAAAACAAGAGGCTGTACCGCTCCAACATTGTATGAGTCTGTGGAATCCCCAGGCTAAAGGACACTAAAGTTCTCAGAAGAATAAAAACAAAAGAATCACATCAAATGGAACATGCATTTGCTGAAAGCAAATAATTTTTTCTCTCTCTCTCTCTTTTTTTATTCTCAGCTTTCTCTGTCTTCTTTATCCAACTTATTTCATTTCCTTCAGAATTATCTCCCAGTAAGACCCCAGGGCCAATCATTGAAGGTTCCTTGGGATCTCCAGATCACTCATTGCTTCTCTTCACCTGGGATGAACTGTCATAAGCTCAGCACCAGCTATCCCACCCCTGAGTGTCCTGACATGGAAGAAGATGGCCCCTGCCACAGGGCAGGGAACCTCTGCCCGGCTCCAAGCACTTTGTTTCCAATCCTGGTGAACATGGAGTTATTTTCATAGACGCTTAGCCCATAACAGAAGATGGAACTTTTCAGCAGCCCTACCAGAACATGCCCCTGTCTCCTGTAGCACCAGCCCCATAAGGATTTCTGAGTAGAAACCCTTCCAGTGGTTGGGGTGGTAAGTGACCCCTGTCACTGCACATTACCCTAACCCATTGAGCTCAGCCACTGCCTCTGCTTCTCTGCATCTGCCTCCATATCTAGGATCAGGATGACTGGATGACTCATTCACTCAGACACTTTCCGACACTGCCCAGGCTTATCCCAGGGTGGGTTACCTCTGCCACTGCCAGGATACCTCAGGCATGTACCACCAGTCAATGTCACCACTTCCCGCTGTCTCCACATTTGCTGGGGTTGCCTAATATTCTCGCTACACACTGAATATTATTTAATTAAAGGAGAAACACATTTTCTTGCCCATAAAAGGCCTCCTCTTATTCTTCCCTCCTCCTTGAGGAACATTTGGGGACACAGCTGGGACTATGGGTTTTGTCATTGGCCTTAAGGTTTACAAAAATCATGCTGCCGACCCAGCTCAGAAACAAACACACACACACACACACACACACACACACACACACACACACACACCTCACAGGAAGATTCTGCTGGGTACTGAGAACTCCTTTGAAAGTTCTATGCTTTCTGCCACCTATCCTGAGAGCCTCATGTAAGGTGGTGGCCCTGGCCACTGTGCTGGGAGTCCACGGAAATCTCATGTCTTATTTATTTCTAATTGGTAAAGGGTTTTCTTAACAAGTGTACCCAACCTCCCTGGAGGCACTAGCCTAGCTCTCTGGCCCTGTGATAATGAGCTAGAGGCTGGCATCCTTCCATCTGTGCAACTTAGAATCACTGATCCTTTGGGTTGAAGGGTGAGGTGTGGTGCTGGCCTGCCATGTGCCTCTGTCACCCAGGATAAAGGGCTGGGGTGAAGTAGGGTAAAAGACCTCCATCTTGTCCATACCCCTGCTCTGTGGCAGCATCACCTTTGAGGTGTACATGAGAAAAACATATGTTACAACACTTTATTCTCTTCCTTAATTAAAAAAACAATGCTGAAAGCAAGCAAGCAAACAAACAACAGCAACAACAAAACAGAACCCTCAAAATTACCTGTTAAGTGTCAAGGAAAGATTGCCTTCAAAACCATGTTATCTCCTTATAACCTCTTTTTGCCTATTTACATCAGATCCTTGATCACCTTACTCCTTTTCCTCAGCTGGAAAATGGTCTACCTATGCTAGCAGTTCAACACTAGTGATGATTCTATCTCCTACGGAGCATTTAATATATGCCAGGCAACTGTGCTGTGTTTTCATATATTATCTAATTTCATGTTTTTTTAAAAAAAAAAACACCTTTTTGGGGTAGCTGTCAATAACCTTATTCTACATAATCTGGCAAGGGCCATCGTAAATGCTACATTAACGTTCACCAAGTAAATGATGGGATAGAGCACTCAGTAGAACACTGAGGCACAGCAGAGAGGCACAACTGGGCCACACTCATACCCTAGTAAGAACAGAGCTGGACACAAGCCAATTTCATCCAATCTCAAAATGCCTCTATGCTGGACCAGCTTGTAACACTGGTCATTCTTGGCATTGATTTTAAAATGAAGTTTCCTCCCATGTGCATATAATGGAGTGGCTGCTTCTTTTAACAGGTTCCAGAGCCGCTGACGTTGGGCCAGTCTCCCAGGTGCTTTTGTATCCAATGACAGTTCAGGAATCCTGGCCTTCTAACACATCACTGCAGACATTGCCACAATATTTTCTTCATCTGTCCTTTCTCCTGTGACTGAGAACCCTCTTCTGAATTATTGACTTTACCTCCTATTTTTTTCATGACTTTCTACTGTTTAGATTGTAAAATGTGGAATGTATACCATGAAGGTCCACCCTCCACTCCCTTATGGCAGGCTCTGGACCCCTATCCTCAGTGCAACTGGAAGAAGAAAGTGAACCACACTTAGAATGCAAAGGGGAGGACAGACTCAGAGGGCGCATGGCCCAGTTCCATCTCTGCTGCTCCCACCTGTCTTCCTGCCGTCATTTTTCTCACTTGTTAATGAAGAGGCCAGGTTTGCTGAGCTGAAGATCTCCTCCAGCTTGAAAACTCTATAAAAACATTGGCTTAAATATACGTTTCATAACGATCCAAACAATGACAATGACCTTTGAAACTATTAAAACATAAATTGTACTTTTCGCTAATCTCCGGTGTCAGTTCTGACATCAAAGTTCAGACTGCTAATTTATTCATCCTAAACAAGACCCCTATATATCCGATAAATTCGGTATATCCTGCATGCATCCTTCCCTCTGTTTTCTCAGCTTTAGACCCTTTAATGATTCTAGAATTTCCATTATTTGACTTAAGTGTAGATTAAGTGGCACCATTAAATTCAAGCATCTGACGTTTAGAGGTGAAGACCTTCAGGGAAATGCACTATTTCTGGGCCAGCCCAGGGTATCGAATATCAGTGACATATACTCTACATCTGTCCACTAATTCATTCTGAACACTGCTTCAACATACCTTCAAATCTGATTTTGGGCCTTAGGTTCTGTAATAATTAAATCATTCTCTGGTCTGAAACCTGGCTTGTCTATTTCAAAATCAATCAAGGGCAAACAACTCAGAGTCTAACAAAGATAAATAAGAGACGGTGAAGCCTACCTTTTAATGCATCGCTGGCTTTAATGCTGAATACAAGATGCTTTTCAAAGAAAAGTTTTTAAAAAGTATCCTTGCTTTGTAAAAATCCTGGTGAGAACACAGAGTTCCTTTCTCATGTGCTATAAATAAAACTCCCTGGGGGGAATTTCTCCTTGTCAAAGTTCATTCTAACGGAAATGTCTTCAAAATATCAAAAGAACTTAAAGAGCTAAAGTCACTTCCCCAATAATTTTTTAAAATTTAACCTAAGCAGTGACGACTGTTTAAATAGCTATACAATTCTTCTCAAATTTCCCATTTCCATTCATCTCATTAGCATCCTTTAGTGACCTTATCGTCTACTTCAGAATTTAACAATTAGGAAGCACATGGGCTTTCTCAGATAATATTCTAGAGCTTTTAAAAAATTGGAAGTATTAAGGAAATAATATATTTTTAAAAGGTGAAAAGTTTTACATCAATATAATGTACAGGGCAATTCTTCTTGGTTCTCCTTCAGCGTGGGCCTTCACAGGCCATAGTCTACTGGTTCCATATTCGGATCATTAAATGGCAGCCCTCCGACTTGGAAACAGTAGCTATGTCTTGCTTTGCTTTGTAACTCTCACAGCACAGTATCTGACACATAATAAGTGCCCAAGCAATATTTACTGCATGATTAGAATCTTAAGATTCAAGGATAAAGGCAGGAAAAATAACCTAAGACATTTCAGATCAAAACTTTGTTTTTCCACTAAAACAATAAAAAAAAATCCAAGGAATAAGAAGGCTTTTCTGTTTTACAGAAGCACTGAGTAAAAGATTATGAAGATAGTCTTCCAAGTATCACACTTTTTTCTAATCTTCTACTCATACCCTACAATAGAGATTTGTATATAAGAGACACTTTCTGCATGGGGGGTAGATATATTTTGTTTATCTAAAAACATATACTCACCTACTCATTTGCAGACTCATTAGCAAAACTCATTGACTTCAAGCTCCATGCTAAAATCAGCTGTGCACCCTTATCTTTCTTTCATCAAAATTTGAGCCCATGATTTTTACAGATATTAACATTTTTCTCTTGAAGTGTAAGTTTTGAATCACTTTAAAATTGTCATGAAATATTTATTGTAAAGGTTACATAATGCATGAAAATGAAAGTGAGTGGTATGTAAAGACATTTGTGCAAAATAGTGCTCCCTGGAAATAAAAAATATCAAATAAACACAAGCTGAAAAAGCGTTAGGTATAGGAAACAGATCCCTTTTTGGTCTTTTATAAAATGTGATAAAAGGCCCTTCTCGATGGCCACACAGCTACAATGTTGAAACTGTTTTTTTCAAACAAAAATACAAAGAGATTTTGTTGTGTGGTGTGTGTGTGTGTATGTGTGTGTGGTGTGATCTAAATTAAGCCATGGTTCAGAGATGACTTTGGTTCTATTGATTGATAACAACACATAACTCAAAGCCATCTGAAGGGTAAAGGAGCCAAAGGAACCTTTTTAGCTATCACAAGTAACTTACGACAAAGAGAAAGGCAGTAAGAACAAACACACATGCACACATGTACACAACAGGTATGAGCAAGGACCAATATTTTACAGACCAAGTGGGTTAGTAACATCGGTTTAGAGATCCCGGTCTCAGCATTAGTGGGACACAAAGTAAGGGTATACACAATTCTCAGCTGCAAACATGTCAGATCATTCATGGTGTTCAGATCGGATTCTCTTTGAACATATGCCCTTTCAAGTGAAATTAATCAATCTCTTTATCACTCTCACTGCATCTGGAGCCATAATCATTACCCAACTGCTGAGAAAGAAATGAAACCACTAATCGCACAGGGAGTGGAGCTTAGTGTTCAGAGCAGGAAAGTTTTTATTAAGTTCTAATTTGAAAAGTGATTTTTCATGACCAGCCAAACAAGACATGCTATGAGCAGGAGGCTGCACTATTGAACCTGCCAGCTAAGCATCCACTGGCATATTAGCAACATGTTTAGAACTTTAGAACTTATACTTCATTTAAATTATGCAATTATTGATTTTTAAAATCAGCTTATAATACTCAATACTCTACATAAGTATTCTGGGTCGCACTATGAGAATCTATTTGATTGTCTGAACTCAAGCATCCAACACATGAATGCCCAGTTATGTATAATTCTGAAATTCATCCACCAGCAATTTTAGGAACCCCACTTACAACAACTGTAACATAAACCCATTAAAATGCAATGAACAAGATTTTCACCTACTTCCTTGTGAACTTTATGAAACCTCACACCATTGAGGGACCTAAATATAACTGTGCTTCACTGGAAACTGAAGTACAAAACCGATTTGTGCATTAACTGAAATATATTGTCCAATTGGCTTGCCTTATAAAATTGGACATATGTTCCCAGAAGAAAAGTTACAGCATGAAAATACAATTTTAAAATCACATTTAAGAATGTAATAAATATTTATCATGCACCTTACAGTTGAATAAATGGTAGTTACTTAAGGTGTATAATAATACACGATACAAATAAATATGAAAATGAAAATATGATATTTAACCCCCAGGGGTTGGGATTTTAGAGCACTCGACATAGCCTACAAGGTGGATCTTAAAACAGAGTTTTTAAGAAACAGAAAAGTAGTATCTCTTTACTATTTGAACCAGGTCCTCTCGACAATATAAGCTAAAAGACACTGGCCAGTTCCTGATATCACTTAATAGTCTATTCACTTAACTAAGCGTATTTTTTATGGTTCCTTGGTACTTTAAAGGGTATTTGCTATATTTATCTTCCTTTTTGCTGGAAAAATGGCTTTTTCCATGGTAAAAATCCAGGAGTGGCCTCTGGACATAAGGGGTAACAATGATCATTAAAAGTCCCAGTTCCCAGTAGGGCACAGTGGCTCACACCTGTAATCCCAGCACTTTGGGAGGCCGAGGTGGGCAGATCACGAGGTCAGGAGATCAAGAACAACCTGGCCAACATGGTGAAACCCTGTCTCTACCAAAACTACAAAACTTAGCTGGGCATGGTGGTGCACACCTGTGGTCCCAGCTACTCAGGAGGCTGAGGCAGGAGAATTGCTTGAACCTGGGAGGCAGAGGTTGCAATGAGCCGAGATCGTGCCACTGCACTCCATCCTGGTGATGGGGGGAGACTCCATTTCAAAAAAAAAAAAAAAAAAAGTCTCAGTTCCCCACTGTTATATCCCAAGTGAGTTTTAACATACTGTGAGCTCTTTTGGTGGGGAGGACAAGGGGAGCTAAATAGAATTTTCTAGACTTTCTGGATAGTAAATGTTGGAGTAAAACTTACTTGCAGTACTCTCTGCCTAGTAGAAGCTCACAGTATGGGGCTGGGCGCTGTGGCTCATGCCTGTAATCCCAGCACTTTGGAAGACGGAGGCGGGCAGATCACCTGAGGTCAGGAGTTCACTGCACTCAGTCTATATTTTTAAACAATCTATTGCATTTCTTTGTCTTAGAAGTCAAAACTCTAAAAGCAGAATTTAAAGAAAAACTCTATTCAAACTGAATAAAAAATACTTATGAATAAACTTAACAAAAGAAGGACAAGGCTTATACATTAAAGTTTACAAAACATCACTGAAGGAAATTAAAGAGATGAGACATTCTATGTCCATGGATTGGAAGACTCAATATTGTTAATGAGAGGTGAAGCCAGCTAGACTTCCTGGGTTGAGTGGAGACTTGGAGAACTTTTCTGTCTAGCTAGAGGACTGTAAATGCACCAATCAGCACTCTGTAAAAACGCACCAATCAGCGCTCTGTGTCTAAAAGATTGTAAACGCACCAATCAGCACTCTGTAAAAACGCACCAATCCGCACTCTGTGTTTAGCTAAAGGATTGTAAATGCACCAATCAGCACTCTGTAAAAACACAAGTGCTCTGTGTCTAGCTACAGGTTTGTAAATGCACCAATCAGCACTCTGTAAAAACGCACCAATCAGCACTCTGTGTCTAGCTAAAGGTTTGTAAACGCACCAATCAGCACTCTGTAAAAATGCACCAATCAGCGTTCTGTGTTTAGCTGAAGGTTTGTAAACGCACCAATCAGCACTCTGTAAAAGTGCACCAATCAGTGCTCTGTGTCTAGCTAAAGGTTTGTAAATGCACCAGTCAGCACTCTGTAAAAACGCACCAATCAGTGCTCTGTAAAATGGTCCAATCAGCAGGACATGGCCAGGGTCAAATAAGGGAATAAAAGCTGGCCACCTGAGCCCGCAGCGGCAACCTGCTTGGGTCCCCTTCCACACTGTGGAAGCTTTGTTTTTTCGCTCTTCACAATAAATCTTGCTACTGCTCACTCTTTGGGTCCACACTACCTTTATGAGTTGTAACACTCACCACAAGGGTCTGCAGCTTCACTCCTGAAGTCAATGAGACCATGAACCCACTGGAAGGAACAAACAACTCCAGATGTGCCACCTTTAAGAGCTGTAACACTCACTGTGAAGGTCTGTGGCTTCACTCCTGAAGTCAGTGAGACCACGAGCCCACCAGAAGGAAGAAACTCCGGATACATCTGAACATCTGAAGGAACAAACTCTGGACACACTATCTTTAAGAACTGCAACACTCACCACGCAGGTCCGTGACTTCATTCTTGAAGTCAGCGAGACCAAGAACCCACCAGAAGGAACCAGTTACAGACACATTAAGAGAACGATTCTTTCTATAATGATCTCTAGGCAATACAGTGAGACCTTGTCTCTACAAATTTTTTTTTAATTAAAAATAAGTAGCCAGGCAGGGTGGTGCACACCTGTAGTCCTAGCTACTTGGGAGGCTGAGGTAGGATTGCTTGAGCCTAGGAGATTGAGGCTGCAGTGAACAGTAATTGCACCATGGCACTCCAGAGTGGGTGACATAGTGAGACCCTGTCTTAAAAAATATATATATATATGTATATATGTATATAGTACTGGCATAAGGATTATGTATAGACTATAGATCAATGGAACAGAACAGACATTCCAGAAATAAACTCTAATATTTACATTTAATTGATTTTCAACAAAGATGCCAAGGCAATTCAATGAAGAATTTCCATAGTTTTTACAACAAATTATGCTAGCACAATTGGATAGCCACATGTAAAAAATTGAACTTAGACTTTTATTCATACCAAAGAAATTAATTTGAAATGAGTCACAGACTTAAATGTAAGAGTTAAAACTATAAAAATTTTAGAAGACAACATAGGAGAAAATCTTGAGACTCTGAACAGGGAAAAGATTTCTTAGATAAAAGACCAAAGTATAATCCATTAATTTTTAAAAATTGGAAAACTGGGCTTCATAAGAATACAAAACTTTTGCACTTCAAAAGACACCATTAAACTGAAAAGAAAAGCCACAAGCTGGGAGAAAATATTTGCAAAACTCACATCCAATAAAGGATTTGCATCCAGAATGTACAAAGAACTCTTGAAACTCACTAATAGGAAAACAGTTTTAAAAAATGCAAAAAAGATGTACATAAACATTTCACCAAAGAAAATATACAAGTGGCAAATACTTTCAAAGATATAGTGAAATGCAAATTAAAACCACAATGAAGAACTATTTCACACCCACTAAAATAACTACAATCAAAAAGACAATATCAAATATTAGCAAGAATGTGGGGAAACAGGGACTCTCATATATCACTGGTGGCAATGTGAAATACTATAGTCAGGTTGGAAAATAGTTTTTCTTAAAAAGTTCAGCATGTATATTCCATACAAGACAACAACTCTGCTCCCAAGAGAAATGAAGGCATATGTCTATGCCAAAATTTGCATGTTATGCCCATAACAGCATTATCCATAGCAGCCAAAGAGTAGAAACAACACAAATGTGAATATTTTTAAATGTGTTATATCCATACAATGGAATACTATTCAGTAATACAAAAGAATGAAATAGTGATAGATGCTAGAATATAGAGGAACCACAAAACATTATGTGATATGAAAGAAGCTGGTTTTAAAAGGCCAATATTGTATCATTCTATTTATATGAAATATCCAGAGAAGTCAATTTATGGAGACGGAAAGTAGATTAGTGGTTTCCTGGGCTAGAGGCAGGAGAGAGGCTAACTGTAAATGGGCATGCAGGATTTTATTGGGGTGATTAAAGTGATCTAAAATTAGATTGTGTTGATGTCTGCACAACTTAATAAATGTACTAAAAAGTTTGAATTATACATTTTAAATTGGTAAATTTTATGTAATATAAATTATGCTTCAATAAAGTTGCTTAAAATAAATAGCCAATCTTTCAGGCTAACAATTACTAGTTTTGTAATAGCATGGAATTCTGTAAAAAAAAAAAAAAAAAAGTCTCCACTTGGCATAAAACAGTGGTTCATTTGGATCATCAACCACCCAAAATGGTAACCAATTTATATGGTATTAAAAAGTTGTATTTTTTTTTATTAATGAGATTCTCTGTGGAGAATGGCAACATCATAAGCAGTTCTAAGTTACAGTTTCAAAAGAAGAAAACCTAAGACCTTTTCATAAAGAAAATTCAAGTCGTAAAAGGGCACTGGGCAAGTTTCAGTTCTATCACGTATCTACACTCTTCAAACTCAGTTTCTTCAACTGTAAAATAAAATGGTATTCCTGTCCTGCCTGCAGCATCCCAGGGCTATTGTTAAGGCCTATATAAGAGAAATAAAAGAGAAGGTGCCATAATATAATATTTTTTGAACTCATTACCAAATATAAAGATGCCACTTATTCCCACCTACACTCTGGCTTTTCCTCATGTTAAGTCTGAAAATGGAAGAAGTCAATCATATGGACCCATCTAAGCTCAAACCCAGGTTTGTTCAAACATGCCACACACTGTCAGTTCTAAGAAAGCTTTGAGACTACATTCTGCCTGGTAATTGCTTTGGATAGAATCCCAGAGCTCTTGCTTTGAAAACAATAGAGTTTTATGAATGGAAATATCAGAGGAAAATATTGGAGGCCCAATATTTGAAACAGCTAAAGTACATTAGGAATGTCACTAGAGATATGCAATAACATAAAAAATTTTAAATATTTTAGAAAATAAACTTTAACGTGCAGAAAAGGAATACCTAATGGCCACTTTAGAAAAATAATATTTATCATTAGATGCATGTGTATGTATCCAAACTACATTACGTTCTACATGTCAGAAGGTGGAGGGCCAAAGAATAAGTCTCTTCAAGTAACACCCATTTACCAGAAATAAAAACTAGCATTAGTTACATGCTTTATATGACTCAAGCATGTAATATGTACTTTGAGTATAGAAAACTTAGTTTCAGTATGTAACACAGAATATCAACTAGGTTTTATATCGTGCTTCTCATTCATTCCCGTTTTTTGGATGAGAAGGTAGAGGCATAAGGTTAAGGAACTTGCTCAAGGTCACACACAGCATGGCTTAGGACCTAGACAGCCTGATTCCAGTGTCCATGCTCTGAACCACTCCACCAACCTGCCTTGTATGTAGTGTCAGCTCCTTTATCATGTACAGTCATCAGTATCTGAAAATGGTATAAAGTTGTACAAATAAAGCCAAGTAATTAAGCTGAAAACAGTTTCTAAAAAGATTAAAAGTGCAGCACTCTTTTGCAACATAGTACATATATTTAGCAATAGAAATCTTTGAGCAGCTGCATTCAATTAGAAAATTATTAACCCTGAGAGAAAAGCTACAAAAGGCAAATCCACATTTTATTCTTTTTGCAGTGAAGTGTATT
This sequence comes from Gorilla gorilla gorilla, assembly GCF_029281585.2. Taxonomy (NCBI): domain Eukaryota; kingdom Metazoa; phylum Chordata; class Mammalia; order Primates; family Hominidae; genus Gorilla; species Gorilla gorilla. Next base: position 39,417,414 of record NC_073235.2, on the reverse strand, counting down.
CATGAATGAAATCCACCACTGGATGATAGAACTACTTATTTCCACAATAGCTTTTTATTTTACACTTTTGGGGGAAAATGATCAATGTAAGAGAGTAATAATATCATGGATTCTCTACATGATCTGTAATAGTTACTTGATTCTCATAGTAACTCTAAAAAGAAACAAAAGCCTGAGATGGTTAATTTGTATTTCTACTTTTGCTAAGAAAATCAGCTTTAATAGTACATATTATTAGAATAAGGTAATAAGTATGAGTGATGTTAAATGTACACCTTTTATTTCTCTAACTGAGTCTCAGATAACATCTGTGGCCCTAATGTCTACAGCATATATGTCATCTGTGGCTATAGTGTTGGGAACTTTAGTGAAATATCAAAATAACCGCATAAATAGGGTAAATCCATAAGGTACACAGAAGAAGGTGGGGTTTTAAAAACTTTGATTCCAATAAAAATTGACTGTGGTTTATGGCATCTAAGGTCATGACCATAAAGGTGTTTACAAGGTAAGCTTTTAAGGTTCCTTTGTTACTCCAAAGTACTGTTGTTCAGTCTTTAGTTTATGATTCAATTCCACTCTGATATGTCTGACTTGTTTTGAACTCTGACCTTTGTTTGTATTTATATAGTGACCTGTATTTCCCAGTTAATAATAATTCAAACTTAAGTAAAATATCAAAACTCTGCCATGGCAGAAAAAGGTGCAGGGAGACATTTCCAGGTGCCAAAAAGAAATTTCTCCACCAATAATTTCACCACGAGGCAGAATATTTCCCATATCAAATTGTCAATCCAGTATCTCAATTCAACTCCCGATCATCTAAAGCCAATGAACATTTGAATTAGGTTTTTTGAAGTTTTAATCTGAAAAAGCTTTAGTGGCCAGTTATTACAGACAGATTTTCTAGCATATGTGCAAAGAGGATACCTGGGTCAATTATTGTAAAATTAACCCAGTTCAACATGCTATTATATTCCAGAACAAACAGACTGTGGTAGAAGTGGTAAAACGTAAATGAGAAGACTTCCCGTTAATGTGGAAGACATGACATAGGTATAATTTTCACTCCCTGCTAATACTCCACTGAAATAACAGTTAAAAGCATTAAATGATATAACTCAGTAAAGGTCAAAAAGAGAGAAAGGTCGAGAAGATACAGCAATGAATTCTGCAACATGAAGAGGCAGATAAATGTAGGAGCTCTAAGCGGCTTTGCAATGTAGAAGAAGCTGAATATTAGGGGCCTACAGAAGAGTATGAACCAACAACAAAAAGGCAATTTATACTTGCAAAACTCTGGGAAGGCTTGGGACCTAGACACTCTAAGAAGGGGCAAGGCTTGTGGCTTGAAATGAAGAATACTTTAAAATCCATAAATGGAACTAATTAGCTCCCCAGATCCTTTCCTCTGTCCCTTCCTTAATCTCTGCAGGAAAACAGACAGCAAAATTCAACTTCTCAAGAGGACATTCTTGAGAAGAGTAGACAACGTGGAAGGCAATTTGAGGTATATCATTCAAAAGAGAGGATATAAGTGAAATACTGGGGACTAAATGTTGAGCCATCTCCACCAAGACCCACTCCCTTGCCCTTTTTTCAGTAGTCCAGCGTAGGCAGTAGAAAAAATGTTCCTATTTGAGGAGACGCTGAATAGCTCCTGTACTAAAAATTATGCATTTATTATGACTAAATCCATTTTCCCTTCTTACATAACAGCCCAGTTACAGACTCACCTTCCCTTGTGGCTAGGAGTGGTCAGGTAACTATCTTCTCACCAGTGAAATTTGTAAACAGAAGTGATGGGTCATGGCGGCTTTAAAACACATCTGTAAATTATTTGCCACTCCTCCCATCAAGAGATGATCTGGAAGCTCTCTCCTTGGAGACTTAATTGTAACTAACAGAAGGCAGAAAAAGTGACCATGCATGGCCCTCAGGCTAGTTAAGAACAAGCCAAGCAGTTCTTCTCTGTTTCTCTGTGGAAGTTCAGACACCTATGTAAGGATCCTGGCTGCCCTGAAGCTTCCATATGGCGAGACCACACAGAGAGAAAGGGATACCTGAAGAATTTCAGCTGTTCCAACCCCAGCTAGTTAAGTCCTTCCAGCCCAGGTGCCAGCTATGTGAGTGATGAAGCCCTCCAGATGACCCCAGCCCCTGAACCAGCTGATTACAATGGCACAAGAGAATGAACCCAAGTGAGAACACTTAGCAGGGCCTAATGACCCACTGATGTGTGAACAAAATTGGTGTGTTACTGTTTTAAATCACTATTTTGGGGTGAGCTATTACACAGCAATAGAGAATTGGAACATGGATGGAACTGCTGTGTCACTTGTTTGAAATCTGTTGTTCTGGACTTCAGCTCTTACATCTTTTCATCAACTAGAACATGGAAATGCCTGTGACCCAGCTTGGATGGGCAGAGAATGATGACGTCTTTCCCGAATATGAAAGAAAGGTGCCTGGCTGAATGGACACAGGGAGCGGAGCCTCCAGTCTGGACCACTAACTACGTGATTTCACATAAGAGAGGTCTGAGCTTCTATCTTTTTAAACCACTGTATTTGGGAGCATCTTTGTTACAGCTGCTTAGCCTCCACCTTAAAGAATAGACTTCCAGAGAAAAAACTCTGGGTATTGATAAATATAGATTATTTGAGGGACCCATACTCTAATAAAAAGCCAGCTCTCCACACAAAAATATTTTGACAGTGAAGCCCAACAGCTGAGTCATGTACATGGAAGGTTGAATCAGTTTTAGTGCCTCGCTTTTAATAATGTGAAACACTAAAGAGATAGCCAATAATTAGTAGACATTAGAAGAAAGCTCACTATGTCAGGGGCCATGATCAAACACATAAATGAAGGAAACAGGAAAAAATGACTCAGAGGAAGCAGAGAATGAAAGGAAAAAGATTAAACTGTCCTTAATATCCTCTGAATGAAAAGTCACTACATCTATGAAACAACATGAAATTAAAAAAAAACATAGAACAAGTAAAAGACCTTACAAATTAAAAAAATGGATTGTAGAAATAAAAAAAGTTCAAAATAATAGTTAAAAGATGAAGTAGAAAAAAAATTTAGACATTAAAATAAACCTACAAACAAAACACAAATATGGAAATTATCTAAAAATTGAAGATCAGTAAGAGAGGTCAAACCTTTGTCTAAGGAGTTTCAGAAGGAATTCACACAACAGAGAAGAGGAAATTGCATAAAAAAAAAAAAATCTCAGAAGTGTAGGACATGGCCAGACACGGTAGCTCACGCCTATAATCCCAGCACTTTGGGAGGCTGAGGCAGGTGGATCACCTGAGGTCAGGAGTTCGAGACCAGCCTGGCCAACATTGTGAAACCCTGTCTCTACTAAAAATACAAAAACTTAGCCTGGCATGTTGGTGGACGCCTGTAATCCCAGCTACTCAGGAGGCAGAGGCAGAAGAATCGCTTGAACCCAGGAGGTGGAGGTTGCAGTGAGCCGAGATCACACCATTGCACTCCAGCCTGGGTGACAGAGTGAGACTCCGTCTTAAAAAAAAAAAAAAAAAAAAGAAGAAGAAGAAGAAGTGTAGGACATGGACATGAATGAGCAATGAGTACACCAATCGAAATATCCTACAAACATCTAGCACCATAAAGAAAACAGGCTTGCCTCAAAGCATATAATCACGAAATTTCAGACTTCATGGATAAAAAAGATTCCAGAGAAAGAATAACAAGCAAACAGATAGCAGTGTGCAAAAAGTCGGGATCACAATGGCATCAAATTTCTCAGTAATGGCACTGGGGACTATAATACAATAGGGCAAGACTTTCAAAATTCTGAAGGAAAAAATGCTATTTTTAACCTTGAATGTCACACCCAAGCTATCAATCAAGTATATGACAAGCACAAAGACCCTTTCAGACATCAACGGATTTGAAAAATTACTTCCAGTACACCCTATTTTAGCAGTACTAGAGGATGCATTTAGCAGTTCTGGAAAACACGACAATAAAGGCAAAGAAGAGAAACAGAACAGGAAACAAGGGATTCAAGATGATCGAGAGCAAAAGGATGTTCCACAGATGATGACTATGCAGGCTGTGCAGGGGGACAGGACTGTGGGAAAATCTCCCAAAGAAAAAAATATAATAGAGCACTTGGAACTGCGCTTGAATCTTTGAATAAATTAATGATGGGCATGTGACATATCAGATGGAGCCTTGGGGAAAAGCAGCAGTAGGTTCAAAGAAAACCAAGCAAAACAATAAAGAAGGAAATTTTTCATTTCTATGTAAAAGAAAAAGCTGAACAAGAAAGGATGCAGGTGCACAGCACACTGCTTGGCTCAGCAGCGGACACTACAAAGAGTATGGGCACTGTTTGTTGATTTAAATATTTTGATACAACTATTTTAAATAACTGTAGTAAGGAGGAGAGGAGTAGATCTAGGAGACATAAATCCTTAACTAACATAACAGAGAGTCAATAGGAACTATCTAATATCTATCAACTAAGAAGTATCAATCATGAGCATATTACCTAGAAATATGAAGGTGAATATCAGAATAAACAGCAAAAAGAGCTGAAACTGTCTCTTTATGTAAATGAACTGGAAGGTGAGATATAACTATAATATCTCATTATAAGATTTAGAATAATATTTAAATCTTTATGTGAGCCTGTTTTTTAAAGATTGAGTTCAACCTCTTTTCCAGAGATGATCAGAATAAAGTGACATGGAAATACATTTTCACATTTACTGATTTATAAGTTTGACTTTAATTTATAGACATTTTATATCCTCTCCTCAATACATACTACAAGCTCTAGAATAAGATGGGTCATATTTTCTCTTTCATCTCTTCTCAACTCCCCTAAATACATGTACACACACACAAGCACACACACACACACACACACACACCCCAAAAGACAGTGTCCCTTATTTTATTTAATGTGCTGGGGATATTTTTCATATTTTATTCTTATTATATAGGTTATGTATATTCTTGACACTTGGAGTATATTGGTGAATAAAACCAGCAAAATGCCCTGTCCTCAGGGAGCCTATATTTTAATACTACTTAGAAAAAATATAGCAGAGTAATTTATTTTATGCAATTTAGGTAAGATGGATGTTTTTCTGACCTATTGGAAACCTTGGAAAATTAGTGACTGTGGTCTATAAAAAAATTAGAATTTTTAGTCGTGAACTCCAGGCCATATGTCTATACTTTTGGATATTGCTGATTTAACACTCATGCCTCTTAGATAAACCAATATCCATGAAAGTAATTAAAATGATGTCAACATAAGTAAAATTTCCAGAAAAAAATTTCATGAACTTCTAGCACATATTTTAAAAAATAGCTCTCTCCTAAGAACATTTTATTTTCTCTAAAATTCCTAACCTTTAATATATAAATAGGTAATATACATAATGCAATTTTTTCCTTAAAGTACATTCAACGCTGAAAACACTATTATTTAAGCTATAACTAAATATTAATATATGTAAGATACTTTATTCCTTATGCAATGTAATTTTCATAGTCTCTTTTTTCCAAAAATATTAATTCCAATTTATATACTTAGTTCTTAGAAACAGGTCATTATCCTCACCCTTTTTATTAATTGAGCATGAGCTACTGAAATTAAAACTTTCCTAGAGTTTGGCATATATAAAGAAAGTTTTAGACCTAAAAAAGCCAGTGAAATAATTTTAACCATTTATTAATAAAGTGCACATATCTGTCAAATAATCTCCTCTTTTTTGTATGTCTAAGAAAGAGAAGTATACAGAAATTGTATAACATAAAAGCACAAGTAAATATTTTAAACCTGAAATTATTATACAACAATGATAGAAATAGTAGCTAACAGTTATTGAATAGCCACTATATATTAGGTATTTCAAAGTGTCTTACTTAACTCTCAAAGAGTCCTGTAAAGTGTTTATTATCAATATCCATTTTCAGATGGGTAAATATGGCTCAGAGAGGTTAAACAACTTTTTCCCCTTAGACAACCAGGATTTGAACATTGGTTTACCTGTATTAGTATTAGTCTGTATTAGTGTTAGTATTATACTTGTATTAGTATGTTTTCATTTCTCAAAGGAATACCCGAGACTAGGTAATTTATAAAGAAAATGTTTAATTTGGCTCATGGTTCTACAGACTGTACAGGAAGCACAGTGCTAGCATCTGCTTCTGGTGAGACCTCAGGAAGCTTACAATAAGGGAGGAAGGCAAAGGGAGAGCCAGTGCGTCACATGGCAAGAGGGAGCAAGATGCGGGGTAGGTGCCATTCTCTTTTAAACAACCAGATCTCTCAGGAACTAATAAAGCAAGAACTCACTCACTACTGCCAGGATGGCACCAAGCCATTCTTCAGGGATCCCCCCTCATGATCCAAACACCTGCCACCTGACCCCACCTCCATCTTTGGGGATTACATTGTAATGTGAGACTTAGATGGAACAAACATCCAAACTATATCAAGAGTAATCTCTTAGGATGACTGAAGGCTATTTTAAAAGCCTGTCACACACACACACACACACACACACACACACACACACACACACACACACACACAACAAATATGGAGTTTTCTTCTATTTCAGAATGTATTATTCAAAACATAATTTGTTTTCCAGACTTTTTATAAGCTCACTTGCAAAATATAGCTTGGGGTGATGAAAATGTTCTGAAATTAGATAGAGGTGATGATTCCACCACACTGTGATGTACTAATATCACTGAATTGTATACTTTGAAGTGGTTAAAATGGTAAAGTTTATATTGTGTGTATTTTGCCACAATTTTCTTTAACATCGTTTCAGTCCTTAAAGGAAATATATTAGAATTTTATCCTCTACCTACGCCAGATCACAAATTTCAAGCTAATCTCTTCATTTCTAGGACTACATATTTAAATCCTACCTCTTTGGTAGTAGCTCTCAAATTTATATCTCCAGCAGAAACCTCTCTCCTGAATTCAGACCCCATAACTTCCTAGTCGACACCTCCACAAGAATTTCTAACAGAATCAAAAGTGTAGCATGCCCAATTCTGAGTGCTTAATATTCCCTGTATACCAGCTCCTTCTCAGCCCATATTAAATGACAGCAACTCCACTCTTCCAGTTGCTCAGGGCAAAGTCAGTATCACCCATCCCACATCAATAAATCCTGATGGCTTTATCTTAAATCAGGGTTTCTCAACCTGGGCACTGTTGAGATTCTTTGGGCCTGATAATTCTTTGTTGTAGAAGACTGCTCTGTGCATTTTAGAATGTTTATCAGCATCCCTGGATTTTACTCAACACACATCAGTAGCACCCCCAGTTTGGACAACCAGAAATGTCTCCGGGCATTGCCAAATGTCCCCAGCAGGGCAAAATCACCCTTGGTTGATAACTGTGGCCTTAAATATAATATAGCCAAGATTCAACTCTTTCTCCGCACCTCCACTGCCATGGCCTTGGTTCAAGCTATCACCATGGCTCTTCCCTTTAATTCTGCAGTAGCCTCCTACCTCGTCTCCTTGCCCTGCTCTTCTCAGCCAGACACCCACAAGGATCCTCTTCAAATCTTATTGAAAAGAAAGTCAATAAGAAAGTCAGCTTATGTCACCACCCACTCAAAACCCTCCCATGTCTTTCTATCTCACATAGAGTAAAAGACAAAATCTTATTCTGACCTATGAGGACATACCCCATGTGGACCCCGTTACCCGTCTCACCTGAGCTCCCATCACCCTCCCCATGTTCACTCTGCTCCTGCATGCTGGCCTCCCCACATGTCCTCAAGTATGCCTCCCACACTCCTGCCTAAGGTCCTTTGTCCTTCTTGTTCCCACCATCTGGGATGTTCTTCTTTACCTTGATATATCTATGGATGGCTCCCTCACTTCCCTCAGGTCTTTACTCAGATTCACTTCCTCAGGCAGCTCATGGACAACCTCCTTAAGCTTTTAGTCTCCCCGCTCCCACTGCATATCCCTCCTCCTGGCCTCATGTTTCCTTCTTACCACTCGCCCTCATCTAGCATACTCTATTTAACTACTGAGCATGTTTATTGCCCTCTTTATGAGGACTGAGGATTTGCCTATTTTATTCTCAATCAATTTATCTCATGTACTTGTAACAATGCTTGACACACAGTAAGGACTCAATAAGTATTACTAGAAATAAGTGAACCTCTTAGAACCAAAACTGAGGAATTTTTTAAGAGAGCACAATTTACTGTGGGATCAGAGACCATAATCTGTTCATCTCTACAAAGCAGGCAGGCATGAATAGTTTTATATTGAAACTTAAAACCGCAAACAACATTGTCCCTTATCTGATACTGTTGCTGACGTGATCCTTCTTTCTTGACACAGCTAACAGAGTGCCTGACACCAATATAGATTATAGGATCTCATCACAATAATGATAGGCATTCAACAGCCTTGACAGATCAATGACCTTGCAGCCTACAACTCAGCAGACTCTCCCTCAGTATGGAAATCCTAAAAAACATAATACACTCACTTCTTATTCATCAATCCATTGTTTTTCCAAAGCCAGGACTCACTTAGAAATGCCTGTAATTTGGATGAGGTTGACTAACATCGGACCTACCGATTTGGGGTGTGGGGGTGGGGAACAATAGACACCAGCAAAAGAGTAAAGTGGTTGACACAGCAATCAAAACCCAGAGAATGGTTTCTAGGTTTCTACAATAAAGTATAGTTATCTGGGTCTCCATGGGAATCTGTTCAAATTCCAAATTACACTGGACCTGAGTTCTTGGATTTGATAACATACCCTAAAAATACAGCTAATTTCAACTGCAATACAGTGTTAAAAATCAAAATGAAATACACTAAACTCATCCGTAAATAGGTAACAGATTCTAAGATGTTGATGTTGTCTTTGAAGGTTATAAACTAGAATTTTTCCAGGGATATAACTCCTTAAATCAATTTATTATTGCTTACCTTTAAAATAATACTGCATTCATGTCGGCATTATTTATAATAGCAAAAAAACTAGAAACCACTGAAATGCCAAGCGATAGAGGAAGAGAAGATAAAGCAACAGGAAAACTAGATAAATTTATTAAATAAAAATGCTGAAGAATACTATGCAATCATTAAAAGATGAGGTTGGCCTATGTGCATTAATATGTAATATTCATCAATATATCATTATATGATCAAAGATAGTTGCAGAAAGCAGTGCAGAGTATGATTCCACTTATATGAAATATGTGTGTATACATACATGCATATATGGAAGAATTAAATATTTTCAGGTGCACCATTCTCCATCCTGCTTCCTGCTCAAGAGGTTTACCCGAATGGATATATCCATGGGCTCCCCTGCCTTGTGGTTTTTGGTTGAATTCATCCAATGGGAGGCCTGGCAGATCTGAAAGCTGGAGGAAAGTGAGGTGGAGCCCTTCATTCCCCTGGCCTCCTTCCTATTTTGCTGCAGGTTGGCTGTATCCCTTTAGAAACCACAGCATTTGTCAAGCACCTCTCCAGATTCTGGGAACCACTCTTTCTCCTCGCCCCTACATACCAAGAAGTTGTAGAGGCTCCCAACTGATACAGTTCAGGGTCACTGCACAATCCCTTGTTCCTGTCCTTACACACTGCTCACATTTGCCTACTTTTGTAAATGTCATTCTATGAAACTCTTCTCAACTGCCAACTTCGCATGTGCTGCTTCTTTCTTAACAGAACCTAATTAGTAACTATAATTATATGTGTATCTTCTGTGTGATTCATACACATAAACATGCATAAATGTGTACTTACATGTACAAGGAAATTTTCTGAAGGATACAAAAGAGATTGGAAAGGGATACATTGGAGCTTTTGTTCTTAATTTTGTACCTTTTAGATTTCTTTCACTTTTAAAATGTCAGTCATACATAAGTAATCTGCTTTGAAAGCAAAACCAAATAGGAAAAAATTATATTGTTACCTTTTTGATGGCACTGTAAAGAGGGAAAGAAGTAATGAATACCAGGAGAAGTGACAGTAGTGACTTATATGTTCATTTTAAACAATGTGTTATGTATGCTGTAAAGGATCCTCACTTCTGAAACTTAAGTTTGACAGTTACCAGAAAAATTCATCCACTGTAGAGTTTGTTTTTACCATCTTGTACCAATGACCTACTTTTAGAAAAGCATGCTTATTTTAAAACTTGCTTCAAAATAACCCCATTTTCTTAACACATCTCATTCATTTTTCAAATTTGCCACTTTCCATTTTAATCATATATTTTTTAAAACTTTCGACAGTAGTCATAAAAATGTCCATATTTTGATTTGATCAAATGTTTGTCTTTTGTGATTAAAACAAAATAACCCCATTCCCAGAAAGGAAATACTGACTTTCAGGACTATTTCCAAAGCTGCCTAAAACTACTCTGAGGGAAAAAAATGCAAATCAATAATGAAGTATTGGAGCCCACAATTAAATTAACTTATAGGGGCTTTAATGCAATTAAATTTCATCCAGACTGTATCTCTAATGGTGGCTGTTTTTTTTTTTTTTTTTTTTTTTACTTAATAGACTTTAAAGCATAATTCACTTTCATTTTTGCAAAATTATTTAAATATTACAAACATCACTTTTATACATATTTCCATAGTGACACAATATATTTGAAGTCTATTTAATTTACAGATGATAAGGCCAAAATGAAAACTCTTTGAGGACCATAGATCTTCTATAACATCACATTTTCCAGTTCCAAGATATTAAGTATATAAGTTATCAGTATTTGAAAGAATGGAGTCTTGAGAAAGCAATAAATATTTTAAATGATCTGATTGTGAAACTTAAAGAAAATTAAAATCCAGAGCAAGGAAAAGCATCAGTAATACAAAGAGCTAAGATGTTTAGGGTTCATAATTTTAGTTAATAAATTATTAGGCTCTGAAATTAAATTTAACAGATCTTTTTCGCAGCCAAATTAAGGAAATATTTAGAGATGAACATAAGTTACATTCCAGCCCCAAATTTCAACTCAAATTATTCATATAAATAAAGGATAATGCATGAGGTAGCTAAGAATCTCAAAATACATTAACGTGACTTTACAGTCACAACTAATGAGCAAAGCTGTTAGGATAATTTTTCATGCTCTCAAACCTAGACATAGAAGATCTATGCTGGAAAGCATTTAATAATAAATAGCTAACTAGTTTAAACCCTGAAAGAGACATGCAGAACTGGTCCAAAGCGTTCTTAGCTGAGAATATCAGCTAAATTCAGATGTCATTTTTGCTACAAATGTGCTGCACACTGGTGAAATATTTGACAAAGGAGAAGTAGATGTAACTATGGAAATCATAACTTTAATTGACAACAACATGAAAATTCAGAAGGATAACAAGCATCATGGATGGAGAAGACAATTATGCAGGAGTAAAAATCAAATATAAGCTGCAGAATTTAAAAAAAGAGTCTATTTTTCCTCTCTGGATATTTCCCACTACTTTAGAAAGAAGAAGAAGAAGAAGGATGGAAAGAATATTCTTCTTTTTAATGAAAATAGGACAAAGGAACAGCCAGGACATTCCTACCTGGTTTCCAGATGAACTGATTATCCTTTTTGCCTTCCAAATGAGCTGCATGGGACAGCAAGAGAGAAAGCAATAGAAAGAGCTTCCTCATGCTCCTCCATACCCAGCAAGTGACTGTTAGGTTGCTCTTTGGAAACATGCTTCAGATTTTTCAGCCTCTTGACTTGCCTATTCCTAAAAGAGAAAAAGAAAAATCAGGTAAGTTTCTTCCATAAAGAAAAGATAAAAACTCATTTTGACTGCTAGAACCTTTATTATGAAGGTATTGCAAATTTTTCATTAGCATGAAGATAGTACATATAATATCAACCCTGTGGGAAAAGCTACAAAAAGCAAATCCACATTCTGTTTTTACCATGTTTTGTATTATTTTTTGTAGTGAAGTGTATTCATGAATGAAATCTACCACTGGATGATAAAACTACTTCTTTCCCCAATTGCTTTTTACTTTATACTTTTGGTAAAAAAAGATCAATGTAACGTGATAATATTATCATGGATTCTCACAGGATCCAAAGTAGTTACTTGATTCCCATAGTAGCTCTAAAAAGAAAAGAAACAAAAGCCTGAGGTGGTTAACTCATGTTTATACTTTTGGTAAGAAAATAAGCTTTAACGGTACACATTATTAAAAGAAAGTAGTAAATATATGTTATGTTAAATGTTAAATGTATACCTTTTATTTCTCTGAAATAAAATCAGGTAAGTTTCTTCTGTACAAAAAAATCAAGTAAGTTTCTTCTGTACAGAAATGATACAAACTGACTTTGACTGCTAGAACGTTTATTATGATGGTATTGCAAATTTCCTATTGCCATGAAGATAGTCTTTATAATATTAACATTTGAAGGTCAGCAGTTAATTAGCCAAGTTTTCAATCCTCACCCACTGAAGGCCTCATCACAGTCCCTGTGTCGGTATATTTTATTCTTAAAAGCAGGGTTGGCAGATACCTTGTATATTCCCTCCCTTCTACTCAGACAAAGTCCATGAGGAGCTCATGATTTGAAGAAAGAGATACGCATACACGACAAGTCCAAAGCAGGGCAATGGATGCTCTAACAGTAGTATTAAGAAAGTGGGATGGAAAGACTGAGGACAAGCCAATTAGTTCCTCTGTGCTGTGCGAAAAAGAGAGGAGAGCCTCGCACAAGATAATATTTGAGAAGAGCCTAGGGAAACATAAGGACTTGAAGGAGTTGGGAAGGGCATCTCAGGCAGAGAAAACAACAAGGCGTTGAAATGCATTTTGTGTTTGGGGACTGGTGATTAGGCTGGTGGTTGCTGTGAAGGACACAAAGAAGAGGGAGGAATGGACTAAGATGAGATTTAAAACATAGGTTGGGAGCCAAATTGTAAAGAGCTGTGAATGGCATATGAGGGATTTGGGCTTCATGCTGTAAATAGTAACAAGAATCATAGAAGAGCAAATGATTTTTAAATAACTAGAATCAGTGTGCATAATGGATTACTAGTAGACAATGGTAGAGAAATTGAGGGCAGTTAGAAAATTAGTGAAACAGTAGTCCAGGCAAGTATTGGTGAACGAAAAGATCAAGGATCAGGAGAGACTTGAGAAGTCATAGAAATTGCTTCTGGATTTAAACGATCTGGTTAACAACTGGATGTGCTACATAAGAGGAAGATGATGAAAAAGGATAGAAAGACTGCAAACTTAGATGCCTGAACTGATGGGATCCCTTTACCAAAAACAGGAAACAGGGAGAGGGGCACATTTGAGAACATGCTTTACTTTAGAATAGAATAGATTAAGTCTGATGAGGCTGCTAGATATCCATGTACAGTTTTCCAAAAGATAATAAGAAAACTGTAGTGGAGTGAAGGAGATCTAAAATAACTTACCACAATACATGTATTATGAAAAATAAAAAGATATAGATACTGGAGAGTAAAAAGATTGAACAGTAAAAAGGGGATCTGAAGGGTAGAAGTTATTGCCCCTAAATATATACCCACACAATTACTACAGGTGGGTGGCAAATCTGACTATGAGCTTCCTAGTGGCCAAGGAAAAGAAATAGCTTGTTATAATTTCTGTTCTTTTACATTTGCTGAGGAGTGCTTTACTTCCAACTATGTGGTCAATGTTGGAATAAGTGCGGTGTGGTGCTGAGAAGAATGTATATTCTGTTGATTTGAGGTGGAGAGTTCTGTAGATGTCTATTAGGTCTGCTGGGTTCAGAGCTGAGTTCAAGTCCTGGATATCCTTGTTAACTTTCTGTCTCGTTGATCTGTCTAATGTTGACAGTGGGGTGTTATAGTTTCCCATTATTATTGTGTGGGAGTCTAAGTCTCTTTGTAGGTTTCTAAGGGCTTGCTTTATGAATCTGGGTACTCCTATATTGGGTGCATATAAATTTAGAATAGTTAGCTCTTCTTGTTGAATTGATCCCTTTACCATTATGTAATGGCCTTCTTTGTCTCTTTTGATCTTTGTTGGTTTAAAGTCTATTTTATCAGAGACTAGGATTGCAACCCCTGCCTTTTTTTGTTTCCATTTGCTTGGTAGATCTTCCTCCATCCCTTTATTTTGAGCCTATGTGTGTCTCTGCACATGAAATGGGTTTCCTGAATACAGCACACTGATGGGTCTCCATTCAAAATTGCTTCAAAGAGAATAAAATACCTAGGAATCCAACTTACAAGGGAGGTGAAGGACCTCTTCAAGGAGAACTACAAACCACTGCTCAACGAAATAAAAGAGGACACAAACAAATGGAAGAACATTCCATGCTCATGGGTAGGAAGAATCAATATCGTGAAAATGGCCATACTGCCCAAGGTAATTTACAGATTCAATGCCATGCCCATCAAGCTACCAATGACTTTCTTCACAGACTTAGAAAAAACTACTTTAACGTTCATGTGGAACCAAAAAAGAGCACACATTGCCAAGTCAATCCTAAGCCAAAAAACAAAGTGGGAGGCATCACGCTATCTGACTTCAAACTATACTATAAGGCTACAGTAACCAAAACAGCATGGTACTGGTACAAAAACAGAGAAATAGACCAATGGAACAGAACAGAGCCCTCAGAAATAATGCGACACATCTACAACTATTTGATCTTTGACAAACCTGAGAAAAACAAGAAATGGGGAAAGGATTCCCTATTTAATCAATGGTGCTGGGAAAACTGGCTAGCCATATGTAGAAAGCTGAAACTGGATCGCTTCCTTACACCTTACACAAAAATTAATTCAAGATGGATTAAAGATTTAAATGTTAGACCTAAAACCATAAAAACCCTAGAAGAAAACCCAGGCAATACCATTCAGGACATAGGCATGGGCAAGGACTTCATGTCCAAAACACCAAAAGTAATGGCAACAAAAGCCAAAATTGACAAATGGGATCTAATTAAACTAAAGAGCTGCTGCACAGCAAAAGAAACTACCACCAGAGCAAACAGGCAACCTACAGAATGGGAGAAAATTTTCACAATCTACTCATCTGACAAAGGGCTAATATCCAGAATCTACAAAGAACTCAAACAAATTTACAAGAAAAAAACAAACAACCCCATTAACAAGTGGGCAAAGGATATGAACAGACACTTCTCAAAAGAAGACATTTATGCAGCCAAGAGACATGAAAAAATGCTCATCATCACTGGCCATCAGAGAAATGCAAATCAAAACCACAATGAGATACCATCTCACACCAGTTAGAATGGCAATCATTAAAAAGTCAGGAAACAACAGGTGCTGGAGAGGATGTGGAGAAATAGGAACACTTTTATACTGTTGGTGGGACTGTAAACTAGTTCAACCATTGTGGAAGTCAGTGTGGTGATTCCTCAGGGATCTAGAACTAGAAATACCATTTGACCCAGCCATCCCATTACTGGATATATACCCAAAGGATTATAAGTCATGCTGCTATAAAGACACATGCATACGTATGTTTATTGTGGCACTATTCACAATAGCAAAGACTTGGAACCAACCCAAATGTCCATCAATGATAGCCTGGATTAAGAAAATGTGGCACATATACACCATGAAATACTATGCAGCCATAAAAAATGATAAGTTCATGTCCTTTGTAGGGACATGGATGAAGCTGGAAACCATCATTCTCAGCAAACTATTGCAAGGGCAAAAAACCAAACACCACATGTTCTCATTCATAGGTGGGAATTGAACAATGAGAACACTTGGACACAGGAAGGAGAACATCACACACTGGGACCTGTTGTGGGGTGGGGGGAAGTGGGAGGGATAGCATTAGGAGATATACCTAGTGTAAATGATGAGTTAATGGGTGCAGCACACCATCATGGCACATGTATACATATGTAACAAACCTGCACATTGTGCACATGTACCATAAAACTTAAAGTATAATTTAAAAAAAAAGAAAAGAAATGGCTATTGCAGTCTATGATCCTCATGTGTATAGGATTAAATTATACCACCCTGCCCACAGTTTTTGCCTTCTCTTTTTTCCCCCCAGGAAAAGACATTGCCCTGCTCCCAAGCACTGTTGGGATTTATATCAGGAGTCCTTATAAATACAGGTGGTATGCTGGGCCATGTGCTGAACACATTACTTCATCAAATAAAACAGCAAGTTGTCTGTAGTGGAGTCTCGTGGCATTCCTAGAACACTCCAAGGGTACGGTAGCAAAGTACAAATCAGTAAAAATTATTCTACAAGGAGTCAAGCAATGAAGTTCCAGTACACAGCTCTCTGACAGCCTGCCTCAATCCAGGGATGAGAAGTAAAAAGCAACCAAAACTTTTCTTCAAATTTCTACACTGCATACCAATATTGAGAAGAGCAAAAGTGGAGTGCTCCAGCTGAAAGATGGTAAAGCTCCGTTGCTTGAATGGTTTTTTTCTCCAAGAGTGGCCTGTTAGATGATTTCATGAAACTTTTGCGGCGTTACTAGACACAATTCTAAAACTTCTGGCCTAGAGAACTGAATTGGCCACATTTCCTTAGAGCAAACATCCAAGAATATGATTTGTCACAACTGCGCTTTTGCTAAAAATTAGGCAAAATGGCTACTAAATTATACTTTATTCTAAGGCAATTACTAGCTTACATGGTATTTTTTTGTGAAGCTGAAAAAGGTAGTCCCCTTCCTCAAGTAAAAATATTTTTAAGTTAGTATACTATTACAAAACCTGAATTGTTCTGACCAAGAGTCCTTTTCTGGAACCCTAATGGACAGCAGCCCAGGCTCTATGCACATACGGGCGCACTGGAACCCACCTGCACATGTGAAGATTCACAGACGCACACATCACCATCAGGGAGCACACTCTGCACGCTCCCTTCCTCCCCCTCTCCAGAAGAGGAGTCAGTGCCACAGTCAGAACTGCAGCTACAGCAGAGCTGGAGAAGAGCCTCAGAGACCCCAGAGCGTGTTAGGGGACAGACTGCAGCCACAAACACATGTGTTTACCCATCAGTGCCTGCTCTGCTTAGTGTACAAGTTTCAGCTGTGGGTTCATACAGGCAGGAGCTCCCCATTCCAGCTAGAAGCCCTGGAATCTCAGCTCCTGCCCTGATGCTCCCAGGTAAGCTGTCATCTGTCTATGATATGAATTGTGGCCCAAGAGATGAGACATTTTTATGCACACACACACACATACACTAGATTATGGATATTTCACACTTATAATGTAAGTTCACACGCTTTAAGAAGCATCACAACAAAGAATGGACTGGAAATTATATCATGATATGTAAAGACTGCCTAAGTCTTTTGTCTCAATAGACGTTCACTCCACTTCTACGGAATGGTGGACTGAAGCCAGGCTATTATATTCTCCAGACACATACACACCACACCACACAAATGGGTGGTTAATTCTGCATAATACAGATTTGATACAAAGATTTTAGTCTGGACATTTTTCAGAAGACATCATTGCCAATTATATATGCCATTGAGGCAGTTGAAAAAAACCTAAATATTGCCCTCATAAAACAATATAACTTCCTGGTGAATCCTACAAAGCAAATTAGTTTAAAAATATACCCTTGGGAAAGCAAATGAGTGGTCTTCTATATATAATGATAGATCAAAGTCAATGCCATGTCAGAGAGCTTTTGATAAAGATGATGACTGTGTTTGGCAGTGGTTGTTCCTAAGCTATTATTTCCAAAGTTAATAAAGTAATAGCTAGCAGGACCAGTTCTACACAGAGGCTACTTTTTTTCATGAAACAAAATCACCAGCGTATACAAGATGACTTTGTTCATTCTCACTAATGGCCATTCAGCATATCTGAAAATATATTCAGATCACTACCACGTAAACTAAAGAGAAGGAGGGCCAAAAGCATATCTTCTCTACTCCAAATGGCTGTAGGTGGGAAGCTAAAAAGAGATTGAAAGGATTATGAGTTCCAATGAGATAGCACATGAGCCAGAATGATTGGCCAAGGAGTCATATGGAAAGATGCTGAATTTCGCATCTATCTTTGAATTTTAATTCCAAAGAAAGCCACATTAATATTGTCTTAGCACAGTTTGCTATGAGCCTTGGTTTTCTCTTAGGCTTCCTCAGCAGCCTAGAACACTGTATTAACTCTGCAAAGTGACCTAACTCCTTTAAGGTGCCTTCTGTGATTACCCAAGCCAGGACCCAACAGCAGAAGATCCAGATAGAGTGGCTTGGAGAAACTACGGGGCTCCTGTGGTCCCCATAATCTCCTGGCTATCACTAACAAGGCCTAGTGCCAATAAGAAACCAAAAACTGATCTTGACCAAAACAATCTGGAATACAGATCTTACACAATGATTAAAAGAATCTCAATTTTGGACTTTTACTCCTAAAAATATGTGCTGCATGCTTTCTACTGAGCTGACGGAAAGTGCAGAATGGATTTATTTATTTATTTATTTATTTATTTATTTATTTATTTTTTGTCAGTCTCACTCTGTCACTCAGGCTGGAGTGCAGTGGCACGATCTCGGCTCACTGTAGCCTCCTCCTCCCAGGTTCAAGCAATTCTCGTGTCTCAGCCTCCCGAGCAGCTGGGTCTACAGGCGCCCACCACCATGTCTGGCTAATTTTTGTATTTTTAGTAGAGACAGGGTTTCACCATTTTGGCCAGCCTGGTCTCAAACTCCTGGCCTCAGGTGATCAGCCTGCCATGGCCTTCCAATGTGCTGGGATTACAGATGTGAGCCACTGTGCCCAGCCCAGAATGGAGTTTGAACACAGGTGTGTCCTACTCCACTGAACCATGTTGCCTCTCTTCCCGAAATGCCTGGAATTCCCATTAAATTATTCCTTGGAAAATATTGGGAGTCATTTTTGTATCTGTAACTTGGGAAGCTACACAAGAGTTCACCATAAACAAAATGAGAGGACAAGAAACAATTAGAGATTCCACTCCTCTGTTTGTAAAACACAAATGAAAAAAAAAATGCTATGACTATGATTACAAAAATACATTATGTGGGAGACATGTGCTACCCACGATGGCTTGAATAATTTATATCATGAAGGTCGTTGAGTTTCCAAACCTTCTTCTTTACTATATATCTTAGCATCCAAAATGTATTTGCAAGGTTAGCTCTAAACTGATGAATATTAAGAGAAATAAAAAACACAGTTTCTCCTTTTAGCCTCAGTTTTCTAATCATTGAAAGGCCATTGAGACTATAAAAAAAAGTGCCTCACACTTCATACGCATTTCATTTTCCCTTAAATGTATTCTTATCGTTGAAGCCCTTAAATATTTAAAAGGTGCAACATTTAAAAAATAAAATAAAGTAAAAATAGTTTCAATTTGCTTTCAGCCTAAAGAAACAGCAGTGAGTGGGAGAAAAGGAAACTGTGATTATGTACATCTCCATAGCGCCATCTCATGGTAACTGTGCAGAGACGATGGCTTAATAAAGATGGCCGACCAACGGGGCTATTGTCTGACTGCAATATTCTGCATCCCACTTTACCTTCCATAATGGCTTTACCATATGTTGCTGTATACAAGACAATGACCTAAACACTTCATTTAATGCTCACCACAGCTCTGCAAAGTAGTTATTCATATTATGCCCCACTTTAGAGATAAGAAAACTGAGGCATGATCCATCAAGCAACAACCTGAAGTCCCAAAGATAGTCGGTTGTTTCCAAGTGACCTCAGTGATCTCCCATTGAAGCAAGAGAGACTAGTGTTGCAACTCAATATCAACACAAGCATTTTTTCATGTCTCTGATAATGTAGATCCTTTATAGCCTGATGTAGGTTCTCTTAGCATCTGTACAAGCCAATTTATATCAAATAATTTCACTTAATCGACACAATGAGCAATTATTCCTATTTTTAGATGCAAAAGAGATTGATCCCTAAGGGTGTTAAATCAATATTCCAAGGCCATCTCAGCAAACAAGTGTCAAGCTGGGTCACAAAACAGTCCTGACACCACAACCCATTCTGTTTACATCATGCCTTGTGAACCCTGGCAGTGCACGACCTTGGAGCCTGAGGTTCCTCATCCACAAAATGAGGAGGACAGTCATTGATAACCCTTAGGAATGAAGGATGCTACAGAAGCATGGATAGAAAGTGTATATATGAGTGCCTGACAGTGTACACTGACAGCTCACTAAAGGGTTGTCATTATTACTATTGTCATTGTTTTCTCAAAAGTCAGAACTCCACTCCAGCAATATTTAAGGAACAGTTTGAATGCAATCCTGCCCTGCAGCAAAATAGTGGAAGATGAGTTTTCAACTTTCCAATCTTGTGACTTTGTGCCATATTTCTGAAGAGCTAAAAAGCACTCTGTACCAAGAACTCCATTAAAGATTCACACTGACCCTGCGAAGGAGAAAACAGGTATTATCATCTCTATTTTATGAGAGAATAACCTCCGGCCTTGCAATGACATGATGTTTAATAACTTGTTCAGGCCTTTGAACCACCAGCCTCTTCCTCTCTGCACCTCACTCTGCAGACCTCAGCATGACACTCTGCAGGTAACTGAAGAATTCTAAACGGTGTGAAATGTAAGAATGTGGCATGGGAATGCATACCATAAAAGTATACAATCACATATGTCTTTGGTTTGCTATATTATAATTGCAATAGCTTGGTGTCATGTAATGAAGTCACAGAAAATTTCGCAAAAAGTCCTCACAAATATGTTTCCTACCTCTTAACAAACTTTTGCCACAGGACATAACAGATAAAAAGAGGGATTGAAATAGGTTTTCTGAAACCTTCAAAAATGTAATTTGGTATCTGGGTATCTGTGACAAACATTGCTATATTCTCCCTTTCTTCTTCTTTTTTTTTTTTTTTAGATGGAGTCTTGCTCTGTCACCCAGGCTGGAGTGCAGTGGCGTGATCTCGGCTGACTGCAAACTCTACCTCCCAGGTTGAAGCAATTTAGCAGTTATGCAACCCTATGGTAAATAGCTTTAAAATTCCCCCTACTTTATAAATCCAAGTAGCTGGGATTACAGGTGCATGCCACCATGCCTGGCTTTTTTTTTTTTTTTTTTTTTTTTGCATTTTCAGTAAAGACAGGGTTTCATCATCTTGGCCAGGTAGATCTTGAACCCCTGACCTCATGATCCACCTGCCTTGGCCTCCCAATCTCCCTTTCTTCTAAAACTACTATTCTTTAAAGTGTCCACTTGTGAAGGAACAAAGGGAGAGAGAAGAGAGAGGAGAGAGAGAAAAGAAAAGAAAGAGAAAGAAGAAAGAAAGAAAAAGGAAGAAAGAAAGAGAGAGAAAGAAGAAAAGAAAAGGAAAAGAAAAGAAAAAAGAGAAAAGAAAAAAGAAAAGATCACGTTCTCAGATTTTTATGTAGCTAGGGCTGCCACGTGACTCAGTTCTGGCCAAAGATTAGGAGGCAGAAGTATCAAGGGTATGGAGAGTTCCCTTATCCAATAAAAATATAAAGTCCCCCCCCCCCCACCCACAAAAAAAAGTATGGTCTTTCGCCATTTATCTCTTTCCCATAGAACACAGATGCAACACCTGGAGTCGCCAGAGCCTGCTTGAAGCCATGGGGATACGTGCCACCTACTAAGGAAGACAGAATGGAGAACAGAGGAAACCTGAGGCTCAGACACCATCACAGAGCTGCAGCCACTGTCTGAATTGCCAACTTCTGGACTTCCTGTTTTGTGAGCAAATAAACCACTTTGTTTTTAAGCCATGCTTTTGTGTGCCTTCTGCTGCATGAGCTGTAAGTCCCACAGTATCCATGTCATTAAATACAGTCGGTCTATTTATAAACATCTATGTGTGTTGATGTATGTTGTATGAGTGTGCCTCTAACATCCTGCTGAACGTGAACATAGGAGAAACTAATATGGGGAATAAAACAAACTCACCTTCATAGAAACAGGATTAATACATGAGAAGTAGAGTAATTGCATCTGTTGCCATTTTTCATGTGTCATTTCAGTGAAGAAAGGGGTGCTTCATTTATGACGGCAATTGCATAGAAGGAAGTTCTGTAAGTGGATTTGTTCTCACTGAGGGCTCTGACACAGCTTATACCAAGAAAAGTAGTAATTACTCTGATAAGCTGCCTCAGATTCCCCAATGAGAATGAATCTGTTCATACAGAGTCCAAAGTAAGAACTTACTTATGCGGCTTCTTTCTATGCAGTTGCCAGGCCCTACCTGATTCTGAAGGTATCATGGATACATTCTTATAATTTCAGAACCGCCTTGTCATCATTTCATGGAAAATCACCTTCTCTGATTACCTCATGGGATCATCTCTTTATCACCCCCTAACATTTCTGGTTGTTGCCCAAATGTTCCCCTACTCCCTCTTTCTTCATCACTTTCTTCCCTTGGGACAGAGACATCAAACTCTCCTCAATTTGTCTTATTTTTCCCGGGCTATTTATTTTCAGCCTCCATTTCTGGTATGTCTTTCTCATTTTAACCCCTAGATTGGTGTGGCTCTGACTCTGTCCTCAGACTCCTCTTCTCTAGCTTTGCTCACTCTCCAGGTGATCTGACTTAGTCCCACAGTGGAATAATAAACTCCACAATTCATTATTTCTATTTCTCTGTATCTATTCCCCTACCTTCAACCTGACTTCGCCCCTGAACTCACACCTTACCACTGAACATCTGCATTTGGATGGGCACACACATGTAACATACAAAATAAATGGAGCTTGATTACCCTACAGAGCCCACAGACCGGATCTCCCCAACAGCATCACACTTCACCAGGCCAGAAGCCCAGGAGTCATCCTGAAATCCTTCTTTGTCGCATCGAAAAATCAATCCATCTGCAAATCTAGTTGACAGCACCTTTGAAATCTATCCAATATCAAGCCGCTCCCCTCCTAATGCAAGACACCAATTCTCCCCAGAGCTACTAACAGCCTCCTGCCTGGCTTTTCTGCTTCCACTCTCGGTTTCCTTCTATGCATTCCTCACAGAAAATCCAGAGTAATCTTTAGGAAGGAAAAAATATACTTTCCTCTACAAAATCCTCTAGTGGCTTTCAATCACAGGATAAAATCTAAAGACTCTGCTAGTTGAACTTTACCTCTTCTCCTTCCTCCTTTCTCACCAGTCTCCATTCACTCCTGTGCCCCAGACACACTGGCCTCTTTCTTGTTCCTCAAGCATGCACCTTCTTAACGTCCTTGCACTGCCATTCCTTCCTATTCATGTGACCTGCTTCCTCACTTCATTGTGCAGCAAAGGCCTTCCCAGACCCCCGTCTCTTCAGCACAACTGAGATGACTCTGTCCCTAGATGTTTAGTTTGTTTGTTGTTTGTTGGTAACACTTACAACAGCTCAATAACTGATAATTTAGTGTACTTAAAATTGGCATATTGGTTTATGTTCCTGTCCTCTAGTAGTATCTAAGTACTTTATCTTGTTCAGTGTTATATGTCCAGTTCCCAGTATATTGCCTGGGAAACAGATGTTCAACAAAGATTTGCTCAATGGATCCATGGACTATTGAGTCAACTTTTAAATAATTTTTTCGAGGAAGTTTTCTTAATCTTGGACCATAACTTCAGTGAAGAAGCTTTAGCATATGATGGGAGAAATATGGATAGAAAAATCCAACTACTGAAAAATTAGGCTATTTTAAAACATTTTGAGAAATTATTCATAAAATACCAACATTTGGAAGGTATGCATACATACAAACACACAGGTAATGAGATCTTACCCAACACACAGAACTATCTGCTGCCACCTAAAATACAGGCACAAATGCTGACACGTTTTTTTTTTTTTTTTTTTTTTTTTTTTTTTGAGACGGAGTCTCGCTCTTTCGCCCAGCCCGGAATGCAGTGGTGTGATCTCAGCTCACTGCAACATCTGCCTTCCAGTTTCAAGTGATTCTCCTGCCTCAGCCTCCTGAGTAGCTGGGATTACAGGCACGTGCCACCATGCCTGGCTAATTTTTGTATTTTTAGTATAGATGGAGTTTCACCATATTGGCCATGCCAGGCTCAAACTCCTGACCTCGTGATCTTTCTGCCTTGGCCTCCCAAAGTGCTGGGATTACAGGCGTGAGCCACCGTGCCCAGCTGCTGACACTCATTTTTAAAAGAATCATATTTCCAAGTGTCTTAGATGAACAAATTATTGTTTACATTTTTAAAGCACTAAATGGCTCCCAAGCACAAAGCATTATGACTCTTGTGGGAAAGGAATGAAATTATGGAATCAAAGAAAACAAACTTCACTTAAAGAGAACGGTTTCTATAAGGTATGATTTTTTTACTTCTTATGGTAGGACCGTCTTTACATTATTATTCAACAACAACTGTTATCGTTAATTAATACTGCTGTGCTTCAATAAAAGATGTTGTCAGGTTCCAAATCCTTGCATTTAAGGTGGAAAATCATTGATTAAAATGTGTATTTGGCATTTTCACTTTAATGGCTACTAAAATTTATTTAGTTTACAGACAAATGGAAATTATTTAAATTGAGAACAGCAGTAGGTTATCTCTTAAATAGCATTTAAATTAAGTTTTGCAAAGGGAAAAGGTAAATTTTATAACTTTAGGAATGTCTCTTGGTTTGAGTCTCTGAATTATCTGTTTTGTGCTTAGTAAAGTTAATTCAGAAGTTATGCAACCCTATGGTAAATAGCTTTAAAATTCCACCTACTTTATAAATACATTACGAATATCCCACTCCACCACCCCTAAAGATCAGAACAGAAGAAGTTCTAAATTGCCTATACTTTAAATCTACTCAAGTGGAGAACTTTTTTTACAAATTATAAAAAAGGAAGTTAAATCATTTAATAGAAATAATATCAAAAAAACATAACCTAGTCACTAAAGAAAAAATAAAATCTACATAATCTGTTGTTTGGAGGAGTTTAGGTTAATTATCAAATGAAAACTACGTTCCATTTGAAAACCTTACCTTCTAGAAAAAGTAATAAAATTGACACAATTACCTTCTGTAGATATTTTAAGAAATAAAATAGATACCTGAAGAAGTCAGTCTGTAGTCCATTCTGCTTGAAGGTACAGGAAAGAATTTGATAACCTCTTTTCACCAAATTTACACACACACATACACACATATATGTGAATGTTGTGGAGAAAGACAGATTTTATGTAGGCTGACATTTAACAGTTACTCTAAGGAGCTTTATAAGAATTCAAGATAACTGGAATGTGTGAACAAGAAAACATCCTCTTCTCAAATGCTGTTGAACTTTGAGATTAAAAAAATACTTAATTACTCATTAACATTTTCTGCGATGTAAGATTCTAAATATTTAATGTCAAAAGAATTATCCAGTTACTGTAAATATAGCTTTGCATTCTCTTGATTAATTGTGCATCTATTGTTGCAAAGAAATTTATTGAAAAATGTATCTACAGTTGACATTAAAATAATAAGTTTATAAGCCTATAAAATTTTCTAGCAGTCTCTTCCATTATCTTTATAAGTTTTTATTTATTATGTCTAGGCATTGACCATTAGTAATTTGCCATTAGATTCAGGAGATTTGATAGAATTTACTTTTATCCTGTATCATCCCTCCTTGCACAAGAATGGAGTGTTATTTGAAAGAAAACATCCTAAATTAAGTTGAAATGCAAAAGGCATTTTTAAATTCTTTTTTCACTGTATAAATTCCAAGAAAATTTTCAAGAACATGTTTGACCAGTGGAAAACAAATTATATTATTTCAACTTGCATCTTCAAGGATGTGTGTGTGTGTGTGTGTGTGTGTGTGCGCGTGTGTGTGTGTGTGGTGTGGTGTGTTTCTAGATGTTTTAAACAGACCAATAGAGCCTGAAGGCAATTGTCTTGAAGTATATTTCATTTACCACTTCCCATCTTAAAAACAGCCATTCATTCATTCAGTCCATATTATCTATCTCCAATTTCACAGAAACAGACAGAAATTAATAATACTAAATAAAAAGCCACTCTGTCTCTATTGCTATATCACACATATGTGTGTGTGTACACACAAATACTTTCTAAATAATAAAGTAGCCAAAACACAAAATCAAAAATTTCAAGGAGCAATTTCTCCCAGAGAAAGAAGTAAAGTTCACTGGGTATCCTAGCAATTTACCACTGGAAATTTTACATTTAGAAGTTTAATTACAAACTTAGATAAGTGGATTATAATGAAAGATATCTCTAGCAAGGGAGCCCAGACAGATGCATCATGAATGCATTAAAGAAAACACCAGAGAGAGAACTTTCCATCAGCAGAAAGATTTTAATTAAACAGCAATAGGATAGATCTCTTCTGTGAAATGATATTACTGTTACCCTCTGTTCATTAACTCTATTTACTATATAATATATTCTTTGAAACTATTTCACTATGGAAAGTATGTTTAAACCTTTCATTCTCAGTTATAAGGGCAGAAAAGTGTGGGTAAGAAAAAGGGGAAGGTCCATTAAAGACATGTGGGAATGGAAAAGCATTTCTTGTTTGCATGCTTGTCCTTGGTGAACTGCACCTGAGGTAGCTCCACACTGCATGGAAACCCATGGGCTTCAAAAGAAGGCAAATGAGCCCACAAATGTCCATCAAAATGTCCACTGAATTAATGGTGGTCCGTTAGGGACAGCCAAGGTTATAGCCTGTCTGTGATTTTATTCTTGGCATGAATTAAATTATTTACTTGAGACACTAGCATGTTAAAGACATGTATTTTCAAAAGCTTCAACAATACTCCTGTGGACTCTGCAGCATCCAAACAAAAGTTTGTTCCTGGATGTTAGGGGACATAATTTTCTTCATCTTGTAGTCCTAGTTTGTAGTCTAGACCCACTGGGTGACAGTAGATTTTGAATAAATGAAGAAATGAATGAAGTGAATAGGTAAAGCAAGGTACATTCTATTCCAAGTAGTAGATTATGATATAATACAATTAATGAAAAAAAAAGAACTGGGCTAGAAAAGCCAGCAACCTCAAACACATATGAAAAATTGATTACCAATTAGGCTCCTTCCAAAACGCTGCAAAATTCCATTTCTCACAGACTCTGCTAGAAACCCAGCTTTCTTCTATTCATCCCATCAACATTACACCTTTCATAACAAATACTTTCCAGACTGTTGCCAATTCCAAAACTGAAGTGAGGACCAACAGGTAGAATGTTGGAAAATTTCTAAGGCTTTAGGTAGGAACACTTTTCTGCGTGTAACCATACGTTAAAAATTAAATACCAAACAAATGTTTTCATAAGTAAGCCTTACTGAATAATTAGGTACAATTCTTAAAGAAAATAAATGAGTCATATTTCCTAAACTAATAGTCTTGGAATGTCAGATGCCCTATAGTTTCTTCAAATAACCCCCACCCCCCTCCACCTTTTTTCAGAGTTAAGAGTGAATTTCAGGAAGTTTTTAAAGGACCTTGGCCATTAAAAATAACATAGTTTAATATAGTGATTTTTTATTAAAGTTCAAAATATAGCTTCCTACAGACCTGATATTTTATTAACAGTAATACAGAACGTGACCTCTGTCAGCTAGGGAAAAAGAAGTAATACTCAGAAATTCAAAGAACATGAGAAGATGTCTGCGGGAATAAAGCCTGAGAGAGAAAAAAAATCATAAACTTCTTAAAAGCATTAAAACAAAAATGACAATCTAAATACATTAGGACAAACCCAAAGTGAACTTATGAAGAACTAGGTAAATAAGAAGAATGAAATAGGCACTCTCACAAGGGCTTAAAAAAAGAAATCCCACTTTTTCCTGTGTTAGGAACACCAAGGAAAAAGCGACAATCACACCCACACCATAGGTGTTGACAACACTTTTGGGGAACGAGAGGCAATGCTCACCATCCAAGCTGATCAAATCATCCTCTCACGGAATTGTATATTTATGAGACAATAGGTAACACAATATGTCATCTTACAGGTCATTTGTCACTCTGTTCTGTGGCCACAGCTGCACCTTAACCCTCTACCTGCTTTAAAAATGCTTGTTATTGGTTGCAGGGTGGAAGTCCTGAATAAACTTAGGTGGGATGATGCACTCCAACACATCTTTGCCACTACTTAAAAACATACAGTAGAGAGATTCTGATAGAGGATCAATGAACTTATGAGAAGAATACAGCTTTTAACTGGTAACGCCAGCTCCAGGGATGACATCTTCCTAACTGATGGTACTATCTTCCCTCAACAATTTTCAACACATGCTATTGTTTTTCTAAACCTTTCTCTTTCTCTAGAGAAGCTTTTCCTGCATCTTCTAACTCACATGGACAAGAAGAAATGAATGTTGAAGTTAATGTTAAAACATAGAAGAGCACATTGATAGTACTGAGACAAACATTTGAAGGATCAAGGAATCAGAAGAATGTTGGAAGAGATCTCCATAGCTCAAAGTTTCTCTAATACCATGTGCAGTAATTGAATATTTCCAATGACAGAAAATTAATCCAATGTCCCACCAAGCAGCCCAGTCCAAATATTAGGACATGGATCTCAAATTGAAATAGGTGCTCTCCTTTTTTAATCTAAAGCCTTTGATCTTAACTCTTCTGTTGGTAATTATAGCTAAAGTATGTCTCATCTTTCCCAATGCAATGAAGCTCCAAGCCTTGTCTCTTCTCAGCCAAACAGGTCCAGCTCTCTCCACCATTCTCTATGAAGCATGGTTTCCCACATCCTTAGCCAAAATGGCCCCTTTCTCCGGACATGCCTCCAAGAGGCAAAGGGCAGTTCTCTAGGAAGGAGAGGGCTGTGATCCATGAGCAACCAGCATTCACAGTAACTGGCCAGGTAAAGGGGATTTGGACAGGGCAACAACTGCTCCAGAAATAATCCAGTACTGTAATAACTCAGTATAGAAATAATCCAAACTGTGCACAAAAGGATTCATATCAGAACTTATTATTAATTTTAATTAGACACATGGTAATATTGATTAGAAAGGCAGCAACCTAAGTGTCTATTATAATGAAATAATTTTGTCATGTCTTCTCCATGGAGTATTATGTAGCCATATTACTCAGCTATCAAGAGTATAAAAATAGGCCAGGCACGGTGGCTCACGCCTGTAATCCCAACACTTTGGGAGGCCAAGGTGGGCAGATAACGAGGTCAGGAGATCAAGACCATCCTGGCTAACATGGGGAAACCCCATCTCTACTAAAAATACAAAAAACTAGCCGGGCATGGTGGCTGGAGCCTGTGGTCCCAGCTACTCGGGGGGCTGAAGCAGGAGAATGGTGTGAACCTGGGAGGTGGAGCTTGCAGTGAGCTGAGACTGCACCACTGCACTCCAGCCTGGGCAACAGAGTGACACTCCGTCTCAAAAAAAAAAAAAGAAAATATAGAAAATGATAAAAAAGAAATATGATATGTTTAAAAAGTAACTCAATATTATAGCTGATGAAAATTATGAGCAAAAATACATACATTAAATTTTTGGAAGAAATATACTAAAAATGTTCGTTGTATTTGCATGGTAGAAATATGAAAGATTTTATTCTTCTTTGTCCTCTTACTTTTCCAAGCTTCAACAGGAACATTTATGCAGGATGTGTAATTCAGACTACCTGAATTTTGCAGATTTTTTTCAAAAAAGAAAATCCAGAGAACACACCGTGTGTACCCAACACCAAATGTGGCACAATTTGGAGCATATATTGAGCGCTTAATAAGTATCTGCTGCCTGCTTGAGGAAGCCAACTCAGCAAGGCCACTTCACTGCACTGTGTGGATTTTGGCAATTTGTCAGTGAAACGATGTTTTTCCCAGGAAGGAAAATAATCTGTGGCAAAATAAACTGTAATGACTACTTTAAAAATAGTGTTGTTTCCCTATGTAGCCATTCCTCTCTAAGCAGCAAAGACAGGACATGCCTCTCCCTCCTTCATGCAGCACAAAGCTTATCTAAACACAGAGCCACCATCAACTTTTAATGGAAATGCCTGGAGCCAAGCAGGAAGCAGACCCTTGGGTTTCATGGTCCTGTAAATCACCAAGGCTCGTTGCTGGATAACTTTTACATCTTTTATCACGAAAAGTAAAATAAACGTAAATGATTTGCCCCTTGTAAGAGGTTAATATCAGTTTGATTTGTTTTTGTTGAAGCTCAATAATGAAAGCTTATAGTCAAACACAGATAGAAATATCTACTCCTCTCTGCACAGCTTTTCTACCTCTAATAGTTGTGGCTGGAACCCTCTTCCTAAGACCCTAAGCCAACCAAAATCCATTGCAATATCTCCTTCTCTCAATATTCTCAGCTCCAATTGGCTTTCTATTCAGAGAACTGAGGCCAAATTCCACCACAATGATAGTCACTGCCACAGCCATCTTTCGGCTGATTTCATTCAGTAGTAGATTTCTAGTGCAAAAGGACCTAATGAGATCGGGCGTGTTCCGGGTGGTATGGCCATAGACTCTACTGCAAAAGGATCTGGATGGCCCCTTGGGCGCTGTGAAAAGCTGACACACACCTAACTTCATGATATTACATCTCAGTATCACAGTGAACAGAATCTCATGGTTCTGCTCCTCCTCCAGCACTGTATTTCATCTCAAAACTTGCCAACATCAAATAGTGACAAATGCAGAACGCAGAGACCAGGTGGAGTGCTGGGTTCCGGTGAAAACAAGGGGGACATACACACAGAACCACCTTTCAGGATGCTTACCAACTAATCGCCAATGGCTGGGTATACAATGAGTAAAGATTTAATTAACAAAGTAACCTGTGTAAGTGCCAATTTCCCATGACAGACCACGGGTATTCTAGGCACTACTAGAATGACTTCAAGAAGACTTTGAAAGATGAGGTGATTTTAGGCAAGGTTGGAGCATGGGGAAACACACAGAATATCAAACAAGGGAATATTGTGAACTAAAGTGCTGAGTTTGGAGAGAAAGCGTAAGCAATAGATTGAGTCCCCACGGTAAAGGATCTGAAACGTGAAAACTTCTGATTTCACTCTATAAGCAACGGATTTGGAAAATCAGGCCCATTAAGTTAGCAGTTAAGTCCCTGAAAGTAGAAAACAGGGCAAGCTCTCCAAGTGAGAGAATGTGATACAGAAAGAGGAGAAGGCTAAGGGCTAAGTTTTGTAGTCTGCTCATATTCAGGAGGAAGAAGTAGACATTGCTCATTCTGCCTCTTCTGAATAAAATGCTTTTTTCTACTTGATCGCTTTATGAACTTCTCCACAACACTCAAGGCCTAGCATAAAGGATGCTTCATCTGGAGGGTCTTCTCTAGCTCATCTGGGCAGTTATTCACTCCCCAGTTGATGATCCTAAATTATGTTGTACAATAATCATTTACACATTTCTTTCACCCATTCGACTGCGAGCTCCCCAGTGATCAACATCCTGCCTTATTATTTTTTTCATACTCATACCTTAGTGCCTGGCACAGAAACACACTTAATCAATGCTAATCAGGTGTTCAATGTTCAGCAAAGAAGAGAAAAGGTAACCTGGCAGGTAGAAGGGGACCCAAAACGGCAAGATTTTGTGAAGTAAAAGTTAATAATACCTGAAACTGATTTAGATGATAGGATCCTGGACATAGAGCTGATGCTGTTATGAGCAGCAACTCTCGGGGCCTGGAGGAGAAATTACTACACTTTGCAAGTGGGAAAGGTGGGGTCATGTGAGGCCACAGGGCAGACTATGGCAGCCAGCTCCAAGATGGACTCTACTGATCCTCACCTCCTGGTATCCACACTTTGTACAGTCCCACCCCTAATGGGATAGGAAATTGTGAAAATGATGGTGTGTGACTTCCTAGACTACTACATAAAATATATTGCAGCTTCTGACTCACACTTTCTCGATCACTCACCATGGGGAACACCAGCTTCCATGTCATGAGGATATTCCAGCAATTCTATTAAGAGTCCACATGGCAAGGAACTGAGGTCTTCTGCAACAACCAGCATTAACATTCCAGGCTTGTGGGTGAGTCCCTTTGGAAGCAGATCCTCCAGACTCAGTCAAGCCATCAGATGACTGCAGTCCCAGGTGATGCCCAAGCTGCAACCTCAAGAAAGATCCTGAGCCAGAACCACTCAGCTAAGTAGCTCTCAGGTTCCTGACCTACAGCAACTGTGTGAGATGCTAAATGTTTATCATTTTAAGCTACTACATTTTGAAGTAATTTGTTATACGATAATAAATGACCAATACATTTAGGTTCTTTCAATTTCTCTAGACCTCCTCCCCAAAAGAAAGAAGATAAAAAGGGAGAGTCAGTAACAGCAACTCTTACAGAGTAGACATTTGATTACTCTGCTGGTGGATTAAAGACTGCAAAGTGGAGCAAACCAGATTCATGGGAAAACAAAACTCAGGTCTTCACCCAGTCCTGGCATACTCTGTGACTCAGAGCAAGTCCTTGCATTCTTCTGAAACACTATTGCCTCCCATGTAGAATGAGAATATAATACCTAACTACATGTTTATTGTGGAGTGGTCTTAAGTGAGACAAAATATCTTAAGCACCCAACACGGAATCTCACACATAGTAGGTGTTCAATAAATATGAATGGAATGAGAATCTAAAGGCAGTTCAAAGAGAAACCAGATTTTAAAAGGCTAAGAAATAAGTGGGATAAATCATTATAGAAGGCAAACCACAAAATAATGAGACCCTAAAATGAGACTTTTGCCTCACTTAATATTCCTATGCCAGGTCCTACCTTCCATATGTAACAAAATAGTTCATCTCACTTATTCAGCAAATCTCACTCATGCTACCCAAATTGCCAGCCTTCTGGCCCATATCCTCATTCAAGGTAAATTAATTTTCCAATACACATTCAGTGGGTACCTACTACATACGAAGTACTGTCCTTGTGCTAAGAATGCAGCAGTAAACAAAATGAAACAGATTAGAAGTGAGCTACGCGGCTATCTGCGAAACAGCGTTCTAGGCAAAAAGAACAGTAAGTGCTGATGTCCTGAGGCACTGAAGCCAGTGAGGTTGTAGTGGAGAGAACAAGAGGAGTAATAGAATGATTCCAGGAAAGCATCAGAGTAGGCCCGGGGCCATTACAGTCCACTGTAATGACTTTGGCTTTTACTATGAGTAGTTTGGGGAGCTTCTGGAGTATTTTGAACAGAACAGTGACGTCATGTGACTTACATTTTAGCAGGATCTCTCGAGATGCTGTGTTAAGAATATATTTGGGAAACCAGGAGACTAGATATGATGCAGTTATGAGTGGCAGTGGAAATCATTATTCAGGCTCTAGAAATATTTTGAAGGTAGTGACAGCAAGATTTGCTGATGGATTAGATGTCAGTAAGAAAGAAGAATCAAGGATGACTCCAACATGTTAGACACAAGCAATTGAAAGAATAAAATTGCTACTAACAGATAGGGGAAGGCTGTGCAGTAAGAGGAACAGATTTAGAATAGGAAGAATATCAGGAGTTCAGTTCTGGATATTGAGACCGAAATGCTTATTATTCATCCAAGTAGAAATAGCACATAGGAAACTGTGTACACAAGCCTGGAGTTTAGAGGAGAGCCTTAGGCTGGTGACATAAATTTGGGAGACGTTAGCTAAAAACAGTGTGATATTGGATGAGGACAAGTTAGTGTGAGAATGGATAGAGAAGAAGACCAAGGCCTGCACCACCATCAACGCACTCCCTCTACTCGCATCGCTGTCTCCTTTGAGTTCTCTCTCATTCTACTGCCCTGGCCTCCTAAGATACCATCCTCAACTCCTCAAAAAAATCATGAATTCAGCACTTGGGAGGCCGAGGCAGGAGAATGGCGTGAACCCGGGAGGCAGAGCTTGTAGTGCGCCGAGATCATGCCACTGCACTCCAGCCTGGGTGACAGAGCAAGACTCCACCCCAAAAAAAAAAAAAAAAAAATCATGAATTGTTTTCTAAAATCTACTCCAATGTAAAACTGGGATCCACACTTAATTCCTCCAACACCAGTTTCTGGAATGATTTGGTTTCTCTTACTGTTCTCTCATCATCCACTGATACACAAAGGGAAAAGGGATGGTCAGTCCTGCGCTCATTCCATTGTAGTTCAGCTAATGTGTCTCAGGTCTTCCTTCCCTTCATTCCTGACACTTTTAGTGCTGGGCTGCTCTTTTGGGGCTATACCACTTCTCTTTAAAAAAAATGACAAAGAATTTACAGTAATGCTGTTTCTGATGAACATAAAAACGCACCATGGCCAAATATGCTTGACCATTCAAACTGCCTTTTGGACACACAGAGAAGGGGCATACCTTGCACACACCAGCCACACCAACCTTCTAGTCACTCCCTTCATATCTCATCTTATTTGAAGACTGCCACTCGCTCTTCCTTGGAACTCATCTCTAGGAACTTTGTAAATTCTTCTATTTTCTAAGTAGTCTGTTCCTTAACTCTTGGTTACTATAGTTACGATCTATTAGCACGTCAGCACAGGGCTTGTTAAACTTGGTCAACTTTGAGTCTATCTTCTCTCCACCAGATTCAATTATTCGAGAAGAGAATTTTTAATTCTAGTTAAGTGGCTTTTAAAACAGATACATGCATAAAACTTACCTCCCTTATAAAAATATTCACAGACATGAAAAGACTTCATTTCAGACACTTTAAAATTGGTAATGTTTGTTCCTTTTTAAAATGATAAAATGATGGTTCATCAAGATTAAGTGATTTGTCTAAAAGCATTGTTCATAGTGAAGATGTTCATAGTGAAGACTTATGACTCCTGGTTTAGTAAGCTGTTAAC
This sequence comes from Gorilla gorilla gorilla, assembly GCF_029281585.2. Taxonomy (NCBI): domain Eukaryota; kingdom Metazoa; phylum Chordata; class Mammalia; order Primates; family Hominidae; genus Gorilla; species Gorilla gorilla. Next base: position 39,382,625 of record NC_073235.2, on the reverse strand, counting down.
ATCTCACAAGTACAGAAATAATAAGTTGATTGGTAGCAGGTGCCAACAGTAAGACACTACTAATCCTAGAGGACATTAGTTCATTGATCTTTTCAGCTGAAACAATCTCATATTCCTTCCCACACATGGGAAAGAAACAGGAACTGTCAGCCCAACCAGCATTTCCAGGAAGGTCATAAGAACCCAGAGTTCAAACTGTCTCTCTATTCCCGTAATTTGTCCTTCCCTGCTGTCACTCCCATTATGGTTCAATTAACGGTGGAAGCCGGGAGCGACTTGATGAACATCTGTCGCATCCACCTGGAAATAATTCAATAAGGGCGCACCATGGGAAGATATTATGGGACGTCTGCTTAAGTTTTTTTCCATTTTCACACTGGGTGGTAAAAGCAATTCAGATAATGGGAGGGAAAAGAGTACCTGATCACCTGGAAATATTAGGTCAATTTCCCAGTGTAGCAATCCAACACATATTTGAAAGGAATATAAAAATAATAACAAATGGCTTGGACTTATGAAGCTACATGTTCACAGTGGCATCACTATTTTAGATCATATAAATAAAATATGGTATTGGCAGAAGCTACTGTCAAGTAAAGTATCACTATCTAAATAGTGTGTATTGTGTAAAAGAAGACATTTTTGATGTATTACCTAAGCATTTCACAGGATGCCCAAGGATGATCTGGAAATGGACAGAAATGCAAAGGACCATTAGCCTTATATTGTGTGGCATGAATAGACAATGGCAATAAAAACTTAAGAGAGCTGAGAATAAACCACATGTCAGCATGTCTGCAATCCCCACATTGGATAGAACTATAGATTATTTTTACAATGGGCCTTATTTGTTGATTTTTTTCAAAGTAGACATTTTCAATCCCCAAAAGGAAAGATTCCAGAAACAGTGAAAATATGCTGCCCAAGACTAGAATGCTATTTATTTAATAATCATCGCTTTAAATTTATTTTTAATTAACATGTCTAAATAACTAATCTCTGTTCACTTGCATCCTTAATTATTTTTCTCCAATGCTGTTTTCAATTATGCTTTTAAGACATCTGTTTGTAATGCTATTACCATCCAAAATAAAGAGTTTGGTTACTAGGCTTAGGAAGAAAGGCTACAGACTCTACAAACATTTCAAATAAAAAAAGAAGGCAGCCAGTGCATAAATATAATCGCCTTCCAGCAGTACAGTGGGTAGTAGACAGAGGAGAAAAACAACTATTCTCTACAGATGCTAGAACAGCAAGGAATGGGTTTAAACTGCTGATATAAGAACCAGAATTTAGTTTAAAAGAGGAAAAATGATAAATCGATGTTCAATAGTGACATGAACACTCTTTGCTCCTCAAATTATTTAAAAATGCAATTATTATGTGAGATTTTGTTGGAGTAGTCATGTCTGAATTTAGCAACCCAGATCTGAACCTTCAAATCACTACTTCAGATATACATAATTCTGTCTTCACTTGATAGCTCTGGATTTAAGTAAGCTTAAATTCATTCGTGTGTGTGTGTTTGTGTGTGTGTGCATGTGGTGTGTTACATATAATGAATTATATAAATTAGCAAATTTTACATAGCTATAGAACCACATTATAGACATTGAATAAGATAGATCCAAACGTAAAATTAAACAAGGGAGAGAAAAGACGGGATGCCTAGGACTTGGTAAAAGAACATCTGCTTTAACACTTTGGCAGTTACGGAATAAAAAGCACAAGTTGCTGCCACTTTCAGCCATTTACTGCTGCATCTGGTGGGAACGCAGGCATGTGGTCAACATGAGTGCACAGTCCCAGTGGGATCAGAGTGGTTCCGGCCCAAGCCTGAGCCCAGGGTGGCCATGCCCAGTGTCACATGGAGAGCCTGACCCTGGCGACCCAAGGACAGATCATTTTGTTTGTTGTTAAACATGTAAACTTGATCATATAACTTCATGAATTCATATTTCCAAATTGGTGGCAATTTCAAATCAATATAGCCAATTTAAGTTTTAATTTAATGCTTATACAGCAAATCATTTTTATAAAAGGTAAGTCATGTTCCTGATATTGTAGAAATGAAAACAGTCAAAATGAAAACCAATGAACTAAAATGAAATTTTCAAAACTGAATTACATCATATCAAGAAACCAATCTAGGTCTCTATTCTAAAAGAATAAAAATAAGAAAAGTAAAATTAACTAAACTTCAGAAAAGTTGTTTATGAAATCTTAGATCACTTTCTCTCTCATTCTCTTTCTCTCTCTCTTTAGGAGAAAATACTAAACTGAAGATTCAAGGAAAACAATTAACAGGAAGTCTGAACACTAGTCAAATATCCAGCTCATGGCTGGGTGTGGTGGCTCATGTCTGTAATCCTAGCACCTTGTGAGGCCAAGGTGGGCAGATCACCTGAGGTCAGTAGTTCAAGACCAGCCTGGCCAACATGGTGAAACCCCATCTCTACTAAAATATACAAAAATTAGCCAGGCGTGGTGGCAGAATCCTGTAATCCCAGCTACTCAGGAGGCTGAGGCAGGGAGAATTGTTTGAACCCAGGAGGCAGAGGTTGTGGTGAGCTGAGAACTCGTGATTACACTCCAGCCTGGGTGACAAAGTGACTCTGTCTCAAAAAAAAAAAAAAATCCAGCTCATTATAATGGAGTGATCTGTGTCTTCAAGAGCTAAGTAAATTGACCTAAGTTCAAGAGAGAATTTGTATTGACATTAAAAGTCATTTTAAAGAAAATTTGGAAAGAAGCATGACACTGAATGCAATACTAAGAGCCTTTTGATGAAACATAACAAACAAGCACTGGCCTCAGCCTGTTAAAAAGGTGGTTGAGATGTGTTTTGGAAGACCCCTCAACCTTTCCTAACATTCCCATCCTCCCAACTCTCTAAATGCCCAAGTTTATCTGATTCCCTCTTGCTAATGTGGGAATCATCCATTCATCAACTCATTCAACAAGCCAGAGTCTACCATATGCCAGTGACTGTCCAAGAACAGAAGTGCCCTGCCCTTCACTGACATACATGAAATTAAGAACTAAACAAGTAATTACACAAAATTCTTCCTGAAAGTGATAAATGCCACTAAGGAAATGAAAAAGTGTGGTGTAATAGAAAGTGCTTATGGGAGTATGAACGTAGGTGGTGGATAGGGAAAACTTCCTTGAGAAGGTGACATGCAAGTTGAGACTTAAATGGTAAGAAGGAGCCAGCCATGTGAAGATCTGGGGAAGAGGAAGGGGGTAATCCAGGCAGAGGAAAGAGTTTGCAAAGGCCACAGGAGAGGGTGCACTTGGTATCTTTGAGAGCAAAATGGTGATCCTTGGAGTTGCATCATAATCAATGAGGGAGGGAGTGATAAGAGAAGAATGAGGGAAGCCCAGGTGTGATGGCTCACACCTGTAATCCCAGCACTTTGGGAGGCCTAGGCGGGCAGATCACCTGAGGTCAGGAGTTCAAACCAGCTTGGCCAACATGGTGAAACCCCGTCTCTACTAAAAATACAAAAAACAAATAAATAAATAAATAAATAATAGCCAGATGCGGTGGCACGCACCTGTAATCCCAGCTTCTCAGGAGGCTGAGGCTGGAGAATCACTTGAACCTGGGAGGTGGAGGTTGCAGTGAGCCAAGACCGTGCCACTGTACTCTAGTCTGGGCCACAGAGTGAGACTCTGTCTCAAAAAAAAGAGAGAGAAGAACAAGGGAAACAGGCAGGTGCCAGGTCATAGAGGTCCTCTAAAGTCATGTTAAGTAGTTTGGATATTCTAAGGTAAAGGAAGCGATTTTAAGATTTTGTGGTGAGAGTAGGGTGGTGTGTGAATAGGGTAGAAAGGTGATATGATCTGATGTATACTGGAAAATCCATATATATATATACACTCAAATTTTAGTCAAGATGTGCCCACTCTTCACTTCATACATGTAAATAAAATTCAAGTCAAAAAATGCATACATAAATATACAGAAAACCAAAGAGATATATCTCTATAAAGGAGACGCGAGTAAGGCTAAAGCCATAAGCATTCTCAGTTCCATGACTGGAAACAGGCAGAAGGAACCACAAATCCATCAGAGGCAGAAAGAAAACTAACAATGCTTATATAACACAGCAGACCACATTGAGACTAATTATTTGAAGCCAGTGCCTGGGAAAGGGCTTCTCATATTTTAAAGAGAAATTTAAAAAGAATAAAACCCCTTGCTGCCCATCACCTGGGGCAATGGCTTATAGAAAAACATGGGGGAGGCAGACGCTACGGATACTAGCAATCAAGATCTGAAACATGGTGCCCAATGATTCTGTGGTTGGATTTCCCACATCCCAAGTATCACCATGAGCTGGGAGCACAAAATGTCATCATAAAACCCTACACAGAGAGAGCTAAGTAAAGACAGAGGAAAAACACTGTTGAACTACTTCTCATTGAAAGTGATCTAGTTGCCTTCCCTTTCACACTTTCCGTTCCCAACTTATCTTTCTTTCTTATCCCTTTCCAGCCTTAGCAAAAAGAGTGTGCATAGAAGCAGGACAATGGAGGACAGTTAGTGCTGTGCTAAGGCCATGGTGCTGCGCACTTGAGAAAGGGATGGAACAGAGCTGGGGGCCATGGGAGGACATCACTAGAGACAGGCCTGATGGGGAAGGAGTGGGGGGTGGTTAGAAAGTTGTGTAGTTAAGGAAATGTGTCCACTTATGAAGCAAAGAAGTAAATCTATGAAAGATAATAAGAGCCATTTCTCACTCTCTAAGAAAAAATTTATAAACATGAATAAAAGGAAGATGAAAATGAATCCCAAAATTTTCAACTGGAATCGAGAACATTGGTATAAATTCATAGAACAAAAAATACATGCATATAGAAACAGATATGGATGTATGCACATATGTAAGTGTGTGTGAGAGTGTGTGTGTGTAAGTATGTGTGTGTGTGGTATTTTATTCCCCCCCAGCTCTTTCCTAAGAGGGCCTGGAAGCAATGACATTTCACTACCAATGTGCACACTAAGTAACCTGATCTGGTATTGAAATGCCATCCTCCAGGAATAAATAGCTAATTCTAGGCTGAGTTAATAAATATACAAAATGATAAGATGAGCCTAGAGCATCCTGTTGTGCCAGAAAGTAAGAAAACACTCAAAGATTGGGTGGGATGGAGATATGTTAGAAGAACACAAATCAGCTTGAAGAGGTACCTCTGGCCAAATCTAGGACAGTTTAGGCATTACACACACACAAACACAAAACTAATGAGAGTACATAATTATACCCTGTTGAATAAATAGGAATCCATGAGTCCATATAATTAAATAAATGATGAGATGGAAGGGAAAATTATTTCTCACAATAGAATGCTAATCTGCAAATGTAAAAAGAATGATAGAACTAGGTAATCACCATTTGGCAATTAGAATAGTGGTAGTTAATTCAAGAAAGAGTCATCAATGAATGCCAAGTCTGATAAGTGAAAGTTTGGCATAATACGGCAGTATCTCCCCACAAAATGTTACTCAAACACAAAGGTAAAGAGGTCATTTTAAAAGTAAAGTATGTAGAGGCACCATCTTGACCAGGTTATCAAGGTTAGCATCAACAGTATTGGATGGGTCAGCATTGTGTGTCTCCTGAGATTAAGCAACAAGAATAGCATAGAATCATTTCTATGGTATCCTGCCAAGAATGGATGGCTGGAGTTTGGTCATGGGGAAACACCAGACAGACCCACATTAAGGTTTATCCTACAAAATAAAGGCCTGTACTCTAAAACTCTTTAGGACATGAGAGATAAGAGAAATATGGAGGAACTGTTCCCATTTGAGAGAGACAACTGAGACCTGACGACTAAATGAAACACAAGATCCTGGATTCCATATGGACCACAAAGGAATAAGAGACATTGATAGCACAGATGGGGAAATTTGAGTGAGGTCAGCAGAACGGAAAACAGGATACCAGGGTTGATGTCCTGAACAGAGGGCTGTACAGTGGAATATAAGAGAGTGTCCTTGTTTCTGGGTGGGAAATAGTAGAGTATTCACACACACACGCACATGAACACATACACACACATGCACATGCACACACACACACATGCAAAGTGGTGGGATGGGGAAATATATAAAATGTTAACAATTAGGGAAACTGAGTGATAGGAAGGCAGAAGTACTTTCAACCTTTCTGTAGATTTGAAGCAGTTTCAACATTTTTAAAATCATATACAATTTTTTTAATGGAAATGCCAAAACATGAAGAAATTTAATGGTATGAAAGACAGCAAGTTCTGTTCTAAACAATCAGAACTTGAAATCACCAAAAATAAAATTAATTTTGTGTGACACTGCAAAAATAAAAATATTTAGAGTGCTCTTTTAGTTATAAAATGAAAATAGTTTTTAATACAAAGATAAATCATAAAGCAAAGACAGGCATAAATTATATTAAAAGAAAACATATAAAAGAACAAAATCAAAACCACAGCAATTGTATTAGTTTTATATTGCTACCATAACAAATAATCACAAACTTAGCAGCTTAAAATAATACTCATCATCTAACAATTTTTGTAGGTCAAGTCTCAGTTTGGTGTGGCTCAACCAGTGCCTCTTCTCTGAGTCTCACAAGACCCTAAGGCATGGTGTTAGCAAGGCTGTGTTCCTCTCTGAGGGCTCTGTGGAAGAGTCTACTTCCATTCAGGTTGTTGACAGAATTCAGTTCCTTGTAGAAGGACTGAAATCCTCCCCTGCGGTTTTTTGGTTTTTTTGTTGTTTTGTTTTGTTTTGTTTTGTTTTGTTTTGTTTTGTTTTGTTTGCCAGCTTTCAGCCCAGGACTGCCTTACCTTCTAGAAACAAGTCTCTATTTCTTCCACATGTCCCTTTATAACTCAGAATCCTTTCCCTACTCAGAATCTCTCTGACTTCCTCACTTCGTTGTATCTCTTCTGTATTACTCTTCTGTCACATCTCTCCACTTTGAGCCAGAGAAAGTTCTCTGCCTTTAAGGGCTCATCTGATTAGATTGGGCCCATTTAAACAATCCAGGATCATCTATTTTAAGGACCTTATATAATCTTAATTAAATCTTCAAAGTCTGTTTTGCCATATAACTTATCAACAGGGAATAAGATATGAGTGTCTTTTCGGGGCCCTTATTCTGTTACTACAAATATATATATATATAGTTGTGTATTGAATTATTGGCCTGAATTCTTCATCTATCCCTGTGGTTAGATCCTTTGTCACTGATTTTGAAATTCCTCCCACAATGGCAGGATATTTCCACATCCTTTGAGGATATTTCCACATCCCTTGATTTGGAGCTCAGCCAATATGAATTACTTTGTCCTATAGAAAAAGGCTGTAACGATACAAGACTAGGCCTTAAGAGACTTCAAGTATTTCTATTTGCCATCTTATATCTCCAAAGCCACCATGAGAAAAACATCCCTCTCTAGGCCCCGGTTCAAAAAACAGTAGAGGCAAATAGAACAAAGTCACCCCAGTTGAGTCCAGCCCAGATCAGCTAATTTCCAGCTGACCCACTGACATGTAAACAATAATAAAAAATAGTTTTAAGCTACTATTTGGATAGCAATTTCATTTGCAACAAGACCTAACAATACAATGACATAAATGTTAGCCTAAAAGTAGTCAAAGAAAACTTTAAATACATCAGAAAGTATTACTGGAGAATTTACACAGAATTCAGGATACAAAGACAAAAAGCAAAAAATAATGGCAAGGTGCTGCTGTTAAGAGACATGGGGAGTAGAATCAAGAGCTATATACCATGAAAATGATAGCAGAAAGAAAGAATAAAGAAATGGTGGACAAGAATACTTACAGAAATAGCAGATGAGAATAAAAGAATGGTATAAAAAGATAATTATAGAAATAACAGATGAGACTTTGCCATAATTTAGGAAATATACGAATCCTCAAATGAAAAGGATATGTTAGGTATCAAGCAAGATCATTAAAGATAAATTCATATTTAGATATACAGAAAAACTGAAGAACACACCAATATATTTTTGAAAGACAAAATTTTCAGAAAGAAAAGTGAGATGACCAGAATAATAGAAAAATTACTCTGATGGCAGAGTATTCATCGGCAACAAAAAATCGTGCAGCAATATCTTCCAATAGCTGAAGAAAAATAAATTTAAATCTCTCATTTTATAACCAGCTAAATTATCACTCCTGGCTGAGTTCAAAATAATGATAGTTTAAGACATATAAATACTAGGGCTTTTAAAAATTATTAAAGGATATACTTCCAAAAGAAGAGAAGTAAAAATAAAGGGAAAATGTAGGACATAAGCAATAGTGAGCACAAAATATTCATGAAACTACATTATTAAATTAAAACTATAATTAAATATTAGCTATAAAATAATTATTTTTGCTTAAAAATAGGTAGAAACTATCCTGTATTCATTGCCAAGCAACAAATGGAAAAAAAGTCCCATATCATTAGTAATTAGGGAAATTAAAATTAAAGCCATATTCACATTTTTTTTACACTTTCAGCCTGAAAAATGTTTAAAATGCCTGCCATTTAGAAGTCTTGCAACAAGAAACTCTTACAAGCTGCTAATGGTAGAGTCACCAGAACAACCCTTTTTAAAAATTGACATCACTGAGGGAAGTTTGAAGATGTATATTTTCTTTATCCCTGAAATTCCACTTGTTTTATATCATTTGCTTTACTTTTCTTTTAGGCAATATTAGAGAAGTCTTTCCAATGTGCTCAAATAGAAAAATATACAAAAATGTTCACTGTTTTCCATGGCATAATATTGAAATGACCTAAAAAACCATTCAGAAAAGAATGGATAAATAATTTTAATGTACTCATACAATGCAGCATTATACAGTTGTAAAAATTGATAAACTAACATTATATTTATTGACATAGATAAATCTCAAAACACATAAGATTAAGTGAAGAAGCAAATTGCAGAATGATACATAAAGTATGAAACCATACTTTATGGCTTCATACCATAGAGGTATGCTTAAAAATGTCAAAAAATATATTTTATAAAAGCATATATATGCAGTGATAAAATTAAAATATATATTAGAGTTATTATAAACACCAAATAAAGGATACTGCTTAACTCAGCAGAGAGGTGGAAGGGAACAGTTTTAGGGCAAAAACATAAATGACTTCCAATGTAAAAGTAATGGTAGGATATTAAAAAACATTTTGAAGCAAATATAAAAAAACTATTAAGATTTGATGAAGCTAGGCGGTTTATGCCTAGGTGTTATATTGTTCGTTTTACCTTTCTGTATGTCTCTAATATTCTGTAACAAACATATCTAAACAATTTTTCTAAATATTATTCAGGTTATTTCTCTAGAGAATGAAATGCAATCTGGAAGGCTATTTGAGTGCATTAGCCCTCCCAGGGGTGGACATATTTGCAGAAGACAACCAGAGAGATCGAGGCTGTATTTACTGCTATAATGCACTAATGGATATATATCAGACTCCCCACCCCCTGCATGTTTCACTAGGAGCTAGGATGGGGATAGGACACCCCTGTTTCCCTCAAGTCTCTCTAGCAAGAAGATTTTCTGTTCTGCCCATCAGTAAGTCTGGCCATAGTTAGGCACAATTAGCAACTTTAATAGCATTTAAGATCAGGCCATCTCAAAGCTTAGAGAAGCAACATGGTGTCTTGAACAGAGTACAGGTTTAGATGCCAAAAAGACTAGCGTTCAAATACTCCTTCCCAAGTTATTTAGTAAGTCCTTTAATCTTCTCAATGCTTCAGAATTCTCATTCTCAAAATGAGTTTAGCATTACTTTACTGGCAGAGTATAGTGAGCAATAAACAAAACAACATATAAAAGCTATGGCACCTACTAGGCACTCAACGTGTTAGTCTCTTAAACTTCCTTCAAACAACATTGATGTAAGCAAAGACAAAATGCATCAGAAACCAGATGTATCATTGGTGGTAAGGGGATGTGTTTTACAATAAAGAAAATGCAAGTCTTTACAATGTAAGATATCAGATTGCATACGTCTTTGAATAAGTCAGGTGACATTTCTCAGTATCAACCTCCTCATCTTGGAAATGGGAATTTAAAAATTTAACTTGCAGGGTTATTAGAATACTCAGAGATGCCATAAAGTGCTAGGCTTAAAAAGACATTCAATAAACAGTAGCTGCTATTGTCGCTGTCAAAATTATTATTCTCTAAAAACTGAGAGAGAAGGGAGTAAAAGAGGAAAAGAAATTGGGAATTTGTGATCACAGAGTGAGAAATTAATTATGAATTTTTAAAACACCAAAAGTCTTGTTCAATTTAACATGTTTCTAAACAATCTTTCAAGAGAATAAGAACATTTCATTCTCATAAAACTTTGCATAACTAAAAACCCCTAGAGCTTTCTCAAAATGATTGACAGATTTACTTCTAGGCAAAAATTGGATTAAAAGATACAATAAATACTTAGGTTTTAAGTCTTCATTGCCCCTCACAAATATATTCGGGAAATCATAATAAAATCTAAAATTATGATTTTCAAATTAGAGCCATTTCTTGAAAAAGTTATTAGAATTTATATTACACACTTAATTTAGCATCTGTCTTTTTATCCTATGTTCTTTTGCTAGTTTTCAAATCTCCAAAACTGTATGTTATATCACTGGCTGTCAGAATGTGGTCTCTGGACCTGCAGCATCAACAGCACCTGGAAACTTGTTAGAAATGCAAATTATAGGGCCAGATCCCAGCCCTACTAATTCCCAAACCCTAAGAATGAAGCCCAGCAATGTTTCACAAGCCTTCCAGGTGATTCTGATGCATGCTAGAGTTTTAAGATGCACTGGGCCGCCTAATAGTAAATTCACAGCTTCCAAATCTTGAGGAGACTAGCACAGTGTTATCTGTAGTGCTCTGACCACATTTGACAGAGAAGCACTGTACAATGTTGTACAGGAATTGTGCACTGTATGAGAAACCTGGATTAGAAGACCTCTAAGATCTCTTACATCTTTGATGCTACAAATAATGGTCTCTGTATTTGCAGAAAGTGCTTCAAAACACATAGGAGATTCCACATGATGATCTTTTAAGTCCCTTCCACCCCCACAGTGAGAGACAACCCAGTATGGTGTGAGGGGAACCTTTAAATGCACACTGGAATCTTGGCAAATGTTTTCTCCTAAGAAGGGAGGAATAAGGCTAAGGCTAAGCTGGGCTGCATGGTTTTAGAATTCCACACCTTGTGCTTCTGGTATATTCATTCAAACTAAATAGAAGCCTGAAGTAGAGAAAGTATCCTGCCAATGTGTAAGGTAAACATTAAAGGCAAGAATCTCAAAAGACAAAGTTCTGCTTACATGCTTTTTGACCTGCTTTTGAAGGGTGGAATGTAGGTAGACTGCCTTGATGGGCACTGACAGAAAGACCCTGTCAAGCAAAGGGATTCTGTGTCCCTATAGAGAATCAGCCAGCAATCGTATGCAGTCATACATCTCTTATTCAAGGTTGCCACAAAGAAGTATCTTAAAAGAAATAGATTTTGTCTATGAAAAAATCCAGATATATAGTCACCTTTTTCTAAACTGGGCACTAAGGACTTTATCAGAAAGCCATGGGGCCCCTCCCAGGAATACCCATAATCTTTGCTCCATGAGATAGAAATCACCCCCAAACTTTCCAAAATATCCTTTCCCCTCTGAGCCTGTAATCCTATCCAAATAGAAAGAGGATTCCCGATTCTAAGAACTGCTTTCCAGAGTGTTCTAGATAAAACTAAAATCAAGTAATCCTTAATGCATATTCACTTCCATCATGGAAAGTCCACCACTCTGAGATCCTATCGACCAAATCTGATTTTCTCATTCTGCATTTATTCCCACTTCTCCCTGACTTTATTAGCAATACTGGCACCTCGGCCAGTAACAGAGTCCTCTCTAAATGGGGTAGAAGGCTTCCTTTCCGGACGTTTATTCCAAATCAAACCAATTCCATTTATTATTTCCATCCAAATGAAGATGTGTTCACAAGGCATCTTCACTCCCACCTTTAATTCAGCTGTAAAAGTCTTCTAGATTGGAAAAAAATAGAAAAATTATATTCAATGAAAGATTTTTCAAATGTTTCTCCTGTGGCCAGAACTAAGCTTTACATAAACTCTAAATAACCCATATGATTACACACAGACCCAGGAGAATATATAAAAGATGAAGTCTCAACTTTTCACCACTATTTTTATTATTGATATTTATTGCATATCAATAGAGTCCTAGGAAATAGAGTTGCTAGTAAATCCTAATGCTGTCCTAAAGTTAATATGGAAATCTGTGTATCGTAAAACCCATACAGTGCTTCAGTGGGTGATTTTCTTCTACACCTACCAAGCTCTGGTCGTATTCCTGCTGAATTCTACATTATACAAGTAAAAAAGTTATATCCTAGTAGGGCAATTTTCAATGTATAATTATAATAATGCCCATGTTGCCTGCACTCTGTATGAATTACTAAGTAAGGTTAAAATGGAATCACAGAGTGCTTTTCAATAAAATTAGGGCATCCATAAACGATTCTTATGTTAATTATTTAGTATTAGCTTCATACCTAAAGAAAATCAGGCAGGTACTGGGGTGTTGCTCCTGCTTCTCATAATATATAAATTTTATTATCAAATTACTGTAGCAGAAAGTGTTTTCATTTCTTTAATGAACAAAATGATCACATTTCCTAGTTATGACTCCTTTCCCACACAACACTAAGCATGAAAGGTAATCTTAAGAGTGGCTTCAAGACATCTGCTCAGTACCTGGTGTCTCCTTAGTTACCCAACCCAGGGTATGATAACCCAGGGTATGAGTGTGATAACTAAGGAGACAGAAGAGGCAATGACTCAGGAACCCCAATCTCTCAAGCCAAATTGCTGTGGATGTTGCCATGGAAAATGCAGCAAAGACCTCATTTTATCTGGAAGACTCCACACCCCACCCTTGATTCAACCCCTGGGGTTAAGCATCCATCATTAATACAAATAGAAAATCCCTTGCTCGTCTCGGGCAGTCTAAGGAGTCATCCCTCAGCCAAGATGAGGGACAGTGACAGGAAGATGACTGACTACCCCCTGTGCTCACCAGAGCCCCTCATCAGTCCATCCACACCATGGCCAGTCACGGGAATGGTCCCAATACCCCTTTTGTATAAACAACATACTGTGGGAGCTATATCATATCTCAAGAAATCAGTGGAAACTTCTAATTTAAGTTTCCAAATGTTCAGGAATAACTTGTGATGAGGAATGAGGAATAACCTCTCTCTTCAAGTTCATGCTCACAGACTACTTAAATCTAATCTAGAAGAAACAAACAAGCACATCTTGCCTTAGTGTACTACCACCACTCCTCTCCTAAACCAAAGTTCATAATAGGTTAGCACAACATTCCAGCCTGTAATTGCTTACATAACAGTGCCTTTCTGATGTTCTTCCTTTCTCATATGAAACCCCCAAAATGAAAAGAATTTATATTTAAACAATGACTTGTACCTGCCTCAGTTATGCTCTTATGATTAAATGTTTTACGGGGCAAAATAAATACATAAACAAACCAGGGTACAAAATCTTGTTAGAAAGCTTATTTAAAATCTGCACACCTCTTTCTGCCACACTGTGAAATACGTTTCCCCAGATGCTGCAAAGTTAAAAAGAAAAACTTCTTTTGCTTATCACGGCTTCTCATCCTTCCCTGAAGCAGAATTTAGTATCAAGGCCAGGTCCTAAATTCTTGCACTGCCTTTTGCACTAAGCATAATAATGCCCACTGTTACCCTTTGATTGAGCTCTTCATGTCTTCCAGAAGCCTCCCTTTACCGCTACGCTATTCACATCTTCCAATCCTTTCACCTCCTCCATAGGAATGTGCCCAGATGCTCCAGTGCACAATAGTCTCTCCCTTTTCTGAGGCTTCACAACATCTGTAGAGAATTACAATCCTGTTGGCCCTCCAGATCCAAAGAATGTTCTTTTCTCCCTCTGCCCTGGATCATGTCCAAGGTTTGAGTTAATAAGTCTCTTTCCAACTTCCAGTTATCTAGAAGCAGATGCAAATGGAGTTTGGAGCACAAGACATTTACTAGGTATCAACACATACGAAAGGAAGAAGGGTGAAGTGAGCAGAAAAAGAAAGTGAACTGCAATTCAGGCTTGTTAAAGTGTTGGCAAACCTAGCTTAGAGCTTTGGAGAGAATATTGCTTATTAAGAGCTATACCACCTTGCACTCTGATGGCTAGGCCTTTACATGTTCTCCTACCTCTCCAGCTGTGGGCTGCCCTGAACTGGGCATGACCTCAGGCAAGCAAGCTCTCTGTAGCTAAGACAGATTGAAAGAGCTGACAGTTGGAGGCTGTCTAACCACACTGCTGCTTCCTTCCTGAAGGAGAGCTCATCTCCATCTCCACGTCTGCCTCAATAGTCATCACCTATGTGTGCTCAGATCCAATCTTCGCCCTTCTCCAAATTACCTTTCATGAGTTTCCAATTCCCTTGCTAGGCTTGGTCATCAGGAGACAATGAAAGGAGGTTGGAGAACAAAAGAAAAGGAGAAACCAGAAAACCGATCTCTCTGTCTCTCTCTCTTTCTCTCTCTCTCTCTCTCTCTCTCTCTCTCTCTGTTTTGGGTGGCCTCTCCTCCTTGGTGCCAGCTTTTGCTGAAAAATCTTGCCCTAGGTAGATACAGATGCAGCATCCAATATGCAGGACAGCTGTAACTCCAGCTTCCACCAAGTGGCCCCAGTTCCTAAGCTTTTGCAACACTTCTCCCTCCCTTGTTCCTCTGGATTTAGGAATGCTGGTAGCTTTCAGCTGTTGCCTCATAGTTACCACATTGTCCATTGATTGGCTTCTCCACTCTTCCAACACCTATGTTAACCCCTGTGTTAAACTCTCTCTATTTAGGTCTCTAGAATAATTTTGGTATAGCTGACTGGATCCTGACTAATAAAACTTTATCAGAATCAAAACCACATGTACAGGCCCAACATCTGAAAAAGATCAAAATCACAAAGCTCTGCCTAAAGGGGGTTGGAAGAACATTGCTTTCAGTCTCAGAGAGGCCTCTGGCCTCTCAGAGTATAGTTTGAAATCCAATATCCTTGATGAACGTTGATGCAAAAATCCTCAATAAAATACTGGCAAAACGAATCCAGCAGCATATCAAAAAGCTTATCCACCATGATCAAGTAGGCTTCATCCCTGGGATGCAAGGCTGGTTCAATATACGCAAATCAATAAATGTAATTCAGCATATAAACAGAGCCAAAGACAAAAACCACATGATTATCTCAATAGATGCAGAAAAAGCCTTTGACAAAATTCAACAACCCTTCATGTTAAAAACTCTCAATAAATTAGGTATTGATGGAAATCCCTGTGGATGATCCTTAAGTGTGATGGTATACACTGCCCCCAGAGCTGGGCGCAGTGGATAGCTGTTGGATCATGGAATTATGTAAACTGGAATAAATCCATAGTGTTCAAAGGATTCTGCGTTCCTAGGAGAACAACAAGGAGTACCCCCAGAACCCCACCATATGACAACACATCAGAGAAGCAGCCACCCCAAAACTGTCAGGGCACTATATTTGGGACCCTTCCTCGCCTACTCAGTACAGAGAAACATCCTAACTAAAATATGTACCATTTACCTGCAAATCAGGTAACAAGTGACTGCACATGGATCAGCTGTAGATATCAGTAAATGTAGATGCAAGCCTCCAGTACCACACTGAGCTCACTGTTGGTTCTACACATGCCTGTCTCTTCCATCGGAGTGTGGCAATATCTCTGTCTTATTTATCAGATTCCACCCCTAAGAAAGTACAAGACATAAACTAGATTCTCATTCCTGTACTTTTCTCTTGAATGGTAAAAAAGTTTTATTTAACATTTTTTTCTCCATTTTAATGGCTTCCCTATGCATGTGGTTATGGTTATGATGCAGGAGAAAAGAACAATGGACATTCACGAATACGATTCCATTATGAGGGATAAGCATGTAAATATAAGTATCATCAGAGAGAAATTTACATAAGTCAGGATGCCTCTTGGGAAATGTAAGAAATGTAATGTTTGAACAGACTTAATAAAATTCTAACTTTTCTCCCAATAGACACCAATAACTGGAACAATGGGACATTGCCTTACTTCCAATGAATGATTACCCTTGACAATAGAAGTATAAACAGTGCTCTTAAATCTGTTAAGTTACATGAAAGAAAAGAAAGCAATGCCGTAGTTGGAAGCAAAGGAAGGAAGCAAAAAAAAAATGAAACCACTCGATACGAGTGAACAGTTATTTTGGTTATTTTGCTCAAATTAAAAATTACAGTAACGTTCTTCTGGAAAGGGAGACCATGCCAGTCAGTACCTGATTAGAGTACATTATTCAGAAGGGGCAAGGAAAGAACATTTATTGAACAATTAAAGTACATGAAAGATTGTGCTTCATGTTTTCACCTGCATTTTCTTGTTCAATTCCTAAAACAAATCTGAGAAATAGATTCTCATCCCACTTCATAGAGAAAGAAACAGAGATCTATAAAGATTAAGTTATTTGCTCAAAGTGAGATAATGAAGTAATGGGTTCAGGAATCAAAGCCAAAGCAACCTAAGGTCAAATTCCCATAATTCTTCACCCTAACTGTTCTGTGATTTGGGTGAAATTATTGCTCCCTTAGTGAAAGTGTTTTATTATTTTCAAAAAAAGGTTCTTCCCAAAGAGGAGACAAGTTTACCTTGTGCTTTACTTCCAAATGTCAATTTTAGGAACATAGCTCAGTTTTTATTCTCCTAATAACCCTGAGATAGAAACTAGGGGTTTTATTATCCTGTTTTCCCTGAAATCACCTCACTGAATAACTTTTCTAATTATTGCTTTCTTGCTAAGATAATATCTGTTAAATGTATGCCTTATCTGTGAACTGATACTCATCAACTTATTAGAATTAACCTGTCTTTGACCCTCATAATGGGGCCAGATTGATATAGTTGAGATTAATGAGTCAATTATTTTTGGACAAGGAACAAAGAACACAAACTGTTTCACACTGTTAGTACTTCTTTGGCTTCTCTACTTCCTGTGTAGCTTTTGACACCTATAAAATAACCCAGAGCAGTTCTTTTTTTCCAAGTTAACAATGAGAAATGCTAGTGTTTTCCCAAGAACACAGAAATCATTCAGATGAAAAAGGAAGTGATAATGCAAGAGTGCAAGATGTTCTTTAAAAACAATTGTCCTTAAATCCTTTCATTTGACAAATTCATGCTTCCACAGACGGAGCTGCCTCAGAGTGTCATGGAGATGAAGTTTGCTATCATGATAGTAGGTATGACATTCCATACACATCTGCTTGCATGAACTGATCCCTTCATTTCTTCAGAAAAAATAAGCATATTTGTATTTTCTTTGCAGAAGGTCAGGATACATATAGCTGCAATAATTAAGAAAAGTTTGGTTTTCTCTTCTTTAATTTTACAATTTACCTACCACCCATCTACTGACTTTTCCCAAATATGCGTCTCTAGCTCTGACTGCTAGTCTGATATCCAGATTCGTAAGCAACCATCTAGAAGATACACCCAGCCGTGTATTCTTGTAGGTGTCTCAAACTCCTGCATCCCCACCAGGAAGTTCACCCAGCAAAATAAAGCCAAGAATCAGCTTTTTGTGTTATAATACGCTGAACAATAATTTCTCCTATTCCTGCTTTTAGGTATTTTTATCATTTCTTTTTCTTTTTCTTTTTTTTTTTTTTTTTTTTTTTTTTTTTTTTGATGGAGTCTTGCTCTGTCACCAGGCTGGAGTGCAGTGGCGCAATCTCGGCTCACTGCAACCTCTGCCTCCCAGGTTCAAGCGACTCTCCTGCCTCACCCTCCCGAGTAGCTGGGACTGCAGGTGCACACCACCATGTCCAGCTATTTTTTTTGTATTTTTAGTGGAGATGGAGTTTCACCATGTTGGCCAGGATGGTCTCAATCTCTTGACCTTGTGATCCGCCTGCCTCAGCCTCCCAAAGTGCTGGGATTACCGTCGTGAGCCACTGCACCCGGTCTTTTTTCATTTCCATAACAAATGTGCATTACCTTTAAAACTGAATATATTAAACATTAAATGTAAACAAGTAAAATATATTTTTAAGCACACTACGGAGTCAGACAGATGGGTTCAAGTCTTAGTTCTGATATTTCCCATTGTAAAACTTTGGCCAAGGTATCTATATCCCCTTGGAGTTCCAGTTACTGGTATGTAAAACGGGGTTTGAAATTCTTACCTCATAGGGCTGTTAGAAGAATTGCCTAGGAGTAATGAATACAAAGGACTCAGCACATAGCAAGTGAACAATAAATGCTAGCCTCACTGATGATAGTATAGGAAGCTCTTCTTGATATTAAATATAGTCCCTCTCCTTTGGTAGCACCACCAACTATCCAATCAAACCAAAAAATCTGGAATCATTCCATATTTTCCCTCTCATTTCCCACAGCCCTAATTTCTTGTTCTGTCACTCTACTTACTGCATGCCCCTTGACTTAATTTTTCTTTTTCCCCTATCATCTTTTGCCATTGGGTTTCCAGCAGGCTTATTCCCTTCCAATCACTTCTCCATATACCATCCAGAGCAAGTTCCCTGGAATATAACTTGGAACCCCTCCTGTGTTTCAAATTCTCCAGTGACCCCCACCTTTAGGATAAAGTTCAAGCTCTTTATCAAGACATTCAAAGCCTTTGTTGATCTGGACCTGTTTACTTTGACAGTCTTATATTCTGCCAATCCTTCGAACTTCCAACGCCCCAAACACAGAGGTGATTTTAGATAACACACCAGGTTTGCTTCAATGCCTTTGCTTGTGCTGCTCCTCTTCTGCCTGCCTAGCAAGCTGTTCTCCAACTTCCAACTCAGTGGGAACCCTGACGTGCTCTGCAACTACCCAAGAGAACTGGCGATTTCTTTCTCAATATTCTTTTTTATTTATTTATTTTTGAGACAGAGTTTTGCTCTTATCACCCAGGCTGGAGTGCAATGGCACAATCTCAGCTCACTGCAACCTCCACCTCCAGGGTTCAAGTGATTCTCCTGCCTCAGCCTCCTGAGTAGCTGGGACTACAGGCATGCACCACCACTCCTGGCTAATTTTTGTATTTTTAGTAGACACAGGATTTCACCATGTTGGCCAGGCTGGTCTCAAACTCCTAACCTCAGGTCATCTGCCCGCCTCAGCCTCCTAAAGTGCTGGGATTACAGGTGTGAGCCACCACGCTCAGCCTCTTTCTTGATACTCTTTTGCATACTTAGTTATATGCTATCAATCTGCCTTGTACTTATTTTTCTATCTATTTCCTTTACTAAACTGGGTTTTAAGGCAAAAATCCATCTCATTCCAACTTAATATCCCCAGACAATGATACAATGTCAGGCATATAGCTGGTACTCAAAAAATGCTTACTGAATGCATAAACTTGAAATTGTGTGTAAAAGATACCATTTTGAAGCTCATTGACTCAACTTAAGTACATGCCTTTGTCTATGACTAATTTCTTTGATTTAAAAAATCATGAATTAGCAAGACCAACATAAACAACAAGATCTAAATGACCATCAGGCAGCACCAAACCAGCAGAAAAAAAGGAAGAAGAAAAAATAAAACATGTCAAGACAATAATGTGATCAATAGGTTAAAGAGAGGCATTGATCATTTTTTTGAAAGTTTTTTCCCTTTATACCCTCCATTGTGCAGGTCAAGTGTCTCCTAGGATGGAGAGGAGGGGCTCTGCCTAAAGGAAGAAGGTCAATGCCAGACTCTGAGTCTCAAAGACTAAAATTAATGAGTACATAGTGAAACAATAATATTAAAGGTCAGAATTTGTAGCTAAAGAAAAAGATTCTGAGATTTTATTATTATTACTACAAATTCCCTATTTCTATATCAAAACTAACCATGTTGAACTCTGATCACAGAGTTTTACTGTAAGCTATAGTGTATTGAGGATGGAGGATAAGAAGTTCCTACCAGACAGGAAAAACAGTTCTTCCGTTTCTCATTAGCAGAGGCTGGAGAGAGAAAGGGAGAAACATGAGTTAGAAGGAGTATATTCCCAGCCAGGGGTGACCCTCAGGCAGTAGGAAGGAGGTAGGTGTGGTGCATACCCTCAAGTTTATGAGGAAACTCTAGTGTGAGGCATGCTTGATCTTTGCTCCTCAAAGCATAGTCTAGGAAAATCTGCAAGCTCCCTTGTCAATTCCTTTGTCCTATATGGCATGAGAACAACATGACAGTGTCTCAAGGGTAGTTTATACATAAATTACAAACATTTCTAGGTTAGTGGACTAAAGCATTCTCTCACTTGAACTATAAATGTCCAGCATGGTGAAGCTAAAGCACCTGAGAGGTCCTAATATCCTCCTTCACCATCCACGGCTTTCCAGGAGCTGAGAGAATGAAGAAAACTAAGGAAACCCATGCTCACAGAGCAAGGCAGCTGCACAAGTAGAGACTTCAGGCAGGAAATGAAGATTTTATAATTGGGGAAAAAACATATTTTATCATTGAGTGCCAGTATGGTACCCAAAGCACATGCAAATCAGGTCTGAACACTTCTGCAAGTACAGTGCCAGACCCTCAGGGTCAGATCAAAATGGCCACCCCCAGTCAGATGCCAAGAAAAACCCAGAAGTCAATGTGTCAGCCCCATAGGTTCCTCTTGACTCAATAATCTCATCTTGAAAAGGAGGATGGGGAAGGCAGAGGAACATAGAAAAGCTGAATACGTAAAAGCAAAAAATTAAATGACCAAAATATAACTTGTTTAACCAAGAAAGACTGGCATACCCTTAATTTGAAAGGTTATGTTCCCCCAAGCTCTAGTACCCAGTAGAGTGAGGCTTGCAATTAAGATGAAATCAGTTATAGAAAGTACAGAAGCTACTTTTATTATACAGCTTCATTTGGAGTGGTTTAAATATTGACCTTACTATATATTTAAATGATAAAACGGGAACTCTGCCCTTAGTATCCCTAAGCCCAAAACATGACTCATCTCATTTAAGAATAGCCAAGCAAACTGTCCCCTCCTCCTTCCCTCTATACCCAATTTATGATCCCAATCCAAGGAAGCAGATCTTAAGAAAAACAGGGATCACATCCAGAGCATCAAACAAAAAAGACAAACAAATGTGGTCACTTGTTAATCGATGATTTAATCACAAAAAATTAGTTTACACAACTCTTTAGGATCAAAGGCAATAATAACAGGTATCATACTTGAGCATTAATTCTAAACCAAGAGCTCTACATGTATGATTTTACTTATTCTTTATAAAAAACATACAGGTGTGATAATAGCCTAGGAAAATGAGGTCAAGAGAATGAAGCAAATTGTCCAAAAATCACGAAGTTAGTAACTAGACAGCCAGAATGTAACTCAGGTCTGTCTCTTTCCAGGTCCTATGCCTGAACCCATTATGCATTTTGACTGCCTCTTAAATGAGATGCTCCTCTATTCTAAAAGGACCAGGATATTGTTGAATATTAATTGCAAGGTAGGAGGATATATAAAGAAATGACTTAAACCATCAAAGATGAAAATTAGAGGATGGGTAAGGATATCAAGGAAAAAAAGATGAATGTAATTCCATCATTGATTCATTCATTCATCACCATATTCTAGATGCTGTTTCTAGAGACAGTGATGAATAACACACACAATGCCACATCCAAATGGAGCTTCCACACTTGCCAAGGAGACAGACAATGAATAAACAAGTGAAATAACTAATATTACTTCAGGTAATGAGAAGTGCTATAAAATATTAAGCAGGAATAGAGAGTGGCAGAGTTGCTATTTTAGACAGAGCAGTCACTCTGAATGACATGAGGAAGGAAGCCTTGCAGCTATCTGGAGGAAGAGCACAGATTTGTGAATGAGGAGAGGGAATATGTCATGCATATATCTGGGTGAGGAGAATTATAAGCAGAGGGAACAGAGGCCCTGAGATGGAAAGTTAGTTGGCTAGAAGGGAGGCTATGGCTACAGCAGAGTGAATGAGGTAAGTGCAGAAGGAGAGTGGTAGAAAATAAATAAAGAGCCACAGGCAATGGCCAGACCCTGGCAGATCTTACAGGCCATAGTAAGGTCTTGCGATTTAATTCCAAGTAGGAAGAAAAGCCCTTGGAAGACAGGGGATGACAAGAACAGCTTTATATTTTTGATGATTCATGATGAATATAGAGGATCGAATACAGACCCGCCAGGTTAAGAGTGGACACAGAGAGATCTTTGGGAAAGATGAAGCCAATCCAACCTAGGAAGATAGCAGTGACCTGCTGGGATTAATCTGGAGGTATATGTGGAATATATTTTGAAAGTATAGCTGACAGGACTTGCTAATGGGTTGAATATGAAATGAATGAGAAAGTTCAAGAATAATTCTCAGGTTTTTGGCCTGGCAACTGGGTAAAGATGGGGAAGATGGGGAAGACAAGAGAGGGGCTAGGTCATGGAGGGGTGTGAGCAACAGAAATTAGTACCCACCATTTTAGGTGTGTTAGTTTTGAGATGACTTTAGACATCCAAGGAGAGATATACACTAGATGGCAGACACAAAAGCCTGAAGCTCAGGAGTTACTGAGACTAGAAAGAAAAATATAAACATCTTTAGCATGTAGATGGCATTTAAAGCCATAGGACTGGAAGAAATCACCTAAGAGGTGAATATAGTTAGATAAGTGGAGTAGTCCAAGAATTGAGCCCTGGAGCACTCTAAAACTCAAAGGTCAACATAGCATGGGGATCTAGAAAGGTGATGGAGAAAGGACAGCCAGTGAGGTGCTAAGCTCCCTGGGAGGATGTTAGGTCGCAAGGTGGCTTTACCAATTAATACAATATATACAAAATGTGAATGTACACACACTAATAAATCTCATCCCTGCTAGCCACAGGACTAGACAATATGAAATTAAAATACTGCATGCATATGGACCTCCTGACAGTGAAGATGAAAAAAGGCTCTCTCTTCTCAAGTACGGAAACAGCTGAGTATGGACCATCTGAAACAAAGAGACCAAATTAACACCCTCAGGTCCAGTTGTTCAATTTGTAGTTGGAGCTCAGCATTAGTGACATTTTCATGTGCGATTACATCCATAAGACGTTTGCATTGCAGTTCACATACACACTTTTTGAATAAATATGTGTTAAATAATACAATAACATTTCCAAAATGGCTTACACTGTTTTGACTAGCAGTTTTCTTTAGCTCTGAAATTAACTTCAAATTCTTTAATTTCATATTTGAAAACAGACAACAGCTGCATGTTCTTCCCACATGCAATGATCTCCTTTCTAATAATGCAGTCTGCTGTTTTCGGAAACAAAGATTAAAGAGTAGTCGCAAACTTCCTAAACAACTTTGATGAGATTAGTTTAATTTCTTCCCCGAAAGCAAAAATAAACAGACATTAATTCTCAGTCATTTTCTCTGTCTTTATGCAACTCAAACCCCTGTGTTCTTTCATCATTATCAGGGATAGATTCAGTCCTTTATCTAACAACTCAAATGTGTACCAGTTTCTCTTCTTGGGCCATGGAATTCAGGAAGTATGGCATATTTTCAGAAAGGACTAATATATATTAATCTTTCATTTCTCCACTTTGTGAGGAAACTAAAGTACAAGAGTTATTTTAGGTATTCTTTACAACATAGAATGAAGATGCTAAAACAAAGGGTTACTCCCCGCAAAGACGAAATATATAATTCAAAAGGTTTCCCACAGAGTGTAGAGGGAGTATGGGTATAAAAGCCAGCTTGCTGAAGAGCCTAATCTACTCCTGACATGCATGAGGCAAAAGATGTTACAATCAGAGCCTCCTCACAACTGAAAAAATAATGAATTCACATTCTATATCATGATACTTTCCATCATCAATATTGCTAATTTAAAAGTTTGTCAACACTCCATAACATCTCCTATGAGGCAAGCTAATGTTAATAACCTTATTTCAATAACTAAGAAAAAATGGCTTAGCAGTCATGAGAGAGTTACACCTGGACTCAATTAAAGAGCTCAAATATCATCCTACTTTTCACTCACTTTATGAATGGTATGAAAACACAACAAATTTAGTCTTCTTTTTTCAATTTAAAGAGGTGTTCTTGTTATGTTTTGTTGCATGACCTGTCAGTTTTCTATAACTTTAAAAGTCCCTTACTTAAAATATTAAGCTTTGTATAGAAATAGAGTCCTGATAATTAGAAGATGCCCCAGTATCAGAGTAGGTGTGATCAGAGTTGCATGTTGGCTCTGGAGGCAAATCTAAGTCTCAGCTTTGGCTCCACCATTCAAAATAATATGGCTGCTATCAAGCCAATTAGTCTTTCTAAAATACACAGTAGGACCTCTCTCATTGGTTTTATGAGGGAAAAATTAGACAATGGGGACATTTGAACATTTACATCCAACCTTATTTCATTAATTATTTAAACCATTCTATTGCTACCTAAAATACAGAAGACAACATAGATTTATTAGTACCTATTTGGCATTTTCTAGAGGTCAATTGTCCATATAAAACTGAGTGGTAAGTAGCAGCTGTCCAAACAGTGCTAACTGTTGTGCTCTACTGCAATTACTACTATTGGAGTTGTATCATTAACCTCATAAAATCATCTTCTTTTAAAAAATCCTGGAGTCAAAGCATTTCACAATTTATAGAATGTATTTCCATCTACAATCACAGATACTAACACTATACCCCTAGTCCTAGACATTTCCAGCGTAAAACTCTGACACCGAGATGCTGAGAACTCCACAAATATGTCACAGGGTCACAGTCACCCTACATGGCTTTCCTTGGGAAACAAGAGTAGTAACAAAATAAGGAAGCAAAACTTAGATTTGTCCATTCACTTTTACCTAGATATATGGCATATTTTTAAGGCATTGTATCTACAACTGAGAAGACTCTACCACTAATTTTATATTACAGCAACGTCTGTCAGCATTCAAAAGTCAACTCTCAGGTTGACAAAGAGCAGCAAAGGACCATAGCCACTGTGGTTGTGAGCATGTTCTATGGCAGAAAGACTGTGCAAGAACAACCAACAGTGATATTTAAAACACTTCACCACCAACAGGATGGATGCTGACCAGGGGCTGGGTCCTCTCTGGCCTCTAGTATACTAGACATTAACCTTTTAGCTCTTGGATTGTGAGAAGTTTCAGCAAGTCAGGGCAGTGTCATTTACCAAACAACATGGAAATATTTCAATATTTTGACATGATATATCATCATACTGCTGTGTACTAGCTACAAATTAGTCACAGGAACAACTTCTCTAGCAGGAAAAGGTTCTGATAAGAGTTCTGGCTAAACTATTGAACTCTAAAATTCCAGGAATTAATCTCAAAAAAAAATCTATGGGGATTTGGAGGCCATGCCATGCATTTTAGATGAGTGAAACTTTTAGTGAATATTTTTATTAATATTAGTGAATTTTACAATTTTTATGAAGTGATTATCCACATCTCAAAAAAACTTCCCTCATTGGATCAAACCTTTTTCATCTTCCTCCCCTCATCAAAGGCTGAGCAAGGAGACCTATGACATATGAGAAAGAAAGACGCTTAATGATGGTCTAAATTATTCTACTTGACCTTTTGCACTTTGCCTGAGTGAAAAACACCCCCTTCTATAAACTAGGCTCTAAATCAGCAGTTTTCAGAAATGTGACTTTGAATACACAAAAGTAAAATCACAAAGTAGGATATTTCTAACTATATTCATTACAAACCTCTTTGAATTATATGACCCACACTTGACCCTTCATAGTTCACCCAGCAGAGATTAGCTCTAATTATTGCCTTAAATCTAAAAAGGAAAGAGATAGGTCATTAAGAGTACCAAACAGTTAATTGCAAAAAAAAAAATAGAAAATAATCAAGGTCTATGCATATCATTGCCCTCTCTTCTTTTTTTTTTTTTTTTTTTTTTTGAGATGGAGTCTTGCTCTTTCGCCGAGGCCAGACTGCAGTGGCACTATCTCGGCTCACTGCGAGCTCCACCTCCCAAGTTCACACCATTCTCCTGCCTCAGCCTCCCGAGTAGCTGGGACTACAGGCGCCCGCCACCATGCCCGGCTAATTTTTGGTATTTTTAGTAGAGACGGGGTTTCACCATGTTATCCAGGATGGTCTCGATCTCCTGACCTCATGATCCGCCCACCTCGGCCTCCCAAAGTGCTGGCATTACAGACGTGAGCCACCGCACCCAGCCAATTCCCCTCTCCTTTTAAACTTATTAGAGTATGAATTTCTACCAATATGATAATCATCCAACACAAATAAAGTCTATTATTAAGAGATCAGTAGAAGAGTGATGGTTTCATCAGGAAAATCCACAAATTGTTGTCTAGCTACCAATATTCTCAGGT
The DNA here is from genome assembly GCF_029281585.2 of Gorilla gorilla gorilla. NCBI lineage: Eukaryota > Metazoa > Chordata > Mammalia > Primates > Hominidae > Gorilla > Gorilla gorilla. The sequence continues at coordinate 39,356,145 of NC_073235.2, read as the reverse complement.
GAAAAGCAAACATAAGAGTGAGATAAAGTATATCTAGAGGATGAATACTGGCCAGGCTTCAAGAGTGGCAGAAGAAAGAATGCATCCCAAGTCGGCCACCTACTTGGTAACTTCAGGCAAGTTACTTTGAGATTCAGTGTCTTAACTATAAAATGGGGATATTGATACCATCTGGACCAGCATAGTTCTTGTTATATGCTACATGCAAAACAAATGATCTCTGTATTCTTTTAAGTTGTATTAATGACTGGAGACTGGGATAGCCAGTGGCAAAGTGATGAGGACCACTGGGGACAGCTCCATGTTGTGATGATTAATTTTATGTGTCAATTTCACTGGGAGATTGGGTGCCCAGTGTAGACATGATTTCTGAGTGTGTCTGGATAAAATTAGCATTTACATCAGTGAATTTAGTAAAGCAGATAGGCTTCTGCAATGTGGGTGGGCATCAACCTAACCATTGAGGTCTTGAATAGAAGAAAAGGCAGAAGAAGAAGGAATTTGTCCCTTCTGACTGAATGCATAAGCTGGGACATCAGTCTTCTCCTGTCCTCAGACTGAGACTTACACCATCCACTGCCCTGGTTCTCAGGCCTTCAAACTCAGTTGGAACTACACCACCAGCTTTTCCAGCTCTCCAGCTTGCAGATGGCATATCATGGGACTTCTCATCCTCCATAACTGTGTGAGATATATATATCTCACACAATTGTATATATGTGTGTGTGTATACACACACACACACACACACACACACAATAGGATGTATATCCTATTGATTCTGTTCTTTCTGGAAAACCCTAATAACCATCTCAATCAGTACTTATTATAGCCTACTGGGTATAAGATACTATGGTCAAATTGCTAATACAAAATGCACAAGCATGGTTCCAGCCTCAACAGCCTTTAAATCCAGTTGAGGAAGCAAAACATTTATAATGAAATTAAGCTAATACATTTGCTAGGTGCCAAATGAGCAGGACAATTACTACAGGAGTTTCCTAAAAGCAAGATATCTCAGTGTCCTGAGCAACATAGAAAAGGCCCATACAGAAGGACTGCTCTGGGCTTAAAGGAAGGATAAGCCTTATATAAGTGGGCTAGGAAAGAAAAGGAAGATTGTATACCTAGGCTCATCTGCCAAGACCAAGGAGTATAACCTCAAAGGATGATATTTGGTAGGGCCTTAAGTTTCTTTCGAAAGCATCTAAAACCATTCAACTCTAACACTGGGCATTTCTCTTTTGGGACACCAGCCTTTGGCAAATCCACCAACAGGTGATGTCCATGTCTTTTTGCACAAGTCTATGTCACTAGGCAAAATATTGTAACAGTTATGTCTTTGCCATAGAGAAATGGCCTTGTCATGCATTTTGGAGAATACCTCTTTACACAGTGCATCAAACACAATAGTGTGTACTTAAAGGTTAGCTATTCTACCAAAGACACAATGCCTCTGGGAGGCCCAAAAATCTGAAGCCAGATGATTAGGTTGGAACTCAAGCTCTGCTATTCAACAGCTATATGGGCTTTGCCTGATCATTTATCCTGTTTTCTCATTCATAAACTGAGATATAAATGCCTGCCTAGGATTAGGTTATATGGGTCAAATAAAGAGATGAAGGAGAATATTATACAAATATTAAGTACTAAATATGTATGTTATTTTTAATCTTTAACTGAGATCCATATTTCTCTTTAATGTAAAAATACTGTTAGGAAACATAATTTTGAGTTGTTTCTGATGAAAAGAGGATGAAAATCCCATTGGAAAATTGAATATGGCTTAAAAAAAAAAAAAAAGATTCTACAGGCCGAGAACTCCAGACCACCAAACAAAGAAGGCAAACTAGGAAACAGGTGGCATAGTTCCAAAAGATTGAGAAGAAATGCCAAATCAGTTTATTGATAGCAATTACCAGTTGATTATCATTTTATGTATTTATAATTGATCCACATATGTCATTTTCTGCTAAGCAGTGTGACTGCTTCCTTTTCTAAAAACAGTCCAAAAGGAATCAAGGGGGATTTATGGATCACTTATCCCAAGATCAAACTCCTAATTTTAAGGAATTTACAATCAAGGTGGAGTAAAATAATAGCATGCACTAAGCAAAAAGCAATTCCGACAGGGCATAACTAAATGCCAAATTGTATATGGAACTGAATTTAATGACAATGATACAGACAATGAAACATTTGAAAAATAGGCTGATACCCATTTGAAATAGCTAAGTAAAGGTGTTTAGAAGAGACAAGATGTTTTAGAAACTAAGATAAAATGGGAAACAAAAGTCTGAAAGGATAGAGAGAAGAAGAAAATACATTTACAATAAAATTCAGCATTGGAGAAAGAAAACATTACAGTATCCTCATGAAAATCTATTTCCAAATACTTTAAGGTTAATGAAACTTAGAACACCTTAACACACTATCTGTGTAGTAAACTGAATAATGAAGGCAGAAGAAAAGAACCCCCAAAAGGCAATAAAAATGAAATCTGAGTACTTGGAAAAACATATTCATAGGATCACTGGGGGCCTAACTTATTTGTTTGGTTAATTTTCTCATTTTATTCCTTTTCAATGGAAGAAAATGTTCATTATGGTATGCAGCTAATTTTCCATCTTTTGACTTAATGTACTAAAACAGTTTTACATAAAAAATGTCATTTGTCAAATGCCAAACATCTGCACCCTTGATTACAGATCTGCTACTGAGACTCTGGTTTTTCAGGTACCATATGTCACAGTATTTCACTTCAATTTAATCTTTGTTTATGCACACTCAGGTTTGTGTGTGTGTGTGTGTGCACACAGGCATACAAAGAAAATGACATCTGGTACCTAGGAAAAGGAAAGGCATAGACGGGCTGGGAAAACAACACAACCAGATTTGTGTCTGATCATAAACTAAGCCACACACACTACCATTCACAGTTACAGACTATAATACCCAGTGGGGCCACAACTTAGAGCTTGTATAATAAAAATATAAAAAAGATAAAAAGAGGCAAGAGGGAAAGGATATTTGTAAAGGCATGTTTTAATGTATAATTATTCTATAAATGAAGATTAAAGTAGTAAGACATAAGGAAAATAGATGGAATGTATATGCTTCAAAGAAAAATAAATTCTAGATAATGGTTTTAGCCAAATATATAACCCATGCCTGCTCTTCCTGGCTTCACCCACAGACCCACATTTTCCCTCAGGATCTTCATGGCTTTCCCTGTCCCTATTAATTTTGATCCCCAGTATGTGCTCCTCATCTTATTAATGAGTGCTTAATCTTTCTTCTCCAAATTTAAATGAGACAACCTAGCAAAGAACAATGGGCCTGGAGTCAGGTGACCCAACTTATGACCACAGATTTTCTTCTAATTAGTTACTCAGCCTGGTACAATTTACTGCACACCTGCCCCATGCAATGCAAGAGTTTCTCCCATCCGGGGCTCAGTTTCCTGATCTGAAAGGTGAAGAGTTTAAGCCTGTCCTCTCCAAGGTTCCAGAAAGCTCCCACAGAGAAGAGAATGCATATCAATGGTTCTACTCCCATCTCTCATCTATCCCCAACCTGTCCCATATCTGAGGTGGTTGGAGGAGAAAGCCAAGAAAAGAGGTGCTATATGCAAAACACTGTGGCTGTACTTCCACATATATAGGAACAAAAGTACACTGATCTTCAAGTCGTGGTTCAAAACCTACTATGTGCTCAAAAGCATTCTGGGCACTCTGGAGGACTTTTTTTTTTTTAAGAATTAGATATGCTCCTTCTCCTCACAGAAATTACAATCTGTCCTTACAGAACTTATCATGTAGTTAGAAGAAAACTCAAAAATACGGTAAGAAAGAGAACAAAGGAAGACTCATACATAATAGAGTGGCCTTGGAAAGGGACAGTTCCGTGTAGATGTAAATAACTAACAAAGAGTTCATAGAAGAAATAGGATTTTGCTAATTCAGCAATTAGTTACTGAGTGCATGCTCTGTGTCAGGGGCAAAAACAAACATAATTCTTGCTCTCATGAAGCTTACAGTTTAGCAGAAGACAGGCATTGACAGGAGAAGACCATGTTGCTATGTGAGAGATAAAAGGAGAAAAGAACCTAGTAGGAAAGCTCAGAGGGAGCTTCCGTGAAGAAGTGACCCTCATACTAAAATCTAAAAACAAAACAGCACTATCCAGGTGAAACAAACGAGGCAAGAATATTGCAGTCTGAGTATAGCATGTGCAAAGGCCCTGTGGCAATTATGTGCTTGGCAGGTCTGAGGAACTGAAAGAAGAACATGTGGCAAGAATGCAAAAAGCAAGGAGCACAAGATGATGCTTAAGAGGAAAGCAAGACCAGGCATACAGGTCCTTGTAGGCCATGGTAGCAATTTTCATTTTGAAACAATAATATTGCCAGATGTACATATCTGGTAACTGTGTGGGGAAGAGAATAGAGAAAGACAGGAGCAGATATGGGGAGATATTTAAGAAACTACTTCACAGACCAGGTAAGAAATGATGACATGTTGCACTAGGATGGTGGCTGTGGGGAGGGAAGGAGTCAAGATGACCAAATTTGCTGATGTAACGGATATGGGTGTAGGAAAGAGACAGTTGTCAATGATAGTTCCTGGGTTTCTGATTTGTATAACAGAAGGAATGATAGTGCCATTAACTGAGAAAGAAACATAGAAAAGGCTACCCAGAGAAAGAGAGGATGATGAAATGCTCTAGAGAGGTTAAGATGGGGCTTTTGAGTTTAGAAACATGAAGATTATTCAAGACAGTAATTTCAAGTGGCATGTGGGGTCAGGTGGCAGATAAGAGTGGAATGAGGGGCTGGAGAACAAAAATTAAGAGTAAAGTATACCCCAATCTTCACTCACCTGTCAGCATCTTCATGGCTCCTATGCTATCAACACAGGAGCCCATAGGTTATATCCCATGCTGATATAACAGACACAAACAAGACATACACAGGCACACACACACACACCCTTCAAATCACTTATTAGAAATTATCCCTGAATGATCAAATAGGTAAGAAATGGAACAATCACTTATTCAAATCACTTATTAGAAATTATCCCTGAATGATCAAATAGGTAAGAAATGGGCTAAATTCAATTTTTATAGTCTGAAATGGTTCAAAGCACAAAATATGTTGCTTCTTTTATCCTCCTTCATATTTCTCTCTCTGTGTCTCTCTCAATCTCTCTCTCTCTCTCTCTCTCTCTCATTTCAGTGTAACTCTCTAAATATCTCATACCTTTCTACTGATAACCAATGGCTACATCTTTGTACGCATTAACTCAAGAAATTTACCTGTATCTTCCTCTAAAGAAAGTGGACCACGAGGACACACCCAAACCACTGAAGAGCTTCTGCCTTGGTTTTCAATCCAGAGCCTGAAGCTGGGAGGTTCTTTCTGCCCCTCATCACCCCATATTTCAACCTCCACTAAACTGCAGCAACACTGTGGCAGCAGAGGCAGCCCGTCTGAGAGACACTGGGTTATTCTTTCCTCAAATAAGACACTGCTTTCATCCTCTGGTGTATAGATGAATTGTTGCCCTGGCCTAGAGAACTAAACTTAAATTTCTTTCTCCTTGATGCTTAAGGTCATACAAACTTCTTGTTTTCTGTATATCCTAACAGCTCAGGGCCAGCTATTCATCTTTTCAGATGCTGGTCCAAATAGGTCTGGACACCAGAATACCAAAAATGTGAGTTTTCTAAGTATTGTGGATATTGCATGTACTCTATATTATGCTATGTACTCTAAGTCAGTGAAAGATCCGCAGAAAAATTGGGTCAGAAATCCTGCAAGAGTCTGGAGCTGACCTAACACTGCCAGAGAAACCAATGATTTTCATGACTGTCTTTTTGCTATGGTTACCATCAGGTCAAATCTGACCACTAATCACAGAAACTATAGTAACTATGTTAATCTGTGGCATGTTTTCTTTTCCTGTGTTTGTTCTGGTTTTCTAATCCTAGGTTTCTATTTATCAGCACTGTACTCTTAGGTAAGAGAAGTCAGAAACTCTGTCTCAAAGAGATGGAGATGTAAGTATATAAATTAACCAGCTAATCACTAAGTCTACACAGACATAGAGATTATTATGCTCAATGCTATTGCTAAACCATGTCAGATCACTCCTTCTCCATCACTGGTCACATAGAGATGGAGACATCTTCTAGTGTTGGGAAGAGTAGCAGAGTGTGATTTGGGGACAACAAGGAAGCTCTTATTGTGAAGAAATTCCTTTTATTTTCTTACTGCATCTGAAATTCATCGCCTCTCTTTTTGGTGGTTTTAATGATTATTAGAATGCAAAAAAGCACATTTTGCCAGGCATCATGAATGAAGAATCTAACTTTAGCTCTTGCTAGGACAAAAGGCTCCCCATGCCTTCCAGAGGAGGAGAGATGGGACAATGTGACTTGGAGAAGAAGAGAGAAGAAAGAGCCTGAAGCCGGAAAACCCAGTCTGATCCTTTTCCCAGTGTTCCTTGGGCCGGTCCTCTTGCAGTTACTTAGTAATCAAAGAGCTCTGTAACAACATCCTTCAGGGAAAAGAGGGTGAATCCGATTTACCTCCTTCAAGGTGCTTACAGTTTATTTGCTTACAGTTTATTTTGTGCAAATGTACAAAACAGATAAAAACTGCAGATGATAATAAATCCTCTCAATGCTAATCCTGGGAACCTGGCTTCTTATTAAACAGAGACTCCTTATTTCATATCTGCCATTTCCTGAAATTTATGTCATTAGAGTCCAATTCAATCATTATAAGCTATTTTATATTTTGGAAGGTCCACTTCAGAGTATATAATTTCATAACTAAAAGGATGAAACTAATTTATGTATAACGAGTCCTTTTTCAATCTGTCACGACATTGGGGAATCTGTGATAAGCAGAATAATGCCCCCCCCCCCATAAGATGCCTACATCCGAATCCCCAGGGCCTGTGAATATGTTATCTCACATTGCAAAAAGGACACTGCAGGTGCTGTGAAGGAAAAGGACTTGGAGATGGAGAGATTATTTTCATTTAATAATCATTAAGGTGGGCCCAATCTAGTCATATGCGTACTTAAAACAGAAGAATCTAGCCAGACGTGAATGCTCACACCTGTAATCCCAGCACTTTGGGAAGCCAAGGTGGGTGGATCATTTGAGGTCAGGAGTTCGAGACCAGTCTGGCCAACATGGTGAAACCCCAGCTCTAAAAAAAAAAAAAAAAAAAAAAAAAAAATTAGCCAGGCATGGTGGTGAGCACCTGTAGTCCCAGCTACTCGGGAGGCTGAGGCAGGAGAATGGTGTGAACCCAGGAGGTGGTTGCAGTGAGCCGAGATCGCGCCACTGCACTCCAGCCTGGGTGACAGAGCGAGACTCTGTCTAAAAAAAAGAAAAGAAAGAGAGGAATCTCTCCTGGCTAGGTTAAAAAGATGAGAGGAAAGAAGAAAAACTGGAAGTATAGGAGGGACTGGACTGTTGCTGCAGGCTTTGAAGGTGGAGGAAGGGACCATAAGCCAAGGAACGCAAGCTGTCCCTAGAATATGAAAAGGGTAATCAGTACAGCTTTCAGAGCTTCTTGAAGGCTCCAGAAAGGAACACAGGTGTCCTGTCAATACCTTGATTTTAGTGCAGTCAGTGAGACCCATGCTGGACTTCTAATCTCCAGACCTATAAAATAAAAAATTTGTTTTAAGCCATTAAATGTGTGGTAATTTGTTAAAGCAGCAGTAAAAGACTATCTTGTTTCCCTTTCTATTTTGTCAACTGTAAAATAGGACAATTTTCTTTTCATTGTTCTCTTAAATTGTTGCAAACATTAAAAGACAAATATTGAACAAAGATTCTTAAAGGAAAATAGTAAAAAGAAATCACATTTTAAAATTTTCTTCAATGTACCTCCTTTTACTACATTTGACAGGAGTCAATTAGAAAATAAACCAGAAACCTAATATATCTTAACAGTTTCATGGCATCCCCAGGTAATCAGAGGCAATCTTTCATATTGATCATAATACAAAACAAGTTGAGTTATAGAGACACATATCTTGTCAGTTCTTCGGCAAATGTAAAGCCTCCCTTAGAAAAATACAGTAATGAAATATTCTCAAAGTCAGTATGCAGATCTCCAACTGCTAGGCAAGTTAATAAGATGCATAGCTAGGGAGTTAGCATGCATCTCGAGCACTAGTTCTGCATAAGAAACACAGTTGATTCTGATCTCATCACCTTATCCATTTTTTACAGAAACATCTATCAGCAAAGAGAAGACACTCCATGTATTAAAAGTTTCCACATCCACCCTTAGCTATCAGAAACAGGACAGCAGGCCATGTATTAGAGTTTGCAAACCTAATAAAATATTTCGCAAGTAACATATTTAATCAGTCAAACACTGATTCTATTTGGTACACTCAAAATACTGAAGCTCAGCCACACAAAATGATTTGTCAACATTCCAGGAACAGCCCTTTAAAAAGATAACTTTGGGGTTTATATATTAGATGCATCCAAAACTGAGCTTCCTAGCTAACATATTAGAAAAAAAGACCTTAATCTCAGATAATATTAAATAATCAAAGGGAGCTTATATATATATCTGCTCAGTACAAAGTACATATATATGTACTTATATATAAGCACTTAGTACAAACTACTAAACAGTTCTTTATATAATAATATATACTTTTATATATGTAATGAATGAGTATACATATTAAAAATAATACTTAGAAAATGTTTTTAAAAGCAGAGAAGTGACAAAGCATTGGTCTAAAGCAACTATCTACATTCAAATCTTGGCTACACTATGTACTGCCTTTGTACCTTTGGAAAAGTTTCTTTTTTATACTTCAGTTTCCTCATCTGTAAAATGGTGATAAATGAATATCGAGTTTAGTACACTGTTGTGAGGATTAATAAAGAGATAATGGATGCAAAATGTTTAGTACAATTCTGAGCCACAGCAGATACTCAACACATATTAGTAATTATTTTCATCAATTATGATCAAATGTTCAGGGTAGGAATCCAGTCCATGGACCACAGCTCATCATATATATCTTTGCTACACCTTGGTCAATTTCCTAATACCAACTGGGACAATTCAAAGGAAGAAACTTATGCAGATCTTCTTTGTCAATTTAGTTAAGAATTACAGAGAAATTCCTTTGGTATATACTGTTAGAAGCAACTACACGATAATACAATCTAAATCCCAAGAAAATGAGAAGAAAAATCAGGAAGATAATAAAAATGAACTTTAGAAAAGAAAGTGCTGCCCAAGTAATAAATTGGCTAAAATGAGATATTTCTGCAGAATTCAGAGCAAATGAGAATGTCATGAAAAGTAAAAGTTTTAAATATAAAGAAGTAAATGTATGGAGATAGAAGTTTAAACAATGAAAAAAAAGTTAAAGGGTATTACTGGCAAAAGACACAGAAATACCTGATGAAGCAAAAAGAGAGACACGGGGAGAAAAGGTTAACCGATCATGTTAAGGAGTCCGTCTTGCGTCGTCAAAATGTCTATAAAAACAAGTATCATCTGCTTTCTGCTAACCAAAGCAAGCACCGTCTGTCACAAGAGAAAACAAAATGAAACTGACATTGAGAGATGAAGTACTAAACTGTTCTTTAGCAGCTGGATGTCTTCAAATCAGAACTTTAATGGCCCACATCGTAGAAGAATTGAGGAATTTCTGGACGTTAGTACTAACAGCTCCATTCTCCTTGGTTATTCATTATCTCCTTGCCTTTATCTTTGAGAAATCACCTTACATAAGGATATCCTACAAGATAATGCTCATCCTCCATATGATACACATCTCTTTCACGTTAAATAACCAACCAACTAACCAGAAAGCCTGTGCTGTGCCTATCATTGTTCTAGATATTACTTCAGTCATGAAAGAAGTATAAAACAGGTGCTTATTGATAATATTGTCTTGTAATTAAACTCCAAACTTCTTCAAGGAAAGCTCCCCATCAGTACACCACAAAATAAATTAGAATCACACATTTCCTTAGAATAAACAATTTCATTAATGTATAGGGCTAAATCTAGCCTACTTTCTAGGGAAGTCAGATATCAGAATTATCCTGGGGAGTTTTTAAAAATATTAGATTCTCTGCTCCATCCACAGAGTCATGATGACTGCAGGTAGGACTCTCCCTTTCAAACATGCTCCGTGGTGACACCAGGCAAAGGAAAGTGTATGCCCTGGGCCATCTTCCGCTAGCTCCTTCCATGGGACATTCCCTTCCTTATTTTATTAGATGAACTTCTGCATATTTTAAACAGGGTATAAAAGCAAAATCTTGGAATTAATTACAGAAAGAGTCAAAACCCTGCTGTATAATGTAATAGCTGAATGACCTCTCTAAGTCTCCTTCCTTCATCTGTAAAATGGGGAAAATAATGCCTGTTTCAAGTTTGCTGTTAATCTAAGGACTAAATGACCCTAAGCTCTAAGTGTTTAAGGTGCTTGACAGTGATTTCTCCTTCAGAGGACAATTAGTTGTTGCCAAGGTGATCACAACACCAGCAGCAGCAGGAGTCAGTCTCAATACAGAACCACAATAACATCTAGAAGGAAAAGATGCCCCTTGGCTTTTGTATGTCAATACACAAACGGCCGAAGGGATTCTTTGCTGAAATTAAATCATCTAAAGTGGGTTTGGTGGAGGCCGGTCTGGATGGGGTCTCAGAGCCATAGTCCCTATAACTCTGAGCAATCAATTCACCAAGAGACCAAAAGCATTAGTCTCTACATCATTCAGAGAACGTAAAAGGCAAGAAGACTGAACCTCCTCTTTATAACTCCCAAGTCATCGTACAATTATGCCCTAGTTACTTCATCCTTTCTAGTGTGAATATGGTTCTCTCCCTCTTCAGAGGGGCTTGAAATAAGGGTGGTGATCCTTGAGCCATGATCCAGGAGCCCCGCTATTTCATTATGTTCCTAGTTATTCATGTCCTGATGTAATTTGTTGTGTTCTCTGTAGACAGCATACATTTATTGAAGTCTTACTAGGTCCTATGCATAGCACAAGCTCTGCGTTTCTAAAGTTTGCAATAGAGCAAGGAGATCCACAGTTAAAGTTGAGCTGCAGCACGCATCACTGGTAGAAGGTTTTAAAATGATGTGAAGGCTCCCATAGAAGCCCCTGAGTTTGGAGCTGGAGCAGAGCACACACGTTGCCTATACTAAGAATTCCAAGGCAGGAGAAGCTCACAGTGAACACCAGCCTAACCGCGGAAGAAGACTTTGCAGAGCTCATGGTCTTCTAACTCCAGCACCAGCCAGATAAGCCAGTGATACCCAAGAAAGGGACCTGCTCCACCTAGTCCAGCTACTGTGCTTGTCAATAACAAAAAAGGACTTTTTCTCCACACCATCAGCCACTACCGTGCCCTATTCCAACTCAGCCACCAGTTGTTTAGGAAACTGGAGCAGGGAGGAGACAGAGGGAAGGGGGAGGAAGCAGTTCATGATAGCCTGTCCCTGCAGACACATTCCAGAGGAGTCAGGCCCAGGGAGTTCTGAACTATAACACAGGATGGAGTTTCCAGTTTCAAACTAATTATAAATGAATATCAAGTATGACAAAATTATCAGGAGGGACTCAGAAGCCACTAATTGGCAACTTTACATTTTCTTTCCTTCTTTCCCTCAGCTAGTACATTGGATATGGAAGCTTAACAAGTCGAGCTGATATAAATTACTGGGAAAAAAAATAGTCCATGTAAATACATGACTCTGTAAAGATTGGCCAGTCATACCTACCACATTCGCTTTCTTTTTTTCTAATTTTCATTAAAAACATCAAACTCACAGAAAGGTTGCAAGAATATTCAATGAGATTGTCATTTTTATACACAAAAAAGTCCAAATATTAGTAATTTTATACGGTTCTACCTAATATTATTCTTGCAGTTATCTGTAAGTTTGTATTTTAATGCAATGGATTCTCATTTACCCTTCACCTAAATTCTCTAATTGGTAGAATTTTGTAGCATTTGCTTTTTGATTCTTTCTTTCTCTCTCTCTCTCTGTCTCTCTCTCTCTCTCAAGTAGATACTGATACTGGTATATTTAGTGCTGAAATTTTTGAAAGCTGCAACATCATAATGTTTTACTTTCAAATACTTCATATGTATTTTGTAAGAACAAGGAAATTACCCTATATAATCATAGTATGATTATTAAATTCAGGAATTTGACATTGATATGCTACTGTTATCTAATATACAGTCCATATTCTAAGTCTTCCAGTTATCCCAATAATGACCTTCATAGCATTTTTTTCTAATCTAGGACCACACATTTCATTTGTTTACTGTCTCTTTTGTTCCCCTTAGTCCAGAAACTTCCTCAGCCTTTCTTTTTCATTTATAGTATCAGTGTTCTTGAAGGATACCAGACAGTTATTTTGTTAACTAAACCTCATGTTGAATTTATCTGATGTTTTCTTATGTTTCCTTGCACTTGTGGCAAAATAACACAGAAGTGATGCTATGTCCTCAGTGCCTTACATCAGGAGGCAGGTGATATGGCTTTGTTTCACTGTTTGGAATGCTGAATTTGATCACTAGGTTCAGGGTATCCTCCAGGTTATTCCACTGAGTAAGTTATTATTTTCCCCTTGGAATTAGTAAATGATCTCTGGAGGAATTAGCTACCACTTTTATTTGTAGTTCAACCAACACTAATTGAGCACCCACCCTATCCAGCACCATTTGAGGTGTTAGGGATATCACAGAAAATAAGAAACAAAAATGTCTTCCTTCTAGGATCCAGCAAAGGTGGAGAAATACTGGCCGTAAACAAATAATAAGGTATTTAGTATGCAAGAAGACAGCCGAAGAGAGTTTACAGAGGAATGTGTGTGCTTCTATTTTAAGTAGGGTGGTCAGGGAAGGCCTGCTTGAGGAGTTGACGTTAGAGCAAAGATTTGAAGCGGTGAGGACCAGAATAGTGGGGAAGGGGAGAGCTTTCCAGACATTAGGCCTAGCAAATGCAAATGGCCTGAGGTGCCTACTATGTTTAGGAAACACCAAAGAGCCAACTTAGCTGAAGCAGAGTGATCTAAGTAACAAGGAGAGTAGTAGGCTTCTTGGGATTCTTTCCCAAGAAGAAAACTCCCTACACTTCTAAAATGAAGAAAGAAGGGAGGAAGAGGAAATGCATTGGCCAATATAATTTTGGCATCAATAGCAGAGCTCAGTTCAGCCTCAGCTGGACTGGGGGGGCATAAGCAAGGTCCTCAGGAGCCTCTTTAGCTCTTGCCCCCAATTCCTTCCTCCAGGTGGTGGCTCAGATGGCCATCCCAAGTCCCATGTTTCATGGTACTCATTCAGTCTTCCCAGGGAGAGTGAGTGCCTTTTCCCCAGTACATTGAGGATAAGTCCAGAGAACAAGGTTATGGACATTACCTGGCTCCAGTCTTATTCCTGAGTAAATCCCTAAGGGATAAGGACTGAGGGAAAAAGAAGGGGGAGGGTGTTTGGATTGATAAAGTCTGGGTCACAAATCCACCCGGACAAACCCAATCCCAACCCAGTACACACTAATAGAGGGAGTAGGGGATGGGGGACAATTCTCCAAAGGTCCTAATTCTAAAGAAAGGAAGAAGATGTAATGAGCAGGAAAAAACAACAGATGTGCACTATTAGTGCATTTACATAATTATACTTTGTCTCCATAAAGAAATAATAATGATCTTGACTTTTAAAGACCCTGATAAATGACCATTTGACCATGGGCTTCTTTTTTTTTTTTTGCCTATTATATATTTTTTCAAAGACACTAGCTTGGATCCTTTCGTTCCCACTGTTGACATTGGAGGATCGAGATGAAATAAGCAAAACAAAGTATTAAGCACAGAGCCGCTCAGTGGGTTTTACATGACAAATATGGAGAATGCTTTGAAAGAGTAAAGGCAGTGGTTTTCATGTTCATTAAATCTGCTTTCACCCAAGCATAAATGCCTAATTCTCCACTGAGATGCTAGGATATTGAGAACATAAAAGTCTGATAGCACCTAAAATGACAATTCTCCTTTAAAACAGCATAATTTTATTAGAGTTATAGGCCACCAAATCCAGTCCCCTAAAAATCAACTTACTTGAAAGCCAATGGACACTGCTAAATGAAAAAAAAATTAGAAATGAGGAATCAGTGACATTTTATTATACCATTGGCCTTAACACTCATGTTAAACAATTTCACATAAAGGCTGAAGAACTAAATTAAAACATAAATTCTCTTTTAAGCTAAAGGAAGCAAGGGACTATAGTCAATTCCTAACCCATTCCAGGTTCTTTGTAGTGCTGATCATAATTCAGCACTCTTTTCTAAGAAAAATCATATTCTTTTATTTTTTAAACAAATTTGACAAGTAACAGCAAACAAAACTGTAATATTTCCGTAAGTTCTACTCTTAAAGGGAAGCATTCAGACTGGTAGATTAATGCAGTTTTATTTATCTAAATTACATCCGGTCAGCATGTTACTGCTAGCGTTGTTTTTCGGCTCAGGTAAGAATGGGCCGACAATAGAGGCTTCTACACATTGAGGAAAGTTGAAGATCTTCACTCCTAGAATCTACTCTAACCTTTCTGTTGCCTAAATGCAAATGGAGAGAATCACTTGCAATACTTTTAGAATTAATAAGAAAGTTCAGCAATATGTCCATATATAAAATTTACCAAAAATGACTGTTTTCTTAACACACCAGCAATACCCCATAGAAAACAATGGAATAAAGATTCTTATTCACCTTGCAAACAGATAATTAAATCTTCATGTATAATATTCAAAAGATTTTAAAACCTTTTTCAGCCATACGGATATAGATATAAAAACAAACAAAAAAACAGGGCATTCAAGTGCATTCCCAGTGGAGATGCAAATATGTGCAGCCTTTATGGAGGACCATTGGCATTACATATTGTCTTACAAATATGTATATTCTTTCACTCAAGAAATCCTATGTAAAAATCTATCCTAAAGAAATTACCAGAAATGTAACCAAGGATGAAGTTTGTTTGTCCCAGTGTTATTCATAATAGCAAAATAAAACAAAAATTCAAAAACTTCAAGAACAGAGATATTGGGTAAATAAACTGTCTCATTCATGCAATGGAACCCTATGCAGCTATTAAAATCATAGTTTTCAAAAATATAAAAAAGCCTTAAAATAGCATTAAACAATATACTCTTAAAGCAGGATACCAAGTTGAAGAAGCAGAATATTCTCCACTTCATAAAATGTGTGCATGTAGTAGACATTTAACAATATCAAAGGATACCTTCCAGGCCTCTCAAATCCCCAGAATGTAAGGACTCCTTTACGTAATAGCTGACTGAATAAACTCTAAAAAGAATGGGGCAAACAAACACTTTCTTCATGTTCCAATAATACCAAACCAAATTCTGATGTCTGCTAAACGCAGTGGCTCATACCTGTAATCCCAGCACTTGGAGGCCAAGGTGTGCAGATTGTCTGAGCTCAGGAGTTTGAGACTAGCCTGGGCAACATGGTGAAACCTCATCTCTACAAAACATACAAAAATTATCCAGGCTTGGTGATTGACACATGTGATCACAGCTACTCAGGAGACTGAGGCAGGAGGATCACTTGAGCCCAGGAGGCAGAGATTGCAGTGAGCTGAGATCACACCACTGCACTCCAGCCTGGGCGACAGAGTGAGACACTGTCTCAGAAAAAAAATAAAAATAAAAAATTCTGACATCCCTCGCCTGATGCTCTCTCCTGAGTGGAAGAAGATCCTCACTTTCAGCTGGGCCTCATCTCATCACTTTGGTCAAAATTTAACCTCTCTGTGTGTTTTTGACATATCCTGGATCTTCCAACTCAACTTATAACTTGTTTTCCAAACTTTGGCCATTTGCTTACTAAGTTCATGACATTTACCAACATTTATGTTGTCTGTTACTCTATTTCTTTCTTATATGAGCTTATGTTTTTATTTAAATATTTTAGTCTCATTCATGAAACCATGGGTTTAATGTTCTAATTATTTTTTTCTAATATAGGTTAAAATGAATACCTATCAAGGGGGAAAAAGCATCTAATAAGTTATCTCCTGCAATTACACCATTGTTTTTGATTCCAACAGGAAACACATGGGAATGCCAGCTTAATGGATGCTGATAGGTGATCTGGGTATAGTTTAACTGAGTCTATCAGGAGAAACAACATCTTATTAATCTAAATATTCCATAGCACCAAGAACCATGGAAGGCTGGATGAGAGGGATGTTTTGGAACTGACCCAAAATTGACCATCTTTTTGCCTGACTGACCTACTCAAGTCAATCCTTTTTCTAGATCAGGGACTCCTGTGCTGCTTCTCTCCAAAATACAGGCAGCAACAGCCATTTATTTAGATAATAAAACGTGCATTTAAAACAACAGAGATACACTTCCCTTTTAAGTTCCTTTAGAACAAGAGTTGGCAAACTTATTGTAAACAGCCAGATAGTAAATATTTTTGAGTTCATGGAGCATACTATCTGTCACAACCACTCAGCTCTGTCATTATGGCTCAATAGTAGCCATAGATAGATAAATGAATGAATAGATAAATTAATGAGCATGGCTGCATTCCAATAAAACTTGACCACAAACACTAAAATTTGAATATGATGTTATTTTGCCTGTCAAGAAATATTATTCTTTTAATTTATTTCCAACTATCTAGAAGTATAAAAAACATTCTCATCTTGAGAGCCATACAAAAACAGGCAGTGAGCCAAACTGGCCATAGTTTGCCAAACCCTATTTTAGACCACTAGGGTTGGCAATTTTATAGCTGCCATATAAGCTGATGGAAGACAAAGATCCAAGTGTTTGTAATATTCTTCCCTAAAGATTTCTTTGCATATATAAAAAATTATATACTAAGGCAATAAAACCACGTCTGTAATCCCAGCACTTTGGGAGGCTGAGGCGGGCAGATCACGAGGTCAGGAGATGAAAACCATTCTGGCTAACACGGTGAAACCCCGTCTCTACTAAAATTACAAAAAATTAGCCAGGCGTGGTGGTGGGCACCTGTAGTCCCAGCTACTCAGGAGGCTGAGGCAGGAGAATGGCGTGAACCCCAGAGGCAGAGCTTGCAGTGAGCTGAGATCACACCACTGCACTCGAGCCTGGGCAACAGAGCAAGACTCTGTCTCAAAAAATAATAATAATAATAAAATAAAAAGAAAAAAAAATCTTACTCCAAAACAAGTTTTTAAAGAGTTTTAAAAAGAATTGTAATTGCTGTCATTTAATTACATATACATAATTACCAGCAAGTCCATTCCGAGGCTAATATAAGTGAGTGTATAACAGAGCTTTTACTTTTCCACTTATTCCCATTAAAACCCATTTTCATTTTACATGGAAACTTAGATATCTTCATCTAGGAACAAAGCAATTTATGCAGTTCATGTAATGATTATTCAATAATTACTCTAAAGGAACTCCAGCTGAGTTCAAAGATCAAGGCAAAATAGAAGTCAAAGTTCCCAACTGGTGGTTCTGGAGAGTGCATGCAACAGAACACAGGGGGATATTGGAAATCAGGAGAGCCTGAGTCAGAAAACCTGAGGTCATCAGTCCCTGCATAGCCACCAGGAAGCCAAAAGAACAAGTCACTGTGCTACTTTGCTGAGGCACAGTTCTTCATATAAAATGGGCATCACTTAACTCACAAAACTCTTACGAGAATAAAAGGAGAAAAGCGCTCTATAAACAGGAAAATAACACAAAAATTAATGAACTCTAAAAGAGAAATTTTGTAGAGTCACAAGCAGAGAAATAACTTGATCATCTCCATTAAGTAACATAACAAGCAACCTAACTTTGAAGAACATAGTTATCATTTCATGCTGTGCTTCTGGAAGCAACAAAAAATCACTCTTAGAAATTGTATTGACTCGTAGAGTTCACTGGAAAAAAAATGATAGAATAGCACGTGAACTGAATCATGGCATTTTCATAAATATTATTTGTAATTCTGTAGTTGAAGTTCAAAGTTGTATGAGTTCAAACTTCAAATTAGGAGTTAAAAACCTTCAGCTGTCTCCAAACTAATATCAGTGTAAATATAGGCGAGCCATTTGTCAATTCTGTGTGTATACGTTTAAGTCATCTCAAAGAGCAGGCGCTCCATTTTTCCTTCTCTTGGGAAATGGGAAGTATCTATCATTAACTTTCCAGCCAACAGGAGCTTTGTAGTCACACTGTGGGGCTAATCCAAAGGGTTTAAATGCACAGCAGTGTCTGGTAAGTCACAGCAGAGCTGAGGTCAGGTTAAATGGCTTTAATTAAGAATAATAATAAAAAAGAAAGACTGTTTGACACATAGGTCAATATTTTTCCTTCAAACTGATGTAGCCCATGCTGGGAAAAAAATCATTGCATATTCATCAAAAAGAAGCAAAAAGTATGAGGACTCAGAAAGGATATTAATTAAACAGAAGAAAAGTAATTAAACAGAAGAAAAATGTGGTAAATAAGACATGCTTACTTTTATCCAATCCTTATTTTATCCTCTGAATCAATTGATTCAGTAATAGTTGGAAGAATTTCATTTAATTGCCAGCCAAATGTCAACTGGTATTGCTCATTTGTATCACCAGATATATGTAAATAGATTCTTATTTGCCCAGTAATGACTACTTATATGAACTTGCAAAAATAATGCATTTTCAGAGCAAAGATTACTACCCAGTCTGAAAAACAGTGGTATCCTGAATTAGATTTGCATGTGAATCCTAGTACTGTTATTTATTAGTAGTAATAAATCGTTATTTCTAGCAGCCTACAGTGTTCATAGTGGTGACAACAAAGTGAGGCAAGCCTGAGGCCGAATTCTGCTCTGCTGTCTACTTGTGTGTGACCTACTGCAAATTGCTTAAAGTTTCTCAACTTCAGTCTCTTCATCTAGGAAATGAACATACTGTGATGCCTACTTCTGTGAATTGCTTTGATGAGTAAATAGGATATTGTATATAAAGTATTTAGCATGGTGATGGCACATACAGACTTCTCAATAAATAGTAGTTCTTATTATTACTATTTTATAACTATTTTGCTCAGCTTCTGAATTTTAGCTTACAACTACCTCACTACAGTCTTATCAGAATCATGTAAGCTAGAAAATAAAAATGTGCTTTTATATTACAAAGAACCAAATGCAATATCTTATTGTCAATTAGCAAGCTTCAGGTCAACTAAAGTACTGTGAATTTTTTATATTCTTTCTAGATAATTCAGTGGCTATGCCATTAAAATTCTTCATGACAATTACTACACAAACAACATGGTAAGGTGTTGGCCAATTAAACAAGAAAAATACAATCACCATTTCTAGGCAGAAATCACTAAGTGTGTTCAGAGTGTGATCCAGCAACCAGAATGAGTTTTCAAATTATTGATATTTTAAAAACAAAGCTGTACATTATTTAGAATGAATTAATCACTTAAACATAATTCACAAGATCCTAAGAAGTTTGAGAAATATTGCTCTAATCAAGTAATTTGCTGTCTATTGCACTTAATAATTCATTTTATGTTAGTTTAGACTGGAATTGGAACTAAACTCTTGACTGCAAAGCATAGTCTTAGAGGAATTTGTTCTTCAGATCACAGAACCCAAAATCCAATACCTACTGAGATCAGGCAGGTAACATCAATGAGTATGGAGGATGGTGGGAATTTGAAGAGCCGACGCCCTTCCAAAGAGGACAACCATGACTGAGCACATGCTGATAGTCACCATGTGCAAAAGAGGCCCCTGTGCTGCCATGTAGAAACATTTCAGCAGAACCCAGAAATCATAAGTCTTGTGTAAAATTTCCCGATGGTGAAATAATGGAAAATAATTCAGAAAGATTTTAAACACTGTTCAGATCAAGCAAATTATATCTAAAGTCTAGGTTCAACTACTGAAATGTTTTTCCCAAGACCAATCCTAGTGTATGACCATCATGCTTTTTCCAAAATAAAATGTATTAATCATAATGATAAGCTACTGGGCCAAAGGAGAGCTGAGGAAAAGAAATTTTCATGATAAATAAATAATTATTATACACTATGGAATTAATTTATTTAATCTAAAGAAGTAACCCATGGTCTATGATCTTGATAATAAACCATCCCAAGAAGGTGGAGGGCAGTGCATCAAAGCAAGAAGGGCATGAGTCCTCACCCTCATTTCTCTACTATTTCACATGACAATTACTTACCTCCCATGTGCTGTGAATTTATTCTAAGGCCTGAGGGTCGAAAAATGAGAAAAATGCTACTCCCTACATCTATCTACTGAGTTTGTAAAAATAAAATAAAATTCAAACTCTTGACTACAAACAGGATAGGCATCTAGTCCAGAAGGGGGAAATCCCAGAGTCCAGGCCAGATCTGGGAGATTCAGCAGTAGGGAACGCAGTGGAAGAGGACACTAGAGCGCCCATTCCTGTGTAGAGCCTGGACTAATCCTTCTCAGGGGACCTGAATTGTGAATGAGACTTTCCAGGACTCTCCGCCATCAAGGGCTCCCTTTGTTGCCAACTTCTGTCAAGTTGGGTTCCATTCATGCAACTTGTATTTAAAACCGTGTGTTGAGAGCTGGTTAATGCAGCACAGCTCTCAGCAGGATCTACCACCCCACATTCAGTGCAAGGGAACAAGTCAAGCATGATACCCCCATGAAGGAACTCAAAGAATCCATGCCAGGAGCACCACTGGCCCAAGGGTTACAACAATGTCATCACATTTTATTTCTTTACCTTTCAAGCAAGTTGGGTACTGTGCCAATGCCAGGTCCACAAGAAGCATGCCTTCAGGGAGCAGACTATGTTGACATGAAGTAAAAAGAGCATATAAACTAATTATACTATATAACGACTAAGGATGTAACACCTGAACTTTCATGTGCAGAGCCCATTGCACTAGCAGAAAACCCATGAGAGTGAAGCAACCTTCAGTAAAGAAACCCGTCATTGGCACCATCCAACAACCAGCTTAAGACATTCTCAGAGAAAGCACACCATTTCAGCACTGCAGCATGTACGATGTATCTTTTATAGTTTCACTTTTTGGACAAGACATTATCTTCAGACCACTTTTGCAGTGGGGAGTGGGAGATGAACTACCAGATGCAGTTTGGGGACTGGCATAGGGAGCTATGACTCTCTTTTTACATTTAGTGACCACTTTTATAGTCGTATAGAGACATTTTAAAGGAAGTTTCACTTCTATCTGCTCATGGAGAGGAGCCTAAAACAAATGACCTAGGTCTGTTTTCCATCTCCTCTGGCAAAAGCAATTTCTTTGAAAGACTACTCCCTGGAAAATGCAAAGTTCAGCTTAGCTCCTCTGTGGCTGCACTACTTTCCAGGAAAAGCTTTCATGGGCCATGAACTCAGGCAGCAGCACGTGACAGCACAAGTGAAAACTGAAAGGGAAAGGTTTTTGTCACACTTGCCTTCTCTATGCAAGTCTCTTAACTACCCGGAGTCTCCTACCACTTCTCACCCAGAGCACAGCCAGCATACCCCCTACCTTTACATGAATTATAAAAAGGCACCCCTTACCTTTTGAGAGTAAGAATTGCAAAAAGGGTGCTGCCTGCTCTGGGCTGATGAATCACAAAACGAATGGCTTAGCAAGTGGTAGATGGCTAGATTGCCAGCCCATCATGCCTATTCTGTGAGTACCTTGAGCAGTGCACAAACTATGCAACGGTGTTGGCTGGCACTTTTTTCATTATTGTCATCTCCACCACCCAAGTCCAAGATCCAGAATCTTTCACCCAGACTGCAGCAGTAGGCACCAAGCTGGTCTCTGTGCTTTCCCCCTTGCTTCCACAGAGAATTCTCTATGCAAGAGCCTTGAAAATTTTAAGACAAATCATGCCATTCCCAAGCTAAGAATCCTCGTAAGACTTTTAGTCTCATTCAGAATAAAAACCGGCCAGAGTGTCTAACTTTGCTGTTCATCTGTGATCCATGGACCAGCAGTGGAACTATCACCCTGAAACTTATTAGAAAGGCAGGATCTCAGGTCCTGCCCAGACCTAGTGAATCAGAGTCTACGTTGTAATAAGATTCCAAGGTGATGTCATGGCACATTAAATTTGGTTGAAGTCTACCAACTTCAACAAGACCAAGCTCCTATCCTGTCTACAACCCCATGTCCTACCATCTTCACTTAGCTCTAGCCTCTGGGCTCCTCACTCCTCCTCAAATGTGGCAAGCATTGTGCTTTCAGGCATCTGCTCTAACTCTTCTCTTTGCCCCTAATGTTCATCCCTTAGGACATCTGACTGGCTCATCCCTTCACCACTTCCAGATTCCTGCTCACTGTCTTCTAAGGGAGCCCTGACGACCCCTACTCTCCCCTGCCAACTCGTGTTCTCCAGATTCCTAGACCCTGCCTTGATTTGATCATGACATTTATCATTACTTTATAAAGTTCATTACATTATATGTTTATATGAAAAATTCCTCTCCCTTACAAATAAAAGCTCTATAACTGCAAGGACTTTGTCATTTATTTATTTCACTGCTCGATCCCCAAGGCCCAGCACATAGAAGGTATTCAATAACTATTTGATGAACAAGTGAGTATCTGAAACTAGTGCTTCTAATGAACAGTGGCTTAAGCAAGTATCCAAACTTGTGCAAGGTTTTTATAGACCTTAAAAAGATAATTTAGGCACTTCTGACTCCTAAAAGAAAATTAGCCATAATTGGCAAGTAACCTGGCAAAACTCCAGCATAAGGGGACAGATCTGTAAAAGACCAGACGACCTCAGGTAGCTTTAACTGTGGCCAGAAGATATAGAATAGTTTAAACCTAAAAATTACATGTGTTTAAATTTAGATATTCCTAAGGATGAAAGGAATCGGCAATAGCAAGTGCTAATGAGGATGTGGAGTAACAAGAACTCTCATTCATTGCCAGTGGGAATGCAAAATGGTATAGCCACTTTGAAAGTCACACATCTAAGCATTTAGCCAACTGATTGAAAACATATGTCCCACAAAAATCTGCACACCATAGTGTCTTTATAAATAATCACCAAAACCTAGAAGCAACCAAGATGTCCTTCAATAGGTGATGGACATAAACCTTCAATAAATACACTGTAATGCATTTATTCAACAGGTGATACCAGAGAGCCATGAAAAGAAACAAGCTATTAATCAGTGCAACAGGAAGGCATATAAACCAGGATGGAATGGGCAAAGGAATCTAACTCAATTACAAATGTATGACATAACCTCACTGGAGGGAGTAAGGAAAAAGAGATGTTGGCCTAAGTAACTTTGGAAATGACTGGAAACTGTAAGACTTAAAAACAAAAAGATCTGCACATAAGCACTATACCACATTAGTGAAGTTGTTCCTCATGGAGGTGCACATTGACAATTCTGAAAGTGCTGTGCTTGAGTATTTGGATTGAACGAGTAAGTAAATGGAAGGCTTCTCACTATTGGAGTGGGAGATGGCAGCAAAGCAAAGGGAGAAGAATAAAACACAAGGTAACAGATCAGATTTGGAGCTATCAGTAGGAAGTCCTATTTAGCTTAATATAGATAGTGTATACACACATGTATGTCCTAGCTCTTATCCACTAAGAGGGTCCAGAAGCAATGAAATCACAGTACAAAGAGCATATCCAGTTCCCAGATTTCAGTTTTTACTACTGTTCAACAAAAGGAACCAGAGTTTCTTGGAGAAATGGCTGGTTCTAGGACAGGAAATATACAAGATTAGCTAGAAACATTTTGTGGCCAGGTGTGGTGGCTCACGCCTGTAATCCCAGCACTTTGAGAGGCCGAGGCAGGTGGATCATAAGGTCAGGAGATCGAGACCATCCTGGCTAACACGGTGAAACCCCATCTCTACTAAAAATACAAAAAATTAGCCAGGCGTGGTGGTGGGCACCTGTAGTCCCAGCTACTTGGGAAGCTGAGGCAGGAGAATGGCGTGAACCCGGGAGGCGGAGCTTGCAGCGAGCCAAGATTGTGCCACTGCACTCCAGCCTCGGCGATGAGCAAGACTCCGTCTCAAAAAAAAAAAAAAAAAAAAAAAAGAAACATTTTGTAGTGCTAGGAAGTAAGGAAATTCTCAAAAACAAAATGATGAGGGTATGTCAAAGGAACACGGAAGCCAACTCAAAGAACACCCAATGGCCAAAGATGGAATAATGTCTGCAAAAAATAAATAACATACTATTGGATAATAACCCAAAGTATAAGATTTTCATGAGTCCATGCTGATATGAATAAATATTTGAATAAATAAATAAATGAAGGGAAGAAAATATCTCCTGCACAGAAAAATTCCAAATAAGTTATGTAAATATTCCTCTCCTCAAGGAGATGGAGTGTAACTTTTCACCTAAGTTTGGGCTCTACTTAGCGACTTGTCCAAAAGGCATCATATAGAAGAGGGGGAAATAAAAAAGTAACTGTGCAATGAAGAAGCCTCCCAGCACTACCCTAGCCAGCTGTCAAGTGTAAAAGGTTAACATCAATAGTGATGACTCAAACTGACAGTAAACGCCCTTGATGTGTTGGGAAGAGCACTTCACCTCAGTGGTCTTCCCCCCAAAAACCCGTCTAATCATGAGAAAAATATGAGTCAAGCCCAAATAAAGAGCATTCTACAAAATCCGTGACTATCAACTCTTCAAAACTGCCAAGGTCCTCAAAAACAAAGACAATCTGAGAAACTATCACCATCCAGAGAAGCCTAAGGAGGCATGAAGACTAAATGTAATGTGGTATCCAGGGTGGGACCCTGGAACAGAGAAAGGACACTAGAAAACAACCAATGAAGTAAAAATAAAGTGCAGAAAGTAGTTAATAATAATAGGAAACTATTTGTTCAATAGTTAGCAGATTCGTCTTCTGTCAAACGTGCCATAGTTGATGTAAGATGTTACAACAGGGGAAACTGGGCACTGGGTATATGGGAACTCTTTGTACTATCTTCACATCTCTCCTGTGACTGTAAAACTATTCTAAAATTAAAAGCTTATTTAAAAAAAGAAAACATGGCTGAATATAATGTTTTTCACCCTTCTTGCTAAGTTGTGTCATATCCCATTATCATTTATTAAGTATCCTAAATGTACACATACTCTTCTTGGTAGATTTCATGGATTATCATACTTACTCTCAGAACAGCCTGAGGAGCTGAGTGTTTTTCTCACATTTTACAGACAGAGAAATATAAATTATATAAAGGGCCTGGGGCCATGCAGCTAGGAGTTGGGAAGGTGGAATTCAAACCTATGTTTGCTGACTCCAGAGCCCACACTGTCCAATACGCCTTTCTGAATCCCAGGATATAATTCCTAAAATGTCTAAAATGTCATGGGCTGAAAAAGATAAAAAAATTTTATCCACAATCCTGAAAAAGTAGTAGCCTTGGCACTGTGATCTCCAAGAGAACAAGAGTCAACTTTGGCAATGCTGTGGCCAAGTTATATTTGGACACATTTATTAGCAGCCTGAATTTCCCTGAGGGACTCCCACCCTCTAAGTGGGCACCAGCACTGAGTGACAACAGCAGTGTAAGGTCCCTGCAGAAACACATGGCATATTCTAAATAGGTAATATAAAGAGATTTCAGTAAAGGTTTTATTTACAAAGGTGTTGTCTGGAAGTGGGGAAGCCACAAGGAATAGTGCAGCACCCTTAAGCTAGCAACAGGAGAGCTGTTACTACCCCCTAACCTGAAGAGACCAGAGGACAGAGCAGTTGCTGGAGGCTGAGAAAATGAACAAGGTGAGAAAAGACAAGAGGAGCTACAGACTCTGCAAGGACAAAACCATGGGAATTAAAGGCTCCAACTTTTACTTTTCTCCCAGCCCCTCCCCTACTAGCCAAACCCAATCAGCAGATCAGCAGCCAATGGGCAAAGGAGCCTGAAGATGCAGCCAATACGGTTCTGCTTCCTGGAGCTCACCGCAGGATAAATGAGAGGGGAGAGAGAACCGAACTGGATGGGCAGACAACAGCTCTTCAACACACAAGAGAAAATGGCTAGCTGTCCCACCTACACATAGCTAACACTGACTCTCACTGTGCTGGGCTTAGAAGGTCCATTCTCATGGCCACCACTTTGGAATTTTAGGCTGTATCCATTTAGATTCATGAAACAGATCACCTCTCCCCTCCTATTGGTGGGGATGCAAAAATGCTGTTTAATTGTGCTATATATTTCCCTCTAATTCTAATTCACATGAACACAGACAGATTGAACTGTGGACACTAATTTATCTAACTGCTGCAAACACAGGTGGCTACTCCAACAGAAGTTTTATCAGTTGAAGGGGGCTGAAAAGAGACAATGCCTGTTAATTCATCAGTTCCTGACCAAACCCAGTCAGAAGCAAATAGGTAAAGGAGCCTGAAGATGCAGTCTATATGGTTCTGCAATAAAAATAAGAACTGTATGGAATCACTTATACTTTCAGCATTTTTTCTAGGGTGAAGAAAGAAAGAGCAGCTATGCCCTGGGTCTTTGAAGGTTTTTAGCTCAGTATAACAGCCTGCTATGTGAACATCATTCAATTCTAACTTAAATTTGTTTCGCCATCACCCCAGAAAGGGACCTGTGTTGCCCAACTCCAAGATCATTTCCACTGAATGACTGTAGGGACACCATTTCCCTAGAACAAAAAATGAATATAGAATGGGCTGACCTGCTGGCCCTGACTCCAAGGCCTGAAGAAAGTTGCATTTATCACTCTCTGGCAGCAGCATGACACCTCATTCTTAATAATTAAGCAAGCTTTTTTACTTAAGGAGATTTTTGAAGTACCCAAATGGAAAAAGTAACTTCAAGAAAAGAAATGCAAATATCTGAGGAGGTCCAGGTTATCTGTAGGAAGGAGGATCCATACTCTCCTCTTCAATACAACCAATACAACCTAAAGCTCTCAAACAATTCACAGGATCCAAACACTCCAGCTGACTACCTTACAAAACACCATAATATTATGGAAACACCCCAAGCTAAACTTTGATATTCATATTGGTCTTTATGGCCTTAAATTTAATAAAGAAATCACTCTGTTTTCTCCAGCATTAACATCTTTAAGAATAAACCTCAAATGTAAAACACACAAGGGTAAGGGTGTGTGTGTGTGTGTGTGTGTGTTATGTGTGTGTGTATGTGAGTTCCAGTACATTCACTTAACGCATTGGTGCTAAAGAATGAAGCCACAAACCAACATTAAGTTTCAACCTCTATATAGACACATTAATTCATTATACCTTCACAAATAATTCTATACGGAAGATCTTTGCACATGAGGAAGCTGAACATAGAAAGGTAATTACATTGCTGAAGATCACACAGCTATACATGACCAAAGCAGTATTCACAGAGCATGCACTTTCCAATGCACCACACTACCTTCAGAGGCCATATCATATCCAGCTTTGTACAGGAGTATTTTCATGTGAATTTTATATGTCAACTTGACTGGACTAAGAGATGCCAGATACCTGGTAAGACATTATTTCTGGGTGTACCTGTGATGGTGTTTCCAAAAGACATTACCATTTGAATTGATGAACTAAGTAAAGTAGATGGGCTTCACAATTGTCACTGGGCCTCGTCCAGTCCATTGAGGGCCTCAATAGAACAAAAAGGCAGAGGAAGGGTGAATTTCCTCACACCTTGAGCTGAGACATCCATCTTCTCTTGCCTTCCCACACTGGCACTCCTGGTTCTTGGGTGTTTGAGCTCAGACTGGGCCTTACATAATCATTGTCTACTGATGCTCAGACTTTGGACTTGAAGTGCATTTCACCATTGGCTTTCCATGTTCTTCAGCGTGAAGATGGCAAATTGTCAGACTTCTCAGCTCCATAATCATGTGAGCCAATTCCTATAATAAATCTCTTCTTACATATCTGTCTTGCTCTATATATAACCTATTGGTTCTGTTTTTCTGAAGAACCTTGATTAATACAAATATATAATCTAATTTAAAAATTCTCTATTAAACTGCCAGGTAAAAATTTTCTCTGCATATTCTACAAAACAGCCACAGTAGACATTTAACTTTCATAATCCCTAAAGTCCTCTACACATAGTTCCACGTAAAAATTTATTTTAGTGCAGACAGATATTTAGCTTTAAAATTTGACATGTTCCCTCTTTCCTGATAATAAGAATTTTGCAGCCAATCATAATATGCTTCCTGGACTTGACTGCCAGGAAGGTCAGCATCAAATTTAAGATTCAATCACAATAGTTATATTGGGGTTCTGGTAGTACATTCACTTCTTCCATCTTTTCATGATGTTTAGTGTTCATTACATTAATTTTCTGTTTGCTTATTGAAAATTTGGACAGAACAAATAAACAGTCTTACATATATGTGCATGTGTGTGTGTGTGGGTGTATTTATATTCCAGGAAATATGACTTGATCCATAATATATCTAAATTCATGAAATAGGAATCTATAATATCAAGGATGTTACTAGGTAGTTTATCAAATGATTTTATGAGCAAGCATCTTTTCCTTGATCTACACCATGGCTTATAATTTTTATGAGCCTAGATTCACTCTTTGAAAAATAGTAATGTTGACTCTGTTGTTAGATATTAGCTCTGATGTAGGCAAAATGTTTCGTAGCATACCCATCATGAGGTGATAATAAAGATCTAAATAATGGTGTTAATAATTCATTTGGTTATATAGTAAGTGTCTCTGTAAGTGAAGAGGGAGGTCTCACATTTCTAAACCATTCTGTTGCAGTTCAGCAGGTGAATTAAATATTTAATGGGTTGCTTAATATTTCATTGCAGACAAATCATAGTAGGCTTTGCCCACTCATGGATGCAAAAGCAGTGATCAAATACTACATATATATATATGTATGAACTTAATTCATAAATTATTTTTAAAGGCATTACAATCAATAGTACACATGCAGGGAAACCTGAAGGACCATAACACCAGGTTATCACAAAGCTGTACAGCATTTCAATTGTTGAATATTTTGTTATCCTCTCAGGAGGGCCAACTTGGGCAGAAGCACACACTTTTTATTCCTGCTGTGTACATTTCTGAAATCAAGAGAAGCTATCTTTATTGCTCATGTTACAAAGGAATTCAGTTCTTTGGCCAAAATATGCTGGCTCCCTCTCTACAGTGTAGCTTTCCTCTTTGCCTTCACTGTACACATATTGCAAAAATATATTTGGAAATAAAAGGAAGTGAATTCTCCAAGGATCCACGGGATTATATTGTCTCTGCTATTCTCACTTTCTTTCCCACATGGTACATTTCTGTCAGCTTTGAAAATTTCTCCTGATGGTAATTGGCAGTTTACCCCATTAACGTTCCCCTTATATTTAAAGTGTTTTCCTCATTACCAGCTATTTCTTATTCTGTCCCTAATAATGGGGGACAGAATAATCCATCTCTATCCAAGTTACAATGATTCAGGGAGGTTTACAAGGAATTGCTTATTAAACAATTATTAACTGTTCGGAAACCACACATGCATTTGTGTTATTGTAACAGCCACTCATTTCAATACAAGCAGCTCACTAAATATGCATAAGCCATTTCTCCACAATAACAGTTTAACCACCATGTCTATATTATGCAATCAGAATGAAATAATGCTCTGGTTTAAGATGCTATCATTTCCTTCCCTGAAGTCTCCTCTTAGTTCTAGCACTCCAGATCACAGCATGTGCTGAAAATTACTGCCTTCGTTGTAGCCATTCACAGCTGCACAATTACACCCTGCCCTCAGACACAATTCCACTGGCTTGCCAATTGCATTACAATACTATTCAAACCATCCTCCTCGCTTTCAAAATGTCGTCTTATACTTGTTACAGCCTCTTTAATGGGCCCTTCCTTTGCTCCACCGCCATTTTTCTTCTAATACAGATGCTAACCAGAGAATATCAAAACAGCAGAAGAGGAAGAACAAACTGTTTGAACCCTATTTAAAAAGGTAGTCATGACTACATCGGACTGAGGCCAAAATAAGCCTTTCTGAGAAGCTTTGGGATAAAGCAGCCTAGCCCTACCATTTTGCTTTCTTGACATAAGGTTGCATTCTGGAACCCTACCCAATGCTGTCTCAAATGATTCTAGATACAACCAAGTCTACAGAACGGAAGTTGAACTTTGGAGGTCTATTCCAGAACGTGCCTACCCAATGCTACCTCAAATGATTCTAGATAGAGTAAAGTCTACAGAATGGAAACTGAACTTTGGCGGTCCTCCGTTTTCCTCATCTGTGAAGTGACAAATTTTAACAGAAAAACATTTCAAGACTTATTTTAGTCTAAAATTATTTGTGTCCCTGATTCCCCAGTGTTCACAGCCAATTATGCTGCAAGTTACATCATTTGTCGGAGTAAATATCTCTGTCTTCCAGGTGATCAATTATTTGTGAAGGCAAAGATATGCAAACCATCAAGACTTAGGACTATTCCTACAATGGACGTACACACAGTGGGTAAGGAGGGACAAAGGAAACAAAAAACTCCAGGTCTACCTGGCAAAGTCATGAAAGTCTTCATGAATAAGGTGACTCTGGGTGTGTTGTAAAGGAAGTTAAGAGTTAAGAGTTTACTTGGTAAGCTCATTCCAGGGAACTGCATAGGCAATAAAAAAAGAAAGTAAGTCTCTAAGATCTACAAAAGTGCTGTGTTATCTGAGATGTAAGAAACTTTAGGAGAAAAAAAATTGAGAAGTTAATCTCTCTCTCTCTCTCTCTCTCTCTCTCTCTCTGCCTTACCATTTTATCTCACAGTTTCTATAGAGGCTTGACCCATCATTCCAAATGCTAACATGGAAAACAAGAAAAAATTACGGAAGCCCATACAAATCTGCAGTTACTTGAAAAACGGCTCATCTTGCAAACATTTTATTTCTAAATACAACAATTTTAGTAGGTTTGATGCAAATTGAACAATACATTAAACAGTTTCACCTAACTGTGTGATTAACAGATAAAAACACCCATTCTCTATTGGTTGCCCGTTTTAAGTTTTCTATCCACATTTGGAAGCCACAAGCTGGACTATGCTACAACTCTCTTTGTGGGGAAGATACTATGAAATATTCGCCTACTGATGGATACTTACTGTAAGCCACAGAGAGGTGAAATAAGCCTTGAGATGATGGAGATACAGTTCCAAATCCAGATAGCCAAAGCCAAGAAGCCACACTACTTAATATGATGCTTAATCACCTCCCTAAAGGAGGAGGTAATCACAAAAAATAATTATTGAAAAAAATAGCAGAAACTGATGCAAATATAATGACTTTACAAAATTTGGTGGTCTGGGAGTTGAAAACTATTTAAAGTACATCCTATGTAAATGATTATAGAATCTAATTAATGTGAAAAAAATTGAGGGTTCAGATACTAACCAATTAGCGTTTCTTTAAATTATAATATATACAATTGTTTTTTAATGAAATCAATTTTCTATAAAGCATCACATATCAGAATATTTCTTATTCCCCCTAGAGTGAACACATAGCTCAAAAGGAGCTCTATATATTTTTTAAGGTTTTCTTCTTTCAATTACTGTAGTACCAGGATATTGACATAGTTATTTCATGGACACAATGATTCAGTCATGTCATGTTATTGAGGGCAGAAGTAAAACCAAAGTGACCCATCTTGGGATCTAGAACAATGGAGATGCCCTTGAATGTATAAGATATATTAAATAAGAATGGGCATTTAAGAATAATTTATATGAGGTTATAGAATTCATTTTGATCCCATTGAAAAAGTGATATTCAAATCTCTGAAAGTTCTATTTCTTTCAAATTAACTCAGGTCCAGGAGAAGCACTTCACAGTGATAAAAAAAATGTGTAAAATATACATAACTATGTTTTTGGATGTGTGTCTGTGTATTTCTGTCTGTGTGTATGTGTAGTCAAACATTCTTTGCAATTATAAATTGACTTCAAAAAATCAAATGTTAATTAGCTAGAAAGGAAGTAATGATTTGCAATATAGCTGACCTGAACTGACCTGAATTAAAGTATAGACATGCTTAGGATGCAGGTTAGTGGATTTGATGGTGAAGATGGATTACAAAAAAATGGAATCTATGAAAACTATTGAATATGTAAGCATTTTTGTCACCAAAATAAAATATATAGGCTCTAATCAATGGTTCTTGCTGTTCAAAAGAATTTTTTTTATTTTGCGAAACTTAAATGTTAAAAACTTTTTTTTTCAATCTCCCAAAACATTTACAAAATACATTTTGTAAGAATCTAAGAAATTGGATTATTACAGTGGAGGGCAATAATGACATTGTGGTCAAATCCCACGGCCAGCCAACATCTTTTTTGCTATGTGAAATAAATCATTTTTCTTATTCAACTAACAAAGAAGTGTTACATAGCAAATCTAGATGAAAGATATTGTTGCTGGTTAGTAAAGGAGAATAGAAAAAGAAGTTCTTTCATCAGGAAAGGCAGCATTAATCCTGCAAAGGGAGACTTTAGATGACCCTAGAAAATCTATGGATTCACTTTGAAAGCAGCTATATGAAAGGCTAGCAGGGCAAGATGCCAAAAATTGGCAAGGGAATCTCTGGGCAAGGCCTAAAGGAAGTTAGGGAATGTGTGTAGACTACAAAACCAAAAAGAAAGCATTGCTAACTACTTCTATTGTCCTTTGGTCAATGTTTATGGGAATTTGAGTTTATGGGAATTTTCAAAGGAAATTGGTTGGGTAAACTGCAGACAAATGGTTTTTTTGTTTTAACTAAGTTCCACAGAGAAAGGTCACAATCAGTGTGGCTTCAGCCAGTGCTGATTTTGCAAGAGAGTAAAAATGTTTACTGGCCAGTTTGGAGGTGGTTGCTTTGTTTTGTTTTTAGCGCAGTGTTGATATCAGGTCAGTGGTCCCTGACCTGAGACAGTACCACCTCTGGAGGAAGTCGTTAACTAAAAGTAGAAACTACCATTTAGAAGACAGGGAAGCAGACAGGGGTACTAACCATTCTGGAATATGCAGAATAGTCTGACAGGTGAAGAACTGTCCCACTCAACATGCTTTAGTGACTCCTTTAAGGAATACTGAGATCTTTCCCTACCCATCATAATCGCTCCCTTCAAAATCCAATCTATGACGCCTAAAGCAATCTGTAACTCTATAATCACGCAAAGAAACCAAAGAACTGAACACAAAGTTTTCAAGGAATTGTTCCCAAGTGGCTAGGAACCAGTCAACCCTAGTCTATCACTAAAGTAAAGGCAGGCATATCCTAATGTATAAAATAGGGGTTGCTAACATGCAAGATTTGAGGTATCCAGACTCTGAACCCTGTTATTCTAATGAGAGTGGAAAAATAATCAAACTGAAAGAATCAGGTTTGAATAAAGGGTATAATTTTAGAGCTCAGCATAGTGTGGAAACCAACAGGCATCCTTGATTGTAAGGGCCCAAGAAATGCTCATCCAAGTAGGAAATGGTCATAAGAGAGAGCATGGGAAAGAAAAAATAAGTCTACTGGAATGCATAATTTTGCTAGATACTTGTCTAGAATTATAGTAGTGAGAAAGTGACTTGTCTCATATATAAATTACCTCCAAATAGAAGTCAGACATAACAAACAGCAGGACAGAAAATTCACCAGGCCACTTAGTACAGGTTTGCAACAAATCTCATATACAAGTTTTGATGTTAAATAACTGTAAGTATTTGCATATGGTAGAGAGTACTTGGCAATGTCATTTTCCTTCTAAGGTGCTAATGCTCTGAAACAAGCATCACTTGGTATCAGGCTACATGACTTGTTTGAATCATAAGACTGAAGGAAAAAGAATAAAAAGAAAACCATGACTTGTCCCCCAATGGTTCAGAAAAATGCAAGCGCCAACACTCAATAAAAATGATTAAAATGTGCATGAAATTGTATTGCTTTCCATTTCACCAATCTCAAAAAGATCATGAACAACATTTTGTATAATCAATGGCCTATCCATCTGCAACGCATGAACAAGCTCGTTTTAAATAAGCCCTACTCTATGGTCTTTCTGTGAAGTTCCACCTGCACTAGTAAGACTTCACTAGCCAGACATCTTCTTTGAGTTTATTCACTCAGATGGAGTTGCCTATGGAAAGACTTACGCCTTCTCCAATCGTTTTTAAGTCCGTTCATTCAAAACATGGAAGGGTTATTTAATTTGTGTGGTTTAGTGACTCATGGCCTTCAGAGAGTGAGAGAAAGTGTTTATTTACATCTTTCCCTTGACTTGAGGGAAGAAGGGGATGATGGTTATCTAAACCAACCAGCAGAAACTTGAATAATTATGATAATTTCTCACCCACTCTCAATAACTTGTTCCAGCATTTGAAGGTCTGTGATATACAGGAGTGTCTCTCTATTGTCCTTGAAAGGTCCCCAAGTGAACAAAATTTGGTTTCTATAAAAAAAGTTCCAGACATTTCACTTATTCCTAATTATTATTTCTTTTCATGACAAAAACAAATGAGTCTTCAGTTTTTTTAGGTTTTGTGTGTGTGTGTGTGTGTGTGTGTGTGTGTGTGTGTGTGTGTGTGTGATCAAATACAATATCACTATCTTGGCCAGTAAAATTGGTAGTTATACCCTCCCAAGCTCTTCCAAACCTTATTTATGGTTTCTTCATAAATGTCCCAGATATAGAAGCAGAGAAAGTTATGTTTATAATTTTAAATTACTATTAAAACACACAAGTCTTTAAAATGGAAGCTTTTTAAGGAGAAAGATAAATTCATGACTTCAGCCTTCACAGAAATCATACTGTAACAGGCTTATAACTTCATAATGGGTCTTTTTCCAAACCTAAACAAATATTGACTTTAGAGGAACTCAAAACTCCCAGAATTGATAAGAAGCACAAAGGTTAAAATACTGGGGAATACTTCAGTTTTATAATTTAGAAATTAATCTCTGAAAATCTTGAATTAGATTTTATCACAACTGAATGACTCTCTACTGTCACCTACAGGTAGCACCCAACACTCATAATCCCCTCTGAAAAGGTTTTAAGTGGGGACTTGGTAGAGCTAGTCTAGTTTCGAAAGAAAACTCCTCAGACCTGTGTGAATTAGATGGCTGCAGAGGCTACTGTTAAAGTTCCACGGTCGCCAGCAGGTTTCCATGTGAGGTCAAAATTTACAAACCATCCCACGAAGAAATTACCAGATCATAGGAAAATGAGTGAAAGTGTCCTCAAAGACCAGTGGATGCCATTTCCCTGCTCAGGCCAGTGTCCCTGGCAATCAGCCTGCAATCCTCTATGCCAGTTTCTTTAACTTTTCTCCCTCATAAATAATATTTCCTGTCTTGTGTTTTTAGGATAGTTGTAGAGGTCATGGAAACCTGTAGAGGTCCTACAGAAACTACTTTTAAAAAGGGATACATTTCAAAATTCATACCTAAAAAAAAAAATCAAAAAGCAGTAGGAGCAATAAAGTCTATATGAACTAACATTTCAGAGAGGACAGAACACTTTTTAGGTGAGATGAGGGTAAATGAGAGTAAGATATGATTATGTGTGTATGTAATATGCAAATGAGGCTGATAACCAAAGGGGAAAAAATAAAAGCAGACTCACATATGATCCAAGTATTAGAGTTAACATCCAAGGACTTAAAAAACGTATATGATAAAACTAAATCAAGATAAACTATAATAAGTATGCATGCTGAAATCTCTCCAGTAACCACTAAAATCATAAAATAATGCATAACTAAAAAGATTAGAAGAGAAAAATAGAATAATAAAATACTCATTTAATTCTCAAAAAGGCAAGAGAGAGGGGTTGGGGTGAGAGTAAGTAAAAAATGCAACAAATAGAAAATAAAGGCAAGATGGTAGACCTGAACTCATCTGTGCCATTAATTGTATTACATATAAATGGATGAATAGTCAAATTAAAAGACAAAAATTGTCAGAATAATAAAAATGACAATACCTAACTACTTGCTGGTGTAATAGGCAGGATAACGGCCCTCACAAAGATGTCCATGTCGTCATTCTCAAGACCTGTGGATATGATACCTCACATAGCAAAAGGGACTTTGCAGATGTGATTAAGCTAAGGATCTTAAAACAGAAAGATTATTCTGGATTATCCAGATGGGCCCAATGTAATCACAGGAGTCCTTCTGAGTGAAACAGGAATGCAAGAGAGTCAGCATCAGGTGGATGCAACGTAAGGAAGCCTCGAACAGCCCCTTTTAAGATGGAAGCAGCCATGAGCCAAGGAATGCGGAGAGCCTCTAGAAGATGAAAGGCAAGAACATGCATTCTCCCCTTGACACTCCAAAAGGAATACAGCCCTGCTGACACCTCGGTTTTAGGACACTGAGGGCCATTTTGGACTCCTAACCTCCAGAACTGTAAGAAAATTCATTTATGCTGTTGTTAAGTCAACGAGCTATGACAGTTTGTCGCATCAGCAATAGGAAATTAATACAGTTGGCTGTAAGAGAAATATCTTAAATATAAGTATATAGATAAATTAACGGTAGAGGATGGTAAAGGTATATCAAGCAGACGTTAACCACAAGAAAGCAGGTATGGCTATAGTAATGCTAGACAAAGTAGACTCTTGGACCAGAAGTTTTACTACACATAAATAGGAATATTTTATAAGTATACAAGTGTCAATTTAACTGAAAGACATGGACGTCCTAATTCTTTTTTAATCTGAGGGAAAAAAATAGAGAACTAGACAAATCCACTATCATCATTGGAGATTTTAACAACTCCTTCTCTCAAAAACTGAAAGAATGGCAGACAAAAATACTTAAGGATGTAGAAGATGTGAAGAACACAATTAGCTAAACTGTCCTAATCAAATATATATAAAACAATACTCAACAACTGCAGAATCCACATTCCTCTCAAGGGCATATAAAACATTTCCAAAATAAAGCATGCATTTGGTCATAAAGCAAAACAATGAATCTCAAGGGATTGAATCATACAGATTATGCACTCTGCCCCCAGCGGAATTGATTTAGAAATAAAAAGCAGAAAGATAACTAGAAAAATCCACCAACTTTTTGAAAATTGAGTAATATACCTCTAAATAAAAAAATAGGAAAAAAATGAAATTACAAAATGTTTGAAGTTAATGAAGATAAAAATATAATATATTAAAACTTATGGAATGCAACTAAGGCAATGCTTAATGGAAATTTTGGCTTTACATGTATATATTAGAAAAGTATAAAGGTAAAAGATCAATTATCTAAGCTTCTGCCTAAAGGAAAAATAAAAAAAAATTTGAAATTTAAGAAAACATAAAAAGGAAATAAGAAGGTAAGATAAAAATTAATGACACAGAAAGCAGATATACAGAATTCAATATAGTCAGACTTTCTTTGAAAAGATTTGCAAAATTTTTTTCTAGTCTCACATAGCAAAGCTGAACAAGAAAAAAAAAACAAAGCACACATATCAGGAATTAATGAGGGGCATCACCACACGGAAATAGATAATGAGAGAATATTATGAACAAATTTATAGCAATAAATCTGTCAAACTAGATGACAGGGATACATTCACAAAAAAACACAAATTACCAAAATGTATGAAAAACAATGAAAATTTGTATCTGTAATTTAAAACCTTTCCACAAAAGCCCAGAAGGCTTTACAAATGAATGCCTCCCAACATTTAAGGAAGAAACAACACCAAGCTTAAACATACTCCCTTATGGAATTAAAAAAAAAGTAAAAATACTTTCTAATTTATGTTATGAAGCTAGGATAATCCTGATACTGAAACCTAAGAAGAATATTACAAGAAAAGAAATTACACATCATTATTCCTCATAAACAAAGATACAAAAATTCTAACCAAAATATTAGTAAATGAAATGCAGCAATATATAAAGAGATGACACAACATGGTCAAGAGATTTTTATTCCAGTGATGCAAGATAGGTTTAACAACCAAAAGTCAA
Source organism: Gorilla gorilla gorilla (assembly GCF_029281585.2). Lineage (NCBI taxonomy): Eukaryota > Metazoa > Chordata > Mammalia > Primates > Hominidae > Gorilla > Gorilla gorilla. The sequence goes on along the minus strand of NC_073235.2, from coordinate 39,318,103 downwards.
TCAACATGGCATAAGTAAGACAAAATCTGTGAGTTTTGGCGTATCAAAATTAAGTAACTTACTCTTCAAAGATGCCATTAAACAAAGCAAAATAAAACCCCACACACCGGGAAAAATATTTATGAACTACGTATATGATAAAGGACTTCCAACCCAATTTTTAGAATGGGCAAAAGTTGTGAATAAAGACTTTACAACAGGAGATACACCAATGGAAAATAAGCCATGAAAATATGCTCAACTTCATTAGTCATGTAGGCAATGCAAATTAAAACCAAAATGAGATACCTTACATAAACACAAGAACGGCTAAAATCAAAATGATGGACATTACCAAGTATTGGCAAGGTTGTAAGGAAACTGGAAGCCCTATTCATTACTGGTAAGAATGCAAAATGCTACTGCTATTTTGGTAAAGAATTCAGCAGTTTCTTAAAAGTTAAACTTATATTAAAACACAGCAATTCCACTCATATATTATTTACTTAAAGAAAAAGAAAATATATGCCCACACAGAAAGACGTGTAGCCAAATGTTTATAGCAGCATTATTCATAGCAGCCAAAAACGGAAACAATTCAAATCACTTTCAAATGGTGAAATAATCAAACTGTGACATATCAAGACAAAGGAATACTACTCAGCAATGCCAAGGAATTAACTACTGATAAATGCAATAACATGGATGAATTTTGAAAACATCCTGGTAAGAGAAAGAAGTCTGACACAAAACATTGGATTTGTATGATTCCATTTCTATAAAATTTTCAGGATAGGCAGTAGGAGATAGGAATACAGAGATAGGAAAAAGATCAATGGTTATTTGGGTTTGAAATGGGGATTTATAATAACAGAGGCTGATTAATGGGGAAAATAATCCCAGAGGAACTTTGGTTTAATAACCTTTATTTTTTAGAGCAGTTTTAGGTTCACAGTAGAATTAATACAGAGTGCTCACATCTCTCCCTGTCTCCCCATCAGCACAGCCTCCCCAGCATTCCACCCACAGTGGTACATTTGTCGCAATCTATAAACTTGCATTGGCACAAGACCATCACCCAGAAGCCCATCGTTTACACCAGAGTTCACACTTGGAGTTACACACTTTATGAATTTTGACAAATGTACGATGGCAGGTATCCACCATTATTGTTTCATACACAATAGTCTCACTGCCCTAAGAATATTCTGTGCCCCATCTATTGATCTCTCTCTCCCTCCCCCAGAACTCCTGGCAACCACTGATCTTTTCACTGTTTCCATAGTTTTGCCTTTTCTAGGGTATCATATAGTTGGAATCATTCATTATGTTGCCTTTTCAGATTGGCCCCTTTCACTTATAATTTGCACTTAAGTTTCCTCACAGAGGAAATTTTAGGGGGGTGATGGAAGTCTTCTAACCCTTGGATTGAATCCAGGAATTTCAATCCTAGATTGTGACATGCAAAAATGCACAACATCATCAGCCACCAGGAAAGTACAAATTAAAAGCACAATGAGATGCCACTTCATACCCAGTAGGATAAAAAAGACAGATAATAACAAAGGTTAGCAAGGAGGTGGAGAAATTGAAACCCTCATACACTGCTGGTCGGATTGTAAAATCATGCTTTGGAAAACAAGCTGATAATTCTTCAAAAGGTCAAACATAGAGTCACCATATGATCCAGAATTCCAATCCTAGGTATATACTCAAGAGAAATGAAAACATGTCCGCACAAACACTACATAAATGTTCGTAGCAGCATTATTCATAACAGCCAAAAGAGCAGAAACATATAAATGTTCACCAACTGACAAATAAAATGTGGTGTATCCATACAATGGAATATTAGTAGACAATAAAAAGAAATAAATACTGGTACGTATTCATGAACACAGATGTACCTTGAAAACATGCCAAGTGAAATGAGTCAGTCACAAAAGATCATGCACTGTATAACTCTATTTATATTAAATGTCCAGAATTGGAAAATCTATAGGATCTATAGGAACAGAAAGTAGATTAGGGTTGCCTCGGATGGGGGGCGGGGGAGGGAGTGGAGTTGAGAGGAAAGGGAGCGTGATTGTGAATGGGCATGGGGTTTCCTTTTGGATGATGAAAATAGTTTAAAATTTATTGTAGTGATGGCTGCACCACTTCATATATATACTAAACACCATTGTATTGTACGTTTTAAATGGGTAAACTCTTTGGTATGTGAATTACATCTCAATAAAGTTGGAATTTTTTTTAAAAACCCTGTTTTTTGATGTCATTAAAATAAAATTACTGGGTTGTGGAGATGGTTGCATAACTACTCCTTGCCAGGTTTCCTTGCCCAAGAGCACTGACTACTGGTATTAAAAAGTGTAGTTTTGTATTTTTGGAGGGGAGAAAACCTAGAAGTTGCTATATCTTTCTATTTTATCCTATTCATTTATTTCTGTAGGATCCTCAATTATTCCCTCTTTCTTCTTTCTTTCCCATTATCACCAACTCTCCAATGGAAGCTCCCCATGTCAAGTCACCCTTCTCCACCAGATGCAATGTCTTCTTGAAACAGCCATGTCATGTCCCACAGACATTCCAGTTATTTCCTTCCAGTGCCCCAGTAGCTGGCACACTGGTCTACAAAGTCTTAGACCTCCTCCTAAGGCCTCCAATGTCAGTGGCAGTTTCCCTCTATTGAGTGAATATTTTCTGTTTCCATCAACTCCCGCTGCTTCCCCTCTCCTCTTTTCTCAGTTTCCTCTGCTACACTTGGGTGTTTCTCTATTTAGAGGTAATCCACAGTTTGTAGTGTCCTTGGTCTCTAGGTTATGTTGTGATTTTATTTGCTCTTTTTGTTGATCTGTATTTTTTCTCTGGAAAACCTGGATACATTTGGATTAGACATCCTAAGTACCATTTTTACTACCCCCAATATGCTAACTATCATGGCAGAGATAAGTATAAATTACAGTCTTTGAATCTCCAAAAACTTTCATCTTTTTATGGAGAAAATATTTTAACACAGACAACAGGAAAATAAGATACAAGGCAGTATATAATTGAAAGCTCTATTACCTACAGAAATTGTAAATGTTGTAGAAATTTGCAATAAAAGTGGAGATGACTGTGAGTTAAACTATTGATAAAACATTCATAAAGAAGGCAGGATTTTACTTCAACTTTGATGAACAAATGTGATTTTTTATAGAATTGAAATCTAGATTTTTAATAATGTCTAGTTCAGTAGAAGTGTCAGGGCACTATTTGAATATTTTAAGATATTAAATAAGGTGGTTTTTGTCTTCTATTTTCCACTCTTTTCTCTATTAACTCAGTGGAGTTTGTTACCTGTGGTGAAACATAATTCATCAAAAGTGAGGACTGGTGAAGGCGAATCGAGTTTCAAAACCTGTTCTCTAAGGAAACCTAGGGCAAGTAGAATGTACAATAAACACACACACAAACACACACACACACACACACACACACACACACACACACACACCAGGAAAGATTCCCAAGCACTAGGAGACCACAGACAGTTAGCAAGGGTGAGCTTACAATTTGGTAAGGCCCTGAGAACAAAGCTCCTTCCCTTCCCAACCATTGAAGATCCCTAATGGGTTTAAGAAATAAAAAAAGACAAAATCTGTCTACAGACGGCTCCATCTTTTCTATCAATTAAAATTGAAGGGTCCTTTGCTCATGCAATGAGCTTGGTATAAAGTAACATATTTCTCATTTTCTAAACTAGCCCCTCCACAAAGAGTTTGTGGTATCCATTTTAACTTTGCTGTTGTTTAGATACAAAAACCAATCTTGGAAACAAAATCAGTTTTTGTAACATTTATTCATCTGTCCCTAATTCCCCATAAGAAAATTCATTACTCTCTCCTCTAGAGTACTCCCATAAATGTCACATATCAAGTTGTACATTACTTATTCTTAAAGTATCTATTTCCTTGATCAGGTTGTAAGCATCTTGAGAGCACACAGCAAATCTTTTTATCTTTGTATCATCAGCTTGGTACAGTGTCTGACACACAGGAGTTCCTTAGTGAACTAGACTGAAATTACTTACTGTACATTTCAAAATAGCTAGAAAAGAATAATTCGAATGTTCCTAGCATGCACAAAAGATAAATATTTAAGGTGGTAGATATGCCAATTACCCTGATTTCTTTGATCTTTACATATTATGTGAATGTATCATATTATCAGAGGTACCCTGAAAACATGGATATTTATTATGTATCAATGAAAGCTAAAAAATTAAAAATCAAAAAATAAAACTAAGTAGTGATCATCAGCTCTTTAGGATTGGGAAACTCACATTCACCTTTTTCATGTTAAAAAGATAATTACTTTTTGCTAAGGACAGAAGCATAGAAAGAAATGGCCTGGAAGCAGTTTCAAAAACTATAAAAACTTAAAAAACCAAACTGTTATAATTTTAATTATTCAATCCTGGCAATAATATCCCTTTAATTAGCGATTTTAAACATCCTTACATCTCCAAGAACCTAATTTTGTACTGAATATGGAAATCTAGAGGTCATTTCATTTAATAAACACATACCTCCTAATCAACTGCATACTAATGAAATTAATCTAAAGGCTAAATTTCAATTATGAATTATAGACCCTCATCTCTGTTCCTTGATTACCCAAAGAACCTATATCCGGAAACTTCCAACACATAACAAAATGATCTGCTGAAAATAACATCTTTTTGAAGATCAACTTCATTTAACCAGATAAGGAGAAAAGAGACATGCCTCTAATTCTTAATTTTTATATAACACTCCTTATGCAAAATAATGATTTACAACCACCCAGTTGATAACTTGGCTTACTTAAGGCATGTCACACAGGTTTAGATGCTTAAAATGGGCCATAAAACTTAAGGTTTGTAATTAAGGCACACACTTCAGCAGGAGTATTTATCCTGCTTTAGTTCTAAGAAATTAATTTGAAGTGAAGAGAGAATGGTTTCTCCTCTCAATTCATAGCTCTCACAGTTTATTCTAAGCATGTATTCTCCAAAGGAAAAAAAAAGTCAAATATAAAAGAATATTTTTTTCCTAAGCTGAGTGAGACATACATCATCTGACATTTATACTTCAGTTGAAAATTAATTTGCATGACTATAAAACAAACAGATTGTGTTCTTTCACAATGGGGCACTGCAATTTGAATAACTACTTCAAACAGCATATCTGGAAAAAATAATAACTTAAAAGTCCCAGCACACTTTCAGTTAATTGTTCCAACAGACCACTAGTATTAACCTCAGAGCAGAACCATACTCCAACTGGAAGAAGTCCTTTCTCATTCCTTCAATCAATTGTGATTTGTAGTGTATGCATAACTCTAGTAGCTTAAGGTCTCTCCCAGCGGGCACTTTAACCCCATTCTGGGTTAGCAGTTTACTTCACTGAATCACAAAACTGAAAGGAAAATCCAGATGCCTTCAAGTCAACTATGCGTAGCTGAACACAGGCTTGAAATTTCTTAACCTTACCCTCCAGTTGGCTTCAACACGATCCTGCCTTATACTCACATATCTCATTTCTCCTCTGCATCAGTCAGTTTTGGTTAAGCTGTGCTGCATTAAGAAACAAAGGAAAGTCTTACAGGCTTTCAACCATAGGTTTGTGTCTTACACAGGCTACACACTAATCACAGATCTGAGAGCCAGGTTGGAAAAGCAGCCTCTATCTGGGACATGGCAGCCTTAGGGCAGAAGGAGAAAATAGCATTAGGGGAACTACACAATGGCTCTTAAAAGTTCTGCTTGGAAAAAATCACTCATGATATCATCTCATATTTCACTGGATAAAGCAAATCACACGGCCAAGCTTTGTACAAGAGGCTCCTGGAACAAGGGATAGCAGTATATTTCTAATAATACAGTGAATAATAAGGTTAATACAATCTACCATACCCACTACAACCATAAATATTTATATTTGCCAAGAAAAACTTCAGATTCCACTCCAAATCTCCAAGAGATTTTGAATCTTAACATCCAAAGGGGCAAAAAGACCAGGGAAGTTGGTTCCTTTTGTAAACTTACATTGTAGGCACATTTTATAAAGCAACCTATTCCTAAAAATCAGTCCTTGAAATTCTATAAGAATCCAGTACCATCTAGTCCTTCCAGCAGTCTGAGAAATATTCACTGTGCCAGAGCAGAGGGTAACTTTCTCTTGGCAAACAGAAAAGAATAATTTATACCTAGAGAGCTAAAAAAGAGAGGGCTTATGAAAAAATTGTCAGAGCTCATAAAACTTGGGTACTTAATCAAAAGTATACTATACAGATATAAAGAAAAAAATATTCCAACTCAAAACTTTCCTTGAAAAAAAAAGAATCATCCAACTTCAATTTTTGAAGCTTCTTGGATTTCATTTGTAAGGTGCTCTACATTTTCTGAATAATATTGGATTATGAATTCCATCATTTTCTAAATTTTGACTCTCCTCCTTACACTCATCCTGGAAACAAACTCAAAGTATCTTGTTAAAATTACCCTATGCTTTCTTCTGAATTTTAGGTTCAGTTCTTGATACTTCTGGCAACCTTGTGTGTCTTGGCCACCAAGATATGCCTCACTCAAAGACTGCTAAAATCTGCCACCCCATTAACCCAAACAGAGAAAGCTGATGTACCCCCTTTTTTAAAATATACTATGCCAATCTCCATCCCTACAACATACTTAAACATTCCTTTTGATTCAAAATAGCTTTATGTATTTTAAATGGTGCTAAAATTATTAGGTGAATGACTGATAAGAAATCATCGACATTTATGTAATGCCAAAACAAGCCTACACACAGAAGAAAGTAATTTCTTGACAGAAGGGGAAACACGTAACTGCACAATGGAAATATCAGTGTCATCGTTTTAATCCAGCCATTATTTTTAGCATCACAGAGACCATGCGTATTCCGATATGGTGCAATCTGAATTATACAAAATGGCCAGTGAAGCCCAAAATGTTTGTTGATGAACATTTTAGATGAAACGTCTGATTAACTAAATAAATACAAGAGAAACAAGCCAAGCAAGCAACACATTGAAGAAGCAATCAGACGAATCCAGGAGGTGATATATTTCACAGGAAAACTGAACAGGTCTCTTTAACAAGCCAACATCATTAAAAAATAGGCAGCTCTTAGGTAAAAGAAACGTAAGAATCATAACAAGCAGAAGCAATACATGGTCCTCTTTGGGATGCTGGAGAGGAAAAGCAGCAGTGAAAGACATTTTGGTGACAACTAGGAAAATGTGAAATGTGAATATTCTTTGGTACTACAGGAGATGAAAATATATTTATAAATTCATATATACATATATGTATACCGACAGACAAAGTGAATATACACTGAAGTGTTAAAATAGTTATCTCTACATGATGAAATATGGTGACTTTTTTCCTTATTGTTGCTTGTCAGTATTGTCTAATTGTCTACACTGCATATGTACTGCTTCTGTAACAACACAAGACTGTGTTTTAAGGGGTTAGCCTCAACATGATTATATGGACAATACTTTGAATTACAGCCTTGAGTTTGTTTTCTGATTTTATTTGATCCTTGTGTGTCAGTTAAACTTTTTTCTGTCTCTAAACTATAGCAGGGAAGGGAGACGTGGAGGGAAAAGAACTCATTTGTTTGGTCACTGGGCTTGGTCCTTGACTTAATCTACTACATTTAATCTTCATAATAGCCATACAAACTGGATATTATCATCTCATTTTACATTTTATAAAACAGGCTCCCAGGAGTTACACAACGTGGTTTAAGACCATGTATTGGGTATCAAGTGAGGCATTCTCATCCAGCTTTACTGAATTTCTGAACTGGGGCTGTAAGGGCTTTCCCGGAAATCCCAAAGACCTCCACCTAATGAGTTGCTCATTGCCTCAAGGGGAAGTCTGTAAGAGAATCAGAAAACAGAAATCTCAAACTCTTTACTTTTGGGTTTGCAGATTGGTCTTGGATGTGTGTTTGAAACAGAGCAGACATGTTTAATGGAAAACAAGAGCTGGATGCAGTTTGGGTTTCTATGAAAAGGAGTGGTGGAGAGCACTCAGACCCTGGGAGCCCTATCCTGCTTTCCTTCTGGGGTCCTCCAAGATGGAAAGTGGCCCCTGCCCCCTCATCTCACTGTCCCCACACTGCTGTGGCCAAGGTGGCAGGGTAGTGACAGCAGCCAGGGGCCAGGCGGAACTCTCACCTGAGGGAGCAAGGGGAACAGCCAAACATCATCCTAGTGACAAGAAGGGCAAGGTTTTGACAGAGCAAGCAGCAGACCTGATGGATCTCCCAGTGCTAGAGGATGCAGTGTGAAGGGCAGTGTGGACTTAAGGACAACAGAGCACGTGGGCACTAGGATATGCTGCAGAGGCCAGTGAGTGGAAGGCTTGACAATACCCAGGAGCAGCAATGGTTTAACACCCCAGAGGATGCCAGCTCAGGTCATGGCAGACTCCTGCGGGCCAGAAGCCTCTCCCACAACAAGTGCCACCAGGGGAGAAAGGTGGGAGTAATGTCCAGAATTGAATGATTAAAATATATAGAGAGAGAGACATAATGAAGTTAACCTACAATTAGCTCAGATTACATTTTCTGCCATTAGGCTGAATGGCATTATGAAAATAGAGATTGTTTTGCCAGAGGAAAAACAACTAAGAAATTTCCTCATTTGCATGCATAAGTATGTGGCTTAAAAATATTGGTAGTAGCTAGTATAATAATTTATCCCTGTTTAGAGAGCCAGTGGATGTCACTGTAACTTGCCTTGAAAATTGCACTTCACAGTGCTACTAACAGAGGAAAGGTTAACAAATATTTCATCATGATGACAATTTTATAGACTAAGGATAAAAAAGTATCTTGCATATAACACCTTTGAAGCTCAGAACTAAATATTATCAGATAGAAAAAGATTCAAGGTTTTGGAAATTTAAGACACATTTATTAAAATTGAATTGCATTTTATTTTATAATACTTCCTTCTTGAAGGAATAAATTCATCAATAATTTAACAGCCTTCTATTTGCACATTTTAAATTTTCTTTAACATATTTTACAAAAACAAAACAAAGAATGGAGCCTACAAAATAAATATCATCTTTGCAATAATCTAAGCCCTTTAATGTCTTACAAAAAAAAATCTGTGCCTAGCCATTTCTGTATCAGAGAGCATTGTTGTTCTAAATGATAGAAGGAATGAACCAAATAAAAGGCAGCCCAAGTAGAAAGAATGTTCTCCATCTTTCAGAGTCTGTGCTCAAAATTGTTATTTATAAAAGCTCCATTTTGATTACTTTTGTTTTGCCCTGAAGAATACTTTAATATTCAGCTAGAAACATAATTTATGGATGACAATATTGCCTACAAACTGCAAGAAAAATAAGACAGGGTAAAGGTGAGTCGTACCATATTGCTACTGTGATTTGAAACTAAAGAGAGACCACTTTTTTAAAAAGTATTTCACATTGTGACTCATTAGGAAACAGAAGTTTCCTCACGACACACATTCTTAGAACACACCCTCGGGTTCACTGGATCTATGTGGCCTATGCTTCACACTTTTAACATAAATAATCCATTCACCAGTAAGTTCTCTCAAGGAAACTCTAATTAAAGTCCTAACTGCCATGCATTTCTCTTACGAAATTGATGAAGAAGACTCTCACAAACTGATTCACAGGCAGCATTGACACCACTGATTAACTTACTGAAAAGGAGGTGATGAAACAGTGGGTCCCCACCAGTCATTTGCCTCAGGGCTCTCTACCTTACTCTTCCTCTCCTCTGTGAGGAGGGGAGCTGGTTCCTGCAAATTACAATTCCCACACTCCCCTTCCAACTAACTTCTGATTATGGTCTTCCAACTGGAGGGCCTGGCAGGAGATTGTGGGTGGGAGGCCAGGAGAAGCTCTTAGCTTTTATAGCCTCTCTACCTCCCTTAGGACAGCATTTTCAGCAGTGCTGTGACTCCTTCAGGGTTCCAGGTCTCTCTTGGTGGCTCCAGTTCTGGGCTCTGCTAATTTCACCTCCTTCATTGGTCTCTCCTTCCTGCTGTAGCTAAGCTCTGAATTGTTTCACCATCTTCTGTTTGTATTTCAATTGTCAGAAACGTCTTTTGAATGAGTACCCGTCTTAAATTCCCTTTGGTTCAATGAGAACCACGTGGCATGTACTCTGTTTCCCAGCTCAATTCTGCCTGATATGAGAACCACATAGATAATTCATGAAGAAACCATCCCAAGATTTTGCTAGCTAGGTAGAATAACACACTAAGCCATAATCAGCCTTTAACCCTTTTGCTCACAAGGTATACGGCAGGTATAAGGGTCCTGTGAAAACAAGATGAGAATGGTCAAAAGACTCATTCATTCATTTTTCAAATACCAGGCAATGTGCTGGATGATGAGGTTACAAACACGAGCAAAAGCAAACACAGTCTTCACAGTGTCTAACATAATGAAGAAGATGAGCATGCATGGAAAATCACGCTATTCAGCATAAGTTTGCAACAGCGTACAGTCAGTTCTGCCTGGATGTTTGCTCTGAAATGTGAAATTCATATATTAGGGAACAATTTGAGCATAATGTGATCTTCCTCTGTTGAATGTTGTCATTCCTCTATTGTGTTTTTTCTTTTTTTAATTGACAGATAATATTGCATGTTTTTATCATGTACAACATGATGCTTTGAAGTATATATACACACTGTGGAATGGTTATATCTAGCTAATTAACACACGCATTAACTCACATAGTTATCATTTTTGTATTAAGAGCATGTAACATGCACACTCCAAGTTTTTCAAGAATACAATATATCGACACTAACTATAGTCACCTTGCTGTATAATAGATCACTTGAAAATTATTCCTATCTAACTTTAATTATGTATCCTTTGACCAACATCTCCCCATCCCCCCAACCACCCCAGCCTCAGGTAACCACCATTCTACTCTCTACTTCTAGAACATAACATAATTTCATCTTTGCTACGCAGCAATTTCATCTGGCAGAAGCACCAGGTGAACAAGCAAAAATCTGCACCCAGCTGAACACAGCCAAGTGGTTCAATGAAGGGAATCTAAGATGGGTACTCATTCAAAGGGTGTTTTTGACAATTGAAATGCAAACAAGAGATGGTGAAACAATTCAGAGCTTAGTTACAGCTAAGAAGGAGGAAGGAGAGACCAATGAAGGAGGTGGAATTAGCAGAGCCCAGAACTGGAGCCACCAAGAGAGACCTAGAACCCTGAGGGAGTTACAGCAAGGTAGTAATACACAAACGCAGCAGAAGCGCACACCTCTTCTGGCGTTACAACTTCCACACACATCGCAGGTAAACCCCTTCTACCACGTCGCAACTCACAAGCTGCAGATTTTCCAAAGCCTACTTCCACAAGTACATTTCAGATCTTTTCCAAGGTAAAATACATTTACTGAAGTATTTAGGCATTTCTTAACCACTTTACACATGCAAAAACATACCAGCATTTTGTATTAGTTTCCTAGCTTTTATTTTACGTGTCACTATGGAAGTTTTTTAATGCTGGGCCCTACCCCTTTTTCCCACAAGCCCTGTGGATTTTCATTCTGTAATTTTCGCATAGCATGATGATTTTCAAAAATGTATATGTCACATGTTAATCAAACAGCTACACTTTGAAGGAAAGGGTAATGGTGTTATTTCTCCACATTCTAGGAGAGCAGAGCAGCAAAGACTAGCGAGAGCCATGGCCACGGAGACAGGAGGCAGGGCATAGATAGAAGGAATCAGAGGAACGCCAGGGTGAAGTAGCTGGAGGACAGAGGGAGAGACAGGAATGTGGTTGGGGAGAAGGCCAGAGAGCTGAAGTGGTAGACAGGGGCTGCATGGAGAGCCTATGCCAGGCACAGGAGGAGGGGAGGGGCCATAGTAAAGTAGAAGGAGGGAGCTGGACATATAGACAAGTATCCAATAGAACTGGTAAGTAGGCGGCCGGGCACAGTGGCTCACACTTGTAATTCCAGCACTTTGGGAGGCCAAGAAGGGCAGATCACCTGAGGTCAGGAGTTCAAGACCAGCCTGGCCAACATGGTGAAACCATGTCTCTAAAAAAACTTAAAAAAAAAAAAAAATTAGCCGGGTATGGTGGTGTGCACCTGTGGTCCCAGCTACTCAGGAGGCTGAGGCAGGAGAATCTCTTGAGCTCAGGAGGTGGAGGTTACAGTGAGCCAAGATCACACCACTGCATTCCAGCCTGGGTGACAGAGTGACTCCATCTCAAAAAAAAAAAAAAAATAGAACTGGTAAGTAGTCAAAATACAAGGCCCCATTTTCCCAATGATAAAATACAAATTAATTCGTGTTGGGCCAGCTTGCACAACGGCCCCCCACCCCACTCCCCAACACATACTTAATTTTTGATAATGTATATTAAATTGAAAACATCTACATATTAAAATTTGTTATTAACCCTGTTACACATGCATATTTAAAATCACATTATAAGAAATCATATTGTGATTTTGAAATATTGCATTCACACATTGCATGAAGCATTTTACACATACTCTTTATATGCTTCTTCACATTCTTCACAGGCATTGGAGGCATCCGTGTTGGCCTTCACTACGGCTATCCACCCCCTTCTAATTATTTTACTCTTTAATTATGGGTGGAAGTGTGGGCCTGTTTTACACCTCTCTGGAACTTTGAGGAGCAGTAACAAACTGCTGCCTGGATTGTTCAGTGAAGAGCATAAAAAACAATAAATGTCTTTGTATTTAAATGCACATCTAAAGAGATCAGATTTTGGATAAAGAAACTAAAAGTTCTGTTTAAACACTCTGTTCAAAAATTAAGTTTTTGAAAGAGAGCCCTATATATGAAAGACTTTGTCAGGTGATTCTCACTACTCTATAGAATAATTTAGGGAGGGGGGAAGTTCCATACATACAGTGAAAATGAAAAGTCAACATTAGACACTAAAGAGAGGTGATCATTAGGGAAAATTTGAATCTGCTCTCCTCGCATAAAGGAAATCAAATTCAATGAGTTGGGAGGACAGAGATAGAAAGAGAAAATACAAATACATGCACACACACACAGAGCTATTATCTGAATGTTTGTGTCTCACCAACATTCATATGTTGAACTGCTAACCTCCAAGGTAACAGTATTTGGAGTTAGGCCTTTTTGGAGGTGCTTAGGCTATGAGGGCACATGCGCTCATGAATGGATGGATGCTGCTGTAAAAGGGCTGTGAGAGTGGGTTCTCTCTTCTACTCTTCTGCCATATGAGGACGCAATGTTCCTCCCTCCTCAGAGGACACAGCAATGAGGCACCATTCTTGGAACCAAAGGAACTTGCCAATGCCTTGATCTTGCACTTCCCAGCCATCAGAACTGTGAGAGAGTAAATTATTTATGAATTACCCATAATTCATAAATTATAAATTATTGTTATAGCAGCACAAAACAGCCTAAGACAGACAGACACAAACACACATAGACACACACACAACCCTCAAAAAATCACCTCATCTGTGGTGGACAGCCAGTTTACAGCCTTAGCTAATACATCCCTTCAACTCTGGCTTTTAAATTTTACTGATTCGGACCAGACTCTTTCTCTTCCACAAGTTCTGTCCATGGTATTCTGAATACAGAACCTTTCTCAGCCAGCTGGACCTCAACTCCTCCATAGGACTAATCCTATTTGCGTCAATAACCAGTTTGTTTACATTTTTTCATAGGCTTATTGTAGACCAAATGGGTCTGTGCACATGCATATCCATTCCTATTTAGAGCAAAATCCCATGTATTACATGTTGAAAACCCCAGAAAATTTAAATAAACAGAATTTATAGTGCCATTCAATGGTAATTGATTTTCTTAGTGTTTTTGGGAATACTCCAAGTTCCCTAAGGAACTTTAAATCATCAAAGCGAGATTAACCTATGTTCAATGAAGTTTCCAAGATTTTTTTCTTACTCTAATATGATTCATTTAAGAAACACTTAAATTAGCTCCTAATGTATATGCAGTAATGTGCTCAGCATAATGGAGACAATTCCAAATATAATACAAGGTGTGGGACCTTAGAGCAGTTACAATACTCATAAGAAAAGAAAGGCTACAACATAAATTAAGCTACAATATAACAGTATTTATACTAATGCCACACACCAACAAAGACACTTGTCTTTCTACTCTAATGTGTCCTGAGAAACTGGGTCATAAATTGGACTTATTTCCCGAAGGAAAAACTTTATAAATTATAAGTTGTTTTCCTGATCAAGGACTTGACATTAAAAAAGAATACACACACACACATACACACACGTATATATATATAGCCTTTTAACATGTGTCCCCAAAAAGGGATAATAATTATGGAGAAATGATACAAGAAGATCCAATGTACTCAAGTTTACACACTTCATAAAAATAAAACTCTAATGTAAACTGTAATATATTATAAACTTAATGCCAGCTCTGATAAACACAAGTATATCATTAACCATAGTTTTGCTTGACTTGTTGGATTTTAAAGTGTACTTTTGGGATGATTTTGATGGCCTGAGTCTCTTTTAAAAATGAGCTGATGCATTCTTTTTCTACAGATAAATCTCTCTGCAGTGCCCAAATTCCTCCCTTACCTTAGAGCTGACTTATAGGCCCAGGGAAGGAATTTAGTAAATGTCTGTTCCTAGTGCTTATAGAGGTATCAGTGCATCTCTTCTCTTTTAAAAAGACTGACCTAACATTTCTTCACTTCATTCTCTTCTATCTCTTGAACTTCCTTAAGGTGACAGTTTCTGACCAGATTTTTTTAATGAGGAAAAAGTAAATATGGAATAAACCTACTGTGTGTAAACAGATAGCTAAGAATTTCATTGGGAAACCCCAGCAGCAATTATTAGATCGGTAACAGAGGAGTTTTTAAAAGATGCATCAAAATATTTCTCATAGAACTTTGGAGCCCCTGGCTTGTCTTTTGTGTGAATTCCTGGGTAGGACATTGATGGATTCATGGTTAAAGGCTGTGGAAGGCAGGCTCTACCATGAGGTGGAGAGTGTGGGGGTAGATATTCACCTCATTCAGCTATGACTGGGTGAACATGATACAGAGAGGGGCAGAAGGGACACCAAAGCTTGAACTGAGTCTCTCCACACTCTGGATCCATAAACATTTGGTGCTCATAAGGACATTTGTGTCTGACTGCATGTTCATCTTTATACATTCCTTTAACACTCTGCCACTTTCAACTTTTTGGCTTCAAAGTCCTCTAGGAAGAGGACTATGTCTGTGTATTAGGCAACATCTCCCCTCATGCCCTGCAGAGTTAACAGGGTTTCTTCCATAAAGCGTTGTGATGTTTTCTACTAATAAATTCTAATTAATTTTCCCTTGTACCTGTGTCTTTCTCCATTTCCAAAACCTAAAATTCCAATTTTAACTTTATTTGGTAGCTATTCTTTTTGGCCAAGGATCATATATGTCAAACTTTTTCAGTTTACGTTTAGTCCAAAATTACTCGTTTTCCCTGTCTAAATCTTCAATAGTTATTTTGGCAGCTTTAAAAGAGAGAATCAAAATGGCAGGATCATGGGAACTTTGCCAATCCATTCTTGGCTCCTCTCATATACTAAGATTCTTCTTTTAATCACCACAATCAATAGAGACTGGAAAATGTCTTTTGGATTTGACAACTGGGAAGTAATTCATTACTTTGGCCGGAACTATTTCAGCAGGACCAGTGAGGGCAGAATACAGACTGGTGATTTGAAGAGTGAGTGCAAAGTGGAGACCTTGAGCAAATTCTACTAGTTTCAGAAGCTAGAATTTGAAAGGAGGGCAAGAGATAAGGCAGTAACTGGAAACAGGGTCAGGAGTAGTTGCTTTGTATTAAATGGGAAAGTTTTGGGCTCTCATGTACTATACATGAACTTCTGACAGTACATTATGAGTAACCTTCAATTTCACTACATCACCCACCATTTCATTTCTTTCCCATTCATTTTTGGTCTTGTTCATAAAGCTTCTCTAAATCCAAGAGAATGCATATTCTGATTGTGTTATTCAGATCTCCCTCACCTTTGCAACTGGTGAAACCTCTGGAGCCCTATATTTCTTTCCTTCTACCCCTTCTAATTATCTCATTTGTTGGTTTGAACAAATGATGTTTCTGAACACATGTCGAGTCCCAACAGCTGAGAATGGTTTTTCCCTTTCAGTTGAATTGTTTGCCTCCTCTTCTCTCCTCTTTTCCTGTCATTTCTCATCTTAGAATCATTTTCCTATCATTCAAATATCCGTATGTTTTCTTTCTGATTGTATGTGTGTGTGTGTGCATATGTGTGTGAGTGCACAAGTGTGTGCATGGGCTTGCACGCACACATGAATGATCTACCATATTTCCATCAGCCTAGGTCCCCTTCCTAAGTCTTCACAGCATAAATTATTTCATACTATTTTGAATCTCTCTTGGCTTTCAGTTTTTGGGGATGAATAACTACTTTGCTATTTCAGGTGCTTTTATCTTGTAGGCATTTGCTGAACATCAATGCTTGCCAACCTTGTTGTCAAATCAATGGATAATTCTGTCCCTGTGTACATTTTTCTGCCACACACTGACACATGCCAGGACAAAATTGTTTATCTTAGATTATAAGGATTTGGGTCTCTCTTTATTTAGACTGTGCTGTGAGCATCACAGGTTTTCAAAACACAGAGTTTAAGAATGTTATCAAGTTCTAGGTGGACCAGTAAACCAGAGATAAACCTTCTGCCTGCATTGTGAGGCTGTAGGAGGGCATTGTTATTGCCATTTTTTGTTTTTGTTGAATCTTAAACCCTAGGTTCCTTAACCCCAGACTTCAAAACACCATGAAATAAGATGTTATTAAAGATTAAAGAAAATATAAATACTTTGCATTTAAGACCAGCATATATAACCCAGAATCCAAACAATGCTGGGAAAATTGTGACAGAAACAAATAGGTAGACAGGGAGCCCAATTCCTTTCTTCCCATGCTGAATCTACTCACCTATAAAACCCCACAGATTCAATAATTACCCTTGAAGCATCCTTCTTTGTTCTCCTAACTCCATTAAAAACTCTGTGAAAATTCCTTAAGAGCATGGCCAATTCTTGGATATCATTGTGCACCCTGACTGGGCCAACCATAGTACATATATTTCACACTACAGGCAACCAGTACATAAAGATTGGCTGAATTTGCCTTGAGGAACCCAGTAGGCTGAGAAGAATTATGTTAATCTATCAAAGTATAATAAACTCCTTGCCTGGAAATTGCTGAAGAAATGTCTTCTTGATGATCTGATGCCCCCACGGGTAATCTCCACTGTTCTGTAACTGGCTCAAATAGTTAAACTAGCAATGCAGCATATTCTATGCACTTAATGGGATACTTAAAGGGGCTTCACCTCTGCAGCTTATATAGCATTTCTAATTTTTAGCTGATTCCTTTTGCTCACAAATATTAAATGGTCCTCCTGGTATTGCTTAGCACTATATTCTTCAAGAGTTATTGGGAGCCCTATGCAGGCACACGTGAATACACTTTTATCCTGCTCCACTTCCCACCTCCCATATGCATACTTCCAAAGATCACTTAGTGTGACTGAATGATAAGGTTCTTTATCCCCTGAACAAAATAATTTTTTATATTGAATGACTGTATGATTAAGGGTACATCTGAATAGAATCCTGCCATGTTGAAAAAAGATGTCCACATTCCTTTATTCCTTTCAGATGAAAACCTTTTTCTAGTGCCCTGACTTGTTACAAGTCACCAATGGAGTGAGCAGAGCTGATCCAGTCACAGGAGTAGAAAAGGATTGAGACCAGACTTTGTCTTCATTATTTGAATTGCAAATTTTATATAGATGGTCCCACTGTAAATATGGCTTGACAGCTATATTTTAATTCACATGTGTAAATTCAATTAATGTACCCCTTTCATTTAATTCAATACATACCTGTTGAGTACATACCCTGCAAGGTAGCAACGATCCAAAGATGAGTAAGATGCCTTCTGTGCTTTTATGGAGCTCATACTTACTAAGAGAGATAGACATATATAAATAAAGTGATCTGGCTTTGCCAAGTACAGAGAATGTGCATGTCATATCTCCGTAGGTAGACTGTAAATTCCTAGAAACTGGAACTGGCATTTTACTCTTGCGTGTATCTACTCTATGTCACGGACACAGCAGGTGCACAATAAATACTCTTTGAATTTATTCATATAGCTTACAAACAAATGCATCTTGGACTTTACATTCATTTGTCTTGCTATTTGAAAACTGCTTAGCTATAAAAAATAAAAATAAAAGAAGTGCCTCACTGGGAATATATTATGTCCACAAGCATTATGTTTTTATTCCACCAACTCTGTAATCCAACTGAAACATCTAATAATCATGCACATACTCTTACATGACATAGCCTTAGAGTCTATCTCCACAAGGTACTTCTTCTTTATGAAGTTTAGAATTTTTCTAACAGACGTCTTGTTCTTAATATTCTTTTAAAAAGTAACTGAAGTAAGATTTAAGCTACCTGTGAAATATGCATCCCCCCACCAAAAGAGATTTGGAATTATTAAAATGTTTCACATTGTCATGTACAGCTGAATAGAGGTTGCACTCACAAAGGAAACACAGGACTTTTTTTATATGTTGCACACAATGAAAGGAATGTCACATTCTGTTTTTTCAGTTGAAGCATGTCACAGCCCAGAGGGTCTGTTACTGTCAGAAATTCAACTTGAGAAAAGACCTTCAGATCACTGAGAAGAATGCTACCTACCAGGGAATGAATCAAATCTACCAAAAACTTACTACCATTTGATCAGAAATATCACTTTGGTGGGCTGCATGTCATCTCCAATTGCAGTCATTATAATAAAGATACAGTAAAAGAGGGCTGAGAAATATGCATTAAATGTAAATCAGAAACACTGGTTACTTACAATCTTAGTTAAAGGTTATTTTTAGGCTATGCCCATTTCATATGTATTGGGCTACACATACACACTAACTAATCAAAATAAAAAAAGAAACTGGGATTATTAGGCTGGAAACAAGAAGGGCGAGGTGATTTCATAATATGTATGAAAAGTTGTAAAGTGGAAGCAAGCCAGACATGCCCCCTCTTTCAAAATGAAAGGTATGTGGGATTCAGTTTTTAGTAGATGAGAGAAATGAGATAGAGAGAAATCTTCCTATCTGATGGGTTTTTAATTTGTGCTCTTGAAAGCAGTCATGGAAATGGTTTTTTTTTCTTTTTTAAATAGATTATCCATGCTGGTATCTAAAGAAAACATTAATAAACAAATGAATGGTCTCACATACACAAAGACTACTATGTACAGTTAAAAGGAAACCCTCTTCTGTCAATAGGCAGGCAGTAGGGTAGAGTCGTTAATAGTACAGATTCTAGGCATGTTCAATATGGTGGCCACCAGCCACATGTGGCTACTGAGCACTTAAAACATGGCTAAACTAAAATGTATGTGCTTGTAAGTGTAAAATACAGACTGGGTTTTAAAGATGTAATACAGCAAAGATCTAAAGCATCACATTAATAACTTTCATAATCACTACATATTGAAATGACAATATTTTAGATATATTGGGTTAATAAGACATATTATTAAAATTAATTTCAATGTTTTCTTCTTTAATATGGCTACTAAAAAATACAAGGTTGCATACATGAATTGTATTTGTGGCTCTTGTTCAATTTCTAAGGACCTGTACTGCTCTAGAAGGAGAATGCCTGCATGCAACTCCCAACTTGGCTCAAATCACTCACTATTTCTATATTTGTAAAATAAAAATAATAATAATACAATCAACCTCATAAGTTTTTTGAGAGGATTTCATAAATTAATCCACGTAGAGTAGCGTCTGGCACACAGTATATGTTCAATAAATCTCAACTACTAATATTCAATGTGCACATCCTCTTTGTAAAGCACCCTGACATGTAATTACTCATACTCTGCTTGAATACTCCCAAAGATGGGCAACTCACATTTCCCTGAGACAGCCGATCACACTTTTAGACAGCCCTGAATGTGAAAAAGCTCATTCCTGGAATGAGTAAAAATCTCTTTACAACTTTGACTTTTCTGAGCTTCTTCCTATATGATTCTGCCAGAGGCAAAGACAGAAACTGGTCAGATTCCAACAGTATATTTGTTTAGAAATAGTTACGAGACATTAGTATTGGAAATGAGTTTATTATACACTTCCATGAAAGTTCATGTCAAGAAAACTCATACTGAGCCATCAAAATACTTTCAAGAAACAGATCTTCAGAACTGTGACTTCTTACACATGCTCAGCTAAAGAACAGTTCTTCTCTTCTCAGTAGGTTGTCCTCTTTGACCAAGAACAATTTCCAGTTGGGATATACTTAGAGCAAAGAGAACAGACAAGAGCACTCACCTGACCAAATCACAGGAGTGACCCAGGCACCCACCAGCAACCCCCACTCACATCGAACAATTCATTTTCCCTTTTTTGTATTCATTATGCTAATTTCAAAAACTAATGCTTTGCATAGTTGGCAGGACAGTTCTGTTCTAATGATAAGCCATTAATACAAAGAAATATGGTGTGGATTTCCTAAATATGTCTGTCTTTTCTGAATTTTCCAATGGTTCCTCAGGAAGCCAACACTTTTATAAGTGAATGTATCTAGTTCTTTACAATTTTAAGATGATATAATCTTCATGCACAAGGTCTGTGCAAAATAAAAATGCAGCCTTTTTCCATATTTCCAAATGATGCTTCTACCTCGAGGTAGAAGTAATTCAGCAATATTCTTCCTGTCAGTCATCTCCATTGACTATAGAGGCCTTGCAAGTGTGTGTGTTCTTGCATTTTGGATAAATTCCAGCAGCGGTAAAGACTGAACCTGCTGAGTAAAACCTCTGGCTTTGGATAGTCTGGTTTATCAGAAGCAGAATAGGCCTTGCAGTCCAACAATCTGGGATACACATCTAGGCTCTGTAGTTTACCAGTTGCATTCACCTTAGACAAGGTACCAGAGGTCCCTCAGATTCTGTTTCCTATTACAAAAAAAATCGGACTAAATAACAGTACCTACTTTGCAACATTATTATGAGGATTAGACAAACAAATTCTAATGTACCTAGCTAGGTATGCAGCAATTCATAGGTAATTAACTAATAGTAATAATTACTAGTCACACTTGTTGCCTACCTGGATATTGGTAAGCCTTACCTTACAGATCCTCAAATGGCTGTTATTACCCAGGCCCCTACTCTCCATCACACTCCCCTCTTCAACATTTTCCAGAATTCTCAGTAGAGAGTGGTGCCCTTCTCCATTTAAATCCTTTACTATCAGAACTCCACACATAGATGCTAATAAGAAAATAGATTCAATCCAACATGAAAATTAGAATTTACCACCTGAGTTGTTCGGACTGAGAGAGGGCTTTGTGAATTGGCATCATCAGTGAAAGCTCAGTGGAAGTATAATTGGAACTGGATTTTGACTAATAGATACAATTTGGATAACTGGGACCACAGGAGTAGGGAAAGCAACATTTTTGGCCACTTTAAATAAGTGTGAGTCTTGTGGGTGACTTTAAAGAGATAGGTCTAAAAGAAGAAGGAAGTGGATAATAGGAAATTAATGACAGGCAAGAGTTAAATTGATGTAGTATCTGGGATCCTATTTTTTCTGTTCAAGAAAGAAGCATAATTTAAGTTATGTTTTTCAGGGACAATCTAGCAGTGCTGGAGTTTAGTTTTAGCTAGAAGAGATTCAGAAGAAAGCACCAAAAAATTTTCCTCAAAGTCATTAACATCCCTTGCCTGTCTGTGATTGGCCAGAAGATATTCCAGTTCATAGAATGGGTCAAGTCAGATGAAATGAAAGCCCTACTAACAATATTTAATCACAAAAATGAATGGAAGTCAATATGAAATAAATTGAGTTAATTCTGAAGACTAGAAACAGAGATTGAAAAAAAATAATTACTTTTTCCCCAAAAGAAAGAAGCCTTGTTGAACTACTCCCACATACATACATTTTAATTAAGTGGTCTGAGACAGCTGTGAGGTAGAAGAATTTACAGTTGTGGCAGATGACCTGGGTGAGAAATTTGGCTCTTCCTCTTAACAGGAACAAAGGAACTTAATATCCTTATTTTATATTTTCTAAGAAAACAAATTAAATTGAAGGTAGAGTGGCTTTATATGAATTGATAACTCAGATGAAAGGGGTTTTGATACCTTTGGGCTCCTAGATAATATAAAGATAACAATATTTAAGTGTTTTAACAGCCAGAAATATTAGACACAGAGAAAATTAAAATGTAAACATTTGATGTTCAACTACTTGATAATGCCAATGGTTGCATTCATTCTTGTCACAAGTACAAATATCAAGGGATAATATTTAAAATATTTACCAGTTGGTAGGTCTGGGGCATAAGCCAATCAGAACAGCCTTAGGTAATATCACTGTAGTGCGTCTCAAGGCCTCCTTGCCATACCAGGTGGGTGACACCCAGTGGCTCTCTCAGGAAGTGATCCAAGGGGAGTGGTCTGTAGGACCAGGATGATAGTGGGACCTTCAGAGGGCTCAGAGCAATACTCATTGACCTACTGGAGCACATGTATTTCAATATTTTTACAAGTATTTCAATATTTTACAAATAGTTCAATATTTTTACCAGTAAGGCTGTATTCATGTGCACTGTCTAACTTGCCCTGAATAAGTCTAACGTAAGCACAAAAGGCAAAAATCAATAGAGGAGAGCCCAGAAGCAAACTCTGCAAGAAGAGATTACTGCAAGCCTTAGTCTTATTATAATTAAAATCTTTCATGTATGCATACTACATGGTATGCTTTTTAAAATAACCATCTGAAAGAACTCAAAATTAAAATATGCATTGCTACAAAGCTGCAGTCTAAGACTAAGGCAATCGTGCCTAACTGCCACGAAGTTCAGAGCTTTACTCAACATTGTGATTTTTCCAGAAGTAATGAGCTGTTCGCTAACATAACACTAGGACACAAATCAGCAGCCAGCCCTCATGCAGGCAAGTGGAACACGGCCATGAGTTTCTTCCAAGTCAAGGCATTGAAAAATCGTTTGTGCATTAGTTACTTAGGATTCTGTTTTTAGCTATGGCATGTTTAATTACAAGAGGCTCATAATTAAAATATGCCCAGAAAGGCAAAATCAAAAGCAAGCATCATGTCCCTTGCTGCAAAACACCTAAGTTCAACAATGATAGCCTTTTTTATTCATGCAGGAAACATTTTCACACTTTCACAGATCTCCACATCTAGGTCAATGTCTAACCTTTTCTAGTAGGTGGACCTCTTCTTTTTAACGTCAAAAAATTCTACTGATTTCCACATCACAGCAAAGTGTTGTGTTTTTAGAATCCATAAATTGCAAAAATACCTAGTAACCAAAAATTAATATGAATTTAGTGATGCTTTTATACATACTGTGTTTTAGTCATCACAACAGTATATACACACTTAAAATAAAGTAGTTCTTATAGATGCCAGATGACTTCATTGTTCAGCTTACAAACCACGCTTAGATTCAACTCCTGTTACCAAAAGCATGAGTCCCTACCAGCAGTGAAACTATTCTACAGCATCTCTAGAGTTAGTTTCAAAGTTTTACCAAAAGATACGGAGTAATTGGGTTTCACTAATATTTGATTTTCCCTTTCAAATGAAATGCTTGATGTGGTAGCAACAAAATGATCATACTAAATCACTGGTGGACTATAACCTGGCAAAATAACTACGTCTCTATATTTTGTATAACTAGCCCATACCAGGATTCATGGCTTAGAATGAAAGCATAAATGTAGGAATTCAGTGGCTGGGATTCCTATGTCCTTTTGTCAAGAGATACTTACAAGATGATCAAAAACTACCTAATCCTCCTTGGCTTCGTTTCAAAAATAGCCACTGTTAGCTATCAAGAATAACCACCCGTGAACATCCTACTAAAACATCAACAAAATAATCTCGGTAGATGGAGAAGTTTTAAAGGGTGGGAATAGAATGCTTATCATCTTGGAGCACAGGTGCCTGTGATTTTAGATCTGTTAAACTACAGACCCCACTAAAATTCACAATAGTAAATTTCTAGACTAGAAGTGGAGTTAAAAATCCCTCTACTTTCACAGGTTTAACGTGCTAATTATCACTTAGATATTAATCTTGTTAACAGCTCTAAATTAAGGACCTGTGTTATATTTAGGAAGCTGCCTGGTGTTAAAGTTAATGCAGCAGCTTCTTTTATAGTTGTATACTGGGAAGCGTTTTCTTTGGAAAATATGAAGCACTTATGTGCAATCCATATTCAAAAATCCACAGCATATCTAAGTAACTCATGTAGTTTTTGATAATACAATACCCAATAGTTATTCAAAGACCCAGCCTTTATACTTTGTCTGTAGAGCATCTCTGAAGCCTTAATAGTGCTATTCTTTTTTTCCCATCAACTAATATAGTTGTCACTACTTAGAATTATTTAATCTGTTTATCTTAATCATGTATTTAATATATTGTATCATTTGTCATTTTCACAGTTAACTAAATAGGACCAGTCAAATATTCTTCATCATTCTATTCAAACTTTTGACATGATGTTATTACTTTAATGCCTAATCTTTGGAAAGTGTGCAGAACAGCAGAATTGAAGTTTTGGCAAGACTTTTTTTCTTTAAAGGAATCATACAACTCCAGTTTCAATTTGTGAAGCATAATTAAAGTGAGTTGACATGCTTTAGAATTGTTCTTGTTTGGACATTCTCCCTCCTTTAACTTAGAGCCTATCTTTTTATTCTGCTTTTTCAGTCTATCATTTAAGGACAAAATTCTTTTTGCTGATATTAACAAAAGAGTTATTCCTTCAGAAATAGGATCTGTAGCAAGCAGACAAGGTCCTTCATAGCCCTTCTGATGAAGTACAATTTAGTACCATTTTCCTTTCATTCCTTCCCTACTTTCTCTCAAAAGGCACACTCAGCAGAGAACAGAAAGGTACCTCTCGTTACCAATTTGTTAATGTCAGTCTTCAAACAGTAGAGTCTGTATTTACATTGTTTATATGATCGGTAATTATTTTCTACCTGTCTAACAGTGTTCCTCTTTCTTAGCCTTTCAACTCTCTAACAATCAACAACTTTGATGGAAAACAATGGGCCAGGAGATTAAGAAATATTGTAAGATCATTTCTCAAGTATTGATTTAAATATTAAGGTTGACATAAAGTGAGCTCATCGTATTATGAACCCTCAAAACAGACTATCAAAGTCCACCAACAGTAGACAGCCCTTTCCTGGACCACGTATCTCCAAGCCCTTATCACAGATTAATCTAGAATATCCAAAACCCTGAATGGTTTGTAGGTGTTCAGGGCTGCTGGATCTGTCTGTGCTGATTTATACGAGACTATCCGATGTTTTTAAAGTCAACAATGACACCTACAATTTTTTTCAGAAGTATCTGTGTATATTGTTACAGTGTCAGGAGAATTTTCTTCATAATTTTTTTCACTTAAATTTGCATGAAAAAGAGTTTCTAACCCTCAACTCTCAGCAGGTAGATGAAGAAAACACACACACACAAATACACACACACACACACACACACACTTCCCAGGGATAGAAAATAAAACAATTCCAGGGAATCTACCAGATTAGATCAACTACCCTCAGAAAACAGAGAACTGGCCACATTACTTTTCAAAAGAAGGCTCCTATTATTAATGGCACTAAGGTTTAAAAACAGCAGTCTTTCAAAGTGAAGCCTCAAGACAGAAACTTTATAAACAGCTTTTAACCCACAAAGACACGAGCTTTCACTCACCACTGAGTAAGACTTCTTGATTTGGTTAGTAACACCCTAAGTGGCTTGAAGGAAGCCTTCACCAACTGCTGAGTAGAGAGTCAAGAGCACAAAAAGGCTTCCCTGTAGATTACCTCCTCCTAGTTACTCGAGAAACTCAGATTGCCCTGACACTGCCAGACAAATAACTGTATCCCTTTGACATCCAAAGATTACCTGTCAAAAGGAAACTCCAAACACACACACACGTTCACACGCATGCGCATGTATACACACACACACAAACACACACACACCCCACCACAGTCTGGTTGGCATGAGCTCTACCTGCACGGGTTACCATTTCCATGATAACAGAGCACTCACAGGTGTACTGCTGAGAAACACCAGGCAGACCCTCATTTAAAGAGCTCCAAGGAGTCTGAGGGTGGGAAACTGCCGGCTTTCAGCAGACCACCCTGGCAATGAACAGAGCGCCAAGGAACCCTGGTATCTTCCGTAGAATATGCCACGGTCCCATAATCTTAGTGGAACTTCATCTTGACTGTACAGTATTGAATCACAATACCTCTTATGGGAAGCTCTGAGCTCAGACATTCCAAAAGAAAAAAGTACCACCTTCGCCAATGAAAGTTTTTTTCTTGTCTTTAAAAAGGGATAGAGTGAGAGAGCTTAACGCCCTCTCCTCAACATTCCCTCGTCCCCTGCAAAGTTTTCCAACTTCAAAATACGCGGTCACCAAAGAGCGGGGTTCATTTGCATATTCAAATAACTTTAATACTATGGGATGTGTAAGACAGCAAAGGGGACAGGTGCAGATGGGCGATGCAGTAGAAAATATGCCTGTCCCCCCCTCCCCCTCACTCTCACGCCCCGTTCCCAGTTTCCTCTCCACAAACAGCAGGATATCACGTCCGACCCCAGCTTGCCCCTAGCCACCCGCAGGGACAGGGGAAATGTAAACTGTTGCTACAGCCTCCTGACACTCCACCGATAAATCAGAGGAACCTGCAAAACTTCTTGGCTTGCTCAGCTATCCTCCACTGGCACTGAACGCCCACGCGCAGATTTCGCAGTCAGCGCTATGGGAAAGGAAACCCTCAGTCAACCTGTTTGCAAAGCCTGCAGAACAACTCCCGGCCTTTCGATCTTGGGCCCCCGAGGCTCTCCGCGCAGGACGGGAAACCCCCGGTTTCCTTCATCAGTATCCCTCAAAGCAAGCTGGAGGTGAAGGGAACAGAGCTCCTGCTGCCCGGGTCCCAAGGTTCGGTCCCGTAGCATGAGGTCGGTGCTCAGGTCGCCGCGTGGGGCGTCCCCGCCCGCCTAGAGGGTCTCCGCACACTGCGCCCCGGGCAGCCCACGCTTCCCGCAGCCCCAAGCCAGAGGCGTCCGAGAAGATCCGCTTCCAAGTTCCCGCGTCTGGCTGGGAGAAGGGGCGACGATGGCTGTCCGGCGAGGAAAGAGCAAAGTCTGCGCCGGCGGCGCGCCCCCATCCCCGGCGCTGCCACCCCGCGCCCCAGTCGGCCGGCCAGGGGGCACGGCATCCCCGACTCAGGGCTCCGCGCGCTTGCACTCACCCGTCTCGCCAGAGCCGCCGCCGTAACCTCTGGGAGCCGCTGAGCCCCGAGCTTCCCGAGCGCAAGAAAGATGGTGGTGTGTGTCGGAAGACCACCCATTCCAGCGTCTGGCAACCCGGCGGCGACTCTGGCTCCTCAGCACTGAAGGAGGAGGAGGAGGAAGAGAAGGAGGAGGAGGAGGAGGAGGAAGGAACGGCGCAGTCGGACGCCATCTGCTGTACACCTCTGCGCAGCCATTGGCTGCCTGGTGCGTCCGGGAGCCGCGGGGCGCGGGGCCGCGGGGAGCCACCTTGCGCCTCGCCTACCCCGGCAGCTGCTCCCCACCGCCCCCTCCTTCTCCCCCCTCTCCTCCGCCTCCTACCGCCTCTGCTGCGCACCCGCACGACCCTCGGCTCAGCCCGCTCCCCAAGGCGAGCGACCGCGGGCGCGCTGGCCTGGACCTCAGTTCCTCGGCTCCCCGCAACTGTTTGCCGCAACTTTGAAGCTTCGGGGTGCCGGTGCGGGCTGGGTAAGGGGATTCCCCAGCTGAGCTCAGCCCAGAGTACCCAAGCCACTGAGCCCAGGAGAGGGTCGAGCGCTTCGCGCCTCGGAGGTCCATGAAGTGATGGGGGAAGAGAGCAAGAAAGAGTGGGGGTGCCCTAGGCCCCTGTTGATAACGCGCCCCAACACGCACACATGCGCGACACTCCGACACACAGTAAAACACACACACCGAGCCATCCCGCAAGGTCCGGATGGTCTGGCGTTCCTCTGCAGTCCCCGGGCACGAGAGGGCTTCGGTGTTACTAGGAGAAAAGACAAAGAAAATCCTATCTGGGGAGTACCCCTAGCAGCGTACGTGGGGGAGAGAGAAAGGGAAACATTTTGGTGACTCCAGGAAATGCCGGGAGCTGGGTGCATACCTGCCTGGACATCCCCCTGTTGCGGGGCTCCCAGCGACTGTCAGCCCACGCCCACCAGAGCCTGGGAAAACCCCTAGCTCTGGGGCCTCTGTTTAAAGGATTTGCAGTCCCGGGGCGCGGGGACCGGAGTTGCGGGAAGGAGCGCCTTAGGCTCCTGGGTAGCTGATGCCGGAAGCAGCAAAGGAGGTGGAGAGTCCGAGTCAGCCCAGGTGAGGCAAGAGTGCAGACAGCGGAGAGCACGTGGACAGTCGAGGAGCAGAGTCACAGCTCAGAAAGTCGTTTGCTTACTCTCTGACACTTGTTCCAAACCCTTCTGGTTTTTGACACCTTTGATCTAGGGAACTTCTTAAGCTTGTTCAGAGAGATGAAGTTGCTTCAAAAGGGAGAAGGGGCGGGGGGAAGCATGAGGACTACCTATTGCCAATTACAGGATATTTTGCCTGTCAAATCTCTTTAAATGTGTGAGCCCAGCGACAGCAGGGATTGTATCTTTTCTACTTTATCCAATGCCTGGCACACCATGGGTGCTTAAAATGAAGCAAAATAATAATGATAAAATTAAAGCTTGATGTCATAGAGCAAATTAGATTCAAGAGATAAATAGAGCAGCTAGGATCTGTCACAGATAAAAGGAAATCAAAAGAATGTAAGTGCCATTGTAAAGAAAGATGTGAATATATTGGTAAGGGGCTTCAACTCAGCTTGCTGTGGGATGATGGGTTCTGAAAGCAGGGAAGCCTTACTTAATATTTTAAACAGCAATCGCTATTCTCCCACTACAGTCACATTCTGGGTTATGCTTTTTTTTTTCCTGACATCACTGTCTTAAAAATAAATCAGCTGCCAACCAGATCCCAGAATATTTTCTTAAATCCAAGACCATGATTTATTACTCTCAAGAGATAAAAGGCCAATCCTGTGACCCAGGGGAGAGAGAAACTGGTCCATTATGTTTTATTGAAATCTCAATATATACAGATCAATAGCCAATGAGTCTCATTTAAGTAACTTCAGGAACAACAGCCAAAGAAAAACATTTCTGTTTTCTTGAACTATTATACCCAGGCTTCCCAGGTTTCAGTTTTCCCAGAATCAATGCTGCATTTTCAGGCCACACCCCCTGCACACACCCCCATATGGGAGAAAGACTTGTGTTTGCAATCTGTCTGGATAAAAAGATATCAAGGATGACTTCTGAGTATGGCATGTATGGACATCTTAGTAGTTATTTGTCCCCCTCCCTCACCAGAGACAATGATACGTGTATTTTCCTTTAGGCTGGCAATTTGCTTTCAATGTGCATTCTGATTTAATATGCCAGCCCATTCTCATTAACCCTTTGCTCTACGTCAGCAATCACTTACGATACCCAAGAATACTTTGATTCTTAAGACACAACTTTTCTCCTCTGAGGCATTGTTTGTGTTTGGTCTCCTGGTTTTTGAATCTAGGATATGAGATTATAGTCATATGGTAATTCTGTTGGGCTTCTTAAAATAAAAAAGGAGAATGAAATCTAAATTATTTTTGAAAAATAAAGAACCATGAATGTTAAACTTGTTACATTTGATTCCTTTAGAGAACAATCACTTTTCATTAAGGCACTGCTGACAACATATATTTCAGTATAGTCAAAGAGTATAAGATGTCTGAACTTTATCTGTGTGATTACATACAAATTTTGTAGACGGAGAATGCAAGCACAAGACTCATTCTAACTTTCTCTTTCCATTTCTAGCTCAAATTCCCAATTTATATTTTAAATGTATATTTTACTCATAATATGAGTTTCTTGCCAACACAGTTAGCTTTGGTTCTTAATAAAAACACTGCTCTCAAAATCTAGATTAAGTTAGAAACATTAAAAGGATAACCTAGGCAGGGAAAGGGATATTAGTAATGAAGACCGTAAGAGCAGGAACAGAAATTTTTAAAAATAAGTGAACAAAGAAAGGATTTGGAAGAAGGTAGGCTTGATTAAAAAAAAAACAAAGGTGGCATCATTATGTGTAAGAAATAGTTGAATGTGCCAGGGTTGGAAAATAAGCTTGAGATTAGAAATTCCCATAATCCTGCACACACAGATGCCAAAGGCCGCAATCACCACCAGACTTCCAATGAGAATGAACAAAACAAAAATACAATGGCAGAAGAGAGGGGGTAGAAGGAGAAAGTCTGTTGAGATTAGGTCTCCACTGGGAAGACCTAATGAGTCTTCCCATTAGGGAATCACGGAGAAAAGTAACCCTATGCTAGCCAAGTACAGGCGGAGTGTAAATTTACATTTTTGTTGTTGTCGTATGTGTTTGCCACTGCTTTTTCTGAACATGATGTTCTCCATATAGTCTAACAAGCTTGGATGGGAAAGTGCTATGGAAATGAAATAAACAAGCAGTGGCATTAAACAAGGAAGAGCTAAAGAAGGCACATAGATAAAGAAGCCCAATCTAAAACACAAGTGATAAATGCAAACATAAGCCAGTATCTTGGACTTGCCACCCAGGGAGTTGCTGCCCAGGTCTACAATGGCCCATCCACTAAAGCAGCGAATTGAGTCAAATATTCAGTCACTCTGGGGGACAAAATAGGAGGAAAGGGGGAAGAGAAAAAGAACCATGATTGTCTCATTTACACAATTCATTCAGGCCAGTTCCAGGTTGGAAGAGATTCTGTGGCAAATCTGAACATTTTTTCTGCCAAAAAAGAACATTTAATCCTGGCATATAAATGTAACTTTTGAGCTTGGTCCAGTAATTTGATTTTGATGTGTCAACATCTTAAAATACAATGTAAAGATAATGTCTTGAAAAGTAGTGTAGTGGAACTCCACTGGCTTCTGGCCCAGTTCAGTCCCTCTGAGGCACCAATGCTTTCCCAGCAGACACTCAACACTCACAAACGAAGTCCTGAACCATCAGCCTCAGTCATTCACTCAGCAACGTATTTGATTAGTGTCTACTATGTGTCTGGCACTGCATTAGGTATTGGTTATTCAGTGATACAGAGTCCCTGCCCTCATGGCATTTATAGTCTAATGCAGTGACAATAAACAGGTATGCAAATGATCCTAAATATATAATATGAAAGAAAAGGAAAAGAGTCCTGCAATAAAAAAGGAATGCAATGGAGCAGGGGTAGAAAGGAAGGTCAGAACCAGGCAAGAGCTCTCAGAGGAAATGATATTTAGGCTGAGACCCAATCATGAATGAGAGGTAACATTTATGAAGATTTTTCTAGATATTAGGCAACAGGCTAAATGTTATATATATATATATAATTTAATCCTCATAACTACCCCAAGATGTGGACACTATTTTCAACTCCATTTTACAGTGGAGACATAGAGAGTTTAAGCAACTTATTCAAAGTCACACAGCTGATAAGTAGAAAAGCTAGGATTTGGCCAGGCAGTCTGGCACTAGTGTGTGCATTTTTAATCACCAAGATACACTGCATCTCATATAAGCAGGCATCAGCCAAGAAAGGGGAAGAAGAAGGATACATGGCCAAAGAGCCTATGGCTGGAAGAGGTTGGCACATGAAGAACCCATCGGGGGCCAAGGTAGCCGGAGATGAGTAAGCCTGGAAAAACTGCAGTGCAGTGGGATAGGAAAGGCAGGCAGGGGCAGAGGGGCAGGTGCTTGTGACCAATGGGTGGTTTTATCTCTTTGAACAATATCATCTAATTTAGACTTTAAAAAGATCACCTGATGCTGTGCAGCAACCAAGAAAATGGCAAGAGTGTAACAGGGATGCCAGTGTCCAGGCAAGAGATGGAAGTGGCTTAATGGAAAGAGAGAGAACCAGATGGTTTGATGAATATTTGGAAGGATCTTGGCTCTGTCTTCCTGTCATATAGCAGCATTGTGGAGAGGCTGGACAGTGATCAGCCCCATCCAGTCAGTTCTGGGACCCTTGCTTCTGATCCCTGTCCTAGAAGCCTGTACCACCCACTCTAATGCCCAGCATTATCTGGGTTCATTGTTTTGCTGCTCATCCTCCAATAATATTGACTGACCAAGAGATCTACAGTACAATGATCCCTTCTTCCCCACTCCTCTCTAACATTACCAAACCAGAGCAAAGAAAGGAGAGGCAGTCATTCAATCCACACTAAACAAGCCGGCAACCTCCATATATCTAAGACACAACACCGACTAACGTGGAAATAATAAAACCCCTGGAGTGACAACTTGGATCACATTCATAATGACTTGGTTTGTAAAGACCAGGTGTTATGTAGATTGGAGCTTGTTATTATCCAAAGATTTGGCAACCTTAATCCTCTTCTGCTGGGCACAAAGCCACACGATACTCATAAGCCTAACTTTGATGAGATGGGCAAGAGGGCCCATGTCTTCTATTTCTCTGTCTTCTCAGGACACCAGCCTGTCTGATGGACAGTAGGTCCCTCTATAGGATAGGAAGAATAGATAATATTGGAAAATGACTATTGTCAACAGATTGAAAGCTAGAGTGTTCATGAGTGAGGTATAAGGGGTGGAACAGATAAAAGAGCATCATTTTTTTTCATGTCTTAGTCATTTCAACTACAGGACTTAAGTATCTATAGGGAAAACCCCCAATACCTCTGATGTTTAAAAGAAAGCATATAAAATAAATCCCATAACTAAAGCTTTCTAGCATATTCTTAGATTCTGAATTATGCTATTTTCCTTGCTGCTACCTCATTGACTCTCCACATTTCTCTACATTATGCATTATCTTCCTGAAATACTCTGTCATATCACTTTGATTCCCAGGAACCCACTATTATCTTCATCTTGTCACTTTATGTGAGTCCCTTCAAAAATATCAGCTCCACAGAAAAGCTTTCTCTTACATTCCCCTATAGAAAATATCTTCCTCCATCTCTCTATATCTCTTATCTGGTCTTCCTTTCCTTCACAGCCTTTATCACAATCTAAAATTTTGCTACATAGTCTTTCAATGATTATTATCTATCCTCTTATTAACAATGTAAGCCCCATGAGGTCAGGAACTATACACACACATACAC
Organism: Gorilla gorilla gorilla; assembly: GCF_029281585.2. NCBI lineage: Eukaryota > Metazoa > Chordata > Mammalia > Primates > Hominidae > Gorilla > Gorilla gorilla. Next base: position 39,284,706 of record NC_073235.2, on the reverse strand, counting down.
ACACAAACTCCCATATGTACAACAGTGCCTGGCAAATGGCGGGGCCTCACTAAATGTTGAATGAATGGCATAAGTTAGTGTGTCCGGAATTGGTGGGTTCTTGGTCTCACTGACTTCAAGAATGAAGCCGCGGACCCTCGCGGTGAGTGTTACAGTTCTTAAAAGCGGTGGGTCCAGAGTTTGTTCCTTCTGATGTTCGGATGTGTTCAGAGTTTCTTCCTTCTGGTGGGTTCGTGGTCTCGCCGGCTTCAGGAGTGAAGCTGCAGACCTTCGTGGTGAGTGTTACAGCTCATAAAGGCAGTGTGGACCCAAAGAGTGAACAGCAGCAAGATTTATTGCAAAGAGCCAAAGAACAAAACTCCCACAGCGTGGAAGGGGACGCCAACGGGTTGCCAGTGCTGGGTAGGGCAGCCTGCTTTTATTCTCTTATCTGGCCCCGCCCACATCCCGCTGATTGGTCCATTTTACAGAGAGCCGATTGGTCCGTTTTGACAGGGTGTTGATTGGTGCCTTTACAATCCCTGAGCTAGACACAAAAGTTATCCATGTCCCCATTAGATTAGCTAGATACAGGGTGTCCACACGAAGGTTCTCCAAGTTCCCACCAGAGTAGCTAGATACAGAGTGTGGATTGGTGCATTCACAAACCCTGAGCTAGACACAGGGTGCTAACTGGTGTGTTTACAAACGTTGAGCTAGAGACAGAGTGCCAATTGGTGTATTTACAATCCCTTAACTAGACATAAAGATTCTCCAAGTCCCCACCAGACTCAGGAGCCCAGCTGGCTTCACCCAGTGGATCCCACACAGGGGCCGCAGGTGGAGCGGCCTGCCAGTCCTGCACTGTCCGCTGGCACTCCTCAGCCCTTGGGTGGTCGATGGGACTGGGCACCATGGAGCAGGAGGCGGCGCTCATCGGGGAGGCTTAGGCCACAGGAGCCCATGGTGGGGAGGCGGGGGAGGCTCAGGCATGGCGGGCTGCAGGTCCCCAGCCCTGCGCCACGGGGAGGCAGCTAAGGCCCAGCGAGAAGTCAAGCACAGCAGCTGCTGGCCCAGGTGCTAAGCCCCTTACTGCCTGGGGAGGTGGGGCCGGCTGGCCGCCGGGAGTGCAGCCCGCTAAGCCCACGCCCACCCGGAACTTGTGCTGGCCCGCAAGCACCGCGCACAGCCCCCGTTCCCACCCGTGCCTCTCCCTAAACACCTCCCCGCAAGCTGAGGGAGCCGGCTCCGGCCTTGGCCAGCCCAGAAAGGGGCTCCCACAGTGCAGCGGTGGGCTGAAGGGCTCCTCAAGCGCGGCCAGAGTGGGCACCAAGGCCGAGGCGGCACTGAGAGCGAGGGCTGCAAGGGCTGCCAGCACGCTGTCACCTCTCATTAGCACCTCACTGACTTTTGGGATCCTTCCTAATCTGGCCCCACCTTACCTTCCCATTCATTCCAATCATTCTGATTCCGGTCCTCACCATCTCTCCCTCCTCAGTCTTGCAAATCTTACCTTCCCTCAAAGTCCCACTTCTTCTATGAAATTTTCCTGGATATTATTTCATTCTATATTTATCTATGTCTTCCCATTATCATACTCCTGTAATGCTCATTGTCTCTGCCATTCAGTTTTTCAATTAACTGTGTAGTATTTCCTACTGGTCTCTAATGGTTTCATAGTCATTAGCTAGTCCTTTCAACTGCATTGCTAGTTCCTTGAGGATAGAGGCTAAGATAGATATTTTCTTTTTTTCCAATGGCACAACTTTTGGTACACAGCAGGCACTCAGTTAAATACTTGTCGATGGACTAGGATGTGTGAGGAATCTGAACCAGAGGGTTAGAGTTTTCTTAGTCATGTGATGTTAATAGAATCATTATCACCTTACGTTTCTAACAACCAGACCCTTATCACCTTATATTTGTGGGAGGTGCTCTTGCAGGTGCCATGGAAGACTGTTTATTCATTGAACAAACACTGACTGAGAATTCGCTTTGTGGCAGACACCACTGTAGGCACTGGAGAGTGTCTTGGAGGAGATATTATCTGGGGAAACAGACACTTAAATTGCCATATACCAACCCTTAGAGGCATCCAGTGGATGCAGTGGAAACCCCAAGGAGAAGCATCTAACCTAGTCTGGAGCGAGGTCAGAAAATCTTGATGTGTTGAATACATATGCCTCTGCCCAATTGTGAGCCAGGTTAAAAAAAATCCTCAGTTTTTGTGACCTGCTGGTTTGAAATAGTTTATTTATCAGTGTGACATTTTTAGTGTGTTGTGCTCCAGTCATGACTTAATTCTACGAAATCATAGCACAGGCTCTCTCTCACACCCACGTGTCTAGGGAAAACTCAACTGCCATTGCAGTGTCTATGCATGCTGCAAAATCCCTTCTGCATCAATACTCAGCACTTCAACACCAAGAATCCTGTTCTTATGACTCTTCTCTTAACTTTCTAAGCTTCACACAACACTTGCTTTCCTCTTCTGTTCAACTCCTGCATGCTGGGGCATATTAGGGCTCTAGACTGGTCTCCCCTTTTCTCTCCATCTAGACTTTCTCCTTAAATGAATATGTCCATTCCCATCATTTTAGAAAGTATCCTTTTACTGGTAATGTCTTAATCCATTTCTTTGGCTGTAGTAGTCAGTACAGGCTAAGTTGTGCTGCAGTAAAAATAATAATAATAATAATAATTCGCTCCCAAACCTTACTGGCTTGACACAGAAGATTTATGTGTGTCTCATCCTATATGACTAATACAGGTTATGAGAGGAAATGGTGACTCTGCTTCACATAACCCACTCAGGGACCCAAGTTGAAAAGGGCTCTGCCATCTGGGACATTGCTGTTCTCTGTGGCAGCAGCAGGAGGGATCACCGCAAAACTCAAATTCCCTCTTCTACGTTTCAGCCCAAGGTGGCATAGCCCATTGTCCAGAACCAGTCATGTGACCCACCAAAATGCAGAGGGGATCAAAAAATATAGGAAAGCAAAGGAATAAGCAGTGAGTAGTACCTGTCTCTTCCACACTAGCACTGTGCATACCTCCATGCTCCAATTCTCTATCCAAGTGCTTCCTTGACATCTTTTTTGACATCACACATGTACTTCAAATTGAACATTGATTCTGTTCACCTGCAAACTCCAGGAATTATCCTTCACGCTTTCTGTCCTTCCACCTACATGGAAATAACCAGTTCTGTTAGATCTACTCCCAAAATAAATCCCACAGGCATCCACTTCTCTTCTTTTCTACTCCCACCACTCTGGTCAAAGCCACCATGATCTTTCCTAGTAGGTAATAGCAGTAGCTTCCTAATGGACTCCTGTTCTTACATGCCTGTCTTCATACAATCCATTTTCCACATAGCAGCCACAGTGATCTTTTCAAAGGGCATATTGGATAAAATCATTTTTATGCTTAAAACCCTCCAATGATTTCCCAGTACACTTAGAATAAATTCCAAATTCTTTATTCAATCTGACTCCTATTTTTCTCTAAGAATTCATCTTCTACTTCTCTACTCTGTCACTGTTGACAGATTGTCTTGTATGCCAATTTCAGTTCTGCCTCAGGGACTTTGTATCAACTCTGTGCTGTGCTTTGAACACTCACCCCCAGACCTGCATGCAGCTGCCTCTCTCTTATCATTCAGACCTCAGTGTTGATGTCAGTACCTTAGAGAGGCCTTTCCAAACACCTAAATAAAGTAGCCACTGTCATTCTGTATCACATCCCCCTACTTGTTTCTTTGCATAGTACTTGTCATTATGTAACATTTTGCTGTTGTGTATTTGTTTATGCACTGGAATATAAGCTCAATTAGAGCTGAACTTTGTCAGCCTGTTCATTCTTGTAGCCACCAGTGCCTAAAGAAACAGTGTCAGGCACAGAGTAGGTCCTTAAAAAACAGGGACTGGGCGTGGGGAGGGGGCGGTGGCTCACGCCTGTAATCCCAGCACTTTAGGAGGCCAAGGCGGGTGGATCACGAGGTCAGGAGATCGAGACCATCCTGGCTAACACAGTGAAACCCCGTCTCTACTAAAAATACAAAAAAAATTAGCTGGGCGTGGTGGCGGACGCCTGTAGTCCCGGCTACTTGAGGCTGAGGCAAGAGAATAGTGTGAACTCGGGAGGTGGAGATTGCAGTGAGCCGAGATCGTGCCACTGCACTCCAGCCTGGGCGGCAGAGCAAGACTCTGTCTCAAAAAAAAAAAAAAAAAAAAAAAACCAAAAAAACATGGACTGAAGAAATGCATTCACTGGTTTCCTTACGAATTCTGGTGCCTTTGTTCATTCTCACCTTTAAGTGTGAGCTTTGGGTTCCTTTCATATATCCTTTCAATACAAAAGACTCTTGCTGAAATCCATATTTGCAACTGATGGAGTCAAATCTAAAGAAATGAAACAGTCAAGTGATCATCCTGGTTGGTGATTTGCAGTCTTCTCCTTGCCAGTCAGAGGGAAAAAGTTAACTAAGAAGGCAGCAACTTGTCACGTCTAAAGGTTCTTTTGACCCTGGTGATTAAGATGATGTGCCTGATGTGGTGAACTTTTATATTATGTTGCCAGAGAACTGTGAAAACAGCCCTTTTGTCACACTGAGTTCTCAGTTTTGGTGATGGCTGTCACTGTTCTGGAAGGAGTGATTCACCCAAGGTGGAGGGGAAGCAGTGACAGGATGGGAGACAGGACTGACCTAAGGGTTCATCTCCAAGTCCACTGAAATAAATGGAAAGTGCAGGTACCATGATACACAGTCACATCTTGATACCGCAACATTATATCACTTGTATGCACCATTGGCCCAATTTCTAGAGTTCTCAAGGAAGGAAAGACTTCCATTCCTTAGCAGTCTGCTCTGCCTAGACCAAGGATGCTCAGAGCACAAAGGGCAGTTTACCTCCTAGTGTCTGGTTCTGCCTGGCTTCTCAAAACTCTCAGGACAGGTAGCTGGATACACATAAAGGAAGGCTTTCATGGTGCAATGACCTTTATCCAGCGCTGCTCTCCCTGCAAACGTTCTCGCACCTTGCTTCTCAACTTACTCCTGATGCTATCATTGACTCTTTCATTTAGCTTCCTATTTATGGACTTCTTTTATCTTTCTTACCAGGAGTGGCACTCAGCATGCTTCCCCTACTTGGACAATTGGCTTTCCATGTCAGCCATGATTTGGTCCATCTCTCAGGGGATATTGCTGTCAGCTCTTTGAGGACAACACCATACCCAGTCTAGTCTGATCTCTGTGTCCCTTTTTGTCAAAGCAGGCTTTCTTGCTAAGTTCACCCACTTTGAGTTGTAGCTTAGAGCTACAGCTTCCTCAACAAGTTAGTTATTCACCTTTCTTAAAAGTCTGTACATTTCCCAAAGAATATGTTCTATTATCTTGTAACCTTTAGAGTCAGTCAGGGGCAGGAGGGGCTCTGCTATATTTCCAGTTTAAATTTCTCAGGCTTTAATTTAATTAGAGCTCATACCAAAATGGCGATTTTGACCTCATGAAAAAACTTCTTTTGATTTCATTCCTGTAAAGAGGACTTTTTCAATCTTTGAGGAAACTTATTGCAATGGTATTTGATCTATTCCTGATTATACAATTATTAGCCTTTTGGTGATCTAACCAATGACATTTAAATGGCATTTATGTGCAAAACTTGAATTGTGGAATCACAAAACATTTTTCCCGAAAGGGACTTCAAAAAATACAGTCCAATGCCTGTATTTAAAAGATAAGGGAAGTTCAGCACCAGCTAGCTGAGGTGTCTTGTACAAGGTCACACAGACTGTCAAGAAATGAAGAGAAGAAAACATGTGAGATGGCCTTCTTACCATTCCACCTCTAGTTGAAGAAGAATGTTTAAAAAGATTATAAAGGAAGAGAAGTGATTTCAGGCTCTTATTTTTTTAAAAAAACCAAAAAACAAAAACCTGACATCTTTTCATTGTATTTTATCACACTTCAAGTATAGGTATGTTGTTAATGCAGAAAAATTCTTCAGAACATAAGAATGTTGGAAAACTATAATTTTGAAAAGAGGGGTTAATTCCCAGATGACTGGAGTGAAGGGGGCAGTAGGAGGAGAGGAGGCAAGGTCTGAAGAATACCAACCTAAATCATAGACCCTGGAACCAGTTTCTACTGACTCTAGTCTATCAGGAGCCTTTTGTAAGACAAAACTGGAAATGTTCAGCTGCACACAGATTGCTTTATTTAGCAGACAATCTCAAAAAAAAAAAAAAACCCAACATGTTCTCTTGTGATTTGAGGCTTGATGATCTAATTTTCTCTTTGTAGCTTTCCTTCACCAGCAACCACCTGCTCAATGGCCAGAAAAGACATGACCACTCTGTGAATGGTCCTTGGCCTTCCAGTCTTCCCACTCTGCATGCTCCTTGGGTGTGTCCATCTACTCCCATGCCTCCAATGTGAAGGACCCAAACTTGAGACTGATTTCTAACTGCCCAAGGTATATCTCTATGTTGATGTGGCACAGGCACTTCAAACTCAGCAAGCCTGTAACTAAATTCATGACCTATTCTCCAACCCCAAATCAGTGTCTGTAATGTATCAAGGTTAATAGTGTCACCAGGCACTCACTCAATTGTCTAAGCTGAAGTCTCAGAAGCATCGCTGACTCCTCCTTCTACCTCACTCACCACACTCAGCTGACCAATAGTCCCTCCTGCCTATCTCTTAGCTGCCTCTGGAATATGTTTTCCATACAGCATCTCATCATCATCTTCCCAAAGTCCAGATTCCATCACCTCTTGCCAAGACTATTTACAACAATCTTCTAAGGTAATAATTTTATCTTATTTTCCCTACCTTCTCCAAATCCAATACACTCTTGCTTAAAAGCCCATCTGTAGCTTACTACTGCCTAAATAATAAATTCAAAATTCTTTAACACAGAAAATAGATGACTTTAAATGTACTTACTTTAAATTTAGATACAGTGAGCCTAAATATGCCATCCTGTAACTTTTACCCATTAGTCATGGATCTGTTGCGAAGATCTGAATGGAATAAGAATCAACCTAAGCCTTCATTCACAAAGAGGAGTGTGTATTGTGGTTGAGAGAAAGGGTTCCAAAAGCAGACAGACCTTGTTTAGGTCCTGACTCCACCATGAACTACTATCCTGAACCTGGAACAAGGTTCTCAACCTCTAGGACACCTATTTTCTTATCTGTAAAGTGGGTGTGAAAACAGTACATAAAGCTTCAGGCTGTGGTAGGAATTACATGAGATGATGTACAGTGAGCCTAACATCTAGAAGTGCCAACAAACAGTAGATATTATTTTTATTAATATCATTATTGTTAACATGACAGTTCTTTAGAATATTTTAGAATAATTATGAGAGGCCCCTATTATTCTCTCCTTCAGTCTTTTTTTTTTTTTTTTTTTTTTTTTTTTTTTGAGACAGGGTCTGGCTCTGTCACCCAGGCTGGAGTCTGGAGTGCAGTGGTGCAATCTTGGCTCACTTGCAGCCTCTGCCTCCTGGGCTCAAGTGATCCTCCCACCTCAGCCTCCCAAGTAACTGGGACCAGAGGTGTGCATCACCACAACTGGCCAATTTTTGTATGTTTTTGTAGAGACAGGGTTTCGCCATCATGCTCAGGCTGGTCTTGAACTTTTGAGCTCAAGTAATCCACCTGCCTCAGTCTCTCAAAGTGCCGGGATTGCAAAGCTTGAGCCATGGCGCCCAGCCCACCCTACTTGTTACAATCAAAATCATATTGATTTGAGAATGGCTCTCCATCCTGGTTACCTCCTCTGAACCCTTAAGAAACTAATTATGATTTTACCACAAGACTTGAAGATAAAAAATGTACTCTCCTTTCTAACAGTTTAGTGGTGATTAGTAAATACAAAGTCCTTTTTTTCCAAAGGTGTTTTCTCTTTTAGTCATTACAACTCTAAAGGAGTCAACTTCTTTTTACTTTAGTGTATCCTTCCACTTCCTAATTGGGGCTTTCAAGGAAATTTTATAGTAACTGCCTCAGACCACGAATTAGTCTCTCCTTTCTAAAAATGCACCTTTCAAGTTTTGGTTTGCGATTATTGGCAGGAAGTGAGGAAATGATTTACACTTCCTTTCTGTGGCTTCCTAGAGCAGTGCTACCAATCTGACATTTTTACCAGCTCTGTATTTACAGTGATTATAATAAGTGGGAAAAAAAAGTAGTTAGTAGAATAGCAGATTGGTCTTCCCTTGCTATGACAATGAAGACAGATAGCAAACATAGTATTCTACTAAACAAAAATAAGTGCTCACAGAAGTCTAGATATTGTTGCTGGAGATATCTCCAAAATGTCAATAGGCAATGAAATTGGGCAATGTGCCCGTGATATCCAAGAAGAATCTGTTTATTTGTTTCTTATGTGAATTGCATAATTCTCCAACCTGAAGTACCAGGGAATTTCCATTTAACACATTTAGAATGTTGTTAGTATCATTGAGAGTGTGAATACTGAAAACATTTTAAAATAAAATTACTGCGTAAAGTTTGATGGAGCTGGCGTCATGGATAAGAGCTCTGAAGTCTAAATCCTTAGACCTAATGTCTGCTCTATCACTTACTAGCCTTGTGACCTTGAACAAGATACTAAATCTTTCTGGACTTGCATTTACTCAACCATAAAATGAGGCAGGGTGGGGTGGTAAATATGAACATATTGTTTTGGAATGAGGATCAAGTGAACCATAATGCGCAAAACGTGTCTAACATCATGCCCAGCACACAGAAAGCACTCAACAACTACTGGCTGCACATGAACATGGTTAGACAACAAGTATGACTGCTATGACTCTCATTTCATTTTTGCTGGGACATCTGATGGCAAATTCAATCAACATTTCAAATTTTATTTATCATCCTTTGTTTTTGATTTACATAAAACCAAATACCGGTGGACTTTTTCCACTGAAATGACCAGCTGTTCTATCACCATGTAAAAATGCTCTAAGTGTAACTACAGTAATCACACTTTGCTTTCTTGTTCCATAAGCTAAGCTGTCTCACAGACACCTGTAAACTCTAAAGAGCCCTTATTCCTAAAGTTCCATGCAAGGTCAGTGGCAGTATATGATTATGGAAAAATAATTCAAGTATTATAATGATAGGATTCTTCAAAGTAAACTCTTTGCTATCCTCGCAAAAGTGTTGACAATGAAAGGAAAGATTCTTCCTAAAAATTTCACTAAGCAGATAGGTGGCATTAATTAGAATCACTGAATACAGGATAACTGAATATAGAATCATGACTAACTAAATCAAGTCATATCCCTATGAGCCTGGAAAATATGATTCTATTTATTGCAACCAGAATGGACATCGGTAGTGTGCTTTGAGAGAAGTGCCAAGTGGCGAGTTAGCACTCAGCAGGAGTTATTCAGTTATGTCTGGGGAAGGGAGTATTTGAGCCTGCCAGGTTCTGGGTTACTGGAAGGGCTAATCACTACCAAGGCAGGCATGAGCTGGCCCAGAGAGGTTTGGTGACTTGTCACAGACCTGTGTAGAGGTCACAGATTTGTTAGAGGCATATCTGAGACTAAAATCCAGCCAACTTGAAGGCATAGTTCTATTAACACTGCCATATTTCCTCCCTGAGGTCTTTGTGTATCAGACCAACCTACAGGCCAGACACTCAAAGTTTGAAACTCCACATCTACCAAGTTAGTTTCACCCTTATCTTCTAGTCACTAGTTTGAGTCTCCCTGGGCCTTCACTGGGTGACTTCAATCTCGATGTAGCAGGAATTCACGGTATATTTTTACACCTACTTCTTCCATTGAAAAAGCAAAAATTAATTAAGTACATAACAAAACATTATACCCTGACACGTCCTAGAAATTACTAATGCCCAATCTTAGAAGAAGGTTTGGGGACTGCAAGACTATTATCCAAATCTCAGAACTTAGATTTGATGAAGATTAGATGAGTTGTTTTTCTGTTAGGAATTGCATACATAGGCATGCTTTATCTTCCTCCCCCACACCCCCCTACTGTTATATGAGGTTCAAGTGGAATTAATTAGGTGTCGGATACTGGATAGTAATTAACTAAATCAAATCAATACAAAATGCCAAAATGTATTTTTAATGAGCTGTTTTTCTGTTCTTAGTCTGGATAAGTAAATAAACTACATTGTATTAATCCAAGAATATGTAATATTTATTCTCTTTTGATTGATCAAAGTATGTTTGCAGACAGTAAGTTAGTATTCTTTAATGAAAAGGCTAGTACAGAGTGAAATGTTGATAATATTTGCTAACATTTATTGATTTCCAGGTGCTCACATGCATATAGTTGTAAGCACTTCATGGATATTTAATCATTTAATCCTCCCAGCAAACCTATGAATATCCAAAGTAGATATTATTATTCCCATTTTATGTAGAAGGAAATTGAGGCACAGAAAAGTAAATTGCTCAAGGCTACACATCTAGCAAGTTGGTGAGCTACAACTTGAATCCAGGTATTCCAATCCAGAGCCCTTAGTAATAACCTTCATGCCAGTGGTTCTCAACCAGGAGTGGTTTTACCCCCCAAAAGACATTTGGTAATGTCTGAACACAGTTTTGATTGTCACAACTAGGAGAGGAGAATACTACTGGCATTTAGTGAGTAGAAGCCAGGATATTGCTAAACACACTATAATCCATAGAACAGCCCCATACATCAAAGAATTCCAGTGCAGAGGTTCAAAACCTCTGCTCTATATTTTACTGCCTCTGGGATCAGTTATACCCTAGCTACAAAAAATGTGGTATGTATACCAGCAGCATTGCCTCACCTAGGAGCTTCTCAGAGAGGCTCACCCAGACCTACCCAATTAGAATCTGCATTTTAATAAGATCCCTAGATGATTCATCTGCACATTAAAGTTAGATAGGCAGTGAGTTAGACTATTAATTCTACCATCTTGTGATATGTCTCCAATAAGACAAATCTCATACATCAGTCTAGTCCCCATGCACAGGCACAGAGACAGAATGTCAGGAAGTTGTTTTAGTGGGGTACGAATTAGGGAGGGAGGGGGAAGGATCCATCCATGATGTAAAAATAGGGACTGGAGTTTTCTTCAGCGGACAGTCACTTGAAGTAGCAGATACAGTCCGAAGGCAATCACTACCTGGGTCTAAGAAACAGGGACAAAAAAAAACACTCAAATTCTAACTCTGTCCTCAGGACTAAGAGTAGAAGACATGGGCAGCAGGCCAGAGGCCAGGGAAGTACAGACATGGAATAGAGGGGAAGGGAACTAACACAACTGGGCTGTAAGAGCAGGGCTGGAGGTGGTGAGAGAGGGTAATTGTCGCAAACATAGAAATCAGCCAGAACAGCAAAGCTTCTTGGATCTGAGTGCCAGCTGTGTGCAGCAGCCACTGGCCTAGTTCAAAGGCACAGATACAGAGAAGGTCCGCCCACCCTATGAGATGTGCATGTATTTCACCGAAATGAAACTTCTAGGGTGCCATTTTAACAGTCAATAAGGCAGTAGAAGCACCACCAAGATTACAAAACTCCAACAATAGCTTTTAAGGAAAACAGGCCTGTCCTTTTAAGAAACACACATTCAGCAGCTTATGAAGAAGGGATGAAAAAACAGTTCCTGCTCTCAACTGACCCTTGGAGTTGACCACAAAGTGCTTTAGAACCAACCCTCTGATGCATAAGCCATCACACAATTTTGCGTTTGCAGATTTAAGACAATACTTTCATCAAAACATGCCTCCTCCCAGACAGGCTTTCAAAGCAATAAGCAAAATAACAATCTTTTGTGAGCTTTACAAAATGTTAACTGGGAAACCCTACTGTTTTTAATTGTGCCTGAATAAATGCAGACCAGGATCTCCGGGTACAAATAAAGTGGTTTATCTCTCCTCTCTGCCTCCAAATCAGTTTTGCACTGATAGGTGGCCATTCCCAAAGGCAAAGGTGACATGCGGCAAGATTGAGGCAAATCTTGGAGCCCAACCACTGTGAAAACCATTTCACAGTAAACTGATAACTTAAGAATACTATTGTTGTGGCTATCCAGATAATTTTCCTTTCAATCACTCTCTATTTCTAAATCACCACCCTGTCACATTAAAATCAAAGGATTGGGGAGCTGAATTGGATCTTAGCGTCCTCGAACATGGGAAGAGGAGGTACAAGAGAATCAGCAAAGAAGCCTTTTAAAAGTGCATATTGCTTGGGCCCCATCCTGAGCCCACCCCACTCCAGGAATCTTAATTCAGCAGGTATTTGGTGGATCCAAGGAATCTGTGCTTTTAATAAACCCCTTGGATTATTCTGATGTTTGGCAGGTTTGGGGAATACTGTCAGGTTCAACTCTCTCATTTTGCAGGTGAGGAAACTGAGAACCAGGTAGGTAATTCGTAGGACTGCCAAAGCTAGCATCCTGACTTCCACGCTTAATTTATTTTGATTACTCAATCCTATCATTTTTTCACTTGATCAACAATACCATATAATGTGTAATAGTAGAATATAGTATTCCAGAGTACAAGCCACTAAATGCATAATAATCCAAAATTCAGAGCTCGTATCTCCTCTATTTTCTCCACTCCCCATTGCTGTTCATTCTATCCCATGTAAAAATGCATTAGTCTCCCTGATGTTCCTAACCACCAGCCTCCTGGCCTTCACAGGGGAGGATGGAAAGCTTCTCAAGCAACATGTCAGCAATGACATTCCATAATTATCTTTTTTTCCTTTTAATCTTTTATAGCTTTGTTGTTCTTGACCTCTCAAGTAGTCTCCAGTTACACCCCCAAAAGAAAAATGACATCATTATAACTCAGGGACATGGATGTGTTGCCTCAGCAGTGCTATTGGCTGGTCAACCAATGTCAACTGGTGTAATGGCCTTTTTACCCACATATGTACGTGCTTTTTAAGAGGAAGTTGATTTTAAGAACGTATCTACTCTTTGCTTTGGTTTCCCTTATTGAATTCCTGATTTTCTAAGAACTCATGTGACTAATTTATTCAGAAAACACATAGCATTAAGAAAGAAAAAATGTAACCATTAAGATAGTGGTAAAGTTTTGTTTGGGTTATTTTGAGGGATAAAAGATACCAAAAAATCTCAAAGAGGTTAATTTATCTTTAGGAAAAGACCTGCTCCCATTCATGAAAATATATCCAAATCCTGGTTGAGTTATTGTAACTTGCTATTCTGCTCTGAGGTACAAATGTACTTTTACCTTGTCTATTTCTTTTTAGGCATTAAGACAAAAAATAAGTATATAAGAGCAGGTAATCCTAACAGCCATGGCTTTCTGGCATGGTGTGCCTGCTGTTTAATCCAGGAAATATATACTCTATTTTGATGTCTTAATAACCACATTACTGTTCTTAGTATTATCAAGTTAGCAAATGTGTTTCCATAAAAGATCCCAAATCATATTATATTTTGTCTTCTCCACCTATCAAAATCATATCAGCTTTAGGGCTCACACAGTATCGTGCCACCTCTGAGAAACACTTCAGAATGATCCAGATTCCACTCTTCCTACACATCTAGCATCACATGCGGTCTATGTCTCAACTCCTTAAAGTGTGGTCCTCATACCAGAAGCAGCAGCATCACCTGAAAGCGTTTAGAAATGCAGAATCTCAGCATCACTCCAGACTACTGTATTAGAATTTACATTTTAGTAAGATTCCCAAGGGATTTGTATGCACATTAAAGCCTGAGAAGCACTGCTGTATACCGTATGACACTTCATTAGAGTTGGCTTCAAACCTTTTGTCTCCTCCAACTCAATTCTTACACCTTACAAGGAGCAACTTTTGTGTTCTCTCAGCATTTGGTATTATGGGAAGTCTAGAGTAGAGTTTAAGAGGGTAATTGTGTAAGAAGCTGTTGGTTACCTGTCCACCAACTATTTTTCTTTATATCTTGTTAATAGTAATTGCATAGGTTTTAATCAGGAGGTATGTCCAGATGCCTACCCCATCTCCAGCCCCATCTAACCCAGGGGACAAGTCAGGACTGGTCAGTGCTAATCATGGTGATGCCACTTGTCTTCCCAGTGTGTCTGGGGAGCAGGGACATAAGCATGGGACACAAGCCCAACCAAGTTACCAATGAGGGAGACAGGTGGCTCCTGGGAAGGACTTCTGAACAATTACAAGAGATATTAGGCTACAAAACCCCATTTTCTGACAATGGACATTTAGTAATGAAGATACAACCCCTAAAACTAAACAGACCATCTTGTGACTTGTGAAGGGAGTTAGCCCAGGAAGCATATTCAGAACTTTCGAGTGGAAAGTTGGAAGGACCTGGACCTCCTTGGTCGTGATTGTGCCATTGAAATTGCGGAACTTGTGCCTGCTTTACCTCCAGACTTCTTGCTATGTGACATGTAAATCATATTATTAAGCTATTTGAGTTGGATTTTCATCACTTAAAGCAGGAAGTCCATTAACTAATAAAACTGTTGACTGAAATATCAGCCAATAATTGATGGTGTGCATTCACACTTTACTTTTATCATCTCATGCAATTATTATGTCACTTCTATGAGGAAGCCACTGTTGTCCCCATTTTACTGATGTAGAAACTATAGTTCAGAGAGATCGAGTAACATATCCAAGATTTAGTACTTAAAGCAAGGTCTCCCCAGTGTGAAAGCACAGGCATCTTTTTTCATTCTCCTTCTATGATTTGACTGGTTAATAGCCAAAATAATTTGCTTACACTGTTTCATTGAATCCGATAAGAGTGGTCTTTAGGAGGATTATGCTGTAGCTCAGAATAGGGAGGAGAGCCCTTTTATAGGTTTTCTTGAGAGTGGTTTATTATTTGCTTTACTGATGACACTGCAAGAACAGATGCATGAGTTATTGAAAATGGGAATAGTCTCACCCTGCAAAACTCTATTCCCAAAGAATCCTGCAGCATGCCAAGCAGGCTTGAGATGAATAAAATAACGAAGCTCCTGTTTGCAGAACTATTCATTGTTAAGAGATGTTGTGTTATGAAATTAATGAATCTTTCTAAGAGAGTTGATAACAGTGAACCAGTAGCCAATTCCTGACACGTACACATGGATCTGAAGGGAGATGAAACCTCTAAAAGTAGTGCCAGAGGAAAACATAATACTGTACTTCTTTTAATCTACAAGTTCACTTTGAAAGTCTGTAGCTCAGCTTTAAAATTTGCCCAATTTAAAACAGCATCTACATTCATTTGTTCAGATGTTTTGTCTGAAAGAGGAGATAAAAAATATTAAAATACGCGGAAGTTTCCAAAAACACTACTTAAATATTTTATTTGCCATCCCCACGTGATAGACTGGTAGAGACACAGCCCTTGAAATAAGGCCAACAGTTCGCTCAGGCTGGACTCCAAAATTATAGGAGATGAAAGGTTTTTTTGACCAATCTTTATCTCCCAAGGGAGTGTAATTCTTATTCTTAGAAATGTCATTTCCCAGGTGTTTACAGATATGTAACAAGCAGCAATGCTTCCGAAATAAAAGGAGAACATGAGCTTAGACACAATTAGCAACATTAAAGGCAAGAAGCTGGCTTTCCACCAAAATAGGGCCATGTTCTCACGCAAACTAAATATCTCCAGACATTGGTCTTGCACTCTCCATGTGTGGGCTATGCTTGGAAGGTCACCCATGTAGACAGAACGCTAAACCTAGCTGCTAATTAGGTCATTTAGTCAATACAGTGGAAAATTCAGTCCCAGTGATTATGTAATGCATGTAAACAGTCTGTCTTTTTTCATTTTGACCTTAAAAATCTCTCAAATCTATTGTTGGAAGTGACCAATTATTTCAGTTGAAAGAATTGAACTCATAATTCTGTGCAGACACAGGCACTGCTGATTAACTCCGGAAATGGCATTAATTCACTCAGCATTTTATCCAAAATATTCTAGTTTATCATCTTAAAACAAGGACTCTGACTCATTATTGTGAGAATCAGAAACTGTTTCTCATTCTCAAGCCAATAGAACAACAACAAAAGACTTATTTCAGTATTTCATCTCCTGCTTTAATTTCTGAGTTCTGCACTGACATTCTAGTAATTAGGAGGAAGACAAAAGATGTCTGAGAATAGACAAAACCTAATTGCTAAAGTTAAACATGTTCTACCAGTTTGCCATTAACACAATCACAGAATTTAAATTTTTTCTCTTCCTAATTAAGAGTTAATTTAAACTCAACTTTTTTGATAGCTCAATCCTTCATATTAGTCAAAGAAAACCTATGATATGATTGATGAATTTTATATATTTTTGGAAAAGAATCTCCAAAATATCAAGTAATTTTATCATGGAAGATTTAAAAACCTATAGGCATTTAGAGAAAATTAGAATCCTGAACCTACAATCAGTTTTAAAAAGAAAAGCAACTTAATAATTAATAAACTGAAAAAATACTGATAGACATTTTGATTAAAATGAATATATACAATTTTATTTTTAAATTAGGCATAAACAAATGCCATTAAAGTGAGACATGTTATATTTAACACCCACATACATATATCTTCATGAAGACTAAAGTAATGGAAAAGGTGAGTGAGGGAAAGGAAGGATGAAGAGAAGTGGGTTAAAGTATACAAACAGGAGGAACACATTCAGTGTCTGATAGCAGAGTGGGATAGCTATAGTTAACAAAAATATATTGTACTCAGATGATGGACACTTTAAATATCCTACCATGATCTCTATACACTATATACACGTAACAAAATTTCACACGTACTCCATAAAGTTGTACTAATAAAAATTAATTAATTAGTTAATTTCTTAATTAATGATATATAAAACATGAAATAATTCAAGAATTAGATATCTAAATATCTGAAATCCCAGTTCCCTTTTGTTTTGTAGAGTTTATATCATTTAAAAAAAAACCTTAAATTATGACATGACCTTGGAAAAAGAGATGAAAATTTTCACTCACTATTTTCAGCCAATGAGCTCTTAAATTCTCACTAAATAATAAAAGCCTGTCACTTTAAAATACTTCACTAAGTAATAAAGGACCATAAATTTTTCATTATTTAGATTACATATACTGCCTGCTCAGTAGTGTGTATATATGTTCCTCTACTTAGGATGAGGTTACATCCCAATGAACCCATCAGAAGCTGAAAATATTTTAAGTTGAAAACATTGCAAGTCAAGTGCATTTAATACTCCTAACCTGACAAACATCATAGCTTAGCCCAGCGTACATGCTCAGAACATTTACATTAGCCTACAGTTGGGCAAAATCATCTAATGCGAGGCCTATTTTACAATCAAGTGTTAAATATCTCATGTAATTTACTGAATACTGTACTGAAAGTGAAAAGCAGAATGTCTCTCCAACAGTGCCCAGCATCGCAGGAGAATATTGTACCACATATAACTAGCCCAGAAAAAGACCAAGATTCAAAAGCAGACATAGTTTCTACCAACTGTGTCTCACTTTTGCACAATGGTAAAGTCAAAAAATCATTAAGCGAGCCATCATATGAGTCAGGGACGGTCTATAATTACACATTTGAATATATATATTTTTAATGTTCAGCATACTTATTAAAGTGAATTTCACTCCTTTTAGAAGATGTTTAAAACAGACCTGAATGACAGTTGAGTCTCAAATTTTTCCTCATTGTGAATGTTGCTTTCAGTGCCCAAAGCTTCTGCCAGCACACTCACAGTATTTATAGAAATATAGACGTTCTTTATAGAGGCTTACCAGGAAACCTGTAAAAGCTAATATTACACTGGCTATTCTTACAGGTGAATAAGGGTTTTCTTCTGGAGAGGACAAAAAGTTGTTATAAATGTGAATTCTAATAGCTATGGGGGTAGGAGAATAGAAGGCATCTCTCTCTCTCTCTAAAATCATTTTCCACCAGTTCAGAACACTTAAACAATCTTTTGGTCCAAAAAAATTGTAAGGAGTGCTCTGCTCTGAACACAATTACAATTCAAGACATCTATATTTCATTTTCCTTCTCTAGTTAAAGATTTGCTGACCAATCTAAATCCAAAACGTTCTGTTCTTGGAGTTCTGCTTTAAGAGAATGGTTTACACAATATTCGAGGGTAGGAAGAGACAGCAAAAATGATCTACTCCTGCAATGTTTATTACATTTCAAGGTTGGGAACCTTCTGTGTTCTTTTTATTTCCCTAAACCCCAACAGCTGATGTGATATGAGAACAGAGTTCAAAGGATGTGCAGCAGAAACAATTAAAACAGGCCTACTATCATGAGCAGATCCTTAAATTCTCACTTGAAATTTAGTTATCAATGCATTAGATATTTTACACGTGTTTGTCATCTTCCCAAGTTAGTGAGCAATGTGACTGCCTCGGTTTTTTTCTCTTGGATGTCCTCCAGCCTATTTGACACCTCTGTGCAACACTGCATATTCTCTTGACCCCACCCCTTGCATTTGGTTGCAACTTAACAATGCCAATGCCATGCCCCAAACTCAAGCTAAAGCCCCAGTCACGTGCCTCTTTCTTCTTGCCCATCACTGCCTGGGAGTCGCTGAATAAATACTTCCCTTTTAAGACAATTTTGAGACATATTTCATAAGAGTCTCCAGAAGTCTCTGACAAGAGTGAACACATCATCTGTAGCTGCAGCCAACTTGGTAAACTTTATTTGTTTTCCTTTATTTATTTATTTCTTCCATTTTCTCAGCCCCTACTCCTACTCTCAGAGGTCATTTCTCAAATCACCCAGAACTCTGCATTCTGACTCCAGCTCTGCTTTGACAAGGACCTAGCCCAAGACATCTAGAATATAATAATCATAACCATGGTTACCTCTGGATGTAAGCCCGCCATAGGCTAGTTACTTTATTCAGAAAACAGATCTTCCTAAATAAGAAAATTGACGCTGAGTGATGTAGTAATGATGTAACTAGGATTCGAACCCAGATCTGCTAGAAACGTCAGCATTGCCTTCCATGCAGTACTGTTCAGAACTGTAGGCATCATAAACTTGACATTAACAAGGCTTTACATTTCAAAGTGCTTTCAGGTTGTCTGGGGTACTTCTTAATACTGACAAGAATAGCCACTATTTATTAAAGGCTTCTTATAGGCCAGGTTCTGGGTGTATGTGTGATTTCATT
Organism: Gorilla gorilla gorilla; assembly: GCF_029281585.2. NCBI lineage: Eukaryota > Metazoa > Chordata > Mammalia > Primates > Hominidae > Gorilla > Gorilla gorilla. Next base: position 39,265,583 of record NC_073235.2, on the reverse strand, counting down.
TCATCTTTTCAACAAACCTATGCAGTAAGTCAGACACTATTTCCCCAGTTGTGTGGGTGATGTATCTCATCCTACCACAGTGTCTGCCAAATGAACAGCTCAGTATTTCTTTACTGAAGTAAATTAAATTGGAATAAATTTTGGAAACCATGGATCTGCTCCATTTTCCTCCTTCCTTTCAGAAAAAAATGAAGAGGGCTTCATACTCACAAATTTCCTGAAAATTTCCACTTTGTTCTTTGGTAACATATTCTAAAGCCTCAAAAGAACAAAGAGAAACATATTTTCAAAGCAAGGATAGTAGTATCTTCAAAGGAGGAATAAAAATGTTGCATTCACTCGAGGAGATTAGTATTGTGGAATTATGGAGGTGTAGGGAACCTCGGGAGGTTATCTGCTTTATAACTTTGCCTCCAGGCAGAACTACAACAAAGCTATCATGAACACATTTCTTCTGCCTGTGTCTACAGGTCAAATCTTATTATAACCCATGATAATTCAGATCTCCAAATGATGAAAAGATCCCTCTGATCCAGCAATTGGCCAGTTTATTTCAAGCAGTGTTTGATAAGGCAGAATTCCAGCAAGAAACATTTTAGTGAGCCAGAAAATGCAAAGTCAAACAAGAAGAGAATTTCAAAAAGCTATGTAAAGGCCAAAGACTCTGGGAGAGTGGATTTGCATCGATGTGCTCTTTCTATTTTTTGAAACTGAAAACCCAGAACCCTAAGAGGAATTAGAGAGCAAAGACATTCTGGAAGCATAAAACTTCATTACACTAATAAAGTAAGTACCTATTTCTTATAGGTCAGGAGTGAACGATCATCATTACATGTACTTCTTTATTGGATTAATAAACATGATCTTGTTCAATAGCCCTTGGGCAAATGTACAATAAAATATGAACAAGAAGAGGAAGAGAAGGATAATATCTCTGAGCACCTTCTAACCCAACAAGTGAGTTTTTATGCACACTTTTTTCCATTAAAAATGCAAAGATCATTTATGAAATAAGATGATAACAGCAGGTCCTAAAGTGCATGCATCCGAACTCAATTATAATCTAGCTCATTATTAGATGTTTTTTGCACACAGCATAGGTCAAGGCATCTCCTCTGAGACATCTCAACTATATTCAGCAAAGCACAGTGTCATGTTTTCTCATATTATCAGGTTTATTACAACAATAGTCAAATATCTTCGTTTACTAAAATGAATGAAAATAACAAAACATTATTAATTAGCTAAATAATGAATTAATTAAGGCTATCTTCAAAACAACTGCTGTGTTGTCCTTTGAAGATAAAGAAGCTGATTTTTATGGAGAGCCAGCTATCTAATGGTAGTAGAAATTAGCTTTTTGACAATGAATTAGCATAAAAATAGAGCATTAATTTCCTCCTTGTCCCTTATGCCTGTGTGCCACTGGCACTCCCAAGGCCACTTCCCTGTTGCTAAGACCACAGCACTGGTGTGTCCATGCCATATATTTTTTGTGTCCATAGTCTCTGCCCTTTCTGTTTGCAGTCATCCCTACTTGAACGACAGACCAAATTAATTCCCAGTACAGGCAGGAACAGGCTGCAGGGCTATCCTGGCTATCGGAAACCCCTAGCGTATGTGTCTTCAGGATAACTAAGCAAAGTTGTTGTTTTACATATTTTATTTGGTCCTCTTCTTAAAAGATATGTGTTTCTGTCTTGTTAATCTGGAAGAATATATGGAATATATATATATATATGTGTGTGTGAGTTAGGTAAGCAATACTAGCTGTTATAACAAACAAATCCCGGAGACTTACTACAAAAGGCTTCTTTGTCACTGATGTCCCATCTACTGCTCAAGTACAGGTAAGTTGCTAGACTCCTGTCTTGTGCCGTGCTGCTGTCAGCTCCCCTAGGAAAGGGAAAGAGAGGGGAGAAGGGATGCAGCAGCTCAGCTTCATAAAGCCCTGAGTCAGAAGTGGTACTTGTCACTTTCATTCTCATTCCAGGTTGTGACTGGCACAGCCAGAGGGGCAGGACTTAGATGCAAGGAGGATTGGGAAATTCAGTCCTTTACTGGACCCATTTTCCAGCTAAAATTCCACAATGTGGATGCTGCAAATAGATTTCAGTAAGCATTTAAACAATTCTCCTGCATTGTTCCTTTTCCCTGTAGAGCACACCCTTAAAAAGCCTTTCCTTCTGCTTGTCTGTTGGCTGGGGTTTTGTAGGTGAAATTTGCTATATGGCTGAAGTGCAAGATATTTTATGAAAGAGTAATCACTCCCCTTTATAAACTTGCTTTACTCTTAGCCAAATTTACATCTCAAGTTCTTATCCACTTGTGTAACATTTTTAGTAGGTATCTAAATGGCTACTCATTTTCCTGCTTCTGGATCCCTATCTATAATATACCAAATTATTAATATTGGCATTTGACAAATAAAAGTTGGTTACGCAAATGTGGGGTTTTATATACAAACCTACCCTATCTCTAATAAGCTTTGTGGCTTTTTCCCCAAGTCTGTTACAGACTCTAAGATTGAGGCAATGTTCCTTGGGTTAAATACATGCAGACTCTGTCAGTGAAAAGAGAAATTCTGGTAAGCTCTTTAACTTATTTAGTTAACAAATAATTATTGAGCACCTAGGAAGTACAAGGTAGTGTGCTAGACTCTGGAACTCCTGAGCTATATAAAATGCCCAAAGAATTTATAGGCAACATAAAGTGATATAACCCTCCCTAGATTTTCCTTCACCTTCCTCTTTTCTCCTAAAAATAAATAAATAAATAAAAATAAAAATAAATTTCCTAAATACTTACAGTATTTAGAAACCAAGTCCAGTAGAGGGCAGCACACACACACACACACACACACACACACACACACACACACACACACACACACACACACTCACCTCCACTAGCATCCCTGCACCACCAGTAAATCTAGCTAAGTAGAAGAATAAAGTGGAAGTTCTTTGCACAGTATCCAGCACACGGTAGGTATGCAATTGATTCTTTAAAAAATAGACAGAGTGGCAGGGGAGCAAACATTTACAAACACGCAGATGCGCCTTAAAGGAAATTGGCATTCTGAAAAATAACAAAGAACAACCTAATTTATTCCTCGTGTCTTAGTAATTGTTTCAAAAACACAGTGAACACAGAATGCAGTAAAAAACCCACTTACAGTGAAGATGCTCTATAATTCAGCTCTATTATCATATTACTATGTTCGATTTGTTTTCACTGAACTCTGATACAGCTGTGAAAATAAGAAAATCAAGTGTAACATTTTTCCATCAGTGAAAATAGAGATAGATGGAGCCTAATTATTAAAAGTGTCATGTACCTTAGTCACCCACGTGCTTAGATAAATTGTCCAGCTCTCCAGCACATTTTAACCATAAAAGAGAGTAAGAGATAAGCTCTAACTCATTAACACTGTATGAAATTGTTCAGTTTATTAATAAAAGACTATAATAACAGAGGCTTGTGGGTTTATAAGGGAGATTTATAACTAGCATTTGCAGGAAAAAATGTGTACATTTGCTGTTAATAAGTTGAAAGCAAAAGTTTTTCTCCTTGCAATAAGCATATATACACAGGTCGTGCATTGCGTTGTAATTATGGTCTTTAAACCAGAGAACTGCTAAATTAGCACATCTAATGAAATCAATACATTCTGGGGTGCAAAGAACCTTTGTGAGGTCTGCAAGGAGAACTATTTAGCATGGCATGGCTGCCCTCTGATTCCACAGAGTGCTGATTCATCACCTTTACATAGATGCCTAATGATTGGACATCTATTACTGAAAGAGTAATTAAGGTACAATATTAACAAGTTTGCTCATTTCTACTTCAACAACAAGAAAGCAAATTATCTTTTACTTGAGGGTAGCAAAGTTTTGCTGGTAATATTAATTGTAGAAATAGTTTCTTCCCTCCTCTTTTCTAGGAAAAAATTCTTTTCTAGCTGAATACAATTGAGGTGAATAAAGATGAAACTGGCCAAAAAAAAAAAAGAGAAGAATAAGGCATTTTCCATAGCCCTGGGTCACATAAGATATTTTATCCTTCCTTCCACTAAGGTTGCAGCCCATCAGATTTTCATTCTGACATTTGGGTTTTTTAATACTGTATTGGGTGTCGGAGTAAACGTTTGTCATGCTTTCAGATCCATTTTGAAAAGAAAAATCAATACTTTAAAAGAGTATGTGTCAAAGTGCCCCTACCCTTTTCCACTTTGAACTTTCTCAAGCTTTAAAAAGTTTTATTCAATTTCTTGTTTCTAAAATTTAAGTGCTGCTTTTTTCCTATCTCATCAGTTCTTGAAAATGAAAAAAAAAATCCAATCTAACTTTGTTGATAAAGGAGAGAAAAAATGGGTTCTCATAGCTGGTTCTCTTGGGTAATGACAATATCCCAAGGGTAATTCTTGCAAATATATGCATTTTGCAAGAAGGTACCATCTGCAAGGTAGCAGCTTAGGGGAAGTCCAAGTTCAGCCAGGAGGATCACATTAGCAACTAAATTTCTTTCTAGCGTAGAAGAGAGAAAATAACTAAGAAGTGCTGCACCAACAGCAATTTTACTTAACAGGCTTTTTAAAAATGTGCAACCTATTGACTTTGATTTCATGGAAGGACTTTAAATAATGCATTTTCTCCAAAATAATTCAAGAAAAGGGTAGATTCGTATTGGCTTCGGAGTTTGAAATGTTCTATTTGTGTTAGAAATTTGGGCAAGTTTAATTTGTTGCCTTTACTGAGATGTACGAATTCTGTATTTTCCACCTTTTCTCCACAGTTTTAAATTGGTTAACTCTAAAGAGCTTCATATTAATTATTCTCAAGTTTCATGATTTCTCATTGGAAGCACAGATAAATTCTGCAGAGTCATTTACCCACCCCCATACTTCTAGATAGCAATAATGAATGCCTGAGTAGCATTTTACAGTATACAAAGTACTTTGTTGTATGATAGCTCACTAAAGGCACAGAAGTACTGTGATGCAGGCAATGTTATCTCTATTGAACACTGAACTGTATGACACATTAACCAAAAACAAATAGGTGATGGCTGAGCTATTCATTAGGCAGGTAATTATAAGCCTCCTTGTGCTTTTACTTGGCTGCTTTGTATGTGTCTAATTGTTTTCTCTCTCCAATTAGCTTGTAAAAGCTTCAAAGATCATGCCATATAAATAATATATGCACAATGCTGAATAAACAATAAATGCTCAATGAATTACTTGAGAGAATGAATGAATGAATGAACAGAGAATGACTCGTTAGAGAAGAAGCCTTTACAATTTACCCCAATAACACTAAACCCAGGGCTTTTGAAAGTTAAGAAATGTGGCTCCACATTGAGGCTGCATCCCTGTCTATCCAATTTCGGGCCTTGATCAGTTTCATAATATGAACTAGGAATTGCTGATGACAGCTGACATCTTTTGTCTCGGTTGGGCTCCTCTCCTTCAACCTCAAAATACCTGTTAGGCCATTTTCCCACCTTTATAAAGCCCTTCTTGCCTGAACTTTATGATCTTTCCTTCCTCTGAATTTTTACTTATTTGTAATTCAGTTAGCACTCAATCATTCCCCAACCCTTTGAAAAAAATTTTTTTTATATTCTCATCTCAGTCAAGGCAATGAGATTTTGTAGACTGTTGTAGACAATTTTCTATTTCTTTTGGATCAGCCAGAGTATTTGGCATAGTAGCAGAGTCACATAATGGGCACTTGTCAAATATTTTTATAGATAATGGTTTTACTAGTTAATTCGATAAATGTTGTCAAACACTGACTCTGCCACAGCCTGTTATGAGTATAGAGATACAGCAGGAAACAATACAAAGTCATTTGCCTTCATGGAGCTTACATTCTAATGGTGGGAGACAGTCATCAACAAATAAGGCAAAGAACGATTATGACAAATGGTGAGAAGTGTTATAGGGGAAATTAAGCAGAGACATACATAGCCATATATATATTTATGTATTTTGTATTTATATATTATATATAATTTATTATATATAATATAAATAATATATCATATATAATTTATTATATATAATATATATAATATAATATATAGTATATATAATAAATTATATATAATATATAGTATATATAATATATAATATATATTTATGTTATATGTAATACATTATATATAATTTATAACATATATAAATTATATATATAATTAAAAAGTGATTCAGAGCAATGGGATTGGGAATAGTCACTATTTTAGGCAGATTAGACAGGAAAGGCCTTGTTGACAACATGATACTTGTAGAGATCTGAAGGAAGTAGAGATGTAAAGCATGCAGATATCTCCTAGAAGAGTATTCTGGGTTGAGAGAGCAAATGCAAAGACCTGGAGGCTAGGTGATAGTTAACACATCTAAAGAATATCAAGATTAGATTGTAGGGAGGCAAGACTACAAGTAAAAAGACCAGTTAGGAGACTACTGCCATTGTCCAGCTAGTAACAGTGGAGATGGTGAGAAGTGTCTGGATTCTGGATATATTTTGAAGCTGGAACTGAGAGGATTTGCTTATGAATCAAACATGGAGTGGAGGAGACAAACAAGGAGTCAAGGGAGATGCTGAGTTTTAGGTTTGAGTGACTAGAAGGTTAGAATTGCCTTTTGCTAATCTGGGGAAAATTGTGGAAGAAGTTAGGTTCAAGGAAGGAAACCACTACTGAAATTTTGTTCATGTTTCATTTTCCATGTCAATTAAACATAAGAGTTATTAGGTATCTAACTGTTGTTCAATACAGAGGTCCAGGCAATAAATACAAACATAAGAGACAGTAGTATATAATGCTATTTTAAGTCTTGAAGACTGGATGAGATCATTTAGGGAATAACTGTAGCTAGACAAGAGATGAGAAAAGACTGAGCTTTGGGGCAATATTTATCTAAATGTCAGAGAGAGAGATTAGAAAACAACAAGTGAGACTAGGAAGGGAGGTAAAAAAGCTAAAGAAGATGGCTTTATTGAAAGCTTATAAAAGAAAGTGTTTAAAGAGGCAAAAAGTGATCAGCTGGGTCATATCCTCCTGATACACGGGGCAAGAAGAGAATTTAAGATTGGATCTAGCAACATGGAGGTCATTGGTGACCTTGACAAAGGTAAATTTCCTGGAGTGGTGAGGAAAGAAGCCTGGTTAAAACGGATTCAAGAGATAAAGGGAGGAGCAGGATTCAAGAGATAAAGGGAAGAGTAGGATTGAAGATAAGCAGAAGAAAATGTTGGGAAATTGGTATGTTTTAATAAACTTTTTTGCGAATAACAGAAAAATAGAATTATTCTCTCTGTCTCTGTGTGTGTGTGTATGTGTGTGCGTGCATGTGTGTGTGTGTGTTGTGTAATATGCAGTCAAGGAGGATTTTTTTAAATATGGGAAGTATTATCACTTTAATGTTCTGATTGGAATGATCCAGTACAGCAGGAAAAATGGATGATCCAGAATAAAGTTTCCATACTATCCGCTAGCTAGAGAATGTGCTGTGTTTAGCCATGTATGTAAACAGGGCAGATTACCTGGCTTTGTGCTTTAAACGATGTTCTGCAGCTATTAGTCTCACTTTGGTACTAAAGTTTTGTTACTGGTTTCTATTTGTTTGGTATCATTGATGAATTCAATATATTCCCTTTCCACTCTTTTCATCTCCTTTGTGCTTCCATATTTTGTTGTACTGTCTATAAGTATCACTTTTTATAAAGAGGAGAATCACAGTATAAAATGCGGACATAAGTTTCATAAGTCTGTTGTTTGAGCTGGCCTCACAGACTGGTGAGTGGTATCAATATGGACAAATTTTGCTGTGTGTCACCAATAAAACCAGGTGAGATTTTCCTTTCTTCAGATTGTATTTTTGTCTTGAGATCCCAGCTTGGATCAAGAAGGAGTGTTATTTTTTATTCTCTGCTTGCTAGGGCATGGATTGTTTGATCCACATTAGAACGAAGGCAACCATCGGGTTAGGTGCCTGAGACATCGAGCACACAGCATTACTTTCCTTCCAACTGCTGCCAGCTCTCACGGGGTTGGGCAAAGAAAGTCCTCCTTTGTAAATACACTCTCGTTATATTTCTAATTCTTGCACCTACCTTTCTAAATGGCATGACTTGACTATGGATGATTTGCCACTCTGGGAAACATTTGAGTTGGACAAAATCGTTTATTTGGGAAGTATTTAGAAAAAAAATTGAATGAGATTATTTAGTCCCAACTGGCAGGAATATTTTTTGTGCAGGATGGAGAAGCCGCCAAATGAAATTCTGATTCAAAAATTGCTTCACTAAAAGATGCTTTGGTTAGAGCTAATGAGCAATTTGACCAACTTAAGTAGCAACAAATTAGACTCATTTTCCTAGTAATATCTCCTCCTCATTCTTCAGTTGCCTCCCTATGTCCAGCTATTTCTCTTCCTGGCCCTTTTATTCTTTTTCCTTCCACACTTCCATCAACACTTCTACTGTCTTTTCTCCTTGTCCAGACATGCAGCTTTTTCCCAGTGACTCTCCTAAGACCCAAAATGCCATTTGCCTACAAAGCTCCATCATTCCATGAGCCAAATATGCAGGCAATGAACTTAAACTGACCCAATCTGAATTAAGGGCAATAATTAAGGATGTCTCTAAACCCAGAGAAGATCAGAAACTATTCATATAATAATTCAGAATTATCTAGAGTGCATATGACTCAAGGTCATCTAATCTTTTTCATATTATACATGTGTTGGTTGGAACCTCAGAGACCAAATCATGAATGGCAAAAGCTGGTTGCATTGACACAGAAAGAGGCCTAAAGGATTTCTCTTTTCACAATATTAAGAAAATGTGGCACATATACACCATGGAATACTATGCAGCCATAAAAAGAATGAGTTCATGTCCTTTGTGGGGACATGGATGAAGCTGGAAACCATCATTCTGAGCAAACTGTCTCAAAGACAGAAAACCAAACACTGCATGTTCTCACTCATAGGCGGGAATTGAACAATGAGAACACTTGGATACAGGGTGGGGAACATCACACACTGGGGCCTGTCGTGGGGTGGGGGGAGGGGGGAGGGATAGCATTAGGAGATATACCTAATGTAAATGACGAGTTAATGGGTGCAGCACAACAACATGGCACATGTATACATATGTAACAAACCTGCACGTTGTGCACATGTACCCTAGAACTTAAAGTACAATAATAATTTTTAAAAACCTTAAGGTAAAAAAAAAGTGTCCCAAATGCCACACCTAAAATGCTTCCAATAAAAATTGATTGGACCATAATTCAGTCATGCAAAGAAAGAAAAGATGAAACTATAGAATATTTTCAAGATATGCTAGAAAATACTCTCCAACAACACTTGGAAATTAAAAAGCGTTATGATGTAACAGCAGCCTTTTTATCTCACTTTGTCATTCATTGGAGTTAAACCTGATATTGGAGACCTAATTAAAAAAATAGAAAGTAGAATAGGAAATAGCCCTTTTACCAGAATTACAGCTCCAGGCAGTACATTTAGAAAGAGTTTTAGAACAAAAACCAGATGAATTCCAAATAAATTTATGGCCCTTCAGATCAAATAACAGATCAAACTTCAAACTGATCACCTATTGACAAAGACATTTGTAGATATTGTAAACAGAAGGGACAATGATTAAAAAAAAAAGAAGGTCCCATCTGCAAAATAAAAACCAAGATGACGAAAAATCAGAAAAGTCATACCAGCAAATATTCTGATGTTTCGGGTGCTCTGAGGAAGACAAAAGTGCCCAATGTCTTGCCTTAGCCTTAAACACTCAAGATAAATTAACTATAAATATAGATGGTCAACCTCATGAATTCTTGGTGGATTTGATGGTTACTCTTTCTACATAAAACCTTGTCACTTTTTCTTAGCGTCTTCCTTAGAGTAAATATATCACATAGCTGGTTGGAATTTCAAATAGCCCATGGATTTTCCTATATTCTAGTCCTTAATAGTAACCCCTGGATTCTTATCTGAAACAAATCCTTTCTGCTCTATGATACTTACTCTTGCAAATTTAATAGAAAGAGCCTAGCTTCAATGTAGTGACTCACTGCTTTTCTCAGTGTGCTTCTAGACCAGAACAGTTAATAATCTTTTTGCCTTCACCTTGAGAAGACAACAATACAGCTGCACAGGCGTGCTCAGAGGTTCCCTGAAGCCCCCTCTTATTCTTCCAAGCTTTTCAGTGAAGACTTAAAGATCTCAATTTCCCTTGCCATTCAGTTATGATACAATATGTGGATGATCTTTGTTCATCTTTGTTGAGTAAACAAGGAAGCCTTCACAAAGGATTCAGTTTTCTTACCCCCAGCCTTAGAAAAAAAAGGGCCATACGTTTTTTCCAAAACACAGTCCCTTATTCATGGCATGACCTGTCCAAGAAGGGAAAAACATCCTCTCCTAATAGACTAAAAAATATCCTAACTTATCCCAGACCCTTTACAAAATGACAATCAAATTTCTCAGTTTAAGTCGATATTGCAGTTAATGAGTGCCAAAATTTTCTGAGATTGTGGCATCTCTATAGGAATTGACCAAGTCCTCAGAAAGAGACTCCCTTCTCTGGAAGCCCAAGCATAAATACACCTTCTGGAACCCAGAACATGGTCTTCAACAGCCTCCTTCCCTCAGCAACCCTAACCACAAAAAGCTCCTTTCTCTTTGAACATAAGTGTTCTGGAACAAACCCTTGGGTTTGAAACCTAACATCATGGGAACCATTAAAAACCCATTGATTACTATAACCTCACCCTTGACCCTGTTGCCAAGGTTCACCACCCTGTCTTAGGGCAATGGAAGATTATGGCTCCTCATACAGTACAGACATTTCAACTGATGGAGAACACGCAACATTTTCCAGCCAGCCAATTAACCTCTTATTAGATTCCATTATTCTCTTCTTCTCACATTATTATTCACTTTAGCCTCACCCTGAATCTTCTGACGACCTTACGTCACAGAGAAGTTTTCTGTCCTCACTCCACAGAATTCCACTGAGAATCTTATGCTAACATTATTTGCTGACAGAAAACGGAAACTGGAGTTTATCAAGTGAGATATGGCATTATTAACTTAAGCTCTCCTTTAGAATATGGTCCTCTACCTGAGATAATAATAATCCCAGGTGGCAGAACTTTTTACACTTACTAAGAGCTAATCAAGTAGCCTAAGAACAGAGAGTCAACATGCATATAAACAGCAGGTATGCTTTTGGAGTAGTACATGGCTTTAGGATGCTTTGGAAATAAAGGCTGTTTCTCACCTCCATTTGGAACTTCCATAAAAAATGAGCAAGTTAAGCACTTTTAGATGCATTCCACTTTCTGGAGAAGTGACTATCACAGTGACTGCAACTCATGCAAAAAGAGATCACGTGGAAGCTAAAGAAAATGCTCTAGGTCATTCCAGCTTTCTTTTGATCGGTGTTAGTGTGATGTACCTTTTTCCAATCTTTTACCTGTATTTGTATTTTGTATTTATACAACATTATTTTTTAAAAGCAGCATAGGAGTGAAGATGGCAGAATAGAAGCAGCTAGTGTGCACCACTCTCAGGGAAAGGAAACAAACCCGTGAGTAAACACTGACCCTGCAAGACAATCATCTAAGAAATCAGGCCAAGATCCATTAAACGAGTGAGGGCAGACAAAGAACAGAGAAGAGGGAAGCTGGACAGCTGCCCATCTGGGACAGGCATGGAGTCAGGAAAAGCTCCCCAACACAGGGAAAGGGTGAGTGAGGGACATCCCCTGGGGAGTCCACATTTCCTACAGGGAACTGTGCAATTCTGGGAATGAGAGAACCTCCTGATCCCCCAGGCCTCCGGAGTGATACAGAGAACTGCCTGGATTTTTTGCAGAAGCAACACTCAAGTCCATAGGGAATTCCACAGGCTTTGAACCTTGGAGCAGCCCAGCACCAACTGCTATGCCCTGATAGAGGCTGCAGTCACGGTGCTGGGGAACAGTCATATTGGTCCACTCCCCATCACCATACAAGGCTCGGTGCCAGCTTCCAGCCCAGTGGCCCTGCTTCAGCCAGAAGTCTGTGGCACAGGCACTGTTCCATGTCCCCCCAGGAAGCTCCTGAATAGCAGAGCAGGCAACTCAACCCACCCCAAATGCTCCTGGCTGGATGAGACACATCTGCTGGGGCTTCCAGTGCAGCAGACCTGCTTGTGCCTGAACTCTGGGGGCAAACATAGTTCCATGGTCCCCTGGGAAGCACTGAGAGGCACATTGGTGACTTCGCACGTCCCTACTGCTCCCAGCCAGCTAAGACTCACCAGCTTGGGCAGCACCCAAACAAAGGGGAGCCCTCACTCTCAGAACACTGAAAAGGTTGAGACCCTTGGGTTCACAGGCCTGCAGGAGAGCAGGAAATCCATTCCTCCACAGAGCTGACCTGAGAAGCTTATCTGTCATCCATGAACCCTGCCTGAGGGAGCCCCGTGGACCAGCACACCTAACAGAGGAAATGCGGGTATGCAGCCAATGATCAGAGAGGTCTCCTCTAAGGCCCAGAAGCAGACCAGGAGAGGAGGTCATCTTTCTTCCTCCACCACAGAATACAATTGCCAACTGTGCCAAAATACAAAAGAGCTGTGTGGCTGAGTAATAGCCTATTTGCCTGCCACCACTCTTCAGCACCACCTAATGAATTGCACCCCAAAATACAACACCAAAAATTTTTTCCAGCATATAGTGCCTATGAAACATAATACAAAAATTCAGCCGCAAATAAAGATTCTTCTGTACAGAGTCTTAGCCCTCTGAAAACAAAGTCAACTGACTATACTCAACTTACATCACAGTTAAAGAAATACCAGCCCTCACACATGAGAAAGAATCAGCACAAGAACTCTGGCAACTCAAAAAAGCCAGTGTGTTCCCTTACCTTACTAATGAGCACATTAGTTCCCCAGAAATGGTTCTTAACCAGATAGAGATGATTGAGTCTGGATGACCATGAAGCTCATTGAGATCCAAGACAAAGTTGAAACCCAATCCAAGGAATCCAGTCAAATGACCCAGAAGCTGAAGTATGAAATAGCCATTTTAAGAAAGGACCAAATTGAATTTCTGGAACTGTAGAATTCACTTCAAGAATTTTATAAGACAATCAATAACATTAACAACAGAATAGATCAGGCTGAGAAAAGAATCTCAGAGCCTGAACTCTGGTTATTTGAATCAACAGAGTCAGACAAAAATTAAAAATAAGTAAATAAACAAAACCTCCAAGAAATATAGGATTATGTAAAGAGACCAAATCTACAATTCACTGGCATTCCTAAAAGAGAGAGAGAGAGTAAGCAACTTGGAAAACATATTTGGGGACCTAGTCCATGAAAATTTCCCCCATCTTGCTAGAGAGGAGAAGATACAAATTCAAGAATTACAGAGAACCCCTGTGAGATACTACAAAAGGTGACCACCCTGAGGCACATAGTCAGATTCACTAATGTCAATGAAAAAAAAAAAATCACAAAGGCAGCTAGAAAGGTCAGGCCACCTAAAAAGGGAGCCCCATCAGACTAGAAGCAGACCTCTCAGCAGAAACCTTACAAGCCAGAGAGATTGGGGATTGTAAGGTTTTTGTCAGCATTCTTTGCAAAAAAGAAATTCTGACCAAGAATCTCATGTCTTGCCAAACTAAACTTTATAAGTAGGGGAGAAATAAAATCCTTCTCAGAGAAGCAAGCAATAAAGAAATTTGTTACCACCAGATCAGCCTTATAAGAAGTCCTTAAGGGAGTGCTAAAGATGGAAACAAAAGATCAAAACCTGCTACCATAAAAATATACTCAAGCACATTGCCCACAGAAAATATAAAGCAATTACACAATCACATCTACAGAACAAATAGCCAACAGTTTGATGACAGAATTAAAATCCCAGATATCAATACTAACCTCAAATGTAACTGATCTAAACAGCCCATTTAAAAGGCATAAATTGGAAAGCTGGATTAAAAAAAATAAGACCCAACTGTCTGCTCTCTTTAAGAGACGTATTTCACATGTAATGACACCCACAGATTCAAAGTAAAGAGTTGGAGAAAGATCTACTATGCAAACAAATAATGGAAAAGATGAAGAGTCACTATTTTTTTTTTAAACAGAGTCTTGCTCTGTTGCCCAGGCTGGAGTGCAATAGTGTGATCTTGGCTTACTGCAACCTCTGCCTCCCAGGTTCAAGTGAGTCTCCTGCCTCAGCCTCCCGAGTAGCTGGGATTACAGGCACACACTACCATGCCTGGCTAATTTCGTATTTTTAGTAGAGACAGGTTTCACCCTGTTGGCCAGGCTGGTCTTGAACTCCTGACCTCAGGTGATACACCTGCCTCGGCCTCCCAAAGTGTTGGGATTACAGGTGTGAGTCACCCAGCCCAGCCCAGGAGTCACTATTCTTACATAAAATAAAACAAACATTAAACAAATAACAAGCAGGAGGGACAAAAAAGGACATTACATAATGATAAAGGTTCAATTCAAAAAGAAGATTTAACAACCGTAAATATATATGCATACAATACTGGAGCCCCCAGATTCATAAAACAAGTTATTGACCTACAAAAAGATTTAGACAGTCATACAATAGTAGTGGGGGCTTCAACACCCCCATGACAGGTTAGGAAGATCACTGAGGCAGAAAACTAACAAAGAAATCTGGACTTAAACTCAACACTTAACCAGTTGGACCTAATAGACATCTACAGAATATTCCACCAACAACCACAAAATATACATTCTTCTCATCTGCAAACAGAACATATTCTAAGATCAACTACATGCTCAGCCATGACACGTCTCAATAAATTTAAAAAAATCTAAATTATACAACCACAATGCAATGAAAATAAAAGTCAATACCAAGATAATCTCTCAAAACTATACAAAACACGGAAGGTAAACAACTTGCTTCTGAATAACTCTTGGGTGAACAATAAAATTAAGGCAGAAATCGAAAACATATTTGAAATAAGTGAAAATAGAGACACAACTTACCTAAATCTTTGGGATACAGGTAAAGCAGTGTTAAGAGGAAAGTTTATAGTATTAAATATTTTCATCAAGGGGTTAGAAACATCTCAAATTAATGATGTAACATCACATATAGTAGAACTAGAAAAAAAGAATAATACAATCCCAAGGCTAGTTGAAGAAAAGAAATAACTAAAATCAGAGAAGAACTGAACAAAATTGAGACCCAAAAGTCCATACGAAAGATCAATGAAACCAAGAGCTTGTTCTTTGAAATAATAAACAAGAGTGATACACTTCTAGCTAGATTAATAAAGAAAAAAAGAAAAAATCCAAATAAGTGCAATCAGAAATGACAAAGATGACATTACAACTGGTCCCACAGAAATACCAAAGCTCCTGAAAGACTATTATGAACACCTCTATGTACACAAATTTAAAAATCTAGAGAAAATCAATACTTTTTTGGAAACACAACCTCCCAAGATTGAACCAGGAAGAAAGTGAAAAGCTGAGCAGACCAATAACAAGCTCAGAAGTTGAATCAGTAATTTAAAAAACCTACCAACAAAAAAGGCCCAGATCAGATGGATTCACAGCTGAGTTCTACCAGATGCACAAAGAAGAACTGATACCAATCCTAGTGAAACTATTTCAAAAAATTGAGGAGGAGTGGCTTCTTCCTAACTAATTCTATGAAGCCAATATTATCCTGATACCAAAATCTGGTGTGCAGGTGCACTCACCCCTCCCCACACACAAACTTCAGGCCAATATCCCTAGTGAACATGGATGCAAAAATCCTCAGCAAAATACTAGCAAACCAAATCCAGCAGCACAAAAGTTGATTCACAAAAAGTTGATTCACCATGATAAAGTACCCTTTATTTCTAGAATGTAAGGTTGATTCAACATACACAAATCAATACATGTGATTCACCAGATAAACAGAATAAAAATCAAAGAGTATATGATCATCTCAACAGACACAGAAAAAGCCTTTGATAAAATCCAACATCCATTTATGATAAAAACCCTCAAGAAACTAGGCATTGAAGGAATATACCTCAAAATAGTAACAGCCATCAATGACAAAACCACAGCCAACGTTATACTGAATGGGCAAAATCTGGAACCATTCCCCTTGAGAACCAGAACAAGACAAGGATGCCCACTTCCACCACTCCTATTCAAAATTGCACTGGAGCTCCTGACCAAAGCAATCAGGCAAGAGAAGGAAATAAAAGGCATCCAAATAGGAAAAGAAGTCAAACTATCTCTCTTTGTTGTTGATATGATTCTATGCATAGCCCTGAAGACTCCACTGAAAGACTCCTGGAACTGATAAATTTAGAAATGTTTCAGGATAGAACATCAATGTACAAAAATCAATAGCATTGCTATACCCCAATACCATTCTACCTGAGAACCAAATCAAGAACACAATCACATTTTCAGTAGCCACAAAAAAATACCTAGAAATTCATCTAAGTAAGAAGGTGAAAGATTTCTGCAAGGGGAATTATAAAACACTGCCAAAAAAAAAAATCAGAGATGACACAAAAAAATGGGAAGATATTCCATGCTCATAGATTGGAAGAATCAATATTGTTGAAATGACAATACTGTACAAACAATTTATAGAATCAATGCTATCCCTATTAAAATACCAACATCATTTTTAACAGAATAGAAAAATATATTCTAAAATTCATACAGAACAAAAAAGAGCCCAAATAGCCAAAGCAATCCTAACCAAAAAGAACAAAGCCAGAGGTATCACATTGCCTATCTCCAAACTATACTGTAAGGAAATAGTAACCAAAATAGCATGGTCCTGGTTCAAAACAGACACACATACCAAAGGAACAGAATGGTGAACCTAGAAATAAAACTGCACACCTACAACCATGTGATCTTTGACAAAATTGACAAGAAAATAAGCAGTGGGGAAATTCAATAAATGATGTTGAGATCACTGGTTAGCCATATGCAGAAAAATGAAACTGGATGCTTACCTATCATGATATACAAAAATTATCTCAAGGTAGATTAAAAATTTAAGCATAAGACCTCAAAGTTTACAAATTCTAGAAGAAATCCTAGGAAATACCCTTCTCATCATTGGCTTTGTTAAAGGATTCATGGCTAAGTCCCAAAAGCAATTGCAGCAAAAACAAAAATTGACAAGCGAAATTTAATTAAACTAAAGAGCTTCTTCATAGTAAAAGAAACTACCAACAGAATAAACAGCTTAGAGAATTGGAGAAACATTTGCAAATTATGCATCTGACAGAAATCTAATATCCAGAATCTACAAAGAACTTAAATCAACAAGCAAAAAAGAAATAATGCAATTAAAAAAATGGGCAAAGGACATGAACAGACACTTCCCAAAATATCATGAGAAGAATTGCTGAACATCACTAATTATCAGAGAAATGCAAATCAAAACCACAGTGAGATATCATCTCACACCAGTAAGAATGGTGATTATTAAAAAGTCAAAAAATAACAAATGCTGGCACTGCTGCAGAGAAAAGGAAATGCTTACACACTATTGGTAGAAATGAAAACTAGTTCAGCCACTGTAGAAAGCAGTTTGTAGTTTTCTCAAAGAACTTAAAGCGGAACTACTATTTGACCCAGCAATCCTATTACTGGGTATATATATCCAAAAGAAAACAAATAATTCTACCAAAAACAACATAGGCATTCACATGTTTGTCGCAGCACTACTCACAATAGCAAAGACACAGAATCAACCTAGGTGCCCATCAATAGTGGACTGAATAAAGAAAACATGGTACATGTACACCATGGAATACTAGGCAGCTATCATAAGGAATGAAGTGATGTCATTTGCAGCAACTTGGATGGAGCTGGAGGCCATCATCCTAAGCAAATTAACACAGGAACAGAAAACCAAACACTCATATTCTAACTTATAAGTGGGAGCTAAATATTGAATACACATAGAAATAAAAATAGGAAAAATGGACACTGGGGGCTACTAGGAATAAAGGGAAGGAAAGAGGCACGGGCTGAAAAAGCACCCCTTGGGTTCTGTGCTCACTGTCTGGGTGATGGGAACACTTTTACCACAAACCTCAGCATCACGCAGTGTGCTCATGTAACAAACCTGCACTTGTATCCTTTAATCTATAACAAAAGTTGAAATTATTTAAAAAAAAAAAAAGGAAAATCTTCTAGATTATTATGACAAACAAGCAGCCTTAACCTAGGTGATTCTATTTCCAAGCCGTCAAAGGATAAGTCTCTGAAATGATTCAAAGTTCTTTAAAATATCTATGTTTATCCTCTGATTTTAAAAAGAATGGTAGCCAGGCATGGTGGCAGGTGCCTGTAATCCCAGCTACTAAGCAGGCTGAGGCAGGAGAATCGCTTGAACCCAGGAGGCAGAGCTTGCAGGAACCGAGATCACACCACTGCACTCCAGCCTGGGGGACAGAGTGAGATTCCGTCTCAAAATAAATAAATAAATAAAATTTAAAATAAAAGAAAAAGAAAAATAATGGAAAAGAATCTGGTAATCTGGTTGTACCCTTCGCTCAAATAATCTCTGGCTCTTGCAAGACAGCTGCTTGGTGGCACTGGATGATTTCCAATAGCTATTACCTAAATTTCTCCATGAAGCTACTCATCATGGTACAGAAAAAAATGCTTAGCATCTCAATTAAGTATTGCTGGGGAAACTTTAAAAAGGTTATTTTCAGGTCATGTGTTACTTGTCAACTATAGAAACCTGGAAAAAGTATAAAAATGAGGCATGGCCAGAAACCAAAGCTTCAAAGGCCTTTTGAACCCTCTCAGATGGCTTACCCTCTAGGAGATTTGAATATATTTTAGCTATTGTACGTTTACTTTCAGGATGGGTAAAATATTTCCTTGCCAAAAAAACTACAGCTTACAGTCACTAAAAAGCAGCTCGATTTTGTGATTCCAACCTGGAGCAGACCAACTTTGCTACCAAGTGGCTGAGGATTACATTTTATGGTAATTATGAAAGAATTCTGTGATGCACTAACTAATACTCAAAAATTACACTTTTATTACCACCCAAAATCTTATGAAATGTTTGGAAATACCAATAACATCCTTAAATTAAAATTCATAAAACTTTCAGAAATATTTGAGCTTCCTTGGCCCAAGATACTCCCACTAGCCCTTATGGCCATACAATCCACTCCCCGAGGATGAATCAATTGTCACCTTATGAACTGGCTAGCTGGAAGGTTCATGCATTTTGAAATTTTTACTTTGTAAAATTTTTTTGTAGACATGGGGTCTCACTACGTGTTGCCCAGGCTGATCTCAAACTTATGGCCTCAAGCAATCCTCTCACCTAGGACTCCCAAAGTGTTTTGCCACTGTCTGTAATTCAAAGCCATTCTTCATGTATCCCAAATTGTAGCCTCTGCCTTCCATCTTACTGGCTGCTGGATGTGTCAATGATCACCAGATCCCCGTGATAGAAACCTCTGGGAAATTCCAATCTTACCAAACTAGACTGTAGGGAATTACAGCTAATGACATTTCCACTTGCACCGACATGGATAAATGACCTTAAACAAATCAATCTGTGGCTTTGCTAGTGTCCCCTCTCCCAGAAAACTATAACCAATTACTACAATCTACTGATCAGACTCCAGGTAATTCTAAATTTGAATTCAGCAACCTTTCTAGGGTGATGGGCCAAATAATTGCCACTTATAAGAGACCAGTAGAGATCTAAATGCATAACCCAACTAATGTAAGTTGGTTATATCCCTGTTTCATGAACAACTCGTTTATTCCTGGTGGCCCTACAGGATACTACTTACTTTGTGGCCAGATCGCTTTGTCTTGTTTACCTCAGACTAACAACTCATGCACTTTAGGAATAGTATTTTGACACTTATCTGAACATAGAGATCCCAATTCTATAAATCTTCATGGCTGGAAATTCCAACACAGATCAGAGCTTCAAAATGAGGTGCACCCTTGATTATTTAGGCACTCTAGGAAAATTACTATCTCATACTTTTTTAAAAATTTCAATAGCTTTGGGGCCACAAGTGGTTTTTGGTTACATGGATGAATTATAAAGTGCTGAATTATGACATTTTAGTACACTCATCACCTGAGTAGTATACATTGTACCCAATATGTAGTTTTATTTATCCCACACTCACCTCTGACCTTCCACTTTCTGAGTGGCTAAAGTCCATTTTATTACTCTGTATGTCTTTGCATACTCATAGCTTAGCTTCCACTTATACATGAGAACATAATGGTATCTGGTTTTCTATTTCTGAGTTATGTCACTTAAAATAACGGCCTCCAGCTTCACCCAAGTTGTTGCAAAAGACATTATTTCATTCTTTTCTATGGCTGCACAGTATTTCCTGGTGTGTGTATATGCCACATTTTATTTATCCACTCATTGGTCAATGGGCACTTAGATTAGTTCCACATCTTTGCAATTGTCAATTGTACTGTAATAAACATACATGTGTATGTGTCTTTTTCATCTAATGACTTCTTTTCCTTTATCTACTGGTAGATAGCCAGTAGTGGGATTGCTGGATTGGATGGTAGATCTACTTTTAATTCTTTAATGAATCTCCATACTATTTTCCATAGAGGTTATACTAATTTACATTCCCACTAGCAATGTATAAGTGTTTCCTTTTCCTTGCATCCACATCAACATCTATTGCTTTTTTGGTGTTTAATAATGACCATTCTTGCAGGAGTAATGTGGTATCTCGTTGTGGTTTTAATTTGCATGTCCCTGATGATTAGTGATGTGGAGCATTTTTCATATGTTTGTTGACATTCCTTTGAGAAGTATCTGTTCATGTCATTGGCCCACTTTTTGATGGGATTATTTGTTTTTTTCTTACTGATTTGAGTCCCTTGTAGATTCTGGATAGTCCTTTGTCAGATGTGTAGTTTGCTGATATTTTCTCCTATTCTGTGGGTTGTCTGTTTACTCTGATGATAATTTTTTTTTGTTGTGCAAAAGATTTTTAGTTTAATTAGGTTCCATTTATTTTTGTTTTTGTTGTATTTGTTTTTGGAGTTTTAGTCATGAATTCTTTGCCTAGGCCAATGTCCACAAGAGATTTTCCAAGGTTATCCTCTAGAATTGTTATGGTTTCAGGTCTTAGATTTAAGTCTTTGATTCATCTTGAGTTGATTTTTGTAGAAGGTGAGAGATGGAGATCCAGTTTTATCCTTCTGCATGTTGCTAGCCAGTTTGTCCAGCACCATTTATTTAATAGGGTTTCCTTTCCCCCATTTATGTTTTTGTATGCTTTGTCAAAGATCATTTGGTTGTAAGTATTTGTCTTTATTTCTAGGTTCTCTACTGTATCATTCTTTTGGCAAACAATCACAGCAGTGTCTCCATTAGTGGGCACTATGCAAATGAAACAGGCTACAATAAACATATCACTAACTCTGACTGCATAAGTCCACTCTTGCACTGCTATAAAGAAATGCCTAAGACTGGGTAATTTATAAAGAAAAGATGTTTAATTGACTCATCGTTCTGCAGGCTGTACAGGAAGCATAGCAGTTTCTGCTTCTGGGGTAGTCTCAGGAAACTTACAATCATGGTGAAAAGTGAAGGGAAAGCAGGCATGCCCTACATGGCTGGAGCAGGAGCAAGAGAGAAATTGGGGAAGTGGTACACACTTTTAAACCACCAGATTTCATAAGAACTCACTATTGCAATGACAGCACCAAGGAAGATGGTGTTAAACCATGAGAAACTGCCCCTGTGATCCAATCACCTTCCTCCAGCCGCTATCTCAAACCTTGGGGATCACAATTCAACAAGAGATTTGGATGGGGACACATATCCAATATGTCAACATATTACTGGAAGAAAGCATTAATAATACCACCTCTGCCCTAGATGTGTAGAGATTAGTCTAAACTCATTGGCAGAGTTAGTGATGGGCAACTGCATTGCTCTAGATTTCTTATCTAGACAGTGTCTGTTCCATTGCTAATGCTTCTTGAAGTATTTGGATTGATGAAACAGATTAGGTAAAACAGCCTACAGTTTATAGCCTATTGGATTTGTTCTCTTGGCCTGGGTTGGGCAGTTGGACTTCCTGATTCCAAAATATCTTAAAGAGATTATTAATTTTCTTGTTTTTGTCAGAGTATGATGCTGTACCATTGCATTCAGAATCTTAAGTGCTTTTGCACAGTTGCCCTCTCATGAGATAATTGCCTTGGTACAATAACAACAAAAGGGCAAGAAAACCTCATGATACTAAACATCTAAACAATCCTCAAGAGTTGAAAATCTGAATCTTTAGTTTTCCATGAATTGTTCAACCCTTCACAAGAGAGAGAATGAGCACAGAGGGGATGAATAGACTGAATATTCCAATAGATGAAGGCCAGACTATATACGACAGTATAATTCTGACCCACAACTTTTGTAGCAATCAGTTTAGAAAGCCAAACCACATCTGTGCAGCAATCAGCCCCTACTGGTCAGGACTTGGTCATTGACTGCTGGCTTCTTTACTTCTTGCTCCTTCTTCCAATATAAAACCAACCAGAGAGAGCCACATATGTTCCCCAAACCTATTACAAAAGACTCCCCACTTCTCTTTTGCTCATCTCTAGCTTCCCTATGCCAGCAACTTATGATCAAAGAATATTGAGACCATCACTCTTTTTCACCATAAGGCTCTTCCGTCCTTCTTCTTGCCTTTGAGTCTCTGCCAATAAAGCATAATGGTGGCTGACTCCCTTGCTATAGCAAGCACTGGGTAAATAGCCTCTATCTGTCCTTATTTGGGTGAATATTTTCTTATTTAACCACAATGAAGAGAGGAGAGGTAAAACCTTGGCTAAACCCTCAGTAAAGCAGTCATGATCTGATTCAGAGGGTTATTAGAAATCACGGATATTATAAAGTTTTTTCCCAGAATCTAGGATCCCTCAAAACAAATTTTGTACTTTCCAAGATGTCTGTGTTCAGATTCTTTTAAAAATCCCTACTCCATAATATTGTACATTCTAATTTTTTTAAAAGTCCATCATCCAGTTGTCTTCAGCAATATGCAAGTTAATAAATAGTATCCCTGTAAGCAATGCCCCAATGAAAATGATGGTTTGTTTAATTGGTAGCTATTATGACATTAGAACCTGTGATTACATGAAGATTAGGTTTTTAGGGCCTAGAAAGGTGATAAATCAGATTTCATCTGTGACTAGAGTCTAATTTACAGTTTATATGCTTTTACATTACTACTTGGCATATTAAGAGGAGGATAACGCAGACAAGGAGGTAAACCATACAAATTACTAAACATTTAAATATTTGCCTTGCAGAATCTACTAAACTACTAAGCTTGGGGGATATAAGCAATAAATATGCAGGTTTTTAAAGAAAAAATGCTGTTGCTGGGAGATATGTTTCTATAGTGTTTTGGACGTGTTTAGAAAATACTGTTACTCAGTTATTTCTACAACTGAAGTGTAACTTGATGCTCTTTGTCTTACAAAAGGAAAAATGCAGCACTAATTTTAATGTTTCCATTTTAGGCAAGTGTATTTTCAATGTAGGCACCCTTAGAATATTTCTGATGACAAGTTGTATCTCTTTTTTATTTTCGTTTTTCAACGTTTATTTTTAGATTCAGGAGTACATGTACAGGTTTGTTACCTAGGTATGTTACATGATGCTGAGGTTTGGGGTACAAATGATCCCATTGCCCAGGTATTGGGCATAATACCTAACAGGTTTTTAACCCTCCCCTCCTCATCCTTCTCACTCTAGTAGTCACCAGTGTCTGTTGTTGCCACTTTTATGTCCATGAGTACCAGATATTTAGCTCCCACTTATAGGTGAGAACATGAGGTATTTGGTTTTCTGTTCTTGCATTAATTTGCTTAGGATAATGGCCTCTGGCCGCATCCATGTTGCTACAAACAACATGATTTCATTCATCTTTATGGCCGTGTAGTATTCTATGATGTACACATACCATAGTCTTTATCCAATCCACTGTTGATGAACACCTAGGTTGATTCCATGTCTTTGCTATTATGAATAGTGCTGCGATGAACATATGTGTGCGTGTGTCTTTTTGGCAGAATGGTTTGTTTTCTTTTAGATATATATCCAATAATCAGATTGCTAGGTTGAATGGTAGTTCTGTTGTAAGTTATTTGAGAAAACTTCAAACTGCTTTCCACAGTGGCTGAAATATTTCACCTTCTCACCAACAGTGTATAAGCATTCCCTTTTCTTTGCAGCCTCACCAACATCTGTTGTTTTTTGACTTTTTAATAATTGCCATTTTTACTGGTGTGAGATGATAGGTTTTTTTTGTTTTGTTTTGCTGAGCGGAAGCTCTTTAGTTTAATTAGGTCCCACTTGTCAATATTTGTCTCTGTTACTATTGCTTTTGAGTACTTTGTCATAAATTTTTTTCCCCAAGGCCCATGTCCAGAATCATGTTTCCTAGGTTTTCTTCTAGGATTCCTGTAATTAGAGGTCTTACATTTAAATATTTAATCTGTCTTGGGTTAATTTGAGTTAACTTTGCATAAGGTAAAAGGTAGAGGGTCCAGTTTTACTCTTCTGCATATGGCTAACCAGCTATCCCAACACTATTTATTGAATAGGGGGTCCTTTCCCCATTACTTATTTTTGTCACCTTTGTCAAAGATCAGATGGTTATAGGTGTGCAAGCTTATTTCTGGTTCTTTTTTGTGTTCCATTTGTCTACATGTCTGCTTTTGTACCAGTACCATGCTACTGGTTACTGCAGCCTTATTGTGTAATTTGAACTTGGGCAATGTGATGCCTCTAGCTTCGCTCTTTTTGCTTCGGATGACTTTGGCAATTCAGCCTCCTTTTTTTGTTTTCATATAAATTTTAGAATAGATTTTTCCAATTCTGTAAAAAAAAATTGGTAGTTTGATAGGAATACTGTCAAATCTATAGATTTCTTTGGGCAGTATGGCCATTTTTAGTTTTATTTCCTGATGGACAGAAGGAAGAATATGCTGCAATTACTTAGGGCTTAGAAGTCAAGCAGCCATCAACAGGGATGCTCTCAAAAAAGAAGGCTGCAGAGACAGGCTTACTCATCTAGGAAATGGTTGGGATGATCTATACTTGGTCAATGACATATTCATTTGAAATAACCATTAAAATGTAGAATGTTTATTAGCCATTTCTTTCAAAATATAGCTTGTAAAACTGCTAGAACCTGTAGGGATACTGGAGAGCAACACGGTAATTAAAGTCCTCTCAAACTGCAGCTATAAACATTAAGGGCTTTGGCAGAATCAATATTGAGAGTCAGAAAAATCTCCTGTTAGACCTTTGATCTCCTAGTAACTGGAAGGATACAAGGTTCAATTCACCTGAAAGTTTCACAAGGCTGAATTCTACATTAGGAAACTCAGTAGAAATCATTCGGGGATTCCCCTCACTATTACTACTATTTGACAATAAAACTGCTGATGTCAGCCTAGTCTCAAAATTTTGGTCTCTGCACCTTTACTCTAGGGCAT
This sequence comes from Gorilla gorilla gorilla, assembly GCF_029281585.2. Taxonomy (NCBI): domain Eukaryota; kingdom Metazoa; phylum Chordata; class Mammalia; order Primates; family Hominidae; genus Gorilla; species Gorilla gorilla. The sequence goes on along the minus strand of NC_073235.2, from coordinate 39,239,989 downwards.
TGGATTCCTCCAAGGCATATTTGGGCATTTTTCTTACCCATCATTGAGTGGCTCAGGTATTGTTGGGTGGCATTTGTCTTCCCTAAGTCGACTAATCCATGCCTTTAGTGAAATCAAATAGACTATTCCCATTAGCTCTTCAGAATAATGATTACACTTCAGATAATTTTCACATAGAATAGGTCACCAGCTTTTAAAGCGTGAGCAAATGGCCACCTACAGTATGAGAAAATGGAGGTTTAGGAGATCTCACACCAGACCTACTGAGTCAGACTCTCTGGGAATGGGATCATATACTTTGTATTTTAACAAGTTCTCCATGTGAATCTTATACATAAATTTCAGAATCATTGCCTGCAATCCTCAAACCACTGTTGGATAGAGGAAAACAAGGCAACTGTCTTACTTGTTTTTAGCAACAAAGAAACATTTGTTGACTAAATGAACGAGTGAATCATTAAATAATAGAAATTATTTGAAATATAAGGCAAATAAGTATCAAAGGTTACTTTTATACCTTATATCTTTTCTATTTGATGTCTTATGATCCATGTAGTTTTGTATCAGACCTGCCTGCCGTGCCTGTTAGAAATTAAGATGCCCTAGCCCCACTTCAGACCTGCACACCTTGTTCCTACAATAACGGGGCTTTGTGCAGCACACTGGACAGCAGCCACTTTTCACTATCCACAAAATACAGCTATGAAAATAATGATGGCAATCAAATAAACGTGATTTAATTTACTATCACAAAAACCTGAAGTAGAAAGTTCTGTTACCCATACCTTATATAGGGAGAAATGGAGGGCAAATAAGATAAATCATTTTCTTACTACCAAGTAAGAAGTTTCATTAGCTTAATTCACATCACCAATACACAGTGTTTCTACCACTATGGAAAAGAAAGCCAACACACACAGAGTACATTCATCCCCAAATCTTAAATGTTGAGATCAAAGGGAGACATTATGCAAACTTGTCATGCCATATAGTTATTTCTAGCAAATCAAATCAACAAGTATTTAGAGATGGTCTTCCAAGTACATTAAAAGTTAAATGGCAATTCCAGAGCCAGATATCAAGTGTCAAAGCAAGACAACAAGCTTCAAGGCAATGCCCCATTCTCAAATGAATGTCCAAAAGAAAAAAAGAAAGAAAGAAAGAAAGAAAGCAACTATGAATCCAGTGGAAAACTAGATTATGGTTGCAATGAACTGAGAGGGTATCTAGGAAAGGAATTCAAGCTGGATTTTGGGGGGAGACAAGACTGAGTAGTTTGGGGTGGAGTAAAGCAAAATGATTTATCTCTGGAAGTATTCTATCAGAAACATATTAAATACACTGTCACAAGTATGTTGCACCTACATGCAGTCATCATCTCTAGCTATATGTAGGGACTCTTCTTTGAGAGAGAAAATGCAGTTAATTTGTGATCTGCATGAGAGGCAGTGAGCAAAAAAGAAAGTGCTCCTCAAAAGCATTTGATTCCCTGGAGCCTGGACTTTTTTGATATTTGAATCAATAAATTTCCTTTTATGATTAAAGAGGCCCGAGTAGGGTTCTTGTGTTTTTGTTGTTGTTGTTGTTGTTGTTGTTGTTTTAGAGTCAAAAATTATTCTAGCCAGTAAAACAATAATACAGAATAAAAAATATACACTGTCATTAAGAAGCTTATAGTTGCCCTGGCCAGAACTTCCAACACTATGTTGAATAGGAGTGGTGAGAGAGGGCATCCCTGTCTTGTGCCAGTTTTCAAAAGGAATGCTTCCAGTGTTTGCCCATTCAGTATGATATTGGCTGTGGGTTTGTCATAGATAGCTCTGATTATTTTGAGATACGTCCCATCAGTACCTAATTTACTGAGAGTTTTTAGCATGAAGGGTTGTTGAATTTTGTCAAAGGCCTTTTCTGCATCTATTGAGATAATCATGAAGTTCTGGCCAGGGCAATTCAGCAGGAGAAGGAAATAAAGGGTATTCAATTAGGAAAAGAGGAAGTCAAATTGTCCCTGTTTGCAGGTGACATGATTATATATCTAGAAAACCCCATTGTCTCAGCCCCAAATCTCCTTAAGCTGATAAGCAACTTCAGCAAAGTCTCAGGATACAAAATCAATGTACAAAAATCACAAGCATTCTTATACACCAATAACAGACAAACGAAGAGCCAAATCATGAGTGAACTCCCATTCACAATTGCTTCAAAGAGAATAAAATACCTAGGAATCCAACTTACAAGGGATGTGAAGGACCTCTTCAAGGAGAACTACAAACCACTGCTCAATGAAATGAAAGAGGATACAAACAAATGGAAGAACATTCCATGCTCATGGGTAGGAAGAATCAATATCGTGAAAATGGCCATAGTGCCCAAGGTAATTTATAGATTCAACGCCATCCCCGTCAAGCTACCAATGACTTTCTTCACAGAATTGGAAAAAACTACTTTAAAGTTCATATGGAACCAAAAAAGAGCCTGCATCACCAAGGCAATCCTAAGCCAAAAGAACAAAGCTGGAGGCATCACACTACCTGACCTCAAACTATACTACAAGGCTACAGTAACCAAAACAGCATGGTACTGGTACCAAAACAGAGATATAGATCAATGGAACAGAACAGAGCCCTCAGAAATAATGCCACATATCTACAACCATCTGATCTTTGACAAACTTGACAAAAACAAGCAAAGGGGAAAGAATTCCCTATTTAATAAATGGTGCTGGGAAAACTGGCTGGCCATATGTAGAAAGCTGAAACTGGATCCCTTCCTTACACCTTATACAAAAATTAATTCAAGATGGATTAAAGACTTAAATGTTAGACCTAAAACCATAAAAACCCTAGAAGAAAACCTAGGCAATACCATTCAGGACACAGGCATGGGCAAGGAATTCATGTCTAAAACACCAAAAGCAATGGCAACAAAAGCCAACATTGACAAATGGGATCTAATTAAACTAAAGAGCTGCTGCACAGCAAAAGAAACTACCATCAGAGTGAACAGGCAACCTACAAAATGGGAGAAAATTTTTGCAACCTACTCATCTGACAAAGGGCTAATATCCAGAATCTACAATGAACTCGAACAAATTTACAAGAAAAAAACAAACAACCCCATCAAAAAGTGGGCGAAGGATATGAACAGACACTTCTCAAAAGAAGACATTTATGCAGCCAAAAGACACATGAAAAAAATGCTCATCATCACTGGCCATCAGAGAAATGCAAATCAAAACCACAATGAGATACCATCTCACACCAGTTAGAATGGTGATCATTGAAAAGTCAGGAAACAACAGGTGCTGGAGAGCATGTGGAGAAATAGGAACACTTTTACACTGTTGGTGGGACTGTAAACTAGTTCAACCATTGTGGAAGTCAATGTGGCGATTCCTCAGGGATCTAGAACTAGAAATACCATTTGACCCAGCCATCCCATTACTGGGTATATACCCAAAGGATTACAAAACATGCTGCTATAAAGACACATGCTCACATATGTTTATTGTGGCACTATTCACAATAGCAAAGACTTGGAACCAACCCAAATGTCCAACAATGATAGACTGGATTAAGAAAATGTGGCACATATACACCATGGAATACTATGCAGCCATAAAAATGAAGAGTTCATGTCTTTTGTAGGGACATGGATGAAACTGGAAATCATCATTCTCAGCAAACTATCGCAAGGACAGAAAACCAAACACCGCATGTTCTCACTCATAGGTGGGAATTGAACAATGAGAACACATGGACACAGGAAGGGGAACATCACACTCTGGGGACTGTTGTGGGGTGGGGGAGGGCGGACGGATAGCATTAGGAGATATACCTAATGCTAAATGACGTGTTAATGGGTGCAGCACAGCAACATGGCACATGTATACATATGTAACAAACCTGCACATTGTGCACATGTACCCTAAAACTTAAAGTATAATAATAATAAAATAAAATAAAAAGAAGCTTATAGTTAGTCAAACAATAATAGGAATAATAATAATGGAGAGTGATAAATTCCATACTAAATGCAGGCACAACACACTAGCCTAGCACAGAAAAGTACCACCTTATTCCTTACCTAGAGTTATGATGCAAACTTCTGCCACTGAAATCTATTAGTAGGGATTTATTAGCCTTTATCTTCTCTAACTAATCTTTTTCCTCTATTATAGATAGAAATAAAGGTTTAAATCAGTGTAGCCTATCTTCTAAATGCATAGCAAATGAACATAACGAATGTGTAGAGAAACCACCAAAAAGATTTATACATATCTTCCTTTATTTTCCTGATTTATTAATGAAGTTACAATTACAAGGAATTTTAAGTAAGGCTGTTCTTGGCTAGGGAAAATTCCTCAAACTCAACATCAAAAAGCACTATTTATACCTCCCAAGATTCTTTATTCTCTAGTTAAATAGAAAATGCCCAATTCAATGACGTTCTTAGCTTTAGAGATCTTCTGAAGTCAGAAATAGTCACTAAAAATTGTTAGGATTTGTTTTTAGTCACGAGGATTTACTTAAGGACAGGGGTGGTGCAAAAGGAGGAAAGAAGAACTTGAGAAGAGACAACTTTCATGTATAGTTAATCATGTATGTGTTATGCTAACTACAGTAATGGGTAGAACGGCAATCATTTGTCCTGTTAAAGTTAGGGTGACTCCAAGTCAGAACCAATATTAGCCAATGGCAGAACAAAAGGCAAATTTTATAGGATTTTTGAAGAGAAGGAACACAAAGGTTATACAGACATCAACATAATTCAAAGGAAGGTAAAAGTCCCAGCTCCAAGAAACTACAAGACAATTGGTGTGAGCTCATTTGTCACAAGCAGTAAAGGATGCTAGCAGGTAGAAAGAGGGTGAACTTCAGAAATACATGGGTAATTCAGACTGTAAAATTAGAGCAAAAATCATAGAATAAATTGAGTTCTATTCCATAGACTAGATGAAACATGCTGCTATGAAGAGAAATGAAGAAGGAAAATAACTTCCTAAGATTCGTTTCTTTCTTTTAATTACCAAAAAAAAAAAATCTATTTAGAGATAGAATCTCTTTCTGCTGCCCAAGCTAGAGTTCAGTGGCACAGCCACAGCTCACTGTAGCCTCAAACTCCTGGGCTCAAGTGATCTTCCCACACCAGCCTCCTGAGTAGCTAGAACTAAAGATGTGTGCCATCATGTTTGGCTATTTTTTTTTTTTTTTAGAGAGAGAGAGACAGGATCTGGCTATGTTGTCCAGGCTTGCCTCGAACTCCTGGCAATCTCCCTGCCTTGGCATCCCAAAGCACTGGAATTACAGACATGAGCCATTGCACCTGGCCTAAGGTTATTTTCTATTTGTTAATTTACATGATTTTATGAAGACTGAAAACTTTTGGTGAACCTGAATTTAAGCAAAGCCAGCCCTAATTGATGCAAGAGAGTAGTACCAACCTCTTACAGCCAAAAGGTTTCCTGTACTCTTTTTTTTTTTTTAGACGGAGTCTCACTCTGTCACCAGACTGGAGTGCAATGGCATGACCTCGGCTCACTATAACCTCTGCCTCCTGGGTTCAAACGATTCCCCGGCCTCAGCCTCCCAAGTAGCTGGGACTACAGGCACGTGCCACCACACCTGGCTAATTTTTTGCATTTTCGTAGAGACAGGGTTTCACCATGTTGGCCAGGATGGTCTCGATCTCCTGACCTCATGATCCGCCTGCCTCGGCCTCCCAAAGTGCTGGGATTACAGGCATGAGCCACCAAACCCAGCCCTTCCTGGACTCTTAAGCAGGCTCTGTAAACAGAACTCTAATACTAAAACTCTTCCTCCAGAGGGAAAGAGGTAGTAGGGGAGAGTAAAACACTTCTATTCATAGTGTATATCTTCCTTGTTTCTAAAAGGGAGCTTAGGGGTAATTTAAAAGTATATAGTAAAATCATTAAGGTACTGGTGCTCTGTCATCTCTATTTCTCTGACACACCTTGCTCATAGCTCTGCCCATGGTAGAAGTAGGAGTAATACATATCTAACAAATACAGATGGATTAATTAATATTCAGCAGAATAAACAAAGCTAAGATGCAATCACTGGCATTTTCTACTAAAAAACTAAATACCTGGCCCCTTGCAACCAACCTATCTAGGAGAATCTCAGAACTTAGTAAAATGCTTGCTTCACAGTAGATCCTCTAAATAACTGACATTTCAATGAACAAATGAATGCAGTGGATTCAAATGGCAGGATTGATTCTTTCATCCTGATTCTCATAAACCCCCAAATCACTAATGCAGCATTAAGTGAAGTTAGATATTAATTGAGGCAGAGTGGCCAGCTTCTCTCTGCCCTGGCCTCATAGTTTCGATAATCATGGATATATTTAGGATGTCGCAGTCAGAAAATTGTTCTTCTCCAAGGAAAAATTTCCAATTATCAAGGAAGTGTCTTCAGGTCCCCCAATGAGTTCACAAAGACATAGATGTTGACCTTAAGGAAGGGATATTTTTTTCTACTTTCTCTTATTCAAATGCTGTGCCTAAGTTTGCAACTTCATGGTTTATTTGCAGAAGAGCTTATGCATGCAGGCATACTGCCTGTGTAGAGAACACGCCATGAGCCCTGCTTCGGAAGACCGCACACCGTTTAACCAAAGGATTTAAATCCATGGTCATATGTTTATCTCTCTCCACTTCATTACACTTGATGGAAAAGAGAAAGCACAGAATATTTTCCAAGCAACTGGCTTCTGGCTTTTTGTTTTTCAAGTGGCCTTTTAAGTGTGGAATGCCATGGATAAGGTTCAGCAACCACCTTCTCAGGGATGGGAAAAGTATACTTACGAATGGGATGTAGTTTAGTCCAATTTATATAGTTTATCTGAAAATATTTTTTCAAAGCAGGTGATGAAGCAAGGTGACGCTTCAAAGTTTCCTGTCAGTCTTAAGAAAATATAAAACTCACGTAAATGAGCGTGCTTAGGCCACCCTGATCCTGATATCCTTATTTGTTTATCATAAGTGTGCCACAATGTCACCCTCCACTGCACCACCATCCCAGAGAGGTTACCTCCTCAAACTGCCTATTAAGCAAGAGAAGAAATAATTTCTTCCTTTGTATGTGGTGTGGTGACAAGAATCTCCCAAAAGAGTCAAGCTTGAAATTCAATTAGAGATACCTAAAATCAAGGAAAGTCTTGTTTGAGTGTATTTCTCCACAATTCTACTGTCCTTTATTAGAACAGCATTTCTGGACCACATTTGTGTGTTGATATGATGAAACCTCCTGAGTCTGTCCCAGAAACAGACATGTAGACAAGTAATGTATATATTTCAGGTGGTCCACAGGATCCCCCTAAGCCCATTCACGGAATTCCTAGGGAATACTTGGGTTCCAGGTTAAAACTTCTTGCTCCAAAATTTCCTTATTTTCCCTGCATGTCCTGCATTGGTCAGAGTAGGAGAAATATCTCATCATTTTGAAAAAAAAAAAAAAAAAAAGGAAAGAAGAATCAGGAACTCTTGAGCAACCTTTAAAATGACACACACACACACACACAAACCTGTAACTTCTAAATACCTGAACCTAACTCTTGATTCCTAATTGAGGCTCCAGAGTTTTCAAAGACAATGAGTATATGATGCATTCTTTCATTCATCAAGTACTTACTGAGTACCTCCCAAATGCCAGGTGCAGTAGTAGTCATTAAAGTTAGAAATGAAAGGTGTTCTTTTGATTTATAAGGAGCATATAAAATATAGACAAGTAATGCATCATAATACAGAATTATAAGTGCTCATATGGAGGTTAAGGTGAGTGTTATACAGTAATACAAAAGATCAAAGGGTGTGAGGGGCTGGAGAGCAACAAGAAAGTCTCCATGCAGAAAATACTCCCTGAGCCGAGTCATGAACAAATAGCAAGCCAAGGGAAAAAGGAGGCTTGAGCAGCCTGCACAATGGTATGAAGGTCAGAAAGAGTGTGATGCTTTCAGAGAATGGCAAACAATGATATGTCTAGAGCCTAAGAAGTGGTGAAAAGGAAAGTTGAAAGAGTAGGCAGAGGCTATTTCTTGAAGGGCCTTGTAGAGCATGCCAAGCAGCTTGGATTTTATTGAAGGAAAAGTAGAGCAACTGAAGGAGTTTAAGATAAGGAGTGCTGTCCAGTGAGCATTTTAGAAAGGTCATGAGCAGGTGCAAAAAAAAAATTAATTGCTGAACTGCCAAAGAGTTCTAAGATTTCATAGAAGAGGTGTCAGTCATTCCAACTCTAGATTATTCCAAAACAAATAACCCTCAGAGCATTTAGACACTCATGTTGCCCAAAGATCCTTAGATTTATTTGGATGAGCTGTTTTTTTCTTTGCTATACAAGTCCTTCCAAGTGCAGAACATAAATAATGACCACATTCCCAATAAAGATGAAAAGGAATATCTGAAATACAGTGAATTAGATTTCTACCACAAAGTTAGTGGCTTAAAACAATATGAATCCATTATTTTATAGCAGGTTAGAAGTTTGACCCAGGTCTCATTCAGCTATAACCAATGTGTTAGCAGAGCTGCATGCCATTCTGGAGTCTTTAAAGAAGAAGATATTTCCTTGCCTTTTCTAACTTCTAGATGACACTCAAATTCCTTGGCTCATGGCTCCCTTCCTCCATCTTCAAAGTCAGCAAGTGGAGTCTCTCTCCCACTCTTATTCTATAGTAACATCACTCTCTGACCACAGCTGGGAAAGGTTCTCCACTTTTAAACACTTGTGTGGTTAAATTGTGCACATCTGGATAACCCAAGATAGTCTCCCTCTCTCAAGGTCTATACCCTTAATCATATCTGCAATGTGAATTAACAGTTTCATGATTCAGAGGATTAGGACATGAGCATTTTGGGGTGGCCGGCAGGAAGGGGCATTATTCTATCTCCCACAAAGAGATTTGGCAATTTCTTCTGCTTTCACTAGTACTACTTGACCAGTGAAAGACAATTCGGCAACAAAATGTCACATAATTTCTTCTATTCTGGGGTGTCTCCAACTCACTTAAAGCATTTGACAAGATGCATAATTATGTCTAAACAAATTCCTTATTTTAGAAACACCAACTGGCTTCAATCCTCAGTTGAGGAGTGTGTTAAGGCCTTGAATGTGTTCTCAGTATCATCAAGCATTGCAGAGAAAGAGAAATCAGTAAAAGAGTCAGTCCTGCCATATCAGGCCAACAGCGCAAGTTAGCATGAGAATTTGGGGCAATTGGAAGCTTAGGAACAAGGCAAGGTCCGACAGAGAACTTTGAAGAATCATCTGAGTAATAGGATTCCCTTGAGCCTAAAACAAGATATAAGAATGAAAATAACATCAGAGCACCAGAAATCAGTAAAGTGCAAATATCCATGCACTTAAAAGTGTTTAAGATAATCGAATTAGCCTTGTCAACAAGAATTCCCCATCTACCTGTTATGTCTCAAAGGCAAAGTTAATGCATGTTTGTATTTTACAAAGCAACCAGCCTATTGTCAATACTAAACCAATACACTGTAATAGTTTAAGATTAGTAAGTCTTCCAGTGCCTGGAAAGAAGTTTAGATTTCATATAAAGACCGAGAATCCTCTGTCCTCTTTGGCCTTTTATTGTTTTAGAATGCTCCATATTTTCCAATACAAGCTCACCTGCTTCACAGGACATTGCCTTTTCAACATTCATTTTTTGGAGAACGTAGCCAAGCACATATATTAAATGTTAAGCCTCGATAACTTGACTATATTCAATATATGATTCCAAAGCACTCAATGAGTCTGATCATATTTGAAATTCATCATTAGTTCAACCTTAATTTTGTTTTTAATACTTTAAGTTCTTGGATACATGTGCTGAACATGCAGGTTTGTTACATAGGTATACACGTGCCATAGTGGTTTGCTGCACCCATCAACCCATCATCTACATTAGGTATTTCTCCTACTGCTATCCCTCTCCTAGGTCCCCACCCCCCAAAAGCCCTGATGTCTGATGTTCCCCTCCCTGTGTCCATGTGCTCTCATTGTTCAGCTCCCACTTATGAGTGAGAACATGCAGTGTTTGGTTTTCTGTTCCTGGGTTAGGTTGCTGAGAATGATGGTTTCCAGCTTCATCCATGTCCCTGCAAAGGACACGAACTCATCCTTTTTTATGGCTGCATAGTATGCCATGGTGTATATGTGTCACATTTTCCAATTTAAAAAAAAAATGTGCTTTGTTGTCTTGAAATCGAGGCTGTGTTTTATGATAAATGGAAGACATTCTGCTTTGAGAAATGAGATGCCTAGAGACATGATGAAGTTACCATCATGTGAGATGTTTTGGCATATGGTTGTGTACTGAGGTGCTCAAAGGGGAGTCACACACTGAGCGGAAGAAGAAAGTAGCTTATTTTCCAAACCTGAGATATGATGATTTAATCATGTGTAAGTTTGTAATGGTTAAAATGGTTCTAGATATGGTTGACCTGCACTAGAAGGAAAGACACCCCAGAAATGTCACTTGAAGGCTCTGCTCCAGATCAAGTAGACCTGCATGGAGACATAATATGCAGTTCTACATACAAAGTGAACAGTTCTGGGGTGTGATCCCTCAGGAAAGTAGGGGTTTGAGGCATTCTAGGAAGCCAGAGAGGATTTGTCTCGGCTGAGAGTAGCAGGGGAAGACTCAAAGAAAAGGCCATGGGCAAATTAACGTGATGAGCTTAGAAATAGTAAAACAACCCTGGAGGAAGAGTCTGGAGAAATAAGCAGAGAATGTTGGAGGGGACAGTGAAGGTCTTCTAGTTTAACCCTGTGCATGAATCCTTAAGAGAGAGTCAGAATAGTCAGGAAACTAAAGGAAAGTTTGTGGAGTCTGGACTCTGATCTGCAGGCAATGACAACTGGAAAACAGGCACTGGATGGGAACAGAGGATATAACCTGAAGCCACCTTGGGCAGGAGTTTGCTAAAGCAGATAGAGAAAAGAGAGGACTGTGTGTTCAGCAAATGATAACTAGAGAAAATATTGGACATGGCCATTTACTTCAATGGTTTGTCATTTCTTTTGCTTATTTCCTTTTATGTTCTGCTCAGAAATGTTGCTTTCGAAAAAAATCCAGTCTCACCTACCTATACTGAGTGGAAAAAGAAACAAAGTGTGTTTGCATACACATGTTTGTACATGTGGCCTGGGCGTGCCTGGTCCAGGTGAACACTCATGCCCATGAACAGAGGCCCTGGGGCAGAGGATGAGGGGCCAGGTGGATGGGATAAAATAAGAAGGGGAGTTCCCCAGAGACTCATTATTTTCAAACTATTACATTTCCAAACACTTTTTCAGGTAATATCTTGCTATGACAGTACTGAGGAGTAGGATAAATAGCTATGAAAGGAAGCAGAATAAAGTGACAGTCAGATCAGAATGTTTAATACACACAAGAGCTGTGTAGAAAGGAGGATTGTCAAAAGATAACATGTTTCAGCTTTTATATCCAGTCCCCATCATTGGTCCTGACCACAGTCCCATTCGAGAGTAATGGCAGTAACTATTATGCTTCCAGGGACCTGGGACACTTCCAGGAGTACCAGCATCTGCTGGGAGGTGGACCATAGATATTTTATTTGCTCATTACTATGAGTAACAGTGTTTGAACATATGTCCCATGTTTATATTAGTATAAAAATATATATCAATATTTGAACATATATTTACAAGTCATAATAAAACATACCCATATAAATTATAAAACTTAGAAATCTTTAAATAACATATAATAGGATAAATTATACTTTTAAACATTTCTATTGTGTACAGTATATGTGCATTTGTCTAAACACATTACACGTATTAACCATTTAATGCTCATGTCAGCCCTCAAAGGTGGTACTATTATTAAGGACCCATTTTACAGATGGGGAAACTGATGCATACTATATGCTATAGTTTTGATGTTTGTGTTTCTCCAAAATTCATGTTGAAATTTAATCTCAATTGTGGAATAAAGAAGTAGGGCCTATGGGGAGGTGATTAACTTGTGATGGTTCTGCCCTTTTGAATGGGCTTCAGAGAGCTGTCTGGCCCTTTTGCTCCTTCCGCCATATGAGACACAGTGTTTATCCCTTTTACATCCCTTCTGCCTTGTTAGGAAGCAGCAAGAGGCATCATCTGAAAAGCAGAGAGCATGCCTTTACCAGATACCAAATCTGCTAACACCTTGATCTTGGACTACTCATTCTACAGGATTGTGAGAAACAAATGTCCATTATTTATAAATTATCCACTTTAAGGTATTTTGTTATAGAAGCATGAATGGACTAAGGCAGAAATTGGTACCAAGAAGTGGTGTTGTTAAAAATATGGACGTGTCTTTGAAACTGGGCAATAGGTAGAGACTGGACTGTAAAGGGCTCAGAAGAAGAGGAGAGATGTAGGGAGAGCCTCAATCTTCTTAGGGATTACTTAAATGGTTGTGATCAGAATGTGGGTAGAAATGTGGACAGTAAAGACCATCCTGATGTGGTCTTAGATGAAAATAAGAGACATGTTACTGGAAACTGGAGGAAAGGACATTCTTGTTATAAATAGGAAAAGAGCTTGCCTGAATTGTGTTTGTGTCCTAGTGATTTGTGGAAGGCAGAGCTGAAGAGAAACGAATTAGGATATTTGGCAGAATAAATCTCTAAGTAATGTGTTGAGGGTGCAGCATGGCTTCCTTGACTGCTTACAGTAAAATGCAGGGAGAGAGAAACAAGTTAAAGACCGAATTTATCATCAAAAGGAAAGCAGAACTTAAACAGTTGGAAAATTCTCAGTCTTTTAAAAAAAAAAAGAGAGAGAGAAAATGTGTTCAGGAGCGAATACCAAGAATGTGCCCAAGAGACTGTTTGATAAGATTAATATGGACAGAAGGAAGCTAGGTGCTATGCATCAAGACAATGAAAGAATGACTCCAAAACCATTTCAAAACCTGTCAGGTACTGCCACTCCCATCTCAGAGTGCCAGGGCCTTGAGAGCAGAATGTTGTCAAAAGAGGGGATTTAGGTACACATATGACCTCAGTACTCATTGGCATGGGCTGCCTCAAGTCTCTGCTTCACAAATTCTGGTGCAGCTCTTCTCAGTCATCCCAAATTGACTCCAGTGGGCTCAGGTATGGTGCAGGCTACAGTGGCCAGCCCTCCAGTAGGCATAAGTGGTAAACCTTGGTGATGTTCATATGGCACCATCTCCACCAAGGTGCAGAGAGCATGATTTGTGGGGTCATGGCTGCTTCCATCTAGATTTCAAAGGATGCTCCAAAGAGCACAGGTTCAGGGCAACCACAGAGATCCCCGACTAGAGCAATGCCCAGTAAGTCAGGGAAGCAGAGCCACTCCCAAGACTTCAGAGCTGTAGAGCTACCAATGTGCAACTTCACCTGAGAGAGTTGCAAGCAGGAGATTCCAACTTGTGAGAGCTGCTGTGTGGGCTGTGCCCAGAAAAGCCATAAGGGCAGGACTTCCCAGGACTTTGGGGGCCCAACCTCTAGCCCCGTGTCTCTGGCAGGTGGAATAGAGAGTCAAAGGAGCTTATTCTGGAGTCTTAAAATGTAATGTTTTCCCATTTGGATTTTGGAGTTACTTGGGACAACTTACCCCTTTCTTTCTTCCTATTTTCTTTCTTCTTTTTGGAATGGGAAGGTCTATCTTATGCCTATTTCACTACTGTATTTTTTTAAAATTATACTTTAAGTTCTGGGTTACATTTGCAGAATGTGCAGTTTTGTTGCATAGGTATACACGTGCCCTAGTGGTTTGCTGCAGCCATCAACCTGTCACCTACATTAGGTATTTCTCCTAATGTTATCCCTCCCCTAGCTCCCCATCCCCCGACAGGTCCCAGTGTGTGATGTTCCCCTCCCTGTGTCCATGTATTCTCATTGTTCAACTCCCACTTATGAGTGAGAACATGCAGTGTTTGGTTTTCTGATCTTGTGATAGTTTTCTGAGAATGATGGTTTCCAGCTTCATTTTCCATGTCCCTGCAAAGGACATGAAGTCATCCTTTTTTATGGCTGCATAGTATTCCATGGTGTATATGTGCCACATTTTCTTAATCCAGTCTATCATTGATGGACATTTGGGTTGATTCCAAGTCTTTGCTATTGTGAATAGTGCTGCAGTAAACATACCTGTGCATGTGTCTTTATCATAGAATGATTTATAATCCTTTGTGTATATGCCCAGTAATGGGACTGCTGGGTCAAATGGTATTTCCAGTTCTAGATCCTTGAGGAATTGCCACACTGTCTTCCACAATGGTTGAATTAATTTACACTCCCACCAACAGTATAAAAGTGTTCCTAGTTTTCCACATCCTCTCCAGCATCTGTTGTTTCCTGACTTTTTAATGATCTCCATTCTAACTGTCGTGAAATGGTATCTCAGTGTGGTTTTGATTTGCATTTCTCTAATAACCAGTGATGATGAGCATTTTTTTCATATGTCTTTTGGCTGCATAAATGTCTTCTTTTGAGAAGTGTCTGTTCATGTCCTTTGCCCATTTTTGATGGGGTTGGTTTTTTCTTGTAATTTTTTTTTAATTATACTTTAAGTTCTAGAGTACATATGCACAATGTGCAAGTTTGTTACATAGGTATACATGTGCCATGTTGGTTTGCTGCATTTTGAAAGCACATAACTTGTTTCCTTTCAAAGGCTTATGGCTAGAGTAACAATTTGCCTTAGAATTAATTGTGCTTTGAGTCCCATTCATATCTGGTTCAGATGAGACTTTGGACTTACACATTAAAGTTGATGCTGGAATGAATTAGGACTTTGGGGGCTATTGGGATAGAATGATTATATTTTGTAACTGGGAAGAACATGAATGTTAGGGATCCAGGAGAAGAATGCTATGGCTTTCACGTTTGTGTCCCTCCAAAATTCATTTGAAACTTAATCCCCAATGTAATAGTATTAGGAGGTGTGGCCTTTAGGAGGTGATTAGGTCATGAGGGCTCTGCTTGATCCTGGACTTTCAAGCCTCCAGAACTGTAACTTAATAAATTTCTGTTGTTACAGATTACCCAGTCTTATGGTAATTGTGAAATGGCAGCAGGAAGAGATGAACGCAGTACAGATAAGTAACTCACACAAGGTCACACAGCTGGTAGCACCAGAGCTTGGATTCAAACCCAGTAGTCTGGCTGTAGCAACTAAGTCCTAACTCTGCATTACAGTCTCCTGCCTCTATAATTGCTCTTCTGCCATGCTGATATTAGTTAATTTTTCAAAGCATGATGTGCGCTTTGGGAGAGGTTAATCATTAATGATAGTGGCTGTAAATCCATATTTCAAATAGTCTTCTTACTAATCATATCTGATTAGATTGTCATTGTTTCCTACCACTTAATGAAGGTGATCAGGAGCTTTGAATGAGTAGGACAAGTGCCAGCATGGCCATTTTCTTTTGCTCCTTTGTGGATAGTCTTTTGGCATTATCATGGCATTATCACATCTTCTTGGGAATAATTTGTTTAAGATTCTTACCCATTTTGGGAGAGGTAGTTCAGTTAAACAAGATCATTGGCCCTTAAATCTATTTACCCAGGCAACACACACCTAACTACTTCACAGTAAGTTGAACTCAAGTCAACTCCCACTCCCACTCAACTCCTCAGGATTCTGCAGGATTTGTCCAGAACATTACCATACAGGTTCAGTGTGTGCACCAGTTTCAATCAACAACAAAGCTTAAGAACTTTCATTTGGTAAAATAAATATAAATAAAAGTTCTAAAATTTTCCCACACTGGCCAGGCACGGTGGCTCACGCCTGTAATCCCAGCACTTCGGGAGGCAGAGGCAGGCAGATCACGAGGTCAGGAGATCGAGACCATCCTGGCTAACACAGTGAAATCTCGTCTCTATTAAAAATACAAAAAATTAGCTGGGCATGGCAGCGTGCGCCTGTACTCTCAGCTAATCAGGAGGCTGAGGCAGGAGAATGGCGTGAACCCGGGAGGTGGAGGTTGCAGTGAGCCGAGATCGCACCACTGCACTCCAGCCTGGGCGACAGAGTGAGACTCTGTCTCAAAAAATACATAAATAAATAAATAATAAACAAAATTTTCCCATACCATGAAGGATTGTTCCAAAAGGATACATGCCCTACTTCGAAGACCACTCCCCAGAGTATTTTTTTGAAGTAGGATCCTCAGATCATCTATACCAGAATCAACAGGTTTATTACAAAAATCTGTATTCCTGAGCCCAAATCCATATTTATTTAATGGGAATCTTGGTATAAGGCCCAAGGAGTATGCATTTTAAATAAGTTCTTCAGGTAATCCTTATACATCTCAATGTTGATAGCCACTGCTTTAGGGGCTGCTTGGTCCCTGATACAACAAATCTCCCAAGGTTACAGGAGCTCTAATTACTGGTGGTAATTAATTGATGTGTCAACATGAATGGGTCACTGGGTGCCCAGATTAAATGTTGTTTTTGGTTGCCTTTGTGAGCATATTCCTGCAGGAGGTTAGCATTTGAATTGGTAAACTCAGTGAAGTAGATTGCCCTCTCCAGTTTTGTTGGGCATCATTCAATCTGTTGAAAGCCTAAATAGAACAAAAGGCAGAGGAAGTAGGAATTTGTCTCTTTTATCCTGCCTCACTGCTTGAGCTGGAATATCTCATTTCAACTTCCCTGACCCTAAGACTAGGATTCACATTATCACCTCTTTGAATTCTCAGCCCTTTCGATGTGAACCTCACTACCCTACCAGCTTCCCAGGGTCTCCAGCTTGCTGATAACAGATTGTGCAACTTCGCAGCCTCCATAGTTGTGTAAGCCAATAAACCAATTCCTCAGAATAAATATGTGGGATGCATGTGTGTGTGTGCGTGTGTGTATTCTGTTTCTCTGGAGAATTGATTGGTTTGGTTTTATTTCGCTAGAGAACCTTGAATAATGTAAATCCCAATGCTTCAGATAATACTTGACTATCAGGTTAAAGAACCAAGTGCAATGACTGATTCTCCTCCTACAGAAAGGACACATTTGAATAATGCCTTTCAATTACTCAGATATATTTTGTTTCTTCAGTTTAATTACAAACAGTCTAGAAAATAAATGTCTTTGCCTTTATACAATATCTATAGTTTCTAATCAGCAAATAGCTTTTATCTCACATGATGTCTGGTTAATTCACAGTGACGACACGAGTGCTCTGTAAACAGACCCTGAGACTGGATTGGGAAGAAGTCATCAATCTGTGATGCATTATCAATATCTGCATGCAAACAACGTGGAGAGGTGGCAATTCAATGGGCATTTGGCAACACAAATGAGCCATCTTAACAGTATATTCTCAAAATTAATAAATATGAAAGATATCCCAAACATTGCATATATGAGCAAATCATCTCTTACTTAGGGAACTATCTGCTTTTTTCAGATTATCCCTGTCTTGTTAAGTCACTTTTAAAATGAGAAAATAGCCACTTAAAAGGGATATTTCTGCCATGCCTTTTATGCCCATTACATATGTGGAGCCTTGAAGTCAGGAGAACATCGGAAGCTGTTGGAGGCAGACCTTGGACAGCCCCCACCACACTAGTAATGGGAAACCATAAAATTACAATTTTAACAAAGAAGGCCAGTGTAGCTATTTTAATATGAGACCACAGCTTGGAGCAATCTAGGGTAGTGTTAAACATCCCCATCTAACACAGCAACTCTGCATGCATAGTAAAGATGACCCTGCGTCATGAAAGCTTGATACGAGTAATCTTTAAGTGTACATAAAATACTGAGAACCTCTAATTCTGGATCATCTTGGTATAGGATAAGGGAGATGCTACATGGCTGATGGAATGGTGTATTTTTAATTGTGACATCTGGAATTGTTATACCACCTTCATAGAGCACTGTCAACCCTGATCTAATGGGAAACCATGTAGGGAAACAGGCACACACACCAGCTAGGGCTGCAACCTTGTGGAGAGCTTAATCTCAGCCCCAGAGGGTGTAGCAGATAAGATAACAGTTAACACATCATGTGCATGTAACGTGGGGTAGTGAGGTTCACATCGAAAGGGCTTAGAATGCTAAGATGGGTCAAATCTATTGGACACATTTCAGGTTTTATTACCTTAGGCCTCTCTGCAGCACTTATTGGTTGCTCCCTCATTATATGAAATCTGCTCTTTTGGCTTCCACAACAATGTGCTTACCTGGTTCTCTTCATAATTCCTTGATGATTCCTACTCTATCTTCTTTACTCATTCTTTTTCTCCACCCTCCCTTTGAAAGATGGTCTTCCTCATTGTTCTATATGCAGTATACTGCTCTCCTCCTCTTGTCTCTCTCCCCTGGATAATCTAATATGTCCGCGCTTGTGGTTTTAACCACCACCTAGATATTCATGACTTCCTACTTCTTATCTTCAGGCCAAATCTTCTCTCCTAAGCCTCAGACACAAATCCAACTCTCTGTGGGGTATGCCGACCTAGATATCCACAGGCACCTCAAACCAGCCAAGCCCAAACTGTACATCAGCATCTTACCCTCTACATGCAAAACAACATCCATGCCAAAGTCCAGGGTAGAAATCTCAGAGGCATCCTAAATTTTTCCCAACTCTTCAATGTTTCAAATTCTCATCTTCCTTG
Organism: Gorilla gorilla gorilla; assembly: GCF_029281585.2. Lineage (NCBI taxonomy): Eukaryota > Metazoa > Chordata > Mammalia > Primates > Hominidae > Gorilla > Gorilla gorilla. Next base: position 39,221,350 of record NC_073235.2, on the reverse strand, counting down.
CTTGTCAATATAATTAACACTTCCCTAGCTCAGTCCTTTGTTAACTTTAACTTGGATGTCAGTAATAGCTTCCCAACAGTAGCCCAGCCTCTAGTCTAGTTTAAAAGATCCTCCAGGATCTACCATCTAACAGTCACTTCACTCTTACCTTTCACCTACCTCTGCCTCTCAGCACTACTAACCTGTTTACAATTTTTCTATGCCTTGAATCCTCTGTATCTGGAATGCCTGACACCACTCTACATTGCTCAGTTCTAGTCTTTAAAACTTAGCTAAGGGGTCACTTCCTACAGCAGGTCTTCCCTGAGACCAGTCTACCTCCCACTCTAGACTAAGCCTCTGTTCTCCATAACGCCATGTTGCTAAGTCACCACCTCTATTATTGTTTGAACCACACTGTGTTATGATTATCTGTGACTCTCGAGGGTCAAGATGCTGCCTTATCCATGCTGGTCCTTACTGTCTAGCAAAGTGATTGGCAAATGGGAAGAAGCCACTGTATAAGTGTTTGACAACTGGATAGAGAAATGATCAGATAGGAGAATCGGAACAGAATTTTAAAATTTCAATTATGTAGAAGGTTTATTGGATTTTCTTCTCAGCTAAGCCACAAATTGAACTGAAGGAACAAAAGAATATTCAAATAATTAATTTTGAGATTATTTATATTAATGTTATGGATTCAAGAAAGCAAAAATACTCAACTTAAAACTCTTAGGAAGAGAAGAATTTATCATTATCATCATTGCCATTATTATTGGAAAAGCTCATAAAAGAGCAGGGACCTACACAACTCTCCTTTCCTACAGAAAGAAAATTGAAAAAAAAATCATTTCCTTTTAGATATTATGTGTTTCATTTCTTCCTGCTAGTGAGTATTTATGGTTGAGTTATAAAAATCTGGAAACAGAAAACTTGGAAGTGCTGATCCAGCTTTCACGGGCTCCCTTTGAGTTCTATAATTACCATACAATCAGTGCTCTAACCGGGCTGACAAAGAAGAGTTCCTCTCTCCATCACGCCTTGTCTGCTTCCAGAGAAAACAAGTGAAGCCACGAGAGAGGATCCTCCAGCAGCTCTCCACTGCTCTGAGTGCTAGCCAAGGTACCAGCACCCAGGGAAGATCCTCAGAGATCTCTAAAGACACAAGTGCAATTCCTCAAATTAGAGTTGTTTTTTCCTGGAGCAATGGCATTGCATGGTAGGGCCATAATGGAGAATACAACTTTCTTAAGGAAAGAAAATCAATTAATCAATGCAGAGAAGTTCAAGAAGGAGCTTTTAAAATTGATCCATTTATTTTTTGCATATATATACACTCACATACTGCAAACTCATGTTGCTTGGGAACCCAGACAGTAGGCTACCACTTAAGGGCCAAAGCAAAATAGAAGAGTAAGAAGGAAAATCAAAAATTTTGTTCAACATTAGTCATGTTTTGTCTGAGAAAGACAAGCTAGCTAGTATTTTCACCGCTGGAGCAAAGAGAAGCTTGTCACCACCCAGCACTTTGAGCTCCATATAGAAAGTCTGCAAAGTTCTTAAGCCCGAGCATGGAATAATTCCATGCTTGCTTTCCATATGCTGGTACTGTGCTGAGGGCTCCTTTGTTACACCTAACAGGCAGCTTTCTAGCACTGCCCATGTGTTTGTGTTGTGCTCTCTAACGGAGCTTGTCTGCACGTCAGCACAGACATTATCAGAAGCCCCAAGGGGTGAATGTGGTATCCAGCCAGGAAGGCAAGGGTTGGGCAGCTCAGGAAACCAGGCAGTAGGGATTGGTAGCCCTCCCCGCTCTAGCTGCTGACTGCAACCACCTGTGGGCACTGGCTTTTGCAAAATCAAACGCTATGCAGACCTGGCGTTGGGTTTTAAAGCAATGTTCTAAAACATGGAGCTAGTTGTCACAGTCAATTGAATCTAGTCCTTTCTGCTGGCACTGTTAGCTGAAGTGATTGGAATTTGAAAGCAGTATTTTGTTCATGAGGAGGTAAACTGTTCTTGCAATAAGAACAGTCAATAAACAAGTAATCACCATTAAATTTGTATGGATTTCTATTATTATTTAAAAAAATCATATTGCACTGCATGACCCTTTGGAAATTGGAGAAATCTCTCACTTGCCCAACTCCAGAATATATCTGGTTGCATCAATCACACCATCTGTTCTGCCTTCCATATATAAAGGAAGAAGGCTGCCTTCAGATAATCATTGGCTAGACAGTGCCTCACAGGAAAATATGCATTGCTAAGAGGATATCTATTGTCTCACCTTAACAGTAAGAAACTTAATTTCCAAAAACAAGTCACAATCCAACCAAAGAGACACTTCACTTTCTGTTTTCTTTGGGTTGTGGCTGACAGAGAAGGCTGGGCATGAAACACCCTCATAACATTCTCAGGCATATCTGTTTTGTTGTTAATGGGATTTGAAGAGAGACAGTTTCAACCCTATGTGTTATCTGAAGTCTTGAAAGGCATCTTTAATAATTAGAATACTCATTACCTGCCCCCTCCAGAGGTTTCCATTTTAATTTTCACTTGCCTTTTGTGTTAGACAGAAAAAAAAAAAGATGAAGTGACAGACAGATAAGAATAATGCTCTCTTCATGAAAAGCTTCTGTCTGCCACAACAATGGCACCTCCTTAAATATCTGTTGCCTTGCCCCCCAAACACACAATGTTATTAAAATTTGTTCATATTTGTATTCAAAACATTTGCCTCCAAAAATTAGACTAAGTTACTTTAAACCTGCCTCTCTGCTCACTGCCTCTTATAATCAACCACAGATACTGAGTTTCTACTTTGGGTCAGACATGCTCACATAGCTGAAGTCATCCTGGTACATAGTTTAGTACCTTTAATATAGAAGTTGGAAATTGCCAAATACATGATTTTCACCATGGCCAGATGTATGTATGTAATATTGTCCACATTTTGATTATAAGTAAAGTTCCCCATCATTGCTAGCTTTAATTTCATCACAATCCATTAAGTTCCTACCTGTGTTATACATTGTGATGGTTAATATTGAGTGTCAACTTGATTGGATTGAAGGATGCAAAGTATTGTTCCTAGGTGTGTCTGTGAGGGTGTTGCCAAAGGAGTTTAACATTTGAGTGAGTGGATTGGGAGAGACAGACCCACCCTCAATCAGCTGCCAGTATGGCTAGAATAAAGCAGGCAAAAGAAAGTTGAATGAGCAGACTTGCTGAGTCTTCTGCTCTTCATCTTTCTCTCGTGCTGGATGCTTCCTGCCCTTGAACTCAGACTCCAAGTTCTTCAGCTTTGGGGCTCTTGGGCTTACACCAGTGGTTTGCCAGGGTCTCCTGGGCCTTTGGCCACAGATTGAAGGCTGCACTATCAGCTTCCCTACTTTTGAGGTTTTGGGACTCGGACCGGCTTCCTTGCTCCTCAGCTTGCAGACAGCCTATTGTGGGGCTTCACCTTGTGATCCTGTGAGTCAATACTCCTTAATAAATGCCCCTACTTATAAACATTTATCTTATTAATTCTGTTCCCCTAAAGAACTCTGACTAATACACACATTTTATCAAGTTCATAAAGTATATGTGATCTCTACTGTCTAAAGTATAGGGTTATATGTGAAGAGTGAGAGATGGCAATTGGAACAGAGCCTGGAGTTTCACATGTAAACATGAATTTTTGTTACCTGTAATGTCAAGGACAAATTCCTCAGCTTCCCATAACTAGTCTCAACCCACTAATTGAGCTTGATATTCCCAATAATATCTAACATGGTTCCTACAGACCAGCTTCTTCCCCATTCCCCACATATCCTGTGGATTTCTGAAGTTTATTTATATATGGAATCCTCAGTATTCATCTGTAACATATGGCTTCTTTCACTTACCATTATGTTTGTGAAATCCATGCATATTCTTGTTTATAGCTATAGTTTGCTTTCATTGCTATATAATATGCCATTGTATGAATGCATTAACATTTATTCATTCTACTATTGGGAAATCTGGGCTATTTCTAGTTTGGGGCCATTGTACTCATGTCCTCTTCCATATGTCTTTGGCACATACATGTACACATTTTGCTGGGTATTGCAGCATCTGTTATATTCATATCCTCTTGGAGTCTGTTCCATCTATATCCTCTTGGAGTTTGCAATTTCCTTGTACTGTAGCCCAACTTCCAACTGCCCACATTTATGATTCTATACTTGAAGGATCTTTCACCACTGAAGTCCTCTGTGCTTATGTACTAAGCAAGACAGAAGTGCCAGGAAATTTTCAACCCTGGAATAATTAATGATAGGATTGCCCCTTGGGTGAGATGAGTCTAACGTGCTTCCAATGTTCCGTAGTAGAAAGCTCTTGTTGCTCCCATAGGTATGTTTCTTGATAAGGTGCTCTTCATTGGCTTCCCTCCTACCCATGTCTTGCTGCCCCATCCCTCTACTGGTATTACTGGGGTCATCTCTCAGATAAACTACTTACATTTAAACCCGTGTCTCATGGCCTGCTTCTGGGCAAACCCAAAGCAAAACAATTTTCCCCTCTATTCACTGCTCTTTAAATGTTTACCCTACAGATTATGACATATTTAACTTATTAATGTTTAATATAAATTAATAGATGTACAACATCTCGGACAACTTGAAGACATTTTGGTTCCATCTACCCCTTCCTCCTTTTGCACTTTTACTGAAATACTTTAAATATAATTTAAGCCCAGCAAAATATTGTTTTACTTGTTTCATACAGGACATATTCACTTAGATTTGCCCACATATTTACTCTTTCCATTGTTCTCTACTTCTTCCTGCATTTCCATACTCCTATCTGGGATCATGTTCCTTTTATTTGAAAAAGATTTGTCATTCTTTATCTCAGTGTAGGTCTACTGCTAAAAAAAAAAACTCTGTTTTGGTTTGCCTCAAATTATGTTTACTTTAGTTGCTTTTTGAGAATATTTGCACTGGGTATAGAACTCTAAGTTGGCAGTGATTTTTCCCCGCAGCATGTTAAAGCTGTCAATTATAGTCTTCTGGCTTCCATTGTTTCTGTATGATATTCTTACTTCTTCTGAAGCTCATTTTTTTCTATTGTTTTTAAGATCTCTTGCTTGCTTTCAACAGTTTTACTGTTGTAGATGCGCTTAGGCTTGGGAGTCTTATATTTATCCTGCTTTGGGTTTGAAGCAGTTCTTAGATCTTGTAGCTTGATGTCTTATAAGTATTGGAAAAATCTTAGCAATGGCTCATCAAATATTGCTTTTCACCCATTCTCTCTCTCCTAGCCTTATGAACTTCAATGACACAAATATTAGGCCTTTACAAAATACCCCATAAATCTTTTATGCTCTTTTCTATATTTTATTTCTATGTTTCAGTCTACATTTTTTTCTTGCTCTGTTTCCCAGGTTCTGGAGTGTAGTGGTGCAATCACAGGCTCAAACAATCCTCCCACCTCAGCCTCCTAAGTAGCTGGGATTACAGATGTGACGCACCACACCCAACCCAGTCTACTGTTTTTAAACATTTAAATTGTGCCTAATCTGCTGATAAACCCATCTATTAGTTTCTTAACATTAGCTACAATATTTTTCAATTTTGAAATTTCCACGTGACACTATTTCATCATTTTCACACTGTGCTAAAATTCTCCATTTTGTTAATTTTTTGGACACAGTAACTTGTGTTTGATAACTAGAATATGAGGGTTTTTTTATGTGTGAATTTCTATAAACTTTTGTCCTCTTGGTTAGTTTCTATATATTTTGTTTGCCTAGTTTTGTTTTTGTTCTGTTTATTTAAATACCAACCATCACCTTAAGGCTGTGAATGATTATATATTCCTCCAGAGTGGACTCCCTTTTGCTTGTGGCAGACAATTAGAGTAGGAACAGATCTTTCTCTAACCCAAAATTGAGATGATTTAAATGGAGTTTTAATCTCTGTGAGAGCTGGTCTATTTCCAGTTTGTTCTCATTCCTTCAATGTAGCTTTTAAGGGTCTCAGCTAAAAGCCTCAAATACTTATGAGGGACTTCCACCGTGGCAGATGTTGGACTTCATTGTTTCCTCAGCCCCGTGATCACCAAAACCCCTCTCAGCTGCTACATTACAATTGGCTAATATCCTTTTTTTTAAAGAATGCTCATAACATCTGTATTCATGACAGCCACAATGTAGAAACAATTCAAAGTTTATCAATAAGAGAATGTGGTATATTCAGACAATGAAATACGAGTCCACAATAAACATGGAAGAACTAATACATGCAACAACTTCAAGAAATCCCATAAATGCTATGTACACCAAAGAAACCTAACACAAAAGAGTAAATCCTGAATGGTTCCATTTATCTAAATTTCTAGAACAGAAAAACTAAACTATGGTGATAGAAACTATATCAGTAGTTCCTTGGGAGGCAGGGTTTTCACTGGGAATGGCATGAGAAAACTTTTTGGGAGATGTATCTTTTTTTTTTTTGTTCTATCCTCTTTATTTTTTTCTTTTTCTTTTTTTCTTTTTTACTTTTAAGTTTTTTTTATTTCACTAGGTTTTTGGGGAACCAGTGGTGTTTGGTTACATGAGTAAGTTCTTCAGTGGTGATTTCTGAGATTTTGGTGCATCCATCACCCAAGCAGTGTACCCTGTACCTAATGTGTAGTCTTTTATCCCTTGCCACCCCACTCTTTCCCCTAAGTCCCCAGAGTCCAATGTATCATTCTTATGTCTTTGCATCTTCAGAGCTTAGATCTCACATATGAGTGAGAACGTATAATGTTTGGCTTTCCATTCCCGAGTTACTTCACTTAGAATAATAGTCTTCAATTCCATCCAGGTTGCTGCGAATGCCATTAATTCATTCCTTCTTATGGCTGAGTAGTATTCCATGGTATTTATATACCACATTTCCTTTATCCACTCATTGATTGATGGGCATTTGGGCTGGTTCCATATTTTTGCAATTGCAAATTGTGCTCCTGTAAACGTGTGTGCAAGTATCTTTTTAGTAATAATGACTTATTTCCCTCTGTACAGGTACCTAGTAGTGGGATTTCTAGATCAAATGGTCGATCTACTTTTAGTTCTTTAAGGAATCTCCACGCTGTTTTCCATAGTGGTTGTACTAGTTTACATTCCCTTCAACAGTGTAAAAGTGTTTTTCCCTTTTCACCGCATCCATAGCAACATCTATTATTTTTTGATTGTTTGATTATGGCCATTCTTGCAGGAGTGAGGTGGTATTGCATTGTAGTTTTGATTTGCATTTCCCGGATAATTAGTGATGTTGAGCATTTTTCCATATGCTTGTCTGCCATTTGTATATCTTCTTTTGAGAATTGTCTATTCATGTCCTTAGCCCACTTTTTGATTAGATTATTTTTTCCTTGCTGATTTGTTTATGTTCCTTGTAGATTCCAGATATTAGTCCTTTGTCAGATATATAGATTGTGAAGATTTTCTCTGACTCTATGGGTTGTCTGTTAACTCTGCTGATTATTTCTTTTGCTGTGCAGAAGCTTTTTAGTTTGGTTAAGTCCCATCTACTTATCTTTGTTTTTGTTGCATTTCCTTTTGGGTTCTTGGTCATGAAGTCTTTGTCTAAGCCAATGTCTAGAAGAATTTTTCTGATGTTATCTTCTAGAATCTTTATAGTTTCAGTTCTTAGATTTAAGTCTTTGTTCCAGCTTGAGTTGATTTTTGTATAAGGTGAGAGATGAGGAGCCAGTTTCATTCTTCTATATGTGGCTTGCCAATTATCCCAGCAACATTTGTTGAATAGGGTTTCTCCACTTTATGTTTTTGTTTGCTTTGTTGAAGATAAGTTTGCCGCATTTGGCTTTATTTCTGGGTTCTGTATTCTCTCCGTTGATTTATGTGCCTATTCTTATACCAGTACCATGCTGTTTTGGGGACTATGGCTTTATAGTATAGTTTGAAGTTGGGTAATGTGATGCCTCCAGATTTGTTCTTTTTGCTTAGTCTTGATTTGGCTATGCAGGCTCTTTTTTGGTTCTATATGAATTTTAGGATTTTTTTTAGTTCTGTGAAGAATGATGGTAGTATTTTGATGGGAATTACATTGAATTTGTAGATTGCTTCTGGCAGTATGGTCATTTTCACAATATTGATTCTATCCATCCATGAGCATGGGATGTGTTTCCATTTCTTTGTGTCATCTATGATTTCTTTCAGCAGTGTTTTGTAGTTTTTCTTGTAGAGGTCTTTCACATCCTTGGTTTGGTATATTTCTAAGCATTTTATTTTATTTTTGCAGCTCTTGTGAAAGGGGTTGAGTTCTTGATTTGATTCTCAACTTGGTTGCTGTTGGTGTATAGCAGAGCTACTGATTTGTGTACATTAATTTTGTATCCTGAAACATTGCTGAATTCATTTACCAGTTCTAGGAGCTTTTTGGATGACTCTTTAGGGTTCTCTAGCCATACAATCATATCATCAGCAAACAGCGACAGTTTGACTTCCTCTTTACAAATTTGGATGCCCTTTATTTCCTTCTCTTGTCTGATTGCTCTGGCTAGGAGTTCCAGTACTATGTTGAGTAGAAGTTTTCAAAGTAGATATCCTTGTCTTATTCCTGTTCTCAGGGGGAATGCTTTCAATTTTTCCCCATTCAATATAATGTTGGCTGTGGGCTTGTTGTAGATGCATTTTATTATCTTAAGGTATGTCCCTTCTATGCCGATTTTGCTGAGGGTTTTAATCATAAAGGGATGCTGGATTTTGTCAAATGCTTTTCTGCATCTATCAAGATGATCATGTGATTTTTGTTTTTAATTCTGTTTATGTGGTGTATCACATTTATTGACTTACGGATGTTAAACCATCCCTGCATCCCTGTCATAAAACCCACTTGATCATGGTGGATTATCTTTTTGACATACTGTTGGATTCAGTTCACTAGCATTTTTTAAGCATTTTTGCATCTATGTTCATCAGGGATATGGTCTGTAGTTTTCTTTTCTTGTTATGTCCTTCCCTGGTTTTGGTATTAGGGTGATACTGGCTTCACAAAATGATTTAGGGAGGATTTACTCTTTCTCTATCTTTTGAAATAGTGTCAATAGAATTGGTACCAGTTCTTCTTTGAATGTCTGATAGAATTCAGCTGTGAATCCATCTGGTCCTGGATTTTTTTTTTTTTTTTTTTTTTTTGGCAATTGTTTTTACCATTTCAATCTCGATCCTTGCGATTTGCCTGTTCAGAGATTCTATATCTTTCTGGTTTAATCTAGGAGGTTTGTATATTTCCAAGAATTTATCCATATTCTCTAGGCTTTCTAGTTTATGCGTATAAAAGTGTTCACAGTGGACCTGAATAATCTTTTGTATTTCTGTGGTATCAGTTGTAATATCTCCCATTTTGTTTCAATTGAGCTTATTTGGATCTTCTGCCTTTTCTTGGTTAATCTCACTAATAGTCTATCAATTGTATTTATCTTTTCAAAGAACGAGCTTTTGGTTTTATCTTTTCAAAGAACGAGCTTTTGGTTTTATCTTCTGTGTTTTTTGTTTGTTTCAATTTCATTTAGTTCTGCTCTGACCTTTGTTATTTATTTTTTGCTGGGTTCAGGTTTAAATTGTTCTTCTTTCTCCAGTTCTGTAATGTGTGACTTCAGATTGTCTATTTGTGCTCTTTCAGACTTTTTGATGTAGGCATTTAATGCTACCAACTTTCCTCTTAGCACTGCTTTTGCTGTATCCCAGAGGTTTTGATAGGTTGTGTCACTATTACTGTTCAGTTCAAAGAAATTTTAAATTTCTGGGGGAGGAGCCAAGATGGCCGAATAGGAACAGCTCCGGTCTGCAGCTCCCAGCATGAGCGACGCAGAAGACGGCTGATATCTGCATTTCCATCTGAGGTACCGGGTTCATCTCACTAGGGAGTGCCAGACAGTGGGCGCAGGCCAGTGGGTGCGCGCACCGTGTGCGAGCCGAAGCAGGCTGAGGCATTGCCTCACCTGGGAAGCGCAAGGGGTCAGGGAGTTCCCTTTCCGAGTCAAAGAAAGGGGTGACGGACGCACCTGGAAAATCGGGTCACTCCCACCCGAATATTGCGCTTTTCAGACCTGCTTAAAAAACGGCGCACCACGAGACTATATCCCACACCTGGCTCAGAGGGTCCTACGCCCACGGAATCTCGCTGATTGCCAGCACAGCAGTCTGAGATCAAACTGCAAGGCGGCAGCGAGGCTGGGGGAGGGGCGCCCGCCATTGCCCAGGCTTGCTTAGGTAAACAAAGCAGCCGGGAAGCTCGAACTGGGTGGAGCCCACCACAGCTCAAGGAGGCCTGCCTGCCTCTGTAGGCTCCATCTCTGGGGGCAGGGCACAGACAAACAAAAAGACAGCAGTAACCTCTGCAGACTTAAATGTCCCTGTCTGACAGCTTTGAAGAGAGCAGTGGTTCTCCCAGCACGCAGCTGGAGATCTGAGAACCGGCAGACTGCCTCCTCAAGTGGGTCCCTGATCCCTGACCCCCAAGCAGCCTAACTGGGAGGCACCCCCCAGCAGGGGCACACTGACACCTCACACGGCAGGGTATTCCAACAGACCTGCAGCTGAGGGTCCTGTCTGTTAGAAGGAAAACTAACAAACAGAAAGGACATCCACACCGAAAACCCATCTGTACATCACCATCATCAAAGACCAAAAGTAGATAAAACCACAAAGATGGGGAAAAAACAGAACAGAAAAACTGGAAACTCTAAAATGCAGAGTGCCTCTCCTCCTCCAAAGGAACGCAGTTCCTCACCAGCAACGGAACAAAGCTGCATGGAGAATGACTTTGACGAGCTGAGAGAAGAAGGCTTCAGACGATCAAATTACTCTGAGCTACGGGAGGACATTCAAACCAAAGGCAAAGAAGTTGAAAACTTTGAAAAAAATTTAGAAGAATGTATAACTAGAATAACCAATACAGAGAAGTGCTTAAAGGAGCTGATGGAGCTGAAAACCAAGGCTCGAGAACTACGTGAAGAATGCAGAAGCCTCAGGAGCCGATGCGATCAACTGGAAGAAAGGGTATCAGCAATGGAAGATGAAATGAATGAAATGAAGTGAGAAGGGAAGTTTAGAGAAAAAAGAATAAAAAGAAATGAGCAAAGCCTCCAAGAAATATGGGACTATGTGAAAAGACCAAATCTATGTCTGATTGGTGTACCTGAAAGTGATAGGGAGAATGGAACCAAGTTGGAAAACACTCTGCAGGATATTATCCAGGAGAACTTCCCCAATCTAGCAAGGCCGGCCAACGTTCAGATTCAGGAAATACAGAGAACGCCACAAAGATACTCCTTGAGAAGAGCAACTCCAAGACACATAATTGTCAGATTCACCAAAGTTGAAATGAAGGAAAAAATGTTAAGGGCAGCCAGAGAGAAAGGTCGGGTTACCCTCAAAGGGAAGCCCATCAGACTAACAGCGGATCTCTCGGCAGAAACCCTACAAGCCAGAAGAGAGTGGGGGCCAATATTCAACATTCTTAAAGAAAAGAATTTTCAACCCAGAATTTCATATCCAGCCAAACTAAGCTTCATAAGTGAAGGAGAAATAAAATACTTTACAGACAAGCAAATGCTGAGAGATTTTGTCACCACCAGGCCTGCCCTAAAAGAGCTCCTGAAGGAAGCGCTAAACATGGAAAGGAACAACCGGTACCAGCCGCTGCAAAATCATGCCAAAATGTAAAGACCATCGAGACTAGGAAGAAACTGCATCAACTGACGAGCAAAATCGCCAGCGAACATCATAATGACTGGATCAAATTCACACATAACAATATTAACTTTAAATGTAAATGGACTAAATTCTCCAATTAAAAGACACAGACGGGCAAATTGGATAAAGAGTCAAGACCCGTCAGTGTGCTGTATTCAGGAAACCCATCTCATGTGCAGAGACACACATAGGCTCAAAATAAAAGGATGGAGGAAGATCTACCAAGCAAATGGAAAACAAAAAAAGGCAGGGGTTGCAATCCTAGTCTCTGATAAAACAGACTTTAAACCAACAAAGATCAAAAGAGACAAAGAAGGCCATTACATAATGGTAAAGGGATCAATTCAACAAGAAGAGCTAACTATCCTAAATATATATGCACCCAATACAGGAGCACCCAGATTCATAAAGCAAGTCCTGAGTGACCTACAAAGAGACTTACACTCCCACACATTAATAATGGGAGACTTTAACACCCCACTGTCAACATTAGACAGATCAACGAGACAGAAAGTCAACAAGGATACTCAGGAATTGAACTCAGCTCTGCACCAAGCGGACCTAATAGACATCTACAGAACTCTCCACCCCAAATCAACAGAATATACATTTTTTTCAGCACCACACCACACCTATTCCAAAATTGACCACATAGTTGGAAGTAAAGCTCTCCTCAGCAAATGTAAAAGAATAGAAGTTATAACAAACTATCTCTCAGACCACAGTGCAATCAAACTAGAACTCAGGATTAAGAATCTCACTCAAAGCCGCTCAACTACATGGAAACTGAACAACCTGCTCCTGAATGACTACTGGGTACATGACGAAATGAAGGCAGAAATAAAGATGTTCTTTGAAACCAACGAGAGCAAAGACACAACATACCAGAATCTCTGGGACACATTCAAAGCAGTGTGTAGAGGGAAATTTATAGCACTAAATGCCCACAAGAGAAAGCAGGAAAGATCCAAAATTGACACCCTAACATCACAATTAAAAGAACTAGAAAAGCAAGAGCAAACACATTCAAAAGCTAGCAGAAGGCAAGAAATAACTAAAATCAGAGCAGAACTGAAGGAAATAGAGACACAAAAAACCCTTCAAAAAATCAATGAATTCAGGAGCTGGTTTTTTGAAAGGATCAACAAAATTGATAGACTGCTAGCAAGACTAATAAAGAAAAAAAGAGAGAAGAATCAAATAGACACAATAAAAAATGATAAAGGGGATATCACCACCGATCCCACAGAAATACAAACTACCATCAGAGAATACTACAAACACCTCTACGCAAATAAACTAGAAAATCTAGAAGAAATGGATACATTCCTCGACACATACACTCTCCCAAGACTAAACCAGGAAGAAATTGAATCTCTGAATAGACCAATAACAGGAGCCAAAATTGTGGCAATAATCAATAGTTTACCAACCAAAAAGAGTCCAGGACCAGATGGATTCACAGCCGAATTCTACCAGAGGTACAAGGAGGAACTGGTACCATTCCTTCTGAAACTATTCCAATCAATAGAAAAAGAGGGAATCCTCCCTAACTCATTTTATGAGGCCAGCATCATTCTGATACCAAAGCCGGGCAGAGACACAACCAAAAAAGAGAATTTTAGACCAATATCCTTGATTAACATTGATGCAAAAATCCTCAATAAAATACTGGCAAACCGAATCCAGCAGCACATCAAAAAGCTTATCCACCATGATCAAGTGGGCTTCATCCCTGGGATGCAAGGCTGGTTCAATATACGAAAATCAATAAATGTAATCCAGCAAATAAACAGAGCCAAAGACAAAAACCACATGATTATCTCAATAGATGCAGAAAAAGCCTTTGACAAAATTCAACAACCCTTCATGCTAAAAACTCTCAATAAATTAGGTATTGATTGGGACGTATTTCAAAATAATAAGAGCTATCTATGACAAACCCACAGCCAGTATCATACTGAATGGGCAAAAACTGGAAGCATTCCCTTTGAAAACTGGCACAAGACAGGGATGCCCTCTCTCACCACTCCTATTCAACATAGTGTTGGAAGTTCTGGCCAGGGCAATTAGGCAGGAGAAGGAAATAAAGGGTATTCAATTAGGAAAAGAGGAAGTCAAATTGTCCCTGTCTGCAGATGACATGATTGTATATCTAGAAAACCCCATTGTCTCAGCCCAAAATCTCCTTAAGCTGATAAGCAACTTCAGCAAAGTCTCAGGATACAAAATCAATCTACAAAAACCACAAGCATTCTGATACACCAACAACAGACAAACAGAGAGCCAAATCATGAGTGAATTCCCATTCACGATTGCTTCAAAGAGAATAAAATACCTAGGAATCCAACTTACAAGGGATGTGAAGGACCTCTTCAAGGAGAACTACAAACCACTGCTCAAGGAAATAAAAGAGGATACAAACAAATGGAAGAACATTCCACACTCATGGGTAGGAAGAATCAATATCGTGAAAATGGCCATACTGCCCAAGGTAATTTACAGATTCAATGCCATCCCCATCAAGCTACCAATATCTTTCTTCACAGAATTGGAAAAAACTACTTTAAAGTTCATATGGAACCAAAAAAGAGCCCGCATCGCCAAGTCAATCCTAAGCCAAAAGAACAAAGCTGGAGGCATCACACTACCTGACTTCAAACTATACTACAAGGCTACAGTAACCAAAACAGCATGGTACTGGTACCAAAACAGAGATACAGACCAATGGAACAGAACAGAGCCCTCAGAAATAACGCCGCATACCTACAACTATCTGATCTTTGACAAACCTGACAAAAACAAGAAATGGGGAAAGGATTCCCTATTTAATAAATGGTGCTGGGAAAACTGGCTAGCCATATGTAGAAAGCTGAAACTGGATCCCTTCCTTACACCTTATACAAAAATCAATTCAAGATGGATTAAAGATTTAAACATTAGACCTAAAACCATAAAAGCCCTAGAAGAAAACCTAGGCATTACCATTCAGGACATAGGCGTGGGCAAGGACTTCATGTCCAAAACACCAAAAGCAATGGCAGCAAAAGACAAAATTGACAAATGGGATCTAATTAAACTAAAGAGCTTCTGCACAGCAAAATAAACTACCATCAGAGTGAACAGGCAACCTACAAAATGGGAGAAAATTTTCGCAACCTACTCATCTGACAAAGGGCTAATATCCAGAATCTACAATGAACTCAAACAAATTTACAAGAAAAAAACAAACAACCCCATCAAAAAGTGGGTGAAGGACATGAACAGACACTTCTCAAAAGAAGACATTTATGCAGCCAAAAAACACATGAAAAAATGCTCATCATCACTAGCCATCAGAGAAATGCAAATCAAAACCACGATGAGATACCATCTCACACCAGTTAGAATGGCAATCATTAAAAAGTCAGGAAACAACAGGTGCTGGAGAGGATGTGGAGAAATAGGAACACTTTTACACTGTTGGTGGGACTGTAAACTAGTTCAACCATTGTGGAAGTCAGTGTGGCAATTCCTCAGGGATCTAGAACTAAAAATACCATTTGACCCAGCCATCCCATTACTGGGTATATACCCAAATGACTATAAATCATGCCGCTATAAAGACACATGCACACGTAAGTTTATTGCGGCATTATTCACAATAGCAAAGACTTGGAACCAACCCAAATGTCCAACAATGATAGACTGGATTAAGAAAATGTGGCACATATACACCATGGAATACTATGCAGCCATAAAAAATGATGAGTTCATGTCCTTTGTAGGGACATGGATGAAATTGGAAATCATCATTCTCAGTAAACTATCGCAAGAACAAAAAACCAAACACCGCATATTCTCACTCACAGGTGGGAATTGAACAATGAGATCACATGGACACAGGAAGGGGAATATCACACTCTGGGGACTGTGGTGGGGTGGGGGGAGGGGGGAGGGATAGCATTGGGAGATATACCTAATGCTAGATGACGAGTTAGTGGGTGCAGCGCACCAGCATGGCACATGTATACATATGTAACTAACCTGCACAATGTGCACATGTACCCTAAAACTTAAAGTATAATAAAAAAAAAAGAAAAAGAAAAAAAAAGGAATGTCAGAGAAAATGTGGCACATATACACCGTGGAATACTGTGCAGCCATAAAAAAGGGTGAGTTCATGTTCTTTGCAGGGACATGGATGAAGCTGGAAACCATCATTCTTAGCAAACTAACACAGGAACAGAAAACCAAACACCACATGTTCTCACTCGTAAGTGGGAGCAGGGAGGGGAACATCACACACTGGGGCTGTCGGGGGGTGGGGGGATAGGGGAGGGATAGCATTAGGAGAAATAGCTAATGTAGAGTATGGGTTGATGGGTGCAGTAAACCACTGTGGCACGTATATGTCTGTGTAACAAATCTGCACGTTCTGCACATATATCCCAGAACTTAAAGTGTAATAAAAAACAAAAACATGAAAAAAAAAAAAGAAATTTTTAATTTCCATCTTGATTTCATTGTTGAGCCAATGATCACTCAGGAGCAAGTTATTTGATTTCCATGTATTTGCATGGTTTTCAGGGTTCCTTTTGGAGTTGATTTCCAATTTTATTCCGCTGTGGTCTGAATAGTACTTGATATAATTTTGATTTTCTTAATTTTACTGAGATTTGTTTTGTGGCCTATCATATAATCTATATTGAAGAATGTTCCACGTGCTGATGAATGAAATGCATATTCTGTAGTTGTTGGGTAGAATGTTCTATACATATCTGTTAAGTCCATTTCTTGTAGTGTATAGTTTAAGTCCATTATTTCTTTGTTGATATTCTGTCTTGATAACCTATCTGGCACTATCAGTGGAGTATTAAAGTCCCCTCTATTATTGTGTTGCCATCTCATTTCTTAGGTCTGGTAGTAATTGTTTTATAAGATTGAGAGCTCCAGTGTTAGGTACCTATATATTTAGAATTGTGATATTTTCCTGTGGACTAGTCCTTTTATCACTATATACTGTCCCTGTTAGTCTTTTTAATGCTGTTGCCTTAAAGTTTCTTTTGTCTGATATAAGAATAGCTACTCCTGCTCACTTCTGGGGTCCATTTGCATGGAATATCTTTTTCCAACCCAGTCCTTACGCGTTAGGTGAATCTCCTGAGGACGGCAGAAATTTGGTTGAATTTCTTATCCATTCTGCCATTCTGTATCTTTTTTTTTCTTTTTCTTTTTTTGAGACAGAGTTTCATTCTTGTTGCCCAGGCTGGAGTGCAATGCCATGATCTCTGTTCACTGTAACCTCCATCTCCTGGGTTCAAGTGATTCTCCTGCCTGAGCATCCCAAGGAACTGAGATTACAGGCACCCGCCACCACACCCAGCTAATTTTTGTATTTTAGTAGAGGTGGGGTTTCACCATGTTGGTGAGGCTGGTCTTGAAACTCCTGACCTCAGGTGTTCCACCCACCTCGGCCTCCTAAAGTGCCAGGGTTACAGGCATGAGCCACCGCGCCTGGCCCATTCTGTATCTTTCAAGTGGAGCATTTAGAATACTTACATTCAATGTTAGTATGGAGACATGAGACACTATTCTATTCATCATGCTATCTGTTGCCTGAGTATCTGGTGTGGGTTTTTGTTTTGTTTTGCATTGTGTTATCGTTATATAGGTCTTGTGATATTTATGCTTTAAGGATATTCTATTTTGATGTATTTCAAGAATATATTTCAAGATTTAGAGCTTCTTTTAGCAGTTCTTGTAGTCCTGGCTTGGTAGTGGTGAATTCTCTCAGCATTTCTCTGGAAAAAAACTGTATCTTTCCTTTATTTATGAAGCTTAGTTTTGCTGGATGTGAAATTTCTGGCTGATTTGTTTTGTTAAAGGAAGCTAAAAATAAGATCCCAATTCCTTCTAACTTGTAGGGATTCTTCTGAGAAATCTGCTGTTAATATGATAGGTTTTCCTTTATAGGTTACCTGATGCTTTTGCCTCATAGCTCTTAAGATTCTTTCCTTCATCTTGACTTTAGATAACCTGATGACTACATGCCTAGGCAATGATCTTTTTGCAACGGATTTCCCAGGTGTTCTTTGAGTTTCTTGTGTTTGGATGTCTAGATCTCTAGCAAGCTGGGGAAGTTTTCCTTGATTATTTTCTCAAATATGTTTTTACAAACTTTTAGATTTCTCTTCTTTCTTATGAACACCAATTAATCTTAGGTTTGAACATTTAACATAGTCCCAAACTTCTTGAAGGCTTTGTTCATTTTTTAAAATTCTTTTTTCTTTGTCTTTGACAGATTGGGTAATTCAAAAGCCTTGTCTTCAAGCTCTGAAGTTCTTTCTTCGGCTTCTTTGATTCTATTGCTCAGACTTTCCAGTGTATTTTGCACTTCTCTAAGTATGTCCTTGATTTCCAGAAGTTGTGATTGTTTTTTATTTATGCTATTTCACTGAAGAATCTTCCTTTCATATCCTGTATCATGTTTCTTGTTTCTTTAAGTTGGACTTCACCTTTCTCTGGTGCCTCCTTGACTGGCTTAATAATCAACCTTTTGAATTCTTTTTCTGGTAATTCAGAGATTTCATCTTCGTTTGGATTCATTGCTGGTGAGCTGCTATGATATTTTGGGTGTGTTAAAGAACCTTGGTTTGTAATATTATGAAAATTGTTTTTCTAGTTCATTCTCTCTTGGGTAGACTATGTCAGAAGGAAGATCTGGGACTCAAGGGCTGCTGTTCAGAGCCTTTTGTCCCACAGAGTGCTACTTTAATGTGGTGTTCTCCCCTTTCCCCTAGGAATGGGGCTTCCTGAGAGCCGTACTGTAGCAATTGTTTTTGCTCTTCTGGGTCTAGCCACCCAGCGGAGCTACCAGGCCCTGGCCTGGTACTGGGGAGTATCTGCTAAGAGTCCTGTGATGTGATCTGTCTTCAGGTCATGCACTTGTGGATACCAGCACCTGCTTTGGTGGAGGTAGCAGGGGAGTGAAGTGGACTCTGTGAGGGTCCTTGGTTGTGTTTTGTTTAGTGTGCTGGTTTTGTTGGTTGGCCTCCAGTCAGGGGGTGGTGCTTCCAAGAGTGCATCAACTGCGATTCTATAGGGAGGATGCAAACTTGCCCTAGGGACACCCGGTTAAGTATTCAGGTTTCTCAGTGGGCAGGGCCATAGAACTCCCAAGACATTATGACCTTTGTATTTGGCTACCAGGGTGGGTAGAGAAAGACCACCAGGTTGGGGCAGGGATAAGGAGTGTCTGAGCTCAGCCTTTTCTTGGGCAGGGCTTGCTATGGCTGCTGTGGGGAATAGGGGTATGGTTCCCAGTACAATGGAGTTATATTCTCATGGGGATTATGGCTGCCTCTGTTGAGTCATACAGGTCACCAGGAAAGTGGGGGAAAGCTGGCAGTCACAGGCCTCACCCCTGTTCCCATGCAGCCCACAGTCCTAAAGGCTGGTCTCACTCTCACTGTGCCCCTCCAACAGCACCGAGTCTATTTCCAGGCAGCTGGTGACTAGGGCTGAGAACTTGCCCCAGACCAAAAGCTTCCCCACTGAGAAAGTAAGCAGACATGGTTTTTCAGTGTCTCAGAGAGCCTGCAGTGGTAATCCAGTTCCTTCAAAGGGTCTGTGGATTCTCTCGGCTTTCCTGATATATTCCTGTGGTAGTTCTTGGAGCAAAAGTGCACGATGTGAGTCTCCACATGTTGCTCTGTCTGAGCAGAAGCTGCAAGCTAGTCCTAAGTCTTGCTTCTGGCAGATGTATCTTGATTAAGATAGAGGTTACATGGAGGTACAGATTTGTCAAAAAAACCTCATCAAGCTGTACTCTTAACATTTATGCATTTTGTCATATAAAAATTATATCTCAATGAAGTTTATAAAGTTAAAAATAAAGTAAGCACACAATTCATTACGGTGAGAATTATCAGAAAAAAAAACTTAGAGACACTAAAATTGGTTATTTCGTGAATGAAATTGGAGAAATATCAGATATTTTGCATTTAAAGATTTTTATTTTATTTTTTATTTTTTTAAGTTCCAGGGTACATGTGCAGGATGTGCAGGTTAAATAGGTAAATGTGTGTCATGGTGGTTTGCCACACCTATCAACCCATCACCTAGATATTAAGCCCAGCATGCATTAGCTATTTTTCCTTATGTTGTCCCTTTCTGCCCCCCAAATAGGCCCCAGTGTGTGTTGTCCCCCTCCCTGTGTCCATGTGTTCTCATTGGTCAGTTCCCAGTTATAAGAACATGTGGAGTTTGTTTTTCTGTTCCTGCACTAGTTTGCTGAAGATAATGGCTTCCAGCTCCATTCATGTCTCTGCAAAGAACATGATCTCATTCCTTTTCATGACTGCATAGTGTTCTATGGTGTATGTTTACCACTACCACATTTTCTTTATCCAGCCTATCACTGATGGGCATTTCCGTTGATTCCATGTCTTTGCTATTGTGAATAGTGCTGCAATGAACATACACATGCATGTATCTTTATAACAGAATGATTTATATTCCTTTGTGTATATACCCAGTAATGAGATGGCTGGGTCAAATGGTATTTCTGGTTCTAGATCTTTGAGGAGTAGCCACACTGTTTTCCACAATGGTTGAACTTATTTACATTCCCATCAACGGTATAAAAGCATTCCTATTTCTCTGCAACCTTATTGGCATCTGTTGTTTCTTGACTTTTTAATAATCACCATTCTGATTGTCATGGGATAGTATCTCATTGTGGTTTTGATTTGCATTTCTCTAATGATCAGCGATGTTGAGCTTTTTTTCATATGTTTGTTGGCCACATAAATGTTTTCTTCTGAGAAGTGTCTGTTCATATCCTTTGCCCACTTTTTAATAAGATTGATTGTTTTTTCTTTCTTGTAAATTTGTTTAAGTCCTTTGCAGACTCTGGATATTAGACCTTTGCCAGATGGATAAACTGCAAACATTTTCTCCCATCCTATAGGTTGTCTGTTCACTCTGATAGTAGTTTCTTTTGCTGTGCAGAAGCTCTTTAGTTTAATTAGATTCCATTTGTCATTTTTTACTTTTGTTGCAATTGCTTTTGGCATCTTCATCATGAAATCTTTGCCCGTGCCTATGTTCTGAATAGTATTGCCTAGATTTTCTTATAGGATTTTTATAGTTTTGAGTATTACATGTAAGTCTTTAATCCATCTTGAGTGAATTTTTGTATAAGGTGTAAGAAAGTGGTCAAGTTTCACTTTTCTGCATATGGATAGCCAGTTCTCCCAGCACTATTTATTGCATAGGGAATCCTTTCCCCATTGCTTGTTTTTGTCAGGTTTGTCAAAGATCAGATGGTTGTTGATGTGTGGTCTTATTTCTGAGTTCTCTATTTTGTTCTGTTGGTCTGTGTGTCTGCTGTTGTACCAGTTCATGCTGTTTCAGTTACTGTAGCCTTGTAGTATACTTTGAATTCGGGTAGCATGATGCCTATAGCTTTGTTCTTTTTGCTTAGTATTGTCTTGTCTATACAGGCTCTTTTTTGGTTCCATATGAATTTTTTAAAAGGTTTTTTCTAATTCTGTGAAGAATGTCCATGGTAGTTTAATGGGAATAGCATTGAATCTATAAATTACTTTGGGCAGTATGACCATTTTCACAATATTCATTCTTCCTATCCATGAGCATGGAATATTTTTCCATTTGTTTCTGTCCTCTCTGATTTCCTTGAGTAGTGGTTTATAGTTCTCCTTGAGGAGGTCCTTCACTTCCCTTGTTAGCTGTATTTCTAGGTATTTTATTCTCTTTGTAGCAATTACAAATAGGAGTACATTTGTGATTTGGCCCTCTGCTTATCTGTTGTGTATAGGAATGCTTGTGATTTTTGCACATTGGTTTTGCATCCTGAGATAAGTTGCTTATCAGCTTAAGAAGCTTTTGGGCTGAGATGATGGGGTTTTCTAGATATAAGAAGATCATGTCATCTGCAAATAAAGACAATTTGACTTCCTCTCTTCTTATTTGAGTACCCTTTATTTCTTTCACTTGCCTGATTGCCCTGGCCAGAACTTCTAATACTATGTTGAATAGGAGTGATGGGAGAATGCATCCTTGTCTTGTGCCAGTTTTCAAGAGAAATGCTTCCAGCTTTTGCCCATTCAGTATGATATTAGCTGTGGGTTTGTCATAAATGGCTCTTATTATTTTGAGGTATGTTCCTTCAATACCTAGTTTATTAAGAGTTTTTAACATGAAGGGATGTTGAATTATATTGAAGGCCTTTTCTGCATCTATCAGTTAATCACGTGGTTTTTGTCTTCAGTTCTGTTTATGTGATGAATTACATTTATTGATTTGCATATGTTGAACCAATCTTGCATCCTGGGGATGAAGCCAACTTGATTGTGGTGGATAAACTTTTTGATGTGCTGCTGTATTCAGTTTGCCAGTATTTTATTGAGGATTTTTGGATCAATGTTCATCAGGAATATTGCCCTGAAGTTTTCTTTTTTTTGTTGTATCACTGCCAGGTTTTGGTATCGGGATGATTCTGGCCTCATAAAATGAGTTAGGGAGGAATCCCTCCTTTTCAATTGTTTGGAATATTTTCAGAATAGATGGTAAGAGCTCCCCTTCATACCTCTGGTAGAATTCAGCTGTAAATCAGTCTGGGTCCGGGGTTTGGTGGTGGTGGTGGTGGGTAGGCTATTGAGAATTGGCTAATATCTTGGTTGATGAAGCAGTGTCAAATGTTATGCTTGCATCTCTGAGCTTTCCTTTTGTATAGGACCCTAAAGTCCTTGCTGCTTAGGAGCTCTCCAATGCCTTTAAACAATAGTTCTTAAATCCACTTTTCTAGCATTGTTGGTGGGAGAGTTGTTCTGATGACAGCTAGTCTGGCAGAGCCCAAACAATTAATTCATTTCTACGCACAAAAAGTCAAGCTCAAGTATTACCTTCTCCAAAAGTCTTCTGTTTACTCTGGTCCCTAGAGTAAACAGAGTTCCAATCTGTGAACATTAATGGCATTTTTAGTTATACTTCATGTATTTTAGTATACAGTTCCATTCTTTTTAAATTTGCTTCACTAGTCTCTTGAGTAACAGATTTATATTGAATCGCATATGTGTAGAATTATGTCACTATAATAATATGCGATATAATAAACCTATATACATGTAGGTAGTAAATGATACTTATTATTGTAATTATATAATTTATAGAAGTATAAGTTGATATCCCAGCACACCTCTAAACACTCCAAAAGCCCAGAATCTAGCACTTATATTGCCTTATATTCATTGGTGGAAAATTTGGAGAGCCAAAAGAAATATAGAAGTAGCCTCACTTGTTACCCTTATTTACCTGAAAGACAGAAGTCATTCAATATAAGCAGTGTCCAACATAGTGCCTCTCCATAGTACCTATTCAGTCAATAATAGTTCCCCATCCATTCCCTTTCTTAAGAGAGAAAACATCTCTCTCACTCTCTCCACTTCTCTTAGATATAGAAGCAAAAATTATAGGATCTACAGTTATTTTCACTACATAGCATACGCCCATCAAGTGCAATGAGAGAGTGAAGAATGTTGAATATTCTCCAACAGCTCTACTGCCTGGAGAATGTGCAATTAGTGTATCCTTTCCAATTCAGTTTAGGGAATTATGTAATTTTAGGTAAATAACAAGGGAGACAACTTAGCCTAGAGGCTAAAAACATAGTCTTTGTGTGCCTGGCTTATTTTACTTAGCATAATACCCTCTACGTTTATTCATGTTGTTGCAAATAACAGAATTCCTTTCTTTTTTTAAGGCTGAATAGTATTCTACTGTGTATATATGCCACATTTTAAAATACATTCATCAACTGATGGACACTTAGGTTGATTCCATATGTTAGATATTGTGAATAATACTGCAATGAACATGACAGGGCATATGTCTTTTCGGGATACTGGTGTCAATTTTTTTATATATATATATAAAATATGGGTATTATATATGTATATTATATATAATATGTATTTGATATATATGTATATTTATATATGTATTAGATATATATGTATATTATATATAATATGTATTTGATATATATGTATATTATATATAATATGTGATATATATGTATATTATATATATAGAAGTGGGATTGCTATATCTATATGGCAATTCTATCTGTTGTCAATTAAAAATAAAAATTAAACATTAAAAAATCAGAGTCTTTGGAGCAGACCCAGTTGCATTCACATTCCAGATCCACAAATTATTGATTATGTTGCTTTGGGAAAGTCACTTAATATCTCTAAACCTCCATTTTCCTCATACGTAAAGTAAAGCATAACAGTACTACCTTATTGGGTTGTTGGGAGGATTGAGGAGATAAGTTATATGGAATGCTTGGAATAGGGTGTATATTATGCACATTCAATTAATGTTACATATCAGAGTAGAGTTTATATGTTTATATCCTACTGCTCTTCAATGGGCATGCTCTCAGTATAACATGATATTCCACAGATGTTTAATTTTATGTCCTTATTCAAGAGCACTTGGATAGGGAACAACATGCTGAAGAATTTGCTATCGATTGCTTGTCCTGACTTTACCACAATTCACCCAACAGGACATGCAAATAAAGTCACATTAAAGACAAACTGCCTCATTTCTGTGGTTCTTTCTTCCACCTACTTACACAGCTGCATCCTTCTGCATCCTCTTCTTCAGAGGGCAATTCAATCCCCTGGAGAGAGTTGCTTTAGATAGAGCTCCATAGACTCAGTTTCTCTCATGGAACAAAACTGGTGTCTGATTTAGGGGGAAATATCTACACACAGGAGACTTAACTGAAGCTATCCAAGAAAAATGGAAGTAGCAAGAAGAAAGTTGATGCACAGGGAAAGGGCAAGGAAGAAAACTAGTATGTATCAAGTGCCTCCTCTATCCTAGTCCTCCCTCCTCAGAGAGTACCTAGAAAGAAACTTCAAATCTAGTCAAACCAACAAACAAATAACTCCGCTGTACACAATCCCTAGAGGCCCTGCCAGAAATTCATCAGCCATTAGTCCAATCTGGTTTAAGGTTCATCTGGTTCCATTATGTTGGTTAACACCTTCCTTTCCCTCTGACCAAACGTAATTGCTTTCTTCAGGCTTCACCTAGCACCAAGCTTTCAAATTGCCTTTCCTTATATGGAAAAAAAGAAAAGGGGCTCATCAGGATGGTTTTTATGGAAGTCTCTACCTGCCCCTGAGGGAGGAAACACAGAATTGAAATAGTTAGGCAGAGTGCTGTGCTCTGCCATTGCCCCAGGTTACCATACTGCTCAAGAGACAAAGGTGAGCTAGAGCCCTTTTCTTTCCCATAACACTGACAGATCAGTCTTCCTACTATGGAATGAGAGACTATGAATAAAAATGGCTTAACTGCAGTATAAAGAGGAAAAAAAGTTCAAGCAGATAATATGGGCAATTCTGCTATAATATGGCCAAGATGCAGACCTTCTCCACCCCATGGAGACAGAGCCTTGGACTCTCCCAAGGGAACTGATGAACGGCAGTTTCTTCCAGAATCTGGATCAGAGGCAGGGCATGACATTGTCTTTTCACCAAAAGCAGACTCCTAGTTAGGGACAATCTGGAGAGTGTTTGGTGAGATCCCTTATGTAGTTAGGGAGTCTGACAAAAAGAAAAAGAAAATCACTCTTTTCCTATTTTTCTTGGCTGAGTTTCCTTTTATTTTATTCTCTTTGTGAACCTGGGCCCCAGGATTCCAATAGCAAAATGTTTTAGAACAAACTACTTTAGAAACATCTTCATACTTTAGGGCATTGTTGTAAGCCAAAATAAAACATGAGAAATATGTTTCATTTTTACAAAAGCCTTAAAATGGACTTTGTAAATAAAACTTCTCTCCATATTTTTCTTTATTATGTTTCCATTCATGAACGTTAAACCTTTCAGCAAGGCTGACACTTGCTAAGGAGGTAAACATTCTGCCATAGCTTTTCTGTGTCTTACAAATTGGTTCAGTAGTTCTTCCAGTAGCAAAGGCATTAGAAAAGACTTACTAACCGGCGATCAGAGGCTGCCTAAGGCCACCTAAATTTCTCTGTCTGTATCAGCAATATCATGAAACAGTCATATTTGGACTTATCCTGTGAAGGCACATTTGTCAGCTGCAACAGTCCATTTGCGTCTCAAGAAGGCATTCAGTAATCCTACTGCATATGACTTTATATCCAGTCCAACCAAAGTGGAGATTATATGGTTAGTTTTATGACATTGTATCAAATAAAACAATGTAATTTTTAGTAACCGTATTAGATACTTTGGCATAAGATATGATCTAAAGTATATGTGTATACATGTTTAACATATGATAGTATATTGCATACACAATTCTCAGAATGGATAATTTAAACTGTATCTATATAAACATATACATATACACCCCTGCACACATTTCCTTAGATAGCTTCCTTCTATGCTATACAGAGATAGCATAGACTATCTCTGTAAGGACACATGAGAAACATGGAAACATGAGATATATGAGAAATAGCAGAAGCACCTTACTCGCCAGCAATGAGTGGGGCATTATGAATGTCCTAGAAAAGTTCATAGACAAGTAGAGGATTGAGAGGCTCAAATGCAGAAAATAAAATGCAACATGATGGGTGGTATAACAGGCATGAATGTAGGGTTATGTGTTCTCATTTGAGTAGCTAAGCCCACCACTATGTTTATTTGCTGAAAAATAAATTCCTATTTCTATGCTGTAGGTAAAGTGTTTATTTGCCGAAATATTTCACTCATTGGCAAGAAAAAAACACTGATAACCCCACAGTGGCATGAAGCTCTGCAGGTGGTTTCAGGAGCCTAAATCTGAGAACTCTTAAGAGGGCCTCAATTTGTAATCAGAAAAGCCAAAGTTTGAATTTGAATTCAATTACTTTTTTGGTGGGCAAATTGCCTGATGTCTAGGAACCTCAGTTCTCTAATCTGAACAATGGGAATAAAACTACTTGCAATATGTGTGTAGTGGGGACGGGGGCGGGGTGAGGAGAATGTGTATTGTTACTATGCTAGCATGTAAAAGGAGCTCAACAAATGGTGGTTGTTATGATGCTAGTTATTAATAATAGCCATGGAGGATGATAAATACTTGAGAGTGGTCTTTAACTCACCATGAAGGGAAGCGAAAAGATAAGCTCATAAAGAATAAATGTAAACCAGAACAAACAGCTAAATATCTGCTACAGTTAAAAGCATAAATGTGCCTCCTCTTGGTTTATGAGGTCCATGATTATCTCTGTCAGCTGGGATATTCAGACAAACACACTATATTAGAGAGCAGGACTATTCTATGGAAATCAATCAATAAAATAAAGAATCCAGAAATGACGGCAGCCTGATGATTGCTTTATTTGATCTGTTTATCTATTCATCTCTATGCCATCTGTCAGAGCCGTATCTCAGGGTAGGCTCCAGGGCCTTTACTCAGCTCAGGAGAGTCAAGGCTTATGGGTGGAAGAACCAGGCCAGCCTCAGGCACTATGGAGCAGCACATACAGGTGACTGCAGGTCAGTCTGAATGATGCAGGGTTAGATTCATGCTTCTTCTTCCTCTCTGTCTCACATGGCCATAGCAGCTAGTCTGGGGCAAGGGACAAAACCCAGAACAGAATCAACCCCTCCACAGTAGATCTAGACCTTCCTTATTAAGAAATGGGCCAAAACAAAATCATCAGGAATGAGGGGCCAGGCTGGGGCTCTATTAGGTTGGCAGGAGCAAGACCATGGCCAGGGACTCCTACACTGGGAGTCAAGCTTATGCTGAGGGCAGGAAAGGCAAGTGCTTGCTCATCAAGTTACAGACAGGGACATGGGGGACTAAAGATGCAACAGGCTGCCAGGGAAGTTAGGCCAATGGAGGTTTGCTGCCAAAGGCTGCCTATCATGGGGCTGGTCAGGATTTCGGTTGGTAGCCCTTCTCAAGAGAAGTCTGTGTTCATCCTAAAGGAGACTGGTCTCCTGTGGAAGGGGAGAGGAAAGTACAACAGAGTCTGGTCCTCCCGAGGCAATGGTCATGTCATCACTGAACATCCAGGTTGATGCCTTAATGGCAAAGGAAGGTTTGGAGACACTTGTATTAAAGTCAAATAAAATCACAACTTCTAACAATGGTCTAAAAGATCCTTTATGACTCTCTTTAACTTCATTTCATGCCAATTTCCACTTTCCTCACCCTCCACCAGCCATACTTTCTGTCTCTGGATCAAACCATGCTCATCCCC
Organism: Gorilla gorilla gorilla; assembly: GCF_029281585.2. NCBI lineage: Eukaryota > Metazoa > Chordata > Mammalia > Primates > Hominidae > Gorilla > Gorilla gorilla. The sequence continues at coordinate 39,193,376 of NC_073235.2, read as the reverse complement.
ATCCCAGGGCCTTACCTTTGCTGTTCACTCTTCCTCTGACTGTGACTGGCTCACTCATCACTCAGCCTCAGCTCAGGGTCAGCTCCTTAGAGAAACCCTCCAGGAGCACTCCATCTACTGGGGGCTCTATTGCCTTTTATCACACCCTGTAATATTTTGTTTAAAGCCAGATGGAATATATTGGGTAAAAGGATCTGAGGCAAATAGGCCTTTAGTGTGAGGTTTTTATGTTTGTGTTTATATTTATTATTGCATGGAGTTAGGACATGTTTACTGTTTCCATAGATGTAGGTGCCAGAGGCTAGAATTTTCTGCAGTGTGCTTATTTTTGTCTACCCGCCTTGCCTTTGGGATTCCCTAGAGAATCCTTCTGAAATAGAATCTGGGCCTTACAGGGCTTTCTGTTCTAATCCATCATAACACAGGAGCCCTGCTAATATGGTGGTAGGGTGTGGGGAGAGGCAAAGCATTCTGTAAATCTATGATTAGCTCACAGTCTTATAGTCAGCCTGTGCCCCTGGGCTGTGATCTTCACAAGTGCTTCTCAGCTTTTGTCCTCCCTCAGGGGAAACAGAAAGGGTAGAGGAGTGTCTTTCCAGACCCTTCTGTGCTTATTTTAAACAAGTCAAATGCAGAACTCAAATCTCGCTTTCTCAAAAACCCCACATACATAATACCTGCCCCCCTCACTGCACATATCCACTCGGTTTTCTGCCGCTTCTGGACAGCATGGCCAGGCCTTGTGTTTCTTCATATGTTGCCTCTTGCACATATGAAAGCAAGATACTAATAAGCATTTGGACTTATAATAATATTTTTATAATAACCTGGAGCAGATATATAGCTATATTTTCCTCCTTGGCTCCTGTCTGCAGTCTGTCTGGGCTTTTATCAATCTCAAATACTACCCCCAATGTATCTCCTCGCTCATCACTGCTGTTTGTCCATTGAGTATCTACTATGTGTAAATCCCTGTACATACATTAATACTCCCCTCACAACATCTCATTGAGACAGAGTGAGAATTATCTTTTTAATTCACAATTTACTAATACTAACACAGGTCTACAGAGATTAAATAAGTTGTTGATGGTCACACAGATATTACATGGCAGAAAGATAATGCAAAATCAGATTGCTGGGACTCAAAACCTGTATGATTTCCAGTGGAACTCCTTATACAAACTCTTCTCAAATACCCTATACCTTCCTGCTCTATGCACAATGCTCAAAGAGTTTTCAATTTACAAAAAAAAAAAAAAAAAAGTCCTATTAATGGGATTCCAAGTGGTGGACTCAGCCAGCAGCAACAGCCTCATGCTGCACAAGAGTCATCATTCAGATGTGGTTTGTTGTTTGGAGAGGCTGAGAGATTGAGATCTAGAAAAACAGGTCAAGAAACTAGGGAAAATTCTAGAATGTTCTGAGTGACGCTACAGCTTAGAGATGTGTAAATTTTGCCTCCACATTGGCTAGGAGCAGTGGTTCTCAACTGGGGGCACTTTTGCCCCTCAGGGACACTTGGAAATGTCTGGAAACATTTTTGTTGTCACACTGAGGAAAGGGCTATTTCTAGGGGCATGCAGTAGGTAGAAGCCAGGGATGCTGCTAAACATCCTATAAAGCACAGGACAACCCCCTTTCCAACAAAGGATTATTCAGCTCAAATCATCAGTAGTGCCAAGTTGAGAAACCCTGGCCTAAAGGGAAGGAAGCTTTAACACTCCTGCTTGGAAGCAGCCCCAGTCACCCCTGTGTTTGGAACTCTGGACATTGAAAGGGCCATGGCCTTCTTCCTGCATTGGATGGTGTATTAGTCCATTTTCATGCTGTTGATAAAGGCATACCAGAGACTGGGCAATTTACAAAAGAAAGAGGTTTAATGGACTTACAGTTCCACATGGCTGGGGAGGCCTCACAAGCATGGCAGAAGGCAAAGAGGAGCAAGTCACATCTTACGTGCATGGTGGCAGGCAGAGAGCTTGTGCAGGGCAACTCCCATTTTAAAAACCATCAGATCTCATGAGACTCAATCACTATCACGAGAACAGCATGGGAAAGACCTGTCTCCATGATTCAACCACTTCCCACCAGGTTCCTCCCTCGACATGTGGAATTGTGGGAGTTACAATTCAAGATGAGATTTGGGTGGGGACACAGCCAAACCATGTCAGATGGTGACCTCCTTTGTTTTGGGGTCTGAGCATTCAAGTTAAGGGGAGGCATCCAGGCCTTCCCTGGCACTTGTGCAGCCTTGAGAAATGGGGTAGGGCAGTGTCTCTTATAGGGCCATTCCTGGGATTTCAAGATCATGCCTGACATCTGATGTCTCTCATTGGGGTTCCACAGAACATGTGACCTTAGAATCTAAAGCCCTCTTCTGTCATTTCTGCTACTCCCAACTTCCCCCCTCCCTTCTCCATGCCCCATGACTTCTCTTCATTCTGTGCTCACCAGACTGTTCAAAACTCTCTGGCCCATGCTTCTGCCTTTGTCTTCTATCACACATCCTTCCCAGCATGTGCCAGATCACACCCTCTGCTCCCTTCATGGTCACTTTAGGACTTACCTTAACTTAGGAACAGAGGCAGTGAGAAAAGGACCTTCTTCAGTCATAGAACTTCTCAAATGCCTGAATGACACTTTCTCATGCCACTGTCCCCACAGCAATCACTTCATCTGTGCAATGTTGGGTTCGGGACACAGATTGGAGCCAGGGCCCATGAGAATTCATTGCAGGAACCAGTTCTATTTGAAGAACTTCCTAAAAACACTTCCTTCATGTAAGGCATCAGAATTGTTTTTAAATCTCTCATATCACTCATGGTCCCAACTCCAGGATCCAAACAATAGCAGAGAAGGATACTATTGTTAAATAAATTAGTGGAAAATAACACATGATGAGCCATGTGTCATTGAGAGTATATTTTATGATGCTGTATTTATTAAATACATTCTGAGTAAATGAAACCTTTTAACCTTGAAGATATGTGGAAAAACAATGCCCTTCGCTTGGCAATTGTTAGGGGAGAATCTACCCTGTGAATGATATGACTTTATATCAAAAAATAAACTAAGATTTCAAAATCCCAGAGAACAGAGCATTAAATAATGTGTTGAGATGGTAACTTAAAAGATATCTGGAGCCTATGAAAACCCAGAGTCAGAAATTATATATCTCTTTTTCTTCCTCATAAAACATACTCTATGATAGAATATTTCACCTTTCATCTAAAAAATCTCTCTTCTCCTTGCCTCTACCTCATAAATAACAGTAGTGAAGGAGAAAAATTAAGTTGGTACCCACATTGTCTGAGATGTGTTTCAGAGGACAATTACTTTCCAGAGCAGTTTTCAGATCAAAATGGTATCATGTTTTCTCAAGAATTAGGTCAAGGAGGCTTGTGTCACAACTCAAATAATGTTGTAAGACAAAATGTCGTTCCCTGACACATGCAGCTCTGTAAGCTGATCTTCTTAAACTTTTGAAATACTGGAAGCAGATAAAACATTATTACATCAAGGATAGTTAGCTACTCAGATAACAAGGAATGGCGACAGGGGAGGCACATCTTTATGTGCTAAATGATGCTCAGAATCACATAGTGCTTCATGGGCGTTCCATCCACTTCACAGCCCTTTGTGAGCTGGCTGAGGCAGGCAGTTAATCCACATGGATATGACATGGCGGGGGGCGGGTGGGGACCAGGTGGAAAAGGCTACACAACCTGTGAAGATAAAATGTGTTCTAAGGGAATTTGGTGAAATTAAACTCAATTAACATTGACCAAATACCTTCTACATGGCAGACACAGAATATATGTAAGGATCTCACTACCACATAGGGGAGAGAGACAGGCAAGCTAATATTCACTATTCAGTCTCACAAGCTATACGCTGAGTTTGCACGCAACAGAAAGTGAGATTCTCAAGTGAGGGGTAGAGATGGTTGAGATGATTCACCAAGAAGGTCATCCTTGAAGTAGAGTTTGGAAGACTGAATGGGAGTTTTCAGCTAAGCAAGGTGGAAGGGATATTCTAGGAAAAGAGAACATTTATTTACTCAAATGACACAATGTATTTGTAGGAGGGGTCATAGGAAAATGTACACTCAGATTGGAAAAATGCCTAAGGGTGACAGCCAAGGGATCCTCAGAGGTCAGTTGAATAAGCAGATTTACCCAGGAGAAAAGGATCATCAAGGGAAAGTTGTGTGACTGTACCTAGAGAAAGTAAGCACATGTAGGAAGTGGCATCTGGGCTAAGACTGGGCCTGACTGTATGGTCTGAGCTTCATGAAGAGAGAGTGCTACAGAAGTAGGTTGCAGGACCAAAGTATATGAGTTTTGAAGCATGGTGCATAAGCAGTATGAATGACATCAAATAGTGACACCAAAGAGAGGAAAAAAATCTCTGCAAAACACGGCACCCCTTTGGGATTGAGAAATTTAGTTCATTATGAAAAGGGCAGTTAGAAGAACACTAGTAGAAACTGAGGTGTTCAGCAGGAGATGGCAGATTCCCAGTGCACATGGAAATACCCAGCAGATGCCTAGCAGGAAACAGTGGAAGCTAGGCCAACATGTAGTGCCCAGAGGATATTGACAGAAGAGCAGAAGCAGTATGGTGCAAAGTAAACCTGCTTGGGTTTACTTTGTAACTTCAAAGTATGATTAAGGCCTTCTAGGGCTCTACAGATTCTTCATGCATGATTGTGAACATGATCCAGTGGCATCAGAGACATCATCAATGGCTCTGATTGGAATCTTCAGGCTTGTGAAGACTAGGGCGATTGGAGTTATATGTTTATTAAAGAATAAAATTGAGCAATGTGACATGAGCTTGGCTCTTGGGTAGCAAGAAGATTGGAAAAATAGTAGTTCATGTAATATAGAAACAAAACATCTGGTTAAACTTTTTCATATGGTGAACTAGGAGGCAGGTATTCCTACTTAGTCTACTGCTCTAAGAGAAGAGGTTGAAAAACAGCACTAGTGAGTTGTGTTGGTTGATTTGGAGTTATCTGACCTGCAAGCAAAAATGAAATGATAGAAAGAGAGCAAATATATGAGACTTCGCATGTTTGAAAATTTGACTATTTCAAGACCCCAAAGCTAAGAAATTGGAATTTTAAAAATTAAAAGAGTTCTGAGTGACATTTGAAACCTCTTTCAGTTGATTAAAGTGACTCAATGCAAAGATTATATTAAGATACACCTATTCCATCCATAGTTTCAAATAGTCTTAACATAGCTAAGTTTCGTCATTAGGTTGAAACAGAAAGAGGCATGGAGGAGAAAATGCAATGAAATAAATCAGTGTTGAGTGTTAGTCTAATCCTCCAGTGTACTTACAGGCATCTGGAACTGACTAGAAGAAAATCAATCAGAAGACTACCAAGTTTCGAAGAAATTTCATTGCTAAACAAAAGCTTTGACTATTCCAATAGTACAATACCCTCTGGGTCCTCTAGTCTGTAAGCAGGAAGAAGGATGGAAATGTTATGCATTCCCCAGGGAGGGCACGCTCTCCAACAGCTTCTTCAGAGGTGGCCAAGGAAGACATGCAAAAGGAAGAAGAAGGAAAAAAAGAAAAAACTCTCAGAGGACAGAGCCAGGGGCAAAGAAGAATAACAAACTAGGGAGCTACCCCCAGAAAGCATTATCAGAACCCAAATAAGAAAATTCACTCATTGTCAAGGTAAGGGGCCTTCAAAATGCTTGCCATTCCATAACTGCTAAGGACCAGTAACCGAGTTGTGTCTGGCATCCTTCCTTTTCAGGATCCTGTCCTGAGGTTACCCCATCTGTGCTCTATCACTACACATTGGATGTGGGGTAGGAAGGATAACTTGTCCTTTTAGTATACAAGTTGCTAAGCCAAGAGAAGGAATATCCACAACTGATGGAGAGACTACACATCACTCAGAAATTGTGGGCTTTGAGCTGGATACACTGACTGGATAGGACTTTGGGTCAGCCTTTGTTGGGAGGGGGAATGAATTGTACTGTGTGTGGGAATACGAGAGCAATGCCTGGACTCCAAGGTGCCCACATAGTGGGAAAAGAATATAGGTAAAAGCTTTGTGTTCCCACCCAGATTTCATCTTGAATTGTAATTCCCAGGTGTCGAGGGAGAAACCTGGTGGGAAGTGATTGGATTATGAGGGCGGTTCCCCCATGCTGTTCTCGTGATAGTGAGTTCTCACAAGATCTGATGGTTTTATAAGTGTTCAAAAGTTCTTCTTCACTCTTCTCTCTCCTGCCGCCATGTGAGAAGGTCCAAGCTTGCTTCCCCTTCACCTTCCACCATGATTGTAAGTTTCCTGAGGCCTCCAAGCCATGTGGAACTGGGAGTCAATTAAACCTTCTTTCTTTACAAATTACCCTGTCTCAGGTATTTTTTACAGCAGTGTGAGAATGGACTAATACAACAGGACAGGATAGAAAGAGACTAGATCCCAGAGTAACCACTCCAAGGAAGGCCACCTAGAAAATATATTCAGGAATACCCACACTGGATGATGAGAAATAATCTCCATCAACTTAAGTCACTGTGGCTTTGTTGTTGTTGTTGTTACAGCAGTTGGTGTGAATGAGCTTAATACAACCAGCATAGGTGGGTGCAGAGAGGTAAAAAATATCACACTGTGGTGAGGAAGCTAAAATAGTTTGATACTATTGAAACATACGATGAACAGAGAGAAGTGGCAGGAGGAGAGGTTGAAAAGGTAGACAAAATAGAGAAGTGTTTCTCAAGGTGTGACTCATGAGCTGCTTGTATCAGAATCACTTGGGAGTCTAATTAAAGATGCAGAGGCTCCACCCCTGCCTGACAGAATCAGACTCTCTTAAGAAGGAAATCATAAAGACACATTTTTAATAAGAACCCAAGTGTGATTCAAATGCACACCATAAGTTGAGAACTACCTAGTTGGATGGTGACGAACCTTGTGTATCATTTTAAAATTTCTTTCTTATGCAGTCAATTGTCTGGTGAAAGCTAATTTAGAGGGCAGAAATATGATCATATCTCAGTAGGGGTAAGCTCCTTGAGGGCAAAGGCTTGGTTGGTTTGGGTCACTTCTCTATCCTTAGTGCCTTAGAAAGTATCCAGAGTTACGTAGGTACTCAGTAAATAGTTTTTGAATAAATGAGTCAAATCTGAGTTTTAAAATTAGAATTGACAAGGAAGAGTGGATAATGAATTAGAAGGGAAGATAATGGCTGCTGAGTGACCTGTTAGGAAGCTATTAAAATTGTTCAGGTGTGAGATGATGTATCTTTAAGTTAAAGCAATGGCAGTAAGAACAGAAGAGAGGATGGTTTTGAAATCGATTTAGAAGGATAAACTGTTGTGAGTTAGTGAATGATTCAAGTAAGTGGGTGGGAGAAAGAGAAGAGTCTAAGACTGAATTTTTTTCTTGTCTGAAGAAATGAATGATGGTGATATTAACATCAGTAGTCAAATGAGTTTTCAGGAGAAGATGATGCTTTCAGTGTTGTCTATCTTGAGTATGAGATTTTGATAAAACATATTTGATACATGGTTGTCTGTATGTTTCAAAAGCACATGCAAAAGAACTGGGCTATAGATGTAGATTTGGGAGTCTTCCATTCATTTCATTTATTGATACATTCAATAAACAAACATGTACTGAATGTTTACCTCATTAGATACTTGCCTAGGGGTTAGACACACAAAGATGCTTTTAAAAGTCTTACAGTTTCATGAAAGGACTGGAGTAGTAATCACCCTGAAAAAGATATGCCCATGGAGGCCACAGAGGGGCACCCAACCCAACTGGGAGGTTGAGAGAAAGTTTTATGGTGGAGGCCTTAAGAGAAACTGCACTCTAAGTAGAAGCATCCCCATGGACAGAAGTCAGTTGCAGCAAATTCAGGGAGGTAGAAGCCAAATTGCAATGGATTGAGGAGTGAATGGAAGATTAGGAAGCAAAGGCAGTGAGTTTAAGACAACTGTTTTATGAAATTTTGAGGAGAAAGGACAAAGAAAAGAAATAGGTCAGTAGCTAGAGGGAGCATTAAAGAGGTCCAAAAATTCCATTTAGAAAAAGACAGACTCGAACATTTTTTTTTTTTTTTGAAAGAAGGAGCAGGTAAGTTTGAAGTTATAAGAGAGAGAGGAGAAAATTGCTGAAGCAAAATCACAGAGGAGACAGGACAGGATGGGGTAAGTTCAGGGTGATAGAATGAGCTGTGGACAGGAGATGAAAGGCCTCTTCCACTGCTCGTGTTGGGAGGGAGTGCACAGATGGAGATTCTGTCTGGACGTGGGAGGGAGGACTGGAAAGCAAGAGCTGCAGGATGCATGTGTGGCAAGCACTGTGAGGGGTTTTGGAGATGGAGGACTGCACAAGCCAGCACGGAGTATGTTCCTTGGTTTTAAATGAGAAGAGGAAAATGAGAAAGAAAAAGCTGTTATGTTTAAAGAGAAGCTAAAACCAATCAATACAACATGCCAGGAAACATTCATTTTGCCTGAGGATAATTTTCATTTTTATAAAGATATATTTGTTCCCAAATTATGAGAACTCTATAGCATCCCAGTAGGCTCTTAGGTATCTATCTTTGCAACTCTGTGCCTAGGAGAGTGCCTGACCCATGACCGGCACTAAAAAAAAAAAAAAAAAAAAAGCTGCTGTATGATTCCTGGGCCCAGTCAATACCTCTAGAACATCTTTATCTGTTCCTAACAGCTATGAGTTTTTATTATAATGAAACAAATATTCTAATTAATTCTAATTACTAACAATTAAAAGTAATAGCCAACCACATCAGTAAAATACCTTCTCCTAAGGGCCCTGGACCAACGAAAGTGACAAGCGTTACATTCAGAAGGCCTGAACATGGTTCCATACAGTTGGGGTAGAATTCATGACACCACTTCTGGTTGTTCAGTGTGCTTTGTAGGCCTCTTTATATTCAGACAAGATTATTTTGGATTTAGAGTAAGATTTAAATAATCTCCTAAAACAACATATGTTCAACCCGTGACTGTTACCAAACATATGCTCAGAATGGATAAGCCAGGAGCTGTGATTTATGCAAGAAGAGAAGGCAGCATGCGTGTCTATCTTATTCCGTTCTCAGATTCCCTGCAGAGCCAATATGAAAATAGTCATGGAAATTTCATTATTTCATTCTTCAGATGAACCTGAAGAATAAAACAGGAATGGAATTGGATCGAAGATATTACGCTCCCACCATACCCACCACCAGCGGCGTCACGTCATCTTCAGCAGCAGCAGCAGCAGCAACTTTGAAAAGATCTGCAGCCTCTGCACAGAGCAAGGCGCTGTACCAGTGATCACAGGCACAGGCCATGCACTTGGGAAGCTTACCACGGTCCACTGACACGGTTGGAGGAAGAAAGAACATTAACTCGTGACTAGATGTGGCTGTCTCCCCAGCCATGTGACCTGAGCCAATTCATAATTCAGGCCAGTGGTTCTCTATCCTCACTACATGTTAGAATCACTTCAGAAACTTTCAAAAATCGAGTTATATAAACCCCTACCCCCGGCCAACTGTATCAGAATCTGAAAGGAAGGATATGTTAGGGAATCCAGGCATCCGGGTTTTTTAAAGGTTCTTGTATGCTTTTTTATTAAATTTTTGTTTTGAGATACAGATTCACATGCAGCTGTGCAAAATGATACAGAGAGATCATGCGTATGCTTTGCATCATTTCTCCTGATGGGAACATATTGCAAAAGGATAGTACAATATCAGAACAGAATACCGGCATCGATACCATAAAATACCGGACAGTCTGATCACCACAAGGGTCCCTCATGTTACTCTTAACCTCATGCACCTGCTTTCCACGGCCACCTCCTTAGTAACCCCTGGTAAACACTAACCTGTTCTCCATTTCTATAATTTTGGTTATAAATGGAACCACACAGTATGTGATCTTAGGGATTAGCTTTTTTTTCACTCAGCCTAATACCCTTGAGATCCAACCGTATGGTTGTGTTTATCAATATTTTGTTCCTTTTTATGGCTGAGTAGTGTTCCATAGCTTGTTTAACTGTCCACTTGTTAAAGGATGTGTTGTTTCCTATTTTAGGCTATTTTAATAAAATGGCTGTGAACATTTGTGCATAGGTTTGTGTGTGAAAATCAATGTGATTTCTTTGAGATAAATTCCCAAGTGTACATTTGCCCGGTCATAAGATAGTTGGCATATTTTATTTAATAATAAACTGCAAAATTGTTTCTCAGAATGGCCATACCATTTTACATTCCCATTAGCAATGTAGGAATGATTCAGTTTCTCTGCATCCTTCTCAGCATTTGTTGCTGTCACTGATTTTCTTTTAGCTATTCTGTATTTCTCACTGTAGTTTAAATTTGCATTTACCTGATGGCTAATGATGCGGGACATATTTTCCTACGCTTTTTTGCCATCTGCATATCCTCTTCAGTGCTTTACCCATTTTCTAATTGGATCATATGGTTTCTTAATGTTCACTTTAGAGGGTATTTTATGCATACATATATGTATGTATGTATTTATAAAATATATAAAAAATTTTATATATGTTCCAGAGACTAGGCCTTTGTCATATACATGGTTTATAATATTTTTCTCTCAGTTTGTAGATTATCTTTTCATCTGCTTAAGAAAGTCTTTCACAGAGCAAAAGTTTTCAATTTTGATGAGGTCTGATTTATCAGTTTTCCTTTTATGGATTATATTATTGGTTTTCTTTAGTTACTCTTAAGGGTAGGTGCGCTAGCAAGAAATTCTCTTAGTTTTGCTTCTTTTGCAAATGTCTTTATTTCCCCTTTATTTGGGGAGGACTTTTTCACTAGATAGAGAATTCAGAGCTGACAATTCTTTTCTTTTAATACCCGAAAAATCTTACACCGCTTCCTTCTCGGCCTTCATGTTTTTAGAGTAGAAACACACTATCTACTGAAATAGGTGGTATCAGCAGGGTATCGTTTCTCTCTGGCTGCCCTCAAGATGTGCTAGCTTTCACAAGTATAATTACACTGTCTTAACAGGGATTTGTTTGGGTTTATCCTACTTGGGATTCACTCAGCTTGTTGAATATATAGGTTTACATCTTTTTGCCATATTTTGGGAGTTTTCAGCCATCATTTTTTTGGATGTCTTTTCAGTCCATTGTCTCTCTCCTCTTTTCCTGGAACCCTGATGAGACAAATGTTACTCTTTTGGTTTTGTCCCATGTGTCCCTGGGACTGTTCATCTTTATTTTCAGGCTATTTTCTCTCTGTTGTTTATATTTGGTAAATTCTATTTATCTTTCCTCAAGTTTCTGGAGTTTCTCCTCTGTCATCTCCACTCTACTATGCAGTTCATTCAGCAAGGCTTTTATTTCAGTTACTGTATTTTTTCAATTCTATGATTTCCATTTAATTCCTTTTTATAAGTTATATTTCTTTGCTGAGATTGTCTAGTTTTTCCCTTTGTTTCAAGAGAATTTGTAATTGCTTATTGGAGACTGTGTAATGTGGAATCTATTTCTTCCTGTGGATAGAGGTCAAAACGTTTAAAAACACTGAGAAATGCAGAGACTAAAAATGCAGGCAGTACAGATGTCTTAAATTTAGAATAGCTAGAACTTCTTATCACCATAATAATGTATAGGACCCAGAATATGTCCCCAGCTCTAATTGGAGATATTTGTTCCAGAAATCACCTCATCTGTGAGGTTCTCCCTGACCTCTCTGCCCAGAGAGATTTCATCCCGACCTCTTCTGAACTATATTTTGGTTGTCTTGGTTGCACTTGTTACTCTGTAATGTATCTGTTTATGTGTCTGTTTTTTCTAATAGACTGAGGTTACAGAGTGAGTTGTATTCATGTATGTGTCTAATCCAATAACAGAAACATAGTACATATTCACTAAATTGATCATTCAAAGATAAATAAGGCATCAGTAGATGAATCATCAATAGATGCAAATCTAGCGGGTGAAACTTTAGTGAGAAACAGGATATTTACATAGTGTACAGTGGTTATATTAGAGAATGCTCTTTTTAGGAAATATACACCAGAGTATTTGAAGGAGGGAGGGAGAGAGAAAATGTAACTCTTCTGTACGTCTAAAATTATTTCAAAGTTTAGAGTTTAGAAGGTGAATTAATAAATTAAAGACAAACGTTATTAACAGGTAGAGAGAGTAATGGTCTTATGGCTAGTTGGTCATAGAGACAACTCGACTGCATTTATGTAATTCATACAGAGACTGCTTAGGTGTTTTTGTTCTAAGACCACAAGGCAGGAACAAAGTGCAGACCTGCTCTATCCACGAAACTTCAAAAATAGGAGGCCTTGACAATGGCTGTGTGCATCACCAGTCCATCTCATTAGCTGAACCAAAGGGTCACTTCACAGTTACAACTTGGTTGGTGACCAGGACATCCAGTCAAAAGGCACAGTAGCTCATGCCTATAATCCCAGCACTTTGAGAGGCCAAGGCAGGAAGACAGCTTGAACCCAGGAGTTTGAGACCAGCCTGGGCACAAAGAGAGTCCCATCTCTATAAAAAATTTTTTAAAAACTAGCCAGGCATGGTGGCATGTGCCTGTAGTCCCAGCCACTTCAGGAGGCTGAGGCAGGAAGATCTCTTGAGCCCAGGAGTTCAAGGCTGCAGTGAGCTATGATTGCACTACTGCACTACAGCCTGGGTGACAGAGCAAGACCCTGTCTCCAAGCAATCAATCAATCAATCAATCAATGGTCTAAATGGTCAGAATCCTCATGGCTATGGGAAAGCAGCAGCTGCCTGCCTTTTACCCACCTTGCCCCTGTTCAGGCACATAGTTAGCACTGTGTCAGCCACAGGTTTCCCATCCTGACTTTATTTCTCCAGAGTAAAAAATCCCCACCAACAAGCTCATTTAGAAAGAATTCCCTTGCAAACTTTCTATGCAAGTTTATGGGCATATGCTTTATTATTTCTTTAAAATTGTACAAAGGCCAGGCTCAGTTTGCTGTTCTGTATTATTATATTTGCAGTATTATAATAGCACCAAACTGCTAGGCTGAGAGTTCTGATTCAAATGACCAGTTGCTCCATACACCAGTCAGTTGAACCAACTTGGTTTCTATTCAGTGATTTTACCAGGTGTCTGACCAAATTGCATAAATCAAGTGTTGTTTCAACATAGAGCAAACCTAACTATCCAATGCCATGATCTCCTCTTGGCCCAGGATGACTGCAAAAAGACATCCCTAGGACAGTGGGAACAGAAGACCGTTTGGTAATTGTATCCCCTTTGTGAAGCAGAGTGACTTATACCTGCACAACTCCTGGTTGGCCCCAATACCCAGGGGTTGATGGGGAAATAGGTGAGAGGAGAAGGTGGTGTTGGGTCCTTCATAGACTGAAGGTTAAGGAAGGGATGTCTCAGACTAGATGTAGACCCCAAGCCCTGTTTTCTGCTACAATGTTGAAAACATGCCTTTTCACCTACTTACAAGGCTTTTAATTCTCTGCCTTTCTTTTCCATGTCCCTGGGCACTTTGTGGTCTCAGGAGAATTCAGGGTCAAACATGATCATTTACAACAATTCCCACAATAAAATGCTATGGGATGATGATGCCAAACTCCAACTTTAATTTCTCTTGTAAACTATTATATTTCCTGAAAACAAAGATACACTCAAGGAAAAGACAAAGGGATATAAGGAAGGGAACCAGAGTGGGAATTAGGAGGCTCCCAGGCTCCAACCCCAGCTGAGTTATAATTCATAGTGAGCTGAGTGACTTCAAGCAAAACCCGTAACTTTTGCATTCTTAGCTACAAAATGAGAGTTTAGATTCAATGATCTCTAAGATCACTACTATGCCTAAAACAGTGCTTCTAAGTAAACAATTCCCCTTTGCAAAAATAACCCCCTCAGCTAACTGGATAGGCCAAATGGACCCCGGTCTCCCACAGACACTTCATAGTTAAGGTTAAGGTTATTTTTAGGGACCTTCTATATCTAGATTTCAGGACCTAATCCTGAATGTAATATATGTGCATGTGTGTGCATGTGTATAGACAGAAAAATAGTTTGGATACTTGGATAGATAGTCACATATATACATTTATAAATATGTACACACATATTTTATATATATACTATATAATATATACTAAATATTCTATATATACACTATATGTGTGTGTGTGTATTTTTAAGTACCTAATCACATACTACTTCACAAATGAGGAATCACTCCTCATTAGTAAAAGAGGCCAATTTTAAAACATGACAAAGGTCACATTTACACAAAATATATAGGACATCACCATAAGTGCATTGACAAGAACTGGAGTCAGGCCACAGAACAAGCAAAAAATATCCAGAATGGGAGGACAGGAAACTTCAAAGAAGACATCCTCAAAGGCATCGGCATGCAGACCACACCTGCCGGTGCATATCACACGAGAGCTCAGACACACAAGGTGGTGCTAATGTGGATAAAATATGGATAAGGAGAGACAAGATACCAGCTAAATGAATAAAATTGAGACATTGGAAAAATGAAACACAGCCCTTCGAGCCAAGTGGCCAACATCAATATCCAATTCAGAGAAGTCTGGAAAGGTCATGTGCAGACTACCAAACAGAGCAGAAACTCTGAATGATTTCAAGAGTCATACTTCCTGTGCACCTGTAGACAGACAGGGATGCAGAGCCCTGCTGGAGAGCCTGCCAGTGGGGAGGGTAGACTGAGTGCAAGGCTGCAAGCAAAAGACCCAAGTCCCGGCTGGGCGCAGTGGCTCACGCCTGTAATCCCAGCACTTTGGAAGGCCAAGGTGGGTGGATCACTTGAGGTCAGGAGTTCGAAACCAGCCTGACCACCATGGCAAGACCCTGTCTCTACTGAAAATACAAAACAATTAGCCAGGCATGGTGGTGGGTGCCTGTAATCTCAGCTACTTGGGAGGCTGAGGCAGGAGAACTGCTTGAACCTGGGAGGTGGAGGTTGCAGTGAGCAAAGTTCACACCACTACACTCCAGCCTGGGCAACAGAGCAAGACTCCATCTCAAAAAAAAAAAAAAAAAGACTCAGGTCCCAGACACAAGTCAACCACTACCTAGGAAGTGTGTTATGCAACTTTTTGTTTGTATCTTTTTTCAGGAAATCAAGGCACAATCAGCTCTTCTTCCCTCACAGCATGATTGGAAGAGTGAAACAAGAGAATGTGAAACCCCTTTGGAGAAATGTATCATCCACTCTGTATACAGATGTAAATGATTATTATTTTTATTGAATCATTAGAATCAGGTCAGAATGCATTATTCAGGGAGGATCCCGGGATGTGGGCAGCTCTCTCATTTGGGAGGAGTTCTGGAGGGAAGCATCTTATATGTAGGACCAGAATCCCCAGTGAGCAAGTGTGATTACCACTTCCAAGTGTAAAAGCATCCTCATCCCCTTAACCTCCATGTCCCTCCTGACACAAGGAAGCAAGGTCTTCTTACCACCTACAGCTCCCTCTGATTCTGACTTCTAAAGGACAGTGATTATCCTCTTTTTATACAAACCCCACTGATCAAATCCCTCAGGATTTCCCCACAGATACCCTCTGCCATTTTGCCATGGCCCCTCTGTTCTTCTGTCCTTCTGCTGCCTCTGATATTTCCCTGTTCATTTATCCTCATGCTAAATGATTTCCATCTTGTACCTGCCACCACTCTGGTCTAGGTGTCTATAGTGTCACTCTGGGCTGACAACACCAACTTCCTAACTTCTCTCTGCTTTCAGTCTCTAATATTTCTACCTTAGATTAAGCCCATTTTTTCTAACATTCTGCTTTTATTACATCATCCATTTCTACTTTTATTACATCATCCATTTCTACCTTTATTACAACATCCATTTCTACTTTTTTGAACTACAAAAGTCATACGCTTTTCATAATATTTTCTGTCAATTCAAAAATATATAAAGAGAAAAAAAATCCCATAAGACTGATCTTACTCTCACCCTCAGGGTAAGCTAAGGGCATAACTCAAGAAGGTAATTTTGCACATTCCAAGCTAAATGAGTCCTGGTTGTAGCTTTCCACTGAATGCTTACAAAGGCAGAACATGTGGAGGAGTAATGATCTTGTATTTCCTTTAGACCTGTGGCTTCCAAAGTGTACCCTTCAGGAGGAGTAGAGTCACATACAGGTACTTCAGGGACCAAAGAGGGGCTGAGGGACTTCAGGGGTCTCTTGCCCCCTTCAATTAGCACACCTCCACTTTTCTCTATTTCCTGTTCTGCCTTGCCAGGTAAGATATCATTAGAAGAAAAAACCTGTTGCAAAAAATAATAATTTGAAAACCATTCCTTAGAGGCTATCTTCCCTAAGTATCTCTTCTCTCAGACTGAATTCTGATAGGGGTTAGAGAGTTGACAATTTGAGGTTATTCTCTCTGACAAGTGTCTGGAAAGCAGATGGTCTATGTTATTGATTGAGCAAAGATTGATACGTTTTATGTACAAGGCAAAGAAGTGGTTGGTTTGATATTTTGTTACAAAGTCTTCAAAACTATACTGTAAGATTCCTGGGGGGGAAGGATGGTGTCTTACATGCCCATGCATACCCTACAATCATCCAAAACTGTGTCTTGAAGATATTGAGGAGGTCCTCACACTCACTTTGATCTGTATTGGACCCATTTCAGCCATCAGTTTCCCTCCTGGGCTTATGAAGTGCTTGATCTGTGTTTTGAGGGCCATTAATGTCTGAAGCAGGGCCACATGTTCTAACTTGCCTCATCTTACACATTTCCCAGAAGAATACCTGGTAAGATTTGAAATATTTGCAGACTCCTCCCCTCATCCTTCTTTCTCCTGGCTCTCAAGTTACCCCTGCCTGAGGTGTTTTTTTCCAGACCGGCTCTGCTGTGACAGCACACTCCAGCTTGGTCAGAGGACCAGCTCAATAAAGGGTTTCAGCCCCCACAGAATTGCCTTCCTTTACGCTCACTCTACACTGAGGAGCAATATAAAAGAGTTCTCCATTTTTCCTCACTTTTATCAAAACTTAGCCATTCTGTGTTCCAGGTCCATATTTTATTCCAGCTGATCTAACAAACTGTTAAGAGTTAACAAGTCCAGGGAAGTCCACAGCTTAGGCTGAATCTTTGTGCTGCTACTGCATAACACACAGTCTTATTCTGACAGAGGCTGATAATAACTAGCAAACACAAGTGGTAAGAGGTGGTATTTTAAGACTGCAAGAGTCTTCAAATCAAAATAAATAGGTGACATGTGCCTAGGTCTTATTACATGGGTATATGAAAATAACTCACATGCCTTACCCCTCCATGACAGTCAGAAGAAATCAAAGAATCTTCCTTCCCACGGCCACAGCCAGGACACTCTAGACTTGGCCCCATTTACTGAATAGAGTGAGGGCCTCCTGTATGCACAGAGATGTTCTTCAAACAACATGAAGCCATTTTTTTCACACAAATAATTGTTGAGTATCTGCTCTTCATTAGGCCTGTGCTAAATACTAGGTGACAATGATGAATAGGACAAATTCCCTGCCCTCACGGGCATATAATCTAGTAAGAGAGACAGACATTAAAAAGGCAATTACAATAAAGTATATTAAGAGCTATTGTAGGGAAGGAACAGGAAGTTCACAGCCCACATCCCAGGGTTAGAATACCTGCACCAGGGGTTCATTGCACCTTTTCTGCCTCTGTGGTCAACCACATTGACTCTTCCCCCTCCATACCAGTATCTTATTTCATGGAAAAAAGACTTGAGTTTCATCACTATAGACACTGCTGATATATGCCTTCTGTGTGCTGAAGACAGTCCATAGGAAAAGGATTTTTGAATACCAAGGGCCCAATTAATATTTGTTGACTTTAATGATGGAAATTGTAAGAAAAAAAAAAAAAAAAAAGAGTCTAAAGTATATGAAACTTCAGTGACATTCTCAGTGAGCTTTAATTCTCACCAAAACTGGGAAACTCACATCCAGAATCATGCGAAGATGCTCCACCCACAAATTAAACTATGCAAGGAAGTTTGTTTTGCTTTTTCTTATCAAGACCCTCTTTTCTCCGTTCATCAAAATTTTGTTCCAAGCCCTCAGCCTCCCCCTTTACAATCTAAATTTCGTAGAGTCAGATTTGCATCTAGCACACCAGGGAGACCAGCTCAAGTCCCCATATAGGACACACTGGACATGGACCTTGGATGATTGAAATGAGGAGGGAATCCTCTCTTCATTTGTTTGCAGATGATCCATTTTAGGCTAGGGAGAACTCTTCTTGGAATGCCTTCAGCCTATGAGGGCCAAGTAGGAAACTGTGGTATAACCCAAAAAGGAAACAGCTAGGAGGCCACTGAAGGGATGATTCTACTCTAGGTTTTAGGTGTTAAGGATCACAGGGGAAGAAACTCAAAGTTCACAAATGGTTCAGTTCACATAACCAGAGCAGAAGTGCAGCTAGGACCTGGTGTAGAAACTGGAGAGAAATGAGTTATTCGTCTGAAGTGGTTTCTCTTGTGTCTTTTTTAGTACTTCAAGGGAGCTGGATGACTTGAGACTTTGGGATTCTGGATGTCAGTGTCCTCTGAGGAAGTGACCAACAAACTAGGGGGAGGAAGTGAAGACAGGAGCGAAGAACATGGGGGTGAAGGCGGCGGTGAGCATAAAGAGCTGTTGTTAGTGTCTCTGGGTTCAGGTAACAGCTCCCTTGCCCAGGGAGGGGGCAGATGACAGCCCCTTGTTTTAGCCTCAGGTACTTACTACCCTACCGTTTGTGATTTCCCCACATCCTGCCTACTTCTTTAGAGATAATCTCTTTATTAAACTCTCCTTAAATTACCCACTTTGAGTAAGCTATGTCCTGCCTTTGACATAGCTTGACATGTAATTTAAGAAAATTCATAGATGAGTTGAAGGGGTTTGACAAAGATATTAGAGAAGAAAGGGACATCAAGTTGTGGGAAGAACATAAGCAAAGGCATGAAGAGAAACTAGGAGGCATTAGAAAGAAGGGTGGAGCCGGATGACTAAAGGCCTTCTATTTCATGCTAAGAAATTTTTTACTTGGCCCTATAGCCACTAAAGTGCAAAGCACGATCAGTGTTACAAATCTGGGATGGAAGTATGAGAACAAAAGCAGGAAATCCTACAGGGTCCTACAGAAGTCCAGATGAGAAATGTTTTGAAATATGTTGTAGAAATTGTGTTTTCTTTCTCAATTAAGGGTCTTCATCTATATACACAGTTCACTAAAAGGCAGAGGTATCAAACAAAAAAAAAAAGTTAAGGAGATGGAAATAACAGTGAAAATTAGGTCAAGAGATTAAAGACAACTAGAAATGTGTGCTAGCTCCCAGATTTCTCACCAGGGAAGATAATTGTACCATTAAGACTGAGGATCTAAGAGCAGGAAGAGATTTAAGGAAGAAAATAGATAGTTCTGTGTTCTCCTTTGGCCAGTAGATAGAAGGAGGGACAAAAAATACAACCAGCCTAGAAACAACACACATCATTTAAAATTTAAGAGCATGCTTTGGTTATGCAGATTCAGCTTAAGGAAGTGATCCATCCTTCAGCCAGGCAAGACCATCAGAAAAGAAGTGTGGTTCTTATGGTCAGCTCAGAGGTCCTTCACACAGCCTGGCTCCTCTGAAAGTACCCATGTGCACTTCCTCTCTGTTCCTGGTGCTTCCAATATGAATTCTGTGCATATCTGTGTGAAGCGGCCTTTTAAAGTAAAGACTGTCAACTGTGAGACTGTGGGGACAGTAATAGCAAAATATGAGGGAAAAATGTTTTCATTTTCCGTCTGAAAATTGTACTTTCACTTGTAAGATGTGACACATTTAATTTTAATGAATTGGGAATCGAAGTGTGTTTTTAATCAATTTCTCAGTATGATAGTATGTTGAGAGACAGGCAAGTGACTAAAGGGCAGAAGAAATGAAGAAGGTGATTGTGAGAATTGTTACTCTCATTCTCTAGCCCCCTCCAGCAAAGGAAGTGGTTATATTTGGAAATCTATAAGTTATCTCAAATATCTTCCATCCTGTTTCTTCCAGAAGAACAAAGCTCTGAATAGCTAAGAGTTTGGATTTGATATGCAGTTTCTTGGCCAGAAGGTTGTCTCAGAAGCAAAGTAATGGACCAAGTCTAGACTCGACTGTTGGAGACAAGCCAGTGGTCTATAAACAGCAGTACACACGCAGCTGAACACCAGCTCGCCAGCTCCCAGAATAGGAGGGGATTCTCCAGTTTGATGCTTTCATTAGGCATGTGATTCTTTCCAAACTTAGATTAGGAACTGGGGAGACTCCAAACCATAAATTTCATGGCCAAATCAAAGAAACAACAAAAGGGATGAAAGACATGGCATATTTTCATCTCATATTCGTTATTCTATACCTGAGTCCTTTTTTTTGGAATGTGAAATGATTTTTAAAAAATTTTTTTAAGTTCCGGGATACATGTGCAGGTTTGTTACATAGGTATATGTGTGCCATGGTGGTTTGCTGCCTCTATCATCCCTCACCTAGGTTTTAAGCCCCACATGCATTAGCTATTTGTCCTGATGCTCTCCCTCAGGTCACAACCCCAGTGTGGCCCCGCCAGACACTGACAGGCCCCGGTATGTGTTATTCCCCTCCCTGTGTCCATGTGTTCTCATTGTTTAACTCCCACTTATGAGTGAGAACATGCGGTGTTTGGTTTTCTGTTCCCGTTATACCTGAGTTCTTTAACCCTTTTACTCTCCCTCATCACTTACACTCCTGATAATCCAACGCCTAATCACACCTCAAAACCCAACTTAGTAGTTACAAACCAAGTAAACAATTTCCTTCATAAACCTCCTAAATCCAAACTCAGTCTCCCCCTAACCACCTCTGGAATTTGTCACCATATCTGCCCCTGTTATTCCCTTCATCACACAGAATAGAATCTACCATTTGTATGTCTGTCTTCTCTACCAGACTTTGTTTTTCTTGAGGCAGACCATATGTCTTATTCATCATTGTCCTAGTGCCTGGCCCAGGTCTGGCACTTAATAGATGTCCAGGGAGTGTGTACAGTGAGTTGAATGTAGGCACACTGAGTGCTTACAATTGGCCAGACCCTGTGCTAGAGGACCAGACGCCAATGGGCAAAGGAGAAAACTTGGTTATGTTATGACAGGCAATTTCTAAGCACTCTATATACATTCACTTATTTTACCCTCATGGCAAGCATACACAAGAGATAAAATTAAGATTTCCATTTACAAAGGAGAAAACTGAGGCACAGATTTGGAACTAGGAAGTCTGCATCAAAAGTCCATCCCTTAAACCTCTATGCCTTGCTGTTCTCAGTAAAACCAACTTCATTTGTAAAGTACACTCCTTTGGCAAAGGTTGCTGATACATTTTTCTCTTGTAGTCAACCTTATTGTATAGCTGGTGACATGCTGTAATATAGTAGTCTTAGTCTTCTTCTGGACTCCCGAACACTCATTTAGTCAAAGGATTATTTTCCTCTGGAGTCCATCTTGTGGCCCAGTCTCCTAACAGGCCTCCAGGGCTGACCCATCCTGTTGGGAAAGCTAGGTGCAGGAAAACACACAAAACTCTGCTATGCAAAACTACTCCTATGGTGAAGCCCCTGGAAAACATCTGTCTAAATCCCCAACACGCACTTGCCCTCCTCCTGAGAGCTGGAAAGTACACACCACTCCTTGGCCGGTGTGTGTCTGTTTAGCTATACTGACAACATTGCCATTAAGGACAGGAGATTGTAATGTGTGGCATGAAAAGCCAGTGTGCTCTAATTCAAATCTGAATTTAAAAACATCACAGCAAGGAAAACACTCATCTTGGAACATCTATATTAATGAATTTAATCACATTTATCCTGCCCTGTCAGATGTGTGATTCAATATGCAAATTAAATATTTAGATAACAGTCTGTGAAGATTACTATGTTTGCTTAATAAATTAGTATTTTCTAAAACATTATGAAAAAGGAAGATTATAAAAAGAATGCTGTGTAATCAACCTATCAGGCATAACCTATCTTTAATAGTCACCAGTTTCCACAAAAGGCAAGAAAAGCCTGCATGAGTTTCAGTTTTAACATCAAAATTAGATTTCTGAGGATTAATCTATCTTCTCATATTTAATGATATTGACATGTAGCCTCTGTCTGTTTTCAGCTTCAAAATCAAGGTTGGTGCCAAAACAGTAATAAAACCAGCAGAAAACAATGAGTGAAAGAAAGGATGAAAGTTGATGTAATCTCTCCCTTTCTGAGCAAGGACTTGTGCTTTTGTAAACTTTTTAATGAATATGAATCCCAACGATCAGACTGACCTTCTCCAGATGGTTCCTGAAGTGGGGGGGAGATCTCTCCGCCGACTCCAGCAGTGGTTCCAGAGAGACACAAACAGGATCAGCTTAGCCCCAGCCAGGCCTGTGACAGTGCTGACAGCTGGATAATCCCCCAAATGACAGTTCTTACAGAATATTTTGGTTCGATACTAGCACCTTCCCCCAGCACTCTGAGAACAATTGGCTCCCTCCTTGCTAATAACCATCACTGTTATTACTCAGCCCTTGTCATTTATCAACTAGATGGCTGCAAGCCCTACAAAACGTGTTTTCCTGTATCCGATTCCATACCTCTGGGTCATTCTCCTAGGTACGTCTAGAATGATCTTTCTGAAGCATAAATCTGGCCATGTAAGTTTCCCATTATACTTCCTTCAGAGTCTCCCCTGTTTCAAGAAGGACTGCCAAACTTTGGGATTTGACCTCCAAAGCTCCAGAAAATCTCACCTCTCCGGAGACATTTTTTGTGCTTTCCAAATACTCTTAGCTCCAAGCAATTTGCTTACATTTTTCCACTAGTTTTTGCTCATGGTGTTTTCTTTATCTAAAATGTTCTTTTTCATACACCTTGTGTCCTTCCTCTCAAGATGGTCAAAGATTATACTTACCTTAGCAAACTCAGTTCAAACATTTCCTGGGCTGCATCTTTCAGATTGGATAGGAGACATTCCTGTATCTCTATCCTTAGTTCCTTATTGCCTTGTGCATACTTTGACTAAAACATTTATGCTACTCTGTTTATTCAGTTAGTCAACTAACACTTACTGAGCAATTGACAACTAAAGGCTAGACTCTGTACTCAAGGCCCATGTTCTCTCAATGAACAAGAGTCCCTGTCTCAAGAAGCTTCTAGTGAGACAGACAGGCAAGTACACAACCATTGCAACACCCCTTGATAAGTGCTATACTGAAAACTTCAGAAAGCTATGGAAGGAATAGGAGAGCCAACTAGCCCAGATTTTGTGGGGAGGGAAGAGGTAAGTCAGGAAAAATTTCATGGTGCAGGAACTCAAGATGAGAAGAACGTATAGGAATGGTTTAAATAAAAGGAATGGAAAAGAAGTTGAAACAACCAAGAAAAAGACCTAGGGGTGAAAGCAGAAGAAAACCAGGGCTAACGAAATAGACTTGGGAGGAAAAATGAAGGGCTCTACTTTAGACTTATTTTGGCTGGGATGTCTGTGATACTTAGGTAACTGGTACTTGAATACAGCCTCTCCACCATTCTTTCTACTCTCTTTTTCTGGAACTTGAGTGCAAACTCAAAGAAGCATTCTAGGTTAGTGATGTAACCCTAACATCAGCATAAATATGGTATTTAAATGCACACAAGCTGATAAAATGAGCTAGGAGAGAAAAAATTGGTGTAGGGCCAGTCATGATGTATGATCTTCTTTGCACATTGCTGGATTTATTTTGGAACTTTTTGGTGAGGACTTCCACATATATGTTCATGAATGAGATTAGCTTGCAATTTTCTTATTTGTACTGTCCTGGTTTGGTGTTTGATTCAAGGTGTACAGTTTTTCTACCAATTCTGGAAATTTTTTCATCTGCTATTACTTTGAATATTGCCTCTCCACCATTCTCTCTAGTCTCTCATTTTGGAACTTCAATTAGACAGATGCAGAATCTTTAAATATCATCTTCTGTGTCTCTTAACCCCTTTCGTATTTTCTTCCCCTTTGCCTCTCTAAACTTCACTCAGGCTAATTGCTTCAGATCTATTTTCTGGAAGATTAATTCTCTCTTCATTTGTGTCCAATCTGCTGTTTAGTCTGTACATATGGTTTTTTAATTTCAATTTTATTCTTTTAATTTCTAAGTATTCTGTTTGTTTCCTTTTTCCCAAATCTTCCTGGTCATATGTTTTGACACTTTTTCATCCTTCTCAGCTTTCTTTAAACATATATAAAACATATGTTGGTATCAGATTATTGTAATATTTGCATTCTTTGTGGGTCTGACTCTATAGCTTGTTGTTTCTATTGACGCTTACTCATGATGGATTTTTTTTCTTGTATATTTGGTGATTTTTAACTAAAAGTTCTAATTCCTTTAAACTTTTTTACAGAAATTTTGGAACCCGAATTGTAAGTGTGTTTTTTCATAGAGGTTTGCCTTTGTTTCTGCCAAGCTCTTGTGGCCACTGTCAAGCCAGAGGCTCATGATGTCTGATGAGTTTGTGTGCTTTGTGTCTTGCTTTTCATTTTAATAACACAGTTGGTATGAATTCTGCCCTTAAAGCTGAAAGGCGGGCACATGAGATAGGAATTCTTAGTGGAGCTTGCTTTCTTTTTATTTTTACTCCATGCTGAAACAAGGCAGAGAAGGCAATTCTCCTTCAGTAAGGCGGATTATGTTCTAGTTCACCTACCAAACATGTTGTCCTTTGAGAACTGTAGCTTCATGCAAGAGTTTCTAATCCAACTTCCCAACCTGTTAAGGCTCCAAGCTTTATCACCTGCACACTGTGCATCCTCACAGTGTCTGAAAACCCAGGATCTTGGATACCAGAGCTCGGAGCTTTTAATACGCACGGGGAAGTGTAGTCTGCATGTAGGTGCCTTTGAAGATGTGACGTTTTCCTTGAAGCACATGCCCTCAGGACAATCACCAGCCATAATGCTTACTTACCCCTGTAGAATAATGTGTTCTTGTCATTTAGACTTTAATTGTTTCCCTTACTTCACCGTGAGCTCAACCATGCTTTACAAATATATATTGAAGTATTTTATCCAGCATTTTTATCTGTTCTATACCTAGAGGGGTTTATCTGCCCATCTAGTATCATACTGCTGGAGATGAAATCCATTTCTTTATAATCTAACTTTTATAACACATTTCTGTACCCTTCATCAGTCTGCCCTTGCAGTTCATTTGAATTGAGCAGGCCATTTCTCCATTTGCAGAAAGACTGTGAAGTGTCTCAAAGGAGCACAAGCTTTTCCCGGACCTCTTAAGAGGGCTGTAGAGAGCTGGTCTCATGCCTCTCGGCCCCTCCCCACCAATTGGGCTGGCACTCTAATGCCAATGTGTCTGCATGACACTGCTGCTCCTCCCCGTCATGCCAACCCCTCCCCTGGCAGAGCTCCACTTGACTGGGGTATGTGCTTGGTATTCCAAAACAGCAGTAAAGCCAACCAATTGCAGTATTTTCAAAGATTAATTATCACTCTCTTCTAAAAAGTCAATTTTCTTTAAACTAGGGGTGCAAATGAGAAAACAAATGAAAAATGGATTTCCAGAAGAACCACATTTTCTGCTATTCAGCAGGAATCATCCCCTCCCTGATTAAAATATTGGGATTGCTTCGTATCTTGTTAATCTCCAGTGAAGAGGCAATGTCATTTAAAATTAGCAAAAATCCTGTGATATGGGAGCAAACCTAGAGCAAGGCATTTATAAATGTTAATTTACTAAATAGATTTTTATCAGGTCAGTTTGGGTTGGCAATAGAGTAGCAAGCCACTTTATATGAGGTGACTTGAAAGAAGACAGGAGGATCTGTACTCCCTCTTGCTAATCCTCCCAGTAACAAGTCATTAGGGCATAAAATTCCACCATCATTTTGGATGAAGCCTCTCTCTCTTTCTCTTTCTCTTTCTCAAATTAGTTTATCTATCTTTCTCTAACTCCCCTTCTATGGAGAGCAGATTACACAAAATCAAGGGGAAATGGGTGGTTAACTAAAGGCACACTGGGACTTTGGTTTCAAGCAGTGGGAAATGAAGGTATTCAAAAATCTGCAGAATATGAAATAAAGGAGGCTACCCAACTGTGGGCCTCTGTCCTGGAAGTAGGGAGAAGAGAGCAGTTCAGATCTCATTATCCAAGAGGAATAATAAACCTGGACTTGAACAAGGCGTGTGCCCATATCAATGAGGATCTGATCTATGAGGTGAGACACAACAATGGGAATCTTCCTGTGGTGGATCACATGGAGGCAGAAAAAAAGCAGTTGTCCACACAGCTTGGAAGAGAATGCCAGCCCAGTGCATACAGCACATGTCACCAGAGGACAAGGACTAAGCAGAATGTCAGGGTCCCTGCAAGTCTGGGGTCCAGACCAATACAGCTTCTTTGCCTGTCTTGGTTGAGGTGGAGCCACAAATTCCTAGGGATACTCCTCTAGATACCACACCTTCCTGACCTCAGCTGAGAAAGCTGGAAATGGCAGAACCAGACCAAGAGTTTATAAGGCAGAGAGACTTGGCAATTAACAGAAAGGAGAGTACCAAGAGGGAAGAGGCAGACACAGAAAGGTAGCGCCCAATACATTCCACCTACTTTTTGATTTTCCCACTGACCTCTCCCACCTTCATACTTTTACTTCAGAGTTTATTCGTCATGGGCAATAAGAGCTGTTTGCTGCCCATTTGTTGTTGGTATAGTGTAGACACCTGACCCCAACTCACCTCCTTTTATGTGCGGCTGATAGTGCTGTCAGAAATCTAGAAAATAATAAGGTCCAGTGGTCTTTTGTGACTATCACACACAGCCCAAGGGTCTGGAACAAGGCACCAAGCAGGAAGGGATAGGCTCAGAGCCAGATCACCTTTAAACCTCTGCTCAGTGGTGCATTCCCCAAAATTTCAGATCAATCCACACTAGTGCTTTTCTTTGCCAGCTCAGCAATTCCTTCTGAACTTTTATTCAGTGGGTCTGTGCTCCCTCTTTAACAGAGTTTACATTTCTTTCTTACAAGGAATTACAAAAAGGTATGAAGGAATCAGAAAAAGGTATGATTTATGTTTAATTTTTAAAAATTAGATATCATGATTTATCTCCAGCTTGAGAACAGTTTAGAAACTGTTCATCTTCAGGAAAACTCCCTTGGATAAAGCACTTGCTTCAGTCATTCACTGGATATTAATAAGAAGCTTTGTGAATAAGCCCAGTTTGCACCAGCATTGAGAATACAGATGTTCTCTTTTGGGTTTCATCTATCCCTTCTTGAGCACTACTATATGTGAGGCACTAGGCTACATGCATTATCTTTATTATCTAATTGAAATCTCAACAACAACTTAATGCAGTGAGGACAGTATTAACTCTCAATTAATATATGTGGTATCTGGAATCCAGGGAGGTTATATTGCTTGCCTAAGGTCAACTAGATCAGCTCCAGGATTCATGGTGGGTAAGAAAGACCTCTGTCCAGATCCTGGCAATCTACTCTAGGAAAACACACCCCCATATCAATATATACAATAAAGGGCCATAGGTCTCTTAACAAAACTACTTGCACCAAGTAGAGCAGGACACAGAGGTGTAAGTGGTCAGTTCCAAGGGACTGGAGTCTAAAGGCATCAGAGAGTTGACTTGAATGGAGTGGTAAGTTGGTGTTTACGTCACTGGGTGGCAAACGTGTGAGTATCAGTGGTGGTGGCCTGCAGGGAGCGGGATGTGGTTTGAGAGTCATGTTGAGGGAAGAGGTAAGACAGAAGGGGAAATTTAGTCAACCCTTTAACCTTGTATTCTAACGTGATTCTACATAAGAGGACAAAGTTTTGCCATTCATACCATGTGATACTGTTCTCTAATATTTTCTTTTATGTATGTTTTGTATTCACAACCAGATGACTACTAGGACTGCTGATTGACAATAGTTCCTAGCATAGTTCTGGGTTTGTAGCAGACACTACAAAATAGTTGTTAGCTTCTTGTTGAAGAGCTAGAAGCCCAGGGTGCTAGTGATGATTAATTAGGAAAAGACTTCCAGAAAAGCAACAAGTTTCCTGTGTTCAGAAGGACAATCCCATTTCCGACACTTTGATCTTCCCAAAGACATCCAAAGAGCCTCCATCATTTTCATTATTGAGAGGAAGAGAAAAGAAAACAAAAATCCTTCCTTATAACACCTCAACATTGAGCAATCCTGCCTTCTTTCCCCTTTGTTCCAACCACACCAGGATTTGTGTGTCACTTCTCAGTTCAAGAAGTCACTGATGATCAAAGGACAATGGTGTATCCCATTTAGGACTCAGCAGACCAGCAGACAAAGACACGAAGAATCAAGGTCACAACAGGTGCTGCATAACATTAACCAGAGAAACCAGAGCATCACTAGGCTCCTATCAGCTGGAGTTGTGGTAGTAGCAGCTTGTCTTTTTTTTTCCTCATTATTCTTTTTTTTTTTTTTAATGAACTGTTTCTCTCTACTCCCTCCTGCCTCCTTCCTTTCACTCCTGTTCTATGAACCTTGTCAAGAACAAATAGAGAGTGATAGTAAAAGCAGCAGGAGGACATTCTAAAAATAAAGACAAATACCACGGGTTGTTAGGAAGTAGCCTGTGTTTGTCATGCTCCATTAATATGTGTTGTTATTTCTCCCCATCTTTTTATTTAGGAATAAAAAAAAATTGCCAGATATAGCTTCCAAGAGTTTTACCAGATGGAACTCTGTGACCAACTTGGGGATTTGGAGAGTGTACAAAAAGACTGGCAAAAATCCATAGTGGGGAGGGAAGGACTGCCTTCCACAGAAGGGAGTGGGTTAAGAGGGCTGCCAAGTGGGGGAGTTTTTAAAAAGGATTCAGCAGCAAGCATGCTGGACAAGAAAATAGAAATCAGGGAGCTCTGAAGATAGGACGAAGAGTTGGGAGATGTGAGTTGCTAAACTGGATAACAGAAGTAGAGAGTCTACATGAAAGCAGAGACAAAGAGCTAAAGAAATCTGGCATTAGGTTGGTACAAAAGTAATTGCGGATTTTGTCATTACTTTCAATGGCAAAAACCACAATTACTTTTGCACCAGCCTCATAGGAGAGAACTCAGGGAGAGGTTGTGAGCTCTGGGAAGCAGGTGAAATGCACCCTTTTTGTGGACCTTGACCAAGGAGCAGACCTTGCAAAGTTGTAGCAGGTGAAATAGCCCATGTTTATAAAACTCGTCTTTTGACACCAGAGTAACCAGGATAGACCCTCAGCTTTACTTAAATACTAGATTTTTCTATTGAAATGTCTTGACTTTGGCTTGAAAGATCAAGCTTATGATCTCGCATAAGAGAGTAATATGAGGTAGAACTACTTACCCTGTTGTGGAATCTTAGAGTTCATGTCCCCTAAACACAAGAACCCAACATGCACAGGTTGGAGAAGACCTGCTGACGAGCTGGCTTTGGGTTAGGTTGCCATCCTCTAAAACAGATCCTGATCTGGGCAACTAAGACTTCATGCCTCTCCCCTTCTGAAATGAGTGACTTGGTCTTCTCAGGTTAATGATCTTCCATGGTGCATACTGGCACTTTTTGATTGGGAAAGTACCAGATGGAAAGTGGATGTTCTCCTTCTATGTGGTGTGCTCAGAAGTCCTGACCTAAACCAGTTTAACAGCCTCCTTTCAAAGACTCAGACCATATTTTACTTGGCTATCACACTTCAACATATGGATAAGAAAGCCAACATTTTAAATTGTGAGACTAGACTTTTAGAATGAGAAATAATCTTGTCCAGTATTTCCCTAACTGACTTCCATAAGCATTCATGTAAGTGTGGCTAACTCTTTATTCTATACATCTTTCATGGAGAGTCACAGTGCACATTAGCCATTAAAGACTCTAAGAAGTTCTGCTAAAATGAAAGCTGTTGAAGTCTGTTTAGTCAAAGTATTCTCCAAATACGATTGTCCACCATTTTTATTGGTATAAATGTTTGGGAGACATGACTATAGCGGAAAGCCCCCTCCCCTTCCTTCCTTCCTTGCATAGTTCTGGGTTTGTAGAAGACACACAAAATAGTTGTTGGCTTCTTGACATTTTAGACCAGATAATCCATCCCTCCCTCCCTTTCTTCCTCTCCTCCTCCCTTCCTCCCTTCCTTCCTTCCTGGAGCTATCTCCTGACTGCTGATCCTGAGTTCTTTCAATCTTATCCTAATGATGTTAACTAGCGACTTATACAACAGATATGAGGTGACATTAAGCTGATTCAGGGCCTTCTCACCACCGAAGGCCATGCCCTAGGGGACCTGTCAGACTATGAAGCTCACTCTAGCAGAGGAGTTCTCTAGGCGGAATGTTGGCAGCTTAGAGGCTTGGGAGTATTAGTATTGCCTGAGACAGAGGGCTAGAAGAAATAACATAGCCTCAGACATACCTTCATAAACTGTCCCTGAAGACCCAAGAAGTGGGGGACAGTAGTGATGAATCCAGGTGGCAGGCAATACTCAGCAGACTGGCTGGCAGGTGATTGTCAGCCAGACAATCTGTCCACTCACAGAGGTCTCTGCCACTAAGCTAGGGTGGTAGGTGAGGCACCTAGATAGGAGGGCTGAAATGGGTAGAGCAGGCTCCACCAGGAGGGAGTTTGGGTCAGGCTTATCCTAGAGAAATACAGAGAACTAGGCAGAATAACTGATCAGAACTCAGAGATACAGATCATGAAAAAGACCAAGGATAAAGCCCAGGCCTAGCCCATCAGATGATGGGAAAAGGGTCATCCCTAGAAGCACTGAGTCCCAGGACCAATTGGCAAAAAGGAGACTTAGTTACAATAGTCAAAGAGCCCCTAAGTCCTGAGGCTGGAAAGGAGAATATTCTGATCATGGGCATCAGTCTGCTCTGCTATTTACTGTCTCAAGGAACATGAGGTGGAGCCAAGAGACAGCACCTCATAGCCCCATAGGCATTGCGGATGAACAAATCAGTGCTCCCAGTGGGCCCACCTTAATTCATTTCCAATAGATTTTGGAGCTTCTGTGGTCAAGGGACAAAGTGATTGCCACTTCTAAGTACTCTCCATTCCTTCTCATTCATTCAGCCAATAAATAATTATTGATCACGATAACATGTGCTATGCACTATGCTTGGGGATAAAATGGTTTTATGATCTAGTGGAATAACCAGACATTGATTGAATGGCTTACAGAATCACATAGAAACTGCAGTGGTGTCATATACTATGAAAGGGAGGTATTCAGTATTTTGAGTGTCTATATTAGAAGGATTTGACCTAGTCAGGGAAGGGGAGAGGGTGCTCAGCTTACAGCTGGGAGAATGTAGCATGCATAAGGGTATAACACTTGTGAGGTGGAACTGGAGGACTGAGAGAGAGAGAGAACGTGGTACAAGAGGGGTCTGGGAAGATCAGCAGAGATCAGACTGCACAGTAACTTGAGTTCTCATTGAGAAATTTTATCATCATACTATGAGCAATAGGAAGCCAGTGAGTGTTTTGAGCAAAGAGGTAGCATGTCTACATTTATGTGTGTGCATGTGTTGACTTTTTATTATAGAAAATTTCAAACACACAAAGGAGAGAGAATAGTGATGTTAACCCCCTTTGTACTCATCACCCAGCTTCAATGGTAATCAGTATTTGCCTATCTTGTTTGATATTTCTTCTGCCCATTATCTGGAATATTTTAAAGTAAATTCAAAACATCACACTATTTCATCTAGAAATGCTTCAGTATGCATATCCAACTGATAAAGACATTTTCTTTCAGATTTGTATTTTGAGATAATCACCCTGGCTACACTCTTTATATGGTTTGGCTCTGTGTCCCCACTCAAATCTCATCTTGAATTGTACTCCCATAATTCACACATGTTGTGGGAGATAACAATCATGGGGGCGGTTCCCCCATACTGTTCTCATGGTAGTGAATAAGTCTCTAGAGAGTTGATGGTTTGATAAGGGGAAACCTGTTTCTCTTGGCTCTCATTCTCTCTCTTGCTGCTGCCATGTGAGACGTGCCTTTCACCTTCTGCCATGATTGTGAGGCCTCCCCAGCCACGTGGAACTGTAAGTCCAAAAAACCTCTTTATTTTGTAAATTGTCCAGTCTTAGGTATGTCTTTATTAACAACATGAAAACAGACTAATACAACTCCGAAGAAAGGATGTGACAGGACCCAAAGTAGATGTGGGTAAATTTGTTCATTTAGGCAAGAGGGGAAGTTAACTTGGACATTGATAGTGATATCAGTGATGGAGATAACTGGGTGAGTCCCAGAAACATTTATGAGGTAAAACCGACAGGACTTGGTGATAGATTAGGCTGAGAGTTGGGGTGTGGGAGGTGTCTAGGTTGACAGCACATTCCTAGATAGATAAATGATGATGCCACTCAATGAGAAAAGAAGTCCTGGTAGGGACCACTCCTGGGGAGGAAGATTATGAATTAGAGTTTGGACATGCTGAGTATGAGCGACCTCAGCAATGTGCACAATATGTTGTCTAATAAGCTGCAGGTAGAGGACAAGTCTTGGTTAAAGATGCACATGTATGACATGTATGAGTTACCATCAAGAAAATGTTAATTGAGTAAAATGGTTTTTTTTTTACTCTGAAACTAACCAGAGGAAACAAAACAAAACAAGACAAACAAACAAACAAAAACGGAGAAAGCCCAGGACTAAGGAACTCTACATTTAATGGCAAGGTAGAGAAAAATATTCTTGGGAAAAGAATAAAAAAAGAGTAACTACAGAGGTAGGAGAAAAATTCATAAACCCAAAAACTCCAGGGAAAAAGTCCTAAAAAGGACTTCCCACCTCCTGAGGGAATGCCCAGCTGAGCATAGGGGGCATTTGACAGCTATTGACCCTATTGTTTAACCCCAGGAATGAACTACACTGGTACTTTGATGGTACGTGGGTGTCCCCAACTCCATGCAGTCATTGTCACACACATTACACTCATAGTCCCATAATCATTCCTGAATCCTCAGTACCTAATGCAGTGCCTGGCACACAGGAGCTTCTTGTTGAATGTATGCTGAGCTATACTAAAAACACACAGAGAACTGAAACAGCTCCACCTTCAAAAGAAGAGAATTCTCAACCTCATTCAGGGACGTCACAGTGGCCTCTGCTGTGTAAATCTTCAGGCTTCTGAGCCACCTGTGGGATTCTGCACCACCCCATGTGCCTTGAGCACAGGGAAAGCAGAGAAAAATTAAATACAACTGACATTTGGATTATTTGC
Source organism: Gorilla gorilla gorilla (assembly GCF_029281585.2). Lineage (NCBI taxonomy): Eukaryota > Metazoa > Chordata > Mammalia > Primates > Hominidae > Gorilla > Gorilla gorilla. The sequence goes on along the minus strand of NC_073235.2, from coordinate 39,160,082 downwards.
ACCACTGCCCCCTCCATTAACACAGAGAGAAAGTTAACTGAATTCCTGTTATTAAAATTTTCTTTGCCAGAAGTATTGTTAATGGCATTTTTAATCAGTATTAGCCTGCAGGTTGCATCAGCTTCCTTCACTGGCTCAGGCCTATGTGACTGACTCCTGTCATTATCATCAGATGAGAGGAAATACACAAATGAATCTGAAAGGATGGGAGTTACTCTTCAGCAAAAAATTCATAGCAGTGCCATAATTCACTGTGGTGACACCAGCAACAGAACAAAGCAAATCGGGCTTGCTGAGCTCCAGATAAGAGGAGAAAAACAAAAGTGTTTTATTCAGATGCAAAAGTACTGGAATATTATGGCCAGACATGGTGGCTCAAGTCTGTAATCCCAGTACTTTGGGAGGTCGAAGCGGGTGGTTCACCTGAGGTCTGGAGTTTGAGATCAGCCTGGCCAACATGGTGAAACCTTGTCTCTACTAAAAATACAAAAATTAGCTGGGCCTGGTGGTGCATGCCTGTAATCCAAGCTACTAGGGAGGCTGAGGCAGGAGAATTGCTTGTACCCCAGAGGCGGAGGTTGCAGTGAGCCAAGATTGCACCACTGCACTCCAGCCTGGGTGACACAGTGAGACTCCATCTCAAAAAAGAAAAAACAAGTTATGGAGTATTATAATGGATGAAATACAGACAGAATAAATAAGAAATCTTAGATTAAGGAAGGAAGCTGACCTGTCCATTCAAATCTACCTTTGGGGCTTTACAGGTATTTACTAGGTATTTCAGAATGCTCAATTCTAGTTTGCATGCCCAGACACAGGGCAGGGGCAGATATGTTGGCACCAAAATGGTGGTAAATGAAGAATCATTTATGCTTGGCTTTGGGAAAGATTTGGACCCACGAATTTGCATTGGCATCTAAGAGTTCACAAATAATCATGGAGCCTAATTAAGAAGCCGGAACACTGGCAGCTTCCTGTTCCGCACCTCTCCACTGCATGCTAAGGACAGGGCCTCCTTTCTCAGGCCGATGAAAAGCACTCACCTGGCCCGGTGCGGTGGCGCACGCCTGTAATCCCAGCACTTTGGGAAGCCGAGGCGGGTGGATCACCTTAGGTCAAGAGTTTGCTAACCGCCTGACTAACATGGTGAAATCCCGTCTCTACTAAAAGCAAAAAAATTAGCCAGGCATGGTGGTGCGTGCCTGTAATCTGATCTATTTGGGAAGCTGAGAGGAGAATCGCTTGTACCTGGGAGGCAGAGGTTGCAGTGAGCCCAGATAGCGCTATTGCACACCAGCCTGGGAAAAAAGAACGAAACTCAGTCTCAAAAAAAAGAAAAGAGAGAAGCACTCACCTTTGTTTAGGAACACTTCTCACCTTGTGACTTCTACCCAGCTCATCCCTTCCACTCCCTGGAACAGGATAGGTGTGCTATGATGTTAGCATTTAACAGCTTTGGTTTTTTTTTGTTTTTTTTTTTTTTTTAATGTCAGGGTTGAGTCTGGTAGCAAACTCTTTCAGCAACGAAATAAACAAGATCCCTCATTCAAACCTCTGTTTTAGGACAAAGTGCATTCCACTGTGCTGTTTTCCCTACAGCAATCACCATACTATATATAAGGGGTTGTTGGCCTGAATATCTTTTTAAGTGAGAGAAGACGCCATGTATGTTTAACTCTAAATTCCTAGATCTCAATATAGCCCCTGGCTCAGAGTTGGGGCTCAATAAACGTTTTTGAATAAATGAGACAGACAAAAATCCTCACTTCAATGATTTTATTTTTCACTTAATTTGGGACATCTTCATAAATTATATCTATGAGAGTCCATAAAATTTCTCTTTCTGTCCTTTCAATTCACAGAAGAGAAAATGGAAGGCAACAGGGATTATTATGTAAACGAATCTGGTGGGTTTTTAGTATGTTAGCGGTGGCTGTTTTACTGGTGCATCACATCAAACTTTTTATTTTTATTTCAATAATTTCAGGGTAACAGGTAGTATTTTGTTGCATGGAAAAGTTATTTAGTGGTGATTTCCAAGATTTTGGTGCACCCATCACCTGAACAATGTACACAATGTACCCAGTGTGTAGTCTTCTATCAACATTTTTTGTTGTTTCTCATTTGCCATCAGTAGTTCCTAACAGGTAATGCCCATAGGATAGCAAAACAAGGAGAGTATTTACAGTTCTGCCAGGGGAGACCCTCAGAATTCCAGGCCCTGAGACTTTTCTATCAGAGATACTTGAAGGTCTCAACAGATCATGAAAGGTTAATTGATTTGTCAACACCACTAGTTAGTAGCAGAAACAGCTCCTAGTTAGTAGCAGAGATAAGAACACCCAAGCCAGATCCCTACTTTCATATCACCTTCCTCTCAAATTGGAGGAATTTATATTCTGATTTAGTGCCTTCCCATTTTCAAAGCCTCTCTGGAGCCTATGACCCAGGAATCTGGAAGGAAACTTGCACTGACTTATTCACCTACAAGAATGTGCCACTGAATCTCTCTTTTAGTCCTGTAATAAAAATTTCTGCTTGAGGCAGCTGCCATTTATAGCACAACTGCTTGTGTGCACCTCAGACCTCATCACCTCATATTCCCCCAGGATGTCTAGATTGAGATTTTCCGCCTTTCTGTCTGGCTGATGTGCTTGAATTCTTGAATCTCATTCCTGTTGTCCTCTACTTTTTGCCAATTGCTACAATTATGTTATTTCAAGCAGAGCTAGTTTGCTTCCCAGCACACCACTAGGGGAGGGGGAGTGTCATCTCAGTGACACACTGATGCCCAGCCACTAAGAATTTTTAGATTTTGGTTCCAAATGCTAGTAATGATCTCTCTCAAGTCTGCTCACAGAGTCCAGTTCTAGTTTTCATCCAATAAATGGAAATTCCACCAGCATTTGCTCTACCTTCTAATTGAAATCTTGAAGTATGAAACAGCCAGGGGAATGATTTGGGCCTAACTGGAATAATGTGAGACAAGGTTGACCAACAGTCTCTGCCCAGAGAGCACCCTACCCCCCTTCACTGAGGGGATCGTTTCTTTCTTTACTGTGCTTAGCAACTCCTGTCATAAGAGACAACTTATTCTGAGCAGACATCTTCCTCTTCTTGGAGGTGTCAGGGACTGTCAGATTGAGTAAAGATTTGGGGGTTTAGGAATTCAGCTAGGATCTGTCTAAAGGTGATTCTTATACTGGAGTTACATGAATCACTGCTCCAGAGAGAGCCAAGTCCCAAAGTAAACTCAGGATAAAGAGTGTCTATAAATTCAGAACACCCAAGGGACAGGCAGAACTCTGCAGACTTGACTCTACTAACATTGCAGTATGATGCAGTGAGCCTGGCTTTTAATTATTCCAATAAAAGATTGATTCTTTGTTTGCAGTACATTCTGCTACTGTGTAAAAATAGCTCTTTAGTCAAAAAATCCTAACGTGGTTAATGTAGCTGGACTTGATTTCAGGGACTCCTTGGTGAGTTAGTGACAAAGGCTGTAGTACTAGATTAATGAGGCCAGGTCAGGTGATCAATTCCCTTGTCCTATTCCATGTTCAAAGATGATGCCTTTTAACTTTCCTGCAAGTACATGCCAAGGCCACAAGGGAGGATGGATACAGGAAGGAAAAAGAAGGGGATTTGAAGTAGTAAGTTTATCAGAGATAACAGGATAAACAACTCAAAGCATATGCAGAAGTCTCCTCTGACATTGCTGTAAAGAAGCTTACTTCAAAAGGATGTTACTTCTTTACACCTTGTCTCTCCCTTTTCCCATATATTTAAGAAATTCATGTACACAATCCACCAGAAGCTTATATGGAGCACTTTAAAAATGAGAGCACACTCATTCATTCATTCAATAAATATTTATTGATCATCTGCTGTGTTCTAAGCACTACCCTAGGCTCTGGAAATACAGAGATGAACCTGAAATTCAGAGATGCCCTCATGAAGCTTTCATTCTACTGGGAAGATATGTGTAAACACACCCATAAATTACTTCACATAGTGAAAAGTATAAACAATAAAATAAGACTATGGGATAGAGAGTAACTGGTGTCAGTTAAGGAAAGTGTCTCAACTTTAGCTTTGAAGGTGAGGGCAGAGCTCTGAGGAGGTAATGTTAGCTAGACCTGGACCATGAGAAACAAGTATTCCCCAAAGATCAGGGGAGATAATTCAAAATAGGGACAAAGACCAGAAACAGGGTCAACTTCGTGTGTTCAGGAGACATAAAGCCAGCATGGCTAGAGCCTAGTGGAAGAAGAGGAACATGGTGGGACATGAGGTAGGAGAAGGAAGCTGAGGCTAAATCAGGTAGGACCTGAAGACCATGGCAAGGAGTTTGCTTTCTATTCCAATTGCAAGATGAAACCACTGGAGAGTGGTGGTAGCCAGTAATGGCTGCCAATGATCCTGCCTCCTGGTATTCACACCCTGGTATTACACCTTTCCACATCAGATCAGAATTTGTCTGCAGGAACATCAACATATGGAAGAAGTGATCATATGTGATGTCTAGATCACAATTTCTCATCCACAACACCATTGACATTTTGGACCAGATAATTCTTTGTTGTGCAAGGCTGTTGTAGGGGCCAAGGAAAAATGTCCCCTTCGCACCCAATGAAGGTTCATTGAAAATCACTGAAGAGGCAGATTAATAGGAGAAAAGGTATATAAATTTATTTAATCATAGTTTTAAATGACATAGAAGCCTTCAGAATAAAGACCCAAATACACAGGAAATTGTTCATTTTTATGCTTAGTTTCAACAAATTATGGACAGTCATATAGAAATATAATTGGACAAAAAGAGTATGAGATAATGCTAATAGACTGAGTGGGGAAACACAGCAAGGCCTGTCTGTCCAGACTCTTGGCCTGCCTGTGAAACATTCCTTTCTTCTGGATATGGGGCAGGACTGTCTCTGGAATGGGGGTCTATGACCTACAATCAAACAAGGTAGGTCAGATCATTTCTTTGTGGCCAGCTTTTACACAGAAATGTGGGAGGAAAGATGGAGTATATTTTTAGCTTCTATGGATGGATTTGAGGAAAAGGGCTTCTGGTTTCTATGACCTGCCTTGGGAAAGAATGATTCTAATTTCTATGGCTAGCCTTGGCAGAGAATAAGAGGCCAGAAACAGAGGGGTAAGAGAAGCTCAGAGAAAACCTTTTGCCTCTGAGACTGCTTTGGCAGCCTTCACTTTGGGGTATCATTTTCTGAGCCTCAAAACTGCACTGTCTTCCACATTATAGAATATTCAGCAGCATATCTGGCCTCTACCAGTTAGAGGGGAGTATGTACTCCTTCCTGCAGTTGTGATAACCAAAAATATTTCTTTAAACCAGGTCATATGCTGCCACAGGGTATGGAGGAAAACTCCCCCTGGTTGGGAATAGCTGAGTTAGATCATAAAAGTCATGGTGGCTACTGCCTTGTTTTCTCTCCAATCACTCAGGCTGGGGGAAGCCAGATGCCATGTTGGGACGACACTGAAGTAGCCTCATTGAGAGGCCCATATGGCAAAGAACTGAAGCCTCCTATTAACAGCCATGGGAGTGCACCACCTTGGAAGCAGATCCTTCAGCCCCAGTCAAGCCTTCAGATGACTGTAACCCCAGCCAACATCTTGACTGTAATCCCATGAGATACCCTGAGCCAGCACCTCCCAGCTAAGCCTGTCCTGAACGCCAATTGTTAGATGATAAACTCCTGTTGTTTTAAGCTAATTTTGTGGTTAATTTGTTAGGCAACAATAGATAATTTCAGAACAAGCATGATTTCATGCAATTTATACCTTAGGGTCTTTCTGGCTGCTGTGTGGAAAATAGACTACAAGGGAGACTGAATTCTGATGAACAAGCTATTGTCATAATCTGAGCAAGAGATTATGGTGGCACAAACCATGGTTTGCAATGGTTAGGGTCACTACTAATTCTTATAGCATGACTGTGAAAATTAGAAGGAGGCACCTAGTCTTCCAGGAATTTTAATGATATCTGTTAGAAGATTATTATGATATTCTGGATTTTTGAGAAGAGAAAACATTTAGACCATCTGCTGGAAGTTTTGTATTATAAAAATACAAATCTGGCCGGGCATGGTGGCTGTAATCCCAGCACTTTGGGAGGCTGAGGTGAGTGGATCACTTGAGGTCAGGAGTTTGAGACCAGCCTGGCCAACATGCTGAAACCCCATCTCTACAAAAAGTACAAAAATTAGCCAGGCATGATGGTGTGCGCCTGTAGTCCCAGTTCCTTGGGAGGCTGAGGCAGGAGAATCGCTTGAGCCCTGGAGGTGGAGGTTGAAGTAAGCCGAGATCACGCCACTGCACTCCAGCCTGGGCGACAGAAGGATACTCTGTCAAAAAAAAAAAAAAAAAAAACTATGGTGTCTATCATTAGTGGGAACTCTGTTATGCAGTGCACAACCTGCACGATCATATGTGGAGATCCTGGCCGTGATTATATTGAGACTTCTCTGACTGGAGACAATTTTGGATATATTTTGGATTGGGTGTTGAGTATGAGGAAAAGACATCTGTTGGGTTATGGCTTGAATAATTCGGTCATTGAGGATCCTGTTTACTGAAACCGGGAAGACAGAAGGAGGATACAGTGGCAAGGGCATGTGAAAGGAGGCTGTATGTGAAGGAAAAGCAATAGTTCTTTTTGGCTATGTTAAGTTTGAGATGCCTAACAAATATCCAAATTAGATGTCAAGTAGGGAGTTGAATTTATGAGACTGGAGCTCAGGATAGAAGTCAGGGCTAGAAAAACACATTTGGGAGTTATCAGCACATAGGTATCTTTTAAAATCACAGAACCAGACAAGATTATCTAGAGAGAATATGTCAACAAGAAAGAGAAGATGCCCAAAGGCTGAGTAAACTGTGAAGTGCTGCAACATGTAAAGGTTGTAGAAAGGGGAGGAACCACAAAAGGAAAAGAAGAAGGCTTCATCAAGTGAAAGTAGAAAAGATAAAAGGAGAGGGTGGTGGCCTGAGAATTTAGACCATACAGAATTTCAAAAGCATGGAGCAATCAGTGGAGACATCATTAGATCTGGGCATATGCACTGATCAAGGAGAGCAATGCTTTGTATGTATCAAACACTAATTCTTACCAATTAATGAGTAAACAAAAATTAGCAAACATCCAGGTTGTGTTTTCTATGTGCCAGACACTGTTGCAAATTCTTTACATATATTAGCTCAGTTAATCCTCACCATAACTCTATAAGGCAGGAACTATAATTCCTATTTCCAGATGAAGGAACTGAGGCCCAGAGAGGTTCATTGCTAGAATGTAGTAGAGCAAGGATATGGACCCAGTGATCTGGCTTCAGAGCCAACGCTCTTAACCTCTATGCTGCGCTGCTCATAAATGAATGAATGAGATACTTGTAATTATTTTATAACTTTGCATGTGGCTTTGGAATACATTGAATTATTGTTTGAGTTCAAAATTTTATTCTGCCCTATCTGATTTTAAATGCGTTTGCTTTACCTGAGCTCACTCCATCTAGGTGGAATAATGAAGTCAACCAGGAAGAGACGGGGCAATGTGAGAAATCAAGCCTTTCATTAAAACAGGACCGTGCGCGATGTGTAAAAGCAATATCATTGTGCTAGCAACCAAGTAGACCATAGCTCACTGACAGTGTCAAAGGTTAGGCCCATTTGTTTTCAATTTTAATAGAAGAATCCATTTGCAGAGGCTCAGAGGTTCTTCTAATTCTCATTTCTGACTTTCCCCCAGCTCGACTGTTTAGTTCCTTTCCTTCTGTGGACATCTTTTATGCATTATCCCACATGCTCTCAGCCCAATGTTTTAGCTCCTGCTTTTGCTGTAGCACCCAGTGCAGCTGCACACAGGTATAAGCTGACAGCACCTTGCCTCAGTTACACCCCGTAGCTCTTGATTTCTGCCCAGGGCTGCTATGCATCACCATGGAGGGAGCCTGTGGAAGCCCTGTCAGCTACACTAGCATATGTCCAAACCTGGAACTGTGAGGGACCTAACACCCCATTAGGGTTCTTAGACCAATACGGGGCAGTGGCTGGTGGACAAACACTCCCCTCTTCAGTGTGTCTGGTGGATGCCTCTAAGGAGCCTGCTACCCAGTTCTGCTAGGAGAACTGGCCAATCGAGCTCTGGTTGCCTGCAGCAATGCCCTCAATAACATACCCTTGGGTTGGCTTTGTCTCCTTTCCTATTTCACTTCCCAGACCCTCAATTCTGTTCCTCAGAGTCTCTTCCCAAAACAAATGATAGGAACCAAGCCCTCACCTCAGGCTCTGTTTTTTTTTTGGGTAGGCCACATTAAGACCATCTTAGTCACAATGTCAGTGGATTAACGAGACAGGCTGCGGTGGAATCTTTCCTGAGAGATTCATAATCACCACCTACAGCCTGCAGAATTTAAGAACAGGACTGGGCTGGAGCCCTGGTTCCACTGTTTGCCTACTAAGTAACCTTAGACAAAACACATTAACTTCTCTGTGACTTTCTCATCTATAAAATGTGAAAAACAAGAGCATCATCCTCCAAGGATGTTGAGAGATAATGGATATGGTAATAAAGTGACAGATATGTGTAGAGATGGTAAATAGAAACTACACAAATGGTGTGTATATATGTGTGTGTGTGTGTGTGTGTGCATTCTTTCTAACAAGTCATCTCCAAGCCATAAGAAAATTATTCCAAAGTGCATTTATACAATATAGTAACCACTAGCTACATATGGCTATGTAAATTTTTATGAAATAAAATTAAATAGAATTAAAAATTCAATTCCTTAATCACACTAACCACATCTCATGTGCTCAATAGCCACATGAAGCTAGCAGCCACTGCATCACCAGATGGCACAGATATAGAACATTTCTATCATCACAGAAGGTTTGCTTGGACAATATTGTTATTCAAGTGTATTATAGCCTGATGCCAAGAAAGATAAGGTTATCGTGGGGGGAAGATGTCATGTCTTGAACTCTCTAAGGCTGTGTCCATTAAACAGATATCCAGGAATTTTTCTTCCTGTAGCTTTCCATCCAACTAGGAGTCCAGGCCCATCTGGATACAGCATGATCCCCAGAGCCAGGATTTCTGGGCCTCTGCCAGCACTGGTTTCAGAGCACATGCCCCTGGGTAAGGTAGGCACCACAGCTCTGAGCAACAGAATGCTGCCCTCTCCCCTGCTGGTTGGCATGATAAAAACTGGGCACCATGAAAAAGGAAGCAAGTCCAGCCATTCTCGAGAGCCACAGCCAACTACCAAGTGCTCCTGCAGGAATGTCACCAACTCACTGGCCACACTACCCTTCTTATGGAAATCTCAACTAAGGACTATATCTTCTACATGCATGACACATGCCTGAAAAGACACACATGGGAAGACATGTCACAGGTAGCATGTAGGGATGGAAGGTCCTCTATCTCCCACCCCCATGCTGTTACTGCCTGAGCTTTGAAAGGACAGTTGGGGTGATTTTCCACTATGGGTGCTGTAGATGCCCTCAGCCTTCTACTGACCTACCCATAAAGCCAACAGGCCAAGGCAGCATAGCTCCTGGCAGAGATGGGCTGTGGGAGATTATGAAGTGGAAAGTTTGTCTTCCAGACCTCACTTAGTGCCCATGAAATGCTCTCATGTAAATCTGGCAGGGCCCGGTCTGGATGCACTCAAAAGATTATTGCACCTGTTTTTCTGACCTGACCTTTTCCATTGTCAAAATTTATCTATGTGTCTGAGTAATACATGCTAATGTGAAAAATGGGTAAATACATTATCCCATGAGATCTAGAGTTTACTTAAATATTCCTGAAATGCAAACTCCTAACTCGATATACTTCCCCAAAGGGAAATATATTTGTTGAACTGAAAGTAATGAATCCCATCAGCAAAGCCTCCCATTTTTATAGCCACCTTCACCTCCTGTCATACACACTCATGCACAAAGAGTAATGATTATGGAGCTTGGAAAAATCAAAACCAGCATCTGTGAGGTTCATGTAAAGTTTGTTGACTTTTGTCTCAACCTGCTTCTTAGTAGGGCTGATCCCAGCACCCAGGGAACCCAGGGCACCCGACACCCTCCCTAGAAAGGAGAATGGAGCTGTACTTGGCGAACACTAAGAATCTTCCTTCTCCCTTTTCTCATTATGTCTCACATTGCCACACTTTTGGCCCTTGGCACTTCATGTTGTGCAAGGCTCTTCTTCCACCAGCCTTTGGTAGCTCTGTGGGACCAGCTTACTTCTCACTTCCTGGCTCTGGAAAATGTTCCCAGCATTTGTTCCTTAATTAACATCTCACTTGACTTGCCAAGACCTAAAACCAGGGCTCCAAATATAACCTTGAAAAAGTGGCACATCAAACAGAGGCAGAATCTAATAGGTGAGGCAGAGTTAGATCTTAGAATGTCTCTCACATTACACCAATACAAACACCTGTTACAGAATTTAGACATTAAAAATTTCGGCCTTAGCCAAGTGCAGTGGTGAGTGCCTGTGGTCCCAGCTACTCGGGAGGCTGAGGCAGGAGGATTGCTTCAGCCCGGGAGTTTGAGACTGTAGTGCACTATGATATATGTAGTGTGCACCTGTGAATAGCCACTGTGCTCCAGCCTGGATGATACGGTGAGCCCCCATCTCTAAAAACATTTGGGGGGGTGTATTTTGAAGTCAGAGTGTCTGGGTTCAAATGATAGCTGTGCTACATAACTGTGGAATGCCACATGAGTTACTTAACTTCTTTACACTTCACTTCCTCAACAGTGAAATGTGACCATAATATCATCCCCATGATAGAATTTTAGAGAATTAAAAATGAGATAAAGTATAAAAAGCACTTAGCATCGTGTCTTTACTGTAGTTAGTGATTAATTAAGGATAGCTATCATTAGTAGTATTATTACTTTTTCAATATATTCGTCATCATTATGCAGTTAATAATTATCAGAGCTCTCTGAAATTGTTTTGAGTTAGCAGTCAAAAGCGACAAAAGCAAGAAAGCCAAGACCTGTGCCATTCAAAGAAGAAATTTTGCCCTCTTGATCCTCTTGAGCCTCCCAGCTACCAAAACACAATTGCTACCCAGAGAAATGATTAGACTTTACGGGCCTGTTTATTTTGCCACATTTCCCACCCCCTTCCTATTTGTGTCTTGACTTCTCCTCGAAAATAAATAGACATTTATTTAATCAGCTAGTCAAGGGAAATGTTCCTTTGTTACTCTCACCGAATTGAGGAGTATAAAGAATCCTGTCATTTACAAAACCAGGTGAAATGGCTCATTTTCCCTTAATTTTCATCACATGCTTAAGTGATATTTCATGAACACAGAAAAAAAAAGAAACAGAAGGATGATTCACTATTTTCTTCAAACAGATTTTTGCAGTGACATTTTTCAACAAGATAAGAATTATTTCTCAAGGAAAAAAAATTCTTATCTTCACAAACAAACAAAAGAAAGAAAAAACCCACAAAAGTGACATTTTCTTTTCCCTAGAGAACATCTTTCTTTCTACGAGACCTGCCTTTCACCTCGGCAGTCAGCTCCAGGTGTTAATGGAAAATGCTTTGGTGTCTCTAACTCCTGCAAACTATGAATCATTTCCAATCCCTGCAGAAATGAAAATTAACATCCTGAGTTTATGATGTTGGCATTCATCTACAAAAGCCAGGCCTCACATTTAAGTATAAATATTTCTGGACGAAAAGCAAGGCATGAAGAAAAGAATCCCAAACTTCTCACATGCTATTTATCTCTGCACCTCCTCCTCAGCCTTTAAAAACAGACACACACAGCAATTTAAGACCCTTTGTACTGGTCCAAAAAACAACTGGCACCGCAGCAATCAAACACTGAACAAAGTAATTTGCTCCAACGAATCCCTTTCAAATGGCTTGCTGGAGCAATTCACAGGTGTGGTCTTTGTCCTTCCATTTTAATAGCTGTGGCAGAGGTATGTAGGCCATAAATAATTATTTGAGGGTGAGTGACGAAGGAGAGATAAAGGGAGGAGTCATTCCAAGTAAAGATTTCATACCACTTCAACATCAGTGGCCACCAAATGAAAATGAATCTGCTTTGGCCTTGGTGGGCAGTGAGTGGACATCCCATTCTTCGCCTGGTGCTAAGGACACCAACATTTTTTCAGCCTACTGAGTGTGAAAGAGGCAAAAACCATGATAAAGACAAACACTTCTATTTACTCTCAGATTATACAGTTACAAGCCTGGAATTCTACTGCAGGGAGTGATTTCAGGGACAGCCTGCCCAGATTTGCTCCCTGACATCATTTAAAATTACAAAGTCTCTAGCATCTTCTGCCGCCTCCTTCATTGACAGTTTAACAAGAAGGCCAGTGGCTAACTAGCCTTAAGGGCTTCATTTGTCTTGCCCCTTAAAATAATTAGTGATATTCTCAGGGAAGCTAATGTCTCTTCTCTGAGAGCAAGACCAATACTGGCAGATGGTGGTTATTGGAGAAATCAACGTGGGCATGTTTTTTGCACAATCTGGTCAATTATATAGTCTTACAATTAATCTAACCTTGTGAAGTGCAAGTGATTCATCTAAAACTAGGATTGCCAGATAAACTACAGGACACCCAGTTAAATTGAATCTCAGAGAACCAATAAATATTTTATAGTATGTTTCATGCCATATTTGGGGTATACATATACTAACGCACATCTGATGTTTATCTGAAATTCAAATTTAACTTGGTGCTCTGTATTTTTATTTATTTGCTAAATTTAGAAACCTTATTTGGACTCCCCCCACCCCCGTGTAATTGTGGGTAAGTAGATGAACCTCTCTGAATGTGTTCTCTTAGCTGTGATATGGAGATCATTTCTATCCAACTGCTCACTAAAGTTAAAATAAGGAAGCAATGATCCAATGTCTCAAAGGTGCTTTGGTAAATTGTAAAGTTTTGAATGTGTAGATATGTAAAGCATTTAGAAACATGTCTTGCATATAGTAAGTGCTTTATATGTGCTTGCTAAATAAACAATTGCATACATACAGAACACACACATATACATATATATACACACAGAAATCTGCACTGTACAATCGCATTTACTTCTTAGCATGTTCACTGTGCTAAGTTAGATAATTACAGGGTAAGGAAGATGTTAAAGGAACTAAGAGGAAGGTTTCCTAACCCACAAGGGAAGGTCAGGGAAAGTTTTTCAGAAGAAGAAAAAGATGTGAGATATTTATTCATGCCACATTAATTTACAGCAATTTTTCTCACTCACATGCACAGATGCATACGGCACAAACTATGTCATGGACTTTCTTTCATAGGTTCTGAGACATGATCATTTAGAGAATGACAGCCCCTCATTCATTCCACTGTAGACAGTTATATTTTCTCAGCATATATTTTCTCTCATAAATGAATAGTATGGAGGAGAGGGAAGGAGAGAGAAAGAGCCACAAAAACCCCTTGGAAGCTCTATAAATCAGCTTGACTGAGGCTATCATTTTCAAAAAAGCTGGATTAACTTTTTGATTTGTTTAGGTTCTGGTTGCATAAAGCCTATTTTTCATGCGAAAGTCTTGAACTTTTCAATTTTCAATTTATATTGTCTTTGATAAAGCCCAAATGCTTGCTTTTATCTCCCAAACAAAAAAAAATTATTAATAAAAATTTCAACCAAAATCTATTTATATAACTATTGTCATTTTTAGCAGGGCTTCAGGCTTCATTACAGATACCAGAAATGCATTTCAAAGTGTGACCTGAGATGTGTGAAATTCAAACACATGGAAATTCAAGCACTAACAACATTACTAATGGCCTTAATGAAGACAGGACATAAAAAGAGAGGTTGGGAGTAGAGAAAGAAAAAGAAAATAAAAGAAAAAGATTAGATTTGACAATATTTGTACAGATAATCAATCAAGAAACATTTACTGAGAACCTATGTACCCTGAATGCTGGACCTTCCAACCTATATAAAAGATGGCTCCTGTTAGGCATAGTGGACCACGCCTATAATGGCAGCACTTTGGGAAGCTGAGGTCAAGAGTTCAATACCAGACTGGACAACATTGCAAGATTCCTATCTCTACAAAAATAAAAAATTAGCTGGGTGAGGTGGCACATGACTGTAGTCCCAGCTACTCAAAAGGCTATGTGGAGAGCATTGCTTGAGCCCAGAAGTTTGAGGTTACAGTGAGCTATGATCATGCCACTGCATTCCTGCCTGGGCAACAGAGAAAGATCCTGTCTCAAAAAAAAATTAAAAAATAAAAATAAAGAGAGATGGCTCTTGTCCTCAAGAAGTTTGCAGTTCCATATAGGAGACAGACAAGTCGATGGGTAATTATGATATAGTAACAGAAACTTAAACCATAGACTGTGGAGGCACATAGGATAGAGTATTGAAGGACTTTACAGAAGGTCAAGGGATTTCACAGAGCCCATTTAATTAGGTGCAATCCCAAGAGGTCTAGAAGGGGCTTTAAGCAGAGACAGATTTTATAAAGCTTATCCTGCTTATAGTGTGAAATCTGGACCCGCCAGAAGGGAGGCAAGAAGAAGATGCCAGTTAGAAGGCTGTCTAGTGGTGAATATGTTAATATCCTCTTTCCCAAGCATAGCCCTTTTTGCTTTGCTACAAGGTAAAGCTTAAGTTTCCAGATAGGTTAACCCAACTTCCTTTGATTTGTCCTGTCACTTTTCTGCACTCAGTGACCCTCAACTGATATCCAGCAGTATTTGTCATTTAAATTCTTCTCTCAGAATGTAATTTCCTTCGCTTCAACATCAACAATCACTCTAGAAAATTTGCTTCACTTTGCAAAGATAAATGGCATAAAAAACATCAAAACAAACAAAAAACGGGAGTAATTCAAAGCTGAACTCTGTTCCTCTGGGAAGCAAGGAGGCTTAGCACAAAGAACACAGAACAGGGGTGCAAAATCAAGAGGTTTGGGTTCAAGTACAGGTTTGCAGCTCAGGAGCTATGCAGCTGAGATGAGCCTCTCTCACCATTAACAGCTCTCCTATCTGACTCACATAAACATGAGATAAAATGTGCTCGAGCATTTTGGATTCCTCAAATTATGTGATTCTAAGATAAGAAACTAAAATTCATTAAAGCCTACTCTATCATGTACTATACTAAGCACTTTATGACTTTTATGTCATTTGATCTTACAAGCCTTCTTCTGTAATGTACATTATTGTACCCACTGTGCAGATGAGAAAACTGAAACCCATAGATTCTGACCATTTTAGTCAATATCACGATATGAAGTGGAAGAATCATGATCAGAATCCAGCTCCAGCTGACCTGAAAACCACTGTGTTTTCAATAACTTTTTAAAATAATATTCTAAACATATATGATTAGTGTAGATATCTTGGAAATACATAATCAATATAAAGAATCATACTGTGCTGTCTTACATGTGTACCCAGAATTGTGAGAGTAGGCTGGTTTTTACTTTCTTTATGTCCAGACATAAAGACATTTTATATAGTTTTTTATTGTATGCAAATATTCTTTTATACTTGACATCTAATTTTCATACAGCTTTAAACTATGATCAGTTTACTAAATATCCTTATGAGCATTTTCTCTATTAAAATTCTTCATAAATATTTTATGACTGCATCATATTTGTGAAACTTCTCCTCTGTTATTAGATATTTAAGGTATATTTTCATGAGGTTTTATTTTTTAATGTAAATAACACTGTGTCAAACATCTTTTGGATTGATTTTCAGATGATGATTTACAAAGGGTATAAAATATTATCTGTGCCCTGTTATATATTACCAAGATGCTTTGCCATTAAAAAAGTTTCAGCAATTCACCCCTTCATAAGCACTCTATCAAAGTGTCTCTTACATGCAGTCTTGCTGACAACATATTTTTAAATCTTTAAACATTATTGTCAATAGTATCTTTTTTTATTTTCTATTGTCTTTGATTCTTAAAGAGGTTGAACATGTTTTTATGTGTATTAGTTTGATTTCCTCTTTGATGAATGGGTTTTCCACTTTTCTACTGGAGATCTCATTGTTTTACATATCAATGCGTATGGCCTCCTTATACATTATTATCTTCAACCTGCTGTCTTTCATGTTTGTCAGTTGATGTCTGTTATAAAACACTCCCAGTATAAGAATCTCTCCTTCTGTTTTTCCCCCCACAGAACATAAATGTTATTAGGTGAATGTGACAAGCAGGAAGCTGTGGCTTGAAAAACTGGTACGAAAGATTTAGATAAAAAAATCAGTCAATGTTAATGATCACTCAGTTGGCCTGTACCATGGCGACCAGAGGCTACAATGCAGGTGATTCAGTTTGGTCATTAAGGTTTCCAGGAATCTCCTGTGAGTAAGTATCCCTGCCCCGAGACAATCACACTACCTATGGGCTTTAATGACTACAAGCAGTTTGCAAGCAAGAGGTTGAATACCTTCACAGCAGGGACCTGAATAGCTAGCTTACTGCCTCCCACCACTACTGACTGGCCACAGCTGATGTGATGACTGAAATTTCTATTTCACTTGTGCAATATAATCCATTTGCTTGTTCTGACTTTCATGTCTCTAACAGCCTTAGCCTTTCCCTTACTATCAGTTGAGACACAACCTGAACGTCATTCATTCTTTTACTCATCCATTCATTCAAACAGATATTTATTGAACATAGTTATTTGTTGGCACTGTGCTTGGCACTAAAGATAGAATAGTAAATAAAAATGAACACAGTCCCTGGTCTCATGGATTCTAGTGAGCCCCACCGAGAGAGGTGGCTAGAGCAGTGTCCTGTGGAAGTCCAGCAGAAATAAATTAAAGAGGTAGACCTGAGTGGACCATATAAGGCCTTGAACAATAAGAAGCCACTGAAATGTTGTAACCAGATTTGGGCTTTGGAAACATTATTCTGGATGTTTGAATAGGAAAAAAGTTAGGGAATGGGACCAGTGTAACATTTGGAGCCTATTGCTACGGTTCAGGAAACGCAATGAGATTACCTTCTACTAGGCTAGACATAGAGATTGAGTTGGAGTTAGAGACCTTTTTCCTCAATGGTTTCTATTTCTTCATTTTCTCTTTTCTTCCTCCTATTCATCTGCATTGTGTTGAACAAGGTCCCTGACATCATAACTGTATGGATCAATAGTGAAAATGTACTCAAAAATAGGAAAGGTGGGACTCAGCATAAATACTTTTGGCTGCCACCTAAAGGTCTAATGGTAAGAAGCCGGATATTCAATGCCTTAAAGCCATAGAATTTCCACTTCTTTTCCTAGAACTGGCCTTTCTACTCCCTCCTTATTTGTAAGACAAGGCTATGAAAGCAAATCTTTCCTTCAGATAAAAAATAATATCATATTGGGAACTTATGCTGTCATTCTAAATCTCTTTGGAGCCTTTTAAAATGTAATTTTCAACTTAAAATAGGTGTTTGTTGAGTGTCTTCTACATGCCTGGTACTTTCCCAAGAGCTGGGAATATAGTGACAAACAAGACAGGCAAGATTTACACCCTGATAGAACTTACACTCTAGTGGGGGAGACAGCCACGTATGTACCATGAACAAATAAATAAATGAATAGAAATTTATATTTATCATTTCAGATAATGGTAAGTGTTTTTGAAGAGCTTAGATAGACAATTGGATAAAACAATGGTGGGTACTTCTGGCATAAATGCATACACAAACACTGGCAACACCATCCACTGCCACCCCACTACAGCCGCTGGTGCAAACGTATGCATGGAGGCCAGCAGTCTTGTATGTGCCAGCACTCTGCCCCCATCACTGCCAGCATGAGTGCAAACGTGAACACCACAACAACCCCAACCCCACCTGTGCCATGCCCCAGCACAAGTGCATACAGGAACACTGCACCCCTGCTCTTGCCAGTACCCCTCTAGCCAATGCATGTGTACCCTGCCATGCTGCCACAGCTGCTGGAACATGTAAGCAAACATGAATCCCACTGCTACTGCCTGGACAAACTGCTTTGGCTGGCACCACCTGTCAGAGTGTTGTGATCAACAGACCGGGAACACCTTGGCCCCACCAGTGTTGCAGGTTCCTTACCTTGAGGGGCCAGAGAACAAAGCCGGGGGTCCGGTACCAGCCCCCCAGAGTGACAGCATGCAGATCAGGAGTGCTGAGCTGAGCTACAGCCCCCTACGATCTTTCAGAAAAAAGCCCCATCGACTGAACCCACCTTATACTCCAAGCCCCCAAGGACATCAAACAAGACAAAAGCAAAAAAATCCATTCAAAGGGTAGCAACTTAAAAGATTGAAGGAACATCAGCCTACATAGATGAGAAAGAACCAGCACAACAACTCTGGCAATGCAAAACCCAGAGTGTCTTCTTACCTCACAGTGACCACACTAGTTCCCCAGCAATGGTTCCTAACCAGGCTGAAATGTCGGAAATGAAGAAATAGAATTCAGAATACGTATAAAAACAAAGATCATTGACATTGAGGAAAAAGCCAAAAACCAATCCACAGAATCTAAAGAATACAATAAAATGATACAGGAGATAAAAGATGAAATGGTAAATTTAAGAAAGAACCAAACATCTAACAGAGCTGAAAAACTCACTTCAAGACTTTCATAATACAATCACAAATATTAACAGAAGAATCAACCAAGCTGAGGAAATAATCTCAGAGCTCAAAGACTGGTTCTCCAAAATAGTCAGGCAAAAATAAAGAAAAAACAATAGAGAAGAATAAACAAAACCTCTGAGAACTATGGGATTATGTAAAGAGACCAAGTCTATGATTCACTGGCATTCCTAAAAGACAGGGAGAGAAAGCAAGCAACTTGGAAAATGTATTTGAGGATATCATCCACTAATATTTCCTCAACCTTGCTAGAGAGTACAACATTTAAATTCAGGAAATGCAGAGCATCCTTATGAGATATTACACAAGATAATAGTCCACAAGACACGTAATCATCAGATTGTTCAAGGTCAAATGAAAGAAAAAATGTTAAAGGCAGCTAGAGAGAAGAAGCAAGTCACCTGCAAAAAGAACCCCATCAGGCTAACAGTGGACCTTTCAGCAGAAACCCTATAAGCCAGAAGAGACTGGAGGCCTATATTCAGCATTCTTAAAGAAAAGAGATTCCAATGAAGAATTTCATATCCAGCCAAACTAAGCTTCATAAGCAAAGGAGAAATAAGATTCTTTTCCGACAAGCAAATACTAAAGAAATTTATTACTATCAGATTTGCCTTCGAAGAAGTCCTTAAGGGAGTGCCAAATATGGGAAGGAAAGACTGTAATCAGCTACCACAAAAACACACTTAAGTACCTAGACCACTGACTCTATAAAGCAACTACACAATCAAGTCTACATAATAACAAGCTAAAAACATGACAGAATCAAATTCATACATATCAATATTAACTTTGAATGTAAATGGGCTAAATGCCTCATTTAAAAGGAACAGACCCCAGAGTGTGATATTCCCCTTCCTGTGGTCTGTTCCTTTTAAATGAGGCATTTAGCCCATTTACATTCAAAGTTAATATTGATATGTATGAATTTGATTCTGTCATGTTTTTAGCTTGTTATCACACTCTGGGGACTGTTGTGGGGTGGGGGGAGGGGTGAGGGATAGCATTGGGAGATATACCTAATGCTAAATGACGAGTTAGTGGGTGCAGCGCACCAGCATGGCACATGTATACATATGTAACTAACCTGCACAATGTGCACATGTACCCTAAAACTTAAAGTATAATAAAAAAAAAAAAAAAAGGAACAGAGTGGCAAGCTGGATACAGGAGCAAGACCTAACCATATACTGTCTTCAAGAGACCCATCTCACATGCAATCACACCTATAGACTCAAAGTAAAGGGATGGAGAAAAATCTACCAAGCAAATGGAAACAGAAAAAAGCAAGGATTGCTATTCTAACTTCAGACAAAGCCGACTTTAAACCAACAATGATCAAAAAAGATAAGGGCATTACATAATGGCAACAAGTTCAATTCAACAAGAAGACCTAACTATCCTAAATATACATGCACCCAACACAGGAGATCCAGATTCATAAAGCAAGTTCTTAGAGACCTATGAAGAGACTTGGCCACACAGTAATAGTGGGAGGCTTTTCACAGAATTAGAAAAAAATTGTTTTAAAATTAATATGAAACTGAAAAGGAGCTCAAATAGCCATGACAATCCTAAGCAAAAAGAACAAAGCTGAAGGCATCACATTACCCTTACGAGGCTACTGTAACCAAAACAGCATGGTACTGGTACAAAAATGGATACATAGACCAAGGGAACAGAAGAGAGAGCCCAGAAATAACGCTGCACACCTTCAACCATCTGATCTCTGACAGAGTTGTCACAAACAAACAATGGGGAAAGGATTCCCTATTCAATAAATGGTGCTAGGATAACTGGCTAGCCGTATGCAGACTTTTTTTTCTTTTTCGTTTTTAAACTTTTATTTTAAGTTCAGAAGTACATGTGCAGGTTTGTTATATAACTCTCATGTAATGGGGGTTTGTTGTACAGATAATTTTGTCACCCAGGTCCTAAGCCTAGTACCCAATAGTTATTTTTTCAGATCCTCTTCCTCCTCCCACTCTCCACCCCCAAAAAGGCCCCATTGTCTGTTGTTCCCTTCTTTGTGTCCATGCGTTCCCATCATTTAGGTCTTACTTATAAGTGAGAACATGCAGTATTTGGTTTTCTATTCTGCCATAAGCAGAAAATTGAAACTGAATCCCTTCCTTACACCATATACAAAAATCAATTCAATATGGATTAAAGACTTAAATGTAAAACCTAAAACTATAAAAATCTTGGAATATAACCAAGGAAATACCATTCTAGATAGAGGTCTTGGCAAAGATTTGATGACAAAGACACCAAAAGCAATTGCAACAAAAACAAAAATTGACAAATGGGACAAATTGACTTAATTAAACTAAAGAGCTTCTACACAGCAAAAGAAACCATCAACAGAGTAAACAGACAACCTACAGAATGGGAGAAAATATTTGCACACTATGCATCCAACAAAGGTCTAACATCCATAATCTTTAAGGAACTTCAGCAAATTAATAAGCAATAAATGAACAACCCCATTACAAAGTGGGCAAAGGACATGAATAGACACTTTTCAAAAGAAGACATACACTCAGGCAACCAGCATATGAGAAGATGCTCAACATCTCTAATCATTAGAGAAATGCAAATCAAAACCACAATGAGACACAATATCATACCAGTCAGAATGGCTATTATAAATCATCAAAAAATAACATATGCTGGTGAGGTTGCAGAAAGAAGGAATACTTATACACTGTGGTGGGAATGTAAATTAGTTCAGCCACTGTGGAAAGCAATTTGGAGATTTCCCAAAAAACTTAGAACTACCATTTGACTCAGCAATCCCATTATCAGGTATATACCCAAAATAATGTAAATTGTTCTACCAAAGACACACGCACACATATGTTCATCATAGCACTATTCCCAATTGCAAAGACATGGAATCAACCTATATTCCCATCAACAGTAGACTGGTAAAAGAAAATATGGTACATGGAATACTATGCAGCCATAAAAATGAGATCATGTCCTCTGCAACAATGGATCAAGCTGAAGGCCATTATTCTAAGCAAACTAATGCAGGAACAGAAAACCAAATACTGCATGTTCTCACTTATAAATGGGAGCTAAACATTGAGTACACACGGACACAAAGAAGAGAACAACAGACACTAGGCCCTACTTGAGGGTGAAGAGTGAGAGGAGGGAGAGGATCAAAAAACTACCTATCAGGTACTACGCTTATTACCTGGGTGACAAAATAATCTGTACACCAACCCCATGACACACGGTTTACCTATGTAACAAACCTGCACATGTACCCCTGAACCTAAAATAGAGTTAAATAAAATAAAATCATAGTGGGGGACTATTTTAGATAAAGATGTCAGAGGAAGCCTCTTGAGGGGAAGGGGACATTTGAGCTGGGCCATAGACCTTGAGAGGGAAGAAGCCAGAAAAAGAACTTGGAAAAGAGAATTCAAAAAAGAGGAGGAGAAAGTGCAAGAGCTTTGTTAACAGTTGTAACAAACAGCCCCTAATGTCAATAGCATAACACAATGTGAGTATATGTCTCACCTGGACTGAAGCGCAGTTCATTGCAGGCCTCAGGAGTGCAGGGAGGGATGTCTTGCTCCTCAGGATCAATCAGGGACTGAGATTCCTTCCACAACATGGATTCATCATCTTTAAGTCCTCATCCTCCTCTGCATTCAAGTAGTAAAGAAAGAAAGAGGGAGAAGGAACTTAAGCTTGCATGTGGACAGTTTTATGGACCGGACCTGGAAATAATGTGTGTCATTTCTGCTCAGACTCTATTGGCTACAACTTAAATACTCACCTGTGAGGGGAGCAAGGAAATGTGTGTGGCCGGGAGTAACAGACAAACAGTTTAGTGAGCAACTAACTAGCCATCGTTTGCCACAGTCTCCAAGATTGAAATAATCTCAGTGTGTGCACAGGTCATGAAAAGAGAATGGATTTTATTGTAATTGGCAACAAGATGATGATTATATATGACTCACACTTGGAAAAGATTACTCTAGCTGCTGCATGGAGAAAATACTGGAGAGGTATAGAAAATGGTAGCAAAAACTGCTTAAGAAATGTCTGCACTGGTTCCAGGTACAGAGCTGCATTAAGGCTTTAACAGCGGAGATGGTGAGAAGTGGTCAGATTCAGAATATGTTGTGAAGGTGTCACTGACACAACTTGCTCATACATTGAATGTGAGGTATGAAGAAATCAAGGATTACCTTCGTTTTAAGTCTGAGCCCAACAGAAGATTGCGAAATTTTCTTTTATGGGATAGATAGAACATGTAGAGTGAAGAAGCTCAAAGGCTGATGGATTTGGCAAAGGAGATATGAAGTTGCTCTTACTATAACCATTATTTTCAATAAAGAGTAAGATATTCATCATCTGAGAGAGGCTTGTATAGATGGGGCAGGTGTATGTACAGTGAGGAAAAGGGGCTGTCCTGGGGAACTGTAGGACTGTCTGGCAGAGTACAGTGCATATTTCAGATGTGTAGTTATAAAGTGGGACCCATCTACCTTATTAGGGTATTTTCTCCAGCAGTGCTTAGCTGCTGGAGTACAGGCATTGAATAGGAGTTAGATTTCACCAGATAAGGGTTTAATCAGATGAGTTTAATGGAGGCAGTAATCAAGGAAGGATGGGTGTTGTGTAATAAGGAATTTGGCCTTATCAAAAGAGAGGTCGGGCCTTTGTCCTGGCTCCTGGGAGGTAACCTCTACTGACATTTCCTTTGTGATAGGAAAATCTTTGCTATTGATGGTGAGCTCCTGAGACCACACCTGATTGTTTATGCAAACAAGATAACTCAGGGCTGGACTGGCCACAGCTGATAGCCTTAGAGTAGGGGCTGGTCACTCCAGAAAAGACAACCATAGTGTAACTGTGTGGGCAAACAATCAACCAATCATGCTTATGCAGTGAAGCTCCAATAGAAACTCTAAACACTGAAGCTTCCATGAGCTTCCGGAGTTGGCAATACTTCATGCATATTGTCACATATCAACGTAGGGAAAGTAGCATGTCCTGAACTTTGCATTCAGAATCCTCCTGGACTGTACTCTATACATGTCTTCCCTTGGCTGATTTTAATATATCCTTTCCCTATTATAAACATAGGCATGAGTGTAATAGCTTTCAGTGATTTCTGAGTCTTTCTAGCAAATTATCAAACTTGAGAATAGTTTTGGGCATCTCTATTATCAGTTGAATTGTGTACCCCCAAAACTTTATATGTTGAAGTTGGAACTGGCTCCCAGTATTTCAGAATGTAACCTTATTTGGAAACATGGTTATCACAGATGTGATCAGTTGAGGTGAGGTCACACTAGAGTAGGGTGTGACCATCTTGATCTCTAATCCAAGATGACTGGTATCTTCATAAAAATGGGAAATTTGGACACAGACACAGGTAAACATCATATGAAGATGAAGCCAGAGATTTGGGTGACACTTCTGCAAGTCAAGGATGCCAAAATTGCAAGCAAACCACTAGAAGCTCAGGCAGAGGCATGAAGAGATTCTTCCTCACAGCCCTCAGAAGGAACCAAGCCTGCCAAGACCTTGATATTAGACTTCTAACCTCCAGAATCATAAAAAATAGATTTCTATTGTTTAACTACTCAGTCTGTGGTACTTTGTTACAGCAGCACTAGGAAACTAATATACCCTCAAACTTGCAATTGGTGTCAATAGTTTTGGGCTGACATAGCAGTCTGGTGGATTGTGCCCTTAGCCTCACAGTTTGGCCAACTGCAGTAGGTGTGTAAGCTGAATATAGAGGATATCGTGATACACAGATGAACAGTGACAAAATAGTAAGGGCAATAGATTGAAGGCCTCAGAGTGGTTAAAGAATTATTCTACTTGGAATGCTTTAAAGAAAGTGAGATGGAAAGGACGGGTTGGTGATCAGAGGATAAGGTACTTGCAACAGAGATTTCAGAACTGGTGCAATTATTGGTGATTACAAATTCTAACATAAGACCAGGGGAAGGGTACCTGAAGTAGAGTGGAGGGAAAAACATTTGCGGTAAGGAGGTAAAGGAACCAAGAGGCCAAGATGTTTAATGTGATCATGTACATAGATGCTCAAGTTCCCAACAATGGCAGGAGTAGTAGGGAGGAAGGGAGAGGCCTGGAACTACAGGGACCAACTCTGCTGTCAATAGGCAAAACCTAGAAGGAAGGGCATTGGGTAGTAACATTTGACAACACAAGCTTTAGTGGAATTTTAGAATTGATTGAAGGAGGAGTGAAAATGACTTGAGAGTATCAATGGGGAGGGGTCAAGGAAGACACCCACCCATCTCCAAGTCTTAGTACAGGGAAAGCCCTGACTGCACTAAATTACAAATTGACTCAACTGAGCACACACCCTGTAGAATAGGGATAACCAAAGTGCTATGTTTAAAAAGTCCCTCTCTGCCCAAAACATAAAGCCTATTCTAGACATGAGATGGGGAAATAACAGCACACTCTATATAGCTAGAAAATAGAAGAGCTTGAAGTTGAAATCTGTTCTCTGTGGCTCCAGGTATAAAACCCCTCTCTTAGTTCCTTTAGGCTGCTATAATAAAATTCTTTAGACTGGGTAGTTTATAAGCAACAGAAATTTATTACTCACAGTTCTGGAGGCTGGGAAATCCGAGATCAAGAAGCCAATAGAATCGGTGTCTGGTGAAGGTTGGTTCCTCTTCATAAATAGCACCTTCTACATGCCTCTTCCCACGGTGAAAGGAGCTAGGGTACTTGCTTTGATCTCTTTTATAAGGGCACTAGTCCCTTTCATGAAGGTGGAGCCCTCAAGATTTAATCACCTCCCAAAAGATCCCACCTCTTAATACTATCACATTGTGTGTTAGGTTTTAACATGGATTTTGGAGGGACACCAATATTCAGACTATTGCAACATCTTTATGAACAGAAATATCTCCTACCCTTCCTTGGGAAGAATTATAGTCCCCTGACCCATTGACATCAGACTTTAGCCAATAAGATATGAACATGAGTTATGTGTTTTATTGATCCAGTGTGTGATCACCGTGTACTCTTTTCCCCCTGCAGCAAGACCAGCCATGGTCCTGATAGAGATAGCTCCATCAGTCTGAGTTCCTAAGTCAGCCAGTCTGGAGCAAAGACTCAGACAACAGCAAATGACAAGCAGTATGAATGTAAAATAGCATAAATGTTGGTTGCTGAAAGCCATAGAGGCTTTGGAGTCATTTGTTACTGCTGAAGAACATAGTTTATACTAACTGATACAGGGAAGAATCAAAGATTCCTTGATGTTTCAGGATAGGGTACCCAGGTAGACGGAAGTACATTCCCAGACCAGCAAATATGGCAGGAGAAACTGGTTTTGTTTTAGCCCTTCTTGGCCCCTTCCCATGTCACCTTGTCATCCCTGTAATTGTGTTTCTCTCAGCCTCCATTCAGCCTGGACTTCTAACTTGATCCACAGCTTAATCACTCTGTGAATGAGATTTGCAGTGATAATTCTCCATGCTGGGAACAGCCACTGGATTGTTCCCCCTTACATTCCACCCAGAGGCAGCCCTCCAGCTTTCCTTCAGTGGAGAGAGAGGAAGAGGAGGAATATGGAAATCTATATAGGCCCAAAGACCACAGGAGGATGTCTTAATGCTCTCCAGCGTAACTTTCACAGTGTCCACATAACAAAAAGGGTCTTTCTAGTAATTCAACAATGCAAAATGAATATTCCAATCACCTGGAACAAGTCTTTTTAAGATCTGTATTGTTTAGACTACAAGTTCTTAACAACGTTGTAGTTTTTTGTATTATATCTTATTATTAATAGTTTATTGGTGCTCAACATCCATAAAAATAATGTGAACAGAACAATGCCTCATTTCACCTAGAGTTATATCCTCTTTTTAAGTTTTTCCCAGCAACTGTTTTCCTGTATCCTACAGGCAAGAGTTTACTGAGATTACAGCCCTGAAGATAGAGTTCTTACACATTGTAACATCACCTTGCATCCTTCCTGGAGTCCAAGGGATAGCAGCTCCTTCATTAAATGTACCCACAAAAGTCAGGGAGGAGACACCTGGTAGTCACCAGGCTATTTGTTCCATCTTTGCCATGTCAGGCTCCCTTTACTTTGTTTATCAAATGCCTGCTAGGGGAGTTGAACGTCCAAGCACAAGTTGCATTTGCTAACACTAGTTTATTCTTTCCTCTCACAAGTGGAGCAGAGGCAGGTGGCCTCCAGTCTTCAATATCACCCCATCTGATCAATCCATCATCCACAGAGCAACAAGAGAGATTTCTCTGAAATGCAAATCAGATCACATCTCTCTCCTTCTTAAAATCTTTTAGAAGATCTCTGTTAAGGAGAAAATAAAGAATCAGCTCTTTAGTTCTTGTACAAAGTCCCTTCCCATGTCTCCCTGGGATACTTTTCCAGATGCTGCTTACTTTGGGTATACTTAAGGCCTTTTCTACCAGGAAAACTCTTCGTATCTTTCAGATCTGAGCCCCAGAGTCACCTCCTCTGGAATCTATTTCTGCATGCCAGACCCCAACTCATCCTTTATTCCATCCCTAACCAGGATGGAATAAAGTGCTTCCTTGTCCTGTAAAACACTGACTGTGACTCTATTACTGCACCATAGTTGTAGTGTCACTATTTGCTTAAAAGGTGTTTTCTCCATCCCATTTTTATATTCATAAGAAACGGAATTGTCTTTTCCTTCTCCGATGGTAGTGCCCAACATATGAACAGACTTCATTTCTGTCCTACAGGCATTTATCATGCTGAGTTTGGAGTCAAACGTAAGAGAGATGCAGTCCTTGCTGCACAGGAGCCAGCAGAATTGTAGGGTAAACAAGCACAGTCACAAATAATTGTATTACAGGTTGGGAGCACAGTTTGTTGAGACTATTTCTTTTTTTTGTTTTCCTTTTGTATCAGCCCCTGTTACAGTGATAATAATAGTTAATGTTACTTAATCAGAGCTTGGGTTCTTAAACCAGATGGCATGGCTACAAATCCCCCTCACTGATGATTAGCTCTGTTGCTTTGGGTAAGTTGTTTTTTGGGTAAGTTGTATTTTCAGTAAGTTGTTTAACCACTCCAAAACCTGAATTCCCCATCTGTAAACACAGGAATAAGGGTGATGTTTACTTCGTGGGGCTGTAAGAAGAGGAGGAATGAATGAGTGAATACACAAAGAGTGTAGAACAATGATTGGCATGTATTAAGCAAGCAATGAACATCAGTGGTTAGCATTTTCCATTGTCAACATTTATTAACTCAATAAAATGGCAGTCGCCGTACCATCTGCTTTGCACACCCTGGCTCTCTGAATTCTTGCAGCTCTGCTGCAGTGGTGCTCCACAGTATTCCTGCTGTGCAGTGAAGAAAAGCAAGGAAGCACAGCTCATGGTTTCAGAGGGAAGGTTTCAGAATCTGACATACCACCCATGGGACCATTATTTAAACCTCAGTTTCCTTATAATAGAATTGATTTTATAGGGCTGTTTGGATATTACACAAGATGTGAAAAGCTTAACATAGTGCCTGTCACATATTAAGCACTCCATAGATGTGTTAGAGGATGTTATTGTTGTTGTTATAATTCAGATATGATTATTACTAAGACGGTAAGTCCCCAGTGACATTGGAGCCCAGGACTGAGCCATGGTCCAGCTGGCTCAAGGCTAAGGTTCCAGCCCCTGCTCTGTCCTCTCACTCCAGACCAGCCAGCCAAGCCCAGGAGCAGACGCAGAATGGGGTTACACATGCTGAGGCCTGCAGACAGTGGGGCTGTGAGAGAGCAAATCAGAAATCCAACACAGTGTTGAGCCTTGCCTCTCCCCTTCACAGTGTTCTGACTAATTAAGATCCAACACCTTTCCCTCTCGGTCCCACTTCATTTTCACAGGTCGACTTCACAGAAGTCAGTATCAATGTTTCCAATTATTTTTCCCCTATGAAAATAAAAAGTCAAAAAAAAAACACTGCCAAAAATATTTCTCATTGTGTGTTTAGTTTGATTTGCCTAAATATTTTTTCCCCAGAAATTAGAAAAATTGAAGCAGATCAGCAGCTGCTTCTTGGGCATGGACAATACTGGATGTCGGCTTCTTCTCTAGCATTGCTGTCTCTACCCTGATGATACTCTTTCCAGAAGTTCCCTGAAAGAGAAAGCGGTGAGTGGGGCTAAAAACTCCAAGGAAATGGCTGAATGCATTGGCTTACATTTGTAATCCCAGCACTTTTCGAGGCTGAGGTGGGTGGATCACCTGAGCTCGGAAGTTCAAGACCAGCCTGGGCAACATTGCGAAACCCCACCTCTACAAAAAATGCAAAAATTAGCCGGGCATGGTGGCATGCATCTGTAGGCCCAGCTACTTAGGACGGTGAGGCAGGGGAATTGCTTGAGCCCAGGAGGAGGAGGTTGCAGTGAGCTGAGATCATGCCATTGTACTCCAGTCTAGATGACAGAGCAAGACCTTGTCTCAAAAAAAAGAAAAAAGAAACTCCAAGGAAATGAGGTAGGATGGCATGTATACCCTGAGAACAGCTGGCTCCCCACACATGTCCTTAACAAGGGTTTTCAAAGTGTTTTCACAGATCTATTTTTAAAGGTTGCTCTCCTCACCCAGCTATATCCCTGACCTTACCACTTCAGAATGTTAGCATTCTTTTTTTTTTCTTTTTTGTAAATGTTTGCTATTTATATGTTTGTGATGATGGGTTTCTGCTAAGGCACAAACTTGTTGCCTCTGCTGGTCCTCTCTGTGACAGCACAAGCCTTGGTGAGATGGCAGAAGTGCAATCTTGGCAGCCTAAGGGAAACTCTGGGCTTTGGAGAAAAGGCCTGGAACCTCCGCCTTCTTAGCTCAGCCTTTCCCACCCCAGCAGGAGCTGCTGGAGCATTTTGTGGCATTAGTCTCTGCCTTTGCCCTCCCCCATCTCTCTTGCTGGGCCCTCCTCTCCATTTTCCCTTCCCTGAAGGCTATCTGCAAAACTGCTTCCTAGGAGGCGGCCTCCTCCATCTAGAGGTGTCACAACCTTGTCATTATACCAAGAAGACTAGATAGTGGTCTTTAAATTTTGCTTTTTATTGCTAGCATACTCTCTAAAAGACTTTTTTAAAAGTCTTTATATACTCTCATAAATTTTTAAGCTTACACCTAGAATGTTTATCATGTGTTTAATAGTTTAAAAGCATGTGACTGGCTGGGCACAGTGGCTCATGCCTGTAATCCCAGCACTTTGGGAGGCTCAGGCGGGAGAATCACTTGAACCCAGGAGGCGGAAGTTGCAGTGAGCTGAGATCATGCCACTGCACTCCGGCCTGGGTGACCACGAGACTCTGTCTCAACAACAACAACAAAAAGCATGTGACTTCCAGGCTGCATGTTGAATGTGTGCTCTAAATATATCTTCATTAAAACCTTGGAGCTGCAGATGTCACTCATTTAATTTGTAGAAAATGTCTTCCATATAACCCAATGAGCAAGGTGGTCTCCATTTTCAAACCAAGCAGTAAATCAAGGTTGCTGACAAAAATATGATTTTATTTCTGAAAATTCAACCCATCTTAATAAGTGTCTCTATGACAAACATCTCATTTCTGAATTTTACATTTAAGGTAGATGAGATAGATTCATCTATCAATCAGTAGACCAGTGGATTAATCAAAGGAAGGAAGGTGTTGGCCATGATTCGGTAGCCAGCTCCCGTTAGTACTTCTTAAACTCTCTTTCCCAAAATTATTTCTCAGGAGTTGTACATTCTCAAATTTTCCCTCATTTTGGTGCTCTAGTTTTTGGTTTTTTTGTTTGTTTGTTTTTTGTTTCTTGTTTTTTTTTTTTTTTTACACCTTGGAGAAAGGAACAATAGTAAAATTCAGTATGGGTTAAACCTTTTCTTTTCTTTTAAACAGTGGACAAGGGCAATTGAGGCTATTGAACTCCAGCGTGGGGGACAGAGTAAGACTCCATCTCAAAAAAAAACAAAACAACAACAACAACAAAAACCTCATTTCAAAATTCATTGAAGACTTGAATGTAAAACCCAAACCTATAAAATCTATTTATGCTTTACCATATAAGACAGGGGAAGAAATTTTTTTTTTTTTTTTTTTTTTGCTTTAAGTTCCAGGATACATGTGCAGAACATGCAGGCGTGTTACATAGGTATACGTGTGCCATGGTGGTTTGCTGCACCTATTGACCCCTCCTCTAAGTTCCCTCCCCCCACCCCCCATCCCCCAACAGGTCCTGGTGTGTGTTGTTCCTCTCCCTGTGTCCATGTGCCCAATACTTTATTTATTCAAATTTTATCCACCCTTTAGGACCCAGATTTCCCATATTTGTCTCAATATCAGTCTTTCCTCTCTCATCTCAAAGTGTTCTTTTTTTCCTCCGAACTAGGCATTTACTTAAAGGTGCAACTCAAGTGCCTCCGGGAGTCAGGCATGTAGCAGAAATGGGTAATTAGGAAAACAAGAGAGAACATGTCTTCCCTAAAGGTATTCCAATACAATTAAAACAAGGAAAAAGAAAAAATACGCTATGCCAGACAAATAGAGCGGTGGTCTGCTAGGCGGTGACCTTTCTAAAATCCACAAGAAATTCATTTATTCTCCTGGTGTTTTAAATTATTATTTTGAGGTTTCACTTTATCTTTGCATCCCCTGGTACAGAGTAGAAATAAAATAAACAGTAATGAATAAAATGTTTTTTTGTGGGTTTTTTTTTTTTTTTTTTTGAGATGGAGTCTTGCTGTCACCCAGGCTGGAGTCCAGTGGCGCGATCTCCACTCACTGCAAGCTCCTCCTCCCAGGTTCACGCCATTCTCCTGCCTCAGCCTCCCGAGTAGCTGGGACTACAGGCGCCCACCACCACGCCCGGCTAATTTTTTGTATTTTTAGTAAAGACGGGGTTTCACCATGTTAGCCAGGATGGTCTCGATCTCCTGACCTTGTGATCCACCCACCTCGGCCTAAAATATGTTCTTTAATGTGGTTTCCTGCTTATCTCTCCAGCAAGAATATAAGCTCCCTGCAGGCAAGGACTACACTACACTAATATACTACATAGATTGTGATACAGTGTTTTCATAAATTTTTGATACAATATACTGTGAGATCTTAGATGCAATTGGAAGGTACACTACAAATTATTTTTATAATTAGTATAGCATAATATAGTGTATTTGGTTAGTATGTTTAAGTTTATTTCTCCTTAAAACAACCCATGTCATAGTAAAGAAATGCTCAATCCTAATTATGCAGTTATCCTCCGTTAAGTGTTATTGTTCCCCACTCTGGGTGAGTTGGGGTGGAGGATGGGCCAGGCAAGCTGAAAGGGCTCTTCTCTGGTTGGCATGAACTCTCTGTGTCAAAAGTTGTTTAGAAAGTTGCTAGGTTTTAGCTGACATGGCCTAGGCCTCCATCCTGGCTTAGGAGCATGTGGCAACAGATTCTTCTTCTTTAAATAAAAATCCAGTGTCAACCCTTGCAAATGAGCTCCAATTGCTACTACACCTAGGTTGGACAAAGAAGCTTCTTTTACGGAGATTTTGGGAGTTGACTCCTGTCTTAGCGCTTTTACCTGTTTCAATTTCATTCACTCATGAGCAATTAAATTCATTCATTTTGAGGCTTTAATAATTCCTGTCAGTATACAATACAACCGTCACTGTAAAACAACTTTAAAAAAATAAATCAATCCTATTAACAGCCTCCAGAAGCAGTCTAAGGGCAGTTTTCTTCAGAGGCATGTCTCCCCTCAACAAGATTTTTCTAGCACTGCTCCATAATTTTATTATTTCAAAAAGCTTATTAATCTAGAAAGAATAAAAAATTTCAATAGCAAAGTTGCTTCGACCTTGGGAGAAAGTGTTGCATAGTATTATTAGAACCTCAAAGCAGGCTCCATTCAGAGAATGTCTGTTTGCCACCCCTACTACTTCATTCACTCTCATCTTTGACTTAAACCATTGTCCTGACACTTGGGGCCTGAGATACGCACTCTCATAGCAACTGGAAGCATAGTCACTGTCTTCATCATCACACCCCTCCTCTATTGGTATGTGTGTATTACACTGGACCAGGGCTTGAAATCCAAAGACATTCAAGGGACCGGACTACATACAGACCCCTGATACGGAGTCAAGTTCCATTCTTGCTGCTGATGTGCTGAGCTGTTACTCAGAGCTCACATTTAAATGTGGCCCTCCTATTCTCCCATTGTAGCCTGCATTCTTGATCTCTTTTCCCCCAGAATCACTATTTGGGTCCAAGAATCTTTTCCACCCATCCCTGGTTTTGGTTCCTGTTTGTAATATCTGCTCCTTCCTTTCCTAAGCTATCATTCAGGATTTCTTTTAGAACCTACTGATTTTGTAGCATGAGTCAATCTCTTGCTTCTATTGCTCTATGCTCCCAAGACGGAGATAGCTTTTATTTCTTCCTGGGCCTCCATGTATTTGCTATCCATACTATTCCTACTGCCTGGAACACACACTGACCCACCGTCTCCGAAGACTGGATTTTGGGAGTAGAAGACATAGGTGAATCTGGACTCTAAAAAGTTTTCCTGACTACTTCTCTCCATTCCCCAGATATAGTAAGCTAATCCTTCTTTGTGTGTCCAGACCATTCTTCAATCCTTCCCTTGATCTTATCATTGGCTTTCCTTTAACTTCCCTCTTCCTCACCAGACTGTGAGCTAGTTGAGAGTAGTATTCATTATTTATCTTCGTGTCTCAGGCCTCTTGTTTTTTGATTGTTTGTTTTTGAGACAGGGTTTCACTCTGTTGCCCAAGATGGAGTGCTATGGCATGATTACGGCTCACTGCAGCCTTGATCTTCTGGGCTCAAGTGATCCTCCCACCTTAACCTCCTGAGTAGCTGGGGCTGCAGGCATGAGCCACCACACCTGTCTAATTTGTATTGTTTTTAGTAGAGATGAGGTCTTACTCTATTGCCCAGGCTGATCTCAGACTCTTGAGCTCAAGGAATCCTCCCATCTCAGCCTCCCAAAGTGCTGAGATTGCAAATGCGAGCCATCATGCATGGCTGAGGCCCGTTGTTTAATGAAGAAATGAATGAATGAATAAATTTCAGTGTATTTAAGAAAAGAGTTTCTGACTTTTTTGCCCAATATTTCATCCTAACAGCTGATTTCTCTGAAATTTACCAAATAGTTTGAAAATCTTCCTGAAAAACCAAATGAATGAAAATATAAAACACAATTGATAAATGATTACAATTAATCACTTGCTTTTAATTAAAAGTCATTTTAGTTGGAAACTTCCTAATGCAGAATTTTACCTTTCCCACCCATCTTTTAAAGCTGAACAAAGCATTGCACTTCTAGGGCTAGGGATGTGACAGGCTGTGAATATGCAAAGGATACTACCTTTAGGGGATTTCAATTACTGGTGAGAAATCATTTGCTCTTTAAAGTCAGTACCAACAACACACAAAGATGCTCATAAATTTTAAGAGTCCAACCAACCAGCAACCGATCCACAGTGAAATTTAGGCAATGGAGTCCAGGGAAAAGGGAAGAAAGATAAATCTATTTACTTTCCAAATAAAGGAAGATTTTACCTCATTTGAAGATAATCTAGACTTTGGATCATATTTGGAAGACATTATCCATGGCCCTTCTGTGGCAAAAGTGCCCCCAGAAAGTTACAGACTTGAGTTGTAGGCAACCTAATTAATGAGAATGGTCTCTAACTGCAAACTGAAAGCATGAATAATGCCTATCTACTTACTTCACAGTTTATGGTAATGAGATTAATAAGCTACTTCCCTGGAAGACTAGAGAGAGTCAGAAGCAACAATATATCCTCTACTGTGAGCCACCTTACATTTGTGTCACGGACTGAGGTTTAAATGGGAAGAGTGGAAGTCTAAGGATTTGAGAAGCTCTTTTCATAACTAGTAAAGTCCATCAAATCATCCAAAGATACACAGACAAATCTGCCGTTGTAAAGAGATTCAGTTCTGTTCAAGAATCTACATTACATTTCAAATACGTCCTGTAATAGAAACAGAGGGTAGAAGGCAGATAGGAGGCAGTCCTTCCCACCAAGGAGCTCATAGTCTAGCAGGCAAGACAAGCTCTTAATAATTATAAACAATAAATTAGTAACACTTTAAATTTAGAATATTTCCAGTAAGAGGTAAATAAGGCATATAATTTATTGAGAGAAGGAAGTAATCACCTGTCCAAAACATCATGGAAAGCCTTACATGGGAGATGATAAAGAATAGATTTTGCAGGATGAATAGGAGTTTTCAAAGTGAAAAGGTAAGAGGGCATTCCTGACAGAATGGCATCATGTGCAAAGGCAGAGAGTCTTGAATACAGCGTGCTCATCAAACTGCAAGAAGACTGGAAGTTCAGGACAAAGATACATAGAAACTTCAGGTTCCCTTACATTTGGGTATCTACATTTGAACACATGGAATGTATAAATGCTTGATTCTGTAGCTCTTAGGCTTTATGAAAATAAGGAGGGGGTCACCAATGAAATTAAGATTCTCAGATTGTTTCTAAAAAGTCTTTGAGAGCTTGTTGCTGTGACTGTACCGCCAACCCCTTGAATTAGTGACCATCTCTGAGGAGAGGGTTTCAGAATCAGAATAAAGTAAGGGAGAGGTTGGAGAAGGGACAAAGACCTATGATTCAGCAGAACAGGAACAATAACTGGTCAGGTGACCCTTCAGAGACAAGCCCATGGAGTAGGTCTATAAAAAGAATGTTTTGGCTGGGTGCTGTGGCTCACACCTGTAATCCCAACACTTTGGGAGCTCAAAGTGGGAGGATCACTCGAGCACAGGAGTTTGAGATCAGCCTGGGCAACATAGTGAGGGCCTGTCTCTATTTAAAAAATCAAAAAATTAGCTCAACATGGTGGCACACTCCTGTAGTCCCAGCTACCTGGGAGGCTGAGGTGGGAAGATCGCTTGAGCCCGGGAGTTTGAGGCTGCAACAAGCTGGGATCGCATCACTGCACTCCAGCCTGGGCAACACTCTGTCTCAATCAATCAATCAATAAAAGAATGTTTCTAAGTCAGGCTGCTGAACAGAAGCAGGAGCAGTTCCAGATCTTCTTACACTCCATGGGTTCTCTGTGGAGGTGGGCTGTGTACACTGTACTAAAAGCTTTATTTTAACAATTTTCTTTGGCTATTGCATTGTTGCTATAAAGATATGTGCATTGTACATCACTCGGAGCACATAATCACAGAGCGCTGCAATATAAGCAGCGAATAAGCAATTTTCCATTATCTTCTTGGTGACAGATAAATGTGAGATTTGTATGCAAAAGCAGAGACTACAAGATGACCCTGCGACAGGGACTGTATCATGCATGCATATGTATATTCAAACACACCCCCATAGGTAACTATGTGGGGTGCCTACAAACATACTCATGCTTTTTCACCAGATAGAATTATTTTTACTATCATCTTTACCAGGTACTT
This sequence comes from Gorilla gorilla gorilla, assembly GCF_029281585.2. Classification (NCBI taxonomy): domain Eukaryota; kingdom Metazoa; phylum Chordata; class Mammalia; order Primates; family Hominidae; genus Gorilla; species Gorilla gorilla. The sequence continues at coordinate 39,123,945 of NC_073235.2, read as the reverse complement.
AAAAGGTTTTATGCCTGAAATTGGCAGCAAAGCAAATCCACATCCATCACTATCTCCCCTTTTCAAATAGACTTGAGTTTAATAAATAAAGGATAGTGAAAATTGCTCCCACCAATCCAGGATTTAGGACTGTATACTCTAAGTCACTTGATTCAGTTCTTCTAAAAGTTTTTTTACTATCCATAAATTCAGCCAGTCATCTGGATAGTGAATCTTTCCTTAGTAAAATTACAAAATGCATGCTATACTTCTAATTAATTGCCTCTTATTCTTGTTAGTCACTGAATTCAATTTCTGCCTCATGAGGTTTTCCCAGAGTTGGCTAGATTGTTATTGGATTCCAGGATTGTACTTTCAAGGGAATTAGGTTGACAAGAAGGTGCAGTTTATTTTTCATGAAGTAGAAAACAGTAATGGAAAACCTTACTAAATAAGAAGGTATATTTCAAAGAAGAAGAATGACCTTAGCCTTGCAAAACAGTTTTCTAAAGTCATGCTTGTTTTCAGAAAACTTATTTAGTCAAAAAAATCCGGACCAGCCCACTGTACTTCCTGCTTCTATAGGCTTCTAGTTTGCCCCAGCTACTAATTTACCCGACCTCAGAAGACTAGGTGACAATCAATTAATTATTGATGATTGCCATAAATACATATTTCCATTTTAAAAAACCTACAAGATAAAATAAAAATGAGAAAAAAGCTAACTTTATCTCAAGCTACCTGTTTGATTTTAGTTAGGTTAACCTGAATATTTGGGGAGTTTCAGGTTGTTTTATATAAACACACACACAGGCCATTGCTGAGATTTGTTGCTGTTATTTAGACATTGTTGGCACCAAGGTTTAAGTGAGTAGATTGATAACTGAGACTCTCTATATAAGCAAAGAAAGCCAACCAACAAGTGGTTAGATCAACCTCAGTGACATCTATAAAATCCTTCAGAAAAATAAAAAAGCTTCCAATTGCCTTCAGGCAGGTTCTGAAACATCAGCCTGCTTCATGAATGATATGGTTTGGCTGTGTCCCCAGCCAAATCTCACCTTGAATTGTAGCTCCCATGATTTCCATGTGTCATAGGAGGGTCCCAGTGGAAGCTAATTGAATCTTGGGGGGCAGGTCTTTCCCATGCTGTTCTCGTGATGGTAAATAAGTCTCACGAGATCTGATGGTTTTATAAAAGGGAGTTCCCCTTCACAAGCTGTCTTGCCTGCCACCACGTAAGATATGACTTAAACACCTTTCCTTTATAAATTACCCAGTCTCAGGTATGTCTTTATTAGCAGCGTGAGAACAGAGTAAAACAGTAAATTGGTACGAGTAGAGTGAGGTGCTGCTGTAAAGATACCTGAAAATGTGTAAGTGACTTTGCAACTGGGTAACAGGCAGAGGTTCGAACAGTTTGGAGAGCTCAGAAGAAGACAGGAAAATGTGGGAAAGTATGGAACTTCCCAGAGACTGAGAGGGCTCAGAAGACAGGCAGATGTAGGAAAGTCAGGAATTTCCTAGAGATGTGGAATGGCTGTGACCAAAATGCTGATAGTGGTATGTACAATAAAGTCCAGGGTGAGGTGGTCTCAGATGGAGATGAGAAACTTCCTGGGAACTGGAGGAAAGGTGACTCTTGTTATGCTTCAGCAAAGAGACTGGGGGCATTTTGCCCCTACCGTAAAGATCTGTGGAACTTTCAACTTGAGAGAGATGATTTCCGGTATCTGGTGGAAGAAATTTCTAAGTAGAAAAGCATTCAAGAGTGACACGGGTACTGTTAAAAGCATTCAGTTTTATGTATTCACAAAGATTTGGTTTGAATTTGGAACTTATGTTTAAAACGGAAGCAGAGCATAAAAGTTTGGAAAATTTGTAGCTTATGTGATAGAAAAGGAAAACCCATCTTCCAAGGAGAAATTCAAGGATACTGTTCTCCAAATACTGCAGATCTGTGCTCTGACTGCTGATTGCTGCTTCTGATCACAGAGGGGCAAAGAGGTAGGCACTACTTATTGCACCTCACTTAACTATTGCAGGGCCCTTTCCTCTAGCTGAAATGAATTCCAGAAAATGTAAAGGTCCAGCATCCATTTTTTTCCCTTTTCATTTTTCTTTTATTTTTTTTAAGTTACTCAGTTTTATTGCAAAAATATGTACTTGGGTAATGTTGTCTAAGGTTATTACAGAAATGCCTTCATTGAATTATTAATAAACACCAAACCTTTTTTATTTTTATATTTATTTATTTTTTACTTTTTTAATTATACTTTAAGTTCTAGGGTACAGGTTCACAACGTGCAGGTTTGTTACATATGTATACATGTGCCATGTTGGTGTTCTGAACCCAGTAACTCGTCATTTACATTAGGTATATCTCCTAATGTTTTCCCTCCCCCCTCCCCCCCACCCCACAACAGGCCCCAGTGTGTGATGTTCCCCTTCCTGTGTCCAAGTGTTCTCATTGTTCAGTTCCCACCTATGAGTGAGAACATGCGGTGTTTGGTTTTTTGTCCTCACGATAGTTTGCTGAGAATGATGGTTTCCAGCTTCATCCATGTCCCTATGAAGGACATGAATTCATCCTTTTTTATGGCTGCATAGTATTCCATGGTGTATATGTGCCACATTTTCTTAATCCAGTCTATCACTGATGGACATTTGGGTTGGTTTCAAGTATTTGCTATTGTGAATAGTGCCACAATAAACATACATGTGCATATGCCTTTATAGCACCATGATTTATAATCCTGTGGGTATATACCCAGTAATGGGATGGCTGGGTCAAATGGTATTTGTAGTTCTAGATCCTTGAGGAATTGCCACGCTGTCTTCCACAATGGTTGTACTAGTTTACAGTCCCACCAACAGTGTAAAAGTGTTCCTATTTCTCCACATGCTCTCCAGCATCTGTTGTTTCCTGACTTTTTAATGATTGCCATTCTAACTGGTGTGAGATGGTATCTCATTGTGGTTTTGATTTGCATTTCTCTGATGGCCAGGGATGATGAGCATTTTTTCACGTGTCTGTTGGCTGCATAAATGTCGTCTTTTGAGAAGTGTCTGTTCATATCCTTTGCCTACTTTTTGATGGGGTTCTTTGTCTTTTTCTTGTAAATTTGTTTGAGTTCTCTGTAGACTCTAGATATTAGCCATTTGTCAGATGAGTAGATTGCAAAAACTTTCTCCCATTCTGTAGGTTGCCTGTTCACTCTGATGGTAGTTTCTTTTGCTGTGCAGAAGCTCTTTAGTTTAATTAGATCCCATTTGTCAATTTTGGCTTTTGTTGCCATTGCTTTTTGTGTTTTAGACATGAAGTCCTTGCCCATGCCTATGTCCTGAAAGGTATTGCCTAGGTTTTCTTCTAGGGTTTTTATGGTTTTTACATCTAACATTTAAGTCTTTAATCAATTTTGAATTGATTTTTGTATAAGGTGTAAGGAAGGGATCCAGTTTCATCTTTCTACATGTGGCTAGCCAGTTTTCGCAGCACCATTTATTAAATAGAGAATCCTTTCCCCATTTCTTGTTTTTGTCAGGTTTGTCAAAAATCAGATGGTTGTAGATGTGTGGTATTATTTCTGAGGGCTCTGTTCTGTTCCATTGGTCTGTATCTCTGTTTTGGTACCAGTACCATGCTGTTTTGGTTACTGCAGCCTTGTAGTATAGTTTGAAGTCAGGTAGTGTGATGCCTCCAGCTTTGTTCTTTTGGCTTAGGATTCTCATGGCAATGCGGGCTCTTTTTTGGTTCCATATGAACTTTAAAGTAGTTTTTTTCCAATTCTGTGAAGAAAGTCATTGGTAGCTTGATGGGGATGGCATTGAATCTATAAATTACCTTGGGCACTATGCCCATTTTCACGATATTGATTCTTCCTACCCATGAGCATTGAATGTTCTTCCATTTGTTTGTATCATCTTTTATTTCATTGAGTGGTGGTTTGTAGTTCTCCTTGAAGAGGTCCTTCACATCCCTTGTAAGTTGGATTCCTAGGTATTTTAATCTCTTTGAAGCAATTGTGAATGAGAGTTCATTCATGATTTGGCTCTCTGTTTGTCTGTTATTGCTGTATAGGAATGCCTGTGATTTTTGCACATTGATTTTGTATCCTGAGACTTTGCTGAAGTTGCTTATCAGCTTAAGGAGATTTTGGGCTGAGACCATGGGGTTTTATAGATATACAATCATGTCATCTGCAAACAGGGACAATTTGACTTCCTCTTTTCCTAATTGAATACCCTTTATTTCCTTCTCCTGCCTCATTGCCCTGACCAGAACTTCCAACACTATGTTGAATAGGAGTGGTGAGAGAGGGCATCCCTGTCTTGTGCCAGTTTTAATAGGGAATGCTTCCAGCTTTTGCCCATTCAGTATGATATTGGCTATGGGTTTGTCATAGATAGCTCTTACTATTTTGAGGTAAGTCCCATCAATACCTAATTTATTGAGAGTTTTTAGCACAAAGGGTTGTTGAATTTTGTCAGAGGCCTTTTCTGCATCTACTGAGATAGTCATGTGGTTTTTGTCTTTGGTTCTGTTTATATGCTGGATTATGTTTATTGATTTGCATATGTTGAACCAGCCTTGCATCCCAGGGATGAAGCCCACTTGATCATGGTGGTTAAGCTTTTTGATGTGCTGCTGGATTCAGTTTGCCAGTATCATACTGAGGATTTTTGCATCGATGTTCATCAGGGATATTGGTCTAAAATTCTCTTTTTTTGTTGTGTCTCTGCCAGGCTTTGGTAATCAGGATGAGGATGCCCCCATAAAATGAGTTAGGGAGGATTCCCTCTTTTTCTATTGATTGGAAAAGTTTCCGAAGGAATGGTATCAGCTCCTCCTTGTACCTCTGGTAGAATTCGGCTGTGAATCTGTCTGGTCCTGGACTTCTTTTCGTTGGTAAGCTATTAATTATTGCCTCAATTTCAGAGCCTGTTATTGGTCTATTCAGGGATTCAACTTCTTCCTGGTTTAGTCTTGGGAGGGTGTATGTGTCCAGGAATTTATCCATTTCTTCTAGACTTTCTACTTTATTTGCGTAGAGGTGTTTATAGTATTCTCTGATGGTAGTTTGTATTTCTGTGGGATCGGTGGTGATATCCCCTTTATCATTTTTTATTGCGTCTATTTGATTCTTCTCTCTTTGCTTCTTTATTAGTCTTGCTAGCAGTCTATCAATTTTGTTGATCTTTTCAAAAAAGCAGCTCCTGGATTCATTGATTTTTTGAAGGGTTTTTTGGGTCTCTATCTCCTTCTGTTCTGCTCTGATCTTAGTTATTTCTTGCCTTCTGCTAGCTTTTGAATGTGTTTGCTCTTGCTTCTCTAGTTCTTTTAATTGTAATGTTAGGGTGTCAATTTTAGATCTTTCCTGTTTTCTCTTGTGGGCATTTAGTGCTATAAATTTCCCTCTAGACACTGCTTTAAATGTGTCCCAGAGATTCTGGTATATTGTGTCTTTGTTCTCACTGGTTTCAAAGAACATCTTTATTTCTGCCTTCATTTCGTTATTTACCCAGTAGTCATTCAGGAGCAGGTTGTTCAGTTTCCATGTAGTTGAGTAGTTTTGAGTGAGTTTCTTACTCCTGAGTTCTAGTTTGATTGCACTGTGGTCTGAGAGAGAGTTTGTTATAATTTCTGTTCTTTCACATTTGATGAGGAGTGCTTTACTTCCAACTATGTGGTCAGTTTTGAAATAAGTGCAATGTGGTGCTAAGAAGAATGTATATTCTGATTTGGGGTGGAGAGTTCTGTAGATGTCTATTAGGTCTGCTTGGTGCAGAGCTGTATTCAATTCCTGGATATCCCTGTTAACTTTCTGTCTCGTTGACCTGTCTAATGTTGACAGTGGGATATTAAACTCTCCCATTATTATTGTGTGGGAGTCTAAGTCTCTTTGTAGGGCTCTAAGGACTTGCTTTATGAATCTGGGTGCTCCTGTATTGGGTGCATATATATTTAGGATAGTTAGCTCTTCTTGTTGAATTGATCCCTTTACCATTATGTAATGGCCTTCTTTGTCTCTTCTGATCTTTGTTGGTTTAAAGTCTGTTTTATCAGAGACTAGGATTGCAACCCCTGCCTTTGTTTTCCATTTGCTTGGTAGATCTTCCTCCATCCCTTTATTTTGAGCCTATGTGCATCTCTGCATGTGAGATGAGTCTTCTGAATACAGCACACTGATGGGTCTTGACTCTTTATCCAATTTGCCAGTCTGTCTTTTAATTGGAGCATTTCACCCATTTACATTTAAGGTTAATATTGTTATGTGTGAATTTGATCCTGTCATTATGATGTTAGCTGGTTATTTTGCTCATTAGTTGATGCAGTTTCTTTCTAGCATTGATGGTCTTTACAATTTGGCATGTTTTTGCCTTGGCTGGTACCAGTTGTTCCTTTCCATGTTTAGTGCTTCCTTCGAGAGCTCTTTGAGGGCAGGCCTGGTGGTGACAAAATCTCTCCACATTTGCTTGTCTGTAAATGATTTTATTTCTCCTTCACTTGTGAAGCTTAGTTTGGCTGGATATGAAATTCTGGGTTGAAAATTCTTTTCTTTAAGAATGTTGAATATTGGCCCCCACTCTCTTCTGGCTTGTAGAGTTTCTGCCAAGAGATCAGCTGTTAGTCTGACGGGCTTCTCTTTGTGGGTAACCCAACCTTTCTCTCTGGCTGCCCTTAACATTTTTTGCTTCATTTCAACTTTGGTGAATCTGACAATTATGTGTCTGGGAGTTGCTCTTCTCGAGGAGTATCTTTGTGGCGTTCTCTGTATTTCGTGAATTTGAATGTTGGCCTGCCTTGCTAGGTTGGGGAAGTTCTCCTGGATAATATCCTGAAGAGTGTATTCCAGCTTGGTTCCATTCTCCCTGTCACTTTCAGGTACACCAATCAGACATAGATTTGGTCTTTTCCTTTCCTATAGTCCCATATTTCTTGGAGGCTTTGTTTGTTTCTTTTTACTCTTTTTTCTCTAAACTTCTCTTCTCACTTCACTTCATTCATTTGATCTTCAATCACTGATACCCTTTCTTCCAGTTGATCAAATCGGCTACTGAAGCTTCTGCATTTGTCACGTAGTTCTCATGCCATGGTTTTCAGCTCCATCAGGTCCTTTAAGGACTTCTCTACACTGTTTATTCTAGTTAGCCATTTGTCTAATCTTTTTTCAAGGTTTTTAGCTTCTTTGTGATGGGTTGGGGCTTCCTCCTTTAGCTCAGAGAAGTTTGTGATCTGAAGCCTTCTTCTCTCAACTTGTCAAAGTCATTCTCCGTCCAGCTTTGTTCTGTTGTTGGTGAGGAGATGTGTTCCTTTGGAGGGGGAGAGGTGCTCTGATTTTTAGAATTTTCAACTTTTCTGCTCTGTTTTTTCCCCACCTTTTTGGTTTTATCTACCTTTGGTCTTTGATGATGGTGACGTACAGATGGGGTTTTGGTGTGGATGTCCTTTTCTGTTTGTTATTTTTCCTTCTAACAGTCAGGACCCTCAGCTGCAGGTCTGTTGGAGTTTGCCGGAGGTCCACTCCAGACCCTGTTTGCCTGGGTATCAGCAGCGGAGGCTGCAGAACAGTGAATATTGCTGAACAGCAAATGTTGCTGCCTGATAGTTCCTCTGGAAGCTTCATCTCAGAGGGGTACCTGGCCATGTGAGGTGTCAGTCTACCCCTACTGGGGGGTGCCTCTCAGTTAGGGTACTCAGGGGTCAGAGACCCACCTGAGGAGGCAGTCTGTCCGTTCTCAGATCTCAAGCACTGTGCTGGGAGAACCACTACTCTCTTCAAAGCTGTCAGACAGGGACATTTAAGTCTGCAGAGGTTTCTGCTGCCTTTTGTTAGGCTATGCCCTGCCCCAAGAGGTGGAGTCTACAGAGGCAGGCAGGCCTCCTTGAGCTGCAGTGGGCTCCACCCAGTTCGAGCTTCCTGACTGCTTTGTTTACCTACTCAAGCCTCAGCAATGGCAGGCCCCCCTCCCCCAGCCTCTCTGCCACCTTGCAGTCCGATCTCAGACTGCTGTGCTAGCAATGAGCAAGACTCTGTGGGTGTGGGACCCTCCAAGCCAGGCATGGGATATAATCTCCTGGTATGCCGTTTGCTAAGAACGTTGGAAAAGCACAGTATTAGGGTGGGAGTGACCCAATTTTCCAGGTGCCATCTGTCACCCCTTCCCTTGGCTAGGAAAGGGGATTCCCTGACCCCTTGCACTTCCCAGGTGAAGCAATGTCTCGCCCTGCTTTGGCTCACGCTTAGTGGGCAAGCCCCAGTGAGATGAACCCAGTACCTAAGTTGGAAATGCAGAAATCACCCATCTTCTGCATCACTCACACCGGGAGCTGTAGACTGGAGCTGCTCCTATTCGGCCATCTTGGAACCACCTCCTTATTTTTCTTTTTTCTTCTTTTGGGAGGCAGATATTAAAGACTAGGATTTTTTAAAGCAGCCACATACAAAAGGGGAATTAGAAAGTCACCATGCATGCTTAGGGAAAGGTATAGCTTCAGAAAAGACCAGGAAAACTTTATGTTTATATCTGTATGTTTCTTGGCACAGAGATAGCAGATAACAATAAAAACAAACAAACAAAAACAACAGAAAACCCTGAGGAAGAGGAAGAATCTAATTTCCAGAGTTACCACGTTATAAGGTGTAAATGTCCAGTTTTCAACAAAGCAATGGACATAAAAACAGAATAGTAATATCTACTCAAGATTTTTTTGAAAAATAAACAGAAACAGTCCCTGAAAAAGATTCAATGGCAGATTTATTACACAAAAACTTTAAAACAACAATCTTAAAGACATTCAAATAACAGAAAAAAGAAATGGAAAACGTGACAAAAATGTATAAACAAAATGGGAATATCAATATAGAAAACTTTAAAATAATTCAAAAGAAATTCTGGGAAAGAAAATTATAATAACTGAAATGAAAAATTCACTAGAGTGATCCAAAGGTAGATATGAGGATGCAAAAGAAAGAATCAATGAACTTGAAGATAGGACAATAGGAGTTATTAACTCTGAGGAACAGAAAGAAAAAAAAAGATTGAAGAGAAAGGAGTCACGAGACACCATCAAGAGGACTAACATACGTGTGATAAAAATTCTAGAAAGAGAAAAGAGAAATAAAGTGAGTATGTAAAGAGAAATAAAGTGAGTATGTAAAGATATAATGGCCAAAAACTTCCCACTTTTGATGAAAATAAATATCCAAGATGCTCAATGGAATGAAATCTTGGAGTAGGATTAACTCCAAGACACCCAGATCTAGATACATTATTATCAAACTGTCAAAAGTGAAAGACAAAGAGAATCTTGAAAGCAGCAAAAGAGAAGCAATTTGTCACATACAGGGGACGATCAATAAGATTATCAGGAGATTTCACATCAGAAACCTTGAAGGCCAGAAGGTAGTGGGCTGAGATATTCAAAGTGGTAAAAGAAAAAAAAGAGAAACCTGTCAACCAAGAATTCTATATCTAGCAAAACTGCCCTTCAAAAGTGAGGAAGAAATGAAGATATCCCCAGATAAACAAAAGCTAAGGGGGTTCATCACCTCACCTCTAGATCTGGCCTGAAATAAGTGTTAAAGGGAGTCCTTTAGGTTGAAATAAAAGGACACTAGACAATAACTTGAAGCAATATAAGGAAATAAAGATATCAGTAAAGGTAAATAAATGAGTAATTATAAAATCCAGTATTACTGTAATAATGATTCATAACTCCACCTTTTTATTTTCTACATAAGACACTAATACATTTTCAAAGCAATGATTAAAATATAAAAATTTAAACATTAAAAAATTTATAAAGCAGTTATTAGTCTACAAGCTAGTAATATTGTAACTCCACATTTTGTTTTCTACATAGTTTAAGAGACGAGTGCATTTTTATTTTTTGTGAGATGGAGTCTCGCTCCGTCACTTAGGCTGGAGTGCAGTGGCATGATCTCAGCTCACTGCAACCTCTGCCTCCCAGGTTCAAGCAATTCTCCTACCTCAGCCTCCTAAGTAGCTGAGATTACAGGTGTGCGCCACCACACCTCGCTAATTTTTATTTTAGTAGAGATGGGGTTTCACCATGTTGGTCAGGCTGGTCTCGAACTTCTGACCTTGTAATCTGTCCACCTCACCCTTCCAAAGTGCTGGGATTATACATGTGAGCCACCGTGCCCAGACTAGTACATTTTTAAAAATTACAGGTTGATTATTCCTTATCTGAAATGCTTGAAACTAAAAGTGTTTCAGATCTCAGGTTTTGGAATATTTGCTTTATACTTACCAGTTCTCAAATCTAAAAATTTGATATCCACAGTGCTCCAATGAGCATTTCCTTTGCACATCATGTCATCACTCAAAAAATTTCAAAGTTTTGAGTGTTTTAGATTTTGAATTTTCAGATTTGGAATGCTAAATTTGTATTAGTTTATGTCTTTGAACAAACAATTAGACATTGTAATTTTTGGACAGAAACTAAAAAGAGTAAGGATAGAGAAGTAAAATAACAAAGTTTCTGTATGTTATTGAAGTTAAACAGGTATCAATTCAAATTAGAGTGTTATAACTTTAAGATGTTAAATGTAATTCTCATAATAACCACAAAAGAAAAACTACAGACTATGCACAAAGGGCAATGAGATAGGAGCTAAAATGTTTCACTACAAAAAATCAACACAAAAGAAGTAATGCAAGAAATGAGGAAGAAAAATAGTTATAAGACATGTAGAAAACAAATAGCAAAATGACAGAAGATCCCCCTTATCAGTCAGCCTTAAAACCTTAAAATAGAAAGAAATTTTGACATATGCTATGACAAGTATGAACCTTGAAGACATTATGCTAAGTGACATAAGCCATTCACAAGAAGACAAATACTGTATGACCCAACTTATATGAGGTACTCAGAGTAGTCATACTCATAGAGACAGAAAGGAGAATGGGGTTGTCAAGGGCTGGAGTGAGAAGGGAATGGAGAGTTACTGTTTAATGTGTACGGAGTTTCAGTTTTACAAGATGAAAAGAGTTATAGAGATAAATGGGGACTGAAAGCTGCACAACAACATGAATGTACTTAATACCACTGAACTGTGCACTTGAAAATGGTTAAGATGGTAAATATCATCTGTGTACTTTACCAGAATAAATTTTTTTAAAAAAAGAAGAGAGACTCAATGCTCTGGAAAAAAAAAATGTACCACTCCAAAAGAGCTGGATGTTGAATAAATTACTACACAGAAAGTTAAAAACATTGCTGAGCTCACAAACAGGGAGCTAAGGAAATTCCCAGTGGCAAAAACAAACAAACATAAAAACAAACAACAATACAAGGGAGGTAAATAAATTCAGGGTGATTAACAATCCAATGTCTTTATCAATAATCCAGCAACTTGGAATTAATGGTGGGCCATGAAGGAAACTGGAAACTAAGGTTTCCCAAATTTGAAGTGGAATCTAAGGACCTGAGATGTCCTCCTTTCCCAATACACAGAGAGAGAGAGAGGGAGCCCGCCTTGAAAGAGAGATGACAAGGAAATCTGCCCATCGTGTCACAACTCTGCTAGAACTTTTGTAAACAAGTGTTATGGACTGAATGTATCCCACCCAAGTTGGTATACTGAAGCCCTAACCCCCTAACATCACATGATATTTCCTCCTGCAAGCCAGGAGGAGAACCTTCAGCAGAAATCCAATAAGTGGCACCTTCATATTGAACTTCCTAGCCTGCAGAACTATGAGAAAATTAATTTCTGTTGTTTAAGCCACTCATTTTGTTATTTTTTTTAATAGCAGCCCTAGCTGACTAATGCAACATGTAATTACAGGCCTTATTTACATATTTCTTTATATGTATGAAATACTAATCATATTGATTTTATTCTGCAAATGTTGGTGATATATGTTTTGGACAAGAGAGTAGTAAAGACTAGACTATTCCATAATAAGACCTTCTCATTCCCTTCTACCAGTCAATCAACTGAGTTCTTATTTCAGTAATGTTGAAGGAGGTTTAGAGAGTATAATTCTGCAAAAGCAAAAAGCTTATTGAAATATAATACACACACACACACACACACATACATATGTTCAAATTCAACTGCTTATCTAGCTTTTCCATACCTCAATTTCCTTGTCTATAACATATCATTTTCTTTAGGTCAATGTAAGAAATCAACAACAAAACACATGTCTTGGAAATTATAAAGTATAACACAAGCATAAGGAGATTTTTTTAACAAGAGTAAAGATGCAGCAAAGAATTTTTGTGGGTTCAACTTTTTGGCTGCCCATTTGCGAGCTTTTTGACCTTAGGGAAGTTATTAATAGCTCAGAATCTCTTTTTGTTCATCTAGAAAACAGAAATAATAATATCTACCTCAAAGGGTTGTTGTAAAGACTAAACAAGATGAAGTATATAAAGAATCTAGCTGTTTTCATCATGAATTGTTTTCTTGAACATAGTAAAAAATTAGTCAGACTTTCTCAGACAGAAAAAGGGAATTTATTTTAATGATCAGTCACTTCACGTAACCCCAAGGCCTGTGTATGCAGTTTGGCCTCCTGTAGGACAAAAACCAACAACCAAAGTACTTTCAGGAACCAAGGAAGTGCTTCAGGCAGTTCCTTCTCTGGAGCTGCACGGGCTCCCACTTCTGCCCGTTTCTGCTCCTGGACTTCATTCTTTCCTATCCCTGACCCTGCAGGTGGGTGAAGATGCCCTTTCTCCCACACACCACAAAATGTCTTTCAAGAATTAGTCGTCATTATCCATTCACAGTCACAATTCCAAATTCTGATAGTAAATTCAAATTGGGTAAGGTTTCCATCACTGGTCCAGCAAGCAATCGCCAGAGATGAAGGGACACAAAGTGCACACATGGCCACCCTGGTATCCTTGTAGCACTTCATGTTGCTTAGGTGCTCAATAAATGAATTTTATAGCTATTACTACCCAAAATGCCAGGATAAATAAATACTGTCCAGTTCATCCTATAACCTTGCCTTCTCATGCATGTGAGATTTATATCCCAAAGATAATTACAGGAAATCCCAGGGAAATGAGTTGTTTATCATGTTCTGCAATACATTATTGAATTCCAAGAAGTTATTCCTTAGGATGGAATCAGAAGACCAGGATTGTTCAAATAAATTGCAAATTCAAACTCATCCAAAACCTCTTCAGCCACCAGACCTGCAGCAAATGCAGTTGTTGAATGGGAGGTGAATTTGCCTCACCAGGATCCCTGGAAGAAATAGGCAGTCAGTGAGGGGTTGTCAATATGGCATGTCTTCATGCTATTTGTTGAAAGGTTTTCTTTGATAAACTACTTATTTACAGGAGCACACTGTGGAGAAAAATCTTTATAGATGCTGTTGGGCTGCTTAAACAAGAGTGAATAAACTCAGCGGGAAAGGCTTGCAACACGAGTTCAATGTTTTCTGGTATCCCTTGGAACAGTCAGAACCTGTGGTCCTGGTGTCACCCGTCCAGAGAACACCATCTGCTCATTCCAGATATCAATGTCAGAAATCAAGACTTTTTCAAGACTCACATGGCACCTGTCCCAGATCAACTCCTAAGAGCTGCAGCTTCACAGCCAGATGTGCAATGTATACATGGTGAACGTGTTGTGGAACGAGCGTAGGTTTTTTTTTTGTTTTAACTCAAGTAAATATTGTTTTGAATCTTGACTCTATCACTTACAAGTTGTGTAATGTTGGACAAATTACTTCACCTTTTAGAGGCTCCATGTCTTTATTTGTAAAATGTAGAGCATAGAATTTTCCCGTGGATGGGTAGTTGTAAGGATTAAACAAATCGATGGACATTCAGCTACTCAAACAAAAACAATTTACATATCTTTAGAAAACTGGAAGGTAACAAAAATAAGTAAAGCACAGTAGATATAAGACAATAGAAATTATGAAAATTGTGTTTTGTATTGGCAATCAAATTCTATTTTTAAAAATTGTTTCTGAGGACAAAATCTCATTCAAGCTCTAAGTTTGTGAACTGCTCCCTGGCATCTAATAAATGTTAGTTTCCTGCCCTCTCTCTCTCTCTGCTGCTTCTCTCTCATGCTGATAGTGTGGTCTCCTTTTTAAAAAATAAATAAATGCCAGTTATCGTTAATGGGGTGAATTTTGAAAACCTCAGTGGTGATTTTTTATGTTACTGGCAGTTAGCAGGCAGGGAGATAAAGGGTGGTGGCCCACATAATGAAGAATCCTCCCATTAATGAGGGTGAAATATTGCTTACAATTATCTGAGCCTAGAACAAAAGCCTGTTTTACATAGAGACACAGGTATTTCTGCACCATTTTGTTGTACACACTGAATTTCCAGGAGCATAATTACTAGGGAAATTGAGGGTAGAATGTGTTTTGCTTTTTCTGGAACATCACCAGCAGTCCTTCATCATTTTAGAAAATCATATAAATAAAAATGATGTCACTTGGGTATTTGAGCTCCCAATAGCAAATACAGGGAGGATTTTACATTCAATGTGATTCTTTATGAAAGTGTAAGCACTTGACAACTTCATTATGTCTTCTAATGTTGTCCTGCCCAAGCATTTGCATTTTGAAATACATACTCATTTATTGTTAATTACTTACCTCTTATTTTTTTGTTTATTATAGATAAGACATTATACTAATTTTTAATGAATATGACTAGGTAGATTTTATTACCTACGACATTTATTTTAAGGTGGTGAAGGAGGCATTACAAACTATTTTTATGAAAAAAAGAGGTGTTAAAGTTGTTAGGGTAAGAAAATCTCTGAGGTAGATTTGGACTTCAGCACAAACTCAAGAAAATTGTCTGCAATGCCAAATGGGTCAGTCTCAAAGTGATAAACTGTTCTGCAAAAACAGGAAAGTACAAACCTATCTTGTTTTATTGTGCCTCAATTTATTGTGTTTTGCAGATATTTCATTTTTTACAAATTGAAAGTCTGTGCAACCCTGCATCAAGCAAGTTGATTGTTGTCATTTTTTCAACAGCATTTGCTCTCTTTGTATCTCCATGTCATAATTTGATAATTCTCACAATATTTTAAATTCTTATCACTATTATTATACCTCTTATGGTGATCTGTGATCAGTGATCTTTGATGTTACTGTTGTAATTGTTTTCGGTCGCCACAAACCATGCCTATATGAGATGGTGAACTTAAATTGATAAATGTGTGTGGTCTGACTGCTGCACTGACTGGCCATTACTTTGGTCTTTCTCCGTCTCTCTGCCTCTCTCTCTCTCTCTCTGTCTCTCTCTCTGTCCCCTTTGGGCCTCTATTCCCTGAGACATAACAATATTAAAATTAGGCCAATTAATAACTCTACAATGTCTTCTTAATTGTTCAAGTAAAAGGAAGAGTTGCATGTCTCTCACTTTAAGTCAAAAACTAGAAGTGATTAAGCTTAATGAGGGAGGCTTGTAGAAAACTGAGACAGGCCAAAAGCTAAGCCTCTTGGTTAAGCTTAATGAGGGAGGTTTGTAGAAAACTGAGACAGGCCAAAAGCTACGCCTCTTGCATCAGATAGCCAAGTTGTGAATGCAAAGGAAAGTTCTTGAAGGAAATTGAAAGTGTTACTCCAGTGAACACATGAATGACAAAAAAAAGTGAAACAGCTTTATTGCTGAAATGGATATAGTTTTAGTACTATGAATAGAAAAATCAAACCAGAAACAACATTCCCTAAGGCAAAGTCTAATCCAGAGCAAGATCCTAACTTTCTTCTATTCTGTGAAAGCTGATAGAAGTGAGGACGAAGAAGCTGCAAAAGAAAAGTTTGAAGGTAGCAGAGCTTGGTTTATTAGGGTCAAGGAAAGACACCATCTCCATAACATAAAAGTGCAATAAGTACAGATGGAGAAGCTGCAGTAAGTTACCACAGGATCTAGCTAAGATTATTGAAGAAAGCGGCTACACCAAACAATATATTTTCAACGTAGACTGAGCAGCCTTATATCAGAAGAAGTTGTCATCTAGGGCTTTCGTAGCTAGAGAGGAGCAGTCAATACCTAGCTTCAAAGCATCAAAGGACAGGCTGACTCTCTTGTAAGGAGTTAATGCAGCTTGTGACTTTAAGCTAAAATCAATGCTTATTAACCATTCAAAAATTGAAGGGCCCTTAAGAATTATGCTAAATCTACTCTTTCTGTGCTCTGTATATGAAATAACCAAGCCTGGATGACAGCATATCTGTTCACAGTATGGTTTACTGAATATTTTAAGCCTGCTGTTGAGACCTACTGGTCAGAGAAAAGGATTTCCTTCAAAATTAGGACCTGGTCAGCCAAGAGCTCTGACAGAGATGTACAAGAGGATTTAAATTGTTTTCATGCCTGCTAACACAATATCCATTCTGCAGCCCATGAATCAAGGAATAATTTCTTGTGTTACATTTAAGAAATACATTCTATAAGCCCAGAGTTGTCATATACAGTAATTCCTCAGATGGATTTGGGAAAAATAAATTGTAAACATCTGGAAAGGACTCACCATTCTAGATGTCATTAAGGACATACATGATTTATGTGAGGAGGTCAAAATATCAACATTAATAGAAGTTCGGAAGAAGTTCATTCCAACCCTTATGGATGACTTTGAGGGCTTCAAGACTTCAGTGGAGAAAGTAACTGCAGATGTTACAGAAAGAGAAATATAATTAGAAGTGGAGCCTGAAGATGTGACTGAATTGCTGCCATCTCATGATAAAACTTAAACAGATGAGGAGTTGCTTTTATGGATGAGCAAAGAAAGTGGTGTCTTGAAATGAAATCTACTCCCAGTGAAGATGCTCCAAACATTGTTGAAATGACAACAAAGGACTTATAATATTATATAAATTTAGTTGATAAAGTAGCAGCAGGTTTTGAGAGGACTGACTCCAATTTTGACAACTTTATTAAATGCTATCAAACGGCATCTCATGCTACAAGGAAATCTGTCATGAAAGGAACACACAAACTTCATTGTTGTCTTATTTTAAGAAACTGCCACAGCCACCCCAACCTTCAGCAACTACCACCCTGATCAGTCAGCAGCCATCAACCTCAAAGCAAGACCCTCCACCAGCAGAAAGGTTATAACTCACTGAAGGCTCAGATGATCACTAGCATTTTGTAAACAATAAAGTATCTTTAATTGAGGCAATTAAGGTATGTACATTGTTTTTTAGACATAATGCTATTGCACACTTAATAGAATACAGTATAGGCTGGGCACAGTGGCTCACGCATGTAATCCCAGCACTTTGGAAGGCTGAGGTGAGTGGGTCACCTGAGATCAGGAGTTTGAGACCAGCCTGGCCAACATGGTGAAATCCCATCTCTACAAAACAACAACAAAGAAAAGCCAAGAGTTGTGGCGGGTACCTCCAAGCCTCCCAGCTACTTGGGAGGCTGAGGCAGGAGAATCGCTTGAACTCGGGAGGTAGAGGTTGCAGTGAGTTGAGATAGCGCCACTGCACTCCAGCCTGGGTGACTCTGTCTCAAAAAAAAGAAAAAATAGAACACAGTGTAGTATAAATATAACTTTATATGTACTGGGAAACCAAAAAATCCGTGTGACTTATGTTATTGTGATATTTGCTTTACTGTAGTGGTCTGGAGCTGAACCTTCAACATCTCTGAGGTAGATCTTTAAAGGCAATCATTTATGTAGTAATAATAATAGAGACAAGACAAAAGTATTAAAAGATCATTGAATGTTATTGGAAAGAGTCACCAATGCAAGAAAAGGCAGATAAAAATCACACCGCTCCCGACAGAGCACAGCTTCAAGTCATTAAGGTGAGGGATTTGTCAATTTTCTGACTGTTTGCTCCTTCACCAAGTCTGTCCTACAACGTTAATGTTATTTTAATGTCACTCCTCTTCTATAAATTTTGCAGGATAAAATCTTATTTAGTTATCACCTTTCAAACTAACTGCTGTAATTAAAGAAAATCACATATTTAATTAAAGAAATATGCTTATTCACCACAAGTGGAGCAAACTCTGCTGCCTGTGTAATGCCCGTGTTTAATGCAAAAGTTTCACGTAATGATTTTGTAAAATAACCTTTTGAAACTGGGTTTTAAATGCAAAGGAACATCTCATAATGGTACAACATATTAAAGAAAATCTGCTTCAAGCATGTTTTCTATAAGCAAATTTAAGTGAACTCCTAACTTGTAAATGGCAAGAAAAATGTTTGATCAATCCAGCAGTTATTAGGGCTGCAGAATCAGATTGACTTGTTCACTGAATTGATCACACTTTTGGCAGGGCTGATGATGGATTTGTCTGTGACAGCAGACTCCTATCCTCCTAGCACCTCTGTCACACTGCCAAGTGGGTGACAGCAACTGGCTGAGTGTGGTCCAGGTTTTTCAAGGCTCCTTAAGACTGCTTCAAAATGAGCTGAGCCTCTGTTAAAATGCTGATCCTTGGACCCACTACAAACAGGCTGTATCTGACTTTTTGGATTGGGGCCCAAGAAACTGCATTTTAATAAGCTTTCTAAATGTTTCTCATGCACCTATACTTAGAAAATTTCTAGTGCAATAACTGGCTGGGGTCCCTGTCCCCAGGACCTCATTATGACTTTTATGGGTGACTTTTGTGAACGACCTTGGCATTCTGGCTTTTGTGGGCCCCTTCCTTCATAAAAATATTAAAAAGTATATTTTATGACTCTGTCGATATAAAGACTAATATATTAACATCACATATTAAAACATTTTATTTGACCTAAAAGTTCCCTTTTCTTCTCATTTTAAGAGGAATTAGGCCGGGCGCGATGGCTCATGCTTGTAATCCCAGCACTTTGGGAGGCCGAGGCGGGCGGATGTTTACAATTTATTTTCACCACGGTGAAACCCCGTCTCTACTAAAAATACAAAAAATTAGCCGGGCGTGGTGGCAGGCACCTGTAGTCCCAGCTACTCGGAGAGGCTGAGGCAGGAGAATGGCATGAACCCGAGAGGCGGAGCTTGCAGTGAGCCGAGATCGCGCCACTGCACTCCAGCCTGGGTGACAGAGCGAGACTCCGTCTCAAAAAAAAAAAAAGAGGAATTAAAACATTTTGTGGGCCCATAAAAGTATTGTAGGCCTCATGGATACATCAGCCATGCCTATCCCTATATCCTTTTATTCCCAATAGTCTGGGGCTACTTTAACTTCACCTCTGGGAAAATCCTTTAACAAGATGCTGCAACCTACACTGGTTTTGTGTGGATGATTTAAAAAAATAAGAATCCAAGTGCATTAGGGAGAAGGCTTGGTAAGGAAGATATTAGAGTCTCCTAGAAAGCTTCTAAACTGTAATATGCATTCTCTTCCCTGAAACACAATGGTTGAGTTGGGCTGAGAGTATATATGGTTTGCAAAACACCTCAGGCTGACTCTGCAGCTCCTGGTCCCTGCTTAGAAGGCTCAGCACCAGCATCCTGTTACTAATCAAGCCCTATCTGTATTTTCATTAATAATTATCTGCCAGTCATTGTGCTAAGTGCTTCACATGCTACATTTCATTTGATCTTCATTACAATAACACCCCCATTTAAGAGATGTGAACACTGAAATACAGAGAGATCAATTGCCCAGTCAGGTAGCTAGGAAAAGGTCGAACCAAGATTCAAACTTGAATTCCCTGATGCCAGAGCATTCATTCTTACCACTTGCTATCTGCTGCCCTACAACTGTGCTCTGTTCCTTCAACCTATTAACTGAATTCCTGTTGTGCTTCCTCATGCCTAAGTTTCTGCCTTGATAACCCACTCAGAAGTCCCCAGGCAGAAGCCTGTCTTTCACTTCACCTTCTGGTCCACAGACCCAGATCTCCACACATTGCCAGCTCCAAACTGCCTATCACCTTGCTCCACTCACCTGCCAGTACAACCACCTCTTGCTGAATCTCCCTGATGCCATATATCTGACTAGGTTTTTAGTCAATTTATCATTCATTTTATCAATTTATCCATTTATTTTATTCAATTTATCATTCAATTCATTCATTCAACTGACATTCAATATGTCCCTTTATACCAGCCATCTGCTGGGCACTAGTATGTGACAACTTGGCCCTGCTCCAAGATGCTAAAGCTTGCTGAAGGGAAAGTGTATAGGGTGCAATATAGCATGTGAAGAGTCTTTAAAGGGGTGGGTGCCCAGTTCCATGAGGACACAAGGGACGATATAATCATCCCTGATCCTGACGCCTGTGTTCTGCTGACTTCTGGCCTCTCTTTCTCCTGCCCTCAATCAAAGCCCCACGCAGTGGACTGCTGATCCCCTGACCTGGGGCCTCTTCAGGTCTGTCTCTGCCACTATTTACCAAGCTCCATATATGGGGAGTCCTGGAATGGTTGGGCCCAGAACATGTGGATACATCTTAAGAGATTACCTCACTCATTAGTGATCCTGCCTAGAAAGAGTGATCTTGTCGAATCTTATTTCATTATTTACACTGGCATGTCGCTGTAACACTCCAAAGCAGAAATCAGCAAAGTATAAATTCTTTCCTCAAAAGGATTTATTTAGTGAAGTACCAGAAGATCTCATTATTAAAGTGGTCTCACTGTCAAGCCAGTCACATACCACAGATCCCAAAAACAGCAGAATAAATAGCTTCCCCTGGATATTTTGAAGTCCAATTATTTACTTAAGGTAGAATCAATATTTCATGTTAATATCATATAGAGAAAAATGTCTTCATAAAAATCTCTTCCTGTTGGGGCACCCACAGCATTTCTGGACTCTCTTTTCCCAGAATGTATTACTTTTATCCTGCTTGTTACAGAGTTGGAATTTACAGGTTTCATTGCTCCACCATGAGTCCCTTCAGGACAAGGATGCCCCTTCTGAACAGGATGATGTCCAGAGAGGACAAAATAATGCTTCTCACTCATTTTAGTGTTTCCCACAGCCCAGTGCCTGGCACAGAAAACATTCTACAAGTCAAAGATTTTGCCCACATACATGGATTTTATAGCTCACACGTTGTTTTAAAAAATCTTAGAACTATATATATTAAAAACTCTCACAGAAGTCTCTTTCTTTAAAAAAAAAATCAAAGCCAGCAACACTGGGTCTGAGCTCCCATCTACCTATAATCAGTGCACACAGATAGTGCCCCTTTTAGAATGTTTTTGATAGGCTATCTTCCTCTTGCCTGCTTAACCCACTCCTGGGACCAGCCTGTCCTGGAGGCACTTATGTCTGTGGCCCCTGCAACCTGTGCTTTTTGGAATGAATTCTTCCTACGCCTTGCTCTCCTCTGCCAAACCAGACCCCAAAGCAAAAGACTATCTCAAAGCAATAGAGATAAATGAGCAAGATTGAATTGGAACACAGGAGACAGAAATGGGATGTGATAATGGAGCACAGGTGGATATTCAGACTACAACAGAATCATCCAAGGTGAGAGACTGGAGTCTTTATTCACCAGCTTCCTTTTCTCACTGTTTGATGGTTATCCCCCAAGAACATTGCCTCCCCTGCACTTTCTTGAGTTGCATCAGCGTGGCAAGCTCCCAGGGCTTTGGAGAAGACGCTGGGGCTGAAAGCATGTCCTTCTTGGGTCACTGTTACTGGGAGCTGTCCACTCGTGTTAGTGCTGAAATCAGATGCGGGCTGGGAGATGTGACAAAGGTGCCAGAAATGTCTGCTTATTCTAAAAAGAACTTATGGTGGCCTACAAATGTTTATGCATTAACATGCATTTTAACAAATATCTATACATAATGAGGAGTCAACAGATGCCATTTAATCCTATACACTTCTTAGATGTGGAACTCAAAGCCTTTGAATTTGGAAAGAGTCAACAGGAAGAGGAAAGCACAGTAAAGAACAAATTTGACTGAAAGGCAAAAATAAACTAGTTTTTCAGTAGGAGCATAACTATTTCTGGCACTGATATCAGACAGAAGTTTCTCCTACGGATCCTCAGAGAGGACAAGGGGATGCAATGAATTACATCATTGTCAAAATCTTTATTGTAAAATTTGGTGTGCGTTTTATCATGCTGTTTCTTATGTTTGAATACAGGCAAATGGATTCCCACAAAGCATGATTAGTAAAAGAAAAGCTAAGGTAGGGTGAGGAAAAGGATATAAATAAGATGCAGTTGTGATTGGTGGTTCTCTGATGGTCCCATTAATAGATGGCCACTTTTAGATACTAGAGGAAAGTGCCAACTACTTTCAGAATTAGTCTAACTTTGAATCTGTTTCTTATCCTCTTTTTCTTTTTTCAGCTGCTTCTCATTCTCATTAATTTTTTTCTTTAGACAGTAAAAAGAGTAAAATAAAATTCAACAATGAAAACTCAGAGATTGTTAATCAACTGCTAATATAAGATAAAAAATGTATTATCTTTATCTTCAAATTTGCTACCCATTAGCTGTGTGACTATAGCCAAATCATTTAAACTTTCAAAGGTGAGGGACGAGAGAAGTCGGGGGTGGCTTGCATGTTTTTAGCTTGGTTCAAGCAAGTAAAGAATGGTACTACTACATGATCTAGAAAAAATTACAGTAGGTTTGGGGGTAAGGAAGATGATTTTGGTTTTAGAAACGCCCAGCTGGAGTGCTCATGGGTTTGGGTGGAGATGTCTCACAGGCAGTTGAAGATATGATCTTGGATCTCAAAGTAGATATGAGGCTTCAGGTACAGATTTAGGAATCATCATTTCATAGGAAGTAGTTGAATCTGGGAGCACAGATGATGATTCAGGAAGATGGATTGAAGAAGAGTAGTGGACTGAAGGAAGGACTTGGAGTCTCTGAGTGGGTAGGTAGAGAAAGGGAAACCCAGAAAAAGTGATGAGAATAAAGCAAAGAAGTTCAAGGAGAACCAGGATTGCAGGGTCACCAGGAGCAAGGCAGTAAAGACTCTCAGAAAACAGGGACCTATTAAAAGTGTCAAATGAAGCTGAAAAAAAAAGACTAAGAAGAATCTGGTGGAATCAAGCTCCCCTTTCTTTTAGCAATGAGCTTGATAATGCACCCTTACACTGACTTTTCTCTTTCCCTAAGTCACTCTCAAAGTTCTTTCCCTCACTCCTCTTCCTAGGATCATCTCTCAAATAAATCATCTGCCCCCAAGGCCTAGTCTCAACGCTCTGCTTTCAGAAGAACCCAAACCAAAATGGTGTGGGAGGAGGAAGTAGGCAAATTAACAAATTGCTTGATGTTCGTTAATTGTTTCACAAGAAAGAATTCTACCCAGCTTCCTGACTCTGAGTTCCTTGTCTGAGAAAAGTGAATACCCATAAAGTGATCCCCATGCCTACCAGACATACACACCAACCTCCTCCCAGATAATAATGTCTAGACCTTTGGGCAAATAGCAGCTAAAATTTGATATTTGACCAAACACAGTACTGATATGCCTTGGATATCCCAAATCCACTTTTAATATTTCAGGCATCAGATGAAGGTGAGCCCTTTGCTAGACATATTGCCTCCTTTGGATCCTTGTAGAAACCAGAGGAGTGGAGCTCTGAGGAATAGGATAGGCAGTGCCAGAGAATCGCTCCCATCCAGTAACTACCCAATATGTGGTCAGTATGTACTGCTGCATGGAGTAAACAGACATCACAGAAAGGTTTCAGAGGCCACAGGAAGACATTTGACCACCCATCATTTGTCCTAGAGGATACTGAGGATTTTGGAGAGTTCTGGGGTCTTAGAGCATAAAACATTCCACTTTACTTGCTTTGGGAGTGTTTCATATTGCCTTTTGTGTCTCACATGTAGCAGGCATTCAATCAAAGTTTGGTGAACTAATTGAACCAGATGCTTATTGCTCCTTCCCTTGCAACTCAGTCTTGTATAATGGTGATGACAGTGGTAGCAGTGGTGATGACTGCCATTTATTAAATGCTTGCTCTCCAATCCCCTCACCTGACAATTAAGAAAAAAAAGCCCAGATAGATCAAGAGTCCTGCCCAAGGTAAACACCTGGCTATTAACAATGTTGGAACTTTGTCTCCCAAACCAATATTTGTTCCATTATTATTTGCTGCTTCTACTTGCTGATGTGCAGACGAGACTTTAAAACTAGGGATTTCCATAATGCATGTCATTTTTAAGAGACTGTATATGAAGACTAAAAATTATCCTATCTCCCATAAAGTAAGATGGACAATTCTCCCTGGACACTCTGAATTCACACACTGTAAAATAATATCACAATCCATGGGCCACAGTCATCAGTCCTTGAGGCAGAACCTAGGGGAGAAGGGAGCTAATGACCCTCAGCATTACTGAGCATGGTGGCTCATGCCTGTAATCCCATGACTTTGGGAGGCCAAGGAGAGTGGATCATTTGAGTCTAGCGGTTTGAGACCAGCCTGGGCAAGATGACAAAACTCCGTTTCTATTTAAAAAAATAAGACCCTCCGCCAGTCACCTCTACAATCTCTAGGGGTAAATATGTTTTCTATTTGCCTCAATATCCCTTACAAGTAGAATTGCCATTTTCCATTTTGCCATGGCATAAAAACACTGGAAAGAACTATCTTAACAGGTATACTTGGTTTACTGGACATTCTGAACAGTCCCAGTGGAGTTCAAGCATGAAGAAGTTTTATTTTTCTCCCCAGCCACTGCCTTCTCCCTGATCTGACAAATCAACTCTTGATGACAGTTCAGTTTGAACAGATCCAGTAGATTTTCAGGCAGTTTCAGATATATAAGAATAAGTCCCATTCTAGATTCCCTTTTTGGTTTTGAAAAGTACAGGCCAGTGCAAATCAAAACTTGAATCTCACATGCAATTCTATGCTTCCAACTGGCCTCTTTCTTAGGCTCAACCCTTGGTTCAAGACCAGAAGTGGGGAACAGGATATGGCCTGTTTTTTTCCTCTTCCTCCATTCCTTCTCTCTTCCTTTTCTGTCTTTCACTGGGGAGGAGGGAAGGGAAGTAGAGGATAGGAAACAAGCATTTCACTTAACTGTTCTCATTGTTTTGGTTCACTATGGGCTGGCCACCAATGTACCCAGTAGGTAGAGCTGTTTCATTGCTAGCTTTCTTGTGGGTTGCAGGAGTAAGTTCTTGGAGAGCCCCTTAACTGTTCCTTCACATGGTGATACACTCTGGCTGACCTCTAAAATACCTCCCTCTAGCACTCATTCCTATCCCAGGCGGCATGTCCATAATATGTTATCCTGGTCCCATAGTCTCGCAGGGTACAATAAGAAGAGCTAATTCAGTGCTTTCTGCAATAAGCACTTGGCCCACAGAAAACTTAATCATCCCCTGCTGAGTCAAATGCAGTGTGCAGGCTGCCCCATAACTGCCCTCTCTTCTCATCTTGCCTTCAGGCTACTCCAGGCCACTTCTAGACTTCAGGGTTCTCCAGGTAATCAGGAGACATGGTTTGGTTCTCACATGCCCCCAAACTCCCAAGACAGATGTCAAGAGGCAGAAGCCTTTCTCATCATACCCTACTCTGTTCCAAATGTGGCTCCAAGCAGAGACATGGATTCTGCTGCTCCACAGACACCAGCTCGAAGGGGAGGAAGGGACTAATCTTCCCTTATTGCAGGCACCCACCAATCTCCACAAACAATGCTCTCAACTGGCTTGGAAGAAAATACCTCAGGATAATAGAGGGCAAAAGTCTCCCCTAGATCTACAACCCATAGCTCACATTCTTTCCAATCCCAAGGCTTTTTTTTTTAATATAGGCTGGTGGAAGAGGTGCTGGAGTCTCTGTAGTTTTCCATGTTGTCTTCATGTGTTGTGGACCATGTCCACTGTCCTTTTTAGAATATGATGTTATTTATTCCCTGCTATTCTCAATGTTGAAGCTTTATATAGAATTCTGACATGAAGATAATGCCTTCTTCAAATTCTGTTAACAGAAAATTTATATTTTAAGATCTATAAAAGGGAACATGCCCTAAAGAGAATGTTACTCTTTAGATAAAATGTAAAAGTAAAAATAAATAAATAAATCAGGTAAACTAGATAGAAAACATTCTCTACCAAACATATCCCAGGTGCTTTAAAAGCTGTCTGGGAAAACATACACTAGAGATGCACAAGCCCTCCTAGAAGAGTGGGCCTGCTGAGTCGAATTCACCAGCACAGCTTTCCTCTGTCTTTCCTTCCCCAATTACCAGACACCCATAGATACCACATCTCAGCCCCCAATATTTCATTCAAGGGCTGCAGGATGGGATAATCCATTTTGGACACTTTTCTGCAGCTCAAAGTTCGCAATTTTCAATACACTTTCCATAGTTCTCTTATTTATCCTCTGTCCCCAAGCCTCAGTCCAGCTTCATCGGTCTGTTCGATCCAGACATCTACCCCTCGGGACCTTCCCACCATGGGACCCCCTCCCACAATCTCTATAAGATATGTGGTCCTCAATTTTCTCTCCACATCAGCTCTAAAATTAAAGTTCAGGAAAAGCAAAAAGGAGCTATCAGACTTGGTAGCCAACAAAGCAGCTTTTGCCTAAAATATTCTGGGTCAAAAAGAAGAAAATGGCAACGAAAATCAACCAACAAAATGTCACGTCTCCAAATATCCACAGATTCATATGACTGTAGCACACAGTTTAGCACTTGCCGCTGATCTTGTGAAACAATTTTAAAAGCTGGTTGTTTTCACTGAATCTGAATGCTCACTTATTTATCTATTCTTATCTTCATAGTGCTCTTGGTGCTAACACCTGGAAAGAAAAGGTGAAGCAAACTGTTTTGTGGTCTTATTTTGTACCTAGGACTGCACCAGGCATTTCGCATGCACTGTCACAGGGACTGAGGGGGAAGATTTTTCTTTTTCTTCTTTTTTTTTTTTTTTTGCCCTTTCCCAGCTTACAGCTGTTTTCATCTTACAAGTATTTTAGGTATTTCATACTAATGCTCAGGCCTCATCAGAAACGCAATGCCGTCTTTAATTTTTTGGTTGTTGAACCTGGTGCCAGGAGCAAGTCAAGAGGGTGGCTACAAATCATGCTTTATTTATGCAGAGGAATAAAAATACACTCATGTGAGTGAAGGGTGAGATGCAGCACAAGGCAGTGCATTTTTACAAGGCAAACAGAAGCCTTGATTTACTTCCCATTCTCTAAAACTTTATGGCTTCCTCATCAAAAGAGACAGGTTGCTTTCTATCTCTTAGATGGTAAATATGGTTAATGTGCTGAGCAGTGTTGCACCCACTCTCGGGCACTTTATTAGGAACAAGAGTTATTTAGTGACTCTTCCTTTGTCGCAGAGATGAGTCCCTGAGATATCATTGAGAGCCCTAGAAATAATGCTCAGCCCAAAACACCATTGCCTGGGGGTCCTCCTGGATAACAACAGTTGAAGGAAGAGGTATGCAGGGTGTTCCTCATTTCCAGAATCCTCCTTCACTCTGGAAGTCGAATATTCTCAAGGACTTCAATGGTAGAGAGGTAAATATTCATTTTAGCTTATTAATATCTTCTGAGTTCACAGTGGGGCACACGAGCAGTAGTAAAAAGAAGAGGGATGTGGTTTTTGCCCTTCCTAGAAGTATGGTCATGGGCAACTAATTACCTTATTAGAAATGCTCAGGTCAACTTAAGTTGGGGTTTAGAATAAGGTGGGCCTGGGAACACACAAAGCAATCAGAGTTCTAGTGATCCCATGCTCTAGCGTCATGCTCTCTAGCAGAAATAGAATGTGTACCACATAGCGGTTTTAAGTTTTCTAGTAGCCACGTTTTTAAAAAGTAAAAAGTAGGTAAACTAATTTTAATAACATTTTTATGCTGTATATTACCATATTTATTAACATGTAGTCAATACAAAAAAAATTTTTTAGATATTTTACCTTCTTTTTTCATGCTAAGTATTCAAAATTTGCTATGTATTATATGCAACAGATGCATGTAGCTAACAACTACTGTATTGGACATGCAGTTCTGCTCAAGCTTTAATATGCATAGGAATCATCTGAGGAGCTTGTTCAAATGCAGATTCTAATTCCATAAGCCAGGGTAGAGCCTGAGAGTCTGGATTTCTAAGAAGCTTTCAAGTGATGGCAATGTTGATGGTCCATGGACTCTACTTTGAGCAGCAAGAAACTAGGATCCCCTTCAGTGGTGTGCTGGCACTGGCTCCTGACAGCCAACTATGTCATCTCCCAAATCTACATTCACTGATGCCAGGTTGGTAGCTTGGAATCAGCCATGGTGAAAGTATTTACACAATAGAAATTGGTGTCACATTAGGACACGACTTTTCTGGAGAGCCAGTTGCCAAACATTTACTGACACACCCCTGCTCATGGTCCAGTGGGTAATCCCACAGTCTGTGGCTCTTCTCTGAGTAATGGGATCATGAGTAACTCTTCTCTTTTTTCTTTGCCTTCTGTTGCTGCTTCTGCTTCCACGCCTCCTTCTCCTTCTGCTGTGGTTTGAATATTTGTCCCCTCTAATCTCACGTTGAAACTTGATCCCCATTGTGGCAGCATTGAGAGGTGGGGCCTTTAAGAGGAGATTGGGTTATGGGGGTTCTGACCTCATAAATGGGTCAATCCATTCATGGATAAATTGATAGATAGCTGAATGGCTTATCACTGGAATAGGACCAGTGGCCTTATAAGAAGAGAGACCTGAGTTAGCACACACAGCCCCCTCACATGGGCCACCTCAGTACTCTGCAGGGTCCCCACCAGCAGGAAAGCCTTCACCAGATATGGCCCTTTGACTCTGACTTCTCAGCCTCCATAACTGTAAGAAATTCCTTTTCTTTATAAATTACCCAGTTTCAGGTATTCTGTTAAAGCAACAAAAAAAGACTAAAATATCTTCTCTTGTTTTCTTTTGTTTCTTCTTATCTGCAATAATTACTTACATAATAATTAACATGTACAATTCATGTAATTATTTTTAAAACATATTTTTCAAAAATAAAAGGTATACAGTGCCAAGAGATGCCTAGTAGTTGTTATGCTATGAATTAGCTTTGTAATCTGAACAAGTCTTGGAGTCTGGCACTCACTTTCCCCACCTATACAATGGGCATAAGCACATTTGCCCTACCTGCTTCAGGTACATGTTTGAAGAATAAAGTGAGATGATACATATTTGAATTTCAATGTGACACAAAGCCAAGGAAAACACTGAAAGTGACTAGCTACTTCAATCACCAACATCTCCATTGTCCTGGTATGGCCAGATTCTCTTTTAGGTTAGAGCTATTTTCACGGGCAGAGATGTCTTCAATTCTGGGAAGGGGTATGTTGGGGAGTGGGGACAGTTATCTTGCAATCAATTTGCCAAACTCAGATACTTGACTAAATCCTAGCTATCCCTGATGGTTAAGAAAGCCTCATTGGCCAAAACAACATTGAAAAAAAGGACAAAGCTGGGGGATACAAACTTCCTGATTTCAAAACTTACTACAAGGCTATACTGATCAAAATAATGTGATGCTGGCATAAGCATATATACATTTGTACATATGTGTGTGTGTATATATATGGAATACACACATACATATATATGGAATACACACACATATGTATATATGTATATGAGAGAGTTCAGAAATAAACTAACATGTCTATGGTCAACTGATTTTTGACAAGAAGGACAAGACTATTCAATGGAGAAAGAATAGTCTTCCAATAAATGGTGCAGGAAAAAATAGCCACATGCAAAAAAAAAATGGATTTGGGCACCTACCTCATACTTCATACAGAAATTAACTCAAAATAAATCAAAGACCTAAATATAAGAGCTAAAATTATAAAACTCTTAGAAGAAAACAGAGATGTGAGTCTATGTAATATTAGATTAAGCAATAGTTTCTGAAATATGTCACAAAAAGCATAAGCAAACAAAAAAACTAGATAAATTGGACTTTGTAAAAATTAAGAAATTTTGTGCAACAAAAGACATTGTCAAAAAAGTTTAAAAACCCACGGAATGGGAGAAAATGTTTGCAAATCATATATCTGATAAGAGATTAAGATCCAGAATATATAAGAACTCCTGCAACTAAAAACAATTCAAAAATTGGCAAAGGATTTAAATAGACATTCCTTCAAAGAAGATATTCAAATGGCCAATAAGCATATGAAAAGCTGCTTAATATCACTAATCCTTTAGGAAATGCACAACAAAACCACAAGTAGATACTTCAGATCCTCTAGGACAGCTATTTAAAAAATAAATAAATAAAAACAGAAAATAACAAATGTGGGCAGAGAAGTGGAGAAAATGAAGTTTGAGCCCTCCTGCATTGCTGGTGAGAATGTAAAATGGTGCACACACTGTGGAAAATTGTTTAGCACTTCTTCAAAAAATTAAACACAGAGTTATCCAGCAATTCTACTCCTAGGCATATACCCAAGAGAATACTTGTACATAAATATTCACAAAAAACTTGTACATGAATGTTCACAGTAGCATTACTTATAAATAACCACAAATTGGGAACAACCCAAACGTTCATGAACTGATGAATGGATAAATGTGGTTTATCCATAAAACAGAATATTACTCAGCACTAAAAACAGAATGAATCACTTGCTCACGATACAGTTGGATAAATCTTGAAAACACTATGATAATTGAAAGAAGCAAGCCACAAAAGGCCACATATTATATGATCCTATTTACATAAAATGTCCAGAATAGGCAAGTCCACAGAGAAAGAAAATACATTCACTGTTGCCAGAGCCTGGAGGGAATGAGGAGTGACTGCTTAATGGGTTCAGGCCTTCTTTTTGGAGTAATAATAATTGCAATGATCATAACCTTTAATCCACTCAACAAATAAGACCACCCATGAACTAGATGTTGTGCTGCATGCTCAGGATAAAATGTCAAGGACAGTACTACCTATACAGTCTCTGCTCTCAGGGATCTTACTATTCAGTCTGCACATCCACGTACCTAAGCTTCATCATCAGCCCAGCCTGCTATTGTGACTCAATTAACATTACACTCTACCATGACCAGAGTTGTACTGGCCCAAGATGTTGGTTGAGGTTGCTACTGACACTTAAATATTTTTACATATGAATGTATGTCTATATTTATACACTATATTTTATACTGTGTTAGTTTGCTAAGACAACAGAAATTTACTGTGTCATAGTTCTGCAGGCTAGATGACCAAGGTGTCAGCAGGGCCATGCTCCCTCTGAAGGTATAGGGAAGGCTCTGCTCTAGGTCTCGCTCCTAGCTTCTGGTAGTTCTTAGGCTTGGGCAGCATACCTTCAATCTTCACACCGTGTTCTCCGTGTGTGTGTGTGTGTGTGTGTGTATGTGTGTGTGTGTGTGTGTGTGTGTGTGTGTGTACACGTTTCTCCTTTTTATAAGGATACCAGTCACATTGGATTATGGCCCACCGTACTCCAGTATCACCTAATCTTAACCAGTTGCATATGCAATGACCCTATTTCCAAATAAGGTCACTGGGGAGGTACTAAGAATTAAGACTTCAGCATGTGAATTTTGGAGAGACACAATTCAACCCATAAGACACACAAATGTGCATATACGCGGGTATGGTGTTCACAAAACTGACCTTAATATTATCTCTAAGAGATCAAAAAGGCAATTTATTTTTGTTCCTGTGCTGCAGAAAGATGGCTGAGGCTCATAGAAGTTAAGGGATTAGGGGACTCCAAGGTCTTGAGGCTCCTAGTGGGACACACTTTGTCCTCTGTTGGAGCAGTATGTCTCTTCTTGTGCCATCACTTCTGCTGTTGCAGTCTCCAACAAGCAGTCAAATTCCTGAGGGTTCTGACCTTGGCCAACCCAGGTGTCAAGCTGGTGGGCAGTCCCTGAAGCATTTCTTAGGCTGTGCTGACAGCATCCTGGCAGCAGAGTTGGCACTGGGATAAATGCCTGTTCCAACACATGGCATTCCTCTCAGACTGCTTTCTCCAGCAGCTGAGGGCTGTTGGCAGCTGTGGGTGCAGAGAGCCAGCAAATTGAGTCCATAGAAACTGTGGTACAACACATTTCCTACTGAAAGGACAAGCTTCCCATCAATTCAATTCCACTTAAAGCTCGCTAGTTATCACATGTTTCTGTGTCTTCAAAATCTTCATCAGCTCCAAATTTAATTTATTGGAAGCAGCATCTGAAAATCTGATATAACCTAGTCTTCATGCTAGATTAGAGGACAAAATCTTTCTCTAATCTATTCCCAGGACAAAATTATTATCTTTAAAACATTGCCTTAAAAGAATAAGGCTGTTGTCTTCAAACACTTGGGGAGGTAATTAGCTCTCCAAAAAACTCAAATAAATGCATAGCACATAAGTGTCCCGTCCCAAAAATAGGTCATAGAAACATGGATATCCAGACAAATTAGCTGAAAACTCAAAGCAGAAAAAGAAGATTTCTACCCAAGCCACCCACTCAGAGGTGGTAGCATAGACATGCTATGCTTCCCCTAACAAGCTTACACACTATTTAACAGATATGCAAAACACACAGCAGAACTTGACGAAGTTCAAGAGCTCTCAGCCCAGCTCTGCCTGGCATCAGATCAGCCTCCCTGTCTTTATATCATGCCAACCACTTTGTGGTCCAAAGGGTAGGGCTTTTGCAGTGTCAGAGACTCCAAAAAGCTGGAATTCAGTTATAATGCATTTGTATCTGCTGGAGCAGACACCAGTACAGGGCCAAAGGCTCCTCCTGCAATCAGCTCTCAGCTTCCCTTTCCTGGGCATCACAGCATCAGCATCAATGGGTTGAGTAGAAAGTGGCGTCAAGCTCTGTGACCCACCTCCCATCCCCTTATGCATGTCTTATTAGTAGGTGCTAAAAGCAGAATCAGTCTAACCTTAAATTGAGTGGGTTTGTGTGTATTTGTATATAGTTATATGAATGTGTAAAACTGATTTGTGTGTAAACACAGGTAAGAGTTATGACTATGCACATCAATAGGCAAAGGTTTTAGGACATGTGAGAAGGGGATCAGTGTAAGAATCTATATATATTACTCAGTTAAACTTCAAGCTGGAGAAGTCAGCCAATGTGCATAAAAATAAAAACGAGCTTCTGAATCGTGCTTTGTACCAGGAATGCTAGATGCTCTTCAAGCATGTCTTCAACCTTCGCAACAAATCTGTAGAGAAGGTACTTAATAGATAAGGAAACTGAAGCTCAAAAAATCTAAATATATCATCTAGGTTCACCCAGCTATTATGTGTCAGAGCTGAGGTTCAAACCCATGCTTATTTACGTTCAACATTGTTTCCACTACACCATGCTTTCTTCATGTTTACTCCCCATAAGGTATTTCAAGCAAAGTGCAGCTTACAAAGTCAGTCAGAAGAGTTACAATCAAAAGCTGGTGTTTTCTGGAATTTATGCCTGTGCCAAATACTTGTCTGCCTTTTGATAAAAATAAACAATTGATTATATGTTATTATGCAGGTAAGATATAATATTCAAAGCTGAATATCCAAAGTATCAATATTGGGAGATTCACTTGAGTGAAACTAGAGGGTTTTACGGTTATGAGTTTAGCCAGCAGTTCCACTTTTCCTAAAGTATGATGAAATAGCCAATAACATTGGGGCAAATAATAGAAAAACCCAAGGAAGGTTATCATCAATTTCATATATCCAGTTCACACAGGGATTGTTAATTCTACTTATTGAAGTAAAAAAGTGGTGCTTATTATGATTGAGACTTCATGTGAATTTTCTGTAATGGGCAGATAAACATCAAATTAAAATGCCCCAAACAAATACAATGGGCATGTGAATCTCAGCTGGTTTCTCTTAGACCAGCTTCTCATTAAACAGAAACGGGTCTCCTAGGAGCCTCCAGGTCAGGCTGTCTTGCTTGGGTTGTGACGACTATTTTGCTAACTCCATAAACAGTATTTCTCATCAGTGTTTGTACTTTTTAAAAATGTATTCTCTGTTTGGTGAATATTCTCTATGCAGTTCCTCCTCAAAAAACGAAAAGAATAATTGAATACTAAACCCTCCTACTGATAATCTCTATTGCTCCAAAGATAAAGTCTATCTTCCGAGGGCTTTTTTTTTTTTTTTTTGCAGTTTTATTTAAGAAATCAGTGTTTGGTTTTATTTGGTTTTGACTTAGTCTTAAAGTAGTACTATAATAGTGAATGTGCTTTTCAACCCACCTGTCCCTTCCTCAGAGAAATCCTGATTTTTCTCTCTAGGATGTCTAAACACCCAGGTTGACAACCACAGTCTTAATATTTCATTAACTCCAGAAATAGAAGAAAGTGTCTAATTTCAGCAGGATTGGTATATTTTCCCTCATTCTTGGTGGAAAGAAAAGTGCTTGAGAGAGAGGAGCTGGGACGGGAGCAGAAGGAGGCTGTACACCTCCCCTCAGAGGAGCAGTCCCTCTATAGAAGACCAAAAGCGGGCAGAGAATATTCAAACTTGCCCCTGTTTGCCAAGGAGACTGAGTAAATGTCCAGCTTAGCATGAAAGTGATAAAGCCCAAGTGGAGTCCACAGACTGCTCATCCTCATTCCATCTCCATGCTAGGGAAGCAGGCCAAGTCTTCATTTACGAGAGAAGGGATTTATGAGAGATCAACCAAAAAAAAAAGATAAAGAGAAATGATGACAAGGGTGAGAAGACTGACTTATGAGGGATAAGATGATAGAAGAGGAGAGGGAGGAAAAAAGAAGAGCAACCAATGGAGCCACCCAAGAAGTTTAGATCTTAGAGAATAGGAAGGATCACGATGACTCTTTTTGCATTAGTAACAATAACTACCATTTATCAGGCCCTTGCCATGTGAGATAGGGATGAATGGAAGAATATATAAATAGGTATGCAGCTATACACATATGTACATAGATGTCATGTAGTTTAATTCCAGTTAACTTAATCCTTATTTAGGAAGAGTCACTAAATAACTCTTGTTCCTAATAAAGTGCCAGAGAGTGGGTGCAACACTGCTCAGCACATTAACCATATTTACCGTCTAAGAGATAGAAAGCAACCTGTCTCGTTTGATGAGGAAGCCATAAAGTTTTAGGGAATGGGAAGTAAATCAAGGCTCACTGTAACTTCTGCCTCCTGGTTTCAAGCGATTCTCCTGCCTCAGCCTTCCAAGTAGCTGGGATTACAGGCACCTGCCACCTCGCCCAGCTAATTTCTGTATTTTTAGTAGAGATAGGGTTTCACCATGTTGGCCAGGCTGGTCCCAAACTCCTGAAATCAGGTGACCCACCTACCTCGGCCTCCCAAAGTGCTGGAATTACAGGCGTAAGCCACTGCGCCCAACCCAAAATAGATATTTCGATACCCATTGTCCCCCTGCAGAATCTGAAATTCTCATAGCTAATGACTTCTCCAAGGTAGCAGAACCAGAATTTAAACACAGTTTATCTGGCTCCAAATCCTATGCTGTTGATTACTATATCAAGAATATGTACACTTAGTTGCATATTTTCTTGTTTAAATTTGTCATCTTGAAATATGACACTGTTCCAACGATGTTACCATTCATGAAAATCCCCTAGGGACCCACTTTTGAAATTTCCATTCTAGCCTTGAGTACATTCTTTTTTTTTATTTTATTTTATATGAGCACTCATTTATTTAAACCAATTGGAATAAAATTTCTTAAGGGATTTTTTTTATTATTATACTTTAAGTTTTAGGGTACATGTGCACAATGTGCAGGTTAGTTACATATGTATACATGTGCCATGCTGGTGCACTGCACCCACTAACTCGTCATCTAGCATTAGGTATATCTCCCAAGGCTATCCCTCCCCACTTCCCCCACCCCACAACAGTCCCCAGAGTGTGATGTTCCCCTTCCTGTGTCCATATGTTCTCATTGTTTGATTCCCACCTAGAGTACATTCTTGATTATCTTCAATAATGACAGAGCCTTGTGCTTTCAGAGCGGAGCTTACTTAGGGGACAGCCAGAAGTCACACAGAGCAAAACTGGTAAACACTGTAGGTGACACTGTTGGGTGATAATCATTTAAGGTTTAAGAGAAAACAGCATGATTATTTTATGTGTTTTATTGACTGTCTCAGAGAAATTCCCAAAGGAGAATTGCTATCAGATTCTGAGCAAATGTCCCATTGCTGCAATAAAAAGGAACCTAAGATTGCGCCTTCAAACTTCAACATTGAACTGGTATAGTTAAAATACTATGCTTGTGGCAATAAAGTCACACTTCATTCATCCTTCAAGGCAAATCAGTTTGAAGTTGTTTTAACTACTGCTGAATGGAACATTCTATAAAAAGAAATCAAAAAACTGAGTGAAAACCTAATAGTCTTTGATGTTAATTCTGTTAGGTCACCTAGTGCCCTAACTTCTTGCTGAAAAGTCCAGAGAGAAACGATAATGACCTTGGGACATCATTGCCCTTAATCTGCAAACTTCTGATCATTGTGAGCACCATTATGGATGATAAGACATTTGGGACAGAATGTTCAGCCCATCTCCTGTGCTTAGACTGACTGACCTCTGACAATCTAACAGGGTTTTCTCTAATACATTTGAAGAATGGCATCATATTTGGGCTGGAGAGGTTCTTGTGCTGTTTATGGTCCATGTAGCAGGTGCTCTCCTCAAAATGGTTACTGTTTTTCTCAAAAGCTGCCAATTTTCATTACAGCAGTGTACTGGAGGAGGGCTGAAATGTCAGAGGAAAAGAAAATTACTGGGCAGCCCCCTTTTTCTCCCATTAGAATTTCAGCAAAGCAAGTGAGGCAAGGGCAGACAAGATAATGAAGGGGTTGCACAGGCATTTATTTCACTTTTATTTTTTCCTTTGAGAAAGTGTTAATAAAATTAGCAGCATTCCAATAACAGCAAGGATTATAAAAGATACATTTATCAACAATGTACAATTTTCCTACTGGAATGTATAATAAAACTTTTCAAATGCAAATCTCCTATCAATGAACGTACAAAGGGGCAAGATAAAAAGGAGGAAAATGACATGAAGCTAATTCTCTGTCATCTCTGAAAATTAGATGGATTAACATTGTTTAAAGTTAACTGATAAATCTCCCAAAACTTAATTTTAAACTTTCATTCAGTTTTCTCTCTGTCATGGCTTTAGCCAAAGCTTCTTACAAAAATATCATGCTAATTCCGCTGATTTTCAGGGATTGGGTCAAAATCAGCAATGCCTTCTCATTGCCTACCATACAAAGCCAAAAATCCTCTTATATCAAGTATTTTCCAACAATCAAAGCCCTTTGTAATCCAGTCCACACTGTCTCCCAAAGTCGCTTCTCCTGTTTGTTCATAGCACATCCCAGCTGAAAAAAAAATGATCCCTTGAAGGTCTATGATGCTCTCTTCTCTATCTTATTTATGTCTAACTCTTCTTCATCCTCCAAAGTCTTTACAACTAAGATGCAACCTCTCCTCAGCCTATGCATTAGGAAAAGCCTAATGCTTTTTCCTTCTAGGTTTCACCCACCTCCTACCCTTCTCACATAGTCTAGACCACCAAATCAGAACCTGATAACAAACCACCTTGGATCGATCACAACTTTTTCATGGATAGCACTTTCTAAGAAGAACAGCAAGTTTTCATTAAGCAGGGACTGCACTGGGCACAAACATGTGATCAGCATTTGTTGATAGAATGATGGATTCTGTAGTCAAATTCCTCCTTCTGAGGAGGAACAAACAAATCACAAGACAGGAAGGAAGGAAGGAAGGAAGGAAGACTAGAAACTCCATAAACTGGAAAATCAATGTTTAAAGTACTAAGAGTTTACTAGATATATAAGAAAAAATACAGATAACCAATGTACTTTATATTAAAAATGTTTTTGAAAAGTGTGACAATTTGTTAAAGGTTGATTCAGCAAGTCTTAATTTAAAGGGTACTTCCAGAAAAAGTAAATATAAAAACATAAAATGTTTCCCCAAATCAAATACTAAAACTGTAAATATGCTAAAGAATTTCTCCCCAAAATCATTCTAAACTCAAAAGAGTAAACTAAAATCATTATTGAGATATTCAGACATGCTGATGATGTTGCTCGCCCCTGCTGCAATCAATGAAAACACTGAAGTCTTCCAGGAACATCATGAGCACCGTTTTCACACAACCATTTGAAGTCTCCATCTGTCTTTCTACAGGCAAAAGCTGCATGTGCCTTTCATGACAAACCCACGGAGATGTTGCCTTTGGCAAGAATGATGCCAAAGTTTCTACCAAACCAAAATAATAATTCCTTGAAAATGCCAAGTAGCAGGTTAGAAAGTTGAACTGGTGCTAATCTGGAGATGCCAAAATCCATGATATTTTGTGTAATGAAACAGTGTCCATCTTGCTGAAGTAAACCCCATGAGTGCAGCACCGTTTCTCACCTCGTCACATTCACGGCAGCAAAGTTTCATAAACACAAGGGCTGAGATTCAGCCCACAGCAAGTCCCCAAGAGTGATTCTATAACTGTAACATGTGGCATGTCAGCCAACTTTTTCATCTTTTACTTAGAACTTTCTACTCAGCAATATTTCTGAGAGCAACTCTGACTTGGGGTGGTTATAAATTTCAACATGTTACCAAGACACGCTTTTAGAAGATTAAGTACCAAAATAATACATGATGCATGTCTCTAACCCATTCCCATCCCACAAAATATCCTTGAAAGCATGTATGTATTTGTATGAAAGATCATAGAAATAGAGAAGACACAGGCTCTGAAAAATACTGAAAAAAAAGAGAAAAAATGTAGCACAGCATGGGAGATGACTACATTTCTGTTTCCATCTGAACACAAATGACCGCAAAAGAATTGGCACAGGATGACAAATTAAAATCAAACTTACT
The DNA here is from genome assembly GCF_029281585.2 of Gorilla gorilla gorilla. Taxonomy (NCBI): domain Eukaryota; kingdom Metazoa; phylum Chordata; class Mammalia; order Primates; family Hominidae; genus Gorilla; species Gorilla gorilla. The sequence continues at coordinate 39,085,198 of NC_073235.2, read as the reverse complement.
CACCCAGAATGCAGATGTCACACCTAAGTTAAAAAAAAAAATCTGGAGACCAATTGTACTTCAGTTAGGGAGTCAAATTAGCATTGATCAGAACTACCTTCATATCCCTATGACTAGATAATGCCTCCACCGTCCATTTTGCTTTGTCAATTGGCCTCTTATACATGCAAAATACATTTATAGAAGGATGATCAATCATTTCTAAGATTCCTCTTGTGTGCAACAACTATTTACTGAGCAATTGATATATTTCAGGTCTTGTGAATGAGACAGACCCTATCGCTGCCCTCAGGGAGCCTATAACCCAACAAGCATAGAACCATCAATTAGAAGTGAGATTTGTGCTACTATAAAGTGCAGTATTTTATAAGGGCTTAAAGAAAGATATTCCAATGTAGACAACGGGATCGGGAAAGACTCCACTGAGGTAATTAAATCCAAGCTGAATTTTAAATGGAGTAGGAATTGGCTAACTGAAGGGGGGTGGGGATGAGAAAATGTTTCCAGCAGAAATAACTACATCTGCCAAGAAAAAAGGCAGGAAAGGACGGACTGTGGGGCAAATGGGGGCAAGATCAGGAGCAAGGACACTGAAGGGCTCTTGCAGTAAACCAGGAGAGAGAGTAATAGCTTGCACTAGGTGGATGGGAAGAAGAAAACAGATTCAAGCAATATTTAGGATGCAGAAACCATTGGTCTCTGTCATGGACTGGACGTGGAGAATAAGGGAGAGAGAGGAGCCAAGGTAGACTCAGAGGTTACTGGTTTGAGAATCTATGTTGGTGTCAGGGCCACATACCAGGAAATTTCAGGGCTGAGGGCTGGGTGAATAGAGGTTACAATACTGAACATCAGATTTAATGTCCTGAAAACAGGACATGTTTTTAGTTCACTTAGACCTAGAAATGAGTTCACAAAGAAATTTAGAAACTTCTCCATTGATCATAGACCTACATAATTTTAGACCAGTAAGGAATTATGCAGACTTTCAAAGTGAAATGGCAAGTCTATGGGAAGTGGCCACCCAGAATTTGAAGTTAGAATATTAGTTCTAACAATTTAACTGTTACTAGAATCATTAATATTTCTAGAAACAAGTGATTTATCCACTTATGTTCTGGGCACATGTTCCAAAGTTCTGTTAAAAATAGATTTCACACTGAATGCGAGTATTCTTGAGCAAACAAATCCATCAGTTGCTACAGAATTTATGTTAAGAGTTCAGAAACCAGAATTCTGCTTGTGGGAATGCCAGGGGTCTTTTGAATTTCTTCATTGAACAGGGACCCCTGGAGTTTTTATTGATTGGACAAGATCAAGCAGAAAGCTTTCATTTACCCCAACTGTCTACTTCCTTTGTCATATTCCTTAAAAGATAATTCACTTAATTATTTTAGCCCTGATAAGAAGTGTGTGGTAATAACATTTTTAAAATTGCCTATTCTTAAACAAGTCTTTCACAGAAAAATAATCAATTCCTGAAGCCCCTGGATCACACCTCACCTTCAGCTACAGCCTTTGCTCAGCACATGATTTTTTCTTTTCTTTTTAACGTCACAGGTTTCAACTCCAAAGAGCACTGCCAAATCTCTCTCTTCTCTATCATAATCTCCTCCTACTGCTTTGAATGAACATTTCCTCCTGGGGCCTATTATAAATAACACAAGAGAGCAGCTGGGAAAGAGAAATGGGCACTTTACAGGTGATTTGGAAATGCAGAGAAACACAAAAATTCTGGGCAGAGAGAGGTGCAGGCACAGAAGTGAGGTTAGGAAATATAGGACAGGGCTCACTATATATGGCCTTAATGTCCCTGTGATACATAATTTCTGGTAACAGAGTTTAATAAATCCAGACCAAATTGATAGGGGTGCAGCTCTCAACAGTGCCTTGGCCCAAAGGCCCCTCACCTGTGGGGTAAGGATGGGGAGGGGGCTGTGCTGCATTGCAATGTTGCAGCAAATATTTATGCACAGCAAAAGCCCAGGAAAATTCTATTTAATGGAATAAACAAAAGGATATTCCGGCCGGGCGCGGTGGCTCACGCCTGTAATCCCAGCACTTTGGGAGGCCGAGGCGGGCGGATCACGAGGTCAGGAGATCGAGACCATCCTGGCTAACACGGTGAAACCCCGTCTCTACTAAAACTACAAAAAATTAGCCGGGCGTGGTAGTGGGCGCCTGTAGTCCCAGCTACTAGGGAGGCTGAGGCAGGAGAATGGCGTGAACCCGGGAGGTGGAGCTTGCAGTGAGCCGAGATCGCGCCACTGCACTCCAGCCTGGGCGACAAAGCAAGACTCCATCTCAAAAAAAAAAAAAAAAGGATATTCCACCGTTACAAGCCGACCTGTTTATGTGCCTGAAATTAGTTCTTTGGAGGCAGGCCGCTCTCTTCTGCAAATATTCTGGGACTCCTATGGAAACAATATTTTTTTCTCTCTGCTATTAAGCACTCAGTTTTCAGAGGCAAGCAGAAGGGATATTGAGGTAATTTTTAAAATGCTCTTCATAAAGAGATTTAATTAACAACTGTTAGCCCACAAGTCAGTTATTTAACAATGAAACTGTCACTCAGCCCAATAAAGACCAAGGATGCCTGATTTCAGTCAATGCATAAGTGTTACATTGGCCAAAAAGGTTAAGGAGAGAAAGCTCTACTGTGCTTTGCCACAATTTTTGTCCATGTGACACACCTCTTCTTAGTCTGGGGTTAATGATGCTAATATAGAGACTGCGGTCCATTACACCATTTGAAGCCTTCATCTCAAAAGAGAAATTACTCAGGAAGCTAGAACAGAGGAAGTTGTCACTTGGTTTGTGTTCATCTGGGGGATTTAGAATCAAACCCTAAGTCTTGATTCTGGTGACAGAATCCTTGCCAAGCCTCCTTTGATAGCCTGTCCAGTGTCACAGGTCCTATGGCACCAAGGCCCTGCTTTTCCATTATCATTGACCTCACCTACCCCTTTCTGCTCCAGTGACTGGCATCTTGTCTGTTGTCTACCAGATAGTTGACGGAAATATGCAATAGACACAGTTAGAGAACATATTCATTTGACAGCTATTTATTGAATACCTTCTATGTACAGATTCTGTTGTGGACACTGTGAATATATCTAGAAAAAGTTATGGACTTGTATGCTCATGGGGAAAACAGATAACAAACAGATGTAAAGTACATTTCACGGCAAATAGGGAAATTTATTAAAATGGCACAAAAAGGAAGCAACATAACAGACACCCATATGGAAATATGATCCCCAAGTCCCCATAGGAATGTGCAGCCACTGGTGATACTGCCTATGATGGGAGAGGGTACAAGAAAGTGTAAAGTGGCTTCCTTTTTCATCCACAGGCTGCCCAGAGTGTCTATAGGCTTTAGCTGAAGCCTACATCCTCAACAGGTGCAAAAGGAACTACTTGTGTGGATTATGGGACAAAAGAAATAAAAATCAGTTTTCCTGGCCTAATATTCCTCAGCAGACCCTAGCCTTAGGCCTGATTGGAATTCCCCCTAAGTCAGGGGAATTTCCTAATGCCTTTTTCATGATCACCTTCAAGAGAAATGCAGGAAGAGGAAAGCAGGTGGCACTCTGTGAAGACATTTTTCACTGAATATTGTAATGACTATTTCATACTAGAAGCAACATTACTCTCATTAGGTTAGATCTTGAGTTTTAGATTTGGTTTCAAAGATACAAGGAATCAGAGAAAATGTAGATGAATCAATGAGACCCAGATAGAAATAGGTTTTGATTTCTAGTATTGGTTAAATGCTTTCCTAAATAAGATAAATTAGCAAACACAATAATGAGATAGCCATTCTTCTGTCTTAAGAGAAAATAAGCTATGGAAAGAGTTTATTATTGTATCTGAGAAGGGGTGGACCACTCATAGTTTAAGGACAGGTGTCATGGATAAACTCATCATAGAGGAAGCTTATTGAGGACCTCAACATGGTGACAGTAGTTAACAATACTGTACTGTAGATTTGAAATCTGCTAAGAGGGTACATCCTAATAAGAAAGTATATCACCAAAAAAGGTACTATGAAGATATGTTAATTAGCTTAATTGTGGTAAACATTTCACAATGTATAACAAAACATCATGTTGTACACCTTAAAACATATAATTTTTAATAATACCTCAATAAAGGTGAAAAAAATTAAAAAGAATGCCTCTGGATATTTGGCTGAAGAGATATTTCAAAGTTACAGAAGATGCACTTGTAAGGGCTTTCCAATAACCAAACTGCCATATGACCCAGCAGCCTCCATTTCCTCTACAGAACACAGGTCTGATGCCTGTGGCACCATCCAGGCATGTGACTACGAGGCCGCTTTGAGAAGCCCTCACATCTACCAAGAGCATGTTGAATATTTCTTAGCTTGTTGTTAACAGTTTTACATGCTGTTGAAATTATATAGCTAAATATTATCTAAGCAGATAAAATGTGAGTGAAAAAAGAGATTTAATTATATGATAATTAAATACTTTGGAAAGATTCCCAAGTGTGTTTAATTAGGTGAGGGTAAAAGATTTGTAAAAGACTGGGGAAATGACCATACATATCTAGAAGGGTTCTACAGTCAAATTGCTTTACAAAGGTCTAGGTTTTCCTTGCATCTCAAGAGATAGAAACTGAGTGTTGTAGGCAATGTGTATGCAAGAGTATTGAATCCTCCCAAATCCGCCCCCATCCCATGAAAAAAGACCTTGACTTTATATCAAAAGGTTGGAAAAGGGGTATGCATTCACAGAATTTTATACTCAAATCAAATGGTGAGCTACGTGTGCACAATTTATTCAAATTCTTCTTTTTAATCAATCTTTAAAACAACTACCAGTCCTGTCACATCAGATAAGAAGGCTCTTATGCACCCACTCATACCTTACTCCCCAGAGCTCACCTGAGAAATTACTCAGGAAGCTAGAACAGAGGAAGTTGTCGGTTGGTTTGTGACAGAAAATGTAACAGAGGCCAGTGCTAGAGTTTCTCTTGCTTTCTGTTGGTTTTCATTTTTAATCTTTAAAAAAATATATATGCCATGTGCTTTTGAAGTTTCTGGGTCTATGTAGAATATTTATAGAAATACAGCACATAATTAAAATCAATAGCAACCAATAGGAATCATAAATTACCTGCCAAGCTCAGCAATTCACCTTCAGCAGGTCACTACACAGATTCAACACAGCCAAGCTCTCAAACAGTCAGTTAGGCAAACAGCGTGTGTAGGATCCGGAACCACGGTTCTGGTGTGATACACAGAGGAGATTAGACATGGTCCCTTTCTCTGCAGAGCTTACAGTTCAATAATCAAACTGGGGCCATCAAGTTGCATTTAGTTTTCTGTAATGACAGCAAATCAGGATTAAGGTGAAGAGGAAGGAGGAAACGAGCCAATTTTGTGCTTCCCTCCTTCAGTAATTCCATATTCACTGCCAAATGGATGTTGGAAAGTAGAGATCATGAGGGTGGAAATATTTTGTAGACTACCACTGTAGAAGAGTTTTTCTTAGATTCATAAAATGTTAAAACAGGAATGGGGATCTTAGTTAGAATACTGTCTCACTGCCTTGTTTTACAGATATGGAGACCAAAACACAAAGTCATTAAGTGAGGTAACCCTGCTTATTAGGAGCAGGGTTAGGAGCAGAAGTCAGATATATCCTACCTCTCTTTCTAGAATGCCGCACAGCACTGCTCTCCCTCTTTTTGGCTAACATTATTTAGCATGCTTCTTTTTTTACTTCATTTCATTACTCCAAAACTATCCAGAACACACTTTGATCAGAACCCCTAAAAGCTCATTTCTAAACAAAGTCAAAATTCCCAGATAAGTTCATTTAAAAATTGCAACTGGTTGAAGAAAAGTTTAACAAATTGAAGAAAATGTCAGCTTTGACAAAAATTTCATGCCAATTGTTTGGTTTCATATAGACAAAAGACTTACAGTTCTGAAAGAATTGTTGACTGAGCTATCTATCTTCAGAATGCACACACCCCATTTGCCTGGACAGAAGAATTACTCAGGTTTCTTTCACTCAGCATATACTCCCTCCCCTCATAAAAAAAGTAAACCTCACTGGAATTATTACAAGAACTTTTTGTAACTTTTTGTAGTGCTGGTGTCTGATTACTTCAGTGTAGCAACTATTTTGTTAATGCCTACGGTTTCCAATCCAAGGCACTATGTGAATACCCACCGAGTACCAGTTTAGTGTTGTGACATCAAGAAAAGGATCTGACACCTCATGAAGCTTGCGATCCAGTCCTAGAAACTGTACCCAAATCACAAACACAGATTGGATGGTGACAAGGGATACAATGGAGATAAGAATGACCTGGAAGCACAGAGAAAAAGATATGGGAGGAAATTTTGTAGATAAGATTATATTTGAGCTGGCCTTGAAAATGGGAGAAGATACTACCATAGAGATCAACCACCATGACTTTTTTTCTCTGCTCTTTACCCCCTGCACATCTCCTAACCCCTTGAAACTTGCATTCCATTCCTCACCTCTAAATTAAAACTGTTCTCAACAAATTCTCCAGTGACCTCCTAGTTGCCTGATTCAATTGTCATTTTTAGTCCTGACCCCAAATTATCTCTTTGGAAACCCTGTTGTTGATCTTGACCTTCTTGAAATTCTTCTCTGGTTTTCATCATCTGCTCTCTCCTGCTTCCCTCTCTCTGGAAGCTCCCTCTCAATCTCCTGGTCCTTGGTAACATCTTGCTCATTTTTTTTTTTTTTGGCACAATACAGTCTACCTAGATAATTTTACCACCTCCACAACTCCAATCCCTTACATTGACACTGAAAACATGCAGATTTAAATTTCTAGTTTCCTATCTCTTTTTAATTAACAAATCATAGTTGTATAAATTTATAGGCTAAAATGTGATGTTTTGATACATGTCTACAAGTGTGGCATGATTACATCAAGCTAGTTAGCTTATGCGTCTCCCCATTTACCTTTCATTTTTATGATGTGACTTTTGAAATTTGCCCTCTTAGTTATTTTGAAATTTATAATGCATTATTATTGACTATAGTCACCCTGCTGTGCAGCAGATCTCAAAACATATTCCTCTGATCTAGCTGAAACTTTGTACCCTTTGATCAACAACTCCCTTTGCCCTCCTTGCCCCTGGTAACCATTGCCCTACTCTTCACTTCTATGAGTTCAACTGTATTAGATTCTACTTATAAGTGAGATCATGCTGTATTTGTCTTTCTACGCCTGGCTTATTTCACTTAACATAATGTTCTCCAGATTCATCCATGTTGTAAAAAAAAAATGACAGAATTTCCCCCTTTTAAGGCTAAATAGCATTCCATTGTGTACAATGTATGTAAATGCATGTAATGTGTCTAAAATGTATAACATTTTCTTTATAGATTCATCCACTGATGGACACTTAGGTTGCTTCCATACCTCGGTAAATAATGCTGCAATAAACAGGGGAGTAGAGATATCCCTTCAACATATTGATTTCAGTTCCTTTGGATATATATCCAGAAGTGGGATTACTAAGTCATATAGTAATTCTCTTTTTAGTTTTGTGTGGAACCTGCATACCATTTTTCATTATGGTTGTACTGATTTACATTCCTACCAACAATGTATGGTCCCCTTTTCGCTGAATCCTGTCTGACATTTATTATCTTTCATTTTATTTAATAAAAGATATTCTAACAGGTGTGAGGTGATCTCTTATTGTGATTTTCATTAGAATTTCCGTAATGATTTCTGATGATGAGCCCTTTTCATGTACTGGTTGTCCATTTGTATGTTTTCTTTTGAGAAATGTCTGTTCAGGTCCTTTGCCCATTTTTTTAATTGGGTTGTTTTCTTATTATTGAATTGTTTGAGTTCCTTATCTATTTTAGATATTAACCCCTTGTTGGATGTATGATTTCCAAGTATTTTCTCTCATTCTGTGGGACCTATCACTTTCTCAAACTCATATTTCCAACTATTCACTGAACTGACAATGTGGGTAGCCTATAAATGCCTGGAACTCAACATGTCTAAAGCCTAATGCATCATCTTTCTCCCTAAACTTCCTCCTCCTCTTTTATTCCTTCTTTCTACCTAAAACTCTAACGCATACTCTTTATGCTTTTTTATATTCTATTCCCTGTGCCAGGAATTCTCTTCTGCATATTAACTACCAAGAAAAGTTCATCCTTAAATGATTAACACACATGTACCCTCTTTTGTAACAGCCTGGGGGGCAATGTAGTGCTCTGGAAAAATAACAGATTCAACTTTGAATCCTGGTTCCAGCATTTATTATGCAGTCATTTGACCTTGACCCCATTGAGCTTACCGTTCCTTGGCTGTAATATCTACCGCAGAGGGTCATAAGCTTCCACTGAGATGATATATATGGAGAGCCTAGTGCAAAAACTGGCACCTAGCAGGTCCTTCATGAATATTCATCATCTTCCCCTCCCTCCCTACTCTGGGCTACCAGAGCATGTGTACCTGTTTGCTGCAGCCTTGGCTATGTGGTGTTCTCATTCTAATCCTCTAGACAATGAGCTCCTCGATGAAAAAGCCTATAACCCAGCACCGCCAAATGTACTCAGTACACACTTATTAAACTGCAGTATGCTTGGATATAGCTCAGCATTCCATTCTAGGACTCAGGATCTTCAGCCAATGTCCCTGGGGAAATGATGTTCCATTAAGAGAAAGAATGAAATCAAGGATGAACTCCTCTTAGGAACAATGTAAAGAATTCAATGCAGGGCATGTTAACTTTTAAGGAACAGAAAGAAGACATCCAGCAGGAAGCTGTGGCTGTGTCTGGGTGGAGTGGGGCACACATTCAAGGAAAAGGGGAAGGAACAAGAAACATCAGCAAAGGAAGTGGGTAGGGGAGCAACATGAGAAGACAACGACAGAGAAATGGAAAAAGGAAAGAATTTCATTAAGAAAGCAGAGGGTCGGTGGTGCCGAATAGAAAAGACAGGTTCCTAGAATTAGAACAGTAAACAGGCTCTGGGGTTCTGGTCAAGGAAAAGAAAATAGTTTCGATAGAAGCAAGAAGGAAGAAATAGATTTGATAGAAGCAAGAAGACAAAACAGATTGCAAGGGGTTAAGAAGTGCGTAGGTGACAAACTAAGGGAAAATCTCCAAGGTAACTAAATAATGGTCTAGCATCTGTATGTGTTCAAATGTGTGGCATTTTCAATTACTAAAGTATGATGCAAGAGCCCAGGTTTACTGCCTCCCAGTTGTCACTAGTCTACCACGCCACGCCACATGCAAGTGTCTTTTTGTGTCCTCTTACTCTCCCCACCCCCACCCCATCACAGCTACAGGACTCTTATCTACACATCGGCCGGCAGTCTCACTTGATGAGAATCTGATGGATTCCTGCCTCGCATCATTGACAATTTCATCACTCAGAAGACTGAAGAAGCCACCACAGGAGCAGCTTTACCTCAATTAATTTTAATCAACAGCCTGGCTTGAATGATGGAGTGGAAGTGATAGGAACTTTGGGGGGAAAGTGATGAAATTGTTTTGTAATAGTCAAGAAAAAGAAAGCTGGTCATGGTCAGAAATAATTCAAGCAGTTTAGAAAAGTAGATTTTTATGTTCGACTCTCCACCCTCCAGCCCCAAGGCATGGAGTTCCTAAATAGAAAACAAAGGATCCTGAACCTAGCTCTATTACATATTTTTAAAATTAATTACTTGGATAGACTCAGGCATAATAAAAGTTAGGATGGCACAAAACAGCAGGAGAATCCCTCAGCACTGGATTGGGACCTCTTGATCACTCAACAGGCCATCAGGATGAACTGAAACTAATGAGATTAATTTTAATTAGAAAAATATAAAGATCTGTCCTAAGATTATAAAAAAGAACAGAAGAAATACAGTATGGAATAGGACAAAGACATTAAATAAATATAGGCTTTAAAAAAGTTATGAAGGAATGTTAAAATTGTTAAAGATAAGTACTTAAAAACTGGAAACAATCTATAACCTCAAACAGAAGAAAACAGAATAGGAACTTAAAAACAGAAAACAGGAAAGGTGAATAAAAGTACAAAATAGATGGCATAAGTAAGTCCAATTATATTAGGTTTTCAACAAATATAAATAAGCTCACCTATTCACATTCAGATTATCAAATAATTGTGCACATGTACCCTAAAACTTAGAGTATAATAAAAAAAAGATTTTAAAAAATCAAGGTATATACTATATATGAGACACCCCTAAAACAAAATAATACTGAAAATAGAAAATAAAGGCAAAAGATATTCAAGAAATACCTTAGCAAAAATATTCTAATATCGCAACATTTTTATAAGACAAAATAGACTTTAAGACGAAAAGCATTATTAGGAACAAATAGGGCCACTATACATTAATCAAAGGAACTACTGGAGGAACAGATAAAAATCATCAAATTGCCTGCAGAAATGTGAGATGGAAGAGACTTGCTTTAATAGCAGTTCATGTGAAAATGATGATGTTTTGCTTTCAGAAGTTTCCTAATGGCCAGGGAGTTAACATGGTCACCTCCAAAAGTCACTGCAATCTTTGCTAACATTAACAGTGTGCAGAACAGTGCAAGTTAAGACCCACTTTCTCTGCACTGTCAAAATTTATCTGGAATGGAGTGCTCAGATCTGGGTATGTCAAGCTGAGATAGACATTGTCATACTGGAGAATTTCCAGCAGAGGTTGACCAGGATGAAAAAACATTACCTAAGAAACAGTTGAAGGAGAGGAGATATCAGGAGAGGAGATATACAGGGAAAGTATAGAGATACATGTCAGCTAAAAGTGGGCACAGTAGCAAGTGATGGAGCCAAGACTTAAACAGAGCAGATCTCACTGCAGACAGACTCCAGCCATTCTGATCTACTCCATCCTGCATTGCCTGTCTATAAAAATACTGGAAGAAAATATAAGAAATAGTTTTTATAATATGATAGTGAAAAAGACTTTCCTAACCATAGCATGAAGATCACCGCTATAAATAAAAAAGAGGACTTTTTTAAAAAGGTAAATTTTTGAAAGTTTGCATAGAGAAAGATACAATAAGCAAAGATTAAAAAATAAACAACAGAGTGACAACAACAAATGCTGGTGAGGATGCAGAGAAACTACAGTACTCATACCCAAATGGCCAGAATGGAAAATGGAAAATAGTTTGGCAATTTTTATAAACTCAACCTCCAATAGCCATACAACCACCCACTAATTGCATTCTTGGGCATTTATGCTGGAGAAATTTAGACTTATGCTCACTCAAAAACCTGCACATAAGTGTTTATAGCAGCTATAATAGCCAAAAACTGGATACAGCCCAGATGTCCTTCAGTGAATAAATGCTTAAACAATTTAACAAATTGTAGTATATCCACAGGACATCATCCATGTTGTATGTATCAATAGTTCGAAAAAAGTCAATCCCCAAAGGTTACTTAATATATTTTTCTGTTTATATACTAAGTAGCCTTTGATTACTACCTGTGATTCCATTTTTGAAATGACAAAATTTTAGAAATGGAGAAAAGATTAGTGGTTCCTGGAGTTGGTAAGGGGTTGGGAGGATGTGGAAGGGAGGTGGGTGCAGTTTTAAAAGGGCAACATGGCCGGGCGCCGTGGCTCATGCCTGTAATCCCAGCACTTGGGAGGCCGAGGTGGGCGGATCACTAAGTCAGGAAATCAAGACCATCCTGGCTAACACGGTGAAACCTCGTCTCTACTTAAAAAATACAAAAAAATTAGCTGGGTGTTGTGGCAGGCGCCTGTAGTCCCAGCTACTTGGGAGGCTGAGGCAGGAGAATGGCGTGAACCTGGGAGGTGCAGCTTGCAGTGAGCCGAGATCGCACCACTGCGCTCCAGGCTGGGCGACAGAGCGAGACTCTGTCTCAAAAAAAAAAAAAAAAAAAAAAAAAAAGTAACACGAGGGATCCTTGTGTTAATGAAACTGTTCAGTATCTTGACTATGGTGGTGGACACATGAACCTATACATTTGATAAAAATATATATAGAACTATCAAAAAGACAGATGATTACAAATTTTGGCCAGGTTGTAGAAAAACTGGAACCCTCAAACATTGCTAGTAAGAATGTAAAACGGTGCTACCACTCTGGAAAACAGTTTAAAAGTTATTTAATGTTAACATAGAGTTACCATATGACAAACAATGGCACTCATAGGTATATACAGAAGTGAAATGAAAACATATGTCCACATAAAAACTTGCACATCAAGTTTCCAGTTTTTATAGCAGCATATCTATAATACTACCAAAGTGAAAACAACTCAAATGTCATCATCCGATGAATGGATAAAGTGTCCATACCATAAAATATTATCTACAATAAAGAAGAATGAGGTACTGAAACATGCTACAACATGGATGAACCTTGAAAACATTATACTAAGGGAAAGAAGCCAATTGCAAAAGACTACATGTTATATCATTCTGTTTATATGAAGTGTCCACAATACGCAAATCCTTAGAGAAAGAAAGTAGATTACTGGTTACCTAGGGCTAGAGGGAGAGATAGAGAGTGACTGCTAAGGGTAGAGTTTCCCTTTGAGGTAATGAAAACGTTCTAGAGTTAGATAGTAGTGAAAGCTGGATAATTTTGTGAATATACTAAAAACCATTGAACTCTGAATTAGTGAATTTTATATTTTGTGAATTATATCCCAGTAAAAATGTGAATAAATTGTATATAACTAAATACACACACACACACACACACACACACACACGAGTACAAGTAAAACCAAGGAATTCTGAATAGGATAAGTGAATTGTATCAATGTCAGCATCTCAGTTGTAATACCATATGACTATCTTGTAAAATATTACTGTTGTGAGGAACTATGTAAAATGTATACAATATTTCTCTATATTATTCCTTACAACTGCATGTGAATCTAAGGAAGCCACTGCAAAAAATTTACATTCACCATATGTAAAGCCCACACACTCGCCCACCAGTGCTAGAGAAACAATACTACCTTCTGCTTCTTTCTGCCATCCATTCATTTATGAGCAGCAGAGTCTAAATTAGACGCCTGCTGGCAAAGGATTGTGGGAAATGGTGTCCTAGGCTTCCAGCATCTCTGATATAGGAGATCATAGAAGGGAAGAGGGATGAATGCCAATGTATTATATATAAAAATATTTATACCTAAAATACATATTTGAATTTACATATACAAGAATATAAATTTATATACACTTATACAGCAATTCACATACTATTTAAATTTATAAATACGTATACATACATATATATGTATTTGTGTGTATATTCTAAACTCATGGCATAATGTTTAAATCTGTGTCTGAAATTGCATATACAATACCTTAGTCCGTGTTTCTCCCCCACCCCCAAAGTAACATCTGCAACAAACTTTGATGTGTGGGTCATTTATTGGGGATGATGATTCCAGGAAGCAAGGGAGGAATAGGAGGACTGAACAGAGGAGGAGAGAGAGAAAATCGAAAGATGTATCACACCATTGACCACTATTGGGAGAAACTGATTGTTCCATCTCTTTCTGAGAAGCCCAAGGAACAGAATATCACTTATCTTTGGTCAAAGGTTTAGATTGCACATTTTGAGCAGATCCCTTAGACACATCACACTGACACCATTAGGTCAGAGAAGCAAGAGGTACAATGGTCTTGCCCAAGGTGAGGTGCTGTTGGCTGACGCCTGTGGGAAACTGGTGGAAGCTTTCATAATATGGGATGATGATGAGAGGGTTTGAAGCCATGCACAAGAGGTATCTGAATACAGGATGATCCCCATTACATGAATTACATTATTGGACAGACAAAAACTCTGAAAGGAAATTTAGCAATATGTTAGTGGTGGGTTATAGAATTATAGATAATTTTTGCTTCTTTTTTAATATGTTCTTATACTTTGAAGTTTTGCACAATAAGTATATATTGTTTCTGTAGTCACAAAATGCAACCAAAATTACATTTAAGGAGCTACGCTCTATGGTTTGAGGATGAAAGTTGATACGAAGACCACAGGATTTGGATATAGGACTCTTCTACTGGATGGGAAAAGGGACCAAATGACCTCTCAGATCACAGGCTAGGATTCTATGAAAATCAATTTGGCAGAAATGCCCAGAGGAGTACCAGGCACAAAATAGGCCCTTGACTCACATTTGTCAAAGGAATGAATGTATGTACTGCAGCAGCACAGACAGAGTTGGAAAACTTTCTGCTAGAAGCCCACAGCGTCTTAGAGAAAACAAACAAAAAAAAGAAACTTAAAAAGATAAAGTTACCATAGATAAAGTTACCACATGACTCAACAATTCTACTCCTAGGTATATCCTCAAGAGAAATGAGAACATATATCCACACAAAACCTTGCACACCCACAACAGCACTATTCACAAAAGCTAAATATGGAAACAATCCAAATGTCCATCAACTGATGAATAGATTAACAAATTGTGGTATATCTAAATAATGGAATGTTATTCAACCATAAAAAAGTGACATAGTGATCCATGCCACAACTGGACAAACTTTGAAAATATCCTAAGTAAAAGAAGCTAGATGCAAAAGTCAACATACTGCACAATTCTATTTATGTGAAATGTCCAGAAGAGATAAATCCATAAAGGAAAAATAAACAGATTAGTGGATGCCAAGGCCTGCCGAGAGGAAAGAATATGGAGTGCTTACTTCGTAGATAATGAAGTTTCTTTGTGAGTAATGAAAAGTTTGGGGCATTAAATAGTGATGGTTGCACAACATTGTAAATATACTAAAAATCACTGAATTGTCCACTTTTAAATGGTGAATTTTGTGTTATTTGAATTTTATTCCAATCAAAAATGATAGTAAACAGTTTAAGGGAACATATAATGTGTGGCAAATAATGGTATTAGAGTCTAGGGTAGAGCGAGAGAGATCATATAGGTATGGGGTCATCAGGATGGCTGCACGGAGTGGGTAGGAGTTTGGGACTTTGAAGAGGCGGGATAATAGACATTCCAAAAGATGCTCAATAAGTGCTTGTGGAACTGAATTCAGCTATAAGCATTGCAGGAAGAGGTATACACCAAGTCATTAAAACAGCAAGGGGCAGGATGAGTCCTGTAAACAGTCATCCTCATGGATATAGAAGATTTTAACAGTGGAAGAAGGGTGGCAGATAAGGCAGAAGAAAAAAAATCATCATTCATGTAAACATTTTTAGAACAAAAAATCTGGCCCAGATTAATGTTTTCTCCAATTCCAACTGTTTCTTTTCACTTCTAATTATAGAAATAATATAAAAGAAGGCATTCTGGTATAATGGCTTAAAGGTTCTGCACCAGTCGGACAGCCAGGCTGCAGAAAACATAACCCCAGAGTTTCAGTGACTTACAACAGCAACAGTTGATTTTTCACGCCCTCCGCATGCCTGCTATGGGTGGGCTGTATCTGTACTCTATGTCTTCTTCACTCTGGGACTCAGGTTACCTGGGCAGCCTCCGCCTGGAATTGTCATCACAGCGGAGAACAAGGCAAACTGTGTACTGATCTTCAAGCTTCTGTTCAGAAAAGACATCCCTTCCACTCTCCTCTCACTAGTCAAAGTTGGCCACGGACCCACACCCAAAGTCAACAAAACAGGGAAGGGGCATTAAACATGGGTAACTGGAAAAACTATTTACCACAGGCTCCAACCCTGTCCCTGCGACTTAATAGCTTTTAGTAAAGTTGCTTATATTCTCTGAGCCTCAAAATCTTCATCTATTAAATGGGGATGATTACTCCCATGCTATGAAATTATGATGAGGATTAAATGAGATCATGTCAGTAAAATACTTGGTGCAATGCCAGGCACATAGTAGTTATTCAATAAAATAAACTGCTCCAACAGATGATAAACTCCCCGCAGGCAAGCACTTTTTACCCATTGTTTACCCTAGCACAGCACCTAGCTCACTGTAAATATTTCAATAGATGCTTAGTAGAAGAGTGAATAAAGGAATATGACTGTATGCTCATTTTTGTAAAACTGGAGTACATAAAAAAGTATTTAGAAAAAAAAAACTTACTCTTTTTAACTAATGGCCAATGAAGGGGAAGTAGGCCCTCCTCTTCCTTATCACTGATGAGCAAGTTATAGCTCCTTTTTAATTCACTGCCTTTCTTGCCCCAGCTCACATCTGATGCAGAAATCAAGGCTGAAATGTGCAGACTCTGGATGTCTTTTGGAGAATTGAGCACTGTCTGAAGAATGTTTCTAGCTCAGCAGAGGCCTGGCAATAAACTATCCTTATGGATCTCGGTGTCCAGATGGGGTGCTGGATTGCGTGGGAGTCCCCAGAAGGTGAAGACAAGAGACATGAAATAGAAATTACCGCCTGGCCTGAGGCCTTTCCTGGGATGGGGTCTCCAAAGAATAGAACCTTCTTCTGCCAGAGTTCCATCTGCTTTAATAATCTTTGCCAGGGTTCCACATACTATCATCAATTCAGGATAACAGTGAGATTATTTTTGAGATTTAAAAAAGTTTTATTTAAAAGCCCATAATTTTAATTCATACCAGTAGATATGAGAAAGAGAAAATGCAAATAAAAATCACAACTAAATCTCACCTTAACTAAATGCAAAACCACATCTACTTATTTTTTGTAGTCTTCTTTCAAATGTATGAATTATACAGTAAATTTATAATGTAAAAATTTTTATTACTTGTAGACCTTCTAATTGGCATGGTCCATTATTACAACTGTTTACTACAGGTAAGATAATGTGCCCACCAGGCACACACACATGCCCAAGTGCTCACACATACTCACACATACTCATTACCCATGTTACATGTATGAGATGAAACATAATGGCTGTCTAAGAAATAGAAACCTTTGTTCTTTGCAGACTAACTGGTAGAAGCCATAGGGAAACATTTTTCAGTTAAATGGGGGGAGACTTTTCAAACAGATGGTCTTTAAAGCCCCTTAACCCTGAGATGTGATGACATTGGTAATAGCCTGATTTAACTTGAGGAGCCCACCTGGCAATTCTTCCATTTTATTCAGGGTTCTTTCTGTTCTCTGTGGATCTGACAACAAATGCTTATGGACACCTATGCTCTGCTGTCACTCTGTGAAGATTTATGAGGGACACTTGGGCCGGGACCATAGCCCCTCCCTCTGAGGGGTTTGGCTTCTACCTGGGCAGCTGATGGACAGCCATGGGAAGCCCAGTGAGGCAGCCCACAATGACACACAGCTCACCGCATCACAAGGAGTGGGGAGGTTACTTCCAAGGAAGTGCCACAGATGATTAATGCTGTGGAAATTCAGTAGAGAGATGGATGAATATACCAAAATTCACTGTGGCTGCTTCCTAACAAATTTAGATTAAATATGCTATCAGGAAAACAGTTTTCCAGTTCCCTCAGACAGAAGTTTCAGAAAAATCTCTACCCCACTCTCAAGTCCCCAACTCCACCCCATACCAACACCTCATACACATACACAGGTGTGTGCAAGCACACACACACACGCGCACACACACACATATTATCACTGTGCAGGGAAGGCTTTTCAAAGGATGGCTCCTGCATGGTGAATCCATACCACTTTTGTGTTTCTCTTCACTTTTGTCCCCTTTGGTCTGATCACCTGTTCATTGCTCAAAGCCAAATGCTTCCTTAGAGAGCTTTAGAATGTACTTGGACAGTCAAACACTGCATCTGATCCTCTTGTAGAATACAGGCAAGATATGAGAGAGATTTAGAGGGTTTCTTCCCAGTTTAAAAATATGTATTCTATATAACTCATAATCCTTTACAAATAGAAAATCAGTAATACAATACACCAAATCTATGCCAATTCAATTGGAAGAATAAACAAGTTCAACAAAGTCCTTTAGATGCAATTTATTTTGGGCTTACTGCAACATTTTTTGTTATATTGTAGATCTTGTAAATTCCAGTAAGTCTATCTGAAATTGCAAACATATTAATATTTCAAGGAGAAATTATTATGAACTGAGTATTTCTGTTTGTTCATATTTATAAAATGCAACAATGGACACATCTTTAAAATCAACGGCTGCATCAACCTTGTTCCTGAAGTAGAAGGGAGTGGGTTTATAGA
Source organism: Gorilla gorilla gorilla (assembly GCF_029281585.2). Classification (NCBI taxonomy): domain Eukaryota; kingdom Metazoa; phylum Chordata; class Mammalia; order Primates; family Hominidae; genus Gorilla; species Gorilla gorilla. The sequence goes on along the minus strand of NC_073235.2, from coordinate 39,067,052 downwards.
GGGGAAGAGCTAATACTAAAGCCATGGCTGGGGATGGTGGCTCATGACTGTAATCCCAGCACTCTGGGAGGCCACAGCGGGTGGATCACTTGAGGTCGGGAGGTTGAGACCAGCCCGGCCAACATGGTGAAACCCCATCTCTACCAAAAATACAAAAATTAGCCAGGCATGGTAGGTGCCTGTAATCCCAGCTACTTAGGAGGCTGAGGCAGGAGAATTGCTTGAACCCAGGAGGCAGAGGTTGCAGTGAGCCAAGATCGTGCCATTGCACTCCAGCCTGGGCCACAGAGCAAGACTCTGTCTCAAAGAAAATAAGAAGTAAATAAATAAATAGTCAATGAACTAAGCATTTTCTCTCCTCCTGAAAGGCTGAAGATGTTCTTCCAACTTTTCATAGGTAGTCAAACAGTGAACACGATTCCTTCAGAGAAAGGACCCAAGCTGCCTACAAGCTCCAGTTTGGCATCCCCTCCCAAAGCAAGCATTTGGTAATTCTCCTTTAATGTATTCAGTACTACATAAAAACCTGTCATAAATTCATTAATTTGTTTCTGAAGCTCTTCATATGTCTGTCTAAAATTATCTCTTTGAGAGAGTTTTGAATACGGAAGATTCTGAACAGATGGAAGACATACAATTGCTCTTTCAATATTTTAAAGGAAAAAGTAGACTTGTCACACCTGGCGTCAAAAGGTAGACATTAGGGTAATAACATTTGGCTAACTGACAGCAGGTCTTTGAACAGCCAGTGAAGCCCAGTAGTGGCAGAAGCTGTCTTAGGGAGTAGTGACCTAAGCGTTCAAACTCAGGCCCAGCAAATGCCCAGCAAGGATCATCTAGGAGCCTGGCCTGCAGGCTTTGCAGGCCTCTTGCACACCTGAGAGTCCCTTCTATGAGATCCCAGAATTGCTTTGTCAAGGAAGAGGGACTGGAGCTGGGTTGTGACCATTGAGGAGTAGGTAGGAATGAATGGACAAAATTCCTGGGACAAAGGCATGAGAAAGAGCATAGCAGTCAAGTCCATCTAGAGAATGGAGGGACTCAGCCTTGTATCTAAATGAGAGGCTTCAGAGAGGTGGTGACTAAGAGATAAGAGGGAGATATTAGTTTGGGATTCAGTTTTAGATAACCTTGAATACTATGAGAAAAATAATGAATTTTGTCTTCAGGGCACTTGGTTACAAACTAGTAGCCAACTTACGCTTTATTACTTAAAGTGCCCGGTGTTTCAAGAGGCATTTGGTCCCCACATAAGCAGTTTAGAGCCTAGTGTCTTCAACAGACTTCACATATTTATATTACCTGCCTGCCACTGTTACTGCTGCTACAGTTGATGATAAATCACTGAAGATGTTAACGTGGGAAAGTGGAATGAGCCAAATCTTGGGGAAGTCAATGCAGTAATGTGCAGCTAAGGTTTGAGGGCAAGAGAGTCCAGAAGGTTTTTCCACTGCAATAGTCCAGGCACGAAACACTTAGGACTAAACCTGAAAACTGATAGTGGGAGAGGAAACATAAATATAGATGAAAGACAGGTCTGCAGGAAGAGGTGGCCAGACAAGAGGAACACCCAAAGGGGGAATGTCTGTACTACATTCCAGTCTCCTTTCAGCCAAGACAAGCTGTGTGACTTTGGGCAGTTACCTAACAGCTCTAGCTTTATTTTCCTAAGATACATAATGGAGATAAAATTATCTATTCTGCTGTATTGTTTTAAGAATTTGCAATAGTTTATATAAATCTACATAAAAGTTCCTAGCACAAGGCCTGCCATACAGAGAGCATTCATAAAAGATTTAAATTTTTGTATGCTTGTTAAAATTGTATAATTTTGTGTATGTGTAGGGTGCATTAACTGATTGAAAGTCAGGTAAGTCAAAGATTTCTAATTATTTCCAGTAAAAATTTGAGAGGTATATTTGAGGAAAAAACAAGTAGTTAAATTTTAAATGTTTTAGGCTGAAAAATAATGCCTTACAGGATATATCCAAGTAAGATTTTCTAGCTGGAAATTGACAATATGTGTATGCAGATGGGAAAAATTGGGATGAAGCTTCAGATTAACTAGGGAGGTTTAGGCTGCAAGTAACCAAATACTCAAATTCAACTGGCTTAAATGATAAAGAAAATGTATTAGCTCCCATAATGGAAATTCAGTCTGGTATTACTTACTTCAAAGGCTCTCTAGTGGCCTCAGGGATCCAGGCCCTTACCATCTTCCCCTCAGCAACCTAAACACATCGGCTTATCTCCAGGCCTGCTGCCTTCTTAGTTACAGCATGGCTGCAAGCATTTCAGAAGTCACATCAAGGCATGACAAAGAAGAAGAAACATTTACCAGACACCCCTCAGTATATTTCCCCTCTCTTCTGCTTGGCTAGATTTGGGATAAATTCTCCTCCTTAAATCAGTCATTGTCAAGAAGAACTGGACTCCTAAGTTTGGCTTAAATTAATCCAGATTTACCACCTGGGCCAAGAGGAGAAGTGGACACTCAAGAGGAAGAATGAGAATGGCTGCTGGGTAGGGCATCCCACCACCTTGCATCTCTGGCTGAGTCTTGGGGTCCAAGGCCATGGCTCTTGTTGAGCTGTTCTCACTGTCACACAACTCCTGCTGAAGACAGCTTTCTTCTAGCTGCTGGCCCTTCCACCTGCTGTCTAGAACGTGGGTTTCCAAGTCCTTCCAGGTGAGACAGCTGACCCTCAGCTCCTCCAGGCACCCAGATTGAAGTCATTGTCTGAACTAATTCATGAACTAATTTAATGGAGCAAGGTAATAAGTGGTAGCAGTTTCTCACTTCCTTACCACCAACTGCAGCAAACCCTGCTCTGGCAAAGTTTCTGTAAAAATCGAGATGAATTAGATTAGTGATGAGGACTCCCTGACTCCCCCCACAGAGGCACACAGCAGGTAGGAGACTGGATTGGCTGGTGACTGGAAGATGGTGGCAAAAAGTGGCTAGCAGATGGTGGAAGGTTGTCTGGTTGCCAAGAGGAGAGTAAAGCCTAGTACTAGAAGACCATAAGCACTTTGTCTTATTGATACACATGACAAACTCACTTTCAATCAAGCAAACCATTCTTCCTCTTTCCCGAGGTCTTGCTTATTGATTGACTGGACGTCGTATCTGAGCCTTGGAAAACAAAGCTGGCCACCTGCAGTTCTCTGGATGTGGCAAAGGGGAAAAGCCCAGGTTAACTAGGGCCTCTCACCTCATTTGCACTGAACAGGAAACTCATAATAAGCCAATCTAAAAATGTCCGCAGGAAGCAAGCATTAACTCACCTCCCTGTGTCTTGCAAGGTCTAAATCTAAGTCATCCTGGAATGATAACATTCTCTTATATCTTTCATGAAAATGCCACAAAATGTCTCTGGAAACCCTTGGTAACAAACACACTACAAGGGAGACAATTTGTTTTAAAAGTTTAGCCTACTGGCCCTGAAACTTTTTACAAGTGCGTTCCCCAGGAACATTTTTCATAATTCTCTGCCCTGGGTTGAGCCCACATTTTAAAAGCATTACAAACAGTTTTTCCAGCAATGATTAACTTCCTCTCCCATCATATATTATGAATAGTTACATTTAATTGCGTTTGCAGTAAAAATCACCAATAGCCACAGCATAATTCCCATTTTTAAATTTTCCACATTTTTAAAACTTTAGTTGAAGTATTACGTAATAAACTACAGAAAGCACGCATACCAAAAAATGTATTGCTCAATTCGTCCTCACAAACCAAACATACCCACATAACCAGCACCCAGATCAAGAAACAGACCATCATCAGCACCTTGGATTACCAGCACCCTCAACTTCCCTATCAGTCACTAAACACCATGCTCCCACAAGGATAAGCCCATCCTGATTTCCAACAGTATAGTGTAGGTTTCCCGGTCTTGGGACTTTGTGTAAATTATTCTTACAGTATATATTCTTTGTGTCTAGCTACTTGCACTCAGCATCAGCTAAGATCCACGTTACACATAGCTAAAGATCATTCATTCTCAGTGCTTAGTTCATATTCTACTATATAAATATACTACATCTATCAGTTCTACTGTTGATGGGCATTTGGGTAATTTCCCTGTGTTGTCTATTTCCAAGTGCACTACTTTGAACATTTTGAACATATCTCTTGGGGAATATATGTAAGAATTTCTGTACCTAGTATCCATACCTAGTAGAGGAATTGCTGGGCCCTGGGACACATGCATATTTGGCTTTAGTAGATAGATTCTGCCAATCTGCTGAAGTGGCTCCATTAGACATTTTTGATATGTGGAAAATAGCTTATGTACCCAACGATTGCCTTTGTGGATCCCTGAGAGGTGTATGGACACCAGTCAAGAACTTCTGCTTAAAGGAACCTGTTGTCTTGTTCTGTCCCCAATGAAAATAGGTAAGATTTACTATTCCTCGTAAAATGCACTTCAGTTATTTTGGAACTATGATGAAATCCACTGTGGTGTAAATTTTATGTGTCAACTTGACTGGGCTAAGGGATACCCACATGGCTGATGCAACACATCTGGGTGTGTCTGTGAGGGTATTTCTGGAAGAGAATAGTGCTTGAATTCATAGACTGAGTGAAAAAGATCTACCCAATGTGGGCAGATTGTGTGCCCACCAATGTGGGCAGCTGTCATCTAATCCACTTAGGGGACTCAGATAGGAAAAAAAATCAAAGGAAAGGTGAGCCCTCCCTCTCCCTTCTTGAGCTGGGACATCCATCTTCTCCTGCTTCAGATGTCAGATCTCCTGGGTTTGGGGTCTCTAGTCTCAGAATGGAAATCACACCAGTAGCTCCTGGTCCTCAGGCATTTGGACCCACACTGAATTACATCACTGACTTTTCTGGTTCTCCAGCTTGCAGATGGCAGATCATGGGACTTCTTGGCCTCCATAAACATGTGAGGCAGCTCCTATAATGAATCTCCATATAAAAACTTACAATCATGGCAGATGGTGAAGAGGAAGCAAGGCATGTCTTACGTGGCAGCAGGAGAGAGAGCATGAAGTGGGAAGTGCCACACACTTGCAAACAATCAGATCTCATGAGAAGTCACCATCACAAGAACAGAAAAGGGGAAGTCTGTCCCCATGATTTAATCACACCCCACCAGGCCCCTCTTCCAACACATGGGGATTACAATTTGAGAAGAGATTTGAGTGGAGACACAGTCTATAGATAGATATAGATATATAGATATAGATAGATATACCCTATTGGTTCTGTTTCTCTAGAGAACCCTAATACATCCTCTCTCACCGTGTTACCGCTGGGCTATAAAATCTTTCCTCCCATGTAATGCCCAGATGAGAGCTTTATGCTGAGCTTTATCTGAAGCCTTTTTGTGGGATGAAGATGCTGAGTCTCAGAGTGTTATGTGGTCACAGGTAGTGGATGCCACATGGTGCCTCCAGAACCATGTCCCCTGTAATACACAACCCATCTTCAGTATCAGGTAGGAAGGAAGTCAGAGAGGGGCTGGGAAGGCACACGCTCTGGAGGCAGACAGGCCTGGGTGTGCACACTGATTTGGCCACTCTCTAGTGTGAACCTGATGTACACCTGGGACATGTGACCAACAAGGACATTCATCTGGCTCCATGAGGTTATCATTAACATTGCTTTTCTAAACCCAGTGCCTTATTGGTGTTGGTTGAAAGAGGCAATTAGAATAAAATCTAAATTTCTTACTTTGCCCATAAGGCGCCACCTGAGCAGACTTTCTGCTGACCTCAGCTCCTTCCACTCGATCCTTTGCTCACATTGCTCCAGGCGCACTGCTCTTCCCCCAAACACAACTAGGGCAAGTTTCAGGGTGTTTGTGCTGCTCTTCCATTGGCACTAGTTGCTCTTTTCCTAGATCTTCATGGGCTGCTTCTTCCTCATGATTCAGGTCTCAGCTTCAATGTCACCTCCTTGGAATTAATGTCCTTTCCTAACCAGCCCTAAGACAGCCCTCCACCACCTTCTCTATCTCATTAACCTATTTAATGTTCTTTATGGTATATATCATGTATCCATTGCCTTCCCACAACCAGAATGAAAGAGCCACAAGAAAAATGACCATGTTAATTATTCATTGCTATATCCCCAGCATCTAGAATAGTCCCTGCCACATAGTAAGTGGCCAATAAATGTTGGAGGAATGAATAATTGAGGTCTCAGTGAAGGAGTGTGCTGGTCCAGATTCAGCTGCCACTGATTGCCTTTGAGGTTGGGTGGCGGGGGGCGGGGGCCGGTGGGGGGTGGGGGGAAGTTCCCACTTAGCATAGTTCAATATTCTCCCTTTCTTGAGCCCAGGGTGAGCATTTTTGCTGGCCCTAAAGAGACTCACCCATCCGACAATCTGGCATTTCTATTACCTCATTTCAACAAATCAATGTCGTGAACTTTCTATTCCAGACAAACTTGCATTAATGATTTGCAGTGAACCACCAATACACCAAGAAGACCGTTTAACTTGTCAAAAACAAGAATTGTCAGCTGCTGGAAATGCAAGCCTGACACTTGCAGGCTCTGTAAGGCTGAGATTCCATCCCTCCCAGTTCCTGGAGCCAAGACGAGATCAGTGGGGAAGCTGCCCAGCAGGACAGACCTCACATGTCACAGGACACCACTTCTGCCAAGCTTGGCAAAGCCAAGGAGCCATGGTCTGCTAATTGTGCCACGTGGCCATAGGCTGGCAGCCTTTAGTGACTTCAATAACTTTGCCAGGAAGAAGAGAGGCCTTTATTTGTTGGAAATTCTCTGATGTTAAAATAATATGTCACGGTGGTTTTTTCCTTTCCTGGAAAATATGAATTTCACAAGTATCAACTAATATGTTTTTGCTTTGCTTACTTCGGTGCTGGTCGATATGTGTAAGAGTTCCAGATTCAATGCAAAATAACAAGATGAAGATGTGGGAGGATGTTGAGAAGCTACAAATGTTCTTCATACTGGACACTTCAATACACAGGTTCCATCTGACAGAAAATCAACCAAGATGATATAATCAAGTATCACAGACCAGAGATTTAAGTTGGCCTTGCCCAGGCCCTTTAAGTTGATACAAAAATAGGGCTCTAATATCCTCTCATTATTCACAGCTTTGATCCTAAACCACCTACTCCAACCTATCCGTGAACCAGAGTCTAAACCTCCCCCAACCCCACAGCTTTCTGGTGAGACTTTTCCATCAGAACATAACCTTGCCTCCCCTCTTGAGTAAGCTTGGATTCTCCCTTTAACTCCACTGTCATAAACTCTCCCCAGTTATGCATGTCTCTAATACCTAACAATCCCTCTGTGTTCACCTCAGTCCCAGGGTAGGACCCCAAACAGACCAGGAGTTATCTGTGCCCACACTCCCATTCTAAACCAAACGGTTAAGTGCATGATATGGGTCACTGTAATGGTGAGGTCAGGCTGCATGTAGTGATGACCATGGGGAACCAAGAAACACTAGGCTGAGATGTTTGCTCAGGGTCTGCATTAGTTTGCTAAGGCTGCCATAACAAAGTACCAGTAGAACTTTCCTCAGGGTTCTGGAAGCTAGAAGTCTGGAATCAAGCTGTCCTTAGGATTGGTTCCTTCTGAGGCCTCCCTCCTTGTCTGCAGATGGCCACCTTCTCCCTGTATCCTCATATGCTCTTTCTTCTGTGTGTGTCTGTGTCCTAACCTCTTCCTCTTATAAGAACACCAGTCACATTGTATTAGAAGACACCCTAATGACCTCATTTTAATGTAATCACCTCTTTAATGAGTCTATATTCAAACACAGTTATATTTTGAGGTACTGGGGGGGTTAGGACCCCAACATATGAATTCTTCAGGATGACAGAAACTCATAGAGACTGTACTACATGACTAGGATCTGTGTTGGCTTCTACTTCCAAGACTCCCAATGGAATAGATGGAAAGCTGGCCCTGTAGAAGGAACAGCACAGGTATCAAGAGAGAAGTCTAGGTGGGGAAAGCTTCACCTCTAGCAGATCTTCAGTGTGGGTGGGCAGCTCAGTTCCTTTTAAAGAAGGAGATGGAGGGCACCAGAGCCAAAAGGAAAGCCAGGTCAAACTTGTGGTCAGCTGGTAGGAGATCAGGCCAAGTAGAGAGCAAAGAGTGTTAAAGCCAAGGAAACAAAAATGTGGAAGCCAGAATGGGAGCCTGGGATTGGCGTGCAAGCCACTGCAATTAGCATAGTTACATTGATGTCCTCTTTGGAGTCCTGGGCTGCCCCTTAAAGTGGCAGTGGCCTTGCAATAGCCCTTTAGAGACCTCTAGGACATAAAACCCTTCATTATATCCACTATCCATGATCATGGCTTAAGCTGTGATCATTGTATGATGTTCACTCAGTGGCCTGCAAGAGCTAGATGAGAGGCTGTAAAAGAAAATGGTACACATCCCACAGATAAGGATTTTTTTAATGTGAACTCTTTGCCAACATTTTTACATTGGGAAATTGCACATAAAAATCCATATTTACAATTTCTTTTAAGAAATGTAAAGATCTGACAAAACTAAGATTGCAGTCTAGCATGGCAACATTCAGCCAAAGCTAAGTAACAGCCTCCTCCTTGGTGAGGCCACAGGCTCTGGCTCACTGTAGCCCACATTGCCTGACTCTTCATTTACGGTCCTGCCTAGCCCAGCAGGAATTCTAGTTTGAGACCTCTGAGCTCAGCACATAGCACATGAAACAGTGGGTACCCAGTATGATGGTGATAGGGTTTGGCTGTGTCTTCACCCAAATCTCATCTCAAATTGTAATCTCCATGTGTTGGAGGAGGGGCCTGGTGGGATGTGATTGAATCATGGGGACAGACTTCCCCTTTGCTGTTCTTGTGTTAGTGAGTTCTCATAAGAACTAATTGTTTGCAAGAGTGTGGCACTTCCCACTTTGTACTGACTCTCCTGCTGCCATGTAAGACATGCCTTGCTTCCCCTTCACCTTCTGCCATGATTGTAAGTTTCCTGAGGCCTCCCCTGCCATAGGGAACTGTGAGTCAATTAAACCTCATTTCCTTATAAATTACCTAGTTTCGGTAAGTTCTTTATAACAGGGTGAAAACAGACTAATACAGGTGGGATCTGGGATAACACTAATCATGGTGGTGGTGGCTGATATGATTGTTGTCCTCATTGCTGTTATTGAGGGTTTGTTGTTGGAGATTCTATGTGGTATAAAGTCCATTTCAGACAGACAAGATAGAGACAGATCTTCATTGCAGAAGCTTTAAACCAATGGGTGGATCAACATAGGTTGATTTTATAAGACACTGCAAAATTCAAAGTGACAATGATTGATGAGGTATAGGAACACAGGCTCCATAAAGAGAGTGGGAGATCATAAATTAGAGTTTCATTCTTCACTGTCACAAAGGGAATGAAAGATTCAGCCTAGAGCGTCAGATATGAGACGGGCAGCCAGCCTGCTTCCTGGTTTTAGTTGTAAAGTCCTGAAATGTCCATGAAAAGAAGAACCCCTGACTCCAAAGCTTGACCCAGGATGCCCCTAGGAGGGGCAGTTTTGAGCATTTAGTATGTGAGAGACATTGAAAGAGGTGCTTCACCTACACCGGTTCATTGGGAGAAGTAAATAACGTGGACTTCAAGCATAGAGTCATAGTTGGCTGACTGGGTTCAATTACTGGCTCCATGCCTTATAAACAGTGTGAATTTGAATATATAACATCCTTAAAATTTCCTTTTCCCAACCTATAAAATGGAAATTAATAGTATCTACCATATCATTTTTAGGAGGATTAAATTTAAGGGTTTTGCATGGTAGTTGGCTTATAGTAAATACACAATAAATAGCCATTGTCATTATTAGTAGTAGTAAGCCTCCTTTTATCAAGTGAAGAAACTGAAGACCATAAAGGCTAAGCCACTTGCCCATGATTTTCAGGTAATATGTAATAGAATCAGTATTAAAACTCAGGTATACCTACATAAGAGTATCAGTGATTCTGGCACCTTCTTTCCAATAATATCTCAGGGCTGTATGGACAAACTACAGAGATCCTAAATGAGAAAGAGAGAGAGTTTGGATACTGACTTCAAAGTACAGCATTGAATTATTGTTGGTTTCTGAAACTTTCTTTTTTTCTAAATCCCACTGTTCTAGCCACCATTGACGCCATTTTCCATGCACATGTTAAGCCTACTTCTCTGTGGAAAGACAATGTCATCCATGCCAAGCACAAGTCCTGCTTAATAAAGAATGGCAGGGCAGGGTCATCAGCAAAGCTGCCTGGATCTTGGCCAGTCCTCCCACATGGAAGACGAGCTCACTGTCACTCAACCCCACTGCCCTGGACTTTCTCCAGGAATGAGTGACAGGCCCTGCCATGTGAGCAGGCAAAGGCATGGGGGCAGTGGAGATAAAATTGGGAGAGAGAAGAAACACATCAGGGATGAGCAAAAGCCAAACAGATGGTATGGCCTCTCTGTGGGTGCTGCAGGAGATACAGCAGCAAGCCGAGTACATGTGCCAGGAAGGGGCAAAGAAGTTGAGTCCCAAAGACGCTAGGCTTGGCAAAGAATAACAGCCAGAAAATGAAGGACAGCATGATGAAGGACTGCTGAAGAACTACACCCCAGAGGCATGAGGGGCTTGGCTGGGGTTGATGGGGGAGAAATGGGATTCTGTAGGGCAGAGGTGGAAGAGCCAGGAACACAGAGCAGGCAGCAGTTGAGAGGAGCGACCAAAAGACTACCGAGGTCTATAAGTCCAGAAACAGGAGATCATTAACACAGGGATGGTGGACAGACTTAGGAAGTCTAAGTGCAATAATACCAAGGGTATTCTGATGTCACAAGGGTAAGGGACCAGTGGGCTTTCTGTTGGAAGCAGTCACCATCCCACTGCTCAGAGATAGCCATTGTTGATGGGCATGGGCACATATATATAAGCATGAATATATGGACATATACCCGTACACATTCTCAAATATTAAGAATGAAATGATACCATATTTATGTCGTTCAGTATGTTTTTACTCAACTGGATCAGGAAGCATCTGTCCATGTCTGTGAATGTGCTGCAACAAGATTACATTAGTGGTGTGACACATTCCATCTGGTATATAAACCACAATCTACTTCACCACTCCCCTACTGGAAGGCAGGTACAGTAGGGTAGTCACAATTTTTTCACTGTTACAAGCAATTCTTGTCATCTATTTCCTTAGGACTCAGTCCTGAACATAGGATTGGTGAATCAAAAGGCATGGGCATTTTAAAATCTTTTTACTATTTTGAGAAAAAGTGAAAGTGTACCAATTTACTCTCTCACTAGCAGTTTGAAAGAGCAGTTTTCTCTATGCTTCCCAACTCTGGGTATTATTATGATTTTGCCAATTTGCTAAGTAAAGAATGCCATGTCATTTTCCTATCTGCATTCTTCTACTTACTAAAGAGATTGAACACTTGTAAGTGCATTCACAACCCCTAAGCATAAGATTGGTCCCTGGCAGAAGAGACAGCACAGAAGGGAGCAGGTGAGATGGGCTATTGGCTGCTCAGATCCAGCCTCAGACTGTGTCTTAATATAGGTCCCAAGGGCTGTACCTCAGCTTTGCAGATGTAAAACCTGTCTTCTTCTGTTCACCCAAGTGTGCTCTAGCTCTGAGAACAGAAGTTTGCTAAGAAAATTCACAAGAGACGGGTTGCTACACCAGGATGCTAATTTACCAACTCACAGGTGAAGAAGTATAATCTTTACAACAATGGGAATATTCGTGACCAATGCCTAGGATACTCCCTTCTAGAAAACAAATAAGGAATCAGAAGGTTGCTTGGTGACTATAAATGTAACCCTAGAGACGTAGAAAAGCAGTGAGAGAGGTTCCTAGAGCCCAGAACACATTTGTAGACAGAGCTGGGGTCCACAGCCACTGAAGGATCCATTCTCTGGCTCTTCTTGTCTTGAGGACAATTGCTCTCACCAAGCCAAGCCAAGCCAAAGGCCTGCTCCCTTCACACGTGTGGCCAGGAGAGGGGTCTATGGTCATGGATGAGCCACATGATCAAAAAATATCAGTCTCTGCTCTAATCTACAAAATTAATCAGTCCCACAGGCCCATGGGCATAATGCCAATAGCCTCAGGTTTCATTAGCACCATGCTGGGCCAGTAAATCTCTCTCTCTCCACCCCACCCCACCCCATCTCTCTCTCTCTCACACACACACACACACACATACACACACGTGTGTGCTTTATTTCCTTGTTTCCTCATACAGTAGTAAAAATGTTTTCTATTTTGCTTTAGTTCTTTAAAAAATAAATAAATAAAATAAATGCATTTTATGTCCCCAAGACTTGTACCACCCACTGGCTCTCATATTGGGATGTGTGTGCCCGGGAGGGTTTGCCAGGTTTGCTGAGGGATGGTGGGTGCCCAAAGATTAAAATGGCTCATTTATCTAAATGTTACAAAATTTAAAACATTTTAAAAGTAGAGAAAATACATAATATGTAGCAGAATACAAAATGCATGATTTCCTCATGGCAAAAATGATTTTTGGAAAAAAAAAAAAAGCACTCAGAGAAATCCCAAGTTCCCTGCAGTGTCCAATGTAACCTCTACCCAGCTCACCCTCCCACCTCAGCTCCCACCTGAGGGAGGGGTATGCATTTGGTGGAAAAGTTTAAGAAGCATATATAATCCATTTGGGTAAGGGTTGAGAGCAAAGGCTAGACTTGGCTTTGAAAACACTGCCACCATTTATTAGTCAAGTGCCTTTGCGTGAGTGCTTCAATACCTCTAAGCCTCAATTTCCTCATTTGCTGAATGAGATAATAAAATAAGTGATAGAATGTTTGATAGTCATGAGAGTCTATAAAATTTGCAAAATTGATTTGTAAAAATTTATCTATCACCAATCTCAGCTTAGCTCTTGAGCCTTCATTTCTGCTGACAGTGGAAAACTTTTAACCCTTCAGTATGAGGTAACTTGGTCCTTTCTAATTTAAGACTTTCTTTGGGGGTAGTCACTTAAATTCAGGGTTCACCCCTCAAACTTCCCCATCCCTGAAAGGCAAGCAGTTCCAAGGGGATTCTTTCATAAGATCAGGGTATTAGGGTGGAGGTAGTATCTATCTGCTCAGCTCCCATGGTAGGAGTCCACATCTGTTCTGGTCCCCATGCGGCAAGGGTCCATGCCAGCCATAGCCACCACCAAACCCAGCAGGGGGAATAGCCCTCCCTGTTCTATATCTGGGTTGATCTAGTGTTGGTGCTGCCTGCTGTTATGCCTCTTCCTGGGTGGTGTACAGCCTTCTCTGGCAGCATTCAGCTGCCTCCTGGCCTCTCAGTATACAGACCCTCAAAGGGCAACGAAGGGTCCCTGTGGCTGTCACTAGAGACACATGCCCCATCAGGGTGTCCTGCTTCTTGGTGTGCACCCTGTTACTCACTCAGGCATCTTCCAGGGCAGCATGCTGGCACCCATTCCCAAGCTAATGCTCACACTCTCGCCACTTGAGGGGCTGGAATGGTGGTGGGAAGGTTTGGTGGTAGATGTTTTTGTGAAGCCTCCTGGATAACCTCTCAAGGGTAGAAACAGCTAGAACTCAGGACAACTCTGCCATTCATGAAGCAACATCCTTGTTTATCCCTTGCTGCTGTATCTCCGTTACAAACCTCTAATTCCGAGGAACATGGACAAAGGACCCTGTAGGTCTCTTTGAGCTGTTGCACATTTTGTTAAACAAAAGTCTTTATATGTTCCAAGTCCATAAAGAGAGCAGTAAACAAAATTAAATAGAAGTCCTGGTGATAGAAAATGAAACAGCTGCTGAAAAAAAAAAGCAGTGGAGAACACTTACAAACTTGAAACATATACAAATCATGACTTGAAATGACACTTATCTCTTAAGTGTCATGAGAATAAACTAATGTTGAGCTCCTGGAGAATATAAGTGATATATAAGTGCTAAACAATTTACACGTGCTGAGCCACTTAGGATGCTTATTGAAATACCATGCAATACTGATATTCCAGAAGATTAATCTTCCCCCAAAGCAAATGACTTCCAAAGTGGCCTGACAAATGACAAAGAAATAGCAGTTTTATGAATCTGATGCTGATGTTCTGTGCAACAACAGAACAAATACTGAAAGAGAAAAAATCTATCACTATCTTGAGGACAGTATTAAGGTGCATGGGTAGCCACACCTGGCTTCCCAATATCAACAGAACAGCTTTCATGAAAGGGACAGCACATGAAGAAATGGGTTGGCCCTTTCAGCAAACCTTTTGTGAACACAAATGCTGGCACTATGCTAGGTGTTGGGAATACAGAGATAAAATATGATCCCTGTCCTGAGGTCATTCATCTCCACCTGATGTCTCTTCTGTACCCTCTATTTTGACAGCCTGCACCATCCTTGGAACTCTGCTGGTCTCCTTAGCCTCAACAACCTGGCAATCATCTCAGACTCCTCCATCTCCCTCAATGCAAAATCTAATTAGTTACCAAGACCCAGGATCACTGCTCTAATCCCCCATTGGTTGAGAGTAATCCCTGGACTGATAACTACCCTGCACTTTCAGGCTGCACTTGCTGGAGGTGAGCTACTTGTTTGGGCATTGGAGAAGGCCCTGAGGCCTAGAAGCAGAGAGTAAGGAGGGTCTAAAAGCATCTTTACATCTGCAGCTGAAATCACAGGTAGACCCAGGGATGTGGCACGGGGCACCCAAGCATCCACACCACCAACTATCAATCAAAGAGGATCATAGAGCAGAAAGATTATAAAATGAACCATAAAAGGAGAGATAGTGTGGATAAGGGACTAGAGAGGAATGGAGGGACAAAGAGCAAGAAAGATGGTAGGCACAGGACAGGAAGGAGATGGGAAAAGGAAAGGCAGGCATCCAGAAGTCAAGTGAGAGGGAGCAGCTAAGATCCCATGAAAGTGCGTCCTTTTTCAGGACTTGGGACAGCTCTTCTCCTTGCAATGACTTTGTTCGATGCAGGCTTGATGCAGAGAGAATAAGATAAAATTCCCTCTACCTGCTCAAGGAACAGGGTGAAGAGCAAAGAGCAGATTTTTGGACAAAGGGAACATCTTTAAAAGGAGACATGGAAACAACAGCAGATAGAGCCACTTAGTGAAATATGGTTAGGAGCTCCTAATTAGAGGCCTCCTCACATTCATCTGAGCAGGCTTTGCAAACAATGGAGGTGGGAGTCAGGAGGGTATTGTAAAACTTAACTGGAAAAAAATAGGAAAAAAAATGACACTGAGCTTCACCCCAAAATACATTCATATTCCAAACTGAAGGATCTGAGAACTTTACATTTGAAATTTGCAACTTCAAGGAAGGAGAAACAAGGGCAATTATCTGGTCCATGTGTCCTTCAATGACTAGCAATCTTCACTGCTGGCAAAATGTGCTTCCTGTACTTATCTGAGATTCCTGATACAATGTGATTTGGGGGAAAGAGCAGAGGATGAGGCTTGGGAGAGAGCTGGCACCCAGACAGCCTCTCTCCTCCAAAAGTACCTTTCTTCCCAGCTCACTGATGCCTGCAACTCCATGGAGTTTTTATTTGGTAGAAGGAATGAAATGCCCAGGTATCAAGTACCTCCATGTGCCAGCTCTGTGCCAGAGGATTTACATACATTATCTCATTTAATATTCACGATGCTCTCTGACATACACATGTTTAACCTCCGTTTTACAGATAAGAAAATTAAAGCTGGGAGTGGTGAAGAAACACTCCCAAGTTCACACAGCTAATAAGAGGCAGACTCAAGCTATACCCCCAAAGCCTCCAGTCTTTCCTTTAAACCATGTGCCTTCCTCGGGCTTGACACTTTCTCTCTTGATAACAATGCAATCACCCAAAAAGAACCACACACTTTTAGATATCACTAACTTCGCTCATTCATTCAAAGCACCTCTCCAAAGCACTTTGTTGGAGTCACTCAATTGCCAAGGATTTGTGGAGTCCTACTATGTGCTAGGCATTATGCTAGGCACTAGGGATACCTCAGTGTGTCTCAGTGAGAGAAAGAGACACAAGGCAATTAAATAAAAGAATTACAAATTGCAAATTGTGGAATGTGCTGTGAAGGCAATCAACAGGAGGCTGGAACAGAGCACACTAGGAGAAGGGTGGGCTGCACTAGAAGACAACGTTCAAAACAAGATCTGGAGAGCCAGAGAAGCAGCCATGGCAGCTGGGAGAAAAGGCTCCCAAACAGCAGGAACAACCAAGAAAAGATTCCAGACATGAAACCAGTGTGAAGAAGGCTCACCAGACTGGAGAATGGGGAGTGAGGGGAAGAAGCAAGTACCAGGATGCTTGAGAAATAGGCAGGGGCAGGGCCAGAGCCTGTGGGCCTTTGTAGGCCCTTTTGGGGACCCTGGGCATTATGCTATATGGAATGGAAAATCATGATGAATTTCATCAAGGTGAGGATGTAATTCGATTGTTATCTTAAAATATTTCTCTGTCTGCACATGGAAAGTGGACTGTCAGAAGTCATGGGTAGAGACAGAAAGAACAGTTAGAGAGCTCCTGCACATTCCAAGAGAGAGATGAAGACAGCCTGGATTCGAGTGGTGGCAGAGAGGTGGAGGGAAGTTGCTGGTTCTGAGGTCCTTGGAGACTGAACCACAAGGACTTGCTAATAGATTAGCTATGGGAAGAGAACAAGAATTAGACTACTAGGTTTCTGCTTCAGAAATTAGATGGATAGTGGAGCCAGATACTGAGATGATTTGATAAGGGAAGAAAAGGAAACAATAATTTTTATTTTGAACCGGTAGTTTCTGAAATCCAACTTGCTCTGAGACCTCTGAGCAGAGGTGTCTAGTAAAAATTAGGCTATGTGAGTCTAGGATCCAGAGAAGATTTCAGCTCAGAAAATATCTATTTTAGAGTTTGGAGAGTGAGTAAAAGGGGAGGAAAAGTCCAAGGAAAAAGCTGACATTTAGAGATCTAGTGGAGGAAAAATGCAGCAAAGAAAACCGGGAAGGAATAGCCAGTGAGGTCTGAGATGAACCAGGAGAGAGCCATGTTATGGGAGCAAGGAGAGAGACTGCCTCGAGGCTGTTCTAAGGTTGCGAAGAGGTGAAGGAAAATGCAAGAGTAAAATGATGAATAAGATAGAATTCTCGTTCCAGGAGAGTTCACAGACTGATGAGAAAGGCCGATATGATTGATGAAGGAATAAAAAGCTAGTGTAACATTTATTGAGCACTTGCTATGTGACAGGAACTGAGCTAAATGATGTACGTGCATTATCATCAAAGCCCCGGGTGAAGAAGGAATCATTATTATCCTCATTTTACAGATAATGCTCGAAGAGAGTTAGAGGCTCACCAATGTTCCCAGAGCCCAGAAAGTGTGGTATGGTGCACTGGGATTTAAAGATGGGCAACAGGACCCCCAAGGTGCCCTCCTAACCACAAAGATATCTGCCTTTAGATGGGGACACACACATATGGCCCGCTTTGTTCCTACTCTCCTTGGCTTTCTCCGGCTCTCTTGTGAGTCCTTTTTCAGGACCTAGGACAGCTCTTTTTCTTGCAATGACTTTGTTCAACGCAGTGTTGATACAGAGGCAGGCCCAGCATGGGGGTTGTCAGTGCACTGAGCTTTCATGTTTCCCTCACATGAACATCCCCTCACAGCTAAAAAGCCAACCTTGCCAGGATACTAAACCTTTGCCCAAGATCCTCTCAGGTGCCCCAACCCTAAGACCTGGCCCATGTGTGTTTAATCTTCATTTTAAACCAGAGATCAATCAGATCAGTCTCAGGCACTGTGGGCGTGGTTTGACATGGCAGGGTCATTGGAACAGCAAAGGGGGTAATCATTGCTGATAAAATGGAGAAAATGGAAGAAAAAGCTATTTTAGCTTAAATGGTTTCCTATAAAACAGTTTTGAAGGTAAAAGGTACTATCTTCTTGTCAGTGTCAACATTTCTCTTGCTGGGTAAGTGAAATTATGTTTCTGTCAATAACTAAATCTCTCCAAGGGGGAGGTGACATTTTGTTTGGTTTCTGGAGAGGAATGATTGGGTCTGATGAAACAGTAACTATATGGATGTATAAAGGACATTTGCATAGAACACAAGTGAACATCACTAGATTTCTAAACTAGATGCTTTAGAAAGCATCCACTGCCTGCAGTGAGTCTATGCCCAGAACTCTTAAGCCTTGCAGACACTGATTTTGTTCAATTGCCTCAATGAATATTTTTCACTGAATTTTTGCCAGTTGTTTGGGTGATAGATACAGCCAGAGACTGATGCTGCTTTCTTTCATCTATTGTCCAAATTCATCTGATTTTCAGCAACCAGTATCCAAACAGATGCCTTTGGCCTCTCCGCCAGACCCTCTGGCAGTTCCACATTGCTGAGCCAGTCCCTGCTATGGCCTATCACCTGTTCATCTGAGACTCATTGTCTCACAAAACCTGGGCCTACATCACAAATCGATATTCAAGCCTCCTGACCTGAGGGTGCCAGGCATTGGGGTTTCCAGCTTCACTTCCTCTCCGTGTGACTGATAACTTGCCAACTGAGCCCACGATGGTTAATGTCCCCAGCTCTCAGTGGAAATCTACAAGACCTACAGCTGCAAAGGAACAAAAGGAATTGCTTTAAAGGGTTAAAAGCTATTCACTTCTGTGGGGCAGAGCCAAGGCCCCTTTTTCTCATAGCTGCTGAACTGAACTTTGCAGCTGTGTGGCATCTAACATGAGCAAGTACCCAGAAAACCAGAAATCAGTTGTGAGAAATGGAAGCAGAAGCACAGCTTGAAGGCCACACATAAGCATGTTTGGGTGTAGCTGAAGCGGTATTCATGAAGATATTAAGGGGTATCTGTGTTCCACCTTATGGTACAGATCTGGGTGCTGTCTTTATATCTTGTCACAGCTAATTCTTCTCAAATCAATGGTTGATCTAAGTCATAAACACCTTTTGGAAAGTTGTGCATGTGAAGCTTGGCAAGCCAAAATTACAAGTATACAAGAAGCAGAGAAAAGGTAAGAGAAAAAAGTGAAGGACCATTCAGAAGGAAGAATTGAACAATTTTCATGGGTCCCTCTAAGGAATATAAGCAAATGGGACTTTTATCCCTAAATAGTCATACAAACAAAAAGTAGGAATTAAAGTTTTTTAAAAGTTTTTCTAAATTATGCCATTACATAGGACATCACATTTTCTTCCATTTCTTCTATACTCTTACTTCTCCCCCCTCAAATAAATCAAATTTACAATTTAAGACGTGGCTGATTATAATAGTCTACACAATTTTATTATTCATCAAGATCAAATTTACAATATAAGACATGGCTGATTATAATAGTCTACACAATTTTGTAATTCATCAAGAAAAAAATGCTACTAATTAAACCCTGATACACACACCTTGGTTTCAGAGATGTTAAAAGTTTTCATCATAAAATCTATGAACTGTCACACACACACACACATCACATCATATCACATCCATCAATGATTTCTCTAGTTAGACTATAAAAACTGTCATCAATAACCAATTTTCCAAGCAGGCTAAATTTGTGCCACCCCTCAAAAGGAGGAGTGGGGAGTTTGAAGTTTATTTTATGGCATATATTTGCTGCCTGAAGACAACTCAGAACACTATTGACAGATAATGGACCGCATTTCATATTTGAGAAATGTGTCTTATTTTTAAAACTGAAAGCAGAGAAACTCATTAGATTTGCTTTCACCATTGCTTCAGGATGGCAGGGCAATTTCCATCATACCTGCTTCTCTTTGTTTTCTTCATTTTCCATTTTCCTCTTTTCTTTACATTCATCTGTATTCTCTTTTTCTATTTTACTTAAAATCTCATTTAGTTGTCTCGATGGATCATTAATGTGAGCTGCCTTAAAGGTACTTAATAACTTATTGTACAGGTTTATTACACTTGATAGGAAGTAATTTTATTGAAGCTCCTTTTGTCTCCTCGTTTACAAGTAATCTTGTGTCTCCATGCTGTAACGCTGTCCCTAAGAAAGTAGTATCTTTAGCATTATGTGTGTTTGTTATAACCAGGGAGATCATAACGGGGATTCATGAGCCTGAAAAGCAGGTACAGTGACTCCATCTAAAAACAGCCCCGTGCCTAACCATAATGAAGATGACATATTTATCTGGCATAATGTTCTCCACACCTAATAGTGGCTGTTTGGTCTTCAAGACTAAGGATTTGTTTAGAACAGCCTACTCACTGCATTAACCATTTGTTAAAGCCTTAACTACAACACTCATACAAAAAGTTGATGCCAATTCATTAAAATTTAATTATTTATCAAGTTGATATTGCATTAAGTGCCTAAAATTTTCACTACCACTCTGGAAAGGACTAAGGATAGGTCAATAACTGAGACATAGCGCCCAGCCTCAAGTTTAGCAGAAAAGGGAAATATATTAGAAAGAAACATGCCCTCAACAATCCTCGGTTAAATTAGCACTGGTTCTCCTGCACTTGGCCATCTGACCAACCATTACCACCACCTTCTCAGGACCCTTGCTCCCCTCACCTGAGATAGCCAAAGCCTGTGTCTACAGCATTCTCATCTTCTAATCTTATAGACACCGTTAAAACATATTCTTAAGAAAGAAAAATAAAAGCATCGATAAGAGGCATAGCCGATTCTATAACGTATGTCCTCTGCTTCATTTCTCTGAGACCTAAAAATAAAAACTAGAACTTGTTTCAATTAGACTTTAAGCATGTGTTATGCAGGTTTTCAAACAACATACAAAATTGAAAAAATAGAATATGAACCCTCAGGTGCTTGTCCCCAGCTGCAATAATTATGGACAATCCTGCTATTTTGTTTTTGTTTGAGACTGAGTCTCATCCTTTCGCCCAGACTGGAGTACAGTGCCATAATGTCTGTTCACTGAAACCTCTGCCTCCTGGGCTCAAGTGATTCTCCTGCCTCAACCTCTCAAGTAGCTGAGATTACAGGTGCCCACAAGGCCCGGCTAATTTTTGTATTTTTAGTAGAGACGGGATTTCACTATGTTGGCCAGGCTGGTCTCGAACTCCTGACCTCAAGTGATCTGCCCGCCTTGGCCTCCCAAAGTGCTGGGATTACAGGTGTTAGCCACCATGCCTGTCTAGTCCTGCTATTTTTATTTCATCTCTACACCACCTTTTTTGTTATTGTATTTCAAAGCCAATCCTAGAACTCTTATTATTTTACCTATAAATATATCAGCAAGTATCTTTAAGTAATTGGAACTTTTTCTTTTTAACATCACTACAATATTGTTATCTAATAAAATAGAAACTTCTTACTATCATCTAATAACTTGCCTTAATCTTCCATTATCATCTCAAAAATATATTTTTATAGTTAATTGGTTCAAATGAGGATCCAAAGTCCACACATAGCATTTGTTTTGTTAGCCTTTTAAGTCTCTATTTATCCAAAACGGATTTCTCTCCCATTCTTCCCCATGCCCTTTATTATTTGAATAGTCATTTATTCAGTGGCTGAATGCATCCTTGGGGTGCCATCCAATATGCTTCCCTTTCCTCTGCATCCCATATAACTGGTAGTTGGATCTAGAAACTTAACTATATCTAGGTTTAGTATTTTTAGCCACAAGATGATGTAGCTAATGCTGTGACTTCCTATTGAATCACATCAGAAGGCACAGAATGTCTGATTGTCTAACTTTTAGAGATAATCAGTGATAGGTTCAGATGATGCCAGCCTAGTCCATTCATTAAAAATCTCTCACATGACCTTTCACGCAGTGTTTTTGGTGGCCATTGACAACCATTGCCTATAGCCACTATTTCATTAGGGATATTATTTTGATTAATCACTCCTCTCATGTTACAAGTATACCACAGAGTGACATAATTTACCCTCAAATTGGTTTCACTAAGTCAGAAAAAAAAGCTAACGTTCAAAACATATTTAAAAGCACAAGTAACACTTCAGAAAGTTATTCCAAAAAAATAAAAGTGGCAGCTTTCAACCTATAGATTCCCCACCTCCTTTAAGAATAAGAAAACTGTTATAATAATACCTAAAAACTTCACACACTCCTACTTGATAGTACTTGTCCTTTTAATATCTATTGATTAGAAAAATGTAAATGATGAAAAGTTTCTATAAATTCAGTGACCCTCTAAATAGCTTTATATTATGTAAATCATAACAGTACTCTACACACACTTGAGATACAGCTAAGCATGTATCAGGGATAAAAGAAAACGTTTTAAATTATATGGCGTTCAATCTTTCCTCCTTCTCTCTGACATCCCCAAACCACGGCCCCTCCAGAGAGCAAGGACTCTAACCTACTGGTCCAGGCCTGTGCTCTCCTCTGGCAAATTCCTAGTCAGGACTAAGCAGCGGGCGGCGGAGCTGACTCAGTCCAAAGAAGTGAGAGAGGCTGAGTTGATGCACACAATAATAAGCCGGTCAGCAGAGGCTGGTGGAGAGAGATCATCTCCATGCAAAGTGTCAGAGAAAGCCTGTGGGAATTTACAGAGAGCAAAGAGCAAGATTTTCCGACCAAATATGCTTGCCACCCACCCCACATCTACCCTTCGGCATTTTCAAAAGAGACTGCCAAGTCCTGAAATTCCTATCCCCGTTATTCTGGATGCCAGGATTTTACATGACTTATACACATAGGTCTAGCATAGTGTTGATTTGACCTATAATGTTTCCTTACAGATCTCCTACAGCAACTCTAGGCAGCCTCCTTTCCTTCTCCCACCCCACTGGGATCTACAGTCTAGCAACTGCTCACTGTGGTTATCTGGTACTTTTGGTTCCTAACACCTCACCTAGAGGCACCATCATCATCACTGTCCCACAATAACATTGCATATTCTCCATTAAGGACCTCATCTACATAAATCCAGAAGGTGAACAAGTACGTGCCCCCATGCACGGGTACCTTTTACACTAGAGTTTGCTCCCGATGACCAACCAGACAGCCCAGGGCACCATCAGTCCTAGTGGCCATCAAGGTAAGGAAACCCACAGGCCTGCACCCTGAAGCAATGCAAGGAGAAGCACAGTGAGAAGGGAGGAGAGACGTCATTTTACCCAAACACCGGAGGAGTAATAAGGGGCAAGTCCTCCTGCCTCTCCATTTCTAATCACATAAAGCTGCCAGCTGGAGAATTACTGTCCCACTAAGGCAAAACAAAAACAAAAACAAAACACAACAAAACAAAAAAACATACTGCAACTGCCTGAGTAGGCTAGTACTCACAGATATTAGGATGATTGGGCCAGAGACCTAAACTTTGACGTTTGGAGCATGCATCCTTAGAGACCCCAAACCCAACCCTCTTTCCTTGTCAACAGGCTGGTTGATATTTCTGCTGTTATTCTTCACTTGGCTGAAGACATTTTATTCAAGAATTCATGAAGTGAAACTTTCAAAATTTTGAAGGAATGAAGCAATTTGTTGCATGCAGAGCTGGCCTTACAGAGATGCTGAGAAGATGGGGTGCTGCTTCAACCTATCAATCAAGAAGAATTTGCAAAACATCTTGGATGAGTCAGTTCCCTGGAAACAGCTCAGAGGAGGGGTGCAGACAGTTGGCCTGAGGAGAATGGTGAGGCTGTCAGCCACACAGGGCCCAATCCTTTACTTCAATTTTTCTTATAGGACTCTTTTCCAAATATTCAGAAGTCAGAAGGGACAGCTTTCAAAGGCTAAGAAAACTCCCCTCTTCAAGTCTCTGGCCCAAAATTCCTCTTAACCATTCTTTTAGAATTGCTCAGCAGGAACTTACTCCTGAAATGCAAATCAAAGGGAAAAAAAAACAATATCGTGTTGACACTGATTCCAGCCTTGAAAAATAAATCTTGACAAGAATATCCACATAGCATGTCTCCTGAAGAACCACTGTGTCTGCCCCTCTCCTCCCTCCAGTGGAACTGAACAGTAATGAAGTCAGGTTCAACATTCATTCATTCAACAGACATTTATTGAACACCATTGTGTGCTAAGGGGTACAGAGAGGAATGGGACAGAGTGCCAATCCACAATTTCCTGATGTAACTAGGGAGACAGATAACTATGCCACTAACCTCGGCGTCACATGGTGGAATGAGGCTATAGGAGAAGTGAGTCTATCTTGAGATGGGTACAACATACTAATTCTTCAGTGGAGGCTGAGAGAAAGCTATGCAAGGGGTGTGCCTTTGGAGTCACGCTTTTTCTCTTGTTTTTTTGAAGCTGCAGGCTATGGCCCTGAGATAAGAAGAGGCAAGGTTCCACTTAACCCCAACCCAAGAAATTTCATTTCTCAGACTTCTGAGTTTTCTGTGGCCAAAGCTCTCACCCAAGAATGGCAGTCACCTGAGGAGAACAATTTCTGTAGAAAAAGGAGAGAACTGATCTAAAGCTGAGAACTCCTCCCCCCAGAGGGGGTGGTTGTACAGGAAGAAAGAAAAGGTAAATTTTAACAAATACATACTCCAGATGGGCAAGGGCCAGCAAAAATGAGAGCAAGTCCAGGCCCTATCTTTTTCATTAAAATTTTTTTGAGATAACTATAGATTCACATTCAGTTGTAAGAAATAATACAGAAAGATCCCTTGTATACTTTTCTCAGTTTCCCCCAATGGTAACATTTTGCAAAACTCTACTGTACTATCACAACCAGGATATAGACATTCATACAATGTACCAATCTTTTTCAGATTTCCCAGTTCATTTGTACTCATTTGTATGCAGATTAAGTTCTATATAATTTTATCACCTGTGTAGGTTCACATGTCCACAATCATAGTAATGAACAGTTCAGTTCCAACACCAAGAATCCCTGGCATTGCGCTTTTATGATCTCACCCATCTCCCTCTCACCACCCCTTCCACTTTGTCGCTAACCTCTGGCAACCACTAAACCTGTCTACCATTTCTAACATTTGTCATTTCTAAATGTTGTATAAGTGGAGTAATACAGTAACTTCTCAGGATTGGCTGTGTTTTCTCAGAAGACTTTCCTAGCTATTTGTCCAAGTTGCTGTGTATATCAATAGTTTATTGGTGTATTGATAGTTCTTTTTTATTGCTGAGCAGTATTCTATGCTACAGATGTGTCATAGTTTAACTCCTTACTATTGAAGGGCATTTGTTTCCAGTTTCAACTATCATGAATAAGGCTGCTATAAACATATTCATATACAGGTTTTTATATGCCCAGGGATATGGAATTTAGAGACCACATTCTCAGACAGGCCGTATTTTTAAATGGTCACTAAGCATTGAACTGACTCCACACAGATGAGCTGTGAATGCACTCCCATCCCTCAGGTGCTGAGCTATCTGTCAAGATGGCTTCACAGATCCATCCCCAAGTGGCCTCCGGTCAGCACTACGACTGCCTTGGGAGCCCCTCAGAAGAACTAGCAGGAAGGAACACCAGGTATCCCACATTGCTTAGTGGAATTTGAAGCTATCCCAAGTCCATCTTTTCCCTCAGCTTTTCCAAACATAATGTGCACAAGAAAGCACTTGGGGAGTTGAGTAAATGCAGGTTCCCGGGCCCCACCCCAGAAACGCTGATTTAGTCAGCCCAGAGTGAGCCTAGGAACTTGCATTTATGACAAACAAAGCAGACCCCCTTTCTGGTATTCACACTTTGGTATAACTCCCAGGTGGGACCTGTGGCTCGCTTCTAACCAACAGAATATGGCAAAGGCGACAGAGTGTCCTTCCTGTGATTAGGTTATGGTATATAAGACTCCATTTACTAGAAGACCCTTGCTCAAGAGATCCTCCTTGCTGGTTTGATGAACTAAAAGGTCATGTTGGAAAAGCCCATGTGTCGGGAACTACAGGTGGCCTCTAGGAACTGCCGGCAGTCTTTGGTAGCTGAGGTAGCCTCCCGCATTCAGCTAGCAAAAAGTCATGACCCTCACTGGACAATCCCAAGGATGTGAATTCTGTCAGCAACCTGAGAGAACTGGAAGTGGATCTTTCCACAGCCTAACGATTAGAAGAGAATGCAGGCCAGGCAGCCTCTCATTAGTCACAGCCTTGTAAGGAACTAAGCAGAGGACCCCCCTGAGCTGCACCCAGGTTCCTCATCCACGAACACTGCAATAACAGATGTGTGTTGTTTAAAGCTGCTAAGTTTGTGGAAATTTATTACACAGCAACATGAAATAAAGACACCAGGTGACTCAAATTTCCACAGCAACAGGTAATTAACCCTCTAGGTGACAGGCAGATGAGCAGACCTTACCTTAGACACCTTGAGAACCACTGACCTAAATCAAGGTGAGTATGAGCCTCAAGTGGCCTCCAGGACCAACCTGCCCTGAACCAAACCTTAGAAGGTTTTTGACATTAAAGACCTATTTGTCCTTTAGGGGGTCCTTCAGTTCTTCAGGAGTATTTTCGAATTTGAAATAACAACTGTCTCATGTCCTCCAGCCTGCCATCTTACTCTCCTCCTCAGAGGTCTCCCAGGGCAATAAATTTGGAGAACAAACAACAGATAATTTGTAGTTGTTTGCGCCCTTTTACCACTCTTTGAGATAGTGGGGAGTTCTGGGAAAATCTCTGGGGCCTTAAATGCCTCAGCTTAGTCTTCTAATATCTGATTGATCACAGAAGAAGCTTTTAAATGACAAAAAAACTGGCACGTACATATACAGTTATGTGTACATAAACAAAAAATACGTATTTGTTTTGATGTCTGTCTCCCCCTACACACACACACACACACACACACACACACACACACACACACACACACACACACACAGAGGATAGCAAGCACCGTAACACAAGGGCAGTGGTTTTTTCTTTGGTGTTCACTGCTGTACTAGAGCCTAGAACATTGCTTGACTCATATTTGTAGAAGGAAAGGAAAAAAGGGAGGAAGGGAGGGAGGGAGGGAGGGAAGAAAGGAAGAAAGAGAAGAAAGGAAGAAAGAGAAGAAAGGAATGGAGAAGAGAGGGAAGATAATGAGATACTGTGATGGTCTCCCATTCACACCATTCCCTCAGGACCCAGCTGATGACAGAGCTAATCAATGAATTTGTACTCAGACATTCATGGGTGATCATGGTTTCACACCTTTACACCTCAAAAAAGTAACCAGTAGAAAGATTTCAGGGCTGCAATCTGGTGATTTAGTTAGGGAAATGTCTGAGAACAAAACACATTCCAAAGGTAGTTGTCCATTCCATCCCCTTTCAGGAACAGCAGCCTTCTTAACTGCATATTTATCTGTCATAAAATACCCCCGATGCCTTCAATCGCTGGTAATTTGCAGCCAATTGAAGACAGCAGGCATATTTTTAGAAACTCTTGTGGTGACATACCACTGTTCATCTATGAGACTCCTTCTTATGATAATCCACTTCCTGTCAAACAGTGCAGCCACACACCAGGATGGCCCATTGGGGAAGGGTCTCATTAGTGCACAATAGCCTTAATGGGCCAATCTTTAAACAGACTGCCCAGTATGGAAGCTGATTAATAGAACCAAGTCTGAGAGAGAAGTTTTTCTTTAACTCTCCATTTCCTTTTTTGGCTGAAGACAAATCTGTGATGTGATTTTTAACATGGCTTTTTGCAGCTCCAGATTTCTCTAGCAGTTAAACCAGTTTCGTAGCAATATTTTTCCTCCTTCATCACCACTTCCAAAGCACTGAGAATCTAATTCATTCAAATCTATCTGCAGACCTATCTGATGAGCTTCCTGCATTATTTATCCTCGAGTAAATTAGGAAAACCATTACCAACTTGCCTCGCGTTTCTTGGCAAGTCTAACCATTGAGCACACGGATGTCATGTTTAATCAGATAATTTACACAGAATTGGCATTTCTAATTCATACTTCACATTAAGAAAAGGAGGAAGAGAGAAAAATTTCTTAAGTCTCTGGTTTTTAATTTGGAACCTGGTTTGCCACCATCAGCTCTCTTCACTTTGGGAGGCGGAAAGAATAAAGGGAAGATGCTGGAACACACACAAACCCAGCTCTGCCTGGCATGCGGTGCCCATGTGTGCACATGCGTGGGAGAAGAGTGAAGAGTCTGTCTCGCACTGTACACCTTCCCTGCAGCATGCTGCTCCACCGAACTCCCACAAAAGGCCCTAGGTTCCAAACGAAGAGATGAGACAGCAGTATTAAGGTTGCCTGTCTGTCATCTAGATTTTGGAGTATGCTCTCTGACTCCCTGGCTCTGTGTATTAACCAACAAATAATAAAGCTCATTATGTTTAAGGGACTGAACAAGGTTGTATTAGAGTTCTCCAGGGAAACAGAACCAATAGGATACACTTATATATGTGTGTGTGTATATTTATAAATATGATATACTTATAAATCTCATATATGTCATATATATGTAGAAAGAGAGAAAAATTTACTATAAAGAATTGGCCCACATAATTACAAAGACTGACAAGTGCCAAGATCTGCAGGGTGAGTCAGCAAGCTGGAGACCCCAGCGAGTCAATGGTTTTATCCTAGTCCAAAGGCCAGTACTCCAGGCCCAGGAAGAGATGTTTTGGTTTGAGTCCAAAGGCAGGAAAAAAGCCGACATCCCAGTTCGAAGGCTGTCAAACAGGAAGAATTCTTTGACATGGTGCAGGGTCACTCTTTTTGTTCTATTCAGGCCTTCAACTGATGGAGGAGGCCACCACATTAGGGAGGGCAATCTGCTTTACTCAATTGACTGATTTAAATGTTAATCATCCAAACAGCCTCACAGATACACAGAAAATAATATTTAACTAAACGTCTAGGAATCCCATAACCCAGCCAAATTGGCACATAAAATGAACCATCACAGAGATGAATGTGGAGATTTTGAAGGCCACCAGGTGGGGAGAAGGGAGCCACCATGTGTCATACTCAGTACTAGGCACTGACACACATAATCTCCTTCAATTCTCTCAAGATACAAGCATAATCTCTCCATTTTGCCCAGGCAGAAACTGAGGCTCAGAGGAGTCAAGTAATTTGCCCAGGGTCACACAGCTCATTGTGGACCCAGGTCAATCTGAGCCCAAAGCCTATCTTCTCTCTGCTCTATCACAAATTTACCCCTGGTCCACTGATAATTAACTACAGCTTTCTCCCCACATTTTCATTCTTTATGCTTCCTCCTCTATTCACAAATGCTCAAGGCTTTTCTCCCTCTTTTTTTAATACCACAGAATTAAAGCTACTGTCTTCCCAGATAATTTCCAAAAGATTTTATATTTTACATTACTGTTAAGTTCATCAATCAAGTTGGACAGATTTGTAAGGAAAGGGATGACTTATCAGCATTTAACATAATCCCCCCACTCAGTATAGCTTCAGTATCAAATGTAAGATATGAATCTTCACACCAGATGCTGAGAAACAAGTACAGTAAGTTCTCACTGACCATCATATATAGGTTCTTGGAAACTGCAACTTTAAGTGAAACAATGTTTAAAGAAACCAATTTTCCCATAGGCTAATTAATGTTAAACAAGAGTTAAGTTCCTACAGCATATTTCTGGTCACAAAAACACCACCCAACTTCCAAAGACCAAAACACTTCTCATATTAAACAATGAAATAAATGGGGACTATATATATTTAAAGATAGATTAATAAAAACAGGTAAGATAATTATTGACCCATTTATTCCAGTTCAGAGTTATGGATGGTTGGAGCCTATGCCAGCAGCTCAGGATGTCAGGCAGAAACCAGCCCTGGGCAGGACAGTGTTCCATCCCAAGACGCACTCACACACACCCACACTCAATCATGCCGGTATCGTGTAGCTTGGGGATGCACAGCTTTGCGATGTGAGAGGAAACTGGAGTCCCCAGAGAAAACCCATGCAGACATGGGGAAAGCATGCCAACTCCACACAGACAGTGACTCCACCTAGAATTGATCTTTTTTCTCATCAATGTTATAACAAAATGACATTGAACCAAACGACATTATTTAAGGACTTGTTGTATGTGGCCCCTAGGAAGAACAGATTTTAGTGACACAAACTCTTAAGAACATAATCTTTATTTCTTCAATAGGGGTCATTCCTTGAAATTGGACAGATAAATAAATGAACTAACAAATTAATAAGTAAATAAATGAGGCTTCATTGTAATGATGACCATATAGAAAGCTTGATGTGTTCTTTCTTTGCTATTACAGATCAAACTCTCCGGTGCTTTGAGGTGTCTTTTGCTCTCCTATGCGTTAGCCCATAAGAGCAATGACATTTGTTGATTACACCCATTTGGTTTTTAGAGGCCAAGGTGGATTGTATTCGCCTTTCCTATTAGCCTAGCAATACCTCCCTGTATTTTTTGCAGTAGATTTTCTGAGCAGCAATAGGTTCTAATCAATCTTCCTGGCTTCATTTCTCAGAATCTCACCATCTCCTCAAGGAACATTTCAAACCTGATTTATCATCATTACCAGACCCTAAATATTCACCAGATTCTATATTATTTATTACACCTAGTTAATTTCCCTGTTCTGGCCTTATGGGTCGAATCACAAAGCATCTGAAAGATTATCTCCGTAATATGTCATGAAGACTCCACTATAATGCAGAGTCACATTTAGAAAGGAGTATTTCACCCCCCACAGAATAGCTCTGAACAGAAGCTGAGCCCCTCCACTTCTCTGAAAGACTCCACTCCCCCTGTCTAGACACTGGCTCCTGTGCAGTCCCTGAACTACACGTGTGCAGTCACAGGTGGCAGAAACTTCACCCACCTCCCTCCAGCTGGAAAAACCCTCATCTCTGCTACTGTATGCAAGAGCATGGGAAGACGCTGAGTAGGAGAAAGTGATTCCAGGCTCTGTCCTGTGTGGGGAGGAAGTGTTCTAAGGTTATACTTGAGGTGAGAGGTGGACACAGTCACAGAGCTACCTTTCTGAGACAAAAAGACTCCCCCAGTTTGACTCGTCCTAGAGAACAAAGATCCACCAGTGGTGACCCTCAGAAGGGGGCATGTCCAGCCCAGCTTCCCTCATGCCTCCCAACAGGCTAGCTGTGAATCTGCCATCCACGCTGCCCAGCTTCCTCCCCTTTCCCCCAAGTGAGGGAAATTTGGCTCCATCAGAAATAACCCAAAGTTGTGTTCCCCCATGGCATGAAGTAATGGTGGAAGGGATTTTGTTTGAATTCTCATTTAGGAAACTTTCTGTAGCTCACCCAAGGTTCTGGGTTCTAAGACCTTTCCAAGTCCTGACTGTCCCCAGGAAAGTGCTCTTGGGCTTGTGTGAGGGAAATAGGAGCAGGCCTGTCCACACCTAAAGCCCCAAGAGACCAAAGATGTATTCTGTATTGCTCCAGATGACAGAATTAGGATCAATAAGAGAAGTTGTTGGCCAAGGGGTTTCTTCCCAATGCAAGAAAGAGCTTCCTGCAGCAGAGTCCATTCCTGCAAAAGAAAAGTCCATCCTGTGGAACAGCTACCAGAGGTTAAACAACAAATGTCAGGGATGGTGTGAGAGGTGTCTGAGAGACAAATCAGACACCTGCTAAGACCTCTTCCAACTCTAAGATAGTGTGACTTCAAGGAGACATTCGCCTTAAACTCACAGAGCCACAGCATTCTGTACCTAAAACATATTTCTCAGTTCATCTTGTCTAGAGGTTGCAAATTAGCAACCCCAAGCTGAATTCAGCCCAGGAAAAAAATGTCATTTTGTTCACAGAGTGTTGGTCTACATAGGGTTTATTGTTTCACCCAATATTTAACAACTAATACATTTCACATAAAAATCTGGATTTTCTGGCTTCTCTTTAAAAGAAAAATCAGATGTGGCCACATAAGGGTTGTGTTCAGTTTCAGTGGAATTCCCCCTATGAATGAGCTGTGCTCTGCCACAGACCCCACCATTCCCTATAGCCCTTAGTCTCATATTAAAGCTGGGGTTTTGTTGCCTGTTTCATTGTTGTGTTTCCTTCCCAGGCCTTTTCATTCACATGTATTTTCCATATGGTCCCTGTGGGCATGTATGTTTGCCACTGCTGGTCTAGTGAAAACACTAAGACTGGGCTAAAGCCCAGAAAAGCTATGTGACTTGTTCAAGATCACATGGCTAACCAGTGCAAAACAAGGAACAGAACCCAGATTTCCATGTATTTCAGCACTCTTCCCACTTGGCCACACTGCCAGCCTTGAGGATACTTATTTCTCCTGACTGATTTCACTGTTTACATTCAGATTGTGCAAACTGCTCCTCTGTGTGTTCATTTAATGTATCTCAGAGACAAGGATATAAAGCTCCACGACACAGCTGGACAAAGATTTTTTTGGATATGACCACAAAAGCACAGGCAACAAAAGCAAAAATAGACAAATGGAATTACATCAAACTAAAAACCTTCTTCACAGTAAAGGAAATAATCAACAGAGAGAAGAGACAACCTACAGAATGGGAGAGAATATTTGCAAACCACCCATCTGGTAAGGGAATAATAATCAAAATATATAAAGGCACTCAAACAACTCAACAGTAAGAAAACAACTAACCTGATTTTAAAATGGGCAAAGGACCTGAGTAGACATTTCTGAAAAGAAGATATACAAGTGGTCAATAGGTATATGAAAAAATGTTTAATATCACCAATCACCAGGAAAATGCAAATTAAAACCATAATGAACTATTACCTCACACCTGTTAGAATGGCTATTGTTAAAAAGACAAAAGATAACAAGTGTTGGGAAGTATGTAGGGAGGAGGGAACATTTATATGCTGATGCCATTAGTGGGAATGTAAATTAATACAGCCATTATGGAAAATGGTATGAAGATTTCTCAGAATAATTAAAAATAGAACTACCATATGATCCAGCAAGCCCACTACTGGGTATATATCCAAAGGATGTGACATCAGTATGTTAAAGAGATATCTGTATTCCCATGTTTATTGTAGCACTATTCACATTAGCCAAGCTATGGAACCAACCAGTGTCCATCAATGGACAAATAGACACTGGTTGGACAAAGACAAAGACGATGTGGTATATATACACAATAAGATACTATTCAGCCTTTAAAAACAAAGGAAATTCTGTCATTTGGAATAGTACTGCATGATATCACTTACGTGGAATATAAAAGAGTTAAACTCAAGGAAACAGTAAAGTGGAGGTTACCAGAGGCTGGGGGTTGGGAGGATTGGAGAGATGTTGGTCAAAGAGACAAAATTTTGTTATACAAGACAAATAAATTCAAGAGATCTATCGTACATCATGACTACGGTTAATAACAATATGTTGTGTATGTACTTGAAAATTGCTGAGAGTACATAAGTGTTCTCAACACGAAAAATAAACACGTGAAGTAATGCATATATTAAATAGCTTAATTTAGTCTTTCCATGATGTATACATATATATCAAAACAGCACGTTATACATCATAAACACATAAATTATACTTGTCAATTGAAAAATAAAATATATATCTTAAAGATCAAATTTTGACATTTCCTCTTCAAAAATAATTACAATATCAAAAAAAATCCTCACCTTTCCAGGTGACTTCCCAAACAATAGCACTCAAAGACCAGTCTTTTGTGTGTCCAACGAAAGACTAACTTCATGAACACATAAGATTTCAGTCTTCCTTGCAAAATCAGGAATAGGCCAAAACCCTATTATTTCAGACTTGGCATTGATAGTCCAAATCATTAGTGCAAACAAGATTTCTGGGGAAAGGTTAAAGTAGTTGGCAGAACACACTAGTATTAAGCCACCATAAACACTTTGAAAGCAAAGGATTAAATGCAAATAATTGATAAGCTCATAATTAATCAGTCTTATTATAAATATTAGGGGTTTTACAAGATATCCCTCTACAATCTAATTTGGGTTACTGCCTGCATTTGAAAGTGATGCTGCACATCTCTTGAAATCTTCTGTAATCAGACCTTCTACTGGCTTAAGCTGCCTATGCTCCCAATTAGGATTTGTTAGGACTGAGTAAACCAAAGGAAAGACAGGATAGGGACTTCTTAAAACTTTTATTTGGTGTGGGAGATCACTCTAGGCAAGGCCTAGGTTTACTTGCTTTGCCTATGTGTTTTGCCCTGGCCATCAACGGAGATGTAACTTGAATTAACTTGCTATGACATCCCTATACATAGGAGGGAGTTGGTGTTGAGTAGGTCAGGTGAAATGTAGGCTCACCTTTCAGATGAGACTAACTTAAAGGGCAAGTTACAAATGAAGATTGCCTAATCACTGTGGCCATAGACACTGAGCTGTCAGACTAGAATATCTTAGCTGTCCATTAAGCCTAACACTCATGTAGACACATAGAAGACTTAGCAGGCACTGTTGGATGCCTATCCAGGAACCATTCTTCCTTCTTCCTCCTTATGAAAACCCACATTGTGGTTAAATATTCAGGATTGATAATCAGCTAATTCACAAGAGACTTACTGGTTGTTTCAGGCTAGTGTTCATTCTGACTGGTCATGTCCATACTGTACTAGATGTGACATATTTAGAATTTTGCTTCTCTTCACACTAGTCTATGTACCAGTACAGAAATGAGTCCTGATTAGCATCAGCCTATCACAATAATCCTATCCTTTTTTCCCCTGATTGGTTTAGGAACTCTGGCTTGAGCCAGTTAGTACAGAGCACTCCCCTTGTTTATTGCTATTGGTCCAGGATTGGACTTACAAACAAACTGGCCCAATCAGACTGAAGAAAAAGAATACTTGGTCCATGAATGAGGGAGAGATTTTTCTTTCACTCACATAGACTGAAGCTGCCTCTTGTCCCAGCTGTTTGCTAATAGCAGTCCTCCTGAAATCCTGAGGGCAGCCCCCTTTAGGACAAAGCCCATATTTGCATAAGGCCTATGGGGGAATTCAAAGACTGGCAGAGAAACAAAGCCATAGTCCAGGGGATTAAGGTACTGTGCCTGGAAGCTTCCCTAACTCCTTTCTTCCATTACAAGGAAAAGTAAATTTCCTCATTGTTTAAACTACTTTAAGTGGGATTTCTGTTCCTTACAGTCAAACACATCTTTTATTTGCACAAGCCAATATATTCAAAGTAGGTTAGAGGGGCTTCCTGGGTGAAGCCAGTGTCTTAACCCAGCCCCATTCAGAATTTTTAATCAGAGAAGATAGAGCAATTGTTTTGGAGCTGAAAAGAAAGCTCAAAGTTTTTAATGTACCCGCACACTTGTAATTGGGTGAGGGAGGGAAGTTAGCCAAATGAGGAAAACAGGGCTCTGGAATGAGACAGCCTTGGGTCCTTCTCAGCTCTGCCCCTTAATAATTCTGTGACCACACAAAAGTGTCAATATCTGTAAATTACGGGATGAATACCATATCTTACAGCATTGTTCTGAGAATTCAATGAAGCGCAATATGCAAAAGCAGCGCAGTATGCAAAATATCTAGCGCACAAAATAGAAGCCCAATAAATTAAAGACAATTTTCCTTTTCCTTTTCCAACCTAATCTTTCAAGTCTTTCCAGATTCCCCAACCTAAGTTCTAGAGACTTTAATTGCTCCAGCTTCTGTTTCACCCCTTTCCTTTCCTTTTCTTCCTTCCAATTTCACATGTTTGTAACTGTCTATCCCAGTTATGTTTTGTGTGGTTAGGTGGATGTTTTACATTGATTCCATTTACTGGTATTTCCCATGTGGCAGGTACTATCGTGACATTTAATCCTCACAACTACCATCACCCACTGAAGAACGTGATATACTCATTTTACAGTTGGTGAAATGAGGCTCAGAGAAGGGAAGTAAACTTGCCTATGATTTTTTTAAAAAGATGAGCTATGGAGCATGAAATTCCAGGCCAATGTAACTCCAAAGACTGTGCTCTTAGCTACTTCATTATGCTAACCACCCATTAAAATCTGTCTACTTTCACCTGTGTCCAGCTTTATATTCTGCATGTGTTGCCTCCAATGCCTGCCTCCATCACCCCCATGCCTCAACATGCACATAGGATCTCCCTTCTAAGGTCCCATTTTTTATATTTATATATATATATACGCGCGCACACACACACACATACACATAACATGCACATAGGAGATATATATATAATACATATATAATATCTCTCCTGTGATTGTGTGTGTGCGTGTGTGTGTATCTGTATGTCTCTTCCTGTGAGCTGACAGTTCTTGAAAAAATGGAGCCCTTGTTTTCTAAAGGAAGGTAGGTAATGCAAGAACTGGATAATCACCTGTTCTAAGCGTCACTGACAACACACAATTTGGTTGCTGTTGTTCAAGCCTTCTTGAGGATATACAAAGAGCCGCAAGACATTGTTCTTGCCCTCAAGAGACCCAAAACTAGGTGCAAAAATAGAATGTCTGCAGAGAAAGCAATATGACATGGCATATCTTTTTTTCCCAGAGAGACATGCCAAACACAAATGCCACAGGAAGTCAAAGAAAGGCCATCAAGAGCTGGAACGGGATGAACAGAGGTGGAGCAGGCACTGCAGACCCATGGGGATGAAGCAGGACCTTAGAATCTGGATCCTATGTGCATGTTGTGGGGTGGGGACAATGGAGGCAGGCATTGGGGGCAACACTCGAAGAATGTAAAGCTGGACACTGGTGGGAGTAGTAAGGACAGATTTTAATCAGTAATATATTATTCCAATAGGAAAAAGTACAGCATGAATTGAACACAACTTCAATTTGTACAGAGGTGACTGGGAGTTTTGAAGGGAGCAGGAAGGAATAGGGAGGAATTCGAGCAGGGACTCAACAGAGTCAGGGAAGTTAAAAATTACAAAAAGGGGGAAGGGGAGCTAAGTCCATGTGAAACCCATCTGGGTGTGCTAACTGGCACTATCAGAATTAGTCTCCTAGCCTCCCACAGAGGTTGGGAGACAGGGGCCGTATCTTTGGGTGTCAGCTAGAACAAACATAAATTCTTTTGGCAGCCTTGTGTTTTTTAAAGGGGAATAGGGTCATCTTAGGGATGCAGCCTTGACCTGTCAGAAACTCTTAGTGTCTGTCAAGTCTTTATAGACCAAGGTTGAGGCCTGGTTGAGAAGGGGGCTCAGAGGAGCCTGGCTCTCTGAGTGCCACAAGTGCACTTGTGTGCACAAGGAAAAGCAGGAGGTTGGATTGATAACAAGAGGTAGAACCCCAGACTAGTGATTTTGAACTCTCTCTTAGAGGAAAAGTAAGAAACATTCCCAATTTGCACAGGACTGAGGAGTTTCCTAGGGAGTGAGACACGCAGCACTAAAACAGGGAAAGCCCAGACAAACAGGGACCAGGCGACCACCACTCCACTTGGATCAACTCACACCTGGGAAAGGTAACCGAGCAGGAAGGCAGTGTGTGTAAGAACTGATGGTTTCAGGTGATTCCTCCAGCTGTGAGGCAATAAAAGCTCCCAGCTTCGTTTGCTGGCCATTTGGCCAGTCAGGTCACATGATACACCACTGTGCCTTGGTTTTGGTTCTGGGCATTGTGGTGGATGTTCCAAAGTCTCTGAGCTGAGATGGGCTCACCTCCTTTGCTTTGGAACCCCAAACATACAACATTGTGTTACATGAATTGTTCCAGAAGGTAAGCCCCGCTTGCTGCTAGAGCTGCATTTACAGATTTAGGAATTTGATTCCTAAGGCAGAAGGATGGGGTTGGAATTCCATTTCAACCAGCCACTGGTCATGTGACCCTGTGCCTGGTACCTAACTACTTTAAACCACAGTCTCCTCATCTGCCAAATAGAGATTAACACACCATCTAGCTCACATGGTTACTAGAAGAATTAGGTGACATTATACATGAGAACTCCTTAATAGGGTCCCCAGAATGTGTTAAACATTCAGTAACTGCGATTATAATTGTAGGGGTGGCCAGGCATGGTGGCTTACACCTGTAATCCCAGCACTCTGGGAGGCTGAGGCGGGTGAATCACCTGAGGTCAGGAGTTCCAGACCAGCCTGGCCAACATGGTGAAACCCCATCTCTACTAAAAATACAAAAATTAGCCGGGCATGGTGGTGGGTGCCTGTAATTCCAGCTACCTGGGAGGCAGAGGCAGGAGAATTGCTTGAACCCAGGAGGTGGAAGTTGCAGTGAGCCGAGATCACGCCACTACCCTCCAGCCCGGGCAACGAGCAAAACTCTGTCTTAAAAAATAATAATAATAATTACAGGGGTAGTTTTTATTGTTAGGCATGGAAAAGAAGCATAGTGTTTAAAAGTCAATATCCTGAAATATTACCTCTGGGTTAGATTTTCAGGTGAAATAAACAAACGTAAAGAATCTGTCCCACAAATAAAAGTTGACCCTGGGTCCCCTTAGACTTATGTAATGGCTGCTCAGAGACTTCTGGAAAACAAAGTAGATGACTGAAAAGTGCTTGTATTGCCCCTGGGTGCCATCCATCAGCAAGAGAAGCCTAATCTCAGATTTTATTTTATATGTTAAGAGAAGGCCAAAAGAAGGGGAAGAAAAACCAATTAATGAAAATGTAATTGACTTCAGAAATTCATGAACACAGAGCATCATTCTTTTACTCTTCAAGGAAAGGCTTATCTGCATCAAGTGTGGTTAATAACACCAAGCTAAAACACTTATTTATTTATGTTAAAAATATGCTCTTCTTTTAAAGCCTCAGGAACAAAGTCTAATCAAATCACTGCATAAAATATTGACACTGGATTATTGCTGCAGCAATGAGCACAATCCCAGTAGCAATACGGTGAGACCTGCTGAGGACCCCTCAGTCTAAAGGGGATTTCAACAAGGGGCAATGTGAGCATCTGGCTCAGGACTCTTTAAAATGCAGGAGCATGTCCAGACCTCACAGTCCAGCCATTAGTGTCTGGCCACACAGGTGCCTGCCACAACCTGGGGCACTCAGCCTCCACCTACCCCACCCCTTCCTCCTGGACTCAGACACCCTAAATCCCAGCTTTGCCACTCAGAAGGTTGAGTGACACACCTGACCTCTCTAAAGTCTCAGTTTTCTCAGTTGTAAAATGGGGAAGACAATATTGACCATTACCCAATCAAAGATTGTTTGAAGATTAAGAGAAAATGCATGCACAGTCCTTAGTTCGGTGCCTGGCACACAGTGAACACCCAATAGCTTTTTCTCTCTGTTCTTTGAGTCCCCATGACTCTTACAGACTGCCACCTCATGCTCTTTCCTAGAACACTATGGTCTGGATTTAGCAATTTTGTCTCACTCCACCAGGATACATCTTTTCAACCTAACAACAGGATAAATTATTTAAAGCCAGAGATTGTTACTTAATAAACACATAGCATGTTTGTGCCAATCGTGGCTCTAAATCTTTACAAGCATTAACTTGTTAAATCCTCATAACAACTCTATGAGGTTGTTACTATTAGGATTTCTGTTTTACAGATGAGGAAACTGAGGCATAGATAAATGTAATAACAGATAAATGTAATAACAAGGTGGCAGCTCATCAGCTTCCATGTTGAGATTTGAACTTAAAAAGGCTGGCTCCAAGACCATGCTCTTAACCACCAGACACTCTGTGTTTTAGACTTCTGTGCCCCGCAGTGCCCATCACATGGATGGCCCTCAACAAAGACTCTTCAACAGACAAATGACTTAGTCAACAAGTATCTCTTTGCAGATAAGGAAACTGAAACACAGTGAGGTCACACAGCGTCTCCAAGGTTAGAAAGACAATTGGGGAGCAGACTGTAGCCTAAAGTGTCATATCTCTAGTGGCTTGCACTTTCTTTCATGCCATCCTGATGATATTCTGAAGGAAGAGCCACCCACTGGTGGAAGGAGAGAACATGGACCTCTGTCTATGATCCCAAACCTGGACCAGGTGAAGGCCACACTTCTCTTATCCCATGACCTCAGCCACCATGTCCCAAATGGGGTCTTTCCACTTTGGGTCAACAATGACTCCTCATTGCTTTTATTTATTTTCGGAAATACCTAGAGTTGGGCATGTACATGACAGCCAGCTGACTCTGAATGCACAGGCATCTGGCAGCCCAGGCTAGCAAGGTAGAAGGTTAGTGCAGATGCCCTATGGGCTATGGGCTACTGCTTGGGTCAGGCTATAACTGACTTCTAATAAGTACCCCAAGCAGATGAGATTTTCCAAGCCACATCTTGCTTCTGAAGTGCTGCAACATATTCAGAAAACTATATGCTTTAAACTCAGTAGACTAAATCCCTGATTTTCACCCTTTGCATTCTATTGATGTCTTACCATGTGCTGCTAGGGAAGCTCACTGTTCTGTGAACCTTGTCACAATCTTGGGAGCCAGTTTCCAGGGTTCAGATCTTAGCTCCAGAACTTTGTAGCTGTGGGGCACTGCCCAAGTTCTTTAACTTCTTTGTGCCTCATTTTTACCATATTTGAAGGGCAAATAATTATAGTACCTACCTCAAATGCTGTTTTGAGGATTAAATGAGTTTATGTGTATGTGTATATATGTATACGACATGTATACATATACACACATGCACAAATTTATATGCGTATATACTAAACATATGTATACACACACACAAATACACATATATATATACACACACACATATATGACTA
This sequence comes from Gorilla gorilla gorilla, assembly GCF_029281585.2. Classification (NCBI taxonomy): domain Eukaryota; kingdom Metazoa; phylum Chordata; class Mammalia; order Primates; family Hominidae; genus Gorilla; species Gorilla gorilla. The sequence goes on along the minus strand of NC_073235.2, from coordinate 39,026,524 downwards.
TATATATGTGTTATGGGTTGAATTATGTTCCCCCAAAATTCATATATTAACATTCTAAACCCCAGTACCTCAGAAGGTAACCTTATTTGGAGATAAGATCTTTGCAGAGGTTATCAAGTTAAAATGAAGTGATTAGCATGGGCCCTAATTCAATATACTTGGTGTCCTTATAAGAAGAGAAAATCTGGACACAGATACGTACAGAGGGAAGACAATGTGAAGACACAGGGAGAAGATAGCCATCCACAAACCAAGGAGAGAGGCCTAAAACAGATCCTTTCACCATGGCCCTCACAAGGAACCAACCCTGCCGACACCTTGATCTCAGACTTCCAGCCTCCAGAACTGTGAGAAAGTAGGTTTTTGTTGTTAAACCCACCAGGTGTGTGGTATTCTGTTGCATATTACAGCAGCCCTAGCAAATGAATATACATTAAGTCCTCTCTTAAGATCATCCATAGGTTTTGGCAACTGCAACTTTACCAATTTTACCACAAGCTAATTGATATAAATGTGTTAAGTTCCTACAGCATATTTCCAGGAACGAAAACATCACCAAACTTCCTAATGAGGACCAAAACACTTCTAATATTAAACATTGAAATAAATGGGAGCTGTACAGACATTTAAGAAAGATTGGTAAAAATAAGTAAGATAATTATTTATCCTCTTATTCCAGCTCAGGGCCAAGGGTGGCTGGAGCCTATCCCAGCAGCTCAGGGTGCCAGGCGGGAAGCAACCCTGGACAGGACACAGTTCCATCGCAGGGTGCACCCTCACACACCCACATTCACTCATGCTGGGACAATGCAGACACACCAATTCACCCCATGTGCACAGCTCGGGGATATGAGAAGAAATTGGAGTCCCCAGAGAAAACCCACACAGATGTGGGGAGAACGTGCTGACTCCACACAGATAGTGACCCAGCAGGAATTGATTCTTTTTTCTCATCGACGTTATGATGAAACAACATTGAGCAAAATGAAATTATTTGAGGTCCTACTGTTACATAAAGTTTGTCCCCAACTTACAATGATTTGACTTAAGATTTTTCAACTTCACAAGGAGGATGTAACCCATCGTAAGTTGAGAAGCATCTGGACGTGAATGGTTCAACTTAATTTTTAAAGCTATCGGTTTTATCAGGGCATTAAATGCATCTTGACTTGTGATATTTTTGACTTATGATGAGTTTATCAGGACATGGCCCCACTGTGGAGTAAAGAGCATCTATATTTGTGTGTGTGTAGGTGTGTGGATGTAAGTGTGTGTGTAGAGACAGAGAGTGAGAGAAGGTGTCCACCACTCAAGAAAGTGTCCAGCACATGTAAGGAATAGTAGTAAACTGTTAACTAGTAATAATAGTAACTATGTTACTAACCAGAAAGTGTGTTGTTTTACATTGCATTTTTTGAAAAATTCCAACCCTGTGGATAGAAAACCACATCAGAGGAACAATATGACTGCTACAGTCCACATGTCCATCACTCAAGTGCCAGGCCAGCCAGGCTCATCTCTTCAGATCTAGATACAACTGAGAGAGCTGCATGATGGCAAGTGACAATGTAGAGTTTCTCTACAGCTTGTTCTAAGTCCTCAGTGCTTTTTTATGATGCTTATAAGTAAACATGAGCCCATATCATCACTTCTTTAACCTTGAAACAAACATCCTCTACTGTTTCTCTTTTCGTCTTCCAAATGAGTTTAATGGAAACATATTCTGCTATATCAAGGCAAGCCACACATAAAAAGTTACATTTCATAGCTACTTGTCTGTGAGACTTCTGTGAGTATCATGCAATCAAGTCACAAGGCAGAAGGTTGGGCCCTGAGGCTGATGTAAGATTGCAACTGCCCTCCATAACCCCAGATTCCATATTTTTGTGTTCACCAAAAGTCTCATTTTTCCTCACTGGCTGTTTACAATAAGTAAATTATCAACTTGAACTCTTTATACTACATAGATTGATACTAGTACAGAATCCTGATTCTTATCTGTCTCCTGAATTAAGGTTATGTTTGAAAGATTATGTTTGAAAAAGAAGGGGATTGTGATGGTTAATTTTATGTGTCAACTTGACTGGGCCACAAGGTGCTCTGATATTTGGTTAAACATGATTCTAGATGCGTCTGTGAGGGTGTTTTGGATGAGCTTATCATTTGAATTGGTAGACTGAGTAAAGCAGATTGCCCTCCCAGCTGGGCAGGCCTCATCCAATCTGTTGAAGGCCTGAATAGAATGAAAAGGCTGAGTAAGAAAGAATCTGCTCTCTCTGCATAACTGTCTTTGAGCTGGGACATCAGAAGGCAGAAGCCTTCGGACTAAGATTCAGACTAAAACATACAACTTCAGCTCTCCTGCTTCTCAGTCTTTGAATTTGGAGTGGAACCACACCATCAGTTCTCCTAGGTCTCCAGCTTGCTGCTGCAGGTCTTGGAATTTCTCAGACTCCACAATCACATGAGCCAATTTCTTATAATCAATCTAATTTTATCTCTAACTCTATCTAAATATAAATATCTATTTAAAGATAGATAGGGAGACCAAAAGAGATTTATTATAAGGAATGATGTATCCTTATATTTGTGTATGTGTGTGTATGTGTGTGTGTGTATACACCAATAGGATAGATTAGACAGATAGATTAAATAGATAGATTTGATAGGTATAGACAGATTACATTAGATAGATAGATAGACCCATAGGTTAGATTAGATAGATTTGGTAGATAGACAGATGTGATAGGTAGATAGATAGATAGATAGATAGATAGATAGATAGATAGATAGATAGATAGATAGATAGATTCTGTTTCTCTTGAGAACCCTGACTAATGTAAGTTCTGTTCTGCTACTTTGGGAGAAACCACCTTTTGAATTTCATTCAAATAAATTTTGTCTCACCTAATCACCGTTGCTATGCTCCTTCCCTTCTGATTAATGAAAATGTCTCCCTCTCATTTGGCAGCTGGGAAGCTCAGACAAAAGGTTCTACTCCCCAACCACAATAGCATCGCCCCTTACAGCTGGCCTCCTTGCTTTCTCTTCCTTCTCAGGCTACACGATAGGTTATGAACCTGATTTACTAATCTCATTGTACATACCAAATTCCCTTTGGGAAAGTGAGAGCGTAGTCAATAAATAATTTTGGTGAACCTCTAGATCCAAATTTCACTGGCCTCTACCTTCAGTCAGGTATTTTTTATGAAGGAAACTAGTGGACAACATTTGGCTTGTCTTTTCCTACTCTCTTTCCGTTCCATCTATAGGTTTTTCCTCTATACTAGAACTGAATAATGTGAAAAGTTATGATTTGAAAATGTCCCACCACCTTACAGCATCTGAAGCATCACCATGTTCTCTTACAATTATTTTTAACTGTAGGCTCAACAGGCAGATATACTGGCTTATCTCCTCCTGCCCAGGTTCCTTCAGCAATTACTGTTAAAGGAAAGAATTACAAAAAACATGCATCTTTAATGAAAGACACAGGAATAGAAATATTATCTAGCTCAGATGGTTCCCAGTTTGACCCTCTCATGAGCCTGTCCTGCCAATAATTCTAGGGGGAGTAGAAAGAGCTTTGCACTGGGCAGTCAAGATCCTGGGGTTCCAGTCCTGAACCTGCATTTAAGCACCTACATGACCTTGGGAAGTCAGTTATTCTTTGCAGCCACAGCTTATCATCTGTAAAATACAAAAAAATGTGGAACACAGCATGATTAAGGCAGTTTAGCACAGAGATCAGGGTGTGGTCTCTGGGCCAGCCAAGGTGACCTTGGATAACTTAATTGTGTCCCTCAGTTTCCTTATCTGTGAAATGGAGACAATAACAGACTTCCCTCAAAGACTCCTCATGAGAGTTAACAGAAGGTACATGGAAAGTGCCAGGACAGTGCCTGGCCCAGAGTAAAGCCCTTTCTATATGTAAGCTATTATGATGATCTTCAAAGTGCCTTTCAATTGTAAAATTATTCAACTCTATGACTCTGACACCTCCTCCCAAATTTTTAGTATCCTGGGATTTCTCTATTGGGATGGAAAGTGAACACAGAAGAAGATAATGAAATTGAAGAATCATCTTTGTCTCCCTGTATCAATAGATTAATAGAAAGTTTAAAGTAACATAAAATTTTTAGGTATAAAAGAGATAAAATACCCAATAAAATAAGCAATTTCACATAACAGCTTTAAGAGAATTAGAGAAAAGACAGAAAAGATGTTTTGTCTCTTAAAAGAAGGAAATGGCATTCCCTGAGGACCCAGTAGCTGTTGGGTACACTACAACCTCATTTCACTAAGCCTTCCTCTGATATCGCCATGAGGCAGTCCTTGCTGCCCCCATTTTACAGATGAGGAAACTGAGGCTCAAGGAGGCAAATGACAGTCACTGGGTTATATAGCTCTTCAAAGTCAGATTCAGATTCCACCCAGGCCTGACTGCAAAGCCTGTGCTTTTTCCACACCACAAGGCTGGCTGCAGACCACAGCCATTCCTCAGTCGGGGTGGTAGTGGTTAGGGAGAAGTTGGTTTTTCTAAAACAAATTATTATTTAAACACACTAATAGAGTTTTTCTTTCATTTATTTATTTTGTTTATTTGCGAGACAGATAGAGTCTCACTCTGTTGCCCAGGCTGGAGTCCAGTGGTGTAATCATGGCTCATGGCAGTCTCAATTTCCTGGTCTCAGGTGATTCTCCCACCTCAGCCTCTGTAGTAGCTGGGACTACAAGCACGACCCACAACACCCACCTAGTTTTTGGATTTTTTGTAGAGGAGGGGTTTCACCATTTTGCCCAGGCTGATCTTGAACTCTGGGCTCAAGCAATCCACCCTCCTTGACCTCCCAACGTGCTGGGATTACAGATGTGAGCCACCAAACCCAGCTAGAATTTTCTCCGTAAGAGAACTCTTACATAAGTTTTGCTATGAAGTAAAAAGCAAGATATTCTACAAAATATTATATCATTTTCTAACTTCTTAATATCAGTAACAGTATCTTAATAAAAGTAGAAACAGTTGTCAAATTGAGGATTGAGGTGGAATAGAAAATAGGAATGGAATGGAACAGTATTTGAAATCAGATGACATGGGTTTCAACTCTAGTTTTGATATTTACCAGCAGAATCTAGTCACTACCTCAAATCTGAATAAAGGTAATTGCTGGACATTCCTCACGAACCTATGAGGATACAGTAGAGGATAAGAAAGCCTCCAGTCTCTGCAATAGTACTTCTAATTATTTGGTTTCATCTTAACAAAGAGTTTCTGAAGTGTCTTACAGATCTATTGTATAACATGGTGACTACAGTTAATAACAACGTATTTTATACTTGAATATTGCCAAAAGAGATTTTCACATGTTCTCACCAAAAAAATAAAAAATAATTTAAAAAATAATAAAATGTCTTACAAGTTCAAATACTCTGATGCAATCTGAGTTTGCATTCTTTCTAGACTCCTCCCAACACCAGGCACAACTGTGAATTCACTCCTTCTCCCTTATTTGGGCCTTGACTCCCAAAGACCCAGCACCTTTAAGAACTGACTGCAGGTATGTCTCTGGCAACCAGGAAGCTCCTTCGTATTTTGCATCTTGTACACCTGGCACTAATGATATACAGATCAGGTATTCGGTCAACGTTGCTGAATTAATGCATCAATCTCTGAATTCCACCTATCCGTACCTGGGTACAGAGCGAGCTACATAACTTATGGGGCCTGGTGCAAAATGCAAATTTGAGACCTCTTGTTCAAAAAGCAGGAAAAAGTAATACTGAATGATACAGTTTGGCTGTGTCCCCACCCAACTCTCATCTTGAATTATAGCTCCCATAGTCCCCTGTGTTGTGGGAGGGACCCAATGGGAGGTAATTAAATCATGGAAGTGGGTTTTCCCATGCTGTTCTCAAGATAGTGAATAAGTCTCATGAGATCTGATGGTTTTATAAAGGGTAGTTTCCCTGCACACGCCCTCGTCTGCTGCCATGTAAGATGTGCTTTTGCTCCTCATTCGCCTTCCACCATGATTATGAGGCCTCCCCAGCCATGTGAAACTGTGAGTCCATTAAACCTCTTTCTCTTTATAAATTACCCAGTCTCAGATATTTCTTCATAGCATTATGAACATGGACAAATACACTAAAGGTACTAAAATATAAATCTTTTTTCTTTGTTCTATAGTCTCTCTCTTGACTTGTCATGATATCTTTTATTTGCTATTTAATGTCATTCTAAGTAAAAAAAAGTTAAATATTGAAATTATTAGTAAGATTTTATTGTTCATCTTTATATTGTACAATGTTAGTTTTAAATGAAACTTTAAGAGTGAGACAACACAAGTCATGTGCCCATGAAGTTGGCCCAGCCTGGGTACAGTCCTAACAAATTAAGGAATACATGGCAAAATTCAAGTATCTCCTGGCATGAACTTACACAACAGTAGAAAGCAAAGTCGAAGAAATCTGCATGTGATAGGCAGAGGGCATTGCAGAATAGCTTTCTTCAATTTGTAGTAACACTGAGAAAAACTTTCAATTAACTGATTGCAAACCAAATTTATTCCCATGAAGATGAAGTCCTTCAATAGTATATAAAATGCTCACACAAATAAGTTTCTATCTTCTTTGGGGGAGAAAATAGGAGAGAGAATAGAGAAAAATAAGCTATTGATATAAAGAATTACGAATGGAGAAAATTGCTGGGTTTTATTTACTCATATTACATTCTACCTCCGCGCATGCAAGAGGCTGGCAAGTTATTATATCATAATTATGGACTCCCCTAGCAGCTTGAGTATCAATGGTTCCTATTGTTCCAGGCCTTTAGCAAGCCCATAAGTGCCAAGATTGCATCACACAGAAAAAGAGCAGGAGCTAATTGCATTGCATACTTATACTTCCACAATTCCTGCCATTACCCACATAATTCCCAGTGGGTTCTAATTAGCTCAATCAGGGCTGGGGGAATAAAAATTCAAGCAATTTCAAATAAATATGGGGTTTGCTACCACCACAGAATTTGGCAAAATGCTAACCTTACAACTACAACTTAAAACTATGATTTATCTCTCACTTCTAAAAACAGTGGATAGCTGTTTTGTTATGCTTAGATTTAGCCTAATACAATAGCTTTTTAAATATTACAAAACTATATGGTTTGCATTTTGGTGTTTTTCTGTAATTAGAGGGGAAAAATCCATTTTGAATATCATTTTTGTTGGGCTCTTAAGCGATACCTCTGATGACATGCGATAACTTCTCTGCTCTTTCCTCCCTCATTTTATAATCTGCATTAACCAGAAGTCTTACCTTTCAATCCTATGCAACCTATAATGAATGGTGCTTAGAAAAATGATTTTCCTGAAGGACCATACTCCAGGAAGATGAGCTTAATTGCTCTAGTCATCATCGGTGGTTTAAAATTTAGAGAAATAATCTTTTTTTTCAAGTGAAAGCAACTAACATTTATCTTAACATAAACAAGAGAGCTGTCACGGAGTCTCTCCTTCTCCCCATCACCTCATTATTAATTCATCTGGCTTCAGGATCTCAGTTCTAATCAGGGAGTTGGCTCCTGCAGCTTCACTTACAATCAGCTCAATGCCAAAAAGGCCTCATGCAATCACCCTTCTCAACTCTACAGATGACTCCTAGTGAAGAAAATTATTTGAAAGGAAACGGGTATGCTAAGACCCAGTGTGCAATCTCTAGTGGCTGGAGTTTGGAGGCTCACACCAGCTTTCCTCTTCTCAGATGTCCAGCCTTGATCCAGGGGAAGGTCAAGGAAAGTAGAAAGAAGGGAAACTCAAAGAGACTTCCAGAGAGTATCTGAGGCAACAGCCTAGACCAAAGGCCAAGCCTGGCCACCCAAGGACTGAATGCAATCCACAGACATGTTACTTTCCCTCTCCCTTCCTCTTACCGGTACATAGCATAGTGTTTTATGAGTGGCTAACATTTAAATATTAGAAGCATTTACATAAAACTCCAGGGTGCCAGCTTCTTCTGAAATAAAGGAGGCCTGTATTCTGGCATGTTAAAAATTGGTCAATTCTGAATGGAGGTGACCATATTTCAACAAAACAAAGAATCTTCATCGCTATGGTCCCACCCCACCAGGCTTGCTCACTCTTTTACCTGCCTACCTCCTGTAGACATTGGCGTCTTTCCTCTGAAGCCTATACCCAGTATTCTCTAAGTAAGCCCCTTCTCCAAGTTTCTTCAGGTGGTGGTTAGGCTAGTCCAAAATACCAGAGGGGTAAGCAGTCCAGAAAAAAAAAAAGAGGAAAAGGAGTAAAACAGAAGCTTTTCTGAAAACAATTTACACTTAGAAACCTAACTAAAGGATGAGACATCATCGTCTCCTCATGTAACATGCATTTTCTGGGCACCCACCATGTGCCTGGCATGGTTTGCAGAGCAGAAGAGACAGCAGTGACAAGACCAGACCCCCTTTCCTCACCAAACTTTCTTTCTCTGTGACACAGGCAATCATCAACTAAAAACTAAATATATATTACATCTGGTAAACAATAAGTGCTGAGAGACTGAATATACAAATGGACAGTGGCCAGATTGTGTATAAAAATAGAACCAGTGCAGGAAGACAATCTACTATATCTAAAGTTAACAATTCAGGAAGTCAGACTACTATCTGTAGCAACCAGTCCCAGAAGCCAAACAACAGCCCAGGTAATGATCAGCCCCAAATGGCAAGGCCGGGATTAATTACTGACTGTCCTTAATTTTTGTTCCTGCTCCCAACTCAGGACCAACCAGAGGAAGTCAAATATGCGTCCCTCACCAATCACATAGGATGCTGTGCTTCTAGTGAGCTGCCTATAGATTTTCCACACCAACAGCCTCCAGTCAGGGTGCCCCTGAGAACTTCCCTTTTCTCCACTTTCAAGCTTTCTCACCCCTCTGCCTGCCGGCGGGTCTCGGCCCAACAGAAGTGATGGTGGCTGCTGCCTTGCTATAGCAAGCTCTGAGTAAGCAGCCTTTGCTTATTCTCATTTGGGTGGTCTTTGTTGATTTCTGTGGGGTTTTGAAAGTAAATAAAGCAGATTAGAGGAACAGAATGGTAAATGGATGGGAAGTTTGGGAAGGTGGTGGTGTTGGAGTCAAGTCCTGAAAAGGGAGAAGGAGGGAGTGGAGGATAGAGTACGAGGGAGGGAGGGAGGGAATTAGAGAGGGAGGAGGGAATTAGAGAGGGAAGGAGAGAAGGAGGGAGGGAGGGAGGGAAAGAAGCAGGACAGGAGGGAACCATGTGACTCTGGTGGAAAAGCATTCCAAGCAGAGGGAATAGCAACACAAAGCCTGGAATGGGCGATAAGCTGGCATCTTCCAGAATTAACGAGGAGAAGAAAGGAGGGAAATAGTTCTGGGGGAGGGGATCGGAGAGGCAGCCACCAGCCAGATGGCAGGTGGCATGGGGCTTGTCAGCCACAGGAAGGACTCGGAACCTCCTCAGACGCTGTTAGTTGTGAGCAGGGCATATCCACACTCCACCTGCTGTGTGAAGAACAGGGGTCACGGGGGGAGACTGAGACCAGGTGGGAGGCCACGGCAATGATCGACATGGAAGATCCTGGCAACCCCGACTAGTGTGGAATAATGAGGGTGGTAAGAGGTGGCCGGACTTGGGATGTAGATATTGGACTTGCTAAAGTGTTGAATGTGAGGTGAGAAAGAAGGTGAGAAACCAAGGATGGCTCCTACTCTCCTCCTCTCCTGTTCTCCAGCCAATATGAGCGACCCCTCCACACCCCCACACTCTCACTACCATTCCTCTTTAAAGTTCCTTGCCCAGCAGTACAAACAGAGATGAAAGAAAGCAGCCAGTAGTGAAGGAAGCCAAGCATGTGGGAAGTTTCTGTGGAAGAAAGGACAGAGTAGTAACAACCAAGCCAGAGTGGCTTTTGCACAGAAAGACCTAAAGGTCTAAAATGCACCACCCAAGTCAGGAAACCCCAGGCCCCTCGGTGCACCTTCCTTCAGAGGGCCCAAGCTTCTTTTGTTTTCTCAGTCAGCTTCACCACCCTTTTCTGGTGGTGCCATCACTTGTAGCCAATATTGTCAGTGCTCACACCCTCCAACCCCCTTACCATGTCTATGCAAGCCTGCTTGACTCCCTGCCATGATCCAGACTAGAGGGGCCTGGGAGTGACTGCACCTTCCCACCCCCATCCATCCCTCTTCTCTGCACTCCCCTACCCACAAACAGCAGCCCTGGACCTACAGCTGACAGGTGTGGGGTATAAATACCCCAGCTTTCTCATTCCTGACTAGGATGGTTTTGAGGTGTGTGTTTTGCACCATTTTCCAAAGTGTCTCCTGTGGAACCAGCCTGTCAGTACCCTTCCTATCTCACTCTCTCCTCACCTAGCAGCACCCATGATCCTCCCATCAAAAGCTTCCCCTTTAATTCTTGGCTCAGGGTCCGATTCTAAACTCAGACCACCTATGATATATTTTTTAAAATTTCACACCTATAATCCCAGCACTTTGGGAGGCCGAGGCGAGCACAACACCTGGGGTCCAGGAGTTCGAGACCAGCCTGACCAACATGGCAAAACCATGTCTCTACTAAAAATACAAAAATTAGCCAGGTGAGATGGTGCACGCCTGTAATCCCAGCTACTCGGGCAGCTGACGTAGGAGAATCGCTTGAACCTAGGCGGTGAAGGTTTCAGTGAGCCGAGATCACACCACTGCACTCCAGCCTGGGAGACAGAGTGAGACTCCATCTCAAAAAAAAAATTTTTAATTGTTTTTTAGACAGTATCCATGTGATGCAAAATTTTAAAAAAAGATCTTGTCCAGACCTTGGTTACTAGACAATACCATTGTCCCCTAAAGGGATCAGGCTTCTTGGAGGAAAGGCTGACTCCAGGGTGTGGCAGGGAAGGTACGAGACAATCATGGAACATCTTACTATACCAAAAAGTAAGGATCTGCTCAAGAACAATAGGGACATATTAAAGGGACATGACAGCCAGCTTTAAGGAATTCTTACTGGCTAAATTTGGGACGATTCAAACAACAAAAAGAAGTAACAGTAATGGGCCATAACTTATCAAATAAAAAAAGAATCTAGGAGTCTATACAGATACTAAAGATATTAAATAAGTAAACACAAAAGAAGGAAAAATGTTTCCTTTTAATAGAATGCTGACTAATAAATATAGAGGGAATGATAGATTAGTAAAACTCTATTTTACAACCATCAAAGCATAAATTGAGGCAAAAAAATCATTAATGAATGCTAAATCTAGGAAGGAAAATTTAATAAGGAATATGATATTTATTTGGTCTCAAAATCTCTCCCCACAAATTACTAATTTATAAAAGAAAAAAATGGTAACTATACAGTAGAAAAAATGGACAAAACAAAGACCATTTCCTTAGACATGCCTAATGATTCCCACTTCTTCCTTCCTGAGGAGGAAACGGAAAATAAAATCAGAACCTCACTGACTATCTCACATATACCTTTGTTATATATGCTGTGCCTACGTTATGCACTAGTTACATAGACACGGGGGTAGCACATTTCTAATACTCCTTTGACAGTTTTCATACACCTAGGTTTTGTTAGAGAACCACACCACATCCGGTGAGCCCTTACCCGATCATTCTTCAAAAACATCAGTGTTCAGTGTCAAGATACAAAAAGACTGAGTGGCTGAAATTGAGCGAGCTAACCCTTTACTGATGAGTTGTAATGAGGCCAATGGTCCTCAAGGGAGCTACCATCACGTTCAGTCCCAGATAAATATGCATTCTACTCCTTTTGTGCAGCTTACACCACCTTCCCTTCCTGTTTTATCTACATATTCAAACATCACATGGCAGCATAATTGTATTTCTCTTCCTTCCCCTCCAAAAGGTTGAGGCTTTTTCTGTTTTTTCTTTAACCAATTCTTTCACGTTCATCATTTAAGATTTAAAAAGTTTCATACCTTTTTTAACAGCATGTAATGGGCTGAATGATGAGCCCAAAAAAGATATGTCCACATCCTAATCCCTGCAATGTGTGAATGTCACCTTACTTGGAAGTCTTTTGTAGACGTATCTCAGCTGAGGATTTAGAGATAAAAAGATTATCCTGGATTATCCCTGTAAACCCTAAACACCATCACAAGTATCCTTATAAAAGACAGGCAGGGGGTATTAGACACCTCTACAGAGAAAAAGATGACATGAAGATGGAGCAGAGAGAAGCAGACACAAGCCAAGGAACGTGGACAGCCACTAGGAGCTGGAATAGGCCAGGAATGGGTTCTCCCCTAAAGCCTCCGACAGGAGTGTGATCCTGGGCACCCTGTGATTGCAGACTTCCTATCTCCAGGACCATAAAAGAATAAGTTTCTGTCATTTCTGCCATTGCCACCAACCTTATAGCAATTTGTTATAGCAGCCACAGGAAACTAATACACAGCAGAACCTGTCTTTCAAATGAAATCTTACACAGATCCCCCCACCAATATGTAAAAGGAGAACTACTGTGGTCAAGTGGGAGTGTGAAGCAGCAGCCTCCCATCCCTTCCCTTGCAAGTCATCTCTCCTCTCCCACCCTCTCCCTTCCCATTGGTGGGGAACACTGAAGGCAAACTCGCCATCCATGTGGGAGAACCAAAGCTGCTCCATGAAACGGTCTGAAAACCAGTCTTCCAAAAATCCTCATCATAGTCATTATTCCAATGCTTTAATTCCCTGGACATTCATCCCATACATCCAGTTTTTCTCTCCTTGCTTTTCTCTTTAACTAACCCTTGCCTTATGTGTGTGCCTTTTGTAAAAGGGGCATGCAGGTTGCACAGCTGGCTCTCAGTCTCTAAGCCACACCCCCCAGGAACTCTCTGCTGTTAACGACAGTTCATTCTGGTTTCTCTCCTGTTTAAAACTTGTGGTTTGGTGTCACCCTCTCTTCTTCAGCATCCCATTTTGATCCCAACTCCACCCCTCAGGGTTTGTTCTCGGCCTCCTCCAAAACCTTTCTTTTGACTTCTTTTGATGTTTTTCAGTCTCAGACTCATGACTTGACCCTGGCTTGTAGTTTCATCTTGTGCACACCCTGAAGCTCTCTGATCCATCCTGCGTTTCCTGGCACCCTGCTCCAGGCCACACATTTCTTCCCCATGAAGTCAGCAGGGGTATCCTGCCATCCCTTGCAGGCTTTCTAAAGCCAGTAGAATTATTTCTTCAAGCACTGTCCAGAGTTGGTGTGTATATTTCAATGTCATTGATAAGCCATGATTCACACCCAAGATGGAAAGGTAAAATCACTTGCCTTATAAAAACTTAGTGAGTAGGACCTGGACAAATACAAGAACCAAAGCACCTCTCATTCATGCATTTTTTTTAGTTGGCTCCTGCCCTCAGTATTCCTCTTTTCAGAGACCTCCCAGGATTCAAGTAAAACTTGGGGGTAGGTGGGGATGGACGGAAAGGGTAAAATAGAAGTGAGGGCAAGAATTAGAACTGTCTATCAAATAACCAACTTTGTAATGCAATTTGTGTTCCTGTTAGGTCATAATTTGAAGGCTGCCTACACATTTTTCTCAGCATTTTTATTGTTCAATTTTAAATGGCATTGACATAGCAGCTGCCCATGCAAACTCTCCCAACTTCTCACAAAATACAGAGGCTTCTCAGCTTTCATTAGCCTTCCAAACAGTCTGTACATTCCAAACACTAGATATTATCACTCCAAACCTCTCTGTATATGCTAAATTCTGATTGTCATGCAACTGCCTAGAAATAATCAATTCAAGCTATCACATAGTGGTTTTACCTGCTGATCCATTGTTTACTTCAGTCTAGAAATGTTTATGCAATTGTTTTCATGTTTAATGTATTGTCATATTGTTTTATAAAAATGAGTCAAAAACAGAAAAATGAAAGTGCTGATACCAGGGATAAGAAGTATAGGTCATATAAACTTAATACAATTGAGACAAAGATGAAAATCACTTAAGCAGCCTGAAGACAGAGAATCTTTCACCTTAATCAGATTCTCATTGGACTCAGACAGGTCAATTGCATGTTCAATTAATTGTGAAGGAACAGAACACAATTAAAGAACATGTACCAAATGTTGGCAATAAATCATAAATGATTGTGTTTAAAAAACGGAGGTGTAATTAGTGGTTTCATCACCTTTTTAGCTCTCTAGGAATGGAACTCCTACCTCTTTTATATCAAATAAGTCTATTGTCTGGCTTTCCACATTCAACCCTTGTACAAACTTTCAAGAATATACGAAAGGAAAGAACAGCTTGTACTTACAACAACTGACGTCTAAACTGGCATCAACCTAACACCATGTATCCAAAATGAATTTACTTATAAAGCAAGTAGAACTTGAATGAGAACATCTGACCATGGGCTTCTCCACAGGACAGAGACCACATGAACAAAAATACAATGACAAAGAGCCTAAAAATAAATACCTATGTAAAAGGTTACTTAAGGCTGTGGCATTTGTCAGAGCAAAATTCTGGAAACCCAAATGTCTCTCCATAGAGGGCTGTTAAGTAGCCTATGATACACCATAGGGAACCGTGTAACCATATAGCAGAATCAAGATCTCTATGAATAAATATGGAGTAATATATATTCTATAATGCATTGTTAAGCAAAAAAAAATCAAAGTATAAAATGTTATTAGAGCTCAGCACGTTTTTAAAAGAAAAATGGGGGAATGAGTATACAAACACACACACACAATTTTGCTTATTTTTTAAAGAAACATAAATATTGACTAATGGTTGTCTACAGAGAGTGGTGATTATAAGGATTATAAGGTGGAAAAGAAAGGAATAGAAACTTCTCTAAAATATATTTTTGTATATAATTTTGATTTTTGAACCATGTATAATATATATATTTTACATATTTAAAAATTAAATTAAAAATAAGCCTAAATTTTCCATAGAAAATACGAGGTCTTGTTTCCTTGCCAAAGAAACAGCACTGGATGCCAGCAGATAAAAACCATCTACCATCCCATAGGTGGATTTCAGAGAGAGATAATGGAATGGAATACTCACCTTCTCAGCAGTAGATGCCATGAGCACTGGTCCTGATGCTGGTGCTCACAAGCCTATATAAAATCACTCGACCTCTCTTTCTTCTCATCTGTCAAATAGAGGTAATGTTTATCTTATATGAAAAAGGAGTAAATAATTTAAAAGATTTTATGTAAAAATAGGCCTTAAAATCACACACAATTGGAAACAAATGAGTCTAATTGCATATAAAATTGGTAACCACACAGAGAAAATCAGTATTTAAAATTTCTCTGAATACAAAACTATGACTGTACCTTCTTAGGGGTATATATTCTAAAAGTAAAAAATAGCAAATAAACCTTAAACTTAGTTGTTTTACTATTAACATTAATATTAGAATTTTAGTTTTTAAAACTATTTTACAATTACTATTTCAAAGGAGGAGGTTTTAGGCCAAGAATTATATACCCAGCAAACTTGTTTCCCAAAGCAAAGTTGCAACAGGCTACCAAACATTCCATTGTGGAAAAAGAAGTCACTAACAATGTACTCTAGGAACCAAAAGAAGAATCATATTTAAGAGCTCAAAAATGTGTCAGTTATGGGATAAAATCACTTCCCTTACTCTGTTTGGGCCACAAACTTAATGTCTGTTGGATTCCATGTCCTCAGATGGATTTCGCATCCCAGGGAAGCTTGGCCCAACAGTGCTACTCTTGGCTGCTTTTTCTCCCTTATCAATTCCAGAAAACATCCATTCTTGAATTCTGTTCTCTATCCCAGAGTTCAAATAAAAGCTTTTGCCATGTTTGAGTGCCACTTAAAATGACCTATATTACTCTATTCCGGCACTTGCTCTAATAATAGCTAAACTCTTTACATGGTTAAGATGCTGTGCTGGGAGAATCACTAAAATATTTCTCTTTTTTCTTCCATAAAAGTAGAGCTACATAGAGCAATATAATAAGCATTTTCGTTGCCAAAGAGCTCAAGTAATGATTTTCTGCAACTTTAAAATTCATATTGAATGGCCTAAGTCTCAGAGTTGTCTTTTTTTAACTGGTGAAAACCAAATAAAAACTAGTCTATGGAAAATATCATCTCCTCCAAACCCTATCCCATCCTCCACCTCACAGTTACAAATGTCCCTGCATTTACTATATTTTAAACTTTGAAACAAATACATTTTTAAATGCATAGAAAAAACTATATGATACATTAAAATAGAACAACAGCATTTATCTCCGGATGGTGACATTCTATGTAATTATTTTTTCTTTATACTTTTACATTTTTCAAGTTTTCTGCAAAGCACATGGATCACAAGAACAAAAATAGATGTTTAACTCAGTATACGTAATTTTGAATATAGAATATGATCATAACTATGTTTTTAATAGGCAAAAAAAATCAACAGATAAACTTAATCCAGTTACTTTTTCCTGAGAGGTAAGAAAAAGATGATGATTACTTGTTCTCTTTTTTCTCTCTGCTTTTCTATATTTTCCAAGTTTTCTGTGATGAATGTATACTATTTTTATAATGCTTAGGGTATTTTTGTGGTTGTTTTCATGGTGGGGCAAATAACAAGTCAAAATCAGTCACTAATCAGTTGAGTAACAATGAGTAACAACCAGACTAGTTGTTACTCTTTGGAAATGAGGTCAGGGGATAGGAAAGAAGGAAACATCAAGCCACATTCATTCTCAGACACACTGACCTTCCACACCTACTCCAGCCAAAAAATGAGCAACAAACAGAAGTCCTTATTTGATTGATCCTACCAACCTACCTTCTCATCCCCAAATTTTCCACCGTGCCATGAAATCGGCACAGCCCAAACACCCACATGAACATTCTTTCTGCCTGACATGTGCATTGAAGAGCTGCATGTTTATTTGCAAATAAAGATGCAGTTGCCCTGTAAAGCCCAGAATTAAGTGCCCTAAACAGATTTTGAGTTTACAGGACTCTTTCTAACTGCGTTACTTTTTCCCTAATAAAGTTTCCCCCTTGCTGCCACAGTAGAGAAAAAACATTTTATGACTCGCCTTTAAAAATGATATAGTGGGAAGCTAATAGCACAACAAGAAATTTGATTCCCCTGATGGAAAAAACAGCCCTAGCAGACATTACTCTATAGCAACTAATAGGCTGTAAGTACAAATATCTCTGTTTTTTAAAGCATCTGAGGGTAAATGCCTGCTGTGCATTTTGTAAAAAATTGACGAGTTTTCTTTTGCTATTGTGTTAGCCTGGGTGAGCTAAAAGTAAGAGAAGTGGCTGCTCTACCATGGGCTTCAGAACTATTTTTAATAATATGTGTTGCTTCTGCACTACATGATGACAAGGAACATGCAGGGGTGGGTGCTATCACAAGTCCTCACCCTTCCAGTGTTTATACTAGCACTGCACTCGTGATCATTTTTCTTCTGGCTTTGCTGTAAGCAGAATAAGACTTTTTGTTGTTTTATTTTCCCTAATCTCCTTCACTGTGGTATCCAATATTTCTTGGGGCCCTTTGGTGCACTTTGGACCAATGTCTTCAAGAAACTCATCTATGATGCTTTACTAATCTCATTCTTGGATCATCATTTTCTCAGTCTCTCCCCTAGTCCACACTCCAAATGTGAGAGACAGCTTTTCTCATAGAGGAAAAAAACCTGGGCCTTGGAGCCAGACAGACTTTGATTCTAATCCCAACTCAGCTACTTACTAGAGTTTATGAGTTAGAGCAGGTAACTGAGTACCTCTAAAATTCAGCTTCGTCACTTAAGAGATGGATTAATCGCACATCACAAGACTGCCACAAAGAAAACGGATACCCTATATAAGGTTCAGTAGCAGACCTATTGAAAGGTAGCTGTTACTCCAATCAATCACACCATTAACGTTTATCCTCACTGTCCCCACCTGTCAATGTCCTGCCTTGTAAGATATTGCTAAAAGTTTTTTTTTTTTTTTTTTGAGATGGAGTCTCGCTCTGTCGCCCAGGCTGGAGTGCAATGGCGCTATCTAGGCTCACTGCAAGCTCCGCCTCCTGGGTTCAGGCCATTCTCCTGCCTCAGCCTCCAGAGTAGCTGGGACTAAGGCACCCGCCACCACGTCCGGCTAATTTTTTTTGTATTTTTAGTAGAGACGGGGTTTTGCCGTGTTAGCCAGGATGGTCTCGATCTCCTGACCTCGTGATCCGCCGGCCTTGGTCTCCCAGCGTGCTGGGATTACGGGCGTGAGCCACCGCACCCGGCCTGCTAAGGGCTTTTCTTACTGCCTTGTTATCTCACTGCTTGGATGAGTTTTGTGTCGTTCTGGGCTCTAGATATGTTCTTTTGTGCTTCCTCTTTTTTTCTTAAAACTCTTAAATATCTTTGGTCTGAATACCAGTCTTTCTCAGTCCCCACTGTTAAACATTCTCTTGCAAAAAGTTTTTTCCTCTTTTTTTTCCTGCATTGACTCATGCTTTTATTCAGCAAACATGACTGAGTGCATGGGACTTCCCAGACCTGTGTGTTCCCTGAACCAAACGCCACATGTTCTCACTCATGGGTGGGAGTTGAACGGCGGGGGCACATGGACACAGGGCGGGGAGCATCATGCAGGGGGGCCTGTCGGGGGATGGGGGCCTGGGGGAGTGATAGCATCGGGAGAAATACCTAATGTAAATGAAGAGTTGTTGGGTGCAGCAGGCCAGCATGGCACATGTATACCTGTGTGGCAAAACTCCACGTTGTGCACATGTACCCTAGAACTTAAAGTAAAAAAAAAAAAAAAGAATCAAGAGCCTACAAATTATATATACGTTGGTATATAGAACTTGGTATATAATAGTACTGAAAAAATTACCATTTATTAAATAAAATTGGAATAATAGGATATTTCAGTGGGAAAGAGAGAAAGTAAAGTTTATCTTACATGCAAAAATATGTTAGTCTTTGTAATAAAATGAATGCCGATTCAAAAATAAAAATATTTATTTAAAAATAAATTTTCAGAATCAACAAAAAATGAGCTCTAATTGTGTAATCCTCCAATTTAATAAAGTGTCAATTAAATAGTGCCTTAAAATGATGTCATAATTGGGAAATTTATGAAACACTCCAGTTTTATTAAAATGTACTACAAAATCACTATTGTAATTAAAACACTGTTAGCTTACCTTAGAATTGCAATGGAGGTCAAACTAGTAACATATTTATAATGCTAAAATAAATGCATAATCTTTGGTAGTTCATTTTGTAATTTGGGAGCTAAAAATCCTTCCCAAAGGGAAGAATTTTTTTTTTTGACCTCTAACCTTTCAATTTTTTTTTAATTTTACTTTTGATTCTGGGATACATGTGCAGAATGTGCAGGTTTGTTGCATAGGTGTGCATGTGCCATAGCAGTTTGCTGTACCTATCAACCTGTCATCTAGGTTTTAAGCCCTGCATACATTGGGTGTTTGTCCTAGTGCTTTCCCTCCCTTTGCCCCCCACCCGTCAACAGGCCCTGGTGTGTGTTGTTCCCCTCCCTGTGTCCATGTGTTCCCGTTGTTCAGCTCCCACTTATGAGTGAGAGTGTGTGATGTTTGGTTTTCTGTTCCTGTGTTAGTTTGCTGAGAATGATGGCTTTCAGCTTCATCTATGTCCCTTCAAAAGACATGATCTCATTCTTTTTATGGCTGCATAGTATTCCATAGTGTATACGTACTACGTTTTTTTAATCCAGTCTATCGTTGATGGGCATTTGGGTTGATTCCCAGTCTTTCCTGTTGTGACTAGTGCTGCAATAAAAAAAGGAGCTTCTGCTCAGCAAAAGAAACTAGCATCAGAGTAAACAGGCAACCTACACAATGGGAGAAAATTTTTGCAATCTACTCATCTGACAAAGTTCCAATATCCAGAATCTACAAGGAACTTAAACAAATTTAAAGGAAAAAAACAAACAACCCCATCAAAAAGTGGGTGAGGGATATGAACAGACACTTCTCAAAAGAAGATATTTATGCAGACAACAAACATATAAAAAAAAAGCTCATCATCACTGATCATCAGAGAAATGCAAACAAAACCACAATGAGATACCATCTCACGCCAGTCAGAATGATGATTATTAAAAAGTCAGGAAACAATAGATCCTGGTGAGGCTGTGGAGAAATGGGAAACCTTTTACACTGTTGGTGGGAGTATAAATTAGTTCAACCATTGTGGAAGACAGTGTGGTGATTCCTCAAGGATCTAGAACCAGAAATACCATTTGGCCCAGCCATCCCATTACTGGGTATATACCCAGAGGATTATAAATCATTCTACTATAAACACACATGACTCTCCATCATTTTTATCTTCTCTTTGATCATACCTTGTGTATTGAATTTAGTTAATTTGTATTATTTTATATTTATTTACACTGTCATCATCAAGAGAGATATGTAACACCCAAAAAAAAAAAAGGAAAGTGAAGCACCTGCCTGGCTGCCCAGAGCTCACAGTCTAGAGAGAGAAAGATGAGCACACCCATGACTATGCCAGAAGTGAGGCTGAACATTTTGTAAGAGATTTTTACTTTGTGAGATCAAACAGTCACAAGACAGCACACTCAATATGACCTGCATAAAGCCTGAAGCCATGCTAAAGCAGAAAATGCCTCAAAACTATCTGATATTTCCAGGTTAATAATAAAAAGAGGAGGTGGTGAAGAAAATATAGTATGACTTCACTTATATGAAATACCTAGAAAGCCAAATTCAGAGCCACAGAAAGTAGATTAGAGGTCGCCAGAGGCTAAGAGGCAGGGGAGAATGCAGAGTCATTGCTTCACAGTTACCGAGTTTTGGTTTAGGGTAATAAAAAACGTTTCTGAAACAGTGCTGATGGTTGCACAACACTGTGAATTTAATTAATGGTATGGAATTATACACTTTAAAATGCCTAAAAGCACAGATTTTATGTTATATATATTTTACAACAATGAAAAAAAACACACAAGGAGGTGAAATCAAAATATAGAGTTAAGGACAGCAAAATATTCCTTCCCACCACATCCCAGACCCGCCTGACTACCTGTGGTTCCATACACACACCTTTCATAGTAATTTAGTCAGTTCGTGTTTTCTGAAAGCTCACTGTGTGTCAGGTACCATGTTGAGGGCTGAAAGAAGAATAAAAAACATTTCATGTCTGTGCTCAGACCAGATCCACAGCTCAAAGTGCCACTGGCCTGTATGTCTTGCTCAAATGCCACCTCCTTCAAGAAGCTTCTAAGATCAACAGGTACAAATGAATTGCTGTCTCTTCTGTGCCCCTGTAGCTTTTGTTGCCCCATTATCTGATCCCTCATTATAATCCCCCTTGTGTTCTGCCCTTTGTATGTCAGTCTCTGCCCTATGCCATGCCTGCCCGACTCCGGCTCTACCAAACTCCTTCAAGTCTATAGTCAATCTCTTCAACCTCATGCCCATCCCTTTATATGCTGCACAGGCACAGTAAGCACTCAGTGCTTGGCTTCTGCTATCTGGAGAGCAACATTTTCAGAGCCTGCCAGCAGCCCAATAGCAGGCCCCTCCCATTCAGTTATTAATCACTTAATCCTCTCATCCTTCCTCATGGCACTGCCTTCATAAGCTGCTTCTTCACCAGTAGTGAAAAGAGAAAAGGTGACTATTTTTCCTTTGTAAATTAGCCTTAACATCAGGAGTGCTAGGATGTACTCAGCACGGGTCTCCTATTCCCGACTGATAAAAGGAACACACCTATGAGTGTTCAATGCACAATAAGTATTTTAATTCCTGATGAAACCAATCATTATCAATTAAAGAAATAAATGTTGGCAAGATTAAGAAGAGCAGAAAGGGGGAATATTCAACTGCACAAACAGAAAGAATGTTTATAATAAATAATCAGCAGTCCTAGAGAGCTGATTCCTCCTTCATTGAGCTCTAACCAAAACACTTATACACGTGAAGACAGAAGAACCTGGATACGTTTATATTTATATTTTAATGTACAAGCCTTTTGTGAGGACAAAACACAGCATAGTTTTGAACCTGTAGTAATAAGAGCTACCTTTTATTAGGTACTTACTACATGTCAGATACTATTACAGCTGACATATATTAGCTTATTGAACCCTCACAACAATCTAGGGAAGACATAAATACTGTCACCCTGAAGACACCAGCACCCAGAGAAGGTAAGTCCCTTGTCCAAGGGTCATACAGCTGGGAAGTGACATAGTCAGGAATAAAACACGTTTTCTGATTCCAAAGTTAATGTTGTATTCAGTACCCTAAATCAACTCTTTGCTGGTCCCTACTACTTTCTGCTTTTGCCTGTCTTTTTACTTTTGCCAAACACCCAAGGGGTTCATCTTTGATCACTGCTTTTATTTACTCCCTATACAAAATGAATCTGCCTCCAACATACATCCTGAATTTTGACTACATCTCTCCTCCTCCAGTGCTCAAATTCTGGTCCAAGCCATCATCATATCTGGCCTGGATCCCAGCATGGCCTGCCAACTTACTTACTTACTCTGCTTCCATTCTTACTCCCAACACCCTTTTTTTCCATGTGCCAACCAGAGTGATCTTTTTAAAGGATGAATCTGATCTTACCACTCCTCTGACTAAAACTTCCAAAGTTTCCCATGGACTTTAGAGTAAAAATCCTAGCTCTCACCATGACCCACAAAGCCAGCCAGTATCAGAGCTCCCTCTCTGACCTCATCTACTAGTCTCCCCTCCCCTGTATCCCCAGTCCCCTCCACTGTCTTTCTCCCTGCCCCTTCCAAACATGCAATTTTGGCTCACTTGCCTAGAATACTTCTCCTGCAAGCCTACTTTACTTCCCTTGGTCATCTCAGAGGAACTTTTCCCATCCTTTCTAGCTAAAGTGCCAGCTCCTTCCCTGCCACTTCTCCTAGTCATTCTCTGTCCTGTATCACATTTCATTTTCTTCCTAGTACCTTGGTATTCATTGTGGTTTTCCAGGGAAACAGAACAAATATGAGATACATATATTTGAGGGTTTGTTATGGGAATTGGCTCACACTATTATGGAGGCCAAGAAGTCCCGTGCTCTGCCATCTGCAAGTTGGAGAACCAGGAAAGCTGGTGGTGTCATTCAGTCTAAGCCCAAAGCGTGAGAACCAGGGGCACCACTGGTGTAAGTCCCAGAGTCCAAAGGCCTAAGAATAAAGATCTCTGATGCCTGAGATCAGGAGAAGATAAGTGTCCCAGCACAAGGAGAGAAAGAGACAACTTGTTCTTCTTCCACTTTTTGTTCCATCAGGGTGCTCAGTAGTTGGATGATGCCCATCCACATTGGTAAGAGCCATCTTCTTTACTCTGTCTACCCATTTAAATCATAGACTATTCCAGAAACACCTTCTCAGACACACCTAGAAATAATTACCAGCTACGTGGGCACCCTTAGCCCAAACTGACACATAAAATTAATCATTACAGGAGAGACGGATCAAGAGGGCTGACTAGATGAAGGTAGTGTATGCCTTCTCCATAGAGAAGAGCTAGAATAGTAAGTAGAAGCTCAGATTTTGAACAGATCATGTAGGAGAGAATGTTGGGATTCACCAGAGAAGAGATGGAAAGCACAGAAGTAAGTAAGAGGGTTCAAGGCAGCTCGCCCAGCCAGGAACCAACTGAAAACCAAGGAAGGCTTCTGGATGCAGGAAAACAGTAAAAGAGAAACCCCCAGGGTTCCAAAATGGGCTTTTACAATCTTGGCTACCAAAGAAACCTTCAACCCATTAGGCTTTGGGCCTGACATACGGAGCTGCCTAAAGTTTGCACAGAGATGTTGCTCCAGAATGGGAACCCAGACAAAATCCCACAGGCATCTGAGCCTGGAGAAGGCTCAGCTGGCAGCCATTTTGAGAGCCTTGATACTGGGGATCTACAGACATGCCTGCTGCCACTGTGCTGCCCCAAGGATGGGGAGGGGAGATAAGACCCTCCCACATGCCCCTGGGAGGGTCCCTGCCACCCTTCTGCGGGCTGATGTTGAGAATGAGACAGGAGCAGACCATACTCCCCATAGCTTCTTACCCACACTGCTTGCCTGGAAGGAACCCCACCTTCTCTGTTTCTAGGCCCAAGGCACCATTTTCTGAATTTAACACTGGGCTGTGTCCTACCCTCAGCCTGAGGTTGGGCTAACACAGCTGCAGCAACCACCCAGCCAAGGAGAAACAGGGAAACCAGGCTATCCTATGCATATCATATCTAAGGTGAGACCCATTACTCTGCAATAGGCTGCTGTTTAGACTGAGATGTGAACAGGCTGCACTCCTCACAGTTTCCTGTCCACACTACTTCCCTGAGAGGTGCCTTGCCCTCTCTAGTCCCAGGACCAAGATGCCATTTTGACAGTTTAACATTGGGCTGCAACATACCTTCAGGCTGAGATTGATCTGACATGGATGCAGCTGCCACCCACCCAAGGAACAACAGGGAAACCAGGCTATTCTATACACATCTAGGACAATATCCATGGCTCTGCAATGGGTTGCTGTTGATATTGAGTCACAAATGAACCACAGTCCCCACAGCTTCTGGCCGATGCTATGCTGCCTGCCTGGGAGGAGTCACATCCTCCCTGGTCACAGGCCCCATGCACCATTTGTGAGTGTAATGCTGGGTTACATCCTACCTGTGGGCCAAGTTTGACTTGACATGGTTGTGGCTGCCTCCCTGTAGAGGACAGACAGGGAAGCCAGGCTCTCCTATGCATACCTAGGACAATACCCAATGCCCTGTTGTGGGCTGCTGTGAAACTGACACTCATGCTGACAGCACTCCCCACAGCTTCTTGCCCATGCTGCTCACCTGAGAGGGACCCCGCCCTCTCTGACCACAAGCCCACAGCTGGCACCATTTTGAGAGTTTAACACTGGGCTTTGCCCCACATTCAGGCCAACTTTGAGATGATGTGGCTGCAGCCACCACCCAGCTTGTGGAGGAACAGGGGACAACCAACGCTCCTAAGCACACTTATGACAATACCAACCACCCTGCTATGGGTGGCTATGGGATTGGAGATTATACCACCCAATCCATCACAACTTCCAATAACATCAACACAGAGTGCTTGGGTCCCATTGGGTTGCTCCACTACCACTACTGCCATTACCCACACAATACTAGCTGCCCAGGGACCTGAGAACGCACCCCCACACTAGGCCCATCTCTCCTACCACTACCTTCTAAGCAAACCACCTGGAGCTGCTCAAGAATCAGTGCTCCAGGACCTACTAATACCAAGCCAATATCAGCTGCTGTGGGGTCTAGACACAAGCACACCCACCCAACTTCTGCCACTACTGGGGCCCAAAGACTGGCTCAGTTGGTGTCTAAGTCCCCAGGTAAACTTCATCACAACCTCAACTAACAAGTATACCCTAAGTCACTGAGAAAATCACAGAGACCACTGACGAGGGTAATGTCAAAGAGGTAATACAAAGATCACATTGCCTCAGACACTCAGAATCAAAGACAAAATATCTTAATCAACAACACATATACTTAATCAGGAAAAAATTCACCCATACAAAAGCAATTTCAAAAAAATTGCAATAAGCAAGTGCTACATCAGATGTGCAGAAATCAACAGAAAGACACAAGAAACATGAAAAAGCAGGGAAATATGACACCACCAAAGGACCACAATTTTCCAGCAGTAGACCTCGATCAAAAAGAATTCCTTGAATGCCAAATAAGAAACTCAAAATATTGATTTTAATGAAGCTCAATGAGATTCAAGAGAAATCTCAAAACAAATATGAAGAAATCAGAAAATAAATCCAGCATATGTATGAGAAATGTATCTAGGAGATAAGACATGTTTTTAAAGACACCAAGAGGAAATTCTGGAAGTAAAAAATTCATTGAAGGAAATGCAAAATACATTGATAAACTTCAATAACAGACAAGGCCAAGCAGGAGAAAGGATCTCAGAACTTGAAGAGAGGTATTTTGAAATAATCCAGTCAGACAAAAATAAAAGCAAAAGAACTGAAAAGAATTTTAAAAACCTGTGAAATGTTTGAGAGTACATAAAGTAACTGAACATACAATTACTAGTATTTGAGGGGGAAGAGAGAATATTCAGAATGTCTAAAGTCAAAGTGAAAGGAAGAATTTTAAAATTAGCAAGAGAAAAGTGTCTAGTCACCTACAAAGGAAACCCCATCAGACTAACAGTGAACTTTTCAGCAGAAATCTTACAAGCAAGTAGAGAATGAGGTGGAATTTTCAAAGTGCTGAAAGAAAAAAACTGTTAGCAAAAAATTTTGTAGCTTGTCAGAATAAGCTTCATAAACAAAGGAGAAATAAAGTTCTTCCCAGACAAGCAAATGCTAAGGGAATTAGTCACCATTAGACTGTTCCTAGAGGAAATGCTCAAAGCAGTCTTAAACATGGAAACAAAAAGTTGATATTCACCCTCATGAAAACCCGGAATTATAAAACTCACAGTTTATATAAAACAATGACACAAAGGGGGAAGAGGAAGGAAACCAATGGCAACAAAACAGAATTTCATCAAACCACAAAGACAAAAAGACACTGAAAAAGAAAGAAACAATTTATAAAGCAGCTTGAAAACAATCAATATGATGACAGGAACAAAGCTTTACATATCAATATTAACCTTGAGTATAAATAGATCAAGTGCTCCACTTAAAATATACAGATGGGCAGAATGTATTAAAAAACATGATCCAAATATATGTCGCATACAAGAAATTCAACTTACCCTTAAAGACATGTATAGACTGAAAGTAAAGGAATGGAGAAAGATATTTCACATGGACAGAAACCAAAAGTGAGCAGATAAGACAGACTTTAAATCAAAGTCAGATACCTATATGAGGTAAGACAGACTTTTAATTAAAAAAAGGAAAAAAAAGACAAACAAAGTCATTATATAATGATAAAGGATGCAATTCAATAAAAGAATATAACAAAACCTAAATATATATGCACCTGACATTGGAGCACCCAAATTGGAGCACACAAAATAAATATTACTAGACCTAAAAAAAGAAGATAGACAGCTGTGTAATAATAGTGTGTGATGGGGGGTTAACATTCCACTCACAACACTAGACAGATCATTGACACAGAAAATGAACAAAGAAACATTGGACTTAAATTGGACTTTTAGACCAAATGGACTTAACAGACATTTACAGAACATTCTACACAATAACTGCAGGGTATACATTCTTTTCATCCACACATGGAACACATGAGTAGTGATTGTATCAGCAATAAAAAATCTTCCAATTTAAAGAAAAAAAAAAAAGCTCTAGACCAGATGGATTCACAGCCAAATTCTACCAAATATACAAAGAACTAATACCAATCCTCCTGAAACTATTTCAAAAAAATCAAGGAGGGAATTCCCCCTAACTTATTCTATGAGACCAATATCACCCTGATGCCAAAACCAGATAAGGACACACACACACACACACACACACACACACACACACACACACACAACAGACTAATATCTCTGATGAACATACACATAAAATACTCAAAAAAATACTAGCAAATTGAATCCAACAGCACATCAAAAAGATAATACACCATAATCAGATAGAATTATCCCGAGAATGCAAGGATGACTCAACATATGCAAATCAGTAAACACAATACATCACATGAACAGAATTAAGGACAAAAACCATAAGATAATCCCAACAGATGCAGAAAAAGTATTTGATAAAATTCAGCATCTCTTCACAATAAAAATTCTCAACAATCTAGGCATAGAAGGGATATACCTCAACATAATAAAGGCCATATATGACAAACCAACAGTCAACGTCATACTTAATGGGAAAAAGTTGACAACAGTTACTCCAAAAACTGGAATAAGACAAAAATGCCCACTTTAAACACTCTTATTTCACGTAGTATGGAAGTCCTCACCACAGCAATCAAGCAAGGGAAAAAAATAAAAGGCATCCAAATTGGAAAAGAAGAGATCAAATTATTCCTGTCAAATTATAACTTGTATACACATACATACATACACCATCACTATATAAACTACTATATATATATCACTATAACATAAATCTTTTAAAACGTGAAATATATATGTATATACTGTAAATATAGTGATATATATACACGGTACATATGTGCATATATACACACAGTACATATGCGCATATACACACAGTACGTATGCGCATATACACACAGTACGTATGCGCATATACACACAGTACGTATGTGCATATACACACAGTACATATGCGCATATACACACAGTACGTATGCGCATATACACACAGTATATATGCGCATATACACACATAGTATATATGTATATATATCACTACACATTACAGTATATACAGTATATACATATCATTATACTATATATAGTGTGTGTATATATATATACCACAAATGCTACTGAGCCATAAAAAAAGATAAAATCACATCTTTTACACATCTTTTACACATCTTTTACAGCAACATGGATGGAACTGGAGGCCATTATCTTCAGTAAATTAACTCAGGAACAGAAAGTCAAATACTACATGTTCTCATTTGTAAGTGGGAGCTAAACAATAGGTACACCTGGACATACAGAGTAGAATCATAGACATTGGAGGCTACAAAATGTGGGAGGGTGGGAATGGAGTGAGAGTTGAAAAATTATCTATTGGATATAGTGTTCACTATTTGGGTGATAGGTACACTAAAAGCCCAGACTTCACTACTATGCAATATATGCATACAAGAAACCTACGCTTGTACCCCTAAATATATAAAATATATATACAAATTTTAAAAAACCATCACACTTTTAACTAAATTTTATCAGTTATTTATTTAGATACTCATTGTTGTCTACCCATCTTCACCCTTTAACTAGAACATAAACTTCATGAAGGCAGATACTGTACGTCCAGTGCTTGGAAGACTGGCTAGTATACACCAGATGTTCAGTGATTACTGATTCAATTAATGTGAGTGGTTCCCTCTATATATCCTTCCATCCCATCTGCACCTAACTCCTACTTGATCCTCTAAACCTAGCTGAGAGATCACCTTTTCTGAAAACACCCTTCCCAGAGGAATCTCAGCTAAATTTCCCTCCCCTCTGCACACTCTGCTCTATTCTATCAGAACATTTCTCAAACTCCACTGTAAATGTCCACCTCCCATACTGGATCATGACCTCCTCTGTCTTTTATCTCTATATCCCTATTCTCTAATATAGTCTGACTACTCAACAGCTACTTGACATATGTTTGTAAAATAATAAACAAATGAATCATTTAAAAATTGGTTTTATGGAGGTAAAAATGTTTGTGTGGGAATACTTCTTGAAGTGCTTTTAGAAGACACTACACTAAAAAATCTAAACATTCAAAAAAATTATGCTTAATGTCTTAAAGTTTACACTGAGAACAGCAGTCAAGTTGAAAGTCTTCAGTTGGAGGGAGGGAATGCTATAATCGTGAGTAATAATACATAGGAAATAATCCTGGTTGGTTAATTGACAGGGTGAGATGAATAAGGCCTTCCCAGACATAAATGTCTCAGGCACCAGCCACTGCAGGCAGCCAAGGTCATGGTGAAGCCTCATAAAGCCTTTCCCAAAACAGAGCACAGAGCACACTTTTCAAAAAAGCCTGGATAGCTAAAATTCCCTAGATGTTCTGTCTCTATTTGCACAGCATGTGTTAACCAACAAATTCTAAATCCTTGCATACCCTCTCTCTAAACCCATGGCAATAGTCTCTCTCTTGAGAGCAGTCTTTGTCCATATTAACCCACCTTTCAGGCTACACCCATACCCCACTCTTCTGATTTGGGGCTTTGTTTTTTTAAGATGTGTCTGAAGATATCTCATCTCACCAATGTATGGTTGCTTTTTCTAGCTTGTCTTAAAAAGCTCTAGGGATACCTCACTGCTGACCCTATGCCACCTATACGACAACAGTCTGGAATTTTTTTTTAATTATACTTTAAGTTCTAGGGTACATGTGCATAACGTGCAGGTTTGTTACATAGGTATACATGTGCCATGTTGGTTTGCAGCACCCGTTAACTCATCATTACATTAGGTATTTTTCCTAATGCTATCCCTCCTCCAGCCCCCCATCCCACAACAAGCCCCAGTGTGTGATGTTCCCCGACCTGTGTCCAAGTGTTCTCATTGTTCAGATCCCACCTATGAGTGAGAACATGCGGTGTTTGGTTTTCTGTGCTTGTGATAGTTTGCTCAGAATGATGGTTTCCAGCTCCATCCATGTCCCTGCAAAGGACATCAACTCATTCTTTTTTATAGCTGCATAGTATTCCATGGTGTATATGTGCCACATTTTCTTAGTCCAGTCTATCATTGATGGATATTTGGGTTGGTCCCAAGTCTTTGCTATTGTGAATAGTGCCACAAAAAACATACGTGTGCATGTGTCTTTATAGTATAATGATTTATAATC
Organism: Gorilla gorilla gorilla; assembly: GCF_029281585.2. Lineage (NCBI taxonomy): Eukaryota > Metazoa > Chordata > Mammalia > Primates > Hominidae > Gorilla > Gorilla gorilla. The sequence goes on along the minus strand of NC_073235.2, from coordinate 38,996,024 downwards.
CTTTGGGTGTATACCCAGTAATGGGATCACTGGGTCAAATGGTATTTCTAGTTCTAGATCCTTGAGGAATCACCACACTGTCTTCCACAATGGTTGAACTAGTTTACACTCCCAGCAACAGTGTAAAAGCATTCCTATTTCTCCACATCCTCTTCAGCATCTGTTGTTTCCTGACTGTTTAATGATCGCCATTCTAACTGGTGTCAGATGGTATCTCATTGTGGTTTTGATTTGCATTTCTCTGATGGCCAGTGATGAGCATTTTTTCATATGTCTGTTGCCTGCATAACTGTCTTCTTTTGAGAAGTGTCTGTTCATATCCTTTGCCCACTTTTTGATTGGGTTTTTTTGTCTTGTAAATTTGTTTAAGTTCTTTGTAGATTCTGGATATTAGCCATTTGTCAGATAGATGGATTGCAAAATTTTTCTCCCGTTCTGTAGGTTGCCTGTTCACTCTGATGGTAGTTTCTTTTGCTGTGCAGCAGCTCTTTAGTTTAATTAGATCCCATTTGTCTATTTTGGCTTTTATTGCCATTGCTTTTGGTGTTTTAGTCATGAAATCTGTGCCCATGCCTGTGTCCTGAATGGTATTGCCTAGGTTTTCTTCTAGGGTTTTGATGGTTTTAGGTTTAAGTCCTTAATCCATCTTGAATTAATTTTTGTGTAAGGTGTAAGGAAGGGATCCAGTTTCAGCTTTCTACATATGGCTAGCTAGTTTTCCCAGCACCATTTATTAAATAGGGAATCCTTTCCTCATTTCTTCTTTTTGTCAGGTTTGTCAAAGATCAGATGGTTGTAGATGTGTGGTGTTATTTCTGAGGCCTCTGTTCTGTTCCATTGGTCTACATATTTGTTTTGGTACCAATACCATGCTGTTTTGGTTACTGTAGCCTTGTAGTATAGTTTGAAGTCAGGTAGTGTGATGCCTCCAGCTTTGTTCTTTTGGCTTAGGATTGTCTTGGCAATGTGGGCTCTTTTTTTGGCTCCATGTGAATTTTAAAGTAGTTTTTTCCAATTCTGTGAAGAAAGTCATTGGTAGTTTGATGGGGATGGCATTGAATCTATAAAGTACCTTGGGCAGTATGGCCATTTTCACAATATTGATTCTTCCTATCCATGAGCATGGAATGTTCTTCTATTTGTTTGTGTCCTCCTTTATTTCACTGAGCAGTGGTTTGTAGTTCTCCTTGAAGAGGTCCTTCACATCCCTTGTAAGTTGGATTCCTAGGTATTTTATTCTTTTTGTAGCAATTGTGAATGGGAGTTCACTCATGATTTGGCTCTCTGTTTGTCTGTTATTGGTGTATAGAAATACTTGTGATTTTTGCACATTGATTTTGTATCCTGAGACTGCTGAAGTTGCTTACCAGCTTAAGGAGATTTTGGGCTGAGATGATGGGGTTTTCTAGACATATAATCATGTCATCTGCAAACAGGGACAATTTGACTTCCTCTTTTCCTCATTGAATACCCTTTATTTCTTTCTCTTGCCTGATTGCCCTGGCCAGAACTTCCAATACTATGTTGAATAGGAGTGGTGAGAGAGGGCATCCCTGTCTTGTGCCAGTTTTCAAAGGGAATGCTTCCAGTTTTTGCCCATTCAGTATGATATTGGCTGTGGGTTTGCCATAGATAGCTCTTATTATTTTGAGATACATCCCACCAATACCCAATTTATTGAGATTTTTAGCATGAAGGGCTGTTGAATTTTGTCAAAGGCCTTTTCTGCATCTATTGAGATAATCATGTGGTTTTTGTCGTTGGTTCTGTTTATTTGATGGATTACATTCATTGATTTGCATATGTTGAACTACCCTTGCATCCCATGGATGAAGCCAACTTGATCGTGGTGGATAAGCTTTTTGATGTGCTGCTGGATTCAGTTTGCCAGTATTTTATTGAGGATTTTTGCATCGATGTTCATCAGGGATATTGGCCTAAAATGTGTCTCTGCCAGGCTTTGGTATCAGGATGAGGCTGACCTCAAAAATGTGTTAGGGAGGATGCCCTCTTTTCCTATTGATTGGAATAGTTTCAGAAGGAATGGTACCAGCTCCTCTTTATACCTCTGGTAGAATTCGGCTGTGAATCCGTCCAGTCCTGGCCTTTTTTTGGTTGGTAGGCTGTTGATTATTGCCTCAATTTCAGAGCCTGTTATTGGTCTATTCAGAGATTCCACTTCTTCCCCGTTTAGTCTTGGGAGGGTGTATGTGTCCAGGAATGTACCATTTCTTGTACATTTTCTAGTTTATCTGAGTAGAGGTGCTTATTCTCTGACGGCAGTTTGTATTTCTGTGGGATCGGTGGTGATCTCCCCTTTATCATTTTTTATTGCGTCTATTTGATTCTTCTCTCTTTTCTTATTAGTCACGCTAGCGGTCTATCAATTTTGTTGATCTTTTCAAAAAATCAGACCCTGGATTCATCGATTTTTTGAAGGGTTTTTTCTGTCTCTGTCTCCTTCAGTTCTGCTCTGATCTTAGTTATTTCTTGCCTTCTGCTAGTTTTTGAATGTGTTTGCTCTTGCTTCTCTAGTTCTTTTAATTGAGATGTTAGGGTGTCAATTTTAAATCTTTCCTGCTTTCTCTTGTGGGCATTTAGTGCTATAAATTTCCCTCACACACTGCCTTAAATGTGTCCCAGAGATCCTGGTACGTTGTGTCTTTGTTCTCATTGGTTTCAAAGAATATCTTTATTTCTGCCTTCATTTCGTTATTTACCCCAGTAGTCATTCAGGAGCAGCTTGTTCAGTTTCCATGTAGTTGAGTGGTTTTGAGTGAGTTTCTTAATCCTGAGTTCTAATTTGATTGCACTGCAGTCTGAGAGACAGTTTGTTGTGATTTCTGTTCCTTTACATTTGCTGAGGAGTGCTTTACTTCCAACTGTGTGGTGAATTTTGGAATAAGTGCACTGTGGTGCTGAGAAGAATGTATATTCTGTTGATTTGGGGTGGAGAGTTCTGTAGGTGTCTTTTAGGTCCAGTTGGTGCAGAGGTGAATTCAAGTCCTGGATATCCTTGTTAACCTTCTGTCTCCTTGATCTGTCTAATATTGACAGCGGGGTGTTAAAGCCTCCCATTATTATTGTGTAGGAGTCTAAGTCTTTTTGTAGGTATCTAAGGACTTGCTTTATGAATCTGGGTGCTCCTGTATTGTTGCATATATATTTAGGATAGTTAGCTCTTCTTGTTTAATTAATCCCTTTACCATTATGTAATGGCCTTCTTTGCCTCTTCTGATCTTTGTTGGTTTAAAGTCTGTTTTATCAGAGACTAGGATTACAACACCTGCCTTTTTTTGTTTTCCATTTGCTTGGTAGATCTTCCTCCATCCCTTTATTTTGAGCCTATGTGCGTCTCTGCACATGAGATGGGTCTCCTGAATACAGTACACTAATGGGTCTTGACTCTATCCAATTTGCCAGTCTGTGTATTTTAATTGAAGCATTTAGCCCATTTACATTTAAGGTTAATATTGTTATATGTGAATTTGATCCTGTCTTTATGATGCTAGCTGGTTATTTTGCCCATTAGTTGATGCAGTTTCTTCCTAGCATCAATGGTCTTTACAATTTGGCATGTTTTTGCCTTGGCTGGTACCAGTTGTTCCTTTCCATGTTTACTGCTTCCCTCAGGAGCTCTTGTAAGGCAGGCCTCGTGGTGACAAAAACCCTCAGCATTTGCTTGTCTGTAAAAGATTTTATTTCTCCTTCACTTATGAAGCTTAGTTTGGCTGGATATGAAATTCTGGGTTGAAAATTCTTCTCTTTAAGAATGTTGAATATTGGCCCCCACTCTCTTCTGGCTTGTAGAGTTTCTGCCAAGAGATCCACTGTTAGTCTGATGGGCTTCCCTTTGTGGGTAACCGGACCTTTCTCCCTGGCTGTCCTTAACACTTTTTCCTTCATTTCAACCTTGGTGAATCTCACAATTATGTGTCTTGAGGTTGCTCTTCTCAAGGAGTATCTTTGTGGTGTTCTTTGTATTTCCTGAATTTGAATGTTGGCCTGCCTCACTAGGTTGGGGAAGTTCTCCTGGATAATCTCCTGAAGAGTGTTTTCCAACTTGGTTCCATTCTTCCTGTCACTTTCAGGTACACCAATCAAACATAGGTTTGTCTTTTCACATAGTCCCATATTTCTTGGAGGCTTTGTTCATTTCTTTTTACTCTTTTTTCTCCAAACTTCTCTTCTTGCTTTATTTCATTAATTTGATCTTCAATCACTGATGCCCTCTCTTCCACTTGATCAAATCGGCTACTGAAGCTTGTGCATGCGTCTCGTAGTTCTTGTGCCATGGTTTTCAGCTCCATCAGGTCATTTAAGGTCTTCTCTACACTGTTTATTCTAGTTAGCCATTCGTCTAATCTCTTTTCAAGGTTTTTAGCTTCCTTGCAATGGGTTCGAACATCCTCCTTTAGTTTGGACAAGTTTGTTATTACTGACCTTCTGAAACTTACTTCTGCCAACTCATCAAAGTCATTCTCCATTGAGCTTTGTTCTGTTGCTAGCGAGGAGCTGGAATCCTCTGGAGAAGAAAAGGTGCTCTGGTTTTCAGAATTTTCAGCTTTTCTGCTCTGGTTTCTCTCCATCTTTGTGGTTTTATCTACCTTTGGTCTTTGATGTTGGTGATCTACAGAAGAGGTTTTTGTGTGGATGTCCTTTTTGTTGATGTTGATGCTATTCCTTTCTGTTTGTTAGTTTTCCTTCTAACAGTCAGGTCCCTCAGCTGCAGGTATGTTGGGGTTTGCTGGAGGTCCACTCCAGACCCTGTTTGCCTGGGTATCAGCAGCAGAGGCTGCAGAACAGCAAATATTGCTGCCTGATCCTTCCTCTGGAAGCTTCATCCCAGAGGGGCACCCACCTGTATGAGGTGTCAGTCAGCCCTTACTGGGAGGTGTCTCCTAGCTAGGCTACACGGTGTCAGAGACCCACTTGAGGAGGCAATCTGTTCGTTCTCCAAGCTCAAATGCCGTGCTGGGAGAACCACTGCTCTCTTCAGAGCCGTCAGACAGGGACATTTAAGCCTGCAGAAGTTTCTGCTGCCTTTTGTTCAGCTATGCCCTGCCCCCAGAGGTGGAGTCAACAGAGGCAGCAGGTCTTGCTGAGCTGCAGTGGGCTCCGCCCAGTTTGAGCTTCCCCAGCTGCTTTGTTTACCTATTCAAGCCTCAGCAATGGCAGACGCCCCTCCCCCTGCCAGGCTGCCGCCTTGCAGGTCAATCTCAGACTGCTGTGCTAGCAGTGAGCAAGGCTCCATGGGTGTGGAACCCACCACTGAGCCAGGTGCTGCATATAATCTCCTGGTATACCATTTGCTAAGACAGGACAACAGTCTGGAATTTTTATTTTGTCATTTATTAAATCCCAGTGTTCTCCAGCAAAGATGGATTATTTCCTCTTGCTATCTAACCCTTACCCTTTCCTCCATCTTTATTTGAGTTGTTGATAGAATTTTTCCCCCTTGATCAATTGTGATTTCTTTGTTTGTGCAATGGCATGCAGTAAATAACCCTTGTCTCCAGGATTGTACTGGCTACCTCCCTAAATTGCATTCTCAGAAGAAATTGCCTCATTTCTCTGAGTTGAATCCATTTAGTCAATCTGGGGGTCAAAAGGCTGGCAGGTTGGGATTTATGAAAGTTCCTACCTACAGTTTAATAGTAAATTCCTCTAAGACATCTACCAGACACTACACAAAGGTGGATTCTATTTTGCTCGCCCTTCTTGCTACAGATGTTGATGAAACAAGTTATTTCTTTGCCAATGCCAAAACCCAGTATATCTCGCTTTTATCAGTTTAAAACTAGGTTGCTTGGGGTGGGGAGATGTTTTTGATTTTGTTAAGATTTTTTTGTTGTTGTTCAATTTTGCGGGTTAATATTTGCTTATTGTTGAAAAAAAGAAATGAAAAAAAGGCCTTCTTATTGATGGCTTTTTACAGTCTCAGCTCCTATGCCAAAAATCAGCCACCTAGACATCACTCCTCATAATTCTGTCACCAAACATTATCTCATGCCCCTCCTTGTCAAGATCTCCTATTCTGCAAGGGGAGTAACAGAAAAGGAGGAATCACACGTCCTGAGTTTTCCTCAGTGTCAGGACTCTAGAATCTCTCCACAATACTGGTAAGAAGTGAGCAGAATTGAGGAGGAGGTGCTTCTAGCCTGCACATTATCCTGTGGGATTTTATTACAGAAAAGCCTAAAAGACCTTATCTAATGTGGTCTCACAATGTAGACTATGCCATGTCATGATCCTGAAGCTGTGAAATTGATCTTTTAGAAGCACAATAAATCCATATACAGATTTTCCTCAACTTATGATGTGGTTACAACCCAAAAAACTCATCATAAGTTGGAAATGCATTTAATACCCCTACCCTGCCAAACGTTATACCTTAGCCTAGCTTCCCTTAAACATGCTCAAAACACGTGAGCCTACAGTTGGGCAAAATCATCTAACACAAAGCCCACTTTATAATGAACTGTTAGATACCTTATGTAATTTGTTGAATACTGTACTGAAGTATGGTTTCTACTGAATGCATATTGTTTTCACATCATCATAAAGTCAAAAAAATCGTAAGTCAAACCATTATAAGTTGGGGCTGTTTGTACTCAATTGCTCTTTTGGAGAGGCTGAGAGGAAAAAAGGTATCATCAACATGAATGATATTTGGAACATTCTAAACAACATTTCTAACTAGTGAAAAAATATTCTTGTACCCCAAGGTTACTCGAGTCATTTGATTTATAGTCATTGGTATCCAACTTAAGGTTTTAGCTTGATTTGTATAGAGTAGTGATAATTCTCTTTAACATCGGGAGAAAGGGAAGAAAGTTAACACCAAGAATTTGCCAAGTAAAATTTGCCAAGGCTCAATTTAACTCAATAAACATTTACTGATCACCTACTATGATCAGGTGTTATACAGGATGGTATAGATATAGAAATGCATAAGACAGTCCTGCTCTCAAGGGGTTCACAATCCATGGAGAGAAATAGACACATAAGGACTTAAATACAACTTGGAGGTGAAATAATAGATATATACACAGGATAATACAGAAACTTGTGAAAGGACATCCAACCCAAGGAAAGGGTCTTGATGGAGCATAAGAATTACAATCATTATTAAATTCCCTGCTCCTTATAAATTCATACCCAAAAAGACCACAGTAGTTTTTATGCCTCATCAAATTATTAAAAAATGATTTTATATGAGCCTTTGAATCATCAAAGCAGAAAAATTTGTGTGTGTGTGTGTGTGTGTGCGCGTGTGCATGTGCGCACATGCATACTTGGTAAATGTAAGCTTAGATAACAGGTACTTTACTGTACATTTAAAGCATAAGTTGACAGAATTAATCAAATAAGCATTACAACCTGCAATTGTGTAATATATTAGTATTCTCACATATTTAGAGATAATCGTCAATCTGCCCACACAGGCAAGAATCCATAGTGAAATGCACTCATAGATGATGTTAGTTCTGCCTCCTTCATTTCAGAACATTTGCCTTTTAGGATAAAGAGTATTATGCTCTAGTCTTGGTGAAATGTTTGGTTTAAGTTCTAGCTTTTCTCATTGTTTAATCTCACTTCTTAAGGGAAAGGAAAATAACAATAGTTGAGCACCTACTGTGTGCCAAATATAGCTATTTTACCTATACATCAATTTATTTTTACTGCAACTCCACAACGAAGGTATTGATCCTAGCCCCTGTACCCACTATAGTATACACATTTTATGGGTGAGGAAATATAGATTTGGGGAGGTTAGACACTTGCCACAGGTGCACAGTTAGGTCTGATTTATTCCAAACATGTATATCCTGTTTTTCCAAGCATATAAAAGATTCTCCAGTGCGAGGTGTGTGCCTTCTATTTCACCTGTATCTCTCCACAGTACATCCCAGAAACAATAGTACCAGTCAATAGTAGCTACATTGGGTTTCCTCTATCTCAATTTTATTAGAAATAATAACTCCTTAATCCCCACCTCCAGCCCCTGTCAACCACCATTCTACTTCCTACCTCTATGAATTTGCCTACTATAGGTCCATCATGTAAGTGGAATCATTCAGTATTTGTCCTTTTGTGCCTGGCTTATTTCACTTAGCATAATGATGTCCTTAAGGCTCACCTGTCTTATAGCATGTGTCAGAATTTCCTTCCTTCTCAAGGCTGACTGATATTTCATTTTATGTATATACCACATTTTGTTTATCTATTCATTCATTCGTGAACATATGGGTTGCTCCCAACTTTTATGAATACTGCTATAAACATGGGTGTACAAATTAAATTAATGTTCGTACAGATGATTGAAGGCTCAAGGATCAAATGACTCAAGTAACCCCCAAATAACAGCTAGGGAGAAGACAGAGGAATTCAAGGTAGTGAGGTAGCATATTAAATTCTGAGAGATGAAGTCCCCTCAACTGAAACATTGAGGATAGAATAAAGAAAAGTAGAAACCCAGTGTAAATGCACTCAGGGGACTACTAGTTCAAGCAGAGAAGGAAAGCGAGAATCCCAATCCAGCCAAGAGAAGTATAATAGAGGAAGCCCTGATAATACCAGGACTAGGTGTAGGGGCTGTGCACACCCAAACCCCAGTGAGAAGAAGATGTGATCCATACCAAAGTAGGCAGACTACGAAGCTGAGGTCTGAGCTCTCTGCAGATAAAAACTGACTCTGTATAGATCCCTCTTTGTTTGAAGGTGAGAAAGCAGAAGGGTAAGAAATGGTATTTATGAACAATTACTACAGAACCAGAAAAAGTAACACATGGAGAAAAACTAAACACCTCTGAAGATGATTTTCTACTTCTATGATCTGAACATCCCCCAAAATTCATGTGTTGAAACTTAATTGCCAATATGACAGTATTAAGAGGTGGGACATTTAAGAGGCAATTAAGTCATGAGAATGAAGACCCCATGAATGGGATTAACGACCTTATGAAAGGGCTGGAGGGAACTAGCTAGGCCCTTTTTTGCTTTTCTGTCCCTTCTGCCATGTGAGGACACAGTGCTCCCCTCCTCTGGAGGATCCAGCAACAAGGTGACATCTTGGAAGCAGAGAGAGAGCCCTGACCAGACACTGAATCTGCTGGCATCTTGATCTTGGACATCAAGTATCTATAACTCTTTCTGTTACTTACAAATTACCCAGTCTGGGATATTTTGTTACAGCAGCACAAACGAAGGCAACTACTAAAACTAGAAGAAAACTATTAAATTGTCATTCTAATTAGAATGTCTAGAGACATAGCCTTTGTGGAACAGAACAAAAAGCCATAAGAAGAAAGACTGAGATGTAAGAATAACAGAATGAGATGAAAATGATAACTTGAGGAAAGGTGGCAAGGACACTATAATGCAATAAGAGGATTTAAACCCACAACAGAGGCAATAAATAACAGAAGCACATTGTATAAAACCAAATCAGTGACTAAGAGAACAAACCAAGAATTATAACAGCTTATGGGAAAGAAACCAGAATAACTGAAAAACAAGAAATATCAAAAACTTAATAAAGGCTGGGCCCAGTGGCTTATGCCTGTGATCCCAGTGTTTTAGGAGGCTGAAGCAGAATCACTTGAGGCCAGCAGTTCCAAACCAGCCTGGACAACATAGTCAGACCTCATCTGAAATAAAAATTATCCAGATGTGGTGGTGCCCACCTGAAGTCCTAACTATTCAGGAGGCTGAGGTCAGAGGATCACTTCACTTGAGCCCATTTCAAGGCTGCAGCAAGCTAAGATTGTGCCACTGCACACCAGCCTGGATGACAGAGCAAGACTCTGTTTCAAAAAAATAAAAATAAAAAAGAAGACATTCCTAAAAAATGGAAACTGAGATTTCAAATTGAAATAATTTATTAATTAATTTATCTACTTGCTATTAATGAGTGCCTACTGCATGCCAAGTTTTACAGGTGAACACAATTGCATTCCAGGAAAAGCAACTTTGAGAAAGACCCACACCTCATTTTTACGTGCTAAAATGTTTGAACGGTTAAATGAGGTTAAAAAATCTTACATATATTGGGTGCCATGTTCTCTATCTGGGTGACGGGATCATTAGAAGCCCAAAACCTCAGCATCATGCAATATATCTTTGTAATAAACCTGCACATGTACTACATGAATCTAAAATAAAAATGGGAATTTAAAAATAAATTAATTAAATTAAATTAAATCTAACATATTTCTTAGCAGAAACAAAGGGTGAAGGGGTACTGCCTGGAAGGAAAACATCTGGCTGGCCTCAAATTCTCTACTGAAATAGGCTATGGAGAGACATGTCCTGAATTTTGAGAGTAATTTTGAGCTAAGCATTTTATACACAACTAAGAATTTTTGCTGATATGAAAACAACAGAAAGACATTCTTAGATACATAGGGTTCTATAAAATAGAACTCCCATAAAATTAAAAAATTTAAAGAGATACTCCAGCCAACTGTAAAATTGAATGAGTAAATCTCCTCTCTTCATCAAAATCTTAGGCTGAATGCAAGTTTTTGCTCCTAGTCCTAAAACAGATCGTAGTGGCAGTAAGAAAAAGAATATATTCCTCCAAGTCCTAAGACTTGGAGGGAGGGATACCAATAGACCAAAAGTCCTAATTAGTTTCTGAAAGATGGAAGAAGTCAAATTGGATGAACTCGCAGAAATGCCACTGCCTGATGCATCCACTAAGGAAGGCTGCAAGGAGCAGGGAGCCTTTCTTCTTGGATGAACTCTTCCAAGTCAGCAGCAATCCAGAACAGAAGTAAGATGAGGGACAGGAATTCAGGAATTGAAGTCATTGATTGAAGAACTGTACAGATGGCATTTGTTCATAGGCTGAAGTCACAGAAATACTCTCTGAAGAAACTAAGCAATCCAAATTGTGCAGGCTGAGGCTCTTGTGTAGGGGCTGGCAGCCCAGAGGTGAGGCCATCAGGGGTCGAAGGAAGGGGTCTGCCTGCTTTCAGATTCCTATTTGTATCCTAATATGAAGACTTCTAATAGATGAGACCTAACCACATAAACAGATGCATTCTCAGCTCTCATTCAGTTCTGTACTGACTGAGGAAATCTACCCAACTACCCATTAAGCAACAATCTTTCTATCATAAATATAAATATATAACCAAGGATTACTAGACTTTTGGGAAAAAACAGACAGACCATAAGACAAACTAGTATAAAAATTAACCTGAAGGACGTATTGATGTAAGGAAATGTTTTAAAGGATTAAAAATGTATAATTAGGCCAAGCGTAGAAGACACATGCCTGTAATCCCAGCACTTCGGGAGGACTGCTTAAGGCCAGGAGTTTGAGGCCAGCCTGTGCAACACAGTGAGAACCCATCTCTAAAAAAAAATTTAAAAATTAGTTGGGCATGGTGGTGCACACCTATAGTTACAGCTACTTGGGAAGCTGGGGTGGAAGGATCCCTTGAGCCCAGGAATTGACAGTGAGCTATGATCTCACCACTACACCAGAGACCCTGTCTGAAAAAAAAAAAAAAAAAACACGTATAATTAACATTACAGAATATATTGTTCCAGATGATAAGATTATACTTCTGAAAATGGAATAATATAAGAATAGAATTAATGGAATTTAAAAATATGATAGTTGAAATATTCAGTAAAACGACTGGATAAAAACATTTAAAAAATACTGTATTAAAAAGTGAAAAGTCAAAGCTTAGAAAAAAGAAAAGAGAACATAAAAGAGGATCAATTCAATCAAAAGGGCCATATACATCCAGTGGAAGTTCTGGAAAGGAACTTCCACTAGAAGTTTGAGAATATGGAAGTCACAAATAAATCACAGAAATAATTGAAGATGATTTTCCAAAATGCAAATAATCACAGCTGATATGGTTTGGTTGTGTTCCCACCCAAATCTCATCTTCAATTGTAATCCTAATTATAATCCCCATGTGTTGGAGAAGGGACCTCATGGGAGGTGATTAGATCATGAGGGCAGTCCCCCCATGCTGTTTTTGTGACAGTGAGTGAGTTCACAGGAGATCTGATGGTTTTATAAGGGGCTTTTCCCCCTTCACTCTGCATTTCTCCTTGCTGCCAACCATGTGAAGAAGGATGTGTTTGCTTCCCCTTCTGCCATGATTGTAAGTTTCCTGAGGCCTCCCCAGGCCTGCAGAACTGTGAGTCAATTAAACCTCTTTCCCTTATAAATTACCCAGTCTTGGGTATGTCTTTATTAGCAGCATGAGAACGGACTAATACAACAGCTTACCTAATACTTAAGAATGCTAAATCTAAAAACAAGATCTAGAATTAGGGGAAAAAGAAGTTACCTGCGATGAATACATTAAAATTTAAAAATTGACCATTTATTATTGCGATTTGGAATACTAGAAAACAATGAAACAATGCTTTCAAAGTTCAAAAGAAAAAATGATTTTGAATGTAGGAGTCTATACTGAGCCAAACTATCAATCAAGTGCAAGAGCAAAATAAAAGACATTTTCAGACAAGCATTAACTCAAAATGTGTACCTTCTATAAACATTTTCTGAAAAAATTGAGACTATACCCCACTAAAACAAAGTAGAGAAAAAAATAATTATTATAGAAAAAGATACAGGATTCTAGAAACAGTATGATCAATTAAAAATACAATTTTTTAAAACCCCAGGCTGATAGCTGTGGAGCAGGCCCATAAAGACATTTGGTATCTCAATAAGTGGTTTGCTTTAAAAAGCTGAATGAGCTTAGGAATATGATGAAGAAAGCATATGTTCTTTCAGGCAACAAGAAACAAAAAAGGAAGGCAATCAAACTTTCAGTAAAGCAATGCATATTCCTAGACCATTATATTCCAAATAGGAAGCAAAAAAAAAAGTCATGATTTTGAAAAAAATTCTGGTTGACCTTGAAGCTTGGAGTATCTTCCTCTGTATGGCCCAAGTTTAGTGGTATATTACATAGTATTTTCTAAGGGTCTAATAACACCCACTAGTTCTATAGTAAATATTATAATGCTGCTCAATATTAATTTTACTCAATTGAAATGTAACATAATGCACACATTATAAACCTTATCAATAAAAATGTATTGGTATGGTTAGCCCAGCTGAGAAGTAGAGGAAGGAGGTAGAGTAGAAAGGGTTAAGGCACTAAATTTCTCATCTTACAAAGTATAGATTTAAAAATTTAATAAATCACAATAAGGACAAAAGAAGTATTGGATTTTTTTTTAAAAAGGCAATGTAAGTGAATTACATCTTCCTTTTAGTAAGATGTCAATCATTTAGTACAGTTTAGGTCAAAAAATTGAGAAATTGAGGTAAATACTTATTTAGATTTATGTGTTCAGGGTGCTAACAGAACTGGGTTAGGGGATGGTATGGCTTGGATGTTTGACCCCTACAAATCTCATGTGGAAATGTAATATACAGGGTTGGAGGTGGGGTCCAATGGGAGGTGGATCCTGAAGGCAAATTACTCATGAATGACTTAGTGCCATCTCCTTGGTGATGAGTTCTCACTCAGTTCATGCAAGATCTAGTTATTTACAAGTATGTAGCACCTCTCCCCTCTCTCTTGCTTCCACTCTTGCTATGTGATATGCCTGCTCCTGCTTCACCTTTCACCATAAGTAAAAGCTCCCTGAGGCCTCCCCAGAAGCCAAGCAGATGCCAGTGCCATGCTTGCACAGGCTGCAGAACTATGAATCAATTAAACCTCTTTACTTATAAATTTCCTAGTCTCGGATATTTCTTTATAGCAACTCAAAAACGGGCTAACACAGAAAGTTGGTACCAAGGAATAGGGCACTGCTATAAAGACACCTGAAAATGTGGGACCACCTTTGAAATTGGGTAACAGGCAGAGGTTGGAAGAGTTTGGAGGGCTCAGAAGAAGACAAGAAGGTCCAGAAGAAGACAAGAAGGTCCAGGCATGATGGCTTATGCCTGTAATCCCAGCTCTTTAGGAGGCCAAGGTGGGTGGATCACCTGACGTCAAGAGTTCAAGACCAGCCTGGCCAACACGGTGAAACCCCATCTCTATTAAAAATACAAAAATCGCCAGGCGTAGTGGCAGGCGCCTGTAATCTCAGCTATTCGGGAGTCCGAGGCATGAGAATCACTTGAATCCGGGATGCAGAGTTTGCAGTGAGCCAACATCACGCCACAGCACTCCAGGCTGGGCAACAGAGCGAGACTCAGTCTCAAAAAATTGACAAGAAGAAGACAGGAAGATGAGTGAAAGTCTAGAACTTCTTATAGATTGGTCAAATTGTTGTGGCCAAAATGCTGATCGAGATATGGACAGTGAAAATCAAGCTGATGGGGTCTCAGATGGAAATAAGAAACTTACTGGGAACTGGAACAAAGGTCACCCATGTATGCCCTAGCAAATAGTTTGGCTGCATTATGACCATGTCCTAGGGCTCTGTGGAAATTTGAACTTAAGAGTAATGGCTTTGGGTATCTGGTGGAAGAAATTTCTAAGCAGCAAAGCATTCAAGATGTTACCTAGCTGCTTCTAACAGCCTATGATCAGATGCAGGAGCAAAGGAATGACTTGAAGTTGAAACTTATATTTAAAACAGAAACAGCATAAAAGTTTGGAAAATTTGCAGCCTGGCTGCAGAATTCAAGCAGGCTGCAGAGCAACCACTTGCTAGAGAGATTGTCATTACTAAAAGAGAGCCAAGTGCTAATATTCAAGACAGTGGGGAAAAGGCCTCCAAGGCATTTCAGAGATCTTTGAGGCAGCCCTTTCCATCACAGTTCAGCGGCCTAGGAGGAAACAATGGTTTCAGGGGCCAGGTCCAGGGCTGTACTGCCCTGCACAGCCTTGTGATACTGCTATCCACATCCTAGCCACTTCAGCTCCAGCCATGGCTCAAAGAGCCCCAGGTACAGCTCCAGCTGCTGCTGTAGAGAGTGCAGTCTCCCATAAGTTTTGATGGCTTCCAGTAGTGTTAAGCCTGCAGGCACACAATATGCAAGAGTGAAGGAGGCTTGGCACCTCCTCAGATTCTAAAGGATGTAGGAGAAAGCCTGGGTACCCAGGCAGAAGACTGCCACAGGGGCAGAGCCCCCACAGAGAAACTACTAGGGTAGTGCTGAAAGGAAATGTGAGGTTGGAGGCCTACACAGAGTCCCCACTGGAACACTGCCTAGTGGAGCTGTGGGAAAGGAGCCACTGCCCTTCAGACCCCAGAATGGTAGAGCCACTGGCAGTTTGCATCCTGAGCCTGGAAAAGGCACAGACACTCAACTTCAACCCATGAGAACTGCTACATGGACTGCACCTGCAAAGCTACAGAGGTGGAGCTGTCCAAGGCCTTGGGATCCCACCCCTTGGACCAGTGTGCCCTGGATGCAGGACATAAATTCAAGGAATATTTTGGAGCTTTAAGATTGAATGACCACCTCACTGGATTCCAGATTTGCATGGGGCCTATTACCCCTTTCTTTTGACCAGGTTCTCCCTTTTGGAATGGAATTGTTTACTCAATGCCTATGCCACCATTGTATCTTGGGAGTAAATAACTTATTTTGATTTTATAGGCTCATAGGTGGAAAGAGGTGAGTCTCAGTTGGAACTTTTGGACTTTGGCTTGATGCTGGAATGAGTTAGGACTTCAGGGTACTATTGAGAAGCGATGATTATACTTTGCAATGAGATTTGTGGGGTCAAGGACAAAATGACGTGGTTTGAATTTATGTCCCCTCCAAATCTTATGTTGAAATGTGAATCCCAGTGTTGTAGGTGGGGCCTGGTGTGAGATAATTGGATCATGGGGGTGGACCTCTCACGAATGGCTTAGCATCATCCCCTTGGTGATCAGTGAGTTCTCACTCTCTTAGTTCATGGGAGAGCTGGTTGTTTAAAAGTATGTGGCCCTTCCTCTCTCTCTCTTTCTCTCACTCTCATCATGTGATGAATCTGCTTCTGCTTTACCTCCAGCCATGAGTAAAAGTTTCTGAGGCCTCCCTAGAAGCCAAGCAGATGCCAGGAGCATGCTTGCCCAGCCTGCAGAACTGTGAACCAATTAAACCTCTTTTTTTAAATGAATTACCCAGTCTCAGGTGTTTCTTTGGCTTTGTTTTTGAGACAGGATCTCACTCTGTTGCCTGGGCCGGAGTGCAGTGGCATGGTCATAGCTCACTGCAGGCTTAGAAGACCTGGGCTCAAGTGATCTTTCCACCTCAGCCTCCCAAGTAGCTGAGACTACAGGCATGCACTACTGCACCCAGCTAGTTTTTTATTTTTTTGTAGAGACAGGGCCTTGCTATGTTCCCCAGGATGCTCTTGAACTCTTAACCTCAAGTGATCCTCCTACCTCAGCCTCCCAAAATGCTGAGATTACAGTTGTGAGCCACTGCACCTGGCTTGATATTTCTTTATGGTGACACAAAAAAACAGACTAACACAGGGAGAGTGCTGTGCTAATATTTTAATTTGCATATACATCTACTATAATAACAATAATATAACAGGAACTGCACATTTACCACTCTACTGGCCCAAGACGCAATTGCCCACTGGTTCTATCCAGTCCCCACTTAGCCCCATCTTTATTAAGGGCAAGCTTTCTCTTCAGACCATCATCTCAGCCCACCAGGGGTTATCTTTTCCCCAGTCTGTATCTCTAAGTTATGATTGGGACAGGGAAAAAGGCTGAATGGGCTCTCCATAGCCCTGACAAGTGTCACTTCAACCCAGACACTCACGGCTAACAGGCTGACCACTGGCTGTTGGTGACAGCAATAAGCAGGACAGCTGAGTGACCTACACATGATTCCCTGATACTCTCCCCAGAAAGTCCCTGTCATCATTCCCAGCTACCAGCCCAACCCAGAGGGTTTCCAACTCTTTCCTCCCTACTCCCTCCTTCAAAGGTGCCTCTCCTTCTCCAATTCAGACTGATGTAGCTTATGGAAACAGGAAAATTCATTTTGCAAGCCTGCTTTCAAACTTTGTATCTGACTCTTTCATCTAACACTTTTACAAGCAGCTTCCTTAGCTGCTGTTTCTGAAGTGCAAGCCCACAGATCAGAGTGCTGGGAATGGGAAAAACCCTCAGGACCTGCATCAGAGACATTAATGAGTCTAGTGAGGAAGAGAGACACACAGATATAATCCAACTGTGACACGAACAACAAAAACAAGAATTGCAACACTGTGCAGATTTTAAATTCAAGAATTCTCATACCAGGTGTGGTGGCTCATACCTGTAATCCCAATACTTTGGGAGGCTGAGGTAGGAGGATCACTTGAGCTCAGGAGTTTAAGAGCAGACTGGGCCACATAGTGAGACCTTGTCTTTACAAAAAAATTTTACAAAGCAGTCCAGCATGGTGTCTTGTGCATGTAGTCCCACCTACTTGGAAGGCTGAGGTTGGAGGATCGCTTAAGCCTGGGAGGTCAAGGCGGCAGTCAGTTGCAGTCACACCACTACTGCCCAGTCTGGGCAATAGAGCCAGACCCTATCTCAAAAAAAAAAAAAAGAAAAAAAGAAAAAAGAAAGAAAAATGCTTCTACCCTACCATATTAGCTGTAAGCACAGAAAAACACTTAATGTCTCTAGGAACCTGACATGTATCTCTATCTATATATCTATCTCACTATAGATATGAAATTATTATTTTAGGAAAGTATAAGGTTCATAAGCTTTGAGTTAAAGTGGGAGTGACTTTGTACCCTTCCTAAACAAATGCTAAAATTAAATTCTTCTGGTACTGTGGATAACAAAGTCCATTTTAAAAGTATATTGAAGACTTCCTGTATTTTCCTCTCTCTCTTCCCCTTTTCCCCCTTCCCATTCTGACCTGAAGAATTCACTCCAAATGCCCCAGATGGGGGAGACATTTGCAAAGCCCCAGAGTGAAGTGTTGTAGCCTTCCCAGGGTGCAGAGAGCATTCCCATGAGTGTGTGAGGGTGTGAGGAGGGGAAAGAGCAGAGAATAGCTGGATGCTTTGTAGAGCCCAGGTGCAGTGAGGAAGGGGAAGGAGAAGGAGAAGGGGTGGCGGCCCAGCCCAGCCTGTGATTCTGGAGATTCAGTGGGGCCAGGAGGGTGGTGGTGCAGAGAATCAGAGCCCTAGCTGCATGAAGAGGTAGGTCTTGTGTATATGTGAGGGGCAGTCCAGCCCTTACCGTCAGAGTCTGAGCAGGGTAAGAATGATATCTATGTAGGAAAGAGGTCCAGTGTGGGGTGTCAGAGCCCAAGTGGAGTGAAGAGAACAGCTAGGCAGAGGGCCAGAGCATCAGAAGATGCACAAGTGGTATGTGAGACATCTGTGCAGGCCAGAGCAGTGGCAGATGCAGCACAGTGTCAGAACCCAGCAGGAAGAGAGGAGGGTGTCTATGCAGAGTGGAGCAGCCACGGTGAGGGGAGACTGGTGTAGACTGGGAGGCTGATCAAATTTATAACACAGTAAAGAGATTGGGAATCATCTCTCTCACCATCACAGCAGGAAGCTGCAAATACAGAAACAGAGAAAACTAGAATAAACTCTGTGGTATTAGACTGGAATTGGAGATAGCAGTGTGAACTCATCGTCTTTAATATGTATAGCTGGATATTGAAGCAAATACAGATATAAGTGTGTTTGCGTGTACATACACATACATATAGTCTCTAGCTCTGTCCACTGAGTGGGTCTGGAAGCAGTAACACCCCAGTAGCAATGAGAACATCTAGTGCCCAGATCTTGATTTCTAAATATCATCTGCCACTAAAACAAAACAAAAGAAACAAAATGAAACTACGGCTCCTTAGGAAACAGCCGATTCTAGGGGAGAAAACATAACATGATCCTGGAATATCTTTTTGCACCAGAAAGCAAGGAAGGGCTCAGCAAATGAGGACATGTGAAAAGGACAGAGAAGCAAGTCTGAAAGGGCTTCCACTATCCCAATCTGAGACAGTGTGAACACAGTGATAATGATAGTAATGGATTGCAACCCATTTAATAAAACAGAAATCCATGAGTCCCATGCCCAAATAAATAAATGAATGGATGGACGGACAAATAAATAAATAAATGGAAGGTTTAATAAGGAGTATATTTACATAATCTCAACATTTCTCACCACAAAATACTTATTAATTACAGAATGAAAATGTCAGCTGCACAGTGGAGAAGCCTGATGGGCTTCACCTTCATCAAGTTACCAAAGTAAACATCATGAGAAATGAGACATGAAATTGAAATCATGCACCACCTGATGGGATATAATGAGAAGATCTCAGCTTCACATTCATGATATTTCTGCCAGAAGTGCATCACCTGAATCTGATCATGAGGAAACATGAGACAAAGGCAAATTGAGGGACATGCTGCAAAATCACTGTTCTGTCACCTTCAAAGATGTCAAGGTTATGAAAACCTAGAAAAGATTAAATAACAGTTTCAAACTAAAGGGTTTTGAAGGGACATAACAAATGCAATAGGAAACTCCAGCTGTCATCCTTTTGCTATAAGGGACGTGAAAATTGGGGAAATTGGCAGAATGCAAATGCATTGTGAGAAGTAGAGGTAGTAATGCATTGGTATTAATTTCCTGATTTTGATGGTTCTATTGAGATAATATGGGACACTCTACAAAATACCTGGGGTGTAATCCTGAGTGTTCATCAGGATCACCTAGAGGACTTGTTAAGATGCAGATTGCTGGACCCTATATCAGAGTTTCTGATTCAGGAAGTCTGCAGTGAGACCCAAAAATGTGTATCTCTGAAAAGTTATCAGGGGACACCAATGCTGTTGATTCAGAGACTATTTGAGAGACATTGATGAAGGAGAATATTTGTATTTATTTTTTAAAAAGCATACTGCCTTCAGGAGCCATAGGCTGTTGTTCAGCAACTTATTCTCAAGTGGTTCAGAAAGAGATAAGTTATTTGTAATGTACTTGGAAGTTTTGTTTAATTTTGAAATTATTTCAATAAACAAACAACCTCATTGATTTCAAAGCCTCCAAATCAGAATTTAGGAGAACTGGACAGCAAGGCTGTTGTGAGTGAGCACTGCCAAGTATGCCCTTTCTTAACAGGTATAGCAAAGTGAAGTAAATGAGATAGGATGGGAGCCATTTAAGATACCTAAGAGAACACAACATTTTCAGGTTGTTAAACATTCATTGACAACTGATATGCCAAATGCAAACACTCCGTCTCTAAACACTAAAGTAGGTGTCCTCTATGAAGCACCACTTTGAGTTTTCAGTGGCCATTTCTCTTCATGTCTCCACGTTTCCCCTTTTCCATTTTGCTGCTGCCTCTAGTTCTAAATTATAAGATTAAGAAATACATTCCAATGAAAGGGCTGACACTCTTCCTAAAAATCATTTGATACTATGGTAAGGGGCTGGCAAGAAAATCAAATCCAACCATTGTTTAATCTCCTACCTTTCCAAAAGGTGTGCTGATTCCTCTGCTTATCATTCATGTGAACTTATGCCACTTACCTAACTTCTCTGTGTCTCAGTTACCTCATTTGTAAAATGGGCATAAAAGTAGGACCTATACTCACTGGAGTGTAATGAGGATCAAACAAATGTAATGGAGACTTACAATGTCTAACATATTGCAAGCCTTTAATAAATGTTACATGCTATTGTTGTTTCATTTTGTCAAAATGAAATGTTCTTTGGACTTGAGAGTTGTCATCCCAGCACCCACCATACTCCCCTTACCACTTGATATTTGAAGCTAAAGACCTCTGGGTAGAAATTCAGCAAATTTGCATAGAAACTAAGGAGTTCCCAGGAGAGAAGATATCAAGATGCTGAACAATGTTTCTCTCGAGGTTCAATACTTTTAGAATATCTTTAATGGTTCTAATGGCTCCAACTCAGGTTAGAGAGGCAGGAAATTGTGGTGGTAGGAAGTTGGTACTCTGAATATACATGCTAGAGTTTGAATCCAGTTTCTACCATTTTCTGTCTGACCTTGAGTAAGTTACTTAGCCTCTGTGTGCCTCAATTTAGTTTCCCCCTCTGTAAAATAGGGAAAATGGTAATAGTATCTACCTCATGGGGCTGTTGGGAAGACAAACATGACAATTTATACCAAGCAGTTGACATATAATACTTAGTAAAATGTGATTGCTATTGCATTATCACGAAACCACCATTGCAAAATTATTAATATAACTGAGACAGTGAAAGAGATCTGACCTAACCAACTCCATCTTGCTTCTAACCTCCAAGCTGTGGCTTGTTCATTCCTGGGCATAGGCCAAACTAACTTTGGGAGGAACTTAGTTTGTAGTTTATAGTTTAAAACAAAGACTGTAACGGCCCTTTACCAAAACAAACCCCTTCTTCCCTGGTGACTAGACTGCCTTTGTAGGACGAACAAATTAGCCAAAAGATTAGAAATTATGCTTTGGGAGTCATGCAGCTGGAGGCTACAAGATTCTGACCCTCCCCAAATTGCTCCTGGGGATAATGTCACTATTTGTAAAACCTAAAACCAGTGCTTGAGATATTTTGCAGACCCTGCACTTGATGGATCAGGTGCCACCACCCAGATAAACTGGCTCATCTGATCTTCTGGCCCCCACCCAGGAATTGACTCAGTGCTAGAAGACAGCATCAACTCCCTATGATTTCATCTCCAACCCAACCAATCAGCACTCCTGACTCACTGGCTAACCCCCTTCACCCACCAAATTATCCTTAAAAAATCTGATCATTGAATGCTTGGGGAGGCTGATTTGAGTAATAATAAAACTCCAGTCTCCTGCACAGGCAGCTCTGCATGAATTACTCTTTCTCTATTGCAATTCTTATCTTGATAAGTTAGCTCTCTCTAAGCAGTGGGCAAGGTGAACCCATTGCAATGTTACAATCAGTGGGCAAAAAAGAGCAACCAATGTCCTCTGGGGTAGTCATGAATGTTGTTTGACACATATTTCTGTCTAATTTCTGGGCATAAGGTGTGGCCATGTGACTAGCTCTAGTCAATGACATGATGTTGCTTCTGTAGGAGAGGGAAAAAACTTTTTCTCTGTTCTCTTAAATTCTGTGCCTGGGGCCTGGAAATTAAACTGACAAAAGACAGACTAACAAGAGAAACATTTCATTTTGTATGCACACAAGAGCTTTACGGAAAAGAAATAAAGGCTTGCGAGCTTATATACCATGTTAACAAAGGGCAGTAAATTGTAAAAGAGTGACAAGAGAGAGGAAAAAGGGTCTGGGCTTCTAGGGGTTATAAATTGTGTGAAGATAAATATATGGAAGAAACTAATGGAAGATAAGGTTATGTTAGTAATGTTGGTTATGCAGAGTCGTTGGTGAGTCTCCAGTGATAAGAGTTGGTAAATCTCTGGTGATTAAGAGTTGTTCTCCTCTTCCTGGTATGGGAGAGAGGAGGGGGGGACACCTTCACAAAGGAAAATGTATGCCCTGCTTTCAGGAAGAAAGGTAGAGGAGAGAGGGTTCCTCCTCTGTCTGTTGTTTCTTAATTGCCTTCAGATCAAAGTAATTCTTAGGCCAAAGTAGCCGTTTGGGGGTGGCATATTCAGATCTCCTTCACCTCTAAGCTGAAACATTTAGTTACCAGTGCAAGTCCCTCCAGAACTCTTTCCCCCTGGCACAGTGACCAATGTAAGCCAAAAATAAAATCCTGAGTCCCCCAACTGACTGAACGGACCGTCTCTGGACCAAGAGAAACCTGAAAGGCTGAATTCCTGCCCATGACAAAAAGGGAAGTCAGACACACCTCAGTATACCCCCTCCTTTTGCAGTTTGGCACAACTGACCAGCATTAAGGTTAAAATAGAGATCCTAAGACTGACAAAACAGACTCCTCATAGCAATAAAATATACCATACTTCAACCTGACTCTGGTATAGCATCACATGATAGAAAGCCTTGAAAACAATAAAAATATTTTATCCCCAAATACATTTATTTAACATATTTTGAAGTAGCCCTGCAAAGCCATCTCTTGTGGGAGAAATTTGCAACTATGGGGAATCTCGTTCTTTTTCTAGGTCTTTTCTGGATCCAGGAGGGATTTAACTAAGAGTTTGACACCTCATAAGGTCCGAAGAGAGATATTTACCATCTATTCTCTCTGGAAGTCTGCTACTTAGGGGCTTTGTCTACATAACAAGAACCTTGACTTCCACACACCCCCTTAGCTTAACTCAAGCATTTCTTTCTACTGATTTCAACCCTTTAGACAAATCTTAACTCTTTAAATCAATTGCCAACAAAAAATCCTTTAAATCTACCTATGACCTGTAAGTCCTACCCTGCTTCGAGATGTTTCACCTTTCTGGGCCAAACCTATATATACCTTACATGTATTGATTTATGTCATTGCCTGTAACTTCTGTCTCCCTAACATGTATAAAACCAAGATGTAACCTAATAACCACAGACACATTTTCTCAGGAAGTCTTGACATTGTACCCCAAGCCATGATCACTCATAATGGCTCAGAATAAACCTCATTAAATAGTTTATAGAGTTTGGCCTTTTGCACCTATATCAGCAACTTTCTAGGTGGTGGCTACTCAGTCAGCTTGGGACCCTGAGTAATTCCAGTAAAAGCAGAGCTACCCCTGTGACCTGCAAAGGGCACACAGTGTGAACAAGTGCAAGAAACAAACCTTCGTTATTTTAAGGCACAGAAATTTGGAAGTTGTTTGTTACCACAGCATAACCTACCCTATCCTGACTGATTGACTACAACTACCACCACCCACAGCCAAGGGAAAGCTCACCTGCAAGAGGAAGAAATTAGTGTCATTGACTTGGGCTGGGGTTAGAGGTTGCTTTTTCTGATCATAGTGTGTGGCTGACACTGAATACCCTCTTCTTAATCAATAGACATTTTATTAGTTAACTCATTATCCCAAAGCTTGGTGGCCCATATGCATAGATCACCACAGAATACTATCAATACTGAAAGCTATATCTCCCACCACTCCTGCCTCCTGTGCCCACCTCTCCTTCTCTACTGAATGTACTCTAGCAGATGAGGATAATACAAAATGTCAGGTGTAAATCAAGTTGCTGTTAAAGAAAATACAAAAGAAAAGCTTACTGTGTCCTAATGTTTACAAAAACACATGGATAAAGACCACTGTCAAAAACAGGTACCCACAAACCTGTGGGCAGACAGCATGAGCCATGCCTGCATCCTGGGTTGGTGGGGAAAACCAGCACTTCAATATACTGTGCCCCAAAGGCTTCCTTCTTTCTTCATCTGCCCATCTTCCCACTGATGTTTCAATTGCTTATTTCATGCGGCTCCCCAAAGATGTTTTCAACACAGTCTTAACAACCATCACGTCAATACATTTTAAAAGTAATTGTAAGAAAGGGGACGCTAGAGAATGTGCTGTCCACACTCTCCAGCTACCCCTTTAGCTACATTCCAGCCTCCAAACATTGTCCCAGAAAACCTTTGCATCTAAGTGGGCAAGGCCAACAAGGGACCTAATTTAATATCCCAGAATTCTGGAACCAGAAAGAGATGCTGAACTCCAAAAAATGCCAAGCAAGAAGCTGCATCAAAATGACTTAATATTAACAAAGCTGACACCACTCCACCCCAAGCGAAAAGATGGCTACTTAGCATTTCCTCCTCTCCTCAATTCCATGCACAAGAAATTGCTTCAGGAAAAACAGACCCAGGAATCTCTGGCATATTCTACTTCCAGATAGCCTGCCACCCCCACAGGCAGTGTTTCCAATCAGGGTGTGAGTGAATGGAGATGATAAAGTTCTTCCCTAGAGATAAAGAGGCTCCATTTGCAGAGAAATGGAACAGGGTGAGAACAGAATGGTAAGAATTGGCAGTTTGTTCCCCAGGCAGGGTTAACAAAAATCAGTTAAAGCCACCATTTCAAGGTTAAGGCAGGAGACAAACAGGCATGATGCTATAAATACAGGGTCCCTTTGGGCACCGAGGCATGGATCATAGCAAGCCCAGGGCTAAATGAGATATGGTGGGAGCCCATCGCTCTGGGGCCTGATGGATTGACAGGCAGACAAATATGAAATGCAAGCCTCTCAGACAGGCCCTGCCTGGGTGAAATCTCATTAAAGCACACACATCAAAGATTGCACCGCAGGGGCAGAAAGTAAAATGCAGAGCCACAGCCAGCCTGGGGGGTAAGAAAGGAGGGCCACAACCTGATAAAGAAGCTCAGAGAGGTAGCATTAGTCAGGAACCATGCCTAGGTGCCCACTTGCCTTCAATAACAGCAGACTCGCCCCAGGGCCATCCTGCTTCACCACTTTGGGAGGTCTGCATAAATTAATGTCTCAGTATAACAAGAACCACCTCGCTCACTGTGTGCCATCCACCATGCCAAGTGCTTGGGGTGTATTCTCTCATTTCACTATCCCAGGGGCCCGATAAGGCAGGTCTCACCAATCCCACTTCACAGATGCAAAACCCGGAGATCAGGACAGTTTAGTCACATGTTCAAGATCACATAGTTGGTAAAGCCAGGGTTTGAACTCAGATATTTCCAACTCCAAAGCTTATGCTTTTATCCCTAATACTGCTGTTCTCAGCTCTTGCAGCATCCCAAGGAACCTGGGTCCTCCCAGCCATCACTCTTTATGGTATCTAGGCAGGAACAGCACACAGGCTGCTGCTCCCCTCCTGTGCTCATTAGTCAGGAGTTCATGGCCATGCATCCTGCTGGGCTCAGCCTCCACTGCAGAACCCTGCTGAGAGTCATGCTTGTAAGCAGCTGCTGCCAGCCCATCTGAGGGCTGCATGAGCAAACATAATGGACACACATGGTTAGCAGTGAGTGAAGTGGAAGTAGAGGCCAGCAAATGCGATTTTTCTCATAATGGGGAAGAGAGTATCTCTGAGAAAAAGATACTCCTAACCCCTTTTGCTATGTGTGTCCCTCTCTCCATTCCCACAGCTGTCAGCCTGGCTCATGGGCTCTTTGTCTCCCTGGACCACACTGTGGCCATGTAAGTCCTAGCATAAATCCAAGCACACTTCTCTCCAGCTCATCCTTCAGGGGGTCCCCAATGCTCCAGGGTGAAGGGAATCCTCCTTAGCTAGAAACCTCCACCCAGGAAAGGCCCTTGGCTGCCTTGGCCACCTGGAGAAGGCCCTCTCCGCTTACAAGATTCAGCAAGATTCAGCTCAAGGATATGAACAGACATACACCAAGTTATTGATATTGATGACCTCCCAAATTGAGATTAGAAGAGGCTAGAGGGAAATTGTCAACACTGCAATTATTTAGCTCTGTATTGTTTAAATATTTATCATGGTTTAAAAAGTCATGACAGAATCAAAAAGTAAAACACATATAAAGGTGGAAAAATGATATACATTCCCAGATACCTCCCCACTCCCGACCTGGGTGTATAAGACTCAGCATCCAGAATTTTTGACTGCACTTTTGCTGCCCTGGTTAGATTTCTCACTCCTTGAAAGCAAGAACTTTTTTTCACATCATCGAATCTGTAGCACAACTGTCACTTATTAAAACCATTTGTTTTCTTAGAATCACGTTAACCACGTGGCTGATGTCCTCGCTCATGATAGTTAGGAGCCTGTGAAAGGGACTACCGAAAGCCACCACAAAATCCTCCAAAATAGAGCTAGTAACCTAAACAAGAAAGATCAGACCAATGTGATCTGTGAAACTGTACAGGACACATGATCCATTTCTTCAATAAACAGCACAGGGGAGAAAAATTTCTTAAAAGAGACTTAAGAACTTTAACAACCAAATTCAGCGTGTGCATATTTTTCAGATCTTAAACCAACTCCAAAGAGACATTTGAGACAATTAGGGGAATTTGAACAATGATGGGGTATTGGAGGGTGTGAAGAATCATTGTTAATTTTGTTAGGTGTGATAAATAGTGATTATGCTTAAAAAAAATTTAAAAAGTCTATATTGACATCTGTAATTCCAGCACTTTGGGAGGCCGAGGCAGGCAGATTACTTGAGGTCAGGAGTTCAAGACCAGCCTGGCCAACATGGTGAAGCCCCATCTCTACTAAAAACACAAAAATTAGCTGGGCATGGTGGCACGTGCCTGTAATTCCAGCTACTCAGGAGGCCGAGGCAGGAGAACCACTTGAACCTAAGGCAGAGGTTGCAGTGAGCTGAGGTTGCGCCACTGCACTCTAGCCTGGGCAACAGAGACAGAGTAAAAAAAAAAAAAAGAAAAAAAAACCACAGTCTATATTGGATATGGGTAAAATCATGTCTAAAAATTGCTTTAAAATACTCCAGCATTTAAAAAGAAGAGTACCAGGATAAGCAGATGAAACAAGATTAGGAAAATGTGTTGCTAATTGCTGAAGCTGGATGAGCAGTTATGGGGTCTTGATTCTGCTGTCTTTTTATGTCTTTTGAAAGATTTTCACAGTGAAAAGTTTTAAAAGTAAACTTAAATGAGCTTCTAATTTAACAGTGTGTGTGTGTGTGTGTGTGTGTGTACACACACACAGAGACACATATAGTCCATGAACTGTCTGCCTCAGAATTACCTGGTATGCTTGTTAAAATGCAGATTCTCCAGGTCTCTCTGACACCCCCACCCACTCCCAGGCTCTAATACACCCATGGTTCTGGTAGGAGGATTCCACTAAGAATATCCATAAAGCCTACTTGCCAGGAGCAGGCTCAGTATACACCCAGTGCTCCATGTTATTACTGACACTTCCCTTTACCCTCAAGAGTGTCCCAGTCCAGACAACATTGTAGCTAGTCAGCCAAGTCAGAGTGAGCCATGCCGTTTCATGTTCTCCTCTCTTACTGCCCCCACCTGCATCTGCTGAACCCCACTTACCTACCAAAGCCCAGCTCAAGCACAGCCCCCAAGACCTTCTCTAATGACTCCAAGTGAGATCATTCCTCCACCCTTTAAACCACTGACCTGCAGCCTGAGAGCACATAGTGCTATCCTCTAACATACCTGCCTGGATGGCCATCCCATGCTTGCATGTCACTAGCCAGGGAACTCTTTAAAGGCAAGGACCAAGCCAGGTGCGTTGGCTCACCCCTGTAATCCTAGCACTTTGGGAGGCCGAGGAGGGTGGATCACCTGGGGTCAAGAGTTCAAGACCACCCTGGACAACATGGCAAAGCCTTTTCTCTACTAAAAATACAAAAATTAGCCAGGCATGTTGGCAGGTGTCTATAATCCCAGCTACTTGGGAGGCTGAGGCAGGAGAATTGCTTGAACCGGGGTTGTGGGTGGGTGGGAGGGCGGTGGGGGTGTGGAGGTTGCAATGAGCCGAGATCATGCCACCGCACCCCAGCCTGGGTAAAAAAGTGAAACTCCATCACAAAAAAAAAAAAAAAAGGGCCATGCCTTATGTACCTCCTTCTCCCCAATGCCTGGCACAGAATGGATGTTTAGGAAAATGTTTATCCAGTGAATTATTAAGCAAAGGAATTAATAAATAAATGAGAGTCATTGTGCTGGGCATCTCATAGAAACGTCTATGTTTATTTAAATTCTTTTTTTTTTTTTTTTTTTTTGAGATGGAGTTTCGCTTTTGTCGCCCAGGCTGGAGTACAGTGGCATGATCTCGGTTCACTGCAACCTCTGCCTCCCGGATTCAAGCAATTCTCCTGCCTCAGCCTCCCAAGTAGCTGGGATTACAGGTGCTCGCCACCATTCCTGACTAATTTTTGTATTTTTGGTAGAGACGGGGTGTTACCATGTTGGTCAGGCTGGTCTCGAATTCCTGACTTCAGGCAATCTGCCTGCGTTGGCCTCCCAAAGTGCTGGGATTACAGGGCTGAGCCACTGTAGCCAGCTAAATTCTTATATATCATCATGATTAGTGGCCCCAACCTTTTTGGCACCAGGGACCAGTTTCATGGAAGACAGTTTTTCCATGGTCTGGGGTTGAGGGTGATGGTTGGGGATGATTCAAGCACATTGCATTTATTGTGCACTTTATTTCTATTACATTGTAATATATAATGAAATAATTATACAACTCACCATAATGCAGTCAGTAAGAGCCCTGAGCTTGTTTTCCTCCATCTAGATGGTCTCATCTAGGGGTGATGGGAGACAGTGACAGATCATCAGGCATTAGATTCTTATAAGGAGCATGCAACCTAGATCCTTCACACGCACAGTTCACAATAAGGTTTATGCTCCTATGAGAATCTGATGCCGTTGCTGATCTGAAAAGAGGTGGAGCTCAGGCACTAAGGTGAGCAATGGGGAGTGGCTGTAAATACAGATGAACTTTCTTTCACTCACCTGCTGCTCACCTCCTGCTGTATGGCCTAGTTCCTAATGGGCCACAGACCTGTACCCGTTCATGGCCCAGGGGCTGGGGACCTCCAGTCATGATGAAATGTTAGGCTGTCTTAATTTAAAATTTCTGGTGTAAAATCTGGGCAAAACATTGGGGAAATTTGATACATTATTGGGCAGAAAGAGATTAGAATTCCAAAAATCACGTGTACACTAATTGTAACTATAAAAACATATCTTTATATTATTATTTTCATAAGAACAAAAACCAAAAGGTAACATGCAAAAAAAAAAAAAAAAGTAGTAGGGATCTAGAAGGCTGCAGTTCTGCTTTCCAAATATTCTTTTTTTGTTTGTGTTCCTTAATAAGGAAGAAGAAGAAAGAGAAGGACAAAATGGAGATTCCAGACTGTTCTGGTCTGGTCATAGTTAACCCGCATGACTAATTCTAGCACCACAGATCCCTGCCAAGGCCTCCATCCACCAGCCCAATGCGGAAAGTCTCCATTTCCTGTCGGCGTGGGAGGGCATGGCGGGGAATGGAAATGGGTTCGTTTTCCACATAGCACACAGGGCTTCCCCTAGCTTGATCAAGTCTAGCAAGACCTGCCACCCCGAAGACAGGGAAGTCTTAATAAATGTACATGTTCTGCTCTCCCTATGCAGGCGAGTGCACACCAGGTATTTAAAAGAACAAAGAGCTTAAACAGTCACTTTGTTTCGACTGAACTGGAGCATTCGGGGCTTTCTATTCATCCTGCAAGGAGCCTGCTCAAGCATTAACAGATATCAATCTAGTAAATTGTGCAGCAAGCACCATTATTTTCTTCTCAATCTATTTTACCTGCCACATTTCCCAGGGGCAGATTGGAAAATATGTGGTAATTATATATTGATATAGTGTGGGAACAGGTTATATGCAGACCTTTTGTACCTAGCTTCCTTATTAACCAGCTAAAATGTGCTCTGTGGGATCCTTCTTTGCTCTTTAAGAAATCTCCTGAGCTGAGCTCTTATTTTGCTGTTTATGATTTTCTCCTAAACTGTGAGCTTTACAAGGACCTCACATGAACCACACCAAGATGGGACTTTGAGGCACAGCCCTGGTGTCCTCCTTGCTGGGCAAGGATTCAATCCAAAGCCAGCCTCCAGCTTCAGTGAACAGGTGACTTCCACACAAAGACACAAGAACAGCTTCACCAGGCTGGCTGCCTGCTTCCTGCACCATCTAATTAAGGAAGAGTTAGTCAGCATGAAAAGTACTTATTAGGAAACAGTACACTGGATCATACTTGTGGGCTTTCAGAAGAAATAAATTACTTTTTTTTTTTTAAGGAACATAGCAACAAGTTTCATGGTAGGCTTTCCTCACCAACACTAATGATAATAGCACCCAGCGAAGAAGCTACAGGAGACAGTGAACGGCCACCTCTGGGAACTTTAATGGCCTTTACTTGGATGATTCTCTAGAATGTTTAAGCAGAAGGAAGGAGAGGCAGCTAGCCTCATGTCAAAGACGTTCATGGTGAGGGGCAAGGAGGAGAGCAAGTGGTGAGCCATGAGCACTTTGGGCCTGCTCCCCGGGATCGAGTGATCTCTGTGAATCTCAGCGCTAAGAGAAAGTGCAGAAGTCATGTAACCCATGTACCAAGGGCCTGCTAGCCTGTTCCAAGGTTGTCCTGTCACTCAGCATTTCCTGTGGGCATGACGCCGCCAAATCCCAGCTGGGGCCAACTCTTCCCAGCTTCCCTGACCTCAGGGCCACCCATCAAAGGTGGCAAACGACAGGTCACTGAATGGAGCATCATCTGACCTGTGCTCTCCCAGGAGCTCTGACGCTCCACTAGCAAGCTGGCCTCCTGCCGGGCTTCTGTCTTTGTGCCCTTTCTAATCGGAAAATGAGAAGGGAGGGACACAGTGCGAGATCATTTAGGTCCCATCCAGCTGTAACCAGGGACCGCATACAGGAAACCCCACTGAAATCAGCTGCCTCTTGCTAGCCTAGTCTCGTCTGTCTATATGGCTCTCTTGTCAAAAGGTATCCCGAGGAGGCTGAGCTGAATGACTGTGCAGGGAGTAGAGCTGACTTCTGTCAGGTAGATCTGAAAAGGGCACAAAGGAAAGGAAACTTGCACGTGGACGTGGGACTCTGCCAACTAAAAATTCAAGTCCAGAATTCATCATCTAACTTACTAAATACAACCTTTTCCAACACCACCCCATGCCCTCCTCAAAAAATAAAAACCAACCAGTATAACTGTAGCAATAAAGTAATTAGGGAAGCACACTCTCTTTAAAATGAAACCACCAATACTGTAACTTCCAGCTAAATTTAATTACCGTCTAATTTCCTTTACAATAGATGACCTAGTTTTTGGACAATATTCTCAGAAAAGAGATTATATGTGGGTGTAAAAATCTGCCCTATCTTGGGAAAGCAGAGAGACCATTTACTGGCCTCGCCGAATCCATCCAGATATAAATATGTGCAAGGCGAATGGATAAGATGCAGCCCCGCTGAAGGAACACACTCTGTTCTTACACAAAGGCTAAAACAGCAAGTGGTCCAACGATTATGCCTCTAACAAAAAGCAATTCCACAGAGACCCAAGAGCTATTTGTCAGACTTGCCGACTGACTTCCAGAGGCCAGCCCTGAACATCTTGTAGGAAGAGCCAGGCTGTATCTCTGCCCGTCACCTCCTGCATGTGCAGACCCCACCCACGCACCCCAATTCCCAGCTTCCAGGACAAGGCACTGGCACAGAGTAGCCCCACATAATGGGATCTGCAGAGGCCTCTCATGCCTCAGAAAGTCCCCTACCTGGCAGGAAAGCAGGGACGCATGCCCAAGGATGCATCTGTCTCACCCTCCCTTCTCACCAAACTTGTCCTGAGCTCAGCACAGTGAATGGTGATATGTGAATGACAATGAATGGTGAGATGCTCAGTGAATGAGTAACAAAGCGAAACTGGAGCATCCCAATCCCAGGCAGCCAGAACAACCCTGAGGACACTATCAGCTGCCCCTCCATTTATTATTTCCCATAATTAAAAGTTGGAGAGAAATGAACATCCTGCCCTCAAGGAGTTCAGAGCCTAGATGGGAAATAAATATGTAAACAAATAATTGCAGAAGCATAATAAGTTCTATGGCAGGAGAGTCCAGGGTGTTATAGGGGGACTAAGTAGGAGGGAGAGGAGTCAGAGAAGGGGAGTCAGGGTAGCTCCCCAGAGCCCAGCGCCTCGATGCCCAGATCTAGGTGCACAGGGGTGGGGAGGGATGGAAGAGATAGAACACTCCAGGCAAAGATATCCACAAGTGCAAAGGCTGCAGACAGAGAGGGGATGGCAGTGTGAGAAGCAAAGGGTTCCATGGCCTGGGTGTGGGAGAGATAAGAAGAGGTAGACCGGGCTGCTGTGAAGCCAGTGTTGGTAGGTGCAGGCAATGGTATTGATACCTGATCTCGTGGCTTTGGAGGGACATTGAGAGGTTTTAGGCAGGCCAGTGACAAGTTCAGTTTTGTGTTTAAGAATGATGGCACTGAAATGACATGATGTCTGGGTATTGCAAAATATAAAAACATGTTACTCAAGCAAAATATAAAAACCAAAAGGGAGACTGATTTTTTTTTAAATGATGAACTGTTGATAATGAAGACAAGTGACGAGTATGTGAGGGTTCATGATATTATTCACTCTATTTTTGTGTAAGTTTAAACTTTTCATAGTAGATATATTTTTAATCACATGAATTATTAAAAAAAATAAGATCTGAAGAAGTCCTATTAAATTCATACTTTTTTTTCAATGTTAAATATCCTAATTTAGTAGCCAAAAACTAATGGGAGAGTATTTGGGTATTTTTTCCACATTTTAAAAATATCACTGTGCTGCAGGATGGAGACTAAATTGGGAGAAAGAAAAGAAAAGACAGGAGCCATTAAGGGGCCTCAGTAGGGCTGCAGCTGAGGAATGGCGGTGCCTATACCAACCCAGTGGCAGAGCGAATGAAGGGACGGAGCTAAAATGCTCAGAAGGTGAAACGGCCAGAACTCAGTGACTGACTCAACATGAATGAATCGTGCATTCAATCACTCTCTCCGCAAAGATTTAGGGCCACCTGCTTTGCCAGGGACTGTGGAAGAATAAAAAGGCAGGACCAAGACGCAAGACATCAGCTCAGCTCTCTGTGACAGTAACAAGATGAAATAAGCTAAAAGGATAAAAACAGTTTTGCAAAGGAGTAAAAAGTAAAAAGCTATAAGTAAACATTAGCTTAAAACACGCTGGAATGAAAACCAATAAAATCAAAAAATGCTGGTAAATAAATTTGATGAGTTGAACAGTGTACTTAAAATGTTAGAACTGTAAGAGAGCCAAGATAAAATAAACACTAAGATCACATCATAAAAGACAAATAATACAATAAAAACTACAGATAAAAAGGCAAAAGTAAATAATATTAGCTAATGGAACATATTAAAAAGATTAAATAGTGAAATAAAATCATTTAGGATGCATAAATTTTGCTAGAAACACATTCTAACCAAAGCGTAATACTGGAAATACAGGCTGCACTACAGAAACCAGCACAGAGGTGAGCAGCCCGGGCCATCTGATCAACCTCACCACCCATCATCACTGTGGAGCTCTCTGAGCCCAGCCTGTACTTGCAAGTCCCCAAATCTACCACAATTTCCTTAAAGGACACTGCCTGGGGGAACTGGGGATTATACCACACGAGCCACAGAAAACCCTCATAAAAATCCTCTTTGGATATCTGTTCCTCTCCTCAAAGCTTCCCACCCACAGCACCTGCCAAAAATCTCTCCTTCTCTCTTCCTCCCTCTCCGCTATACTATTCACTCCCATGCACACTAGCCTCTCTGCTCCAGCACCCTTGCTTCTGATGAGAGAACCTCCTGGCCTCACCTCTTAGGGAAGGACAGCTCAATGTGAGCCTCTGAATTCTCATCTTGCCAGAAAGTGCCCCCTAGAATGGAATGGATGAAATTCTCTACTTCATTACACATACATACGGCAAGATTCCCTCAACACTGGGTTCTTGGAGGAACAAGTACTACCACTCTTCCTAATGTGTCTCAGGGCCTATCCCTGAGCCCAGCACACAGTTCATGCCCAGTTAACACCTGTTGTAGGTTAAAAAAAGAAAGAAAGAAAAAAGAATCTGTAAACTTCAAGCTGGGTAGGGCTCAAATATCTAACAAACTGAATCCCACAGCAGAGGGTCCCACCTTCCAACTGATTTCTAATCAGAGCCCCCCAGGGCTCTTACCTATCACATGGGCACCTTCAGCTCCTCCCAGAAGGCACATAAGGTAACAGCAGAGATGCCCTTACTCAAGGTCCACAGCAACAATGAAAGGAAGTAAATAACAATGCTGCTGTGCGACCTCAAGGTGAGAGGGCTTCCAGGCAGTGATCAAGGAGGGCTTAATGGAGGAGGGGGAATTAAGCAGAAGACTTGGAAAATGGTTAGGCTGTGTGGATAGAGGAAGAACATGTCAGGATTCCTGGGAATGAACAGGATATGAGCTCACATGCAGAGAGACCACTTCAGCCCTCTACCCCAAAGGCAGCCCCTTGCTCCAGGTTTCTGGCAGAAAGCCAGCCAGAGTCCTGCAGGCAGCATTCTGTCCAAGGTGGAGGAAGTTCCCCAAACTGAACAGTAGAAACTTTGCAGGAGCTGCTGAACTGCCATAAGGCAGGGCCACTGATCTTCTGGCCAAATCACACCTTCCTTTATGATGCAGAAATCCACTCCTGGGCTTTCAGCACACCCTCCAACACGAGGCTATGCAGGCAGCTGCTGCATTTGCATTTGGACAACCATAAGTATAAGAAGCCATCACACTCTAGTCCCTGAAAGAACACAGTAATTCCAGTTGCCTCTTCCATAAGGCACTTCCCGTGACATTTAAATAGACAATGACAGTTTGCAGCACTATCCTCCTTAGCAAGGATTTGCCTAACCTCTTGCATGAGCTGGTTTTCAGTTCTCACAGCCATTTGGATTACGTAAATCATTATACATACTTATTACCACCAGGACAATTGGTGGCTTTTTATTTTTTCAATTCCAGGGAGAGTGGGAACCTTCTTGGTCTGAGCTTTGGAGAAGCCTTGGGGGGGGGGGGGGGGTTATCTTATTTTGTTCAGGCTGCTATAATAGAATACCAAAAGAATGGGTGTGCCAGGCACAGTGGCTCATGCCTGTAATCCCAGCACTTTGAGAGGCTGAGGCGGGTGGTTCACAAGCTCAGGAGATCGAGACCATCCTGGCTAGCATGGTGAAACCCCGTTTCTGCTAAAAATATAAAAAATTAGCCAGGCATGGTGGTGGGTGCCTGTACTCCCAGCTACTCAGGAGGCTGAGGCAGGAAAATGGCATGAACCCAGGAGGCAGAGCTTGCAGTGACCCAAGATTGCGCCACTGCACTCCAGTCTGGGCAAAAGAGCAAGAGTCCATCTCAAAAAAAAGAATGGGTGCCTTCTGAGTAACATTTATTTCTTACTGTTCTAGAGGCTGAGAAGTCCAAGATCAAGGCACCACCAGATTCAGTGTCTGGTGAAAGACCATGTCCTGGTTTTTGGATGACTGTCTTCTCATTGTGTCCCCATGTGGTGGACAAGGGAACACTTTTGGATCTCTTTTATAAAAGCAGTCATTTCATTCATGAGGGCTCTGCACTTATGACCTAAACACCTCCCAAAAGCCTTGCCACTTAACACCATCCTCTTGAGGATTAGGTTTCAACACATGTGTTTGGGGGGACACAAGCATTCCATCTCTAGCAGGGGTTCTTCATCTCTATAGCCTTGCATTCCTCTGGAAGAAGATGCTACTGTGAAATTCTTCTGTTTGCTCCAACCGAAATGCCAGTATCACAGATATCTAATAGCAAAGTGAGTATGGAACAGCTTCCAATACAGAATTTTCAGGAAATGGTTGAGAACCAGTTTTGTAACTCTTGAGCCCCTTACTCAGTGGCCTTTATTTGCTTTGGGAATATAAAATTTTGAGAGTGGAGGAAGGGGAAATGTGTGAAGCAAATGCTTTGAAGAGAACTATCACGATGCTGGGAGTCCCACCCTAACCCTTCCATGCAGAGGAAGCAGGACTTGCTTTCTGGAGAAGGTGCTTCTGTTGATCCATTCAAAGACCATGAAGAGCATCCCTGTAGTGAGGGAACACTGTGCTCTGGACAGAAAACTGAGCAGGCAGCCGCTGGATTTGGCATGTGGCAGCTGGAAAGAGCACGCAGCTGGGCTTGGTCTGAACCTCTAGGGTTTACTGGGACAGGATGCAGACCCTGAGGGAAAGCTAGCCTGGAGCCATTTTAAATCCTGCCCAAAGGCTGCCCAGGAGCATGTGGAGAGTGTGAGATGCTGTGTGGAGGAATGTCAGAGAACAGGGATGAGGGCAGCATGGCGGGAAGGAATTGCCCAGCCTGTATCAAGGTAGTGTCAGTGGGTTTCCCAGGTAGAAGGATTTCCAGCAAACTCCAGGTCAGGAGTTCAAGACCAGCCTAGCCAACATGGTGAAACCCCGTCTCTACTAAAAACACAAAAATTAGCTGGGCGTGGTGGCACACGCCGGTAGTCCCAGCTACTTGGGAGGCTGAGGCAGGAGAATCGCTAGAACCAGGGAGGCGGAGGTTGCAGTGAGCCGAGATCAAGCTACTGCACTCCAGCCTGGTGACACAGCGAGACTCTGTCTCAATCAATCAATCAATCAATCAATCAATAAAATAACTTCTCGAAGTTGATGCAGCTACAATGGCTAGAACTGCAGCCCCCGATCTTCACATCCATGGGAGTGAAAGTCAGCTCAAAATATCTGCCAGGCCTGAGAGTGTGATACAGATGGCAGTTCAGCAAGGAGATTTGCTGTCTCTCCTTCCCTTCCTCCCTCCCCATCTTCCTCCCCCAGTGACTGGGAACAGCAGTTATCCGGTACAGAGAGAAGAGCAGACAAAGCAAGAAGGACATGGCTCTGCTCTTACAAAGGGTCAGCCACAGTGGGGGTCCAGCCACAGGAGGCACAACATCTCATGCTAATTATATTCAGAGATTTGATTATTGTTGAGGTCTGGAGATTCTATTTTCTGAACTGTGTTTGCAATTAGTATAACTATTGGTTTGCTGCCTAAGAGTGAGCAGAAAAGCCACAGACCTGCCCAAATTTTTATCATAGGCAAGAGAAATTTACTCCCCACCCCAGCCTACCCGGTGAAATTTAAAAAGGCAATGAGAAATAACAATGAAGTTATATTTGGTTATATCCCCAAAGTCAAGTTTGTTTGACATGCAATAAAAACCATGATTCACTATTGCTATCAACACAGTTCAAAAGTAATTCTTTAAAGCTTTTTTTAAATGTCATACATCTTTTGACCCACAAATTCATGTCTAGGGCCAGGTGCAGTGGCTCACGCCTATAATCTCAGCACTTTGGAAGGCCAAGATGGGTGGATCACTTGAGGTCAGGAGTTCAAAACCAGTCTGGCCAACATGGTGAAACCCCTCTCTACTAAAAATATGAAAATCAGCCAGGCCTGGTGGCAGGCACCTGTAATTTCAGCTACTTGGGAGGCTGAGGTAGGAGAATCGCTTGAACCCATGAGGCAGAGGTTGCAGTGAGCCGAGGTGGTGCCACTGCACTCCAGCCAGGAAAACAGTGAGACTCCATCTCAAAAAAAAAAAAAAAAAAAAAATGAATCATGTCTAGAATTTATCCTCTGATAATTCTACAATCCAGACCACACAAAAATATTTAGTAAGAAGGGTATTAAATGCAGCATTGTCCATGTGGCAGATATTATAGTTCAATACAGCCAGCACCAATTTCAGGCCTCTTGTCTGCTGTACAGTAAAGGTATAAAAGCTAAATGTTCATTTCACAGCCTCACTTGCAGCTAAGACTGGTCCTATGACAGAGTTCTGACCAATGAAAGACAGACAAGTCTGCAGATGCTGTCTTTCTGCCTTCTTCTCGAAGTTGATGCAGCTACAATGGCTAGAACTGCAGCCCCCATCTTCAGCTCTTGAGCAAATGGCAAGGGAACTGCAGAGAATTCAGCACTGACGTGATGAGCCACTAAACCTGCCAACTCTCACTCTCTTCAGATCTCTTGTTAGATGAGAATTAACTTCTATTTGCTTAAGACACTGTAGTTGGTTTTTCTGTCACTTGAAGCCAAATGCAACGCATGGTTGCCCATACACATTCTCAGGCACACACTCACACACATACGTCACACAGACACACACACACATGCTATGTAAGAAAGGGTGTGGGGGGATATACCAAAATGTATAGTGGTGAAATTATATGTCATTTTTGTATTCTTCTTTTTTCCTATTGGTATTTTGTAAATTATCTAAAGTGAACATGTATTGTTTTCACAGAAATAAAGTTATAAAAACCATTTTTTGATAGTGAGGCCCTGCCTGTGCTCACTAAAATGTAGACATAGTTCTTGGTCCTCAGAGAGCCTTGTTGTATGTTCTTTGCTCTAGACTGGTTCAGCACACGCCTGCTCTAAACCATGGCTATGAAATGGAACCAGGTGAGACTACTTAAAATGTTACTAAGAAAAGCTGAGATAAGCCAGGCGCGGTGGCTCATGCCTGCGATCTCCGCACTTTGGGAAGCCGAGGTGGGAGGATCACAAGGTCAAGAGATGGAGACCAGCCTGGCCAACATGGTGAAACCCCGTCTCTAGTAAAAATACAAAAATTAGCTGGGCGTGGTGGCACACACTGGTAGTCCCACCTACTCAGGAGGCTGAGGCAGGAGAATCACTTGAACGAGGGAGGCGGAGGTTGCAGTGAGCAGAAAACGAACCACTGCACTCCAGCCTGACGACACAGCGAGACTCCGTCTAAATAAATAAATAAAAGCTGAGATGAAATGATAAGGGCAAGGTTCATCAGAGAGAAAGGGCCACATATTTATCATACCTTAGGTGAAAGGTGCAAGGCCTTGGAATTAACAAGTGTTATGGCAGAAAGGAGAGACAAATTAAGGATGGCGGAGCCTTTGGGCTGCAGTGACTCAACAGCAGTTGACAGAACTAGGGAGCTGGGGAGGGGAGCCAGTTCTGAGGTGGGCAGAACTCAGGAGCTCAGTTTCGAACATGCTGTGCTTAAGGTGGATGGTGGGGCCTCCCAGGGGAGAAATGGAGTTGTCTGACAATAGTCCCTTCACCCAGTAAACCCTCACTGAGCAACGAATACATGTGCAGAATTATGCTAATCATGAGGCTACACATAAAGACAAATAAAAGATGGCAATTGATGTACTCAACAGCTTGCAGTCTAGAAAGAAAGAGAAAATGTGAACACCAATTGTACAGCAGTATGTAAAGAAGAGCTACAATTTACAGTAAGGAAGCACAGTTTATACTGACTAGATACCAAGATTTCACAACGATGGTGGACCTTGAACTGAAGCCTGTTGGGTAACACAGTATTTCGAGAGGCAAGGAAGGCAGGGAAGAGATTGACAGGTTAAAGAAATCACATGATCCAAGGCACGAAGATGCAAAATGCTGTGCATGCTCCAACTGACGACAGCATAGAGTTTGTGAAGAGGTGTGGTGGAAGATGGAGATGGGGCCAGCTGGGGAATGATGCAACCTCCAAGCCAAGGAATCCAAACTGTAGCCAGTAGGAAGCCACTGATAAGACTCCAACAGGGTAGAAGCATGACTATAACTGTTGTTGAGAAAGATAACCCCAGTTGTGGAAGGTGAACCTAACAGACAAGCTATTAGAGGCAGAGAAACCAGTTATAAAGCCATTGTAATCATCCAGGCAAGAGATAAGAAAACAAACTTGGAGTGTTCAACGGAAGAGAAAGGAGAAATTGGGAAGACACAGAATGATAGCAGCTTGTGGCTCACTGTGGGGAGAGGAGGGATTTTAGAGTGAAAAAGAAAGATGAGTAGAAAATGCTTAGGGTGTCTAGCCTGAGAGCCTGAGAGAGTGAAGCAGTTCCACTAATAAAATTTTTGCATACTTAATCCTGTCTTAGTGTCTGCTTCCAGAAGTCCTGGACTAACACAGGCTTTTTGGAAGAAGGGCCTACACATTAGCTCAATTCCTGGTATCAAACAGATGTTCAATAAATGAATAAATACAGAAATGAGGGAATCAACCAATGAATAAAGTTCCAATAAAGACTTTCAAGACAATAAAAAAAAAACACAGAAATCACAAAAGAAAACTTCTCTTCCTAATCTTGCTTCTAGAATCAACCCACCTACTTCCCCTGATTTATCTAAATCCTTCATTTTTCAACCAGTTCCTCTGGCAAAAAAACTGACACAGACTTTGCAACCCCACGTAGTGCTTCACTGATACTCCCCTGTTTATTACTCAGTGCCCTGAAAAGCCCTTCACTAACAAATTAGTCTCCCAGTGCCCCTGAAAGAAGCCCCTGTTGTTAGATTGGCAGACAGATGGTTTTTCCTACTTGACAGACAGACCAAGTTCACACACCACAAGTCAGTCCAGGCATCTGTTGTGTTAAAGCCTCCGGAGGACCATGAGACTTTCTCCTATGTACTGAACCAACTATTTCAGCACCTTTGTCTTATTTCAGAAGCCAAGCTGAATCTTCCACAGCAAGTAGTTGCAGGTTTGGTGGATTTATGCTCAGCATGTCAAGGCCCAGAAACTCATTATGTCACAGAAAATCATTTGTTCAGTAAAATCACAAAAGCATAAACAAAAAAAGAAACCAATGAGCCACATGGAAAGAAAGTATATAAAACAGCAGGAATCACACACACTCCAATACCATTAGGAAAATAGGAGGTGATTACAAGCGAAAAAAAACAAATGGCTTTAATGCACTCCTGTGGAATGGTTGCAGTTCTTCCCTGAGCTGTTGTTTATGAAAATAAATTTACTGATTTCTGGCAAGCTAGGCTATATATATATATATATGTGTGTGTGTGTATATATATATGTGTGTATATATATATATGTGTGTATATATATATGTGTGTATATATATATATGTGTGTATATATATATATACGATTTAATTAATATAGTCTAAACAGGCCCATCTAAACATCTAAAATACGATGATTAGACTATCATATTAATCAAGTCCAGGCCATTGCTTCAATCACTATGTGGCCTGGGAAGTTTCATGAGAAAAAAGCTACTCCATACACAACCCTGTACCATTCTGCTGGCCAAGACCAGTCTTCCTACCAAGCCCACATGGGCCATACACAATTGTCAGTGGACAATTTTCCCAACTTGGAAAATCAATACAAAAACTTTTATGCTTTAAATATGGTTAATCGTTATGCATCAAAACCACTTCTTAATTTATGCCATGTCATGACTGAGTTGTGTCCCTCTCAAAATTCATATGTTGAAGTCCTAACCCCCCAGTACCTCAGAATATGACTGTATTTAGAGCTAGGGTCTTTAAAGAGGTAATTAAGTGAAAATGGTCATTAGGGTGAGCCCTAATTCAATATGACTGGTGTCCTTATAAGAGAAAACTTGGGCACAGACATGAACAAAGGGAAGACCATGTGAAGACATAAGGAGAAGATGGCCTTCTACAAGCCAAGGAGAGAGGCCTCAAAAGATACCAATCCTGCTGACACCTTGATCTTGGACTTCAACCCTCCAGGACTGTAATACAATACATGTCTGTTGCTTAAGCTACAGCCTGTAGTACTTTGTTATTTCAGCCATGGCAACCTAATACATGCCACATTTCCTTTTAGTAGCTTTGCAATTCCAATAGAATACAAGCCCAGGAGCACAGGGATTTTTGTAGGATTGGATTACTGCGGTCTTCCCAGCATGTAAAATAATGCCTGGGACAGAATTGACACTTGTAATGGTTAATTTTAGGTGTCAACTCAACTGGATTAAGATATATCTAGATAACTGGTAAAGTATTATTTCTGGGCATGACAATGAGGGTGTTTCCTGAGAAGACTGGCATATAAGTTGGTAGACTGAGTACAGAAGATCCACCCTCAACATGGTGGGCACCATCCAATTGCCTGGGGGCCTGGATAGAAGAAGAAGGCAGAGAAAAGGTGAATTTGTGCTCTCGCTCGCTCTCTCTCTCTCCCTGCCCTCCTGCCCACACCCACCCCCACCCCTGCTCAGAGCTGGGACACCCTTCTTTCTCCTGTCCTTTGACATCAGAGCTTTAGGTCATCCAGCCTTTAGACTCCAGGACTTGCAACGGCAGCAATTTTCCCACCCCCCTGCCCCCACTCCAGGTTCACAAACCTTTGGCCTTATACTGAGAGTTAAACTATTGGCTTCCCAGGTTCTGAGGCTTTGGAACTTGGACTGAGTCATGTCACCAGCTTCCTCAAGTCTCCAGCTTGCAGAAAGCCTATCATGGAACTTCTGAGTCTCCATAATCACATGAGCTAATTCCCCTAATAAATTCCTTCTCATATATATTATATACATGGCATATATATATATATTATATACAGCATATATATATTACATATGGCATATATATATTACGTATGGCATACATATATTACATATGGCATACATATATTACATATGGCATATATAGTACATATGGCATATATATTACATATGCCATATATATTATATATGCCATATATATTACATATGCCATATATATTATATATGCCATATATATTATATATGGCACATATATATGGCACATATATATTATATATGGCACATATATATTATATATGGTCACTAGGGTAAGCCCTAATTCATATATATATGCCATATGGCATATAAATTCTGTTGGTTCTGTCTCTCTGGCTCTCCCTGACACAACACTCAATAAATATCTGTTGACAAAATGCGAAACTTAAAGCTTTGCTAATAAGATTGGCAACAAGGCAAAAATGTCCCCCCTCACCACTGCTTTTCAATATTATTCTGAAAGTCCTAGCTGATGCAATAAGACAATAAACGGAAATGAAAGGCATATGGAATAAGAAAGAAGAAATAAAATGTTGTTGTATGCAGATGACATAATTTTCTATGTACAAAAATCTGAAAGAATTGACAAAAAACCTCCTGAAATTAATAAGCAATTATGGCAAGGCTGCACAATACAAAGTTAATATACAAAGGTTAATCACTTTCCTGTATCCCAGCAATGAACAAGTGGAATTAAAAACAATACATTTATATTAGCATACGAAAATATGAAATACTTAGGTACAAATCTAGCAAAATATATACAAGATCTATATGATGAAAACTACAAAACTCTGATGAAGACATCAAAGAAGAATTAAGTAAATGGAGAGTTATTCCATGTTCATGGATAGAAAGACTCAATATCGTCAAAAAATTATTTTCAACTGACCTATAGATTCAAGGCAATCTCAATCAAAATCTCAGCAGACTATTTTGAAGATATTAACAATTCCACAATTCCACAATTGTGCTTGGTATTTACCCAAACGAGTTGAAACTTATGCTCATACAAAAACCTGCACATAGATGTGTATAACAGTTTTATTCATAATTGCCAAAACCTGGAAGCAACCAAGATGTCCTTCAGTGGGGGAATGGATACACAGTGGTATACCTAGACAATGAAATATTATTTGGTACTAATTCTAAAGTTTATACAAAAAGACAAAAGATCCAAAATAGTCAAAATAATACTGAAGAAGATCAAAGTTGGAGGAATGACATTACTCAGCTTCAAGAATTACAGTACTAAAAGTAAACTAAAACAAGTCAACTTGATGACCAAAGCTACAGTAATCAAAACAGTGTGGTATGGGCCTAAAAAAAAAAAAATACAAATAGATAAATGGAACAGAATAGAGAGCTCAGAAATAGACCTATATAAATATAGTCACTGGTTTATGGCAAAATGAAAGGCAACACATGGAGAAAAGATAGTATTTTCAATAAATGGTTATAGAAAAACTGACACCCGCATTAAAAAAAAAAAAGAATTTAGACACAGACGTTACAACCTTCACAAAAACTAACTCGAATAGATCAAAGACCTAAATATAAAATGCAAAACTGTAAAACTCTCAGAAGATGACACAGATGAAAATCGAGATGACCTGGGTTTGGCAAAGACTTTTTAG
Source organism: Gorilla gorilla gorilla (assembly GCF_029281585.2). Classification (NCBI taxonomy): domain Eukaryota; kingdom Metazoa; phylum Chordata; class Mammalia; order Primates; family Hominidae; genus Gorilla; species Gorilla gorilla. The sequence continues at coordinate 38,951,656 of NC_073235.2, read as the reverse complement.
ATACAACATCAAAGGAACAATCCATGAAAGAAAGGGCTGATAAGCTGGATTTCAGTAAAATTCAAATTTTCTGCTCTATGAAAGTCACCATCAAGACGGTAAGAAGAGCCACAGACTGCAAGAAAATATTTGTCAAATACGTGTCTCTTAAAGGACTAATATCCAAAATATACAAAGAACTCTTAAAACTCAACAATAAGAAAACAAAACAACCTAATTTTTTAAATGGCCTGAAGACCTAACCAGATACCTCACCAAAGAAGATATACAGATTGCAGATAAGCATACGAAAAGATGTACCCATCATTTGTTATCAGGGAAATGTAAACTAAGACAATAATAAAATACCACAACACACCTATTAGAATGGCCTAAATCCAAAACACTGAGAACACCAAATGCTGACGAGGATATGAAGCAACAGAAACTCTCATTCATTACTAGGTGGGAATGCAAAATAGTAGTCACTTTGGGAGACAGTTTAGCAGTTTCTTACAAAACTAAATATGTCCTTAACATAAAATTCTGCAATTGTGCTTAGTATTTACCCAAAGGAGTTGAAACTTATGCTCATAAAAAAACCTGTACATAGATGTGTATAACAGTTTTATTCAAAATTGCCAAAACCTGGAAGCACCAAGATGTCCTTCAATGGGGGAATGGATACGCAGTGGTATATCTAGACAATGAAATATTATTTGGTACTAAAATGAAATGGGTTATCAAGCCTTGAAAAGAATAGAGGGAACTTTTATGCATATTATCACTCAGTGAAAGAAGCCAGTCTTAAAAGGCTACATACTGAATCATTCCAACTATATGACGTTCTGGAAAAGATAAAACTATGGAGACAGTAAAAAAGACCAGTGGTTGTCAGGAATTAAAGGGAGAAGCAGGAATGAATAAGCAGAACACAGAGGATTTTTAGGGCAGAAAAATTTTATGTATGATTCCATAATGGTGGATACCTGTCATTATAAATTCGTCCAAACTCATAAAATGTACAACACCAGGAGTGAGTCTTAAGGTGAATTATTGACTTTGTGTGATAATGATTTGTCAATGTCAGTTCATCAGTTGTAACATATGTGCCACTCTGGTAGTGAATGTTGACAATGGGGGAGGCATGTATGGGGCAGGGGGTATATGGAAAATCTCTAACTTCTGCTCAATTTTGCTGTGAACCTAAAATAGCTCTACAAAAGAGTATATTAAAAAAATAAAAGAATTGAGACTTACATACCATCCATCTGAAATATTAGTTCTGAACTCCTTTTCCTCTCCAATTCCACTCAAGTCAAATCCTGGTTATATTGTTGAAAAAATGGTTTAGAGAATCCAAACCACCAATCACTGCAATGGGCTGTATTCATTTCTGCCCAGCAAATATACAGTCCAGTCAGATGTGTTCTCTAAATCTGCTTCATCTTGGATACAAGAGGCATGAACCATCAGTGTGGAAATCCCTAAGATTATTTATGGAAGTGGGACCTACTGTTATTTCTGTTCCCATCTCCAGAAGGTTTAAGTCAGATACCTTCTGGAACAGTCTAAATGTGGAGGCAGGAAGAGGGGTGGAAAAGATAAAAGACCTTTGGATTAAAAGTGAGGAATTGGCCAGGCGCGGTAGCTCACGCCTGTAATCCCAGCACTTTGGGAGGCCAAGGCGGGTGGATCACCTGAGGTCAGGAGTTCAAGACCAGCCTGACCAACATGGTGAAACCCTGTCTCTACTAAAAATACAAAAAAGTTAGCCAGGCGTGGTGGCGCACGCCTGTAGTCCCAGCTACTCGGGAGGCTGAGGCGGAAGAATCACTTGAACCCAGAAGGCCGAGGTTGCGGTGAGCTGAGATGGCACCACTGCACTCCAGCCTGGGCACAGAGTGAGACTCAGTCTCAAGAAAAAAAGGGAGGAATTCTGGGCCATTGATGAAAAACCACTTAACCTTTCCAGGCCTTGATTTCTCATTTGTAAAATTAGAATAATATTTTCCTTACATCCTTTACGAGATTATAATGAGAAAAAAAGGAGAAAACGGAACAAAAATTGCTAATGAAAGTACAAAGTTCTAAGAATATTTAAATAACACTAACTCTAATTAAATCAGAGTACACAGTCCATATTTAGGCATAGGAAAAAAGAAAGACTAGAAGGAAATACACCCAGTCAATTATCTCTGGCAGATAATGGTCGTTATCTCTGAATGGTAACATATGGGTGATTTTCATTTCCTCATTTCTTCCTTCCATATTTTTCGAATTTTTAAATAATAAACACAGTAGGGTGTTAAGCAGAAAAAATAGTCTAAAAGAAAAACATGTGGGTCAGTGAGATCCCACTTTCCCCTTTGGTTACATTGGTTGCCTTCTGGACATTTTATTGCTCTGTTTGTAAGTGTTACACTTAGAAGCTGGGTAAAATAAATAAAAGAAGGTCAGCTTCAAACCAATCAATTTCTGTTGCATGTTAGCACTCCTTTGAAAGGATTTGATAGAAAGAGGCGGCTGAAGCCTCGTGGCTGGAATAAGGCTTAGACGGCACATTTGCATTTCAACCATTCAGGCTGCCCCCACTCCCTGCTACTACGATTTAACTCTGCCATGCTGTTTCATCTCATTTGGGAACCACATATGAAGTTGTCGTGAAAATTACTTAATAGAAAAAAATGTTCATAGATTCTCAGGTAAAGAGGTACAATGTAGAAGTTCCAGAGGTAAAGAGGTATGATGTACAAGTGTTGTGCATATGTGATTTATAAAGTGGTATTGCATGCCCAGACTCAATACATCAGCAAGGGATTGGCTGCTGACCATAATGGTAACAAAAACATATACTTTTATGGGAACAAAACATATACTTTTATCACTGAACTAAATACTTCTTGAGTCCCTACAACGTGCTAAACAGAATGATGACAAAGACAGACTCAATCCCCTGGCACCTAACACAGTGTCTGAATATACAGAGGCTCCCAATCAACGATTGCTGAATGACTGTATGAGCCTCTTGTGCCTGAATGACTGTCCTCACAAATGTGGGCGGGACTGTCCCTGAAGAGACTGGAACCAACACCACTATCCCCCAAATAAGGGGAAACTTTATCCCTTCAGAATCAAATTAAAATCAAAGATAAAGTAGAGGAATAAATGTCTCAAAAGCTAAACTGAGCATCACAGGCAGAATATTAGATGATCCTAAGGAATACTGTTCATTTTGTGGAGGGGGGAGTGATAATGTTGTTTTACACTTTTTAAAAAGTTTTTATATATTGAAGCATGTAAGAATGAAATAACATGAAGCCTAGTATTGTTTCTGAAGAATCTGGGAAGGAGGGTGGGCAGTGGGAAAATTAGGGACCTAGGACACAAAAGCTGTGGGATCAGCGAGACTGGCCACATGTTGGTTATGAGGGAGGCTGGGTGATAGGAACAGGCAGGAATGCCAGTGGTTCCTACATTTGTCTGTGCATCAAAACCAGCTAGGGAGTGTCAAAGACACTGATACCTGTGTTCCACCCCCAGAGACAGTGATTTACATGGTCTGGGAAAGCGACTCGGCTTTGGAATTTTTAAAAGATCCCCAAGTGATTCTGATATGCAGGAAACACTATTCTCTATACTTCTGAGATTCAGTAAATTGCACAACAAAAATGTCTTTTAATGTAACGGGGACAAAAGGGTAGTTAAGTAATAAGAGGAGGGTCAAGGGGCAGCCCCTGCCTCCCGCGTTGTCTGAGGATGAAGGGCTCGCTTGTCTCCCCTTTAAGTCCTTCGGTCCCAGCCTCCTCTGTCAGCAGCTGTCTCCCCATCTCTTGGTTTCTGACTCGGGGTGCAGTCCACATTCAATGGCACAACCACATCAACCCACTGTCCCCTACAAACGGCACCACCCTCAAGCCCATAGAAGGACCCCTTGATTATAGCTATTCCCCCTGACACTTCCAGTGAGCCTGGACTCCACAATGAAGCAATCTTTCCTCCCTCCCTCTTCTACTTTACCACCCTCACCCCATTCTCACTCCTCTCTTTCTTTTGTGACAGTGAATTTATCCACTTTTGCCTCCCACTAGGAAGGTGAGACCAGGGCTTCCTAGCAGCCTCATGATTGAGTTTAATCATCCTTGGATGGAAGGATGTTTTTTTACCAACTCATTTCCAGCAGGACCTGCAAACCCCTCTCACCTGGTTTTCCAAAGACTCCCACAGGCAGACCCATCTTATGGGATAATGCTTTATTTTAACCAGAATGTCTCAATAATAGGTTCCATGTTCTCAGCTGTGCTCATGGTGGGGCTGTGATTTTCCTTCATGAAAATGCTATTATTACAGAACTACAGGGTCTCCATCCTCCCAACAACAGTCTTCTATTATTCATGGGGAAATGGTGCTTTGGAGAGGGATTTGCATGTGGTTCTCTCAAGTGAGCCAAGCATGGCTGACAAAAAATGCCCTACAAACTGTAACTTCAGCAAGCCTCCCTGACATTGACCAAACACCTAGCTGTGTGGCCAGAAGTTCACTGCAAAGGTGAAAAGACCCCCGAAGTGAAAGAGAAGACCCAGTAAATGGAATCCTGACTACACCTATGGCTCCTTTATTCTTCTAAGCCACCTGTGAGGCCATCTGGGCCCTCAAGAAGTGAAGGGAAACAACAGGTATTAAGGACCCACTGTGTGCAGCTGCTCCGCACAGAAGCAAGGACTAAAAGTCAACAAGGGAAGCAGGTAGAGTTGGGTGTGCAATAGGGTGTGGTGGGGACTGCAGCCGATGCGCTGTAGAAAGAAGGCAACCACTACATAGTTTCAGACCATTGTTTGATGTGGAAATACTGATTCGGTGTAGCCATGTCTATTTTTTTCCAGGGAAGCTGGAGACCTGGAATTTCAAGAGAAATCTCTCCATTTTTTAAAATCATGGTAAATAATTCTATTTATGATGGCAAATAGTATACACTCCAAACCCCCTGGTCTCCAATCTGCTACCTTGAATTGATCTATGTTTCTCTCCACTCCTTCCCTGAACATCCACACCCGCTAATTCTCCCTGCCTTTGTCCTGCTGCCTCCCCTGCCAGTCCCCAGCCCGGGGCACCCCATGCAGACCCCTGTCTCTCTTGCCGAACTGAAAACACCCCTCAGCATATCTGCCTGGGAAGCATCACCATGCCTGATTGCCTTAGCATCCTCAGAACCTTCTTGTGCCTGGCACACAGGCGGTGAAGTTGTGTGTGCTAAAAGAGGGAACAGACGAACTGCATTTCCTTTACTCCTCACCCCACCCCAGGATTCTCATCCCCATCGCACAGAGGAGTGAACTCAGGTTCAGCCAGATGCGGTACCAGTCTCAAATCCCACAGCTGGTGGGAGGCTGAGCTGGAGGTGCAGCCCGCGCTCGTCTAACCCCAAGCCTCTGCTCTTTGGGCTACCTCCTCGTGTGTCATTTTTCTCCTCCCAGTCTTCAGGAGCCCTGAACCACGTGCAAGCATTTTGTACCTACGGGAAACCACTGTCCTAGCTTGAGGTAGGAACAAAGAGCATATTAAAGCATATAAAAATTCCCCCTCCACTTTTCATCCTAACGTGTCACCAGGCCACTCGCTGACTTATTTACTGTTATGGACTGCATCCCCTTGCTGGGTCAAAGCCTGAAGTGGGTGAGCAAGTCCATATATTTTAAATGCCCATAAAATATCCAACAGCAAGTGCATGTTAACTGGAGTCCTCTGCCCTCCACTGAGGAGTTTTCAAACCACACAAAACATCTATTCTGCCTTTGACCTTTTAGCATTTAAAACTATCACCAAAACATTGCCCTCCAAAAACAACAACAAACAAACAACAACAAAAAAAAAACAGAACAGCTTGTTCACATTATCCCTGAACACTCGTGCACACGCTGGAGGTCCTGCGTGCCTCTGAGATGCTCTTATGGCCTCCAGGGCGAACGTGGGAGTCGGCTCAAACCCTTCTCTGAGAACAGACGCACCCCTGCTCCCAGGAAACTGACCTGCCGGCTTCAGCTCTAGCCCAGGTACCAGCCCCCAAATCATACGAAAGCAAAAGCGCGGGGTCCCTCAACACCCCGTCTGCGATCTGCCGGGGCGCTTCCGGCCGCGGGCTGCGCACGCCCTTGGCTACGCAAATCCAAGTGCCTGGCCTGCCACCTTGTGGACACCAGGAGTAAAACCGCCGGTGGGCTGGCTCCAGTGCCCTCTGCCCACCTTATCTCTGTGCACCTGAAAGAAAGGCGGCGAGAGGCGCGAATGCAGGTGAGAAGAAGATTCGTTCGGCAAAATTAGCTCGTGAGGAGGATTTGGGGAGCATTTTTTCTCTGTATAATTCAGACTTTTTATGTCAGGGGTGATGCAAGTTTTAAATGCCCCAAATCCAAACCAGACTCACCTTTAACTTTGGGGTTAATGCTAGTGTTAACTAAGAGTTTTTTTCCTTTGAGAGGGAGTTTTCGCTCTTGTCGCCTAGGCTGGAGTGCAATGGCGCGATCTTGGCTCATTTCAACCTCCACTTCCCGGGTTCAAGCAATTTTCCTGCCTCAGCCTCCCGACTAGCTGGGATTACAGGCACAAGCCACCACGCCCGGCTAATTTTTGTATTTTTAATAGAGACGGGGTTTCACCATGTTGGCCAGGCTGAACTCTGACCTAAAGTGATCTCCTGACCTCAAGTGATCCGCCCACTTCGGCCTCCCAAAGTGCTGGGATTACAGGCGTGAGCCACCGCGCCCGGCCAAGAGTTTCTTAAACTTTAAGCAGTGTCAGGATCTCCCAGGGAGGTTTTGAAAATGTCAATGCCCCACTCACTCCAATCTATATACTCAGAATCTAGGTGCCGCATCTTTTTTTTTTTTAACTTAATCTACCTTTATTGTAATTTTAAAAAATAACATGATATTTACCATCTTAACTATTTTCAAGCATACAGTTCAGTAGCATTAAGTATATTCACATCATCAAGAAAATACTTTTTCTTCCTGCAAAACTGAAACTCTATATTTTAAACAACTCCTCCCCTTCCACCTTCTCCAGTCCCCTAGTTACCACAATTCCACTTTCTGTTTCTATGAATTTGACTGTTCTAGGTACCTCATATAATCATACGATATTGTCTTTATGTGACTGGCTTATTTCACTTAGCATAATGTCCTCAAAGCTCATCCATGTTGTAGCATGAGACAGGATTTCCTTCCTTTTTATGGTTGAACAATAGTTATCTGTGTTACATACCACATTTTGTTTATTCATCTGTCAATGGACACTTGGATTATTTCTGCCTCTCAGCTTTTTTTTTTCCTATGAACGTGGATGTGTAAATATCTCTTTGAGGTCCTGCTTCAATTCTTTTGAATATATACCTAGAAGCGGGATTGCTGGATTGTCTGGTAATTCTATTTGGTACCTTTAGCTTTAACAGGCCCCAGGGTGATTCTGATACACAGAACCACCGGTGTGGCCCACTCCTTCACAACTCAGGTGGGGAATCCAGGGTCCAGGATGACGTATGAGGATGCATTTGTGAGGTTTTGCTCCATCACTGCCTGCCTAATGAATAAACTTTGGGTTCTATGTAGTTCCAATTACTCAACCTGCTAATAGCCTAGAGGAGACAGACAACAAATCAGCAAACAAAATAATTTCAAAGAGTGATTAGTGCTATAACAAAAGCAAGCCAGAACACAGTAACCATATGATAACAAGGCTAACGTGATTCCCATTTACAGCTCAGCAAAATGAGGCACAGAGCAGTTAAGGCCTAGCTGAATATGACACAGCCCGCCTATGGTAGAGCCTAGAATGGAAGCCAGGCAATAGAGCCCGCTTAGGGCAGGCAACGTCTCAACTGAGACCAGAATGGCAAGGAGGAGTCAGCCAAACAACGGTTCTGGGGCAGAGCATTCCCTGGCACCACATGCGAAGAGGTTGCAGAAACCGAAAGAAGACCAAAGTGGCTGCAGCAGCAGGGAAGTCAGAGGGAAAAAGGAGAGCACATGGGAAGGCAACAGGTCATGAAAGATCTCATTAGGGCGGGTGCCGTGGCTCATGCATGTAATCCCAGCACTTTGGGAGGCCAAGGCCTCCCAAATCACAAGATCAGGTGATGGAGACTATCCTGGCTAACATGGTGAAACCCCGTCTCTACTAAAAATTCAAAAAATTAGCAGGGCATGGTGGCATGTGCCTATAATCCCAGATAGGAGGCTGAGGCAGGAGAATCGCTTGAACCTGAGAGGCAGAGGTTGCAGTAAACCAAGATCATGCCACTGCACTCCAGCCTGGGTAACAGAGCGAGACTCCCTCTCAAAAAAATAAAAAAGATATTGGCCAGAATGAGGAGATTGGGTTTTATTCTGCTGTCTCTGGGAAGCCAGTGGAGCATTTTCAGCAGGGTAGAGACGTCAGCCTTTGCTTTCCTGTCAATACCCATCCCCAGTGCTGCATTTGAGACATGGCTGCAACAAGAAACCGAGGTCTGGTGGGGACCCTAAGAGTCTAAGTTTCCAAGTTTTTGCATTCCTTGACATATTTCACTAATATTTCGCGAAAACCTAGACTTTCTGAGGCTAGAAAATCACATTCATTTCTCTACTCATGAGCCTCTTCACACTGAGGCCCGCTCTCCTCAGCAGCCAGCACTTAACTGACGACCTACAGCCACCTTAGCCACAGACTCTGTAATTCGCTTTTACCTCCCCACCCCACCCTCATACCCTGTGGCCCTGGGGACAGCACTTGATCTTTCTGGAGCCCTGGTTTCCCAACACAGAGGAACAAGATTATTTGCCCCTACTTAGGGAGATCCATGAAGACCTGTAATTGTTGAAGGCAGGTTCATGAGTGTGAATTAGAAACTGCAGCCTGTTAAAGGAAGAAAAAGAGGCAACCGAGGAAATAGATGTGTTAGTATTTTTACCATGAAATATCACTTACATCTACATCAACTGGAGAAGATTAAAAGAATTATTTTGCATGAAGCATTTGCCCTCCTCAAAGGCACTGCTATTATCAGGTCTGTAAGAAACTGCTCATCCCTGAAGCCTTCATGGTGTAACAATCTTTGCCTTTTATCTTGACCAATTCACCTCATCACAGAAAGCGCCAAATCTGCTATACTGAATCCTGTTTAATGGTGGGAGGCACTCAGTAGTGTCACTCCCAACCATGCTTTGATTTCCTTGCAGGGAATCACCTTGGCCCTCACTGTGTGCAGTCTTCGTGGGACAATAAAACCACGTGCCTGCCCTCCCAGAGTGGAAGCTGGAGGGGCTCCACGAGGCTGCTTCTGCTCTGTCCTTCCTCTCGCCAGCTTGATACAGGGCAGTCCTGTGACCTTGGCTCAGCCAACAGAATACTCGCTTCCCTGACATGTTGAATCTTGACAGTGACACAAGGACAGACAAGAAATTAGGATCCATTGATTCCTGTGGAGCCCTGGAGAGAACAATGAGCAGAGCCCACTATAAGATGTTCTGGAACAATCTGGTGCCCACCCGCTCCAAGTTCTTCAGCCATCACTTCCATTATTTGACCCTGTAAACCTTCTTAAAAGTTCATTAGTCCTTTTTTTTTGCTAAAGGTTGCCAAACTTTCTGTTACTTGCAACTAAGAAACTCGACTGGATACAATGAACATTCAGGGATCACAGTTAGGTATCAGTAAGCATCCACTATCTGTTAAAAATTAACGTTCACCTGCTACCCAAAAATACAGTGGCAAAAAAAAATGGAGGCCTCATTTTTCACTCACACAAAAGAAATCCAAAAGTGCATTGTCCAGGGCTGGCGTGGTGCCCTATGGTGTTAGCGATGACCCAGGCTGCTTCTCACTTTCTGCTCCACCATCTTCCACTCAGATTCCATCCATGAGGTCTCCTCAACCATCCCAGGACTGTCGCTGGGACTCGTTATCCTAGCCATATTCCAGGCAGGGAGAAGGGAGAGGGGAAAAGGAATGGGTCTCCTGCCAGCCAGGTGAATCCCCTTGAAGGAATTTTGCTGGAAGTGACTTCCACTCACACCTCATTGACCACCCCAACCTCAAGGAAAGCTAACAAATATGTTTGTTTTTTTAAGCAGGGCATCTTGAAAAATTCAAAGAGATTTTAAATGTTCTCACCACAAAAAGAAAAGTATGTGAGACAATACATATGTTAATTAGCTTGATTTAGCCATTCCATGATGGACACGTATTTCAAAACCCATTCTACATGATAAATGTATGTAATTTTTATTTTTCAATTAAAAACAAATTAAAATCTTTAAATTAGAAATTTTAAAATTAAAAATTAAATAAAAGTTGGAAGAATTGCCATACTCAAATATACAGGGAACTTATCCTAAAAAAACAAGAGAGCATGGATACTGGGTAGGCAACTGGCAATCTCTTTCACACACTGCTTTCTGGACAACTGCTAAGGAAAGATATTCTGAGGACCATCACCCGTCTTTCATCTTAGTTTCCCCTCAACCTTTCTTGGTCGATCCTGTCTAAAAAGATTCCCTAGTCAAAACTCTGGTTTTGAGGAAAATGACAGGAAATTTTCCATTTCCGTGGACCTCACTTGGAATCATCGTTCCACTAGGTCTTTATTGAATGACTTTGAAGAAGACACTTAATTCTTCCGAACCTTAGTTGCCCAAAATGTAAAGTCTGTCTCAGTCAAGGACTGACCCAGGCAACAACCTGCAGTCCCTTCGAGGTTAAAGATGATGTAAAATTAGCATTTCTAATAGTCGGAATGTTCAACTACCTTGCAATGAGCAGCAAAGTAAAAGAGATATACAGGTCGTGAAGTGGACAGAGCTTTCACAATTCTTCTCAGCCTTTGCCCCCAGGAAGGGTTTGACTTATGCCTTGAGTTCAGATAGAAATGTGTCTCCTTGGATTTCCTTGGAAGTTAAAGAGAAAAAGCTACTTGTGACCCAAGGGGTAAACTCACCTAAGGGAGCTGGCGGGAAGGGAGTTAATTTCATCTTTATGGCCAAAATATTTCTAAGTCCCTCTTGGAAGACAATTCTCCATGTGTCTGCCTGCCTTTGCTGGAGACTATCTTTCCCAGGATGTTTGTATAGAGAGCAGCCTTGGAAGACAGAAATTGTGCCTCCCTCCAGAGCAAAGAGCAAGGTTGTTTATTGCCCATGTCATAAAGATGACATCTGCCTCTGGAGTTAAGCCCAGCCATGCTTATTGCCTGTTAGAAAAGATTTGGATTCCCTCAACTCAGGGTACCTCTGTAACACAACTCACTGCACACACAGGCATTACCTGGCCTTCTCCACATTGCCCTGATACAAATGTTGATATTCTGGTTACTGCTAATGTGGAATATAGTAAAGTTATTTGTCTCTGACCCAGGAGTCCACCAGCATCCATGAAACTGTGGCAGGTTAACTTGTCGGCTGGCAAGTGGGGTAAAATCCCAGACCCGTCACAGTCTTAATGTCCCTTTCTTCCTTGTCACCGCCCCCTGTCCCTGACCTACTTCCCAGATGTAAACACTGGGTGCTTAGCACCCAATCAATCCTCAGAAATATATTTTTAACACTTGCAGTTAAATTATAGAAATCTCGAAGTAATTATCTGTGTATTTTAAAGAACTCCCCAGATGCTGAAATATTTCTTCCAGGCACTTAGCCCCTTGCTATGCCCAAATCCTTGGCATGACATGGTTAAAGAATACTTGCCATATCCATGGACCTTTCTCGTGGGACTCACCCACATAAGGCACAAATAGGAGACTGTGTGTCAACCGAAGACTCCAGAAGAGATCTAAGAGTAATGGAAGATGTGTATTTATCTCCCGCTTTCATCTTCCCACATTATCTGTCCAAACAGTCGATAGTTGATTTTTTTTTTCCAAGAACTGGAAAGTTAAAGGAATGGGACTGTAAATAATAGGCTAAGCTGATGGTGGGTGAAATGGTCCAGGCTGTTTGACTTTTCAATATTAAAAACCTTCGGTCACCCCAAATACACACAAAGAATGATCAGATAGAAAATAATCTTCTCTTGTTCATGCCCAACAATCTGTTGTCATCTGCCAGGGCTACAGCAGAAATCAAACACTGAACAGTAATAAAAAATGATAGCAATCGCCTCTGCTGATTCCATTCATTTCCGATCCATCTGTGCCCCAGGTACATCGGAAATTCAGCCCTCAGAGAGCACGAGCGTGTGTGTTTCAGCTGCCAAACTCTAGCCTGGCCCTTCTCTCCCTTATTAGAGGAGTCCAAAGCCAAAGCCAACTTTTTCAGATTCTATTCTAAGATAAATAATAAAAGACTAATTCCATAAGCACATTCCCATTGGCAAACAGCTTCCCGCTTTCCCTAAGAGAAGGGCTTTGCCCTACCATCACCAAATGTCAGAGCTGAATAGAAACTTGGAAATCTCCTTGCTCAAGCCCATGTTTTCATATGAAGGTGAGGCTCAGAGTGGGCTACTGGCTCATCTAGAGCACACAGCAGCATCTGTCACCCCAGCCATCACACTTTCTACAGCTGCCCTACTGCCCTAACTTCCCACTGCCTCAGGGCCTTAGCACTTGCTGTTCCCTCTGGAATGCTCTTCCCATAACTGCATGACAGTTCCTTCACCTCTTCCAAATCTTGATTTAAATTTTATGGTGAGCCTTTCCCTGCCCTTCCCTATTTTATTTTTGAGACAGAATCTCGCTCTGTCACCCAAGCTGGAGTACAGTGGCACAATGTCAGCTCACTGCAACCTCTGCCTCCTGGGTTCAAGGGATTCTCGTGCCTCAGCCTCCCAAGGTTCCCAAGGAACCACGCCCAGCTAATTTTTGTATTTTTAGTAGAGACGGGGTTTTTTCACCATGTTGGCCAGGCTGGTCTCAAACTCCTGACCTCAAGTGATCCACCCACCTCGGTCCCCAAAATGCTGGGGTTACAGGCATGAGCCACTGTGCCCGGCCTGCCCTTCCTATTTTAAAATTGCCCCCTATGCACACTTGCTATCTTCTTCTCTGCTTTATTTTCTCAATAGATCAACTTCTAACATATTGTATAATTTGCTTATTTATTGTCTGTCTTTCCACGTTAGAATTAAGCTCTATGTGGACAGGGATTTTTGCAAGGATGGCTAGCCATCTTAGGTGTTCAGTTAATGTTTACTGGGGAAATTAATAAACTGCCTCCATAAGCCTTCATCTAGAGGTCACGAAACCAAATTCCTACAGGGAATGCACAGGAAAACTCAAGGGTGACGTGAGTTCTATGGCAAACTAGAGAGCTCATGCCACCATCTAAAGAAGACAGCCACTACTTAGCCCAGCCAATCATTGCCATGTGACATGTTGCTTTAATTTCTATTAAAAATAAACCTGAAGCCAGGCGCGGTGGCTCACGCCTATAATCCCAGCACTTTGGGAGGCCGAGACGGGTGGATCACGAGGTCAGGAGATCGAGACCATCCTGGCTAACATGGTGAAACCCCGTCTCTACTAAAAATACAAAAAATTAGCCAGGCATGGTGGTGGGCACCTGTAGTCCCAGCTACTCGGGAGGCTGAGGCAGGAGAATGGCGTGAACCCGGGAGGCGGAGCTTGCAGTGAGCCGAGATTATGCCACTACACTCCAGCCTGGGCGACAGAGAGAAACTCCATCTCAAATAAATAAATAAATAAACAAACAAACAAACCTGAAATTGGCATTTTGGGAAGAACAGTGAAATCCACTCATTTTTATGTATGAGAAAAAGTGTTTAAATTGGATAATGAGCACTTCATGCCATTCAAACCGAGCAAAGTGTTTAAACAATACAGCTTTATCAGCTCTCTGTGACCCAAACTACCCAAAAATGGCTAAAATGGAGAAGACAGGGAGAAGGAGACACATCAAAAGAGTTTCCCCTCTTCTCCTGTGTGACTCTGCAAAGCTGAGATTTAGGAACAGATTGCTCGGGTTTTACCTAGCCTAGAAAGCTAAGCAATTAATTGATGAGCTGATTCAGGAAGGTTCAGAACAGATTATTGCATACCAGCAGTTTCCCAAATATGATAGGAAGTCTCGCTCTCAGAGGAAGGAAACGCAAGCGGTTCCTCAGTATGTATTTGGTGAGATCCACTCTACCCTCGCACGACATTGGCCAAGTTTCAATCAAACGGTTTGGGGTTTTTTTGTTTTTGATTTTACAATTGCTGAATAATCCCCCTTCTTTTACTTATTTCAACTTATTTCCATATTCTTCAACTCAGAACTGAAATGCAATAGACTTTTCTAATATCAAATATGAATATACATGATTAAAATCTTTAATTGATAAATATAAATTGTATATATTTATCATATATGGCATGATGGTTTGAATTGATCAAATGTTAATGGTTTGCTAGTCCATTTCCCAAGAAAATAGAAGAGTCAGAAGCTTTGCCTAAATAGACAAAGTGCATTTTTTGGTTACCAGGGAAGAATTAGCCAGATCAGCCTGGAGCTCCCCCACCATCCTCCAGGCTGTGTGGAAGCTTCTCAAGTGGATGAAGGGATCCAAGGGCTTCCCAGGCCGGCCAGAGCTGAGTCAGCAGGCCACAGCCCAGGACACCCAGAACCAGCGGGGACATTGACTGGTGCCCATTCCCCAACTTCATCCTCAATCCAGACTCCAGCACAGTGGTTCGCTAGTCCAGCAGGCTTCATCCGGGACAAGTACATCCCAGGGGAACTAGACACCTCACCAAGGATCTGCAGCCATGGATAATGTTAGGGAAATCAAATTCCAGATTTCCCACGAACATCCCCACTCTCCCTAACACAGACCCTCCTGTGGCCTCCTCGATGGTAGAGGCTTCTTGCTGGTCTGCGGGTACCCCCTCCCATTCCCTACTTCCACCAACCCCTGGGCTCGCTTTACAGTAAACGCCTATCCTCCCACCCTGCCTGTCTCTTGCCACGGGGCTTTACCCAAGGGTCATGGGTCCAGGTATTTCCAGACCAGGGGAAAATGGGAATGTCAGTGTCTAGGCCAGGCACTCATTGAGGCTGCTTGTCTTTCTTGGTGTTAAACATATTCTGTTAAAGACAAACTGTGGGGTTAAAGACAAGATATTTCAGTCATGTTTGAAAGTTCTGAATTCAAATACTCAGAACTTCGACTTTGTGTCCTGTCATCTAGCCCCAACTTGCATCAGATAAATTAGGGCTGCAGATACCTGAGCAAAGCCAAAAAAGTGGCCCAGGCCTTACTTCACCAGGGCTACAAGCACCAAGTGAGGCTCCACGTCCCACTTAGCTCTTTCTTTGTGAGAGTCAGAAACAGAAGCAAGAGGGTCATCACAGAGATATACACTTGAATTGGACCCAGAAGTCAGAAGCTTTCCGGCACTAAACAGCTAACTTTGGCTGATGGGTTTGACATGGTAAGTATTTTCCATAAATTAAAAGCTTCAATTACACAGTTTATAAATACATTTAAAGTTTTTGCATTTGAGAAAAATATTGTGTTAGCAAAGATATTTTGCAATGACTGATATTTTTATTTTCTCAATCACTTACCAATATATCAGGTTAAAGATGCCTTTAAATGAAAAATTAAGTCTAATAATAATTTAATGTGGATTGATACTTTCCAGCATAATTTTTAAAAATTAAGAGGGTGAATAAGTATGACAACTAGATAACAAATCTTTTGCAATGTGGGTTATTTTCAATTCATTGCTTTTAATAAAATTGAAGAAGGACCTGAGTTGTCAAATGATAGATTATTAAAATTATTAAAATAATTTTTGTGATATAGCACTATGTGATTGTTGTTATATAACCATGAAGTAAATTAAAATGCATATACACAAATAATAAACCCCTTCTATTACTATTTATTTTGTAATGGATACCATGATTTTATTACAAAATAAATAGTACATATGAATTTTTATTTCTATAAAAACAGAACACAATTGATGCTGCACCCTATCTCTTTCAAGCAATAAGTAATATTCATCCATAAATACAGTAACTATTTGTTAAATCATGTCATTTAGGAGATACATTTCCAAAACATTTTTTACATTTTATGACTAATATCAAAATTGCAATCTTGCTGTGCCAATAGTATACTCATAATGCATTTGTTTACGATTATAAAAATAACCCATTTGAAAATAATTTTAATAGCGTTTAGTGATCACAGCATACACAAAAGAATTCAATTTTAATCAATGCTTTTTTTATTTAGAAGAACATGCTAGGATGATCAATAAAAAACTTTCAAGCATAAAGAATTATATAGTAGGATAAGATTTTGTGGAGTCAGCGGGATATGTAAATTCAAGGAAAGAAAGTAAAGTTGTAAAATGTTCAAATGCTAAAGAAGAACTTACTTATGTATTTATAAATGGATAGTGATGGGCATCAAAGCCTTCTGGTATTTAGATTTCATTGGCTAAATTTAAAAGCATAACGTAAGAAATTTATTTTTAAAGGTCAATATTTAAGCTATGTCAGCGGTTACATGCTTTGCATTATGTTCATTTTTTAGATGTGATAAAGATACTTATTGTCTTAGGATAGGAGAATATCCTTATTCATAGGAAATGCATGCTAAAGTGTTAGGAATCAATGTCAGAATGTCGGCAACTGACTTTCAAATGTTCTATCACATGGAAAAAAAACAACAGAGAGATAGGGCAATGATACAAAATGTTAACAATTGTAGACTACAGATGAAGGGTATATATGAGTAGTCATTGCACTATTCTTTCAACTTTTCTGTAGACTTGATATTTGTATTATGAAAGTTGAAGGGAGAGAAATTATATCTTTTGAAAACTTAGAAACTTACTATAAAAACTTTGTGTCAACTTTGAGATAGGCAAGAGATTTGTAGATTTTAAAATATTTTGGGAGTATTCAAGCAAATCATTTGAAGACCACTGAGTTAACCAGGCTAGACCCTGCTTTCTAAACTTTTCTCCCTTATGTACCAGCCGCCCATGATTTTCTTCCATAGTCATATATTGACTGGACTATGATGAATGTAATGTTTTTATTCAATTCATTCCTTTTTTAACTTGAAAGTTAATTTTGAAGAAAAAATATTGTATCATTAGCACCCATAGAAAATTGTTATGACAATTACTTGTCATAAAGAGAAGATAAGCGTCAATCAATAAATTGAAAAGAGGATGTTTTCAATTGCTGGCTAGATTCTGTCATTTACATAATAAATCTAAGCCTGAAACCTTCTCTCTCTGATTTAAGAAAAGATGGGATTCTGCATGGGCCCACAGAGGCAACCTCTGGGGTCCTGAGCTGGGTGCCACATATGGCACCACGCCACCTCTGTGCCACCTTGCCAGCCGGCAAACCATTCCCATCTAGACATGGGGCACCCATCAGTCCCCAGGAATCTCCTTCAAATAAGACTGAACTGTATCTCCTGCATCTTCAAAATCATAACAGTAATATCCACTATTACTATTGCAACTATAAGGAACACATAGTATACACTTTGACAATATAATTATTCCTTATAGAGAAACCCTGTAATATACATTATTCGTATTTTATGTTTGAGGAAAGTGAAGATCAGAGAAGTTAAGTTACTTGCCCCATGTCACACAGCTAGTAGATGGCAGACCCAGAATTCAATCCCACATTTGCCTGAGCTGCTAGAACATCTCTGCTCACCAGAAGGCTTGCTAAAGAGGAGCACCTCGCTCAAAGTCATTCAAGGTCCCAGGATGTTAAAATGGGACATAGTGTGCATCTCACTACATCTTTGAGGGAAAGAGTGGCATAGAGGCTTGAACAGGGCCCTGGAGTCAGAAGGACCAAGTTCAAGTTTTAACTTTGGTAATGGATTCTGACTCACATAACCACCCTAGACCTGTTTCCTTATGCATAAAAAGAGATGAATATTGACTAGATTAGGGGTCTCTAGTTTTGATCATGAACTCCATCCGTTTTTTTAAGAGCACATATTGCCAGTATCTATGCATTTATTTATCCATATATTTATAAGCCATAAATATGCACTTTAAGAAACGTTGCATATATTATTAAAAAGCAGAAAAATAAAATATTTAAAAGGATGAGATAAAGGTGAAATAGCAATATGAAATGTCCTGTCGATTGTGATGGCTGGATACTATCATCAGCTAATACCTCAAGGCACAATATGAACTGGGGCAAGATTGACTTATCCTGATAACATTAGATGACAATCTATAGATCAAATATCTTGATAGTTTCAAGACATCTTTGGCTGACTTATCTGGTTTAATAGAATTGTATTCATTCCTCCCTCTTGACGAGGGCTGGTGGAGGGGGCAAGGTTGCCACATCCTTCATATTCACTTGAACTCGTATTAGAGTCATTAGCTTCAGATTGTGGTGTCTTTGCAAAATGTCCATTTTGTGAGGGACAGTTTCACCCAAACAGGGAAATAGAATTCACAAACCTACTTAAGTAGGCACATATATTTGTTTCCTGAGGTGGCCATCATTGAGTGCAAACTGGGTGGCTTAAAACAAGAGAAATTCATTTTCTCACAGTCTGGAGGCTGGCAGTCTGAAATCAAGGTGCCAGCAGGGCCATGCTCCCCAACAAACCTGCAGGGGAGAATCTTTCATTGCCTCTTCTAACTTCTGTTGGTTGCCAGCAATCCTTGACACCAACATTTATTGAGCCAGCCTCAGCTCGAGTGATCCTTAGCTCATCAGTGCATCACTCCAATCTCTGCCTCCATCACCTCATTGCTGTCTTCTGTATGTCTCTGTGTTTGTGTCTCTTCTCTTTTTATGATGATACTAGTCCTACTGTATTAAGAGCCTACCCTACTCTATTATGGCCTCGTCTTAACAATTGCATCTGTAACAACCTTATTTCCAAATAAGATCTGAGGTACTGGGTGTTAGGACTTCACCATATCTTTTTGTGGGACACAATTCAGCCCAATCAGCATATATAAATATGCTGAAGGAAAACAGAACAAGGAGGCAGCTTTGTCCATGTTCTAGAACCTCCATCCTTGCCTCAGTGACCTTCTGATGCATACAGCACATGAAGGTACCATGCCCATGCATTTATTAATCTTTTTAAATTTTTTTAATGTAGTGCAGAATAGGAAACCTGCAAAGGAATGGCCAGAGATAGAGGGGGAAAAGGCCATGAGAGTGTGACCTCGCTCAGTTAAGGGAGGTGAATGCTTCAAGAAGGGAGGGTCAGCTGAGATAGCTGGAGCCAAAGAGTCACTATGATAATGGCTTGGAGGTATCCACAGGATTAGTAACAGCAAGGTCACAGTGGCCCTTCGTTTCATTTACTTTATACTAACATTTTCTTCCCCGACTTTTATCTGTAACCTTGTACATCCTGTAGAGACCTTTGTCCTAGAGAATCCCAAAGGTTTCTTCCATCTTAAAAATATGTAATGACCCTATGAACATCCCTTCCCCAGAAGTCACTTCCAAAATGACTAAGAAATCAGATGCTGTGAATCAGTATTAAATGGAACCATATAAGAATTTTGAGAGGGCAGAAAGGGGAGACATCAAAAGGATACTTTAATCTATTATCATATTTATTTGTATCTTAATAGCACTTCTACAAGGAAAATATATAGAACAATATCATCCATACTGTGTTAAAAGAAACTGACAGCCTTATCAGTAATCATTATAATTATTAAAATTTACCATTTACCATGTGGAAAGCAGGAGAGTATACTGGTTAATGGTACTAAGTTTGGAGCCAGACTTCCCAGTACAAATCCCAGCTCTGCCACTTACTAGCTTTATAACTTTGAATTACTTAATCTTTTTGTCCCTTAGCTTCCTCATCTATGAAATGTGTAATAAGAGTTACATAACCCTCAGAGGGTTATGTTGCAAATAAATATATGTGACGTTCTTAAAACAGTGCCTGGCACATAATAAGAGCTATGTAAGGGTTAGTTACTGTTGCCATGACGATGATGATGATGCCGATGATGATTATTGCAATCCTCTGAGCTTCTGAAATGAACTAACACTATGCCGAACATTTTGCTTACCTTACCTTTTTTCATCATCTCTAAATAACAGTGGTTAAGAGAATGGGCTGAGAAATCAAACAGAGTGACTTTGAATGTATGCTTTGCCACTTGTTAGCTAGGTCACCCTGGACGAGTCATTTAACATTTCCAAGCTGGGGTTTCCTCAGAGCCCTGTCAAACAATCCATGTAATCCATTTAGTGTAGCACCTGGTGTATAGTCAATGCTCAATTAATGCAAGCTCTTATAATTCATGACCCAATGAAATAAGTACACTTACATCCATTTTGCCAATGTAACTGTTAAGTCACTTACTGATCTAGAATCTCATAGCTGATGTGTATTTGAACCTGGCCTAAACATCAAGTCAGTTATCTGTAACTAGTGCTCTGGTCAGCACAGTTTATGCTGAAAATTTCCAGCCTCTTAGATAATTTTGTCATTCAGTCAACTTCAGATCTCTCACATTTTCATGAACACCATGCCAGTCATTGATTGACAGGGGTTTCTCAGAGTAGCAGAAGTTATAAGTATCAAGTCTTTCACCAGAGCAATGGAAGTCACACTGTCTTTCTTAAAAGTAAAGTGCTGGCCTGCCTTGGCACTGTGGGAAAACAAAATCTTAAATTTCAGTTGAATGGAGGGACTCTTGAACTGCTTCTCGACCCAGCCCTAAAGTTGACTAATGTGTGGCTTTGGGCAAACAGATTATCTGGTCTCTAAGGCCCCTTTGAGTTCCTAAAATTCTACAGTTTTATGAATTTACCATCCAGGTGGGGATATAAGACCAAGATACATAATAAGGCAATTATAGAACAGCTTAAAGCAGTTTGCGATCCAAGGAAAATGGCTTTATGGAGGTTAGGATGGCCTTTAATTGATGGTTTCAATAGTAATTTCTAAAATGCTATTTTAGAGTCATGAGAATATCCTAAGGCTGTTTTAAAAGCACAGATTTCTGGGCCCCATCCCTGACTAAATCACAATCTCCAGAGAATCTGTATTCTTTAAAAGCCGCTATGATTCTTGAGCTGCAGCGTGTTTGGAAGGCAATGTATTAATCAATGGACCTCTAGTCACTTAGATGTAATTAGGATGGTGGTTCAGGGAACAATATCTTTTAAAAGCTCTTCAGGTGGTTCTATTGTACACAGAGTTGAAAACCACTGGGTTAGATCACTGAATGGTTGGAAATTTTTCTTTAAAAAAAGAATCAGAGCCGGGAGCACAATGGCTCACACCCATAATCCCAGCACTTTGGGAAGAGGCCGAGGCGGGCAGATCACTTGAGCCCTGGAGTGCAAGACCAGCCTGGGCAAGATGGCCAATCCGTTTCCATAAAAAAAAAAAAAAAAAAAAAAATACAAAAAATTAGCCAGGTGTGGTGGCACAGGCCTGTAGTCCCAGCTACTTAGGGGGCTGAGGTGGAAGGTTAGCTCGAGCCCAGGGGACTGAGGCTGCAGTGAGCCGTGATTGCACCAGTGAACTCCAGCCTGGGTGACAGAGTGAGACTGTCTCAAAAAACAAAAAGGATCAGATATTTGTACACCCATGTTCACAGCAGAATTCACAATACTCGAAATGTGAAAGCAACCCAAGCGTTCATCAATGGGTGAAAGGAAAAATGAAACGTGGTATATACAGACAAAAGAATATGATCCAGCCTTAAAAAGAACAGAAATTCTGACACATGCCACAACGTGAGTGAACCTTGAGGGCATTACGCTAAGTGAAATAAGCCAGTCACAAAAAGACAAATACTGTATGATTCCACTTATATGAAATACTAGAATGGTCAGCCTCAGAAACAGAAAGTAGAATGGTGGTTACCAGGACCTGGGGAGACAGAGACATGGCGAGGTGTTGTTGACTGGGTACGGAGTCTCAGTTCTGCAAGATGAAAAGAGTTCTGGAGACTGATTGCATAACAATGTGAATATACTTAACACTACTAAAGTGCATACATGGTTATGACAGTAGATTAATGTTCTATGTGTTTTATCACAGTTTAAGTTTTTTTTAAGACAGGGATGGTAGACATCTCATAGCACACCTCACCCCCACCAAACATTGCTCATTGATAACTGCATGCTTCCACACAGAACCCAGATCCTCACGCTCCCTGACACTGGAGAGAACAGTGTGAGAAAAGATGGGGAGAAAGTGAGGTGAGGAAAGTTATGAGAATTTGTGTTTGGGAGAGGGCATGAGGGAGTGAGAGTAAGGAAAAATGAAGGAGATTGTCCTCCAAAGATGCTAGGGAGGAAAAAAGGCCCAACAGACAAAGCCCCCTCAAACACAGTGTGCACAATTGAGTCTTCAAAATACTGCCCAGTGAGCAGAAGGCCAGTGCTCCCATGCTGGAACCGCATTCCCCTATCATTTACTAGGGCACCAAATGGCCACAAAGGCAGCAAGGTCTATGGGCAAGAGCTAGAGCAAATACACAGAGACCCAAGTTCAAAACCTCTGCCTCTGTCCCTGGGCCACTTGGGCCACTGGTCCCTCCACCCCTCCATCCTCAGATCCCCCCTCCAGGCTGCTGCAGGCACGATTCTGGTCACACAGAGGCTCATCAGTCCCTGCTGTGTGGCAGACCAGTAGAGGCCCAGGGAGGGCCACAAGGCTGAGCGCTGTCTGAGCTGTGAACCACTTCATAAAGGGCGAGGCATCCACCGGACATGGCTAGGCGAGGCTTCCACCTTCAAGGGGCTTTTTGAAAAGAAAATGAACCAACACCTTTAAATGAGTCACACCCTCTCCAGGTGTTCTCTCCCCTTCTCGGCTCACAATCCCTTTTGTCTTTTAAAACCAGATGAGACAAATGTGGTATTATTCTCTTCAATAATTGGGTTCCCCTTCCCAAACTAGCAAAGCCAAAAATCTACGAGGAAGAAAGCATGTGGTTCAAATTGAGAGCGTGGGGGGAGTGTAACTGCTTAGAGGCAGTTGGGTTGCTCCCAAAATAATCATTACTACAAAGGCGAATCAGTGCTTGAAGATTTGCTCCCCGCTTTTGCACTAATTAGTGTGCAACGGGGAGCAGGAGGATGAGACACAAACAGCAGCCACCAGCTGCGAAGATTTGTTATGTTAATTAATAACGTGATTAGACAGGAAAACCACAGGCAGGTCTGATCCGTCCCCGGGTGCCCAGACTGGTCCTGAAAGACCCAGGGAATGGGAGAGGAAGAGTCACTGTCTCCCCTTGGGCTGTCCTCCTGCCCCCACACCAGGGCTCCGCACTGGAGCCCAAAGAGAGACGAGGAACCCTCACATCTTTTCAAGTGGGCACCAAGAAGCAACACCCATTCCCAATCCCAACACCTGCTTGAGGTCCCTGGAAACAAAATTGCCTGGAGAGGATTCTCTCACCGCCACAATCATTTTGCTAGCTCAAGCCACCACCAGAAAGCTTTCCCTTAGTGTCATGCTGTATTTTATGTTGCCTTTAAGTGTAGGTTTCTAAGAGAGGATAAACAGGTTAGTGAGCAGAACACCAAGGGGAAATGTGGAGCAGAGTTGAGAGTCAGTGATAAAGAATAACGGAGCTCTATTATTAGTGAAGTCACTCTGCTTTTAAAAGGGGCTTGCACGTCTGGGCAGCCATTAAGTGCACTCAAAAACAGCTTGATGTGCTTGCTTTAAACCTGTTCATTTTTTTCTTCAACCACAGAAGCTGTTGTGCCAATATACCCGCTTCTTGAGGTTGTGAAGGCAATTTTTCTGCTTGCTGCCTTCCCTCGTGTCTGGGGGTAGCTGCAGCAGGCTGGCAAATGCTATGACACCAAGTCCCCATGCGGTGCCAGGGGCTAGAGCCCCTATAGTTGCCTCCCTTGTTCCCTGGAAATTGTCCTTTCAAATGCAGGCAGCTCCACTAGACGCTGGGGGACGTGCCATTGGAATCATGGGATTTTCTAGTGGGAAGGCAACTGTGAAGCAGCAGATGACCTGGCAGACCCCCTTCGGAGGTGATGGAATGACAGAGTGGAGCAGTGATGGTACAGAGGCACAGATGAACAGAAGCAGAGCCAGACAGGAGCTCAGGGCTCCCACACCTGCCCCTGCACACTCTCTCGGCCATGTGCTGAGGGAGTCTGATTCTGCTCCCGTCCTTGTGACTTGCTTGGGAATCTCCATGTGTGCCTCTGGTTGGCTTCAGCAACCTTGGAGAGGACGATCCAGGGCTGGAAATAATTTCTTCATTGGGTTCACATTGCTTGAGGCTCTGCCCTCCACCAGAGATGAAGCTAAGTTCTGGGGACACAGAAGAGGGAACTCATAGTCTAGTGGGAACAGCAATCCACAAACCAAGAATCCCCCTATGATTGCCATGGCAGAAGAAGTGGACACTGGGGCCCTGGAAAGGAAGCAGTAGGCTGCTGTCTGAGCTGGAAAAGCCTCCCTGGAGGAGGTGATGTTTGTGCTAAGCCACAAACCCCTTCTCTGAGCAATAACCTATTCCCTGGTCTTCCTGGGCTGAGGGCACTAATCCCACTCAGGATTTCAGCACCTTCATACTCGCCCTTTGGTTGCTTGGGACCCAAAGCTCTGCCCTCCCGGGAAAGCCTTCTCATCCTTTCTTATCTTCTTCAAAATGTGCTTCCTGTTTTATTGGAAAACATTCTAAGACTAGATGGCGATGGTTGTACAACTCAATAAATGTACTCACTGAATTGTACACTTGAGTGAACTGCACAGTGTGTAAATGATACCTCAATAAAGCTGTTTTTAAAAACTTCCAAACATTTTTTATGTTGTAGCATACAAAAAAAAAAGATAGCATTGGTATCATACCCTGGGTAAGCTAAAGGAAATTTAGGGTTTGGTGAAAAAAAAAAAAAAAAAAAAAGATCGTTATACTTTATATCATTATAAGAAAAGTAAAATGTAAAAGTTTCAGAAAGGTATTAAATTTTGAATTTATATAAAATTTCCAAATAAAATATTTTCAAATATTGAAGTGGATAAACTTGAATTTGTGTCCGTGAACATACTTTGTACAACCTCTCTGCAAGGGATAAGGTGCTCATTCTCTTGGGGGACACAGGTTGGAAATGGTTCCACGTAATCTTTGAACAACACTTCTTCATGGCTATCCCTTTAAATTCTTGGTGGTCTCCCTCAACAAGAAACTTTACTCACACAAGGAGGTAATACAAATTTTTAAATCATTTTTACAACCTTCAAAAATCTACACTGAAATTACAATGAAATAATCCAATAACTCTTTTCTTTCATTGACATATAAGGAATATTGACATTTTTGTGATCATGTAAACAGATTTCAAATTCAATCAAATTTTTCATCCCAAGTACTTCAACATAATGATAAACATGTACATTTGCAAAATGTACATGAATTATTAGGATAGTCAGCCTACACAGAGCTGGCTTAGATGCCACTGAAAGGTATAGAAGCTACAAAAATACTTATCCAGGGCATGTGAAGACACTTGGAGTTAATGCCCACCAGGATACACTAAGCAGCCCACGCCTTGCACAACCTACCCTGCTCTCTGGACACCTGCAACGCTGGCTCCTCCAGCCACTTTCTAGGCCCTCATCCTCAGTGGGCAGTGGTGGTCCTACAGCCGCCTTCCTATGTGGATGTCCAGGAAATAGGGCAAGTGGTGGATGGGTTCAGAGCAGGACTGTGGGGCATGTCCGTGGACCCCACTCCATTCAGATGCCCTGAGAGACACCTGAGACCCCATCTATCACCCCAAGGGATGAGGAGATCCTGATCTTGGGGGCACAGGCTGAGCTGATGCCTGAGAACACCTCTTATGTTTGAACTCCCAGAAAACCTACCAGCATTTGCTAAGTCTTCAGCCACCCTGAGACAATAGTCACTTTGAGGGCTTGCAGGGAACTCCCTGGAGAGGGAATGTGCTGCTAGTGAGAGGAACAGGGGGTTAAAAACACAAACTTGGAAAAATCTGTATTTAAGAAGTGGGTGGACAAGTACCAGCTTGGAGAGAAAATAGAAGGGGAGGAAAACCAAATGCTGAGCGATCACAGAAATCAAAGGCAGGAAGCAGTTAACCAAAAGAGGGAGTAAAGTCTTAGGAGGAGGAGGAGAAGTGAGGCTGTGGGAAGTTGGTGGAGCAGCGGGCATCTCAGAAGACAGAGGCTCAGGAAAGAGGTGTAAAGTGGGGAGTTGGGGGTGCAGCCTGGTAACCTCGAAAGTCACATGGCAAATGGAAGCATGGCTTTCTCATTTATTGGCTCAAGGGAAGGAGCTTATGAAGGGCACAGCTGCTGGTGTGGGGGAAAAGGGAGACTCAAGGACCTGGGAGGCATGAGTCAGGGATCCATAAAGAAAGGTCTTCCTAGGAAGGAAAGCATTGCTGTGCCTCTGACTTGGGAGAAAATGTTTTCCTGATGACAAAGAGGAGACTCAAGGAGCCAACAGCCACCATCTAATCAATTGGTGCAACAGATGGAGACAGCTGGTCCATGGCAATGCTCCTTCATTATTCATGTGCCAGCATTTTCTGGACAGCTGCTATGTGCCAGGCCCAGAGACAACTGAGACATGGGTCTTTTCCATTAGGAGATCAGAGTAAAGGGGAAGAAGTGAAGTATCAGATCATCACAGACCCAGCAGGAATGATGGGGAGATTACAGAAAGCAGCCGAAAGTCATGGAAGGAGCACCCACTTAGAGGGCTAAGGCAGGCTGCCCCAAGGAGGCAGAATCCTAGCCAAGACTTAAGGAGTTAAACAGGAGGGGAAATGTTCCAGGTAACTGCCCAGGGGCAAAATAGAGCATGGTCATTTGGGAAGTGAAAAGTTCAGTTTGGATGGAGGGTGGATGGCAAAATGTAGAATGGTGAAAGGCGATGGCTCAAGAGATGAGGCAGGAGCCCTGTCATGAGGAAGCTTGCTGCCTGAGGGGTTGTGTTCTGCCTATGGCTCTTCCCAGACTTTGTAATAGAGAGGGTCAGCTAAAGGATAAAGTATTTCTCTGTCCTTCTTGACTCTTAGGACATAGAGATCCATAATCTACAGAGAAAAATAATGAGGTATTGGGACTTTCAGATGAAAAGGTGTTTAGAGCAGCTGGACAAAGTGCTCCCAGAGATGAAAGCCTTTACAGACAGCATTAATTGTATTTAGTAGTTAGTTGTCCTTGTTCTTATCTTTATTTGGAAAGGATTATACAGAAAGCATAAAAGCCATAACTACTTTTCTTTAAACACCATTTTGGTGTCTTATTTCTCTGCTCAAGAATCTTCTGTAGCTCCCCAGTGCCTTCATCATCAAATCGGAGCTTCCCTGTTTGTTAGGATTCTCCATTTTTTTTCCTAATGCAGACCTCTCCATCAGCTATCTCAACATCAACACATGTATTAATTGCCTTAAAAGACAAAGACCCTGCGCTATGAATTTACATATTGTTGTTTGAGGGAGTTTCATAGCCTAAGAAAGCAAAAAAGTGTTGGAAGAGTGGGACTGCCTCAGGAGTTCAGAGAAGAGAGTACCTTGAGGTGCCCTACACCCCATCCATCCCTGACTCTGTGCCTTTAGACAAGGCTTGAGGACTGTGGCTGATAAAGGAAGGGACATCAATGAAATAAGGAAGAATACCTAATCATGAAAATGGAGAGTCTGTAAAGCATCATTGTAAAGAGCATGAGCCCAGAAGCCACACATCAAGTGACCTTTAGCAATTTGGGTAACCCCTGAGCCTGTTTCCCACCCATAATAAATCTGATGATCATATCTACCTTGTAGGGTTATTATGGAAAGTAAGTTAAATAAGACACTGTATGCAAAGCACTCAACACAATGCCTAGCAGATAGCTGTCAATCAACAGTAGCTATTAATGTTAATTTTATTCATAAAGACCATTGTGAAAAAGGGTAGAGGCATGGTAATTAGATGTCTGTCTTAGGGATGTACTGTGTGGGCTTGTAGCCCCTGCTTTTCTACCTAGCAGCTATATGGCCTTAAGCAAGTCGCATAAACCTCTCTGTTCCTCATTTTCTTTATCCATAAAATGGGAATCATAGCATCTACCCCATATGTCACTGTAAGAATATTAGTGTGGTACCAGCACTGAGTCTAAAAGGAGAAGGAAACTAAAGTCTAGAACAAGGCGAGAAAGAGAAAAGCTGTGCACCTCTCTCTAGGCTTAAATAGCTGCTGCCTGCCCTCAGTTCTCAGTGATGTCAGCATGTAAATGGACAGACAGTGGAAGAGAATACAAATCCCAGAAGTAGATCCAAATACATGTGGAACATTATGACATCCTCTCAAATTAGCAGAGAAAAATCAACTGTTCAATAAACGAGGTTGGGACCATCGGGTGTCCATCTGAAAGAGCTGGCTCTGCCTTCGTCCTCTCCAATGGGGAGGAGTGAACCTAGCAGAGAGGAACAGGAATGCGCCAGAGACGTTTGCTGTCCATGCTTTGTCATCTTTGAAGTAGCACCTATTCAAAAGTATTACCCACTCTAAAAAGTCAAAGAAAAAAAGATAGATAAATAAATAGTTCTCCAGAAGTGATGAAAGATGGATTGTCTGGGAGAAGGGCCAGGAATCCCAGGAGGAGGTTGGCTTCTCTAGTAAGTACATGCACCCTTCTTCCAAGAGGCTACAAAACACATGCACAGCCAGGGACAACAGTGCAGAAGCTGGAAAAGGGCTCTAGGGGACTGTGCGGCCCCTCTCACCTATCATTGTACTTTGGGCCAAAACTTGAATGCAAATTCAAGCATTACTTGGGAAGGGAATACGGTGTACGTGCCTACTTTTCTAGATCGGCAGAGATGGGAGCTACTGAAAGAGAAGGACCCTGGTCGTGGAGGTTTGAGGAGGTACTGGACACAGGATCTGGGGATGCCACTAAAGCTGTCAGAGCCATATGAAGCCAGAACAGTGGCAGGGCAGAGGGAGCTGATGGGATCTCAGAAAGAAGCCCTAAGCATTCCTTGAGAGAGGGCAGGGAAAGGAGATGTGTTTCCCCAAGTTCATTCTTTTGCTAGGACTCGTATTTAAGGAGCCTGGTCTTCCAAAGATGCTGGAGGCTGCATGTCATGGCCTCAGAAAAAGCTCTCACCCCCCCCTTGTCCTCAGCAGTGATTTAAGTTCAATTGTACAACTAGCATCAGTTGACAACACTCTCCAGATCTGAAAGACAAGTCTGGCCCTTCACTCCCACTGAGTCTACCCAGGGAAATTATCCATCCTAAGGCCCCCTTCCTAAGTGTGCTTCTGACAAGCCTTCTCCCAATTGTCCCAGCCTTTGATTTGTATTTGTACCTCCCACTTACACCACATCCTAAGAGGATTCAACTCAAGTGTAACCCTGAATGGGTTACAGGTTACAAGCAAAAAAAAAAAAAGTGCAAAATCAATGCAGCCCATAAACTCTCATTCCCTTGCCTCTTCGCACAGCTCTGGAGGTAAGAGTCTAACTCAATTGATGCAGAATTCACTGCTGAGGAATTTTTTTTATTAACTTTTCTCCTGATTATAAAAGGAGAACTCTATTTCTTGCCCTTCTAGGTCTTACCCTGTAGATTAGACACAATGACAGCATCCTCACAGAAAAACCAGGAAATACGGAATAAAATATAAGAGAAAGAATTCAGACACCAATTATCCTACCACCCAAGATAACAATATTATTGTATTGGAGTGTGAATTTCTAGTCCTTTCGATAAAGCATGGTTGATACAATTTAAATGATATTATATATTGAGTATACTGTTAATATGATAATATCAATATCAAATTATATTTTGTATCACTTGCCAATGGACTTAAATTCTGTATAATTTTTGGTGGTTACATATTATTCCATCCTAAGGATATGCTGATATGCTGAAATTTATTTGACCAATCCTATAATAGATGCTTTTCAAGGTCAATTTTTTTCTAATATAAATAATGGTATAATAATAACATTTTGCCTGAAGCCTGACTCACCTATTAGATCACTACCCTAGGATTAATTCTCAAAATTTAAGAATGCAAGGCCAAAGAGTAGGAGCATTTTTAAGGTGATGTGTAATATCACACTGACCTCAAGATAACTTTTACCCATTAAACTCCCCCAACCCACTATAGAACTTTTGTTCTCTATATCAAACTTTGAACCACTTCCCAGATGAGCCATAGCATTCAAGGCTGGAAGAAAGGTGGTATCCTATGAGAGTGTCCCCACAAGATTAATCCATTTGTCTGGAGAAGCAAATCCGAAATCCAGCCAGGGCCAAGGAATATTGTAGGCATGTGCTTTTTGAGCAACACTTCCATTAACCCTGTTTCTGGTATCACCTGTCTAGGAATCCACGTTAGGGGCTTCCCCCTCCCCCAACACTAAATACTTGGTATATTTTCCAACATCAATTCTGTTTCTCTGACACCAACTGGGTATCCAACAATCCAATTCAATTATAACACTATCAGAATTAGCATAGACCCCACAGGTTAAGGGCTCAGTCCCACAAGACTGCCCCACTTCGAATGCCACTCACAAGTCCAAGGTTGCCAGTTGCACTTCTGACGGAACAACTATAAATTTAGGAGATCCCACAACATCCACCTTAGGTTCAATAATTCACTAGAACAACTCCCAGAACTCAGGAAATCTCCTTGCTATTACTCATTTATTACATAACCCAAGATTCACAGGGAGGGTATGGAGAGTAGGGGCACAGAGCTTCCCTGCCCTCTCTGGGTACACCTCCCTCCCAGCACTTCAGTGCATTCACCAACCCCACAGCTCCTTAAACACGGTCATTTATGGGTTTTTATGAAGGTTTCATTATGTAGGATGATTAATGAAATCACTGACCATTGGTGATTGGGCTCAATCTCCAGCCCTCCTCTGGAGGTCAGGGTGGGGCTGAAAGTTCCACCCCGTAATCATGGCTTTGTCCCTCTAGTAATCAACCCCTGTACTGAAGTTATCTAGAATAGGGATTGATCACTGGAGGTTGACTCAGCCACCAGTCATTCATAAGCATACAAAAGAACCAGTTCTGGCTGGGCACGGTGGCTCATGCCTGTAATCCCAGCACTTTCGGAGGCTGAGGTGGGCAGATCACTTGAGGTCAGGAGTTCAAGACCAGCCTGGCCA
The DNA here is from genome assembly GCF_029281585.2 of Gorilla gorilla gorilla. Lineage (NCBI taxonomy): Eukaryota > Metazoa > Chordata > Mammalia > Primates > Hominidae > Gorilla > Gorilla gorilla. The sequence continues at coordinate 38,920,563 of NC_073235.2, read as the reverse complement.
ATAGCGGCAAAACCCTGTCTCCACTAAAAATACAAAAAAGGTAGCTAGGCATGGTGGCAAGCACCTGTAATCTCAGCTACTAAGGAGGCTGAGGCAGGTGGCACGACTGCACTCCAGCCTGGATGACAGAGAGAGACACTGTTGCAAAAAAGAAAAAAAAAAAAAGTCAATTCCAAGAGTCGTGGGAGCTCTGTGCCAGAAACCAGAGACAAAGACCAAATGTTTATGTTTTATACCACGTTGCCCCTTCCCCATTTTGTTTTGTGGTGGATATGGAGCACTACCCACTCCCAACCCCAAGGGTCAAGCTTAAGAGCCAGATCCAGGCCTGGCACAGTGGCTCATGTCTGTAATCCCAGCACTTTGGGAGGCCGAGGCAGGCACATCACCTGAGGTCAGGAGTTCGAGACCAGCCTGGCCAACATGGCAAAACCCCGTCTCTACTGAAAATATAAAAATTAGCTAGGTATGGTGATGCCCACCTGTAATCCCAGCTACTTAGGAGGCTGAGGTGGGAGAATTGCTTGAACCCAGGAGGCACAGGTTGCAGTGACCCAAGATCACACCACTGCACTCCAGCCTGGGCAAAAGAGCAAGATTCCATCTCAAAAAAAAAAAAAAAAAAAAAAACTGGGTATATACCCAAAGGACTATAAATCATGCTGCTATACACATGCACACGTATGTTTATTGTGGCACTCTTCACAATAGCAAAGACTTGGAACCAACCCAAATGTCCAACAATGATAGACTGGATTAAGAAAATGTGGCACATATACACCATGGAATACTATGCAGCCATAAAAAATGATGAGTTCATGTCCTTTGTAGGGACATGGATGAAGCTGGAAACCATCATTCTCAGCAAACTATCGCAAGGACAAAAAACCAAACACCACATGTTCTCACTTATAGGTGGGAATTGAACAATGAGAACACATGGACACAGGAAGGGGAACATCACACACTGGGGACTGTTGTGGGGTGGGCGGAGCGGGGAGGGATAGCATTAGGAGATATAGCTAATGCTAAATGATGAGTTAATGGGTGCAGCACACCAACATGACACAGGTGTACATATGTAACTAACCTGCATGTTGTGCACATGTACCCTAAAACTTAAAGTATAATAATAACAATAAAAATTAAAAAATAAGAAAAACAGATTCAGGCCAATCAGTGCATCAAATCCAGTCTAGGAGATTTGGCTACAGAGATTGGTCCAGGGTTGAACATACGACATGATCAGACCCAACGAGTCACGATGAGACTTTAGAATAAGGAATTTTCATGCTTTTCCATGAGAGATGAAGCTGAAAAAATGCAAGATCTACACCTGCTATAGGCATCTCTTACTACCACAGGGAAGAGCCTAAGAATGAATCACGATGAAAGAGAAGAACCTAGTGATGGTGAATCAAAAAGAACATAAGTCCTGATCAAGCATCTAAATCAAACCTTCCCAGGCTTTTCAGTCACATGAGAACCCCCGTGTTGCTGTGGCTGGTTTTGGTAACATTTTCAGTCGTGGAACTCTAAAGAGCTTTAACAGCACAACGTATCTGTAAATGCTGACAATCTTGGAAGGAAGGGGATCTGGTTCAGAAGCAGGACACATGAGTAAGGTCAGAGCCAGGGCTCACACCAGAGGTGGGGGCCAATGGGATGGGAGCCAGGCAAACACACCTGGGGGCACCTGACATGCTAGAGGTGTGCCAGGCCCTTCTCATCACAGACACCAGGGGCAGGCTGAGCAAAGGCAGGGAGATCTGTCGGCATGTTTGCAAGCCCTTGAAACCACTGGGTCTGGGATTCAAGACAATTAGGGAATCTGGGCAGAAAGGCAGGAGTAAGGTTCCAAGCAAGAGTGTGGACAGGTGCTGAATGTGTGGCACAAGGTTAGGATTTGGGCAAAGAGAATACAACAGGAGCCTGGGGCTTCTGCACCCTAGGAATGCAGCCCGAATCAGTGTGGCACTGACAGTAATTTTTTTTTCCTTACCTTCATCCTCTCTGAAATCCCAGAGTCTACGGGAAGACTGAACCTCCTGTGGTATGAATTAAATACGTTCATCTATGACGAGTGGAGCAAGTTGGGTGGGTGAGAACATCAACAAACACTAGTCACAGGAGTCCCCTAAAGCTAGGCTGAGAGCTCCTTGAGGACAAAAGCCACATCTTGTTCAGGGAAGTCACTAGCCCCACAAGGAAAGGCAGGAGGAGCAGGACATGTGCCCATTCTGCAGACACGGCTTTCAGCCCAGGAAGAGAAAGGATCACAAGCACAGCATGGGTAGCAGGAGACACCGGACTTCAAAGGACCCAAGGCAGGGGCCGTTGGTTCTTCCACACTCTGGGCCCTCTATAAGTACAGGAGCATAAAGCTCACAGGTGAGTCTGATGCCACAGAGCATCTTGTTATCACTTAAAGCAAAACACTGGTCAGGGCCAATGGTTCTCAAACTTAAGTGTAAACCAGAATCACCTGAAGGACTTACTAAACCACAGATTGCTCAGCTCTACCCCCTAGCATTTCTGATTCCAGCAAGCGTGAGGAGGGTCCTAAGAACCTGCATTTCTAACAAATTTCCAGGTGTAGCCAATGCTGCTAATCTGGAAACCACATTTGAGAGCCATACCCTAGGCACGTGTTTCTCAACCCTGACTGTACGTTAGAGTCACTGGGGATTCTGATTTAATTAACTGAGGAGGGGCCCAGACATGGATATATTTTTAACATCCCCCAGGTGAGTCTAATATAGAGCTAGGCTTTTAAAAATAACTTGTTTAGGGCCAGGTGTGGCAGCTCATGCCTGTAATCTCAGCATTTTGAGAGGCTGAGGTGGGTGAATCATTTGAGATCAGAAGTTTGAGACCAGCCTGGCCAACATGGCAAAACCCCATCTCTACTAAAAATACAAAAATTAGCCAGGCATGGTGGCACATGCCTGTAATCCCAGCTATTTGGGATGCTAAAGCAGGAGAATCACTTGAAACCAGGAGGCAGATGTTCCATTAAGCCAAGATCATGCCACTACACCCTAGCCTGGGCAACAAGAATGAGACACTGTCTCAACAAAATAAATAAAATAAAATAAAAAATAACTTGTCTAGGTGCCAAACCAATTAGATGGGTAAAGAATAGCCTTCAACAAGTATTGCTGGGACAACTGGATATCCACATGTGAAAGAATGAAGTTAGACCCCTTCCTCACATCATATACAAAATTAGCTCAAAATGGATCATAGACCTAAATGTAAAAACTACACATATAAGTTACACCAAATGTAAAAACTATACCATATAGCTATTATTTAAAAAATGAAGTACTGATACATGCTACAACATGAATGAACTTTGAAAATAGTATGTAAGTGAAAGAAGTCAGTCACAAAAGGCCACATTGTATGATTCCATTTATATGAAATATCCAGAATAGGCAAATCTATAAAGACAGAAAGTAGACCAGTGACTGCCCAGGGCTGGTTGGAGGAGAGCGACAGGGAGTGATTGCTAGTGGGTAGGGGTTTTTTGGCGGCGGGGGGTTGGGGGGGTGATAAAAATGTTCTAAGCTTAGATTGTGGTGATGGTTGCACAACTCTGTGAAGATACTAAATACAATTGAACTCTACACTTTAAAAAGGTGAATTGTGTGGTATTTGAATTTATCTCAATAAAATCATTTTTAAATGTTCTAGGTCTTTTGGAAAAATACTATTAGTGATGTTTTATAGGACAAAGACCCTGCCATATTTTTTTATTTCATTCACCCCCAATACCCTGAGAAATGTGAGACAGGGAATTGTGATTAGACTGTACATAACGGAGGAATACAGTCATTATTCATATGGACTAGCTGCCTGCGGACTGACCCAGAATTACAGAGCCATTTGACTGACAAGGAAACTGAAACATGGAAAAATTGAGACTTCCCCTATCACAGGACCAACCAATGGCAGAAGCAGCCTGGAATGGAGTGCTTCCTCCTCTTCCTGTTCCTCCACTTTAGCCATGATCTCTTCTTCCCAGAAATGACAAGGTTTATCTGCCACATAGAAGCTAAGGAAGAACAATTGCATATTGATCTTCAAAAATACGCTGTCAAAATAGACAGATGACATACACATTGAAACACCCTACCTTCCTGTATGCATTGTTTCCAGGAATGGATGCTCTATGAAGGCTTGAGCCATTGCCCACCCAGGGTCACACCCAGGCTAACATCTAGGCTGAGCTAGTGTGCAATGACTCTGGATATAATAATCATATATTTCACCTCCCCAACCCAAACCCAAAAGACACCCACTCTAGAAACACATCTGAGAAACACCTGGAGCAATGCTTCTCAACCTGTAACAGAAATCTTGTTAAAATCGATGTTCTGGTACAGTAGGTGTGGAGTGGGGCCTGAGATTCTGCATTTCTAACACATGCAGGTGACGACCATGCTGCTGGTCTGGGAACCACATTTTGAGTAGCAAGGCCCTAGGACTGATGAAGGCGGTTTGCAAATCACACTTGAGAAACACCATTCTAAAGTCTCACTGCAAAAGAATTTTCTATTTTAGTCAATCCATACCCAGGGTTTTTGTCATGGCTTATTAACATTCCATGGAAAATGTTAGTTGATACAATATTTCACTCATTAAGATTGTACTCCCTTCAAGCCGCTCCACTTAGCACAGCTATTCACAAAGCAGAATCAGCATCAGCTGGGAGCTTGCTGGAAAGGCACATTCTCAGGCTATGCCCAGACCTATTGCATCAGAAACAATTAGTTTATGTTTGAACAAGCCCTACAGGTGATTCTGGTGCTCAATAACATTTGAAAACCACTATCTTAGAGTAACAGACAGTGTCTGAATGTGGCCTCCCAGACTCTCTACCCTCAACCCCCCTGTACTTTCTGTTCCTCCAGTGTGCTTTCAGGACTTCCTAACTGCTGTTCTTTTTACCTGGTAAGGCAAAGCAGAATTTTTTTTTTTTTTTCAGTAAGAAAAGCTGCTTTTCTGAGCAGGCACAGCACATTATCTCAGTTCCATAACTTGAGGAGGCCCACAGTGCCTGGGCCCTTTGAGGCACTGGCTTCTACTTCCTCCCCATGTGAGCCCTGGGGACCCAACACTGTCCCAGGCAGAAGAGGAGTGTCAAGGCCTCTCAGGGAGGATGTAGAGCTAAGCTCTGCTTGCTTCCTCACCTTCAAGAGCCAATGCTTTTAGAAGTTCTCCTACAATCTGCATTGGGGTAAAGTCACTTAGCGGGAGAGAGAGCCCAGGCAAAGTGAAACTCATGCAGTGTGGAGGTGAAGGTTGACCTGGTGACCTAGACCCCAAGCCCATCACCGTGGCACACCGTGCTTGGGGACTGAGGGCCGAGCACACATGTGTCTTGCATTGGTACCTTGGGGCAGCGAGTCTCCATTGTTATGTCCTTGGCACCCAGCACAGTGCTGGTACAAAGAGGAATACAGTCATTATCCTTGTGGACTAGCTGCCTGCAGACTGACTCAGAATTACAGAGCCAGCATCTTCATTTGACTGACAAAGAAACTGAAACACGGAAAAATTGAGTGACTTCCCCTGTCACAGGGCCAACCAATAGCAGAAGCAGCCTAGAACCCGGACCTTCACACTCCAGGGCCTTCATCCCCACACTCCACACCCAGACAAACTCCTCAAGGCTAGCCTTCAGTGCTTTTCTGTCAGAGTCAAGATACACCTGGGATAATGGTGCAGGGTCTGAACTTTTTAAAATTAATATTAAATTTTGGTGTGGAGAAAGGGGGTCACTGAAACAAGTTAGTTATTTCAACCCAAATTTATTTTTAATCACCCTAGGTCTTTATAAACTCCCACTCCCAGTACTAAAAATGTTGCTAATAGAATTGCATTGGCATTGGACTAGAGATGGCAGACTAGTCCATAGTCCAATTTCCTGAACTAGAGTCAAGTGTGAAGAGCTAGTCAAAATGAAACATGGGATCAGGGCTTATTTCCCTCAGCAGTTCCCCATTAGTGAGAAGGGGTGTGGCTGACAATCTTCATGGCTGGGCATTGTTTTGGAGGTTTTACACTGGAGAAAAGATGTTATTTGACACAAGGTCAAACATGCATAGGAAGAAAAAAAAACTTTTCTTAATAAAAAAAAACCTTGAATAAGTATAAATATTGATTGACTCCAGACAAGTGCCTGGAAATAAAATGATTTTCTAAAATTACCAGAATGCATTATTTATTGCACATGTCACTGAGGTAGGAGAATAGTATATTAGGAAATCCAGAGAGTTATCGAATTTTTAAAAAGGGACAGGTTGAGACTCAGTTGAGTATTGCTGACAAAGGCTTCCGAATTCCTCTCTGAAGGTTATGAGGGCAGCCTCTCTATGGAGAGACACCACACCCAGTTGTAATGACAACATGCAGAAGGACTCAGAGGTCACTGACACTCAGGAAATCTACTCCAAAACAGAAAGAGCACGCCTTCCAAAAAAAATAATAATAATGTCATTAGCAATTATTGTAAACCAAAAATAAAATTCTAAGCAACCCCCCTGCCCCAACCCCACAGTTGCCTGAATAGACTCCTTCCTCTTGGCCTGGGCACTCAAGTTAACCTGAAAGACTGGTTCACTGGTTCAGGCCATGACAGGAAGGGAGAGTCAGACATGCCTCATTATGCCCTCCTCCCTTTCGGAATTCAGGAAAAGCCAACCAGCATTAAACATCAACACAGACCTTAAGTCTTATAAGAAACATTTATAATCTTTTCTCTCTGAAGCCTGCTACCTAGAGGCTTCATTTGCATGAACAACTTTGGTCTCCACAATCCCTTATAATCCAGACATTCCTTTCTACTGATAAGAACTTTTTCAACTAATTGCCAAAAGCAAATTTTTAAATCTACCTATAACCTGGAAGCATCCCCCCCAACCTTGTCCTGCCTTTCTGGACTGAACCAATGCATATCTTAAATGTATTTGATTGATGTATCATGTCTCCCTAAAATGTGTAAAACCAAGCTGCCCCCTGACCACCTTGGGCACATGTTCTTGGAGTCCCCTGAGGGCTGTGTCATGGGCCATGGTAACTCACATTTGGCTCAGAATAAATACCTTCAAATATTTTACAGGGTTTGACTCTTTTTGTTGACATTATTGTTCTATTAAATAATCTTACAGTATTTTTCCAACTTTTTAAACTATAAAACTTTTATATTCATTATCAATTTGCCCTCACAACAAACCTATAAAGCATACGGACCACATGATGTGCCAGTTTTCTTTATGGAGTACCTACCATGTGCAAGGCAAACAGCGACATGACAATATAGAACAAGACAGATGTGTTCCCTGCCTGTATGGAGCCGAAAGTCTTGTAGGAAGTCAGATGTTTAATGAGAGTTCCATATGAAGACAACTTTTGTTTTTTGTATCCATCATTCAACAATCACTTATTAAAAGCCTGCTTCATCCCATATGCTTGCCAGGCACTGAGACCCAAAGATAACAGAGACACAGCCCTACCTATAGAAACTTCCTGTCCCTGCCTGTAGGAACTTCCTACCTAGTCAGGAAGAGACTCCAAACAAGAAAACAGTGCTGGGGCAGGGGAAGCAGGGAGGAGGGCATAGGGCAGGAGCACAGATAATTTCATTGAAAAGGAGCTATTTGAGCTGAATATGAAAATAATTTGTGGGACTTTTGCTTTTAGGAGGAAAAATGTCTTCTGGGCAGAAGAGAGAAATGCATGTTATGCTCGGGTGTGAGGGAGATTCGGGGGTTTGGGCAGCCCTGGAAAGGCTGTGAAAAGAAGGGGTGCTGAAGGTGTGGCCACAGGGGCCAGCTGGTGCAGGGGGTAGAATTCCCATTCTACAGAGGTGAAACATCATCTGGGCAGGTGTCTCACCAAGGCATTCATATAATCAACTTTCACTTTAGAAAAAAGAATCCTATTTCCAAAGTCGAGTATGGACTTAAGAGGGTGGTCACAGAAGTGAGGCCAGTTGGGAGTTAAAATCTACAATAGGATCATTCAACAAAGTATTTTTGTAAAAATAACTACACAGGGAAGTGAAAGGATTAATAAATCTAGGGTGATAAAACTGTACACTAAGCATACTATTTGTTATTTCATGTAATTTGCCCAGCATCTTTACTAGGAAGGTCTTAGTATTCCCATGTTATAAATTAGAAGACTGGGGCACAAAGAACTCAGGAAAATTTCCCAAGGCCGCATGTCTAGTAAGGAACAGCAATCTGAACTCAAAGTCACCCGGCCCATCACCATACATTGCACGGAGTAGACACTCAGTAAGGGTCTGTCATGGCTAGGTGGGCAAGTGTTAGTTGCCAAGTGAGGAGTGAATATTGGGGGTTCTAAGGAGAAAGCTGTTGGAGTGGTTCTCAACCAGTGGGCATTTCACCTTCCAATCCCTGGAAGTGTCATCCAGCCTCCCTGTCTCCTGATGGAGAAACCTGAGGAACAAATACATAAACAGCAGTCTCTGGGACCATCCACCAAAACCTCGTTTACTGAACAAAGGGTAAGGGAAATGGTTGAGAATCAGGCCACGGGGACAGAGCCTGTGGATTCTGGCTGGGTCCTCTCTTTCCACCCACTCTGTCTGCTCAGCAGGACCATACATCACTTTTCCCCCAGACTGTTAATTAGAGAGACACCCGCCACCCCAACACAACACGGTAATTATGAAAACAGAGCGCTGTGCACAACATAACATGGAAATGAAGTGACATGCCTCCAATTAATTAAACTTTCACAGCTCCAATCAGTTTTAATTAGAGAAGCTATCCTTTTCACTCTTCTCTTGATCAATACATGAGCTTTGCAATACATATACATATTTTTAATCAATTAGCAAACAGAAAAAAAGAATGAGAGTCTATTGCTGAGGGTTCCATTAATTCTTCCACAAGCCATACCGGTGTGCACCGTCCATTTTTATTTTCAGAATTTACAAGGAACGCTGGATTTGAGACCCTGCAGCTTGTTTCCAAGTTTAAAAGAAAAAAAAAAGAGAGCTGGGAAATGGCAGCCCCATTGTTTCCTTTTATTATTCTTGTTTATAGACCTAGATAATGCTTTGCACACTCCAGAAATTAAGAAAAGCTCATAGAACAGTGTCGGCATAAAAGCCCAAAAGTTGTGTTTCTTCACATCATCAGTATACCACCTGTATACCTTTGACCAAAGAACAGCTCTTCCTATCTGGGAAGGGCATCCTTCTTGACAGAGCATTCAGCTTTTGGAGGGCTGTCCACAGCTCAATGAAGACCAGATGAAGGAGACGCTAGTCCTTCGGATCAGCCAGCAATTGATGGGGTCACACATACAGCAGGCCAGATCAGCCTCATATAAGGTATCGTCAGCACCACCCATCTGATGCTTCAAATAGGCTGCAGTGTGCTGTGTTCCTGGTCTATCTCCGGGTGAATTTTTAAATCTCAGCATCAGGCAAGTGAGAAAGTCATAAGAATGGAATAAACACACTTTAGTAACCAGGGGAGTCAAATAGAACAGAAGAAATGAGGTGCAGAATGGGTTGGGCAGCTCAGGAAGCTGAAGCACAGACTGAGACATACAAATAAGGGTATTTTATGTTATAACCACTGTCTGCACATTAAAAGTACTAATCTGGGTAGTAATGAAAGCAAAACAAACCCCGTAGATAACCCCTGCACAAGATGCAAATAAGGAACTAAAGAGCACAGGCTGGCAAATGTTGAAACCCCCACCTTTGACAGACATAGCTAATGAATCACAGCACCCTTTCACACCAATTCGACATGACTTGGGACATTATATCAGTTAGTTTGACTTCAGCTGCACACAACAGAAATCTCGACTCAAATTGGGTTAAACAACATGGAAATGCATTGTCTCGCGTAACAGGAATTTAGGAAGGTCAGAAGAAGAGCGAACTTTAGGGTTAGTTGATTTGGGGGCTAAATTAAGTCATCAAGGACCTGGTTTCTCTCCATCTGTCTCTTGTTTCATCCTCAAAATTGGCTTCATCTTTAACGTGATTGAAAGATGGCTACAGCAGAAATCATATCCAGGAAGACAAGTTCCAGAGAGATAATCTTTCCCTACCTGTAGGAGAAAACTGACCTTTCCCAGAAACCACCAGCAGGCTTCTCCTCACATCTCAGTGTTCAGAGTCAGGTTGTTGCCCTTTCCTCAGTTAGTCACTGGCCCAGGGAAGGAGATGATAGACTCATCCATCTGGGCTGGAATGGATGTGAGGAATAACCATAGTGTGTCCCCTATAAAAACCTAATTCTTTATAACATTATGGCACCCACTACCAACTACTGATCAAATTGGAACCAGAGAGAAAATGTTCTTGGCCTTCCTTGGACTGGAGAAAGAATCAACAGTGGGGATACTAGTAAGCATGGCTTAGTAAGGGTGAGGGAGTGACAGAGGAAAAGGGGATATCATTTTGATTGCAGAAGGATTTGAGAATGAGTTCTTGGGGTTGAGGAAAAGCCTAGTGCCCCTTATCCCCAGAGATCTGGCATAGCCTACCTAAACTTATAAAGCAAAAGTCTTCAGTGGATGTGATACACGTACAGGGAGCTATTGTTCCATATCATGGAAGAGAAATTAGGTTACTGTGTACACTTCAGGGAAGGAGTCTAAATCAGTTGTCATCTTACAAAAGAAAGGTGAAATAGGAATCATAGATCCAGAATCCAAGACCTCAGAGAAAAACACAAGCATCATTCATGAAAAAGACATCCCAGGGTTGTGGTACCTAAAGGAGAAACATGTGCCAATCTCTTTCTGGCAAAGACCATCATTTTTCTTAGAGGCAATCTTAAAGACCCTTCTCTCTTGGTTTAAGGTAGGAAGGAAGAACCCAATAACCCCCACTCCAAAAGAAATTCTTACTCTCCCATCTCTCTCCAACTCTTCCCTTCTCTCACCTATCACCTGGAGGTGGTGATGGCCTAGATTCCATGGGGATGTTCTTTTAGCAGGTCCTGCATGTAGAGAGTTTGGCGCCTGTGTTTAGAATGTGAGGATATCTGTCACTGCCACCTATTGTTTTCAACTTTGCAGCTTCCAGTGATGTCAGTGGGGTGGGGGGGGTTGGGGGGGCATATTCAACATTCTAATTCAATCATCATCATCAAAGACTAAAGGAAAGGAGAGAGAAGAGAGGTGAGGTTAGGTGAACATAGTATAAATGAGTTAAATCCTCATTTTTCATAGTGGGAGTTAAAAATATTATCTAACATTCATAAACCAAGAAATAGAACATATTATAAAGAGATAACCACCAGAAGAATTAAATCATAAACAGATCAAAGCAGGGGCTAGGTAGGGGTATTGACAAGGCAAGAGACTGCAGCTTCCCATCACAAGCTCTTCTGGACTACCTCCATTACTTTAATAAACACTTAAAATATCTGAGAAGATAAATATCTGTTCACTCTTGTATTCCCACTGTCTGACATGTAGTAGGTGCTCAATATTTATTTATTCATTCATTCTTTCTGAGAATGAGTCTCGCTCTGTCACCAGGCTAAAGTGAAGTGGTGCAATCTCAGCTCACTGCAACCTCCGCCTCCCAGGTTCAAGCGATTCTCCTGCCTCAGCCTCCCAAGTAACTGAGATTACAGGTGCCCGCCACCATCAATACTTTTTTGTTTTGTTTTGTTTTGAGACAGAGTTTTGCTCTTGTTGCCCAGGCTGGAGTGCAATGATGCGATCTCGGCTCACCGAAACCTCCACCTCCCAGGTTCAAGCGATTCTCCTGCCTCAGCCTTCCCAAGTAGCTGGGATTATAGGCATGCACCACCAAGCCCGGCTAATTTTGTATTTTTAGTAGAGACGAGGTTTCTCTGTGTGGGTCAGGCTGGTCTCGAACTCCCAACCTCAGGTCATCTGCCCACCTCGGCCTCCCAAAGTGCTGGGATTATAGGCGTGAGCCACCGCGCCCGGCATCAATACTTATTTGTTAAATGAACCAATGATATGTTCCAAATAAGAGCAATGGTTTGGCGAGTGCCCAGCTATGTAGGTGACAAATCTGTGCTTCACCCCTTAGAGCTGAACCCCCCGGCTTTCTTAGATGAGTTGGTGTCAGATCACCTGTACATTCAGCCCTGGTCTCTCTTTCTGGACCTAGTCTCTTACGAACTTAGAGGAGCAATTTTGAATGCTCTGTCGACTTGAAATTTTGACATCAGAAAAACAACTTTGCTTGCTGATCAAGTCACACAATTTTACAGTTCTCCATCAAATAAGTCCCATGACTTACTCTGGGTGTAGACCAGATACCCAGCTGAATGGCAGCATTCAGAACCCTCAACATGAGTAATCTACACACGGGGAGATCTTTATGGGAGAGTCAAAGGTAGCTGTGTCATCTGGAGCAGTCTAGCAACTTTACCTAGTGGCCTAATGCCTAGACATAATCAAGTATCTAGGACAAGTTATGCATATGCCAACTTGGTCAATGTAACCTGCCCAAGTCCCCCACCCATTCATGGACATTGACTAAGAAATGGGCATTGACCAAGGAACATTTTCAATAAGTGATTTTCCTGAGGATTTATGGGGAAAATTCTCGATGGTGATAGAATGTTCCTCAAAAGAGCAATCGAGGCCGGGTGTAGTGGCTCACACCTGTAATCCCAGCACTTTGGGAGGCCAAGGCAGGAGAATCACTTGAGCAACGGGAAAACTCCCTTGAGGATCAGTATGCTCCTGACAGGTCATGTTCTTAAGTTTCCCATTGATGGTTTCAGGAGATCTTTAAGTTATAAACAAGTATGCTAACATGTTGATTTGCAGTATCTATTGGGCAGGAGCTATCTGAGCATTAAAATATAAAAAATCAGGCTGGGCCAAATGCAGTAGCTCACACCTGTAATCCCAGCACTTTGGGAGGCCAAGGTGGTCAGATCACTTGAGGCCAGGAGTTCCAGACCAGCTTGGCCAACATGGCAAAACCCCAACTCTACCAAAAATACAAAAATTAGCCAGATGTAGTGCCACACGCCTGTAGTCACAGCTACTCGGGAGGCTGAGGCATGAGGATGGCTTGAACCCGGGAGGTGGAGGTTGCAGTGAGCCGAGATTGCACCACTGCACTCCAGCCTGGGCAACATAGTGAGAATCTGTCAGAAAGAAAGAAAGGGACAAAGATTGAGTTGGTTACAAAAGTTGTTTGCGATGATGTGATAACTACTGACATTGGGTTTGCATGTTTTAGTTAAAAGTGTGTACTATGCAATTTACTTAAATGTTCAAAATACGTGGATTGGATTAGTTGCAAAAAAAAAAAAAAAAAAAGTGAAAAATGTTGGTCTGATTGATTCCCTCTAGGGTGTCCTCCAAACACGAGGTCACCATCTGTCCATGAGATTCACTCCTGCTTCACTGCCCCAAATGAGTCACTAGCCCTGAGAAAAACAGGCCTATTGGCAGAGCTTTACAGGCTATCTATGAAGAAAAATACACTGTACGCTCTGCTTCAAGTAAGGTGGTGCCAGATTCTGCATCCTTTGGGGCCCAGAAACTGCCTGAGCATGTTTTTGCTGCAGAGAGACTCCACCATAAAAAATACTTCTATTCCTTCTTCCCTGTCCTTCTCCCCAGCTCACTCAAAGTTGCACAAAGGATATAGGGGTGGTGGTAGCAGACCTTACGTGAGGGTAATGCACTATTGGCCACTATACATTCTTTGCCATAACCAAAGAATGATTTTGAGGGAATCACTAGGTGAAAAAGAATCTAGTAGCTAAAGCACATGCATGCAGCAAAACCCTCCCACCACAGGCTCAACCTATGATCCATCCAGTACTCATTGCTTTAAACTTCTGCTGCAGTAATCACAGGCCTGCTCCTGTTATTTGCAAAACGGGGGGTGCCAGAGACTCCATTTTCTAACCTGGTATTTTGCATCATGGCATAGACAAATGATCAGCCCAAAAGGATCCTAGAGGTAAGCAAGGATGTCCAGGCAAAGGCTAGGAAAGTCCGTCCTGCTGAATTTCCAGTGGAGCCATCTCCAGCTGGCTTTGAGTATCTCAAGTCAGCTTTAGTCAAAGATAAATAAATCCAGACAGACAGCATTGAGGTGTTGTTGTTTGTACGGACCTCCCTTCATTTTTACTACGGTTAAGGTATCATGCAGTACTGCCATAAAATTGAGCACAGGACAGCTCCAGTATGGGCTCAGAGATCACAACCCTTTGTGCTAACACAAAGGGTTAGACTTGTGCTAACAGCCATTGCAACATCTGTGTATTGGTCAGTAGCAAAGGCATCCCTCCTGGGGTGAGAAGACAACAGGTTATTTGAATTATCTCCTTTCTAGTCTTCTTCTTTCCATTTATACTTCCTGAAGGCTCACAGAACCACAAAGAGGAGACCCCACTAATGGTTTGGGGGTACCACAATTGCTGCTGTTTCCACAGTATACCACAGATTCAACTTCAAAGAAAGAATACCCCTTGCTGGTTAATGTTAGCTAAGTGGAGGAAGCAAAGGAGGAAGAGAGACAGTTGTATAAGACAAAGAGCCCTCATGCTAGTTTAGTTACTCGTTTGTCACAGTGATTTACACTGGGGCTATTCTTGCTTCATTTTCACTCCAATAATGAGCCATTTATGGAAGACTACATGGTACTTGCCTGTTTTATTGCTACAGAGCCCAGCAAGATCCTCAGAATGTTTTCTCAACAAGCAGAAGATATCCTTCTACATCTTGGGACGTGAAAACAGTTCTTGTAGATGTTCCTGAGATTTATAGGTTTGGCTCAGAGGCAAAGACTCCGGCAATGAGCTGTAGTGGGTCTGCCTCACCAGCAGAGAGTGCCCTGTTGTCACTTTTCTCTCCTACTCTCAGGGCTAGGTTGGATGTCGCTCTGGAGCTTGGGCAGAACCAAGAGTCAAGGACGATACACAAATGGGTTTTTTGTTTTTGGTTTTTAAAGAATGCCTCCTAGCATGATGTCAGACTTGCACCATACATAATTATTTTGCTTTGGGCAATGTCCTTTGACCCAAACTATTGTCAATCCTAACCGAAGAGTAATTTTCTGAATGTTGTGCTTTCATTATTATGACAGCTGCTCATGTTTGCAAACCACTTATTTCAAAACAACACACCATTCAGATCTCCATGATTACAGACGCAGGGGACAAGGAGAGAGAAGTGACTCTCTCACCAGCCCATCAGGGCTCCTAGTTCTGACAAGACGGTCATAGCTATGGGCTTCCCATTCCAAAGGCCCACTCCCACCAGCATTCCATCCGCTCATCTAATTCCGGTCTTCCCAATCATCTTCTTCCAATGGGAGGATAATGGTGACAAATACTCCAGGTCACAGAGCTTCCACCTATGTTAATGGAATGAAGAGGTTGGGTCATTCCTGTGGCCAGAATCTTAATTTAAAGCTGGGGTGGCTGTAGCTCAGATGGTCTATAGCCATGCATCTGAATTTTATCTGTGTGTAAGACTTACTGGTTCATCAGAACAGATGCTGTCCAAACCTCTTGTCGCAGCCACCACTTTCTTCTTTCACCTCTCTCCAAAGTCTCCCATATCACAGTGCCATCCATTTGGTTAGTAGTTTTCATGCACAATCCTTTCCATTTCTCATCACACTTTCACTGCATGATCTCATTAGAATCTCATAATGCAAACTCAAGGTAAGTAGAGAAGGTGTTAATGAGCTTTTCCACTTACCCCAGGCAATAGTTACTCTGTTCTGTGTTCCCATATGTTGCATATTCCTTTATTATAGACATTTTTGCTATAGTGTAATTATTCCTTTACCAAGTTCTACCACTGTGTGTTTCCTTAAGGCAAGAGCACAGATCTATCTTAACAGGCTTATTGCAGCACCCACCCTCACCGCCAAAGCTTTGCAAAGTCCTTGAGAAATAATAAGTATTGAATAAATGTTTGTTGATTTGAATTACTATACCCATTTGACAGATAAGATAATCAAGTCATACAGAGGAGCTAAATAATACCAGATGCTACAGCTACTGCTTGAAATGAGTAATGGAAGAACAGGGGATAGTACATGTATGGGCCAACTCGAGGAATAAACAATCAAAGAGAAAACATCTATTGCATTCTGACTCTGGAACAAATGCCCTGAAGAGATATAAAGATAAAATAACAAGACATGATCATAGTCCGAGACTCTCGTCCAGTGACTGGTGGGCCCCTTTAACTACTCCGTGTCTCAGTTTTAACTCATTCAAGTGAGCAGGCTGAAGGATAAAATCTATTATGGCTCATTTGCATAGGCTCCTCAGTATTCTGGTTGAGGAAATGCTACGTATCATCTATTTGCACAGATGGACTATAGACATGCCAGCATACGTATGGCCATGGGATTAACAAAACATGCCACATGGGCACATATAATCAGGTTGAAAGAGCAGTCCAGACCACCCTGAAAAAAAAAAAAGCCTAAAGGAAGAGAGAACTTGGAGAACTGAAGAGTGAAGCAGGCTTTATAAGAAGTGAGGCCAGCGCTGTGGCTAAAGTTGAAATTTATACAGGCAAGAATGACTGACAGGGGGTGGAAATGAATGGAGGGGGTACACAAAGTGTGTGTATTTACAGGACAGTAATATCAGGAAGCAGGGCAACTACTTTTCCAGTGGTCTATGCCTGGATGTGAAGGGAGGTGTTTGAGGAAAAAAGAAAGCCTGTCTCCACTTCAGTCCAGTGTTATTTCATCTCTCATCTGAACTCCATTCCTGTTTCATTTATCTTGCTGGTCTCCCAATCTAAATTAGGTTTTGCCCCGTTGTACAGTCTCATAGCATTCTGAACTTTAACGTCACAGCAAAAATCTTAATTATACATGCATGTAAGCTGTTCTTTCTCTATTGCCTCTATCTCCTGCAGGACTGAAAGGTCTTTGAGAGCAAGACCTGCAACTGTTTTATTCACTGCTGAATCCCTTGCACCTAGCATATAGTAGGTGTGCAGTAAATGTCCACTGAACTACTACATGAAAATCAGGAATATATGAAAAACATGTCTGTCTGATGGTGGGGCCGCCTTCCAGGGCACAGTTGCTGTGGCTGCCTGGGCAGCTTAACTCAAAGTCAAGTGAGGTCGTCAGTGACAGGTGCAACCACCACCCAGGCCGAAACTTTGGAGTTTGAGTGTCACGGAGGGTGAGAATGTCCTATTTCTGTTTGAGAAACACCACCACCAAGTTTCGTCAGCAGACCCTGCGTTTGACGCTGCACCACATCCCCTCCCCATTTCCTCTCAGTCAAAACGGAAGATGCTTTTCTTTCCAAACAAACTTCTCTTGAGCTTCAGTGCCCTCCCAGACCTCCCTAAACCTACCAGTCCCAGCACCCTGCCTCCTACTCAGTCCTGCAATGAATGACTTTGTCTGTAGTCATTCAGATCCATACACACCCTGTGGTCGGCTGTGTTTGTTTCTGTTTTTAAAGGGCTGAAGCAACTGAGTCTCAGAAAGAGCAGGTGACTTCTTGAAGGTCACACAGCTAAAAGCCCCGTCAAGGGCATCCAGAGCATAAAGCTTTGTCATGACACTAGTTGCTATTTAAGTGCTTGCTAGACTCTGCTAAGTGCTTCCTCACATGACCCCTGCCGATCCTCACACCAGCCCTGTGAGACGAGTATATTATGAAGCCCAGTTTATCAGAAGGCCTAAGTCACGAATTAGTTGCATAACCAGCTCAAGGTCACTCTGCTTGAAATCACAGATCTGATTCTAACTCGGGACCGAAGCTGACCACATAGCCTCAACTCTCCCCTACATACTCATCACATGGCTGCTGGATGATTTTTTCTGCTTCAGATTCTCACTTATTCCACTGGACGCTCCTTGAGCAATGGAGTCACATGGTGGGACAGGTGGCCCCTGGTCACTGAAAGGCATTCCACCCAGAGGGACCCAACTTCAGGAAGTAACAACCTCTAGTACCCCCACACCTGCCTCCCTACTTTTCTCCACGCCCCTTCTTTCTTGCTCTCCCATCCACTGCAGGCCCCCACCAGGTCTTTCCTCCCTGAGCCAAAACTCTCCTCCTCCCAATTATCTTCACACCAAACTCAGCTGGTTTTTTAGGGGGATACACCTGACAAGCACATTGACTGTGACTAGCACAGCACCTGCCCCAAATATGGGGCATCCCTTTACAATTCAAGCACATCTTATTTCAGCCAAATCTACAGGGACCATTTCTGTCAATTCTGTAGTAAAAATTTTATAGCCCGGGGAGTTTCTCCACCAGGGGCACATGTACTTGCATTTTAACACAGAACAACCTTAGGAGGGAGAAGAAGGCCCCAAACATGAAGGCTGTAAATATGGATGTTCACCTCTTAACCTCTCCTGGCCCCAGCCCTCTGAAGCTGGAGACTTAAGAATAGCTGCTATAGGGGGCCAGACATGACAGCTCACACCTGTAATCCCAGCACTTTGGGAGGCCAAGGTGGAAGGGGATTACTTGATGTCGGGAGTTTGAGACCAGCCTGACCAACATGGAGAAACCCTGTCTCTACTAAAAATGCAAAAATTAGCTGGGCATGGTGGCGCATGCCTGTAATCCCAGCTACTCAGGAGGCTGAGGCAGGAGAATCGCTTGAACCTGGGAAGCAGAGGTTGCAGTGAGCCAAGATCATGCCATTGCACTCCAATCTGGGCAACAAGAACGGAACTCCATCTCAAAAAAAAAAAAAGAAAGAAAGAAAAGCTGCTATATATCGAGCATCTACTCTGTGCCTTGCCGGCCATTTTTACTTGACCCCTAAAACCACTCCATGCAGTAGGTTGCATTGTCCCAGATTTACAGGTTTTAAAAAATGAGATCCAGGCTGGGCACAGTGGCTCACGCCTGTAATCCCAGCACTTTGTGGGGCCGAGGCAGGTGGATCACCTGAGGCCAGGAGTTCGAGACCAGCCTGGGAAACATGGCAAAACCTCATTTTTACCAAAAAAAATATGAAAATTAGCCAGGCATGGTAGTGTGCATCTTTGTCCCAGCAACTTGGGAGGCTGAGGTGGGAGGATTACTGGAGCCCGGAAAGTCAAGGCTGCAGTGAGCTGTGATCGCACCACTCACTCTAGCCTGGGTGACAAAGCAAGACCCTGTCTCAAAAAAAGCTAAATACATAATAAAAACAAGAGCCAGAGAATAAATAACTTCCTGACTCCAAAGCTTTGAGTATTTGCCACTACAATTGGCTGCCTCCCTGATTCTCTCGGTGAGACTTAAGATTTTGCAAAGCAAAACCCAACTCTTACCTTCCCACCCGATGCAGGCTAGAAGTTCGATCAGGGAGCCATTTATATTCAGCAGATAGTGGAGCCTGCGTATGATGTACAAACAAACATTTGTATTCTAATCTGTGATTAGAGTTCTACTTCCAGCTCTGGAGTTCTTACTATATAATTGTGCCCACAAATCCAGTTTGATTTGCTGTTCTGCTTATTTATTCTTTGCATTGGAATTGTTTAGAGTTATTGGACTAACCAAAATTTTTAAATGGCAAATTAAACAAGAGGTGAATGTGCTAGCATTGGGGCCATATTGATCCAATAGAACACGAAACAGGTCTTTTAATGTATGGATGAAATCTCCAAAGCTATTGACAATTTTCTGCCATGCCTTTTAATCATCACATGCTTGCTCTGGCTTTTGAATTGCCTAACCTTTGGGTGGTAAAATCACAGCATGTTATTTTAATCTCTTTATAATGGACTAGAGTTCACTTCAAATAAACATGTCTCCCTGTGCCCTTGGTAGGAGGCAGGCAGGGTTGAGAGGCAGGCAGGGTTGAGAGGCAGGCATTGTTGAGAAGCAGGCTCGTAGCCACATGGATTCCCCAAAAAGCCTGAACTGCACTCTCCATCTGAAAACCACATGGACTTCTGGGCCTGCTGCTCTTATCTCTAACACTGGGTTCCCAAAACACAGTCCCTGGAGCAGCAGCAGCAGCATCACCTGAGAAACTGTTAGAAACGCAAATTCCCAGTCCCTTACTCAGACCAACCCCCATGTCACCCCATACAGTGGCTTACCGATAGTATTCACACAATAAATATGTATGGCTTACTGAGTTCCTAACACAGGAAAAGGGAACAGAACAACAACGAGTATAATGGAGCACAGAATGGACCTTGGATGTCTTCGCTTCACATTTGCCTGGGGTTGGCTTCTATTCCCCAAGACAGGGGTTCTCTAACTTGAATGTACATCCGAATCATCTTAAAACACATATTTCTGGGCTCCACCTCCAGAGTTTCTGACTCAGCAGGTCTAACTGGGAGCCAAGAATGTGCATTTTAACAAGTTTCCAGGTGATGCTGATGCTGCTGGCACACCTCACTTACAAAGCCACTGCCCCAGAGGCAGGAGTCACCTGTCTCCAATTTCTGCCTCTTTTTCTGGCCTTGGATACTATACATATTTTTAAGGCCTTCCCTCTCCAAACTTCTCAAAACTTGGCTCAAAAGATTATCTAAAGGCTGGTCCAAAAATTACTAAAACCAGAACAAGAATGGATGTATTCTCTTTAAAGAAACAGAGAGGACTCTGTCTTAATAAGAGAGCAGTTACTTATTCAAGAGCTAGGAAAGGAGGGATGGCACTGTTGTTAGGGATTCACGGTCAATTTTTTTCTTCCATGCAGGTAGAGAACACGGGTTCTTGATGTCTCGTTTCTTTTTGTAAGGTTGCTCCAAGGTCCCTGGTAGGCTTTAGGGTTTGCCCAGCCACAAGATGGCAGTACTCAGCCAGCATTCACATGAAATGCAATACTGGCCCCCAGACTTCTCTTGCTCTTCAGATGATACCCAGAGCAGTGAACTGATGCATTTGATGGAACCAAAATAGGCTCATTTTCTTCCTGGGAAACGTGGCATTGAAGAAATTCTCCATCTAGTAAACTCAGACCCGGGAACAATGACCCTAAACAAGATTACATGCATTCCATTTAGTCTCTAAAGACAGAGCCGTTTCCCACACTCAAATGAGGAAACAAGAGGCTAACTGGTCATATGGTACCAACAAGACAATGAGGCAGAATAATAAATCTGTGGGCCTCCCCAAATATCTGGGAATATGTGGCCATCTCAGTTACAAGGCAACTAATGGTGACCTAAAAATAGATATCCATTGAAAGATGGATTAAAAATGTTATATCCTAAGCAAAGTGGAAAGTTGCCTCAAAATATATTCTCTGATGGTTAGTCAAAACATGTTGTATTATAAATACATAGCAAGCATCATTTTCCCATGTCAAACGTGGCGACTCATGGTTTGTGAGCTACAATAGTACTTACTAGCAATAAGCATCTGTGAAATGAAGGGGCTCCCAACACATCCAGAATGTATGGTGGCACAATGAGAATTTAGAAAATGCCATTCTCCCCTCTCTGCTCAATCTCCCACCGCTGTCATCTTTACTACAGGCTTGATCTGAATTTAAATACATAAGATTTGGGCTCCACCCACACACTTTCCACCCAAATATCTCAGAAACAGATACTCATGATTCCCGCAATTCCAATGAAACTGTGGTTTTGTGCTGAGATTATCTGAATAATTGCTTCCGCTTTCCTTGGTCTTATAGACAGAACCCCTAAACTTTGTAAGACCCTTTTCTTCATCTACTGTTCACTAGACCAGTTGTTTCCACGCTCAGCTGATCAACAGAATCACCCACGGTCTTATTTTGGTTTTTAAAGTACAGATGCCATATCACTTTCCACCTACTGATTTTAAAATTTTGGAAAGGAGGTGGCAGAGCTAGAAAGTGGTGTTGGTTTCTAGCATATGTGTAGGAATAGTAACCCAACTGAGGGGGTTCCAATGAGGTTTAGAAACAGCTGCACTAGGCAACACTGCTTTTCAGACCTCAGAGCACTTTCTCACCATATTCAGAATGTCCCATGGGAGCAGTAGGAGGGAAATCTTAAAACTCTCCAGGCTCTTCTTTACAGAGAAGGGACAGCAAGAGACGTGCCCACAGTCCGAGAGACTCATACAGGCAGATTCAAACTTAAGTCCTCTATTACTAGTTCATCCTGTTCTAGCCTTTAGAATTTTCTCACTTTCAGCAGGGCTCAGTGGCTCTCATGCCTGTAATCCCAATGTTTTGGGAGGCACAGCCAGGAAGATGACTTGAGGCCAAGAGTTCAAGACCAGCACCCGCTTAGGCAACATAGCAAGACCCTGCCATTTAAAAAAAAAATTTTTGCCAGATGTAGTAGTGAACACCTGTAGTCCTAGCTACTCAGAAGGCTGAGGCAGAAGGATTGCTTGAGCCCAGGAGGTTGAGGCTGTAGCGAGCTATGATCACGCCACTGCACTCCAGCCTGATAGCAGAGCAAAGATCTCATCTCTAAAACAATAATAAAACGCACTTTCTCATTTTCTGTGGGCCTTGTAAATCACATTTACCAGATATGGGGTTGCATGGCAGACAAAGGCCACAATATTCCTGTCTGTCGCTGTGCACTACTCCAGTCAGATAGATCCTCACCAAGGCCTTGTAATCCATCCCAGAGTCCTGGCAAAGCAGCAGGGAAAGGAAATGAGTGAAAACAAAGACATATGAGCAAACGGTCAAGTTGCCAGAACTCTTTGAACGGAAGAATCAAAGACTCAGGGAGGAATTAATCACGTCTCGGAGGGCACTGGGGGCTGTTGGGGCAGCAGGGCCCTGAGGCAGCTGGTGGGGACCAGCACTCACGCCCACACAGAACATCTGTTCACACCCTTGGAAGTGCAGCGAGCTTTTGTTTTTATTAACTGAAAGAGGAGGAAGGCATTTGGTTGAGGTGGGGTTGGTAAAAGTGAGTAAATTGCAAGGTTTGTATTGGCACCTCCCCACAACCAGCCCTGGGGTTTGAGTCTCTGTGTGGAAGGGTGGTTGTCAGACTTCAGAGATGTGGCTTTCATGAGAAGCTTTTACAAATGTTTTAGGGAAGCAGAGCTGCTCCTAGATCCAGGTGGCACAAAGGTGAGCAGGAAACCTGAATTAGTCAGGGTTCAGGGAAGAGGAACCACTGTGAGTGATATAAAATAAGGGATTTATTATATTGGGGGAGGTGAGAGACCCTTCTGTGCAGCCTGGTCCCTCTGTGTCTAGTGTTGACCTTGAAGTTGCTGTAGGTCAGCTGGATTGGCAGTCGCAAAGCAAAGCTGGTTGTCGACAAGAGCAAGGACAAACTGAAGCCCACAAGGATGAAGTGGGACTTGCATCTATCACCTCCAGCCTCAATGCGATGCCCTGGCTGAGCTGCAGGATGCCAGCCCCTTCACCACAAAGCTGCACACACACCTGGCCAAGGACTCAAAGAAGCAGGAGATTGGTGAGAGTCACCCCAGCGAGACAGCTGATCAGTGACAAACGTGGGCAGGCTGCCATGGCACCTACACTGATCAGCAGTGAAAAAACACTATTGCTGCTTTACTCCCACATTACAGATCTCACGCAAAATATCTCTTGTGAGCAATGCTATCCTGGACCTATAGAGAAAAGGGAATTCTCCAAAGGGTAATTCTCACTTAGCTAGCCTAACACAATGCAGATCTGTGACAAGATTGTCTCCATGCTCTGGTACCTGAAACTGGAAGCTTTGGGCCCACCCAGCATTTCATGCATCTTGGCATGAACTCTGGAGTACTCCCAGCGGGCACTTTGAACAGGAAAATCATTGCAGCTCTGTCAATCAGCTTCCTGAGTAGTAGATAGCAAAAAGTACGAGCTGAGAAGGAAGAATAGAACATGGCAGACTGTTTCCAGAACATATGAGGCCCCATTCGGGGATTTTGCCAAATAACTAGGGCATACTTTGGGCAGGAGGGGAGTTAGAGAGTGGTACCGTTGTAATTTGTACATAAATGGAGTTCTGATCTCATTTTGTATGCAGGGCTGGGCATGCCTGGACAAGTTGGTGACACAAGTAAGTGACATATAATGAGAATTTCATAAACCCAGAGATGGAAAGAGATCTGAGACAGTCATTTCCTGCCTCTCCCCTCTTCTCTCTTCTCCTTTCCTCTTCTCTTCTCTCCTACTCATAAGCATCCTATGTTTTCATCATACCAAGCCACTGGCAGGTCTCTGAACACACCACACTCTGACACGCTTGGACCTTGGCATTTGTTATAGCCCCAACATGGAGAGGCCTCCACCCCTCCTGCCCTTCCTCACTCCTTTTTCCTTGAATAACCTGCATTCATATTTCAAATCTCAGATCCGTCCTCCCCTCTCCCTGACCCCTGGTTAGTTTGAGTCAAGAGATACTCCCAGGTACTGTCTACTGATGGCAGTCTGAACATGCCTTTTCTAACGTGCTATCACCCTATTTTTAAGTAGCCTTCTTGAAGTATCATTGGACTGCAGTAAACTGCATATACTTTAACTGAACAATTTGGTAAGTTTTCACATAGGTATACACCCATGAAACCATCACTACAATCAAGATAGTAAACAATCCATCCCCCCTGAAAGTTTCTGTATGACTCTTTGTAATGCTTCCCCTCACCTCCCTCAATGACATCCCCATACGACATCTCATCTGCTTTCCCTCATTCTAGATTAGGTTGCAATTTCTAGATTTGTATTTAATGAAATCATGTAGCATGTACTCTTTTTTTTTTGGTCTGTCTTCTTTCATATTCAGCATAATTATTTTGACATTCATCCATCTGTCTGTGTGTCAATAGTTCAATTCTTTTTTACTGTCGAGTGGGGTATTCTGGTATATGGATGGGCCCTGTTTGGTTTATTCATTCACCTGTTGGTGGACATTGGGCTGTTTCCAGTTTGCAGCTATTACATATAAAGCATCTATGAATATTCATGTACAAGTCTCTTTGTGGTTATATATTTCCTTTCCTCTTGGGCACATATCTAGGAGTGAAGTGGGTGGATATATGATAGGAGCGTGCTTAATTTTTTAAGAAACTGCCAAACTGTTTTACCAAGTAATTGTTCCATTTTACATTGCCACCAACAATGCATGAGGGCTGCAGTCCACATCCTAGCCAACCCTTGATGTGATCAATCTTTTTAATTTTAGCCACTCAAATAGATCGGTGGTGATATTTTATTGTGGTTTTAAGTTGCATTTTCCTAATGATGAATGTTGAACATCTTTTTAATGTGCTTATTAGCCATCTATATATCTTCTTTGGTGAAATGACTCTTCAAATCTTTTGCCTATTTTTTAATTGGGTATTTGTTTTTTGAGTGTTCTTTATATATTTTTGACACAAGTCCTTTATGAGATATGTAGTTTACAAATATTTTCTCCCAGTCCGTGGGTTGTCTTTTTATTCTTTTGGCAGTGTATTTTAAAGAATAAAAGTTTTTAACTGTGATGAAGTTCAATTCCTCAACATTCTCTTTTACAGACTGTTATCATTCTTCATTTTCTAGTGGCTTCTACACACCTCTTGTCTGTGAGCTCCTCCAGGGTAAAGACCACAATATTCCTCCATCTCTGTATTCCCAACACCATGGCTTAGCACTTAGAAGACACTGAAATTATAGTTCTTCTGGCTGCATTATTGCTCCTGGCTACTATGGGAAGGCCACAGAGAAATCTCCACATGGGGCCTGAACCTCCTGGCATTGCTGTGTAGTAATTGTTCCTTTATATGGGAATAGAGGGTTTTAATCAATGTCACCATTTTTCTTAAGCAAGGAACACCTACTAAGGCCTCTGCATATTTCCCCATAATATATCTCTGTATTTGCACAGAGGGAGAATGAATAACATAGAAAAATCCTCCCCTGGAGGCACTCCATTTGGAAATTCTGCTTGTTTTTTCTTTTGATCAGGGAGAGCCCTTTGTTTCTGGAATAAGCAAAAAAAAATCTTATAACAGGGTCTCCCCATAAGCAGAAATCAAAGAGGACTTCTCCAGGAAACAAATCCAAGTAAATTTCACCATGGGCCTGCTATTTTTTGCCCCGGGAAAGGGGTTTTAAGAAGGTGATAGGCCGGGCGCAGTGGCTCATGCCTGTAATCCCAGCACTTTGGGAGGCCGAGGTGGGTGAATCACCTGAAGTCAGGAGTTCAAGACCAGCCTGGCCAACATGGTGAAGCTGCATCTCTACTAAAATTACAAAAATAGCCAGGCATGGTGGCAGGCGCCTGTAATCCCAGCTGCTCAGGAGGCTGAGGCAGGAGAGTCTCTTGAACCCGGGAGGCAGAGGTTGCACTGAACCTAGACCATGCCATGGCACTCCAGCCTGGGTGACAAGAGCGAAACTCCGTCTCCAAAAAAAAAGGAATATAAGATGTCTCTTCCATATATGAGAACCACAGCTCAGTTTCCCTCCAGTGGCCCCCCCTATAGGCTGCTAGCCCCCACCAGGGTCTTCTACCAAGCACCAACCCAGGAACAATTCTGGCTCATTCTGGCTGACAGCAATGAAGCACCTATCTAAATACTATTGAGATGTTGAATTCAGTAGAAAATGAACAGTCAAAACGTTTTGACAGGTGTTTGCCTTGTGATGTCCTGAAACATTCATCTTTCACAATTAAAAGATTCTAAGGATGAATTCCAGTTCCTGAAATATGGAACACTGAGATGAAGACCAGTGACAACTGTGAAAGTTCTTGCTCCCAAAACCAAGAATTCTTCACAAAATATAACTTTAAAAATATTTTAAATATATGATTAGGCTCACAATAAAAAGAAAGTAGAAATTTCCAGGTGCCAAAGAGAAGCATAAAACCAGAGTGGCAACTTAGGAGCTGATAATATAGTTACCAGAAGGGAAATAATATGACGACTTGGTTTTTAAAAGTATAAGAGACAAGATATTGGGCCAATGCAAGGAGGAGAGTTGGAATTGAGAACCCTCAAACTGGAACTCTCAAAAATTGATACCCTCTCAGAAAAGACAGACTGGAACAAAATCTGTCAGCACAGATAAACAAGGAGTCTTGTGTGTCTGTGCCTGTGTTCTAGATGAGCAAAAATGTCTCCCTTAGGAATTAGAAACCCCCGAATGACCTGGGGTTCAAATTTACTCACCTTTTCTAGGAACTCCTCAATGAGAGATTAGCATAAAAATTTTTTCTAGGCCAGTGATAATTCTGATCAGCTGGAAAAAGCAAAACCATTAATGCCAAAAGAAATTCATGGAAGAAAAATGTTAACCTCACAATTAAAAATTTCAAAATCCACAAGGAGAAATCTACCATAGACAAAAGGTAGAATACACTATAAATGCAAGATTAGACTCTCAACAACTTGAGGTAATAGAATTACAAACTGAAACTTGGTAATGGTTAAAATAATTAAATAGCTAATAAATAAAAAGAAAGCTGTAGGAAAATACAATAACAGACAGCCTGCAGAAATTTTGAAGACCATGATTAACACAGTTGATCTAATAGATATATCAAAATCCCTGTACCTAAGAATTAGAGAATACATAGTATTACAATTCAGTCAACTTAACAAATGTCAAACAACAAATATCACATAGCCATGCTTTCTGATCATAATACAATAAAAATTTAAATATTCTACAAAAAAGGCAACCCTCCAATCTCCCATGTGTTTGGAAATAATTTACGAGTCAATAAATTTTAATGATTAGAAAATAATTTGCATTGAAAGGAAATAAAAATAGCATATGTCAAACTTCAGGTAATAGAGCATAGGCATCACTTAGAGGAAATTGTATAGAATGCATATATAACTGAAGAAAGTCCAAGAATTAGTGAGCTAACTATCCAACTCAAAAAGTTGAGAAAAGAGGAACAAAGTAAACCCCCCACCCATCAAAAAATGAATAAATGAAATTATAAAGATGAGTAGAGAAATTAATAATAAAAGAGAAAAGAGAAACAGAAAAAGTCAATAAAACCAAAAGCATTTGTTTGGAAAAAAGCTGAGTAAATTTCACAAACTTCTGACAAAGATTAAGATCGATTTAAAAATTATACACACACACACCACCACCAATGAAGAAATATAAGAACCTAATTTCAAATGCAGCAGAGATTTTCAGAAATTATAAGAAAATACTATGAATAACAATTATGAACATTTGAACATTTAGATTGAAGGTACAATATTCCAGAAAAGGTATAATATTCTAGAAAAATATGTTATCAAAACTGTCCAAGAATATGTATGAAATTTAGATAGGTCTATTATTAAAGGAAGTAAAACAGTACTTTAAAATATATTCACATGCAAGCAGAGAGGCTCACATGCACACACATGCACAAATATACTCATCAAAAAACCCAAACAAATTATTCCATGGGTATATTCTAACAAACATAAAAAATACATATTTTCAATCTCATTCAAATTGCTTCAAAGAAGAGAAAAAGAGAATGCTCCCTACTCATTTTATGAGAGCAATATGTCCTTGATGCCAAAACCAGACAGGATGGTATAAAAATCGAAAACCATAGGCCAATCTCACAAACACAGGAACACATAAAAACTTCATAAACTATTCACAAAATAAGTTAAGCAATGTACCAAAAAATCCCGACTGTAGGTTTTATCCTAGAAAGGTTTATTGCTAGGAAATCTATTCATATAATCTGTACAATAAATTTTTTAAAAAAATATATAGAAGCAAAGAAAAGCATTTGATGAAATGAAACTCTCATTCTTGAGTTTTTCTTCTTTCCAGCTTTACTGAGGTATAATTCACAAATAAAATTGTATATCTTTAAGTAGTACATTATGATGTTTTGATATAAGTAAACCTTGTGAAATGATCACCACAATCAAGTTAACATATCCATCACTTCACATAGTTACCATTTTTTATAAATAGTGAAAACACTTAAGATCTCTCAGCAAATTTTAAATATATAATATAGTATTAACCATAGTCATCATGCTACACCTTAGATCCCCAGAATTTTATCATATAACTGAAAGTTTGTATCTTTTGACAGACACCTCCCCATTTCTCCCCTCTCCCTACTCCCTGACAACTACCACTCTGTTTCTATGAGTTCAACTTTTTTAGATTCCACATATAAGTGTAATCATGCAGTATCCGCCTTTGTCTGACTTATTTCAGTTAGAATAAAGCCGTCAAGCTCACGCATGTTGTTGCATATGGAAGAATTTCCCTCTTTAAGGCTGAATAATACTGCATTGTACATGTACCATATCTCTTTATTTAGATTGTTTCTGTGTCTTGGTTACTGTAACTAATGAAAATAGGAGTACAGGTATCTCTTCAAGAGGTCTTATTTTGTTTCCTTTGGATATATATCCAAAAGCGGAATTGCTAGATTATATGGTAGTTCTATTTTTAATTTTTTGAGGAACCTCCATACCATTTTCCATAATGGCTGAATCAATTTGGACGCCCAACAACAGTGCACAAGGGGTTCCCTTTCTCCCCATCCTCACCAACACTTCTCTCTTATCTTTTTGGTAATAGCCATCTTAGACGGTGTGAGGTGATATCTCTTTGTGGTTTTGATTTGCATTTCCCTGATGGTTAGTGATGGTGAGCACCTTTCCAGATACCTGCCAGTCATTTGTATGTCTTCTTTGGAAATATGTTTATTTAGGTCTTTTGTTGAGTTTTTAATTGGATTTTTTTGTTTCCTTGCTATTGAGTTGTGTGGGCTTCTTACATATTTAGTATGTTAATCTCTTTCCAGATATACGGTTTGCATATATTTTCTATTATATAAGTTACCTTTCATTTTGTTGGTTTTTGTTTTTTGTGTTGTTTGTTGGTTTGTTGCTATCCAGACACTTTAGTTTTCTGTAGTTGCACTTGTTTATTTTCATTTTTGTTGCCTGTGCTTTTAGTGTTACATTAAAAAAATCTTTGCCAAGCCCAAGCCCAATGTCAAGGAGCTTTTTTCCTGTTTTCTTCTAGGAGTTTTACTAAGTATTACATTTAATGTGTAATTCATTCTGAGTTAATTTATGTAAGTGGTATAAGATAGAAGTCCAGCTTCATTCTTTTGCATGTGGATATCCAGCTTTCCCAATACCACTTATTGAAGAGACTGCCCTTTCGCTATCATATTAGCACCCTCGTCAAATGTTAGACTATATATGTTTGAGTTTATTTCTGGCCTCTCTGTTCTGTTCCATTAGCCTCTGTGTCTGTTTTTATGCCACTGCCTTACTGCTTTGTTTACTATTGTTTTATAATTTAGCTTGAGATCAGGAAGTGTAATGCCTCCAGCTTTGTTCTTCTCTTTGTTGTTCTTAAATAGCTTTGGCTATTTAAGGTCTTTTGTAGTTCTTTACAAATTTTAGGATTTTTTTGTTTCTGTGGAAGATGTTATTGGAGTTTTTATAGAGATTGTATTGAATCTATAAATCACTTTAGATAGTCTAGTATGGACATTTTAACAATATTAATTCTTCTAATTGATGAACATAGGATATCTTCCCATTTATTTGTGTTTTTTTTCCTATTTCTTTCATCAATGTCATATAGTTTCTAATGTACAGATCTTTCACTGACTTGGTTAAATTTAATCCTAAGTATTTTATTAGTTTTTATGCTATTATAAATGGGATTGTTTGTTTTCTTAATTTCTTACTCAGATCATTGTTAGTGTATAAAAATGCTACTGGTTTTTTATATGTTGATTTTGTAACCTACAAATTTACTGATTTATTAGTTCTTTCAGGGTTAATATTTATAAGATTATATCAGCAAACAGGCACTTTTACTTTCTTTCTGATTTGAATTTCTTTTTATCTTTTTCTTGCCTAATTGCTCTGACTAGGGCTTACACTACTATGTTGAATATAAATGATGAGAGGAAGAACCTTTTGGTTCCTGATCTTTGAAGACTTTTCAGCTTTTCACCTTTTAATATATTAGCTGGAAGCTTGTCACGTATGGCCTTTGTTATGTCGAAGTACATTCTTTCTATACCCAATTTACAGAGCATTTATGTCATGAAAGGGTATTGAATGCTTTTTCTGCATCTATTGAGAGGATCATATGATTTTTATCATTCATTCTATTAATGTGATATATCAGTTTATTGACTTATATGTGTTACAACATCCTTGCATCTCAGGAATAAATTCTACTTGCATGGTATTATCCCTTTAATATACAGTTGAATTTTTGATTTGCTAATATTTCGAAGATTTTTACATCCTTTTCTTTATTAAGGATGCTGGCCTGTAATTTTCTTGTGTCCTTGTTTGGCTTTTGTATCAAGGTAATACTGGTCTCATAGAATGAGTTTAGAGGTGTGCCCTCCACTTCAATTTTTTGGAAGAGTTTAATAAGGGTTGGCATTAATTCTTAAGTGTTTGATAGAATTTGTCCATGAAGCCATCTGGTCCTGGACTTTTTTTTGTTGACAGATTTTTTATTACTGATTCAGTATCCTTGTTATTGGTGTCTATATTTTTTATTTTTCATGATTTAGTCTTGGTAGATTGTTTCTAGGAATTTATCTATTTTTCTAGATTATCCAATTTGTTGGTACTGTTAATAGACCCTTTGTATTATTGTGATATCAGTTGTACTATCTTCTTTTGCATTTACAATTTGATTTGAGACTCCTTTTTCATGGTTAGTCTAGCTAAACGTTTGTCAATTTGTTTATCTTAAAAAAAAACACCAATTCTTGGTTTCATTTTTTTAATTGTTTTCTAGTTCCTATTTCACTTATTTCTGTTCTGATCTTTATTATTTCTGTCTTTCTGCCAACTTTGGGCTTAGTTTGTTCTTTTTCTAGTTCCTGAGATATCAAGTTAGGTTGTTTATTTTAGATCTTTTCTTCATGTAGACATTTATTGCTATAAACAGTCCCCTTAGAACTGCTTTAGCTGCATCTCATGATATTTGGTATGTTCTGTTTTCATTTTACTTTATCTCAAGATTTTTTAAAAATTTCCCCTTTGATTATTTGACCCATTGTTTGTTCAGGAGTGTGTTGTTCAATTTCTATGTATTTGTGAATTTTCCAGCTTTCCTTCTGTTGTCAATTTATATTTTCATACCATTATGGTTGAAAAATATACTTTACATACTTCTTGAATTTTTAAGTCTTGTTCAGTAACCTAACATTCTGCAGAATGTTCCATATGTGCTTGAGAAGATGGTCTATTCTGCTGCTGTTGCTGACATATTATGTATATGTCTGGTGTGTCTATTTGGTCTACAGTGTTGTTCAAGTCTTCTGTTTGCTTATTGACTTTCTGTCTGGATGATTTATCTATTGATGAGTAGAGTATTAAAGTCTTCTGCTATTACTGTATTGCTGCTTGTTTTTCCTTTCAGTTCTGTTAATATTTTCTTTGATATTTAGTTGCTAACAGCCATTTCTGTCAGGGGAACTAGAGCCAGGGACCTCTTATTTCATCATCTTACTAATGTCACTTCCAGGAAAAAAAAACTGTTAATAGAAAGAACAGATCACACCTGTAATCCCAGCACTTTGGGAGGCTGAGGCAGGTGGATCATGAGATCAGGAGATAGAGACCATTCTGGCTAACAAGGTGAAACCCCGTCTCTACTAAAAATACAAAAAATTAGCCGGGTGTGGTGGCAGGGGCCTGTAGTCCCAGTTACTCAGGAGGCTGAGGCAGGAGAATGGCATGATCCCGGGAGGCGGAGCTTGCAGTGAGCCAAGATCATGCCACTGCACTCCAGCCTGGGCAACAGAGCGAGACTCCGTCTCAAAAAAAAAAATAGAAGAGAGATTTATTTTTAACCAGATGAAGAATATCAAAAACAAACAAGGCTGGATATGGTGGCTCACACCTGTAATCCCAGCACTTTGAGAGGCTGAGTCAGGTGGATCACAAGGTCAGGAGTTTGAGGCCAGCCTGGCCAATATAGTGAAACCCCATCTCTACTAAAAAGATAAAAATTAGCCAGGTATGGTGGTGCATGCCTATAGTCCCAGCTACTTGGGAGGCTGAGGCAGGAGAATTGTTTGAACCCAGAAGGCAGAGGTTACAGTGAGCTGAGATTGCACCACCACACTCCAGCCTGGGAGATAGAGTGAGACTCCATCTCAAACAAACAGAACAGCAAACTTAAGCATTAATGGTGAGAACATAGTTTTGTTCTTTAAAATAAGAAAAATATATAGATGCCAGCTATCATTACAGCTTGTACTGTCAATGTTAGTCAATGCAGAAAGACAAGAAGACATTTTAAGATATAAGAATTGAAAGAGAAAAAGGTCAGAATCCCCATATATGCTAATCAACACAAAAAAGTCAGAAACATCTAAAGACAAACTGATAGAAGTCCTGAGAAAATTTAGTAGAGTTGCTGGTATACAAAGTTAATAATGTCCTTATATATTAACAACAACAGAACATGTGGTTTTGAAAAAGATACATGTAACAATCACAACAAAAAAAATAGAGAACATAGACATACATCTAACAAGTGATGTGAAAGTCTTTATAGACAAAATAATTTTTAACTAATTGAAGAGTATATTTAATGAATCTAAATAGATAATGTATCATTTATTATTTGGGATATGAATTTTACTGAGTATAATACAGACCTATATTATAGTGGTTTGTTTAAACTATTAGTCTCTTTCTCTCTCATGTAACAATTTGGTGGTAGGTCTTCCAGAGATGGTACTAAAATGCGAAACCAACAATATTTACGTTTGTAGACATTTGCAGAAATCAACTTTCTCAAATTACACACTCAGGTTCCATTATAAATCCCAGTGAATTTTTGTGTGAGATAAGTCCATTCATAAATTTCATATGAGAGAGTGAAGGATCAGGAGTAGCCAAGACCAATTTGAAGAAGTAAAAGGAAGGAACCATCTACTATATGTCAAAACATACAATGAGACAAAGGATTTAAATAGCCATTTCTCCAAAGAAGGTATGCAAATGAACAATAAGCACATGAAAAGACACCCAACATCATTAGTCAGGAGGGAACACAAGTCAAAATCACAATGCAATATGACTTTACATCCACTAGAATAACTATAATAAAAAACACAGACAAGTATTGGTAAGGATGTAGAGAAAGTGGAACCCTCAAATATTACTGGTAGGCCACCTTGAAAAATAATTTGATGTTTTCTCAAAATGCTGAACATAGAGTTGCCATTTGATCCAGTAATTGTACTCCTAGGTATATATCCTAAAGAAATAAAAACATATGTTTACACTAATACTGGTACAGAAATGTACATACTGGCTGGCTTATTCATAATAGCCAAAAAGTGGAGACAATCCAAATGCCCATCAATGATGGATAAAATTTGGCATCTATCTATACAACGGAATATGATTTAGTCATAAAATAGAATGCAGTATTGATATAATCTACAACATGGATGAAACTTGAAAAATGCTAAGAGGCCAAACACACAAGAGCATCTATTGTATGGTTCCATTTATATGAAATGACTAGAACTGGCAAATATATAGAGACAGAAAGTAGATTAATGGTTGCCAGAAGCTAGGGGGAGGCGGAAGGAGGACTGACTGTATGGGTACAGGGTTTCTTTTGGGAGTGATAAAAATGTGCTGCAATTAGTGATGATGGTTGTACAACTCTGCAAATATACCAAATTTTATACTCTAATGGAGTGAATTTTATGGTATGCAAATTATATCTCAATTTAAAATTAATTGAAAAACTTATGAGGTTACAGTAATTAAATCCACGTGGTATTGTTGTAGGAATAGACAACTAGACCAATAGAACTGAA
Source organism: Gorilla gorilla gorilla (assembly GCF_029281585.2). Taxonomy (NCBI): domain Eukaryota; kingdom Metazoa; phylum Chordata; class Mammalia; order Primates; family Hominidae; genus Gorilla; species Gorilla gorilla. The sequence continues at coordinate 38,885,855 of NC_073235.2, read as the reverse complement.
TTCAGAGCATAAAAAAAGACCTACGTATACAAAGACCTGACATGGAATAGAGGTGATGTTATAAATCAGTAGAGAAAGAATGAACTATTGAAATCATAGAAAAAAATTGTTCCTCCTGTACAACTTTACAAATATGGATTCGATTTTATTTATTTATTTATTTATTAGAGACAGGGTCTCACTCTGTTGCCCAAGCAGGATTGCAGTGGTACAATCATAGATCACTTTAGCCTCCAATTCCTGGCATCGAGCAATCCTCTACAAGTATTTATTCTAAATGGGTTAAAGACCTCAATATGAGAAGCAAAACTGTGAAACCGCTTTAAAATACAAGATGGGAAAATATTTTTGAATTTGGGATAGAAAAGCATTTTCAAATCACAAACAGAAGAAAATGTATGATTAATTTGAAAATACAAAATTAAACATACATACACAAGCAGAAAAAACAGAAAAGCTTGCATGAGAATAACATATCAAGGTCAAGTACATGGTCATATTGGAGGAAGGAAGGAAAAAAAAAAGAAAGGGACAGTAGGTTGGTAAGCATCGATGTATTTTTCTCTTTTTAAAAGAAATCTAAAATGAATTTGGCAAAATAATAACCATTATCTAAATTTTGCAATGGATATACAGGCATTATATTATTTCCTCTAATCTGTATTCTTGAAGTGTTTCATGAATAAGAACTCTTAATAGGTTAAAACACACGTGGCCTAGAAAGGTGAGGAATCCCCTAACGTACCCCACCACACTCCTGGGGTCTGTTTTTTGTGTAAGGCATAGAGGTTTTAATTACCTTCTTGATGCCATACAGCAAACTTGTCACGAAAATATGGCTAAATCTCCGTTTCCCTCTACCCCAGTTGACTGCTCTTTCTGGCAACAGCACATGTCTGCCATTCTGGGCAAGCATTCAAGTTATTTCCACTCTAAAGTGTTATGTGGATTTACTAAACCAACAAGAAGTCTGGAGAGACACTTAAATCACTGTCTTTGCAAATTAGTATTTTCTGCTGGTACTGAACTTATTCCAACATAAAATCAATGAGGGGAAGGGGAAGAAGAGAGTGAAAACGAAGTACTTTTATCCTCTGAAGTGCAACGTATATATTCCTGCACTCTGTGGAGCTGTTTCTCTGCTTCCCTGTTCACTTAGGGAGACCGAGACACCCAGGCAAAGGCACCCACCTATAGCGGCTAAGTCAAGAAAGTGGTGAAGGGCAGTCGGAGAGGCTCCCATATAACTTCATCAAGAAGTCTGCCAAGAAGTGCAGTCCCAAAAGAGTGAGAGAAACCAGCTTGCTGGACTTTTCTTCCCTAGTCACAGAATACGATGGGGGCAGTTCTGGGTACTCTGAGGTTAAGAGCACAAAGTGCTCTTACAAAGCTGGTTCTGAAGGGAACACACAGCACTTCCTAAGGCAGCGCCTCTTAACCTCAACCACAGTTTACAGTTAGGGAAACTAACAAAAAAATGCAGACAACCAAGCCCCACCCCCAGAGATTCAGCTGCAATTGATTTGCAGCAGGTCATTGGTATTATCTAAAAGCATACCAGGTAATTCAAGTGCACAGCCTCTCCCCTAAGATAGAGTCTCACTCTGTCGCACAGCCTAGAGTGCAGTGGCACAGTCTCAGCTCACTGCAACCTCCACCTCCCAGGTTCAAGCGATTCTCCTGCCTCAGTCTGTCAAGTAGCTGGGATTACAGGCATGCGCCACCATACCAGGCTAATATTTGTATTTTTAGTAGAGACAGGGTTTCACCATGTTGGCCGGGCTGATCTTAAACTCCTGACCTCAGGTGATCCGCACGCCTCAGCCTCCCAAAGTGCTGAGATTACAGGCATGAGCCACCGCACCCGGCCTCAGGAGGACTTTTAAGAGAAATGGATTCCTGGAGCTGACCATAAATTGAGTGAAATCAGTTAAGCCCCAGCTCTAAACTCAGCTCTGCCACTTATTGCATGACCTTAATTTGGCTCAACTTCAGTTTCCTTACCTGAACCACAGGGACAATAATACCTACCCTGCAGTGATAGTGGTAATTGAGATGATATATGCAAAAGAGCTCCTGGCACAAGGTTATTAACAGTCATCTCGACCCAAGATTGGTTCATCTGTGGTCAAGTACATCTTTGTGGTCATGATTCAGAACCAAAGAGAAGCCAGCACCTTACATGACTCATTTACTTTCACCCCCATTTGTAGAGGAAGGTGTTCACCCACAGCACCCATCTGGTTCTTTCTGGATCTAACACTGGTCTTTGGCTTGAATGGCAAGTCTTACAGCAGTTAACTCTCAGTTATTCACAGGAATGGAAGAGAATTATGGGAAGGTAACCAAGAGATTCACTATCTGGGATGTGAAGTGTATCACAGGCAGTGGTAAGCAGAATAATGGACTCCTCCAAAGATGTCCATGACCTACTCCCCAGAATCTGTGAACATGTCAGGTTACATGGCAAAGAAGAATTAAAGTTGTAGATGGAGTTGAGGTTGCTAATTAGATGACCTTGACATCCGAGATTATCCTGGATTTGGAGTAGTACCAGTGGAATCACAGGGTCTTTATCAGTGGAAGAGGGATGCAGAAGAGAGAAACCTGGAGAGATGATGGTATAAGAAGGACTCAAGCCGCTGTTGCTGGTGGAAGCAACAGGAAGAAATGGCTGGGAGCAAGGAATGTGGATGGCCCTAAGAAACTAGAAAAGGCATGGAAATAGGTTCTCTCCTAGAGCCTGAAGAAAGAATGCATCCCTGCTAGCTCAAACCCTGTGTCCTCCATCTGACCTCCAGCATTGTAAGATAACACATTTGTGCTGCTTTAAGCCACTAAGTTTGTGATAACTTGGTACAGCAGCCATAGAGAACTAATAGGCCAAACACTTGTGTAACCAGGTTTCCAGGCCCTCTCCATAGTGCCCCTGACTAAATTAGGTGGCTGTGTGGTAACTCAGGAGCCTGCAGGCAGGGAAGAAAATGACCTCAACAAGAAGTGCTTGAGAACAAAATACAAGTCCTGAGGTTCATTCATTCATTCACTCAAGCACCATTGCTGAGCATCTTCTTTGTCCTGAGCAGTGGATACCAGCTGAGTAAACCATGGTCTCAGGCTTCAAAGACCTCTCCACCTGGAAGCAGGAGGCAGAGACAAACAGGGCATTAGGAGTGCTGCAATCTATGTCCAGTGTCAGGAAGTGATGTTCCAGCTGAATTTGACAATGCGAGCAGGTATTTGTGGAGCCAACTAAATTGCAGGAAAGCAGAGCAGTGTGAGCCACTGCAGGGGCTCTTGTGAAGACATCACCCATAAACCACCCACACTGCCTGAAATCAATGGGTGAGACTCATCCTCTGCATACTCTCCCCGAGAACGCATGTCATATCCCCCTCTGGATCCACCACAGGCTCTGGGAGAACGGGAACCCTGGCTCATGCCTCTCTCACACACCAATAGCATAGACTCTCTGACATGTAGTAGGGGCTCATTTAAAAAGTTGTTGAGGGAAGGAACGGATGGAGAGAGAGAAGGAAGAAGGGAAGGTGAGACATCAAATTCCAAAACTCCCTCATTTCTCACCCTCACTCCAGGAGTGCCCCAAAAATGCAGCCCTGGAAATTCTCCTTCCTGACCTACCATATCCCTCAGGCTTCGCTCAGCCCTCCCTCCAGGCTTTGCCAGATGCTGCCCAGGACCCAGCACCAATAAGAGAAACAAAGATGCCTGTGCCCTCTCTAGAACCCTTCCACAAACTGTGGAAGAAAAAAGAGGAAGATGGGGTTCATACTATATGTCTATATTCTAACAGGCTAGAGAGTAGGCCTTACTTTCAAGCCAGAAGAAAGTCATATTCATTCTCTAAAGGAGAAAGAATGTTTCTTCTTCCACAACTATGGTGCTATGGATGGTTTAGAGCAGGGGTTTTCAAACCCCAGGCCACAGACCGGTACCGGTTCGTGACCTGTTAGGAACCGGGCCACACAGGAAGAGGTGAGTGGCCAGTGAGCAAGCATTACTGCCTGAGCCCTGCCTCGTGTCAGATCACAGGTGGCATTAGATTCTCATAGGAGCACAAAGCTGCACATGCGAGGGATCTAGGTTGTACTATCCTTATGAGAATCTAAGGCCTGCTGATCTGTCATTGTCTCCCATTACCCCTAGACAGGACCACCTAGTTGCAGGAAAACAAGCTTAGGGCTCCCACTGATTCTACCTGATGGTGAGTTGTATAATTATTTCATTTACACAGGCCAGGCGCAGTGGCTGACGCCTGCAATCCCAGCACTTTGGGAGGCCATGGCAGGCGGATCACTTGAGGTCAGGAGTTTGAGACCAGCCTGGCCAATGGGGTGAAACCCCGTCTCTACTAAAAATACAAAAATTCACTGGGCATAGTGGTGCATGCCTGTGGTCCCAGCTATGTGGGAGTCTGAAGTGGAAGAATTGCTTAAACCTGGGAAGCAGAGGTTGCAGTGAGTGGAGGTTGGTGCAATCTCGAGATTGGCTGCACTCCAGCCTGGGTGACAGAGAGAGACCCTGTCTCAAAAAAAAAGAAAGAAAAGAAAAGAAAGCACAATAAATGTAATGCACTTGAATCATCCTGAAACCATCCCCCCTCCCTGGGTCCGTGGAAAAATTTTCTTCCATGAAACTGGTCCCTGGTGCCAAAAAGGTTAGAGACCACTAGTTTAGAGACCTGGGGCACCCACCTAGCAATCCCAATTTTTAAAAATAACATTCTTTGATATGAACAGTTACCATCTCCTCACCTACTTAAAATGTGACTAAATGTCTTAAGAAATATTTCTTATCAATTGGTAATATATAATCTAACCAATTTATTTTAAAAGCTTTAGACAGGTTCCTACTCTCTCACCCTCTTATAACTCAAAAATTACCATTCCTACATGTTCCTAGGTATAAATTGTAGAGCCTGCCAGAATTCTTACACTAGAAATAACTTTGAATATCAGCTGAAATTTGCTGCAAACATTCATGTTTGCGTGCCACGGTCACTAGTCAACCAATCTTAGATTTTCATATAAAAGACCCTCAAAGCGAACTCAGCAGATATCTCTACCAGCACAAAGCACTTGAAACACAACTTGCAAGAGTAAAGAGTTTAAAACCAAGGTTTAAAATAAAAAATGTATTCAACTTTACAGTAACAGCACCTAGGGCACATTACACCTGTATACATCACTCTCCACAGTATATCAGGAGGAGGTGGAGTTATAATAGCCTTACATGGTCTGAGGAAGAAACCTCAGCTATTTCACAATTTGCTGAGGCCCACCTGGGCAGAAACCACACTGATGTTAAAAAAAAAAAAAAAAGTGCATTATGCAAACCAAGATGGAAAAGATGAATCAAAGTAGGCTTTATTTGTAGGGCTGTATAGGATATAATATTTCCTTCATAACTGAAAAATAGTCATGCTGCATGTCGGGAAGGAGTTACCAACAAAGCCAGCCTGATACCTCATACTTTCCATAAGGTACACATTCAAGCACAGAGCTTGATTCGTGGCTGTGAGGGTTATTTTCACAGCTAGTCCATGCTCGCCTTTCTCACTCCACCTCTTAGCACTTGTTCAAAAGTCCTCAGCTTGCATTCTATGTGTTGGGTTGCTTATAGGTCCGGCACATATAAAGCTGATAGGCCCATTGCTAGGAATGCTTTTTCAGCTGTGCAAAGCTCTGTTGAGACCCACCAAGGCACTGCAGCCTTGGGCTGTTGGACTTGCTACTTGACTTTCAAAGCCATTCCCTCCCTTCCCAGGGAAGTTGCTTGTATACTTCACCCACCTCTGTCTGCAGAGCAAGCCTGGCAAGCTTCCCACCATCACTTTAAGGCCTTCAACCTTCAGCTCCTGCTCCACTTTTCCAGAATGGGTTGGAGCCCCTTATCTGTGCTCCCTTTGTGCCCTACTTCTACCTTCTGTTGTCAACACTTGACAGAATCATATTGAGACTATACATTTGTATGTTGAATTTCAGCCCCATCTTATTTACCTCCTATCTTTGCTCCAACATATAAAACTATGACTAGTTTTGAATAGGTTCTCAATCATGTGTAGGTGAAGCCAATTTATGTCATTGTTGAAGCTGTCTGCCATCAAAGAAAAGTTTAGAAAGTAAAGTGAGGCCTGCAAGGGCCTGGGCAAACCGCAGCCAGACTGCCCACTGGGTGGGAACCCCCTCCCCCGAGGCCCACTGCTGCCATCCTCCACTCGTGGTGAGCCATTGAGTTTTATCATAATAGCTGGTGGGGGGAGCCTGGCTTCATTGCAGCCTCACTTCCTGCTCTGCCTTTGCTCCTCTCTCAATGTTGAGAAAGGATGCCTGTTCTGATGGGAACATGCATCAGATAGGGAGTTACAGAGATTTGCTGTCCAGAGACTGACTGACAATGATACTAAACAGGTCACAGCTCCTCTCTGCCCTCAGCTTATTCATTCTCAAAATGAGAGGACTGCCACTTCACACCCACTAAGATGGCTACAATAAAAAGACAGACAATAATAAGCATTGAGAGGATGTGGACGACGAACCCTCATATACTGCTGGTGAGAATGGAAAACGGTGCAGCCCCTTTGGAAAATAGTGGCAGTTTCTCAAAAAGTTAAACTTAGAGTCACCACAGGACCCAGAAATTCCACCCCTAGGTATATATCCAAGAAAAATGAAAAATGTCCAGATAGAAACTTCTGCACAAATGTTCATGGCAGCATTCCTTCTACTAGCCAAAAAGTGGAAACAATCCAATGTCCATCACCAGATGAATGGATAAACAAAATGTGGTAGGTCCTTACCATGGAATGTTGTTTAGCTCAAAAAGGAATAAAGTTCTGAAACATGGATGAAACTTGACAACCTTATGCTCAGTGAAAGGAATGGGGAGTGACTATTTCATGGGGACAAAATCTTTTTTGGAAGTGAGGAAAATGTTTTGGAACTAGAGAGACGATGGCTGAGCAACATTCTGACTGTACTAAATGCCATTAAATTGCATGCTTTAAAATGGTTAGTTTTGGCTGGGTCCCATGGCTCACACCTGTAATCCCAGCACTTTGGGAGACCCAGGCAGGTGGATCATTTGAGACAAGGAGTTCGAGACCAGCCTGGCCAACATGGTGAAACCCCATCTCTAGTAAAAAATACAAAAATTAGCCCGGTGTGATGGCACATACCTGTAATCCAAGCTACTTAGGAGGCTGAGGCATGAGAATCACTTGAACCTGGGAGGCTAAGTTTGCAGTTAGCCAAAATAGCGCCACTGCACTCCAGCTTGGGGGACAGAGTAAGACTGTCTCAAAAGAAAAAAAAAAAGGTTCAAGTGATTCTCCTGCCTCAGTCTCCTGAGAAGCAGGGACTACAGGCACGTGCCACCATGCCCAGCTAATTTTTTATTTTTAGTAGAGATGAGGTTTCACCATGTTGGTGGGCCAGGCTAGTCTCAAACTCCTGACCTCAGGTGATCCGCCCACCTCAGCCTCCCAAAGGGCTGGAATTACAGGTGTGAGCCACAGCACCTGGCCAGGAGTATTTAGTTCTTAAACAAATCACAGCTGCAACAAACTCTGACTGTTGTGCCTTCATCCCTGAGCTTGGTTTTTGATAATAGTTGCTCTGGGCTTTCTAAAGTGGACATGTGGACAGCACCTGCCATGAGGCTCTGCAGATAATCTTGTAGAGGCAATAGCCCCTAAAATAAATTTCATAGATGATAAAGAGGAGCACAAATAGGATCAGAGAAATCTGCAGGCTATCATGGGAAGCATTTTCTTTCCTTAGCCTGAGACAATTGCTGATCAATTTCACTTGGGAACTGACAGCTGATCACTTTCTGATCTCATTAGCAGTTCCAGGGTTTAAGTATGTTAGTGAGCCCGGGAGAGAAAGCAGATTGAGCTTCAAACAGCAAAGGGATGGGGGAAATGATTCTCACACATTGGGCTCTTTCTGGAAAGGTTTGTGCAGATAAGTGAGCTCAAGATTTGCTGGAATAAAGGTTGGTAGGGGGTTTGTAAAAGGGTGCCCCTTTGGGAAGCAGGTGAAAGGAGGGAGGAACACCTTTAGACCTGATTACTTAACCAGAGAGGCTCCTTCTAGAACAACACCTGGGGCAACTTGGCTGCGGGAGGTTGACCTTTCCAAGTCTATGCCCAATTACCCAGTTAAACAGAGCCCCAGGCATCTCTCTGGATACATTTTATCATCTTTTGGCCTCGTACACTGTTTCCGGGAAAGCTGTCCCGTTGAAAAATTGCTGAGCCATGAGAGAAACCAGTGAAAGGTGCATATTTGTAAACAGAACCTCTAATATTCATTATTTTTCCCAGAAGGGGTAAGGCCAGCTCCACTGCCACTAATAAAAATGGCTTTGGCAGTTGTGGCTGTCATTCCAATGACAAATGTATTTTTCTTTGCTGCCCAGAGCGAGTCTCTTTACCCACTGAGAAGTGACAGAGGATCTTAATTGCTAAGCCCCACTGGAAAAAGAAGTGTGCTATCGATGCATGTATTTTAATAAGTGTCTGCGCCAGGAGGGGTTGTTCTAAATCGCTGGCTCCACTGCCTCTTCTCCAAGGAGAGTTCTCTGTCTCATCTGTTGGATGTAAAAAGGCCTCTGCCTTATTCCATCCTCCCTCCTCTTCTAACCCCGCTCCCTGTGGCCCACATCTCCCCACCCACTCCATGTCAGAGTGACTCAGATGAGGGACCTTGATTTTGGGGAGGGACCACAGAGATCATCCAGTCAAGGATGGCAAATAGTTGCCACCTGTACCTCCTCCTCCTTCCTCTCCTGTGCCCAGGGCAGGCATCACTAATTGATCACACAGCTTGTTCTTTTTGAGTCTAAAAAAGACTCATGCCGCCTTAAATTTAGCTCAGCATTCCAGAAAGCCACCAACAGTTTGTACACCAGATGAACACTTTTTCCCAATTTTAATTTTGTCTAACCATCTCATCTTTGTGTTCGTTTAAATACACTTCTTATTCGTTGGGTTAAAGACTACATATTGTACAGTTGCTCTTTATTTTCTTCTATTTTCCTCTGTCCACAAATCTCTTGTCTTTCAAAAGTAAAGCAACAGCTTTATCAAGAAAAGCCACACCATACAAAATTGACCCTTTTGAAGCATACAATTCTGGGGTTTTAGTGTATTCACAAAATGTGCAACCTTCACCACTAATTCCAGACATTTTCATCCCTCCAGAAAGACACCCTGAGCCTCTTAGGAGTCACTCCTCACACCTGTCTTCTCCCAGCACCTGGCAGACACTAAGCTACTTTGTCTCTTTGCATTTGCCTAATTTGGATATTTCGTATACGTAGAATGATATGAGACATTCTGTGTCTTAAAAGTTCATGTTGTTTTCCTTCCCGATTTTAAAAGAAAGTAAGGCATTATTGTGGGACCAAGTGTCATGGGCTCCAGACACTGCGCCTGCTAGAGAAGTCAGTCCTGGCTCCCAGGCAACCTCCCGCCTTCCCTGGAGCACATCCGACTCTGCCAGCCAACATATCCTGCCACTGCAGATTTTTTGACACCTCTCAGCACTGCAGGAGCCCCCAGAGTGCCCACAGGCCAGATTCTGAAAGTAGGGGATGCTGCCCTCTTCCCTGTGTCATGCTAAGCCTGGCCTGGTTCCTGCAGCCCTGCTCATGACATTGACCCAGTAGATAGATGCAGCCTGTCTTCAAGCTGAGCCCACCCTCTAAGGCCCATAGCTTTGATCCTAGGCCAGGCTTGTTTGCCTGGCTTCTTTCTCATTTAGAACTGTTTCCTCCAGAGGGTTTCCTATTCAAAGAGGCTGTCCAGCATCAGGGCTGAATCCCAGGTGGGCCAGGCAAACACTACACCATGAGCAATCTCTTTGCTTTCACTGTTGCCCGTGGACCACTTCGGGGGCAGCTCAGATCCCCGCTTAGACAGCAAGCACAGAGCACAGAAAGCCCCAATTTGTGCCTTTGTCAACGTTCCTGGCTCCTCCTCCCCGGTCTGTTCCCAGAAAACTCCTTCTGTTCCCTGAGCCTGTCCAGCTGGAGGGATGGGAAGGGAAGACCGTCTGTCAGACCCTCCAAAGGGACTTCCAGAAACTGGGGTGGGGAGACAGCCTTTGAGGAGAGGACCACACAACAGGGCCTCAGGGAATTTACATCTTCTGCATCTGATTAAGTGGCTGGTGGAGGCGGAAAGCAGGGCTGAGAGCCGGGGCCTAGGCTGGCAGGCTGTGAAGCACAGGACTGCTCCAAGGTATGTGAGTCAGCAGGAGGGGGTGCAGTGGGTGGGGGTCTGGACCATCATCCCTGTGGCCTGCCCATCTCCCTGACCTCTCTCCATGTCTGGAGTCCCTGAGCCCTTCCCTGAAGGTCTGCCACATACATGAGTCCATCTACCCACAAGCAGCTGCTGGGCTTCTTGTAGGAGCCCAGGATACCAGGCAAGAGCTTAAAGCAGTCTGTTGCTCATTCATTCATTCCCTCATTCATTCAAATATGTTTTCCCAAGTGTGGCATGTACTCAGCGCTGTGATAGATGCTGAGAATGCAGAAATGAGCCAGGCCTGGCCCTCAAAGAGCTTATTGCAAAGAGGGGATGACAAATGGGAGAACTGTTAAATAAAGGGGACATGGTGAGTGCACCAAGGAAAAGGTATCACCTCTGCCTAGGAGCAGGGCCGGGTGGTAGAAGGATTCAGAGGGTGTATTAGTTTGCCCAGGCTGCCATAACAGAATACCACAGACTCGGTGGCTTAAACAACATAAATTTACTTTCTCAGACTTCTGGAGGTTTAGAAGTCCAAGGTCAAGGTGTCAGTAGGTTTGGTTTCTTCTGAGACCTCTCTCCTTGGTTTGCTGTCAGCCTCTTTCTGTGTTCTCACATAGCCTATCATCTGTCCAGGCACATCCCTGATATCTCTGTGTGTCCAAATTTCCTCTTCCTAAAAGGACACCAGTCAGGTTGTATTAGAGCCCAACCTAACAGCATTATTTTAACTCTTTAAAGGCCCTATCTTAGTCCAATTATGCTGCTATGACAAAATATCTAAGAGAAATTTATAAAGAACAGAAATTTATTTTCTTACAGTTATGAAGGCTGGGAAGTCCAAGATCAAGGCCCTGGCACGTTGCTTGTCTGGTAAGGATCCAGTATCAGCTTCCAAGATGGCAGCTTGAATACTGCGTCCTCCAGAGGAATGCTACTTCCTTACATGTCAGAAGAAGGACGGACAAAAATGACCAGCTTTCTCCACCATGCCCTTTTATAATGGCACCTAATCCCATTCACGAGGAGAGAAGTCATCATGACCTAATTACCTCTTAAACACCCCCACCTGGCCTAATTACAGCTTAAGGACCTCCCCCCCCCCCAACCTGGCCTAATTACCTCTTAAAGACCCCATCTCTCAATATCATCACATTGACCATTAAGTTCCAACACCTACATTTTGGAGGAGACATAATTCAGCCCATAACAGAGAGGTTATCTTTGGGCTGTGCCTTGATAGCAGAGTTGATGGGCAGAACAGGGAATTATTCTTCATGCCAAGCCTAGCAGAGCAAAGACCCAGAAATATCCAATTCTTCCCTCCTTCAGGGAACAACAAGAGGTTTGCACAGGTGGAAAACAGGAAAGAGGTCCGGAAGGAAGTACCTCACGCCTTAGCAGAGGCCGTGTGCTTTCCTGGTGGCTATGGAAGGGAAGGTGGAGCGGGGTAAGAACTCAGGCTCTGAAGCTCCTCATGTGAAGGGCTGTTATACAGATAACAGAAGACAAGTTTAGTAGATACATAGTGTTTGTAATAAATACTTATAATCACATGTGGTTTTTTCCTATTTCTCATTTTATGTGCTTTTGTATGTCCTTTGGTGACGATATATATATTTTTTAATGAAAAAATAAGCTTTAAAAGGTGGTCACGAGAAGGCAGGTGCAGGAGAGGTCAGAGGGTGAAAAGATTCCCACTGTGTCTAATCATGGAGTATTGACCATGCTTAGCGCTCAGTCTGGTGTTGCATGGAAGGAAGAGAACTCTAAGGCAGGCTCTGTTTGCAGCAGAGTTCACAGGTCCTTCGGGAATGTTCCTTCAGAAGATGAGCCCAGCCAGTACGATGTTGGCAGGGACAATGTCATTACACGTGCTGCCCTCACTCCCTTAATTCCCGGAAGGCACGACACTCATGACACTGGTGGCTAAATCAAAGCATGAGGGACAGAAATGACTTAGGAGACCTCCCAGAAAGTGGCTGAAGGCCCTGAAGAGTAAGAATTCTCACATAAGCTCTCTTGTAAGGGGTATAGGGGCTCACGTTTAGGTTTCCTTGAACCTGCAATGGAAAGAAAGTTTGGAAAATCTGGATGCTCCTCCAGTCTCTGAGATGGAAGAGGATGGAAATATGAGCTTCACGCTGGAACAACAGTTCTCACACTGCCTTTTTTAGGCTCTGCAGTCAATGAATCTTTTGGAGCAGTCAGTTTCTGCCTCTGTAAAATCAGGAGCAGGAGATCACTACATGCCCCCATCTGCCCTAGGATCAAACCAGGTCATTGAAGTGCACTTGCTTTGAAACCGCAGCATCCTTAGCCATTTCCCAGAAGGGCAAGGCCACTGGGCTTCCAGACTGGGTTGAAAAATGTCTCTCCGCAGCTCCCATCCTGGGAGCACATTGAAAACATCTGATTGCTGGTGGGAAACGGTCACATGAGGGCTCTTCATGATGGGTCCCAGGTACCAGTATGTTGTCAATGCCCCCCAGGTGATTCTAATGTGCAGCCAGTGTTGTGAGCCACAGCTTATAGACCAATCTGTCTGATTAGGTTGTTTTACTCCTTCAAGCAAAACACAGGCCCTCTGTAGCTACGGTGGTAGAGAAAAATCTCACCTTCGAAAACGCTTTCTAAGCAGGTAGTCAAATTCTCCCACCTACTCAGTAACGGCTCTGGGTCTCAAAACTAGTGTGCACAAGGTTCGCCTGGGTTCCTTGTTAAAGAGGGGGAGTCCCGGGACCCTCTTCCAAAGAGATTCTGATTCAGTCTGCCTGAGAAGGGGCACAGACAATCTACTTCTGAGTAAAATGTCATGTGAAGAGAATGTACTGACCTCAAAAGAAAAAAAAAGAAAAACACCATTTCCCTTCTTACTCTCATACTAACCCAATGGGTAACCTTGGGCTTAACTTCTGATAGAAATAATGACCACAATAGCTGTTGTTTGTTGAGGTACCTTAGGTACAGTATCTGGATCTTCCTAAGAGCTGTGAGGTGGTATTCTGGGTTTCGTTATGTGCCTTCCTCTGGTAATAGTCTCCTTGGTGTTAAGGAAGTGTCCTTTCTGTATTTCATGTGACTCTGGTGGAATTGCCAATCAAACTGCCCGGTAACACCCCTCTAGGGAGAGGAGAGGCCAGAGGAGGATGTGTTGACTCAATGCCAGCCAATGAGGTTCCTCCTCCGGGGGCTGGAGGCAGGTCAGGGCTTAGGGCATTTGTAGTCTGCTCTCCCTGGGTAGAATCCCTGACCCAGTCCTTACAAAGATTCCGTTCTTCAGCTCTTTCTTCCATTTCATGAGCTTCCCAGTATCATTCCTGTAAATCTTTTTCTTGCTTAAGTTAACCAGAGTCCGTTTCACGTATTAAAGAAACTAATGAAATACTTATTTTCAGATAAAGAAGCTGAAGATTAGAGGAATTAAATGACTAACCCAAGAGGCTGCAGCCAGAAGATAGCAAAGTGGGACCCACAGCAGGACAGTTTGGTTTCTGAGTTTACAATCCTGTCATTACCTCACATCACCTTAAATCCTCCTGAGAGCTCAAAAAAAAAGGAGAAGGAGGGGTGGAGGGAGTGCACTTTTCAAATACATATATATCATTTGAAAAAGTATAAAGAGAAATTTAAAAGTTACTATTAACTCCCACACCCATACTTGTAGTCAGAGAACTGGGCTAATTATTAATTTAATTTTATCCATTTCTATCAAATGCTCCAAGTGTTTATCCAGCAAAGTTATATATTATATTAGAACACATGACAGAGAAAAAGGGCACAAAAAAGCAAACAGTGGTTAAAGTCGGGAAGATACCAAAGACAAACATTCCAGCAAAGTAATAATTAGGACCAGAATTCACCACCATCTTGGCTGAGTTTCTATTTTATCAGTTACTGACTTCTTAAATTCATGGATCCTAGATTACAATCCTGAAATCACAAAACAGAGGCTAGACTTGTAAGCAAAAATATGACCCAGTGTATTAGTCTGTTTTCACGCTGCTGATAAAGACATACCCCAGACTGGGCAATTTACAAAAGAAAGAGGTTAAATTGGACTCGCAGTTCCATGTGGCTGGGGAGGCCTCACAATCATGGTGGAAAGTGAAAGGCACGTCCCACGTGGTGGCAGTCAAGAGAAGAGAATGAAAACCAAGCAAACTGTGTTTCCCCATATCAAACCATCAGATCTTGTGAGACGTATTCCCTACCATGAGAACAGTATGGAAGAAACCGCCCCCATGATTCAATTATCTCCCACCAGGTTCCCCCCACAACATGTGGGAATTATGGGAGTACAATTCAAGATGAGATTTGGGTGGGGACACAGGGCCAAACCATACCACCCAGTCATCTTTAGAGCAGTAAATCTTCCAGCTCTTGCTCCTGTCACAATTTCTTCTTTCTCAGACTTCAACCATGCATTTGAGACTATTGGGGGTGGGGAGGGGAATGTATACTTGACCCCACATAACTTTGTTCTGCTGGTCACTGCAGTCCAAAGCCAAGGCCAAGTGGGTCTGTGTCACTGAACAGAAATTAATTTAGCAGAATTTACTTTAGAGACATGCATAACCCCTATTTGTCAAGTGTTGAGTTTCTCAAACTGACCTCATTGGAAGAGTTCATGCAGTCTCCCAGTGTCCAGCATTTCCATTGCATACCCTACAACAAATGCCCTGAAACCACTGGCACCTGGCCACACCCTACACATGCCACCCCATAGCACTTCTGGGTCAGTACCAGGAGGCAGTTTATTAGCAAACAATTAACTTCACTGTAAAGAATGTACTCTAAAATATGATTATTTGAATATTTAGCCCCATGGCTATTTATGTCATAGCATTGTTTATAATAGAAAAAAAATGAAAACAATGTAAATATCTAAAAATGAAAGATTAAATACATGATGGCATAATAATTTTAAAAATCTTGTTAGAGAATAGTTAAACATTCATGAGAAAAAATGCTCATGGGAAATGTTCATGAGATACTGTTAAATGAAAAATGAAATGAAAAAAATAATTATAGAACACAATGTTCAACGTGATTCCATTTTGTAAATACTGTATATGTAATAAATTCCCATATATATATCTTTTTGAGGGAAATTATACATATATAATACTTAAGCATATATATGTATAGTATATACATATACTATTTCCCCAAAAAGATTAGGATATTCAACAAAATGGAAAGAAGAGTTATCTCTGATAACAATTATAAATTATTTATTTTTTACTTTCTTACTAGTCCATATCTCTTAAATTTTAAGAAGAAAGAATTTTTTTAAAGCAAACTATTGAATTGGCCACTGCATAGTCAAGGTAGTTAAGGTTGCAGCTCCCAGTCAGACTTCAGGGAGCTGCTAATGTCCCACAGGACTGTACATTTGGATCCTTAGCTACGTGCTATCTGGGGAAACCGTTAGAACAATTCCAGATACTGAGTGTCACATACAAAGCAGTCAAGAAGAGTCCAAAGAGTCAAGTAAATCCAGAAGATTAGTGCCTGTAATCCCAGCTGCTCAGGAGGCTAAGGCACGAGAATCGCTTGAACCTGGGAGGCAGAGGTTGCAGTGAGCCAAGATCGCACCACTGCACTCCAGCTTGGGCTACAGAGTGAGACTCCATCCCCGCACCTCCCCACCCCACAAAAAAAGGAGAAGGGAAGAAAAAAGTCAACAAATTACCATAGGTTAAAAAAAAAAAAAAACTCAAATTTAATAGGTGATTTGTGAAGCTTTACCAACTTGCTTTTTAAAAGAACAGAGAAAAAGTCTGAAGCAAACAAGAAGAGTTGGTTTGAAAAGGTCAAGTCTCAAGCCAGCCTGGGAAACCACTACCACCTTGGTAGCCTAAAGCGAGTCTGATAGAAATGAGGAATGCAACAATTACCTGCCTCCCTCAGTCTCCAAATCCGCTCTCAACTCTGCTAACAGGTAACATGAAGCAGGCATTATTTTGAAAGATGCAGAGAATGATGTTCCTCTCTAACAGTTTAAGGTGTAGAGATTACTTTGGGCACCATCTTGGTTTTGACCCAACCTCCCAAAGCATCCACAGAGAAAGCTCCTTTGTCTCTGACTTCCTGCCACCAAGACACAATGGATTAAGGGGAATTTTCCACTCAGACCATCACAACCACCTTCCATTCTGCTAATGTAGTCAGACAGTTCTGCAAATGCCCAATGTCTGTTCACTATAACAGCAAAAAGTTTCTGTGTTATGGTTATAGTAAATTCACAATAAGCACTTCATATAAAAGGCAAATAGCTATGAAATATCTGTCTTGATGTCTTGTCAGAACATTGAAATATTTCTCCTTTTTTAAGTCACTTTTAACAGATCTAAGATCTTGGATAATTTGGGGACATATTTATGTGTTCTGTATATCATGTTTGTTAGGCAACCCAAATAGACCCCTGGCTTGACCGCACAACCTTGGAATCCTAAGGCACTCATTCCTCTCTGCACTTGTCCTCTGGAAGAAGGCAAAGGCCAGCTCCACCTCTGTGTGTTGCTTTTTAACAGCCATCTTTACCCTTTTTTTCTTAAGGCAGAGCCCCCCTCTCACAACAGGGACTGGAAACAACACATGGCTACTTTCCCAGCCTCCTGTGCAGTAGGGTGGCCAAGTAATCTCACTTTGGTCAATGAAGCATAAGAAAAAGTTTACTAAGAAACTCGCAAGAAAAATTTTCTTCTCTTATACATACAGCCACATGAAAGTTGAACCTTCTTTCCCATCACCTTCCCATTTGGGGAACCCAAATATTGAAATACATATATTTCATACATGTATTACATATATATTTTATATTTATATTATATATATTATATATTATATATATTATATATATTATATATTTATATATTATATATATTATATATATATTATATATTTATATATTATATATATTATATATGTATTATATATTTATACATATATTATATATTATATATATTATATATTTATATATATTTTATATAATATATATATTTTATATATTTATATATATTATATATGAAATATATATTATATATATTTTATATATTTATATATATTATATATGAAATATATATTATATATATTTCATATATACTATATATGAAATATATATTATATATATTTCATATATACTATATATGAAATATATATTATATATATTTCATATATACTATATATGAAATATATATTATATATATTTTATATGTATGAAATATATATTATATATTTTATATATATGAAATATATTATATATATATTTTACATATATGAAATATATATTATATATATATTTTATATAGAGAGAATATATATTATATTTTTTTATATATATAGAATATATACTATATATATTCTATATATATACAAATATATATTATATATATATTTATATATAGAAATATATTATAAATATGAAATATATATTATATATGAAATATATATTATATATAATATATATTTTATATACAGAGAAATATATATTATATATTATACATAGAAATATATAATATATATTATATAGAGAAATATATATTATATATTATATATATAAATATATAATATATATTTATATATCGAAATATATAATATATATTTCTATATAGAAATATATATTATATATTTCTATATAGAAATATAATATACATATATTATATATAGAAATACATATCATACATATATTATATATATATACAAAAATATATCATACATATATTATATATATATAGAAATATATATCACACATATATTTTATATATATAGAATATATATCACACATATATTTTATATATACAGAATATATATCACACATATATTTTATATATACAGAATATATATCACACATATTTTATATATACAGAATATATATCACACATATATTTTATATATACAGAATATATATCACACATATATTTTATATATACAGAATATATATCACACATATATTTTATATATACAGAATATATATCACACATATATTTTATATATATAGAATATATATCACACACATATTTTATATATATAGAATATATATCACACACATATTTTATATATATAGAATATATATCACACACATATTTTATATATATAGAATATATATCACACACATATTTTTTATATATAGAAATATATATCACACACATATTTTTTATATATAGAAATGTATATCACACACACCATTTTTATATATAGAAATGTATATCGCACACACCTTTTATATATATAGAAATGTATATCGCACACACCTTTTATATATATAGAAATGTATATCGCACACACCTTTTATATATATAGAAATGTATATCGCACACACCTTTTATATATATAGAAATGTATATCGCACACACCTTTTATATATATAGAAATGTATATCGCACACACATTTTATATATATAGAAATGTATATCGCACACACATTTTATATATATAGAAATGTATATCGCACACACATTTTATATATATAGAAATGTATATCGCACACACATTTTATATATATAGAAATGTATATCGCACACACATTTTATATATATAGAAATGTATATCGCACACACATTTTATATATATAGAAATGTATATCGCACACACATTTTATATATATAGAAATGTATATCGCACACACATTTTATATATAGAAATGTATATCGCACACACATTTTATATATAGAAATGTATATCGCACACACATTTTATATATAGAAATGTATATCGCACACACATTTTATATATAGAAATGTATATCGCACACACATTTTATATATAGAAATGTATATCGCACATACATTTTATATATAGAAATGTATATCGCACATACATTTTATATATAGAAATGTATATCGCACATACATTTTATATATAGAAATGTATATCGCACATACATTTTATATATAGAAATGTATATCGCACATACATTTTATATATAGAAATGTATATCGCACATACATTTTATATATAGAAATGTATATCGCACATACATTTTATATATAGAAATGTATATCGCACATACATTTTATATATAGAAATGTATATCGCACATACATTTTATATATAGAAATGTATATCGCACATACATTTTATATATAGAAATGTATATCGCACATACATTTTATATATAGAAATGTATATCATATATTATATATGGAAATATATCATATATATTATATATAGAAATATATCATATATATTATATATAGAAATATATATCATATATAATATAGAAATATATATCATATATAATATATAGAAATATATATCATATATAATATATAGAAATATATATAATATATAATATATAGAAATATATATAATATATAATATATAGAAATATATATAATATATAATATATAGAAATATATATAATATATAATATATAGAAATATATATAATATATAATATATAGAAATATATATTATATATAATATATAGAAATATATATTATATATAATATATAGAAATATATATTATATATAATATATAGAAAT
The DNA here is from genome assembly GCF_029281585.2 of Gorilla gorilla gorilla. Lineage (NCBI taxonomy): Eukaryota > Metazoa > Chordata > Mammalia > Primates > Hominidae > Gorilla > Gorilla gorilla. The sequence goes on along the minus strand of NC_073235.2, from coordinate 38,866,082 downwards.
ATATATTATATAATATATAGAAATATATATTATATAATATATAGAAATATATATTATATATAATATATAGAAATATATATTATATATAATATATAGAAATATATATTATATATAATATATAGAAATATATATTATATATAATATATAGAAATATATATTATATATAATATATAGAAATATATATTATATAATATATAGAAATATATATTATATAATATATAGAAATATATATTATATAATATATAGAAATATATATTATATAATATATAGAAATATATATTATATAATATATAGAAATATATATTATATAATATATAGAAATATATATTATATAATATATAGAAATATATATTATATAATATATAGAAATATATATTATATAATATATAGAAATATATATTATATAATATATAGAAATATATATTATATATAATGTATTGAAATATATAATATATAATATATAGAAATATATATTATATATAATATATAGAAATATATATTATATATAATATATAGAAATATATTATATATAATATATATAATATATATTATATATATTATATATAGAAATATATATTATATATATTATATATAGAAATATATATTATATATATTATATATAGAAATATATATTATATATATTATATATAGAAATATATATTATATATATTATATATAGAAATATATATTATATATTATATATAGAAATATATGTTATATATATTATATATAAAATATGTGTTATATATATTATATATAGAAATATATAATATACATTATATATAGAAATATATAATATATATTTATATAGAAATATATATATTATATATTATATATATTTTATATATAATATATATTATATATTATATATTTTTTATATATAGAATATATAATATATATTTTTTATATATAGAATATATATTCTATATATATTTTTTATATATAGAATATATATTCTATATATATTTTTATATATAAAATATATATTATATATTTTGTATATATTTAATATATATTTTATATATATGAAATATATATTATATATGTATATATGAAATATATTATATATATAATATATGTATATATGAAATATATTATATATATATTTTATATGTATAGAAATATATATTATATATGAAATATATATTTTATATATATAGAAATATATATTATATATAAAATATATATTTTATGTATATAGAAATATATATTTTATGGATATGAAATATATATTTTATAGATAAGATATATATATTTTATATATATTTTATAGATATGAAATATATATTTTATATGTATTCTATATATAGAATATATATTTATATTTATTCTATATATATAGAAAGATATTTTTTATATATGTTCTATATATAGAAATATATTTTTTATATATATTCTATATATAGAAGTATATTTTTATATATATTCTATATTTGGAAATATATTTTTATATATATATGAAATATATTTTTTATATATTTCATATATTTTTATATCTATTTCATATATATTTTATATATATAGAATATATATTCTATATATATTTTATATATAGAATATATATTCTATATATATTTTATATATAGAATATATATTCTATATATATTTTACATATTTTTTATATATAGAATATATATTTTACATATATTTTATATATAGAATATATATTTTGTATATATTCTATATATAGAATATATATTTTATATATATTCTATATATAGAATATATATTTTATATATATTCTATATATAGAATATATATTTTATATATATTCTATATATAGAATATATATTTTATATATATTCTATATATAGAATATATATTTTATATATATTCTATATATAGAATATATATTTTATATATATTCTATATATAGAATATATATTTTATATATATTCTATATATAGAATATATATTTTATATATATTCTATATATAGAATATATATTTTATATATACTATATATAGAATATATATTTATATATATTTTATATATACTATATATAGAATATATATTTTATATATATTTTATATATAGAATATATATTTTATATATATTTTATATATAGAATATATATTTTATATATATTTTATATATAGAATATATATTTTATATATATTTTATATATAGAATATATATTTTATATATATTTTATATATAGAATATATATTTTATATATATTTTATATATAGAATATATATTTTATATATATTTTATATATAGAATATATATTTTATATATATTTTATATATAGAATATATATTTTATATATATTTTATATATAGAATATATATTTTATATATATTTTATATATAGAATATATATTTTATATATTTTTTATATATAGAATATATATTTTATATATTTTTTATATATGGAATATATGTTTTATATATTTTATATATGGAATATATGTTTTATATATTTTATATATGGAATATATATTTTATGCGTATTTTACATATATAGAAATATATATTTTATATGTATATAGAAATATATATTTCAATATATATTGAAATCCTGACCCCCAAATTTATGGTAATAGTAAATGGGAACTTTAGGAGGTGATTAGGCCATAAAGAGTCTTCATGAATGGGATTAGTGCCCTTGTAAGAGGCCTTAGGAAGGTCCCTTGCTCCTTCTGCCATGTGAGGACACAGTGAGAGGACACCATCTATGAACCGTAAAGTTGACCCTCACCAGATACAGAATCCACTGATGTCTTGATATTGGACATTCCAGCCTCCAGAACTATCAGAAATTAATTTTTGTTGTTTATAAGCCACTCAGCCGATGGTATTTTGTTATAGTCATCCAAATGGACTAAAGGGCACTATCTAATTCTTCCTTTAAAAAAAAAAAAAAAAAAAAAAAGGACAAGGTCTCTCTGTATCACCCAGACTGGAATGCAGTTGTGCGATCATGGCTCACTGCAGCTTTGAACTCCTGGGCTCAAGCAATCTTCCCACCTCAGCCTCCCAAGTCACTGGAACTATAGGCATGTGCCAACACATCCAGCAATTTTTATTTCAATTTTTATAGAGATGAGGTCTTACTATGTTGCCCAGGCTGGTCTTAAACTCCTGGCCTCAAAGGACCCCCCGACCTTGGCCTCCCAAGGTACTGGGATTACAGGCATAAGCCACCACACCCAGCCAGCACTATCCAATTCTATCCAGAGATTCCTAAATCCTCCCCAGACCTCAGCACCTCCCTTCCCTCCTTCAGATGCCTATCCATTATTCAAAGCATAAATAGATCCAAACAGTAAGTATTCCTTTTGAAATATTGTGCTAACTTCTGGGCCTCCCAGATATTAATGAATGAGTATTTGCTCAACTTTCTGAGAGTTTCCCTATGATTAAAGAAATGCCTAAAAGATAGGCAAGGTGTATCAGTGATCTTTTGCTGTGTGATAAACCACCCTTGAAATGGAGTGGTTTAAAATGACCATTATTTATTTGCTCACAATTTTGGGGGTCAATAATTTGGACTGGGCTCAGCTGAGACAGCCCATCTCTTCTCCATATGGTGTCAGTCAGGCCGACTTTACATTTGCAATCTGTTGGCGGATCTCAGTTGGCAAGTCAGCTGGTGGCTGGATAGTCCCAGACAGCCTTGCTCATGAGTCTGACAGCTGGGCTGTCCATGAGAGCAACTTGCATCTCCTCTCTGGCCACTCCAGCAGGATAGCACAGCTTCCACCCATGGCAGCTGGGTTCCAAGAACGTGAGAATGGAGGCTGCAAAGTCCCTTGAAGCCTGAGCTCTGAAGTCACACATCACTTTCATCACACTCTATTGGTCAAAGCAAGTCACAAGTGTAGCCCAACTTCCATGAGTGTGGAAACAGCCTCCAGCCCTTCAGGAAAGGAGCTTCAAATAACGTGTGGCCAGGTTTAATTTACCACTCAATGTACTTCCAACTCTCCATAGTTAAAAATTGATAGCCAACGTAAATGCAATTCTCTAGCAGCAACAGCAACAAAACTTTCTATTGTACATACTGATCTTATAGGTACACGTATGTTAATTTATTTATGCAGGTGAAGATGTTGATGAGTTAGGTGGAGAGGGCAGGTATTTTTATTATTCTGCAATTTGAGGGATGAGACTACAGAACAAAATAAAAAGTTCTTGGAGAACAAATTTCCTTGTTTATTTCACAGAATATGTATTTCAAGATAAATTAGAATTATTATTCCATGTAAGCCCAGATTACCTTTTCAAAATGTTATAGTGGTTGTCACAGTCATGGCTGCATCATTCAGTCTCCCAAGGAACTTTTGGGGAGCCTTTTATTTTTTGAGATGGAGTCTCACTCTGTCACCCAGGCTGGAGTCCGATGGCACAATCTCGGCTCACTGCAACCTCCGCCTCCTGGGTTCAAGTGATTCTCCTGCCTCAGCCTCCTGAGTAGCTGGGATTACAGGTGCCCACCACCATGCCCAACTAATTTTTTTTTTTTTTGTAGTTTTTTAGTAGAGACAGGGTTTTACCATGTTGGCCAGGCTGGTCTCGAACTCCTGACCTCAGGTAATCCACCCGCCTCGGCCTCCCAAAGTGCTGGGATTACAGGCATGAGCCACCACGCCCGGCCTGGGGAGCCTTTAAAAATACCAGTACCCCAGCATTACCACAAGAGATTCTGGTGCAATTGGTTGGGGGTATAAAAACCACTTATTTGATGTATGTCTGGCTTTTTTGGTTCTCCCCATATTCTACAAAGAATGGACCCTCTCTGAATCCCAGATTTGGGTCACCAAAGTTTTCTGACTTTTCTGTTGAGTTCCAAGCACAGCTTGGGTTCTGAGTCAAAATTACATTCCCTATGGTCATCTGAACCCAGAGTTATTTACCCAGGCCCTGATAAACAATCCTTCTACAATCCTTCTAAATCCTCTGTTTAGAGGCTGCAAAATGGTGGTGCACGGGCTGGAAAGATCTGAGTTTTGTTCGGCCTGTTACACACTGGTGGCCCAGGCAATGCATTTTTAACAGGCAGTGGGGAGTTAGGTGCCCACATTTATAAAGTCAGGAGGTCTCACCTTGAGATCAGGGTTGAGGCTTCTCTTGTAAGTGCTGAAGAACTCAGAGCACGCAGCAGGGCTAACAGTCTCCAGTCAGCCTGAAGCGGTCAGCAGCGTGCAGCAGTTTTCTCTCTGGCTCCTTAAGGTTGTCTGTCTCAAGCCTGTCAGCATTTGAGTTTACACCCGTGGTCTGACTCAATCCCAGTTACCATTTTATACCTGAAGATTGTGAGGCCCAGGATCTGGGGTGGAGGGGGAGCTGTTGAGATCTCTAGGCTGCACCTGGCATCACACATGCATTGGTTCATTGGCTTTTCACGTCAACCCTGGGAGGGAAGGCTCTACTAGTTCCATGTTACAGATGATGGAACTGAGTCTCAGATTTAGGAACTTGCCCATAGTCACACACAGCTGATTAAAAAAAAAAAAAAAAATTGAGCTGATATTTCAACTGAGGTCTTGTGAGCCTCCAGCCAGAGTTCTTTGTGGTCCTCCGGAGCGATTCTTGCCACCGGCCATGATGACTGCTCTTTCTTGCCTCTTACCTCTCTTTTCCCCAGCACTCTTTTTACCTCTGCATTAGTGCATACCAGCATTTCCTGGCTCCTCTCTTTCTCACCTCTTATTGTCTGACCCTGTCCAGGAACTTAGAGTTCCCGATGCGTCCCAAGGCCCATATTTCCATATCATACACCATATTACAGTCATAAAATAACTTGTTCTGCAGCAGGAAGGGGTCCAATTACAGCCCATGTAATTGGCAAAAGAGCGTCATTCATCACGGTGGCCCTGGGATTGGAGGTCATCAGAGCAATTCCATTTGTTGGACATTTTCCTGTTTGTTTCAGCCATGGTTTCATCACAGTCCTTTACAGGTCCCAGTGGACCTGCTGGGACATTTCACAAGTTATCAAATACATGCATTAAGGATTGTTAATAGCAGCCAAGCAGCAGAAACCATGATGTGAGAATAAAATGCACTGCGCAAAATGAAATTTGGAGTGACCGAGTGGAAAAGAAGGGATTATTTTTCTGCAAGCCACCCAATAAGCACAGAGCTAGGGCCCAGTGGGGTCGCTATCTTGTATGGAGGAAATCTTCCACATTCTATAAACCTGATAAATAATGTGACAGGAGTCCCGTCACCTCGCTCCTTGAACCAATCTGTCCACATTGCACGTCGGTTTTCTCTGTGCTATTAAAGAGGCGGCTGGGTTTTCTAGGGAGCAAATTTACCCCTGTCAGTTTGAGGAGACAAATAAGTTGGCCCCGTCTTTACCATTTAAGGCATAATTTGATTTATGTTTGATTAGTCAATATGCTTCCCACTACAGTGGGACATATGGAAACAATTTAATGGAAGTACAGAATTTTAGAATAGGCTAGAATAGGACAGAAGAGAATTTTCAAGGTGGCATATCTACTGCAGAGATCTCATCCTGGGTACCCACCTGTCATCTGACTCACAGATGTTTTTTTCTGACCTACACAAGGTCTTGGTGAAAATATGACTTGGTTACTAATATTTAAAAATCAGGTGATTTGGCCAGGTGCTATGGCTAACGCCTGTAATTCCAGCACTTTGGGAGGCCAAGGCGGATGGATCACCTAAGGTCAAAAGTTCAAGACCAGCCTGGCCAACATGGTAAAACCACATCTTTACTAAAAATACAAAAAATTAGCCGGGCATGGTGGCGGGCACCTGTAATCCCAGCTACTTGGGAGGCTGAGACAGGAGAATCACTCGAACCCAAGAGGTGGAGGTTACAGTGAGCCGAGATTGTGCCACTGCACTCCAGCCTGGGCAACAAGAGTGAAACTCCATTTCCAAAAAAAAACAAAATGAAACAAAACAAAACAAAATCAGGTGATTTTACTTTATTTAAATTTTATTTCCTAGCTTTTCTTTAAAAAAATACTTTACAATCTGACAATACAGCCCAGATTCCCTGTGACAAGAGTTGGCCAGGGCTGAGGAGTTCTGCCCATCAGACAAAGAAGAGCTTCTCTCTGCAGGTTGTCCCAGCTCCACCAACACCTACCGTCCCCCCAACACTCAGCCCAGGGGGCAGTTGCCCATTTCACTCATTTATATTTTACGCACACATAAAAAAATTCACATACCTAACGTCATACATTTAATTCAGTCAGCAGATATTTAGTGGGGCATAGACTCTGTGCCAGACATTATTGAAGACACCAGGGATATAGCAGTGATCAAAATAAACCAAAATCCTGACCCCATGGAGTCTTCAGTCCAGTGAGAGACACAGACTATAAGAAAAATCAGGAAAACCTATACAGGCCTACCTCACAGATATTGCAGGTTCAGTTCTAGACTACTGCAATAAAGCAAATATCATAATAAAGCAAGTCCCATAAATTTTTTGGTTTCCCAGTGCATATAAAAGTTATGTTTACACTATCCTGTAGTCTATTAAGCATGCAATTGTATTATGTATAAAAATACAATGTGCATACCTTAATTTAAAATTTATTTATTTTATTTATTTATTTATTTTGAGATAGAGTCTTGCTCTGTCACCCAGGCTGGAGTGCAGTGGCACAATCTTGGCTCACTGTAACCTCCACCTACCAGGTTCAAGCCATTCTTTTGCCTCAGCCTCTTGAGTAGCTGGGAGTATAGGCACCCACCACCATGCTCAGCTAATTTTTAAATATTTTTAGTAGAGACAAGGGTTTAGCCATGTTGGCCAGGCTGGTCTTGAACTCCTGGCCTCAAGCAATCTGCCTGCCTCAGCCTCCCAAAGTGCTGGGATTACCACCATGCCTGACCTAAAAATACTTTATTGCTAAAAATGTTAACAATCACCTAAGCCTCCAGTGAGTTGCAATCCTTTCGCTGGTGGAGGACCTTGACTGATCAGGGTGGTGGTTGCTGAAGGCAGGGGTGACTGTGGCAATTTCTGAAAATAATACAACAAAGTTTGCCACATCGATTGACTCTGCCTCTCACAAAAGATTTCTCTGTAGCATGCAATGCTGTTTGATAGCATTTTATTCATAGTAGAACTTCTTTCAAAATTGGAGTCAGTCTCTCAAATCCTGTTACTGCTTTATCAACTAAGTATATCAATTAGAATATTTAACATTCTAAATCCTTTGTATTCATTTCAACAATATTCATAGAATCATCACCAGAAGTGGATTCCATCTCAAGAAATCACCTTCTTTGCTTTTGCAACTCGTCATCTATTAGAGTTTTATCATGAGAATGCAACAAGTTAGTCACATCTTTAGATTCCACTTCTAATGCTAAACCTCTTGCTGTTTCCACCACATCTTCAGTTACTTCTTGCACTGAAGTCGTGAGCCCCTCAAAGTCATCCATGAAGGTTGGAATGAACTTCTTCCAAATTCCTGTTAATGTTGATATTTTGACCTCTTCCCATGAATCATGAATATTCTTAATGGCATCTAGAATGGTGAATCCTTTCCAGAAGGTTTTTAATATACTTCACCCAGATCCATCAGAAGAACCATTATCTATGGCCGCTATACCCTTATGAATTGTATTTCTTAAATTATAAGACTTGAAAGTCAAAATTATTCCTTGACCCATGGGCTGCAGAATGGATATTGTGTTAATAGGCATGAAAATGACATTAATCTCCACATACATCTTCATCAGAGCTCTTGGATGACTAGATGCATTGTCAATGAGCAGTAATATTTTGAAAGGACTCTTTTTCTGAACAGTAGGTCTCAACTGTGGGCTTAAAATATTTACTAAACCATGCTGTAAACAGATGTGCTGTCATCCAGGTTTTGTTGTTCCCTTTATAGAGCATAGGCAGAGTATATTTAACATAATTCTTGTGTGTGTGTGTGTGACAAAATCCCACATCCCTTTATGATTAAAACCCTAAGCAAAATCGGCATAGAAGGGACATATCTCAAGGTGATGAAAAGCCATCTATGACAAACCCACAGCCAACATTATACTGAACAGAAAAAAGTTGAAAGCATTCCCCCTGAGAACTGGAACAAGACAAGGATGCCCACTTTCACCACTTCTATTCAACATAATACTGGAAGAGCAATCAAACAAGAGAAATAAACCAAGGGCATCCACATAGGTAAAGAGGAAGTCTTTACTGTTGCTGTTTGCTGGTGATATATGATCACATGCCTAGAAAACTCTAGAGACTCATCCAGAAAGCTCCCAGAACTGGTAAATGAATTTAGCAAAGTTTCAGGATGCAAGATTAATGTACACAAATCAGTAGCCCTGCTATACACAAACAGCGACCAAGCTGAGAATCAAATCAAGAACTCAACCCCTCTTACAATAGCTGCAAAAAAAAAGAAAAAAAAAAACTTAGGAATATACCTAACAAAGGAGGTGAAAGACCTCTACAGAGAGAACTACAAAACACTGCTGAAAGAAATCACAGATGACACAAACAAATGGAAACATCCCATGCCCATGGATGAGTGGAATCAATATTGTGAAAATGACCATACTGCCAAAAGCAATCTACAAATTCAATGCAATCCCTATCAAAATACCACCATCATTCTTCACAGAACTAGAAAAAATAATCTTAAAATTTATATGGAATCAAAACACAGCCGGCATAGCCAAAGCAAGACTAAGGAAAAAGAACAAGTCTGGAGGCATTACATTACCCAACTTCAAACTATACTATAAGCCCATAGTCGCCAAAACAGCATGGTACTGGTATAAAAACAGGCCCATAGACCAATGGAAGAGAATAGAGAACCCAGAAATAAAGCCAAGTACTTACAGTCAACTGATCTTCGACAAAGCAAACAAAAACTTAGAAGTGGGAAAAGGACACCCTATTCAACAGATGGTGCTAGGACAATTGGCAAGCCACAAGCAGAAGAATGAAACTGGATCCTCATCTCTCACCTTACACAAAAATCAACTCAAGATGAGTCAAAGATTTAGCATAATTCTTAAAAGCCCTAGGATTTTTGGAATGGTAAATCAGCACTAGATTCAACTTTAAGTCACCAGCTGCATTAACCCCTAAAAAGAGAGTGGGCCTGTCCTTTGAAGCTTTGAAGCCAGACATTGACTTCTCCTTTCTAGTTATGTAAGTCCTAGATGGCATCTTCTCCCAACACACAAGGCTGTTTTGACTACATTGAAAATCTTTTGTTTAGTGTAGCCACCTTCATTATTTGTCTTAGGTCTTCTAGATAACTTGCTGCAGCTTCTCCATCAGCACTTGCTGCTTCACCTTGCACTTTTATGTTATGGAGATAGTTTCTTTCCTTAAACTTCATGAACCAACCTCTGTTATCTTCAAACTTTTCTTATGCAGGTTCCTAACCTCTCTCAGCCTTGATAGAATTGGAGAGAGTTATGGTCTTGCTCTGGATTAGGCTTTGGCTTAAGGGAATGTTGTGGCTGGTTTGATCTTCTAACCAGACCACTCAAACTTTCTCCATATCACCAATGGAGCTGTTTTGCTTTCTTATCATTCATGCCTTCATTGGAGGGGCACTTTTAATTTCCTTCAAGAACTTTTCCTTTGCATTCACAACTTGGCTAAGGGGCACAAAATGCCTAGCTTTCAGCCAGTCTTGGCTTTCTACATGCCTTCGTCCCTAAGACTAATCATTTCTAGCTTTTGATTTATAGTGAAAGTTGTGTGACTCTGCCTGTCACCTGGACACTTAGAGAATATTGTAGAATTATTGATTGGCCAATTTTAATATTGTTGTTTCTGAGGAAATAGGAAGGCCCAAGGAGAGAGACAGAGATGGGAGAATGGCCAATCAGTGGAGCAGTCAGAACACACATGACACTTATGGGTTAAGTTCATCATCTTATATGAGCACAGTTCATGGTGTCCCAAAACAATTACAACAGTAACATCAAAGATCATTGATCACAGATCACCACAACAGATATAATAATAATGATAAAGTTTGAAATGTGAGAATTACCAAAATATGATACAGAGCCACAGCGTGAGCACATGCTGTTGGAAAAATGATGCTGATAGACTTGCTCCACTCAGAATTGCCACAAACCTTCAGTTTGTAATAAACACAGTATCTGTGAAGTGCAATAAAATGAATCACAGTAAAACCAGGTGTGCCTACAGTACAACAAGTAGTAATAAGTACCATGGGGAAAACTAAGCAGGCAAAAGGGCAAGAGGGTACTGGAGAATTACAATTTTAAATAGGATGATGTTCAAGGTTTCACTAAGAAGATGAGTGGCATCTGAGCACAAGCCTTAAGGATGACAGGGAGGGAGCCATAGGCATATCTAGGTGGAGAGCATTCCAGGCAGGACATGCAAAGGACATAGCATGTTAGGTCCAGGACTGGGACTTAAACAGGAGCCATAATCCAATTAGAGATGATGCCACTGGCCATAAACCCTAAGCAGAAGTTCCACGATATGCTTTTCCAGAACTCCTGTCATCTGCCTTTTCATGGAAACCCAAAAAACTCTAAGTGAAAATCCAGATTTATGCCAAAGACAAAATGGAGAAGGATTATTCACTTAACTCAAGGCTTCACAATAGGATCCTTTTATTCAGGAAACTCCCCAGGCACATGTAAAATGGTTTTAGATTTAGAATTGTAACTCGCATGATTTTTCAGAAATCCATTTACCACACAAAGCAAGGAACCCCTACAGTGCTGATGCATTTAGTCTGATTTGCTCCTACTCCCTCACTGAGTCCTCAGGTATCCCCCATACCTTCTTTGCAAGCTGCCCAGCTAAGGTTAGAAGCCCTGACCCTCAGGGGAGGCCAGCACCAAGTGACGAGGTGAACTCCACAGTGGTGGGCTGCTGCTGCAAGAGGCACTGGGTGCTGACTCCCCTGGCTATGGTTTCATCTACTGTCACAGCCACCCTGCCTGCCTCCCAACTCGTCCCAGCCCTCAGGGCTTCACTCAAAGCAGTGGGGCTGTTTCTTGTTTTTATTAACATTTATTGTTTCTCAGATTCAAGAAAAATATCCAATTTGGAAGACTTAGAAAATCCGCAGAACAAAGAACTGTTTTTAAAACCTCCATAATTCTACCACTCAGAGAAAACCACTGGTGGCCACCCTGGCTGGCTGCTAATTACCGAAGTCACAGGAATTTAGATTGACTGTCCCCTTTTGTGTCTCCAAAAAGCTTCTCTGCCATAATGCCATTCCCCTCAATATTGATAGAAGCAAAGGCCTGGGTGTGGGCAGTTAGAGAGGTAGAAAGGATGGAAGTCAATTTAAATTGGCTGGTTCAATTCAAGTTGCAAATATCCATGTCTATAACCAGCTAGGGAGATGCCACACCTACAGACGGGGTGAGGGGGGTGGCTATATCTGCAGGCTCATCTTCAGAAAACTGGCTATATGCAGATGCTAGGTCTCTCCTGGGAAGATTGCAAGAGGGGGCAGTTGCAGCATGGTGCAAGATAGGAAAAGGACCCATCTCCCTCTCTCCCAAGGCCTGGGCATGCCCCTCAGGAACCCAGCCCTATGGCAAGGAGTGACCTTAGCACCTAGGGCTGTAAGTCCTGCTAGTGCTGCTGGTACCGCTGAAAAGTAATGTAGCAGTAACAGTGGGGATGTGGATGGGGGGAGGTGTCTATGACAAGTACAGAGGCAGAATGTATCAGTCAGCCATCGCTGCAATATGCCATTCCAAAATAGAGTGGTGTGGCCTAAAACAATAACCAATGAGTCTTACCTAGGTACCAGTAGGTTACCCATCAATTGGCTGATCTAGGTTAGGCTTAGCTAGGCCGGATTTCAAACTGCAGGCTGAACCCATGCCATCTCCATGTCTCTCTAAACCACTTTGGAACTGTGGACTAGCTGGATTGTGTTCTTTTCATGGCAATAGCTGAAGCACAAGAGCACAGGCTCAATTCTGAAGCACATGTAAAGCTTTTGCTCACATCATGTCTAATAACATCCAATTGGTCAAAGCAAGTTATGTGGCCAAGTCCAATCTTAGTGGGATGAGGCAATATTCTGCCTCTAGGAGGAGGAACTGCAAACCCACATGGCAATGGGAAACAGGGAGGGGTGAAGAATTGAGGACAAGGCACTCTACCACACTGATATGTCGAATTGTAATCCCCAGTGTTGAAGGTGGAGCCTGGTGGGAGGTGGCCAGATCATGAGGGTGGTCCTTCATGAATGGGTTAGTAACATCCCTTTGCTGCTGTTCTCATGATAGTGAGTGAGTTATCACAAGATCTGGTTGTTTAAAAGTGTATAGCACTTTCCCCACCTCTCTCTTGCTCCTGCTCCCATCATGTGAGATGCCTTGCTCCCCCTTTGCCTTTGCCATGATTGTAAGTTTCCAGAGGCCTCCCCAAAAGCCAAGCAGATGCCACCATGTTTCCTGCACAGCCCACAGAACTGTGCGCCAATCAAACCTCTTTTTGTTATAAATTACCCAGTCTCAGGTATTTCTTTATAGCAGTGCAAGGACATACTAATACACACACACATGCTATGTAAACAGATATGGGCAACACTCGTATTCACAGTGATAAATAAGATTCCAGGGATTAGGATGTTGATACATCACTTTAGGGGGCTTTATTCATCAATGTGAATATGAGTGTTACCTTATTTGGAAAAAGACTCTTTGCAGATGTAATGAAGGATCTTCAGATAAAGAGATTATCCTAGATTAGCCAGGCAGACCCTAAGTCTAATGATAAATGTCCTTATGAGAAAGAGGCAGTGGCAGATTACACCTACCGAAGAGGAAGAGGTAATGTCAAGACAGGCAGAGGTTAGAGCAATGCCGCTGCAAGCCAAGGAATGCCTGGAGCCACCAGAAGCTAGAAGAGTCAGGGAACAAATTCTTCCCTAGAGCCTCTGGAGGGAACACATCTCTGCTGATACTTTAATTTTGGACTTGTGGCCTCCAGAGCTGAAAGAGGATACATTTCTGTTGTTTTAAGCCACCAAGTTTACAGAAATTTCTTATGTCAGTCACGGGAAACTAATATAATTGATAATAGTAATGGTGTGTTAGTCCACCTGAAGATGCTAGAAATAGGCCCTCACTGGTCAACTATGAAGACTAATTGAAATAATTGAGAGATACTAATCATCTTTGCATACACTGAGTGTAAGAATCTAGCAAAGACCTTCAGCTTGGACATGTAGGTACAGCACAGAGACTTAATCTACGAACAATCCCTTGCTGAGCTATTGGTCTGGAAAATTCCAGTTGCTTGAACTATTGGTCTGGAAAAATCCAGTTGCTTTTGTCCCTATAAATGGACAAAAATCCTGCCTATGGTATAGTATTAAATCCGTATTGAGTGAATCTTGCATAGCAGGTAGTGGTCCAAACACCTAGGAGGACAGAGAGCTGGAACTCTGAGTATATAAGAGCCAGTAGCAGGAAGAGTGTGTTTTCTGCTTGCTAAAACATGCTAGTTCAGTGCTGTGGGACAGCATTTGATGGGAGTGAGCTAATGTTGGCTACTGTTACGTTGCAAAGAGAACTTAAGACTGGTGTGTGGTATGGTTTGAATGTGTCCCCTCCAAAATTCAGGTGACCCCAGGGCAACAATATTGGGAGGAAAAGCCTTTGGAAAGTAACTAATTAGAGCTCTGCCCTCGTGAATGGAATTAGGTGCCCTTATAAAAGGACTTGACAGAGTTTGCTCCTCTTTGCCCTTCTTCCTCTGCCAGGTGAAGACACAGCACACCCCTCTGGAGGATATGGCATTCAAGGTGTCAGTGTGGAGCAGAGGCCAGACCCTCACCAGACAATGAACCTGCCAGTGCCTTGGTCTTGGACTTCCCAGCCTCCAGAACTGTGAGAAATTTCTGTTCTTTATAAATTACCCAGTCTCAGGTATTCTGTTATAGCAACACAAAATGGATTAAGTGTGTGACCCAAGCAGCTTAGATGAGTTCTACAAATGCCCAAGGGTCTCAAGAATCCTGGAACACTGGGACACCCTGTCATCACTCACTCTGGTGAGCAAGCAGATGCCCACTGTCAAGGTCTCTATGGTCCCTTGAGTCAGGTGGCTGGGTTACTCTCTTCCCACGTGGGAGTCTGATGGACTTTGCTATTGCTGGGAACACAGGTGCCTGGAGTCTTCCTCCCTGGTTTGCTACCAGCCTTTCCCCTCTGAGTCTCCCCAGGGAGAAACTCACAGGTCCATACTGCTTTCAGCCAGCCCCCTCTGTTGCCTTTCAGGTCTCTAGAAGCTGTTGTCTCTCAGATTCCACCCTCTTCCCCCATCCTACGCTCCTCTCTCCCCTCTTCCTCCTGGATCCCAGCCACAATCTTGCCCAAGACATTATGCCAAGAGACTTCCACAAAAGCTGAGGGCAGAGCTGTCCTCTGTCAACCTCACCCATAGGAGAAAGCACAGTCGTGTGGGCTAGCCCCCTTGGAGTGAGGAGAAGGGAAAAATTCTGGAAGAATATTTATACAAATGAAGAAATTAAATTTTCCTGACACAGATGCAAAGTGCTCACACCGTGCTAGCTACACACTCCATGAGTCCTATTAACACCTGTCAACATCCATCAGGTCACACTGCCTATGAATGGTGTGTATGCATGGGCAACCACACATCTGTTTGGCTCAGTCAAACATCCTCAAAGCCTAGCAGAGTTCCTGGCACATGGTGGGCACTTAATAAACATTGTTCAAAAATAATTAGTTATTTCACAAATGAACATTCCAGAGTTTTCCAGCAACTTGTGCAAAGTTAAAGACATGATGAGATACAAGATCTACAATGTGGATAAAAACCCAACAGTTGCTAAAGAAAAATACAACTACTTCTTTTGCTGACACCAGAGTGAAATCTCCCACATTTATCTTCATAGACATATTTTTATTCTTTCTACTTTTCTGCATTTTCCAAAATGTCTATAATGAGCAGACCATAATTGTATTTGGTGAAAAATAACTGGACCTTCTAAAAACATAACTCCTTCCACATGCACCTTTCCCACTACTATTTTTCCTGTTAATTTTGGAGACAGAGTGAAGCCTAAGTTTCCCCACATTGTATGCTCCTGCTTGGCCCATCTTGTTGGAACCTCATTTGTGGAAAGTGGAAGAAAGTAGATCTAAGAGGCTTCTAAGAGTAGTTAATTATTCTTTCTAATCCCTCCCAGAGCTCATGGGTGGTATGCCAGGGAAGCCTAAGTACTTCGATTCCTTTATTCATTCCCCCTAAGCTTCTGGGTAAGGGTAATTTTCCTGCTGTATATTTATATATCTCTCATAAATGAGAGATAAATGGAGTAAATGCCTGCAGTGGGGAGCAGTGAACACCATGAGTCTGCAGAGGAAGCAGTGAATCTGCACAGAAGGAGGACATTTGGGGCAGCATCTCATAAGCCTGCCCAGAGGATTGTATCCACTGGGCAATCCTACCCAGAGTTTGGACACACGCCCTTGAAACTGTGTCTCTAGAGGGAGTTCTCTCAGGGATGGGGGTTCTGGGGGTTGTCACCATTTCAATGACATGAGGGGGTTGGCAGTGAAAACCAGACCTAAGGCAACTGTGCCAGCACCTTCCACACCATGGAGGTCCTCAGAGGGCAACTGGAGGGCTACACTAGGGTGGGAGCTGTTCCTTTTCAGGAAGAAGAACGCAGAGTTGCCAAGCAGCAGAGAGGGACCTGCCCACCTCAGCACCAACACGCCAATGCCCAGTATACCCCTTTGCAGCGTTCTACGTTCTCCATTGCCCTTGTGAAGAAACAGGAGGAAGTAACTGACTCATCCATTGGCAGAAACATTTAGGTCACTACAAGAAAAATCTTCCTGACCCTGGCACAGTTGAGACACTGGAAGAGGCTTAGAGGATAAGTGGTATGTGAATCCCAGGAGGAGGTGGAGATGAGACTTGTTGCTTATTCTGACTGAGGAAACTGAGCCACAGATGAGCCACCTGAGTGACAGGTGGGGTTATCCAAGGTGAGGGGCTGCACTGGAGACTGGTTGACTGTAAAGACATTAGAAACCCTGAGTTCAGAGGAGAAGGCAAAGCCAAAGAATGTATCAAAAACTGCAAGAGCTTGGGAGGCCAAGGTGGGTGGATCACGAGGTCAGGTGTTTGAGACCAGCCTGGCCAACATGGTGAAACCCTATCTCTACTAAAAATACAAAAATTAGCCAGGCATGGTGGAAGGCACCTATAATACCAGCTACTCGGGAGGCTGAGGAGGGAGAATTGCTTGAACCCAGGAGGCGGAGGTTGCAATGAGCCGAGATCACGCCATTGCACTCCAGCCTGTGTGACAAGAGCAAAACTCCGTCTCAAATTCCCAGCTACTCAGGAGGCTGAGGCAGGAAAATGGCGTGAACCTAGGAGGCAGAGCTTGCAGTGAGCCGAAATCGCGCCACTGCACTCCAGCCTGGGTGACAGAGCAAGACTCTGTCTCAAAAAAAAAAAAAAAAGCGAGAGTACTGATTGTCAAAACACGAGAAAACAAATCAGGACATTTTCAACTTTGAAGATATGGGAGTCAGGCATGAGCACGTAAGTCTGAGGACAGAGTAAGAACTGCTTGGAGGCCAGGTGCGATGACTCAAGCCTGTAATCCCAGCACTTTGGGAGGCCAAGGCGGGTGGATCACCTGAGGTTAGGAGTTCAAGACCAGCCTGGCTAACATGGCTCCCTCTCTACTAAAAATACAAAAATTAGCCGGGTGTGGTGGCCCACTCCCAGCTATTCAGGAAGCTGAGACAGGAGAATCGCTTGAACCCAGGAGGCGGAGGTTGCAGTGAACTGAGATCACGCCACTGCACTCCAGCCTGGGTGACAGCGAGACTTTGTCTCAAAAAAAAAGAAAGAAAGAAGTGCTTGGAGCCAGAACCAGCAGCACAGCAGCAAACGAGGACGCAGTTTGAATGTAAATGTGTCAAGGAATGAACGAACGAGAGTTGGTGTCATGGGCATGGTGCTGGAATGTGCCCTGCCACGTAGCTTTTGTGCTCCTACCAAAGGCTGATGGGGGATAAATGGGGGAAATTTCACTCTGGTGTCAGCAAAAAAAAATAGTTGTAGTTTTCTTAAGGAACTGTTTGGTTTTTATCCACAAATATTGTAGATCTTGTATCTAAACATGTCTCTAACTTTGCATGAAGACAGGGATTTATCCCAGCTTAAGGGCCAAGGGAAGAACCCGCATAGAAATAGCTCAGAGGTAGGGATGACTGGCTTTGTTGGGTGAGTATGTGGTGGTGTCCCTGTGGCTGGACATGATTGGTGTTTCGGAGCCTCGTCATATCCGCTAACAGGTCAAAATGCAGATCTTCGTGAAGACCCTTACCAGCAAGACCATTGCCCTTGAAGTGGAGCCCAGGGACACCATCGAAAATGTGAAGGCCAAGATCCAGGATAAGGAAGGCATTACCCCGGACCAGCAGAGGCTCATCTTTGCAGTCAAGCAGGTGGAAGATGACCGCACTCATTCTGACTATAACATCCAGAAAGAGTCGACCCTGCACCTGGTCCTGTGTCTGAGAGGTGGTATGCAGATCTTTGTGAAGACCCTGACTGGCAAGACCATCACCCTGGAAGTGGAGCCCAGTGACACCATGGAAAATGTGAAGGCCAAGATCCAGGATAAAGAAGGCACCCCCCACCCCCAGCCCCGACCAGCAGAGGCTCATCTTTGCAGGCAAGCAGCTGGAAGATGGCCGCACTCTTTCTGACTACAACATCCAGAAAGAGTCGACCCTGCACCTGGTCCTGCACCTGAGGGGTGGCTGTTAATTCTCCAGTCTTGCATTTGCAGTGCCCAGTGATGGCATTACTCTGCCGTATAGCCATTTGCCCCAACTTAAGTTTAGAAATTACAAGTTTCAGTAATAGCTGAACCTGTTCAAAATGCTAATAAAGGTTTTGTTGCATGGTTAAAAAAGAAAAGGAAAGAAACAGCTCAGTGTTGCAGGAAAGGCCTGGATCATTATTTCAAAAACTCCATTTATCAGACTGCTTGTCCTTGAATAAACAATATCTCAATAAAATAATGTAAGGAGAAATTGTATACTATGGCCCCATCTTGGAGCTCCATAATGCACTCCAGTTTACGAAAGGCTCTGAGAGGAGCTACACCAGAGAAACCTGCTGAACCAAAGACTTCCCAAATGGGTGGGACCAGCGGATTTCCCTGCCCCACTTTTTAAAAATTTCCCCCATAAAACACCAATTAATACCTTATAGGACATGAGCCCTCCTCTGAATACACGTTGAAGAAAGCTGACCTTGGTCAATCGCCCTGATCAAAGGTAACACCTAAAAGCATTATATATATTCTCTCTCTCTCTTTCCTTCTTCACCTTCTCCCTCTTTCTTTTATTCAATCTCCCTCCCTCCTTCCTTCCTCTGTCTTTCCTGTCTTTTCTTCATATGGAAATTTTCTTTCATTTCTCTCTTCTTCTCCCTCACCTTCTCGAGCAATGTGCTAAGACTGCAATGCACTGGGACTTCCAGGGGTCCCCTGGAAACTCCTTGGGCCTAAGAGCCAAGGTTCCACCATAGCTGCAGCTGAACTGGTTTGCCCTCATCCCAGGAGCCATCCAGAGATTCCTATCTCAGCAATTTGCAAATGGTACTAAGGCCTCTGCACTGTTCTCAACAATGGCCCAATTAACTGCCAGTTGCATTTCACCAGCCGGAAGGTTAATTGGCTCACATGACAAGGATGGAGAGTAACCTGCACCCCATTAAATTGGTCTGCTCCCAGTACCATTCCACTGCGCTTTCTGCCCGTTTTCACATGTTCACGAAGCGTCCAAGAGACAAGTAAAAGACCCAGGCTTAAAGAAGAGGAATGGCTTCTCATTAGCGGTCCCATCTAGAAGCCTGCATTTTCTCCCTGTTCTCTGCCTCCCTCCCAGAGGCAAACGCAGGCAGTCATCACACCATTTCTGTGGTTTTAGATCCATACAGAAAATAATCAAATGCTCTGCACTTTTGTCATTTAATGGATTCACATTGTTCTAATTTTTTGGTGTCTGGTCATCTGTGGAAATACTTGCTTTTTATTTCTGAAAAGCTTTGGCTGAGAGGTTTTTTGGTTTGTTCTTTTAAAACACACACACACATTTATAGTCTCTAAGACTTCTCAGATAATTACCAGACCGCCGACTCTAACACGCTGTTTCATCATATTCAAACTGACTGCCTGGATAGAAATCCATATTCTCTCTCTTATTAAGAACCGATTTCCCTTGAGTAATATCTGCCCTGCTATTTTACTCTAGGTAATATTGATCTTCCCACTCTCCTCCAAAGCGCCTTGCAGAGTGCCAATAATGTTGTAAAAGAAACCTTTTATTAATGAACTCCCCACAGCTTAATTTTGTTTAGATAAGTTAAAAAAAAAAAAAAAGACAGGAGAAAGGGACAACAGTTGACAAACTTTTATTTGCACCAAAAGTCTGGCCACCTGTGGAGTAGTTTATAGGGAGTCGGGGGTGTGGAGTGAGTGGGTGGCACTACTATAAACAAAGCTTCAACCAGCTGCCTGAGAGCTCTGAGTCACACAGAGCAAGCAGGATGTCCCACTAAGATACAGATTGTTTGATTACACCCAGAGACAACAGCACCAAGCCCAGCAGGGACTGACACATCAGGGCCAATCTCCTCACTCACTGTCCCAGCGATGCAGAGGGGCCCCCACCAAGAAAACCCAGGAAGCATTGAGAGTGGCTGTGGGCTGACGCGTCCTGTATGTTTGACGTAAACAGGAGTGTATTTTTTCCCAAGATCAGCCTCTATACAAAGAGATTAAATCAGTCCTATACAGAGGAACTGGTTTTCTCATGCCAACCCATGTTTGCGAATGCTGTCGAAAGTTCTTCAGAATGAAGCTAATCAAAGTGAAAGTGATGACAGGACAGATCGTATTCGAAATCCCAGTGACCTGACCACAGGAGGAGCCCCACCACCGAAACCCTGCAAGGAGGTCAGCAGCAAGACCAGGGCAGGTGCCTGGCAGAGGCTTCCGCATCTGCTGCAACCCGGGCCCTCCCAGCCTCAGCAAAAGGGATTTTGTGGCCACAGCTGCAGTTTATTTCACATTCTATAATGATAGCAAATAGGCAGAAGTGACTGTGGACTGAGCAGAACCATCTTCAAATTTGTTTTTATCCTGGCATAACAGATTTAAGTTAACCAGCTATTGATTAAGTAGAGAACATAAGATAGTTAAACCCACTCTGTGTTCTCCCTCAGTATCTACCCCTTTAGTCTGTTATTATGCCAGAAATTCTCTCAACTGGGAACAATGTAATGTTATGATTTTCAAAGCCAATAACACTCTGGTTTACATTAGTTTACCTGAATGTTTGGTTGGATGGATGGATGGATAGATGGATGGGAGGATGGATGGATGTGTCAACCTATAATAAAATATTATAAAATAATCTAAAGAGTCAGAACCACCCATTTGTGAAAAACAAAATTTAAAAGCTGTTGGAATCCAAACTTTCTCTGTTTTTTTGTTTTGTTTTGTTTTGTTTTGTTTTGTTTTTTGAGAAGGAGTTTTGCTCTTGTCACCCAGGATGGAGTGCAATGGCTTGATCTCAGCTCACTGCAACCTCCACCTCCCAGGTTCAGGTGATTCTCCTGCCTCAGCCTCCCGAGTAGCTGGGATTACAGGCACCTGCCACCACGCCTGGCTAATTTTTGTATTTTTAGTAGAAACGGGGCTTCACTATGTTGGTGAGGCTGATCTCGAACTCCTGACGTCAGGTGATCCACCCACCTGAGCCTCCCAAAATGCTGGGATTACAGGCTTGAGCCACCATGCCCAGCCAGAACCCCAACTTTCAAAGAGTTTATTCAAGTGCAGTTTGAGGATGGCCTACCGGAAACACCAATTCCAAAGGAATGGAGTCAGAGTTTAAAATACAGAAGTTAAGGTTTCATTTATATAGACAGAGACAGAGGAGTTTTTAGCAGGATTACAGCATTTTTCATAAAGTTGTCACATGGTTACAGCAACTTGATTGGTTATAGGCAGTTTCTTTTTGTAAAGGGTGCATTTGTCACCTTTTACAGAGGGTGTAATAGTCATGGGCTGTCTGTCATCTGGTCTAAGCAAAGCAACACAACACAGGGGAAGTTAGTCTGTAACAATGGTCATTAATTTAGAAGGCAGGAGGTTTTTGTCCTTGAGGTCATTTAATTGCCTCTAGCCATGATAGAGAACAAGAAAAATAAGAAAAATAGTTAATCTATAATCTGAGAAACAAAAATAGCAACTGTATGTGACTCAAATCACACTCACATCTCTCAAAGTGTTTTTTGGGGTTCCAACAGCTTTTTAATTTTATTTCTCACAAATGGATGGTTGGATGGGTAGATGACAGGATAGATGGGTGGATAGAGGAATGAAGAATGAGAGAAGAGAAGGTAGGCTTAGACTCCAGAAAATGTAGAACAAGAAAGTAGAGCATGAGATCCTGCCAAACAGGACACATTTTGGAGGAACGTGGAGAATGGCTAAGAGATGAAAATCCGGGGAGCGGGGGACAAAAATGAATATCTTCTTCTCAGTTTTAACGAAGTATCTTTTATAGTCAAGACTTTTGCTGCTTGTAGAGTCTTACACCATCAACTGTATCATTTCATTCAGCCATTCATTCAACTACTACACTAATTCCTTCCCTTCTCCAACTCATGGAATGTAAAGGAAAAGGACCCAGAGGGAATATTTTCTGGTTAAAGGTGTTTAGTAATTGAGCCTGTTAATAGAACTTTAGAGACCCCACTTTGTTCAGGGGTTGCTATGAGGCATAGTGGAAGCATACACCCTCGGCAGCTGGAAGACCTGCATTCTCTGAACCTATTGAGAGCCTTCAGCTCCTCTGACATACATGAATCCTCTTTTCCTGCTGTTCTTCTGAGTGCTTTACTCCACTCATTAATATGTCTGTAAAGATGAAGTGAAAAGAAAGAGGAAGTACGTTTCAAAACCCTACCATTTTGCAATGTTGACAGTGGAAAGATACAGTGAAAAGGTTAACAAGTTGGTTAGAATGGCATTGAGGGTCAAGTGAGGACTTCCTTTAGTGACCCCTGACCCTATGAGCAGATACAGGAGTTGGTGAGAAACACCATCCTGCAGATTCCACCTGGAGTCACCTCCTCCAGGGAAATTCCTGCATACTCCAGATTTTGCTGATCCTTTCCAAAATATGTGTGGTATGAACTATGAAAGTCAGCATTTAAGTTAGTCCCTGTCTATAGTTGTTTCTTGTGTGCTAACCGTTGCCTGCATATTCCATATTAACATTCCCATGGTGTCTGGAGGTTTTTACACAATAAAAGATCCCTAATAAACACTTGTTAAACTGGCATGACCATGCAATTTTAATGGCACTGAACTTTGACACAAGTCATTTTGGAAAATAATGCGCCTACTGGCAGAGAATAGCATGGTCCACCAATAGTCATTCTCCCCATCTCTAAAACAAAGCCCTGAATCTTAATTAGGCACAGAGCCAAGCTACAGACAACATTTTATAGCCTTTCTGCAGCTTAATATATTGCCATGTGACTAAATCTTGTAATGAAACGAGTAGAATATGTGCCACTTCCAGATCATATCCTACTAAGGAAGGTGTGAGTGTCCTCTTGCCATTTTGTTACCAATTGAAGGTGTCCAAGTTCTTGGCATCTTGAACAAAGAATTGGACAAAATGCACAAAGCAAGAAAGAATGAAGCAACAAAAGCAGATTTATTGAAAACGAAAGTACACTCCACAGGGTGGGAGTGGTCCGATCATTAGGGGCTGAATTCTCTGGAATTCAGAGATTCTCTGGAATTCCAGAATTTTCTGGGGTTTAAATACCCTCTAGAGGTTTTCATTGGTTACTTGGTGTACGCCCTATGTAAATGAAGAGGATGAAGTAAAGTTACAAACTCCTTTACTCAGTGTACACCCTATGTAAATGGAGAGGATATTTCCTGTCATAGCTGAGGTGTTTCCATTTGATTTATTTCTAGAACTGCAACGTGAATCGGCCTTATGCTCCCTGCCTCCAGACCCTATTCTTCTGCTGCCGTTTTCCTTCCTTGTTGCCTGGGTCTTGATGAGACCTAGAGCAGCCATCCTAGACTGGAGGTGGAAGCTGGGTGTGGACAATGGCAGAGTCACCCCTCGGGTCCTGGACCACTTATCTTTGGTCTGTCGTGTGAAATAAAAGTGAACTTCCTTCTTTGTTAAGTCATTATACTATTTGCCAAGGGTGGGGGTGGAGGAGTGGGGGAGCACAACTAACTAACAACTAACCAAAACTAACAACAAAAACAACAAAGAGCAAAAATTAACTTTTCGGGCCGGGTGCAGTGGCTCACGCCTGTAATCCCAGCACTTTGGGAGGCCGAGGTGGGTGGATCACGAGGTCAGGAGATGGAGACCATCTGGCTAACATGGTGAAACCCCGTCTCTCCTAAAAATACAAAAAATTAGCCAGGCATGGTAGCGGGCGTCTGTAGTCCCAGCTACTTGGGAGGCTGAGGCAGGAGAATCGCTTGAACCTGGGAGGCGGAGGTTGCGGTGAACAGTGAGCCAAGATTGCACCACTGCACTCCAGCCTGGGTGATAAAGCGACACTCCATCTCAAAAAACAAAAAACAACAATAACCACAAAAATTAACATTTTGTTCCATTTTACTGTGATTTTTAATGTGAAAATTGATAGCATCTTAAATGCAGAACACTAGGGAAATTCATGCCATGTGTGTAAGCCATGCCCTCAGGCCTTACACTTCCTGACTTATCTGCATTTCTTTGCCTGAGGTCTTCCTCTATCCAAGTAATCAGCAGGCTGGAAAGGGGTGGGGACCAAAGCCTCCCCCAGGTCATCCTTCAAACAATGACACACAGAAGTGGTATATACAGAACACACCTGGGCAAACGTCTCCCCTCCCTCTTTCATTTTAGAGATCACAACACTGAGATGGTAATGACTTGCCCATGGCAGGAACTGGATCTAAAATTCGAGTTTCCTGCTTCTTGTTTTCCCTTTTTTCTACCACTTCAGTATGAGGTTGGGGATAAATAAAGCAATGCTGGAAGCTTATAGGCTGTCCCAGAAAAAGGCTAAGACCCCAACAGGAGCTCAAAGCTAAGAGTGACAGGAATACTAGAATAAAACCAGAGTTATATTCAGAATGGAGAAATCCATCCACCAATTCTGCCGTAGCCCCATAAAGCTGTTGTTTCCACCAATCGCATTTAATTAACAGGTTCAGACCCCAGCTTCACTGTAAGTACTCTAATTCAGGTAAATGGACTCTGGGGAAAATTCTAGAAAAATCTGCTAGTGAAATTCAGCCTGGATATCCGGGAGTCCATCCCCTGGGAATAAAGTCAAAGGGGCGCTTGCCCTGGCTGGTCCCTCAGCATTAGCAGGTTCACACTGAGTCCCCCACAAGGAAAGAGAGCTTTCTCTGCTCCCAGCCAGGTCTAACTGTACATCAATTTGCCCTTCTCATGCCGCTTTCTTGTCACTGGGTGGCAAACACACTGTTAAGTTCCTCTTCTTTATCTCATCTCCTCTGTTGTAATTTATGGCTGGGTAAGGAAAGAGATCAGAGAAAAAGGAGCTCTCTTGTCTTGATTGGACCCCAGCTCTGTGAGCACAAATGGTGGGCTGGTGATAAGGTGGAGGCTGAACCCCAAGGGTAGAGACAAGCCAAACCCAAACACGAAGGCCCATGGCAGATGTTTGTCTCCCATCTCATTGTTCAAGCCCTGCTGTATTTATACTTCAAGATTTGGAGAACTGAACTCACCCATCGTATTTCTATCCTGCCCAAAAAGTCCACTTTAGAGCATTAAGAAAACTGTCTAATCAGAGAAGAGAGACCCACTTAGGGAATTCAAGCTCAGTGCTTTATTTTAAGCAAGAAAATAAATAAATACATCAAAGATCTCTCTTGTCTCCTTCACAGCAGAGTCAGAAGGAGACTTTCCTAACCAGCTAAATGTGTGTTTAACCTAAAGGTACCGAATTTAGGGAGTTGCACTTTGGGTTGTCCTCACTTCCTTTACAAGTTGCTTCCTTTTTGAAGAACACAGAAGGGACTCTGTGACCCAGTTTCATCTTCAGATGCCTCAACATCCAAGATATTAAGAGGTGGCAAAAAATAAAAGTGATGGATGAATACAGCATCACTGCACTCCAGCCTGGGCGACAGAGCAAAACTCCGTCGCAAAAAAAAAAAAAAAAAAAGGAATAAAGTTCTGATCCATGCTACAATATGGATGAACCATGAAAATATTACACAAATTGAAATAAACTAGACACATAAGGCCATTTGTTGTATGATGTGTTTACGTGACGTATCCAGAATCGTTAAATCTGTAGAGATGGAAAGCGGATTGGTGATTCCAGTGGCTGTAGGAGGGAGAAATGGGAGGGACTGCTTGATGGATATGGGATAACTTTTTGGGGTGACAAAAATGCTTTGGACCTAGATACAGATCGCCCAACACTATGAATGTACTAAATGTCACTGCCTTGTACACTTAAGGATGCTCCATCTCAAAAAAAAAAAAAAAAAAAAAAAGAACGCTTAGTTTTGGGCCAGGTGCAGTGGTTCATGCCTGTAATCCAGCACTTTGGGATGTCAAGGTGGGCAGATCATGAGGTCAAAAGATCGAGACTATCCTGGCCAACATGGTGAAACCCCATCTCTACTAAAAATACAAAAATTAGCTGGGCATGGTGGCATGTGCCCGTATTCCCAGCTACTTGGGAGGCTGAGGCAGGAGAATCGCTTGAACTCAGGAAGCGGAGGTTGCAGTGAGCCAAGATAGCACCACTGCACTCCAGCAAGGCGACAGAGCAAGACTCGTCTCAAAAAAAAAAAAAAATGCTTAGTTGTGTGTCATGTAAATTGACCTCAGTTAAACAAAAAATTCAAGTGATGGCCGGGGGCAGTGGCTCATGTCTGTAACTCCAGTGCTTTGAGAGGCCAAGGCAAGTGGATCACTTGAGCACAGGAGTTCGAGACCAGCCTGGGTAACATGGTAAAGTTTAACCTTTACCATGAAAACGGGTTTTTTTTTTTTTTTTCTGCTCGGCGCGGTGGCTCACGCCTGTAATCCCACCATTTTGGGAGGCCAAGCCGGGCAGATCACGAGGTCAGGAGATCGAGACCATTGTGGCTAACACAGTGAAACCCCGTCTCTACTAAAAATACGAAAAAAATTAGCTGGGTGTGGTGGCAGGCGCCTGTAGTCCCAGCTACTCGGGAGGCTGAGGCAGGAGAATGGCATGAACCCGGGAGGCACAGCTTGCAGTGAGCCGAGATCACGCCACTGCACTCCAGCCTGGGCGACAGAGTGAGACTCCATCTCAAAAAAAAAAAAAAACAAAAAAAAAGAAAACAGGGTTTTTGCCTATTAAACTTCCGCTCTGAACCTCACTCTTTGTATGTCTGCGTCCTAGTTTTCCATGGCCGTGAGACAACGAATCTCGGGCATTTACCCCAGACAGTGACTCGGCTTCAGAGCTAGACACTGTCTCAAAAAATAACAATAATAATGAAAAAATAAAAGTGACAAATCAGGCATCCACTTCTTTCCCCCCAGTCATGGATGCTTTCAAAATAATTCATGAAAATTTCCAAATTAACAGAACATGCCGCCAATGGAAAAGTGAGGCCTAGTTAAGCTTCTGAACAGGCCTGACCAGAAACCTCAGACAGGTTCAGAGCAGCCTCACTTTGAGGGAGCTGAGGATGGTTTGTCTGGGCTGTTTCATCTCTTGACCTAGACCTGAAACTGCCCTGAGACCTGAGATTGAGAGTGGAAGCCGTGATGTCTCTGAATCATTCTTTCCTGGCAAGGCGTTTTTTTCCAAAGCACTCACAGGGCCGGTTTGTGGGCAGCCCCAGCCCGTTACATCCACATGCTGACTTTTATTCTAGGGGTCAGTTTGATCCAAGATGGACAACAGGTGGGGAGGGAGTAAAGGCTGTAGGGGAAACATGGGTTGGGCCAGGTAATGCAGACTTTGCTTAAATTGCTTCTGGTCCTCAGAACTATTGTCCTACTAGGGCACCCAGCAAGTTCGTCCTTTCTGGATGCAACTGGATTTAGCGATCTGACAGCCCATCCCCCTTTCCCACTCTTCCCCGCCCAAGCTGGCCTTGGTTCGTCACAGCTGCTCTGTTTCCTCCGCGCACGCGCCTGTGTGAGGTGGGAAGTGTATGCTCAGGTCCCTAGCTGAGGGTCACCCACCTCCTCCACAGGCTACCCTGTGTCTTCACCTCTGATGGAATCATTACCTCCACAGCTCACCCCATGGGTTTTGCCAGCTCAAGACCATTCGTCTAACACCTGAAATTAGGATTTCCGGCTTTATAATGGAGCTGGGACTTTTAATCAGCTACCTTTCCAACCTGCCCAGTGGATTTCTTTGCCTCCTGCGGAGGCAAGGACCTGGGTCTTATAAAATAGTGTCACACTCTCGCTGTGCCCAGCACACAGCAGACCCGGAAAGGTCATTTGCTAAATAACTAAATGAGTGAAACTCAGAAATTGAGCTCATATAAAGGACTGGAAAAGGCACCCATTGTTAAAAAAAAAAAAAAATTGGGAGGCCCTGATCTATTAGGAAGGTTAAACAGAGAGCTGCTGTGCTGATAGATGCTAGAACAGAGGTTTGTGTCAAAGGCTTCAGGGGCACAGATGACAGAGCCAGTAACTCTGTGGGAGGGCCAGCCCTGCAGAGTGGAGGAAGGGGGAAGGAGCTGGAAACCACAGAGAAATCAACTGGGACTTGAAGGCTGAGGAGACGCTGGGGCTGAAAAGGTGCTGGGGCTGAAAAGGTGCTGGGGCTGAGGAGCCGTTGGCATGGAGCAGAGGGATGGGGTATCTTCTTCAAGACAAATCAGGCATCATTTGGGGTTAGATTTTTCTTCCACTGAGTCCTTTGGGCAGCCGGCTTTTCACTTGTTTCCCTTTCTTCATTTTTTACTCTATTTTTTTTTTTTCCTTTGGAATACACAAGCGACTTTCTCCTAGGGGTATTTTATTTTCTCCATGGTTTAAACATTTAGAGAAAAATAAAAGGAGAGAAAATGAAATTAGATTTTTTCCACGCATACTTTTTTTTTTAAATTGAGAGTAACATACAACCCATAAGATGCACATTAGTAGGGGGGGTGTGTGTTTTGTTTTTAATTTTCTATCCTGGTTTCAACCTAACAGATGAGTTCTTGGCTGGGTCCCGACAGGATACCTCCCGTGCCCTGCCTCAGGTGATCATGGCCCACCTTTTCACCCCAGCCGATGTCAAGGAACAGTCAAGTGCAGGAATAACCTGAAAACATCTTGCTGCAGCTATACCAGGTATCTCTATTCCACCATATGGGACGCCATGCATTTTTAAAACATGCACAAGCTTGGAAGCATGCAGAATTAGCACACCATGGAGCAACCCTTGACTAATAGAGAAAGGAAGAAAGTGGATACTTGGGTAAACACCCCTCTCTTGTGTCTCCCAAGCAGACCATCCTGAGGCACAGGCTGCACAGCTTTTCAGACGGACCCCATTGGGATCAAGCTCCAGTCTCCCAAAGGGATGATGGGCTCATGAACTTAATGACTGCCCTCTTGGATTAACTCCCACTCCTTGCCTATTATCCTCTCTCCCCTCAGTCCTTGGCACCTGTTCTTTGGAGTCACTTCCTAAAATTAACTACCTGAATGCAGGCCCTTCTCTCGGGCTCACACTTTTGGGGAAAACTCAGGTTAAGACAAAGAATACCAGAAGTGGGCCTCAAAAGCAGACCCTTGAGATGGGATTTTGGAATTGGATCAGAGGGCAGTAAAGACTCCACTGCTAATAGTAAGGTGGTAATTAACTCTGGCATGCAATTGCATCATGATTACTAAAACTCTCACAGGTGGAACTTGGATGAAGCATGGGTGGTATGGGAAGCATTGGCTTATGTGGCAGTGGGAGCCCTTCAATGGTAGGGGCAATGGTAATTTTTTGTTTGTTTGTTTGTTTTGAGACAGAGTTTCACACTTGTTGCTCAGGCTGGAGTGCAATGGCACGATCTCGGCTCACTGCAACCTCTGCCTCCCAGGTTCAAGAGATTCTCCTGCATCAGCCTCCCAAAGTAGCTGGGATTACAGGTGTCTGCCACCACACACGGCTAATTTTTTGTAATTTTAGTAGAGACGGGGTTTCACCCTGTTGGCCAGGCTGGTCTTGAACTCCTGACCTCAGGTGGTCCACCCGCCTCAGCCTTCCAAAGTGCTAGGATTACAGGTGTGAACCACCGAGCCCAGCCAGGCAATGGTAATTTTAAGAATTATGGAGTTATCCAGCTTTTGTTAAGGGCTTTAGACACTTTGAAAAAAAGAGAAAAAAGAGGCTTCAAGTTATCCAACTAACAACTTCGGGACATCCTATGAAAGTAAAAATGGCTCCTTCGCAGTGTTGACGCTGGGAGATAATACTTGTCTCCTATAGCCAGAGAGCAGGCTGTGCTGAAATCCAGACCCTGAATTTGAAAAGAAGGGTGGCAGACTCACACAGACTGAACGCACAGCTTCAATGTTTTCCTGTGCTGCAGTTAGAGTTCTAATACAGAAAGAATGGGATCTAGAGACCCAGGATGAGGATGTTTGGGTAGATGAGCCTGAGAACTTGGAACACTCTGAATCCTTTTAACCTTTAAACTAATAAGACATTCCCTTTCCCTGGCTGGAAAAAAACCAGCCTCCTCTCACCTGGAAACAAGGATAAGACCTCACCTGAGGCAGGTACTTTGTACCATGATGCTTATCTTCCTCCAGAACACCTTGCCTCTCCCTTCACTCCAAACCAAAAACTAGAGTCAGTTTAAGCACAACTCAAGTGAGGAAATACTGTCCCTGCCATGGGAGGAAACAACATACACAACCTCATACTACAAGAGCTCCCCATGTGTGCTGGCGGGGTCTGAGGGAGCACATGGGAGTGGATCTTGGAAGTTGAATGTAAGACTGAATAAGGAGGGATTCTACTGACATCAGAGCAATGTCCCATGGATCCGATTTGACATCCTGATGCAGTCACCTGGAACCAGTCCTAATACACTGCTGGGATGGCTCCTTGAAGTTTGGGCACAATGATGAGACTAAAATGCAAAGAGATGCACCAAACTGTCTTGCAGAATATGAAGGAGAGCAATGGAAGGCTCAGAAAAGTGGAAATGTTCAAAGTGGATTTGTTATGTAAAATGGGAGAACCCACCACAGGACTGTGTTCCCCCAAAGGGCCTAGAGGGCATACCTTTCACAAAGGCACTAAGTGAGGTGGCACAGCCTGCACCATTTTCACAGACCTTGTAAAGCCTGAGGGCCCTTGGCACTGTGCCCATAGCCTAGTGGGAAGATGGCCTAGTCTATAAAATGCTCTGAAGGCCTCTTTAAGGCAGGATCAAGGGAGACCATCTCTTGTGATTCTTAAGCTAATATCTTTAAACAAAAAGAATTTTCAAATGTCATAGAATTTACACATTAAAAACTTATATTCTCAGAACTTTCAACAAGTGAAAATGCAGCATGATTGTTGTTTTCTCCGTGTGTTGTAAACTTGAATGCCTTTAGAACTAAATAGAGGGCTCTCAGATGCAGAAGAGAGCACAGTCATCTACAGAGAAAAGAGAAGAAGCTTTTGAAGCAATGAATGCCATGACAATTTCAAAACTGGAACAAGCCAGCAACTTCACAAACTATTTTATCAAGCCAAACCAAAATATCAGCCATCCCATGTAACACCAGGAAATGTTGTGAGGCATCTGACAGAGCACACAGCCTTTTGAAAATCTCATGTGCACCTGCCTTTCCTCTGACTCTCTCTGCCTAAAGAAAGTTTAGGGTCCTATACATCATCCTCCTGCTTGACAATATCTGCGAGTTCATGAGTTCTTAATCCTCTGTCACTGGAACAGACTTAGAGCATCCCAATCAGTGGTTCTGGAACACAGCTGGTATAGAATGAATCATAGAATTTTAAGAAAATGTAACGTTCTGGACCAAAACCCTGGAGATTCTGCCATGGTAGGTTTGAGGGTGTCTCCAAGCAATTTCAATGATCACACAGATTTGAGAACCAAGCCTCTCAATCCTTGACTGTAAAGTTGATTAATTTTATAAATCTATTAATTATTGTTATAAATTTATGTTACACGCACACACAATTTGCAGGAGGAAAAAGCCAATATATTCAGGATAGGGAATTAGAACAGTTTTTATCTCTCTCTGTCTTGAGTTTCACCAAATTCAGAGCCTGAGACAGGGACTTGCACATAGGTAGTTTATGTTAGGAAGTAATCCCAGGAAACAGGCATGATTGACTAGGAAGAATAGAGCAGAGGGAAAGGGAAAGCCTATACTGGCATTCATTTTCAAGCTGATCATCTCTATGAATTCTCGAGGACCAGTCCCACTGGGGATTCTCTGAGGATCTGTATAAAATCTACCTTGGATATGTCCATCTGAAGAAAAGAATATAGTGGCATTTATCCACAGGGTTCTGCCATCCCTGGTCTGGGGTTGCCCCGAAGGGTAATAATACCTTCAAATGTCCAGGTGTTTTTGTTTTTGTTTTGAGATGAAGTTTTGCTCTTGTTGCCCAGGCTGGAGTGCAATGGCATGATCTTGGCTCACTGCAACCTCCGCCTCCCGGGTTCAAGCGATTCTCCTGCCTCAGCCTCCTGAGTAGCTGGGATTACAGGCATGTGCCACCACACCCGGCTAATTTTGTATTTTTAGTAGAGATGGGGTTTCTCCATGTTGGTCAGGCTGGTCTTGAACTCCTGACCTCAGGTCATCCACCCACCTCGGCCTCCCAAAGTGCTGGGATTATAGGCGTGAGCCACTGCTGTCCAGGTTTTTTAATGTATCAGAAAGGCTGGACACCTCCCATCACAGTAGCCGAGAAGTCCCGGGGCAGAAAGCAAGAGAAGTGAGGAATGGTTGAAGAAAGGTGTTCTCAGAATATACCTGCATGAGCTGGTTGCTATAGCAATGTTGAAATTAAAAAGGTGGGCCAAGGCTGGGTGCGGTAGCTCACACCTATAGTCCTGGCACTTTGGGAGGCCAAGGCAGGTGTATCGCTTGAGCCCAGGAGTTTGAGAACAGCCTGGACAACATGACACAATCCCATCTCTATGAAAAAAAATATATATACAAAATTTAGCCAGGCATTGTGGTACACACCTGTGGTTCCAGCTACTCCAGAGGCTGAGGTGGGAGGATTGCTTGAGTCTGGGAGGTGGAGGTTGCAGTGAACCATTATTGTGCCACTGCACTCCAGCCTGGGCAACAGAGTGAGATGCCTTCTGGAAAGGAAAGGAGAGGAAAGAGGAGAGAGGAGAGGAGAGGAAGGGAGGGGACCAGAGGGAAGGGGAGGGAAGGGGAGAGGAGGGGAGGGGAGGGGGAAGAAAAAAACCAAAAGAAAAGAGAAAGAAGGGAAGGGAAAGGGAAGGAAGGGGAAGGAAAAGGGAAGGAAGGGGAAGGGAAAGGAGAGAAAAGCTGGTCCAACATGATACGAAGCAGGGCACATAAGCTGCCCAGTGCAGTCCACCCCTCACACTGCCCAGCTTTGCTCAAACCCTATGTTAAGTCCAAACTATCACAGAACCTTCAAGGTGGTGGCCAGCTGAAATCTCTATCAAAACCTTCAGACCCAAGCTTCTGTGGTAGAGATCCTAGTCCCTGCTGATGCAGCTGATCCTAAAGCCATATCTGATATTTTTCGTCTTCTTTCTGAATCCCATGTTTTAGCTTTCCCTCCCCCTCAGCCAACACTACAGTGAACCCAGGCCATCATGCTCAAAGAATCTGAACCTTCAGTTTCTTTACTGATTTGGGGCTGTGCTTCTTGACCTTGTCCATTAACAGTTAATACTGGGCTTTGGAAGCTCCTAGAGACACCCAGGGAATTCCTTTAGTTCAAGATATATTCCTTCCTATCCTTGCTATGTGGCAGCAGTTCTAGTTCTTCATGATCATCACCCTTGCCAATATGGTCCATCAGCATAAGATGCCTAAACTGATTGGGTAGCGGTCACAGCTTCAGATTTATAGAAATATAGATTACTAGTACCTTTACTGCATCCCCTGCAGGAAGTTCTTCAGTCCCTCTGACAAGAACCAGGGCTTCCAATCCAGCAGAGCTTAAGAGTTAAAGGACAAGGAGTAAGAATTTTACAAGTAGGTCACTAGGAGTGTACATAGGAGAACCAATACAACTTCTAACTCTTGGTTCCCAGACCTGCGTAGTCTAGCTTATAGGAACAAGAGACAGAACACAACAATAATACAACATTACCACTTGTTCAATGTCCTATGCATTTAAATCATATTTTATGACCTTAAAGGATTTTATAAACGGGGCCATTATAAACATCAGGCACTATGAACAGTGCTTCTCAAGACTCTGCAGAAATGCTAGAGACCACTGGAAAAAATCGTATTGATTCCATAACACAAAAATAAAATCACAAAATCAAAACAAATGTTTAATTCAATGTCTACAAATATAAAAAGTGACATGACACTAATTGTTAAATTTAATATTTAGAAAAATGTAACTGCATTTGAAAACAATTTGTAGGTTAGATTTTTCTCTCCAAAAGAATTTCTACATTATACATGAATTATGGCCATGCACTTACAGCCAATTACAAATAAATAATTTACAGGTAACAAAATAAGTTATAATTTTAAAATCCAATTACAAAAATTCATAAAGTTGTGTGTGTGCATGTTTAACATGAAATGTGGGTAACTTGTAATATGTACAATTCAGAGTGGTAGTATTTCTGGGGGTAGCAGTTTGATTGATAAAATTCTTTTTTTTTTTCTTTTTTTCTTTATTTGAGACAGAGTTTAGCTCTTGTTGCCCAGGCTGGAGTACAATGATGCAATCTGGGCTCACTGCAACCTCTGCCTCCCAGGTTCAACCGATTCTCCTGCCTCAGCCTCCTGAGTAGCTGGGATTACAGGCGTGTGCCACCAAGCCCGGCTAATTTTTGTATTTTTAGTGGAGACAGGGTTTCACCATGTTGGCCAGGCTGGTGTCAAACTCCTGACCTCAGGTGATCCACTCACCTCGGCCTCCCAAAGTGCTGGGATTACAGGCCTGAGCCACCATGCCCAGCCCATAAAATTCTTAAATAAGTCTTGTTTATATAAACCTTGATCTTACCATTTTTGTAATGATGTCATTAATTCTAATTTATACATATGTTGACTTAATATAAAAATATCTTTGAAAGTATGTTAGACCCCTCAATATAAAATCAGAACATACCTGTTAATACATACTATTAGAATTTAAGTTTTTGATAGAAAGAAGATGTCATTAGTTCTAATTTATACATATGTTGACTTAATATAAAAATATATTTGAAAGCATCTTACACTCATCAATATAAAATGAGAACATAGCTGTTAATACATATTATTAGAATTTAAGTTTTAGATAGAAGGAAGAAGGTGTTTAGTAGTACCATAGAGTGACTATACTTAGCAATAATTTGTTGCATGTTTCAAAATAGCCAAAAGAGGGGAGTTAGAATGCTCCTAACACAAAGAAATAATAAATGTTTGAAGTGATGGATATCCCAATTACCCTGATTTGGTCATTACAGATCATATGCTTTGGTTCAAGACATTCTCCTTCCTATCCTTGCTGTGTGTCAGCAATTCTAGTTCTTCATGATAATCACTCCTGCCAATATGGTGCATCAGTGTAAGAAGCCTTACGCAGATCAAAATATCACACGACTCCATACATAAGTATAATTATTATGTATCCATGATAATTAAAAACAAAAAAACTGAAATAAGAATTTAAGTTTGTTATATTCTTATGTAAAATGGTTGAATAATATATTTCAGTTAATCTTTCTTAGGAAATGCAGTCTAATATTTATTAAATGAAAGTTCTATCAATGGCAAAATTGGCCCAGGAAGTTTTAACATTGCAGGGGGATAATACTGATTAGAAATTCAAGTCCCTGGACTTCAGTTCAACTGTGAACTATTAATCCAAAGAGGAACAATTGGTCTTGCCTTATATTATCATAAATTATCATCTTTTCCAGATCACTTCCTAGTTTTCCCAGGAGTAATAGCCAGTTGGGAGTATATTCATTTATAAAAGTATTATGAAAATCTAACAGTTTAAAATGTAACAGGCCAACCTGGCTGACTTGTCAGAAATGAATGATGCTTTAAGGGCATAAATTGTAAAAGGCACATTGTGAAGATGTTGTCCCAAAGATCTGTTTACCAAAGTGCGTGGAAGGATAGCAGTGTTTTCTTTCGGACAGCTTTGACACCACTCCTAATGAGAGAAGAAACCAGTACTTTATTTTGTTTAACTGTGGAGGTCACAGTACAGACTCATCCGTCAGACCAGCAGCTTCCTCCTCCTCCTTCCTAACCGAGAATGGACTCCAGGCTACACAGCAAAATTTCCCCTTTTCTTTCATTTCATGGAATTTCACAACAGAGTCTCCCTGGCAATGCAGAGGTGCTGTAGTCATTTTTACAAGCAAATCATCCAGAAAGACACCCACAGATGACACAGCACATCTTGGTGTGAAGATTGTGGAAAGGATGGTATTGTTTCAATACCCTCTTGATGGCTTTTACGCCAATGAGTTTCCTGTCTCTGAATCTTCTATGCAAAATCTGACCTTCAATTGAGCTAACTAGTGCCAGCTCAAAGCGTTGTGGTTTTTCTTGAGTAATATGCACCATTTTTGAAAGTTGGGAAGAAAGACAAGAAGATTTATCATCTGGGGTTTATGGAAACTTTAAACGTGCATCTCTTGAGGTCTTCTCTAGGGACTAATAGTCTGATACCAGTAGCATCATTGCTTAACCTTTCTTAAACACCAAGTCAGATGTGTTGCTTCTCTGTTACCCATTGCTGTCTCCAAGAGATGTTCCGGCTTCGCGCTTACACTCCCCATCTTCATTGTCTGTCCTCACCTCTGCCCTCGCCACTCAGGGAATCTGTTTATGAAGCCATCTGGCTAGTCTCTGAAAGTCACCATGCTGGTGACCCCGATCTCAGCTACCAGCAGCTCACTCTGTGGGCAAAAGAAGAGCAGCTTTTTTTTTTTTTTTAAGTTAGTGAAACCAGCAAGGTTCAATAACTTCCTGGGAAAGCTGGGACTTGATGATAAATGAGAAATAAAAGCAAGTAAAGATTCTTATCCAAGCTTCTCCTGCCTTAATTTTCAAAACTAGAATCTGTCCTCCTTCATTTTAGTACTAATTGCAGAAATCATTCCAAAATGTGACTGAACCCATTGGCAATGCCCAGTGAGCACGGCATCTCTTAGTGTGTGTTTTAAGAACTGAAAGATCCCACAGTGGATTTCCCCTCACATATAACTCTGCTGGATTTTAGAACCTAGAGCTTAACACACATTTAGAGAAAATATCTCATAAATCCTGGCAAAGCTTGCAAATAAAGGAGCATGTGTAATATGTAAGTATTTTGTCAGGGTTTACATTTCAGAAAGGGGGAGTCGCAAAGAAAGGAGGAGAGGGGGCAGAGACCCGAGGATCTCCTGGGTCCAGATTCCGACCTTCCAGGTTGCTGCTTTCGGCACTCTCTTGATGAAACCCAGCCACCCACACAGTCAGAACAGATTTGACGAAGGTTAACCAAGTGTCTTAGGGAACTTCTGTGGCCTGGTAACGGTTGTCTGAAAAAGCGTGCCTGAGGTTTTTCATACCCTGCCGGGAGAACTGCAGTCGGAACTTCTTGGGGAATGCACAGCAGTCCCCTGGGCTACAGAGCCTTGGGGATTTCCAGGGTGGGGTGATGAATCAGTGATGCTCTTGGCGACATTCCTCCCCACCAAGATTGTCAGGGACTCCTAAGTGTTCTCCTTCTGTCACGTAAGCAGAGCCCCAAAGCAGCAACTGTGCGGACACCTGTCCTTAGTTCTAGCACTCATTTCATTTTTATTCCCTGCAATAAGTTGAAACAAGAGGGGAAGAAGAAAAGGGAAAGCAGCTCTCAATGGAAGGTTTACCATTTAGCTGACTCTGACTCTGAACCTCAATGGCCTCATCTTTAAAATGGGATAGCAACCTATATCACTGGTTGCAAGAAGTACAAATATTAGTGAAAAGACTCTAAAAATGTAAAAAGCATAAAGCAAGTGGAAAAGGTCGTCACAAGGTTCAGTTCTGACACCAACTAGTTGTGTGCTCGAATGGACAGTGAATATAATTGTCAAAGTCCCTTCCAAAAATTCCACGATCCTGTGAAAAGTCAAACAAAAGACACGGTGGCTCACACCTGTAATCCCAGCACTTTGGGAGGCCGAGATGAATGGATCACTTGAGGTCAGGAGTTCAAGACCAGCCTAGCCAACATGGTGAAACCCCGTCTCTACTAAAAATAAAAAATTATCCGAGCGTGGTGGTGCATGCCAGCAATCCCAGCTACTCGGGAGGCTGAGGCAGGAGAATCTCTTGAACCCGGGAGGTAGAGGTTGCAGTGAGCCGAGATTGCACCACTACACTGCAGCCTGGTGACAGAGCAAGACTCTGTCTCAAGAAAAAAAAAAAAAGTCAAACAGAAATTAAAAATCGCCAAGTACTTTCTGTATGGCTAAGGTGGTGCTCAACTCAACAGTATCCTCTGTACCTAATCATCTGGAGTTAGTTCTTTTAGCTTCAATTTAAATAGTGTTGCCATCCCACATTTCTTCCC
Organism: Gorilla gorilla gorilla; assembly: GCF_029281585.2. NCBI lineage: Eukaryota > Metazoa > Chordata > Mammalia > Primates > Hominidae > Gorilla > Gorilla gorilla. Next base: position 38,827,307 of record NC_073235.2, on the reverse strand, counting down.
CCTTTCCCACTCTGGTAGTCTCAGAGCTACTTTAGAATTTTCCCTGCAAAGCATCCTGGCTCTGGAGAGGAAATGTGACTCTTTGGCCGAGGTTCAGGCAGCTCTGCTCCTTGCTTTTGAGTTTTAATTCCATGAACAAGTGAGGATTGAGTGGCCTATAATATGAACACTGCTGGGGGCTTAACAAACACGATGTGTATGACTTCAGACAGCCAGAATCTCCTTCCTTCTTGGCAGAGACAGACACAGCCAACCTCTCTTTTAGAGCATTTCTGTTAGACTAGACCCTCCCCATTAATACCGTGCCTCAGATATCATCACCTTGACTCCAGAGAGCTGATGTAACTAGCTCTGTGGGAAAGAGATTTTCCAGCTTGAGTGTTAAGTAAATTTAAGTGAACCAAACTCAGATGTTTATCCAGTCAACCCCAAAAGCAGGGAAGCGGGTGGAGGTGGTCAAGTAGAGAAGGGACAAAGGCCCTGATGCTCCCAAGCTGCCGAGTTGGGCACTGTCCTAACACAAACTGTCCCTCCTACAAGTTGACCTTGTTTCCCTGGACACACTGGTGTGCCCATCCCCATGCCTTTGCTCTTGCTGTGCCTTCCCTTCCAGAACTGCCTTCTGTCCTCCTTCCAGCCCTTTGATTGGCATACAACAAAGATTTCTTGAACACATTTTGGGGTTCAGCACTGGGCTAGGCATTATGGATCTAGAAAGATAAACATGACATGATCAATACTCCCAAGGCGCTTGGTCCCCAGTAAGGCAGATGGAATTCCAGCAGTAAATATCTAGTGATTACAGTGGGATGAGTGCCTGATGGAGTGGCTGAAAGAGTGTGAAGAAACAAGAGATTCCTATGGCTGGAGGGAGGGAGAAGCTTCCTGGAGGAGGCAGCAATGGTGTCTTGAAGGAGGGTTTCAAGAGACTAGGATGGGCATGAGAAAAGGATGAGAGAACAACCGGCTTGACTGCGCCCGCAGGCCTGATTGGTCTGACAAGGGATCTGAAAGGACAGTGACAAGGAAGGAAACAAACCTTTGTTGAGACCTACTATGTGTAAGCACATATATTTTCAGATATCTTTACCATCACCCTCAATAGGTTGAATTATTCCTATTTGTAGGCAGAAAAACAGAGCTTTAAAGAGATTGAGTGACTTGTTTTAGGTCCCAAAGGCTAGGATGTGGCAGGTCCAGGACTTTTCGCCAAGTCCTCCCAACTCCAAAGTCTGTTCACTTTCTCTACATTAAGCTGCTTTCCCGGATCTGAGGCTGGAAAAGGCCGATTATGGCCACATGCTAGAAAGCTAAAGAACTTGGATTCTTCCTTCCTCCTTGCCTAGTTAAATTCTTCTAGGACTGGTTCAAACCCTACCCTTCTCACTAGGCATTTCCTGAATGTCCCAGGCCCTCTGATATTCCCAAATACTGTTGACAGAGTCCCACTGCCCTACAAAATCCTTACTGGATCATGTGAATCCATCATGAATCCCCAATAAAAATGCAAGTTCTTAAAGAAAAGGAACAGATCATGCCCCAGAATAAGCAATTATGGAATCAGTTCTCTCTTTTTGGAGAGGATATGGAGACCAGCAATGGCTGCGTTCTCCCCAGCACGGTCTGCCTGCACTCATGTTAGAAGGAGTGGGCACTCCCCAATTCCCCAAGGCCTATCAGCAGACACTGGCCTTCTCTGAAGTTTCTCTCTCTGCAAGGAGATCACAAGGAAACATGCACCACAAGAGCAGCCAATGCAACCTGCCACTGGAACACAACTGGACACACCTAGTCACTCACCCTGGAAATGCATTATGGAATTTCATGTAATGGAACCTAGAGAGCTGCACCTCCCTCCCAGCCTGGAAGGAGACACTGCCACAGGCAGCTCCAGCTCCCACGTGGGAAGACCTGCAGATGGTGCCAAGTCACAGCTTGGGAATTTATTCAGCTATCCCTGAATTTAGTGCCTAGATGGATGTGTCAAAGGGAGGAAGCAGCCTTACCTGCCCAGTGGTGTGGATTTGATGTCTCTGATCATTTCCAGGCGGTTTAACACTTCCACTCTTGTAATGGTTGATTTTCCAGGTCACAAATTTCATGGGTATACTTATTACTTACAGGATAACTATTGATCATTTAATTGCAAGGTAAATACCATAGAAAAGCATGGGAAAATCACATGGTAAACAATTATAGCCTAAGTACTGGTTATTTTGTAGTCTGCCTGGCTACCAGTCATTTATTTTCTAAGTAAAAATTTAGTCCTAGAAAATCTCTCATTGGTATATACAGGAATGCTCAAGAAGTGTCTCCTTTTTAATTCATAATTACATCAGCAGTATGTTACATATATCCTTATCTTGTTCTCCCTGAACTCTCACATGACCATTTTCTTTCCATGGTGCATTTCTTAAAGATGTAGTGAGTGGAAGAAGCCCAGCTTTGGGACATACAAACCTAGGAAAGAATAACCATCATATTACTTACAAGTGGTGCTACCTTGGGCAAGATGCTTACACTGTCTAAGCCTTAGTTTTTCACCTGTCAGACGGTATGAAAATACCTACTTTTTGTGAACATTGTTAGCAATAAGACCATTTATATAATGCCTCTGGTACATAGTAATAATGACTGTAAGTATCTATATGGTGCTTAATCCATGCCAGTCATTGTTTTAAGCACTCTGTGGTGTGTATTACGTCGATCTTCACAACAGCCTCCATCAAAGAGCAACAATTATCATCCCCATTTCGTGGGTAGGAAACTGAGGCACAGAGAGGTTAAATAACTTGCCTGAGGCCAACAGCTAACAGGTGGTAGAACAGGGATTCAAACCCAGGAAGACAGGCTTCAGAGTCCATGCCCTTAACCGCTACACTAGCTTGTGCCTATAGAGAGAGGGCACAAGCTATTTACACTTGGAAGGCACTGTGAGATGATGTGGATTCACTGGAGGAGTGAGAGGGTCAGATGTTGGATTTAGGGGCTGTGGTAGGCAGCCGTTAAGATGGTCCCCAAGGATCCCCACCTCCTGGTATTTATGCCCTTGTGTAGTCTCCTCCCCTTTAGTGTGCACTAGACCTGGTGAATTTAAAATTTGAATACAGCAAAAGTGATAGGCTATGTCTACCGAGGTTAGGTTGTGAGAAGATCGTGGTTTTCACCTTGTGCAGTCTGACTCACACACACTTGCTCACTCTGAGGAGAGCCACCTGCCATGTTGTGAGCGGCCCTGTGCAGAGGCCCACGTGGCAGGGAACTGAGCTCTCTGGTGAACAGCCAGCAAAAGCCTGAGATTTGCCAACAGTCACTCCAGGGGGCTTGGAAGCAGATGCTCCCCAAGTCAAGCCTTGAGAGGATTGCCGCCAGCATTATTGACAGCACCAACCTCAGCCCAAAGTTTTAAATGCTAAGAAGCTGAGCGAATAAAGGGTTTTTCCAGCACTTTCAGAACCTTCATCAGCAAAATCACTGAAGATAAATTTAATAAAGGAAAACAGAAAAGGAAGGAGATAGGTTTGTCTGTTTGTTGCTTTTGTTTTCTTAATAGGGACCACTCATGTCTCTGACAGCGTGGGTTAGTGAGTGAAGCTCTGTCTGCATCAGAAGGAATAAGACCTGGGTCCTGTCTCACCCCCACTCTGCTCCCTAACTCCTCCCTCAATAGCTGTATAGCATCTGTAAAGTCTGTGAACGCTAGGAGTCTCAGTTGTCCCATCTGTAAAACGGGATAACACTTAGTCTGCCTTGGTAAACAAGGCCAGGTCACCTTTCAAGGATTCTTCTTGTTCTGAAAGGCACAGCTCTCTGTGACCTTATTCAGGCTGAGTATTGACAGCTCTATCACTGTGACAGTATTGACAGCTCTATCACTGTGGTTTTCCAGCTTTTTGGTCTCAGGACCTCTTTACTCTTCTAGAAATTCTGAAGATCCGAAAGAGCTTTCATTTATAAAGTGAGTTTTATATCCATATATACACATATATATCAGTATTTTTCTGTATTAAAAACTAAAACAGAAATTGGCTGGGCACGGTGGCTCATGCCTGTAATCCCTGCACTTTGGGAGGCCAAGTTCGGTGGGTCACCTGAGATCAGGAGTTCGAGACCAGCCTGACCAACATGGAGAAACCCTGTCTCTACTAAAAATACAAAATTAGCTGGACATGGTGGCGCATGCCTGTAATCCCAGCTACTCGGGAGGCTGAGGCAGGAGAATTGCTTGAACCAGGGAGGCAGAGGTTAGGGTGAGCCAAGATGGCGCCATTGCATTCCAGCCTGGGCAACAAGAGCAAAAAAACTCTGTCTCAAAAAAAAAAAAAAGAAAGAAAACTAACAGAAATTTAAATATATGTATTTATATTCGTTTATTTAAAAATAAGCCTATTACATATTAACATAAAATATAATTTTATGATAAGTAGCTACTGTTTAAAAAAAGAGTGAGAGGAAGGGCATTGTTTTGCCTTTTTGCAAATCTCTTTAATGTGGGGCTTAATAGAAAACAGCTCGTTTCTCATATCCACTTCTGCACCCATTCTTTCACAATATCACATGCTACATAGCCACTGGAAACTCCTCAGTATGCTGGTGAAAGAATGAGAGAGAAAAGAGCTAATGTCTTAGTATTATTATGAAAATAGTTTTGACCTTACAGACCCCCTTAGAGGGTTTCTTGAATCCCCAGGGGTCTCTGGACCACACTTTGAAAACTGCTGCTCTATTAATTCTTATTGGAAATGTTAACATTTCTTCTCAAACCTTCTGCCTACCCACCATCAAAAAAAAAAAGAACAAAATAGCACACATACAAACACACGGCAATTTCCATGCTCTATTTTACTGCAGCCCCTCTCTGGGAAACTGCAAATCAAAATATTAACCCTGAGCAGACCCTCTGCAGAAACACCACTCCTCAAAGCAGGGTGTCAGCCCATCCTCCCAAATGGTGGATTCTAGCTTATCTATTCTGAACCCAATGAAAGTAACAAATGGCTTCTTGAGGGTTTGCATCTAGCTTCTCCAGCTGGATGAATAGCTGAGGAATTTCCAATGTTGCTTGCCTTTGAAGCCTTGGCTTCAAAAACAAATGCCTAAAGGAAATCGGCAATGCACAGGACTGCTTCAAAAGCAACAGCTAGCAACCCCCTGATCCAACAAAACCACAGAGACCCTCTAAAGTCCCGAGAGTCAGCCAATCGGGAAGCAGCCCAAACTGGGGGCAGGGGGCAACATCAGGCCAAGTGGGGGTTTTCTAAGACAGCGTTTAACAAAAAGCTAAGTGGAAAACGAAATCCCTAGATCTGTTCACACTACATAGGTGGGCTATGGGTTGGGAAGACTCCAGTTAAAGGGTTTTCATTGTGGTTCTGCCACCAGCTTGGTGTTACCAAAAGCAAGTGACTTATTCTGAAAATGACAAAGAGCACAAGATGAGCATTAAAGTTCCTTCCAGCTTTTTAATGCTATATTTCTTATCATTAATGCACATAGGTCTAAGGATATATTTCTGAACCAAAGATAGAGTACATTTCTTATCCCATTTATGCCTGAAATACCTAATAATTATTTCATTTATTCAATAATTATCAAGACCACAGTTTGTGGCAGGTACTGTTCTAACACTGAGGATACAGCAGTGAACAAAATATAGAAAAATTCTTGCCCTCATGGAAGTTATATTCTAGTAGGAGAGTTAGACAAATAAAATACATCATATATCAGTGGTTACAAGAGTTATAGAGAAACATAAAGCAGAGAAGAGCAATTGACTGCAGGGTTGAGCGTTCTTTGTACTTTTAAATAAGCTGGTAAGTGTAGGCAAACCCATATGCCTGGGAATTTGAAATATTATATAGCTTTGCTTGAATTTGGCCATCCTAAAGTCAATCAGTATTCATTCTTTCAGTTAGTCAGTTAATCAGTGAGTTAGCAAACACTTACTTGGAAGGTTGAAGCCATTACAACCTTAAGAGCTTGGGGAGGCAGCCCCCCTGGGTTGAGATCAGCTTTTATTAAAGAGACGGCAGGCCAGGCACGGTGGCTCACACCTGTAATCCCAGCACTTTGGGAGGCTGAGGCAGTTAGATCACAAGGTCAGGAGTTTGAGACCAGCCTGACCAACATGGTGAAACCCCGTCTCTACTAAAAATACAAAAATTAGCCGGACATGGTGGCACGCGCCTGTAATCCCAGCTACTCAGGAGGCTGGGGCAGGAGAATCGCTCAAACCCAGGAGGCGGAGGTTACAGTGAGCCGAGATTGCGCCACTGCACTCCAGCCTGGGTGACAGAGGGAGACTCCATCTCAAAAAACAAACAAACAAACAAAACAACATTAACAACAAAAAAGACAGCATAGGGTGATGGTTTACCATTGAAAATCTGAGCCAGACTACCTGCGTTTGCATCCTACCTTCTAGCTAGAAGATCCTGGATAACTGACTGAACCTTTCCACTCCTCTGTTTCCTCATTTTCAAAGTGAGAATAATAAAAGTCCTTATTTGAAAGGTTATTGTAAGATACAAGCTTTCCTCATATTGGACACTGTGCATAAAACCATTCTCAAACAGTAGCCATCAAAGCAGCAATCAGAAGAGAAGACCAGAAAGGAACTGTTTGCGGGCACAGGGAGACTTTTTTAAGAGGACCCCCCAGACATAAATGGGATCCAGTAAGATTAGAGACTATTTTATCTCATTTGGCTGGTTGAGTCTTGGGAAAATCAGATTATTCTACACTTTTTCTTTTTTTAATTTTTATTTTCAGTGATGATCTCACTTAGTCGCCCAGGCTAGAGTACAGTGGTGTCTATCACTGCTCACTGCAGCCTTGACCTCCTGGACTTAAGCAATCCTTCTGCTTCAGCCTCCTGAGTAGCTGGGACTACAGGTGTGCACCACCAGACCTGTCTAATTTTTTTTTTTTTTTTTTTTTTTTTTTTTTAGAGATGGGTTTTTGCTATGTTGTCCAGGATGGTCTCAAACTCCTAGGTTCAAGTAATCTTCCTTCCTCAGCCTCCCCAAATCGCTGAGATTACCAGCTTGAGCCACCGTGCCCAGCTCTATACTTTTTCAGTAGATTCTGCAGGGCTTGTGAAACAGAAAAGTCAGCTCCCTCTGAAGACCTCCACTGCCCAATAGAGCTGGCTACAAAGGAGACCATTCCAAACAGGAGAAACTGATTGTACTAGAGAAGGAAGTGGTTTTCTATGAGATGAATGACTGATATACCTCTGCTTAACTGGAGTCCAGTCTTTGCCATCCACTCCTGCTCCCAGAATATTGCCACCAAATTATCTTAGCCTGTCCTCCCTCATTTGCATAAGAATCCTGCTCCATCTGTTAGAAGGAGCAATATTTGTTCATGCTAATCTGATTGCTCCTATCACTTGTATTAAAAAACATGGAGGTCACCACAAGCTTTGCTCTGACCTTTGATTTTTCAATATCGCATCTGGGGTAAGCACTTCCTTTTAATCTCTATAGACAATAGGCGAAATTTCACTGAGGCAACTGCCAACAGAGGCAGAGATCATAGAGCATGTGTCCATGACCCCAGGTTAGATGATTATAATAACGCTTTTTAGGCTTTTCTAATAAAGAATATGCTGAACAGGCTCCGACGTGTGTGTGCAAAAGTCTAATTGCTGTTAACATGTCACTCCCATCACGGAGAAGCAACAATGTACTGACGGCTTGTCAAATCCGGAATTGATTTTGAAATTGCTTTAATGAGGTGGTGAATAAGTTTTCAGGGGCCCGGCCATCTGAGAGGCCTCTGCGGCATCAGCCAAGATCACCTGCAGTTGCTTTGTTGATTGTTCATAAACGAGGACGAGATGCACAGAAGGTTGCTCTTTGGTTGCTGAGGATTTGCAAGCTCCGAGCTGGGATTTCTGTCATCTCCACCTCTGAAGTCCCTTGCATTTTAGATTTAGATTTGTTTGTGTGTGTGTGTGCATTTTCCTTCCAGCTGCATTCCCCCAATAAACACCTCCAATTGAAAGGGCTGGGCTGGTTTTTCTCTGAAGCACAAAGAAAGATTACAAGTTCCATCTGGTTCCTCATCCAATACATGTGAGAGGCACTCTGTTAGCACCGTACCTCCCGGTTTTGTGCTTTGCCCTGCCAATCAAGATTGATTAATGGATAGACGAAGGCCTGGATACAGAATCATGCTTTTCTATCTGCATTACTGTTCACAGCAGAGGAGTTAAACAACTGTCACTTAGCCTCCATGATTCCCGCAACCACTATTTGTTTCCCCTGAAGGAAGAGAAAAATTGATAAATGTTTTCCAAACTGTCAAAGGCAGGACCCCACAGCAATTCTCAAGATCCAGCCAACTGAACCCTCATGCTGGGAACATGGCCGGGTATGTGATGACATCACACTCAAGTGGGCTCTCACCCGGTACTTCCACCTTGCCAGCCAGGTGGGGAAAGTACTAAAGTAACCTTCCAAATGTGTCCAAATCTAAAGCAACGAGTGCCGCCTAATTCCTGCACAAGATGTGATTTTGGGTTCGTGATGAGGAAATGGTGTTTCCTCAGCCAAGAGAACTGAATAAGCTTTCCTGCTTCCTTGTCTTCCTTGTAAACAACACAGGCATTTTGACAATGAAGACAAATGTACTCCCAGCTTGCAGTAAAAATAAGAAAATTGCCAGTAACACTTCACAATTGTCGCTTTCATTACCTGCCTCCCCCGCCCAAAACATTATTTCATTCAGAGCCAAGTTAGAGCGCCAAATTGCCCTATTTCCAAAGGATCTGAGCTTTTCAAAAAGCATCTGTGTGCATTATATTCCACAGGGCATCATCTTATTTATATTGCCCCCATGTTTATGAATGCCTGACCAGCATCCCCATCAGGTACAGATGCTTTCAAGAAATTGAATGGTACAGGGTCCATACATAAATGTTACTATGATGTATTTTTCATGAAATCTGTAAATAAGGTCAATAGGATAGGGATATTTTGGATGACAGAATCTTTAATGGCTTTTTAGGAATGGCCTGTTTCCCTGTAAAAAGTCAATTTACTTTTTTTTTTTCTTTTTTGACTCTTGCTCATTAAGAAGTCTGATCTTGTGATGTTGGCACAGACAAAGGCCTCCACAGCATGTTGAAAAAAGGAGTAGTTACTTTTCTCCACACCAGTAATAAGAAATACAAGTTGCCTGCATGAAGGGATAGAGGATGACACCTTTGGCGTTTCTGATATTTTGTCTTTTCTTATCACCTGAAACATCTCAAGCTGAAGGAACAGGTGACTTGGTCTTCAAAGAAGAGAATGACAAAAAAGGAAGAAGAAAATGCTCAGGGTCATGAATGCTAGGATTTAAAGTTCAGCAATGTTGTTTTATAACCTCAGTGAAATTATAAGGCAGGCCAGGAGTGGTGGCTCATGCTTGTAATCCCAGCACTTTGGGAAGCCAAGGCAGGCAGATCACAAGGTCAGGAGTTCAAGACCAGCCTGGGCAACATAGTGAAACCTCGTCTCTATTAAATAATAATAATAATAATAATAATAATAATAAACTTAGCTGGGCGTGGTGGCACATGCCTGTAATCCCAGCTACTCGGGAGGCTGAGGCAGGAGAATTGCTTGAAACTGGGAGGCAGAGATTGCAGTGAGCTGAGATCATGCCGCTGGACTCCAGCCTGGGTGACAGAGCGAGACTCCGTCAAAAAGGAAGAAAGAAGGAAAGAAAAGAAAGAAAGAAAGAAAGAAAGAAAGAAAGAAAGAAAGAAAGAAAGAAAGAAAGAAAGAAAGAAAGGAAAGAAAGAAAGAAAGAAAGGAAAGAGAGAGAGAGAGAAAGAGAGAGAGCGAAAGAGAGAGAAAGAAAGAAAGAGAACGAAAGAAAGAGAAAGAAATTAGAAAGCAACCTCAGCTTCTCCCAAGACCTCTGTCTGTCCTGGGCATTAACTGCACATCAGGATCTATCATGGTAAGAAGTGTCTGATTGGGCCCTTTGTGCTGCTATCTGCTCCCCACTCGTCTCCGCCCCACTCCAGGCTGAACTGAGGAACCCAGCACAACTCCGAGGTCTTCTCACTCTGCTGAGGACCAAAAGCAAAGCTGAGTCACTGGGAAAGACAGATTCCAGAGACAAAGGGGACAGAAGTGAACCACAGCTCAGAATGAAGCTGAAAACTGCCAGCAGAACTGGGAAGGCTGTAGAAATCTGCTTCTAGGTCTTGGGTGTCATTTCGTTTTTCTGGGCCTTTATCTCCAAAGCTGTGAAACAGCAATAATGGTACCTCTGTGGAAGGTAATTTTGAAGAATGGGAATATTAGAGCTGCAAAGGGCTTAACCAAGGGTCAGTTCTCTGGAAGCAGTAAAGATTGGACTCATACTAGAGATCTAGACCTTGATCTTCTCACTGTTGCACATATATATGGATATATGTGTGTATATACATTTTACAGAGAGAAAGAATATGACTCAGGTACATCATTAAAAATAGAGGGATGGGTTTTAATGATAACAGTGACTTTAAAGCAACTAAAAGGAAAGGAAAATACCCTTCTACAGTAAATACATTATTTTCTTGTTATCCTTAGTATTAATATTAATAAAACAGTGTAGACAGTCTCTTCCAGATCAATGAGCATCCCCTCAGGCCTAAACACAACAGTGAAAATGAATCCTGAGTGACAGAGCCCAGAATTTCACTTGCTCCCGCCACCTGCTCTTGGGGGTCAACTGTACTGTAGTGTGTAATTACCACCCTCATCGCTGCCTCTTCACTTCCTCTCTCCCACTGTCTAATTGATGGCCCTGACACCAGTGTTGGATCACCCCTCTATGAACACGTTGGGCACAAACAACTTATCCATCCAACAGATGCTGCGCACTCAGAAACCTATCCATGACTAGAACCAGAAGCTCAATGTTAGCTTATGTTTGCTCAGACTTGTGAAAAAATGATACAGCAAAGAACGAGATTACAGATCTACCCTAGGCAGAAAGAAAATTGTCCACAGTCTTAGAATTCGGTCTTGGCTGCCACAATCCACCCTATTCATTAACGTATCCGCTGGCCCTCTTCCAGGTGAAGGATACCTGGGCTACAGTTTCTTGCCTTTCTTTTAAGTCTTACTCGCTTTCCTCTGAAATCACACACAGACAATGAAATTGTTGCCTTGGCAAATGCTGAAATGGTATAAGGAGTCCATATGGCAATGGACCGTTTACATCTGCCAACAGCTGCAAAGAGAGCACTAGGACTGACACAACAACATACAAATCACCAGCTTAAATCTTGGACTCTTTTCCTGGGTGCCATGACACTTCAAAACCAGAACCAACCTTGCACCCACGGGAATTTAGGGAAACTGATCTCTTGTTCATTTCTGAGTGGCTAGAGAATAAAACTCCTAGCTTACTCCCAGAAGTATGGCCCTTCTTTCCTCCCAAGCACCAAACCTCAACTCCCCTGGGAGACACAGATGCTCCATGAAGTGCCTGGTTTCCATTCCAGACCCTTCTCTGTTTCAGCCCATTATCGTGGCCCAGCTAAGATAAGGAAAAGACACTTCACCTTAAAAATGAGAGTGCATCACACCAAAGGCTCAGGTGACAAATGCGAAAACAAATAAATGGAACTACATCGAACTAAAAAAGTCTGCTTTTTAGCAAAAGGAAACAATCAACAAAAGGAAACAACAGCCTACGAATATAGGACAAATATTTCTATAATCCATATATCTGATAAGGGGTTAATATTAAAATTTTATAAAGAACTAATACAACTCGATAGTAGAGAAACAAATAACCTGATTTTTAAAATGGGCAAAGGACCTGAATAGAACATTTCCCCAAAGAAGACATAAAAATGGCCAACAGGTATGTGAAAAGGTGCCAAAAAAATGCAAATCAGTCCTGGCTCGGTGGCTCATACCTGTAATCCCAGCACTTTGGGAGGCTGAGGCAGGCAGATCACCTGAGGTCAGGAGTTCTAGACCAGCCTGGCCAACGTGGTGAAAACCCATCTCTACTAAAAATACAAAAATTAGCTGGGCATGGTGTTGCACGCCTGTAATCCCAGCTACTCGGGAGGCAGGAGTTATTTTCCTGAGGCAGGAGAATAACTTGAAACCAGGAGGCAGAGCTTATGGTGAGCCGAGATTGCACCACTGCACTCCAGCCTGGGCAACAGAGCAAGACTCCATCTCAAAAAAAAAAAAAAAAGAAAAATGCAAATTAAAACCACTATGAAATATCACCTCACACCCATTAGGATGCTTATGATAAAAAAGTTAATAAATAACAAATATTGGCAAAGATGTACAGAAAATGGAACCTTTGTACATTGTTGATGAGATTGTATATTGGTGCAGCCATAACGGAAAACAGTATGGAGATTACTAAAGAAATTAAAAATAGAACTACCCTATGATCCAGCAATACCACTACCAGGTACAGATGTGAAGGAAATGAAATCACCACCTCATAAAGATATCTGCACTCCCATGTTCATTGCACCATGATTCACAATAACCAAGATATGGAAACAACTGAAGTGTCCATCAACAGATGAATGGACAAAGCAAATGTGATATATATGCAACGGAATATTATTTGGTCTTTAAAAGGAGATTCTGTCAGTTGCCACAACATGGATGAATCTGGAGGATGTTATGCTAAGTGAAATAAGCCAGACACAGAAAAAAAACATTGCATAATCTCACATATATATGAAATCTTCAGGAGTTTCAGACCAGACTGGCCAATATGGTGAAACCCGGCCTCTACTAAAAGTACAAAAATTAGCTGGGCGTGATGTCGGGTGCCTGTAATCCCAGCTACTCAGGAGGCTGAAGCAAGAGAATAGCTTAAACCTGGGAGGTGGAGGTTGCAGTGAGCCGAGATCATGCCATTGCACTCCAGCCTGGGTGACAAGAGCAAAGCTCTATCTCAAAATAAATAAACAAATAAAAAAAATTTAAAAAAAAGTGGTTACAGGGTGGAAGGGAAGAAGAAGTGGGAGATGATGGTCAGAGGATACAAAATAGCAAACACGTAGGATCAGTAAGACTAGGGATTTAATGTACAACATGAGTATTGTAGGTAATAAAATTGTACTGTATTTGGGGTTCCTGCTGAATGAGTAAATTTTAGCTGCTCTTGTCACAGAAAATCAAAAACAAAAATGGATAACTATTTAAGATGATGGATATTCTAATTTCCTAACTATAGTAACCATTTCAGTGTCTATATATGTATATCCTATAATATCATGTTATATACATTAAATATACACAATAAGATTATTTTTTAATGAGAGGGCAGGTGTCTGGTCATTGGAAACTCTGTGAATACTGACATTAAACCCTCATTTTACCTATAAACCTAAAGCTCAAGAAACAAAACTGAACAACAGGTGCTATGTGCTAAGAGACAACTGAAAATGAGGGTTTCAAAGGCAAATGGGGCAGGCTAGATATTTTTCACAGCAAATCTATTTCTTTCTATCATTTTCTTTAGATTAAGGGTCAGCAAACTCAGGTCCACAGGCTCAATCTGGCCTATTACCTGTTTTTCTTAATAAAGTTTTATTGGAACACAGCCATGCCCATGTGTGTATTGTCTGTTGCTGTACTGACACTACAAAGGTAGAGTTTACCTGCCTTTGTGGTTCTAATTACCACAGAGAACATATGATCCATAAAGCCTAAAATATGCACTATCTGGCCATTTACCAAAAATGTATACATGTGACCCCTGCTCTTTTGGTTGTCCTCACATCACCCAATTATTGTTAGTGGTAGCATTCACCAGTTGGCCTGTTACTGGCTCTTTTGGTTTCTGATGGAAAAGCTCACAAAATCCAACCAAAAATATACATATATAAGAAACTCATGGCCACTAGATCCTGATTATAAGTGGCTAAGCGTTAACAATTACATACAAGGAAATTAGTCCAGTAATTTTTATTTAAAAATGACAAGTCAGGAGTTGTATGGAGAAAATAAAGATAAAAGAACTCTGCTCTGTGGAATATAGATGAAACAATCTTATTGAAGATTGTTGCACATCAGGCTCCACTATCCAAAGTCCATAGATATGAAAATGAAGGAAATCCCTTTAGGGATTTGCTCAAGAGAACCCAGATTTGTTTCACTTGATCAAATACCAACCATTAATTGATTCTTCACAAAGAAAACTTTTTTATAAGGAGTACATTGAAAAATGAGAACAAAGAAATGGGTATTTGTTTCTCTATGGACTATGTAATGTGAAATCTAGCATACTTCCCGACTCTGCCCCATGCCTGCGGGCCATTTTAGAAGTCACTGTTTAAACCTTCTCACTGAGTCTGACATGAAGTGAGATAAGGCCCTGGCAGGACTCTGACTGGTATGTTTTCTAAGAGATGCATAACTGGACTTTACAGCAAACGTACATGTCTAAGGCTCCCTCAAACTCCAACCCAGGGCAGAACTTGACCCAGGTTCCTTTGACTTGTTCAAGGAATTGAAAATTGACATGTATTTGGAGTGAAGCCAGGAAAGATCACTCCTGGGCTGACTCAGATTTTCTCAGTTATTGGGTCATACACCAAAGGAGTTGAGTGCCTAATATTGGGAGGCTAACTTGTTAGTTTGCACTGCAGTCTGGATGGCTGCATAGATGGCCCAGCCGTCGTGACCAAGCCTTATGGGTGGTGGGCAAATAGCCTTCAACCTCCCTATACCAACCCCAGGCTAGAGTGGGGCAGACACAGTCAGGCAGCATACACTTCCCTATCCATACCTCTCACACACATAGGCACACAGAGATAGCCTATTTCTTGCAATTAAAGTACAAGTCACATCTGGAATTCAAGGGCAGAAGGAATCTCTCAAATAAGAAAAAGAAGACTGCTACAAATGGCGTCATCTCTTGATTTAAAGCTCATCTCCTTTAGAATACAATGCCCCTCCTCTGTACATGTTGCACACTATTTTGTACTTAAATTGTGTCTTATTCATCCATGCATTCCCAGCATCTGACATAGTATATGGCAAGTAGGTGTTCAATAAATGTTTTTCCTGGCCGGGCGTGGTGGCTCAAGCCTGTAACCCCAGCACTTTGGGAGGCCGAGGTGGGTGGATCATGAGATCATGAGATCAAGACCATCCTGGCCAACATGGTGAAACCCATCTCTACTAAAAATACAAAAATTAGCTGGGTGTGGCGGTGCGCATCTGTAGTCCCAGCTACTTGGGAGACTGAGGCAGAACTGCTTGAACCTGGGAAGCGGAAGTTGTAGTGAGCCAAGATCGTGCCACTGCACTCCAGCCTGGTGATGGAGTAAGACTCCATCTCAAAAAAAAAGAAAAAAAAGCATAAATGTTTTTCCATGTGTCTATTCAGATTCAATCAATAAATGTGTATTGAACACCTACTATATGACAAGTGCTTTGCTAAGTGCAATAAAATAATAAAATAAAGCAATGAATGAGACACAATCTGTATGCTCAGCATGTTCCAAATCTAGAAGGAGAGCAAATAAACAGACAATTACAATACAGGGTGATTGTGTTTCAATCAAGATTTCTAGAGTTGAGCATCTAACCCTGCCCTGGAGTGGGTGTGGGAGTAGTTAAGTCAGGGCTGAGAATCCTTTTTCTCTCTGGAAATGTAGATAAATGCTGTCACACTGAAACTGGTGACCCTTATGGGGTACAATGAGGAGAGGAGTTTACTTTTTGACCATTAAATCCGTGATATTTATCAGCAATTATCATTCACTATAATGTGGGTTTGCTCTCCACAAACAGAGAAACTTAACAAAGGGCTGTTGAGCCTCCTCTCGATGTGCCAATATTCCTTACTTCTTGCCTTGCTTTAGGCATGCGGCAGTTAAAAACAACAAAAGAAAAAATCAATTAGTCAATAAGATAGAATCAGATCATAGAATGTTAGAGACTATAAAAGGGCATTTAAAATACTAGAGTCTGTTTGATGCCAGATGATGAGTTTGACCAGTTTCATTCTTCTGTTCAATTGATAAAGTGACTGATAGGTAATTTGGGCTTTGCCAGAAGGAAGAGTCACACAGGAAGTCTTGGCACGTGGGTAGTCGTTTGATAAATGTATTTAAAATGAATGCAGGCAAGCACCTCAGGGTGTGTAGAGGAAATGTAGGCCTCAAAATAGAGAGGCTCACATTGACCTTCTCATCAATCAACAGTTAATATCCAGCAGTGTTCTGGGAGGAGAGGAGAATGCAGAAGAAATGATACGTGGTCTCTGATCCTAAAGAATATATAAAAGATATAAGCAGCCAGTTTGTGGAACAGGGAAGTCAAAAGTATATGAAGAGATGCTCAAATTCATCAATTATTGGGGAAAATGTAAATCAAAATATTAAACATTACTTCAAACCAAATAATGGAGAAATATTTTAAAACTGGACGAAATAGTGAGTGTTGGTTCAGACGTGGGATACAGGATCCTTTACGCATGGCAGGTGGGAATGAAAAGTAGTGTAGCCTTACTGTGAGTAATTTGGCACATCCTAGTCAAACTAGGTTTATATGTAACCTGTGCATCATCAATTCCAGTTCCGGTTATGCACATATCCCAAAGAAACCTTCACACAGATTCATTCATAAAGGGCCATGAATGAGGACATCCATTGCAACACTATTTGTAATGATGGCATGACATTGGAGGTAATCTGGGTACTCATCTCTTGGGGATTGGACAGAGAAAATATGGGAAGAAGGAGTACAAGCCATGGTGTACTACCACATTGGAAGCCACAGACTAGATGTCCACATAATAACATGGAAGGATACTGAAAGCATAGCAATAGCTGAAAAGAGTGAGAAAGAGAATGAGAGATAAAAAAGACAATGCTATTTAGGAAAATAAAAATGTTTGCTCATAAAATAAGGGTATAATTTTGTAATAAGACTTCACAAAAAATGATATTATTTAAACACATGAAAACAGTTGCCTCTGGAGGTAAGATGAGAAAAGAGATACATACAGACTTTGGTATCTAAAAGTGGGATGTTGCTGTAACAAATATCTAAACATGTGGGACTGGCCTTGGAACCTAGCAGTAGGCAGAAATTGGGAGAAATTAGAGAAGCACGTTAGAGAATGCTTAATTATCTTGAACAGACTTAGTAGAAATCTTGACTTTGAGATCCCTGATGGTGAGGGCTGAAAGAAAGTGAAGAGCATGCTATTCATGCTCTTCAAGTGAAGAAAGAAAGTTATAATGTAGTAGCAGAAAGTTTAGCAACACTGTTACCTGCAGTTATGTGGAAAGTAGAAAATATGCCTCATGAACTGAGTGGTCTAGTTATGGAGGGTTTCTAAAATGTTGAAGGTGCCAGTGGGCCTCTTTTTCCTACATGCAGTAAGATGCATGGGAAGAGAAATAGATTGAAAGACTGTCATACCAAAAAGAAAAGCCAAAGCCAAGTTTTGAAATTCTTCAGCCTTTCCAGACAGCAAACAATGCTAAAATTAAGAAATGGCTTCCAAGCAAATATCAAATTGAGGGCACTGCTAGGAAAACATTGTCTAAATACAAAAACATGGTCCAAAAATGTTTTTTTTTTTTTCTAAAGACTTATGTTTGCCCAGCACTTTGGGAGGCCGAGGCGGGCGGATCACGAGGTCAGGAGATCGAGACCATCCTGGCTAACATGGTGAAACCCCGTCTCTACTAAAAATACAAAAAATTAGCCAGGCGTGGTGGCGGGCGCCTGTAGTCCCAGCTACTCGGGAGGCTGAGGCAGGAGAATGGCGTGAACCTGGGAGGCGGAGCTTGCAGTGAGCTGAGATTGCGCCACTGCACACCAGCCTGGGCGACAGAGCCAGACTCCGTCTCAAAAAAAAAAAAAAGACTTATGTTTGGAGAAATATTGCCAACCTGGATTAAGAGGGACAAAATGAAGAGAGGCCTTTGAACCCCCAAAATTCTACTGGCAGGAAGCAGGCTGAATATGCAGTACCTTCCATGAGAAAGAAAAATGACCAAGAGAGCAGAAACAATGCCCCGAAGAGTGGAGCCAAGAGCCATGGGGAATTATTCTCAGGCCTTAAGATCTAATCAAGGAACTCCTAACATTTGCTTGCTGGGATTTCAGAATGTCTATGGGCCAGTGACACCCTTGTGCCTCCAATTTTCTCCCTTGTTGAACAGTAATGCCTTCCTGGCCCCCAGTTGTATGTTACATAATCTGGGGTGGGGAGGGCAGCCAGATAACTTCTATCTTGAGTTCCACAGGTCTGAAGATCAAGAGGATATGTATTTAAGGTACTATATTTGTGGAGACTCATCCCCTACATGAACCTGATTTAGATGCAGTTCTGCAGTTTGAGCTGATGTTGTAACTAGATGCACACGCAGGGGAGTTGTAAATCACTGGGGCCAGAGGGTGGACTGTGGTAGGCAGCCTCTTAGATAGCTCCTAATGATCCCTGCCCACTGATGTTCAGGTCAAAGAGTGAGAAAGAGAATGAGAGGTATAAAAGGCAATGCTATTTAGGAAAATAAAAAATGTTTGCTCATAAAATAAGGGTATAATTTTGTAATAAGACTTCACAAAAAAATTATATTCTTTAAACACATGAAAACAGTTGCCTCTGGAGGTAAGATGAGAAAAGGGATAAATACAGACTTTGGTATCTGAAAGTGGGATGTTGCTCTAATAAATACCTAACAAATACCATAAATATATTGTGTAATAACCTTCCCTTGAGTGTGGGTTGGACCCAGTGACTAGTTTCTAATAAACAGAACATGGTGAGAGTGTTGGGATGTCACTTCCAAGACTAGGTTATAAAAAGACTGTGACTTCCATCTTGAATCTCCACTCATTCGCTCTAAGGAAAGCCAGCAACCATATTCTGAGCAGCCCTATGGAGAGACCCATGTGGCAAGGGAACTGATGTCTCTAGCCGGTAACCAGTGAGGACCCTGAAGCTTGCAAACAGCCCATGAGTGAGCTTACAGGGGATTCTTTCGCAGTTGAGCCTCGAGATGACCACAGCTCTGGTGACATCTGCAGACTTATGAGAGTCCCCGGAACTAGGGGACCTGTCTAAGTTGTACTTGGATTTCGGACTCCAAGAAACTGAGATAATAAATGCTTGTCATTCTAAATTAATGAGCTTTGGGGGAGTTTTATTATGCAGCAGAAGATAACTAACACAGATTTTATCCCCTAATCCAGATTTGATTTCCTAAGGGAATAATAAAAGTTTTAATGTAGATTTTTTAAATATTATGAAGTTTTCATCCTATTTATAATTACCAAATGAGTGATTTACATTGTAAACAGCCCATTGCAATTTCATCAATTAAGTCATCTGCAGAAATTTTTGTCTGATTTTGTGCAAGAGTATCTCTATGATCTGAATGTTTATGTCACCTCAAAATTTATATGTTGAAATCCACTCCCCTAAAAGATGGTATTAAGAGGTGGGGCCTTTGGGAGTTGTTTGGGTCATAGGGCTGGAGCCTTCATGAATTGAATTAGCATCCTTATAAAAGAGGATCCAGAGAGACCCCTCATTCTTTCCACCATGTGAGGTCAGAGGGAGAAGATGGCTGTCAGTGTGGAAGTGGGCCCCCACCAGACACGATATTTGGGGGCACCTTCATCTTGGACTTCTTAGCCCTGCAAACTGAAAGAAATAAATATCTGTTGTTTATAAGCCACCCAGTCTATAGAGTTTTGTTACAGAAGTCTGAACAGACTAAAATGGGCATATATGGGGTGTGGAGATTAAAAAAAAAAGAGAGCGAGAGATAGAGGGTCAGGTGCAGTGCCTCATGTCTGTAAGCACACCACTTTGGGAGGCCAAAGGAGGACTGCTTGAGGCCAGGAATTCAAGACCAGCTTGCGCAACACAGCAAGACCCTCATCTCTATAAAAAATAAAAATAAAAAAAGTTTCCAGGTGTAGTGGCAGACACCTGCAGTCCCAGCTACTCAGGAGACTGAGGTGGAAGGATCACTTGAGTCCAGGAGTTGAAGGCTGCAGTGAACCATGATCACACCACTGCACTCCAGCCTGAGTGACAGAGAGAGACCCTGTCTCAAAAAAATAAATAAATAAAAAGAGAGACAGAACGTCACATCCCCTGGTTTCTAAGAGCAGATGTCCCTTGGGGAGGCACATGAAGCTGGATAGTGTGGGATAAACCAGACCACAATGATGGCAAGGACAGGGAGAATGGGAACACAGGTGGAGGAGTTCCTGAGACCCCCCAGGGGGTCACTGAGAGTGTGCATTGGGCTCAAGACTCAGTGACAGAAAAAACACATCTAATCGGCTTGAGCTCAGCGCAAAGGTCCAGGTGTTGCACTGGCTTCCAACATAGCAAGATTAGGAGAGTCAAGGACATTAGAGAGACTCTAGTTCTCTCTGTTCCTCAGCTCTGTTCTCTTGGGTTGGCTCCACTCTCAGGCAGACGGTAGTCAAGAGCTGAGCTGAGCTGAGCTGCCAGGTGTCCGAGTAGTCAATTAAGACAAGCGAAAAGGAAAGTAATGGCTAAGTCTTTATTTACTTACCATGATGGTCTGAGCAAGAGGCTAGACAGGAGGAAGCACCGGCTCCCCCACAGGTCCATACCCCTGGAGCAGCACCTGGCGAGGGTCAGGTGGATCCACAAAGACAGGGGACTTGTCTCACTGGAGCAATAGGCTCCTGCCCTTTCACGGATCTGGGCTGAGGTTCAGGTGTGGAAAAGTGCTAGGCGCTGAGTTCAAGGGGAGAAAAGTGTCTTCAAGATTCCCCCTTCTCCCAATGAGCAGGACTCAGGTGACACACCTGGGAAGACCCCAAGCCAAATGGAGATGCTGGGGCTAGGAATACAGATACACGTTACAGCATGGCCGTTGATGGAAGCCCTTGAGTGCAACCTGCTTCAGAGACCCCCGGGTCCTGGCTGTGCACCAAGTGTGGTCAGGGATGGCAGCTTTTTCTGTGAAGCCTACCAGGTAAAGCCTTTGAATTCACCTACAGTCAGGCCTGAAAGATCATAAGCAGGTTTTTGGCCGGGAACCGAGTCCCCTCTCATCTTTTATGGTGGTGAGATGGCTATCAGTGGCTCCAGGCTTACATCTTATTCTTCTCAGAAACACCAGTAGGAAGGGAGTGTTCCATCTTAATAGTTCCAGTAGAAATTCTGAGACTCACTCCAGTCAGACTGACTTGGGTCTTGAACCCATCCCTGAACCAATCACTGTGGCCAAGTGGACAGAATTAATGGATTGATCTGGATTGTGTCTACATGTCTGGATCTGGGGTTTGGGCAGGACCTCCCCAAGCTAGTTCTATGGAGAGTCAGAGAGGGGCACTGCTTGCCAGAAGTGGGAGTGGCTCCTAGGTAAACCCACAGATGCCCACTTTCCAGTACTTGAGTGACAATGAAAGGGTTTCTTTATCTCTTCATTCATTCACTGAAGATTTATTGAACATCAACTGTGCACCAGGCATTGTTCTAGGCCCTGGAGAGACAGCAATGAATAAGTATTTCAAGCTTAAATTCTCCTGGCGGTGACAGACAATAAACATGATCAGTAGGTAAAATATATAGCCTGTTAGTGATAAGGGATAAAGGGGGAAATATACATATAATGGAAATTGATGGCCCTATAGGGATAAGGGAAAAAAATTAAAGCAAAAAACGAGGAGAGGAGGTATGTGTATAGGGAGTAGGGGATCCAGAAAGGCCCTGCTGAAGTTCATCAGAGAATGAGCATCCCAGACATCTCAGGAAAGAGCATTCAAGGCTGATGGGATAGCAAATGCCGAGGCCTCGGGTGGGAGCATGCTTGGTGTGTTCAAGGAATAAGAAGTAAAAGTTGCCAGACATAACACTGGATACCCAGTGACATTTGAATTTCAGATGAACAATAAATAACTTTTTTAGTATAAGTACATCCCGAATAGTGCATGGTCACATACTTCGGCAAAAAAAAAAAAAAAATCCATGAAACATTTGAGACACATTTATACTAAAAAGTATTCATTATTTATCTGAAATTCAAATTTCACTGCACATCTTATTTTTTTTATTTGGCTAAATCTGACAACTCTATCTAGGTCAGTGTGACTGAAGCAGAATGAAAGAGGAGGGATGTTATCCCCCAAAAGAAGATATTTTGACATCCTAATCCCCACTACCCCAGAAGGTGACCATTTTGGAAATAGCTCATTGCAAATGTAAGTAGTCATGGTCATACTGGAGTAAGGTGGGCCCCTAACCCAGGATGACTCGTGTCCTCATATGAAGATGACCATGTGCAGGTGCATGGGGAGAAGGCCAATGGGACTGGAATGACTCAGCTACAAGCCTAGGAAGGGAAAGAGAGCCGGCAAACACCAGAAGTGAGAAAGAGGCTAGGGAGGATGTTTCCCTTCAAGTTTCAGAGGGAGCATGGCCCTGCTGACACCTTGATTTCATATTTCTAGCCCCTAGAACTGCAGGACAATGAATTTCTGTTGTTTAAACAACCTAGTCTGTGGTGCTTTGTTACAGCAGCCCCAGAAAACAAAACAGGGAAATAGCAGAAGATGAGGGCGCAAAGCCAAGGAGGGTGATGGACAGATCGAGTAGAGCCTATAGGTAACGTGATGCCTTTAATGTTTGATTTTTTGTTTTTTGTTTTGTTTTGTTTTGTTTTGAGACAGGGTCTTGCTCTGTCACCCAAGCTGGAGTGTAATGGTACAATCTCAGCTCACTGCATCCTCTACCTCCTGGGCTCAAGCCATTCTCCCACCTCGGACTCCCAAGTAGCTGGTACCTATGGGACTACAGGCACATGCTACCACACCTGGCTAATTTTTTTTTTTTTTTTTTAGACAGGGTCTCACTCGGGTTGCTCAGGCTGCAGTGCAGTGGCACGATCTCAGCTCACTGCAATCTCAACCTAATTTTTGTATTTTTTGTAAAGATGGGGTTTCGCCATGTTGCCCAGCCTGGTCTTGAACTCTGGAGCTCAAGCAATCCTCCTGCCCTGGCCTCCCAAACTATTGGGATTACAGGCGTGAGCCACCGCATTCAGCCACGTGGTGTCTTGGCTTGTACTCTGAGTCAGCTAGAGAGTCATTGGAGAGTTTTGGGAAAGGAGTGGCTTGTGTAAAGAGATGAAAGAAACAATCCAGGATATCCAAGAAAGGAAGTGGCAGCTCCAGGAAATACACGCAGGTTAGTAACTCCTGCAGGAGAGTTTAGTAAAGACACTAGGACCGAGGCTGGAAGGTGAATGGCAGCCACGTCTCAAAGTGCCTTCTGGTAACTTTAAAAATAGGGATATACCTCCCCCTGTAGGCCACTGGAAGCCAATGGAAAACTTCGAGCAGAGAGATGGAACCAAATATGCCCGCTGTTCACGGTCTTTGTTATTTGTCATGATAGAGGTGGGTGCCAAAGAGTTTAAGAATGACTGGACAGTGACAGAATTCCAAGTACCACTAGAGGGGAGGGAAAGGAGATAATTTTCATTAGATCAGAGGCCTTAGTCCAAGCCCCCCAACCCACACAATTGAGATAGCCACATTCCCATATACCCCTGAGGTAACTTGGAAAATACCTAGGGTTTCTCTGGAACATTAGAGAGTTTACCTGAGACTTCTGGTAGGCTGAGGGAGACGGATTCCTGTCTAAAGGGCAGGATCTGGAAGAGCAAGGAGGTGCTCTAAGAAAGACAGCAACAGACTTGACCCTGCAACTGTAAATCAAGAATCCAGGGACCCAGCTCACTGGCTCGAAAACTTCAGTGTTCAAAAGAAACTCAGGGAGTTTCTGAAAATGCAGATCCTGAGTCCCACCCCGGTTATCTTGATTAAGTAAATATGGTCCAGGAACTACAGGTTGAGAAACTCTACCCTCCTGAGGGACTTGTGGATGTTCACACAGATAGTGATAAAGGCTATGGAGAAAGCTTAAAGTAGGCAAGGAGGAAGGAAATTGTAGTGAGGAGGGGCACCGTTGCCATTTTGGATAGGGTAGCCAGAGAGGGCCTCACTAACAAGGGGACATTATAGGCTGAAATTACATGTAAAACTTTGCATATATGTCACTTCATGAGAAAATACACACATAACTTTCAAGAGATTCTTACACAGATTCTGAACCAAATTAAAACTAAGAACTACTGCAGATTAGTTAGCAGAAAATGGAGGGAAGTTAAGAATCTGTTTTCATTTTCAATATCCATAAATACTTTGACCTTAAACAGTGGTTTTCAACCTTGGCTTCACATTCAAATTACCTGGAGAGCTTTAAAAAATACTGACGTCTGGATCTCATCTCCAGAAAATCTGATTTAATTGGTTTGGGAGCGTGGTCTGGGAATTGGGATGTTAAAAGCTTCCCAAAAGATTTTAATTGCAGGAAACCTAAGAAAAACCAATCTAGGGTTTCAGATGAGCCTCTCCTTGTGGTAGGAAGGCTAGGTGATTATGGCTGTTAACCTGCTAGCAAACTGAGACTCCAGAATGAGTGATGAACCCTAGGTCCCACAGATGGTGAGTAATTCAAGACTCAGGACCTGGTTCTTAGCTCCTAATTCAGTGTTCTGCCACTATCCCACCTTGGAACAGAAACCAGTGGGGTTTGATCAGGAACCAAAGGTGGGCACTTGGACTCCTGTGCTAGGAAGGGCAGGCCCAGGGGAACCCCTCATGGAAGGAGGCCCAGCATCTAGGAAGCACAGTAATGGAGGTGCTCGTCACTGGGGTGCTAAATGGGAGCGGGGCAGCTCAGAGGAAAGTGGGTGGAGAGCTGAAAAAGCCAGCTGCCTCCTAGCAGGCCAGTGAGAGGCCAGAACTCCAATGCCTCCTTACAGCAACCCAGTCAACCCTGGGCTCCCATCTGGCCAGATTCTAAACCAAACAACAACAACAAAAATCATCTGAGATAAATAACATTAATAGTTTCGTGACCTCAGAGAATCCAATGCCCTTCTTCATTCCTCAATACCAGCCAGGATTGCTGATGTATGGGGGAGATGGGTGGTAGGTACAATGGAAATAAGTCACCATCTGAAAAGCAATGCTTTCATCAACTAGGTAAAAGCCTAAAACATCTTCAATCAGAACAAAGCTTTCCACTGTCCAAGCGGTAATGAGTAACAACTTCAAAAGCAAATGCCCCCGGGAGAGAGAAGACCTTGGATGAAAAGCTCAAGGCCTCGATGTTTAAACTAATTTTTAAACAGAACCCTTTTCACAAAAAAATCTGTATATGTATGTTTGTACACATCATACTATATCATATGTATGACATGTTATATTATACATATATGAATATTACATATACACTATATTATTGCCTCTCACATGTGATAGACATAATATTTATAATGTTATATGTGCATAGAACTATAAAATCAATGAAAGTAAACTTGCTGTGGACAAAGCAGGGGCTGGGTCTGGAAATTACCTGATGGGCTGGAGGCGATCCAGAATAAATGTTGTCTCTCTCCCCCCACCTGCCTGCTCATTTCTCCTTCCACCAAGCTGGCTTGCCCCTGAGCTGCCTCAGCAACCCCTAGGACAGCTTGAGAGAGCTGTAGGAAGGAACTCACTAATGCACTGGACATGCATTGAGAACCTACTATGTGCTTGACATTGTGCTAGACACTGGGACTGCATATGGGGGAATAACAGCTCCTTTATTCAAGGCCCTCATGATCTCCTGAGGGTCGTGGGAGGAAAAAGGATAATTAAGCAAAATGTGGTGGGAACTGAATAAGGGAACTTGCCGAGCATTACAGAATATAGTAGGGCCCCTGAGGAAAGGCACCTTGGGTGGGGGAGGGTGGCTGGGAGGTGGGAGCTCTCAAGGAAGTCCTCCGAAGAAGACCCCGAAGGTCAGTTTCATTCCTGAGAGCCAATGTTCATAAGATGACTGGGGATTGGGGAGCAGAAGGGCTTTGGCAATTGGGAGATGTATAGGGCTGAGCCAGACAGAAGGAAAAGGCAGGGCATCAGGGGTGCTGGAGACCAGGGACATCAAGGACAAATCTCCCTACATTGGAGGCTTGCCCGGGCTGGCACCGGGCAGCCCCAGTGCCAGGACCCCAGGCTCTCCCAACAGCATGTAAAGAAGAGACCACAGGTCCCTCCAGACCCACAGCCCAAAAGGGCGGGTCTGGGGCCACCAAACTGGGGCTCGGGCGTGAAAAAACCTACCTTTGAAGTGAAAAGATCAAAATGGCTTTTGAGAAATCAGATCTCCTCGGCTGGATTTCAGCCCTGAGAGCTGGCTTTGTTGCAGCCAAGCAGTAAAAAGACAGCAAAAGCACAATAAAGTTCTAAGGAAGGAGGGGGCCACTCCAGCACTGGCCTTGCCTCGGAGCAGACCCTATCCTCCTGCAAACATTTGAGCAAAGCAATGCACAAGAGGAAAGAAAGAAAGCAACAAAGACCCTGAGCCAGGGGCAAGGAGGCCACCACCACAAGGAACACAGTCGGACTTCCCGCTGGAGGAGCAAACTCCCTCTGCAGGAATGATGGTGATAATTGCTCACCTGAGACACTGGGGACAAACAGGAGAAGGTGGCGTGTGGTGTCACCTTCAAAGCCGCCACTCCTCTTTCACAGTGTCCCCTTAAGAAAGAAAGCAAAAAGCACAGGCAATTTTAGTGGGTTTTGCTTTTTTTTTTTTTTTTTTTTCCCCAAGGCTCTTGTCTACTGTCTCAAAAACTGTCTTTTCTGCTTTGCTCCTTCATCTTCCTCCTTCTTCCCCGGGCCTCTCCCTTCTCCTTTGACACCATGACAAAGAAAAATGCCTCCATGGGCCTTGTTTTCCAGATTCAATCAAGGCTCAAAGCTTTTATCTTGTTCTTAACAGCACCTTGCACCGATAGAGCCCGGCAAGGCTTTGCGGGCCTTAATTATTTCCCCAAGATCGATGAGACCCCTCGGCCCCCTGGGCAGCAGCATCCCACGGCACTTTTCCAGATGGATGAGCTGCGTCCAAAGCTGCAGAGCAGACAGGGATGCAGACAGGGTCCAGCACGCCCAGCAGAGCCTGCGGCCTGCGGGTTCCTCGGGCGGGTTCCTCGGGCCAGCTGCCTTGGAGGCAGGTCTGGGCTGCCCTATTTCTCAGATACCCATCTCCATTTCCGCCCCCCAAAGGGGATTTTTCAGTGAGATTACAGGCTGATAAGGCCCTCCCAGTTCACAGGAGAGGAAACCTAGGCAAGGGGACTTCCTGGTGCCACAGCTCAAGTCTGTGACAAGAGACAAGAGCCAGGCATGAGGATTCCCCTGCCTGCCTTCTTGCCCACTGGGTCCCATTTCCCCATTAGAAGGGAGCAGTAGGCTTTCCCAGGCCTCTCAGCATAGGCTGCTTCAATTATACCCAGCATGGGGAGGCCAAAGAGTGCCCTGAGAGAGGAAGAGAGGTGCTCATTTTCTGTTCCATCGCCTCCCTGTGCAGCCATCACACAGGAGGAAATCACACTTGCAGTAAGAGCTGGCTGACAAGCTTGTCATTCACACTAAAGAGCTAGCATCAAGCAGCTCAATGTGCCGGGCGCCACCTGGAGCAATCTACAAGCTGCAGCCTATGACATCAATGCCCAAACCTGGGGGAGGGTGCGAAATGCTAAGAGACTAAGGGGATTAGGAGGTTGGGCCTCTGATATCTTACCTGGTAAGAAAGTGCATTGAAGAGCAACTTGAATTGGTAATAACAGCTGCTAACTGTTACCAAGCTCTTCTCCTGTGTTTTCACAAGGTCTCTTTCATTTTACCTCGTAGCAGCCCACAAGGTATCTTGCCTATAATCATCCAGCCAGAAAGTGGTAGAGATGGGATTTGAACTCACACACTCTGGCACCAAAGCCCATGCTCCTAATTCCTTTACCAAGCTATTCAGCAAAGCTTTAGGCTTCCTGACAGGAGGCAGGAGGTCTTTAGGTAGAAGGCACAAGACACTGCCTAATTTCCTCACACATCCAAAGATGTTTTCCAGCCTGGACAAGCGACACATATTTAGTTATACTGGGTGACCTTCCAGAAGGGACAGGCTATGTGCTCCCTGATGGTGGGAACCATATTTGATTCTTTTTTGCATTCTCAGCACCTAGTACAGTGCCTAGATCAAAGCAGATGCTTTAAAAGTGCTTGCCGACTCCTGGCTCAGCCCTATGCAGACCGTGCAGCCAGAGGCAAGCTACTCGACGTCTCTAGATTCCAGTTCCCTAATCTGTAAAATGAGGACAATAATGCAGCCCTGCCAGTGTAGCTGCATGATTAGAAGCCATATGTGCAAAGCCCCTCCCACAATGCCTGGCACAGAGTAGATGCTCAATAAACAATGGCTGTCATAGCTGTCTTCAAAGCCAATATACTAAGGTGGGATTAGACAGACCCATGGTTCTTGTCTAAAAGCAGGATGGGGCAAGAAGGAGTAGCTCACAGTATTCCCACAGGAGTTTTCCAAGCAGCCTTCTCTAAAACTTCTCTTTTATTAATAGAACTTCAGAAGGCTCTGTGTCCCTCAGCATCTCAAGGAGGAAAGATTCCGGGGAATGTTTGCTGTACCAGACACTTTGATGGGTGCTGGGTGCTCCCTTTCTTTTTTCTCCCAACAAAACCCCAATGTCATGCAGGTGGCTACACTCCTCAGTAGGGCCTTGTGCTCCCAGGAACCCTGGCCCCAGTTCCAGAGGATGAGACATGGTTGATCTAAACCCATTGTGGTGATTCACACATCATATCAGGGGTTAATTTAGGCATAGACCTAGGACATGCTTATGGCTAATGACAGAAAGTCGGTAAGAGACTTCTAGAAAGAATTTTTCTTGTGGACCAAAGATGCACAAGAGCAAACAGTCCCTTTTCTCCCCTTGGATGTGATCATGATGATGCACCACCTGGAGCTGTGACAGGCATTTTTCACCCATGAGGAAAGCTCATGCAAAGCCTAAACCAACACACTAAGTATGGCAGCAAAGAGAAGAAAGAGCTTCTTCCTTAATGGCAAGCTGGAACCACTGAACTAACCACACCTGCA
Organism: Gorilla gorilla gorilla; assembly: GCF_029281585.2. Lineage (NCBI taxonomy): Eukaryota > Metazoa > Chordata > Mammalia > Primates > Hominidae > Gorilla > Gorilla gorilla. The sequence continues at coordinate 38,798,300 of NC_073235.2, read as the reverse complement.
GCACTCCGCCTCTGGATTTCTTGCTATGTGAGATGCTGCTGCTTGCCCTTCAAGCCAGTTAAGTCAATGATTTCCATTGCTAGCAACCGAAAGGATTCTGAAAATCTTGCCATCTAAAAAGATAATCTCAGAGAGGATATAATCCTTAAATTACTCCAAGAGAGAACAAAATATCCTGAGTTGAATGAGAACCGCTAGGCTAAGGCTCAAACACAGACACTTCCGCAAGCACAGGGTGAAGCCAACCGCAATACACTTGGGTCCAAACAGGAGAATGCAGTCTTGGGAAGGAGCAGTCAGGCTTCTGATTTCAAAGCAATCCCGGCTTCTCAACCAGTGATCCCAGAAAGCTGAGGAGCAGCAGATCTGAGGAACCTGTGTTCAGACTGGAGCCACGGTCTGGCCCAGGGGTTCTGGTTTCCTCCCAACTGAGGGGCAGCCACATTCCACTCTTGGTGAGCAGATCACAAAGGCTGCTATGTGTTTTGCTAGAGAAACACGCAGAGAACCAAGAGGGTGGTCTAAAGCAAACACCTGCATGGCCACACCTTGCCAAACACCCCACAATGCACAAAATATCTTAACCTTCTGTACTTCCTGGGGTTCACTGCAGGAAAGGGGAAAAGAGGAACACACAGGGGGCATCAGACACCACTCAGTCAGCACAATATCTACTGCGAGGGTCCCAGGCACTGTTCTCGGTGCTGGCCGGAGATGAAGTGGTTGAAAGCTTGCCACTTCTGCCCTCAAGGGACTCTTGGAGTGGGTGGGTGGGTGTAGGCAGATGTATACAGCTCTAGTATACCTGAAAAGATCCTTACAAATGCCAGGCAGTAAATACTGACTGCCAAGAAGGCTCTACAGGAGCTGTGGGCATTAACAGAATGGAGTTACCCCAGCTGCAGGATCAGAGGATCTGAGATGGGCATGTGGCTGTTCGATCCTTTTCCATTTTTTCCAGAAGAGCTATCAGATCTGAAATTCAAAGCTGGCTTCCCACCATCAGATCTCCATGGCTTCAGCATGGACAGCAGAAAAATCCAGTGCTTTATCACAGAATCCACTGCACCAGGCAGGGATATAGCAATTCTGGCATTGGGGCCAAATCCAGCCTGAAGACTATTTTTCTACAGCCCAGTAGCTACAAATTGTTTTTACATTTCTACTGGGTTGTTTAAACAACAACACAAAGAATATGAGAGGGAGAAGTCCGGGCCCTGGAAAGCCTAAAATATTTACCATCTGGTCTTTTACAGAAAAAGTTTGCCAATGCTTGGCCTAGGGAGGCCAGGATGGCCAGAAACATAGCCCTTATTTGTCAAGATTTCCTGGAGGCCCTTCTGGGAAAACCTGAATGCCTTTGGCTGCTAGAGGTTCATCTCGAAGGTCTTCTCCTGGTTGGTCCAGGTGCTCTGGGTGTGAGAGAGGCAAGTTCACGGGCTGAGGGGTTTGGGCTCCTCCTACTCCTCTGCGTTGGACCATGCCAGCCTGTTCCAGCCTGCTGGGGCTCCACACAGTAATAATTCACCTGGGAACCGGCATTCCAACACACTCCCAGCATCCACCATCCCTAAGCGGCAGCCTTCAGGGAAGCTGTGGGAGGGTTAGCACAGCACACAGCCCACCAAACACACATCTCCTTCTCCAAGTGGGCTGAGCAGGTAGGGAGGAGAAAGGGGACCAGATGCCTGGAGGTCTAGGGCCCCCTCAAGCTCTTCATGCCAAGGGAACTCCTGCTGGAAAGCTGCAGTCCACCTAGCCTTGTACTGATCTGGTTCTTTGGGCACCAGCTCCACCTGTCCTGGCAGAAAGCCCCACCAGAGCCCCATTTTGTGGCCAAGGCTAAGGACCCTTATCACCCAGGAACAGAAGCTACAAAGGGAGCCAACCCCTTTACAATGTCTTTTATATTCTGAATGTGATTCAATCTAAGTTTTTGAAGTCTTCCAGCTGGCCCATATTTCAAACAGCAACAGACAGAAGCAGTTATTGTATCAGCTCAGAGAAGACATTTTCATAACCAATGAAGCTCATTATAGTTGAATACCCGATTCCTGCCAATGCATAATTTAAATAATCACTTCAAAGCAATTTGTTATATAATTATTGAGTCTTACATAATTATGACCCCCTGAAGAAGCAGAAGCAATTTATTTGGGGGGAAGAGGCATTAGACTTGGCTGGCAAAGAGGCTTTCCATATAGCTCTGGACACCTGGCCACAGGCAGTATTGGTGACAAGAAGGGAGGTGGCATGGCCCTGTTTGAGGAGTTTCTGGTTATTCTGCTTCTTTGGCTGGAGGGCTCCACTATCAACCTAAGCACATTGAGAGATATATTCATTTTTGGAAAAATGTTAGCCTTTGAGGGTAACAAATATTCAATAATAAAAATGAGTTTTATAGTGAAAAAATATGATACTCTTTGTAAAAAGAAATAAATATGGTTTCTCAATGTAGGCGGTGTCTGACATGAACCTCACTGAAGAGAACACCTTTTTCTTTTCTATTTTTTTATTTCCAACTTTTACTTTAAGTTCAGGGGTACATTTGCAAGATGTGCAGGTTTGTTACATAGTTAAACGTGTGCCACGGATGGCGATTAGCTGCACAGATCATCCCATCACCTAAGTACTAAGCCTGGCATCCATTAGCTATTCTTCCTGATGCTTTCCCTCCTCCCACCCCCTATCCCCTGACAGGCCCCAGTATATGTTGTTCCCTGCCATGTGTCCATGGAGAACACCTTTTTCTGGGGGTGGTGAGTGACAGAGGGTGAGGCAAGACTGGGGCAGCGATAGTGGCCCTGAGTGCTTAGCTAAACCGAGGACCCAGCAAAAGGCTCTCGTGGCCTTAAACCGAGAGAAATCCAATTCTTAAAGATCCATATCGAATCAAAAAGATATGGTAGCACAGGAAAGATTCTGCTTTCCATCTGTTGAACCATCATATTTGTCAAAAGAAAAGCTCAGATGTTCATAGGAGTCAGGGAGATAACACAAGGGAGGGAGGTGAACAGGTACAAGTCTGTAGAAAGTTCTGGGGACTTTGACAAGCTGGAGAACTCGTCTCTCTAAAGAAGGAAGCCACTCTTCAGCCCCAACCAATAGTCTCTTATTCAAGAATAAAGGGCCAATGTTGCCTGATCACCTAATTTTTAAATAGAATATAGAAATTCAGATTTTATGGGTAATATTCCAATTTTTCTATACTGACTCATCTTTGTAAACACTGCAGATATGGTTTGGCTGTGTTCCCACCCAAATCTCATTTTGAATTATAGCTCCCATAATTCCCAAGTGTTGTGGGACCTGGTGGGAGATAACTGAATCACAGGGGCAGTTTCCCCCATACTGTTCTCCTGGTAGGGAATAAGTCTCACAAGATCTGATGGTTTTATAAAGGGAAATCCCTTTCACTTGGCTCTCATTTCTGTCTTGGCTGCTGCCATGTAAGACATGCCTTTTGCCTTCCGCCATGATTATGAGGCCTCCTCAGCCACGTGGAACTGTGGGTCCATTAAACCTCTTTTCCTTTATAAATTACCCAGTCTCAGGTATGTCTTTATTAGCAGCATGAAAACAGACTAATACAACTGTACAGGCCAATCAAAATATGCCAGTGGGCCATTCATCTACAGCCTGTTTTGTCTCTCTAATCTCTGACAGTGTTCTTTGTCAAATGGGAGAGAAAAGAGAGGGGACTGTCACAGGCTGGATTGTCTGGAAGCAGATGCTGGGACAGAATATGAGGTAAGAATGTTTACTATGTATCCATACCTGTGGAAAGAAGCGGGCAGATGCAGGATCGGGCAGAGGGAGAAGGCAAATGTTGATGCAGGCCTGACAAAGCTCCTGCCAATCTGGCAGGAAGTTTCAGATCAAATATTGCCTGTCAGAGCTGTCCCAAGTGAGGCCAAAGTGGCTGGACTTTTATGAGCTGTCTTGCTCAGTCATCTGATACAGGTTGTCCTGGAAAGATATGACCGCAAGTGAGGCAGTTCTCAGCAGCTGAGGCCAACCCCGAAGCTCCTGATGCTGGAGGCTGTTTGATCCTTCTTTCTTGAAGGAAGATCTGGACACCTGGACAAAGCATCTCATGTCTACCATAGGTACACATAAATACACAGACACAGTATAACATGACTGGCCAGCCATCCTTGGCCACCTTCTGAAGGTCATTGAGATGGCCTGGTCTGCAGGAAGGAAACTTGAACAGATGGCCAGGAGGCCTGGGGATGAATCCCAGGACTGACACTTGCTTCTCTGTTTTCTTGTCTTGAAAATATAGGAGGTGACCTCTTGTTTTCACCATTTCTGCAGTGATGATCAGATGCTGGGAATGTTCTTAGGAAAGTTATGAGCACTTCAGAAGAGTCTGTGAAGAACAGTTATACTCTTTTATGCTTTATACCACTTTATTGAGGTATGACTGACATATTAAAAACTATATATATTTAATGCATACAATTCAATGAGTTTGGGGATAAACATATACCCATGAAACCATCAAGGCCATGAACATATCCATCATGAACATATCCATCTCCCAAAGTCTCCCCCAATCCCTTTTATTTTTATCCTTGGGTTTGGAAGGCAGTATTTATTTGTGGGTTTTTTTGTTTGTTTTCTGGTAAGAACATTTAACATAAGATCCACTTTTTCAAAAAATTTTAAGTATATAATACAGTATTGTTAGCTATAAGCACTACGCTGTAGATTCAGTATAAGCAGAACTTATTTATCTTGCATAACTGAAACATAATACCCTTTAACCATCACCTCTGACCAACATGCTATTCTCTGCTTCTGTGAGTTTGAGTGTTTTAGATTCTACATTTAGTGAGATCATACAGTATTTGTCTTTCTGTTTCTGGTTTATTTCACTGAACATAATACTCTCCAAGTCTATCCATTTTGTTACAAATGGGATTTCCTTCTTTTATAAGGCTGAGCAATATTCCATTGTATGTACATACCACAATTTCTTTATCCCATTCACCCATCAACAGACAATTAAGTTGCTTCCAGATCTTGGCTATTATGAATAATGCTGTAGTGAACACAGGAACGCAAAAATCTCTTCTAGATCCTGATTTTAATTTTTTTTTGATATATACCTCTTGTTGTTTTAATAACAGCCATTCTAAGATACAAGGTAATGGTTCATTGTGGTTGTGACATTCATTTCCCTGATAATTAATGATGGTGAGCACATTGTCATATACCTGTTGGCCTTTTGTCTTCCTTGGAGAAATGTCTTTCAGAACATTTGCCCACTTTTAATTTAATTATTTGGTTTTTGTTATGTTTTTGCTATTCAGTTGCATAAATTCCTTCCATATTTTGGATAAAATCCCTTATCAGATATATGGTTTGCAAATATTTTCTCTCATTTCTTAATTTTGTTAATTGTTTCTTTGGCTGCACAGAAGTTTTTTAGTTTGATGTAGTACCACTTGTTCATTTTTGCTTTTGCTGTCTGTGCTTTTGGTATCAAAGCCAAAAAGTCATTGCCAAGGATAATGTCAAAGAGCTTTTTCCTATGAGTTCTTCTGAGAGTTTTACAGTTTCAGGTCTTATATTTAAGTCTTTAATAAATTCTGGGTTGATTTTTGTGTAGGGTGCAAGATAAGGACCCAACTTCCTTTATTTGCATGTGGATATCCAGTTTTCCCAACACCATTTGTTGAAGAGACCATCCTTTCTCCACTGTGTATTCTTGGCACCCTTATAGAAAATTAGGTGACCATATATGTGTGGGTTTATTTCTGGGCTCTTCATTCTATTTCATTAGTTTATGTGTCTGTTTTTATGCCAATATCATACTGCTTTGATTCCTATAATTTTGTAATATAATTTGAAATCAGGAAAGATACTTCTTTTAGCTTTTTTTTCTTTCAAGATTGCTTTCAGGGTCATAGTTCCATATGAATTTTAAGATTGCTTTTTCTATTTCCATGAAAATGTCACTGGAAGTTTTATAGAGATTGCACTGAATCTATAGATTGCTTCGGGTAGTATGAACATTTTAGCAATATTAATTCTTCCAATCCATGAACGTTTTCATTTATTTGTGTCTAATTTCTTTTATCAATGTTGTATAATTTTCAGGGTAAAGATCTTTTGCTTCCTTGGTTAAATTTATGGTTAGGTATTTTATCTTTTTGATACTATTGTCAATGGAATTGCATTCTAAATTTTTTTTCAGATAGTTTATTGTTAGTACATGGAAACACAACTGATTTTTGCATGTTGATTTTGTATTCTACAACTTTACTGAATTCACGTATTAGTTCTAACAGTTTTCAAGTGGAATTATAGGGTTTTCTATGGATAAAATGATGTCATCTACAAACAGGACAATTTAACTTCTTCCTTTCCGATTTAGGTGGCGTTATTTCTTTTTCTTGCCTGATTGCTCTGGCTAGGACTTCCACTACTCTACTGAATAGAAATGCTAAGAGTGGGCATCTTTGTCTTACTGCTAATCTTAGGGAAAAATCTTTGAGCTTTTCACCTTTGACTATGATATTAGCTGTGGGCTCATCATGTATGGCCCTTATTATTTATTTATTTATTTATTTTGAGATGGAGTTTTGCTCTTGCTGCCCAGGCTGGAGTGCAATGGCACAATCTCAGCTCATTGCAACCTCTGCCTCCTGGGTTCAAGCTATTCTCCTGCCTCAGCCTCCCAAGTAGCTGGGATTACAGGCATGTGCCACTACGCCCAGCTAATTTTTTGTATTTTTAGTAGAGATGGGATTTCTCCAAGTTGGTCAGGCTGGTCTCAAACTCCCGACCTCAGGTGATCTGCCCACCTCTGCCTCTCAAAGTGCTGGGACTACAGGTGTGAGCTACATCGCTTGGCATGTATGGCCTTTATTATGTTGAGGTATATTTTTCCTGTACCCAATTTGTTGAGGAATGTTGAATGAAGGAATGTTGAATCTTGCAAAATGCTTTTTCTGCATCTATGAAGGTGATCATGATTTTTATTCTTCATTCTGTTAATATGTTGGATTATATTTACTGATTTGTATATGTTGAGCCACCCTTGCCTCCCAGGGATAAATCCCACTTGATCACGAAGTATGGTCCTTTTAATATGCTACTGAATTCAGTTTGCTAGTATTTTGTTGAGGATTTTAACATCTGTGTTCATCAGGGATGTTGGCCTATAATTTTTTTTTCTTGTTTTGTCCTTGTCTGGCTTAGGTATACCTCAGAATGCATTTGGAAGTTCTCCTTCCTCTTCAATTTTTTTGTAAGAGTTGGAGAAGAATTGGCATTAACCCTTCTTTAAATGTTTGGTAGAACTTACCAGTGAAGCTATCTGATCCTGGGTTTTTCTTTGCTGGGACTTTATTTTATTTTATTTTTTGAGACAGTGTCTCACTCTGTCACCCAGGCTGGAGTGCAGTGGCACAATCTCAGCTCACTGCAACCTCCACCTCCCAGGTTCAAGTAATTCTCCTGCCTCAGCCTCCTGAGTAGCTGGGATTACAGGCTCATGCCACCACGCCTGGCTAATTTTTGTATTTTTACTAGAAACGGGGTTTCACTATGTTGGCCAGGCTGGTCTCAAACTCCCGACCTCAGGTGATCCACTTGCCTCGGCCTCCCAAAGTGCTGGGATTACAGTCATGACCCACTGCTCCTGGCCTTTTTGGGATATTTTTAATTACAGATGCAATCTCCTTACTCACTACTGGTCTGTCCAGGTTTTCCTGTTTTTCATGATTTAGTCTTGGCATGTTATATATTTCTATAGTACAAAAAAAATGATTTATGCGCTACCATTATAGTACAATTTGAACATTTAAAATCTGAAAAGTCAAAATCCAAAATGATCCAAAACCTGAAACTTTTTGAGTGCCAACATGATGCTAAAAGCTTATGTGTTCATGGAAATTTATCTATTTCTTCTAGGTTATGCAATTTGTGGGCATATTATTGTTCACAGTAGTTTCTTATAATCCTTGGTATTTCTGTGATATCAGTTGTAATACCCTCTTTTCCATTTATAATTTGATTTGAGTCCTCCCTCTTTTTTCACTTAGCCTCATTAACGGTTTATCAATTTTGTTTATCTTAAAAACAAAAATAATCAATTTTATTGATCTCGTCTATTTTTTTTCTAGTCTCTTTTATTTATTTCTGCTCTGATCTTTATTATGTACTGTCTTCTGCTAACTTTAGACTTAGTTTGTTCTTCTTTTTCCAGTTCTTGAGGTGTAAAGTTATGTTGTTCATTTGAAATCTTCCATTTTTCTTAGTGTAGGTGTTTATTGCCATAAGCTTTCCTCTTAGAACTGCTTTTGTGGCATCCAATAAGTTTTGGAGTGTGGTGTTTCATTTGTCCCTAGATATTTTCTTATTTTTATTTTGACTTCTTCTTGGACCCATTGGTTGTTCACGAGTATGTGTCTTGATATCTGTAACATTTTCAGCTTTCCTCCTGTTATTGATTTCTACTTTTATAACATTGTAATCAGAAAAGATATTTAATATATTTCAATATTCTTAAATTTTTAAAGACTTGTTTTGTAGCCAAACATATAATATGTCCTAGAAAATGCTCCATGTGTTCTTGAGAAGACTGTGCCTTCTGCTACTGTTGGGTGGAATACTCTATATATGTCTATTAGGTTCATTTGGCCTACAATATTGTTCAATTCTGCTATTTCATTATTGATTTTCTGTCTGAAAAAATCTACCTATTGTTAGAAGTGGGTATCGAAGTTCCTTACCATTATTGTATTGCTGCCTAGTTCTCTCTTCTGTTTTGTTAATATTTGCTTTAAATATTTAGGTGCTCTGTTGTTAGGTGCATATATATTTACAAATATTATAACCTTTCGATGAATTGGCTCCTTTATTATAATGTAATGACCTTATCTGTCTCTTGCAACAACTTTTTTACTCAAAGTCTATTTTGTCTGATAGAAGTATAGCCAGGCTTGCTCTCTTTTGGTTATGATTTGAAGGAAATATATTTTTCCACCCCTCCACTTTCAGCCTATGTATCCTTAAAGCTAAAGTGAGTCTCTCCTAGGCAACATTTAATTGGATCTTGTTTTATAGTCAATTCAGTCACTCTACCTCTTTTGACTGGAAAATTTAATCCATTGGATTTAAAGTAATTATTGATAGGTAAGGACTTACTACTGCAATTTTGTTAATTATTTTCTGTTTTGTAGTTCTATTATGCCTTTCTTCCTCTCTTGCTGTTTTGTTCTGTAGTTTGATTATTTTTTTAAATAGTGGCATGTTTTGATTCCTTTCTCTTTATCTTTTGCATATGTATGACAGGTTTTTGCTTTGTGATTACCATGAGGCTTACATAAAATACCTTATTGTCATAACAGTATATATATTTTTTCAACTTTTATTTTAGGTTCAGGGGTATATGTGCAGGTTTGTTACATAGGTAAATTGCATGTCATAGGAGTTTGGTATACAGATTAATTTGTACCTAGGTAATAAGCATAGTACCCAGTAGGCAGGTTTTTTTATCCCCTCCCTCCTCCTGCCCTCCAGCCACATGTAGGCTCTGGTGTCTATTGTTTCTTTCTTTGTGTCCATGTGTACTTAATGTTTAGTTCCCACTTATAAGTGATAACATGCGGTATTTTGTTTTCTGTTCCTGTGTTAGTTCACTTAGGATAATCGCCTCTTGCTCCACCCATATCGCTGCAAAGGACATGACCTCATTTTTTATGGCTGCATAGTATTCCATGGTGTATATGTACCACAGTTTCTTTATCCAGTCTGCCATTGATGGGCCTTTAGGCTGATTCCATGTCTTTGCTATTGTGAATAGTGCTGTGATGAATACACAAAACATGTATCTTTATGGTAGAACAATTTGTATTTCTTTAGTTATATATCCAACCATGGGATTGCTGGGTTGAAGGTAGTTCTGTTTTAAGTTCTTTGAGAAATCTCCACACTGCTTTCCACAATGGCAGAATCAATTTACATTCCCACCAGCAGTGTATCAGTGGCATTTGGTAAATACAGCTGATTCAAATGGGAGAAATGGCAAAAACAATGGGGCTACAGACCACATGCAAGTCCAAAATCCAGGGGAGCAGTCAAATCTTAAAGCCCCAAAATGATCTCCTTTGACTCCATGTCTTACATCCAGATCATGCTGATGTAAGAGGTGGGTTCCTGTGGTCTTGGGCCGCTCCACCCCTATAGCTTTACAGAAAGAAAAAATGTTAAGAGCAGACAGAGAGAAAGTTCAGGTTACTCATGAAGGGAAGCCCATCAGACTAACAGTGGATCTCTCTGCAGAAACCCTACAAGTCAGAAGAGAGTGGGGGCCAATACTCAGCATTCCTAAAGAAAAGAATCTTCAACCCAGAATTTTATATCCAGCCAAACTAAGCTTCATAAGCGAAGGAGAAATAAAATCCTTTCAAGACAAGCAAATGCTGAGGGATTTTGTCACCACCAGGCCTGCCTTACAAAAGCTCCTGAAGGAAGCACTAAATATGGAAAGGAAAAACCAGTACCAGCCACTGAAAAAACAAACCAAAATGTAAAGACCATCGACAGTAGGAAGAAACTGCATCAACTAATGGGCAAAATAATCACCTAGCATCATAATGACAGATTCAAATTCACACATAACAGTCTGCACATGTATCCCAGAACTTAAAGTATAATAAAAAATTAATAAATAAAACAAATAAATAAATAGATAATTTTTTTCTGAAATAAAAAAGAAAATAATGTCAGCAATTGAAAGAATTAGAAGAATAACCTCTAAAATCCCTTCTTGCACTAAACTTCCAGGATCTAACAAGTTATAGTCCAATTTCTTTAAGTCTTATTTCTCAATAAAATTATAAAAGCTAACATTTGGGCAGGCATGGTGGCTCATGCCTAGCACTTTGAGAGGCCGAGATGGGAGGATCGCTTGAGGCCAGGAGTTCAAGTCCAACCTGGTCAACATATTGAGACCCCATTTCTATTAAAAATAAATTTTAAGAAAAGCTAACATTTGATAGTAATAGAATTTGCTTGATTTCTCAGTTTTTCCCTCTGTATCGGTTATCTATTACTACATTAAAAAAATCCCAAAATGTGCTTGCTTAAAACAACCTTTACATTTTTTCCTATTCCTTTATGATTTTGGGGACTAGAAATCTGGGCTGGGCTCTGGGGCAGTTTCTCTTCTAGTCCCACCTGGGGTCACTCATACAGCTGCAGTCATCTGCAAGCTTGACTAGGACTGGAAAACCTAATATGGCCCAAGATGCATGACTCCCATGTCTACAGGCTGATAGTGGCTGTCAGCTGGTGGGTCCAGGGGTCCTTAGCTGGGTGGCTCATCTTTGCTCCATGTGGCCTTATTCCATTTAATAAGCTAGATTAGGCTTTGTTACATAGCAGACTGTGGACTTCACATAGCAGCATTTTAAGAAGGCAACAGGGGAATCTATAAAGTCTCTCAAGAATTGGGCTCCAAAGTTGTACAACTTCCACTGAATTCTATGGGTAAAAGCAAATCATAGGACCATACAGACTCAAGGCGTAGGATGATATAATAGATATTACCTCTTGATGCAAGGAATAGCAAAGATCACTGAAACTGAACGTAAATTGTTTGCAGCTTATGCTGACATTATATTCTCACTTATCTCCACAGCCCATTGGTCACCAGTATCAACTACTTATTGAAAATCTGCCCTCACAGTGAAAACAAGATGTTCTAACTACAATCGCAGAATGTGATTAAGCATAGTAAAGACGTTTTTGGAAAACTGGCTTTCCCACACATGAAGTAAAGAAATAAAAATACAGTCCATTTCTTCACTTATACCACATCTCATTCAGTACCATCACAATGTCTACCAAAGCATTTCAGACAAAACACTAAGGCACTTTGCAACTCTGAAAGCAAAGTCCAAAAAGCTTTGACTACAATATTCCAAACTACTGTTGGCAGTTGAAAAAGGTAAGCTAAGAATGATGCATTAAAGAAAGGCCAGCTGGTAGTCATAGTTCCTGAACAATCTTAAATGTGTTTCAGGTCTCAAGGCCAAGTAATTTTTCACAGTTATGCTGGAACATCACATTACAAGTAAGTCGCCTGCAGCCCTGTCATGGAGACTGTCTGATTATTGACCATATTCCCTAAGACCTTATCACTTTACAGTCACCCAGATATTTGAAAGCAGTAATCCAAGTAGTAAGTCATAGATCAGGTTGCTCAGCAGTACAGAGATCTGAAACAACACATAAATCAAAATTGACAGGTAATTAGCCAAGTTGCTTATACAGTAAAAAAATTTGCCATCAAATCTTCCAACTGAGAGGCTGACAGATACCTGATGCTCCTTGATAAGATAGAACCTCGCCCTGACACATAAGGCAATGGGTAGCAAAGGCACTCACATTATCATCTTTTCATATCATACTGAGCCAACCCTGGAAAAAAACATCAGACCCTTCCAGGGAAATCATGCCCAAAACACCTGCAGATTCCTCAGCCCCTTGAGAAGATACTCAGAAGGAAAAAGGAGCTCAGATGCAGTTCAGATGAAATTTACCACTTCCTCAAAATCCACTCAAATCACCACTCAGATGACTTCTCTTTCTAGTATTCAGAATGTGTTCATTTCATTGTTTGAGGAGCACTTCCTTTGGGGGTTAAAATGAATTTTAAGGGTGACAGGCAAGATGGGCAAATAGGAACAGCTCCAGTCTGCAGCTCCCAGCGAGACCAATGCAGAAGGTGGGAAATTTCTGCATTTCCAACTAAGGTACCCGGTTCATCTCACTGGGACTGGTTAAACAGTGGGTGCAGCCAATGGAGGGTGAGCAGGAGCAGGGTGGGGGGTCACCTAACCTGGGAAGTGCAAGGGGTCAGGGAACTCCTTCCCCTAGCCAAGGGAAGTACTGAGGGACTGTGCCATGAGAAACAGTGCATTCTGGACCAGATACTACACTTTTCCCATGGTCTTCGCAACCCACAGACCAGGAGATTCCCTCGGGTGCCTATACCACAAGGGCCCTGGGTTTCAAGCACAAAACTGGGCAGCCATTTGAGCAGACACCCAACTTGCTGCAGGAATTTTTTTCATACACCAGTGGTGCCTGGAATGCCAGCGAGACAGAACCATTCACTCCCCTGGGAAGGGGGCTGAAGTCAGGGAGCCAAGTGGATCCCACCCGCACAGAGCCCAGCAAGCTAAGATCAGCTGGCTTGAAATTCTCACTGCCAGCACAGCAGTCTGAAGTCGACCTGGGACACTCAAGCTTGGTTGGGGGAAGGGTGTCCACCATTACTAAGGCTTGAGTAGGCAGTTTTCCCCTCACAGTGTAAACAAAGCCCCTGGGAAGTTCAGACTGGGTGGAGCCCACCGCAGCTGGGCAAAGCTGCTGCAGCCAGACTGCATCTCTAGATTCCTCCTCTCTGAAAGGAAGGGCATCTCTGAAAGAAAGGCAGCAGCCCCAATCAGGAGCTTTTATATAAAACTCCCATCTCCCTGAAACAGAGCACCTAGGGGAAGGGGTGGCTATGGACACAGCTTCAGCCAACTTAAATGTACCTGCCTGCTGGCTCTGAAGAGAGCAGTGGATCTCCCAGCACAGCGCTCGAGCTCTGCTAAGGGATAGACTGCCTCCTCAAGTGGGTCCCTGACCCCTGTGCCTCCTGACTGGGAGACACCTCCCAGCAGGGATTGACAGACGCCTCATACAGGAGAGCTCCAGCTGGCATCTGGCAGGTGCCCCTCTGGGGTGAAGCTTCCAGAGGAAGAAACAGAAAGCAATCTTTGCTGTTCTGCAGCCTCTGCTGGTGATACCCAGGCAAACAGGGTCTGGAGTGGACCTCCAGCAAACTCCAGCAGACCTGCAGAAGAGGGGCCTATTAGAAGGAAAACTAACAAAAAGAAAGGAATAGCATCAACATCAACAAAAAGGATGACCACACCAAAACCCCATTCGAAGGTCACCGACATCAAACACAAAAGGTAGATAAATCCACGAAGATGAGGAAAAACCAGCACAAAAAGGCTGAAAAATCCAAAAACCAGATCCTCCTCCAAAGGATCACAACTCCTCGCCAGCAAGGGAACAAAACTGGACGGAGAATGAGTTTGATGAATTGACAGAAGTAGGCTTCAAAAGGTGGGTAATAACAAACTCCTCTGAGCTAAAGGGCAATGTTCTAACCCAATGCAGGGAAGCTAAGAACTTCGAAAAAAGGTTAGAGGAATTGCTAACTAGAATAAACAGTTTAGAGAAGAACATAAATGATCTGATGGAGCTGAAAAACACAGCACAAGAACTTCGTGAACATACACAAGTATCAATAGCCAAATTGACCAAGCAGAAGAAAGGATATCAGAGATTGAAGATCAACCTAATGAAATAAAGCATGAAGACAAGATTAGAGAAAAAAGAATGAAAAGGAATGAACAAAGCCTCCAAGAAATATGGGACTATGTGAAAAGACCAAACCTATGTTTTATTGGTGCACCTGAAAGTCCTGGGGAGAATGGAAGCAAGTTGGAAAACACTCTTCAGGATATCATCCAGGAGAACTTCCCCAACCTAGCAAGACAGACCAACATTCAAATTCAGGAAATACAGAGAACACCACAGAGATGCTCCTCAAGAAGCGCAACCCCAAGACACATATTGTCAGATTCACCAAGGTTGAAATGAAGGACAGAATGTTAAGGGAAGTTAGAGAGAAAAGTCGGGTTATCCACAAAGGGAAGCCCATCAAACTAGCAGTGGATCTCTCTGCAGAAACCCTACAAGCCAGAAGAGAGTGGGGGCCAATACTCAACATTCTTAAAGAAAAGAATTTCCAATCCAGAATTTCCTATCCAGCCAAACTATGCTTCATAAGTGAAGGAGAAATAAAATCCTTTACAGACAAGCAAATGCTGAGGGATTTTGTCACCACCAGGTCTGCCTTACAAGAGCTCCTGAAGGAAGCACTAAATATGGAAAGGAAAAGCTAGTACCAGTCACTGCAAAAACATACCAAATTCTAAAGACCATAGACACTATGAAGAAACTGCATCAACTAACATGTAAAATAACCAGCTAGCATCATAATGACAGGATCAAATTCACACATAACACTATTAACCTTAAGTGTAAATGGGCTAAATACCCCAATTAAAAGACACAGACTGGCAAATTGGATAAAGAGTCAAGACCCATCAGTGTGCTGTATTCAGGAGACCCATCTCACGTGCAAAGGCACACATAGGCTCAAAATAAAGGGATGGAGGAATACTTGCCAAGCAATTGGAAAGAAACAAAAAAAGCAGGGGTTGCAATCCTAGTCTCTGATAAACACACTTTAAACCAACAAAGATTAAAAAAAAAAAAAGACAAAGAAGGGCATTACATAATGGTAAAGGGATCAATGAAAGAAGAAGAGCTAACTATCCTAAATATACATGCACCCAATACAGGAGCACCCAGATTCATAAAGCAAGTTCTTAGAGACCTACAAAGAGACTTACACTCCCACACAATAATAGTGGGAGACTTTAAGACCCCACTGTCAATATTAGGCAGATTAATGAGACAGAAAATTAACAAAGATATTCAGAACTTGAACTCAGCTCTGGACCAAGCAGAACTAATAGACATCTACAGAACTCTCCACCCCAAAACAACAGAATATACATTCTTCTCAGCACCACATCACACATATTCTTAAACTGACCACATAATTGGAAGTAAAACACTCCTCAGCAAATGCAAAAGAATGGAAATCATAACAAACAGTCTCTCAGACCACAGTGCAATCAAATTAGAACTCAGGATTAAGAAACTCGCTCGGCCAGGCATGGTGGCTCACGCCTATAATCTCAGCACTTTGGGAGGCTGAGGTGGGCAAATCATGAGGTCAGGAGTTCGAGATCAGCCTGACCAACATGGTGAAACCCCATCTCTACTAAAAATACAAAAATTAGCTGGGCATGGTGGTGCATGCCTGTAATCCCAGCTACTCAGAAGGCTGAGGCAGAAGACTCACTTGAACCCGGGAGGCAGAGTTTGCAGTGACCCGAGATCATGCCACTGCACTCCAGCCTGGGCAACAGAGCAAACTCAGTCTCAAAAAAAAAAAAAAAAGAAAAAAAGAAAGAGAAAAAGAAAAAAAAAAAAGAAACTCACCCAAAACTGCACAACTACATAGCAACTGAAAAACCTGCTCCTGAATGACCACTGGGTAAATAATGAAAGTTCTTTGGAACCAATGAGAACAAAGACACAATGTACCAGAATCTCTGGGACACAGCTAAAGCAGTGTTTAGAGGGAAATTTATAGTACTAACTGCCCACAGGAGAAAGCAGGAAAGACCTAAAATCAACATGCTAACGTCACAATTAAAAGAACTAAAGAAGCAAGAGCAAACAAATTCAAAAGCCAGCAGAAGACAAGAAATAACTAAGGTCAGAGCAGAACTGAAGGATACAGAGACATGAAAAACCCTTCAAAAAAATCAATGAATCCAGCAGCTGACTGTTTTTAAAAGATTAACAAAATACATAGACTGCTAGCCAGACTAATAAAGAAGAAAAGAGAGAAGAATCAAATAGACACAATAAAAAATGATACAGGGGAGATCACCACTGGTCCCACAGAAGTAAAAACTACCACCAGAGAATATTATAAACACCTCTATGCAAATAAAATGGAAAATCTAGAAGAAATGGATAAATTCCTGGACACATACACCCTACCAAGACTAAACCAGGAAGAAGTCAAATCCCTGAATAGACCAATAACAATTTCTGAAATTGAGGCAGTAATTAATAGTCTACCAACGAAAAAAAGCCCAGGACCAGACAGATTCACAGCCGAATTCTACCAGAGGTACAAACAGGAGCTGGTACCATTCCTTCTGAAACTATTCCAAACAATAGAAAAAGAAGGACTCCTCTCTAACTCATTTTATGAGGCCAGCATCATCCTGATACCAAAACGTGGCAGAGACACAGCACAAAAATAAAATTTCAGGCCAATAACCCTGACGAACATCGATGCGAAAATCCTCAATAAAATACTGGCAAACTGAATCCAGCAGCACATCAAAAAGCTTACCCACCACGATCAAGTCAGCTTCATACCTGGGATGCAAGGCTGGTTCAATATATGCCAATCAATAAACGTAATCCATCACGTAAACAGAACCAATGACAAAAACCACATGATTATCTCAATAGATGCAGAAAAGGCCTTCAATACAATTCAACACAACTTCATGCTAAAAACACTCAATAAACTAGGTATTGATGGAATGTATCTCAAAATAATAAGAGCTATTTATGACAAACTTACAGCCAATATCATACTAAATGGGCAAAAGCTGAAAGCATTCCCTTTGAAAACCAGCACAAGAAAAGGATGCCCTCCTTCACCACTCCTATTCAACATAGTATTGGAAGTTCTGGCCAGGGCAATCAGGCAAGAAAAAGAAACAAAAGGGTATTCAGATAGGAAGAGAGGAAGTCAAATTATCTCTGTTTGCAGATGACATAATTGTATATTTAGAAAACCCCATCATCTCATCCCCTTAAGCTGATAAGCAACTTCAGCAAAGTCTCAGGATACAAAATCAATGTGCAAAAATCACAAGCTTTCCTATACACCAATAACAGACAAACAGAGAGCCAAATCATGACTGAACTCCCATTCACAATTGCTACAAAGAGAATAAAATACCTGGGAATCCAACTTACAAGGGATGTAAAGGACCTCTTCAAGGAGAACTACAAACCACTGCTCAAGGAAATAAGAAAGGACACAAACAAATGGAAAAACATTCCATGCTCATGAATAGGAAAAATTAATATCATGAAAATGGCCATATCACCCAAAGTAATTTATAGATT
Organism: Gorilla gorilla gorilla; assembly: GCF_029281585.2. NCBI lineage: Eukaryota > Metazoa > Chordata > Mammalia > Primates > Hominidae > Gorilla > Gorilla gorilla. Next base: position 38,780,414 of record NC_073235.2, on the reverse strand, counting down.
CCATGCTATTCCCATCAAGCTACCATTGACTTTCTTCGCAGAATTAGAAAAAACTACTTTAAATTTCATGTGGAACCAAAAAAGAGCCCGTATAGCCAAGACAATCCTAGCAAAAAGAACAAAGCTGGAGGCATCACGCTACCTGACTTGAAACTATACTACAAGGCCACAGTAACCAAAACAGCATGATACTGGTACCAAAACAGATATATAGACTGATGGAACAGAACAGAGGCCTCAGAAATAACACCACACATCTACAACCATTTGATCTCTGGCAAACCTGACAAAAACAAGCAATGGGAAAGGATTCCCTATTTAATAAATGGTGCTGGGAAAACTAGTTAGCCACATGCAGAAAACTGAAACTGGACTCCTTCCTTACACCTTATACAAAAACTAACTTAAGATGGACTAAATACTTAAATGTAAGACCTTAAACCATAGAAACCCTAGAAGAAAACCTAGGCAATACCATTCAGGACATAGGCACGGGCAAAGACTTCATGACTAAAACACTAAAAACAATGGCAACAAAAGCCAAAATTTACAAATGGGATCTAATTAAACTAAAGAGCTTCTGCACAGCAAAAGAAACTATCATCAGAGTGAACAGGCAACCTACAGAATGGGAAAAAAAATTTGCAATCTATCCATCTGACAAAGGGCTAATATCCAGAATCTACCAGGAACTTAAACAAATTTACAAGAAAAAACAAACAACCCCATCAAAAATTGGGCAAAGGATATGAACAGACACTTCTCAAAAGAAGACATTTATGTGGCAAACAAACATGAAAAAAAGCCATCATCACTGGTCATTAGAGAAATGCAAACCAAAACCACAATGAGATACCATCTCACGCCAGTTAGAATGGCGATCATTAAAAAAGCCAGGAAAGAGGCCGGACGCAGAGGCTCACGCCACTAATCCCAGCACTTTGGGAGGCCAAGATGGATGGATCACGAGGTCAGGAGATTGAGACCATCCTGGCTAACACAGTGAAACCCCGTCTCTACTAAAAATACAAAAAAATTTAGCCAGGCGTGGTTGGGGGCGCCTGTAGTCCCAGGTACTCAGGAGGCTGAGGCAGGAGAATGGCGTGAACCCAGGAGGTGGAGCTTGCAGTGAGCCAAGATCACGCCATTGCAGTCTAGCCTGGGCGACTGAGCAAGATTCCATCTCAAAAAAAAAAAAAAAGAAAGAAAAACCCAGGAAACAATACGTTCTGGAGAGGATGTGGAGAAATAGAAACATTTTCACACTGTTGATGGCAGTGTAAATTAATTCAAACATTGTGGAAGACAGTGTAGTGATTCCTTAAGGATCTAGAACTAGAAATACCATTTGACCCAGCCATCCCATTACTGGGTATATACCCAAAGGATCATAAATCATTATACCATAAAGACACATGCACACATATGTTTATTGCAGTACTATTCACAATAGCAAAGACTTGGAACCAACCCAAATGCCCATCAATGACAGAATGGATAAAGAAAATGTGGCACATATACACCATGCAATACTATGCAACCATAAAAAAGGATGAGTTCATGTCCTTTGCAGGGACCTGGATGAAGCTGGAAACCATCATTCTCAGCAAACTAACACAAGAACAGAAAACCAAACACCACATGTTCTCACTCATAAGTAGGAGTTGAACAGTGAGAACACATGGACACAGGGAGGAAACATCACACACTGGGGCCTGTCGTGGGGTGGGAGCCTAGGGGAGGGATAGCATTAAGAGAAATACCTGGCCAGGTACAGTGACTCATGCCTGTAATTCTAGCACTTTGGGAGTCTGAGGCAAGCAGATCACAAGGTCAAGAGTACGAGACCATCCTGGCCAACATGGTGAAACCCTGTCTGTACTAAAAATACAAAAATTAGCCAGGCGTGGTGGCACGTGCCTGAATTGCAAGCTACTCGGGAGGCTGAGGCAGGAGAATCGCTTGAACCTGGGAGACAGAGGTTACAGTGAGCCGAGATCATGCCACTGCACTTCCAGCCTGGTGACAGAGCGAGACTGTCTCAAAAAAAAAGGAAATACCTAATGTAGATGATGGATTGATGGGTGCAGCAAACCACCATGGCACGTGTATACCTATGTAACAAACCTGTATGTTCTGCCCATGTATCCCAGAATTTAAAGCATGTTTAAAAATGAATTTTAAAAACAGCTCCTGCCTTCAAGGAAGGAGAAGAAGGGTGTGACAGACAGTGAGTAGAAATTGTGACAGTGAGTCACACAGCAAGCAGACAGTGACATTCTCACATAGATTTTCTTGTTTAACACAACACTCCTATGATACGGGTATTATTATCCCCATTTTAAAGATTGGGGAATTGAGGCTTCAGTTAGTAATCAACAGAGCCAAGATTCAAATTCAGGGAAGAGCCGAAGGAAAGAAGCAGGGCTGGGAGAGAAGGTGAAACTCAAGTGAAACACTGTAAGTAAAGCACTTTCTAGCAATACAAGACTTTGCAAACAGCTATGATTGTAATGTCAGTGAGCATGAGGCAGAGATATGACAACCAAGTGAAGAATACCCAGCTGCCTGCTGAAAATAAAAAACCTGGGAAAATGTTAGTAGTTCATGAGAGAGTCCAAATTTTAAAAGGGCCTCAGGATGGATGCTGGGTGAACTCAGGATAAGTGGAAGGAAAAACAAATCAAAAGGAGAACCAGGAGTATTTACTAGCCCCAAAGCCAACAGTGTCAAGCAAAAAAGAGTCAAATGCAGCCAAAGGGTGGAAGAAAAGGAGGCCCAGAAAAGAGTCCTGGATTTTGGAAATTGGGAGGCCACTGGAAACCATCAAAAGAGATGAAGGGTAGGTGACAGAGATGTAGGTTAGAGAGAATGTGGGCAGTGAGGCAGTAAGGACATCAGTGTAGAATCCCCATTCAGAAAGCTTCCCCAGGAAGGAATAAAGGAAATCAAATGCAATGATAGTTTAGGAGATAGGAATATCAAAAGAAGGAGTGAGCTCTTAATATCCAGGAGAGAAGGCAATGTAGAGGTTGAGTACCATTCCCAACTTCTTCACCTGCATGACTTTGGGACTGTTTGTGTAAAGAGAAATTTCTGTCATTGCTGCTGTACCTAATTAGAAAACATCTCCTCATTTTTCATCCTACTAAACTCTATTAATTCTTCCTGTTCAGTATCCCTTGGATTTATCTTCCCTTTTCTGCCATACTGTCTGAGAGCAGGCTTGTCTCATGGACCTCTGTGCCATCCTGCTAGCTCACTTTCCAAGCTTCCCACCCCTTCCCACCACTTGAATCTGAACCAGATTAACCTGTCATAAAATCTAGTTTGCAAACATGAAAAGCACTCTATGGTGAAAGCACCCCAATATGCATTGGTTCAAGTCAGAAACCTTCAAAAATGCAAGAAGTTTCATCAGAAGCCTCCATTCCCCAAAGCCAGCCTTTCCTTAAACCCCTCCAAATACACCTTGACAGTCCGAAGACTGTCCTCAGCCCTTGCTGCACGTTAGACTCATCAGGGAAGCTCTAAAAATGCTGAGGCCCAAGCTCGTTCCAGAGATTCTTTAATTTGGTCTGCAGCGGGTCAAGGCAAGAGTATATTTTAAAAACTCCCTTGTCAATTATTTCCTGGTTCTCTTTACTGCTCTATGGGATACTCATAAACCCTGCTCTGAGCCTTTGCTCCGCAATGCTTTCCATGCCTGGGACATTTTCCTTCTTCCTTTCTATGAATCTGAATGCCACATTTCCCAAAGGCCTAATACAGTCTGACTTTTTTTAGGAAGTCTTTCCAGACCACCCCAGTCAGTAATTATCTTCCTCATCTCTAAGTTCTGATAACTCTTACAGATGGCACTGCAAAATTCAGCCCTTAATTCAATCAACATGTGCCTTCAAGGAGTTTATAGTCATGGTTTGGTATGGTTGGTATGTGATGCACACAAAGCAGAGACATCTGCATGTAGAAGGGCAGGGGAGCATGGAGGCCCCAGTATAGCCAGGAGGCCCCTGGAGCTTCAGGCAGCAGGACATGGGTCTGGATCTGTAGTCAGAGGGGAGGTCAGGAAAGAGCTTGTACACCAGCAAAAGATTGGATCCTGTGGTTCTCAAACCCTTATTAGTCCTGGAGCTCTGTTTCAAGGAAATCCTGCAGAAGAACAGCAGGTGGGTTCCCTCCTCACCTCCCCACCCCCTAGATATCCCCTTGTGGGTATCACACAACTAGGACTTTGAAACAGTTTGAAAACCATTGTCATAAGCCATTGAGCTTCTCAAAGGCAAAGACATAGGTTTTTCTATAATTATTTTATGTGAACAAATCTCAACTCTCCAATAGATTTACAACTCTTAAAGGCAAGAAACCTGCCTCTTATGTTTTCGCATCCCCTAGAGCACCTTGTCATTCTGGTGATAGAGTATAATAAAGAGTTAAAACACAAGCTTGAGGAAAGGAGGCTACCCACAGTTGGGAATCATAGAAGACAGAATTTTCAAAGGGCTATTAATCGTTTCAAGATTGATTTAAACATCTAAGTGGTACATGAGGAATAGAAGTGAGGTGACTTCCAAGAACTTGGAAATGCAGTTAGTTGCTCTTGAAGATTTAGGTTGGCAAAATTCATGCACAATGGCTGAAGTTAGCTATTATACTAAATGAAAGAAAACCATAGCCTAAAAGAGTTTCTGTGAGTGTGTGCCCAAAGAATTTGGGAACATCTCAGATTCGTTTCAAGGTGACAGGATTGAAATGAAATTGGATTTAACCAATGGAGAACAAATCAGCTGTTTTGTATACGGCCTGGAGAAGTTCTGTAGAAACAGAGAGTGAGCACACAGAAAAAGTGAAAACGCAGGATCAGAGGTTGGCTGTGTTTACCCATGACTTCCAGGGGAAAGAGAGACAACTGGGTGGACAGAAGCCACAGCAGTAGGGGAGCTTACCCTCTGTGAGGGTCTAACCGAGACCTGCATCTGCCAAGGTTTATGGCTGCAAACTCAGCAACTGACTCTGGACTATTTCAAGAAAATAGTTGGGAATAGCGGGTAGGGGGATGCTCTGTTGGATGGAGTAGTATGGAAAACCACAGAGGATCAATACAGGGACTGGAAACCAGGTTCAGGATAGATGAAAACCTGAAGGTCTTTGTCACAGAAGCTATTGCTCAGCTTCACCTGGGTGCTCTCCCCAGCATAAATAAACTCCAACCATACTTCCAGCATTCAAGACACAAAGTTCTGGGAGAGAGTATGATGGGTTAAGCTGAGGTCACATGCCTGCTTCTCAGAGGAAGGCTCTGTTAGCAGGAGCCTTCAACCTTTAACAAAGGAGGGTACATATTGGACCAACCAATCCCAAAGCCTGAACATGATGGGAGAGAGAAAGATCCCTAAAAGGGAACTGGGGTGCTCAGTGGGAAAAGTCACTGGGCAGTCAATATCCACAACACAGTCTGAGGAACTCCAGGGTTGTTCTCTTGCCTTTGTCCTGACCCTGTGCTCACCTGGCCACCTTTCCACTTCCAATCCACCATCCCTGCACTGGGGCAGAGGCTTCTTCCCTGACAGCAGTTGTAAACCTTCCTTTCCAAAAGAAGGAAGATCCCTCACTGTAAGTTAGCAGGATTGTCAATCAGCTAGGATCATGTTTACCTCAAGGCAGAGCTCCTGAGTCAGGTCTTGAGATGCGTGAGGGTGAAAGCCAGCCTCTGACAGACAGCTGGCCTCACCCACGAGCTCCACCTGGCTGCAAGCTTCTCCACGCTGTGGCAGTGACAGGCCCCAGGCAGCCAGTCTGGATCCAGAAATCTGCCACAAGGTTGACTTTCTTTGGATATACTTTGTGAATTTCCACTTTCATCCATATGAAATTAAAAATCCATCTAAAAATTTTTCATTACAAAATAAAGTGTGCCTTTTCCAATCATTCCTGGACCATCTGTTGCTACTTGAGTGATTTGCCCATCGTGTAATGGAGACTGGTTCCCTGTTACTCACTAACCATAAGCTTGAGGAAGTCAGTCCTATAAATATGCTACTCAGGCAGGAATAAATGGGCCAATGACAACAGGTGCTGAGACTTCAGAGTCAGCTATACTAAGGCTGCCATGATAATATTTATCTTTTGGATCATATCTAGAGTGAAAGGCCTTTTAACAAACCCTTGATTTGGTTTCCTTATTTTTCAGATGAGGAAACTGAAGCCCAGAAAGGGGAAGTGACTTGCTCAAAATTATCCAGCTCATAAGTGGAAGAACTAAGAAAACCTGATCTCATCCATCCTTTCCATTACATCATTACACTGTCTTTAAAAATCAGAAATTTCATCAACTTTCCAAGTCTCTTAAAATTAGTGAGTGCTCTCATCACTGACCCTTTGTATCCAAATAGGAGATGCTGATGCTGCACTTGCTTCAATATGATACTCAGTGAAAAGCTAATAATTAGCAAACTCAAGAATTGTAGTGCCCTGATAATTCACATTTCTGGTAATCTACTGAAAAAAATGGGTGGGCAAGATCTTTTTTAGAAAACATTATTACAAACATTCCTAAGTTGTGTGTGTGTATACGTGTGTGTGTGTGTACGTGTGTGTCAAACAGAAAAAGTAATTTTCCACCCTAGTAAATATCATCAATGTCAGATGCAGCCTCCGAAGTGAGGGCCCTGTCAAATCACATTTCTGCTGCATCACCTTGAGCAAGTTCCTTAACTTATTTGAAGGTCAGTTTCCTCTTCTATGAAATAAATAACCTACCTCAACCTGTTGTTTTCATTAGATAATCCACAGAAAACATTTGGCACAGTGTTTGGCCAACAGCAAGCCCTTGAGTTTTTTAAGTTCTTAAGTTATATTAACATAATGAAACCTTTGGTGTTTGCTTTTTCACAAGGCCCTAATGTTCACCTTGAACACCTCCCTGATGTTTCAAGGCATAGCACTGGTTCTCAAACTTGGCTTGTTTAGAATCACCTGGGGAGTTTTAAAAAGTGCAGGTGCCAAGGATACACTCCTGAAGATTCTGGCTCAATTAGTTTAAGGTGCACTTGGGACTTTTCCCCCATTGTATAAAGCTCCCAGGGGACCTTGTATGCAGTAAAGTTTGAGAACCAGTGATCTACAAAACTGAACCTATAACCAGAGAACAGGCAAGACAAGGACCATCAAGCATTCAAGCTTACAGTCACTGCAACATCACTCCATCTCCCTACCTCATTAAGATCACACTGAGAAAGAACCTGTAGCTGCAGGTTCTTCCCCTGTCCCAGAGATCTCGAGGCTTCTCTTTCCAAAATATTTCAGATAAAAGAGGCCAGGCACAGCACCTCATGTCTGTAATCTCAGCACTTTGGGAAGCCAAGGCAGGAGGATCTCTTGAGGTCAGGAGTTTGAGACCAGCCTGAGCAACGTGATGACACCCTGTCTCTACTAAAAAATGTAAAAATTAGCTGAGCATGGTGGTGCACACCTGTAGTCCCAGCTACTCAGCAGGCTGAAGTTGGAGGACTACTTGAGTCCAGGAGTTCAAGGTTACATGGAGCTATGGTCATGCCACTATGTTCTAGCCTGTGTGACAGAGCAAGACCCTGTCTCAAAGAAAAAAAAGAGACAGAGAGATTAGACTAAAATTGAACTAACTCCAGACCTTATCTGGTAGATGACTTTGGAGTTGGGGGAGGGAGGTGGAGGGCATGTCAAATCTTTTCCCATTTTCTCCTACAAGAAGAGTAGCTTGGAAGAAAAAAACCCAGTTCACCAAAAGTACAGAGATGACGGTCGTGGAAATCAAGGGAGTCATTGTTTTATTTGCAATATGGAGTAATGTGTTCTTATTTATTCCTATAATTTTTTTTTTCCTACCTGTTACTGAGGCCTTGAGTTTGGCTGCATTTTAACAAGACACAAGAGAATCAGAGGAAGCTTTTGACTGGGGCTGGACTTTGTTTTCCAGGCTTGCTGGGACAAAGGGGAATCAGGCATGTGATCTCCTTTTCCAGCTAATTTCACAGAAGACCTGGAAGAGGAAGGCAGCCTGGAGAGTCCCTATGAGGGTACCCACTGGCTCAGATTTTACCCTTTTGCTGGCCTGGCCTGAAGGATCCCAGCATGCTGCCACCAGGCCACTGCAGCTGTTCACGTGCCCCTGTTTGGGGAAGTGAGGCCTGGGAAAGCAACGGCGCAGGGTTATAGTTTGTTCCACATCAACGGAATCTTGACCTGAGAGCTGGCTTCCTCCTCTCAGCATGCTGGTCCTGGCAAGTCCCATCACAAGCCAGCCTTCCCAAAGAGGAACGCCTTACAGTTGGCTCCAGCCCCTCAGCTTCCTCTTTCTTCCCTAGTTCCCTTGCAAGGATGACCCCAGGGCCCCTGGTTCCCAGCAGCTCCAAGATGGTGGGAATCTGAAGTATGGCAGAACAGAACTGGGACCAATGGCCTGAAGCCAGCAGGAGGCTGATTTCAACTCAAGTAAACAATAACTTCCCAAGAGTCCCATCTGGGGGCAGTCTCAGTAGTTAGAGATCCACATCAGGGCAGCTGTTTACACAGGGCCATAGAAGAGATTCTGAAACCAGATGAAGTTTGACCAGTTGTTCTCAAAGATCCTGTCCCCACCAGAAAGTACACGTCTATGAATCTTCAAGTTAGCATCAATTCCCCAAGACAGAAATAGGAGTAAGAAATCATTTTCTTACTGTTTCAAACTTGTAAATATGAAACATTTCAATCATACTAACATGTAGAGAAAATAATATACTAGATCTGTAGAAGCCCATCACCAAAATGAAACATGTTTTGCCATATTGGCCTTAGATTGATCTCCCTCTCTCTCTCTCTCTCTTAGATTGATCTCTCTCTCTCTTTCTTTCTCTCCACCCCCACCTTCAAAGAAAAGTGTCCAGATACAACTAAAGCTCTATTTCTTCATCCTTTCCCTCCTTCTCCAAAGGTTACTATTAACCTGAAGTTGGCTTGTATCATTCCCATGTGTGTTTTTATTTTTTAATAAATATAAATGTATTAATAAAAATTATATTGTTTACATTTTAATATGAATTGCATCTATATATGTATATACGTATATGTAGCACATACCTGTCCTTTTACAACCAACTTTTTCATTCAGCATTGTTTTAAAGTTTATACATGTTGATAGAAATTGGGTCTAGTACGTTTCTATTAACTGCTATGAAGTCTAGTATTCAATTCCATTACCACATTCCATAAACCACAGCTTGTGGGCTATGTAATCAGCACTCTTTCATGTGTGTACATATGTTGTGTGTACACATATACATATACATATGTATATATATATGTATCTATATGTGTACATACAAACACAAATCTGTATACCTGTATGATGGTTTCTCCAGGCTGTTTATCCAGGAGAAGAATTGCTATTTCATAGCAGAAATGCATCTTTGACTTCAATAGATACTGCCAAATTGTTCTCCAAAGTGACTGTACCAATTTACACTCCCACCAGGGACTTCCCTTACAGCCACATCTCACCATCCCTGTTGTCATCACACTTAATTAATTTTTACTAATCTGGTAGATGTGAATGGTATTTCATTGTTTCAATTTGCATATCCCTTATCATGGTGAAGCAGTTATAGTTTTGAGCCAAAAACAGAGTCTAATCCCTCCCCAGCCCACACACACACACTCAGTGGAGGCAGAAGGATGCATTGGGGTGGGAATGAGACCAGATAGTGAGGTTCCAGAGACCCAGGGCTGGAGCAAGGATTTTGCACCTCGGGGTCAAGCACAGATTAAAGTCAGAACAGAATGCTGACTTCCAAAAGGACAGACCAAGGAGTTGCCAATGAGAAGTGGCCAAGACCAGGAGTAATAGCAGCTTGGATAGAGGCAGAACCCTGAAATCGCAGAGGTAGACAAGAGCAAAACACACTGGAGTCAACGGGAAATGGTCCAAGTTATTTCCTAAATAACAAAGGCAGTTGTTTGCAGCTGGCAGCTGGAGAGAACAAGATTGAGGTTGGGGCAGCTGAGCAGAAAGGAAGGGAGAATAACAAGTGCCAATGTCCCAGAAGCCCAGCCTGCCACTGTCATTCCCTGGCCCGCCATTACTCTCCACTGTGGATCCTGAGTGCCCTAAGTAACTCTCTATAGGTTCTGCTAAACAAAGCCCCTCAGGTCAACAGGCCAACAAATATGGGCCACACTTTGGTCTGAGAGTTTGGGGTTTTCATTTCTTAAGAGCAAACAACAACCAAAGCACTGCAGTGGGTAAATGACTTATTTTTGGCAAACTGTTTCTCCTTCTGGTGGCTTCTTTTCAAAACATGTTTTGGAAACATTTAACAGTCTTTCCCATAGCACTGCTTCTCAGGGAAGTTAAACAAAGCCAAATTGACCGACTGACTTCAAGGCATGTGTGCTAAAATATGCCTCCCATATTAAAGATATTGGAGCTTTCTGGGAATAACTCATTTCCTTGGGGGACACCAGAGGTGTGGGAATCCCATACATCTCCATGCCCTTTTACCAGGCAAAACTCTGAGAAGCAGAGGCATCTATCAACGTGTGTGACAGATATGGTCTTCTTAACGGGGACAGGAAACCACTCTAACCTCAATGGGTCCACAGTTTCAAAGCCAACTTTCCCTTTGGCTCCCTTTTCTAAGGACAATAGTCAAGGAAGTGTCTAGAGAGACAAGCATAAAAGTGTGTTATGGCATCTTGAGGGACTAAGAAACCAAGACCCTGAGATCTCCTTTCCCTGAGCTGATACCATGCAAGTATAAAATAGGATGAAGCCGTCAGTTCAGAATAGACTGTATTTAATAAAACTCTAGAAACATAAACAAGTGTCTGGAATTATTCTGCAAACCCAAGCTGTGTGAGGGTCATTTCTCACTATTCTGACCTTTTTAAGATAAAACGTGACAAAGATATACTACATTTCTGAAGACTCTTGAATAACAAGGTCACGCATGACAGTATTGGTCATTTCTAATTCCTCTTGGCATTGGAATCTATCATTGAATACCTTTATCTTTAAAGTAAGTTTTAGAGCCAGTTTATTCATGCATTTTCCCAACCCCCCAACACACACAATAACATCGTGTTTATATAAGAATATCGGTCATGTCCTCTGGGATACCCAAATGCCACAGAGCCATTTCATTCAAGATTCTCAGTTGAGCATCTGCTATGAGTTGATTAGAAGAGGCTACAAGTAGGTCAGGGTCAGAAGGGTGCAGCTCACAAAGCATCACAAATGGTTCAAAGGAAGAGGCTTTAATGAATGGATCCCTCATAGAATTGTGGGCCAGGTTGAGGGAACAGAACAAGAATGGTGAGGCACCCGGGGACCAACCACCAGTGGGAAGTGACAGCCACACCAAGGCTGAAGGGACACCAGAAGGAAATAGTGTTACTGGAGCCCAGTTGAAGCTGGAGTCCTGAAGGATGGCTGCCAGTGGGAATTGAGGTGATGGAGGGGCGCAGCTAATGTCAGAGACCCAGGACAGAGAAATATGCCAATGTCTCTTTCCTCCCACCCTCAGATCTCCTGCTGGGTTCCCCCATTTGTTAAACCCAACTGGAAGCCAGCTGGCAAGGATGGCTGAGTGATGCAATCCTTAGGTGTCAGCCCCCACTGGCCACAGAGCAGGGTGGGGAAGAGAAAGAATAGATCAGGAGCTGGAAGGCACTGGGGGTGCCTAATGACTAGCAGGGTGGCTCATTTCCCATCCCACTGTGCTTCCCGTTTGAATCAGCTGCATCCCCCCTCAGTCACAAGGCACACACAGCAAACTCAGCACAAATCCTTTCTTGATCTCTTGATCAATTAGCTCATAAATCCTCCTGATCCATGGTCAGTCTCCACATTTCTTAGGGGAAAGATAGTCTAATTCAGAGTCATTTAATTCAGGAGTTAATCAGGCCGGGCACGCCTGTAATCCCAGCTCTTTAGGAGGCCAAGGTGGGCAGATCACCCGAGGTCAGGAGTTCAAGACCAGCCTGGCCAACATGGTGAAACCCCATCTCTACTAAAAAATACAAAAATTAGCCGGGCATGGTGGTGGGTGCCTGTAATCCCAGTTACTCCAGAGGCTGAGGCAGGGAGAATTGTTTGAACCCGGGAGGCAGAGGTTGCAGTGAGCCAAGATCGCGCCATTGCGTTCCAGCCCAGGCGACAGAGCAAGACTGTCTCAAAAACAAAACAAAAAAAAAAAACAAAAAGATTCAATCAAACAAGAGTTTCCCTTATAACTTGAATAAGGTCATATCCAATTAGGCAGGTGAGGACCCATACTAGGCTCAAGCAGCAAATTCCATTTCTCCAGACCAATTTGCTTCTGGTTTTCAGCAGACAGGAGGGGGCTCTCTGTTCATTTTCTGGAGAAATGGCCTCGGATAGGCACCAGGCAGTTACTTTGTGGGAATAATGATGGGAATAATGGCCAGCACTTAGCCCTTACCAAGTAGAGGCACTGTTCCACAGGTTTGGGGTGTGTGTTGGTTGTTCCCCACTTGCTGAGGCACGAGATCAGAGGGTGAAAGGGGGAGATAGGGTACTGACTCTTCTGCTCCTCTGGCTGTGTTGGCAGTGGCTGCCTGCCTCTCCCTGTGCCCACAGCTCCCCAACTAAGGGCCCCTCTCCCAGGGCTACACTTCTCTCTGAGTTTTGAGAAAGCACTCCTTCTGCTTGCCCCTTCAGATCTGGGATGATAACAGCTTCTCTTGCAGGTTTCTCCATCCCTTGTTGGTTCCCAAACCCTACCCACAACTCTGTAGATTGTCTTTTCACTAAACCTCTCCTCCATTATCCCTTTCAGTGTGTCATCTGCCTCTGGTGGTTCCCTGGCTGGTACAAAGTACGTAAACCAGGTTAATGACGCTGAAGATCCCGACTAGAGCCCCACATTCACAAGTGCACCGTGGGAACTGATGCTATCAAGTATGATTCTGTTTCCTCCAGGGACATAGTGACAAGATCTGCCTTCAGCAAAGACACAGCATACTTCATCTTGCATTCTTTTTTCACAAAAGGAGTGGCAAACCCAGAAATAGGCTGAGTAATCACTATCTTGAGAGAGTATTTGGCATTCAGAGAAAAACACCAGCTTTGGGATCAGCCTTCCCTAGCTCTCCTACCTACCTCTGGCTGATGTCGGGCAAGTTACCACTCTGGGCCTCAATATCTCAGTCTGTTAAAGGGGACAAAAATATCTAGTCTACAGGGTTATTAAAAAGTAACAAATTTTAAATGCCTGGTCCAGAGTATGTCTCTAATAAATCTAAATTCTCTCCCCCTTTACTTTAAGGTTTCCATTGTTTTCTCTCGGGTCCTGGACTTGCCTTTGGGTCTCAGAATCCTCCTCCTGTTCTCCTCCTTAACATGAGTTGAGTTCACTTTACCCAACCATCTTGAATCCTTAAGTCCCAAGGGCTTCATTCTTAGACTGTAATGGGAGGATGGGTTTCTCAATGATTCTAGGTACCAGCGATTTTCCTTGTGATGTAACACACATGCACACACACACACATACACACTTGAGCACACACATGGAAACCTGATCCAGGACAAGCTCATTCCCACTTATGACTCATGCTTCCATTCAGATAATAGCAACTGGTCTCCAGAGAATATTACAGGGGATAAAACGGCAGGGAGAACAAATGGATCAGAGTGAGAACACTTTTTGGAAATAATAGTCACTAGGGCCCAGGGAGCTGATGCCTGGCTTGGCTAGAATTTAGTAGGTATTTCTTCCAAGGCAACTTTTAATTGGTGCTCAGTTCTTTGTGGCAAATTCAAGAGAGTTTCCAATTAGTTCAGTCATGACCATGGGGTGGAACCAGTCCGGGCTTCCTCTTCTAATGATTAGATCTGAAATAATGAAGCCTATGAAATTCCAATTTGGAGTTATCCAACAAGCCATCGCCAGCCTTCATACTTTAGGAAAACATTTCAGGCAGTGGTTCTCAAATTTTCATTCACATCAGAATCACATTCCCAGAATCACGATCATATGCCCCATCCAATGATTTTATAATTGCCCTTGCATTTTTAAGAAGCTCCCCAGATGATCCTCATGAATATTAAAGACTGATAACAAATGATGCTAAGGGACTTAAAGAAGAGCTGTCCCATCCCCTCAGTGCACCTGCCAGATGAATTAGAGAAAGGCGATCTGTCACTGGTGAACACACCCATGCATGTTGCCACTGGCCGATGACTAAGGCAGCAGCAGGGATGAGCCAAGGGACATTTCTCTCTGGCTTTCAAAAGGAGCTTCTCTCTGACTTATTTCTTGCAAAAGATTTGGCAGACACATTCAATACGAACTTTCCACATAATAAAATTTCTCGTGGACAACTGATGAAGTGTGTTGCTTGGTAAGTGAAGAAAGTATAGAGTGTAGGCAGCAAACTGGGTCTCCATTTGGAGAGTGAGGGAGCAATTCTGGGTGAGGCAGAGAGTGAGCATATGGCAGAAGCACAGATGTCAGAGCTGGAAGACTCTGGGCTGCCTAAATTTATATTCTGCCTTCACAGTGTTGCACTGCCTGCCTAGGTCTCCACACTTCCAGCATAGTGGCCACAAGCCACATGTGGCCATGAGCCCTTGAAATATGCCTGGGCCATATCAAGATGTGACATAAAACACACACCAGCTTTTGATGAGTTATTACCAAAAAAAGTCAATTAGGGCTGGGCGCAGTGGCTCACGCCTGTAATCTCAGCACTTTGGGAGACCAAAGTGGGTGGTTCAGGAGTTCAAGATCAGCCTGGCCAACGTGGTGAAACCCCATATCTACTACAAATACAAAAATTAGCCGAGCATGGTGGCGCATGCCTGTAATCCCAGCTATTCAGGAGGCTGAGGCAGGAGAATTGCTTGAACCTGGGAGGCGGAGGTTGCAGTGGGCCGAGATCACACCACTACACAACCTGGGCAACAGAGTGAGACTCTGCCCCTCAGAAAAAAAAAAAAAAGTCAATCAATTAAATCTCTCTCAATAATTCTTCTAGTGATTACATGTAGAAATGGCATTTTTGATATACTAAGTTAAATAAAACATCTGTTATTAAAATCACTTTCAGCTACTTATTTTTTATTCCCTGTGACTCACAGAAAATTTTAAATCATGTATGTGGCTCCCATTTTGTCTCCCATTGTATTTCTAGGGGACAGTGTTGACCATACTAATATTTACCTGATTGTTTTTTCTTTAAATTTGACTTACCTTTTTTACCTAACTAAACTTAGTCTTATCCTAGGTACCAATAACCATGAAATCATAAGTTTGATGTGCCAGTTAAATTTTTTCTAATAAGCATTAAAATAAATATATAAAATAGCCTGTCCATCCACTACCTAAATTTGGTTTGTGTTTTGCCAGTGGTACCCAAAAGCGCATTTGGGGAAACACGCGTCTAGTCTAAGCCCTTTGACACCCAGGAAGAGGGAAAGAGAACATGGGGTCCGAGGCAGAGGCAGCCGGGGCTGTTTAGTTTAGTATCATCTGTGAGTTGCAGGGGGTTGGGATTACCTGGGGCTTCCAGCTGCGGGAACAGCCCCCAACACAAACAAGCTCCCAGTCACTCGCGGGCATGGACCATAGATTGCGTGACTCTCAGCACAGAGGGAGTGGCTTCTGGTCACACTCTCTGGGCTTCCACTCCGCCCTGACATTTCATCACGTAGGCACCGTTCTTAAAGGGCCAGTAAGAAGTGCAGCTTGCTTTTGAGTAATCGTGGAGGCAGGCCATGCCCTTCAATAACCCCTGTCTGCCCCGCTGCCTGCCAGACCACCACCGGCCTCCCTCTGCCTCTCCCTCCCCCACCCCCCACCAGCACTGCTTCTGGGTGGTAGTTGCCATTGCCACAGTTCAAGGCTCCTCTGGCTCACAGCCTGGCCCTGCCTGATCTCGGGGGAGGAATTTGGTTTTGTCCTTTGGCCACAGTCCTCCTGAGAGGCTGTGTGAGCCCCTTGCCTTGGCCAGGGGTAAGGATCCTCCCATGAAGATGAGAGGCCAAACCAACAGCCCTGTCCCACAACTTTTTGTAACCCCCTAACCCAGCAGGTGCTTGATCAGTGCAAGTGAGGAGCCAGCCAGGGCTGGGGTGGTAGCGGGGGGCGGTGGCAGTAGGTTCCTACTGTTTCTGCCTAGATCTCCCCTCCAACCAGCAATGTTTCCTCCTGAGGAGGAGGAGGAGGCTTGGGGCCAGTCCCAGCAGCCAGGACTCAACACAGGTGCAAAGTGAGAGAACTCTGGCTTTGCTCAGAGGAGCCTTCTAGAACATTTTGGGCCCTTTAAACTGGCCCCCGCAGGAGGTCCAAAACAGTCTCCTCACAGACATCAGGGCATGCCCAGCAGTGGTCCTGGGCAGCTGGGCAGCTCCCCGTTTTGTCAGTCTTGCTGTTGCTTCCCCAGCCTCCCTGGCGTTCTCATTCCTCAGAGCTCCCGTCTGCTCTCAGTCTTCTTCATGTCTCAGGCCTGCCCCGATGGCCAGTTTCAGCTAACGTGATTTCAACCTTCACCCAATAACCAGATATGAGCTCCTCACAGCCCCAGCTGAGATATTCCCTGCCCCAGAGCGGACGGCGGGAAGCCCGCCAGTCAGAGCAGCTCCCGCCTCCCCCACATGACAGAAGAATGCCCTGCCCAGAGCCTGGCCTGTCCCCTCAGAAGGGAACCTGAATGGCTGCACCCACACACAGGGCTGGCAGGGCTATCTAGTTCCTCAGGAACCCATCTGAAGACCAAAATGGGAATTTGGTGGGAGTCCTGGCCTTCAATCCCAGCTCAGCCTCTATTTACTCATCTTTAATTTTTTTTGTTTTTTTTGTTTGTTTGTTTGTTTTTGTTTTTTTGAGACAGACATCTCACTCTGTCACCCAGGCTGGAGTGTAGTGGCCCCATCCGGACTCACTGCAACCTCCGCCTCCCAGGTTCAAGTGATTCTCCTGCCTCAGCCTCCTGAGTAGCTGGGACTACAGGCATGTGCTGCCACACCCAGCTAATTTTTGTATTGTTAGTAGAGATGGGGTTTCACCATGTTGGCCAGGCTGGTCTCGAACTCCTGACCTCAAGTGATTCGCCTACCTTGGCCTCCCAAAGTGCTGGGATTACAGGCATGAGCCACCACGCCTGCCCATTTATTCACCTTTAAATGGGCACTGGGATGTTGTGAGGTCACGTAGAGTTGAAGTGTGCAGCTTGAAATGCTAAGGAGATGAGGGAACACCAGCAAGGAATCCAAACTGTTTGTGCCTCACCTCCATGAAAATGATAACAATAGTGAATAACCCTGGAGCAGTTACAATATGCCGCCTGTTCTTAGCAATGTATCACCTCATACAATCTTCATCACAACCTGAGGGAAAAGATTCAGAGAGGTTAAGTCACTTGCCCAAGGTCACACAGCTTCTAGGCAGCAGAGCCAGTCTGTCCTTAACCTGAGTGCACTGCCTCCTTCCCTGTGCCTTGTAAGAGATGGCAGAAAGGGAGAGGGGCAACCAAGGAGGGGGAAGGAGGAAATATATTCAGTGCAGCTGCCCCAACGTCCCTCAAGGACAAGCACAAAGGGGTGGTGTGGACAAGCATAATGCAATTGGCCCAGGTGGCTTCCTCTCATTTGTCCCTCTTATCACCACAGTCCCACACTCAGCAGAGTCCCCTCAAGGTCATGCACCACACGCCTGTCCCCAGGGTTCTGTGACAGGCTTTCAGGGTCTGTGCAGTTGACAGCTTGAATTTGACAAGATCTGTGCTGAAAATGGAGCCCCTTAACTGACTCACAGAAAGCCACCCCCGGCCCTCCCTGGGGGCCCCTGTGATGGATGGGCCTCTCTCTGAGGCCTCAGTGGGCCGGCTGGGGAGGACCGAGGTCCTCAGGGCCTCGCTGGAGCTGGCAGGAGGTCAACTGCCGTCTGAATGACTGCTCTGTGCCAGCCGCCTCTCTCTTCCTCAGCACAGGCCAAGGTCTGTCTTTGGCAAGCTCCACACGCCCCAGAGGGCTGGGCACACTCCTGCCCTGATGCTCCCCTTTCTCTCTGCAGGGACAGGGCATAGACCCCACTTCCAAACCCTATTTCTCCTCACAGCCCAGGGCCTGGAGGGAACCCGCTGGATGCAAAGCCGAGGTAACCTCTCATCCTATTGTGCCATTCCCTGTCTACCTCCTATAGACACAGACACACACACACTGTCACGAAACGACAAGATGGTATGCATGCCGCACCTAAAGGGAATCAGGGAATGAATTCATTCATTCACTGATTCATTTATTCAACAAATTTTTGCCTGGCACCTTCTAGATACCAGGCCCTGCTGTGGGCACAGGGGACATAACAGGGATGGAAATAGATGTGTCCCTGTCCTCAGGGAGCTGACTATCTGGTAGCAGTTTTATATGCGGGAGCTCCTGGGAAGAAGAAAATGCTACGGGATTTTTAGAGGCCATGATCCCAAATGCAAAGGATAAGGCTGTGGCAGGGCAGCACTCCCCACTCACAGCCTCTGTCTTGCTTTCTTGCCTTCTCAAGGTATTTGCTACTCAGCGAATTCCCTGACTACAGGTTCCCCAAACCAGTTGTGTTCAGAGTCTGGCTGTGAGTATCTTAAGTATACAGATTCCTATAAACCTACTCCTAGAGATCCTTCTTCTGTAGGTCTCCAGTGGAGTCCAGGAAACTGTATTTGTAAAAACTTTCCTAGGTGACTCTGAGACATACCCAGGTGTGGGAAACCCTTACACTTAGCTCTGAGTTCCTTATTTGTTACACTTTTTTTTTTTTGTCTTTTTTTTTCCTTTTTGTGGAGAACGGGGTCTTGCTACATTGCCCAGGCAGGTCTCAAACTCTTGGGCTCAAGCTATTCTCCCACCTCTGCCTTTCTAAAAGCTGGGATTACAGGCGTGAGCCACTGCGCTTGGCCCAAGTTCCTTATTTGTCTAGGTATCTGTAGGACCTAGATCAGTGTGGGAATGAATGAATGAATGAATGAACAGACAAATACATGTTTGAGGCATGTTTGGAAGCTTGTATGTGGCTGTGGTCAGCAGTAGAGGCTTAGAGGAC
This sequence comes from Gorilla gorilla gorilla, assembly GCF_029281585.2. Taxonomy (NCBI): domain Eukaryota; kingdom Metazoa; phylum Chordata; class Mammalia; order Primates; family Hominidae; genus Gorilla; species Gorilla gorilla. The sequence continues at coordinate 38,761,344 of NC_073235.2, read as the reverse complement.
TGGTAAAGCAGTGTGGCCCAGAGTTGCTGGGCTTACTAATACCACACGATGTGTACACAGGATGGGGGCAGGATTTGGTCCCGAAGCCAGCAGGCCTGGGCCATCTTGCCAGTAGAGTCAGATGAGCTCAGTGTATGTGGAGTGCTGATGACTCAGAGGAAAGTGGAGTTCACAGTCCACAGACATCTCGGAACATCTCAGAACATCCCACAGCCCATCTGTGCCAGGTCACCCAGAGATGGAGGTGGACAGACAGTGTGGGATGGCCCTGCACCCTGAAACTCCCAGGCACTACCTTGCATTGTCAGTTTCTAATTTTACACACACTGGGGAGAGGTCTGCTGTGGGCCAGGCTGGCCACCAGCGCTGGGGAAGTAGGGACTGGCCTAGCCACAGGCCTCAAGGATGCCGAAGTCTGGTGGGGGAGACAAGCATGGAGAGAGACAGAGATGGCAGAGGCCAGGACAGGAAGCCTCTGGGCATCCTGGCTGAGGACAGGGTGGCACACCCAGAGGAGAATGAATCGTGGAAATGCCGAAAGCTAAAGAGAGGGTAGGAACCCCAGGGCTGGGGTAAAAATGTATAGGGTTCAGTTGGAGAGTGATGTGGAAGGATTCCCACACTGAGATTTCAATGCAGTTTCAACCACTTCCTAGCTATGTGACCTCAGACTTGACCTCCCAGAGCCTCAGTTTCCTATCCCATAAAATAAGAATGATAATAATTCCTACCTCTCAAGATTATTGTGTTGACAACACAAGAAATCAGGTGTGAGAACATGAGCACACAATACGTACTCAATAAAATGGAACAACAACAACCACTCACTGAGCCCTTTTCATACACTTCTCATATGTATAACACAACCTGAAGGAACTGTCTGTCCTTAGCCCCAGCTTTCAGATAAGGAAACAGAGAAGAGAAGGAGATAAATGGTGAAGCCAGAACATGAACCCAGGTCTGTCGCATGCCAGAGGCTTCACTGTAATACTAAGCCATAAGCAAATATATTTTTGAAAGAGAGGATGTTCAAAAATCATAGTATCTCTGATTATCATGATAATCAAAAGTAGCAGCTCATTGGAATTTCATTCAGGATTAGAAAAATTGGTCTGTATCCAGAGGATACTACTAATCTCTTCCTTGTATTGAGGACTTACTGGGTGCAAGGCACTGTACCAAGCACTGTTAGAACACCACACAAAACACCTTGGTTTATTATTTTACAGATATATCAAGAGGGACTTGAAAAGATTAAGTGCCTCCCTAAGGGCATTCAGTAAGTGAAAATGGCTAAGCCAAGATTTGGATGGAAGGCTCCTAGTCCTTGTTGCCTTGTTCCAGTCCAGTCCTGCTGTACTGCAGATTCCCACCAGAGATCACAGAGCAGAACATGCAAAAGGTAAGACTCCTGGGACACATGAGGTATTTCCCAGGTGATATCCTCACTGGGACTGGTATCAGACTTGGTGGAGGTGAGAAGGAAGAAAAAGAAAGGGAACAGAGACAGAGTCCAACCCCAGGGTGAGCCGCTGTCCTTTCTACGGGCCACCAAGAAACTCCTGCTGCCCTGATTGACCTCTGTTAGAGCTTCAGGGGCAGGGTGTAGGAAGACACCTTCCTACATGGAAGCAGCAATTAGAGGGACTCTAGAAATCTCATTTCACCGCAGGTGTCCATCCCTTTCTGGTGGCATTGATAACTTTGTGATGGCCCCATCTGCTTTGGATGGCTTCTCCATAAACTCCAGGCACGTCAGATTTCTTTTGTCTGTATGGGTGAAAGGCCATTTGTTGTTGTTTGCTGGTTGGTTGGTTTGGTTTCTTTTTCGAGATGGAGTCTTGCTCTGTCGCCCAGGCTGGAATAGAGTGCAGTGGCATGATCTCGGCTCACTGCAAGCTCCACATCCCAGGTTCACACCATTCTCCTGCCTCAGCCTCCTGAGTAGCTGGGACTACAGGCGCCCGCCACCAAGCCTGACTAATTTTTTTTTTTTTTTTTGTATTTTTAGTAGAGACAGGGTTTTACCGTGTTAGCCAGGATGGTCTCAATCTCCTGACCTCATGATCCGCCCACCTCAGCCTCCCGAAGTGCTGGGATTACAGGTGTGAGCCACCACACCCGGCCAGTTTGGTTTCTTTTGTCAACTAAAAATGAAATGCAGGCCTTCTAAACTGACGCTGGATGTGGAAGCCCACTGACAGGTGGGTTCCTTCCCTCTCCCCATCTAAAACCTCCCATCCATCCATGATGCCTGTCCTTCCAACCTCATGAGGTGGCTTTGGAGAAGAAATGAGGTCATTTAAAGCATTACAACGAAACAAGGGAGTTTTTGTTTGGTTTGGGATTTGGTTGGTTTTTCCCTTGTTTTAAGAACTGAGGAATATGAAGGCCTGAGCTGGGATGTTGCTGAGCATGTGTGTCTCACATGTATGTGTGCGCATGTGCACACACACACACACACACTCTTACACAATTAGCCAGACAGACTTCCAACATGCCCCTCCATCATCACCCAGGTAAGACAAGTGAAGGGAGAATTCAGAGACAAGAGATTTTCCTTGCTCTTGTGACCCTATTGGCAGAAACACTGGAGGCCTAGACATTTCCACAGCTCCAGTGGTCCCACTGCTTGAGGTGAAAGTAGGAGAGAAGAGGAGAGGAGATTTGGCCTTCACCTCCCATGCCCCTGGGAAGTAGGGCAGTCAGAGGCAGCTCATCTGGAAACTGAGCCTTTGTGAAGTCCAGCTACAGCCTTGGAGATGCTGGTGGAACATACCCACAGCCATGCTCTGATTCTTCACAGCTGCCACAGCTAACCATTGCTTTTGTTCAGTGAAGACCTCACATGGAGAAGGAGCAGAATGTCAAGCCTCAAGTGTTTGTTTCTTTTTTTTTTTTTTTTTTTTTTGAGATAGAGTCTCGCTCTGTCGCCCAGGCTGGAGTGCGGTGGAGCGATCTCAGCTCACTGCAACCTCTGCCTCCCAGGTTCGCGCCATTCTCCTGTCTCAGCCTCCCGAGTAGCTGGGATTACAGGCACCCACCACCATGCCTGGCTAATTTTTGTATAGTAGAGATGGGGTTTCACCATGTTGGCCAAGCTGGTCTTAAAATCCTGACCTCAGGTGATCCGCCCACCTTGGCCTCCCAAAGTACTGAGATTACAGGCGTGAGCTACCATGCCCAGCCTGTTTCGATGTTTTTTATAGATACCCCTGCCACACCCACAAGCTGCCATTGCCTTTAGGTAGGACAAATGTCCTCTCTTCTCACTTATCTTAGACAATTCCTTAAATCCATCCCTCTACTTTGACTAAAATATAAGCTAAGTCTGGAAAAGCTCAGGCCAGGAAGCTGTGTAAGTGATATCATAAATGTTCTACTCATGGATATAAATGTCTTAGGGCTTTGTCCCCTTCCAGCAAAAGTCAGGCCATTCTGTGGAAAGAAAGGTTAAATGAAGTGAAAATTAGTGACTAAAATGTTCCTCTTTCTTTAGTGAGAAAAAGCAAATCTGCATTTAGCAGCTTTTCTGCTGTCCCGACTCCAGGTATTTAATTGGAGCTAACCACTTTTGAAGTGGAGAGAAAAAGGGAGAGAAGTGAACCCAAGGATGGGAAAGGAGACAGGGCGAGACACCAGAAGGATGGCTGAGCCTGTTATGCCCAAAGCACCCTCATTCTAGAGCTGCATCTATGGGACTGGTAGTTCTCCTTAAGAGAGAGAGAACTACCGTTGAATTATTTGTGGGGACAGGGCAGAGATCACCCACTCCCACCACATCCACACAAGGGGGAGAAAGTCCCAATGTCTGAAAAACAAAAACTTATAAATAGGGAAGTGTCTGAGGCTAAGAAAACCAGCAGACACCTGACAATTTTCCTTACGCAAATCTCAACTAGTATACCAAAACAAGTGACTAAAGCTGGCATCACTTATGAAGAAGTTGACCTCTGTTTTCTACAGTCAGATGACTAGAGTCAGAGTCTTAAAAAACAGGAAGTGCCAGATGTAGTATCAAATGACCCAGACAGTGAAAAGTAAGGCAGAAAACTAAATTGGAAGACAGGAAGTCACAATCACACCACAAACAATACAGATATTTGTCTGAGATATGCTTGGCGGGGTGCCTTATCACGGCCAGAAAATGGAGGAGCACGGCCGAAATGTTTAGCAGAGGCCAGGCCACCAGCAAGGGCCAAACTGACACCCTCCTGGAAACCTCTTCTCTGCAGCTGAGAAAAACTTCAGGGCTTATATTGCTGGATGAAAGTGCCATTTGCAGGCTTAAGGCCAAATACCATTACTAAGCCCTGGGATTTCACTCCTGAAAGAAAATCTCTGGCCCTCCCCCACCCCACCTCCTCCTTGCCCAACGTAAGAGTAGTGGCCCTCTAGTGTTTCTGGCAATGATTCCTCCTCCAGGTAACAGCATGTTCACCTTGCCCACCCCACCCCTACTCTCAGTCTCCACTCAGCTGATTTGAGTTGGCCCATGATGCTGAGGGCAAACCCCTGGTCATACTGACTGATTCAGGAGTTACCCTTTTGGAGCCCACAAACATGACTCCTGAGATTCTGATGGAACTATTGGGAAATATAAGCTCTTCATCAACTGGAATTACTAATCTGGTAGCACAAAATCTTAACAGCTGCCAGAAGCTACCATGTGGACAGAACCTGCTGGGGAATTAAAACCAACACAAAGGAAAGCAGCACAATTAACACAGAGAAAAAAAAGAGACTTTGTCTTTAGGATTTGATTCCAAACTCCTGGATCCATCTTTACCTGAAGCTAGGCCACACTGCTGGATGTTTCAGCAGTGAGTCCAATCATCTCTTCTGATGGTTTCAGCTGGGAATCTGTTCAAAGAGTTATAATACAGTAAGCAAAGGGTCTAGTTTCTGGTCTTTATGAGGTATTCAGTGGGACCCTCTCTCCTCTTCATTTGTACTGATTGTCTGCAACTATATTCACCATGAGCCTTAAGCGAAACTTCTTTGTCTCTCTGAATCTTTTCTCCTCTGGGATAAAGAGGTTCAACCAGAACAGGACTCTAAGGTCCTATGCTGAAATGATGATTCCAGAACTTCGTGATATTCTCCTGAAATGTTTCAGATCCATTAAAGCTCAGAATACACTCAACTTTCCATTCCAGTGAATGATTTCTATACCTTTTCTATATAGCCCAGAGGGTCAGTATTTGCCTGGACACTTTTTCGATATTACAGAAAACAAGTAAGAAAAATATAAGTTATCTGGAAAATATTGGTTGAGGAAAGTTCTTCAACTAAACATTACCTATGACTCTCTTCTCTAAAATCGAGGTGGCCAAAAGCCACAGGTATCGGAGATGTAAAAGTACTGCCCGTTTCTGCCACCCAAGATTTCTGTTGTCCCTGGGTAGGTGGTAGACTGCTAGTACCACAGACAATATGTGAAGGCACAGTCCTCAGGAAAATACAAGTTCCTTAAAAAAAATTTTTTTTGAGACTGTGTCTTGCTCTGTCACCCAGGCTGGAGTGCAGTGGTGGGATCACAGCACTGCAGCCTCAAAGTTCCTAAATTTAATTGTACACCTTTTTGATGAACTTTTTATTATCCAAAATTATTTAGTCTGTAAGTGACAAAAACACCAGCTCAAAATGGTTCAGACAAAAAAAGCTCATTAACTTGGCTTGTGTAATTTTTTAAACGATCCACATTCAGGTACCCAGGTGCTCAAACACTGTCTTCAGGAACATGTCTCTCTCCCTCTGCCTCTTGGTTTTACTTTATTCTCTGGGCAAGCTCTTCTTATTTATTCATGTAGATAATCTACCAGCAGCTCCAACTTTATACCCTACCAAGTTAGCAGCCCCAGAGGAAAGCAAGCACCTCTTTGTCAATAGTTACATAAAAAACCCCAGAGCTAATACCCATCGGTCCAGCTTAACTTATATGTGTCCATCTCTGAAACAAGCACTATGATGCCAACTGGCCGGACCTAGGTCACACACATATACCAGTACTCCAGAGGGTGGGGTCAGCTCTATCTGGCCCACACATTGGCTAAGGCTGAGGAAGGGATGCTGACCCCAAGGAAAATTAGAATGCTGCTTCTAAAGGAAGGGGAAATGGATGTGTGGCAGGGAAAAAACAAACACTGCACAGCTCTTGAGCCAAATACAAAAGGCCCAGCCTGGGGTGCAGTATCTTTCTTTCTAAATGGAGGCATCATTCTTTTCTCAAATGGGAGTAAAAAGCCCTATAGAGGGGTAGTGAAGAAGACACAGGAGGTCAGCTCCGTGGGCCGGAGATTGAGGGTCAACACAGGCATTTGTCCCATGTGAAACAGCAACCAGTGCTTTGCAGGGCTGTGGAAAAGTTTCATTATTATGTATGAGAAGAACCTAGGAGGCATCTGATGTTGTCAAGGCTGTGCCCTGAGATGTGTTTGATGCCTTCCCTCTGCTCATTCAGGCCCCCATCTGCCTGGACCATTAGGCACTGCCACCATCATCTATGTGGTTAGCCAGCACACATAGACCAGGGCCAGCCACTGCAGAGGTAACCGGCACTACCAGGCATCTCGCAAGAGCATTGGCATTGAATGGCCTCTCCTTCTATCCTGACCAGCTCAATTCCACTGATATTCCAGCCGGAGCATGGCAAAGGCCTATTGACGAAAAACAATAAGGCTAGATCAAGGCTCTGGTGCACCTGAGTCACTGTGAGTCATATCCCCTGGAGGACCTTCTCAGCTCACCATTGTCATTAGTTAAAAAGACTCACGTAAGTCCGGCACACAGGAATGTCAAGTAGCAGCCAAGTTTGGGGGTGTTGTCCTTTGGCTTGGAAAATAATTCTCCACTAAGAAGTCCACTGATAATGGCACTCAAATGTCCCCCAAAGGTTGTTAATTTTAATTAGGGAGAATTTAAACTACAGCATCCAAAGGAATGACTAATATTTTAAAGAGTGTGAGGTATTTGGTTTGCTTTGCCAGTCTTGTTTTAGCAATTTTGGTCATTCCTAATCTTCTGCAAGGACTTCCAAGGCTGAGTCTTAAGTCTGGCGAAGCAGAAACCACCCTGGTGCCTCCAAATTTTCCACCACCTTCTTCTTCACAGTATAAAATTGCCCGACCACCATCACTCACGGACCCCTTTGTCCCCTTCTCTTCCCCTCCACCCCAGAGAAGTTTGGCTGACAACCACGGTAAATGCTAATGGAAGAGATGTTGTAACTAAATGGCAGTGCATTTATATCTACATGTGTCTTCTGCAATATAAGATAAACAGACTAATCTTCCTCACCAAGCTTAGAGGGATAACGAACAAAAATTATAGTTGAGTAACCTGCCAACATAAATATTTCACAAAAGCTAAGCCACAGTAAATGGAGCCAAATTGTAGAATTGGAGTGGGACTTTCCAACAAAGATCTCCCTGAAGCATTCTCAAGTTCATTCTCTTAATAGAATAATTTCCAGTTATTCTGATATTTGGTTTTTCTAGATTTACTACCATTTTTACCATACTGATGAAATAAGTACTAATATTCATTTGCATAAAACAGCGATTTATTAGACTTATGCAATGTGCCAGACATTATGCTAAACACTTTATATGGATTATCTCCTTTACCCTCAGAACAGTTTTATGAGAAGGGGTTTCATTATCCCCATTTTGCAGATAATGAAATTGAGTCTCAAACAGGTGATATGATGTGGAGCCAGGAATCAAACACAAGCATCTCACCCATGGCCCATGTTCTTAACAGGGTTCATACCACATTTCCACATATGGGAAGAATCTGTGGCCCAGAGTGGTTACATTAGAGCACCTCCTCCCCTGAGAGCCACACAACGGCCCATACCACCTTCCAGTTCATGGCTCCACCTTTGTCCTGCTCTCACAACCTTCCCAGACCTGGCCTATACCCACGTCTCCATCACTTTCCCATTCGCGGCTGCACATTTTCTTCTCTGTCCCCATCCATCACTCAGTTCCCCACCACCCCTAAATGAAATACACAAGCCAAACTTACTCCCACTGCCAGGCTTTTCTGCAAGCTGTTTCCTTCCCTGGAAGGCCTGCCTCCTCTTCGCCACCATTGGAGACCCTGGGTCAAGTCCCATCTCAAAACACCACCTTCTTACACAGCCCTCCTACCCTCTCTACCTCCTAGAAACTCCTGTGGCCCACTTGGCTTTCTTCACCATTCATTTTGAAGCTTAAATACTGCCTTCTGATATTGATTAGCTTTGAATGCACACATATTATTAGCCCAACTAGCTTGCAAACTGCTAAACAGCATGAAACACACAGCCTGGCTCCTTTGAGTCACTTTCGCACCTAGCACAGGGCCTGGCTGCATCACTCAGCTCAGCCCCAAGGCAGTCAAGATAATTGAGTGCGTTCCAGCTGCAGGGGTATTTGGTATATATAAGACATCCCACATAACTGTTGGTTTGTGCTTGATTACCGTAACACAGCCCAAATCAATCCCTGAAAAGGGACAGCCCGCAGTAGAACCAGTTCCCAGCTGTGACACCCGCGTGGCCGCCCCTCACAACAGTGTGTCTGGGGCTTGTGGGAAAGCCCTAGGAATAGCCGGCTGTTCTTGCACATTGGAAGCTAAGGCAAGGATGCTACATTGGCCTTGGGGTGGAAACATGTACAGCATGCTTCTCAGATCCTCTCCGATCCTGAGTGTTCGAAAAAAATACCACTTACTGTTTTTGTTTTTATCATTCTCTAAGTAATACTATTTATGGTTAAAAATAAAATAAAATAATGGGCCAAGTGCAGTGGCTCACACCTGTAATCCCAGCACTTTGGGAGGCCGAGGCGGGTGGATCACCTGAGGTCAGGAGTTCAGGATCAGCCTGGCCAACATGGTGACACCTCATCTCTACAACAATACAAAAATTAGCTGGGCATGATAGTGGGTGCCTGTAATCCCAGCTACTCGGGAGGCTGAGGTGGGAGAATTGCTCGAACCTGGGAGGCAGGGGTTGCAGTGAGCCAAGATTGTGCCACTGCACTCTAGCCTCAGTGACAAGAGTGAGACTCTGTCTCAAATAATAATAATAATAATAATAATAATAACGGAAAATATGAAAAAGTATGAAGAATACATTTTTATTGTCATCTATTATCTCATCTTTTTGGTGTATTTCCTTCAGTTTGTTTTTTTATATCTGCCTGGCACTGTGCTAAACCATAGAGATTTTTTAAATGTGAAGACCCATCCCAGCCCTCAAGCCTCTTGCAGCCTAGGAGTGAAGCTTACAAGACAACAGTAAAAGATCATACAATATGAAGTCTGAGGCAAGTACAATGGACTAGGCCATGCAGTATGGAACACACAGAGGGAGAAGTAAAGACAAAGACTGAGAATTCTGAAAGGGCTTGGCATTTGGTTTTCAACAGCACAGTTACTGAGATCCTGCTATGTGCCAGAATGGTGAGGAACTGATGAGATCCAGAGACAGGAACTGATTTGTTCAAGGTCACTCAGCTAGTTAGGACCTTGACAGTTATTTTTGCAATACTTACTGATCATCTATTCTGAAACCACAAGATCCTAAAAAAGATTTCATTTAAATGAATACACACAGCAAAAAAGTGGGTATATACACTTTTATTTATATAAAATATATATACTTATATATATTTATTTTTATTTTACACACTCACATACACAAAGATACCCTTTATCAGGCTCCATGTTGATGCATACAAAATGCACTTACTTTATTGAAAAGACTGAAACTACATGAAATTGGGGAACATCCTGGAAAATCTGGGACACGTGGTTTGGTCACCATAATTATACTATGTGCTTTTTCTCAATCCGGTAGGGATTTCTTAAAATAGCCTTGCATTCCAACAGGATATAAAACCCTGTTGAAGATGCCCCAATCTGGAATCAAAGAGTCAGACTGGCTAGAAACAGATCTGGTTCATTTCACCCTCCAACTAAAATAGGATGCAAAACTAAACAGTGTCGTTAGAGAGACAGAACTTCATTTCCCCCAAACAGTCCTTTTAACCTAGAAAGCAAGAGGGCCTGGGCCATTGGCAAGCAGAACAATTTCTTGCTATTTTGCATTTCCTTCCTCAGAACTATCTTTAATAGTTTGAGCCATGGAGGAGAAAGAGAACAAACTAAAATTAATTTTTAATTGAATAAAACAACAAAATAAAGCACAGGCAGAAGCTCCCTAAGCCCCAGAATTCTACGTGCTGTGAGTCCAGGGCTAAGTTCATACAAACAAAAGGAATGAGGAGATTCGAGCTCTGTTCTGCCTGATTAATTCAACATTGTTCAGCAAAGGTCTGTCCCAATGGTTAGAACAATGACTAGATGATAATCACAAAGCCCTCAGTGAGCAGTTAAAAATGAATTTGTCTGAAACGTTCGCAGTGTCTACCGAGCAACATCAAAGGAGCTCAGGGCACAGCCGACTTTATGGAGTAACAGGTTTAAAAATGAACATTTTTCAGCTTGCTAACTCTAAAAGTCCAACTTGTGTTCTCAGAATCCAGGAGAATAAATCACCCAAGCAAAGAAATAATAATACTGAAGACATATGATGCAATTCCAAAAAACCCATTGTATGCCAATTATTAAACCAGAATGCTGATCACATCCTTATCAAAGCTGTATGTCACCTTGTAGATCACAGGAAAATATGATCTACAAAATAGAATAAAAATCACACTGTGAACTTTATGAAAAATGACTAAAGGAACTCTCTTAGTTCAGCAAAAAAGTTCAGGCTGATCGCCATTTTTTGATGACCTTCTTGCGGGGATAAACTCAAATGCATTTTCTTTCTCCCTTTCTCTTCGCAAGAATAATTTTGTTAAGAAACCATTTACGACATCCTGATGAGCAGCACCTAGAAGATGACGTTCTGGCAACAGGAATTCCCAACACAGCAGAAGCTCCTTCCAAGCTCTGAGGCTGAGCAAGTGGGGAGTTTGGCTGGTTTTCAGCATCCACCCAACTCACCGATCCTCCTGTTTAGCTTTATTGTGTGTGCTGCTATCTTCCACACATCACTGGATCCAAACTTTCTTCTCCCCAGAGCCCTTTCATTTCATTCGCCTTTTCTATTACTCTCTGGGTCTGTTTACTTTCCTTCCCAACCTTTGTTAATTTCAGCAAATACATATATTAAGCACCTACTCTTGCAAGACACTACATCACTTTATCTCTCTTTGTAACACTCCAACATACCCATTTTCCTTCCTCAGAAACGCTATCTTCTAGATTCTTTAAAAATTCTGTGTGGATAGGAGGGGGATGATAAGTTCTTGTGAAACATTTCAGACTTACAAAAAAACCACAGAGTAAGATAACAAAACATCTATGTACCTACTGCCCACGTTAAAGGATAAAACATTAATACAATTGGCATCTCTTGTGTATCCCCTCCCTGGTCACGTCTCCTCTCCATCTCCCCAAATATAACCACTAAAGTGAATTTGGTTTTTATTATTCCCATGCATTTTAAAACATTTGTACTCAGTATGTCTATATCCAGTCACAATTGGATACACAATATATAGTATGGTTTCACGTTTTCTTAAACTTGATATGCATGGTTTTTCTTTATACACACATTTTCTTTCTTCTGTTTGCTCTTTTGCTCAGCATTGTGCAGTTGAAAAGCCATCCGTGTTAATACATGTAGCTCTTGTTTATTCCACTCTCATTACTGTCTATTATTCCGTTAAGCAAGTTCACCCCCGTACATTTATCCAGTCTCTGCTTGATGGACATTTGAGTTAATTCCAATGTTTTTGTTATTACAAGCAGTGCCACTGTGAACATTCTTGCATGAGTCTTCCTGCACACATTCCCAATATCCTCTTTAGCTTCACCTACATATTGAATACCAGAGGAGTTGCTATTCCTTAAGTTGTCAATGAAACTCCTTCTGACCCAGCTATATTTCCCCCCGCCTGAACTCTGGCCCTTTTCCATCTCATCCAAGCTACTTTGATCAGTGAGGCTGAAAAATTCTAATAGATACCACCCCCAGGCTCCCTGGTCTTCAGCTCTGACTCTCGTCAACATGCCATGGAGCCAGGGAAGTTGCATTCCCATTCTGTGAACGTCAGTGCAGAATCAAGTATTGGAGCCAGGGAAGTCGCATTCCCATTCTGCAAACCTCGGTGCAGAATCAACTCGTTGCTATTGGGTTTTATATGACACTTCTGACTCACTGTTTGTTCCCTGACACAAAGCAGGTGATGCTATCCTGAGAAATTAATTTGGATTTCCTTTACACTTTAAATTGTAAAACAAGAATGAGCATCTCAGCCTGGGTGGTCTGTTTCCTAGCTTATTTTTCCTAATCCCTTTCCCCGCAGTTGGCTGAAAGCACCATTATCCGCTCCTAGCAAGGTCTAGGATGTCATGTCCCAGATTTGCTCAGTTCATTTGGATTGCTTTATTTCCTTTATCATCTCTCTTGTCTGTGCTTCCAGATGTTATTAAATAATCTTCTAGATATGCCTTCAGGATTTGCTGCAAAGACACTTGAGATAAATTATCTGTCAGAACCAACCTGGTAAGAATAAATGGGAAATATTTGGTATGAGAGTTGGGACCTTCCCTCCAGCAGTGATTATTCCAAGACAGAACAGTTTCCGACTGAAGACAGAGTCTCTTCCACAGTATCCTTTATCAAGACATTAAAATCTTCCTCCTAGTGCCTAGAAGTCAAATCTCCTTTTCATCATTTGCTTGAATACTGTTTTCTTAATGACTTTATAAGAAGGATACATGTGAAGAGTCTGAATAAAACCATGATAGAAATAAGGATATTTGAGAAATCAGAATATTGAGAAGGAATACTTGACTAATAGCGAAGTGCAATAAACTGTTAATAGCCATAATCATTGACAATCCAGGCACAAAAGACAACTGTTTTTTTTTAATGGAATGATTTTCTTTTTAATTTCAATAGGTTTTGGGGGAACAAGTTGTATTTAGTTACACGGATAAGTTCCTTAGCGGTGATTTCTGAGATTTTGGTGAACCCATCACCTGAGCAGTGTACACTATACCCAGTGTGTAGTCTTTTATCTCTCACCCCCTCCTACCATTTCCCTGAGTCCCCAAAGTCCATTGTATCATTCTTATGCCTTTGCATCCTCACAGCTCCCATTTATGAGTGAGAACATAAGATGTTTGGTTTTCCATTCCTGAGTTACTTCACTTAGAATAATGGTCTCCAATTCCGTGTGGGTTGTTGCAAATGCCATTATTTCATTCCTTTTTATGGCTGAGTAGTACTCCATGGTATATATATACCACAATTTCTTTAACCACTCGTTGATTGATGGGCATTTGGCTGGTTTCATATTTTTGCAATCGTAAATTGTGCTGCTATAAACATGTATGTGCAAGTATCTTTTTCATATGATGACTTCTTTTTCTCTGGATAGGCACCCAATAGTGGGATTGCTGGATCAAATGGTAGTTCTCCTTTTAGTTCTTTAAGGAATCTCCACACTGCATAGTGGTTGTGCTAGTTTACATTCCGATCAGCAGTGTAAAAGTGTTCTCTTTTCACCACATCTACACCAACATCTATTATTTTTTGCTTTTTTGATTATGGCCTTTCTTGCAGGAGTAAGGTGGTATGGAATTTTGGTTTTGATTTGCATTTCCCTGATCATTAGTAATGATGAGCATTTTTTTCATGTTTGTTGGACATTTGTATATCTTCTTTTGAGAATTGTCTATTCATGTCATTAGCCCACTTTTTGATGGGATTGTTTGGTTTTCTTCTTGCTGATTTGTTTGAGTTCCTTGTAGATTCTGGATATTAGTCTTTTGTCAGATGTCTAGGTTGTGAAGATTTATCCCACTCCATGGTTGCCTGTTTACTCTGCTGATTATTTCTTTTGCTGTGCAGAAGCTTTTTAGTTTAATTAAGTCCCATCTATTTATCTTTGTTTTTGTTGCATTTGCTTTTGAGTTTTTGGTCACGAAGTCCTTACCTACACCAATGAAAAGACAAGATTCTTTACCAAAAAATGGTATCAACCAAGACAACAAAAGGAACTACTAATAACAAAGAATACATGAAGAACACAACTGAAATATACATCCCCAAAGGACTTATATATTATAAAACTGGTGTTGGGAAGGAAGACAATACCTTCTAAAATTGCCACTTGGAAATCTAAATTGAGAATTTGTCACCAAAAGCATGTAGGGCAAGTCTTCCCCATTGAGTACGTATTCCTTGATTTATACATGCACACACACACATACACATATGCTCACAAAGCATGAATGCACATATGCATGCACACAGTGTATGCCTGAAACTTGCAAGTACTTTAAATGTTTACAAGTGAAATAATATGGAAACATTTCAGAGGTGCTTTGTCTTTGCCACTAGACCAATTATGCAATTATATTCTATTTAGTGAGCCTTCATTATAGTCTCACATTGTGCCAGTTACTTTTATGAGGATTTAATACACACCCAAACTGAGGCAAATTGCTTCATATGTATTATTTCATTTGCTCCTCACGGAGGATATTCTTATCCTCCTTTTTTTCATGAGGAAACTGTAGTTTCAATCAGTAAATAATCTACGGAAGTTTCCTCAGTGAATGAAGAGCAGAACTATGAACCCAAGGTTGTCTGTTGGACTCCAAAATCTAAGGACTCAAGCACTACCCTAACCTGGGTCCACACAAAAGGCAACCACGATACTTAAAATCTTTTAGTCCTCGCAGTACCTTGAATATAGTAGGTGTGACGGATGGGTGGGTGGAGGGATGGATGGATGGATAAACGGAAGGATGAATGGATGGACAAATGGACAGATTGGGGAGATGAAGAGTGTTTTTTCTCTCCATAATAATGGATGTATATAAACAAACATCCTTCTGGATATGGAGAGCCTCTATTACTATCTATAGTAGGTAGGTAGGTAGGTAAGTAGGTAGGTAGGTAGGTAGAAAATCAAAACACTTGATTTATCTGTTTCATGAATTTAATTTTCCGTTAGAGTTTCCTTTAACCTTTGCATCTCAATATACAGCACAGATGGAAGTATTTAGAAATGAGGTTTCCTAAATTGTGCCTTTATGCCCTGAGCTCATTTGAGGAAAACATGAAAATAGCAAGTCTAGGGCCTAATCCCTACATGGATCTGGTGGTTTCACCAGCTCTTGCCATACCAAACCTTTCTGTGCAGCCAGCTGCCTCCCCTGAACAGGAGAGGCCTGGCCACAGCAACCTCCAGGAAAAAAAAGGTTGGGGGGATGTCTGCACACCCACATCTGCTATATAGCAACCCCCATGCCCCAAGCAGAGCCACAAAATCCTCTCCATATAAGGAGATCAGCATTTCTCAGGATGGCCAAACCCTGAGCATGAAAGTAGGAAACCCAAGTAAGGAAGCAAAAACCTGCACATGAGCTGCATGAAGCACTGGTGCCAGGGCTGACACCGGAGCCAGGGCAGTCCATGTCCGACCAGCCACAGGCCCTGCACAAGTGGGGCACTCCTACATAAACACTGATGGGACACTCTAGGAAGGTTTTTGCACACATGGTTTAATGAATCTTCATCTTGCTGACGTTCATATTGTGTTGATCCCATTCTGCAGATGAGGTGAGTAAGGTTTCCGAGAGGTCAGATGATTTACAGGACAGAGCCAAGAGTCAAGCCCGAGTCTGTCTGATTTCGAAGCTAGCGTGCTTCCAAACACACTGAACTCCTAATGGTCCCTTCCTGTTCCTGACCCATCCATCTGTCACCCAGCTGCACAGTACAGCTCCCCAGGTGCACAGTAATGTGAGACTTAGTTAAATAACAGTAGTAAAGACCCATATAAAATGTTTACAGCTATATTAAGTTTTCCTCATTGCAGAGTGACTGGGTGCTTCCTGCATCTGATGAGCATTTGGCTTTAAGATGTAACCAAGACTGCTCAAAGTACACAAACACAGCCCACAGGAGAGTGGACACTGTGTCAAATGTGGGGAAATGACCAGTGTGATCCATTTTGTGTGCAAGCTATGACGATGCTAGAGACTGGTCCAGTGGGTCTCCCTGAGATGAAAATAAGACCCTAGTGCAAAACAGTAAGCATGTTGATGCATGTTCCTGGGAACACGGCTTTCACATATTTCCCAAAGAGGAGCTAGGACCCCCCAGAAGATGGGAAGCATCATCTCAGGGATTCCTTTTAATGACCAATTCTTTAGGTGTTGTCCCAGGGCAGCTGTGGAAAAGGCTCAGTGTCAGCACCTGTTTGGCATTCAAAGCCAAACACAGGCTATTTTCCAAACCTTCTGTGCTTTGTCTTCCAGCACAGGAAATGCAGATTAACATCCTAAACAGACCCCTCTCCAAGTTAAATTCAGGATTCTCCTGCAACCCTGTCCAATCTGCCTGCAGTACTTCACCATGAGCTACAGTGCTTGCAAAGCTGTACTGTGTTCATTACCAGGCACACACTTCACAGCTGATATCAAATTTCCACAGACAACAACTGTGAAAGCAGGCAGCTAACTGGCCCTTAGCTGTTAGCCAAAAAGCATAGATTCTCAAGAAAGAGAAGTCAAGGATGAAGCCACGGCAAGATTGACATTTGGAATCTAAATTTGACACTGCTGGAAAGATCCAAAGCCCTCAAGCCCTTGTGCTCTGGAAGGCATTGTTTCACTAAAAAGGAGAAGGATGTCCCCGACAGGTCAAGCAAATGTTTTCGGGACACTGTGGGGTTCCCAGCCACAAACCGCGTGTCAAAACAGAGACCTCGAAGGTGTAGGCATCAGACAGAATTGACGTGAGGCCAAGGGAACAGGAAACAATAAGATAATAACCCTCACTGAAGCCTAGAAACCAAGAACAAACAAACGCACACCCAGGGTCCCTGGGATGTCACATCATGGGCCTCCTGCCAGGGAGTGCTGAGGGGGCACAGAGCTGCCCTCCCTTGCCATCTCTCTGAAGCCCCCACCTTGAATTCTATGCAAAAGCTGTGCTCCCCTATGGCTAGTCTGGAAGGGAAAGAACTTTCTTTAAACTACAGCTGAGGAAGTCAAGACTTCAAGAAGCAGTTTGAATAGCAGGGAGCTGGATAGAGAGCAGGCACAAGATCGAAAGTTTCCTCCACAAAGAATCACTCAGGTCTGCAGTCTCACTTTTATATCTAATAGGAAATCTAAGGAGCAGAGGACATGGCCCCAGCAAAACATTATAATAAGAAAACCCATGATATACAATGTATGACTTCTTACCATAAACATGCATTACTTTTCTATTTCTTTAAAAGCCACTAAAAATATAAAAAATAAAAATTCAATGAAGTAGATATCATGGGTATTATTGTCACCACATTCTATGAGTAACTCCTGTACCCAAGGTCACATAGTTAACTAGTGGAGAACTAGAACTCAGGTCTTCTAACACTTAACTATTTCTTCAGTTCACCTCACCAGAGGCATCTAAAATAGCTGCCTGGTTCCAACTTTTTATAGGCGGTTTCGTAGCAGTAAAGGTGACATTACAGGCCAAAGGAATGGTGACTCCCTTCAGATGTCAGCAAGGTGGGAGAAAGAGCCTGGATGACTGTCTTATTCAGCTGAGGCCTCCTGTATACTTTGCACACACAGATGACAGCCTCCCGTGCCCTGGGCACTCCTCAAGATTCTGGGAATGCAAAGGTGTTAAGAAATGGACCCCAGGCCAGGCACAATGGCTCACACCTATAATCCCAGCATTTTGGGAAGCCAAGGCGGGCGGATCACAAGGTCAGGAGTTCGAGACCAGCCTGGCCAATGTGGTGAAACCCCATCTCTACTAAAAATACAAAAATTAGCCAGGAATGGTGGCACACGCCTGTAGTCCCAGCTACTCGGGAGGCTGAGGCATAAGAATCACTTGAATCCGGAAGGTGGAGGTTGCAATGAGCTGAGATTAAGCCACTGCACTCCAGCCTGGGCAACAGGCAAGACTCCATCTCAAAAAAAAAAAAAAAAAGAAAAAAAGAAAGAAAGAAATGGACCCCAGCTGCCTGAGTTCTCACAGAGCATGGTGGGGGGGCAGAGAAGTAAAGAGAATTCACAACACGGCATGAGAGTACTGAGATGGTAGTGGGTGCAGGATGCCACAGCAGCATTTACCGATGTTTATTGGGTCCCACATTAGGCCAGGCCCTGGGGATTCAGGGACAAATAGGAGGAGGTCCTTATCTTTGAGGATCTCTCTAGCCAGGGGAAGTAAATTAATTCAGCCTAATGGGATCAGCCAATAAGTGCTTTAGTGGACATTTGAATAGAACTCAGAGGATGGAGGAGAGGATTCTGAGCTGCAGGACACCTGGCACTCACTGTGCAACTAGCAAAGGCCCACATTCAGCGCTGCCCAAATGCACTGCCGTCTCTTCTGCCGCTGTGGTCCTCCACCCTTCCCTCTGATTGTTAGAATAACTGAGAAAGTTCAGGGGTTCGCTTCACTTCAAAGCGATTTTCCTCATTGTAGTTGTTCTTGCTGTTCTTGTGAAGCAATCCTTCAGCTCTCTGTTTGCCTTCTCCTTATCATTGTTTTCTCTGCCAGACCTGGTGGGGCCTTCAGAGAGAAATCCTTTCAGGAATAACCCTCCTCCCAGAAAAGTCCATCAAAGGCAGCTCCTGTGGGTAAAAGGCTCCACAAGCAGAGGGCAGCTGTAGGAACCACACCAGCTGCTCTCGTGGGTCAATAGGTCAAGCCCAACAAAAACTCGAGCTCATATTTCTGACCCTGAGGGCCTCAATAAACTTTAGAGGGCATTTTGAGTATTAAGGTGATACTTGTAAAAATAACTAGAAGTGTGGCATTTCTACTACGGTGTGAAAGCAAAGTAAAATTGGAAATGGCTGACGAACGGCTGTCATTGAGTCAAGCAAGTGAACTGAAAAACATGCCGGGAAAAGAAAACACTTGAAGAGTTGAAGGTATGGATTCTAAATTGATCCTCCAACACAAGGAGGCAGTTCAAATGTAGAGGTTAGATATAAATCGAAAGGGAGCCTCAGTCCTCTGGAAGGAAGAAGGAAGCCTGAGAGTATTTGCAGGTCTCTCCATGGAGCAATAACACAGAAGCTAACAGTGAACGTTTTCTTTTTTTTTGAGACAGAGTCTCGCTCTGTCACCCAGACTGGAGTGCAGTGGCACTATCTCGCCTCACTGCAACCTCTACCTCCTGGGTTCAAGTGATTCTCCTGCCTCAGCCTCCCGAGTACCTGGGACTACAGGTGTGTGCCACCACACCCAGCTAATTTTTGTATTTTAGTAGAGACGGGGATTCACCATGTTGGCCAGGCTGGTCTCAAACTCCTGACTTCAGGTGATCTGCCCACCTTGGCCTCTCAAAGTGCTGGGATTACAGGTGTTAGCCACTGCACCCGGCCAGTGAATATTTTCAACAGCTTGTTTTCTTCTGCTAAGCACAGCACCTTGTTAAATAAAGGTGGATCCTAGTAAGCATTGCTTAAATGAATATTGTAGTGTGATTATTTTCACTAGAATTATGTTTGCATTGCAAATGTTGGTGCATCTATTGATGTGGCCTATAGGCCTTCACATTATTTTTATAAAGGCAAATGAACTAAGGGGATGGCCCCACGTGTCTCAAGGCCTCAACCAACTACTCTTCTTCCTTTCTGTCCCTGTCTCAGCAGCAGGAAATTTAATCACTGAGCCTATAGCAAAGGCAACCAATCAATAGCTCAGAGTGGAAAAAGCCCATCTGGGAAAACTCATATAACTGACCCAGCAGAAGGGAAGTAATCAGAGTACGCCTCATGCCGTGTCCCTACTGGCCAAAAATACACAAATTTGGGAATACGTATAAGCAAAAAAACCTGGTAGATTACTATAAAAGAATTAAGACAAGGATCAGGAAAGGGAACAGTTTGATGGAAATCAAGAAAGTTTGATTACTCATCTCCTGCAAAGACAATCTGAGAGAAAACACAGTGACATCATTAACCATCAATCATTTATTTTTGGTTCCAGGCCACTTCAATAAAGCAAATGATGTTAAAGCAAGCCATATGAATTTTTTGTTTCCTTGTGCATATAAAAGTTATGTTTACACTATACTATAGTCTGTTAGGTATTCGATAGCATTATATCTAAAAATGGTACATATCTTAATTTAAAAATACTTCATTGCTAAAAAAATTCTGACAATCATCTGAGCTTTCAGCAAGTCACAATCCTTTTGCTGGTGGAAGGTCTTGCCTCAGTGTTTCTGGCTGCCGACTGATCAGGGTGGTGGTTGCTAAAGGTTGGGAGGGCTGTGGTGATTTCTTAAAATAAAACAACGGTAAAGTTTGCCACATTAATGGACTCTTTCTTTCATGAAAGTTTTCCTTGTAGCATGCATTCCTGTTTGATAGCATTTTACTACAATAGAACTTCTTTCGAAATTGGAGTCAATCCTCTCAAACCCTTCCACTGCCTTATCAGCTAAGTTTATATAATATTTTAAATTTTTTGTTGTCAGATCAACAGTATTCACAGCATATTCAGCAGGAATAGATTCCGTCTCAAGAAACCACTTTCCATGCTCAACCATAAGAAGCAACTCCTCGTCTGTTCAAGTTTTATCATGAGATTGCAGGAATGCAGTCACATCTTCTGGCTCCACTTGTCATTCTAGTTCTCTTGCTATTTCCACCTAACCTGTGGCTACTTCCTCCACTAAAGTCTTGAGCCCTTCAAAGTCAACCATGAGAGTTGCAATCAATTTCTTTCAAATTCTTGTTCTTGTTGATATTTTGACCTCCTCCCATGAATCATAAATGTGTTCAGTAGCATCTAGAATGTTGAATCCTTTCCAGAAAGAATTTTACTTAGACCATATCCATCAGAAGAATCACTATCTATGGCAGCTCTAGCCTTACAAATGTGTTTCTTAAATAATAAGACTTGAACATCAGAGTTATGCCTTGAACCCTGAGTTGCAGAATGGATGTTGTGTTAGCAGGAATGAAAACAACATTAACCTCCTTTTACATCTCCATTGGAGCTCTTGGGTGACCAGGTGTATTGTTGATGAATATTTTGAAAGGAATATTTTTTTCTGAGCAGTCAGTCTCAACAGTGGGGTTAAAATATTTAGTAAACCCTGCTGTAAACAGGTGTGTTGTCATCCAAGCTTTGTTTTTCCATTTATAGAGTACAAGCAGAGTAGATTTAGCATAATTCTCAAAAAACCTCAGGATTTTGAAATTATAAATAAGCATTGGCTTAAATTTAAAGTCACCAGCTATATTAGCCCCTAACAAGATAGTCAACCTGTCCTTCGAAGCTTTGAAGCCAGGCATCCACTTCTTTCTAGCTTAGAAAGTCCTACATGTCATCTTCTCCCAATACAAACAAGGCTGTTTCATCTACATTGAAATTCTATTGTTTAGCTAGCCACCTTCATCATTTGTCTTAGTTAGGTCTTCTAGATAACTTTCTGCAGCTTCTCCATCAACACTGCTGCTTCACCTTGCATTTTCATGTCATAGAAATGGTTTCTTTCCATAAACATCAAGGACAAACCTCTGCTATCTTCAAACTTTTTTTTTCTGTAGCTTCCTCACCTCTCTCAGCTTTGATAAAATTGGAGAGAGTTAGGGCCTTCTTTTGAATTAAGCTTTGGCTTAAGGGAATGTTGTGGCCGGTTTGACCTTCTATCCAGACCACCCAAACTTTCTTCACATCAGCAATGGGGCTGTTTTGCTTTCATATCATTCATGTGTTCACTGGAGTAGCACTGTTAATTTCCTTCAAGAACTTCTCCTTTGCATTCACAACTTGTCTAATTGTTTAGTGCAAAAGCCTAACTTTCAGCCTATTTCGGCTTTCTGCATGCCTTCCTCCCTAATATTAATTATTTATAACTTTTGATTTAAAGTGAGCATCAAGTGACTTTGCCTTTCTTTCACTTGAATACCTAAAGGATATTGTAGAATTATTAATTGGCCTAATTTCAATATTGTTGCTTTTCAGGTAATAGGAAGGTCCAAGGAGAGGGAGAGAGATGAAGGAATGGCTGGTTGGTGGAGCAGTCAGAACACATACATTTACTGATTAAGTTCGTCAGCTTTTGCGGGCACAGTTCAAGACAATTCCAATGGTAACATCAAAGATCACTGATCACAGATCATCGCAACAGATATAATAATAATGAAACAGTTTGAAATACTGTGAAGATTACCAACCTGTGACACAGAGACTGCAGTGAGCACATGTTGCTGGGAAAATCACACCAACAGACTTGTTTGATGCAGGACTGCACAGGCCTTCAATTTGTAAAAAACGCAATTGCTTCAAAGGGCAATAAAGCAAAGTGCCATAAAACAAGGTATGCCTGTAATTCACCTCTCTTTCTCCTCTTTCCTGGCCCCATCCTCCCCAAAAATATCACAACTGACTTTTTAAATCCTCTCAGCAAACTCTCCCAGCATCAACCTCACCTCTTTTTTTATGCCTTCAGGGATGTAGCCAAAGCTAAGGAATATGTCCTGTTCTGTGGAGAGCAGATGATCAATAGGTGGTTCCCAGCTAATGGAGTGACTGGAGCAAGGGTGAGCCCCCCCGTTCTCCAGCAGCTGTCAGAATTCACTACCAAAGTGCTGAACTGAAGACAGCCCAAGATAGCACAAAGAGTAATTTGGACAGTGGAGTGACCATCGTTCTCAGAAAGAGGACAAAGCTGGGGGAAATGGAACACATTAAAAAACATTTAGAAACACAGACAATTCAACTCTCTTTTGGGGGAAGCATGGGGAGAGACAGGAGGTATTTTACTAGGTCCTCTGATCTGGAGGAGCAGAGCTGTCCATATGTGTATATGTGCATTTTTCTAGAGTGAGTGCAGAGCTGTCATCAGACTCTCAAAATTCTCCCAGAACCTTCCTTCCCTCTCTATCCCACAGAACCATTAAGAGACTGCCCAGGAAACTGGGTCAAATGTAAAACATCGCACAATGAAAGAATTCCAAAGTCGGACACCCAGGAAGTCTGCCGTCTGCCTTCAAACACAAGTGTGTGGGGATCTTTGGCTCTGTGGCTTCATTGAGCTCATGTATTGGCTCCCATTGAATGTCTTGTACTCTTTCTTGGCCAAACCTTTGTAGGTACAGTTTGAAAAATGCATTCCGATTTTCAAAGACCCCAGCCAAGGATCTCCCTCAACTAAAACCCTCTCTTCCCACCCCACATAAACACCTCAATCCCCTGAAGAAGGAGGCTTAAGAGCTTCCAAGTTTGTGACTGGTTATTACTCCAATGGACAATTCACTGAGAACTGAAAAGTTTGAACTTTCAAAATTTGAATAATTGCAGTTGTGGCTATTCAAATAATAAAATGTTAATGTTTTTTTCTCACCACTTATTCACTGACTCATTGAGCACGAGTTTATTGATCCAGGCCCTGGGGATGTTCCACGAGTGACGTCATTCCTCTCCTCAGGAAGCTCATTGTCCAGGACTCAGTCTACCTTCAGTTACCCACAGTGACAATTTTCAAGCTTGCTACAGGATCTAAACTAAGAATCCACCAGATGACTGTCTATGACAGTTGTCCTACTCTTTGAAAGTGACTTTAAAACTTACTGGCCAATTCTATCGCAAGGATTCCGATGAGGACCACCTGGGACTGCCGAGAGGCTTAAGTGAGAAGAGATAGGTGAAAGGTCTTTGTAAGCTCCAAAGCACTTTATAAATGTAGTGTATTGTGACAATGACCTCCTTCTACCCAGTTCTTACAACTTACAGGTTTTTCTTTTTTCTTTCTTTTTTTTTTTTTTTGGTGGTGTTATGGAAGAAAAGAAAATATCAGTAAGGCTATAAAGATAGACTTTGAAATTTTAAGGGCATTGCAAAACCTGGACTACTCCTTTTGCCACTGCCAGCACCACCAAGAAAAGGAAATATTTTCACACGGGGAGGAGGATACAGAATGAGAGGACAATTTAAAGCAGATAGCCCAGGAATATAGATATGGGTGGGCAGAGGAAAAGCCTGGAACATGAACAAACACTCCCCTAAATTTTAAAAGAAGAAGAAAATAGATGCTGCAAACAGACCTCAAAACAAACATTAACCTTGGGCAAGAATTGAGAACTGATTACAATAACAGCTGCTAATATATGAAGGCTTGTCATGTGCCAGATACCATGCTAAGCATTTTTCATGTATTAATTCACTTCCATTTGGTAAGAACTCAATGATAAGAAATTAGTTAATACACGTATAATTAGAACAGTGCCTGGCATATAGTAAGTACTCAACACTCTTGCAGGATTATCAGCTCCATTTTATAAGTGTGGAAACTGAAGACAAAGAGACGAGTCAGTGTGTTTATATTCACACAATGAATTTCAGTGACAGACCCAAGCTGGCTGATCTTAAAATCTGGAGGAAAAACATCTTCAAAGACCTTTCTATATTTAAATTTTTATCATTCTTTGAATGACTAATTCAATTCAACACATAGAACCTACTTTAAGTAAAAGAGTCCAAGTTCCAGGAGAACTTGGAATTTTTAAGTACCTGCTTTGGGTAAAAGATTCCAAGTTCTAAGAGATAAGGGAACTGGGTTGTATCACTGCTATATCCACAGTCGATTAATTGCAGGCATTTGGAAGAATAAGAATTAAGTCATGATACTGCAGATGCTCACAAGCCAGTGGAAAGGTACCTGCTTAAAAACCTAACATCTGTCTGGTTGATATACGGACTACAATAGAAGGATGTGCTGGGGGGATGAGAAACTGCAGATCAGGGAGAAACCTCTTGAGCTGCGTGTCCTTCGCTGTGAGTCAATGTTAGAAAGCTTTGAAGCATAACCAGGCAGGAAGGGACTGATGCCCTCTTGGCATAATAAGGCCAGTGTTATTAGTCTGCTATAAATAGGGTTAAGGTTATGTTAATAGAAAGAATATTAATTTCTCCTGATGACCAGATGGGGGTCTTTAGAAGGAAATTAGTCCCAGAGGTCATAAACTGTCTTTGAGTTCTTATACTTTGGGAGAAAGCCAACCCAGGCTGGAGTTAAAGCCCCACTGTGTGTTCCACCCCACCCCAAAAAAATCCTCTAGGCCAGATCTCACCCCTAAATGGTACCAGGGAGTGAGGTGCCCGGAAAGGGGATACAGTGCCCCACCCAGTCTGCCACCACCACTTCCATCTCATGCCACACTTGAACAAAGAAAGCTTTGGAAAAATCACATAAAACCCTTCAAAAAGAACTCCTTAAACCCTCCATTAATGTCCTAAAGGAGTGACCTTAGGGTGATTGTGTTGAGGTAGCAACATAACAGTCATTCAGAACTACCTTTTCCCAAAGCTGTTTATAGATTGCAATAGCCACATGACAGTTCTAACCTTTAAAACATATGTGGAAGGTTTTAGGCAGGGCTGCAAAGAAAGTTTCTAAAAGGGAGGAGAAGGCATTCTCAGCTGTCATGCACCCTTTTGCCTTTCAGTCTTCCATTATCCTCCTTCATGAAATCCAGAGATAGTGGCTGGAGGCATGGCAGCCCTTTCACAGCCACAAGGAAAATGTCAAGAGACTCATAGAACTCTCATCTTAAAATCCCTGAGTTACCAAATCAGTATCACAAACTGAATACCTAAGGATTTCTTCTTATATGATAAAAATGAATTCTTACTGTGTTTAAGCCATTGTTATTTGGGTTTTCATTCCCAAAACTGGACTCAAAACTCAAAGCAGTCATAGACTACTAAAGAGCAATGAGGTACAGTACAAAGAGCTAGGAGGTCAGACTCATACTGGAGCCCTAGTTCTTTAGGAGCTGTGTGACCTGAATCAATGACCTTCCTCTGTAAAGGGGAGTGTCTTACTGTGGGCGCTTCCAAAAGCCAAGTCTGAACAAGGACTTAGGTGGCAGCAGGTGATTTATTTGAAAGGTGATCCTATGAAGCCACAGAAAGGTAGTGGACAAGGAAGGAGGGAAGATCAATAAAGAGTGTGCTATTGAGCTGGGTCTCACTGTGGGCAATTCTGATTCAAACCCCTGAGGGACCTTCAAAGAAAATTCCATAGAACCTTCCTACTGAAAATGTGGGCCATGGGCCAGCCTCAGCATTAGCTGGCAGCATGTTAGAAAAGCAGAATCTAGTCCCCATCCCAGACTTCCTGAACGATAATTTGCACCAGGAGATCCTGTGCACATTCAAGTTTGAGATGTCCTGGTATAGAATGCACCTCAGTGCTGGATGTTGGAAAGGCAGAAGGCTCTTGTCACTCATTAGTAGAGGAACCATTTGCTCTCTTGCATTTCCTGGCTGAACAGACTTCCACAGCTTAGGAGAAAACCCTAAAGAAGGAGAGCTGGGAGACTCAGCAAGCACTTGAGGTGGGAACCCTTCATGAGGGTAAAAACTGATCACCCAGGCTGAGGAGATGAGGTGTGGAGCACTAGCAGCATCCACAACTGCAGGTAGTTATAATACCTAGTTCATATGGACATTGGAGACATGAAATGAGCTACTGTATACAAGAGGAGAGTTGCCCAATAGTCTATTGCTGTTATAATCATAGCTACAACAACCAACCTCATTTGAAAAGACATCTTATGACTTCTATGATAAAAGCTAACCTAGTTCCTGTATCTCCAACTCCCTGAGATAAGGAGAAGCACAGTCCTTGACCTCAAGGAACTTATAACCTTGATAGGGAGATAAGGCTTGGGGACATGAAGCAATACAAGACTGGTGTCACACATTATGTAATAACACACTCACATCAGTACTAGCAAGAGTCCTTTTGTGTGCTTACTATATACTTGGCACTCTTCTAAGGGGTGTGTGTGTGTGTGTGTGTGTGTGTTTTAATTCATTTGATTCTTATAAGAACCCAATAAGGTAGGTTCTATTATTAGCACCATTTCACTGATGAGGAAACTGGGGCACCAACAGGTGAAGTGACCTGCCCAGAGGCTATACGTTTAATCTCCACACACCACTAAAACTAGTATAGCTCCACATTGCCTGTCGCCCTTCCTGCAGTGAGCCTCTCACTGTGATTTTAGACATGTTCTCTTTTTCCATGCTTAACTCTCCTTCAAGGTAAGCAAGTCGCTTAATGCTGTCATCATTGTATAGACAGTGTGGGAACTGCAATTCAGTGAGATTACATTTCAGAGCAGAGCAATAGCCAGGGCTCCATTAAAGGCTTCAGAGGAACAAAAACCAGCTGAGCTCCTATTCACCCAGAGGTCAGGGAGGTGAGGTGGACAGTGCCTAGACCTGGAGTCAGGAATGCTGAGTCCTGAGCCAAGTGTGGCCACTAACTCAAGCCATTTAGCCATTTGAGTCTCATTGTTCTCATCTACGATCCAAAGCGGGTAGGATTAGCTCATACACTAGTGTTCCCTTTAAGCTCTAAATTCCGATGCTGGATGACTTGCTTAAGCCCTCTATTCATCTCTCAATCCTCCTGGGAAAATAGCTATAATGCAAAATCTGAAAGTAAAGAGAATTTTTCCAGTCTTATTTGCTATAATGTTTTTTCACCAAAGATTTAAATATTGATCATTTAAGAAGTTGCAAAGTCAAAGACCCACATAATGATATCTATAAATATTCTGTGGATGTCACCTCCCATCTAATGTCAAGGTGTACTGTACTTTCAAGATTATTTCCTAATTTTAGAAAGCATTTGCACTTGGACTAACCTGGCCTTCCACTTTATACTCTACATGTCTAATTCATTTGCTCTCTGTGACCTGATGTAGCCCTCAGCACCCTTGCTCCTTCCACAATTGTACCATATAACTTCATCATTAATGCCACAATATGGACTCACCCCAGCAACTTCTTACCATGTGTGCCAGGTTACTCTCTTGCTGCAGCGATGCAGTCTTCCTACCAGTATGCAGTTTTTTAAATGGATCAAAGATCAGAGCCTATCTTATGAAAAGTCACCCTCCAGGCTCCAATTTTCCAGAAATCCATCATTTGAAAATACCGGTTGGACAACTTCAACACAAACAGAAAAATGCCATTCTGTAGGCTTCAGGAAAAACATTTGTGAAGGTGCCCTATCCAGTCAGTTCTCTCTTTGTCTGCCCACAATCCTCCTCCACCCTCAAGAGAAGGTCCTATGAATTGAGAGGAGGCTCAGGCCCTAAGAAAAAGCCCAGAAAGCGGGTGATGTGAATGGCACATTGTTCTATTCTGCCAGTTGCTCTGACTCAAGGACCACAGGTTAATTTCATAATATTCTCCTTCCACTCCTCTCTCTATTTTTCTTTTAAAGCAAACAAGGCATCAGCAGGACTCTCAAAGCAATTTAAAAGTCATCTTATAAGCATCTATCACTGTGAAGGATACAGCGTCCACTATCTGCAAAGAACTGTAGAGACACAAATAGCACGAACTCAGTCCCTGTCCCTCCAACTCCCTAAGATAAACACAGCACAGTCTCTGACCTCAAGGGACTTACAACCTTGATAGAGAGATAAGACTTGGGGACATGAAGCAATGCAAGACCAGTGCCACACATTATGTAATAACACACTCACATGAGTATTAGCAAATGTCCGTGCCTGGAATTTCCCCTGTTTTCTTCCCCTCTTCAGTGCCTTCAAAGCCTTCTCTTGAGTCAATGTTGTTATTTGTGCCTAGTTGAAAGACTGCTCTCTCCTGCACCTAGGCAGCAGAGACAAAGACCCTGACTTCTCTGAGCAGCCTGAAAAGTGACAAAGGGGAATTGGCACACTTGGAGTTGAGAAATTGGCAGAGAGGTGATAAGATAGCATTTAAAGTCACAGATGTTGCTCTCAGCATTTATTGATTGTAATTCAAGAGAGGAAAAAGGAACAAAATTCTCCCCACACCGGAGGTCCTTTGGAATATGCACCAAAGAGTGTCTAGGGAAAAACTGGCATGTTCTTGAAACACATGATACTCCTCTCCCCTTCCACACCTGCAGCAGACATCACTAATCAATGTCAGCACTCTTCGCTGCTGAGCACTGTGTGTCCTTAACACTGTTCTCAGCCCAGCACTCCAGGCAGCCACTGCAATTGACCAGAGTTGCCACAGGAGATGAAGTCTCTTCTATCCCAGCTAGTGAAAGGGAGTGAAGACACCTGGTGCTGCCCTCTGGGTCCCCTCACCTTCTCACAAACACATGTTCATCCACACCTCCTAGCCATTGCAGGTCAAGACACTGTACTTGAATGTTCTCCCTTCTGCTTTTCCAAAGCAGATTCATCCTTTCAGGTCTGGTTCAAATTTCATTTTTTCCAAGAGCCTCTAGGGTGCCCAAACCCAATCTTCCCTCACCCAATCTCTCTTTCCTTCCATTTCCCAGGGCTGCCTTCTGATACCACACAAGGGAGCTCTATCCTATGTCCTCCAGTTTTGTTTCCTTATTACTCTTTCTTCCTCTACTAGACTTTAAACCTCTGATGTCTTCCAAACTTTTTAAAAACTTTGTTCAAAAAAAAAAAACACCTAACACAGGACATTGGATACAGTAGAATATCTGGTAAAGAGGGGTTTTGTTTGTTTTAAATTTCAGTAATGGAATTGTTAACTTTGGGGGTGACTTTTAGTTTTGCTTTCTAGAAGCAGAGGCTGCCATTTGCTTTGGAGCCCCTCCCCTCTTTATTTGGGGAAGCTCATAGGCCTTTCAGTTCCATCAAAGGAAGATAAGTCCCCACTCGTTGTCCCTGGAGGAAACTGAGAGGTCTTCTTATATTTGCATGTATATGCCAAAGAGAGACATGTAAAGTGAGCTTCCAAGCCAGACTGTACACTTGAAAGCAGAAGAAAAATGGTTTTTCCTAGAGAGAAATGCATACTGGACTGTTAGCTCTCCCCATTCCCTACCTGTCATGGACTGAATATCTGTGTCCTCTCAAGATTCATAGGTTGACATTCTAACCGCTGATTTGATGATATTAGAAAGTTTGTGGGGGTGATTAAGTCATAAGAGTGGAGACCTTGTGAATAAGATTAGTACCCTTGAAAAAAGCCCCAGAGAGCTCTCTCTCACCCCTTCTACCAAGTGAGAACACAAAGAGATAACAGTTATCTATGAAGCAGGATGTGGGCCCTCACCGGACACTGAATCTGCCAGCACCTTGATTTTGGACTTCCCAGCCTCCAGAACTGTGAGAAATAAATGCTTATTGTTTAAGCCACCCAGACTATGATATTTTAGTAACAGCAGCTCGAACAAACTAAAACATTACCCCCAATGGAGTTAATAAAAGTGAATACCTGGGACTCTGGGGAATGCGCTGAGGACCACTAGGCTGGGTCATGGAGCCCACCCTTAGTTAGACTTCTTTAGGGGAGGGAGAGGACTGTGTCTGGGCTTGGAGAAAATGTGCAAGGAGTGGTTTTTCCTTGAGATATGGGGCCAGGGCAGGGATGGCAATGAGCAGAAGAGCTTGTGGCTGAGTCAGACAGTCTGGCTTTCAGCAGTAGCATCATGACAACCCTGATGGCAGGGGACACCAGGTCTGCAGCCAGATTGACCAGACTTTCTGACCACAGTAACCAGGCTGATGTCCTGGGTCAGAGTAGCAAGCCTAGGAGTCCCCAAGAACATCCTGGGAGAAAAATAGCCACAGGAAAATGGACTTCTCCATTCAATGAGGGGTCAGAGATACATGGGGTCAGAATCATGTTAATTGACTATTAAGATACAGAGAGAGAAAGCTGCTGCATGTGATCTCTTTCAAGTAGGTGACATACATCTGAGGTCCTACCTATTTGGACCCTATCTCTTCTTACTTCTCCCGCTTTCCTAAAGGGCTCAAGTTGAAAATCATAAATTCTAATCTAAATTCCTTGTTTTATGCCTAAAAGAACCAGGGCCCGGAGACATAGAGAAGATCATTCAAAAGCACATGCCAAGCTAAAGACCATACCAGGGACAGGACTTCATCTTCTGACTCTTGGTCCAGTTCTCCCTCCAACTCAGCAAACAGCCTTTGGATTCCGCTTGGGAGTAAGTCTTCACTGAATGCCCACCATGTGCTCAGCCCTGTGCTGTGCTGAGTGAAACACACAGATGTGTAGGACTTAGTGCCTGTCCCTCAACCCACACCCAACAATCTTACAGTCAGGTTGGGGAGATAAGGCAAGGGAACCCTGACTTCCTCATGCTGTGGGTGGTACTAGAAATCAATCTTCCTGCTTTAGATTTGTACCACTGCTATGTCTGAATATTTGTGATCCTCCCTCACAACCAAAACTCATCTGTCAAAACCTAATCATCAATGTGATGGTATTAGGAGGTGGGGCTGTTAGGAGGTGATTAGATCAGATAATGGAATTAGCACCCTTTTAAAAGAGGCCCCAGAGAGCTGCCTTGCTCCTTCTACCATGTGAAGGCACAGCAAAAAGGTACCATCTAAGAACCAAAAAGCCACCCTCACCACATACCAAATCTGCTGGCACTTTGATCTTGAACTTTCCAGCCTCCAGAACTGTAAGAAATAAACTTCTTCTATTTATAAGCCACCTAGTCTAAGGTATTTTGTCATAGCAGCCAAGCTGACTAAGAAAGCCTATCTATACTCATGAAAGAGTAATGCAGTTGGGGTATTATTACCATTGGCCTAGCTCAAGAGATTTCTAGCAACCTTTCCCTCTATCCCCAAGTAGGGTTGCCAGGTAGAATGCATGCACTATTGCATGGGGCATACTTATACAAAAAAAAATGCATTATTTATTCCAAATTCAAATTTAACTGGGAATCCTGTATTTTTTATCCTAAATCTGGCAGGTCTACCCCCAAGTCCAGATGTTGAGGGAATTGTGCAACCACTGGCCTTATCTTGAGTTCGGCAGTATCCTAGGGTAAAAGACACAGAAGAAGTACATAGGTAATCAGTGGGGACTGAGCAAAACCTTGGAGCATGAATGGATGTCATTTTGGTCAGGCAATGATGGGCCAAGGTGCCAACTGTTGATGAAAGGAAAGCATCACCAGACACCTATTGCAAGCTCCGCTGGCAGAAACCTGGGCTCCTCTCAAGTGCCATTATCAGTTTCATTGTTGTGCCTGAACAACACTTCTCTTGCTGGTCTTTTGTCAGCTCCATTCTCCCAGCTTTACCCATACAGCAGACCCACCCTCTCCTTAGTAACTTCCCAGGCTTGGTTCTAGCTCTTGAGGCCACCCTGTGCTTCCCTCCTTCTCCCTCTCTGCACTCCCCTTGCCCACATTCTTACTGGCACTGAATAAATCCTTCTTTCTACCAAGGCACTTCCTTCCCTCTACCTCCTCCTCAAACTCTCTTCTCCTCTTATTCCCTCAACATAAACACGATGACCCATGTGACCGAGAGCTCAAGTAAAGTAAAAATCAGTTCCCACCTTCTGAGAAGCAGGAAGAACAGAAGCTTCACACCCTCCCTGGAGGTTAGGGGAAACATCTGTGCCTGCCTGGCAAGGAAAGGGAAGAAACACAAAGCATTTCACTTGTATGTTAGTTTAAGTATAGAATAAGTGGCTACAATAAGACCAAAATTGCAGAGTCTAAAACAAGACCTAAATTTCTCTCTTATACTTAATATCAGGAGGCAGATAGGCAGTCTAGAGCAGGTAGACAACTTGATTCCCTAAAGCCAACCCAGGACTCAAGTCCCTTCTTTTCTTCCATTATCCTACTGGCATGTGCCAGCCTATATTCTAGCCAGTAATAAAGGGAAGAGGGCAAAAAGGGGAAGGCTGAAAACATTCTTTTAATAAGGAACAATTGTGGACTTCTTTTCACAGGATGTCAATTCACATTCTTCTATCATCAGCCACATCTAGCTGCAAGAGAGGCTGAGAAATACAGATTCTAGCTGGGTAGCCGTGTGCCTTCTGCAAGTGGGGAAGAGAAATGTCTTATTAAAAATAAAGATGGCACAATTATTATTCTCTGCCAAAATTAGAACAGTCTGAAAATCCAAATCTCACTGTAATGTACCAGCAATACACAACTATAAATGATGCAATAGAAGGATGAGTAGTACAAATGACATGGTATTAATATAAGGGCCCCAAGGAGAGAGGATTTATGAGGTTTATGAGGTTATGAGGTTGTGAGGTTTATGATGGGGATAAAATTTCACCTGGGTCCTGGGAAGCCAATAATCACTAAACTTTCATTTCTTTGAAAGGTAATTTTTAACCAGAGTCCCCAATACCACTAAGGACATCTACTTATTACAACAAATTGTTAGAAAAAAAAACACTGGATACTTGATAAGACTGAAGCACACACTCAAGACATTCATATCTCCAGTTACTTTGCAAACAACATATTAAACCTCAGGCCTCTCTCTCTTTCTGGTTTTACAGGTGTGTTGTAAGAAGTTAAGCAACTAAAACATCGTAAGGAGATAAGAATTAAGTTTAATTTCCTCTCATAGCCCTCCACTCCTCCTGAACAAAGTCATTTCCTAACGTATTGCAAGGCAACGTTAATCATCCCCACCCCATTAAATCTATTTGCTTTCATTACATGTTCCTAATCCAGTTGAGTATGGACAAAACATTGGATTTACTTCCCATGAATTTCACCTTTTATTTTAATAACCACTTCCTTTGCCTGTTTTCCCTGGCTTGCCTTTCATCTTCTCCTCCCTAATCCTTCAGCTTCCTCATGATCTGGGATACAGAAAGCTCAAAGAAGCTCTAACAATGCCCTTTCTTCACATCGGCCAGCTCCCATATCCACCCCCGGCTTGATCTACGCCCCACTGGTTCCGAGCATTAGTCTGATCTCAGGGTCAAGAGCATAAGAACTACAGCAAGATATTTTGCAGGCAAAGGTACTGGGCTATGGCAAGCTCCCTCATCTGCTCTGTAACAACATTTGAAGCAGGTGTAAAAAGTCACACCAAACCCGTCTCCCTTCAAAGCACAAGGTCAAAAGGATAAGAATCAAGGGGCTGGTGCAATCCTAGTCATTCTCCTTGTTCACTCCCTCTTGCTGCCAGATCAGGAGGGTCCAGGGAGAAATTAGCCTCAGAATTATAGTCTGAGCACCTTGGCTTTCCCTAAAATGAATGCTTCAGAAATGCCCAGTAGGCAGATCATTAAAACCTTCTTAAGCATTGTTATGGGAAGGCCTCTGAGAGCCACAAATCTTGCCATAGAGGTACACTATTTATCCAGTCAGCATTTCCATAGTGAGCTGATGGCTGGTGAAGGATTTAACAAGGTGGCCCTCCAAGTCCCTTCACTTTACAAAGTGCCTTTTACAGGTGGGTAGGCTGACCTTGAGCAGGTTCATGTCTTTTCTCTGAACCTGTTTCCTCATCTGTGAAACAAAAGGATTTGATCAAAGCCTACAAGCCTGAGTTGTAAGGAGATGGTTTTAAGTACCCTGTTCCCTCTGTCTATTCCAAAGAGCCTGGATTCCACTCTGGAATGAAATGGTGGTTCTGCCTTGGGAAAACTGGCCCAAACTCAAATAGACTAACTGGTGACAGAAAGGCCATTTAGCCTGAATATTTACTTAGACATTGGGAGTAGACATCTCTCCGGTATCTGCTGAGCTCGCCACAACCCCCTTTTCTTCCCAACACAGTTCACATGGTTGGGCTTCCAATAGCCCTTCTGGTGGTTAGACCAACTATGGACACCTGACCCACGGACAGCCAATCAGATTGCCTCCCTCAGGAACTGGGGTTGGCAGGTCAATTTCCCCCTAAAACTGAAATCCTAATGTGTTTGTGGGCTGCTCTGGGTTAAGATGGAAAATGCATGCTCACTTTCCATTCATTCTTTCTAGTCTTTGAACTTTAAAATGTGAGGTGTTCATTCTCACAGAACCTCAATTGCCTACGTGTATCTGCCCAACAGAACTTACCATTTCTCCTCAAGGTAGGAATGGGGGTGAAAAAATACCAGTTGTGTAACCCCCATTTGGTACCAGAAGAGCTTCCTCGCTGGTTTTCCTGGCTTGGAGGCATGGTGTGGGAGCTTAGGCACATAGACCAGCCTAGAAGGTGAGCTTGAAGATAGTATTAAAGGTAACCACCTGAACTGATGATTCAGAGCTAGAAAGCCCATACCATTTAATTAGCTCCCTTTGCACTGGCCTCAGTGGCATTTGAATAACATGATCTTGGCACTTACTGCAAGTTGTGAGGCTAATGAGACTTTTCTCTACAGCACTTATATGGACTTTGAAGGCCAGGGCAGTGCAGTGAGGAACAGAGGGGAGTTGTGGAAAGATTATGTAACAGGGCCTCTGGGCTATAAGGCTGCATGGTCAGCCCTATGGACCAAAGAAGAGACTGTTGATCTGCTGATAGGGTGATGACACCCCAGCTTTGCTTTTTATTAGCCGTTCTATTACCAGCAACCACAGCATCCATAGTTAAAATCTAATCTGAATGCTCCTTGAGAATCCTTGGGAGCAGAGGTTCAGAAGAGAGGCTGACAAGCCTTGTGTCTTGTGAACTACTCTGTCCCCACAGCAATGCCCAGACATCTGCACCACAACCTGCTCTGACTTCCCTTTTTCTGTGCTTCAAGCAGCCTTTTCCATTCTTTGCACTAAACAAAGTTTGCTATCACTCGCCTCCCTCGATGGTTTCAGGAGGAGAGCTGTTGGTAGGTGTGCTCACTTGTGACCTGGTGCTCAAAGCAGTGAACTAGAGAAACAGCCTGGTGGGTGGAGTGGCTAAAAGGAAATCGGGACTCAGGATAAGGAGGAGCAGCCCACTGATGAGCTAGGTGCCCTTGGGCAACTCCCTTAACTTCCCTGACTTTCTCTTAACTCCTCTGTAAAACAAGCAGAGAGGATAAGGTGATTTTCAAGACCCTATGACTACATGGTGTGATTTCCCTTGCTCCTTCCTCCTGCAATGCCTCCTGTGTCCTGAACAGTTCCTGTGAAAATTACTTCTAGGAAAGGTATTTGCCCCTCCAAAGCCTTTTCCAGATGCTGCTTGCCTGAAAGGGAGCAAGCTCTGATTGGGATTCACCCCACACTTTTTTCCTCTAACACCAGAAATGCTCATTTGTATTGATGACTTGAAGACTGGAAGCCTGTGTTGCTCTGGCGATAGACAGTTGAGTTTATTGGAAGTGAACACCAGGCTTTCAATTCACATCAGTCTGGGTCCTCGGATTTGCATGATTGCACATTCAGAGACAGGCACCTGCACTCGGGGCATCCTTGGCTGCCCACACGTTCCACTGAGCCAACCCCAGCTGCTACAAGCTGCCTGTTTAAACAAGGCCTGCTGGGAGTTGAGCAGGGCTACTGAGGTGAAACAGTGTGTTAGTGGTTGAGGCTGTTCGCACAGAAGAGTCCCCTCTGTTGACCAAGCCTGTCTGGTAGCTCCCGGGACAGCTGCAAAGGGTGTGCGGCCCTAAGGAGCCTCCTCCCTCATGGGCTGGAGCATCTGCTAAGGCCTGTTCTTCATTCCTACTCAGCATCAGAGTGAGTCCTACCATGCTCAGCTCCTCCACTAGGGAAACCTCCCTGGACCTCAGTCCAAATTCAGAACCTCCTTCATGAAGATTTCATAGTAGCAGACAATCCATAGTTAATGTCAGGGTTTAAGTCCCAACGTTACATTGACTAGCTGTGTAACCCAAGGGCTTTTGGAGCCTGTTTCCTCAACTGTAAATGAGGATAATAATATTGCCTACATGGTTGGGCTGCTGAGGATTAAATTAATTAATACATGTTAAACACTTAGAACAGGCCTGGGATGTGGAAAACGCTCACAAAATCTTAGTCATTATTTTGTCATTAATTTGGTTGAGAGAGGTCAGATGTGGAAAGCACCTGGAAAAAGACAATTTAAGTTCATCGTTGAAACGCAGTAATCTTATTTAAGTATCAAAATGTTCCTTGTAAGCAAGATGGAATTGTTTAACTGTGACACTGGGTACTATAAACTGCAAAGTAATCTCTCATGAAATTTTAGAGTTTGAAGATTAAAATGCACTACTTAGAATGCAGTCTGGGGAAAGGGTA
This sequence comes from Gorilla gorilla gorilla, assembly GCF_029281585.2. NCBI lineage: Eukaryota > Metazoa > Chordata > Mammalia > Primates > Hominidae > Gorilla > Gorilla gorilla. Next base: position 38,724,340 of record NC_073235.2, on the reverse strand, counting down.
GAAGAATGGGAAGAAGGTCTTCTCCTTTAACCAGGTCTGGTAGACCACCCCTCAAGCTTTCTAGTCTCCCTCCCCATGGAATGACTTGCCCCCTTGCTCAGCTCCAAGCAAGAAAACTAAAGAACCTGGAAGTTAAATGATTTTTTGCTGATCTGCGATTCAAGACCAGGTTCATCTGGATCAGAAATCCTTTGCTGATTCTGCCTCTCCATCCAGTCAAGCACTGTGCCAGGCAGACACTCTGGAGGAAACACAGATGTATGACATGGCCCCAAACCCAAGTGTCAGCACTCTGACAGGAGTGCCTAATATTACACAGAAGTTCCGGAATACAGTTGAGAAAACCTCTCAGCAATTGAGAGAGAAAGAGAAAATTAGATGATCAAAGCAAGAGACCCAATGTCCAACAAACAGGAATTCTAGCAAAAAAGAGAGAGAATGAAAGAGAGGAAACCATTAAATAAATTTAATAAAGTTCCTCAGACCTGAAGGACATGAGCTTCCTGAATGAAAAGGATCTGCTAAGGATATAGAACTGTAAGTGGCAGGGAATCCATTATCATGAAATTGTATATAATCAGGGATGAAGAGAAGATTCTAAAGGCTTCCAGAGAAGGAAAATAAGATACAAAGGATGAGGCCAGGATGGCACCAGAGTTCTCACCAGCAACACTGGAAACTCGAAGAAAATGGAGCAACACTCCCAAAGTTCTGAGTGAAAACTATTCCCCAGCTAGATTTTAATATCAAGACAAAGTCAATTGAATGTGAAAGTTTAAAAAGTCAGTTTCCAAAAAAAAAGTGAAGTTTTCAAAACATTTACTTCCCATATACCCTTTTTCAGGAAGTAGTAGATGTGTTCCATCAAAATAAGGGAGTAACCCAGTGGTGTGCTGTAGCTGGCTTAGGCCAGCACCCAAGGTTATCTCTTTTCAACTCTGAGTTTAGTGACATCACATTGGTCACTTAAAACCAGCCATGATGGGACTATTGATACCACAGAAATCAGCAAACACTATGAACTAGGGCTTCCCAACCCCCTCAACCCTCCCTGACCCCCAGGTGGTTGTTACATGTACCGGCACACCACTGGAATAAACCAAGAAAGAGAAAGATAAAGGATCTGCTATGGTTTGAATGTTTGTGTTTCTCCAAAATTCGTATGCTGAAACCCAGTCCCCCAGTATGTTGTTATTAAGAGGTGGAGCCCTCATAAATGGGATTAGTGCCCTTATAAAAGAGGCCTGAGGAAGCTTTTTTGCCTCTTTTGCCCTTCTGCCATGTGAGAACACATAGAAGGTGCCATCCATGAGGAATGGGCCCCCATTAGACACCAAATCTGTTTGTGCCTTGATCTTGAACTTCCCAGCCTGCAGAACTGTGAGCAATAAATTCCTATTGCTTATAAATTACCCAGTCGAAAGTACTTTGTTACAGCAGCCTGAACTAACACAAGACCTTTAGGAGAAAAAGCCCAGTGAATTCCAAACATAATGATGAAGAGAAATCTCATATACCTGAGAAGAAATCAGATAGAAATAAGGTTCCAGGGCCAGGCATGGTTTCTCATGCCTGTAATCCCAGCACTTTGGGAGACCGAGGTGCATGGGTTACTTGAGGCCAGGAGTTACAGACCAGCCTGGCCAACATGGCCAAACCCCGTCTCTACTAAAAATACAAAAAAAAATAGCTGGGCATGGTGGCACACGCCTGTAATCCCAGCTACTCAGGAGGCTGAGGCAAGAGAATCGCTTGAATCCAGGAAGCAGAGGTTGCAGTGAGCTGAGATTGTGCCATTGCACTCCAGCCTGGGTAACAGAGCAAGACTCTGTCTCAAAAAATTAAAAAATTAAAAATAAAAGAAATAAGGTTCCAGAAAAAAATGTCTTTCAAAAAGAAGCTAAGACTGATAAATTATCTGAGAGTTTCAACAATGTTGAGAGATCTTTTAAAACTCTGGTAAAGACTTTAGGGACATATTAGTCACAGATATCAATACCAAGAAAAAAAAGGGTAATTATTAACTACAGGGGAAATACAACATTTCACAAAAAAGAAGGAATTGTAACTGTAGTACAATATTTGGCTCTGCTATAAATAATGTTGATATAATCACAGTGAAAGGAATATTAATATTGATGTGACTAACACTACAATATAACTACCAAAATAATGCAATGAGGGAAACTGGGAGACGTTAAAAGTAGTAGAATACTTTCTAAATCTAGGAAAACAATAAATAAAATGTAATATAAAAAAATTTGTAGCATAAGCATGTTATATAGAATTAAGAAAAGGCTGGGCACGGTGGTTCATACCTGTAATCCTAGCACTGTGGAAGGCTGAGACAGCAGATCACTTGAACATAGGAGTTCAAGTCCAGCCTGGACAACATGGCGAAACACTGTCTCTACAAAAAATTCAAAAAAAATTATATATATATCCAGGCATGGCGGCACATGCCTGCAGTCCCAGCTACTTGGGGGGCTGAGGCAGGAGGATCACCTGAGTCTAGGAGGTCAAGGCTGCAGTGAGCTGAGATCACACCACTGCGCTCCAGCCTGGGTGACAAAGCATGACACTGTCTCAAAAAAAAAAAAAAAAAGATCAGAGCAGAATGAATGAAATAAAGAAAATGATATAAAATATCAATGAAACAAACAGTTGGTTTTTTGAGAGTTAAAACTGACAAATATCAGGCTCTGTTGAAGGGCCAGTGCTGCAACTGTGCACTTGTGCAACTCTTAACCCAGCCACATTTCTTCCAGACAGTGAAGAAAAGATAAAACATAACTGCCAATAAGTAATTGCTCAAACCTATGCCACTCAAGGGGACCTTTTAGAGGTTCCCTTGACTGATCCTGACCTCACCTGTGTAAAATTTAGCAATACTATAGACACAACCAACTCCCAATCCATCAGGTGGGTAACTCCTCCCACACGAATAGCCTGCCTACCCTCAGGAATATTTTTTGTTTGTGGTACCTCAGCCTATCGTTGTTTGAATGGCTCTTCAGAATCTGTGTGTTTCCTCTCATTCTTACTGTCCCCTATGACCATCTACACTGAACAAGATTTGTACAATCATGTCGTACCTAAGCCCCGCAACAAAAGAGTACCCATTCTTCCTTTTGTTATCGGAGCAGGAGTACTAGGTGGACTAATTTGCGGTATCACAACCTCTACTCAGTTCTACTACAAACTATCTCAAGAACTAAATGGTTACATGGAACGGGTCACCAACTCCCTGGTCACCTTGCAAGATCAACTTAACTCCCTAGCAGCAGTAGTCCTTCAAAATCGAAGAGCTTTAGACTAGCTAACCGCCGAAAGAGGGGGAACCTGTTTATTTTTAGGGGAAGAATGCTGTTATTATGTTAATCAATCTGGAATCATCACCGAGAAAGTTAAAGAAATTCGAGATAGAATACAACATAGAGCAGAGGAGCTTCAAAGCACTGGACCCTGGGGCCTCCTCAGCCAATGGATGCCCTGGATTCTCCCCTTCTTAGGACCTCTAGCAGCTATAATATTGCTACTCCTCTTTGGACCCTGTATCTTTAACCTCCTTGTTAAGTTTGTCTCTTCCAGAATCGAAGCTGTAAAACTACGAATGATTCTTCAAATGGAGCCCCAGATGCAGTCCATGACTAAGATCTACTGCAGACCCCTGGACCAGCCTGCTAGCCCATGCTCTGACGTTAAAGACATCGAAGACACCCCTCCCGAGGAAATCTCAACTGCACAGCCCCTACTATGCCCCAATTTAGCAGGAAGCAGTTAGAGTGGTCATCAGCCAATCTCCCCAATAGCACTTAGGTTTTCCTGTTGAGAGGGGGTACTGAGAGACAGGACAAGCTGGATTTCCTAGGCTGACTAAGAATCCCTAAGCCTAGCTGGGAAGGTGACCACATCCACCTTTAAACATGGGGCTTGCAATTTAGCTCACACCCAACCAATCAGAGAGCTCACTAAAATGCTAATTAGGCAAAAAGAGGAGATAAAGAAATAGCCAATCATCTATTGCCTGAGAGCACAGCGGGAGGGACAATTATTGGGATATAAATCCAGGCATTCGAGCCGGCAACGGCTACCCTCTTTGAGTCCCCTCCCTTTGTATGGGAGCTGTTTTCACTCTATTTCACTCTATTAAATCTTGCAACTGCGGAAAAAAAAAAAAAAAAACCACTGACAAACCTTTAGCCAGGCTAATGAAGAAAAAAAGACAGAATATCCAAATAAAATCAGAAATAAAAAAGGAGACATACAACTGATACTGCAGAAATTTAAAGGATCAACTATATCCCAATAAATCAGAAAATCTAGAAGAAATGGACAAATTCCTAAAACGTACAACCCACCAAGATTGAACCAGAAAGAAATCCAAAACTTGAACAGATGAATAACAAGTAATGAGATTGAAGCTGTACTAAAAAGTCACCCAGTAAAGAGAAGCCTTGGACCAGATGGCTTCACTGCTGAATTCTACCAAACATTTAAAGAAGAACTTATACCAATCCTACTCAAACTATTCTGAAAAACAGAGGAAGAGGGACTACCTTCAAACTCATTCTATGAGGCCAGTAATACCCTAATACCAAAACGAGACAAAGATACATCAAAAAAAAAAAAAAACTACAGGCCAATATCTCTGATGAATATTGGTGCAAATATTCTCAACAAAATACTAGTAAACTGAATTCAACAACATATTAAAAAGTTCATTCATTATTACCAAATGGGATTCATCCCTGGGATGCAAAAATGGTTCAACATCCACAAATCAATCAACATGATACATCATATCATCAGAATGAAGGACAAAAACCATATAGTCATTTCAATTGATGCTTAAAAAGCATTTAATAAAGCTCAACTCTCTTCATAATAAAAACCCTCTAAAAACTGGGTATAGAAGGAGCATGCCTCATCATAATAAAAGCCATATATGACAGACCACCAGCTAGTATCATACTGAATAGGGAAAAACTGAAAGCCTTTCCTCTAAGCTCTGGAAGATGACAGAGATGCCCACTTTCACCACTATTATTCGACATAATACTGAAAGTCCTAGCTAGAGAAATCAGACAAGAGAAAGCAAGAAAAGGCATCCAAATTGGAAAGGAAGGAGTCAAATTATCTTTGTTTCCAAATGATGTGAGCTTATGTTTGGAAAAACCTAAAGAATCCACCAAAAAACTATTAGAACTGATAAATTCAGTAAAGTTGCAGGATACAATATCAGCATATGAAAATCAGTAACATTTCTGTATACCAATAGTGAACAATTTGAAAAAGAAATTAAAAAGTAATCAAACAACTCTATAGGAAATAATCTAATAATCTGATTTAAAAGTGGAGGAAAAATTTAATTAGAAATTTCTCAAGAAAAGACACACAAGCGCAGCGTCAGAGGGATGGTGGCCTCAAGCAGCTACTGCAGCACTGGGGTGTCAGTTGTTGATCCGACCAAGAACACTTCAGTTCTGCTCTGCAAGGATATATAACAACTGATTGGTGTGTCCATTTAATACAAGAATATGGAAACTGAACAGCCAGAAGAAACCTTCCCTAACACTGAAACCAGTGGTGAATTTGGTAAACGCCCTGCAGAAGATATGGAAGAGGAACAAGCATTTAAAAGATCTAGAAACACTGATGAGATGGTTGAACTACCCATTCTGCTTCAGAGCAAGAATGCTGGAGCAGTGACTGGAAAAGGAGGCAAGAATATTAAGGCTCTCCATACAGACTACAACGCCAGCATTTCAGTTCTAGACAGCAGTGGCCCACAGCGCATATTGCATATCAGTGCTGATATCGAAACAATTGGAGAAATTCTGAAGAAAATCATCACTACCTTGGAAGAGGGCCCACAGTTGCCATCACCCACTGCAACCAGCCAGCTCCCGCTCGAATCTGATGCTGTGGAATACTTAAATTACCAACACTATAAAGGAAGGGACTTTGACTGCGAGTTGAGGCTGTTGATTCATCAGAGTCTAGCAGGAGGAATTATTGGGGTCAAAGGTGCTAAAATCAAAGAACTGAGAAAACACACAAACAACCATCACGCTTTTCCAGGAATGTTGTCCTCATTTCACTGATAGAGTTGTTCTTATTGGAGGAAAACCCAATAGGGTTGTAGAGTGCATAAAGATCATCCTTGATCTTATTTCTGAGTCTCCCATCAAAGGACATGCACAGCCTTATGATCCCAATTTTTACGATGAAACCTATGATTATGGTGGTTTTACAATGGTGTTTGCTGACCACCGTGGACGCCCAGTGAGATTTCTGATGCGGGGAAGAGGTGGTTTTGACAAAATGTCTCCTGGTCGGGGTGGGCGTCCCATGCCTCCATCTAGAAGAGATTATGTTTATATGAGCCCTCGTCGAGGACCACCTCCCCCTCCTCCCGGATGAGGTGGCCAGAGTGGTAGCAGAGCTCGGAATGTTCCTCTTCCTCCACCACCACCACCTAGGGGGGAGACCTCATGACCTATAACAGAAAAGGGAGACCTGGAAACCGTTACGACGGCGTGGTTGATTTCAGTGCTGATGAAACTTGGGGCTCTGCAATAGATACATGGAACGCATCAGAATGGCAGATGGCTTATGAACCACAGGGTGGCTCCAGATATGATTATTCCTATGCAGGGTGTCATGGCTCATATGGTGATCTTGGTGGACCTATTATTACTACACAAGTAACTATTCCCAAAGATTTGGCTGGATCTATTATTGGCAAAGGTGGTCAGTGGATTAAACAAATCTGTCATGAGTAGGGAGCTTCGATCAAAATTGATGAGCCTTTAGAAGGATCCGAAGATCGGATCATTACCATTACAGGAACACAGGACCAGATACAGAATGCACAGTATTTGCCGCAGAATAGTGTGAAGCAGTATTCTGGAAAGTTTTTCTAAGACTAGTGAAGAACTGAAGGAGTCCTGCGTCTTTTTTTTTTTTCAATCTGCTTCTGTTTAAAAAGCTAACATTCCTCTGCTTCATAGGTGTTCTGCATTTAAGGTGTAGTGAAATCTTTGCTGTTCACCAGATGTAATGTTTTAGATCCTTACAAACAAGGTTGGAGGGGGGAAGGGCATGCAAAAAAAAAACTAACATTGAAATTTTGAAACAGCAGCAGAGTGAGCCAATTTTATTTTTTGTTATTGTTGGTGGTTTGAAGAAATTCCCCCCATGTAATTATTATGAACACCTTGCTTTGTGGTCACTGTAACATTTGGGGGGTGGGACAGGGAGGAAAAGTAACAATAGTCCACACGTCCCTGGCATCTGTTTAGAGCAGTGTGCAGAATGTAATGCTCTTTTGTAAGAAACATTTTATGATTTTTAAAATATTTAATTAACCCCAAAAAAGAAGACATACAAATGGCAAACAGGCATAAGAAAAGGTATGCAACATCACTGATCATCACAGAAATGCAAATCAAAACTACAATGAGATATAATCTCACTCCAGTTAAAATAGCTCTTATCCAAAAGACAGGCAATAACAAATGCTGGTGAGGATGTGGAGAAAAGGGAACCTTCTTACACTGTTGTTGGGAATGTAAATTAGTAATCTCATTTACAATAGCCATAAATAAAATTAAATACCTAAGTATTAACCAAAGAAGGGAAAGATCTTTATAAGGAAAACTGTAAAACACTGATGAAAGAAATGGAAGACAACATTTACAAAATAGAAAGCTATTTCATGTTTATGGACCAGAAAAATCAATACTGTTAAAATGTCTATACTACCCAAAGCAATCTATAGATTCAATGCTATTCCTATCAAAACACCAATGACATTCTTCACAGAAATAGAAAAAATAATCCTAAAATTTATATGGAACCACAAAAAAACCAAAATACCCAAAGCTATCTTAAGCAAAAAGAAGAAAACTGAAGGAATCACATCGCCTGACTTCAAATTATACCACAGAGCTATAGTAACCAAAACAGCGTGGTACTAGTATAAAAACACATAGACCAATGGAACAGAATAGACAACCCAGAAACAAACCCATGCACCTACAGTGAACTCATTTTCAAGAAAGGTGCCAAGAACAGACATTGGGGAAAAGACAGTATCATTGATAAATGGTGCTGGAAAAACTGGATATCCATATGCAGATGAATGGAGCTATACCCCTATCTCTTGCCAAATACAAACATCAAATCAAAATGGATAAAAGACTTAAAACTAAGACCTCAAACTATGAAACCACTACAAGAAAACATTGGGGAAAATCTCCAGGACATTGGTCTGGGCAAAAAATTCTTGAGTAAGACCCTATAAGCAGAGGCAACCAAACCAAAAATGGACAAATGGGATGATATCAAGTTAAAAAGCTTCTGCACAGCAAAGGAAACAATCAACAAAGTGAAGAGACAACCCACAGAATGGGAGAAAATATTTGCAAACTACTCATCTGACAAGGGATTAAAAACCAGAATATATAAGGCACTCAAACAACTCTATAGGAAATAATCTAATAATCTGATTTAAAAATGGACAAAAGATTTAAATAGACATTTCTCAAAAGAAGACATACAAATAGCAAACAGGCATAAGAAAAGGTATGCAACATCACTGATCATCAGAGAAACACAAATCAAATCTACAATGAGATATCATCTCACTCCAGTTAAAATGACTTTTATCCAGAAGACAGGCAATAACAAATGCTGGTGAGGATATGGAGAAAAGGAAACCTTCTTACACTGTTGGTGGGAATGTAAATTAGTACAACCACCATGAAAAACAGTTTGGAGGTTCCTCAAAAAACTAAAAATAAGCTACCATATGATCCAGCAATCCCACTGTTGGATATATACCCCCAAAAAGAAATCAGTATATCAAAGAGATATCTGCACTCCCAAGTTTGTTTGAGCACTGTTTACAATAGCCAAGATTTGGAAGCAACCTAAGTGTCTGTCAACAGATAAATGGATGATATGGTTTGGCTGTGTCCCCACCCAAATCTCACCTTGAATTGTAATAATCCCCATGTGTCAAGGGTGGGGCCAGCTGGAGATAAGCGAATTATGGGGGCCGTTTCTCCCATACTGTTCTTGTGGTAGTAAATAAGTCTCATGAGAACTTATGGTTTTCTAAATGGGAGTTACCCTGCACAAGCTCTCTTTTGCCTGCTGCCATGTAAGATGTGTTTTGCTTCCCCTTCACTTTCTGCCATGACTTTGAGGCCTCTCCAGCCATATGGAACTATGAGTTAATTAAACCTCTTTCTTTTATAACTTACCCAGTCCTGGGTATGTCTTTATTAGCAGTGTGAGAGAAAACTAATGCAATGAATACAGAAAATGTGGTACTTATACACAATGGAGTACTATTCAGCCACAAAAAAATGAATGAGATCCTGTCATTTGCAACAACATGGATAGAACTGGAGGTCATTACATTAAGTGGAATAAGCCAGGCACAGAAAGACAAACATCACATGTTCTCACTTATCTGGGGGAATCTAAAAATCAAAACAATTGAACTCATGGAGCTAGAGGGCAGAAGAAGGGTTACCAGAGGGAAGGTGGGAAGGAGAGGGGAAGGTGGGGATGGTTAATGGGTACCAAAAAAATAGAAAGAATGAATAAGGCCTAGAGTTTGCTAGCACAACAGGGCAACTATAGCCAATAATAATTTAATCGTACATTTAAAAATAACTTAAAAAGTATAATTGGATTGTTTGTAATACAAAGAATAAATACTTGAAGGGATGGATACCCCATTTTCCATGACGTGATTATTACTCACTGCATGCCTGTATCACAACATCTCATGTACCCCATACATACACCTACTATGCACCCACAAAAATTAAAATTAATTGTAGAAATTACAATGCACCTCTGGGAAATTATAGAGAATTGGGAAGTTGGCAAGGGTAAGGTGAGTAACCCCTTGTTCTAATCCTCACAGTACAGGCGGTCCCTGACTTATTATGGTTCCACTTATGAACCATAAGTTCATAACATGAACCATGTTATGAAACATCTTTCAGCTTTATGATGGTGCAAAATTGATACTTGTTCAGTATAAAACATATTTTGAGTACCTATACAATCATTCTATTTTACATTTTCAGTAGAGTATTCAATAAATTATATGAGATATTTGATGCTTTATTATAAAATAAGCTTTGTGTTAGGTTATTTTGTCCAACGGCAGGCTAATGTAAGCGTTCTGAGCACGTTTAAATTAGGCTGGGCTAAACTGTGATGTTCGGTAGGTTAGGTTTATTAAATGTATTTTTGACACAATATTTTCACTTATGATGGGTTTATCAGGACATTCAGGACATAACCCCATCATAAGTTGAGGAGCATCTGTACTATCTTATTCTTTAACTGTGTCCCTGATTATTTTTAACAAGCAAGGAGAGGAGCCAGCATGACATCGATGATCTCAGTTTCAGGCCTTGTGGCCTCCTGAGATGAAGAGCAAGACAAAGTGAGCTGGGGGAAGATGGAGAGCTCTAGACTTCCCTCTGTCACAGGCCTATGAAAGGAAAAGAGAACAATCAGAGAGGAAAGAACAAATAGGACAGACAGGAGCAATAATCCATACTGGAGCTGGTCAGCCGAGACCTTCTAAGACTGAGTCAGCTTCTTTCTGAACTGTTCCCAAACAAGTCTGCTAGCTATAAAACTCAGAGTTCAGGGATAACAAGTATTATTGACAATAATGTAAAACACATGATGCAAAAGTGTCCCACCATAAGGGATGGCTTAAATAAAAATAGTATATCCAAATATAGAATCCTGGAAGACATTTAAAAGGATGTTTAGAGGGCTATTAAATAACATGGAAAGGCACTTAAAGTCTATTTAGTTTAAGGGGAGTAAAAGGGGAGAATCAAAACAGGAGAGTGTACAACAGCATACACAGCATGCCTTTTTGGTTTAAAATAATATATGCAAAATATTAAAACTATATACATATACATGTGCATAGAAAAAAGACTGGAAGAAAACAACTAATAAGTAATATTTATTTTAAATTGTCTATATTTTTTAAATCACCTACAATGAGCATATATTCCTTTCATAATAAGGATAAAACCATAAAGGTGCTGCTGTTTTTATTTTATTTTATTTTATTTTATTTTTAGACAGGGTCTCACTATGCCGCCGAGGCTGGAGTACAGTGACATGATCATGGCTCACGGCAGCTTCAACCTTCTGGGCTCAAAACAATCCTCCCACCTCAGCCGCTACAGGCAGGTACCACCATACCTGACTTTTTTTTTTTTTTTGAGAGAGAGGAGTCTCTCTGTTGCCCAGACTGGTCTCAGACACCTGGCCTCACGTGATCCTCCAACCTCAGCATCCCAAAGTGTTAGGGTTGCAGGCATGAGCCACTACACCCAGCCATACATTTTTAATTAATAAAATGAAAGGTACGATCTTAGGTGCATCCCCTCATCCTCATTCCTGCTTCTCAGTACCATCCTGTCACCACTAAGGATAGAAGAGAAGGGCTACATGTCTCCAGTAAAAGATAAATAAGGTATAACAGTTAGTTATCCCAGCCACTCCTGCTGCAGGATAAATTGTGTATCGCAGTCACCCTTACTCAATATAGTAATATACGAAATGTCTACCTGCATTTCAAATTTCATTGCAAGCATTTAAATTACAAAAGACTGACACATTGGAAGAATATAACTATCATTTTTATTCAAGTTGCCCAGCCTCTACCAGAAGAGCTTCAGTTGTCTTGATACCACATTTTTTTTTAGTAACACTCCAAATTTGGCCATCCGCTTCTAAAGCTGTCAGACAACAAATAGACATCCAAATGCAACGTGTGTCATGTGTATCAAAATGCTGGTGTCTAAGTTAAAATATAGCTCTTAATGTGGCTAACATCATGGCTAAGATCAAAAGGAGTACTCCCTCTCCAACAGCGTGAATATAAACTAGGACAAACATTTTGGGAAACGATTTGTAAATATGTATTTAAGCCTCAAAAACTGACTCAGAGATTCCTCTTCTGGGAACATAATCTAAGAAAACTATTGAAATGCAGAAGAAAAAAGACATTGCAGCATTATTTATAATGCAGATCGATCAGGTGAAGTGTTTAATCCCAAGGATGGGATATTACACAGCCATCAAAAAATATGTTTTCAAATAATTTTAATGACACAGCAAAATGGTAATGATACGATTGTCATGAAAAAAGGATACCCAATTGTATAATCTCAAAAATTTAAACAAAATGCATAGAGTAAGTGCATAGTGGAACTTTCCCCTTGGCCCTCCAAAGTTTCACTGAAAAATCAACTTACAAAAGGCAGATTAATTGGAGAAAAGGCCTACAAGTTTATTTAATGTATAGACACAGGAACCTTCAGAATGAAGAAGCATAAATACAGGAGAAATTGTCCATTTTCATGCTTAGGTTCAACAAAGTATGGGCAGCCTTGTAGAAATATGATTGATTGAACAAAAAGGGTATGAGCTAACACTAATAGACTGAGCCAGGAAACCCAGCAAGGCCTGTGTGTCTAGATTCCTCTTGGCCTCACTGAGCAGTATGCCTTCCTTCTGGGTGTGGGGCAGGACCCTCTCTGGAATGGGGTCTTATGACCTCCACCAAACAAGGTAGGTCAGATAATTTATTTATGGCGAGTTTTTACACAGAAAGAAGTGGGGAAAGTTAGAGTAATATTTTTAAGCTTTATGTCTGGCTTTGAGGAAAAGGAGTTCTGGTTTCTACGATCCATGTTGGGGCAGAGGGATTCTAGTTCCTATGGCTAGCCTTGGGAGAGAGTAGGACTGAGGGACACGAAGGCAGGAGAAGGTAGAGAAGAACTTTTGCTTCTGAGGCTCTTTCTGAGGCCTTCATTTTGGGGTATTGTTTTATGAGCCCCAATATTGGCATATGTGATGGTTAACTTTAAGTGTCTACTTGACTGAATGAAGGAATGCCTAGAGAAGTGGTAAAGCATGCCTTCTGGGTGTATCTGTGGGGGGTCTTTCAAGAGGGGATTGGCCTGTGAGTTGGACTGCATGGGGAAGATCTGCCCTCAATGTGGGTGGGCCCCATCTAATCACCTGGGAACCTGGAGAGAACATAAAAGGCAGAGAAAGGGTCTTTCCTCTCTCTCCTGGAGCGGGGATGCTCTTTTTTTACCTGCCCTCAAGACATCAGAACTTCAAGTTCTCCAGCCTTTGGACTCCAGGACTTAAACCAGTGGCCTTCCAGGTTGTCAGGCCTTTGTCCTCCAACTGCGAGTCACACAATCAGCTTCCCTGGTTCTGAGGCTTTCAGATTCAAACTGAACCGTGAGCCAGGTCTCCAAATTGCAGACGGCCTGTTGTGGGACGTCTCAGCCTCCATAATCTTGCGGGCCAATTCTTCTAATAAATCCTCTCTCATATATTTATATTTCTATCTAATTTATATTTATATCAATATATAGATATCTATCCCATTCATTTTGTCTCTTTGAAGAACTCTGACTAATACAGCATGGAAGATGAGAAATTCATCAAAACATTAATCAAAGTTATCTTTGAGTGGTAGAATTATGGATGACTTCCATTCTCTTACCTAGACCTTCTATCTCTTCTGAATTTTTGATACCTAAGAGGTGAAGTGACATTCCTTAGTTCGTAGAAACTAGCAAGTTGTAATGTTGTTTTAAATATATTCATTCAGAAGTGGGCTCATAAACCGATTCTCTAGAAACAAACAAAAAACATCTTAATGTATAACATTTGCTATTTCCATGGTATAAATACTTCCACTGTGGCCAATTTCATGTGTTAAACAGGAGGCCTCTTGGAGATGGGCTGGAGCAGGGCAGAGGTGGCGAACACCAAGAACAAAGGAGCCCCAAGGCAAAGGGAAGCTGAAGGAACTGGGAATGAGTTGCTCACTAAGCACATCACCCCTACCCCCAGGCTTCCCCTTCCACTCTTGTAATCCAGCTAAGAGTCACTTTTACCTGTAGCTGTGATAAAGAACACTGACAAGTGAGACTTTTCAGTCCTGAAGATAGATTCCAAAAAGTTGGATGGTACAGAAGCCAAACTAAGGACCATGTGGGTCAAAACCTATGATTATCAGGGGTCACCCAGAGAAAGTAGATAATTAGCAAAAAGGCCCACCCCCATTGCTTCTGATTCCTAGTATGCCTGGGGCTGGGCTGGAGAATGTGCATTTATGACAAGCTCCCAGGTGATGCTTATGTGCTGGTCCAGAGATTGCACTTTGAGAACCACTGACCTGGATGGTTCAAGTTACCAGCAACAAAGGAGGAGGATTCCAGTAGGCAAGTGAGTGCAGGGAGTCCAAATATAGATTCAAGGAAGGAAGACAGCTTCTGTTCCTTCTCAACACACAATTAATACAGTAGTTTTCAGTTCATGTCTTAATAATTTACAGGCCTCTAAGGCAGCAGTCCCCAACCTTTTTGGCACCAGGGACTGGTTTCATGGAAGACAATTTTTCCTTGGACCTGGGGAGGGGGGTTGGTTTGGAGATGATTCTCAAGTGCATTACATTTATTGTGCACTTGATTTCTATTGCCATTATATTATAATGTATAATGAAATAATTATACAACTCACCATAATGTAGAATCAGTGGAAGCCCTGAGCTTGTTTTCCTGCAACTAGACAGTCCCATCTGGGGGTAATGGGAGACAGTGACAGATCATCAGGCATTAGATTCTCATAAGGAGTGCACAACCTGGAACCCTCACATGCACAGTTCACAACAAGGTTTGTGCTCCTATGAGAATCTGATGCTGCCACTGATTTGACAGGGGGCCGGCCTCAGGCAGTAATGTGAGCCACGGGGAACAGCTGTAAATACAGATGAAGCTTTGCTCGCTCACCTGCCACTCACCTCCTGCTGTGTGGCCCAGTTCCTAACAGGCCATTACCCGTCCATAGCCCAGGGGTTGGGGACCCCTGCTCTAAGGTAATTTTATTTTTTATTAGACTAGACATATAGTTGGGAGTTACTGTACATTTCCAACAGCCTTCAGCTTAGCAAGAAAAATAATTTGATATTTTGAGAAATTTACATAGGTAGGATGTAGTTGAGCCTCCTAGAAATAACGAGATTATTGTTACAGTCAACATCAGCACATGCAGCCTCAGAGAGAGCCGGTTGTCCCAGATCACTCAGTGAGGCAATGTGTGGGTCAGGTTGGGTTGGCTCCTATGTCCCTCCTCCCTCCTCCCCACTCCTCCCTCCACCTCTATCCTTTCCCCCACAGGTCCCCTCACCCCTACTGCCCCACCAATCTCACTGACTTTAGAGAAGGGATTAAGCTTGACATTTTTCCATGTTTTGTGTCCTCTGGCATTCTGGAATCTCTGAACTTCTCATGGTAATGCTTTTCAATGCTTGAAATAAAATACCCAGGATTATAAAGGAAACCAACTACACTGAAAGATAGTTATCAAAATAGTATTAGAAAACAAAGTTTTGATATAAGGATGTGTAGCAATGACAGATATCACTATATATTAAAGTACTTATAACAAGACCTAGGGGCTGGCCCAGTAAGTGGCAGAACTTTGAAGTACTGAAGTCAATAATAGTTTGAGATATCTGTAATAATTTCAATGTGCTATGGAAATAGCTGTGGTTTTTGTTGGTGGCAACATTATGGGTTTGCTACTGTTACTGTGGCTTGTCATCTAACTTCATAATTAAAGGACGTGCCAATTTTCAATTAGAGATGTAATTATTTTTTCCTATTCAAGTTCATGTGCCCTTTGAATTCTCAACATGTACTCCTTGGGGGACAGAGGGTCCATGGACATCAGTTAAGTCAGATTCAACAAATCTAAAGAAATCTTCAGGACACTAAAATTTATATTTCCATCTTATTTCTCATATTCTTTTAAAAATATGGCTACATGATTCTTTGCTCTTTTTTTTATTTTAAAACTTGGAATGAGTTATTCTTATTCAGTAATTACCCCAGGATCCACTACATGGAAGACAAAACACGCTCATATTCCTGTCTCAACAGGACTTCCTAATATCATCAATCCAGCTTGCTTCCTAAATAATATAAAACATCATTGGCTAAAAAGAAGTTGCATTTTGACGCACAGGCCTATCTTTCCAGAATCGTAAACTCAGAAATCTTGCCTGCAGGGTGCTGGCCAAATCAGATCCGGCACTAGCTGCAAAACATTTTTGGCTACTTAGAACACATTTTATTTCATTCTTTAATGCATCTTCATTAATGCCCAAAGTTTTCCCCACCCCCGGAACAAAAACATCACCCAAAAAACTTTATTCTCTTTTGGGAAGCCAAATGCTAACGTTCTCTATCATAGTTGCAAAGGTAAGAAAAAATTAACAGTATTTATTCATTTCCCGTCCTCCGTAACTCCACATGAACACATTGAGGTAACTGGAAGTTAAATTTCTACTTTTTAATAGTCTTGGGCATCTCTGTGGAGCGTGCAATGCCTGGGCATTCATGTTTTGTTTTTTTCATTGCATTCCCCAAGCTCCTGCCCTTTCAAACATGTATGTAAATGAGGGGGCCCAACGAGCTATTAATGCAAATTTCTTTAAATAAGAATCCTGAAAACCAAAAGGCTGTTGGTGGTTTTAGAAAATATCTTGCAGGAAAATGCTGTGTCCATAGTGAACTGTCACTGCCTGACCCTGGGAAAATTAACTTGTGTGGAGGGAAAAACAAAGAGCAGCGGTTGGAGCAAGACACCTCTGTCAGTCTCTGAGCACAAAACTATAGCTAGGCTGCAGGGGAGGAAGATTTTGAAAGGGGGTTAGGAGGGGTGCTGATTCTTTTCCTTTCCATGGACTTGAGGATTATTTTTTAACAGAAAACGTCTCCAGACATTATGCTTAATAACATATGAATAAATGTGTGAAAGGGTCTTCCATGGAGAGATGAAATCCCTTCACCTATCATTGGAACCTGAGACCACTGTGCTAATATCACTAGAAAGCCCTGAAACCAAAGGTTTCACTGAATCAAAGTTTCACTGGCCTTGCCCCACATCCAAGCTCTCCCTGCCACCAGGAAGCTGGCTCCACAGTTTGGATGTCAGAGCCACTTCATCCCTAGGGCTTTTCCTGCAGGGTGGAGGGACAGGATTTTGTCATTACCTGGAATCCGTTGAGAATTTGCTTCTCCCTCAAAAAACAATGTATTTTCACATCAGCATATCCTTAGATCAAGAAAGAGATCTTCTGTAACCAAGACCTTGGGAATCCAAGAGAAGAGAAACTAGCACTGGGTGAAGCAGGTAGGCCTCCATAGCTTAACCTTGCAGTGCCTCTGTCTCATTTGGGAAAGGAAGGATAACATTAATAGTACCTGCCTCATGGGATGTTGCGAGTAGCTTTCAATGCAGGGTTGAGAAGTGTCTGGAAGAAGCCAGTGAATTTTACGATGTCTTTTAACCCAGCCCCAAACACCTGAAAACACATACCTTTATGGAAAATTATTAATTTTGTGAACATGTATCAGTTGCCTAAAAAGTATAGGACCTAACTAATCATGATCGACCTAACTAAACATGTGCTAATACACACACACATGAATATTACGTGTGCACGCACATGCACACATACACACACATTCTCATTCTGTCTCTCTTGCTTTCTCTTACTTTGTTCCCTGCCTGATTGCTAATCCTCCAAGTCTTGGCTTTGTGACCCTGAACTTCAACTCTCAGACCTACTTCTGGTGCTATGCATTTGGCATTTACTCTTGGATCCAACTTTGAACATGAGCTGACTCTATTGGTCTTTAACATAACTTGCTTTACTTCTCATGAGATCTGCAACCTGAATCTGCAAAATCCATGCTCTAGCTCAGACCTCTGAGGAATCCAAATTCTGACACCTCCCATTTAATCAGAGATCCAACCCAACCAACCCAACCAGCCCAGTATGGGGCAGCCCCTCTTCTTCCACCACCACCTCGTTCCCAAAGCAGGACGACAAGGTGAATTGATTAGGCAGCACAGCCCCAAAGGACATCAGAGCATAAAACGTACCTACTTGAGCCAGTTGCTCCATTCAGTTAGCCTGGAATTCCACATCTACAGGGTGGCTCTGAGTGATCTCGTCACAGGAATACACAGTCACTGCCTCACTTCACCCCTTAAAAGAAGCCATAAAGGCTGGGTGCGGTGGCTCACACCTGTAATCCCAGCACTTTGGGAGGCCAAGGTAGGCAAATCATGAGGTCAGGATTTTGAGACCAGCCTGACCAACATGGTGAAACCCCGTCTCTACTAAAAATACAAAAATTAGCCAGGCATGGTTGTGCGTGCCTGTAGTCCCAGCTACTCTGGAGGCTGAGGCAGGAGAATTGCTTGAACCCCAGGAGGTGGAGGTTGCAGTGAACCGAGATTGCACCACTGCACTCCAGCCTGGGCGACAGAGCAAGACTCCATCTCAAAAAAAAAAAGCCATAAGGAATTGACCCATCCTTGAATGTCTTGAGCTTATTTCAGACACTGGGAGTTTTTGTTTTTTGTCAGAGACCAGCTTGGCACCCTGACTTTCCCTTGGCATGTTCTACAGACAGTGTGGCAGCCATCCACAGCAGCCAAGAACAGCCTGGCACAATCCCTCCCAACCTCCCTGGCTGCAGCTGCCACCAGAACTACTGACCAGGCAGAGTGTGGCTGTGCTGGGCATGCCCTTAAGACACCCACTGCCCATCCATGTCTTGATTTTGTCCTTATTTCCCAACCGCATGGTCTAGTTCAGGGCGCTGCACATTATTGAGATCTCCAAGAATGTTACCAACTGAAGTTTGGCTACTTTTTCCTCTATTGTTTTCACACAGTTTTGTTCTTGAACCCAGACAAGGGGGAGGGTAGAGGCAGGGGGAGTGATCTTGGATCCCACACGGAGAACATTCATTTCCAGTGACGCCTCTGCTGCCCACTCTTAAACCCACTCCCAGAAGAAAACAGAGACTGGAGCCCAAGTTCTACAAAACAGCCATGGGCATTTCACATGCACACAAGTGACTCACCCTCCCCCACAGACTCTGCAGTCATCTTAATAGCCCATGACCTCATTTTAATTGAAACCCATCCATTGCTGCAATGAATGAAAATGGACTTGGGAAGAGCAGCCCAATACCATTCTCCTTTCTTGCTCCTGTCTCTGACCAGAAAGAGGTATTGATGCAGGGGAGCCACAGTGGATTAGTTAGCAGTTAGCCCCCAAGACAAGCGGCTCTCATCCCCAGACTGCCATAACCTCCAGGTGAAATGAAATCCAGGAGAGACTCAGGACTGGGTATATTGATGAATTGATACTTTGCCAAGTAATTAGAAAACAAACTTTAGTATCTGAGCTCAAACATAATGGTAATATTTTATTTTTGTTGACTGTTACATAGAATTGTACATGCAGCTATACATACATAAACATATAGATGAATTTTAATTGCCTGTGTTCTGCCTATTTACAAAAAGATTTGAGATGGCTGAAAGCTATATACAAGACAAAAGTATATTTTTATTTTTTATTACTTTTTTTTTTTTTTTTTACTAATTTCAACTTTTATCTTAGATTCAGGGGTATATGTGCATGTTTATTAACTGGGTATGTTGCATGATGCTAAAGTTTGGGGTATGATTGATCCTGTCACCCAGCTAATGACCATAGTACCCAAGAGTGAGTTTTTTAACCCTTCTCCTGATCCCTCCTTCCCACCTCTAGTAGTCCCTAGTGTCTATTGTTGCCATCTTTATGTCCATGAGTACTCAATATTTAGCTCCCACTTATAAGTGAGAACATGCTTATTTGGATTTCTGTTCCTCTGATAATTTGCTTAGGATAATGGCCTCCAGCTGCATCCATATTCCTGCAAATGACATGACTTCATTCCTTTTTATGGCTGTATAGTATTCCATCATGTATATGTATAACAGTTTCTTTATCCAGCCCACTGCTGATGAGCACCTAGGTTGATTCCATGTCTTTGCTACTGTGAATAGTGCTGCAATGAACATACAAGATGTGTCTTTGGTTGAACAATTTATTTTCGAAATTATATTTTTTAAAAGAGTAATGAAACAATTCAAATGTCTATCCACTGCTAAATGGATATAGCCATCAAAGTGGAATATTATTCAGCCATAAAAATCTGTATAGTACTGATACATGTTACAACATGGATGAACCTTGAAAGCATTGTACTAAATGAAAGAAGCCAGACACAAATATGTGTATGATTCTGTTTGTAATTGACTAATGGGATCTAATTAAACTAAAGAGCTTCTGCACAGCAAAAGAAACTAACATCAGAGTGAACAAGCAACCTACAGAATGGGAGAAAATTTTTGCAATCTACCACCTGACAAAGGGCTAATATCCAGAATCTACAAGGAACTTGAACAAATTACAAGAAAAAAACAAATAATCCCATCAAAAAGTGGGCAAAGGATATGAACAGACATTTCTCAAAGAAGACATTTATGTGGCCAACAAATATATGAAAAACAGCTCATCATCACTGGGCATTAGAGAAATGTAAATCAAAACCACAGTGAGATACCATCTCATGCCAGTTAGAATGGCGATCATTAATAAGTCTGGAAACAACAGATGCTGGTGAGGCTGTGGAGAAATAGGAACACTTTTACACTATTGGTGGGAGTTTAAATTAGTTCAATCACTGTGGAAGACAGTATGGCAATTCCTCAAGGATCTAGAATCAGAAATACCATTTGACCCAGCAATCTCATTACTGGGTATATACCCAAAGGATTAGAATTCATTCTACTATAAAGACACATGCACATGATGTTTATTGCAGCACTATTTACAATAGCAAAGACTTGGAACCAACCCAAATGTCCATCAATAATAGACTGGATAAAGAAAATGTGTCATATATACACCATGGAATACTATGCAGCCATTAAAAAGAATGAGTTCATGTCCTTTGCAGGGACATGGATGAAGCTGGAAACCATCATCCTCAGCAAACTAACACAGGAACAGAAAACCAAACACCACATGTTCTCACTCATAGTGGGAGTTGAGCAATGATAACACATGAACACAGGGAGGGGAACATCACACACCAAAACCTGTCAGGGGGTGGAAAGCAAGGGGAGGGAGAGCATTAGAACAAACATCTAATGCACGTGGGGCTTAAAACCCAGATGGTTGATGGGTGCAGCAAACCACCATGGCACATATGCATATCTATGTAACAAACCTGCACATTCTGCACATGTATCCCAGAACTTAAAGTAAATAAAATAAAAGTCCAGAATTGGAAAATCCATAGGGATAAATAGCTGTTACTGGTTGCTGAGGACTTGGTTGGGAGGGGAAATGGGGAATGACTGTTTAATTGTTAAAAGATTTCTTTTTGGGGTGACAAAAATGTTCTAGAATCAGATACTAGTGGCACTTTCACAACATTGTGAATGTACTAAAAGCCACTGAATTGTACCCTTTAAAATGGTTTAAATGGTGAATTTAATGTTATATGAATTTTACCCCCAAAATAATTTTTAATAGTCATCAGGCATGACAGAGAAACAAAAGGCAAGACATTAATATGAAGCCTGGTAGAGGGGGGAGTAGTGATTATTATACAAGTGCAAACCAGAGTTATAAGGAGTGGGCTGCACTGATTCAGCCATGATTCCCAGAAGAGAGAGCAGACCAAGAAATCCAATCAGTTAGGAGACCCCCATTTTCCACAAGATAAGAGCAAACCAGTTAGTGAGGAGAAGCACAGGTCTCCCAGAAGTAGGATACAAAGGACCCCGTTCTATGAATCTCTAAAGAGGAAGCTCTATTTTGTATGGGGCTGGATCTTCCCAATATCCTTCAGCAAACACAATAGCCAGTCTCACCCACATCTCTCAGTGCAGGCTGAAGGCAGAATGCCAAAGCACTGTTCACAACAGACATGCCCATTATCAAACATCCACATACTGTGGCATAGGTCCTTTGGATTGTCTTTCAAGCCAGTGCCTCGAAGGATCTTTTCACCTTTATCTTCCCTGTATTTTTAAATACATGTCTGTATTGTATGTATCTTTTCAGCCAGTTTGAATGCTGTATTAGTAGCACTGAGTATGCTTATGAAAATGCAAATTTCAGGACCTTATGATAAACTAAATGTAGATTCAAAATCTTTAAGGGTAGTGTCCATGAATATGCAGGTTAATACACTCTCCAGTTGATTTTTAAGGACACTAAAGTTTGAGTAGCCCACTCTAGTTCCTGAGGACCCTGAAGAAGGCCACACCACACAGCCAGCCAGAGCAAGCCGTGGTACATCTCCCTCCTCTTTCCCCCAACCCTTCTCTCCAGCCATCCGAGGTCTCCAGTTCCTGTTTAGAGGTAGAATCATTTTAGGGAAAACAGATGTATGTGGTCTCTTCCAAGATCACCTCTTGCCCCTTTCAGAGCCTCCTGCTTTGGGCCTGACACCCAAGGGGTCTCCAGAGCCCTACCCTCAGAGGCAGGAGGATGTTGATAGGCTCATCTACCCCAAAACATTAGGACTCCTTCTGAGTACTTTAACTGAGCAAGGAGGAGTCCTCTCCTCACTCCCAGTCCAGCCCATCTACCCACAAAAGCAGCTGATTCTCAGTGCAAAGTCCAGCCTCTCTCTCCCCAGCTATGAGGTAAGCCTGGGTCTGTGTTCACCACTCTTTGCTGGACAGCTCCAGCCAGAGGACCCCAGGGCACCTTAAACCCAACAGACCCAAACTGACCTATATCCCTCCATTATCTTTAAAGGCAAAATGGAGTGAATCTCAAGACTTCGTCAGGTAGGCATTCCTTCTGTTCCTTCATTTAGTCTGTGCCAGTGCTTCTTAAAAATTAGGGCAAAGGCTTGTACATGCAAAATCATGTACAATTTACTGAGAGGACTTAAGATATCTATTAAGGGTACTTTTGGCTCAGTTGTCTACCACCAAACTAAAGAAACTAACATACAAGTGATGTAACACCTTCATACCTATTTCTGTTTGCAGCATTTACCACTCATGAATGGGTTTTCCCACATTACTAAATTCTGAATGCAAGCCAAGAGCCAATTTTTTTTCTGGGAATAATCCGGTCCTCTTATCTGCCTATTTTTATATGGGATGTCTTTTTCTTATTGGTTTATAGGTGCTTTTTACATATCATGCATATTGGCCAGTTAATTGGCATACATGGTACAATTATTTTCTCCTACTGTATTGATTTTTTTTTTTTTTTGAGACGGAGTCTCGCTCTGTCACCAGGCTAGAGTACAGTGTCACGATCTCAGCTCACTGCAACCTCCACCTCCTGGGTTCAAGTGATTCTCCTGCCTCAACCTCCCGAGTTGCTGGGACTACAGGCACGCACCACCATGCCCAGGTTTCACCATGTTGGCCAGGATGGTCTCGATCTCCTGACCTTGTGATCTGCCCACCTTGGCCTCTGAAAGTGCTGGGATTACAGGCATGAGCCACTGCGCCTGGCCTGATTAATTTTTAATGTTGCTTGTACCACCTTTCACTATACCAACATTGTTGTTGTTTTCATTGTTGTTGTTAATGCTACAGACCATTCGTGTGCTCCATTCGTGTGCTCCAACCTTCCAGAACAGTGTTTGGCATATAGAACATTCTCAGTAGACACTTGTGGATTGAAATAAATGAATAAGCAAATCTGTGCTGATGACAGGGACAGGAGACAGGGAAATTCTGGGCAAAAGAGAGTGGTTTTCTGGCGAGGGCCCCACCTTCAAGCCAAAAAGCCTAATACCAGGGCCCAAAGTGAGAACACACATCCCTATTTTCCCACTTGAATGTTGCCTTTTCCAAAACCCATGGCCCACCTCGCCCCTCATCCTGTGCCCATAAAAACCCCAGGCTCAGCCAGCAGAAAGGAGAAGCAGCTGGATGTTGGAAACTACGGTTGGACGTCAGAGAGAGGCAGCTTGACTTTAGAGAGACAGCTTGATGGTGTAGCTTTGAAGACAAGTCCGGCTGGGGATGGCCAGACTCCAAGGGAAGATTACCTTCCCCCTTTGTTCCCTTTTCAGCTCCCCTTTCCACTGAGAGCCACTTTCATCAGCAATAAAATCCCCTGCATTTACCATCTCTAATTCGTTCGTGCAACCTCATTCCTCCTGGATACCAAACAAGAACTCGGGTGTCGTGAGTGTGGGTGCAAAAGGCTGTCACACTGACCCTCCACTGAGCTGTTAACACTTAAGCCATCTGTGGATGGCAAAGCTAAAAGAGCATTGTAACACTCCTTCTGGGGCTTCAGGGGTCACGGGCACCCATCCTAGATGCTGCTGCAGGGCCCACACGGAGTTTTGCTCCTGCTGGCTCCCAAAAGCACTCACTCAGACTCCTGCACCCACTCACCTGTGCTGCTCCTCCTAAAAGGGGTGAAACACAGTGGGACCAAGATAGTGGAGTCTACTTCTTCCAGCACCAAAGCAGCCAGCTAGTTCTAGCACCCATGCACTCCAGTTCCTGCCCATGAAGGGGTCAGGGAAATATCCTGCTTCCCTGATGGGAGATGTGTAAACATCACTAGGGAAATTCTCATGTTTGGAGGTGAAAGTCTGGATGAGGAAGACCTTACTGGTACAATACTTAAGGCTGCTTTGAGATTTTTATTCTCATGAGCTCATGGGCAGCTGCTGTCTACCTCCTCTTTTCACAAAGTCTCAGCCTCCAGGAAAGGTGCAGAGCAAAAAGACGCCCACTGTCTGGCACAACTGCAGTCTTTTCTTGCTGAACTACTTACCCATGGGTCCTTCAGCCACTAAGGAGCACAAATGAAATTGCTCAGGTGTCTTGGAAGTGGCAGCAAGTCCTCCCTTCCTGCCACAATCTCGGAAACCTAAAGAATTTGGTTGAAACCATACAAACAACACACACTGCGACTTGAATTCTAAACTTACAAGCAATCGCTTTATTCTTTCCCCTCCTCTGGCCAGTCCTGTTTTTCTAACCTGACTGGAAGCTTACTAAGGGAAATAAAGCCCACTACCTTTACACACCCACACCATGCTTAGTTTCCAAGGACTGCTCCAAGGGTATAGTGCTAAGAGCACAGCTTTCGGAGTTATGCAGACACACTTTCACACCCTGGCTCAGCTGCTCTAGAGCTATTTAATCCTGACGTAACCTGGCTTCACTGTGCCTTGGTTTCTTCATCTATAAACCCTATTTTATAGGATGGTTGAGAGGATTAACTAAGTAAATACATGTCTAGTGCTTGTGGTCCTGGCTAAGAAAAAAAACCTTGAGACTTTCAGATAATCTGAATACACACTTGTTGTCTTGAGTCTGATCTGAAGGGAAGCTTTCAGTGGTGGTGCAAGAGGATACTGTAAATTAAATCTTCCATTCTAAAAAGAGATATGGTAGCTGAACACATACCTATACGCTGAGGGCTAATTTGGCCATTGTCCTTTTTACTTGAAGAGGTTGTTGTCCTAGATCCTATTTCCTGAGGCTTATTTCAGACCAACAGGGAAAAAATAAATGATGTTAGGATTTAACCCAGGCTCAAACAGGAAGGCTGGCCAGACCCAGGGCCACCTGGGGAGTCGAGGGGGTGGGAGCTCTGGCTCAGTCAACAGCTGTTCTAGGCACTCAGATTCTAGAACATCCTGGGTGCTCCCTGCTGCAGGTCTGGACTCGGGTCCTGTAGTTGTTTTTTGCAGTTGTTTCAGCCATTCCCCTGGGCTCCTTACCCTCAAGGTTATGGGTAGAGAAAAATCCAGGCCAGATTTTACCAGAGCCTTTTTCTCTCCTGGGTCAGAACAGGATTTTCTCTCAGTTTGATCCATTTTTCATTTAAAAGTTGATATTCAACTTAACACAACGAAATCTCACTCCCCAGAGAATTAGAAAAATAAGCCACCCAAATCCTATTCAATAGGGTAAATATTGGGATAAGATAAACATCTGAGCTGCCTTAAAAAGACCATTGTATTCAAGCAAACTGCCATTTCCTTACCTTAAGGAAGGCTCTGAATTCAGAAAGCCTGAAGCTCTGAGGAGAGGACCCAGCTATCGTAAAAGAAGGTTATTATTATAGTCACCTTTAGCCAGAGCCAACTAGTGACAAGTTCCAGTTGGTTTGCTCATCCATTTAGGAACCCTGCAGGGTTCAGATCTCTATCCCTATTTCACAAAGGCCCATCTCTCACCCCCTTTTCACCAAGACTTTGTGGCTTCCTCCCTCCCATGCCCCATGGATGGACCAGATCAAACGATCTGACACCATCTTGGTTCAATTGCCTTGACTTGCATTGGGGCTCAGAAAATGATACCCCGAAGTATGGCGCTTGAGCATGCTAAGTACTTTGAACTGAAGGAAATTGGAAAGCTTCAGAAGCAAGGACTGTCTGACCTTCTCCTGCTCTCCTATCTCTTACCCCTCCTTATTTTCCCTGCCAAAGCAAGTCATAGAAATCAGAATTCCTCTTCCCTAAGGTGGCTCATAGAAACTAGAACCACTTTCCCCAAAAGCAAGCCATAAAAACCTAGAAAGGCCACCCTCTCCCTTCTCCCTTGAAGACCTTAATTTCAGAGGTTCCTGACTTATACCCCAGGGGATGGACTGTTACAGAGAAAATCCAAGAAGAATCTGGACAGGCCCTGCTGGGTCTCCGGCTTCATGACCATTAGATCACACCCTTTTGTTCAATCACATTTCTATACAGCTGTCCATTTTTCATGAAACCTAAACATAAAAACAGAGATTTCCCTAGATTTTGGGGTCTGCATTTCTGAAGGCTCCCATGTCACATAACACGTGATTAAATACATTTGTTATGCTTTTCTTTGTTAGCCTATCTTTTGTTATGGTGGTGACCCTTAAGATGGGTGAGAGATCATACCTTTCCCCACTACGCTTTGCAGCATGACCTTAGGCTCAGGGTTCCTCCTTTAGCTTCATTCTCTCCATCTCTGTCTTTGTATTTGCCACCTTCTTTCTGGGATGATAAACTGGTCAACAGTAACAATGCTGGCTGCATTTCACTGAGTAACTTCCCACACGGTTCTAAACCCTTTGTATGTATTTATATTTTTTTCTTTCTTTTTTTTTTTTTTTTTGAGATGGAGTCTTGCTCTGTCACCCAGGCTGGAGTGCAGTGGCACAATCTTGGCTCACTGCAACCTCCGCCTCCCAGATTCAAGCGATTCTCCTGCCTCAGCCTCCCGAGCAGCTGGGACTACAGGTGTGTGCCACCACGCCCAGCTAATTTTTGTATTTTCAGTAGAGATGGCAGTTCACCATATTGGCCAGGCTGGTCTCAAACTCCTGACCTCGTGATCCCCCCACCTTGGCCTCCCAAAGTGCTGGGATTACAGGCGTGAGCCACCGCGCCCAACCTATATATAATTTAATCCTACAAATTTCTTACTATTAGGTTGGTGCAAAAGTAATTGCAGTTTTTGATATTTAAAAGTAATAGCAAAGACCACAACTACTTTTGCTCCAACCTAATATTATTAACCACATTTTTACAGAGGCATAGGAAGTCCAGTAACATACCAACTTTAAACCCTGTGTTTTTCATCAAAATCGAAGGCAGACAACAGATAGGAAGGGCCAGAGAGCAGTCTTGGCTTTTTTAAGCCAATGACTATATCCGTGAACCCTCCTGCTGATGTTTTCCCAAAGGGCCTGTCCAGCTGGTGTTGATCAGTCCTTTGCTCCAGACTGAAGGGTGAAAGTCTGGAACAAAGGGCTTTGAAAGACTTGAGATGTTAAAAAGGCCATTTGATCTCAGAAAGTCACCAGAATTCCAGAAATTTCCTTAGGGTGCAAAGAGCTGCCAAAAAAGAAAGAGGAAAGGGAAAGGGAGGGGAGGGGAGGAAAAAGGAGGGAAGGGGAGGGGAGGAGAGGGAAGAGGAAAGGGGAAAATGGAAAGGGGAAAGGAAAAAGGAAAGGAGAAAAGGACGGAGGGAAGGAGAGAGGAAGGGAGGAAAGAAGGAAAGAAAAAGTCTTCTCTTGGTTCTGGATAACATGGAGGTACTTCATGAAACCACCTGGGTGTTCAGAAGCCCCAGCCAAAGGCATTGTCCCAAAGGGGCCACTGGGAAGTGGAGGCTTCTCTATGAAAAGTGCACTAAAGTACAGGCTAAGGAGGTGGAGAGAGAGGTCACAGTTTGGTATTCTCGTTTTGGGGGTTGGGTGGTAGGTTTTTTTGCACTAGTTGTTGGGTTTTTTAAAGTTTCTCCTGAAGCTTGTGTTTTCAGATGACTATCTTCTGAGCAGTCAAGCAAATGGACAAACACATTAAGGCAAAAACAAACATTTACATAGGCAGGGAAGTCATTTCTCCCAAGTCCCCTAGTTCACAGGACCATATCCATTTAGGAATTAAAACAAGCTGACTTTTTTTTTTTTCTGAGGAGAGTGGATTCTTTCCAGAATTCCCATATCTAGAAAGCAGGAGACAAACAAACTTTAATGACAGGGTCCTTTCTTCCCTTTCCACAAACGACCCAATTGTCATGAGTAATGCACTTTTTCTGTTTGCAGCCTCATGATGATCCAGCAAATGAACCCCAACAATTAGCCTCTTCATTTCCATCAGACCATGTCCTTGAACTCCAGAAAGCTGCTATGGGAGCCAACCATATATATATATATTTTTTTTTAATTAATCTAGCTGTGCTCTGGCCAGTCATTTAAACTAGGAGATTAATCATTCCTTCCTTCTTCTTTTAAACCCATACAACCCATGTAGACTGAAAATTACAGAAAGTTCAAGCTGATAGGCTTCTTAGGGATCATCTAGTACAGTGTTTTTGAATTGGACCATTAAGGGGTCAGAAAGTCAATATAATGAGTTATAACCAGCATTTTTTAAAAAAAGACAACACAGAGAATTTCATGTAGTACAAGTAAGTATGGCTTCATGAAACATGTTTCAATTATGTATATGGTTCTGAGAGTGGCAACATAAAATTGTGGGCACTTCTTACTATGGGTCCTGGTCTAAAAAGTTTGAAAATGCTAACTCCCTGGTCTTCCAGATGGGAAAAGTGAAGCCCCAAGAGAGGCAGTGACTTACCCAAGGTTCTGTTGCAAATCAGCCCTTCTCCACCCACTTCCTGGCATGCCAACACCCCTGGCTCCCTCCCATCTGTTAGCACACAAATCAGCATGCATCAGGTCCTGCCTGGTGTTGGGTCCATCAGCATTTAGCTCCTTTCAGACAGCAGGCCCTCTAGAAGGCCCAATGATACCCCATCATTTTGTCACCCCACAGCACTGAGCACAGTGCAGTGCACCTGGAGCAGATGTTGAATGTCCACCTGGTGAATTACTGAGGTCAGCAGAAGTGGTCTCAGGAGGAAGAAAAGGTAAAAAAAAGAAAAAAAAAAAGAATGCCCAGAGTGAGAAAAGCTTTATAGACAGGGCTGCCATGTTTGTGAGCTCCCAAACGCTAATGGCAATGATAACAATGGTTCCAAAGTCGGCCGTCTACCAGCTTTTTATGTTCCCCCAGGAGCTGGGCTGAGCTCTGTGTATGCAATGCTTCATTCAGTCCTCACAACAAGCTGGTGGAATGCTACTGTCCCAGGGCCTACTGAAGTTTAGAAACAAGGTCATTTAGCTAACAGAATTCAATCCCAAGTGCTATGGTTTGGATGTGGTTTGTCCCCAGCAAAACTCATGTTGAAATGTATTTGCCAATGTGACAGTGTTGAGACGTGGTGGGACCTTTCAAAGGCATTTGGGTCATGAGGGATCTGCCCTAATGAAGGAATTAATGCAGTCTCAAGGAGTGGGGGAATGAGCGAGTTCTTGCTCTCTCAGGAATAGATTTGTTACCACACAAGCGGGTTGATATAAAGCAAGGCTACCTCTCCTGTTTGGTCTCTTTGCATACACCCATTTTCCTTTCCACTTTTTACCCATGAGGAACACAAGACCTTCACCAAATGGACTGCCCAGTCTTGAACATCTCAGCCTCTAGAATCATGAGCCAAATAAACTTCTTTTCTTTATAAATTACCAGTCTCGGGGATTCTGTGGCAACACAAAATGGTCTAAGACAGGAAATCCCAAGCAATCAGGCATCAGACTCCATGCTTTTAACCATTCCAACCCACACCTCCTCCTGACGAATCCCTCACAGAATGTTAACTGTTGCAACAATGATTAAGCACCTAACGAATCTGTTGAAGAGTGAATGAGTAGATGAAGGCAGAAGGGACGCACTCTGCCTTGCTAAGAAGCTGGAGGCTGAACAGAGAACTGCTATGGGAGAGCAGATCTAGCCTGGAAGAACAAGCTAGCACACGATAAACATTCTTCAAAAGGGGGGCAGATGCTCCTGGAACAGACAGAATCCAAAGCATTCCCATCCTTCCTTCCTTCCTCCTATTGTCACCCTTTGTGCCTCCATTGCTGACAAAACCAAAGACTGCAGCCATGTCCTCAGTCTAGTGGCCTGGAGTATGGGTTTGTAACCTAGTAAAGAAGTCTCATGATGCTATCCCCTAAACCAACACCTTTCCAAAATTCCTGGTTTAAAAAAAAAAATGACTTAATGTGAGGTTGAGCTGGGGAAGAGAAAACTAACTCAGCTTTTCATCGGCTTAGACTCCTGGGGTTGTCAAAGGTGGAGTGTCAAATTAAAACATACTACAAAAATAAAGAAAAAACAGAAAGCCTGTCTCTGAGAGAGAGAATCTTTTCTTCTTATTCTTCACTGTCAAGGAGGCAAAGCTGGTTTGATTATTCTTTTTTACTCCCCTTGAGAAATTCTCAATATGATTGGCAAGAAATCAGGAATAACAAGATAAAGTGGTGATGTAAATGCCAGTGGAAACAGTAGATCCATTGTGATGACCTTGTCTAAGAAGTCTCAAAGTGGGAAGAAAAGCTGGGATCTGGGCTTTGATGCAGAGCCCTTGCATGTAAAATTTACAGTATCCTTCCTATCGGAAATGCTTAAATACTTTCCCTACAGGTATTTACAATCTGTCTCAACATTTGGCTGACTCCTGGCAATTTTGTGCTTTCATTCACATTAACTACTTAAAGAAAAATTCCAGGGCAGCATTTTGAGTAGCACATTGAATTAAAACAAAGGATAAGTTACCAAAGAAATATTGAAGGGTCTGGAGTGCAATCATCATCTAAGAAAAAAAAATCATTATTCTTCACAAATACAAAATAATGGCAAGATATTGACAGGGACCTAGAAAGCTGAGAAAACTAGTCCAGGCAAAACTGCATTTGAAATCACAATACTCCTCTCTTTAAAACTCCCAAAGCTCTGACATTCCATTGTCCTGTCTCCATTCCAATTCAGAACCTCTTTAATAGTCACAATAGACACAATCCTTCCTGTGTCTGGCTTTATCTCTCCAACTGCAGTTTAATTTGAGTTTCTCGTATCTGCACACAATAGAAAGAGAAACACTATTTACTTGCATCATAAAATTTCCCAAGGTTCTGGGATGCTTTCCTGGAAGCAATCTCAAGACTCCTGTTTTATATTGTGAATTTTATTCCCTATACCAATATCCATGTCTGTTTTCACATGAAAGCACTGTTTTCAGCTATCATCGAGTCAAACGGACACACTAGGAAAATACACCGCTTATGTAGTCACTGAATGTATCCCTCAGTGCATTGGCCCATGTCTCCCATGAAGAAACCCAGCTCTGGATGAAGTCTCTGTCCATTTGAATGCTTTCAGCTGCAAGTTAACAGAATATCTCATTTACATAAACCTAAACAGTGAAGAAAATGTGTTGCTGCACATCAAAAATTCTGGAGATGAGTGGTACAAGGTTTTTCAGTGCGTCAAAAATGATGCCAAGGACCAGGCACTTGGCAGCTTTCCATTCTGCCAACCTCCTTGTGCCATGCATCCTCCCACAGGAAGAAGATGGTCACCGTGGTTTAGGCATCCTGTATCAATGCAATAACATCTGGTGGAAGAAATTGGATGCTTCCTTTCATGAACCACACTTCAAAGGGGGAAGAAAACCTTTCCCAAAGCCCCCAAGGAAACTTTCCCTTAAAATCCACTGGCCAGAACTGGATCATATACCATGCCTTGGTTGCAAGGGAGGCTAGAAAAATGGAAAATCTGATACTTCTAACTTCTAAAGTAAGAGGTGAACTCTGCCACCAAGAAGTAGATGGGATGGGGACCTCACAGCCTGCTGCTAGGCAGGAGACCAAAAGGATCTTCCACAAAGCCCCTCCGTCCCATAGGCTCAGTCCTTGTGACAGGGAGGAGGGAGAGCTAGATACAACCACTTCGAATGAGCAAGACTCTCAAGGGACCCAAGCAAGTAGCCCTAGGAACAGTGGCTTATTTTTGTAAAATTCTTCACCCTCTTTTTCCGTCTCTTCTCTTTTTTGTTGTTTTAAACAAATGCTATTGTGTATATTCGAGGTTATAGCATGATGTTATGGGACACATATAGACAGTAAAATGGCTGCTATAGTGAAGACATTTTACTTGTTACTTTTTTTGTGACAAGAGCAGCCAAAACCTACCTATTTAATAAAAATTCCTAACACAGGCCAGGCGCGGTGACTCACACCTGTAATCCCAGCACTTTGGGAGGCTGAGGTGGGTGGATCACCTGAGGTCAGGAACTCAAGAGCAGCCTGGCCAACATGGTGAAACCCCCTTCTCTCCTGAAAATAAAAAATTAGCCAAGCATGGTGCTGTGCTACTTGGGAGGCTGAGACAGGAGACTCACTTGAACCCGGGAGGTGGAGTTTGCAGTGAGCCGAGATCGCGCCAGTGCATCCAGCAAATCTCCATCTAAAAAAAAAAAAAAAAAAAAAATTTCCCTAACACAATACAATTTTATTAACATTAGCTCTCTACTATCTCTACTACGTATCTGCTACTTTACATCCTTTGACTCGCACCTCCCCGTTTCCTGTCTCCCTCTTTCAGTCCTTTCCTGCACACTACTTCTGTCTCCCCATCTCTGTTCTCTACCTGGCACTAGGACCATGAGGTACTCCTGGAACAACTAGGATCCCCTCTTCTGCCATTGGATCAGGGCCCAGCTTCAATGGCACAGCCCTTGCTTCACATCAAGGTCACCAACTCAAATGCCTCCAGGTGCATATTTCTGTGCACACTTAGAAATATTTTCCTTCCATGGAGAGACCAAAACAGGATTCAAAAATAAACAACAAATGACACTTAACCTCAGTGATGGGGACTGACAGGGAATGTAGCAAACTGAAAAGTCACTCTGCCTTCCAATAGGGAGAGTGAAGTTGCCCTCTAGAAATTCAGACACAGGAATGCCAGATAATCCTATTTTTCTTTTTTCTTTTATTTTTTTTTTTTTGAGATGGAGTTTCACTCTTGTCCCCCAGGCTGGAGTGCCGTGGTGTGATCTCTGCTCATTGCAAACTCCACCTCCAGGGTTCAAGTGATTCTCCTGCCTCAGTCTCCCAAGTAGCTGGAATTACAGGCATGTGCCACCAGGTTTGACTAATTTTTGTATTTTTAGTAGAGACGGGGTTTCACCATGTTGGCCAGGCTGGTTTCAAACTCCTGACCTCAGGTGATCCACCAGCTTCGGCCCTCCAAAGTGCTGGGATTACAGGCGTGAGCCACCGTGCCTGGCCGGATAATCCTATTTTTCTACAGAAGTTAGAAATCTCGATTATTTTTTTCAAAAAAATTTCAAATGTTGGCTCAGTTTTTTTTAATGTGTAAGTCAAATACAATATGCACCTCTCTGCTTCAAAATATCCCCCACTATGTCCCCATCAAAGCATATGCCTCTCCCTAGTGGACTTGCTAGGTCTAGCAGGGCCATCTCTTAATGTCATGGCTTTTCCTGATGACTGTCCCTCACCATGACCTAGTTCTTCATCCTGGGATAATTTTAGTCCATATTATTATTTCTGGCCACCTAAGGACTCTCAAGACTTTGACATCCTTATTGACATCACATCAGGCCTCTTGACCCTATAGTCCCTGGATCATGGCCTCATTTCACATTAGTATTTCTGGTCTGCTTTCCTGCTAAGCAGCTAACCAGCCTGTCCTTCCTAATAGCATCTTTCCACTTTGTCACCATGGTGACAGCTCTTCACCATCACCAAGACCTCTCTAGACTTGACCCCTCTGCCTTCCCCGTGTGCAGCTATTGGCAATGCAGACAGCAGGAGCACTCTGTTCTCTGTACTCCTGTAACTACCCTCCTGGTTTAAAGTCCAGGCCCTAGTCCTGGACCCCCTTGCCTGGCTCTGTACTGTCTGGTCCTGATCCTGGACTGGAGACATTGTTGAACATCACTGACACTGTGGACTTGGCCCACTATTAATTTATGGCTTCTCACTTCCACTGAGCCCTTGCCACCTCTTGCGACTACTACCATCCCACAGTGGCTCCTCCAAATATTGGACCCTCTCCTAATCCCCAGGCCACCCAGAGTCTGCCACTGTCAGTGAACAATGAGGCTGAAGATGCAAATGATGTGCAGAGGATTGCCTACTCACAGCCTGCATGTCCTGAGCACTCTGCAGTGTCCCATTTAATCAGCTCTTCAAATAAGACATTATCATCCCCATGTATAGATGTGGAAACTGACAGTCATTGGAAATACGTTAATTGCTCACC
Source organism: Gorilla gorilla gorilla (assembly GCF_029281585.2). Classification (NCBI taxonomy): domain Eukaryota; kingdom Metazoa; phylum Chordata; class Mammalia; order Primates; family Hominidae; genus Gorilla; species Gorilla gorilla. The sequence continues at coordinate 38,689,706 of NC_073235.2, read as the reverse complement.
ATCAAGTGGAAGTGTCTGAGGCAAGGAGTACATCAATGGTCACTGGTGCCAAAGCCTCACCTTTTCCTTCTTACCTGCTGAACTGGCTTGGCCAATCTCCTTCTCCCCTTTCTGGACTCTCTATCTCTGCCCCCCACCCCCATTCTTTCTGCCTTCCCCTGTATCTCAGAGGAAAATTGACTTCTCCTTCCTGGGCTAACAGCCACACTATGCCCATCATTGCTTCATCTGTGTTCCCCTCCCATGTTCTCTTGGTTCTTGATTCTTCCATTTCTACCTCTCTACTCAACACTTCCCTGAGTCCCTTCCCACTGACTGCTTTCGCTCCACCCACGGTCAAGAACCGAGATCCCTGTGCTGGAAAACCTTCACATTCTTCTCTCTACTACCCACTTATGTTTCCTCTGCTTTCGTCATCATCTACTAGGTAGTCCCTAAACAGATTCAAGCTAAGGTGCGAATGGATGATATCCCTTCTAAAAACTACATTTGTTCTATGAAAGCCTTTGGAACTTTACCTACAGAAAGAACAAGTTTAGGAGAAGAAAAGTTCAGAAACAATGAATTTGAGTTGGGTGATAACAGACTAAATGGATGGGGCCTTCACGTCTCTCGTATTATGGAGAGAGTGGGGGATCCCCAGCTGGATCTCACACACAAAGGACTCATTCCAATTTCTTCCCAGACATGCTGCAGATGTTGATCCTCACAACCCATCTGAGGCAGGTATTATGGGCCCTGCCTTGCAGTTTAGGAAACTAAGGTCCGGAGAGATTAAGAATCTTGCCCAGAGTCACACAGCCAAGTAGTAACATAAACTGCGATTTAAACAAGTCGCCTGATTCTACAGGCCCAATCTTTTCATAAAGTGACACAATGTCATTGGGAAGTTCAAGGTCCTATGACTGTAAGTGCTAAACCAGACCCACAAGACAAAGTACTAAAACCCACACTCACTGCTTCTGAGTTCTACAAGTAACCGCTAGCCCCCTGCCTCCCCACACTACCCTCAGAAGACAAATGGCTGACATTAAAGGGCATGGCGGAGCTCATGGTCTCCTTAGATTTCCATCTCATTCCCAGATACAAACTCTTCCAGGTAGTACCTCAATCTTTAATTACCAGAAGCTGGAAAGACCCAGGAGCAGTGGCCCAAGAAGTCCATGGTTAGTATGATTCAATCTGGGAGAAGATAGAGGCCTTACAGGTTGTGCAGGCCATAAAGACCCATGTGAAATGTTTGTTCTGAGATATTATTAGGACATATTTTAACATGGACCTAGCTTCTTAAAAATCCTACCTGTCCAAGGGCTGACAAGGGACCCCAGGGTTCATTTCGCCCCTGTGCTGATTAGGATTATCTGGCACTAGTCCAAAATGCACTGAGGGACCTTTTTTTTAATGACCAGGTAGCAATTTAGCAGAACTTGCCTTTACAGAACCTGAAAAACACAGAAAGTCAAAAATGTTCTTAGCATCAGTACATATGTTTTCATACTAAAAGCAGAAGCAGATCAGACAAGGTGTTGGAGCAATGTTCCTATTGCAAGTCTTTACAGATAACATCTTCAGATAACACTAAGATACCCAGGACGCAATCACTGAAATAATTGTTGCTACAAAGCTCCGGGGCTATCAAGAAAAGAAGGAAGAAAAGACTCTCGGCTGTACCAGCAAACCTTCAAGGCTCGCCTGCTGCAGGGTCTTCCAGCGTGCAGATTCAGAGCTCATTGCACAATGAGCTTTGTGTGGAGCTCATTGTTAAACAGGGCAGCTACTCCAGCAAAGGAACCACTGTCGGAATTCCAGCCTCCAGTGAAAGGGTTATCAGCAGCTATTGTTTTAATGTTTCTCAATTTGCACTGTTTAGGGGAGGAAATGGTCCTCTCCTTTATGGCACCAATTCATTATAACATATTGGCCTCTTTCCCCGGGATCCGGAATAATTTGCCATTTATGAAATGTCCTCTCTTCATACAATCTGTGCAAATACTAAGTTATACATTTGAAGTTCATGACCCCTTCATGTTCCCAGCTCTCCCTCTCCCACAATTTGCTGAGCTGTAGGGCAGCAAAAACCCCTGTGAAGCGCCGTGCAGGAGGATCCAGGCATGCCTATCTTCCCCTCCCACACAAACGGGGTCTCACTGTTAGAATTAAGAATGGCCCATCCTGCACCACCCCCTTCCCCCCGCTTCCACAATCCTGCTCTTCTCTATCCCCTTATTAAGGAAACAATGAGGCAAATACACCAGGATATTCTGGGGCGGACAGTGATCTCTAGCAATAAATTACTTCCTCACTTAGTGGCTTTTATGGGTCAGGGAAACCATATGGCCCATGCAACTGACTGCAGGTCAAACCCAGCAAATACGATGTTCATACATCTCACCCTGATCACATCAAAAGATTGTGGGGGAGTGCCCAATACTAAAGTTTTTCAGCCCCCCACACCCCATGTGCATGCAGTTGACTCTCAGTGACCAAGCTTCCTCCCTTCCTTGCTAAGTTGTCATCTCTATTGTCCCCCCTTCTCAGCGCTTGGCTTGCCCTATCTGGTTCTCCCTCTGCCCAGCATCTTTCAGGCACAGCCTGCTGCAGGGAATATTCCTTTGGGATTTATTGCCCTGACTGAGGTACTTCTCCACGTCTTTATCTTGCCTTCTCCTCATCTTGGTGACAGGAATGACACAGCATATGCTTCCTCTAGCACACATTTACCAAATTGGGCAGGGAGAGCCTGGCCCAGTTTACTTAGCACCCATTCCCACTCTTTCACTGTGGGGGCCTCAGGGCCACCCTTTCGTGACACAACATTGACTAGGACATTGCTTCCCAGCCCGCTGCTACTTCGAGGGTTCTGAAGCTGTGCTTCTCAAACTGGGGTTACAGATCCTCAGTCAGCAGCAGCGAGAGGCAGGAGGGATCGGGAGGTGCATGAAGCCACAGGATAAACAAGCCACTTCCTAGGAAGTGTCAGTTGGAAGAAGAGGAATGAAAGAAATGTAACCAGTAGGTAAATTAAAACATTTTTGGCCGGGCACGGTGGCTCACACCTGTAATCCCAGCACTTTGGGAAGCCAAGGCAGGCGGATCAACTGAGGTCAGGAGTTTGAGACCAGCCTGACCAACATGGTGAAACCCCATCTCTACTAAAAATACAAAATTAGCAGGACGTGGTGGCACATGCCTGTAATCCCAGCTACTCGGGAGGCTGAGGCAGGCGAATCGCTTGAACTCAGGAAGCTGAGGTTGCAGTGAGTCAAGATAGCCCCGTTGCACTACAGCCTGGGCAACAAGAGCAAAACTCCATCTCAAAGGAAAACAAAAACAAAACAAAAAAATCTTCATGGTCAGGTGCAGTGGCTCACACATGTGATCCCAGCACTTTGGGAGACCAAGGCTGGAGGATCCTTTTAGCCCAGGGATTTGAGAATAGCCTAAGCAACATAGCGAGACCTCATCTCTGCTAAAAATAAAAAGTAAAAAATGAAAATATTAACCAGGCATGGTGGTACACGCCTGTAGTCCCAGCTACTGGGGCGGCTGGGGTGGGAAGATTGCTTGAGCCTGGGAGACAGAGGTTGCAGTGAGCCATGCACTCCAGCCTGCGTGACAGAGCAAGACCCTGTCTCAAAAAATAAATAAAATAAAAATATCTTTGTGTTAAAATAGGTCTGAATTTACCATAGACTGGAATGCAAAAATTTGTGTAAGTTTACACAGACTTCATTTGTAGAAGGCCACACTAGGTCATTACTCTCCCCCAACTCCCACCTTCGAGATGAGTTTCCCTCTTTTGTTCCCAGAAGTATGTTGATGAAAAGTGTGAGTACTGGGCTAGGCAGTGATTCTCCATGCTATTTACTAAGATAATAACTGTTATTACTATTTCCTCTGAGGTGATTTTTCTCAAGCAATGTTATTATCACATTTTGGGGGATGAATTAATAATAATAATTAGGCACCCACTATGTACCTTTTCAAGGAAGGGATTATTATTCCATTTTACATTTTATAGATGAGTAAATTGAGACTCAAGAAAAGTTAAGCAATTTCCCCCAAAGTCTTTAGTTAGTAAGTGGAAGAAGCAGAATATGAACCATTTCTATCTGACCCCCAAAACTACTTTTTGTTGCAGTAGGAAAAAAAAAAAACACACATACACACACAGTCAAACTTAAAAAAAAAAAAAAAAAAAAGGAGTCTTGGATAGCCAAAAAGTAAACTGCAATCTAGGTTGGGCATGGTGGCTCACACCTATAATCCCAGCATGTTGGGAAGCTGATACAGGAGAATTGCTTGAGCCCAGGAGGTCGAGATTGCAGTGAACTACGATCACACCACTGCACTCCAGCCTGTGTGATGGAGAAAGATTCTGTCTCTAAAAAACATAAAAACTATAATCTACTATTTATTGGGCACCTACCATGCCCGTTATTATTTTGAATTATTGTAAACACTTCATAGATCTCATTTAGTCACAACCACCTTGGGAAGAATGTACTCATATCATACCCACTTTACTGATAAGAAAACTAAGTCAGAGTTACATTTCACGAGGCAAGGAACCATATCTGTCTTGTTCGCTGTTTTATTGTTGCCTTGCCCTGGCATGTAGTAGGCAATAATTCGGCAAATCATTTGTATGTTATAGTCACATTATATCTAATTTAATATCAATAAGGCCAAAGTGGGATAGGTCAACCATAATGAATCTTGTTCATAATTTCACCCCTAGTATCTAGCATAGTTTTGGCACATAGTACACATTGGTTGAATAAACTTATATATACATAATATATATAAATATATTTGCATAGTATTTAATTCACTATTAATATATTTGCTATGTGGTGTTAATTAACCTGCTTAGTATTAGGTATACGTATAAGCTGATATATTACTCAGGACTCTGGGTTGCAAATGACAGAAATTAAGCTTAAATTAGCTCAAGATAAAAGAAACAAAGGATGAAGGAAGGAAAGAAGGAAGAAATTGGCGCACATAACTAGAAAGTCCAGAGGTAGACTTCAAGTAGGGCTGTATCCCAGGGCTCCACCAATAACATCAAAATCAAGACCATTTAAATGAAGTTTTAAGTTCAACTTTTCTTTTCTTTTTTTTTCTTTTTTTTTTTTTGAGACAGAGTCTCACTCTGTAGCCCAGGCTGGAGTGCAGTTTCACAATCTCAGCTCGCTGCAACCTCCGCCTCCTGGGTTCAAGGAATTCTTCTGTCTCAGCCTCCTGAGTAGCTGGGACTACAGGCACACCACCAGGCCCTGCTAATTTTTGTATTTTTTTTAGTAGAGACAGGGTTTCACCATATTGGCCAGGCTAGTCTCGATCTCCTGACCTCGTGATCTGCCCGCCTCAACCTCCCAAAGTGCCGGGATTACAGGCATCAGCCACCGCACCCGGACCTCAACTTTTCTTTCATGGACTCTTAGGTAGTTGCAAGATGCTATAGGTTATCATCCTTACAGCTAATATAGAGAAAAGAGAGTGCCTCTTTCTGTTTAGTTCTTGCGCAGCTCCCAGGAAGAACTCAGATTATACCAGCTAGAGTCACATGTTCATCCCTGAACTAATCGCTGAGGCTAGGGGAAGAGTGTTCTAATTAGAGGCTATTTGCCTTTCTTTGGAAAGGAGGTCAGTCACATTTCTTCCCAAACTACATGAAACTACACGGAATGGGCTCCCTCTCAAAAAAGCAGATTTGGTTATTAGATGAAGTGGGGAAAGGAAACCGTGTTGGGCAAAAGCTCTAGCTACCACAATCCCCTGGCAAGTAAAGGCTTCACTTTCCCTCATGAGTTCTGAGGCTCCAGGGCTGAAACTTCCAAGCCTGCAGATTCCTTCCCCCTAGTCTTTTTCTCCTTCAGCCAGTGCTGGGGCTCTGGGATGCAACCCTAAGGAGTAAAGCACTTTCCTTCCTGCAAGTTCCATTGTAGTCCCCGCCCATCCCCAGGCCCACCCCCACAGATGGGGATGAGCTCTTCCGTTGGTGTGCAATGTGGCATGTCATGCAATTGTGCAGCAGGAGAGGGGGACCCATCCTTCCAGCCTGAGGCCATGCCCTCCAACCCATGGACTCATCTCTCCCCCTCACACAGGCGCTCCATCCCCCCTATTCTCGCGCTGGATGTGTGTGGCTTCCTACTCAGATGCCATTTTTCAGCTGTTTATAACAGGCCTTTCCCTGTCACATGCTTAGTGTAAATCTAAGTATGCTAAGCTCATCAATCATGGTTCCATAGTGGAAATGAGAGATGGACTCAATTCTCACTCATCATCATGAAATTGGTAATGTGTGCGGAGAAGTCAGGTCCATTTATGAGAGGCTATGATCTGTAACAGACTAAATGACGCATTTCCAGGTGCTCCTGCAGGGTGGACAGGGTGGGGGGATGGGCAGAGCCATTGAATCCAGGTCAGCACTGGGTCCTCTTCCCCACACGTGGATTCTGACAACCACAATAACACTGATCACCTCAACTGCACAAATTTTAAGTCGGACAAAGAGGTCTCGATTTTACATTCAGTGATGTGAGACCCTCCAAAACTACTTCCAAATCTCTGATAAAGAACCTGGTACATTGCTTATCAGAGTTTACAGTCATGACCTAAAATGCTCAAAAGTTTGGTATAGTACATGCCATCCAGGGGCTGCAAACTGGTGGTCTCCTAGTTGAATACAATTCACAGACATACATGGTTGGGTTCTGGTAGTGCTTACAAATAAGGAAATTTCATCTTTAAAAAATCCAGAGTTCTCACTTATTTTGAAATGCAAAACATCTACCCAACTAGGGCTGCAGTCCAGCATAGCAACTCTGAGCTGAGGCTGAAGCCGAGGTTGTTCCCCTTAGGCAGGTGTAAACTCACCAGTTCTCCACAGTCCCCACCACTCCCTGTTGTCTTCCACTTACATTACCTACTGCCTCCTCACAGGCATTAGCATCTGCAACTCCTGACTGTCCAGGCCTTTCATTTCACAGAGGAATCAAAAAAGGTCCAAAGGGGTAGAAAGACTTGCCCTATTCATAATGATATTCTATCTGTTTGTTGTTTTTGGTTTAGGGGAAAGGGGCTTCATAATATGCTAATTTTCTTCTTTTTGAAAATTATTATACAATAAATTATCATACAATAAAATTGACTTGGGTGGGTATATAGTTCTACAAATTTTAAAACATATATAGATTCAGGCAGTCATCACCACAATCAGGACACAGAACATCCAACACCAAAAAGGCTGTCCCTAGCTGCCCCTTTAGAGTCACTCCTTCCTGCCATCCCTAACCCCTGGCAACCACTGATCTGTTCTCCATCATGAGAGTTTCATCTTGCAAGCCTTTCCTAAAAATGGAGTCATACCTTATGCAAACCTTTTAAGATGTGCTTCCTTCATTTGGCACAATGTCTTAGCTTCATTTGAGGTGTTGCGTATATCCATTATCCCTGTTTATTGCCGAGTGTTATTGTTCTGTATAGATGTATCATTTGTAAAGGAAGGAAGGAAGGAAGGGAGGGAGGTGCCCTCTAGCACTTGCCAATTTCTGTGGTGTAAATAGTCCTGTCATGATGGATTTCTTCATTTGAAGTTCAGAAGGATTTTTTTTTTCAGAGATGGAGCACTGGGGAGCCAGAGATGGCTCAAACTGGCTTGAGAGAGGTGATTGTTAAAGTTCCAGAAATTGTGCCAGCTGGTTTTTAAACACAGCTGGTTATTAAACACAGCCATTAATAAATTAAATAAAAGGCCATAAATACTCAAAAGTCCTCACTTGCTCATTGTTACTGCATTTTGCTATTGTCTAAACTTGTGAGGTTATTTGGTCTGCTGTGTGTATGGGGGAAGTACTATATAAGGACATGCAAGTGCATATCTCTTCCCAGCTTCGAGTTCAGTGACCTCATGTTGGTGACAATAAATCCATCATGACAGGACCATTCACACCGCAGAAATCTGCAAGTGCTAGAGGGCCCCTCCCTCCCTGCCCCTCTCCCTCCCTCCCTCCCTCCCTCCCTTCCTTCCTTCCTTCCTTCCTTCCTTCCTTCTTTCTACCAGTCATCAAACATTTACTAGCATGCCACCAGTGGGGAAAGTTAGAGCCTAGGTCCTCCCAACAGAAGAGGCCCCACCACTGTCCTCATCTGGGCCACTGCATCCCCCCAGCTTGTCTTTTGGATTCAGGTTGGGTCAAAGCGTGTCTCCTTTTTGGGAGAAAGTGGGTGGCTAGACAAAGTGAAAACCTGACATACTACACTTGACCTAAAAGGTGCCAGAAGCAGAGTGGTGCAGTGGGAACTACCCTGAGCTGGCACGAAAATCCCAGGGTATTGCTCTGCCTTCTCCACAGAGGCTGTCTCCCCACAGGGACATGGAGCATGATTTTTTTTTTCTTTTCCCTCAACATAAACCCTAGGAAGCCCTCTGTGGAGGCCAAAGCAACTCCATCTTGGATGCTAATCCGCCATGTTAACTTCTGATTAACCCCAATTTGGGGAAGGCCTCTAAGATTTCCAGTTTATCCATTGTTCCTTGTGTAGGAGCGGTACTTCCCATAAGTCCTACCCCTAGGTCAAAACAAACCTGATGTTATGGTACTCACCATAAACCTATCCTTTAAGAAACTGTCCTACGCAGTCTTTCCCTGTGATATTTGAGCCTTGGGTCTAGGGGGTAATGGCACAGAGATCCACTATCTTGTCTTGGCACTGCCACCAGAGACAACACATGGCTTCTGTTCCTAAGTCCCTATTAAATGTGTCTTTCTGAGAAACTGCATTTGTCTGCCTCTTTCTTCAGCCTCTCAGCTTCCTCAGACTTTAGGGGTAGGTTTGCATAGGCCTGCCTACCACAGAGCACCCTCCTACTCGAGCCCCTTTTCTCATGGCTGGCCTCCTCCATGAAAGGAGGGGACTAGGTGGAACCAATGCCCAGATGGTGATCATCAGAACTCTAGGTTCGAAGGCTCACCTCCAGGGATCACCAGGTAGAGACAGCAGGGATGAGGGGAGGGGGGCAGGAGGCTCTGGACCCCCGACCTCCTACTTCAACTAAAGCCACTTCACTTGTGTGCTTCACTTTAATGTTTTATAGATGAGAAATCAAGGTAAGATTTCCTTTGAAAAAAGGTTCCTGTTGCTAAAATAAAAACTTTCTGAACACCAGTGACTAATCCTGAAGAATCCTGCATCTGGAAGACAGCGAAAGCCTCCTGACGGCTCTCCCAGCTTCGGGTCCTGCCTGCTTCTTCCCACCTTGCTCCCTGTGGCTCCCACCCCCCCGGACACACGGCAGTCACAGAGTTAAAATGCAAATCAGATCATGGCACTTTCCTCCTCCGCACTCTTCAACAGCTTTCTGTAGCAGTCAGAATGAAATCTGAAGTCTTTAACATGTCCTATAAAGTTCTACAGGGCCTGGTCCCTGGCCCCTGTCTAACCTCATGGTCTCTCTGTCTGACCTCCATCTTCCCTCCACGCCAATCACAGCTGACCTCTGTTGTTCCTCACAGGCTCAAGCACATTCTCACCCATTCCTCTGAGTGTCCACATGGTTTGCTCCCTCAAAGATCTAGCCAAATGTCACCATTAGCAATCCCCCACCCCCCAACAAAATCCTCCTATCAAAACTAGTATCTTTCTCACTTGAGCCCAGAAGGTAGAGGCTTCAGTGAGCTATGATCACACCACTGCACTCCAGCCTGGGTGACAGAGTGAGACCCCGTCTCTTAAAAGAAAAAAAAAAGAAAAAGAAAACTAATATCTTTCTCTATAACTCTCTCTCCCCCTTAACCTAAACTATGGGTGTTTCAAGCTTTAAAAACTAAGCCATATTCAACATGGATGAACCTGAAGTTACCTTAAGTGAAATGTTCAGGCACAGAAAGATAAATACTGCATGTTCTCACTCATATGCGGGAGCTTTTGAAAAATGAGCTCATAGAAATAGAGCTCTAATAATTGTGATTATTAGAGGCTGGGAAGGGTAGAGGGGAGGGAAGATAGGAAGAGGCTGGTTGAGGGATACAAAAGTACAGCCAGATTGCAGGAATGAGTTCTAGCATTCTATACACTGCAGGATGACCATGACTAACGACAGTCTAGTGTACATTTTCAAATAACTAGAAGAGAGGATTTTAAATGTTCACAGCACAAAGAAATGATCAATGTTCCAGGTAATAGATATGCTATTTACCTTGATTTGATCATTACACATTATATACATGTATTGAAATATCACTCTGTATCCCACAAATATATACAATTATTACATGTCAACTAAAAAATAGAAGGAAAAAGAGCAATGTTCCAAATAGGTAAATATATTATTAAAATAAATGACGATATGGTGCTTTTTAGAAAGTAAGATGTGTTCATTTTAGGAAATGTAGACAATTTTAGAAATTAAAATTTAAAAATGAAAATAATCTATTACCACAAACCCAGAGATAAATGACTAACATTTTGCTATATTTCTTTCTTTTTTATTATTTTTTAATAAAATTTTTATTTTGTAGAGACAGGGTCTTGCTATGCTGCCCAGGCTGGTCTCCAATTTCTGGGCTCAGCAATTCCCCTGCCTCAGCCTCCCAAAGTGCTGGAATTACAGGAATGAGTCACTGCACCCAAACCTATATTTCTTTCTGGTGTTTTCCTTTCTCTTGATTTTGGTCTTATTCTTTTTAAATGTTAACCATGCAGAGTTTACACAATCAACTATATCTACAAAGTTCATTGTGAGAAGCAGCAATCTCCTACCCCTTCCATTTTTCCTATCCAGAGCCAACTACATTCAATGACTATTTTTTTTTTAATTTTCGTGGGTACATGGTAGGTATATTTCTATGGGGTACCTAAGATGTTTTGATAACAGGCACACAATGCATAATAATCTCATCATGGAAAATGGGGTATCCATCCCCTCAGGTATTTATCTTTTGTGTTATAAACAATTATACTCTTTTAGTTATTTTAAAATGTACAATTACATTAATATTGACTATAGTCCCCCCTGTTGTGCTATCATATATGAGGTCTTATTCATTCTTTCTTATTCATTTTTTACCCATTAACTATCCCCACCTCCTCCCTATCCCCCTACTGCCCTTCTCAGCCTCTACTCTCTATCCATGAGTTCAACTGTTTTGTTTTTAGATCCCACAAGTAAGTGAGAACATGTGATGTTTGTCTGTGCCTGGCTTATTTCACTTAGCTTAATGACCTCCAGTTCTATCCGTGTTGCTGAAAAGACAGGGTTTCATTCCTTTTATGGCTGAATAGTACTCTGTTTTGTATGTGTACCACATTTTCTTCATTCATTCATTCATCTGTTGATGGACACTTAGGTTGCTTCCAAATCTTGGCAATTGTGAATAGTGCTCCAGTAAACATAGGTGTATGGATATCTCCTTGATACACTGATTTTCTTTGTCTTGGGAATATACTCAGCAGTAGGATTACTGGCTCATATGGTAGGTCTATTTTTAGTTTTAGTTTTGCTTTGGTTTGCTTTGGGTTTTTGTTTTTGTTTTTTGTTTGTTTGTTTGTTTTTCAGACAGGGTCTTGCTCTGTTGCCCAGGCTGGAGTGCAATGGCATGATCTCGGCTCACTGTAACCACCACTTCCCAGGCTCAAGGGATCCTCCCACTTCAGCCTCTTGAACAGCTGGGACTTACAGATGCATGCCATCATGCCCAGCTAATTTTTTGTATTTTTTGTAGAGACAGAGGTTTCTCCACGTTGTCCAGGTTCATCTTGAACTCCTGGACTCAACTGATCTGGCCACCTCGGCCTCCCAAAGTGCTGGGATTATAAGTGTGAGCCACCACGTCCAACCTATTTTTAGTTTTTTGAGGAACCTCCAATCTGTTCTCCATAGTGGTTGTAATTTACATTCCCACCAACACTGGACAAGGGTTCCCTTTTCTTCACATCCTCACCAACATTTGTTATTGCCTGTCTTTTGGATAAAAGCCATTTTTTTTTTTGAGACAGGGTCTAGCTTTGTTGCCCAGGCTGGAGTGCAGTGGCGCGATCTCGTCTGGCTGCAAGCTCCACCTCCCGGGTTCATGCCATTCTCCTGCCTCAGCCTCCCGAGTAGCTGGGACTACAGGCGCCCACCATCACGCCCGTCTAATTTTTTGCATTTTTAGTAGAGACGGGGTTACACCGTGTTAGCCAGGATGGTCTCGATCTCCTAACCTTGTGATCTGCCCACCTCAGCCTCCCAAAGTGCTGGGATTACAGGCGTGAGCCACCGCACCTGGCCTTTGGATAAAAGCCATTTTAACTGGGGTGAGATAACATCTCTTTATAGTTTTGATTTGCATTTCTCTGATGATCAATGATGTTGAGCACATTTTCATATGCCTGTTTGCCATTACATTCAATGACTTTAACTGATATTCTTCTTGTTGTTATTATTGCCTCCAAGTCTCTAAACAAGAGGAAAAAAGCAATAATGTTTAGGAATTATCTACTGATTTCTCAGTATGGAAACTAAGGGTTTTGATTCTTCTTTCTGCCCCATCACACATGCACACACTTTCCATTCCTCTGTCCTCCTCATATATAGTATTTTTGAATAAGTTAACATTCAGTGTTACATAATTATGCCTATGCAAATGCAATCAACGAACCATATAGAATTCCATTATTACTTTTCCTTTCCAATTATTTCTGTTTCGCTGGAGTTACTCATTTTACTGTTTCCTATTTGCTCAGAGTTCAATGTTCGTATCAGCAATGAAACCCAAATTTCACCATTTCCCCAAATCTTCTCAATAGATACCATACTTATTATATCCCCCATCATTTCAATTTCTTGCCGTGCTCTCCCAACTACACCTTCTGACATGGTGCAATCGAGAATGGTCACCCAATATGTCTGGTACATTGCTGACATCCTGGAATCTCTCTTCACCATCATCCTAAGGCTATTCTGTTTCCTGACTCTAGCATATTTATTGTTCTTGGTTTACCCCAAGCATAAGCTCCAATAGCTTCCTGAGAAAGGCTGCATGGAAGACACATTTTTTGAGACATTGCACATCTGAAAATACTTTTCTTCTATGCTCACAGCTGATTTATAATTTGGCTGGAAGTAGAAACTTAGGCCTGAAAACATTTTCCTTCAGAGTTTCAAAGGCATTACTCCATTGAATTTCTGCTCCCAAAGTTTCTATTGAGAACTGAAACCATTCTAATTAATCATCCTTTGTAAGTGGCATATTTCTGCCCTCTGCAAGGTTTTAAGCTCTTTCTTTAGTTCCATGTTCTGAAAGTACATTATGATATGAACATAGGACTATTTTCACCCATTGTGTAATTATCATGAGTACATGGTGCCTGCTTTTCAGTCTGGAAACTCATATTTTTCCTTTCTGGGAATTTTTCTTGAATTCTTTATTTGACTGTCCCCTTCTCTTTTGTTCTCTTTTCTCTTTCTGAAATCCTTATTATTTAGACCTCCTGGACTGTTCCTCTCATTTTCTCATCTTTTCTCTCCTACGTTTCCATCTCTTTGTCTTTTCACTCTACGTTGGGGAAAGCTTCTTCAACTTTCCAATTCCTCTACTGAGTTTTTCACTTTTGCTGTTATATTTTTAATTTCCAACTGCTCCTTTTAGTTCTCTGAGTATTATTTTTTTAGCATCCAGTACTTATTTCATTGTTGCAATATCTCTTTTTTTATCTCTCTGGACATTTAATGATAATTTTCTCTCTCCCTCTTTAAATTTTCTTCCCTTTACATAATCTGTTTCTTCCAAGTTGCTTTTTTTTTCTGTATGTTTGGTTTTCGTTTTGTCTTTCCTGTTAGAACCTTTGTGCAGATGTCTAGTAATCCTTGGCCATCTGCTCATCTGAGGAACAGGGAACTAAAATGCTGATTGGTGAACGGTAGCTCTGAATACCCAGGTGGGACTTCTTGAGTGAAGAGTTTCACTATATGACATGGTGGTCACACTGCCCCACTTGGTTGGAAAACCCCAATATTCTTATCTTTGGATCTTTCTCTCTTCTGATGGTCAGACTCTTCAGAGAGACTTCTCCAGTCTCCTGCTGAAGGTTCCAGGCCTGGATGCCATCTTTCTTGGGGCATCCAGTCTGCATACACTCACTTAATCCCCTTGTTTGTGTTCAGTCCTCCATTCTCAGCTGGGCCTGATGCCATCTCCAAAGAATAAAGCTCCGGTCTCTGCAGGGGTGCAAGGAAATAAGAGACTGTCTGGAGAGCTGACTGCTTCTTCGACAAACTCTCAACTGATCCTCTTTATTTCCTGCTCCCTTCACACATACACACACACACACACACACACACACACACACACACACACTCCACTCCAGATTCACCTGATGCCACCAGTTCCTGTACTTTGGAATGTGATTAGTGTCAACCTGGTTTACACTAATCACCTTTCTCTTCTGCCCACTTAAGATGTAGTTTTCTCAAGTTTGCCTTCCTGCTCCCACCTTTGTTACTGTTGACTTCTCTCCCCTTTTCCTTATCCATGAGTATTGCCTTCAAAAGGTACCTTTAATGGCATTCAATGATGTGTCAAGTAGGAGCAAAAGCAGATGTGTGTTATCACTCTGACATCTGTGTCCAGCAGTCCATATTCTATGTCTACTTAATGTCTGTCTTGCCCTTCTAGAACATGAGTTCCAGGAAGGCAGAGACTTGTATGTTTTGGTCACCTCCATATCCTCAGCACCTAGAAGAGTGCTCCCGGCACACAGTAGAGCTCAGTAGTTGTTGAAAAATAAATGAATAAATATCAGAAGGAAAGAAATTTCCTCCAGTCTACTTTTATTTTGTGATTTATTTCATCTTCATTTTCCAAGTTCATTATGACTTTTTTTCTTTTGAGCTATGTCCCTTTCACCCAAAAGACCTCCCACTTCACTGTTTTCCAACCTTTATTTTTTCCTGGCAGCTTTTTCTTTTTCTTGGCCTGCTCTTAACTTTTCCTCTCTCTTTCTGCTACCTGGCATTGTCATCAGTCTTGTTTTCCATGAGGGTGGTTGATTTTTCACCCAGTAAAGCACACCCTTACATTTGTAGGCACTAGGGGAACACAAAAAGAGGAGACTTGGTCCCTAGATCCTCTGGAAAAATATAACATAACTCTTTTATAAAAATCAAGATTTCTCTTTGGTTATGCGTTTGTATCATCCTACTACTTTTGTTATGAAATCAGAAGATTTTATCTAAATAAATAATTTTGACTACAATTAAAGAAAAAAATCAAGATTTCTATTGAAGGCTCTAAATCAAGCTAGGTGAAGAAAAAAAAAATGAAAAGGACAACCAAATTACCGGAGTGCCTGGAGCAGGTGGGTTTATAAGACGAGATCTTGGAAAAGGGAATTTGAGGGATTACTGGGAGGGAAAGAGAACTAAGCTTCCAGACAAAGAAAAGCCAAATTAATATAGTGCTCACATTCACCCTTATCCTTCCATGCCTGTTAGTAAAAACCAGGGCTAAAATGGAAAAGAAGAAAATTGTTCATTTTTTTCTTTCATTAAGAAAATATTTATTGAATTTTCTCGTATGTTCCAGCAGTAGGTGTGCAAATCAAATCTTTTCCAATGACAGAGCCTAGTGGGAGATTCAGACCATAAATCAGAAAACAAACAAAATAAATATTTACAAACAGTAGCAGGTGCTATGAGGGAAGGAAGTAGGATTCAGTAACAGAAAATAACGGAGGGGATTCTTTAGATGGGGGTGGGCAGTGATGGCTCCTCTGAGAAAATATGATAAACATATCTTTTTGGATGCATTCCCAATATTTATTTCCCACTTCTTCTGCCGAAAATACTGTCTATCCTCTGGGAGTTAAACCCTCCCCAAAGCCCCCATGTTGTTTGGTCATGCACAATTCCATCATCAGCTCTGGGGGCGGGGAGAGTGTCCTGATTGGCTTAAGCAAATTTAGTGCCTCCCCCTGGAGTGTCCCGCTCCTAAAGGGACTGGTTTAGCTGTGGCATGTGATACAGTTTAGGCCAATGAGCTAGAATGAATCCCTGGACTTCAGCAGGAACTACCAGAAGGGTCTCTCTTTTTCTCTGGAGATTATGAGGTCCTTCAAGGCATAAATGAAGCCTGTCTTGAGGCCAGCACTATTTCAGGATTTGTTAGATATATGAGTCGGTAGATTTCCTTTATTATTTAGGGTATTTCAAGTGGGAGTTTCTCATTTGCCATCAAAACAAAATCATTGCAACCCCCAGAGGAATGGCTTTTCTTTTTTTTTTTAGACGGAGTCTCGCTCTGTTGCCCTGGCTGCCGTGCAGTGGCGCGATCTCCACTCTCTGCAAGCTCCGCCCCCCAGGTTCATGCCATTCTCCTGCCTCAGCCTCCCGAGTAGCTGGGACTACAGGCGCCCGCCACCAAACCCGGCTAATTTTTTGTATTTTTAGTAGAGGCGAGGTTTCACCGTGTTAGCCAGATGGTCTCGATATCCTGACCTCGTGATCCGCCAGCCTTGGCCTCCCAAAGTGCTGGGATTACAGGCGTGAGCCACTGTGCCCGGCCAGGAATGGCATTTAAGCTAAAGACTGAGAAAGCGCTAACCAGGACAGAAGAGGAAGTAGGAGTATTCCAGGCGCAGGAACCAGCCCTGAGAAAGCCTGAGGGGAGAAAAATCCTAGTGTGTCAGGGAACTAAGAAGAGGCCCCGGTGTGGGAACCACAGCAAGCGAGAGAGAGCTGTGGCCAGATTGGCAGGCAGGGGCCAGCGCATGCCTTGTGGGTCATGGGAAGGAATTTGGATGTTTGGATTTTATTCTAAGGAAATAGGAAGCCCCACTCAGGTTCGTGTTTCAGAATGATGTGGTTGCTGAGTGGAGAATGGATTGGATAGAGGTGAGAATGGAAGAGGGATAACACAAAGGGGGCTCTGTGGTTATCCAGACAAGAGAAGAAGAAAGTTGATTGAGCTAGGGTAGAGGTAGTGAAACAGAACATAACAAGAAGCTGGAGAGTTTTGTGGCCATTTATTTGTTCTTTCATTTATTCAGCCACAGGTATGAAGACTTTAGGTACCATCATACAAAACTGAGAACCTAAAGATGAAAGTACACTTTCCCTACCCACAAGGAGATTTCTCTTTAGAGGAAAAGTGCCAGGCAAAAAAATATAACAAAACAAGAAGTGCTGTGATGGAAATAACGACAAGATGCAGTAGGGACGTGGAGAATGAACCACTATGTTGGCCTCGGAAAATCAGCTATGGCTTCTTACAAATAGAGACTTGGGGCCAGGCGCGGTGGCTCACACCTGTAATCCCAGCAGTTTGGGAGGTCGAGGCGGGCGGATCACTTGAGGTCAGGAATTCAAGACCAGCCTGGCCAACATGGTGAAACCCCGTCTCTACTAAAAATACAAAAATTAGCCTGGTGTCGTGGCATGAGCATGTAATCCCTTCTACTGGGGAGGCTGAAGCAGGAGAACCACCTGAACCTGGGAGGTGGAGGTTGCAGTGAGCCAAGATTGCACCGCTGCACTCCAGCCTGGGCATCAGAGCAAGACCCCTTCTAAAACAGAAAGAAAGAAAGAAAAAGAAATAGAGACTTGGGTTTGTAAGAGTCTGTCAGGTCAGCAAGAAGAGTATATGCTTGGCAGGGTGGAATGCCTCAGTAGAAAGACATAGAGGCTTAAAAGAGTTTGTGCTCAGGGTACAAGTAGTCAGATATTTCCAGAACTGCAGTTGGAAGGAAGGACCATGGCAGAAACATAGTCCTCACCAAGCATTTTCTGGCACTTCCCAGCCCTCTTGCAGTTAGATGGTAGACTCTGGCTGATAAAATTCTTTTCAGGATAAGCACAGAAGAGTTCATTCCCTACTTGAGCGCTATCTTCTTGTCTCTTCCTCCTCCATGGCAAGGAGGAAATCTAGTGAAAATGGAAAAATCGTGTGGCCAAAGCAGCCTGGATCTCTGAGTCACTACATAAAGAATAGTTCCTCTGGAAAGTCAGCCAGACTTGCAGTGGACTTTTTATAAATATGAAATAAATCTTTGTTGTGTTAGGGCACTGAGATTTTGGACCTGTTTGTTAATATTATCATAAACCAGCCTTGCTAATATACAGAGTGATGAAGATAAGACTAGACAGGAGGGCAGGAGTCAGAACACAAAAATGACTTGACTGTCACATGTCCAGGTAGAAGACTGAACTTTATCCTATAGGGATTTAAGAGTCACCAAAGAGTAGAGAAGAGAGTGACATTATCAGGCCATTCTGGCAGTAGTGGGAGGGAGGGAAAGAAGGAGAAATGGGAAGGAAGGAAGGAGAGAGGGAAGGAAGGAGGGAGGGAAGGAAGGAGAGGGAGGGAAAGGAGGAAGTTTTGACTCCCTTAAATGCCTGTCTCCTTCGCTCTTAACCACTATGGATTCAACCACTGTCAGCGACAAGAGGACCAGAAAGATAATCTGAAGGAGAAAGTTTACTGGAGTCGTGGCAAAATGGAAAAGCATTGGCCCGTGAGTCAGAGAAGCCAGGAGGGCAGATCTCGTCTCTCTGACTTGGAGAAGTTCATTGTATCTCTCTGGACTTCAGTTTCCTCATCTGTAAAATGAGATCATTAGATTTTAAAATCTCCGAGGTCTCTTTCTATTTTAACGTTCCTTAACTCTCAAAAAGGAAACAGAAGAACGAGGAGGGAAAGAAGTAGGTAAGGAGTCCAGGTAGGACCAACAAAGGGAAAAAAGGAAGAAGGGGAAGTGGAAAAGACCAGGGTGTGATTGCTCAAAATGAGATCCTTGAATGCTTAGGTTACCCCCAGGAACGCGTCAGTTCATCTAGGCTGACATTCATTTACATGGTGCATATTTTGTCTCAGATAACATATGTCACTTTTCATTTACTGAATTTATATCTTTAGTTGTTAATGTTGTGATTATCTCTAATTTACAAAAATGTATCAGTGGATCAAAAGTGATGATGATGAAAAGCGTAACGTAAATATTATAACTCAAGATGATAACATCTTACTGTAAAAAGAGAACAGGTTCAAGGACCAACAAAGAGCAGTGAAGCAGTATTTGCTGGGAGAAGTAAGAACATGACTGTGATGATCTTATACAAGCTAACAAAAATGTAAGACTGTGAGTCAAGTCTTACAGGAAGTATGACCAGAAAACTCTGAAAATTGGGTTGTATCAGATGGTAATATGTTTGCCCCTAGACCTCCAGGGTGGCATCTGTTATAAAAATGTTTTTCAATAACAGCAGGAAGCCACAAAAGTTTCAGTGTCATTTTCCAACAAAGTATAGTGACTTCTATAGTGACTTCTCTGATGGAACAATAAAGTTTTGCCAGAACAAGTGCAAGCATTACAAGCGCTTCCCAATACAAAATTGAAGAATTTTGTTGCTAAAAGTAATGGAAAACACAACACTACAGAGACATCGTAAAGTAAGTATATGCCATGCTATTGCCAAAGAGCTTGTGAAACCAGCTACAAAGGTAATGATAAATACTATGGAGAAGAATCAGAACTACCAACAAAATTTCTTTATCAAAGAACATTGGTAGATGTTGCATAATATCAATGGTATGCAATGTGGGAGAAAGGTAGTATTGTGTCTGTGCAGAGATTACCCTTTATATGTGGACAAAATTCAGTTTTGGTGGAGCACATATATGAAAGAGAAACAGTTGATGATTTTCCCCCTTAAGAGTCTTTTTTTATATAAAAAAAGTTTCATTGAGATATAATTGAATGATATAAACCATACAACTCATCCACTTAAAGTACACAAGTCAATGTTTTTGGTATATTACATTATCGATTTTTTTAAATTGTGGTAAAATATAAAATATAAATAACATAATTTTCCATTTTAACCATTTTAAGCATACAATTCAGTGGCATTCATTATATTTCCAATGTTATGCAACCATCACCACTATCTTCTGCAAGACTCTTTAGTTTCTAAGATATTATTTACCTCATTATTTATCACTGAAAATCTATGCTCTAAGAGATGATTTTCATCGGGTCAACACTTATCTCGTGAGCCATGATGTAAATTGGGAAAGTACATTGGCATCAGTTTTGGTGAAGTTCCAACTCTGTGTGCATTAGGGAAGTCATTCCCTGTGAATTGAAGAGGGCATATCTGAACACCAATAGATTCACTGCTTCCCTCAAAGAAATCACTTGGCTGTCGAAAACATGCCTTTTGGTTTGATTCCATTTTGAAGGCATTCCTTAGGAAGCAGTCTCTGAGGTGGAGATTAGTATATAAGATGTGTATTAGAGAATAGGCTCAGGATCAATGCTTGTTAAAGGGAGAGAAAGGAAGCAAGATTGGGCAGGGGAGATGCAAGACTGAGAGAAGGCAAGCTGCGGTACATCCCAACAAAGTCCTCAGCCAATCTTCCAGGGAGCTATGGATCTAAGGAAAAGCTCTTCAAAGTTTAACTGAATAGAGGTGAGGGGACCAAACCTATATGCCCCATCGTTGGTCAGTTATTGGATGTAGATTGTCCCTTGGTCAAGGAAGTTTATCAGCCAAGGCAATCCCCTAAAAGGACTGAGAGCCATCTTTCCAGGAGCATTCCCAGCAGCAAGAGGAATTTGTCCTTCAGTCCTAATGGAAGATCTGAAAGTGCATCACATATCCAGTCCACTCTGCCCCTTGCATTGCTCATATTCCACTCCTCTAGGAGGATTCCCAGAGAAAACTTAGGAAAGGAAGGTTAATGAGATGGGTTAGTCCTTGTCACTATAGCTCATCTCCAGGCTGCAACTAATATTCATCATTTCCCACCTGTTACAACCCCTTCTAGATTCCCCCCACCCTCAGCCAGTTGTTCACACTGGCTTACCTGGTGGCATGACCCAGACCCTCATAGCAGTCTGAGTCCCTGATCACCATGCCCTTCTCAGGCCAGAGTAGCTGGACTTGTCCATCTACTGTCTGAGTTGGGCAAGGGGGTTCAAAGAGTTATCCAAGTGGATCGCCTGGGTGCCACATTCCTCCTTGCCCTCATTGTATAGAAGTAGGTAGAAGTAGCCCTACCTCTCTCTGATGATCAGAGTCAACTACCTGTGCCAAGATGGTGACTCCTCTTCTCATCTGCTGATTTCTTGGCTCAAGGAACCCTGCAGTGTGAAGGCAGCAGTCATAGCTTATAGTACAATGGGACTCTTACTTCATACCCTGGCAGAAGTATTCATGATCCCCTTTGGGAGCCAAGATCTCTCAATCATAAGTCCCAGAGTTCTGGGAATGAGAAGCACAAATTTATATGCTATTGTGCCCATGCACAACCCCTGTCTCCCTCCCAGCCTCCATCCCTACCACAATGGCTGCTTTATTCATGACCCACTGGAGCAGCACTGGGGCAGCTGATGACAGAGGCTGGCTGATATTAACTGGCCAAGTCATTTTGTCTGCGTGGTTGTTTAGTGCCTCTGCCATGGTGGATGCTCTCTAGTAGGCTTTAACATGAAAACCAAAAATATTCCCCCTTCTTTCTTACTCCCATAATGTCCATCTACATGTGTCTACCCCAGACTTTCTTGATCCTGATATTCCAGTCTTTCTCCTCCCAGGTCCCTGAACAGCCAGCCAAGCCATTCGCCACTGATGTTGAGTTAGTATATATTCTAACCTCTGAACCACCTCTCCTTCCACACAAAGGTGTACCACTCAAAGCCCTGCCCACTGGGAGCATATTCCTTCATTACATCCTTCAAGGCCGCCCCAAGAAGGGCTGTTGTGCAACCACCATGATTTTCAGCTTAAACACACATACCAAGTCAAGCCATTCACAAACCAAGCTCAGGGTTTTTTCCTCTTCCATCAGCTGGTCATAAAGGATCCATTTGCAATCACAGAAGTGAGCTGAGGGAGGGACACTGATGCAGTCATAGTGGGTGACATGGGGCTCTGGGTGCCCTGACTCTATAGCTGTTTTGTGCCCCCTGGTCCTATTCATGCTTAGCCCTGGATGAACCACTTTCATGTTATTATATACTGTTATTGGGCCTTCCCAACCATATGAACCTGGCAGAATTCAGCCCATTTGGGGCAATTCTTGGTGTGCCATGTATTAAGCACACAGTCTCTAGTAGAGCCCACAAGCTATTTTTCAAAAGGGATGTAATTTTCACTACAGATGGCATTTCCTTGCTCTAGAAACCTATCGGTCTATACTATAATTCTCCTATTGGGTCCGCCATAAACTCTACAAGGCATCTTTTCCTACCACTGATACCTCCAATACTGTAGAGTCTTCCTGGTCATACAGTATAACCCAAACCTGTACCTGCTGCAGAGCCCTTTTCTGCTCTGGGCAACAGTCAAAACTGGCATCCTTCCATGTTACCAGCTACATGGACTAGATCAGCACTCCCAGATACCGAATGTGCTGCTTCCACAACCAGAAGTAGCCTACCAAGAGTTGTGTATTGTGCTTCATTCTTCGTGGTGGAGGTACATGACGCACTCATTTGTCCTTTTACTTTTGAGGGAATATCCTGGCAGGTCCCAGAACAGTAGCCCCTAAATATGTTACTGATGTGATAGATCCCTGGATTTTGTAGGGTTTATCTTCCACCCTCTGGAGTATATGTGTCTTACCAAGGTATCCACAGTACTGAACACTTTTTGCTCATCGAATCTGATTAACATGATTTCATTGATATAATGGACCAAAGTGATATTCCTTGGGATGGCCAGTTAGTTCAGACTATCATATGACAGAGGACAGGGGAATTAACATAGCCCTGGGACAAAACTGAAAATGGATACCCTTTTCCTTTCCAAGTCAGAGCACTCTTTTCCTATAGGGTTGGATCCTTTTTTCCAATAGGGTTGGAAAGGAAAGCACTAGCCAGACCAGTGACCACATATCAGATATCTAAGGCCATGTTATTCTGCTCAAAAAAGAAGTTGCAATTGGGGCTACTATTTGGTTGAGTTTGCAGTGGTCTGCTATCATCTTTCAGGATCCATCTGCTGTCTTCAGGTGTCAGATTAGTGTATTAAATGTAGTTATGAGCCGGGTGTGGTGGCTCACGCCTGTAATCCCAGCACTTTGGGAGGCGAGACGGGCAGATCACGAGGTCAAGAGATCGAGACCATCCTGACTAACACGGTGAAACCCCGTCTCTACTAAAAATACAAAAAATTAGCCGGGCGTGGTGGCAGGCGCCTGTAGTCCCAGCTACTCGGGAGGCTGAGGCAGGAGAATGGCGTGAACCCGGGAGGTGGAGCTGGCAGTGAGAAGAGACCACACCACTGCACTCCAGCCTGGGTGACAGAGCGAGACTCCATCTCAAAAATAATGTAGTTCTGATGGAGACTCCTACCCTGCATCTTTAAGAGTAGTGCTAATATCTGCCATTCCCCCAGCCCTAGAGTGCAATATTATTTTTGATTTGCTATCTTGCCAGTGGGCAGGATGGAAAGAAGCCACTTTGATGGCTTCCACTTGACCTTGCCCACTACTTTCGCTTGACCTCTTACCCCACGGGCCAATTTCCCCATTGTGGGGGTTGTACCAACTACCAAGTATATTTACTCCAGTTATACTTCCAGGAACCAGGGAAATGACCACCAGGTGGGTCCACAGATCCAATGAACCCACTGTGAACCAGAACTGAGCCAGGACTTTATTCATTACCTTACCTCCCTACACCCCCACTCTAGGAGGGGGCCTATGATGATGGTTTAAGTCTTCAGTGTCCTAAAGTCTCTCACACTGAGTCCAGCAGTTCTCAAAAATGTTTGGGTCTTCCCCTTCCCACAACATAAAGTATCAGAATATACAGTCATATATTCCTTTGGGGGAAGGACTGGGAGACTCATTTATAAACAGACTTACAATAGTGTCTCAGGATACTTCCTCCTGGGGACATGAACTCTCCTTCAGTCAAAGGGTTCCTGGTCCAAAGACTAACTCAGGTCCAGAAATTGGGCAAGGGATCATGAATTTTATTGTGGCAACATCACTCAGTCTCCTGGTCATCCACCCATGATTTCTCTTCAGCAGTACTTTCATAGGCTGGCCACCTATATTGCCCTTAGGGACACTGAGTTCTATTAACTATCTTCATAACCATCTACAGGTCAGGCCCTCTTGGATGCCATTTGACCTCGTTGCTCATTACAATAGTTGTACCTACCTGGCTTCTGACAGGTAATGCTGCCACCTGGCCTCTTATGGTTTTGGGTTCCTATGATCCCCATTGTTATCTGTGAACTCAGTTCTGTAACAGCACCTCCCTATTGTCAGGCCGGGGATACAGGGGAGCCACACCAATGAGCTTCTTAGCAATGCTGGAGCACCCCTCTCCAGCACACTCCTTATTGGAGTGGTCAATGATGCGTCTTCCTGGCCCTTCTGTAGAACATAGTCATCTCGAAGGTTTTTCACCTTTATGTAGTATATCCTCTCTCATGTGCTCACTTCACCAAGCCTCTTAATTCCTTCTTCCACCATCTGTCACAAAAATTTTGTCATTTTGGCCTCAATTAATATTGACCACCACATTTTCATGCTTCCAGGAGCCATCCTACCAATGTGTTTGTACCATTCCCTGGGAGTTCTTCCCAGAGTGTTAAACCCTATATTCCAGGAGAGAACTCCCATATCAATAACCTCTCTTTTATCAAATATATGATCTGCCCTCGTCAGTCCCACATCCTCAGAATCCAGTCCTCTTCTGGGTCTTGCTGGTCCTGCAGTTCTTTGGGGAGCATAGCCCCTTCCCTCTCTGGGAAGGACCAGCATGTCCTCAGCTTATGTTATGATTTAGCCCTAATCATTGACCTAGTGGACAAAAGAAAGGAAAGGGGAGATCCTACCAGGAAGGAGCACATGTCCTGCAGGGAGAAACCTCGATATCATCTTTAAGCTAGAAGGGAACACCATTCTTGATAGGGAGATATAGGCCACTTCTTCAGGTTCAGAAGGTTCAGGTGAATCTCAGGATTCAAGATTTTTGGATGCATTAACCCAGATGTCCCTATCCTGTATCTAAAAGGCTACTCTTTCCCAACTAAGGCCATAACTTTGTAATAGTAGACCAGCCTCAGTTGAGACTTTAGCCTTCCTTAGAGCTCGGCAACTCTTCTACTTAAATCCTGAGCCTGATCCTTGGCTCTTTCTCCCGCTGAAGGAGATAAAAGCCTCTTCATATGCTACCAAAGAGACTGTCTGGATTTTAAACTTAGATTTTAACTGCCAGTTAGTCATGCTCAGCTTTTCATAATCTTTTTCCAGAGCAAAGTTTAGTTACAGCCACCAAATTCCACTCTCCTTAAAGTTCCCATTTCCACCATACTTCTCAAAAGCCTAAACATTGCATGAGCTATCACATTCTCTTCCAGGTTTGTGCCATCCAAGTTCACTACCGTCAAAAGGTTTTTGTGTGTTTTTGTGGGATTTCTTGAGACAGGATCTCACTCTGTTGCCCAGGCTGGAGTGCAGTGGCACGGTCACTGCTCACTGCAGCCTTGACCTCCCAAGCTAAAGTGATCCTTCTGCCTCAGTGCCCCGAGTAGCTGGGACTACAGGCATGTGCCACCATGCCTGGCTAATTTGTGTGTTTTTTGTAGAGACGGAGTCTTTCCATGATGCCCAGGTCTGGAACCCCGGGGCTCAAGTGATCCTCCCGCCTCAGCCTCCAAAAGTGCTGGGATTACAGGCATGAGCCACCATGCCTGGCCGGCAAAAGTTTTAGTAGCTATACTGCCACATTGAGCCAGGGGCTCTCTGTGCTTCACCTACCACCAATGATGGGAGCCTCATTACCACCAGACAGTTCATGACCTAGACCTAAAATCCCATTCCAGCGAGTGCTTGATCCTATCTTTTCTGGGGCCAGCTATCACAGGTTGGGTTCCCCAACATGCAGGATGTGTTTTAGGGCTTCTTCTTGGATTAACACCTATGGAAAGGAGGGAAAGGAAGCAAGACTGGTCAGAGGGAAAATTTGAGCTGTGATCAGATCCTAAGCTAGCCCTGTGGGGAGGAGTTCCTGACTGGGGATGACCCTTCGGAGGTGCTCTGAGTTGGGCTGAGGGGGCTGGGCCTCTCTGCTTCACAATGATCAGTCAGCCCCTGGAAGGAGATGTGACCTTGGCTGAGGCACTTTTCTTCAGCCCAGGCATCCCGAGAGAGCACTGACAGCTGAGAGCTGTCTTCCAGAAGCATGTCCAGCAACTTGGGGATGGGGGAGAATACATTTTTAATTACTGGAGGGGGATCAGGGCAGTGGACATCACAGCACCCACCACCACAAAGGAAATGGTGACAGCTAGGAACATGAGGAAATTGCAGTCACTGATAGATAGTGACATATTTTGGCTATTCGCAAGGAAGGAGGTTTTGAAATGAGAGATGAGATAAAAAACAATTTCTTCATGGTCATTTCTATGGTTTCACGTGACTTGCTATAAGGGCATATCTCACTGATATAGTCAGTATCTTGTACACACTGAACCTGCATGGCCATGAAAAGGATAAGATAAAGGGATTTTTTAAAGGCTGAACTATGGTGTAAACAGCTCAAAAATACAAAATAAAAAATTGATTTGTTCCCAGCATTTAATGGTTTTTCACACTTGTTGGAGAGGAAAACCTATTATGTATTATTTTATGTATTTAAAAACACACCTAAATGTGGTAATAAAACACAAATAAATACTTTCAGAGCCAAATGGAACCCAAGAATAGATTAGGAATCCATTTGCTGTTATCTCCTGATGTGCAGCATCCAGTCATCCCCCATTTGATGTGATAAGCTCATCCTCTGAGCACCTGACAAAGCTCTGAATGTGGTCTTTAGAGAGAGCCCTTGCCATAATTTCTGGATCTGTGAAATCCAGAGACTAAACTATCCAGAACCAAATATATGTGCCTTTCCTCAAACCTTCATAAATGCAAGATACGATTTTCTAATTTAATAAAAATAGGAAAAGAAATTAAAATATTTAAAAATGAAAAGAAACAATAAGTATAAAAACTGACCTAGTGCAGACCCTGATCAATGAGTCAAGTGAATGACACAAACAGATTATGGATGTCTTCATGAGAGACTGCCAGCAATATTGTCCACCCCATTGCAACAGAACAATTACCACTTAATTTTTAACTTATTTTTCTCTTACGACAGATACAACTTGTAATCAATTTGTTATAATGTACCTAAACTGGTGGAGAGGGCTCTGGCACCACCATACACACACAAACACACCCACACACTTGCACACACACACACCCCTCTACACAACAACTAGGGCAAATATGCTTTTACCTCTAGTCTCTATTGAGGTTTCCCTATAGGATATGTATTTTCAACTGAAAAAATATGTAGGTTCTGTTGTTAAAATCAAGATTGAAGACCACAACACTAAATTACTTGGAGCTCTATTGTTAGGCTATAAATTTATCTAATTATTCTGTCCATTTCTATCACATTATCCTGTATTATTGTCTCTGTAGCTCTTTATTGTCACTTTCACGTCCACATATTTACTTGTTTATTGCATGCCTCCCCCACTAAAAGATAAAGCTCTTTGAGTACAAGAACCATGTCTCTTTATCACCACATTTCCATCACCTAGAACAATGTTAGGCACATGGTTCTTATTGACTAAATATTTGTTAAATAAGTGGATGAATGAAGGCTTTACTTATCCATCTATCCATCTATTTATTTATCCATCGTGTACCTACTCATCCATCATATGAGAAAGCCTGCATACTAGTGAGTTCGTTTTATTATCTACTTAGTTTTATTATCTGAATATGGTTTACAGATTAAATAAATACAGTATGTGAAATAATATTCTAAAAAAGTCCTAAGTGAAAGTCCATAGGCCCAACAAACTGGTAACTCAAGGAGTCACCTTCCACCTCCATTTCCCCGATCCTCCCAAGTAGTGATGACAGTAGGACAGCCAGCAAAAGAAAGAAAGAGGACCTGAAGCAGGCATTGCTGGGAATTTATTTGGTCAAACCTATTATGCTTTATGCTGCCTTCCTATTTTAATACCTCCTCCCAAATACCTTGTTAACCCAGCCTAAATCACCCCTTTGTAGAATACAGTACATACCTCATGCTCAATAATAACTTCTTTGTTCTGCCCTCCCCCTACTCAGTATAGTTCCATTTATTATCTAACCTTACTCGGGTGTTTTCAACAATCTTTTCATGTTCCTCCGCACACATTTTCTAAAAAGCCAGCTGTGCAATTTAGACCATCCCTGGAGATTATTGACCAGGTTGGGTTTGCATTTATGAGCACATAACTGAAGCTGACATGGCCCTTACCAGAATTAATGGCTCTTGGAACAAGTTGCCTTCACAGCATTTTACAAACAGCTTCATAATACATCTGAAAGCAAGGCAGGTTTTAATTAATGGCATTAATAGCTAAGTAATCAGAAGCGAAGAAAAGTGGCTGGACCAATACGAGCAAAGAGTGGAAGGTGAACTTGGAGTCTGTGTAGATTCAAAGTTTCTACCTGTCTTTGGAGTGATGCTGGGGAGTGTTTCGTTAGCACTGACCAGGAATTACTTAATGCCGTCAAACTTGGTTTGTATGCACACGATATCATTTTGAAACACCCGGCGCTTCCTTCCTCCCACCCTCTCTCTTTAGTTTCTCCTCTTATTTAATTATGGTTGCTCTATTTTATAAGCAAGGCAGCTGTCTGAGTGGGGAAGAGGTGCAGCATTCACATTCATGGTTTACAGTTTGCTAAATGTAAGCCTGCCTAATCCTTTCGTATCATTGGATTACTCTCCTCCGGCAAATTTTCCCAGCTTTCATCATGAGAATGGGCTCCCTGCCAAGAAAGCACTCATCCCAGCTCAGGTCCACCTGGCCCTTCCTGATTGTAGACTCCTCAATTCGAGGCCATTAAAAGGCTTTCAGACTATGTGCACAATCATTTCTGCAAGTCACATACAAAGTCTTTGTTTCATAGAATCCTAACCTGTATGCAGGATTCTGTTCTGAATTATTTTTTAAAAGAGAGACAGAACGGCTTTGATCATTTGGCCAGTTTTCTTTTAATATCATCTAGTTATACAAAATAAATTTATGGTTTATTTAAATGTAAAGTTTGAACAATAACCAAGGTCAGATCTGAGGATTTAGGGAAGACTGTACACCTATCAGAACTAATGCCCCTCTACAGGTGGCTGCATTTGAAAGATAGGCAAAAAAAAAAGCCATCCTGAAATTCCTACACACTTCATAAACTCTACATCAATTAAAGTTTTAGCCGATTATAAAAAAAAATGTTCAGGTTATTTGCTGCCTAATTCCCTCCACAAGCTGAGAGAAGGGGACCTTCTTGGATTTCAAAAGGAAAGGATTCTCTGTGACTGCAAAACAGAACAAGGGGTTTGATTCACACACACACACACCCCTCTGTCAATCACGTCTAATATTCTGAGTATGTGTAAACTCTCTGGCGGAGCCAGGACAATAGCACCTTGCCATTCAATCACTGATTTTGATCCTGCCTCAGCTAAACTTTAACAACTGTAAGCAAGCAATGGAAGCGGGGTGGGAGGCGGTGTTGAAAGACCCTTTTCAGACTCAGGTACCCAGACTCCAAGGATTTACAGACCTAAGGGTCACATTCATTGCACAGACATACACCCCGAATTTCACCTTGAACACTAAGTCTGTTTAAAGTATTATGAAAACAAAAGGTTCTTCTGTACCCTTTCTACTTTTACACAAAACCTCCCGGAGCCTGAGTGAATGAAGCATTTGCTATGTTGAATGTGCACCAAGAGAAATACACTGGTGGCTTTCCATCACACTATTTTATTGATCTACTCAAACCTAGCATATCAAAAGTGTCAAGATAGAAGAATGTGTTTTTGGTGGCTCAAGGCCTCCCTTTCTTCACACCGTCTGGCCTTTACATTGCTTCCCAGAACCGTCACAGCCAAGGGAGGAGGCAGGGGGCACCCTTACCATGTGCCCCCACCCATATAAGAGATAATGTTGGGGGAAAGGGCTCTACCAGCCTTGCCTTCACTACTCCCCTTCCTCCAGTCTTCCAGAAGATGGGGCAGGAAGATCTTACAACCCACCCTCCAAAGGTAGAACCTCAAAATAATAAAACAGAAAAAAAAAAAAAAAAGATGGCACCTTTAGTTTAAATAAAGTAGTCCAGGCCGGGTGCTATGGTTCACATCTGTAATCCTAGCACTTTGGAAGGCCGAGGTGAGTGTATGATTGCTTGACCTCAGGAGTTTGAGACCAGCCTGGCCAACATGGTGAAACCCTGTCTCTACAAAAAATACAAAAATTAACCAGGCGCGGTGGCTTACACCTGTAGTCCCAACCACTTGGGGGGCTGAGGTGGGAAGATCGCTTGAGCCCAGGAGGTGGAGGTTGCAGTGAGCCAAGATCATGCCACTGCACTCCAGCCTGGGTGACAGAGTGAAACCCTGTCTAAATAAATAAATAAATAAAAATAAAGTAGTCCAGAAGAGCACGGAACTTTGAGGAGAAGAGTTAGAAAATGCCATGCTATTTGGTGGCTGACAATATATCTTATTTTAAAAACAAGTTCCTTTGAGACAAGGGACCATATTTTTTTATGAAGAGAAGAGGGTGACATCTAACAAATGGTCTATGTTGATAAGAAGCTCAACTGGAACTCAACTTTCATTCATAGAGGTCTGTTTGGCTTGAAATGCGCTGATACTCCCAAGTTTCACTTTGCATTTCTGGGTTCATCAAACCCTCAGATACAGTACTGAAAGTCAAAGTGAAACCCTCCACGAAGAAAACCACACTGATTTTTACCTGCTTTAATGTCAATATTTTGACAAATTCTGACAATAAATCAGACCAGCTCACTCCTCACTCACCTTTTGGGGCAGACTGTCTCCGACTTAGGATGGCTTGACTTATGACTTTGTGATAATGAAAAGGCAATATGCATTAAGTAGAAACCCATACTTTGAATTTTGAATTTTGATCTTTTCCTGGGCTGGCAATATGCAATAAGAGACTCTTTCATGATGCTGGGCACCAGCAGTGAGCCACAGCTCCCAGTCAGCCAAGCAATCAGCAGGGCCAGTGACCAATGCTCTACAGTGGACCAAGTGGTCAGTGTTTTTTTTTTGGATATTGTGTTTTGTGTTTTCAAATACCATCATGTCTACAAAAAGTCCATTTGTGTCTCCTGCTTCCAGTGAGAAGAGGAGGAAGGCAATTAGTCTTGAGATGAAACTCAGAGAATTTCCCAGCATGAAGGCAGCAAGCCAGGAGTGGCCATCAAACATTTTATCCTTTAAATGTATTTTTGACTTCCATTATTTTCAGCATACTAGGGTTTTCATCAGGATGTAACCCCCTTGTAAGTCAAGGAGCATCTATATATAAAATACTTCCATTAAGTGTCACCAAATTTGACTTGTCTCAAAAAATGTCCACCAATGAGAAGATTTTAAATAAAATCAAAAGCCTTCATGCTTATCTAAAAATGTTTTTAAGGAACCCTGACCGAATGTCTCAATTGAGCCAAATAGTTAATGATTAGGAGAGGGAAAATGAGGCACTTGTCAATATTAACCCATTGTGGATGCTTTCTGAAAACTGAAATGCCCTGAGTCCCTCAAAACAAAGACCCAAAGTAACTATGCATGTTTCTCCATTAGTACACATACAATAACACTGTCAAAAAAATAGAGAGAAACTGGCCCAAAGAGTAAGGACAGACAGGAGGAAAGAAAAATGTTGGAAAAGCCTGGGCAACACTGGGAGATACCATCTCTAAAAAAAAATTTTTTTTTAAATTAGCTAGGTGTGGTGGTGTGCACCTGTGGTGCCAGCTACTTGGAAGGCTGAGGTGGAAGGATCGCTTGGCCCAGGAGGTTGAGGCTGCAATGAGCTATGATTATGCCATGGCACTCCAGCCTGGGCAACAGAGCAAGACCCTGTCTCAAAAAAGAAAGAAAGAAAAATGTTGGAGGGGTTAAAAGTTCCAAGGATGGGTTTCTTTTAGTCCTTTATTGGAACAGGTAAAATTTTCACCTGTTACTGGAATCAGTATGACTTAAAATGCTCATCTGGTTAGTAATGTTCAAATCAGACCTGGGTCAAAATTGCCCTGTCCAACTTGCCTGGGGCTGAATTTGGTTAGTTCAGTTTACTGGGGGGCCATCTTCGTCGCACCTGGACATCATCCTTTGGAGCTTTTCTGTCACCCTGAGAGATAGGGGTTAGCCTAGGTTCCTTGAGCCTCAGCATTGCTTAGAGCCAAAGAGAAGAACTAGGAAGAAAGCCAAGATGCTGGGAATGGGCAAGTTAAAGACCAAGGTCATGGTCACAGAGCCAGAGCTGCGTGAGGTGGGAATGAGTCAGTCAAGAAGGTCGGGGCAAAGAGCAGGAGTGGCCAAGTTAAGGACGAAGGTCATGGTCACAGAGCCAGAGCTGTGTGAGGTGGGAATGAGTCAGTCAAGAAGGTTGGGACAAAGAAGGGGGAAGTTGTGGGGGAGGTGAGACAGTTCCTAGAAGACTGTCTGAACTACCCACTGTTATCAGCATGAGGATGGCACCCTAGTCTTGCTGGTTAGTGGTTCTGGGACTTAGAATGCAGCAACCCAGAGCATGGCACTTGGGCACACTGAGTACTTTGAACTAAAGGAGATTGGAAGACCTCAGAAGCAAAGTCTTTCTGAACTTCTCCTCCCCTCCTGTCTTCCACCTCTCTTCATTTCTCCCCCAAAGTGAGCCATACAAACTAGAATTCTCCTTCCCCAAGGCAGATCATAGAAAATAGAACCCCTCTCCCTTAAAGCAAGCCATAAAACCAGAAAGGTCACTCTCTCCCTTCTCCTTTGAAGGCCTTCATTCCGGAGGGGTCCTGCCCCCATACCTGGGAGGAGGGAATGCGGCACAGAGAGGCCAAGAAGAATTTGAACAGACAGCCTCCCTGGATATCCCCCTCAGTCTATCACCATTACACCATACCCTTTCTCCAATCACATTTCTACCCGCTGTCCATTCTTCATTAAACCTAAGCATAAAAACAGCTTTCTCTGGGTCTTTGAGTCTTCATTTCTGAAGGCTTTTATGTCATATAAACTTTGATTAATACATTTGCTATGTTTTTCTCTTGTTAACCTGTCTTTTGTTATAGCAGTACTGGCTGTAACCCTTATGATGGGTAGGAAAGGGGTTACACCCTACCACCCCTACAGAGGTTATGCTGCTCATGACAGAATGCAACTCATCTAAAGCTTGAACTCAAAACTTGGCAACCTTAAGGCCTTTTTGTGGCAATGAGAGCATTTGAATGTGTTGCAATTCTCTTTTTTAGAAAGAAATGATAACCCTGGGCTTTAGTTTGCTATCTTCACTGATACACTTCAAAAGGTGGGAATTCCATGAAGGTGAGGATGAGAAGAAACAAGCAGCTTGCTTACCCCACTATATTGCACCGCCCTATTTGTCATCAACCACCTGGTGGTGATCTCCTACTGGGCAGTGGCTTCTGTCTCTCTGTCCTCAGGTGTGATTTGAAATGTCTCCCAGTGCCTGGCACTTGGTAGACAGTCAATAAAAGTGCTCAATTCAATGACTAAGTGAGGGAATGGTCATATGATTTGATCCTTTCAATCTGGAGAGTTTTCAGATGTGTTTGAAGCATTTGTCCCCAGAGTCAGTTATGTCCAGGAAGCTCCGTAAGTGCTGCCTTAGGCTCAATTTGCCCCCTCTAGAATGAAAGCAGCTGTTTCTTTTCTGGAAACATACCAGGAAGTGTCTTAGGGGCACCCCATGTTCCCGCCTTTTTGCCTCTGTAACAGCCATCTCTCCTTACCTCAAAAAATATAGTACGTGTGTTTTCAAGCTGCAAAGAAACCGTTGAAAATTAAACCACAGAGCAGCATTTTAATGAGAACAGATTACCTAACACCCCACTGTGGTTTCAGATGGCCTTGTGCCAACCTTCCAAACTGTTGCCAGAAGCCCAGAGTTACAAAAAAAAAAAGGAGGGTGGGGAGTTGTGGGGAGAGGGGAAAAGAGTGATTAGCATCCCCTCAGTGAGGGTAGCTTTCTTAGATGGTTTCCAAAATGATCTCTCTAGAAGGTCATAGGTTATTGGTGCCTGCAGTTGAAGAAAAGTTTCTTCCTGTTTTGAAAAATTTAAGAGAGACAAAAAGGGGGAGGCACCCTTGAGTTAGTACATGATGTCCTGAACTAGGTGTTTTCAGCACCAAAGTTCTGCTGTAAGTGTCTGTACCCACTGTCTAGCTCATCAACTTGCCTTCTGCGCACATACTTGCTATTTCTGTAGCTAGGTTACAAGACCGCAGGTGTAGATGCTGCCGGGTGGAAGCTCTGCATGCCCACAGAGCAAAGCCCGAGCAAACACTGTTCCTCCCTGGCTGATAGCTTGCACTGGGGGCTCCAGGTAGTGGGCACAGAGGCGCTAAAGCTCACATGGGCTCATTCCTCAGGGACTTTCTTTCCTTAGTCTCCAACTAACCCAGCACTTAATGTATTCAGGGCTGCGGTTTCATTTCCACATTGGGTTTCCAGATTTAACCCCTGAACTGACTTCTGCAGTTGTCTTCCCACCAGTTCAACAACAACCAGATGGCCTGCAAGGCCACAGGAAAAAGTAGATGACAGAGCTGGAAGATGCTGGAGTGGAATCCCTTCATTCCACTGATGAGGAAATCAGGTCAGGCCCAGAGGAAGTTTAGAGATTCACCCAAAATCACACACCCACTCAGCAGTGGAGACAAAAATACAACCACTATCCTGATTTCCAGCCTGTGGCACTGCCCTAACCGTATGGCTTCCCATTCCTTTCAGTAACACAGTAGCTTTTACCTCTTGCACACAAAGTGACAGACACACAATGGGCCCTCCTTAAATGCTACTTTCCTTCCTTGCAAACTATACCATACTGTGCTAAAACTTGAGAAGGATAAGTGGAAAAGTACCACACTCTCTGGCTCTCAAAGAGTTATAGCACCTTAAAGGTAACAAACAGCATGCCCACATTGAGCATAGAAACAACACAAGCTGATGCAAAACAGAGTGCCAGAAGATGCTTCATACCATGAGTGCAAGGAAAAGCAAAACACTTCACTTTACCCCCTTCACCTCATTAACTCCCATTTACTTGTTTTGTCTTAGTTTTGAGGTCATCTCTTTTGGAAAGCCTTCCACGTTTGGTTTAGGTTGAACTATAAGTGCAGGTGCACTTGTCTGGATCCTTGTGAGCTCCATGAGGACAGGTTCCTGGTCGGCCTTGTGCACTGCCTTTATCCCTGTGTCTGGTGCCTGGGACAGAGTGCTCAGCAAGCATTTGGGGAAGGAAGGAACTGAATATCCATCAGGAAGCTTTTACCCAGGACATGGGATGGAAAATGGGCTCTAAGATGAAAAGGATTTCTGTCAATGCAGAAGGTGGTGCAGAAATGAGTGGATAATAACTCCCATAGAAAAATCACTCCTGGCCCAGGCGTGGAGGCTCACGCCTGAAATCCCAGCACTTTGGGAGGCCGCCAAGGCGGGAGGATGGCTTGAGCCCAGGAGTTCGAGACACCCTGGGCAACATCTCGAGATCTTGTCTCCAAAAAATAAAAAGTTAGACGGGCATGGTGGCCTGTGTCTGTAGTCCTAACTACTCGAGAGACTAAGGTGGGAGGATCACTTGACTCAGGAGGCAGAGGCTGCAGTGAGCCATGATTATGTCTCTGCATTCCAGCCTAGACAACAGAGCAACACACTGTCTCAAAAAAGAAAAGAAAGGAAAGGAAAATCACTGCTGCAATCTGTGTGAAGTGAGGTCAGGGAGGAGACCACCATGGATATAGCAATGGCCTTTGATAAAAAGGAGCCGGAAGGTAATATTTGGTAAATCAAGTGAGGCCAGACTCTGGGAGGTCAGGAATGCTAAGAGGATGATGGCAACCAGAAGGATGATGGTTTAAAAAAAAATTAGGAAAGAAAAATCCAAGCCACTAGAAAGCTGCACATAGCAAACCACTCAGCTCAGTGTTAGAATCTGACTTTGGTGAGTGTTTTCCTATCCTTGAAAAGAGTGCTTTCGGGCTTCCCTTTGGTAGCTGGGTCCCCCGCCCCGCACCCCCACCCCCTCAACTTTGAAGTTTTGACTCTCTTTCTCAACACCTGAAAAGACAGGCTGAGTTTCACCTTGGGAAAATGCAAAATAGTCAGCTGCAGTGAAGAAAAAATGATTTGCAACCTTAGTCACAGATTTCTTTGAAACACTGTTGTAAAGGGAATTCTGAAAGGACCACTGACTCATTTCAGACAGTGAGCCAGGGTGAATGTTTAATGTGGTGAGTCGGTGACCGAGGAAACCACTTCTCTTTTGGAGCTGTTCATTCTGACTCTTCTTATCTGTGTGCCTTTACCAAACAAACAAGTATCATCTCTCACTTGGGGACACCTGGTAGGCATTTGCAAAAAGAAAGGAGTTCCAAGAAGGGCTAAAATTATCAACAGCAGAGACAGCTCAGTTTCTGCTATCTACGGGTTCACCCACAGGGATATCATAATCAAGAAGCAAAGTGATCGATTTGGGAAGTGAGGGGTGAAGGAACAAAGATTCATAAAGAACAATGGGATTGGAGGTATAAAATATACCCTGCTCCCCATACCCAAAATGGAAAGTGCCACTTAGTAGGTGGCCATGTGCTGCATAAAACATAGCAGACAGTTAATGTCAACTCAAACCATTCTAGCAAGACATTAACTTAGAGGAAACGCCAGGAAACTGAGAGGTTGGAAGAAAGAAGAGGTGTATTCCTATGGACAGCTAGCTGCGAGGTCATCCTAGTCTGTTGCTGGTACATTCTACTTCAACCTAGAGCTGACAGGGTAGAAAAGTATGACTCATCTCTAAATAAGATCCCTGGACAGACTCATGGAAGTTCTGCTGCTCCCCAGAGAAGATCACCTGGTGGTCATAGGTTTAAAGACCTTACGAGGCTGGCCCATGGGCCGAGATGCCATTGTGCAGGGCAGCAAGGCCCACTTAGGTAAGAATATACCACATGATTGGCCTCACTGTAGAGGCCATCCCTCGCTTGGAAGCCATCTGGAAGTAGATTTGAACTTCTAAGTGACATCTTAAACAGCCCGAGTCCCAGTGATCATTAAGATCCCTGTGACCAAAAGAAGAATCTCTCCTGATCACATGTGCACTCCTCAGGGACCAGGCAGGAGACATGGGGGCTGGGCTGCTGCCTTGTAAGCAGCCTTTTGTTACCCCCTCACACTGGAGCAGCTGTAAGAAATGGGTGGCTGCTGGCTGAGTGCAGTGGCTCACACCTGCAATCACAGCACTTTGGGAGACTGAGGCAGGAGGATTGCTTGAGGCCAGGAGTTCAAGACCAGCCTGGGCAATAGAGTGAGACCCCATCTCTACAACAAAAATTAGCTGGGCATGGTGGCACACACCTGTAGTCCCACCTACTTAGGAGGATGAGCCAGGAAGGTTGCTTGAGCCCAGGAGTTAAAGGCTGCAATAAGCCATACTCACACTACTGCACTCTAGACTGGGTGACAGAGTAAGATCCAAGAAAAAAAAAAAAGAAAAGAAAAGAAAGGAAGACAAGAAAAGAAAAGAGAAAAGAAAAGTGGCTGCCACCTCCCTGCTCACCATCAGCTTCTGGGGGAACCCAGTGAGGCACCCATCTGCTATGGGTATGAGAGAGAACATCAAGCATCTGGCTTTCCTGATCTTAATGTCTCTTCACATTAAGAATGAGGTGAGCTTCTGATTCTCTTGTCCTGCTCCTTCCACCATAGTCTCTATATGGGCTTTTATCTTCTAGAGAGGAGCACGCCCACCCCAGGACTGGTACCCAGCAGGTGTACCACCAATGTTGGTGATATTGATGACTAGACTCACAGCAGGAGGTAGGCACTATTATTATCTCCACTTCACAGATGAAGAAACTGAGGCCCTAATCCATCAAGTAACTTGCCAAAGCCCCTCTGCTAGTGAGCCCAGGTCTCTTAGGATGAAGGGAGGAACTGAGTGTGTCAGAAGCTCTTAAACAGCACTGCTCCCGCCCTGATTCCAGCAGTGTCAGTCTCCTGCCACTGGGCTCCCACCTACTTGTGTTTGCAGTCTCACTTGTGGGTTCGAGGTCATAACTCTCTGTCGCTCCTCAAGTGCTCGTCACACCCACTGTTCCCTGGTTTCATTTGTACATTGGGGTTCCAACTGTCAGTCCCCAGCCGGCACACAGGTTTCACTTCCCTGAACCCTAATTCACTCATTTTTGAAATAGGGATCTATCTACCAGAGTGGGTGTGAGAAATAAGAAACGGGGTATAAATATAAAGCCTGCAGGAGCCCCACCATGACGCTGTTCACGCCTTAGTGAGCACTTCACAAACAAAAAGCACCGTGATGAGGTATTTGTGTCCTTTCATAACAATCTTCTCTCTCAACTCTGGCTGACATCAGAATCACCTCGAGCATTATTTGAAAAGGCGAATGCTCAAAGCCCCGCCCCAACCCTGCCAAATCAGAAACAACCAAGGTGGAGGTCCTGGAATCTGAATTTACTTTATGGTAAACAGGGCTACCTGTTAATGCAGGGATCAGGGCCAAGCTAACGTTCATCCCACAGGGAGGTTCTATAAGGGATTCCTGCCGAGAGTGGGAGGTAGGTTTAGAGGACCTGAAAGCTCCTCCACAAATAACAACCCCCTTATGTAGTTGGTTCTCGGTTGATAGCTCCCTGCTGCAAGCAGTGTGGTGATCAGTGTACAGAGAAATATTTTTTCCATCCTATTCCACACTGGTCGTGTCCCAAGCTCCACTCTCTGGCAGCCCAAGTAGGGGTAGATAGGCTCTGGGCACCAGACAAAAACTATATTCCCTTTAGGGCTGCCTTTCCTCTGCGGAACATGAAGATCACTTTTAACAACCACAAAGTTTCATGAACCACCAGATGAAAGCCGATCATGCTGGTAGTGTGGTAATGTCTGTTGACGAACAACATTCGTTTTTGGCTTTTTTTTTTCTTTTTTTTTTTGAGACAGGGTCTTACTCTCTCACCCAGGCTGGAGTGCAGTAGTGCAATCTTGATTCACTGCAACCTCCGTGTCCCAGGTTCAAGCAAATCTCGTGCCTCGGCCTACTGGGTAACTGGGATTACAGGCGCCTGCCACCACACCCAGCTATTTTTTGTATTTTTAGTAGAGATGGGGTTTCACCATGTTGGCCAGGCTGGTCTCAAACTCCTGACCTCAGGTGATCCACCCACCTCAGCCTTCCAGAGTGCTGGGATTACAGGCATGAGCCACCGTGCCCGGCCCGAACAACATTCTTAAACACACACACACACACACAAAACTCCTATGAATTCAAGACACTTCCAAACCAATTCCATATTTTATGAATCACAATAGCATCCACATGCATTTCAAAAATTGTAGCACATTATATATTCAATCTACAGGAAGATTTGGCACTGGGGGTATTTAGACCCTTCACAATAACTTCCCTTGGGGTCCACTGCTCACAGATTGAGAACCAGCCTGCACCACCTGACAGAGTCAAAGGTCAGTGATCAGCTCACCTTACCCCCACATTCCCCTTTCCAGTAAATCACCCAAAAACCCAACTGTGGAAGAGCATGTTTGAGATGAGCCACTGGTAAGTAACTGAAGGGCCAGAAACACAATCTGAGGCCAAGAAGGAAAGAGAAAATGGGTCTGAAAACAAACAAATGGATGAGAAGGAGAAAGCTGAGGTGTAGAGACCAGGCAGAAATCTATTTGGATAGCTCAGGTGGAAAGTTTTAAAAGTCTGGGCTAGCCACACAGTGGTGGGAATTGCAAGGCTGCTAATGGATAGAAGAGATCTTGGAGAACCAGCATATGATGACTCACTGACGTGAGAAAGAAGGAGGAGGTGAAGGAAGCCTGGAATTTCAGCTAAGATGTGAAGAATGGAGCCACACGCTGAGAACCTAGATATAATAACAAGTTATATTTAGGGCCAGCTTGGAACTGCACTCTAAGAACCAAAGTTGGACACTCAAAAGTAGACCAGGACACTTGGCAAAGCAACAGTTATAAGGGACCAAAGGTCTGGAAGCAAAGGGTGCCTATTTTCCTTAAGAACGACTGTGATAAAATTTACAGATAAAGGTATAAGTCTAGAGCAAGTTATTTTCAATGTTCTGCTAAAAATTATATTTGCAGTTAAGGAGTCCTGAAATTATTTAAACTTCGGGTGCCTTGGTATGAGATTCCAACAATGTGCCCAACCAGGAAGTGGGTGCTGTAGTGGTAATGTGTACTGCCATAAAGCTCAGCTTCAGAGTCCATCTCTCCTGCAAAACTTTCCCAGGGCACATTGGGTTGGAACAACTTGTTTCTCATCTGAACTACTGAGCCCCAACCCTGCTCATTCTGATACTATTGGTCTGATGGGGGACACTATCAACTCCTTATTTTCTGTGTAATTCATCTTTAACCATAAAAGTTACACATGATTGTATTGGAACTATTATTACATCACAGATGTTGATTTGAACTCGTATTTAAGCTTCTTGTGACACTTGCTTCTTTCCTTCTGCCTTCCTTCCCATAGAAAAAAGTCCCCAGCACTAACTGATACCCACATACTGATTTCTTTGATCTAACAAATGTCCTTCCCCCTAAAATCCAGATTTGGCCTTACCCAGGTAGTGACCTTAGAAATGTAAGGAAAGGATCTCAAAGCCTGCATTTTTTTTTTTTGTCTGCCAAGTTTTGCCACCTCCGATCGTTGTTGTTTGAGATGTGACAGGAGATGAAGTCACTTCGATGACATAAGTAACAGGATATCATTTTGCTGCACAAAAGCCCACAAGTCAGATGCAGGTGGTGGCTGAGAAACCAACATACAAACTTTGAAAAATACAAGGGTAAGCCTTCAGACTTTCTCTAAACAGCATCCCCTCCCCTCCGAAATAGTCTCTCCCCTTGACCTCCATTCTTCACATCTTAGCTGAAATTCCAGTCTCCCTTCATCTCCCCCTTCTTTCTCAGCCCCACATCAATAAGTCACCAGATGCTGGTTCTCCAAGATCTCTTCCACCCATTAGCAGCCTTGCAATTGCCACCATGTGTGGCTAGCCCAGACCTTTACAACCTTCCACCTGAGCTATCCAGATAGATTTCTGTCTGGTCTCTCCACCTTAGCTTTCTCGTTCCAATTCATTTGACACTACATTTATAGATTAATTATTCTAAAGCCAAGCTCTGAGCATATTATTCTCCAACCCCAAATCTTCACAGTTTTCCTGTTACTTGATAGAATAAAGTCCAGACCTCTTAGCCTTGTCTATAAAACCATTTATGCTCAGGCCTAATGTACCCCTGCAGACAGAACTCCAGCCTATATTCCAGTCAAACTAGCTGATCCCTGTTTGCAGCTCCAACCTTTCATTCATGCCTTCTCACTTGAGTCAGGCTTTCCTCCTTCCTGCTGAATACCTTCCAATCAATACCTACCCATTCTTCACATGCCTTTCCTATGTGAAAGGCCTCCTCTTTCCCTGCTGGGCCTTGTTTGTACTTCACTTGCACTGCCCACCCTGCTCTGGCTTATATCACAGTTTTTTATGTCCCTATTTTATCTCCCATACTGGACTTAGGTGTCTTGAGGCTAAGGACTGTATGCTATTCATCTAGTGTCTCTCCCAGCACCTAGCAGAGCTGTGCACATTGTAGGCACTCAAAATAGTTTGTGGAAAGAAGGAAGAGAAGGAAGGGAGGAAGAGGAGGAAAGATAGGAGGATGGAAGGAAGGGGGAGAATGAAGAGACCTCAGAAATAAAAGAGGAGGAAATCAAAAGGGGCAAGAGGGAGTAGGAAGAGAAGCCACTGTAGGAGAAAGCAGGTCATGAAGATACACGGAAAAAATAAAATGCTATGGGATAGATCCCGGGCCATGT
Source organism: Gorilla gorilla gorilla (assembly GCF_029281585.2). NCBI lineage: Eukaryota > Metazoa > Chordata > Mammalia > Primates > Hominidae > Gorilla > Gorilla gorilla. Next base: position 38,647,731 of record NC_073235.2, on the reverse strand, counting down.
GAGAGTATGGGTACCAGATTTGCAAGGGAGAAGAACTGAGGAAACTTCCTGGCATCATGAGAACACTCAACACTAGCCTTGGTTTTCTTCAGTGGCAGACTCAATCACCTTATCTCCCCCATCTTTCACAGCAGAGCTGGGGTCTTTAGGCTGAAAATTGGTTCCTGTGCTTTATGAAACCAGAATGGGTAGATGCTCAACTTCATCTTTTACTTAATCTAGATTTAATTAAAACATTTTATCTTTATGATAATTAACTCTTTTTTTTTTTTAAGACAGAGTCTCATTCTGCTCATTCCATTACCCAGGCTGGAGTGCAGTGGTACAATCTCAGCTCACTGCAACCTCTGCCTACTGAGTTCAAGCAATTCTTGTGCCTCAGCCTCCAGAGTAGCTGGAATTACAGGCGCATGCCACCATGCCTGTCTAATTTTTGTATTTTTGGTAGAGATGGGGTTTCCCCATGTTGGCCAGGCTGGTCTCAAACTCCTGACCTCAAGTGGTCTGCCTGCCTTGGCCTCTCAAAGTGCTGGGATTACAGGTGTGAGCCACTGCGCCCGGCCTGATAATTAACTTTTAATTAATGTTATTCTAGTTTACAAAATAGCCTTATAGATTACCCTAGACAGTTCTCACAGCATTCCTGCTACATACATAGTTAATGGGATTCCCTGATAGCTGCCTCACAGCGTGTGGTGAGCTCCTCGTCTTACACTGCTGTCTCATTTGCTGCTCACTGACATCTCCATTACTCCCTTAACACCAAGTCGCGCTCAGAGAGATCCATCTACTCCAGTTTCCAGAGCACAGCCTGCTGCTTTACATGTCCAAGTCTTTGCCCAGATGGTTCCCTGGGTAGAATTTTTTTTTCGAGTCCTTCAACCTCTTCACCTCCAGAAGCCAGGTTTTCTGGGGAGAGAACCAGAGTAGCACCACCCAAGGGACTCTTTGGGGTACTCCCCTGGGTGGTGGGGGGGTCCATCACCAGGCAGCCTAAGCCTGGCATGCTGGGGCTGCCTCAGCTTCTATGGAAATTCTGGAAGATGACACAGGGGGACCAGGGAGATTACAGGGCCTGTGCTACTGCCTCGAGCCGGTGAAAAAACACAGACGCATCTGCCCCCAGCGCACCCCACCCCAGCAACACACAGAAGGGAGAGCTTGCACAGTAAAACCCACTTCCCTCGTTAGCTTGCTCGCTAGGAGAAGCAGAGGAGAGCTGTTTATACTTACAACAAAGTGGGACAGCAGGAGGGTGGGAGAAAAACTTCAGACCTTGTACTGGCTGAGTTTTGCTTATTTCTGATTCTTAGGGATGCTTCACACTCCCGCATTTTCAGTTCTTTCTTCTGCAGAATTAATTCAAGACAGCCTGTTCTGTTCACAGGGGGCACAAAGGTATGGGCCCAGAGACTGCAGACAACAGGTCAGAAAACCACAGCATTCTAAGATTCTCTCTGATTGAAGGTGGGGATAAAACAGATTTTCAAGAAGAAAATGAAGCTTACAGTTTGAAAAATATAGATCGAATAACATACTTTTTCACCTTTGGAAAACAACTTCATGTTTTCACAATACAAACTACTGAAAGTAAGTAGAGTTCAACAAACATCTCTTGATTGTTGGAGAATGGTCAGAAGAAATATCTTCTGTATATTTGTGCTTCCTAGAAAGAGGCTGACGAAGTCTCCTGGGACCTGCTAGAAAGCAGGATCAATTAAATGTTTAGGTTTAGCATAAACAGGCACAGGAGGTCTTTGCCTTCTGGGACCAGTGAGCCCCTCTCACTTTCGGGGCCAGTTGGGTGACCCGCAGCACCTGAACTCCTAGGTAGAAACCTAAAGAGAAATCCATGGCAGTGCCTGAGTAGAATTTCCTCTTTCTAGAATTGAGGGTGCGGAACAGCAGCAGGCAAATGACAGAGGAGAGAGAAGGCAAAACAAAAAATTCAGCCACACAAGAGAACTGGGCTTTCTAGGGTGGTTGGTTGTGATCTCATGTGTGCGTGCTCTTGTGTGCACACGTGTGTGAGAAAAGTTGGCAGAGGAGGCTTTGGTTGAAGGAGGGAGGGTGGTTCTTTTTTTAGCCTGGAACATTGCCACACTGGGACAAAAACCTTAGCACACCCCAGATGGGTGAAAGGCAATAGGAAAAAAAAAAGCCCCCTCAGAAAAGTAACCAGCTGCCTGAACCCTAACCCTGAAGTGAAAATCTACCTGGCCAAGAACAAAAATCCTCTTCGGTCTGGAGAAGCCTAATCTAAACCTGCATGGGGGCGATGCTCACCAATGGAGCTAGAATGCCTGCCATTTATCACCCAAGATAAAACTCTCAGCAATCCCCTCATGCAAATGGAACCCTGTTTGCGGAAAGGATTAATCCAAATTGTTCCGCGTTGTTCAAAGTGTCTCTGTGGAGTTCGTTCTGTCTCCTCTGCCCCAAACAAGCAATAAATTATCCACACGTGAGCCAATTTCCCAACCTAAAAGAGACAATGTGGGCAGAAGCGGACTTTTGATGCCCACTCCCCGCAAGGGGCTGCCCCACCTGGGCTCAAAATAGCAAGCAGGCCGCGGAGGGCAGCCCTGGGCACATAGGACAGGAGTAAACACAGCCAGGAGATTATGCTGCAGCTGGTTAACCACAAGGATAAACAAGCGGACAAAGTAGGGAGAAACCCAAAGCACTCCACTTCAGTATTTTTAAATGACACTGAAAGCAATTTCATGGCTTCCATTTAAAAAGAAGCTGCTCAGACACAGAACATCCCCAATTTACAAAGATTCCAGGAAACAGCCTGAGCTTGTGATTGGAGGGGGTTACAGGGGGTGAACAGATTATATGGAAATGCTTTCTCCAGGCAGCCACTGGCACCTGTTAAAAAGAAGCCCATTCAGACACACATCTTCAGACACATTTTCAACTATTCATTTTAACCTGCTTTTGCCTAACATAAAACCAAGCAAAGATGGGGTTAATTGCCTTCTTTATTAACCTGCTCCTAGAGCTGCTGTTACCCCACATTTTCTCACCAAGGCAAGTATATCTGAAAGTCTCAGGAGGCCTTAAAAAGTCCAGCACTAAATCTTCTGAGTCACTTAATCCCCAGCTCTTCTATGTTTGGAGATAATTTCCTTTATGAAAAGAAAGTCTAACCTGGCCAGATACCCTTCTCAGACTTGCTAATGGAACAAAGAAGCCTCTCATTAGACTCATCCCTGTGGCTGCAGAAATAAGTGTCTCGGAAAGCACGGCTTTTGCTTTAGCCTCAGGATGGTTTTGGCTGCCGCGGTCCTTGGCTTCCTCTCATGGCGTCTCCTCCAGTCAAGCTCCAGCTAAGTTACACTTAGAGGCTAGAAAACAGGAGAGACAGGTGCCTAGCCAAAAAAAAAAAGAAAGAAAGAAAGAAAAAAAAAAGGACCGTCTAGTGATCAGGTTTGCCCGGCAGTGGGATCTGCTCCTTTCCAAAGGGTGGGCTGCCCATCCCAGGAGTGTCCAGAGACAGGACCACCTGCTGAAAAGGAGCTCCTTCCAATGCATGGAAGATAATGAGACCAAATGGCATTAAGGACCCCTTTCAACCCCGAATCTGAGACTGCAAAGACAGGAAGGGCTTTCAAGGCACGTATGAGAAATTCTTTATGTCTTCTCTTTCCTTCCCTCATTGCATAGATCTCTCTTCTGACCACAATTAAAAGTAAGAACACTTCACACTTTATTTAAGACTCCACTTCCCTTTACCTCATTTCAGTGGGTAATGGTGGAGAAAGCCATTTGTCTGGTTAAGCAAAGCCCTCTACCAACAAGAAAGACATTTCAGCAGCAGAGATAGGAACCTATATTAGTAATAGGTTTTGTTTATTAAGCACTTACTAAGTGCCCCACACTGTACTAAAGTCTTTACATAGATATCATATTAATCTTCCCAATAATCCAAAAAGTAGAATGTTGTTGTTAGCCGGATATTAAAACAAATGATATTACAACAAAGGCCACTGTCTGAGCAGACTCCAGTGCTGTGCTCTGAACCACAAAGCTACTCTGTCTGGCTTGCAATCCTCCTTTCTGCTGTTGTTCCCACTGTTTAAAGAGCAGAAGGAAGAATGTTCTTTTCCCTGAAGGACGTTGTCCTATAATAACTGAAAGAAAAGACAGGCCCAGTGCTCATGCATCAAGACAGTGAAGAAGGCATAGGGCCTGGGGATGGGAAAAGGGTTGAGGAATGTAAGGATCACACAAAGCTTGTCAATTCTCTTCAGGGTCCCTGACATTAACCTGAGTGCGGTTAGGTGCCGCAAGGGAGGACTGACCTGGAAATCCCAAGTAACTAATTTCAGTCTCAGAGAGACAAATTATGACAAAGAGACCACCCCAAAAGGATTCTGCAGCCAGTTTTTGTCCATGTGTGTCTGTTCCATCCTCCCAAGTCTCCTGACTGCCTAACCCTATCCTTTCTTTTTTTTCTTTTTTTCTTTGTTGAAACAGAGTGACACTCTGGCATGCAGGCTGGAGTGCAGAGATGCGATCTCGACTCACTGCAGCCTCTGCCTCCCAACCTCAAGTGATCTCCCTGCCTCAGCCTCCTGAGTAGCTGGGACTACAGGCGTGCACCACCACACTTGGCTAATTTTTTTGTACTTTTTTGGTAGAGACAGGGTTTCACCATGTTGCCCATGCTGGTCTCAAACTCCTGAGCTCAAGTGATCCGATTGGTCTTCCTCAGCCTCCCAAAGTGCTGGGATTACAGGTGTGAACCACAATACCTAGTCTCATACTTTCTTTTGATGGCTATCATCAACACCTTAGGTCAGTGTAAACTGGAAGACTGGAAGCTAGTAGAGTTTTTGTGTTTGTTTGTTTTGAACCAACATTTTTAAGTTGAGAGATTTCATATTAAAAAATCAGGACTTTCACTTTCTCTTTAAAAAAAGTTGAATAGGCCGGGCGCAGTGGCTCACGCCTGTAATCCCAGCACTTTGGGAGGTCGAGATGGGTGGATCACAAGGTCAGGAGATCGAGACCATCCTGGCTAACACAGTGAAACCCCGTCTCTACTAAAAATACAAAAAGAATTAGCCGGGCGTGGTGGTGGGTGCCTGTAGTCCCAGCTACTCAGGAGGCTGAGGCAGGAGAATGGGGTGAACCCAGGAGGCGGAGCTTGCAATGAGCCGAGATTGTGCCACTGCACTCCAGCCTGGGCAACAGAGCGAGACTCCGTCTCAAAAAAAAAAAAAAAAAAAAAAAAAGTGAATAATATGGCCCAAATTCCCTCAAAGGGCAATGGAGGGTAGTGGTTGCTGCATTAGGACAGGGCATGCACCCGTTGGTTCTCCACAGTCCCCACCAGTCCCTATTGCCTCACTCATTTACAATACCTGCAGGTTTTTAGATGTTGTCACTGGTGTCTTAGACCTACAAGTAGCTCTAAGATCATTCCCAAGTTATTTTTTTTTAAGGAGACTATTTCTCAAGGGGCATGTAATTCTAACAGAAGCTTACAAATCTCAAAGACACAGCTTTGATAGCTGACAGATAGCTTTAGATTTAGAAAATTCAAGCAAAACGTTGTATGGATTCCCCTACACACACACATACACACACACGCACACACACACACACACACAAGTAATTCCCACCCTGTTCTTTTGCTAATATAATATTCTTGGAAGAATGACCTCAGAAAGATCTCAAAGCCCATCTGTATGGGCGATCAGATCACCACATTTCTGGGAGCACCAAGGCTCTGCCATGGGATGCCCAGTTCTCTTTATAAAACTTGACAGTCCACAGGGCTCTAGGCGCTTCCTCTTTTTATATAGCTGTCTGAGGTCACCACCAATAAATTACTGGTTTAAGGAAAACAATGACAAGCCTATTCCATGGAGGACAGGGTTCACTCACTCAATTATTTCCTAAAGCAGTGCCCTCCTTCCCAGTTTGACACCATAATTTTTGAGGCAATAGCACCGAGCCTGTTTGCTGCTGTTCTTTACACCCATAAAGCCATACAAGCACCTGCCACAGGAGCACAGCAAACTTTGTGAACAGTCATCCTCCTGGCAGTGGAACTAGTGGAGTAATGATCATTGCACTGTTAATTAAGTGGCTGTTTTGTTTAAATGACTTACCAGGATGGCTCTAAATTGCCTATATTTGTTTACTAGTCTAGTTTATTCTCTTTGTGTAGGAAATTTGTTGACTAGTCTTGACTGCTATAAAGCGTTGATGGAAATCACTAATCATCCCATTTTAGTGAAGGCAGACCTTTTCAACATTCAAGATACAACTTAAATCTAGAGTAAAAATGGCTCTCCCCCAAAAAACAGTAATAATTTCCTAAATTGGTAAAGAACTGTAGGATGGAAGGTTTGGGTTTGTTTTCAAAGTCACTTTTCATCTGTAGGTGTTGGAGACAGAAGGATTTAGGGAAGGAGGAGAGGGCGGGGTGTGGTTAGGCAAGGGACAATTTGTTCCACCTAACACCAGCTTGGAAATAGTTGACATTTGATACCATTGTCTCTTTGAGATTTGTAACCCTGTGTTAGAATTACTTGCGCCTTGAGAAATAGTCTCCGTTTTGTTTTGTTTTTTTTTAATCACTTAGGAAAACATTAACTTTCTCTAAGTATCCCTTACTACTGTCAAGGAAGTTTGCACTTTTTTCCTCTTTCAGAAACAAAAGCGATCAATTTTTTTAGAGACAGGAGAGGGGCCAGCGAAGGAACCAGAAGACCCTGTGTATTCTGAAGGCCTTTAATGCCTCCTGCCATCCACCTCCTCCTGGCACCTCCTTCTTTCTCTAACCTCCTGCCATCCACCACTGGGAAAAGGTCTGTTCCTAAGCTTTCTGCCTAGCTAACATGAAGCCAATTTAGGGACAGAGTACAGCTTTTCATCACACACACACAGATACACACACTCACACACAAATCAACCAGCTGCAGAGCGAGCAACAGGAGGTGGCAGGATGCTTGCCACTGTGTCACTGGATTTGTAAGCATCCCCTCCAAACTGTGGCCAAGGCTAGTTATTCCCTGGGCTAAAGCCAACCTGAGAAGTTGGGGACCCTGCCAAATCCCCGACCGCCCCTAAGCCTGACTCTGTTGCCAGAGCCACACAGGAAAGTCATTCATTCTTTTAAGAAAGGTTCAGTAAAAGATTAAGGAGCCCAGTATTTGTTCAGCAATGGGCTAGCTGGATAGAGGATATCTGGGCATTCACTTTAAGGAACCTAAAATATTGGGGGGATAGGAGTATGACATATACTCATTAAAAGTTGAGTAACATCACAAGGGATGCCACTCAAAGCAGTATGTACGTAAATGCCAAATGACCTGGGCTTCAGAGCCAGACAGACTGGGTGCAGATCCTCATTCCGGGGTCACAGGCCAGTTCCTCATCTTTCCAGACCCTAATTTCTTTACCATGTAATAAAGGTAATGGCACCTGCCTTGTAGAGTTATTGAGGGGATTATATGAGGTCAGTTGCACATAACAAGCGCTCAGTAAATGCTTGAGTTTTGTTTGTTTTTTAAAGAACATCACAGAATAGTTGAGAATAAGGTTTAGGTAGCCCAGTGGAAATAGAAGTTTAAGATTAGCCCATTGGAAAACAAGCCTTCCTTGAAAAGGGGAAAGGACTATTGTGAAAAAAGTCTCACATCTAGTAGATACTTTAGAAGTGGAAACATACATGAAGGGAGGTCTTCTGATTCCCTTTTTGTCATACAATTTGTTGGCTTTTTTATGAATATGAAAATGATTCATATCTGTTACAGAAAATCTGGAAAGCATAGAAAAACCCCAGGAAGAAAGCAAAAATCAAATATAATTCTGCACCAAGGAAAACGCCTATAAACATTTTGGTTTTCTTCCCTATATTTTCCAAATGCATATTTTAACATAACTGAGATCACACTATATACACAATTCTGAATCCTGCCTTTTGCACTTAATGTTTCATAAGTATTTTCCCATGTCACTAAAAATTCTTCACAAATAACATTCACGATGTCCATATGGAATTTCAGATGTGGATGAACCAAAATCTTGTCAACTATTCCACTAACAGTGGTTACGTAGGGATGTTCAGACATTTCACTATTTAAAAAAAAAATGTTTCCACAAATACCTTTGTGGCATAAGTTTTTATGAGGGGAATTACTGTTCTGAAGTTCCTGCTGAATAGAAAATGCTTTCCAGTGAGGCTGTCCCAAGCCACATTCCCATCAGTGACAGGCGAGAGACAGCTGGTCTTTTCAAATCCGGAGACCAAATATTATCTTTGAAAAAAAATGGATTTTTGCCTAATTTGGTAGTCACCAAATAGCATCTCATTGTTCTTTTAATTATCTGCTTCCTTTTAGTAGAGATCCCTAAAAAGATCTGAAAGGAGTCTTCAGATAAAGGAAGGAGTTTTCTTTTGTCTGCCTACAATCAACAAATATTTATTATGCAAACCATTTTGCTCCGAGTTTTCTCCTCTTTCCCTTTTTGGACAGATTTGGGAGATCTCACCTTTCAGGTTTTAGACATCGTGCAGGGAGGAGTTTTGAGGTAGGGTGCAGCTTACGGTCCAGGATAAAACATACTGATTCTGCCACTACCAGGCTTTGTGAAAAGCAAGTCATGAAAATGCTCTGAAATTCTAGACCTTCAGTAGATAGGATCTACCGTGTCTATAAAAATATGAAGATCCTTAAGTTTTATTAAAGATTCGAAAAAAGTAAAAGTGTTTTTACGGTTTTATTTTCATTTTTATTTCTTACCGTTATCGTTTATTATAAAGGATATTATAAAGGATACAGATGAAGAGATACGTAATGCAAGGCCTGTGAGAAGGGGCGTGGAGCTTCCGAAACCTCTTCCAGCCACCACCCTCCAAGAACCTGGAGTTTCTTTTTTTTTTTTTTAATTCTACAAATGTAATATTAGAATTGATTTTATCTGGCCATTAGTGTGTGTCCTAACTCGTTCGTTTCTGAGAGTCCCATCTCCCGGCCCGGATATCATCTTTCCTGTGTCAGTGAAAGTGCAGAGTAGATGAGAACCTTTAACCACCAACATTAGGGAGGGGTCCCAGACAAAGGGGGAAAGTCATGCTCTGTAGAGAAAAGGTTCCCTGCCTCCGAACTACCTCTGGAACACTCCAGACTGAAATGTTTCCTCTTTTGATATAAAAAAGAGGGGTCGTGTGTAGAGTGCAGTCTGGGCAATTCCTCTCCTCGGGACCATTTCGGGGTGGGGGCCTTTGGGGTCCGTGTCGCGACGCACGCGCCTCGGTCCCAGCTATCTCCGCAGCGGCCACCCCGCCTGCGGACGCAGTTTCTCGGCCCCGCCCCACCCAGTCTCCGCGCCGGCGGGAAGTGGCGCGAGGGGGAAAGCACTGTCTGCGCGCCCACTGCAAACCTCAGCCAGTCTGGGATCGCTTTAAACGTCTGACCCCCACCCCCACTCCGCCCCGCCCAGTTCTTCAACCTAATTTCTGATTCGTGCCAAAGCTTGTCCTCTGCTCAAAATCGTGGAAGACGCCGAGTATGCGGACCGAAGACCTGGGTTCCAGCCCGGCTTGGAATCCTTGCCCATCCCTGGCATTTCATCTCTCCGGGCTTATTTGCTGGTTTCTCCGAATGCGGGCCTTGTCTGGTTCACGCTGGATCCCCAACGCCTAGAACAGTGCGTGGCACGCAGTTCGTCCTTCTATAAATATCGGACTAAATGCATCTCTGTGATGGCAATACCCACACGGTGTTGTGAGAATGAATGAGTGATTCTGTGCAAGTTCCTAGTGATCTGTTACAAAAAGTACTGGTCGCTAAATTACTCTTATAATAAAGCATACTTTTAGGATAATAAAGCACTACTCGCGAATTGGTTACCGCTATTATGAAATTACTGAGCAATACACATCTACATCTGATCAGTCTCCAGAATTATGCCAAATCCTACCTTCTTCTGAAAGTATCTCCTAATTATCTGCACCTGACCCTAGTGATGCTGTGAATGTGCACGTATAGCTACATCCTCCGAAGTTAGGATCTTTACTCATTCTACCTCCTGAATGGGCTGCGTGTGCTGAAAGCGCGGGGAACGGCGTTGGAAGCTTGGCCCTACTTCCAGCATTGCCGCCTACTGGTTGGGTTACTCCAGCAAGTCACTCCCCTTCCCTGGGCCTCAGTGTCTCTACTGTAGCATTCCCAGGTCTGGAATTCCATCCACTTTAGCAAGGATGGACGCGCCACAGAGAGACGCGTTCCTAGCCCGCGCTTCCCACCTGTCTTCAGGCGCATCCCGCTTCCCTCAAACTTAGGAAATGCCTCTGGGAGGTCCTGTCCGGCTCCGGACTCACTACCGACCACCCGCAAACAGCAGGGTCCCCTGGGCTTCCCAAGCCGCGCACCTCTCCGCCCCGCCCCTGCGCCCTCCTTCCTCGCGTCTGCCCCTCTCCCCCACCCCGCCTTCTCCCTCCCCGCCCCCAGCGGCGCATGCGCCGCGCTCGGAGCGTGTTTTTATAAAAGTCCGGCCCCGGCCAGAAACTTCAGTTTGTTGGCTGCGGCAGCAGGTAGCAAAGTGACGCCGAGGGCCTGAGTGCTCCAGTAGCCACCGCATCTGCAGAACCAGCGGTTACCATGGAGGGGATCAGTGTAAGTCCAGTTTCAACCTGCTTTGTCATAAATGTACAAACGTTTGTACTTAGAGCGCAGCCCCTCTCCGAGCGGGCAGAAGCGGCCAGGACATTGGAGGTACCCGTACTCCAAAAAAGGGTCACCGAAAGGAATTTTCTTGACCATGCCTATATAGTGCGGGGGGGTGGGGGGGGAGCAGGATTGGAATCTTTTTCTCTGTGAGTCGAGGAGAAACGACTGGAAAGAGCGTTCCAGTGGCTGCATGTGTCTCCCCCTTGAGTCCCGCCGCGCGCGGCGGCTTGCACGCTGTTTGCAAACATAAGAACATTATGTGCACAAGTGCAGAGAAGGCGTGCGCGCTGCCTCGGGACTCAGACCACCGGTCTCTTCCTTGGGGAAGCGGGGATGTCTTGGAGCGAGTTACATTCTCTGAATTTAGAGGCGGAGGGCGGCGTGCCTGGGCTTTAACTTCGGGGCTTTAACTTCGGGGATAAGCGCCTGGTGACTGTTCTTGACACTGGGTGCGTGTTTGTTAAACTCTGTGCGGCCGACGGAGCTGTGCCAGTCTCCCAGCACAGTAGGCAGAGGGCGGGAGAGGCGGGTGGACCCACCGCGCCGATCCTCTGAGGGGATCGAGTGGTGGCAGCAGCTAGGAGTTGATCCGCCCGCGCGCTTTGGGTTTGAGGGGGAAACCTTCCCGCCGTCCGAAGCGCGCCTCTTCCCCACGGCCGCGAGTGGGTCCTGCAGTTCGAGAGTTTGGGATCGTGCAGAGGTCAGCGGATTGGTTTGACCTCCCCTTTGACACCGCGCAGCTGCCAGCCCTGAGATTTGCGCTCCGGGGACAGGAGCGGGTACGGGGTGGGGGGCGGGGGCGGTTAAGACCGCACCTGGGCTGCCAGGTCGCCGCCGCGAAGACGGGCAGGTGCAAGTGGGGAAACCGTTTGGCTCTCTCCGAGTCCAGTTGTGATGTTTAACCGTCGGTGGTTTCCAGAAACCTTTTGAAACCCTCTTGCTAGGGAGTTTTTGGTTTCCTGCAGCGGCGCGCAATTCAAAGACGCTCGCGGCGGAGCCGCCCAGTCGCTCCCCAACACCCTGTGGGACAGAGCCTGGCGTGTCGCCCAGCGGAGCCCCTGCAGCGCTGCTTGCGGGCGGTTGGCGTGGGTGTGGTGGGCAGCCGCGGCGGCCCGGGGCTGGACGACCCGGCCCCCCGCGTGCCCACCGCCTGGAGGCTTCCAGCTGCCCACCTCCGGCCGGGTTAACTGGATCAGTGGCGGGGTAATGGGAAGCCACCCGGGAGAGTGAGGAAATGAAACTTGGGGCGAGGACCACGGGTGCAGACTCCGTTACCTTCTCCACCCAGGAAAATGCCCCGCTCCCTAACGTCCCAAACGCGCCAAGTGATAAACACGAGGATGGCAAGAGACCCACACCCCTGAGGAGCGCCCGCTTGGGGGAGGAGGTGCCGTTTGTTCATTTTCTGACACTCCCGCCCAATATACCCCAAGCACCGAAGGGCCTTCGTTTTAAGACCGCATTCTCTTTACCCACTACAAGTTGCTTGAAGCCCACAATGGTTTGTGTTTAGGCAGGCGTGGGAAAATTAAGTTTTTGCGCCTTAGGAGAATGAGTCTTTGCAACGCCCCCGCCCTCCCCCCGTGATCCTCCCTTCTCCCCTCTTCCCCCCCTGGGCGAAAAACTTCTTACAAAAAGTTAATCACTGCCCCTCCTCGCAGCACCCACCCCACCCCCCACGCCGCCTGGGAGTGGCCTCTTTGTGTGTATTTTTTTTTTTTTTCCTAAGGAAGGTTTTTTTTCTTCCCTCTAGTGGGCGGGGCAGAGGAGTTAGCCAAGATGTGACTTTGAAACCCTCAGCATCTCAGTGCCCTTTTGTTCTAAACAAAGAATTTTGTAATTGGTTCTACCAAAGAAAGATATAATGAAGTCACTATGGGAAAAGATGGGGAGGAGAGTTATAGGATTCTACATTAATTCTCTTGTGCCGTTAGCCCACTACTTCAGAATTTCCTGAAGAAAGCAAGCCTGAATTGGTTTTTTAAATTGCTTTAAAAAATTTTTTTAACTGGGTTAATGCTTGCTGAATTGGAAGTGAATGTCCATTCCTTTGCCTCTTTTGCAGATATACACTTCAGATAACTACACCGAGGAAATGGGCTCAGGGGACTATGACTCCATAAAGGAACCCTGCTTCCGTGAAGAAAATGCTAATTTCAATAAAATCTTCCTGCCCACCATCTACTCCATCATCTTCTTGACTGGCATTGTGGGCAATGGATTGGTCATCCTGGTCATGGGTTACCAGAAGAAACTGAGAAGCATGACGGACAAGTACAGGCTGCACCTGTCAGTGGCCGACCTCCTCTTTGTCATCACGCTTCCCTTCTGGGCAGTTGATGCCGTGGCAAACTGGTACTTTGGGAACTTCCTATGCAAGGCAGTCCATGTCATCTACACAGTCAACCTCTACAGCAGTGTCCTTATCCTGGCCTTCATCAGTCTGGACCGCTACCTGGCCATCGTCCACGCCACCAACAGTCAGAGGCCAAGGAAGCTGTTGGCTGAAAAGGTGGTCTATGTTGGCGTCTGGATCCCTGCCCTCCTGCTGACTATTCCCGACTTCATCTTTGCCAACGTCAGTGAGGCAGATGACAGATATATCTGTGACCGCTTCTACCCCAATGACTTGTGGGTGGTTGTGTTCCAGTTTCAGCACATCATGGTTGGCCTTATCCTGCCTGGTATTGTCATCCTGTCCTGCTATTGCATTATCATCTCCAAGCTGTCACACTCCAAGGGCCACCAGAAGCGCAAGGCCCTCAAGACCACAGTCATCCTCATCCTGGCTTTCTTCGCCTGTTGGCTGCCTTACTACATTGGGATCAGCATCGACTCCTTCATCCTCCTGGAAATCATCAAGCAAGGGTGTGAGTTTGAGAACACTGTGCACAAGTGGATTTCCATCACCGAGGCCCTAGCTTTCTTCCACTGTTGTCTGAACCCCATCCTCTATGCTTTCCTTGGAGCCAAATTTAAAACCTCTGCCCAGCACGCACTCACCTCTGTGAGCAGAGGGTCCAGCCTCAAGATCCTCTCCAAAGGAAAGCGAGGTGGACATTCATCTGTTTCCACTGAGTCTGAGTCTTCAAGTTTTCACTCCAGCTAACACAGATGTAAAAGACTTTTTTTATACGATAAATAACTTTTTTTAAGTTACACATTTTTCAGATATAAAAGACTGACCAATATTGTACAGTTTTTATTGCTTGTTGGATTTTTGTCTTGTGTTTCTTTAGTTTTTGTGAAGTTTAATTGACTTATTTATATAAATTTTTTTGTTTCATATTGATGTGTGTCTAGGCAGGACCTGTGGCCAAGTTCTTAGTTGCTGTATGTCTCGTGGTAGGACTGTAGAAAAGGGAACTGAACATTCCAGAGCGTGTAGTGAATCACGTAAAGCTAGAAATGATCCCCAGCTGTTTATGCATAGATAATCTCTCCATTCCCGTGGAACGTTTTTCCTGTTCTTAAGACGTGATTTTGCTGTAGAAGATGGCACTTATAACCAAAGCCCAAAATGGTATAGAAATGCTGGTTTTTCAGTTTTCAGGAGTGGGTTGATTTCAGCACCTACAGTGTACAGTCTTGTATTAAGTTGTTAATAAAAGTACATGTTAAACTTACTTAGTGTTATGTTCTGATTTCTGTTGACATTCTTTTGGCTAGTAGAAGACAAAAGTAATACATTTATGGTATGCAAAGCACTATCCTAGGTATTTCATTGTAATATTTTACTTACCCCTTATCACAACTCTGATAGATTCTGCTTCTGTTACTAATTACATTTTATAGAAAAGGAAACGGAGGCACAGAAAGCCTGAGTAACTTGGTTAAAGGCATGTAGTAACTGTCAAATCCTGTATTTTAAACCAGGTAACATGACTTAACGAATCTGAAGCCTTCACCACTTTAAATTCAAATGGAAGTTTAGAAATGGCCAGCCAGCACCTATTGGTATGAAAGGTCATCTTTCAGAGGATAAGCATGTATAAAGAAGAAAAGGTATGCAGTCGTGTTTGGATTTTACTCCACCATCCACTTGTGAAACCCAGGTCTGTGCAATGCCAGACGGTGTGTGCTTTCCTCATCCAGTCTCCTCAGTGTAGATAACCATCACTCCCTTTTCACAGACAAGAGAACTGAGATTCAGAGACTTTCCATACATTGCACTTTCAAGGGGGCAAAGCCAAGAACTAATTCTGTTTATTGTTCCAGCTCTTGCTCTTAACTCTTACCTACTATTGCCCTTCAGAACACCTGGGCATAAGTCAACTGAACTGCTAATAAAGAAAGCCAAAAGTGAATGTTTTCTTCATAAAATTAACCATGACCAAAATACTCCTCTTGTAATATCTTCTATGCAAATCTCAACACTTTTATTCTTAAACTATCGCAACACCTAGCACCTCCTCAAGGACTCAGCCAAGCAGCTACAAGTTAATACTAATATTTGTTAGAGTCAGAAGGAAGGTCCACTGAAGCAAGCTCCCTGTTGCTCATATTTTGCACAAGATTTTGGAGACTTATGTAACCACCCGTTGCTATTAACACGACCATTGTGCAAGCCCCAGGCTCTTGAGTAAATTTCAGCTTTGGTTTCTATTTAAAGATAATTTCTAAACTCTAGCCATACATACCTACCTCACATTGGAACACAAACAGGGTACTCCAGGCATGCACTCAGATAATAAGTAGGATATAATTATGACAATATTTGGTCTACTTTTAGTAATTGTTTCTGGCACAGAAAATCCATTTTGGAGGAAAAATTGCAATGCCTTATCTTTCTGAGGCAAATCACATTTGTTCAAGGCAAATTATAGATCCTGTGAAGGGAAATAACTTAATTACTTAAAATAGAATCCAATTTGGCTGTACATTTTTGCTGCCATCTATGGATCTGGGGTAATTCAAAGTGGTATTCGTATTCTACTTGAGGACACAATTAGATTTCAGATAGGAAATTATCTTGAGGTTTCTTGGTTTTCCCTGAGAAGCTAATTGGATCACCCTTCATTTAAGCATAGTTTTACATGCACTCTCTCAAAGGCTTAGTCTTAAAGCCACAACCATTGAGACAGACTTCACTTGAACCCTCTCTATAAATATTTATTCTCCGGGAGACAATAGAAGAAATCCTTGGAAGGCATGCTTTTTCTTTCTCATCTTGGCTTGAAACCTCCTTACCCCAGATTCCTCTCCTTTACCGTGGAGTCACAACAAAAGGAACTAAGCCAAAACAAAATTCCCAGTGTCACCAGTCTTAATGGATATTTCATTCTCCCTTGGAACAAAGGTGGAATAGCTTTTTTTCCAAAAGAAAAACAAGCCTTGGCTCTCTCCCTGCCCCAAAAGGGTGCCCCCCACCCCCATCATTCTCTGTCCCAACCCTGCCATGTTAGAGCGTCTCCAAAGCCTTCCCTGTGTCGTGGTTTGTCTGACAATGTGGGGAAACCCAGTCTGCTGGCCAGCCCTTGCATGAAGTAGCTGATTGTTCCCTCTCCTCATCCCTTATGAATGGGGCCCTTGAAGGTCAGTCATGTAGATTCAGTTGTATAATGGAAGCTAAAATATTTAAATTGTATGCATGCTGCCAATAACAGCATACATCTGACATCTAACTTATTAATAACATTAAGCCTGTAACTAGGGGGGAAAGTGGATGTTTTTTCTTGCAAAGCCTTTGTTTTCCTAAAATGACACTTGAAAATTTATCTCCCCCTACTGCAGGCTTCCCAGCCCCCTTTTACAATTATGCTTAAATTAAAGTAATGATTCTGGGATACTCTTTTGGGGAGATACCCTACAGGCTTTATTTTAATAATTGAACTAAGTGTTTGTGACTTTCTCCTAGATATTGTCAAATATTAAATAAAGGCTCCATAAACAATTGAGCTGTCTTATTCCCAGATAATACCCATTTAGGAGGGGCAAGGATCCCTGGAGATAAAATTTAGATTACTTTGGAAAATAATCAAGGCATCCCCGACACCTAGAAATGCAGAATGCAACCTTGCAGCCTGGCATCGTAGGAATTTGCTCCACCCACGTTGAGGAAGTCTCACCCATGGCTGCCAGTGTGACTTAGCCAGTCAGTGCTGGAGAGATCCGCAAGCAGCCACAGATAGCATTCCCATGGACACAGCCTCAGAGGGAGGCTGGTGCCTTAGGGGCCGATAAAATAGTTGAAATGAATTCTTTAAACACAATGGTCATCAACCGGGGGCAACTGGCCCAACAGGGAACATTTGGTAAGGTCTGGAAACATTTGGGGTCATCATACTGAGGAAGTAGGGGGCGCAGGGAGGAGTAGTAGACGAGGTGCTAGTGGCATCTAGTGGGGAGGGGCCAGGGATGTTGCTAGACATCCTACAATACACAGGACAGCCCCCACAACAAAATGATCTGGCCCGAAATGTCAGTAATGCTCAAAGTTGAGAATCCCTTTTTTAAGGTGATAGTAATAATCGAAATAAGGATATAGCCAACCAGTATAATTCTCTGAAATAGTATGAATCCATAAAAAGCTTGGTATTTGCTATGGTCTGAATGTTTGTGTCCTCTCAAAATTCTCATGTTGAAATCTTAACCCTCAAGGTGATGGTATTAAGAGATAGGGTCTTCGGGAGACGATTAGGTCATAAGCATGCAGCCCTCACAATTTGTAATGCCTTTATAAAAGAGATCCCAGAAATCTAGCTAGCACCTTCTGTCGTATAAGGAAACAGCTAGAAGGTGCCATCTATGAACCAGAAAGTGGGCCTTCACCAGACACAAAATTTGCTGGTGTCTTGATCTTGGACTTCCAAGCCTTCAGAACTGTGAGACGTAAGTTTCTGTTATTTACATGCCAGCCAGTCTATGGTATTTCATTATAGTAGCCAGAACCGACTAAGACAGTATCACTGGACAGGGTTCCAGGGTGAGTCTCACTTCAATGCACTCTACTCATTCCCACCTTACCAAACCCCCACAGTTATCTTCTACATTCATTTCAATGTTACTTTGTCATCGTGACATCTTTCTCTTTGCCTGTTTTCTTCTCTCACTGGAGTATCAGCTTCTCAAGGGCAGGGATACTGTCATTTCTTCTTTGTTCCCTGATGAGCTGCCACAGGCTGTGCTAGGAAGCCATCCTACAAAGAAAAATAAATGGTAAAATGCTGGGGATTCTAATTATCATCAAATATCTGTCTCTCTAAAGCCAACGACGTTTACTCATTTAATCCTCACCACTGCCTGTGACTCAATTTGGAACACTTCCCATTTTTCTCCTTTTATTTAAAAAATGAGTGATGAGGTACCAGCCTATTGTTCCACTGTCTGAAACTGGCTTGGATTAATTTAAATCAATTTTATCAAGTCCAACAATTAAAATCTTCTAAAACCTTCTGAAAATCCTTCTTTCAACTGAAAATGCAAGCTGGCTGCAGGCTGAGTTGAGGGATCCCCAATGTGAAGAAGTCACAGAAGGGACAGAGTTTTTCAAAATCAAACAAACAAAGGTGCTCAACCAAGCTACACCAGGTGCTGTGTGTTTATCTGGCAGAGCCAGTCCACTATTAAGTTGATTTACATATTACAGTTCAATTAACCAGAACCCAACTCATCAACACTCTTAATTAAAGGGAATTACTTCCTCGTATTTGACTCTGTCTGAAGAAAAGTAATGTATATTGAAATTCCAGTCACTCTCATATGTAAGATGCAAGAGTCCCAGCAATATTGCTAGCTCCATTTTCAGGCGAGGGCACAGGCAAAGTTTAACTACAAATAAAGGGGTTAATGTTCTTTCCACTACACACACTATAAATATGAAAACAGGACAACCAACTTCTAGGAGATGTCCTCACATTCTCAATATATTCAGTCCAAACTTCCTATCTTTTCTATTTCTAGGTCAAGTCCTATGTGATAGCAATAACAGTTAACATTGACCTTGAGGGTTCACTACACACCAAGGGGCTTTGACTATTTAATCTTCGTAACAGCCCTACACAGTAAGTATTATTATTTGCCTATTTTACAGATGGGGAAACTGAAGCACAGAACAAAGCTTAAAATTGGCCCAATGTCACATGTTTTATAAGTGATAAAGCCTGGGTTTGAACCCAGGTCATCTGACACCACAGTGTGCCTTCCTAAGCACTACAGGAACTTTATTATTTGCCTTGATGTTAGCCAATATTCAGGAAAATAACTATGAAGTCAAAAATATCCTTCATGCTCTTCAGTACTCTTCAGGGTTGAAGACCGGACACTCACCTGATTGTCCTTTTGTAAGTGACAAAGCAGACACTGACATTCTAGAAAGATTTGCACTATTTGTGGTTGAAATAAAATGGGTTTCAAGTTAACTTGATACACTGTGCCTGGCGTATAGTAGGAGCTTCATAATATTTTGTGGAATAAGCAAATGAATCAACACCCATAAATTCCTATTCCTGGGAGCACACAAAATTCTCTAAGTTTTTTTGTTGTTGTTGTTGTCGTTGTTGTTTTTTGAGACAGGGTCTCAACTCTGACAGTCAGGCTGGAGTGCAGTGGCGCAAACATGGCTCACTGCAGGCTCGACCTCCTGGGCTCAAGCAATTCTCCCACTTCAGCCTCTGGTGTAGTTGGGACCACAGGTGTGCACCACCAGGCTCGGGTTATTTGTTTTGTTTTGTTTTGTTTTGTAGAGACGGGAGTCTCAGCATCTTACCCAGACTGGTCTCAAACTCCTATACTCAAGCAATCCTCCCACCTCAACCTCCCAAAACGCTGGAATTACAGCCATGAGCCACCACACCTGGCCCTAAGTATTCTGATTAATGTTCCTGTGTATGACTTGACTTCCTTCCTTCGTTCCTTCATTCTTTCACAGTCATTCACTTACTGAATCATTTACTGAACAACACTCTGGACCAGGCAAGTATGAAAGCTGCTCACGGTAGAGTGGAAGATGTAGTCCTTTGATGTTCTAGACATGCTGGAAAATTAGCTAAAGACCTCTCAGACTTTCCAATGTCCAACATTTTAAGAAATCCAAGATTCCACCCACCCACCCAATTTTCTCTCAGTCTTACTCCCACTCATTCCCCATTTAAGGGGTATCATATCCCAGCCCACCTCACGAGCTGGGTGAGAGGCCCCCAATCCTGATCTTCCTTCCTGCTTTACCAGCCCAAAGGAAGCTGTTCACGTCATGAAGATAAGAGCAAAAGTCCTGCCAAGCCGTAGGATATGGGAAAAAGCCCTGGTGGTAGTTTTTTGGCCTTCTGTTCACAGAAGACAACTTGTTAGGCTCCTGGGATTGAAGAAGGAAATCAAGACCATCATCTTGGACCACATCCCACTTCCTTTGGCAAGCCTACTCTGTTTCTATCAGTCCAAGTGAGCTTTTCCATCCTAAATTCTTAGCACATGAAGTCTGAGACATGGGAAGATCCCACACATAAAAGGCTTTTGAAAAGTTAAAAGAAGCTATTGTAAATGGCATTATCTTCTTTTTAAATTTGTAAACATTGTTTTCTCAACAAATTCAATGTCTTAAGCACCAAGACCTTTGCAGTCTAACATAGTTAATTAATAGATACTTCATTTGATTAAAAAACAATCAGATTCCATAAGGCTGTGCCAATGTTGGCTAAAATTATATAAGGTTAGCTCAGTTGTTTAGAACTTGAGGTTTCCAAAGCCAAAATCAAGGGTGCCAGTCCCCCTGGGCCATTTTTAAAGTAAGCTACACCTGAATGTAAGCTCTGTGAACGTAAAGACTACATAGGTCTGTTTTGTTCATAGCTGTATTTCCAGTGTCTAGAACATTGGTCCCAAGCTTTTTCTTTAAAGGGCCAGGTAGCAAATACTTTAGGCTACCTAGAGGGCCATGTAGTTTCCAGCACAACCACTCAACTCTGCCACGGTAACAAGAAAATGCATAAAAAAGTGAGTGTGGCTGTTGTGTCCCAATAAAATTGTATCTGTGGACATTGAAATTTGAATTTCATGAAATTTTCATGTGTCATGAGATATTCTCCTTTTGATTTTTTTTCAATCACTAAAACATGTAAAAACCATTCTTTGCTTCTCTGCTATTAAAAACAAAAACAGGTGGCAGGCCAGATCTGACCTGCAGGCTGTGGTTTACCAACCCCTGGTCTAGAATATGCTTAAGCGATAGTAGAAATTTGATAAAAATGAACAAGTGAAACTCGAAATATAAGCAAGTTTACTCTTTAAGCTTCAGGCACTGAAAGCCCCAGAGAACTAGTGACTTTATTCACATAAATGTGATACCTACCACTTATAAGGCACCTTTACTATTGACAAAATGCTTTCACAGGTAACCCTCAATGTGGGTCCGGGTACTGGTTTTCCATATTGCTTGGCAAAATCTTGCTTCTTTACTGGGTCTTTTATTTTAGAAAGAACAATCTGGGGTAAGAGAGTTGCTTTTTTTAATCCACCTTTGTGCAGCTGTGTCACTTTCATCTCCCAGAGTGCTGATAAAGGTGGCATCTCCTTCTCTTATAACTCCCTGAAGCTACAGCAGTGATGTCTCACTAATGAAAGTTGTTGAGGTGCACTGATTAACCTTCGTCTGGTGTGAGCAACATCAGCTTTGCTCCTCCAAAGTGATAATCACCAATCACAACTTTTGGCAGTGACTCCACAGACAGTCCGTAAATAGGACAAAAGAAAAAGCCATAATCCATGGCAATGAATAGTGTTTCACGGCCACAAGCTGAGCCACAAAAGCCAAAGAAAAATCAATGGTGCAGAAAGCGTTTTTGGACCTGACCCCAGCTCTTGGAGGAAGGAGGATAATTCTATTTCCTTTTAGCCTTCAGGTGCCTCGTGGGAATATCAGAATTAATCTCCAAGGGGCTGCTCTGTTCTGTCTCTTACTAGAAACATCTCCAAGCAAATTCATTACTTTATAGAACACTCTTCCCAAGGTGAGAGGCCCAGCTTCTGTTTCAGATGAAAAGAATGTGAGAAGACGCTGAGGAAACTGCCAAGTGCTTTCTGTGTAAATGTGAGTTTTCTGCTATATCTGGATGACAGCACAAAAGCGGCTGCTCAGTTCCCATGGTCCAGAGTAAAGGAGGACAAGGCGTCCAGGCTAAGGTGGCCCTGGAAAAAAATCCCTGGCCAGATGGAAACCCCATGCGTATGGAGTGGAAAAGAAGAAAGATGTGTGGAAATAGTAAATAAAATCAGAAAGGACTCAAAGTACCCCTTCACAAAAGAGGAAATAAAACTGATAAACAAAAATATGAGGAAATGTTCATCCTCACTAGCAACCAAATAAATGAAAATCAAAATAACAACACACTGTTTCTTACTTATCAAACTAGCACACATTTTTAAAATAATAACGTTCCAAGGGCCAGAGCAGAGAGAGCCAAGCACCTCTGAGCCCTGCTGGTCAGACATAAGCTGGCCAGACCTTTCCAAAGCCAAGGGCAAACGTCTCCAGAGCCGCTACGCTCATCCCCTTTGATACAGAGAGACCATTTCTAGACATCTAATTTCAGGAAACTGATCCTAAATCTTAAAAATATTCTGTGTACAAAGTTGAGTATTACATTTGTAATAACAAAAAAAAAACTGGCATTTGCCTAAATATCTGACAGCAAAATGAGAATGAAACAAACTATGGTGAATCTACAGAATGAAATATTATCCGGCTTCTTAATCAATGTTTAAAAAGAAAATGTTTTTAAACATTCCTCCCTTTCCTACACCTTTTCAAACAAGCCACCATGCACGGCCGATTGGCTTGTTTTAAAAGGTATACAGAAGGGAGGAAAGTTTGTTAGAAAATGTTTACGATGTGTGAAATGAAAGAGGTTCAATAGTCTTTGCGTATTTTTTTAAAAAGATAAAATGTTGTCAACAGTAGTTAAGTAATAAGCTTTGGGGCAATTGTAAAACATTTTTTTCTTTTGATTTCTCCCTATTTTCCAAACTTACTATAATGAATAGTGAAAAGATAATTGGCTTGGGTTTGTTGTTGTTGTTTGTTTTTTGAGACAGAGTCTCGCTCTGTTGCCCAGGCTGGAGGGCAGTGGCACCATCTCAGCTCACTGCAACCTCTGCCTCCTGGGTTCAAGCAATTATCATGCCTCAGCCTCCCAAGTAGCTGGGATTACAGGGATGCACCACCATCCCCAGCTTTTTTTTTTTTTTTTTTTTTTTTTTTTTAGTAGAGATGGGGTTTCACCATGTTGGTCAGGCTGATCTTGAACTCCTCACCTTCAAATGATCCACCCACCTTGGCCTCCCAAAGTGCTGGGATTACAGGCGTGAATTGATTGAGTTGTTTTAAAAGGTGTAGGGAAGGGAGGAAAGAAGTGTACACTCCCCATGCTCCTTCCTAGGCTATAAGTACTCCAAGAAAGAACCCTCGTCTCTTCCTTTTCCTTTTTTAATCAACTCAGGACCCAACTAGGCACTAGATAAATGTTGAGTTGAACAGAAATAGGCATTTGTAGGATATCTAAAGAAAAAAATCAGACATACATATCACCCTCAAGGTACTTAGAATATAGTAGAGTCCATGTACTGCATAACAATGTTTTGATCAAAGACAGGCCGCATATATGATAGTGGTCCCATAAAATTATAATACCATGCATTTACTGTACCTTTTCTATGTTTATATGGGTTAAGATACAAAAATACCCTTGTGCTACAGTTGCCTATGGTATTCAGTACAGTACCACACTGTAAGCTTTATACCCCAGGAGCAATAGGCTGTACAACCTAGGTGTGTAGTGGGCTGCACCATCTGGCTTTGTGTAAGTACACTCTGTGATGTTTGCACAATGACGAAATCGCCTCACCACACATTTTCCAGAACACATCCTGGTCACTGAACAATACATGACTATAGTAGGGTTTACTAGTAGCAGAAATCCTAACATTATATTCCCAGTAGTGCCTTTGATGCAGTCTAGCATTTCTGAACTGAAGGTCATGATCTCAAGGAAGCATTCTAGAGAATTCCCAAAGTATAGGAGAATGCAATTCAGGGCTGTGTGGGAGCAGCCACAGGCCAGACTGAACTTATGGCAAGTGAGCATATTTCAAATCAATACATACTCATGGCACCATCTTCACAAGACCAGCCCATTAAGGCTTTAGTAGAAGCAATACAGATCTGGGGTTTCTCAAAGCACTTCTCCCAGAGAGGTCAAGTCTTTCAAAATCCACAGGAAAGTAAATATACTAGAAAGCCCTAACGGAAATCTCTGAAAGGGTTAGGCATTCACACATGACGGCAATAGTGTGGGGGCCTGAAATGGGAACAATGTGTAAGTGGTCAACCCTAAATATTCCATTTTTGTATTGTATTAGAAAGGAAATGTCATGTTGGGGAAGAACTTCCTTCATTCGAATAAGTCCTCAGAATATAGCCGCACACAACAATGGTGGTTTGCAGCATGTCACATATGCAAGGTTCCAAGGTGGGAAAAGCCAGCGAAAAAGACCAATGCTCACTTTGTGGAGAGGATTCTGCAAGTCTGTTACTTTTATTACTTGAGATAGGCTCAGGAATCAGATCGAAAACAGGGACTAGAAAGGAAAAGCTAACATTTTGCCTATAGTTAAAATGAAATTAATATATTGGCCAGGTGCAGTGGCTCACGCCTGTAATCCCAGTACTTCGAGAGGCCGAGGCGGGTGGATCACCTGAGGTCAGGAGTTCGAGACCAGCCTGGCCAACATGGCGAAACCCTGTCTCTACTAAAAATACAAAAATTACCAGGCATGCTTGCATGCACCTGCAATCCCAGCTACTTGGGAGGCTGAGGCAGGAGAATTGCTGGAACCTGGGAGGCAGAGGTTGCAGTGAGCTGACTGCACCACTGCACCACTGCACCACTGCACTCAAGCCTGGGTGACAGAGACTCCAGTTCAAATAAATAAATAAATAAAATTCATATATTAATAAGTAAAAAGTTAACAATTTTTATTATTATCCTCAAAAACAAATTGTCCAAATGTGACTATAAATTCTCCTAAAAAGTATATGTTTTAATGATAAAGGTATTACCTATTTTGATTGAGATTTTAAATCCACATGGTAAAGACCTTTCTATTCATAGTTTCAAGTGTATGGTCTTTTGTGAGTTGAAATTTGTGTCTTTGTTACAATGTATGACCTACCTGGTCAAGCATCACAAGTCTACCTGGAATTATCAAGAGATTTTGGTCTTATACTTCATTATACTTATAGATACACTTATATAACTCTTTGGCTATAAATTAAACATTAAAGGAAGGATATTAATTATTTGCTTTATTTCATATAATTTTTATTTTTTGTTTTATTGTATTTTATTTCTGTTTCCATTAGCATCCAACACAAGTTAAAACACTTTAGGCTGGGCACAGTGGTGCATGCCTGTAGTCCCAGCTACTCAAGAGGCTGAGGCAAGAGGACTGCCTGAGCTCAGGAGTTTGAGACCAGCCTGGGCAACATAGCAAGACCCCATCTCAAAAAAAAATCTTTACACAAAAGAGTTGTTTACTGGCAGTTCTGTTATGGGCTGACTTGGCCCCCACCATGTCCGCCCTGTAAAATTCATTTGTTGAAGCCCTAACCCCCCAATACCTCAGAATGTGACTGTATTAGGAAATAGTGTTTTTAAAGAGATAAGTAAGGTGAAATGAGATCACTGGAATGAGCCCTAATCTGACATAACTGGTGTTCTTTTTTTTTTTTTTTTTTTTTTGAGACGGAGTCTCGCTCTGTCGCCCAGGCTGGAGTGCAGTGGCAAGATCTCGGCTCACTGCAAGCTCCGCCTCCTGGGTTCACGCCATTCTCCTGCCTCAGCCTCCCGAGTAGCTGGGACTACTGGCGCCCGCCACCATGCCCAGCTAATTTTTTTGTATTTTTAGTAGAGACGGGGTTTCACCATGTTAGCCAGGATGGTCTCGATCTCCTGACCTCATGATCTGCCTGCCTCAGCCTCCCAAAGTGCTGGGATTACAGGCATGAGCCACCGTGCCCAGCCTGGTGTTCTTATAAGAAGAGAAAATTAGGGCACAGACACACACAGAGGGAGACCATGTGAAGACATGAGGGGAACATGGCCATCTACAAGCCAGGGAGAATGGCCTCAGAAGAAATCAACTCTGCTGACACCTTGATCTTGGACTTCTATGCTCTAAAACTATGATACAATGAACTTCTGTTGTTTAAACCCCCCAGTCTGTGGTACTTGGTTATGGCAGCCCGAGCAAACTAATACAGCCTCCATCTAAAATGCTGTTGTAGTATGTCTTGTGTTTGCCTCTTCTGTTCAATATAAGCAGGAAAAAAAAAACCAAACAAACCTTGTTGTTAAGATATACATTCATTCATTCATTCAACAAATATTTATTGAGCATCTACTATGTGTCAAGTGTTGGGATAGGACAATAATAAACACAGTGTCAGGCCCCATGAGCTTATAGGCTAGTCACAAAGGAATTACTCTTTTTCTAGAATTATTCTTTATTTCAGAAATAGGCCTTATAAATTGGCCTATAAACTAAAAATCTTCATAGGGAATGAACTGGGAAAGGAAAATTTACAATAAAACAAAATAATTAAATTTCTAACATTTTAATGTCACATGAGTATATTGCTGGAAGCCCTCTGCATCCATTGTATCTTTTGGGAAGCAGATGCTGAGACAGAGTTAGGAGTACAAGAGGTTTATGAGAGGGTATCAGGTATGAAGATGGAAAGGGAAAGAAAGCAGACTAGGAAGAGAAAGGCTTCAGACTGTGATCTTGGGGAGAAAGCAGGATTGGGAAGAGAAAGCCTCAGACCACATTGAAGATCCAACAAAGTCTTGGCCAACCCAACTGAGAGCTCCCAAGGAAAGGGTACCTGTTAGAGAAGTCCTGTGTTGGGCAGAAATGGCCCTGGGATTTCAACCATGCTCCATCATTGGCTGGGGGCTGCTTGGGAAGAGCAAGTACAGACGCCTCTGCCAGAAAGAGGTGCTCCCAGCTAGAGATTGTCGACTAATTGGGCCCATGGAAAGTTCTTTCTTAATGGGAGATCTGAGCAGCACCTCCTCAATGGTCACAGCCTCCAAAAGGTGATATAAGGACCTGGTTTTCCAGAGATTTTTTTCCAAGTCAGTACAATCTATTATTCCTTTATACTTAAAACATAGGAACGTCTCCCAGCAAGTGCTTTAACAGCCAAAATCAAGGTCTCTAAAGAAATGTATTTTTAACACCTGATATAACTTTAACTTGCCAAATATTTATATAGCATAAATAAAATTTATAGTGTACATTTTTGTTAAAGTGTGATATGTCTCTATAGGCAAAAGTAGTGTTTGCCCAAAGAATAAAATTGTGCTTTTGAATGCAACTTTAGGGTTTGGAAACTAAAGAAGTCAAATATTGGGAGTTTGAGCTTTTACTCATTCATTCATTCCGTTACTACATTTCAAGTGCTATGCTAGGTGCTTAACACAGCAAAACATACATAGCCCCTGCTCATATGAAACTTAGAAGAGGAGAAATAAACGTTAAATAACCTGGGGAATAAACACACATTTATAAACTGAGCATAGGGCTCTGAAAGAAAAGAGAAACTGATCTGATTTAGACTGGGGTGGGCCAGGGGTCAAGGAAATGTTAACTGTGCTGGCATCTGAGGAATGAGTGCGTGTTTGGAGAGGGTAAGGGGTGCAGGAAATGACAGCATGAAGGACATGTGCAAAGGCCCTGGGGCAGGAAGAAGTCAGCGAAACTGAGACTCTGTGGCCAGATCTCTAAGATCAGAGAAGAAGTGGTGCCAGGGAAGGCCAGAGAATCAAGACACAGTCACCTCTAGCCTGAATCTGCTAAGGTACATCAAGGACTTTGATCCTTGCTCTAAGAGCAATGGGAAGTGTTTTAAGCAGGGGTGGCTAATACAATCTGTTTGTGTTTTGGTGTTTTGAAATGATAACTTTGACTGCAGTATAAACCAAAAATTAGAAGGGCCCTGAGTGGATCTGGAAAGGCCACCGAGTAAGACAGTGTGTGATTCAGGTGGAGATGACAGTCCCCATCACAGACTGATGTTTCCTTAACTTCCACAATGCATGTTCCAAAATGGGCACTCTGGGGAGGACACCATGGCCTGGGAGATACTACCCTGTCATTGAAATTAAAAGGTCATGGAGGTTACAAAACAGACACATAAAATGACTTAATTCATCCAAGTTTACTTACCAAAGTTTTACTGTTCCAATGTCACCTCAAACCCAATGTCCAAAACAAAAGGGGTCCCCATAAACCACATCTGGGTCCAAACCACTTTCTCCCACCCACCACACCATCTTGTCTCCTCATATTTTACTTGTGGGATCTGGATGTCACCTGAGGCACTTCCTTCTCCTTCATCCCTGTGTTCAGTGTGTTGCTGAGTGACCCTGGCAGGAAGAACTTGCTGGCAGGTCCCCGTCACCTTCCACCTCATCCTGCACCCCTGCCATAGGGACCGGGCCACACCCACATCTCCATCCAGAAGAACTGTAGCTTACAGGAACAAAGACAATTGAAACTTGTTTACTCACTGTATTTCTCAAGTGCAGCCACTGGGTTTAAACCTCGTCCCTTTTATGAAAGTTTTCTATACTACTCTGGCCACCTTCTCCCCAAATTCTTAAAACCAGTAGTTCATACTAGGCAATTTTTTCTGAATCTCTGTCTTACTGTTTAATTGGCTACAATTTCCTAAATGGTGAAATAAGAGATATGTAGCACAACTGATCTTCAAACAGTATCTTAGGTGGATACCTAACATGGAAAATATAAAATAATAATTGTTCTAATTAAACAAGGAGTAGCAGACCTGGAAAATCTCTCCTGTGCCCTCTACTTCCTGGCCACCTCTGAGGCACCCCATCTGAAGGACATAAGAAGCCTAACCTGAGAATCACTAGACATGGAAGCCTCTAGGATCTCTTCCAGCCCTAACATTCTATGGTCTTTAATTTCTTATTTGTCACTTGGTTTCATCCTTTCCTCTAAATTCTCACTACAACACAGTTCAGGCCTTTTTCACCTCCAGCCTGCAAGATTGCAAATTGGTTTCCTTATACCCCAAGAACTCTACGTTGAATAGTGTTTCCCCAAAAACCCATGTCCACCCAGAACCTTAGCCTGAACTTATTTAGAAATAGGGTCTTTGAAAATGTAATTAGTTAAGATGAGGTCATACCTGAGTAATGCAGGTCATAAATCCAATATGACAGGTATCCTTTTAAGAAGAGGAGACCCAAAGAAAGGAGGGACACATAGGGGAACACCATGTGACAGCAGGCAGAGATGGGAGTCATGCTGCCACGGCCATGGAACCCCAGGGATTGCCAACAAGCACCAGGAGCTAAAAGAGGTAAGGAAGAATCCCCCTAGAGACCTCAGAGAGAGCACGGCCCTGCTGACACTTCTATTTCAGACTTGTGACTCCCATAACTGTGAGAGAATAAATTTCTGTTGTTTTAAGGTCTCTAGTTTATGGGAATTTTCTATGGCAGTCATAGGAAATTTATCCATCCAACTAAAATCCATTCTACACATTTCTCCCAGATTTATTTTTCTTAACCTCTGCTCTCATCTTGTTCTTCTACTACTTATTTCATTTCAGGAAGTACTAGTTTTATTGAGCAACTACTATGTGGTAGGCACCCTACTGAAGCTGGGTGTATGAAGGTGAACAACAGCAACATGGCCCCACTTTCCTAACAGCTTCCAGTCTAGGAGGGAAGACAGGTATTAAACGAACACAGGCCGGGCTCAGTGGCTCATGCCTGTAATCTCAACACTTTGGGAGGTTGAGGTGGGAGGACTGCTTGAGATCCTGGGTCCAAGACCAGCCTGGTAACATAATGAGACCCCATCTCTGAAAAAATTATCTGGGTATGGTGGCTCATGCCTGTAGTCCCAGCTACTCAGGAGGCTGAGGTGGGAGAATTGCTTGAGTCCAGGAGGTCAAGGCTGCAATGAGCCATGATTGCACCATTGCATTCCAGCCTGGGAGACAGAGACCCCTGCCTAAAAAACAAAAAAACAAAACAACAACAACAAAACACACACACACAAACACATAAACAGAGCCTCCATTTAACGTAGAATTATAAATTGCGGTGTATTATAAATGAAAAGAATAGGTTGTTATGAAACACAATTGGAGACCTGAGGAAGAGGGAGTTAGGCTGACGCCTGAAAGAGAAATAGGAGCTGAACTGACAAAGCATGAGGGAATAGACATGGAGACGCAGAGACAGCATGTGAGCAGAGGCCTGGGGTGGGAAAGGGCCTGGCACGTTTGAGGAACTAAAATGGAAAGAAGGCCATTGTGGCTGAGGCCTGGTGAGCAAGGGAAAGTGACACACAGTAAGGCTGGGGAAGAAAGCAAAGGCCAGATCATAGAGGATCAAGTTCAGGACACTTGGGACTTTGTCTTAATGAAATGGGAAGGCATTGAGAGGTTTCCAACAGGAACACAACATGATGCATTTAAGTTTTAAAGTTGTCTTTGGCTGCACTTAGTTGAAGGGTCATATGGGGACAAAAATAAAATGAGGTGACTAGTTAGGAGGTAACGTAGTAGCTGCACACGAATTTGGATTGTGGATGGATCTCAATCATACTTTTTAGGTAATACTAGTAGGACATGCTGATACACTGGATCTGAAGAAGGATAGGGTATTCACTGCTTTCTGGCTTGAGAAATTAGGTGGATGGAGATGAAATTTATGAGGTGGGGAAGACTGGGTATGATAGTTAGGGGCATAGCCTAAGCTCCTGTTCAGAACGGTCCCAAAGCATAGTGGCTCAAAGAAGATGGAAACATTTCTCTCTCACATAATAAGCCACAGGTAGAGAGTCCAGGGCTGGGAAGGCAGCTCTGGCATCATAAGTGCAAGGTTTCTGTCTTTAGATCTAAGTTAGCTGTGTTAGGCTTCAGCCCTTACAACTGTGTCCCAGCCAGGAGGGAAAGGACAATTTTAGGGCCACAATCTCAAAGTGGCCTGCATCCCTTCTGTTGACATCTCGTCATTCAGAGCCTAGCCACAAAATCACACCTAACTGAAATGGAGGCATGAAGTGAAGCCTCTGGTTGAGCAGCTATACACCAAACTAAAATTGAGGAGTCCTTTTACTAAAGGAAGAAAGGTAGAAAGGATGTTGGTGGGCAACCAGCAGCCTCAGCCTAACTAGAGTGGGGTCATTATGTAAGTGGGAATAATAAACATGTGAGTGGGAGGTTCCTGGGGATATCTTAGTGAAGATGTGAAGTAGGCAGATGAAAATGTGAGTCTAAGGAGCTCCAGGGGTAGGATGAGGCCAGAGATAGTTGTTTGAGAGTTATCACCATGCAGATGACATTTAAAGGGATCGAGATTAAATCAAGTACAGTAGATAGAGAACAGGGCCAAGGACTGAACCCTGAGTGCTTCTAACTCTTAGAGGCTGAGTGGAGGAGGATGAACTTGCAAAGGGGACCGAGAAGACAGTGAAGCTCAAGAAACGCCAAAAATGTAGGGTCTATGGAAGCCAAGAGCAGACAGCATTTCCAGAAGGATGGCTCATTGTATACAATATTATAATATGCTGAGACACTAAGACGAGGGTCAGACACTGATAATGTGTCTCCACTGCCTGTCTTTTTCTACTTTACATCAAAGTCTTTTGAAAAAAAAAAAGAGAGAGAGAGAGACACAGACTCGGCCAAGCTCAGTGGCTCATGTCTGTAATCCCAGCACTTTGGGAGGCCGAGGTAGGCAGATCACGAGGTCAGGAGTTCAAGACCAGCCTAGCCAATATGGTGAAGCCCCATCTCTACTAAAAATACAAAAATTAGCCGGGCGTGGTGCCGCACATCCATAGTCCCAGCTACTCCAGAGGCTGAGGCAGGAGAACCGCTTGAACCCAGGTGGCGCAGGTTGCAGTGAGCCGAGATTGTACCAGTGCACTCCAGCCTGGGAGACAGAGCAAGACTTTGTCTCAAAAAATAATAATAAATTAAATTAAATTAAATAAACAGACTCTCACTCTGTTGCCCAGCCTGGAGTGCAGTGGTGCCATCATAGCTCACTGCAGCCTCGACCTCCTGGCTCAAGTGATCCTCCCACCTAAGCCTCCCAAGTAGCTGGAATTACAGGGGTGAGCCACTGTGCCCAGCTCCATCAAAGTCTTTGGAATCTGTTTTTAGCCTGTCTATGCAAACATTTTTCTCTCTACTTCCCATTCTAAAAACATATCCACATTCTCAGTCCCTAAACATATCAACTGGTTCCCATCTTTCATCAGACTCTTCCTTCAACCTGAATTGATATTTCTCCCCATTATCTAGTTACCCAAGTTATCTCCATTCTTCAAAGCTCCCCACTCATGAAGTCATCTTTGACCCTTACAGCCCAGAGTTGAATGCTAAATTGCTTTCTCGCTGCATTTTATGTATTATTTTTACTCTCTAACTCCTAAGGGTGGAGACCACATGACATATATTCCATGTTCCCAATAAGCTAATAGAGTTAGCCAGGTACCCAAGTTAAAGGGTACCCAGTATTTACCAGCTAAGGTGCAAATAGAATACTTTCTAGATACAATAATTGGGAATAGATGCTTAGCATTTTAGGTGTAAATGGACCTTTGAGATTATGTGATTCAAATCTCCAACTTATCCATGAAAAGTCTAAAGTCAAAGAAACAAGAAAATGTTTTCTCTGTATTTAAAACAGACTGCAAGTTAATATTCAATCACCATCCTCATCAATGAGTGCCACTGAAACACTGTGCTCCACTAACTTCACTTTTCACTCAGCATCCCTTTGCTTCAGTTCCTTCTATAGTTCCCCATTAGGCACCTGCTATATATCAGACTCTGATTATGAACAAGGTGAAGTCCTGCCCTTGGAATCTCTATAGATACCAAAGCTGGAGTCTGCATTGATTTCCCCCTTCCAGGTATCTAGCTATGTGCCACTTTCCCATGGAACCCTAAATTATATGCACAGAAATAAAATAAAGCCCCATCTTGACTTAGTTAATAAAAACAATTTCACCTGCATGAACTGACTTTTACCTGCCTCACCACAACCCCTCAACTCATAGGATGAAAAGTATGCTAAATTTAGTGTAAACCTTATTGAGTAAATAAAAATATTTAACTCTTTGGAGTCATTCAGCTCTTCTGTAATTTAAATGCCCCTTTATGAATCCTATTGAGATAGATCAATCATCGTATAAGCCATATGATGACTTACAAGCAAATGTTTGCTATGAACCAGAGATGGTCTTAACCAGGTTTTAATCCTCTCAGTATTTGTTTTCAGCACTGTGGAAGAACCATTGCTCTTGGGTGCAACACAGAGAGGAAAGAGAACTTATTAAACTCTAGAAAGGTACCAAGGAAGGATCAACAAATCTCCTTTCACGATAATCCTTATGAACACTTTAAGAAGCTGTTTAACAACTGCAAGATACCAGCTTACACTGACCCAGCTGTGCAGTTCACAGGAAATACGGGGCTAACAGAGTGCAAACTCTCAAACCCCCTTACATCTGGACTTTTGGGACCCTCTGCTCTGCAGAGTAGCCTCACTGGTGAGGAGTCTGTGAGATCACAAGAAAATGCTCACACAGAACCTGTGCCTCAGGTATTCTAGACTGTGCTCTTAGTACCCAGGACGTCATGAATCCATGCCCTAACAGCCCTAAACCCATGGTCTGGGCCTCAGAGGCCTCTTCCCTGGGTCACCTTCCTGAGGGCAGTACATATCACAAGGATGCACATTCAGCCCTTACAACTGTGTCCCAGCCAGGAGGGAAAGGACAATTTTAGGGCCACAGTCTGAAAGTGGCCTGCATCCCTTCTGTTGATATCTCATCATTCAGATGCACATTCTTAGGCCCAACAACAGCCAAGGCACAGTTATTTGGGATGGGGAGAAAAATGGAACTTGAATGTGCCAGCTGGAGTGTCCCCAGGTCTAAGGAAGAAGAACCCCCCTGAAATGTGGAATGGAGCTGGAAGCAGAAAGAAAAGAGTGGGCTATAGCCTCCCTTTGCACTTTTGCCCAAAGGTGAGGGGTAAGACGGTTCAAGTCCTAGTACAAGGAACTGCATTCTGAGAACACCTTATGCCCCACGGCTACATGACTCTCCATGACAGAGTCTCCTAGGGGTTGCCCCAGCAGGGGACAGTCATGGCAGGGAGTCTGCTCAGGAAAGGGCAACTGGAGACCCATCTGCTTTGCCACCTCATCATCAGTGGACGTGGAAAGGAGTCTGTCTGCCACGGAAGCATTTGGGATGTGGGTTTTAGTTAGGGCTCAAGGTTACACACTGGCCTTCATATCTGCCTATCCCTGCCCAATAAGCCCAACTTGCAGGAATGGGTTTTGCATGGTAGAATGTTTCTTGTAGGTTTCATTGTTTTCTTAAAATTTTTTACAAATACAAGGTTTAGAATTTAAATTGTGTCTAAAACTCTACTTCAAAGTGAATTTAAATTTTGGCCAAGATGCCTATTCTTTTATACTTAGGGTAGCATTTGATATTCTAACTCTTAAAGGAAGCCCTTTAATTGCTCCAGCAAAATAATAATAATAATTTCATAATCGTAATAATTATAACTTTATTATTATCTGAAAATGGTGGCCTATTTTCCCTTTGTTCTTTCCCCTCCCCCACTGCATCCTTCTTCCTTCTTTCCTTTCCTTTCCTGACTACATAAAAGTGGGTAGTGTGCACAAGCTAATGAGTTGCCCCAGCACTTAAGGGTCTTAATCCCAAATCACAAACACCCTAAGAAGGACCTCAGCTGTCATCCATAAATTTTTATTTAAAAGCAAGATATAAGTGGCATTAATTTAGCGCAGAGCTAGTGCAGTTGGGTGGGGGGCAGAAATTAAGTGTCAGTTCAAAATACTTCTGCGTATCCCTACCTTTCCTCAGCACATAACTTCTGCATATGTTGAATAGGTCATGTCATAGTTAATGTTTCTTCCTTCCAGGAATGCTTGTATAACCCCCCTGAAATCCAGTTATTGCAGATGATTGGGAAATGGAGACACAGAGGCGACTCCCTCCTTTCTCTAATTGGAATGGCTAATTCAGCCATAACAGCAGTTCCCTCCAGATGCTCAGATTTGGTTCAGAGTATGGAAATCTGTAGTGAGGGGATTTACCAGAATGCTGAACAAAGAAAGCCATCATTATCTGTGTTCAGGAAAAAGTATTCTAATTAGTGTTAATATCCTCCTGCTGAGCTTCCTGTCATCCACGTTTTGATCCCTGTCCTTGGGTTTTCCAGGATCCGATATCCTGGCTACATGCAGACAAGGGTCAGGGCACTGACATGGACAAACATGACATGGACAAACGTGACATGGACAAATGGCTGGGGGTACAGTCCAGAGGAAAAGAGTTCACTTCAAAACGCTCCCTGTATCGACTCTCTGGATGAGATCTTTATAAAAATTGGCTCAGCAAGTGCAAGTCTAATGCACTCAATTTATAAACCTATAATAACAGGTAGTAATTGAATAAAAGCATGAGAAGTATATGTGGAACATGATCTTCAAATATTTGAAACGCTGTTAAGCCTCATCTGCAAATGAATCCAAAACACTTGGATACCCATTAAGGTCTGAGAGTTCTCAACAATAAATTTAGACTCCAGAGGAGATCAGGCACAAGACAGTGCTTAATAAATCCCTTTTGACGATGTCAGTGACAGGAAGAGGTGCAGGTGGCCTTGAGCTGGATTCCTTTCTTTTCACTCACCCACTGAAATCAGTGCCCTCATGGGCTGATTTGAAACACAACGCTAAAGACAAAACCAAGGAAGACAAACTTGATGCACAAGTCCCATGCGGAAAGAAGAGAAAAGAAAGATCCTAGCAAGTCATAAATTTCCAACAGAGCCAGCAGACATAGTCTTTTAAAAACTGAGGGATTTAACCGACCCAGCTGAAGCCCTCCATATGAGGTTTTTTGAGAAATGGGCACCCTGCCATCCACATATTTCATGTCACATATGACATGTGAGGCTCATGGTCAGAGCCAGGCTGGAGGAGAAGCCAGGTCGGCAGTTGTCCAGGAGGGGTAATCTGAGGAGTGAAAGGGAAGGTTCTCTCTACCTCCTCATCTCCCTCCTAAAGTAAAAATGACTACAGCACTCTGTTACAACACCAAAACTGTCTGAAATGTCTGTGCTAGAAAGTCATTCATCCCTCTGACTTAATTTTTTTTCTCAGCCTTAGACGTGAAGAGCGACAGATATGAATAATACAAAAGCCTTCTGGGAAAATCAAGGTCCATCTCTTGATTCCAACTGATGTTTAGATGCTGTGGTCCCTGACCATAAAGGCAAAAGGAAACCTATCCTGTGTTTGGCCATTTTATGACAAAACTCCAACCTGAGTCCAAATACACTCATTTCTCATGCTGTACTTTTTTTTTAAATGAAGCTGTGTTAAGAAAACGTTGATTTTGTATATTGTTCCTTACAAAACCTAGAGATTAGCTCACTAATGATGGTTGGTGAGAAATAAGAGAAAGATTTCATTAGGTGTACATCTGATTAGAAAAGAGTATTTTTCACTTTTATTATTGACTAACGAGTGAATAAATAGAATTCTGATTTTCAAGTGCAAATCTTGCCTCCATCATTTTCTGTGTAATTTTTCTGCCCATTTGGATCTAAGATTAAGAAGCAAACATGAATAAATAAAGGAAACATTAAAGGTAAATACTGAGAAGCCAAGATAAATATCTGAGGTGAGAGCAGGGGAAGGAAGAGAAAGGAAATCTTAGAAACAAAGCTTTGCTGTTGCTGTTGTTGTTGTTGTTGATGATGATACTGACGTTGTTGTTGATGGTGGTGTTTTTGATGGAGAAAATCCAAGCAAACCAAAGGTTTCCCTTGCATAACTGCACATGATGAAAAGGCATTGGAGTGGGGGAAAGAGGATACTAAGAATTGAGGTAGAAGACAGGAAATATAACAATATCTCCACAGATGTAAAGTCCTTTATTTTCACATGCCAGGCTTCAGTAAGTGCTAATTTATAATGAAAGGAATTAAGGAAAGTATACAAACAGCAAAGGGCACCTTAGCCAATCAATATATGTGATAGCTTCTTCTCAAGCTCTTTGCTTAGCTAGCCTCACTGTAAGTAAAATTAATGAAATCCATTCACTGTTTCATTCAAGAAATATTTTTTTGAGACCCCACTATGTGGCAAGAACCATTCTAGCCTGTAAGAATTTAAAGGTGAGTCAGACAGGCAAGATCTCCTCCTATCCTCATAAAACTTACATACTGAAAAGAGAGATAAGAAATACACCAAGAAGCCAAAAAAGACAATTTCTGTGTTAGGAAAAACATAGAACAATACTATAAATGACAGTGACTGGGCAAGCTGTTTACAGTTGGATGATATGTAATCAATAATTCATCCATCTTTCAGCAAATACATATTCAGTGCTTAACTGGTTAGGTTTTTTTGGGTTTGTTTTGTTTTTGGTTTTGTTTTTAGAGACAGGGTCTTGCTCTGTCACCCAGGCTGGAGTGCAGTGGTACAATCATAGCTCACTGCAGCCTCAGTCTCCTGGGCTCAAGTGATTCTCTCACTTCAGCCTCCCAAGTAGCTGGGACTACAGGCATGTGCCACCACACCCCGCTAATTTTTTTAGTAGAGACAGAGTCTCACTATGTTGTCCAGGCTGGTCTTGAACTCCTGGCCTTAAGTAATCCTCATGCCTCAGTCTCCCAAAGTGCTGGGACTACAGGCATAAGCCACTAGACCCATCCCAAACTTAGTGGCTTAAATAATAGCACAACAAACTACCCCAAACTTAGTGGCTTACAACAATAATTTCTTTTCTTTATAATTCTTTGAATGGCCTTTTGGGTTGGGCCCAGCTGGACAGTTCTTCTGGATTCAGCTACACTGATGCATCTGTGGTCAGCTACTGGTCATCTAAGCAGCTACTCTTTTGCAGATTTGCTGACTGTCAGTTAGGACAATGAGGGTCACTAGGCCCTTGTGTCTCCCACCCTTCATCAAACCAACCCAAGCTTGTTCCCATGGAGCCTCCACGAGGTCCAAGTAGGAAAGCAGAAGTGTTCAAGGCCTCTTGAAATCTAGGCCCAGAACTGATGCTGTGTAGCTTCTGCCATATAGTATGGCCAAAGCAAATCACAGGGGCAGGAGCTGCAAAGTCGTATTGCAAAGGGGGAGCACAGATGGAGGGAAAGAATTCTTGGGGCTTTTGCAATCTAAATAGGTGTCTAAAGGTAAGGCAGGCACTGAGAATATAGTGGTGAGCAAAACAGACATGACCCCTGTCTTCTTGAAGCTTATGGTCTATTATCTGACAGAGCACCTACTGGGGGAAATGCCTGCCTGCAGCTCCAAGAGAATGAATGCAGAACAGTTGTTTACCTGTGGGACATAAATGTTGATTTCATTAATTGGCACTTGGCACCTGAGACAGGGGATTCTGCCTGCTCAACATGGGACCTATTAACACGCCTTATTGTGAATAGAACTAATTACTAAAATTGGATTCTAACCAAGCCACCCTCAGTGGCTTCTCTGCAGTGTGCCAATCCTATTGAGCAAGGGACAGCCACAGTTCTGTCGAATCCTATTTTCTTTGAAGACAAAGTCATTTGTGCATTTGTTCATTGCCCCAGATTCCCAATTGCATCTGGTACCCCTGGACCGGAATTATTTGTCCAGAAGGTGACCTTCGCTGCTGTGGCTTTCTCCGGAAAAACGGCTTCCAACAAACATGCGGCACGCCGAAGGGCCAGGAGGCCCGGCCAAGGCCTGTTGGTCGTCCACCTCCCAGATGTCAGAGCCCAGAGACAGAAGGTGATTGTCTCCAAATGGCCTCATCCTCCAGCACTGCAGGAGAGCAGCCATGTGGTAGACATGACAGACCCCCACCCTGCCAACGCCGTGCAGAGCTTGCCATGGGCCAAAACTTGGAAGAGAAACTTGCCAAATTCTGGCAGAAACACTGAGTGAAGCTTTTCATGTGCTTTGTCTCAATTTGTCTTCCTGGAAAATGGGTTGTTACCACTTTTTTCTTATTCCCAGATTATGCAGAACAAATGTCCCTACACATCTGTCCTCATTGGTGCTATCGCTCAACTGTCATGATGCACCACAGAAGACTTATAAGAATACCAGGCCCTGTTCTCAAGGTACCTGTTGGTCTGCAGGTGTGTACCATGGAGCTTCTTAAGGTCTGGGACTGCCATTAGAAAATGGTTTTATGAGTGTCACACAGAAAGAGCAGGCTCTAAAAAAAAAAAAAAGCTAGATGTTGCTAACGATGATGTTAATGCTTTCTGTAACTTAGAAGGAAAGATCCTCTCTGAACTGAAGGAGTTAGTGTTGCCTTTGTCATTCTTTTATGCCAAAATTCTCCACCCAGCAGGTTAAAAGCTTTGGAAGAGCTTCACTATGCAGATATTACTCCTTCAAAACTGGAGGAAAGGAAGGTTTTGTGTGAGGAAATGGAATTCCCATGGCTGAGTAAGGTTTTATCCATCCCGTGAGAGAAACAGAAGAAACGAAGGTAGGCACGCTGTTGTCTGTCCTGGCTCCTCCCCTTGCACCCTACTCGAAACACATCCCATGGTCCCCACCTCCACACCCTTGTTTGTGCTGTTCCCTCCACCTGGAATGGACTTTCTTTCTGCATAGCCAGATTCTAACTCTACTATAAAACTGAGCTGAGGCTCACGCCTGTAATCCCAACACTTTGGGAGGCCGAGGCGGGTGGATTGCGAGGTCAGGATATCGAGACCATCCTGGCGAACACGGTGAAACCCAGTCTCTACTAAAAATACAAAAAAAAAAAAAAAAAAAAAAAAAAAAAACAGCCGGGTGTGGTGGCGAGCGCCTGTAGTCCCAGCTACTTGGGAGGCTGAGGCAGGAGAATGGCGTGAACCCGGGAGGCAGAGCTTTCAGCAATCCGAGATCGCGCCACTGCACTCCAGCCTGGGCGACAGAGTGAGACTCCGTCTCAAAAAAAAAAAAAACTAGCTGGACGTGGTGGCACGTGCCTGTAATCCCAGCTATTCAGGTGGCTGAGACAGGAGAATGGCTTGAACCTGGGAGACCAAGGTTGCAGTGAACTGAGATGGCGCCACTGTACTTCAGCCTGGGCAACAGAGTGAGACTCCGTCTCAAAAAAAAAAAAAAAACTGAGCTGAACAGAACCCTTTTCCATGAAGCCTTACCTGAAAGATCCTCACGAAGCCTAAGCTGGCCATTTTCCCTGGCAGTCATCACTCTCCAGAAGTTCCATAGTATGCATCTCAAATTTCTGGTACCATTTTGAGAGGTGACAGCATGCTGACAGCCCTGGCAGCCCTTGCTCACTCTCGGCGCCTCCTCTGCCTGGGCTCACACTTTGGCAGCGCTGTAGGAGACCTTTAGCCCGCCGCTGCACTGTGGGAGCCCCTTCCTGGGCTGGCCGAGGCCGGAGCCGGCTCCCTCAGCTTGCGGGGAGGTGTGGAGGGAGAGGCGCGGGCGGGAGCAGGGGTTGTGCGCGGCGCTTGCGCGCCAGCGCGAGTTCCAGGTGGGCGTGAGCTCCGCGGGCTCCGCACCCCGAGCGGCCAGCCGGCCCTGCCGGCCCGGGAAGTGAGGGGCTTAGCACCTGGGCCAGCAGCTGCTGTGCTCGACTTCTCGCGGGGCCTTAGCTGCCTTCCTGCAAGGCAGGGCTTGGGACCTGCAGCCCACCATGCCTGAGCCTCCCGGCCGGGTGGGCTCCTGCGGGGTGGAGCCTCCCCAACGAGCACCGCCCCCTGCTCCACGGGTGCCCAGTCCCATCGACCTCCCAAGGGCTGAGGAGTGTGGGCGCACGGCGCAGGACTTGCAGGCAGCTCCACCTACAGCCCCCCGTGGGGGATCCACTGGGTGAAGCCAGCTGGGCTCCTGAGTCTGGCGGGGACTTGGAGAACCTTTATGTCTAGCCAAGGGATTGTAAATACACCAATCAGCACTCTGTATCTAGCTCAAGGTTTGTAAACACACCAATCAGCACCCTGTGTCTAGCTCAGGGTTTGTGAATGCACCAATCAGCACTCTGTATCTAGCTAATCTAGTGGGGATGTGAAGAACTTTTGTGTCTAGCTCAGGGATTATAAACGCACCAATCAGCACCCTGTCAAAATGGACCAATGAGCTCTCTGTAAAACAGACCAATCGGCTCTCTATAAAATGGACCAATCAGCAGGATGTGGGTGGGGCCAGATAAGAGAATAAAAGCAGACTGCCCGGAGACCCTAGTGATAACCCGCTGGGGTCTCCTTTTAAGCTGTGGGGGCTTTGTTCTTTTGCTCTTTTGCTCTTTTGCTCTTTGGGTCTGTACTGCCTTTATGAGCTGTAACACTCACCACTAAAGTCTTTAGCTTTTTTCTTGCAGCCGGCGAAACCACGAACCGACCGGGAAGAACGAACAACTCCAGACGCACCGCCTTAAGAGCTGTAATACTCACCAGGAAGGTGTGTAGCTGGGAGACCACGAACCCACCAGAAGGAAGAAACTTCAAACACATCCGAACGTCAGAAGGAACAAACCCTGGACACACCGCCTTTAAGAACTGTAACACTCACCACGAGGGTCAGTGGGTTTATTCTTGAAGTCAGTGAGACCAAGCACCCACCAATTATGGACACAATTTCACTTTGTTTTCCCCACAGTGCCAGATGCACAACAGGTCTCAGTACATATTTGTTGAAAATGAATAAAGGAAAGAGATGGAAGAGCGGAGGAAAGAACAGAGGGGAAGAGAAAATGAGTGAGAATGAACCAAATATTCTCTATACGAACCCTAGAAGAGAGCCAGAGCCACCCTGAAAGAATGATCAGGAGAAGCACCCGATCTGCCTATTTTTAGGAAACCAGCCGGCTCCATCTCCGGTTTCCATGCCTTTCTGAGCACACAGATCTAACCAGGTTTAAAATCCAGCCACTCGAGGAGGAGCTGGAGCCTTTCCCCTTAGTTCTGAAATGTGTAGTGACCCAGGATCTGCAACCAGTGAGGGATGCCACTGACACATAAGAATCTACCAGGGACAGCTGCAAACTGAACATCAGCACTACCAGCCCCACAAGTGCCCCAGTCTAACTCCAGACAGTACAGGGGCTTGCTCATTTTAACATAGCAAGTCCTCAGTGGGAGCACAGTTTCCTCTGGGTGATCAAACGTGACAATTTCAGGTCACTCTCAGAGCTGAAGCAGGAAGAGGGTAGGAGGGGACGCTGCAATGTGGAAGCTGAGAATCTCCCACAGAGCCCCATTTTATTCCAGCATCAGCTTTTTTGCCCTTCCCTTGAGCCATAACACACCTCAGAATACCTAAGAGAAGGGAGAAGTGGCAGTCTCACTGAAGACACAAGAGGATTGTCATCTAACTGGCCCCAGGCCTCGCTGCTCTGCTAATCGTTAAATCAAGGCCCCTCCACAACCCCTTCCTGCCATCTGTAGGTTAAGTCCATAGGCCTCTGATAGCATTTCTCAGGTGCCAACAGCCTTCTATATGCCTTCTCAATATGTGATTTTCTCAGCAATCACCATCTGCTTTAGTAGAGGCAACCAGTGGTGTTTTTATTTTACAGATGGGGAGATGAGAGGTTAAATGTCTGATCCAAGATCACAAGCAAGTAAGTGGGATCTGGTGTACCCTCGGGATGCTGTCTCTGAAACCCTGTGTCCTGTGAATTCCTCTCCCCAGACACCCCCTTCCAGTTCCTGGTGCTCCCCTACCGTGCTGCAAGCACCCCCATGGCAGATTTTCAGCCTTCAGTCGGTCTCTTAGGCTAGACCCTGCGTTATCCTGTGATCCCCAGCTCATGGCACAGTGTCTGACTCATACAAGGTGTTCAATAAATACTTGTTGAATAAATTGAACTAAAC
Organism: Gorilla gorilla gorilla; assembly: GCF_029281585.2. Classification (NCBI taxonomy): domain Eukaryota; kingdom Metazoa; phylum Chordata; class Mammalia; order Primates; family Hominidae; genus Gorilla; species Gorilla gorilla. The sequence goes on along the minus strand of NC_073235.2, from coordinate 38,605,083 downwards.
CCGAGACTTCTGACTCTAAACTCATAGTACTGGAATCTGTTTCAGCCAAGTCACTGGCTGCAAGAAGTATTCTATATTTACTGAAAATTACTTAGAAAACAATGACAAATATTTTAAAAATGTAAAGAGGCAAATCTCATGATGCAGAGATAATTACAAGCTACATTTTGAGATATTTCCTCCAGCTTTTCTCCCATGAATATATGTTCTATAGACTGAGATTATAAATGATTTAACATTGGACTCTAAACATCTTTCCTCATTATCGTTTTTTTTTAAATCCTCATTTCCAATGATACTGGGAATTTGTATTTAAATATTCAAATACATGCCAACATTATAATATTCAAACATGTATAAGTATCCTAATATATTCAGCCTTTCTTACTGTTGTTTCTGACTTATCATTTATAAACCTAAGACTAACATAGTTGTGGATGAATCTCTGTTCAAATTTCTGACTATTTCTGTAGGATAAAGTTCTACAAGTGAAATTATTTTGAGTCTTTTACACATTATTGTTAAATGGCTTTCCTGAAAGAATATAGTCTGAATTTTTTTTTTAATGACATGAGGCGATTAAGAATATAATACTGAGAGGAAGTTTAAGAATTATCTACCAAAAACCAAATCACTTTATGGATGGGGAAACTAAGGCCCAAGAATGGTTTGGAAAAAGTCACACTGACATTGGGTTAACATATTTAAGAAGAAATAAAAAAATATTAAGAGGAATTGACATTCTTAAGATATAAGTAGAGTCACAAAATACCAGAGAAATTAGTTTAAAACACGGGCCATGCTCATCTGGCCAAGGGCAAAAAGCACATTCCGTGAAGCTCTCTGTTTCTAACTGTACAGTCCTCCTCTTCCCAATAACTTGGGTCCTCCTCTGTCTCTGACTGACTCTCAAGGGAGTCAGCTACAGTCATATCCCCACCTTGATCCTGGCCAGATTATCAGTCTGCAAATATCTTAGGTCAGGAAGGTTTAATTGAGCACCTACTAGGTGCCAAACCTTGTGATAGGTATTGAGGACAGAATGGTGAGCAAGAGAGACAGAGGCTCTGCCCCTAAAGGGCTTTTATGCTAATGTTAGAAAACCGACCACAAAATGTAAATAAGGTAAGTTCAATTAGTGACCAATGCTATAACTAAATAAAATTAGACAAGATATATTTGCCATAATGGGGAGAGCGGCTGTATCTAGAGTGGTCAAGCATGACTTTTCTGAGAAGGTAATGTTTGAGTTAAGACCTAAATGACAGCTGGACACAGTTGCTCACACCTGTAATCCCAGCACTTTGGGAGGCCGAGGCGGGTGGATCATGAGGTCAAGAGATTGAGACCATTCTGGCCAACATGGTGAAACCCCATCTCTACTAAAAATACAAAAATTAGCTGGGCATGGTGGCACATTCCTGTAGTCCCAGCTACTTGGGAGGCTGAGGCAGGAGAATCACTTGAACCTGGGAGGCGGAGGTTGCAGTGAGCTGAGATCGTGCCACTGCACTCCAGTCCGGTGACAGAGTGAGACTCCATCTCAAAAAAAAAAAAGATCCAAATGACGACAAGGAACAGCCATTGAAAGATCTGGGGGAAGTGTTCTAATCCAAAGACTCAGCAGAAACAAATGGCCTGTCCAAAGAACAGAGGAAAACAAGCAGAGACAGAGGCAAGGGAGAGGTAGGCAGAGGCGAACTCAGGCAGGCCCTTGGGGGCCACAGTGGGTTTTACTCGGGTTATCGTGAGAAGCAATGGGAGGCCTGTAAGCCTGGGAGCTGAGTGCTGTGCTTTCCACCTTCTGGCTGTTGGGTTCACCCATGGAGAGAACATGGATACCTGAGGAAGACGGTCTGAGGATGAAGCCCTGGAGAACCCAGAATTGATAGGCCTTGTAGGCAGAAGACAATAAAGGAGACTGCCATGTGTCTCATCTAGGGAGGAGGAGAACCAAGACACTGGGGTCTTTGGGAAGCTCAGGGAAGAAAGTGCTTGAAGAAGGAGGATGTGATCAACAGCATCCAACACAGCTGAAAGGGTGAACTAGATCAGGACATTTAACTGTGGGCTTTGGCAAAATGAAGATCATTAATGACTTTGAACAAAGAGAGTTCAGACAAGTGAGGTATGTGGAAAGCCTGAATGGAGTGGGATGAGGAGAGAAAAGGAGGTGAGTAAGTGGAGATAACAAGTACAGCCGACTCTTTCAAAGAGTTTTGCTGTGAAGAACAACAGAAATGGGGCTGTCACTAACACGGAGTGTGGTCAAGGGAGGTTTTGTAGCAGCGTCATCCAGTAGAACCTTCTGTAATGATGCAAATGCTCTGTATCTGCTACTGGACACTCGGAAGGGGGCTGGTAGAACTGAGAACCGGAAGTTTAAATTTCATTTCATTTCAATTAATTCAAATTTAAATTTAAATAGCTACATGTAACAAGGATTATAGCTACTGTTTTGTGTAACACAGTTTGTAGTTGTCATTTTTTTTTTTTTTTTTTTTTTTTTGAGATGGAGTCTTGCTCTTGTTGCCCAGGCTGGAGTGCAATGACACAATCTCGGCTCACTGCAACCTCCACCTCCCAGGTTCAAGCAATCCTCATGCCTCAGCCTCCCAGTAGCTGGGATTGCAGACATGTGCCACCACGCCTGGATAATTTTTGTATTTTTAGTAGAGACAGGGTTTTGTCATGTTGGTCAGGCTGGTCTTGAACTCCTGATCTCGTGATCTGCCCGCTTTGGCCTCCCAAAGTGCTGGAATTACAGGTGTGAGCCACCGCTCCCGGCAGTAGTTGTCATTCTTTTAAGGAATGATATTAAGACACACCTGTATCCTGATAGTAATCATTACATGCATTAACCTGATGGGCCTGAGTAACTCTGGCTTCTGGGTGACTCTTTCGGCCACCACCACCCCAACATCCTTACATCTGTTGTTGTTTGACACATAGCTTGTTGTGTTTTACAGTAAGAAAGCAAAATCCATTCTTTATGGTCAATTTCGTGAACCATGATAGTCACTTTAATCTCACTTTAATCTCTGTGTGCCTCAGTCTTTCCATCTAGGACCAATGTTTGGCATGAGACTACCTCCATTCCATTTTCTAAGGAAAAAGGAGATGATGTCCCTGTTGGGTCTAGTGAGAATGGCAGTATGGTAAGTGATTAGGAACACAGGCTTTGGATAGAGCAAATCACAGGGGTTCAACTCCCACTTCTTCTATGTATTAGCTGTGAAGACTTAAGTGAGCTGCATGCACTTCTCTCAGTTCCTACATCTGTAAAGTGGAGAAAATAAGAGTCTAGGGTGTGTTGAGAATCAAATGAGATCATGTGGGCACAATGCCTACCTGGCATATGGTAGGCATTTAAGCCGACATTCAGGAGACCAACTCTGGAAGCACCATCATGCTCTCATTCTAGTGTTGGTTTAAGGAAGCTGATGCCTCCGTGTATTTGTTTATCATCTGAAAAGTAATTGCATGGTTTACATGACACCAGGATAGCTCGATTTCCTACACCAGGAACCCTGGATTAGGAAAGTTTCTCTAATTTGCAGCATGGGGTTCCTTCCTGAGGGTGAGTGCAAGGACAGGAGGGCTTGGAGAGTTTCTCCAATAAACATTACCTACTACTGGATGACTTATTATTTTTCCCAGACCCTTATCCACCAGCACTGCCCACTTAACCCAAGAGACTTACTGATAATGCTGAGCCCAGCGGCTGGGCCAGCAGTCATCTGTTTGGAACTTCAAATGAATGCCCCCACAACCAGACCCTACTTTCTCCACATAATGCTGCAAGTCTTCCTTGCTCCTGATAAAGACTTTGAAGAACATCTTGCCTGTTAACAAATAGCTTTTGATTTTGCCTGAGTTTGATCTTTATTTTGTCCTTATTCATCAGGCCTCTCTAAATGGGTTCTTTCACACTCCTCAGATTAGCCTAAAGGAAACCCCCTGAAACAATGGGCTCGATTCTCCCTGGATGCAGGGAGTGAGCTGTCAAAGGACCACATAGGGCTTCCTGCAGGGCCATGAGAGACAACAAGGGTTGGTGATGCTCCCAGCACTAGTGAAAAGTGAACTCATCCAGCTTCAAAAGCAGTGACCTAGAGGGGAAAGCAGAGCTACAGCACACAGGCCTTGGGTCCAGTAGGACAAGCCTCACAATCCCTCCAGAGGAAGCTTGCTTCCCTCAGACACAGAGCAGCCTCTTCCTGGGAAAGGCCAGGGTCATCTTTCCTGTCCGAACACCAGAGCCCACCTCCCACTGGCAGAACAGGGAACTAGCCAGTGTGATTTCAAGGGGTGGAGCATATACTGGTGCCCAAAGCTGGTATGTTTAGGAAATTATTCTGTTGAGACTTTTTTTCCTTTGGGAAATTGGCTGTCCTTGACCTTGTGGGACCGTGCCCACTTCTCCTACCTTGGCACCTGTTACATAGTCCAGGCCAGCTCATTAGAATCTCATCCTTCTGGACACTGTTCCAGTGAATAACACAAAATTCACCCAGGACCAGTCAGAATGCAGAGTTTTGTTGGAGAGAGAGAGAGGTTGAGAGGGAGATACCTCCATCTTTCTCCTTCAAAGTTCAAGTAGCCAGAGTCTCTCTTTGCTGACACACGAAGGGAGTTAGGAGATGAAGACAGACACAGCCCTAAGGACATAATCTGAGCCCCTGAATACAGCCACGCCTGAAAGGCTGGAGCTTTATCTACTCCTTTGGACTTCATAGCTATGTCTGCTTAATAAGTAATCTTTTTTTGCTTAGGCTATTTTGAATCGGTATTCTGACACTTGCAACTGAGGGGTCATAAAGCTGAAAGAATAATATCCAAGGCCAGGTGCGGTGGCTCATGTCTGTAAATCCCAGCACTTTGGGAGGCCGAGGTGGGCAGATCACCTGAGGTCAGGAGTTCGAGACCAGCCTGGCCGACATGGCGAAACCCTGTCTCTACTAAAACTACAAAAGTTAGCCGGGCATACTGGCACACACCTGTAATCCCAGCTACTTGGGAGGCTGTGGCAGGAGAATCGCTTGAACCCTGAAGGTGAAGGTTGCAGTGAGCCAAGACAGCGCCATTGCATTCCAACCTGGGCAACAAGAGTGAAACTTTGCCTTAAAAAAAAAAAAAAAATCCAAGTTGCCTTCAGAATTTGTGGAAAGAGATGGACATGATTAAGGAATATATGCTTGACAATGGTTTTTAAGATAAATTGCAGTGTAGGCACCAGGTTGGGACCCTGTTGCCATAATTTAGTCATCAGTCTTTTTCATTTTAAGCAAACTCAACTCTAAATGATTAGGTAGAAAGGGAGTTTGTTTAAAGGATATGGGAGACCCAGGTTCTACAACTTGCTCAAGTCATTTCTAACATTTAGATGACCCCACTCACAAACGTATTTTCTTGTTCTTGAAAGTATCTGAACTGCTATGATTTCAACAGATATAAAAATACATTTATTTAAAAATGTGCTGTAGGCATATTCATGACATGAGTCATATTGAATAACTAATTATTAATACCAAATAAGCTACAAGAACCATATTATTTTTCTCATGTATCATAAACATCACATGATATAGGGCCAAATAAAATTGTTAAGAAGACTGGAGAATACCCTTAAAGCCAAACTTCTAGAAATAGTGCCCACTTCCTTGCAGAACTGGTCTGATAAGATCATCACAACTACTACCACCAGGCATGTCAGCTTGCACTGCCATTTATGCACCACTTCTGAGTAACTTTTGAGCCTGGAACGCAAATTTACACCAGTCTCCACTGCTGCCAACCACGTTGTGACTTCCAAACCAGGAGCAATGTGACCTTGGCCTCTGCCATTGTTGCTGGTATGGTATCCTTTCCTCACCAGCTCCTGAGTCTAAACCTGGCCCCAGCATGGCTGATTGGTACCATGTTATGGACTGAATTTTGTCCTCCCAAAATTCACATGTTGAAGCCTTAACCACCAATGTGAACTGTATTTGGACATAGGGCCTTTAAAGAGATAATTAAAGTTAAATAGGGCCATAAGGGTGGGGCCCTAATCCAATATGACTGGTGTCCTAAGAAGAGGAAGAGATACAAGGGGTGAGTGTGCACAGAGAAAAGGCCATGTGAAGACACAGCAGGAAGGTGGCCATCGGCAAGCCAAGCAGAGAGGCCTCAGAGAAATCATCTCTGCTGGCACACTGATCTTGGACTTTCAGCCTCCAGAGCTGTGAGAAAATAGATTCCTGTTGTCTAAGCCAGCCAGTCTGTAGTATCTGGTTATGGAATGCCCTGTAATAAACAAATACAGTGGATTGAGGCCTGTGCCTTTTCCTTAGCTGTAAGGAGCCTGGGAGGTAAGAGCACTGGTAGCACTAAGAACAAATTCAAGAGACCTCAAAAATAAGATAAAAGAGGATTTGGTAATTGATTGGGGGGTGGGGTAGTGAAGGCAGAGAGTGAGTCAAAGATCTCGCAGATTTAGAATTCAGGGGCTGGAAAATTGATAGTGACATAGTAAAAAGAGAGAGAAGTTGCACAAAGAATTAACTCTGGGAGGGGTTCCATTCTGTACATTTTGAAGATATAGTGGTATCCAAATGGATATTAGAAGTGGGAGTCTGAGGCAGGACATGCAGCTAAACTCTAGTGTGTGGAGGTAAAAGCTGAAGCTGTAAGAAGGATAGCAGTTTGAGGGGCAGAGATGCAAGATCTTGAGAAAGTCCAGGGGAGGCAGTAGGAAGGGGACAGATCAGCTCAATCAGTTAGAGTGATCTAATCTTTGTTGCAGTAACAAAAAGCCCTAAAAGACATAAAGGTTTATTTCTTGTCCCGGTTCACGTGTACGAATGTTGGCTGGTGCCTTCACTCACCATAATCCCTCCGGGCTCCAGGCTGACGGAGGCTTCAACTCGAAGTGTGCTCCCGAGATTACAGTGATGATTGTCAGGGAGAAATGAGTGTGGCAAATCAGGCACAGGCTCTTGAAGCTTCCGCACAGAGAAGCCACTTCCATTCACCTTTTATTGGCCAGTGTAAAACATACGTCCACACTCAGCCTCCAGGGGATGAGAAGGTATAATCCAATCACACACCCACACAGGGGTAGAAATGGAGATATTTGGTAAACAGCATTAATGATAACCACAGGAGATGAGGAAGAACAGGAACCAGTAGAAGAGACAGAGTCAGATGGTTTAGACTCTACATTTCAGAGATAGGTGGTGAAACAGCTCAATGTAGGGGCTGCCCACGCAAAACAGAAACAGGATCACTCATTATTTTGTTTACTGGAGGAGAGGTCATGGATGTTTGTGTGTATGCGTGTGTGTGTCTTATGTTATTTTGTTTGCATTTGGTTTTTATTGTACAGCATCTGGCTTCCCTTCCTATTTGGGGAGATTTCTCCCTTGGTGTAAACTTAGGGGAAGAGCCTGAGGCCAAATGTCTTCTCTTGCCACCCAAAGGAATTAAGGCACAGGCAAGTGACATGGACAGGCTCGACATCTTTAAATCTTTATTAAGTTAATAAGGTTGCTTAAATCTTCTTGTGGTGTGAGACCATACCACAGGCCAGCAATGCAGAGGTGATGTCCAAGCCCACCCATTCCAGGTGAAAGACCAGCTTTCCAGCCTTCAGGACTACTGTGTTTGCTCTCCACACCCAAACCCACACATTAGGTTGGTTCTGCAAGCTCTGATGCACTGTCAATAAATAGATTAAGGTAGTTAGAGTTGGTCTCAAGTTCTTGGATCCAAGAGCACCCTCTTCAAGTCCACACCAGAGTGAGGTCAGAAGGTGTAGTCAGAATTAGGCAGCTTCTCACACTGTTAGCCAGATCCCCTGATGATGGTTTCACAGTTATCTAGACATAAGAAAATGGAAGAGAACAATTGTTAAAAATCATCGTTTCTAAAACAGCAAGACATACAATGATGGGAGCGGAGATGGAAGGGAAGTGATTTAGAATCATCTGGGGGAGATTTTTGAAATTACATATCTGCCTTCCAACACTTACATTCAGTTAGGTCAGGAGTGGAAATACATATAGTAGACCTTCATGATTTCTTTGACTGTCCAATAGCTGAGTCTCCTTCCTCTGCTTGGGAATCTCCCCAGTGTGTGTCTTGGTGGGAAGTAGGACCTGCCTCCAACCACAATGCTGAAAATGTCACACACTCACCATCTTGTCCCCTAGTAGCTGCAGTACATGGACTAGGCTCAGCCAACTGGATGCTCCTATCCAGGACTTTGGATTTGAAGCAAATGACACAGAGAGGGTTCAGGATTCAGCAACATTGGTGACATTGGCAGTGCAGCAGGTGCTGTGGCTGTGGCAGTAGTAGTCTTGCTAGTTAGGCGTGAGTTGGGGGTACTGACTCCCTAGGCTATGTCAGTTCCCATTCTATTTCCAACCAGGTTTTTCAGTCTTCCTAGGGATCAGGGGAGGTCCCTAATACACTTCCAGTGAATTTCTTTTCTGCTTAAGCTAATGTGAAGTTTAATTTTATGGGTCAACTTGGCTGAACCACAGTGCCTAGATATTTGGTCAAACATGACTCTGGATGTTTCTGTGAGGGTTTTGGATGAGGTTTACATTTAAATTGGTGAACTTTGAGTAAAGCAGATTGCTTTCCATAATGTGGTGGGCCTCCTCCAGTCAGTTGAAGGCATGAAGAGAATAGAAGTCTGGCTTCTCGCAGGCAAGAGGAAGTTTTATAGCAGAAACCTTTGGACTTGAATTGATGCGTTGCAGGGAGCCAAAGGCTCGTGGGACGTGACCAACTCGGCATTCTACTGGAGGCTATATGATCAAACAGCAAACTGTTTATCATGAATGCAGGATGTGAGCAAACTCAAGACTGCTCCTGCCAACAGAAGGTTTGCTGGAGGCAATCACTCCCTGGCACCGAGGCTATCTACTGTGATATCTAGAGCCTGTTGTTCGAGAATGCAGTCTTGCAAGCCTACTCTGGACTGAGCAGCTGACCCCTTCTTCCACCCTCCTTCTCATTATCTCTTTTGCCTAATAAATACAGAGGGCTGTGTAAAGCTCGGGGCCCTTGTCCACTAGAGGCAAGGTGCCCCCTGACCCCTTCTTCCAAATATACTCTTTTGTCTCCTGTCTTTTATTCCCGTGTTTGCTCCTCTTTGTTCAGTCCATGTAGGTCCGTGCCGGTTACAAGTGGCGACCCAGGACGGGGACTCCAACGACGCCCATCAAGTGGCGTCTGAACACAGGACTACGAGGACTTGAACGAAGAAGGTCTGCTGGAGCAGAGGAACTGAAATTGACAAGCAAACGGGGACCCTGGGATGAGTCTGCCAGCAGCGGATAAAAGGTCAGTGCCCTAAAGAGGTACTGGGAGCAGTGCTTTAAAGAAGTGCTGGGAACAGGAAGTTTCTGAATCAGGGTAACAAGGGGAAGAATTTGTCTATTGAAGAAAAGCATTATGTGCAGTTGCTTAAAGTTCTGTTGAGACAGTCTGGAGTGCAGATTAATTCACAGACACTAACAAACCTCCTGCAGAAGCCACAGAAGGTTATTATGCATAACCCATGGTTTCCACAGGCAGGCACTCTTGATGTGGAAAATTGGGATAGAGCAGGAGAAGGATTAAAACAGGCTCATCAAAAAGGTCTTAAAGTTGATTCTTCTGTTTTCTTCACTTGGAGTTTAGTTCGTACTGTACTTCTGCCATTATCTCCTTATTAATCTGCGGGACAGCCGGGTGAATCTAAAAATTGGAAAGAATCTGCTGTCCCATCCACAGCTCCAATTAAAAATAAAAAACAGGAGAGGGAGGATAAAAGTTGGCCTATACCGCCTCCTCTAATTGCAGAAACATCTGTACCACCTCCTTCAGTGGCAGAAATAGAGACCCCAATACAAAGAAATTTACGCTCTGCTGCCATAGCTGGAGAGCCCTTAGACCTTGCGCTTTTCCTATTTCTGTGAGGCCTGATCCAAACAATCCACAGCAGGTTATTCATGAACACACTCCACTAGAGTTTAAGTTGTTAAAGGAATTAAAAACGAGTGTGGTAAATAATGGCATACAGAACCCATTCACCTTAGGATTGCTAGAATCTGTGTTTGGTGCTATGCGTCTTTTACCCTTTGATGTGAAACACTTGGCACGAACTTGCTTGTCCGCTAGTGCATATCCGACATGGAATTTAAATTGGCAAGAAATGTGTGCAGGCCAGGCTAAACAGAACCGTGTTGCTGGACACGCAGACACTACAGAGGATATGCTGTTAGGTAATGGCCCTTATTCAGACCTGGAACATCAAATGGCACTCCCAGACGCTGTTTATCAGCAGTGTGCACAGGCCGCTAAACGCACCTGGGTCACAATTCCTGAAGAGGGAGTTCCAGTACAATCCTTTTTACATATCATACGAGGGTTGCAGGAACCCTATAAGCAATTTCTTGCAGGATTACAAGAGGCAGTGAAGCGTCAGATTCCTCATACCACGGCTGCAGACGTGCTAACCTTAACTCTAGCTTTTGAGAATGCAAATGCGGACTGTAAATGTGCACTGGCACCCGTGAGGTGTACAAAACACTTAGGAAATTTTCTCAGAGCTTGTCAGGATGTGGGAACTGAGCTTCATCGCTCTGCAATGTTAGTGTAAGGAATGGCTAATTTAGCAGTTGACAGATCTAAAAGGAGCCAAGCGTCAAATCCTAAAATGGGAAAATGTTATGATTGTGGAAAAACTGGACATTTTAAAAAGGAATGCCACCAGATCTCAGGACAGAAAGGACCTTACAATGCGGTGCCCCACCCAGCAGAAAAAAACGCCAGGACTTTGTCCCCACTATAACAAAGGAAATCACTGAGCTAATCAGTGCCACTCAAAATTCATCAGAATGGCACCCCCCTGCCGGAAAATGAGACGGGGGCCTGGACCCGGGCCCCACAGACAATGAAGGCATTCCCAGTCCAGACCTCAACCCCGTTTCAGGGATGGGTTCCTGGAGGCACATTGATTCCCTCACCCCAGGAACACCAGTAAGTGCAGGATTAGATCTACCTGCCAGAGAAAGAATCACGTTAGTCGGTGGAGACAAACCTATCAAATTTCCCACTGGCATTTGGGGACCTTTACGCGCAGGATATATGGGACTAATTTTAGGCAAAAGCCGCCTTAACTTAGAAGGCACTACTGTAGTCCCAGGAGTGATTGACTCCGATTATGAAGGATAAATTCAAATAGTTTTAATGTCACAAGATCTTTGAGTTTTTGAACCGGGAGAATATATTGCTTAATTATTGCTTATTCCCTGCAAATTACACCCTTCTCCATGAAAGGAGAAATTAGGAAATAAAGGGCTTGGGAGCACAACTACAAGGGAAATCTATCTATCCCAACCCATAGCCTCTAATACACCAACTTGTGTAGTACAAATTAAAGGAAAGAAATTTTATGGGCTTATGGATACAGGAGCTGATGTATCAGTAATATCTAAAGATAATTGGCCCCCATCCTGGCCCTTGCAATTAGCTTCTACATCCCTAGTGGGAGTAGGAACAGCTCAAAGTGTTCAACAGAGCACTGAGATTTTATCTTGTCTTGGTCCGGATGGACAGTCATGTACTTTTCAGCCTTATGTTGCAAGTATAGCCATCAACTTACGGGGTTGAGACTTACTTACAGCATGGGATATGAGACTTACAAATGAAAACTTTGACAACCCAGGGTTGAAAATGTTGAAGAACGTGGGATATCAGAAGGGAAAAGGTTTAGAAAAATTTCTTCAGAGAAATCCTAACCCAATATCAGTAACTGGAAAAACAGATAGAAAAGGGCTAGGACGTCAGGATTTCTGATGGGGGTCATTGATATTTCTCCTCCACCCACTGCCTTACTATTAGAATGGTTTAGTGACAAACCTGTGCAGGTGGATCAATGGCCTCTAACACAGGAGAAGTTAGATACCTCTGGTGCTTCAACTCAATGCTCAGAGCTAATTGCTGGCATTCAGGTTTTACAGCTCACAGCTTCAGATCCTATCAACATTGTCTGTGATTCAGCTTATGTTGTAAATGTAGCCAGTTGCATAGAAACTGCTGCAGTTAAAAGTACACTAGACCCAGAACTGCTTAATTTGTTTCACTTATTCTCATATGCTGCATGCTACATGCCAAAGTGGTGAGACAGCTGGTCACATAGGGTGACATTGTCTGTCATTATTTGCTTATATGGGAATACCTAAACAATTAAAAACTGACAGGGGACCCACTTATACTAGTCATGCTTTTCAACATTTCTTACAACTTTGGGCTATAACCCATAAAACAGGAATTCCTTGTAATCCTAGAGGACAAGGCATTATAGAACGGGCACATCAAACATTACAATGCATGTTGAAAAAACAAAAAGGGGGTATAGGAGGCCAACTACCACCTCAATCAAAACTACATTTAGCCTTATTTACTTTAAATTTTTGGACTCCTGGTACGGATGGTAAGACTCCAGCAGAAAGACATTGGCAAGTGTTAGAGGAAAAGAGGAAAGTTTATCCAAAAGTGTTGTGGAAATCCCCAGAAGAAGGACAATGGAAAGGTCCAGTGGATTTACTGACACAGGGAAGAGGATATGCTTGTGTTTTTACAGGAGATGGATAAACCGTGTGGGTGCCCTCAAGGTGCATGCCAGCATGGAACGGGAGACTGGAGGAACCCAGGGTGGCCAACCATGGGCTTGGTCCCTCTGGTATGAGCCATGAGTCAGCTAAGCTTGAGTGCAAAGACAGAGAGAAGGCCGACCAAAGACACGACACAGTTCTAATGTTACATTTGTAAAGAATATCACCACTCAATTTACAGTTTGTGTTTTTTAATCCTCATGTCTTTCTAGCAGCTAAGAAGGACCAGCTCCAGGTAAACAATACCCAATTGATCTGTAAGTCTTGCCAGTTCTATCACTGCATTAATCTTAGCACATTGCAAACACATAACATCTCTCCTTTGATGATTTTAGATCGCATCCCTATTCATCCGTCTGAGCCTTGGGCTGCCACACCTGCTTTGCCTTTTGCAAAACTTCTTCTAACTCAGCTTACTCATTGTGTCCATAGAGCCGTAGGCATGATAATTTTTGCTATTGTTTCCTTGATCACACTAATAACTTCTGTTGTGATATCTTCTGCAGCTTTGCATAGTTCTGTTCAAACAGCTCAGTACATGGAGAACTGGACATGCACAGCCGACCAAGCATGGCTACTTCAGAGTAAAATTAACACTGAGTTACAAACTGAAGTGGCAATGTTAAAATCCACAGTTCTATGGTTAGGGGAACAAGTACAAAGCTTGCAATTGCAGCAGCAATTGCATTGTCATTTTAATCACACTCATATTTGTGTAACCAACTTAGAATATAACCAAAGTGAGTATCCGTGGGACCTTGTGAAAGCCCATTTGCAGGGAACTTTCACATCCAACATCACCTTTGATATTGGTGAATTACAAAACAAAATTCTTTATTTAAATAAACCAACTCAAGAGTTTCAGCCTTCTTTAGAAGACTGCACCAAATTCCAGCAAGGCCTGGAGAGCCTCAACCCTTGGACCTATCTAAGGCACCACATTTACATCTTTTGTATGGTTCTTGGAATAATGTTGTTTTGTCTCTGTCTTCTGTTTATAGTCGGTAAAAGAGGATGGACTGCCAATTGGAGAATGAGAGCTGCCCAGCCTGGCCTTACATTCTTTCAATTAATTCATTAACAGGAAGGGAGATATGCAGGGAGCCGAAGGCCCATGGGACGTGACCAACTCGGCATTCTACTGGAGGCTATATGATCAAACAGCAAACTGTTTATCATGAATGCAGGATGTGAGCAAACTCACAACTGCTCCTGCCAACAGAAGCCAACAGAAGGTTTGCTGGAGGCAATCACTCCCTGGCACCGAGGCTATCTACTGTGATATCTAGAGCCTGTTGTTTGAGGAATACAATCTTGCAAGCCTACTCTGGATTGAGCAGCTGACCCCTTCTTCCACTCTCCTTCTCACTATCTCTTTTGCCTAATAAATACGGAGGGCTGTGTAAAGCTCAGGGCCCTTGTCCACTAGAGGCAAGGTGCCCCCTGACCCCTTCTTCCAAATATACTCTTTTGTCTCTTATCTTTTATTCCCGTGTTTGCCCCTCTTTGTTCAGTCCATCTAGGTCTGTGCAGGTTACAATGCATTAGCTCTTTCCTGGTTCTTCAGCTTGATGGCTGTTGGACTTGAACCTCCACATTGACTCTTCCCTGGGTCTCCAGCCTACAGGCCCACTCTGCAGATTTTGATCTTGTCAGCCTCCATAATCCTATGAGCCAATTCCTTCAAATAAATATCTTTCTACATGTAGATATATCCCACTGGTTCTGTTTTTCTAGAGAATCCTGACTAATATGGCTAACCAGAGTAGCTTCTGTTATTTGCAGCCAAGAACACTGACCTGTGTATTTTTTTTTTAATTCCTTAGGGAATGCTAGTATATTTCCCACTTTAAGAAATACTTTTCTAAATACTTCCCTGCTTTATTCCTTTATGTGTTCCTCTGTAAAAGTGTCCTTGGGGAACCCAGGACAGTGGACCCACTGATATAATTTGCCTACCTTGGAAAATGTACAGATGCACCTGTTGTTCTCCCAACCTCTGGGTTATACTTGATAATGATACCTTCTGTTTCTACCGTGCTTTCTTTCTCATTGTGGTAAAACAAACAAACAAAAAATATTTAACATAAAATTTACCATCTTAACCTTTTTTAGGTGGGCGTAAAGCTCAGCAGCGTCAAGTATATTCACATTATTGTGAAACAAATCTCTAGAACTTTTTTGTCTTCTAAAACTGAAACCCTATACTCATTAAAATAATAACTCTCCTTTCCCCTCCTCCAGTCCCCGGTAACCACCTTTCTACTTTCTGTTTCTGAGTTTGACTACTCTAGGTACCTCATATAAGTGGAATCATATGGTATTTGCCTTTTTGTTCCTGGCTTATTTCACTTAGAATAATGTCCTTAAGGTTCACGCATGTTGTAGCATGCGACAGGGTCTCCTTCCTCTTCAAGACTGAATAATATTCCATTGTATGTGTATATCACATTTTGTTTATCCATTCATTTGTGGATGGTAACTTGGGTTGCTCCCACCTCTTGGCTATTGTGAATAATGCTGCTATGAATGTTGGTATGTGAATATCTCTTTGAGACTCTGATTTTGATTCTTTTGGATATAAATCCAGAAGCCGGTTTGCTGGATTGCTGATGGTTCCTCATAGGATTGCTGGGTCCTGTGAGGAACCATCATACTGTCTCCATAGGAATTGCACCACTTATCCATGATGCATTTAGCTCCTCAAAGCAATCTTACAGTTTTAGTTTTGTCCTCACAACCTTACGAGGTAAGTAGAGCACACATTATTATCCCCATCTTGCGGATGAAGTAGTTGAGGCATAAAGGTGTCAAACAGCTTGCATAACATAACAGCTATTTTTTTTTTTTGAGATGGAGTCTTCTTCTGTTGCCCAGGATGGAGTACAGTGGCACAATCTTGGCTCACCGCAACCTCTTCCTCCTGGGTTCAAGTGATTCTCTTGCTGCAGCCTCCTAAGTAGCAGGGATTACAGGCATGTGCCACCATGCCCGGCTAATTTTTGTATTTTTAGTAGAGATGGGGTTTCACCATGTTGGTCAGGCTAGTCTCAAACTCCTGACCTCGTGATCTGCCCGCCTCGGCCTCCCAAAGTGCCGAGATTACAGGCATGAGCCACCGCACCCAGCCATATAACAGCTATCTTATGGCAAATTGTCTTTGTAGTTCAGTGCACTTTCAATTCACCAGGGACACTCAATCAGAGATATGGGGTAAGTATGAGACCCTCCATAGGTGCTGAATCTAAGGAAAAAATTTTTCAATCTGCACCCCCACCTTTGTCCTAAATAAATTGAAAATAATTTATTTTAATGAGAGCTATCACTGACAGGCACGTATTGTGCACATGACTGGTATAGAAATGAGGAGAAAAAATACACAGCCACTGTTCCAGACAGCGCTGTCTCCCCAGTGACTCCGCTTTGTTTATGTATATGCTTATTCATTTTTCACCCAAATGCACTCAAAAAAGTATGTATGTGAGGACTGAAATAAACCTAATGATTCTCAGCAAGGCATCAGGAAGTGTGGGGTGATTTTTTTGGTTGTCACAGTGGCCACCTCCAGTTTTCTGGCAATTAGTGAGCAGGGCCAGGGATGTTGAAAGTCCAGCAGTACAGGATAGCCCCGCATAAAGAAGAATGGCCCATTCGAAAATGCAGTAGTGCCCACGTGGAGAAAAGCAGGCTCAGGACAAGAACAGAGGTGATGTCAAGGGGGAGATTTAGGGGGCTTTAGGCTGACAGTTCTCCAAGCCACTACAAATAATTGTACAGTCTAAGTGATAATAGTGTGCTTGCCATATAAACATAGTTCAAGCCAAGACCCCCAGCTGGTGTTACTCCAACAGATCTCCACCCCTAAGCCCTCCTAGACATAAATTCTGAAGTCACCACAAGGATGCCCAGAGCTCAGTACCCCAGAAGTTTTGGAACATTATTTTGACTGCCAAGTTCAAACAATGTTTTCCTTTAAATAACGACAAAAATAAAGTTTTTTTTTTAAGGGGTAATTGATAACACAAACCACTTAAACTCACTGGCTGTTCCAGTGAAAACATGAAATTCCCAGTTTTAAGTCATCTTTTAGATTACAAAAATCCTATCTCCTCCCAGGCTTCCCCTTGGTAAAGATACTTTTACAGAGAGAAGGCCTCTCTCCTGACAATGTGTGTTTTGCTAGTAACAAAAGGTAATAGAGCCTTTTTCTGAAATATTTGTTCCTGGGCCTGGAGCTGGTATTTGCCCCTACTACCTCCGTGTTCACCTTGCATAAACCAAAAGTGAATCTGCACAGTGCCTCTAACCTGAACATTCGTGGCACTGTGCATCCTCTAATCTTGAACAGATCTAACTCAGAAGAGGAAAGAAAGAAAGAGGGGCAAGGTGCTTTCATGCTCATCAGCATTTGCAATTTCCTCTCTGTCCGCTTCTCCTCCCTCAAATCATGGCACAATGAACTAATTCTTTGTGATTGATCGTGGCCTGTAGATAACTGAGTGTACTTTCTGGCTTTCATATTCCCTTGTCTGTCCCACAGAGCAATCTAAAATGCTGCTTAGAAGAAAAAAAAAGCTGGCATAAACCTGAAAACCTTAAATGCCCATGTAGAGTGTGTTCTAAAGCTCAATTTCAAGTAACTTCTTCCCCCTTGCGTTTCATAAGAGGGGGAAAATAATCTGACTTCTTCAGTTACTCTTTCAGAATCACAGTGAGAAAAGAATGTGAATCGTTTGGAAATGAGCATGCTGCCCATCCCTGTCACACCCTGGAAGCCATGAACATTTTCACTGCACGTACACGGATGATCAATTTCTAAGCACATCTTTGTTTTTCTTAAATAGCTGCATTATTCGTCTGATGTTGAAAATGGCATCTGCACTGTATGTAATTTCCATACTCGCTTGGCACCATCAACTGCCTTTGATGACACTCAGGACTGCATCTTTTTTGTCTCCTCCTTCCCTCCAGCTGCAAGACCCAGATGTCAGGTTCAGGGATGCATTTTCTCTGGCAGGGATATCTGGCTCCTCTCGGCAGTCCCTAAGTTGGTGGCTATTGTGGAACCGCCAGCAAAATAGCAGAAGATCACGCTAAAGATGGGATTCAGATGGCTTTTTGAAAACGAAAAACAGAGTCCGAATCTGGGAAGAAAAACATATTTCTTATGTCTCTAATTATAAGCCAGGCAAGTGGCAGGCCGTGCCTGAGAAAATTGCACCACCCCCCCGGCCCCCCTGCCACCATTTATCTGCTGCTCATCCATTTTCCCCTCTTGACAGTTTTTTATCTCCCCACTCTGCATCTGAAATCAGCAGCTGGGTATGATGAAGGGTTTGCCTAAGTTAATCAAACCTGTGGTAGTGACAGGATCAGGCCTGATGTAAAATATGTGGACAGGGAAAAGAAAAAAGAAAGGAAGGAAGGATAGAAGGAAGGGAGGGAGGAAGGAACCCAGCCTAAAGGAATTGGCCAGGCGTAACAAAGATAAAGAACAGAAGACTACCCAGTACCTCTATGCCCGAGGAGGCAATTTGTAGCAGCATTCAGGTCACCTGGGCATTGAGACATCACAATTAGCTTTCCTTTTTGAAGCAGCCTTTGTAAATATGAATGGAGATCAAGCGCCAACCTGCCCACATCCCGGCCTGGCTTACGCTGAGTCTAGATTCAAAGGCATCTTGAATAAGTCGTAAGCTCAAAGAACCATGCCCCAAAGCACTACATACCAGTGGGGGCTGTGTCAGACCAGGAGGCGAAGAGAATCTCAAGCCATAAGGGGCCCTTGTGGTGTCTAATTATTTTTTTTTTCCTTTCTCAGCCGCTGTGCTGGGCCGAGCAGTCGTGCAGGGCAGAGTTTGGAAGCTTCCCACGATCAACTCCGTCTCCTGAGTGCCCACCCAGCCGCCCCACACTTGCTGCCTCTAAAATCCCAACAGTTCAAAGGAGTTCGCTGAAACTCAGTCAGTGAGAGCCTGTCTCCCAGGCCAAAATCCAGGTTATCTAGTGCTTTTAGAAGTATGAAGTGTTGCATCTTAATGGAATTTAGTGTCCATGAATTCACCCATCCACGGTATGCACCGTTTTGTATGCCGCCCTGACATTTCACTGCATGGCCCTTGTGAATCTAGATTATATCTCTGTCTTAGTCTGTTTGGGCTGCTGTAACAAAATGCCACAGATCAGGTAGCTTATAAAAACAGAAATTCCTATCTCACTGTTCCAGAGGCTGGGAGGTCCAAGATCAAGGTGCTGGCAGATTTCGTGTCTGGTGAGGGCCCACTTCCTGGCTCATAGACAGTAATCTCACTCCAACCTCACATGGTAGAAAGGGTGATGAGGGGTCTCTCTCAGGCCTCTTTTATAAGGGCACTAGTCCCATTCATAAGGGCTCTGTCCCCTTGATCTATTTGCCTCCCAAAGGTCCCACCTCCTAATACCACCACTTTTTAGGGGTGAGGATTTCAAGATACGAATTTGAAAGAGCCATAAACATTTAGATTAAAGCAGCCTCTGTTTAAAGGAAGTCGACTCCAATGTAGACTGATTCTTTTGCTTCCCTCCACGGGCTAACTCCCTGAGACCCTCCTCCATCCTCCATCTGTGAATCTTGAGAATGGACTCAGTGCTTGGGAACACCAGCTGACCAGAAGAGATCAACACCTGCAGGCTCCCCTGGAAGTTTATACCCAGCCATGTCCTCCATTCACCTCACCCTCATCCATTCAACTCTAGGATCATTTTGATTCAACGCGGACCCAAAGGGCAAGTCAGATATAGAGATTTTGAAGATTGGCCATACACTCTGGAGCACAGGAAATACAGCACATCTATTTTACCCCTGTAAGGGAAAGTGGCCATAGTGGTGAATTTGTTGAAAGGAGATGCATGCATATCAAAGGGCATAAGTAAAAGCATGAACTCTACAGTAAAGTTTTTTTAAAAGATCATAGGACTTAAGAATGATTAGAGTTTTAGGGGAATAATTGGGACATTTTTAGAGAAAGAATGGCTTTACCCAAATTTGTGTTAATGCTGCCCCTCAGGATGGCAGCCCTCAGGTCAGATGAGACACCACTGCCCAGGCTGCACAAGGGCAGGGCAGGATGACAATGTCTTTCTTTCCAGCCAGTGTGCCTCCTTAGCCCCCTCATCACCCGCTTTTGCCCCAACAGCTGCCCTTTGGCTAGACTCCTCTGCTCACAGTTTCAGCCAGACTGGCCTTCCCTCTGCTTGGTTACTCATTTACCCTGAATTACTTGAAAGAGATCTTGAATGTTTCTCTCTGCCCGGTGAACACAACAAACTCTTCTGTAACTTGGGGGCTTTAGTTGTCTCCACAACAGGCTATGTGCACCTCCGTTTTGCACCACAGCCTCTCATGGAAACTGCATCTTGTACCCCTGGGTACCCACACACTCCCGGAGGCTCTTCCGACCTCGCTCTTCTTATACACATGCCATCTCCCTTCCCCAGCATTACCTCCCTGTCTCCACCGTGCATTTTGACACTTAATCTTTTGCTTCCACACTGGTATTCAAGAGAGGCTGAAGGCTCTTACAGGGCAGTGCCTCCTGCTCTCTTTATTCCCCCCAGCTGGTTCCAGCATAACACAGCTGGTGCCTGAGCTGTCCCCAGCATCTGTGGAACAGGCAGCACAGCAGCCTCAAACAGAGCTGTTCTGTCTGGGCACATACATCAGTGCTGGGTGCTGAGTTGAGTCTACCCACTTTGGAACGTCTGGTTGACACTATCTGAGGGGCTTCTTTAAGTTGGGATTTAAGAAGCAACAGGAATGAGATGAAAAAGACCACAGGAAGAGGAAGAATGACTCATGCATAGGCTGTTTCATAACCTATTAGCCTACATAACTTTGTCATATGTTCATTAGTTAGGGAGAATTCCACTGATGGTCCTCTTATCAGAAAGAGTATGTGAGTAGTTGGAAGAGGTATTTTATTTCCTCCTTTGAGTTTCAAAGTGGGACTCCTAAGGGGCCTTCTCCAGCAATAATACATATTACCTAAACTCCCCTCCAAAGAGGGCCTTTGTTTTTCAGACTGAGTAGGTATACAAGTTGGGAACTAAAATGCCTAGTGGAAAAGGTGGAACAGGTAGAGAAGGTGTATAGGATTTGGGCAAACCATATCTGTAGTCGTTTGATATGTAGTAGGCAATATAAATTACTTCTTCTGTTTTCCCAATGAAATCTTCCACAGAATCTTTTTAAAAAATTACAAAACATGAATATGATTAGATTTTCTAGTGCAGAAATGGTAAGGATCTGCCTACCAGCTGCTGTAGCTCCAAGCCTATGGAAATGAGGGGGGCCCTGAACACCCCCACCATGGGCGTGCCACAATCAGAATCCAGTTTATCTGCCTCTTGCTTTTTATGCTAATCTTCTTGGATGACTGCAGGGCTGTCAGGGTCCCTGCTTTTTTTATTATTATTATTATTTCTAGTGATTATAATGCAAGAACATTCTCCTTTTGCCAGCAAATATTCTCTGCTGTCACCGCTGTTGCTGCTGCAGCTGGAGGCTTCTTCTAGCCTCAGCACATTTGTGTCCCACAGAATATGCCGTGCGTGGCTGTTTCCTTTGTGATGCTTCTCTAGGCTGTGCTTTGTGTCCATTTTTTATCATTTGCCTTAAAGATGGCCATCAGATTTCCCAGGTCTCCAAGTGACTATCTGCCCTCAGCCACATGGTCTCAGGGTCATGACCTCACAGATCTCATCTCTTCTTCTTACCTCACAGCCCACCTCACCACATGCCCACATATCACGTGTTTGTTCACTTTAAAAATCTTTGTGGACCACCCTTTTTGTGCCTGGCACTGCTTTAGTTTCTGCTTCCATGGGGCTTACAACCTAGTGAGGAAAAAAGATCATCAAGAAATAAAAACATAGATAACGTGTGCTGGACAGTCCCTCTTTGCTACTGCAGATCCACTCCCACCCTTTTCCATGCTGCTTCGTGCCCCTGGAGGCTGACCTCTGTCGTATCACTCGGGCTTCCTTGACCTCTGGCTTCTGGCTCGGTTTGGCCAACAGGGGACACCTGTAGGAGACAGGAGGTCAGAAGGAGGAAGATGAGGGTATTTATTCCCTTGGCACTCCTTCTACCAGGTGGTCATTAGGCAGTGGCCACATTCTTCTAAGGCCACATCTCCTGATGGAAGTCCTCTCTACCATGGCTAGAGCTCTCTCTGGGTTCCAGTATCAACACCCTTCCCTCGTCCCTTCAGGACCACCTCACTTTCTTTAAAATAGCTTCTGACTATTGCCAGACTGTGTGCTTCACCATCCCTGGTTGGTTCTTTTAACCTTGCCTACATCCTTGAAAATAGTGTCTTTGTTAAATTACCCCAATGAATGTGCCATCTGTTTCCTACCAGGATCCTGTTCCATATAAATGTCAAATGATAAGGAATACACACACACACACACACACACACACACACACAGCAGGAGAAGGGATAGGAGTAAGAGGTAATGAGGGGAGAAGGGCTAATTAGTATCATGCGGATGATAGTCAGGGAAGACATCAGAAAAAAACACAAAGGAAATCGGGAGTAAGTCCTGCAAATATCAGGGAAGAGCACGCCTGGCAGAGGGAACAGCACATTTAAAGGTCTTGCAGTGAGAGTTTTCTTGGAGCATTTAAAGGGCTACAAGAAGTCTAGGGTGCCTGGAGTGGAGTGAGAACAGGGCATGGCTAGGAAATGAGATCAGAGGGGTGGTAGAAGGTCAGAACAAGTAAGGCAGTGTAGACCATGGTAAGGACTTCAGAGTTTATTCTGAAAGAAAGGGAAAGCAGTTGGAGAGTTTGGGCAGAGGACTAGCATGATCTGACTTTATTTTTTATTTTTTTAAAGACTAGGTCTCTTTATGTTGCCCAGGCAGGCCTCAAACTCCTGGGCTCAAGCCATCCTCCCGCCTCAGCCTCCTGAATAGCTGGGACTATGGGCACTTGTCCCTGTGCCTAGCTCCCTGACTTTATTAAAAAGATCACTCTGGGCCAGCCATGCTGGGTCACACCTGTAACCCCAACATTTTGGGAGGCCGAGCTGGAAGGATCACTTGAGCTCAGGAGTTTGAGACCAGCCTGGGCAACATAGTGAGAACTCATCTCTACTAAAAATAAAAAAAAAAATTACCCAGGCATGGTGGCATACCTGTAGTCCCAACTACTCAGGAGGCTGAGGTGGGAGGATCACTCAAGCATAGGAGTTCAAGGTTGCGGTAAGCTATGATTGCACCACTGCACTCCAGCCTGGGTGACAGAGCAAGACCCTGTCTCTAAAATAATAATAATAATAATAATAATAATGAAAGTAAATACATAAAAAGGACTAATCTGATTGCTATACAGAGAATCCACTGTAGAGGAGCAAAAGTGGAAGCAGGGAAAACCATTAATGGGCAATTCTAGTTGTCCAGGCAAGAGAAGGTAGAGGCTTGGACTGAAGGATGAAGGCAGCGAAATGCAGTTTGTTTTTATAAATATTCCTTTGAGATGCTTATTCCATATCCAAGTGGAGATGACAAGCAGGCAATGGATTTCTAGCTTTGGAGTCTGGAAGAGAGGGAGCTATAAATTAGGGAATATTCAGTCTATAAATGGCATTTGAAGTCATGGCACTGAATGAGATCATCTTGCAAGTGAGTATCTATGGAGATGAAAAGGGCCAAGGCTGAGCGTGGGGCCTACTGTCATCTAGGGTTCAGAGGCTCCAGCAAACAAGACTGAGTGAGGTAGGAGGAGATTCAGAGAGGTCCCAAAGGCTAGGTGAAAGAAGTGTTTCACAAATACAAAGGGAACACTGTGCAGGCATCAGATAGGACTGAGAGTTGATCACTGCATTTAGCAATACAGAACTCATTGGTGACCTTGAAGGAGCTGTTTTAGAAGAGTGGTATAGATGAAGCCTAGTTTAAAAAGATTAAAGAGAGAGAATGGGAGGAAAGGAAATGGAGTCAAGGAGGAAATATATCTCTTTTGAATGTTCTGCTATAAAAAGAAGGAGAAAACTGAGCATATAGCTGCAAGGGGACATGGGGTCAAGGAAGGCCTTGTTTTGTTTTGATTTACAGGCTGATGGGAATGATCCAGTAGAGAGGGAAAAAATAATGATGTGGGAAAGAGAAAAAGGCCTAGCCTGTAGGAAAGAGGGGTTGGCCTTAGACAGGACACAGTCGGTTCATCCACAGTTACAGAAGGAAGACAGGGAAAATGGATGCAGATGAAGGTGGGTGGGTAATTAAGGTGGTGTATTAGTCCATTCTCGCATTCCTATAAAGAAACACCTGAGGCTGGGTAATTTATGAAGAAAAGAGGTTTGGGTGGTTCATGGTTCTGCAGGCTGTACAGGAAACATGGTGCTAACTTCTGCTCAGCTTCTGCGGAGGTCTCAGGAAACTTAAAATCATGGCGGAAAGCAAAGCAAGAGCAGGCATGTCACATGGCCATAGCAGGAGCAAGACAGTGAAGGAAGAGGCAGTACATCCTTTCAAATGACCAGATCTCACAAGAACTCAGCATCTCAAGGACTGTACCAAGGGGGATGGTGGTAAACCATTCACGAGAAATCTGCCCCCATGATCCAAACACCTCCCACCAGGCCCTATCTCAAACACTGGGGACTACAATACAAGTCAGTATGCAGTTTGATTGGGAACACAGATCTACAATATATCAGGTGGTGAGAGCTTATGGAAGTCCTCTTCTAATTGCTTCTATTTCCTTAGCAAGAAATAAGAAGCAAGGTCATCAGCTGAGAGTAAGGGAGGAGGAGGAGTTGATGGTTTAAGGAGAAATGGTGTAAAATGTATACTTAAGAGACTGAGAGTGTGAGTTGAATGGAAATGGATCGTTGGGCAGCACTGAGAGTCCCCTTGAGGTTTGTGGTCACACTGACCAGTGACTTTTCCCTGACCATATATCCTTCTGGTCTGGCCAACCCTCACATACATTTCTGTATCCCATCTTTAGTATGCCCTGGCCCTTGGGAAACACTCATCCCTTAATAATCATCTCTGCACATATAGAGGGCATTTTCCTGGCACCATGACTCTAGAAGGGTTGCATTTCAGGCAAGGTGGCACTGGGAAGACTGTCCCGAGAACAACAGAGCCTTCTCTATTCTTCCGTCTCTCATTCAAGGTGTCTTATTTGGGAGACAGGGATTAATGTTGTAATTCTGCCTCACTCCCCTAGGCATTGTGTTAGGTGCTTCAGGAATACAAAGACTAATTGGGATCCTGCCTGCATTCAATGAATTCATAATCTGGCTGGGGAGCAGTGATTTGTACACAAGCGAGCGGCCTATGTACAATAGCTAAGCCAACTTGACCATGAGCACTTCCAGGGATGGAACTGTGAATAACTAGAGCATGGGGTATATGATTCCCATCAGATAATAGAGGGGATCAGGAATGGAAGAGATCAGATAAGGCTTGGAGGCATCAGGGGAAACGTCTACTGGGGCAGTGGGACTTGAGCACAGTCATTAGGCATGCAAATCATCTTGTGGGCTTTCCAATGTGTGCACTGGAATACGTTAATGAGCTCAATTTCCCCCGTGCTAAAGCTCTGCTCTATGCCTTTGAACTGACACACCCTGTCAAAATATGTAGAAACTGAATACCCTGAATCCAGACCTCCCATGGAGGCTCTGAAGGGAAAAGAGAAAGAACTACTCACATGTTGGCCACCACCACCTCTCTCCCTCCCAGGCAGCTGGATGGAGGAGGCTTTGCCCGGGCTTCTCAGTTCATTTCCTTTCTGAGACATCTTTGTCCTTGATGTTTGTTTTAACCAGAGTTTGCCCATATTTGGGAGTTGGGGGGGGGGGGGGTATCAATGGTGAGATACAGTCCCACTCTCCCAGGATGGCCTCCTTCCAGTTCCTGGGAGTCTGGGATGTGTACATTATCTCTACTCTGTATTACAACTGGGCCAGGAATTGGCTCGTTTTGCCTATTTAAATTAATAAACTGGAAGAGTCTTTTGTTTCATAGCCATCGTGTGGTTGAGTGACAGCTCTATGCCTTCGCCTGATGCTGAGGCTCCATGGGAAACATCATGTACTCTTGCTGAACTCTGATTAAAAAAACAAGTGCTACAAACTGTTTAATTTTTAGATTGTACCTGTCATTCACCTTACCTTTCCAATGCCTCGCGGTGATAAGAAACTCACCTAATATCTGTCATTCCAAATATCCTAAACAAGGCTGGCTCATTCTGTAACCTTAAGGAGATGGCAGAAACTGTATTATAGCAAGCAATAACAATATAGGCACAGACTGTCCTGCAGTGAGCATTAGAGATTACTGAGAATATGTTTAGAAATATCACAGGGGGCTTGGCATGGTGGCTCATGCCTGTAATCCCAGCACTTTGGGAGGCCAAGGCAGGTGGATCACAAGGTCAGGAGATCAAGACCATTCTGGCCAACATGGTGAAACCCTGTCTCTACCAAAAATATGAAAATTAGCCAGGCGTGGTGGCGTGAACCTGTAGTCCCAGCTACACTGGAGGCTGAGGAAGATAATCACTTGAACCAGGGAGGTGGAGGTTGCAGTGGGCCAAGATCACGCCAATGCACTCCAGCGTGGGCAACAAGAGTGAAACTCCATCTCAAAAAAGAAAAAAGGGAAAAAAGAAATATCATAGAGAATAAAATGACTAGCTAAGCAAAGAAAATAAAAGTACATACAATTGGGGCTTAAAGGGCAAACTGTAGGTATATCTAAAATTGGCAACCTCAAAGACAAGAGCAAGAGAAAGAACCAAAATAAATTTAGGTTAAATAAATTTAGACTATAGAGGGGCTTAGTTCCTGACTAATGTCAAAAGCTGATTGTCCTTTTCCAGGAGTGGGGCGAAAAAAAAAACCCTTCACCCTTCGCTAGCTCTGCACTCTCTAATGGGTGTTCTCAGTCTGACATCTGTTAATGGTTGCAGCTGGTTACAAGTTTTTAGTAAAGAACAACCAAGAATTTTGCCCCTGGCAACCCAGAGAGGGACTTTCTCACTAGAGCCTTATGTAAGAATGAGAGGAAGGTGCACTTTTCTTAGAGAAGGAGAGAGCTGTGCTGGTTGAAGGGGAAGTGGCCACCATCAGCCTTGAAGCTCAGGGCTTGGCCAGGAATGCTGCTGCTTAGGCAGAACTGGGAACAGGTGGGGTCTTTGGACGAGCTGGGAGTCCAGCCAGCCAGTGGAAGCTCTGCAGGAGGCTCCACCTAGTCTGACAGTAGAACAAGGACAGGACTTCATGGAGAAATCATTTCTCAGCTAGAGAGAAGGGCTAACTGCTCCAGAGCATTTGCCATCCATATACTCACTTAGCAACTCAGCTTTGTTTCATTATTTAACATCTATTTATAGTCAACATCTCCCCAACTAGATGGTCATATTCTTAAGGGAAAGTGTTTTAAGTTAAACCTTTAATCTCTATGGCAAGCTATAAGTACCATTACTGGCTCTATTTTGCATAGAAAGAAACTGAGGAAGAGAGAGAGATGGGTAGGCAACTGATCAGGATCAGCCAAGGCACGGCCTCTCGTATTTTTATTGAATAAAAGTAAATCAATAAGTAACAATTTGTACATTTCCAAAAATGTCCTTTTCAACTTTTTCTCAAGCAAGTTTAAGATGTCATTTGGAACTCATGATTAAAGAATTGGAAGCCAGCTATTTTAAGGGAGCAACTCAAATTGAGTGCATTGATATGGCAAAACAGCCAAAGGGTGATCCTTAATTAGTTTATATGACTGTAAAATGCAAAACAGTAAAGCCTGTTATCTAAAGGAAAAGATAAAAGGCAAAGGCAGAGTCAGAGACAGCAGATTTCAGCAGTCATAGATTTTTCTCTCTGGAAAGCACAGCTGTTTTTTGTATCTGCCAACCTAATGGAACTCCTCAAATGACTTTTGTTGAAAGCCCACAGGTCCTGGCAGGGCATACAAGAACTTGAGAACACATGGATTCTTTCTTTCAGGACCTTACATTTTAAAAAGGATTCACCATGAGAACTGAATGGAAAATTGTTCTGGTGAAGGGGGAAAGACAAGCTTTAGAGCATGCTTCCACAGGCCCTAACATTTCAGCCAGGGAGCACAGCCCCTAGTCAGTCTGTGCAACAGGGGAAACAGGGACATAAATAAGTCTATATATACTAAAATGCTACTATCAATTTTAGTATTTATGGGTGGCATCAGCACTGACAATGGTCATTGCTATAGTTTGAACATTTGTCCCCTCCAAAACTCATGTTAAAATTTAATTGCAATTGTAACAGTATTAAGAGATGGGTGCTTTAAGAGGGGATTAGGCCATGAGGGCTCTGCCCTCCTGAATGAATTAGTGCCATTGTCATGGGAGTAGTTTCCTTATAAAAGGAGAAGTTCAGCTCTATTTTGCACATCTTCCTCTTTCTCTCTCTATCCTTCCCTCCCTCAATGCCTCCCTCTCTTTGCCCTTTCACCATGGATAATGCAGCAAGAAGGCCCTTACCAGATGCCAGCCCCTCAATAATGGACTTTTCAGCCCCTAGAACCAAAAGCCAATAAATATCTATTCATTATGAATCACCCAATCTGTGGTATTTCTTTTGTGGCTGTACAAAACAGACTAAATCAGTCATCTAATTAGTCAATAAGCATTTGGTAGGACCCACTGGGCTCATTGCTAGTTACAGATTTGCCAGCAAGGTAGAGCTATTCCTACAGTCTTGCAACTCAGGGGACCTTATTCCTCTACAGAAACCAAGTTCTAGTTGCATGTTGACCCAAGTCAGCATCAGGTAGATGGCCAGCTGGGCTAACAAGTCATCTGACGAGCTCTTATACAATCAACACATTGCCTCCTACTTGCCTTCCCATCTCCGAGGCAACAGGGGTAGACCTGAAACTGGCTGCCAAGTGCCCCCACTGTCAGCCTCTGCCCTTTTGTGACATTTTCCTCATCTCCACCTTTGTCTGACTCCCTCAATGCTTCTACCCACACTTCTATCCACTGCTGTCCCTAGTGTTGACACTCATACTGATCAAGGCCACCCTTGAAATTTCATTTTTACTAGATTTTGTGTCTGCTGTGACACTGGGGCGCAGATATATCACCCTCAGAAGACCTGTGAATAGTCGCTACAAAGTATGCTGGCTGAGATGAAAGGAAAAATGGAGTTAGCATTTACCGAAACTGGTCAGGCTGAAGTGGAAATCCCCACAGAGACAGATGCAAAACATTCTACTGTTTCTAGAAGGGATGAAGAGATCTGTGGAACCAAAGTGGGGGTAGGGAGCAGGAATATAGTGTAAAGTTAGCTATATGGTGAGAGGAAAATGAGCTGAAGGCTACATTTCTTTAGATGAAAAATAAAATTTTTCAAACATGCAGAATAGCAAAGGAAATAATCTAATAGTGCCCAGATTAAATAAATGTTAGTATTATGCCTTTTTGCTCTCTTTTATTTTAAAAAATAAGATGTTACAGATCTAATTGAAGCTCCCTTGTAATCCTTCTGCTTTCATTCCCCCCACCACCCCCTGCCAAGTGCAGATCACTTTCAAATAGAATGAGAGCTACTGAATCATCATGTTGGGATTATTTTTTATAGACTTTCATTGGTTTTTGCTTCACATCAAATATTAAAAAGCTTTGTTAAACAACTACCAATTGGTTAAAAAAAAAGGGTTTAAAATAAGGCAAATTCTATTTCTTATATACCACACCGTGCTCAAATGAACCAAACCTGATTTATGTAACATTTCTTAGAAAAGGTGACTCATTTTACAACCGAAAAGAAATGGAGCTTTAGCATGTCTTCTCCTACATATCACCCATTATGCCTCGGAAAAGAATCTGCCCCTCTGGGACCCATTTCTGAAATTTACCACTTACAACACACACTTCACATGTGGTCTGTGTCACTTCTGTAGCTAACTAGCATCTTGTCCTAAGAACATTTCTCAGTGTATAAGTCAGCAGGGGTTGGTCTAAGCACTTTGTGTATATTAACTCGTTTAATCTTTACAACAACCTAGTGAGGTGGATACAGTTACTATACCCATTTTATAGATGAGAAAACTCATCTGCAGAACTTACTGGTCATTGTATTTTTGTGAAGGAATCACGTGGCTGCCAAGATTTCTTGTGTGCAGAGTAAACTGTAGCCCTTCCTATTTTATGTTATTGCACTATGTTAATTACCGGGTCTTTAAATAGCCTGAGACTTCTAACCATCCAGGCATTGTGTTAATGCTTGGCTGTATTGTAGCTACTTCCTTGACTTTCTTCAAATACAGAGTTTTCATTTCTTCATAGAGAACACACTAGAAAATTAATGTCTCATAAGGTCTAGATCGCCCATTTTTCACAAAGAAGTATGTTAGTTACTCACCTTTTTGAGCCGAAGGAGGGGCTGGGGCTCTAGAGAAGGTATTTACCCACTGGCACTCAGCAGCAGCAGGACACAAGTCATATGGATGCAGCGGGAGAGGAAGGAAGGATGGTGTCCCTTCAGCCATGGCGCCTCTCTGTCCTCTCCCTTTCATTCTACCTCTGGCCATCCTTCCCTTCCCAACTGGCCTGGCCAACCCATAATCATTCTTCATGGCCCAGATTAACCCCACATCTCCAGGGAAGCCTTCCTGGGCAATTATAGCTCACATTGGTTCTTCATCGCATTGGCCTTAATGCTGTGTAATTATTTCATTTCCTTCCTTCTTCTTCTTTTTTTTTTTTTTTGAGGTGGGGTTGTACTCTGTCACTCAGGCTGGAATGCAGTGGTACAATCATGGCTTACTGCAGTCTTGACCTCCCAGGCTTAAGCAATCCTCTTGCCTCAGCCTCCCAAGTAGCTGGGACTACTATGTGTGCCACCATACCCAGCTAATTTTTAAATATTTTTTATAGAGACTCTGTGATCTTCCTATGTTGCCTCAGCTGGTCTCGAACTCCTGGACTCAAGTGATCTTTCCACTTCAGCCTCCCAAAGTGTTGAGATTACAGGCATGAACCACTGTGCCTGGCCTTTCTTTCTTCTTTTCTCCCTTTCTTCCTTTCTTCTTTCCTTCTTTCCTTTCTTTCTTTCCATTTTTCTCTTCCTTTCTTTCCTTCCTTCCTTTCTTTCTTTCCTTCTATTTTTCTCTTCCTTTCTTTCCTTTTTTTCTTTTTCTTTTTTTCCTTTCTTTCAGTGACTGGCCAATGAACGCCTAAAGGTCAGAGATAATATCTTATACTTATGTATACCTAGTGACCACCACCACAAAAATCACTGGGGTGCTGGTTATTTCCTGTTTTAAGGCTATGGAGGGGAGCATGTGGAGGGGACTTGATGTAGAAAGAGAGGTTATCATCATGGTGCCCTACCCAACCCACCCAGAAGAGGAAGACGGTATTGCTTTGGAACTGTATGGCTACTCAGCCTTCTTCCAGCCACAGGCGGGGCAATACTCCTTCCTTCCACTCCAAGCAAGAAATAATATGGACATGTAAGGGATCTTCAAATGCCTTCTTGTGCTGGTTTACAGGTGGCTCAGCAGGACCTGCCATTAGATTCCTACCTGATAATAGGAATTAAGCATAAGACAAAGGTAGCAGAGTGAGGGGGTTAATAACATGGACTCTGGAGCCAAATTTACTGAGATCAAATCCCAGCTCTACCACTTACTAGCTGGGTGACCTTGAGCAAGCTGCATAACCTCTCTTTGTCTCTGTTTCTTAATCTGGAAGCCCAGGGTAACCATGAAAGCACCTATCCCATAAAGTTGTCATGAACTTTAAATGTGTTCATAGTCACAAAGCACTTAGAGCAGTTTCTCATACAAAGGGGGACTTTACAAGTGTTTGCTATTATTATTCATGTCCCCCCTTCTTCTAGTGTTTTCTTTTTTACTAAAATAGAGCTTTCATTCAGATGGCTTATCTTATAGCTTTGCACACCTAGGCCTCCTAGTGTACATGAATGATTTTTGCAAAAGCCATCAGCAGAAAAGCCTTTCAGCCTAGCATGGTGGAAGAGGTCTGGCAGACCTGAGTTCAAATGCCAGTGTTACTCCCCAGTGTTGCTGAGTCTCAATAGTCTCAATTTCTTTATCTGTTAAATGAAGCTAATAATGCTTTCTTCATATTAACATTGAAACAGTTAGAAATAATACTGGATATAATCACTTGTTGGCACACAGTAGGCACTCAATTAATGTAGCAACTTTCACCATCCCTGTCATCATCACGAGTTGAGTTTCTCTCAGGTGTCATAAAGTACTTAGCACACAGCTAGAACTTATTTACAAAAGATAGCTATTACTTACAAGCTTGAGGTTTATAAGGTCTTCTACAAAAGAATGCACAGCTTTCCCATACAAGTTGACATGAACTTTGTAAACATATTATCATACAATTCTAATGCGTCTACCAATTAACAACAATATGCTGGCGAAATCTAAAATCAATTTTTGCATCATGTTTATATTTTAAACAAATCCTCAGGCTTCACTATAATCTACACACTGAAATATGCATTTAAAACCATTTTCAGGGGGCTGGGCACAGTGGCTCATGCCTAAAATCCCAGCACTTTGGGAAGCCAAGGTGTGTGGATCACCTGAAGTCAGGAGTTTGAGACCAGCCTGGCAACATGGCCAAACTCCGTCTCTACTAACTATACAAAAATTAGCCAGGCATGATGGTATGTGCCTGTAATCCCAGCTACTCAGGAGGCCAAGGCAGGAGAATTGCTTGAACCTGGGAGGCAGAGTTTGCAATGAGCCAAGATCTCGACACTGTACTCCAGCCTGGGCAACAGAGTGAGACTCCATTTCAAAAAATAAAAATAAAAAATAAAACTATTTTCAACAAAGAAAGGCTTGGCCTCAGTAGTAACTAAAAATGGCTGCTCTATTATAGGCAGTCGCAGGCATCACTACTTTAAAAGAGAACCCAAGCACCAAAGGAATATAGCAAGAGCTTGTTCAAGATGTACATTGCCTAAAGAAAACATCGTGATGAAAAAGCAATTACTCAAAATCTTTTTGAAGTTACAAGTTACAAGGGATTTGTTCCTTTGAAATCATTTTAAGAGTTTAAAAAACTTCTTAGAAAAAAAATAATGAATAGCTTTACCCTTATTCAGTAGACCCTTAATAGAATCATTGCATGTTACAGCTGTAATGAATCATCCTAAAGATAATTTTAGGATAGTCGCCTCCCTTCACAGATTAGGAGCTCAAGCCCAGAGAGGTGATAAAAGTAGCACAGAATCAGTCTTTTATCACCTCTTCCACTGCCGCTCACCTCTCTGGACCTGAGGTCTCACATTGACCCTAAACTCAAAAGCTAGTGCATTTCTTCTCTGACTTTAAATTTAAATAAATGTGTCAATTGATGTACATGCACCCAAAAGAAGATAATTTACACCTCTGTAAAGGAGGTGTGAGAGATTAGCAAGGTGTGAGATTAGCGAGAAAAACATGAAAGAGCAGGAAGGTCGAGAACTTTTTAACATAATTTTGTTTTATCAATGTCTTAGACTACTTCATCCATTGTGAAAATTTTTTATCTAAAAACTATTAAGTCAGAAACATATTTTTTGGTGAGGACTATAAAGCTTTGACTGCTCAAACATATGAACTCACCAAAAGGCACACCCTGAGTATTCAAGTCAGGTGGATTATAGGAAGAGCGCCAGAGCCATGAATTGTATTAGTCAACCTGATATCTATGGTCATAACTTATGTTTACGGAAAGCCCCTTTATTCACAGCTACTGAAATAGAGTAAAGCCTTCACAGATGATGGAGTACAAATTCTGTTCTCTGTTCTGGCCTTCTTGATGCTTTGAGCACTCAGCCTCCCAGAGGAAACCAGCCAGTACCAACGTGGACAGCTCAAAAACGGTTTCCAACAGGTGTTTCCACAGTTGCTTTTCACTTTTTGGAACTTTGTAAAGGGCTATCAGAACCAGGATTAGACACACAATGCAGAGGCAAAGCCAATTTTTTTTCTCCATTGTCCCGATATGACTTTTTTCCCTGGATCTTTCATCCTGTGTGTGGGAAACCACTCATCTGGACTATGTGAAAATTATTTGGGGAGGGGTGTTGCCAAGGCAGAAGTTCTTTCACAGGGTGGAGAGAGTAAGTTGCTAGAATTCTTATCTCATTCTCCCTCTCACGGAGCCTCCTAAGTCTTCTGGGAATAGAGAAGGAAAGTGGAGATCACCCCGCCAAGCCAAGCCCAGCTCCCTCTGTGTATTCCACTCATGATTAACTTCTAAGTACCTAAATGGGAGTTATTTTGAAGTCTTCATTCCTTACTTTTTTTTTCTCCTATTCTCAACTTCTTTGTTATTTCACTGCTCATTACCACCTCTACTAGAGAACACAGGAAAGGAAATGAAACTCACCTATAATGATATAATACCAGGAAAAAAAATTGGTTCAGTACATACTGTGAGAGTCTTAGAACAAAGTGACTTTAGAGAGTATCACTTTGTAGTGGTTACAATCACTTAAGATGTGACTTTGGCTGCAAGAAAGAGAAAACCTGACTCTGTTTAAGAGCTAGAGACATGGAATCACTTCATGTAATAAGAAGGGCATGGGTAAGCAATTCTGAGATTGGTGCAACAGCCCAGCAATGGTGCTCAAGGGCCCAGGCTCTTGCTGTCTCAAGGCTCCCCATCCTCAGAGAGTTGACTTTTCATCCTCACATGTGTTTACACAAGATAAAGTGGTCATCCCAGTTCCAAGCATCTTTCCCCCACAATTGCTTTCAAGGCAGGAAGGTGAAGGCAGGGAACAGGCTGTTTTCCCATGTCTCTATCATTTTATTTAGGAAAATAACTCTTCCCAGAAACCCTCCAGCAAACAGCCCCTTAGGTCACATGAGCCACCTAATTGCAAGACAGGCTGAGAGAAGTCATATGTCATTTACCAGCCTCTATTCTATACTGAGAAGTAGACAGGAAAAGGGTGTTTGAAATGACTATAGAGTTAATCAACAGTATCTGCCACAGTGGAAAACTGTCTTATTTGACAACAAAGAAAATCAAGGCCAAGAGAATTTTTAAAACTCACATTTCACATGTGTTGGGCACCCACTGTTTGCTGGACCCAAAAGTTAGTTGGTGACAAAACCAAAGCTAAAAGCAGGGGGTCCTGACCCCATCTCTATGCATGTGTGTTAGGCCACACTGCGGTCTGTCTAGGAGTAGAAGAGAGAAGGATGCACACTGATATTTGCATCAGACAGATGAAATGACTTTAAAAAGGAGAAGGAAGATGGTTTGATCCTTCTTGAGTAACAGAGACATAAACACTTTTCTATTAGATATAGCATTGATTAAAAAGATGCACCAGGGAGAACATTTTGAAACTTCTGGCTATAGTAAGATTTGGGAGAATTAGTTATAGATTTATTCTGTAGCAAGGTATCCATAAGGAACCAAGACTGTACCATCCAAAAGACTAAAAGATAAAAATATAAAAGCACCCCACTGTTTTGGAACCTTTCTATCATCCCTGATTTCATAATGAAGAACTGAAGCTAAACAAGGTTCAATGACTCACATTAAGCTCTAGGAGACTCGATGACATGGCACAGGTCAGTGATTAATGAAATTTTCATG
This sequence comes from Gorilla gorilla gorilla, assembly GCF_029281585.2. NCBI lineage: Eukaryota > Metazoa > Chordata > Mammalia > Primates > Hominidae > Gorilla > Gorilla gorilla. The sequence goes on along the minus strand of NC_073235.2, from coordinate 38,569,791 downwards.
TGATCTCAGGCAGTAGAGTTTAAGCCACACATTTAAGCAGAGTATATGTTACATGTTTCTGAAGCATGTCAGCTCTGTCTGATTCCCTAGACAACTCAGGCAAAGTCCAAGATACCAACCTGAATTACTCTTGGATTTCATTCCAAAGTTGAGACTATGACCTAGATAACTGTAGCTATGGTCTATTCATTATTGTCCTACAAATAACGTTATATGGAAACTTCTAACAACTGTGGTAAATTGTTTAATTTGTAGCTTATATGTGGAAATGAGAGTTTCAAAATTATACTCTACTGTGAATATTAACAACCACAAATTACCAACACACCTTTGTCCTGAGCAAATGGTCACAATAAACCTATACATTGAGGGCATTGATGCAGGTCCTCCCTTAGATACCCCAAGGGAAGAGTGGTGATGGTGTCACCAGGCTGGGGCAGGGCAAATGAGTGGGTCTGCCCAGATCCCATGCAGCTCCCAATTGCCTTGTGTGACTACAAGGAACTTTATTTCCTATAGCATTGAGGAGTGGCCTTCTACTGTAGGGGAAGCTTCAGCAGGGCCTGGAGAGATGGGAAGTTTCATTCTTCACCCAATTCCCTAAGACATTGTTCTGATCTAACAAAGCCCAGTCGTTTGGAGAAACACAGAGTCCTTTTGTCCTCTGCAGGGGAATCCACATTCGATTTAGCACAGAGGCCCAGTTTTACTAATTATGTCACTATGCAATACTGTGCTATGAAGAAGACCCAGACAAATACGAATGTTTAGCCATGTTCTTGCCCTATTACATGCAAATGTTTTTTATTTCTGAATTCAGATTATCTATATGACTGCTCTAGAGAGATACAGAATGCTAGAGACAGAAGGGGCTCTAGAAATGATCTACTTAGACCCCATCCTTTGACAGAACAGAAAAAGACACTCTAACAGTGTTAAGAAAGCAGCCAAACCAGAACCATAATCCAGAGCTCCTAACTTACTTGATTATCTTTTGTAATGCAGAGATAAAGTGCTGCCTTCTGTGTGGATCTATCCATGACCACCTATAGTGGAAGGCGTGTCCCTTCCTGGAATGTACCTTTCTGTGAAGACACAGTTTTACAAATAACAATTGGTAAAACTGAAATCATGCTATACTTCAGGTACATTGTGGTCTTTTGTGGGCTTACAAGGAAACCTATTACTTACTATTTCTATGAAAAAAAAATGTACTTAGGGTTCCAAACAACCAACTTGCACATGCAATTTCAGAATAAAGGCATTTCATAAATAGCCTGAGACTATGACCCCATAGCATAGTTCTTGGAAATTCTTGCATTGTTTCCATGGTCACAGATACCCCGTGACTGTGAGATGGCTGCAATGGTTGATAGGAAATTCCCAGCATCTTCACTGGTGTCTCTCCTGCCTAGGCCCTTCCTTCCCAGTATCAGAATGGCTGCCCTCCCAGCAGCTGAAACAGGAAGTCCTTGCTGAAGATCATCTGCGGCACATCTCCATGTCTACTGCAGAGATTCACTGAGGTAGACACTGCTGATGTAGTGGACACAGACATGTGCCACCCAGATTCTCTGTCAAGGAGGGGCTTGCTGCCCAGCTGCAAGGCGTGTGGCCAACAGATGGCCTCCAGCTGTCAGCTTCTTCAATGTTAGCCTCAGCTAGAAAGAGCCACTTTGCCCAAGTCTGTGCCTTCCTGGCATGGTCCACACCTAGTGATGGAGTGAGGCAGCAGGATAAAGGCCCAGACAGCTCCGTTCAATGTGGGAAACACAGTCGGACGATAGTCTCTCCAGAGCTCCCCAGGGGTTAGCTGAGAGTTCCATGGTACTGCATTGTGATTCAGCTTTTTCTTCTGCCCAATCCTGTTACCTCTCCCTTCTTTTGACAGGTTTTGGTTTGTTTATAATAGATTGCTTTTAAGAATAGTTTCTGAGGCCGGGTGTGGTGGCTCACGCCTGTAACCCCAGCACTTTGGGAGGCCGAGGCGGGCAGATCATGGGGTTGGGAGTTCAAGACCGGCCTGGCCAACATGGTGAAACCTCATCTCTACTAAAAACACAAAAATTAGCCAGGCATGGTGGTACACGCCTGTACTCCCAGCTACTCGGGAGGCTGAGGCAGAAAAATCGCTTGAACCTGGGAGCTAGAGGTTGTGGTGAGCCGAGATTGCACCATTGCACTCCAGCCTGGGTGGCAGAGCAAGACTCCGTCTCAAAAAAAAAAAAAAAAAAAAAAGAATAGTTTCTGATATACAGAAAAACTAAGACTATAGCACAGAGTTTCCATATGCCCTCATTCAGTTTTCCCTATTAGTAACACCTCACATTAGTATAATACATTTGTTACAATTAATGAAGCAATACTGATACATTACTATTAACTAGAGTTGGTAGTTTATTTAGTTCTCCTTAGTGTTTACTGTATGTCCTTTCATGGTTCCAGGATCACATCCAGGATGCCACATTACATTTTGTTGTTATGTGTCTTTAAGCTTCTCTCCTTTTACAGGTTTCAATCCAAATAAACACCTTGCATCCCAAATTCCATCTATGAATCTGCTTCCAGAGAACCCAAGCCATGTCAGCTGGTTCACTACCCAATAGCCATTCTCCCTTCTTGCTAACAGCATGCCAATTTCTGATGGGCAGCAATGAGCCCAGCCCCAGGACATGAATCACAATGGGTCTAATGCAATAGGCCCATTGCAATCTTGTTTGCTAGTGACTGACCCAGGGTGACCACCCAGTCCTGATAGACACCAGGGGATATCTGCCAGGGTCTTTCTAAGAAGATTTTCCTCCTTGATTTTTTTAAGAAAATTATCATAAGGGTTCAAGGAGAAAGTTTGTTTGTCCCACCTCTTTCTCCATCTGCTTTAGTCACTGCCATGTGACACCTAAAACTACACAACATCAGGCATTAAAGCAAAGCAGAATGGGCCAAGGCTCCTGGGTATCTCATGACATCACTGAGCTGCAGAACCAACACTGTAACTGGAATTCTTAAGTAAATAATAAATGCCCTTGTGTTTAAGACACTGCCAGTTAAATTTTCTGTTACTTGCAGCTGAAAGCATTTCTAATATGCACTCACAGGCTAGCATAAGGAAAGGATTTACTGTAAGGATTCACATGGCTAGAAGGAAGTTAGAATCTCATAAAATTTTAAGAACAGGGTCAGACTGCACAGAAAGTAGTTCTGAACAGTAGTTCTAAATCCAGGGAAGCTGTAAAGACCCTCATTAACAGTTTTAAAGATCCTTACTCCAGTGCTCAACTTTTTATAATCTTTTATCTGCCTCATAGTCTCTGCTTCCTCATCAATGTGACTCCCTTAAGATATCTCAAGTCTCTCTTAATCTACCGAACTTTTAGTTCCAGCTCCCACTAGAAATTCTCGATATGTCCCTGCTGAAATCCCTCAGGGGAAGACTGTAGCTGACCCAGCTCATCTTTTTCTGCTAGGCCATACCACAGGACACTGGCCAGCCTATAGCTTGTCTATTTTTGACACAAGTATCCTATCTTAGTCCAATCAGTTATGCTTGGAGGGACAAGGTCACAAGGATAAAACCTGGCCATACATACAGCTATGCTTGGAGGAACAAGGTCACAAGGATAAAACCTGCCCCTTCAACAAGACTATATATGGGACAGAGGCTTGGTCTGGCAGAGGGACACACAGACTCTAGCACAGCACAGTCAGGAGCAGAAAGGTGAAGCTATCAATGCCTTGCACTCTTATGCTCATTTCTGCCCCCCTCCTTCACCAAATTAGTCTGGTTCTAATACTTTTTCTCCATTTTGAGTTTTATTACTGGCAACATTTACGTCTCACACAAATAAAAGATGTTTCCAAATGCATCTTTGGTTACTACTAGTAGGAAAGAAAAAGAGAAAGACAGAAAGAGAGAGAGAGAGAGAAGAAAGAAAGAAAGGAAAGAAAGAAAGAAAGAAAGAAAGAAAGAAAGAAAGAAAGAAAGAGAGAGAGAGAGAGAGGGAGGGAGGGAGGGAGGGAGGGAGGAAGGAAGGAAGGAAGGAAATAAGGAAGGAAGGAAGGGAAAAGAGGAAGGAAGCAAGAAAAACAGAGCAAGAGAGTATTGTATTTCACTGACGCAAACAGGTGTTGATGGCAGAGACTTGGCACTTTAGCCAGAAAGGAAGACAGAATGCAAAGCCATGGAGGAGTGAGGTCCAAGCCAGCTCCCAACTCAGCCCAGAACCAATGGGAAACAGAGAAGGTTTCATGGAAGATGGAGGTTTTAATTGATGACATAAACTAGACTAATCCCACAGGCTCCTGCAGTACAATCCTGCTCCATGGAAAGCATTTTATGGACTTAGCCATACCCTGGGTCATACAAGTCTTCCCACAGGAGTGTCATCTCCCTTCCCCTGACATCAGCACTATGATACATTTTTACTGCATATCTCATCAGAGAGGCTTAAATTAATACCATTTCCAAAACAGCATAAGCATCCAATTTATCCCTGAGAATATGACAAGCAATGGGAAAACCCAGCCCAACATATCTAAAAGCACAGTGAAACTATGAAAATGGGATTTTACTCCATGACTACCAGAAGTTTCTTGCAAGTATTTGCTTTGCAGAAACCTTGGCTTTCATTCATCTCTTGATTTTTTAAGCTGGTCTTTGAACACTACTCTCAGTAGGTAGTTGGCCCTTTTGATGTTTGGCATTTGCGTAAAAAAGATGAGTTATTTAATTTTCTGCAAAGGCAACCAAGCCTGTTCTGTATGTAAAGAGGCAAGCAGTTCAGGCATATGTGACCGTGATGGAGTGAAAGCTTTTCTTCTTTGAAGGTTCAAAGTTAACATGTCAATTGAATTTCAAGGAATTGTGCATTGGAACCTAAAATGTGGAAACTAAACAGTTAGGCAACTTGAAGTGTAGGGTTAAAGCAATTATCAGGAAAATTAAGAGGAACCGAAGGACTCCTCATAGTGGAAAACGTTTTTTTCTTCTTTGTTTCCAATTATCTAACTTGGCTATCTTCTTACCAAATAGAATGTTGGCAATCCAGCAGAAAATCCAAAAGAAACTTAAATTGGCTACAACCCTAAAAGCAAGACAAATTAGAAGTCTGGCTTGATTATGCAGATGGGTTAGAATACAGGCTGGTGAGAAAGGTCATTTAGCCTGAATGGTCCAGATTGATCACTTGTGTGAAGTTGAGTTAATGTGTGCTGATAGACGTTTTCCATTTATGTATAGACAAGGCCTGAGAGGAAGTGAACAACACTCAACAAATTTGTTGAATGTCTGTATGTGGTAGGCTGTGTGCTAAAGGCTACAAATACAGAAATGAAAAAAAGACAAACATCTACCAAAACTACTCTGTAAAATGAACCTAAGAAGGATAGACTAAAAATAAATTAAATATTCAAAAAGATTATGAGTTTTGAGGATGATGAAGCATTTTGAGTTTCATGGACTTTCAATTCCCACCTCCCACCCCACGGACCAGCCTACTTGAAACCAATCCTTAAACGGAATTGAAGACCTTCTACAATTTGAGCTCAGAAAGTACTTTTCCACTCTATCCCCAACCAAACATCTCCAGCCCCACGCCATACCCTCTAGGGTCAGCTCAACTGTTTTCTAATGTACTATCACTCTGTGGATTCAGTCAAGCCATTCTCTCCCCCCGAAATATCCTCCCCTCCTTCATTCCTCATAACCCCCCATTCTTCCTCCCACCAGTCCTTCCTGCCCTGCCATATCTGACTGTTGAAGCCCACTTTTTTAAGCCTAATTAAATGCAAAAGCCTCCATGAAGAACATCAGTGATTCTTCTTAGTCTACAATTACCACGCACTCTCTGGGCTCCTATGACATTTTGTTTATAGCTCCTGCTGGGAGCACATTATTTTTACCTGTCTTTGTAGTCATATACATATTTACATCTCCTACTAGTTTGTTATTCTGAAGAGAGTCATGGTCATATTCATTTCCTTAGTCATGCTAGATTTGCACAGAGTAGATATTCAACACGTTCATTACTATATTGAACTGTTGAAGAAGGACAAAGCAAGATGCATGACTGTGTTCTCCTTCCAGAAGCAGAGCCAACAGTAAAGACTAAATAGCCTGCAAAAATTAGTTTGTGAGGTTTCTTTGTATCTTTCGTTATTTTCCGTATCAACACGTTGCTTTGACCATGAGTTTCCCCTCCAGACTTCTGTAATTCTTGATATTTTTTGTTTTGAAAACTTATTTTTGTTCTGAGGCACTCTTCCTTTGTGTGTCTATCTGTGCTAGGGAGTTGGGCTACTTCAGGAAAGCATGGACCAATATATGGCTGACAGAACTTCCTTATCATCAGAACACGCCCACATCCAGACTTTTCAAGGAAATGTACATTTTGCAGGAATGTTCACCACACTTTCAGCTAGAGGGTTCTCTTTTTCTCAACTTTTGTTTTAGATCCAGGAGAAACATGTGCATGTCTGTTACAAAGGTATGTTGTGTGATGCTGAGGTTTGGGATACAAATGATCCCTTCACCCAAGTAGTGAGTATAGTACCCAATAGGTAGTGTTTCAACACTTGCCCCCTTCACTCCCTCCCTACTCTGTGGTAGTCCCCAGCATCTATTGTTCCCATCTTTGTGGTCATGAGTACCCAGTGTTTAGCTTCCACTTACAAGTGAAAACATGCAGTATTTGTATTTCTTTTTCTTTTCTTTTTTTTTTTTTTTTTTTTTTTTTTGAGACAGAGTCTCTCTCTCACCCAGGTTGGAGTGCAGTGGCCCACTCTCGGCTCATTGCAAGCTCCGCCTCCAGGGTTCACTCCATTCTCCTGCCTCAGCCTCATGAGTAGCTGGGACTACAGGCGCCCGCCACCATGCCCGGCTAATTTTTTGTATTTTTTAGTAGAGACAGGGTTTCACCGTGTTAGCCAGGATGGTCTTGATCTCCTGACCTCATGATCCGCCCACCTCGGCCTCCCAGAGTGCTGGGATTACAGGCGTGAGCCACCACACCTGGCCTTTTTTTTTTTTGAGTTGGAGTCTCTCTCTCTGTTGCCCAGGCTGAAGTGCAGTGGCACAATCTTGGCTCACTGCAACCTCTGCCTCCCAGGTTCAAGTGATTCTCCTGCCTCAGCCTCCAGAGTAGCTGAAACTACAGGCATGTGCCACCACATCTGGCTAATTTTTGTATTTTTAGTAGAGACAGGGCCTTGAACTTCTGACCTCAAGTGATCTGCCTGTCTTGGCCTCCCAAAGTGCTGGGATTACAGGCGTGAGCCACTGCACCCAGCCAAGAATGGATTATTCTATGTCAACAATTAGAGAAATTCAGAATACAGAGATCAAGAAAAGAGGTCAAGGCAACAAGGAAGGTATTTTTTACATGAACTAAGCTGCTTTTGACCTCATGGACTTCTGAGGTTTCAAGGAAAGGATGGTCATCATTACTAATGACAGTCCAGACAGAGTCATTCATTCAGTCATTCAATAAACATTTATTGAATGTCTAACACATAGCAGGACTGTTCACAGGACAAGGCAAGGCATGATCCCTGTCCTCAGTCTAGTGAGGTGACCAGATCTTAAACTACACAATCAATTGTGAAAAGTCTGACTATGGAAAAATATATGGTGCTGTGAGAATGAATGATGGGTGTGTGCAACCTAGGCTGGAGGTCAAGGAAAGCCTCTCTGTGGAAATGACATTGAAGTTGGGCCCCAAAGGACAAGAGGATGTTTCCCATGTTAGAAAGTAAAGAGAGTTTGTTTCAGGCAGAGATAATGTGAACATGGACACAACTAGGCCTGGAAGTCACAACAGGAAGAAAGATGGGAGACAAGAAAATTAGGGTGTGAATTTATATGTAGGGACCCAACCCTGACTGTCCCACTAGGCCTCCTTATTATGTGTTCTTGTAGCACCCGCTCTCTGTCTTCCAGAGTTCATAATTGTGTCTGTGTGTGTTTGCCCAAAGAGACTATCACTCAGTCTCTACCACCTAACTGTAAGACCCACGAGGGTGGAAACATTTTCCGTTCCATTCACTATTGCAAACCCAGTGCCTACCCCAGAACCTGGAACATCATATGCACTCAATAAATATTTGTGGAATTAAGGAATGACTAAGTGACATTCCCTCCATATTGTTTTATCCTACATTGTTATAGTATTTTAAAAAACACTGCAAGGAGTTGGGTTTAATTCTGGTTCCAGCCTTAACTCCCTAGTGATCTTGGATATTTCCTTTAACCTCTTTGGGACCCATATTCGTTCATGACCAAAATTAAAACATTGAATGTGATTATCTCTGAACTCTTCACCAGCTCAAAACTCAAATGTGTTCTATTCCTACGGGTTATACTTTTTGTTTCTTTTCTTGTGTTTATATTTCCCACTGGGTCTTGTGTTTTTTCCCTATCATTTATTATTTGCCTCCTCACAGGAAAACCCCAGTATTCCAGGTGCTGCTATATAAAGTTAGAATTTGTAAGTTTATCAAGCCTCAGTCAAAGGAAGCAAATCCTGAAGAACTGTCCTTTCCTCTATGCACACCCGTGGGGGTTATCAAAAGACTAACATCAAAGCCGATTACTTTACCAAGAGGTTGCCAGCCAAGTAGCCCTTTGACTTGCTTTCATACCTATACACTAAGATGAAGCTAGTTAACAAACAAAATTCAAAAACACTTCTCATTTATATTTTTGTCTCTTCCAGTGAAACAGATTACTTAAAACTAATTGACCATCAATGGGGTACAATTACCCCTTCTACATCTTACACTGAAACACACAAATACACACACACACACACACACACAGGATGGATTTCCAGCAAGGTGCATTTTTTCCTGAAAAATTCTTAGAATTATTCTATTTCATTGGTTTATTAATATGTGCTCTTTAATATGCTTGTCTTAAAAATGAATATGGATACAATAACGGCCAGGCATGGTGGCTCACGCCTGTAATCCCAGCACTTTGGGAGGCCGAGGCGGGTGGATCATGATGTCAGGAGCTCGAGACCAGCCTGGCCAACATGGTGAAACCCCATCTCTACTAAAAATACAAAAATTATCTGGGCGTGGTGGTGCATGCCTGTAATCCCAGCTACTGGGGAGGCTGAAGCAGGAGAATGGCTTGAACCCAGGAGGCGGAGGTTGCAGTGAGCCAAGATCGTGCCATTGCACTCCAGCCTGGGGGATAGAGCAAGACTCCGTCTCAAAAAAAAAAAAAATGAATATGGATAAGATAATATTTATTTTTGTATCTGAAAAAAATCACAATTCATAATTTATTGCCAGTGGTAAGAGTTAAAAATAGCTGATTTTTTTTATGCTACTAATTATAACAGGAGGAGAAAATATGTTAAATGCCTAGTAGTTTGCACTAATCTAGATCACAATAATATCACAAGTAGATTTACAATATATTAAATAACCAATTGACTCTACCTTTTTTGTGAATATAAAGTTTTTTTCAGCAGGTAACAGGCATGATTTTAAAAATCAGTTTAGAATTCCCCAAAACATTGCTCCTATTTCTCTGAGTGTCTCCACCCATGAAACAAAACATAAATCTACTCTAGTTTGCACAAAGACATCTAACAGATAACAATGTATCGGAAGGGGTATGTATTTATATTCAGGAGTGCCTGTCTGGAAAACAGAGGGGACTATATCAGGTCTGATCTTCAAGTCTGTCTTTTAATTAGTTTGCCTCAAGTACTTGTTCTCTATGTGAGAATCCACCTTATTTAGCTCAGGATGATCACGTTATGAATGCAGGAAGTAATGGCTATTCTGGCTATTTGCAAAGACAAGGCTTGGATACATATTCTAATAACACAGTATGAAATAGAGGAAAGGAGTGTTCTTAGGTGGGACCTTTATCAGTGTTGTCACAAATGGTAATGAGTCAAAGCTTAATAACGATGTGCCAAAAAGGTTGTCTTAGCAAAAATAGCAAAAACCCATCCTAGTAGAATTCATCTGTTACTCTACAGGCAGATTTGTGAAAGCTTCAGCAATTTTCTTCTTGCCAAGAGAACTGGCTTTGCTGTCCAATTGTTTTCTCATAGAAAGGGATTTTTATTTTTTATCAACTTTTTTTTTATATATTGATCATATGTTAAATATTACATATTTCTCTTTGGAATCTTAATTAAAGATATGCCTTGTAAAAAGAGCTTTCTTGAGATATTATTCACATGCCACACAACTCACCCATTTAAAATAGACAATTCAATGGCTTTTAGTATATTCACAGAATTGTGCATCCATCACCATGATCAGTTTTAGAACACTCATTACTCCCAAAAAGAAATACCATACCCCACAGCCACCCTCCCATAGTCTTCCCATCCTTCAAGTTTTAGGCAACCACAAATCTGATTTCCATGTCTATAGATTTGCTTACTCTAGGCATTTCAATAAAATGAAATTCTACAATTTGTGACCCTTTGTGACTGGTTCCGCTCACTTAGCATAATACTTTCAAGGTTCATTCACATTGTAGCAGATATCAGTACCTATTTCTTTTTGTTGGCTAATAACATGCCATTGTATGAATATATCACCTTTTATGTATTCCTTAATCAGTTGATGGATTTGCATTGTTTTCATTTTGTGAATATTATGAATAATGCTGCTATGAATATTTGTATGCAAGTTTTTGTGTGGACACAAATTTCATTTCTCTTGGGTCTGTCTATAGTTAGGAGTGGAATTGCTACAACATATAGTAACTATATTTCACCATTTGAGAAACTGCCAGACTGTCTACCAAAGAATTTCCCAAAGCATTTATGTTCCTACCAGAAGTGTATGAGAATTCTAATTTCTCCACATATTTGCCAACACTTGATATTAACTGTCTTTTTTATTATAGCCATCCTAGTGGATGTGCAGTGGTATCTCATGGTGGTTTTGATTTGCATTTCCCTAATAACTAATTATGTTGAACATCTTTTTTATGTGCTTATTGACTATTTGTAGATCTTCTTTGGAGAAATATCTATTCAGATCCTTTGCCCATTTAAATTGGGTTGTCTTTTATTATTGAATAGTAGCAGATTTATATTTTAAAAGGAACCTCAATATGTAAAAACTAAAAATGCAGTTAATATATATTGAGCACCTGTTATGTGCAGTGAAGGGCAGTACCATGTGTGCAAAAGGCACAATACGTGTGCAGAAGGGAAAATAGGCATTAAGAAGCTTACCATTACTAAGGTGGATGGGGGTGTGAGACAAATAAACTAGTAGAGGAAAGTCATATCAGGTTAGAAAATCAAAAGGGCTTTGTAAAAAATTTGGTATTTTTGGTGGGTCTTTAAAGTGGGGAGAATTTTGACAGAGAGATGGGCGAGGACATTTTGGGCAGAGAGAACAGCACAAAAGGGGCACAGGGACACTGGTGTTTAAGGCATGATAGGAGAACAGCAAGTAGTTTTTTGGCTAGAGAATGGAATGAGCAAAAGTCTAGGTGATGAGACTGGGAAAGGTTAGACAGGAACATATTAGGGAGGCGTGTCAGGTTGAAGAGTCCGTGTTCAAATCTCGAAATCAGTAGTTCTCAACTGGGCATAATTTTGGCCCCCAGAGAATACTTCACAACATCTGGGGATATTCTTGATTGTCACAACTGAGGATGCTACTATTAGTGGGTAGAGACCAAGGATGGTGCTAAGCACCCTACAATGCACTTCAGCCCCCTATAACAAAGAATTATCTGTCCCCAAATATCAATAGTGCCAAGGTGAGTCTGACAACAACCTCAGCTTACCACTTGGAGAGAATTTCCATGCTGCAGCACATAGAGAGGGACCCAGGCAGTGCCCAGGGCCCTTTTAAAGAAAGTATATTGACATGTTTAGAGAGAAGAGAGGATGGAATCATATAAGATGCTCAATTAATAACAGAGAAAGCAGAAAGGGAAGGGAAGATAAATGGGATGGAAAAAGATATACCATGCTAACACAAACCAAAATAAAGCTGGAGTAATTGTACTAATTTCAGACAAGCCAGAATTTAGAACAAGGAAAGTTTTCAGGAATGAAGAAGGACACTATGTAATGACAAAGGGGCTAATTCCCCAAGAAGATGTAACAATGCTTAAAGGTATATACCTAACAACACAGCATCAAAATACGTGAGGTAAAAAGTGATAGCACTGCAAGGAGAAATAGACAAATATTATAATTGGAGACTTTAACACCATTCTTTCAGTAACTGATAGATCCAGCAGGCAGAAAAACCAGTAAGGACATATTGTAGTTGAACTGAATAGTACCATCAATCAACTGTATCTAATTAACACTTACAGAGTACTGCATCCAACAACAGCAGAGTACTCATTCTTCCCAAGTTCACATGGAACATTCAATACAGACCACATTCTGGGCCATAAGATGTTCCTAAGCAAATTTAAAAGAATAGAAATCATACAAAGTATGTTCTCAGACCACAATGGAATTAAACTAGAAATCCATAATAAAAAGATGGTTGAAAATCCCAAAATATTTGGAGATTAAACAACACACTTCTAAAAAGACAAATTGAGAAGAATGAGATCATGTCCTTCGCAACAAGATGGATGCAATTGGAGGCCATTATCCTAAGCAAATTAACACAGAAACAGAAAACCAAATACCACACGTTCACTTATAAGTGAGAGCCAAACATCAAGTACTCATGAACACAAAGATGGCAACAATAGACACTGGGGACTACCGGAGCCAGGAGAGAGAGGGGCAAGGGTTGAAAAACTAAATGTTGGGTACCATGCTCAGTGTCTGAGTGACGGGATCATTCAGACTCCAAACCTCAGCATCATGCAATATACCCAGGTAACAAACGTGCATATATACTACCTAAATCTAAAATAAAAGTTGAAAAAGAAAAAAAAATTATACCAATAACTCACAAAAAATAAAAATAAAAAGACAAATCATACCAAGTATTAGTAAAGATGCTTAAAACTGGACCTCTGATACCCTGCTAATGAGAATGTAAAATAGTACAACCAGCTTGGAAAACCGTTTCATGGTATCTTAAAAAGTTAGACATGCCAGGCGTGGTGGCTTATGCCTGTAATACCAGCACTTTGGGAGGCCAAGACACTTGAATCATTTGAGGCCAGGAGTTCAAGACCAGCCTGGCCAACATAGAGAAGCCCCAACTCTACTAAAAATACAAAAATGAGCTGGGTGTGGTATCATACACCTGTAATCCCAGCTACTCAGGAGACTGAGGCACAAGAGTCCCTTGAACCCTGAAGACAGAGGTTGCAGTAAACCAAGATTGCACCACTGTACTCCAGCCTGGGTAACAGAGAGAGACTGTGTCTCAAAAAAAAAAAGAAAAAAGAAAAAAAAAGTTAGACATAAACCTACCACGTGATCTAGCCATTCTAATCCTATGTATTTACCCGGAGAAATAAAAGCATATATCTATATAAAGACTTAGCCATAAATGGTCATGCAGTTTTATTATAATAGCCAAAAACTGGAAACAACCAAATGTCCTTCAATGGGTATACGGACAAACAACTGTGATATGTCCATACAATGGAATACTCCTCAGCAATAATGAGGAATGAACTGTTAACGAATGCTACAATCTGGGCGTGTCTCAAAATAATTCCTGAGTGAAAAAAAAAGCCAGACAAAACAAGAATGCATGTTGTATGGTTACTTTCATATAAAATTCTAGGGAATGCAAACTAATCAACAGTGACAGAAAGAAAATCAGTGAATGCCTAGAGATTGTTGGGAGGAGGAGCGGATGCAGTAGGGTAGGAGGCAGGGATTAGAAAGGGGAGCAAGACAGTGCAGGGCTGTAATGCATATGTCCTTTACCTTGATTGCAGCAGTGGTTTCATGGGTGTATACATGTGTTGAAATTTATCAAATTGTACACCTAAATATATGCACTTTATTGCATGTCATTTATACTTTAAGAAAGCAATTTTAAAATACATATAATGCAAATATTCAAGAAAATTGAATTGTATATAATACGAATATTTCTTTTGCATGGAGGCAGATTAAGGCATTTTTCAATCTAAGCTTATTTTACTGGTTAGTTCCATTGTTCATCACAGACCACCGAAATGCTAAAAGTATAGTGAAAAACTAACTCAGCACCTTATCTCATTTTGTTTTGTTCCATGAATTATTCCTTTGGTAAATGTGTGTTTTGTTATGAGGGTAGCTGGGTAAGAGTATGTAAACAGAAAAGAGGCTCAAAATAAATTATGATAGGTCATTTAACATTATCTTCTTATACAAAAGACAGCATATTGTATTTCTACAAATACGTATTTTATATCTACACTTTTACCAGGCATCTTCTTGCAAATGTCAGCTTCTAGAGGCAGAAATCACATTATTTATGAGTGCTTCATAGAGCATCTGGGGCCTAAACATGCTATTTGATGAGAAAGATGTTTCAACCAAATCTTAATTTTGCTCTAAAAATCTATTTACCTATTTTGCAGCTGCTTAAAACAAGTGTGGACTTTTAGGGCTCTAAAAAAGGCAAACGAGCAAACAGAACCCATTCTTTTATACACCATCTGAATATCATGAGGTTCATTTTGTGTGACTACGTTTTAGATTCTGGGCATGTGGACCTTTATTTACTTTCATGGAAGCCTTAAGTACTCTCACCTTTGCAGGCTTTCCCTGGAGATCTGTTGATGGCCAGTTTAGTTATGAGTTTCTCAACCAAAGGGTACTTTACTCAGGAATTAACGTGCCTCAGCCTGTCACCTCTAGATATCATTAGCTTAATCACATTTTAAGCTTATTTCACTACATTGAAAGGAAGAGAGGAAGATTAATATGTTTTATAAAGACCAAGTTAGGTGAATATATTAAACAAGGCAATGCTTCCAAAGGTTTCCATTTTAACAGGTCACATAAATAACTTTTCTCCAATGAACAGGCTCCTTTGTTTCCCTCTTTTATGAGTTGGCTTTTCTTTCCTGACATCTTTGAAATAATCACCCATTGAGAGGTGCAGTTGGAGGAGTGCAGACTCTGTTCAGGACAGCAAACACTCTTCACTCTGAACATGGATTTAACACACTGTGTGAACTTCTCATATGGACCTTAGCACAGTCTACTGAGCACTGTTGTTTTTATTTTCCATATATTGAGTCAAAAAATGTAGGTTCCTGGGCCTTTTCTATGATGCAACAAGTCAGAATCTTAGGGGGAGGGGCCTCAGGAACCTAGCTTTGTAAAAAGCTTCCCAAGTATTTCTAATACACACGGATGTTTGAGAAACTTCAACTAGAGCCAAATTTTTCAGTCTATGGGTAGACCCATTATAGCATATAAAATCAATGCATTCAGTTATAATAAGCATTTTTTAAAATGAAATACAAAAATAGAATAGACTAGAATATATCAGAATGCACCCAAGTTATAAAGATATGGAACTAGGGAAAATACACTTTAGGGTAAATTTTGTGAATACATACATATTATAATATGAAATACATATAACAACATAAAAAAAGTGTTTGTATGTGTGAGCACATATATCACATAGTGATTATCAGATATACATGACATCATGAGATTATATATTATAAATATATATTATTATATATAATAAATATAATATATAACTATATAATAAAATTATATATTAGATCTATAATCTCATGATGTCATATAAATACATATATATGAGAAATCTCATGTATTTTTTTCCCATGAAAGCCACTAGCTAGAGGAATTCTTCAGATAACCCTCCCATTGGGCTGCTTCTCTGAACTCCAAGCAACAGTGAGTCTGAGGTCATACCTGTGAGAAGAACTCTGTAGCCAGGTAGATGTCATGTGTCCTAAACCATCAGCCCAAGTGGGGCAAAAGTGAGTCACATTTGTGAAGAGCTGAAGAGCTAAACCAAAATCAGAAACTGAACGTGAGACCAGAGATCTCAACAAACTCCCTGAAGACTGGCCCAAGAGTCCCCTCAAGGCAGAATTTGCGCTCTCCCTAGCACAAAGGTAGAATGAACAAGTCTAGGTTCGTCTCTGTGACTGAACAGCGCCTCCCCAATCTAACCACTTTCTCTCCCTCTTCTTACATATGACCTCTTCTCCTGCTCAGGAAAAATCTAATCTATATGAGTCTAGGGCTTACAGTTGAGACATCTATTCCCTGCCTTCTCCACCTGAGAAATGCCCATATTACAATTCCAAGCTTAATTTCTATCTCCTCGGTAAAAATTTTCCAAGCCACAGTCAAAGTTCCCTTCTCTGAAGTTCTACATTTTTTAATTCATTATGATGATTTTACTTCTATGAATGTATGCATTCATTCAAAACAAATATTTATTAAGTACCTGCTGTATGTCAGATACTGTGTTGGTAGGAAATTCATCACTCAGGCAAATGACGTACGTTGTTTGATTATAAATAAGTCAAACAGAAATTGTTAACTAATTGACTATTAATATGCATTTTTGCTTCCTACCTATGTTTTTTTCGTTTTTTCTCTCCTGTCCTTTTCTTAGTTTTTAAACTGGGTAATAATAGATGCAGTGAAAGAACATCAAAGTTCAGAGCCAATTGAGTGGCAGGTAGTTGTGCTGATTTTCTCATAGCTTTACAATAAAGAGCTGCTCTTGTGTAGATGTGATCATATTTAATCAAACCAAAAACACTTATCAGGAATGTATCTGAATATATTCCAAGCATATCTATCCTAAAAAAGCAAGTCCGCTGAATGCATAATATACTTTTTCATTTGTTTCAATTTGATCAACTTGGGATGCTTAAATGAATACATAATACACTCACATCTCCCTAGGAATATCCTAAACCAAAAGCTAAGAACGACTTGCTCCTTTCTTTGCTACATAAGCTTTAGGAGTAAAAATATTGCCTTTTGCATTTTTAAACAAGGAACTAAAATAAAATATATTTTGAAAAAAAGGGATAAAAAAGTATACTATATTTCTGTAATTGAGTAGTTTGAAATAGCTATGAAGCTGAATCCACAAACCCTCTTAACAATAAAGCTTTTGAAATACACAACAATATATATTAATTACAGAAAAATTTGAAAACAGATAAGTACAAAGAAAAATAGTTTTTAAAAATCACCTGTAATCCTACCACCTATGGAATAACACTTGGACTATATCAATAGGTCTTACTGAAGAAGTCTTTAGGTTTTTCTTTTTAATACTGATTTGAAATCTTTGG
This sequence comes from Gorilla gorilla gorilla, assembly GCF_029281585.2. Lineage (NCBI taxonomy): Eukaryota > Metazoa > Chordata > Mammalia > Primates > Hominidae > Gorilla > Gorilla gorilla. The sequence goes on along the minus strand of NC_073235.2, from coordinate 38,552,570 downwards.
ATTTGCTAGCTCTAAGAATAGAACTATGTCATCCAGCCTTTGACATAATGTTAGAATCAGATAGAAAAAAACCAATATGGAACAGGCAGTATGTTCCAAGAAACTTCCTATGCACCGTTCTTAATGCAGCTATTAAAATGGGGGAGAAAAACTGTTAACAAAAGGTAAATTTATCACCAGGACAAGATATGCTATTATTGCCTTAATAGCCAAATTACTCTGTGATATTACTTTCACTCAAGAATGTTCTATGCTTAATAAGAAGTGTCGGGATGGGATGTGCTTGGCATTTTCACGCTCATTGACTGCAGTGCCTCTGAGCATTATAGAATGTTCAATGGAAATGTAATTTTCCAGCTAAGTTACAGCTCTGCAAAGGATTAGGGAAACTCAAACCCTAGATTTCATCCTACAGATTTTGAAGTTAATGTTATTATGACTATCTCACATGCCAGGGTAAACCCAATAGTGCTAAGTTACACTCATGAGAATAGAGTGAAACTACAATCACCAACTTACAACTGACTTACAAAAAAGAAAAAATTTACACAGACTAACTGCTGCTTTAAAGGAAACTTAACTAATGACAGTACTGCAAAGATGAAAGCAACTTGATCTCTACATATTAATGTCTATATGTCCATGTGTATCCCACTATAATGACAATATAAAAATGGAAAGATGTCAGGATATCTAAGCATGATGTTAATGTCTAGACAAAATTAAATTTGATCAAAGAACAAAGATATTGTCACTATCAATCTTAACTTCCTTCTGTTAAGTTTAATTATGAGCGTACCCATAATTTATTTCCAAGATCCCCGAGACATTCTGACTAGTATTCTGGAACTTTTTACTTGGCAGTTCAGAGATTGAGATATTTTAAGAACATAAGCCTATAATAGCATATTTATAGATAATTATATATATATAACATGATTCCCTGATCTTTTGATAATGCTAGGACCCGTTGAATGAGAGCTTGAGTGAAAGCAGTAATTCAAATTTCCTTCCTTTGTGATTTTTTTCATCTAAATCTCACCATGGCTTTTTCATTGTTTGGGCCTTATTGTATAAAGGGCAGAGCGAGCCTGATAAGAGCAAAGGAAAGGCTTAACACAGTTTGGAGAAAGCAGTGTGGATTTCCTCCAAAATCAGCACAGGGACCCGCCCTGGGGGCCTGGAACCATGGGAATTTCCTACTGAAGGATGTACCAGACTATAACATAATTTTCACCATAAGATTAATGGGACTTGGACTATGGAACATTCTCTGACTCTGGGTAAAATCAAATACCACAAATTAGAAGTTGAATTTTTCTTTTTTATGGATACCAGCATATTGTCGAGGAGAACCACAGACTACATACAGGGAGAAAAAAAGATTTCTCCTGCATCTCCTATGAACTGTGAAAAATTAAAATTCTATGCTTGAAGACAGCAACCACACAAAGCTTCAGAAGAAGAAAAAACTTTAAAGCCACTTCTGAAAACCGATGAATGTCACATATTATGCTCACAGGATATCCTATCCAAAAGGATTTGCTCCTTTCCACTGTCAGCTTGCAGCTGTGACTGTCACATTCTTGGGGTGAAACTATGCTCCACATCCACTTAAGCCTGATCTGTCCATGAAAGTTACCAAACACAAAAATGCAGCCACTGGAACATCCTGCCCTTCCATCGCTACCGTAAATACTTTGGATACTGCTTGATCTATTAACGTGGTAAGTGATTCTACTAGAACAGTCGTTCTCAACACGGGGCAATTTGCCCTTCAGATGACATTTGGCAATGTTTGGAAACATTTTTGATAGTCACAACCAGAAGGTGTTTGGGGCTGCTGCTGGCATCCTGTGGATAGAGGCCAGAGATATTGCTAAACATCCTACAAGTCATAGAAGAGCCCCCACAGCAAAGAATTATTTTGCCTGACGTGTCAATAGTGGCAAGGTTGAGATATGCTGAGCTGGAGTTTTTTATTTTTATTTTTTTTACCACTGCTCCGTGGAAATGATTATGTAGGTGGATGTGTAGGAATGAAATAAGAGTATATTTATTCACTCTGGTATTTCTCCACCCATCAACACCCTACTGTCTACCTTTATATAAGTGGTCACCATTCTGCTTTCACCTAAAGCCATGGCTTCCTACTGAAAGACACAAAGAGTCACTTTTAGCACAAAACAAATGTTTCTCTCTTCTAGGAGCCAAATGGTAAATGCTAACTTTTCAAGTGACTTCAACTATTTTGATGATGAATTGAGCTTCTTCTCTAGCCGGTGATGAAAAACAACATAGATAATAGTCTCTGCAGCTGTTGGGAGGCCTGTCTCTCTCTCTCTCTCTCTCTCTCTCTCTCTCTCTCTCTCTCTCTCTCTCTCTCTCTCTTTCTTTCTCTCTCTCTCTCTCTCTCTGTGTGTGTGTGTGTGTGTGTGTGTGTGTGTGTGTGTGTGTGTGTGTGTTTTGTCTAGATTAGCTGTCCTGGCTACATCAATTCATGTGCTTTACCAAGCAAAATGTCTCCTTCCTAAAATAGGGTAGTCAAAGAAACCAGATCAACCTGGAAGGAAACATGAAACCATGGGAAAGAAGATAAGGCTGACCACACCACGTAATCATCTGTTTTCAGAAGAATCAAAGGCTTGCAATGCCAAGGCCACCTGTTGAAGTCCAGGAAAAGAAACATTGGAAGAAGACAAAAATGCCCATGAGGATGCAATGACAGGGCAAAGCATAAATAGAGGTTGGGGGACAGAGAGGGCCACATTCTTTTACCAGAACTACCTCAGAACCATGCCCCAAAATCTAGGCATTGCCCGCCTTCTTTTAAAAGTGCCAAAGGATAATATACATCCTCCCTTGATTGCACATCACAGAGTTTACAGCCCTATTCTGATAAAAGCAGATATCTCTATTTCCTGAGATGTTTGAGTCTGAAAAGCAGAGTGGCCTGCATGACCTGATAAGCCTTATCTGGTATCATCTTTTGACATGGAGCACATTTTCATTCCATGTGCATGGATTATAGAAACTATGATGTGAAGGAAAAGGCCAAGTCCTTGCCAAAAACCAGAGCCCCTTATCGGAGAGAGGACTTGAACTTATAATGAGGCAAGAGCGACATAAAGAAATATCCCTTGCTCAGAATGAGTTTTCCACTGTCTATCACAGTGCTTGAAAGTCACCATCAGTGATTCATTCCTCCTTTCTCCTTACGCTCCAGCTACAGAAGGAAATGTGGGTTTCTCCTTACACTCCAGCTACAGAAAGACAATTCGGGATTCTGTGTCCTGCCCCCATTCCCTTTATCACTCTGTCCCTCACCCTCATCCCCACCCTTGTCTTCTCGTTCATTAAAATAGGCTTAGGTGTCATTTTGATTCTTCTTTTTTGAGACGAGTCTCGCTCGGTCACCCAGGCTGGAGTGCAGTGGCGCGATTTCGGCTCACTGCAAGCTCTGCCTCCCGGGTTCACATCATTCTCCTGCCTCAGCATCCTGAGTAGCTGGGACTACAGGCGCCCGCCACCACGCCTGGCTAATTTTTTCGTATTTTTAGTAGAAACGAGGTTTCACCGTGTTAGCCAGTATGGTCTTGATCTCCTGACCTCGTGATCCACCCACCTCAGCCTCCCAAAGTGTTGGGATTACAGGTGTGAGCCACTGCGCCCGGCCCCAGTTATCATTTTTAGGTAACTTCCCTTTTGATCCTACCCCACCACCCCCTTCTATGCTTCTATAATAATCAGTTCATAACATCATCATTATACCTAAGATATTTCACATCCATTCACAAATTCCAGTGGATCTCAATTGTTTAGTGAGCAAAACATTCACTTGAGGGAGTTGTTAAAATACAGATTCCCTTGCCCTGTGCAGATTTTGATTTAGCAATTGTGGGGTGGGCCCAGCAGGCAACATTTGTAAATAAAACATTCCCCAGCGATTCCTTTTTTAAAAATGATTTGTTAATCTTTGTTGAAGTATAATAACACATTTTAAAAATGTATATATTTAAGGCATTCAAGGTAGTGTTTTAACATAAGCATACCTTTATAACGATTTCCACAATCAAGCTACTTTTGTGTGTATGGTGAGAACACTTGAGGTCTACTCCCTTAGCAAACTTCCAGTATCTAATACATGATTATTAACTAGAGTTACCATGCTGTACATTAGGTCTTCAGAACTTATTCATCTTATAACTGAAAGCTCGTGCCTTTTGACCAACATCTTCCCATTTCCCCCACCCCCTGGCAACCGCTATTTCTCCGTTTCTCTCAGTTCAACTTTTTAGATTTCACATGTAAGTGCCATCATGCACTATTTGTCTTTCTGTGATCCCTAGTGATTCTGGTACTGGTGTTCGTCAACCACACTGAAGAACCTGACCTTGTCTACACTCCAAGCCCCTTGACCCTCAAGGCTACAAGCCATGTTTAATTTATCTTCATATCCCTGGTGCTGGCCCAGGACTTGACACAAGGAAAGTCCATGCTTGATAATAGCTGTTGAAGGAATGAGTCCTGAAACATCTCCAACTGAAAAGGCCAATTAAGGCCAGGCATGGTGGCTCACGCCTGTAATCCCAGCACTTTGGGAGGCTGAGGTGGGAAGATTGCTTAAGCTCAGGAGTTTAAGACCAATCTGAGCAACATAGTGAGACTCCCCTCTTCTCTATTAAATGTTTTTTAAAAATTAGCCAGGTGGGTTGGGCTCAGTGACTCACACCTGTAATCCCAGCACTTTGGGAGGCTGAGGCGGGTGGATCACGAGGTCAAGAGATCAAGACCATCCTGATCAACATGGTGAAACCCCGTCTCTACTAAAAATACAAAAATCAGCTGGGTATGGTGGTGCACACCTGTAATCCCAGCTACTCAGGAAGCTGAGGCAGGAGAATCGCTTAAACCCGGGAGGTGGAGGTTGCAGTGAGCCAAGATGGCGCCACTGCACTCCAGCCTGGTGACAAAGTGAGACTCTGTCTAAAAAAAAAGAAATTAGCCAGGTGTAGTGGCATGCACCTGTGGTCCCAGCTACTTGGGAGGCTGGGGTGGGAGGACTGCTTGACCCCAGGAGGTCAAGACTGAAGTGAGCCATGATTGCACCACTGCACTCCAGCCCAGGCAACAGACTGAGACCTTGTCTCAAAACAAAAAAAAAATGTTGATTGAGATGTCAAAGTCTTAAATGTGGAGTTGCTGAGAGTGTGAGAATAGGAAGGAAACTAGAAAGCAGGGGTGATGGAAAATTCCTAAAATCAAATTTCCATTTGCTTCACATTTTGTCAAGGAACACTGCACCAGTCCCTCCTTCACTTTCAGCATCAACCCACTACTGAGCTTCCCTCGGCCCACCATGCCCACGGTTACACCAGTTAGCTACCCGTGAGATTTTATATCATCTTTCTACCGTAGCCCACACCCTCCTAGTATTGCAGTCAGGAAGTAGTTTAAGCGCCCCCGTGTACTGTCTCAGCATCCTTTTTTTTTTTTTAGCTTTATTGAAGTATAATTGATATACCAAAGTGTGCACACATTGAATGTATACATCTTGATGAGTTTGGACATATGCGTATACCCATGATATTATCATCAAAACCAAAGCATGTAATATTTCCATCATCTCCAAAAATTTCCTTGTTTTTTATTATTATTATTTTGTAAGAACACTTGCAATGAGATCTGTCCTATTAACATATTTTAAAGTGCACAATATAGTGTTGTTAGCTATAGTTACTAAATTGTATAGCAGGTCTCTAGATCTTAATCATCATCCGTTCTTAATAACTGGTATTGCCCAGCCTAAGATATAATGTTTAAGAGCTCAATTTGAAGGAAAGCAAGGAGTAGGTCTCATATCATATTATTTTTGGACAAACATAAAGGAAAGTTTGTATTCACACAACTAGTAAAATCTGGAAAAGAATATAGATCCTGGTTTGTAAATCAAAGTCTTGTGTATGCTGTTTGGCATAGATGTTAGCCAGATTAGAAAACAAAAAGGGAAGTGTGTGTGTGTGTGTGTGTGTATGTTTGTGTGTGTCTGTGTGTGTGTGTGTGTGTGTGCGCGCGCGCGTGCGTGCAGTTAAAAATAAGCTGGCCAACAATTTTCTAGTTTCCTATTGGAGCAAAAAGTTTAATTCTTTGTTCCAGTGTTCCCATCCTGGTTCATTGTGAGCTGAAACTGTTCGCCTAACCCTCAGGGTCAAAGAGTTCTGTGTAATTGGAATGCTATTTTGTTTTCAGGCTGTTTGATGTTAATGGCTTGATTACCAATACAGTGGTGTAGCAAGGAGTTTCATTTTGGGAGGTCTTAGTACCACATGTCAACAAATAACAAGAAAAACATTCCTTCATGTCTCCAAAACACACACACACACACACACACACACACACACACACACACACACAAACCAAATCCTGATTTACTCCAACAACAAATCTCTTTCTAAACATTCCATCTAAAAAGCTTTCCAATTAAATACTTTTTTAAAACCAGCTTTTTATTTTGGAATAACCTTAGATGAACAGGAAGTTGCAAGGAGAGTACAGAGAGTTTTGGTATACCCTTCATCAATTTCTCCTAATGTTAACATTTAACATAACTTTGGTTCATTTGTTCAAACCAGGGAATAACAAACTGTAGCAGCCTGTAGGCCAAATCCAGCCCACTGTCTGTTTTTGTAGGGCCTGAGAGCAAACAGTATTAAATGTTTAATGGTTAAACAATCAAAAGAAGACTAATACTTCATGGCATGTAAAATTTATATGAAACTGAAATTTCAGTGCTCATAAATAAAATTTTAGCCAAACAAGTTGGCTCACACCTGTAATCCCACCACTTTGGGAGGCTGAGGCAGGAGGATCACTTGAGGCCGGGAGTTTGAGACCAGCCTGGGCAACATTGTGAGACTCTATCTTTACCAAAAAAAAATTTTTTTTAATTAGCCAGGCAGTGAAGTGTGCCTGTAGTCCTACCTATTTTGGAGGCTGAGGCAGGAGGATTGCTGGCACCCAGGAGTTCAAGACTGCAGTGAGCTCTGCCATTGCACTCCAGCCTGGGCAACAGGCTGGGCAACAGAGCAAGACTCTGTCTCAAAAAAATAATAATGATAAATTTAAAAATAAACTTTACTAAAATAGAGCCATGCTCATTCCTTTATATATTTGTCTGGTTGCTTTAGCTCTACAGTGACCGAGTTGAGTAGTTGCACACAGACCATCTGGACCACAAGCCCCAGAGTATCTCCTCTGCTCCTTTACAGAAAAAGCTTGCTGACTCGGGTTCTAAACTAAGAAATTAATGTTGTTACATTACTATTAACCAAAGGACAGGCTTTATAGCACCAATGTTCCCAATTTCACGATGCAATCCAGGAACCACACTACATTTAACAAAGGTATTTTCGTATGGTGAGCCTCCATCTATTTATCCACCAGGTGCACAGTAGGTCCTACTTTGGAAAATTTTCCTGACTCACAAATGAATTTCAGCTGGCCACTTGAACAAGGTTTGTTTTTGTTGTTTGTCTGGGGTTATTTACGTCTTTCACACAATAGGCAGACAATGGAATACAACATCTGGGCTAGGAATGCTGTGCGAACTTGAAGATGGAGGAAGAGCTGTATTTGTTCAAGCAGTTCACGCGCTGGGCTAAGACAGGGCACCAATTCAGGGCCTTGAGAAAAGGGGGTTCCCAATGTCCCCCCTCGCACGGTGTGAGGCCTTCTCCTGATCCCACGCAATCCCTGCCTCAGCTCCCTGTCCTTTGTTTCCTGTTCCCCGGGACCGGCCTGTGAACCACGCGGCTCTGCCTTTCAACCCGGCTGCGGCGGCTTTCAGTGAGCTCTGCAGGCGCGATCGGGCGGCGTCCAGTTGCCGGGCAACGGCCTGACAGGCAGCTCACGTTGCCGCCAGGGCCAAGACATCCGCACCAGCCAGTCTGCACCGCGAGCCTGTGGCCTGATTTCTCCCCCTCCATTGTTGTCGCTAACACAAAAGGCTACAACTCCAGTGTGGTCACTGGGCCTGCATTGAATTACACGCCAGGCCATTCTTCGGGCCGGAGCCTTTGTAGGCTGGGATGCGTTTCCTCCCACGGCCAGAACTCTGGGCCTCGCCAGCCTTTACGAGTTGTCTGCCTCCCTCCGCCACTTCCACCCACCTACCGCCTTTGTTCCTTTCAGTTGGCAGCCAGGCCCTCGCTTGCCTTTTGGCTGGTATGAGATCACTGGCGGCGGGCTTGAGCAGTCCTTCCCACCCGCTCCCCTCACTCTCAATTAAGCACTGCGCGTAAAATCCCAGGCCTATTCAGTCATCTCTTCTAATCTCTTTCTCAACCATCCCCCCAACACCCATCCCTCTCTCTCAAGTTTCTAAGGCTGCCGTTGCTAGGGAACTCAAACCTCAGGGCTGAAGGGAGGTTTTCTAAGGTGTCCTCCAAACTCCCAAAACTCAGAGGGCGGAGGCAGCACAAAGTCTTTGGGATTCCCCAAACGCTGAAGAGAGTTACATGTAACTCACCACCCTCTACCCCATAACCTTGTGTTCAGCATCATGTTTGGATTCCGGGAAATTCAGTGGTGAAGTGGGAAAAGAGATTTCAAATCACACTAAGAAGCAATTGCTCCTAATATAAAAGCTGGAAGGGGTCTCCTCTCAAAGGAAAAACATCCCAAGGTATGAGTTTATTTTTCTTCAACAGTGTAACATGGACAAAGAGTGTTCTTACATCAGCTATTTGATAGAAATCCTTACTTAATGAGGGAGGAATGCGTGACGATAACAATATGCTATCTGGCTTTTTAAATACCAATACCAGGCTTTACATGGTGGCTCACGCCTGTAATCCCAGCACTTTGAGAGGCCCAGGTGGGAAGATTGCTTGAGCCCAGGAGTTCGAGACCAGCCTGGGCAACAAAGTGAGACCCCTGTCTCCACAAAAAATAAAAATAAAATTAGCCAGTTATGGTGGCCTGAGCCTGTAGTCCCAGCCACTATAGAGGCTGAGGCGGGAGGATGGCTTGAGCCCAGGAGTTTGAGGCTGCAGTGAGCCTTGATCTCTGCAGTGAGCCGTGATCATGCACTCTAGCCTTGGTGACAGAATAAGACCTTCTCTAAAAAAATAAATAAATACTATTACCATTGTGAAATGCCTCCTCAGCTGGGGTCCCCAAGTGTGGGCTCCACTCACAGCGCCATCCGCAGGCCAGGGGCAGGAGTGCATGCTGGCTACAACCAGTGTGGGAATCCAGGTCTACCTTGCTCCTGCAGCCTTCTGCCATCTCTTTGTGTTTCTCCGATTATTCCCTCTACCCTCTGTGTAATATTCTGTTAAAACCTAGGCATAAGGCTGGGCATGGTGGCTCACACCTGTAATTCCAGCACTTTGGGAGGCCGAGGCAGGTGGATCACCTAAAGTCAGGAGTTCGAGATCAGTCTGGCCAACATGGCAAAACCCTGTCACTACTAAAAATACAAAAATTAGCCAGGCGTGATGGTGGGCGGCTGTAATCCCAGCTACTTGGAGGCGGAGGCGGGAGAATTGCTTGAACCCGGGAGGCAGAGGTTGCAGTGAACCGAGATCATGCCACTGCACTCCAGCCTGGGTAATAGAGCAAGACGGTAAAAAAAAAAAAAAACACCTAGTCACAATGAAGTAAGGTAGGCCATGAGAGGGATTCAAACCATACATTGTAACTTATTCTTAATACACAATTCATATTATGAGGGTGGCAGGGAGAAAGTCAAAGCCTGTATACGTTTCCTCTATTTTAACTTTTTCAGTTGGTCAAGGCTAAACTCCAGTTACCATAAATCAGTCAAGCAGGGGTGATGTGCAAATATTTGTCAACCAACGTGGCACAAGCACTGACCTATCAGAACAGATGCCTTACGGAGGGGCCTGGACCCTGGCTGGTAGCCAGCATGAGCACAACCCAGATGAACAACACTCCTGATACCCACTGAGATCACAGCCCCATACTAGGCAATTGCTGGGCTTCAAAGGGAAGCCCAACAGGCAACACATTGTCTTCTCCTCAAGATATTTACCTTTTGGTTAAAAAATAACTAAAACTAGCATACATGAAATGATACCAAATATTAGAAGAAAATAAAATTTACTTCATAGCTTGGCATTTTCTCATTAATAATAATAGCTAAACTTTCACAACAACCCTAAGAAATTATTAGTATTATTATTACCCCCCATTTACATATATGGAAACTGAATCACTACAGACTTCTTCCCCCAGCTTTGGTATATGTAGGATAGAAGGAAAAAGAAGAGGAAGACACTTATTAACCGCTGCGGTGTTTCAGGTGCAGTTCCAGGCAAGATGGGCCATGTCTGCAAATGACCACATTGTAGAAACATAGATTTAGCAGGTATGTGTAGGACAAATAGGAGGAAGAAAAGCTGTGATCAAGAGCACTAATTAGGAGACAATTGGAAGAGTCTAGATCAAAAACTATAGGAAGGAAACTAAGGGAATCATAGTAAACTAGTTTCAGTTATCTAGCAAACTCAGGGCAGCAAAAACAGAATGCTTTGAGGGAAAAGAGAAAAGAATGTCAGGGCTATAGGGGATCCCTGGGAGGAGGGGCTCCAAGCCTCAACCACAGAGTGGCAGTTGGGTAATAAGGCCTTCCTTCAAGACAAGCAGATGAAGAAAGGAAAGAAGTGATGTAAGAGGCACTTGGGAAAGAATCTTAGCCACTGATTTGTGAGGGGGATGAGACAGAAGAGTAAAAGTGGTGGAGGTTTTAAACATGCAGAAATTTGTTATAATAAACAGCTAAAGCGCCTAACTCATCTCTGAGTAGCTTACCAGCAGAAAAACTGAACTAATGAATAAATATTAAATTACTTTATGTTATGCAAAACAGTGCTAGGCACACAGTAGTAGCTAATTGAGTATTTATTAATTGCTTAAATAAATTGAGGAACAAAGATATGTGCCAATCCTAAACTTTTCTTCAAATTGATGTGCTTTCAGCTTCTGCCCTGGGTGCAAGGCATGGAGGTACAATAGAAAGAAGCAGAAGACTTTGGTTTGTATCCTGGTTCTGGCTGTAACTTGTATGTCACACCTTAAGGTCATTTCATTCTTCTGTTCTTGGGTGTCCTTGCCTGTCGAATGCTGAGGCTGGACTAAATAAGCTATGAAAATCCAAATTTTACAAACATATATCCACCCAAAGTACTTGAAGAAAAATGAAGCATTTTGCACTGAACAGAGCTTGGCAATTTTTTCCAAAGGCAATAGAAATGCATCTGACTAAATGGTGAAGGAGATGATCATAGGCTCTTTTCCTATAAGAATCCTAGCAATTTTCACACTCTTGGAGGGACTTTCCCATCAATTTTGATTCCCATGATTTCACACTCATGGAAATTTCCTCAGAGAAGCAGTTTCTTTGGCAACTTCATGCTCATGATGATCATAGCATCAATAGGAGTGACGCAGACATGTCAGCAGGAGAATAGGCCTCTTCTGAGCAGTGGGAAAAGGCGCTGTCTCCTTTTGTTACCGAAAAAATAAATACAGAAGACACAAAAGATTTTTACCACACTTGTCACATACGGTGGCATAAGTGGAAGATAAAGCTAAAATAATCTCCATAAAACAAAGGCTTTGTGTGTGTTTCAAAGACATTTTATGTTGCATAACATGGAATTAACTCTAGCTCTTTGAGCATTACATATATATATGAGCATTACATATATATGAGTATTACTGCTCATATATGAGCATTATATATATATGTGTGCGCGTGTGTGTATAATGCTCAAAGAGCTGGAGCTAATATATTCTGAAATGCAAGTATATTGAATTCTTCCTTATGCTTCCCCTCCCAGGAAAACAGGATGCCACTTAAAAAAAAAAAGACTGAAAAGAAACATTGTTTGGGGAGAGCTTATCTATAAACAATGAGTTGTCCTCAACAATAAACACTTCCACCAAGTGGTACCCGTGGTCACATTCACTATGCCTTGGTTTGGTATATGTTGTACTAAAATCTTGACTTAGCTTTGATTTACTATTGTCTGTTTAGTTGCATGTTCTTCTGATTGTGGTCCGTGGATCAGCAGCAACAGCATCATCTGGGAGTTGGTTGAAACACAGAATCTCTAGCCCTACCCAGGCCTATTGCAGCAGAATCTGCCTTGTAAAAAGACCCCCAAGTGATTTTTACATTATTACCAGAAATAGACTGCTCTAGTCTACAACACCCCCTCTATCAGAGATAATGTTCAAAAGTGGTTTGATTATTTTGAAATGGCATTTTCCTTTCTGGGGAAAAAACTATAGAAATCATTGGCTACATCGGTCAAAAATGGCACTAGTACTCTAGTGACAGAGAACAATGAAATATAGCATGCTATCATTAGAGTAAGAAAATGCCAACAGACACCTGTGATCAATGAGGCTTGCATTTGTGGTAATTTTGGGACTCCTCCATCCACATTCTCTTGACCCAGGCTTCCTATGACCAAATGTTCACTTTTGCAAGATGGCTGAGGTTAAGAGTACAATCTGGCCACAGAAAGGAGAAAAGCTTGCTGACCCATGCTGACCTCTGACCTTGACCTCATTAGCTAACCAAATGAGCTAACCAGCCATGGACATCAGAGAGCATTATGTGTTGATTGAGCCGAAGCATAAGAAGGACCAGTAAAAGATCAGTCATAAAGACATTTCTACCTTGATCACCTATACTTATTAAAATGATATGAGGAGCACATATGCGATTTCTTTTCTATCTTCCTGCATTTTTCCCCATTGTACAGCAGGACTTGAAGACAACAAAAGGTTCTTTTCTTTCATAGCTCTCTACTCTTATCCTTCAAAGTAATTAAATTGTAATTATAAATTTATTCTTGTCTTTATTCATTTATGATAGTCTCTACCACTAAAACCCCTAAAGGCAGAAATCTTCTTCCTCTGGTTGGTCATCTATACCCAGCACTTATCAAGATCTCCAGTGCCCAGCAGGAGTTCAAGAAATATTTGCTGAGTAATGGACTAAATGAATAAATGAGTGAATAGTGGGTCAGAGCTCTAAAACCAAATCTACCTAAACTATCCTCTAACATTCAAAAAGCATTGAATATTCTATTATGCTAGGGATTGGATATACAAATTTGCCCTTCCTTTTTCCCACAGTCTTGTGGAAAAGATAGATTTATAATAATATTAACAGCTAATATTGTAGTCACTGCTTCAGGCACATTACACATATTAACCTTGATCCCAACAGCAGCTCTAGGAGACATTATCTCCATTCTGTAGTCTGAGCCACAGAAAGGTTAAGTAACTTGCCCAAGGCCACACATCTAGTACCTGTATGTGAATGCAGGCTGGCTGGCTCCAGAAGCCATACTCTTAATAAGGCACGTCGGTTACTTGCCTTCCAATAAGCCAGCAGCAACTGGATATCATGAGAAGCGGTCAAAGAAGTAGACACAGGATCTAACGAAGCAGAGAAGGGACAACTAGTTCCAAACCCAGCCTATGCTCTTCAAACAAATAATCAAAAGCGAGCACTTGCTGCCAAGGAAGAATTCCCTGGCACGGTCTGTGTGGTGGCTGCAATGCGCAGCATGGTGTTCCTTGGGGTTGGAGTCAGCCTGCCGGAGGGTCAATTTCATCTTTCCTCAGCTTGCTCTTTTCAGCCTTGGTAGCAACAGAGATCCCAGTCCAATAACAACGTGTATTAACCTACACTGTGAGTTTGAGGTAGGAAGCAAGCCCTGGCTTCAACAGTTTAGTGGATTCAGAGGAAGCTGGAACAGGATATCAATGACATCCAGATTCAGAACTTAGGGCACAAGAGGATAATCACATACCCAGGCACAACGCGTACAACTGTTTTCCCTCTTGGCCATCTCTCTACCTTTATTCTTCCTTTCTCCCCCGGCCAGGGAGGGACCTGTCTCTTTCAGTCTTAACATACATTAGGGTCTTTCAAGTAGAATCACTTCCTTTAATTCCTGATAGGTTATGAGCATGACCTCTGGTTCCGCTTCATGTGTTTCAAGCTGAGATACCATCAGAAATCACATTTCCCTTCCAGGGCTTCACAAATTACTCTGGTGTGCAGATGACATAAAAATATACTCTCAGTTCCTCGAAGTAGTTTAACAGAATTTGAAATTTGGGGGAAATTATACACTGTGGCGCAATTTTTAAATAACTTGCTTAAACCAGTTAAGTTGAAAAAGGAAGATGTCATTAATTCAAGTCTTCTTGAAGGCAACTATCTTTGAGTAGCTCCTTGTTCACTGAATCCATAACTCTGGGACCTTTTTCTAAGGAATAAGTTATAAGAAGTAAAATAAAAGAAATCTTTCACTAAATTAAAACTTACTTAAGTCCAGGCACAGTGGCTCACGTTTGTAATCTCAGGACTTTAGGAGGCCAAGGCAGGAGGATCACTTGAGCCCACGAGCTTGAGACCAGCCTGGGCAACATAGTGAGACCCCATCTCTACCAAAACAAAATTTTAAAGAAACATTTTTAAAGTTACTTGATATAGTCTTGGTCCATTTTATGTCTTTTTACCTTCTGCCTCCTTTTCTGGTTAATTGTACCTTTCAATGTGTTTTGTTTCTTTTCCTATTCCTTTTGTACTTAAAAGGTACCTGCATTTTTTATTCAAAAGAAAATCTCTCTTACAGCAATTCCACTTACCCTTTGGAATTTGGTTGTACTTCCTCCTTCACCTTCTTTTTCACCAGCCCCTCCCAAATTCTTTGCCTCTAAACTTCTCTCTATTTGCTTGCTTCTCCCACCACCAAATTTATCTTATTTCTCTCTCCCTTACATGCCTGGATGGCACAAAATGAACAGTATAAGGTGATAGTATTTTTCTATGTGCTGTTAAATTTATTTGTATTTTTTCCTGTCTGTGCATATATTATCACAGAACTTGGTCATTCCTTGGAAAACATTACCAATGACTTGCAACTCAATACTAACAATTTCTATGATTCCCATCATCATAAAAATATACCAGCTATAGCCATATCAAGTGCAACTGATGACCAGGGTGAAGGCTAGGTAGTGGTGAGTGTTCTCTCCTTCCAAGTCAGTGCCCTCCCTGTAGTGGCCTGGGTGAAGGCAGCCATTTAAGTAAGGGGCACACTGAGTGGGAATGGGGTAGGATGCAATGGTAATAAATATTTTTATTAGAAACCATTCTGTTGGGCCAGGCACAGTGACTCACGCCTATAACCTCAGCACTTTGAGAGGCCAAGGAGGGTGGATCACTTTAGACCAGGAGTTCAAGACCAGCCTGGCCAACATGGTGAAACCCCATCTCTACCAAAAATATAAAAATTAGTCGGGCATAGTGGCTCTTGCCTATAATCCCAGCTGCTTAGGAGGCTGAGGCAGGAGAATTGCTTGAATCCAGGAGGCGGAGGAGGTTTCAGTGAGCCGAGACCATGCCACTGCTCTCACTCCAGCCTGGGCAATGAGCAAGACTCCGTCTCAAAAAAAAAACAAGAAACCATTCTGTTGATCTCATTTGCCCTGCGTGGCCTGACAGAAAAGCCTGAGAGCTTTAAACTTGACATGAATAACCGCTTACTTATGATTTTCCAGCCATGTCTACTTTCTGAGTAATCGAAATACTTTTCTGTTCCTGATTTTGGACAGGCAGTACTTTCAATGCGCCACTGTCTAAGACACACACAAAAAATAATTTGAAAACTCGATTCAATTAGGTAGAAATATAAATGCAGTCATGTAATGTTTTATTATTAATACCTTATGCAGCACAGAAAGAATGGTTCAAATACTTTTTTTTTTTTTTTGAGATGGAGTCTCACTCTGTTGCCCAGGCTGGAGTGCAGTGGCACAATCTCGGCTCACCGCAACCTCTGCCTCCCGGGTTCAAGTGATTCTCCTGCCTCAGCCTCCCAAGTAGCTGGATTACAGACGCCTGCCACCATGCCTGGCTAATTTTTTGTATTTTTAGTAGAGACGGGGTTTCACCATGTTGTCCAGGCTGGTCTTGAACTCCCGACTTCATATGATCCACCCGCCTCGGCCTCCCAAAGTGCTAGGATTACAGGCGTGAGCCACTGTGCCCAGCCGGTTTAAATGCTTTTAACATTTGGGTAACCACTTGCTAAATTTAACTTTTAACTAATGCTTGCTGGTAAGAATAATCCTAAGCTAACTGAAGTATTCATTACCTTCCTATCTAACAGCATTCACCACAGTTTAACTTTTCAGCCCACCAAGGGAATAAGCAAGACTAGTGGGCAATTTTATTTTCATTGTATAATATCAATTTTATTTACATCCCAAGAAAGTATGGATGAAAAATTACAGTTGAGCGGTTAGACTAATGTGGTATGTAGTATTGCCTAATACATCAAGTTTTCTGCTAACAGTATTTCTAAATCTATTACCCTATTAGAACAGAATTAATAATTTGCTATGCATGCATAACAATAGAAATCAAGTTGGAAGCTTGTTTCTTCCATAGGTCTTCTGCACTGTCACTGTTCAAAACAAGGTCTCTTTCAACAAAATGCCCACATCCGACGAGTGATGTTGAAATGTTAAGTGATTTGTAATTCCTAATAACTTTCGTTTTGTTAAGTCTCTTTTTTCTGCCCATTAGCATCCTTCAAAGCTTTAATGATCCATGTAATTAAATTACAACCCAGAATGACAACTTTCTGGAAACATATAATACTAGAAATATAGATTTTGATTAAAATCAAAGCAATGTAACTTAAAGACAAATGTCTAAATGTCATTAAAATTGGGGGAGCCTGGGCCTAAAACAAGTGCTTCTGATAAAGAAGCGAATTGAAGATGTGTAAGAGGGCAGAGAACCACACCCCTGAGGCCAAGGTCAAGATTAATTCACTTTCTAACTAAGACAGATGAGAATCATTGCACAGGAGCCCACAGAGATGAGGGCCATGCATCAAGCCCTGATGCCTATGGATCCCAAATGCTTCTAATAGCCACTAAAAATTCATCAATTCCATTTCAGAGGAGCAGTCTTAATGAACAAGGAGCAGGGCTCAGGCAATCACATAGTTCAGACTTGGGGGAGTTTCTACCCAAGGAGTAAGTGGTGTCCGATTCCTGCCAGAAACAGAGCTACAAGGGAAAAGAAAAAAATAAAATAAAGCTGAGTTTCATCATCATGGGAGAACATTTTGCTATTTTGTCACCTGAAAAGAAATAACAGCACAACTGCATAGCTGATACCTTTGGATGAGGTCCTGCTGTCTTCAGAGAAAAGAGAACATCTGAGAGAAAAGCATGGCAAGTTTCTCAATCCAGATCCTCTGCTTTCATATTTTTTAAAAGGTGAAAAAAAAATATTAAGGTATGAAATGAATGTGAGTGCATGTATGTGTGCACATGTGTGTACTCAACCTTGCTGCTAAATATATTGTGAGATTTCTTATTGCTAGACAAAGCAAATTAGCCATGCTGTTCTAGCTGGTCAGAGGACAAAGGAAAGAACTCATCCTCCCCGACCCCATCCCTTGTACAGTCCAGGAGAAAATGTCTTCTGTCTATTGTAGTGCACTTTAGAGGATGATTAGCTTGGTCAGGTTCATTCTAGCATAGCATTTTAGTAGAGCACATCTGTTTGAATTTCTAGACTGATGCCTCAATGTCTACTCCCCAGACACTTAATTTAACACATCTACCAGACAGAGATCAGAATCTCCTGATATTACATGTTAGCCACAGATCAAAATAGTTGGCCACATGACAACTCTAGCTCCATCTAGCAGTTCCCACAACAGCTCAGTTCTGACCCATTATCTGCAATGATGAGAACTCACATCATCCTAGAATTGTAAAGAAGTAGCCAAAATTTATATTTGATAGAAACTACCCTTTAGGGTTTTCTTTCTACCCCTTAGAGACTCACTGTATCTTTCTTACACCTTTTTAATTGCACTTTTGAAATTACAACAGTTCATAGCTCTATGACACTTTCAAAATGGTAGGGAGGAGGTTTTCCTAAACACCTTGACTGAATGTGCAGAATCCATAGAGAAGGATAAATAACAATTCACAAATACCAACTCAGTTTTGTTTGGTTTATGTTACCTTTGATTATCCGCACTTAAGCCATATGAGATTATTTCTCTTTGACTCGAAGCTTAGTGATGCTTTTTTTTTTTTTTTTTCTGAGACAGAGTCATTCTGTTGGCCAGGCTGGCGTGCAGTGGTGCAATCTTGGCTCACTGCAACCTCCGCCTCCCAGGCTCAAGTGATTCTCATGCCTCAGCCTTCTGAGTAGCTGGGATTACAGGTGTGTACCACCAAGCCCAGTCGCTTTTTGTGTTTTTAGTAGAGACAGAACTTTTTTTATTTTTTTGAGTCAGGCTCTTGCTCTGTCACCCAGGCTGGAGTGCAGTGGTGTGAACATGGCTCACTGCAGCCTCAACCTCCTGGGCTCAAGCAATCCTCCTGCCTCCACCTCCTGAGTAGCTGGGACCACAGATATGTGCCACCATGCCAAGCTAATTTTATTTTTTGTAGAGACAGGTCTTGCCTTATTGCCTAGACTGGTCTCCAACTCCAGGGCTCTCACAATCCTCCCACCTTGGCCTCCCAAAGTGCTGAGGTTACAGGTGTGAGCCACCAGGCCCAGCCTAGTGTTTTTTGTTTGTTTTTTAATGACAGTGCTGCTCCCAAAAGATCTTCCAAGATGATTTATATACTGGACTATCTAAGAATTCCTGAAAGCCAGGGCACTGAAATTCCAGACCTGCCTGTTGCCTAACCCTTTGTCCTCCAAACCTCGTGAGTGCCTTTTCCATACCTCCTAACTGGTCTTCCCTCTCCTCAACAGGGAGAAATTCAAAAAGAGCGGGGAAGCAGCAGAGTGGGGAGGTAGAGGGAAGCCCAACAGAATGTGCCTGAAGGAGCCTGGAAAGAAAGAAAAATCTGTCAAGTAGAATGCCAGTGAAGAGCTTGCTCTGTGTGTTTGGAATACCAACTAAACAGGGTCCTAAGGAGAAGGGTTCTTAAAATAACTTTTTTGTCTTTATGTAACCACCATGTGATACTACTTAGAGCAGGGAAAAGCCAAGTGAAAGGCAATTATTCCATCTATTCCACATGTTCCAATTAAATATTCCCACGGTAACTTGTTTGTCCTATATTTTATACACAGGAATTTGGGACAAGATAGTTCCTTCCTTGAAAAACAAGCATTTTCCCTCCTGGCCACCATACCATAACACAACTGTAACCCTGGTATGCTTGATGGGCCCTGTTGAGCCTGCAGCCTCTCCTTCCTTGCTGCTCTGAGAGTTTCCTCCCCACACTGTGTGTGCTCCAAGAGTTTGCTCTGCCTGAGCCTGTTTATAGCACGGGAGGAGGAAGAAACAAAGCAATTGTGAAGCTTGTTAACAGGCAGTTCATATGACATTAAAGGTGACCTTGCCATTTCCAGTTCTATTTATTCCACTTCCTTCCAAACCGGGGCAAATCCTTCCTTTCAGGGCAAGAGCACCGCTCTGTGGATACAGTCTGTGGGAACGGAGAAAAGTTCAAGCCCTCAGAGGTTATTCATTACCCATGTCTGGAAATATAGTATTTCCCATTCACTCACATGTTGGGTCTGTAAATCACTGCTACTTGGCGGGAGAGGAACCTTGGTAAAAAGTAGTTTTTGTTGTTGTTTACTGCAAAAAGTATTCATATCAGTGAGGTTTAATTTTATCCCACTAGGGAACTTTAAAAAAAAAAGTAATGATCTCCTTTTTGCCAATATAATACATGCATATAAGAATTTATACATACTTACATACAGTGAAGAATCCATACTACATAGACTCTACATATATATATGTGTATATATATATATGTGTGTGTGTGTGTGTGTGTGTGTGTGTGTGTGTGTGTGTGTGTATATGACTTTCTTTTTTGAACTTGGCCTTAGCACGATCTGCAAATATCAATCACTCAAGTATCTAACCCTGTCAGAGAGGGGACAACAGTTCACAGTTTGGTGTCAGCTGGCTGGCTGTGGTGGTGTTTTGGGTTGTTTGTTGCATTCTTCAGGAAGCAAAGGTATTTCCTGAAGGGCTGAGAAAGCCAGCAGGTGTATTGTGAAGTATAATAGGACATGTAGGTATGAGTTGTACTCAGTGGGGACAGAAAATTCCTTAGCAACACTTAGGCTTGACTATTCTGAACAGTAGTTCGGCTGTTCAGCTTAACTTCCTCATTGACAGTCTCAAGGCATTTGCACCATCAACATAAATGGAGTTTTTGCTGTATATTGAATCTGGGAGGGTAGAAATCAATGTGCGTCATTAAAATGCTTTCAAATTCCTTTTTCTCCACTGAGAACACTTTGTTTCTATTTTTATTTTGCCCCTCAACTATATGGATAGTCCTCATCTCTTCATTTTGTGGACAAATGTGCTGTTGTTGAGGCAGTAAAAGAGCTGATAACTTGACCATAAGCGCTTACCTCGTTGCAATGTCTTCATCAGTTCGCCCTTGGTAAAAATTCTAATTTATCCCTCTTCCACTAAGTATTGGGGTGACAGGGGTTGAGAGTGGGAAAGACTGCAGTTTGGCTTACCATTCTGGTCTCCCCTCTCGGTGGAGAGATGAGAGGCTCCCTTCAATGGCTCAGATGAGAAGTTTCAGCCTGAGGTCTCATGCCACAGAAAAATCAAAGAGCATCTTTAGCACTTGTCAAGTTTATTCCATGTCTGCAGAGAATATAAGCATTTGGCTCCAAGTGTACTTTTGCATTCACTCACTTGCTTATTCAGTCAACAATCATTTTCCCGGCATGCTTTATAACTCTGGGGGGTATAAATCTGAACAAGATTGGCCCCTGCCCTCAAGTTGTTCAAAATCTAACAGGAACAAAACAAGACAAAAAATATATACACACACATATACATATATTTCGGTAATTCTAACACAGGACAAGGGTGAGAAGAATAGAAAATGAACAAATTGCTATGAGCATACAGAGAAGGAAGTAAATCCTTCTGGCTGGGTGAGGAAGGGGGACATCATAATAACATTATGTAAGGTGGCTTACACAATTGGGTCTTGAAGAGGTGAGAACTCAGAGATTAAGGAAAGCCATTGAGACAGTGGGAAAGCACGAGCAAAGGCAGAGAGGCAAGAAAGTGTATAAGGTCAGTTCAGGACACAAATAGCAAGTTGTCCTATTTGGCAGAAGCACAGAATATCTGAAGAGGAGGAAATGGAGGGGAGGGGATTGACCTTGGGTAGAATTATTAATACTAACTTACCTAGAACACTTGGAAGACTTTTTTTTCTAAGTCACTAGGCTTAGTTTCTAGACATAGTGGACTGCTACTGTTCCCTTCCTGGCATAATACTTTTAAATTTATTAACCTGTTTCGGGGCATTTCTTTCTTTCTTTTTTTTTTTTTCTTTCTTTTTAGACGAAGTTTCGCTCTTGTCACCCAGGCTGCAGTGCAATGACACAATCTCGGCCCACTGCAACTTCCACCTCCCAGGTTCAAGAGATTCTCCTGCCTCAGCCTCCTGAGTAGCTGGGATTACAGATTCCTGCCACCACGCCCAGCTAATTTTTGTATTTTTAGTAGAGAAGGGGTTTCACCATGTTGCCCAGTCTGGTCTCGAACTCCTGACTTCAGGTGATCTACCCACCTTGGCTCCCAAAGTGCTGAGATTACAGGCATGAGCCACCGCGCCTGGCCGGGCATTTATTTCTTTACTCATTCTTCCCAATAATAAGCAAAGCTCTGAGGAATAATTTTGTACACAAGTTTTTGCATAGGTCCATACTATTCCTCTGGAATACATTCCTAGAAGTAGGAATGATGAGCTATAGGATGTGGATTGTTCTCCAGCCATGGTGAGCCAAGGAATAGTCCACAGACAGAAGGAGAGAGCCTGTCACTCCTAACCTCCCCAATGCTTGGTGGCCATTTTAAGTCTTTACCAATTTGATAAACCAAAAACAGTGATTGAATTTTTATTCTAGTTTTCATTCCTTTGATTACTAATGAGGCTAAACATCTTAATCAAATACTAACGGCCATAGAGCCAACATATAAAATCCTTCAGGTTGGATTTTATTAGTGTGAAATAAACTAGAAAGAATGCTTCAGATTCATTTTTATTTTGCTACCCAAAATGAGATTATAAAACTATTGATCATGAAACTGCATCTATGGGAAAATAGGAGAGGGTGGCCTGATTTTCCCATTGATTGCACCTGCCCTCAGCTTCCATCTTCGTTTGACTGGGAACAGCTGGCCTTTGAAAATTGGCCATGCTGTAATGCATTGTACCAGAACCCCAGTTCTGTGCCTTATCTTAGGCTCTTTGAACCTTGACCTCTTCTTCCAGCTCTTTGAAGCCTCATTAAAATTTATTCCTCTCTAAAGGCATGTATCATTTCATATTTTGCTTGGAATAGGCACTTAGCTTTCCCTTCTACAAAGTGGTTTTTTGAGAGCAGCTTTGTCACATTCATGTTATCCCCTGCAATTGCTAACATGATGCCTCCAGCATTTTTTGAAAATAAATAAATATAACAGTTTAAAATGTATTTATCTCCTTCTCTTAAAAGCAATGACATTTTGTTGTCATTGGGATTTCTTATTCTTAGAAAAACTACCCCTCCAACATGAAAACAAAATCTCAAAAAAAAAAGATATAACCAAATTAAATAAAACAATGAATTAAATAATACACTTAATACCTAAGTAACACCCAAAGAGGGTATTTCCTCCTTTCTAGAAACTCTGCCCTTCATGGGCCAGCTGTCATTGAATCATTAAATTATATTGTATTCTAGTGGATGCAAATAAGAACATGTTTTTAAGCTAAATATGGTTTGGTTTTTGGACCCAGTTGTTTTTTCCCTTCGATTCTAAAATAATTTCAGATTTTTATACATATTTAAGGATTGTTTATTTAAAACCCCAGATTGAAGCATTTTCTAAACATAATTCATGTTGTATTTCTCCACTGGAAAGGTTCACCTCCATTGAGCACAGGGACTTCTGAAACAGAACCTTAATAGCATACTTAGCCAAGGAATAGTCACCAGCTGACTAGCTATTGATTTAATGTTCCATCATTTCCATGGTTCAATCACACCTACCATGGTGAATCAGTTGGAACATCCTCAATGAACCAATAAATGAGCAATTTCCCCCACCAAAGGGATACGTTTCATGTGCAGCAGAGGCATACATAACTTATCTCAAACAATGTGAGGATCAAGTGCAGCATTGATTTACCCCGAATCATCCAGCCTTCTGTTTTCAGTAATGGTTTAGTCCTCTAATTGGCACAAACCCCACACACCAGCTTTTTGTTTAAATATTTGGGCATATGATGTATCTCTGCTTGAGGTCAGGGACCATTTCTTACATACTTTATCATTTTCAAGACATATATTAGGTGGTCAATATGTATTTGTCAAATGAGAATCATATGTTAAGGTAGACTAGGGCCAGAGTTTGCTATATGCCTGTGGTTCTCAACCCTCGGTATCCATTAGAATCACCTGGGGATCTTTCTGAACAATACCCAAGCCTCATCCTCAAAGCTGTGGGCTTAATTGGGTCTAAGGTAGGGTCTGAGCATTCCATCCAAACCTTATGTTTTAAAAGCTTCACAGGTAATTCTAATGAATTGCTAGGCCTGAGAAGCACGGCTATATTGTGACACAATTAGGCAGGCAGGAAGTATGGTAAATGGTCCAGTAAGTACCACACAGTACCATACTTCTCAAAGTGTGGTCCCTGGACCAGCAGCAGCAGCAGCATCCTGCCACTTGTTAGAAGTGAAAATTATTGGGCCCCTTTCCAGACCTAGAGAATCAGAAACAGGCCAGGCATGGTGGCTTACGCCTGTAATCCCAGGGCTTTGGGAGGCCGAGGCGGGTGGATCACTTGAGGTCAGGGGTTCAAGACCAACCTGGACAACATGACGAAACCCCATATCTACTAAAATACAAAAAATTAGCCGGGTGTGGTGGCGCAAGCCTGTAATCCCAGCTACTCGGGAGGCTGAGGCAAGAGAAGCACTTGAACCCAGGAGGCGGAGGTTGAAGTGAGCCGAAATCACACCACTGTGCTCCAGCCTGGGCAACAGAGCAAGACTCCATCCCAAAAAAAAAGAGAGAGAGAGAGAATTAGGAACTGTGGGTGACATCCATAAATTTGTGTTTTTGTGCCTTCCAGATGACTTTGATGCCTCCTAAAGTTTGGGAACCACTGTAATAGAGAAATCTATGTTGAACTGAAAAATGGCAAGGCTGGCACTGTCTTAGAGAAACTGATTTCAAGTTATATTAAACTCAAAACATAAAGCAGGTTATGCTTCATAAAACAACACTTTGAATCATAGTTTTTTCTTTTAAAGAGACAGGATCTCACTCTGTCACTCACTCTGGAGTGCAGTGGTGCAATCATAGCTCACTGCAGCCCCAAACTCCTAGGCTCAAGCCATCCACCCACCTTGGTCTCCCGAATAGCTGAGTAGCTGGGACTATAGGCACGTGCCACCATGCCCAGCTTATTTTTAAAAAAATTTTTTTAGACACAGGGTCTTGCTTTGTTTCCCAGGCTTCAAGTGCTGGGATTATAGGCATGCTGGCCATTCACTGCCCCCACCCGTAGTTTTCCTTGGTATTATCCTTTTAGCACCTGAAAACAAAAACAAATTTCAGTATGTATAAGATACTCCACTAATACCAAACCGTGAAGATGGCCATGTTGGCCTTCCCTATACAAAGATACTTGGTCTAGAGGGGGAACCAACCACATGTCATCAGCTCCTGCCTTCATTGCTGTATGCTTCGTGGTGGCCCTTAATACTTGGGCAAGAGACCTGTTACTCAACCTCAATTTCCACTCATTGTAAAATCAAAGGCAGCAGGAACCTCAAACCACAGGCCCAACTTTCTAGCCAGGTTTGCAGAGCTTCTTCAGAAGCCAGGGTCAGAATCAGGTGTGCTTCTTCTCCCAGCTGTGGGCTTGTGAATGTAGAATGGGAACACCCTCATCCCGCCTTCCACAGTGGCTTCTTCCTCAAGTGCCCAATGCTGGATCTGACTCAGCTATGGAGGGTGAGGAGCAGAGGGACAGTGGCCGTTGGTGGTGGCAAGGGGGAAGTGACAAAGGGAAACATGGGGGTTGGTGGCAACAGCAGAAGTGATGACTGGCAGCACATGATGTGGTGAAGGGGTGATGCCGTGACTGTCACACCCCACCGTGACAGGAGGCTTGTTTGCCACACTTTATCTGGATCCATTCAAGGGACAGGCAGATTAGGGTTGCTGGTTTAAAAGTGATTAAAAGGCCGGGCGCAGTGGCTCACACCTGTAATCCCAGCACTTTGGGAGGCCGAGGCAGGCAGATTGCTTGAGCTCAGGAGTTCGAGACCAGCCTGCCTCTAAAAAAATTTTTTTTAATTAGTTGGGCATAATGGAGCATGTCTGTGGTCCCAGCTACTCAGGAGGCCAAGGCAGAGAGGATTGCTTGAACCCAGGATACAGAGATTGCAGTGAGCCAAGATCGTGCCACTGTACTCCAGCCTGGGTGATAGAGCAAGACCCTGTCTCAGAAAAAAAAAAAAAAAAAAGTGATTAGAGGCCTAACAGAAAGTAAGTTTGGTGATGCAGAGCTGTGAACAAATCTCTCTAAGTTTGGCTGCTGTGCTACCTGTGTCAAAATCACCAGAGGTAATTGTTAAGGCTGCAGCCTCCTGAACCCCCACCCCAAAACTCCTGAATGAGCATTTCTTTTTTATTATTGTTTTATGTTTTACTTTAAGTTCTGGGATACATGTACTGAACATGCAAGTTTGTTACATAGGTATACATGTCCATGGTGGTTTGCTGCACCTATCAACCCATTATCTAGGTTTTAAGCCCCACATGCATTAGGTATTTGTCCTAATCCTCTCCCTCCCCTTACCTCCCACCCCCGACAGGCCCTGGTGTGTGATGTTCCCCTCCCTGTGTCCATGTGTTCTCATTGTTCAACTCCCACTTTTGAGTGAGAACATGCAGTGTTTGGTTTTCTGTTCCTGTGTTAGTTTGCTGAGAATGATGGTTTCCAGCTTCATCCATGTCCCCGCAAAGGACAGGAACTCCTAAATGAGCATTTCTGAGGGGGCACAATCTGTAAATTTGCACACTAAACAAGCTCTTCATGGGATTCTGATACAGGTGGGTCTTAAGATCTCGCTTTCAGAAAACCACCAGAACATAATTTTGTTGCTTGGAAATTTGAAGTTGCTTGTCCTTCAACGTTGACTCTATGCAAATAACTGCAGAAGACACATAGTCTTAAGATATAGTCCCTTAAAAAGAAATTAACCATAAGTATTATTAGGAGGAGGAGCAGTAGTCGTGATAAATAAACAAACACTAAACTGCAACAAGGTAGAATGAGGGAGGAAAAATAGCAATGAAAGTTTATGGGCATTAAGATGAGAAAAGTTAAAACTCGGGGTTTAGGAAAGGGATTGGGAAGGAGGTGACAGTTCAGACTTCTTAAATAACTTTTTTCCTTAAAACAATACGTGTGTAACAGTGGTTTATGTTCCTTGCAGACATCTGAGATCATTCTTGGATGAATGAAGAGAGGATTTCAACAGGTGGAGCAGGAAAGGGAAAGCACAGGATTCCAGGAGGAGGGAAAAACATAGGCATTGATGTGTGTTGACTAGTATTTCTGTCATCTCAGGAATTTGCCCTTAGTAAGAATCCTCAAGTGCCTTAAAGTTAGGACCTTAGGAAATTGTGTTCTCTTTCAGGCTAGCCAAGGCTAATTTACATTTTTGGGGTCCAGTGATTTCTTATAATGTTTCCTGGTTCCATAATGTATACAAAATTGAGGTATTAAATTATTAAATGATGATAAAACACTATGCTGCTTTAGGGGAAGGAGTACAGATGTCTGCAATTCACTTCGAAAGGCATCCAGGAAATAAGGTGATAGAAGGATGGATAGAGGGATAGTTAGAAAATAAACAAGTTTAATAAAATATTAACAGTAGAATCCAGGAAATGCATATACAGCTGTGTCTTGTAAAAATCCTTTCAACTTTGCTGTGTGCTTGAATTTTTTCACAATAAAATGGGGGTGGGGATGTTCTGCTTCTACAGGTCATGTGATTCTGAGCAAATCTCTGCTTAGCTCCCCTCGGCTTCACTTTGCCATTACTTTTAAGGGCAAAAACTGCAATTACTTTTGCACCAACCTAATGGTTAATCTGCAAGGTCCTGTCCAGTTCCCAAATTCTCTCTTATTCCCTCTTCTCAGACAGGGAACACAGGGGTTACTACCACAGAGAAGCAGTCCTGTAACCTACCATGACTTAGCTCTGCTAATAAAGGTAGTTAATCTTCCTTATGGTGTGGCAGGGATGACCTAACTTGGACCCAGACAGTGTCAAACTGCTGTCTGTGGTTCTAGAGCAGGTGCCAGGCAAGTCAGACCTTGAAATTTGTTTTGAAACTGACCACCTGTTACTGTAATTGTGTGGCTGTTTTCCTGGCTTATGGGATTTTACTTCAGCTGTTGTTCTCAGGCGAGAGTTTATTTCCTCTAGGAATCACTCAGTTCACTTGCCCTAAACTTAGAATTTGAGTGTAGGGATCTTCCGGAGACTGAGTCAACTATGCAAATCTGAATCTTCTGTCAAAAATCCTGAAGTTACCTACAGACTTGAGTAACAAATTTTAAGGGAAAAAGTGAGAATCCTCTTTCAAGTCTTTTGTTACAGATAAAACATCTTCTGAATTTTGCAGGGAGAAGGAGCTAAAGGATTAAATTTATGGTTGCTCCTCATTTTTGTTCCTGGCTAACAGACAGCATTGTGCTGAGTCAGCACTTTCCTGGCACTCACCACCTCGCTGAAAATTCTCATGCCCAAAAAACTTTACTGCAAGCTACAACTTAACAAAGAATAAGTCAATTTTTCCCTGGTAGTTAGAAGAGAATGCCACAATTTTGGAACTAGAGTGGACCTTAGTGATTAACTAGTTCAATCCTTCATATTAGAATTGAAGCAAGTAAAGTTCTGTGACATTATTATAAAGAGACTTGATCAAGATCATAAATCTTGTTCAGGGCTGAGATAGAAATCTCCTTATGTTGCAGAATGCACTCATATAAAGGGAAAAATAATAAAAGCAGCTCAAAAAGCTGTGCTTATGGATATCAAGTTATTTTCTAAAAAAAAAAAAAAAAAAGCTATGGTGTTCTAGTTTCCTATTGCCGCCTAACAAACCACCACAAAACAGAGTGGCTTCAAACAACAATTTATTATTCCCTGCCATGGTTCTGTGAGAGAGGATAATACTAGGCTCCTGCAGGCAGTTCTCGCTCGGGGTGAGCAGTGTGGTTGCATCAGATGGTAGCTGGGGCTGGGCATCTAGGATGGCTTCTTCACCACATGTCTGGTGCCTGAACTGGGGATGGCTGCAACAACGGGGGGCTGGCCAGATGTCTCTCCAAGTGGACAGCCTGGGCTTCATACAGGAAAGAACACTTGAGCAGAATCATGAAAAACAAATGGGAATTTGCCATACACAGGAGATGGGAAAAGGAAAATCAATAGAACAGTCACAGCATGTACAAAGGCATGGAAGCAGAAAACACCACCGAGAAGGGAAAGCAGCTTTAGACTGGGAGTGAGAATGCAGTGCCTCCTCCCTCAAAAAGAGCCCAAAATGGAGGTAATCCTAATGGGGAGAAGAAAGTTGTTGAGGCCAGGCGTGGTGGCTCACGCCTGTAATCCCAGCACTTTGAGAGGCCCAGGCAGGCAGATCACCTGAGGTCAGGAGTTTGAGACCAGCCTGGCTAACATGGTGAAACTCTGTCTCTACTAAAAATACAAAAATTAGCCATGTGTGGTGGTGCATGCCTGTAGTCCCAGCTACTAGGAAGGGTGAGGCAGGAGAATCGCTTGAACCTGGGAGGCAGAGGTTGCAGTGAGCCAAGATCATGCCACTGCCCTCCAGCCTGGGCAACAGAGCAAGACCCTGTCTCGGAAAAAAAAAAAAAAAAAAAAAAAAAAGCTGTTGAATATTTCAAGGGAAAGCCGAAGGAAAATAATGTTCCTAAGTGAGTACCATTTTGGGGTGAAGTTCCCCTTCATTATTTGAAACTTCACAGTTTTGTTAGAAATTGAAGCTTCTGCTGGGTAGCAACTGAACTCCCTGAAGCTCTCTTCTTTTGAGTTTTTCACTGCTGGAGAGAAGGGTCCTTTCTGCCTTGTGAAGGTAATAGAAACTTTCCCAGACCTAACATTGACAAAGACGTGTCATGTGTCTCAGAAATTAAAATGGAAAACTCTTTTTTAAAAAAGTGAAAGCAGTTTGATAGCACTGAAGCATAGAGCCAAAAGGAAGGAAGAGGAGAAATGAGGTCAACTAGAAACACCGACAAAGGGACCATTTTGGAAGCCATCATGACAACCCAAGCAAGAGATGATGAGGGCTTGAACTGGAGTTGAGTAAAGATGAAGGAAGGGGTGGTGATTTGAGAGCAATCTAAGGAGTACAATGAAATGACTGGTTAGCTATCCAGAGACAGGATGGAAGGAATCCAGAAACTGCCTGGATTCCTGGCTAAGATGACACAGTGGGTGATATATGTAGTCATTAGCTGATAGAGTGTAGCCAGGAAGAAGAATGGATGGGGTGGGAAAGAAAGTAATGAACTTGGACATACTAAGATGAAGATGCCGGCAGGTCATCTAGAAGAGAACTGTTCCATATGCAGTTCAATGTATGGGCCTGGAGCCAGGGAAGCTGGG
The DNA here is from genome assembly GCF_029281585.2 of Gorilla gorilla gorilla. Taxonomy (NCBI): domain Eukaryota; kingdom Metazoa; phylum Chordata; class Mammalia; order Primates; family Hominidae; genus Gorilla; species Gorilla gorilla. Next base: position 38,522,747 of record NC_073235.2, on the reverse strand, counting down.
GCAGGAGAAGAGACTTGGGAGTTACTTGCCCATTTGGAGAAGTATTTTTAAAAGTTACTGTTTTAGGCCGGGCACAGTGGCTCATGCCTGTAATTCCAGCACTTTGGGAGGCCAAGGCAAGTGGACCCCTTGAGCCCAGGAGTTTGAGACCAGCCTGGGCAATGTAGCAAGACAGTCTCTACAAAAAAATGTTTTTTAAAAATTAGCCAGGACTGGGCATGGTGGCTCACACCCATAATCCCAGCACTTTGGGAGGCTGAGGCAGGTGGATCACCTGAGGTCAGAAGTTTGAGACAAGCCTGGCCAACATGGTGAAATCCCATCTCTACTAAAAATACAAAAATTAGCCTGGCATGGTGGCATATACCTGTAATCCCAGCTACTTGGGAGGCTGAGGCAGAAGAATCACTTGAACCCGGGAGGCAGAGGTCGCAGTGAGCCGAGATCGCACCATTGCACTCCAGCCTGGGTGACAAGAGTGAGACTCCATCTCAAAAAAAAAAAAAAAAATTAGCTGGGTGTGGTGGTGCACTCCTGCAGTTCTAGCTACTCAGGAGGCTGAGGTGGGAAGATCGCCCCCAGTGGGTGAGGATGCAGTGAGCCAAGATGGTGCCATCGCACTCCAGCCTGGGCAACGGAGTGAGGCTCTGTCTCAAAAAAAAATTTTTTTTAATAATAAATAAAAATTCCTGTATCACAAACTAATCAGGAAAACCTGCCACCCCTTAGTTGATGTCCAGTTAGTTGGTTCTATACACAACTAAATTATATACAAAGAAACAGTCCATTGTCATGGAGTTTGATTCTCCCTGGTTTACAACAGTAGCAAGTAGGGTTAGGGTCTAATAAAGGTGAAAGAATTACTGCCAGTTTGTTTTAACTATTTTCACTAAAAGATGCTAAAGATCAATATCATTCTTTATCATTACTTACTCTTCTCAAGACTCTCTAAGAGCATGCCTTAGGAATGAGGGGATATAAGTTCTGATATCTATTCCACTGTTTCCTGTTCCAATTGGTTCTCAAACTTTTAGCTTTAGAATGTCCTAGGAGCTTCTTTTTTTTTTCATCTAGATTCCAGAGCCCCAGCCCCAATGATTCTGATTCAGTAGGTCTAGGGTAGAGCCCAGGTATCTGCAATTTTAACAAGCGTTCCAAGTGATTCTGATAAAGCAAGTATTACCAACACAAATGGAATAATTTCCTAGGGCTCAATTTCTTCATCTGTAAAGGGGAAATAATGACACCTGCCATGCCTATTCTCAGGGCTTTTATGAAGTCCAGAACAACAGCGATATATGTAAGAGAGCTTTGAACACTGTGGGTTCTCCACACTGGTAAGATGTTGGTATTGTGTGGGGCAGTGCATCAGAATTACCTGGCAGGCTCCTTAAAACACAGAATGGTGAACCCTATTGCCAAGATTTCTGATTCAGTAGGTCCGTGGTAAGGCCCAAGAATTTGCCTTTCTATCAAGTTCCTAGGAGATATTGATGCAACTGCTCAGGGGACCAGGCTTTGATATGCTCATCCGGGCACCCAAAAGCACTGGTCTTCGGTCAATCAACTGAAAGCTGTCGGGTTGGTTCAGAGGGCGACATATTTTACCTTAGAATTGTCTGGGCCTAGGTTCTCAATGTTCATGATTCCCAAAACTGTATTCATTTACCCAATAAACATTAACTCAGCACTTTTGATGTGCCAGGCACTCTTCTGAACACTGGACACACAATCCTGAATAAAATAGACCCAAAAATGAATGAATAAAATTACTTCAGATAACAGTAAGTGCCATAAAAACATAAAACAGGGTAATGGAATAGAGAGTAGCTGGGTTGGAGGTAGTTCTTCATATAGAGGGGTCAGGAAAGCATCCTCAAAGGAAGTAACTTTTTTCTTTTTTTTTTTTTTTGAGACAGGGTCTCGCTCTGTTGCCCAGGCTGGAGTACAATGGTGCAATTTTGGCTCACTGCAACCTCAGCCTTCCAGTCTCAAGCCTCCTGAGCAGCTGGGACCACAGGTGTGTGCCACCACACCTGACTAATTTTTGTATTTTCTGTAGAGACGGGGTTTTGCCATGTTGCCCAGGCTTGTCGCAAACTCCTGGGCTCAAGTGATCTGTCCACCTCGGCCTCCCAAAGCGCTGGGATTGCAAGTGTGAGCCACCGCTCGCAGCCAGAAGTAACAGTTAAGCTGAAATAAAAGAGTCAGCCATACTAGATGGGACAAGAGCACTCCAGGCAGAGAGAACAGCAAGTACAAAGGCTTGGAGGCCAGAACGAGAAAGACTAGTGGGGCTGGAACTAGTGAATGAGAGGTAGAGTGACATGGGATGAGACTGGAGAAGTATACAGGGCCAGAAATGTAGGATCTTGCAGGTTTTGGGGAGTGTGGGTTATGAGTCAGGCCTATAGGGCAGATCTGTACAGATCAGCCCTTCACAAACTAACATGCATGCAAATCGCCAAGGATCTTGTTAAAATGCTGATTCTGATTGAGTAGTCATAGGATGGTGCCTGAGATTCTGCACTTCTCATAAGCAAAATGTTGCTGTTCTGCTGCTGGAATCTAGATCACACTTTCAGTAGCAAGAGCCATAGAAGAAGAACCTAGGAAGCAAATAGACTCTGTGTTCCTTCAATCAGGGAAAAGCATGGATAAAAGGTAAAGGGAATGGCGAAAGATAGGGACCAAGGAAAAAAATCATCATATTGAGGGAACCGTGGACACTAAAAATTATCTTTCAGGAGGATCTATAATGTCCTTTTCAGCATACAGTTCAAAGGATTAAAAGATTGTCACTGAAATGAGGAACCTAAATAAAATAATAATTCTCTTGGTAGTTTACTTAGAAGTGGCTGCATAGGTTTCCAAAGTGAGTTTGTCTGCTCACAGTTGAGTGCTGCTGCTTTCTCAAACCCCACCAGAACTGCTTGAAAAACAAATGATTGTTTCCACAACCTCTTTAACCTTCTGTGACTCTCTGTGGCTATTGCCTGCCACTACCTTCCTCGAACATTCTCTATTCCTGTTAACCAATGTTGCTGGCCCTTCTCCCTCCCTCTGCCATGTAAGGGCCCAGGACTTGGGTGGAGTAAGAGGGAAACATAGGCCTGAGGATAGCAGGGGGAAGAAGGCATTTCAGAGCCTGCCTGTTGCCTCTGCAGTACTGCCTGGAGTGCAGCCATAAAAATATAGCCAGAGTCTGCTTCCCTTCCTCCATCTCTCTTCTGGGGGTTGGGGTGGGAACTGAGTAGTCTTACCTTATAAGCCATATGGCTATTTCTTGTAAGGAATGATCTTCCTAGAATGCAGCCAGAAGCCCAGAACAGTAAAAAAAAAAAAAAAAAATCTTAAAATCGGATGCCTCGTTGTGTAAACTTCTACACCACACGATAGATCCCTTGTTTGTTATCATAAGCATGTTTCCCCAAAATTTCCTGTTTTTCAGATGATTTGTGAATTGAAAATTCTGTCTGTGGAAGGAAAGCCACATTATTGAAGCCCCAAACAATAGAATGACTATGGCTTTAATCCTTTGAATAAGGCTTTGTTTCCCATTGACTGAAAACTTCCGAAAGGAAGAAAAGCTAGGAACATTCAGGAAGGATTTGTATTTCATTTCACAACAGTTTTGTGAAAGGGGAAAATCATCTGGAGGCCTTAGACTCCCTTTCCTGGTTGATGGGTATCCGAACACACAGCCGTGCTGGGAGCTGGCTGCAGATGGTGGCTCCCGCCCACCAAACACTTCCCCACCCTACTGCCAACTTTGTTTCATTATTGTTGTGCTGACACCAACAGACGTTCATCCTGAGCCAGAGTTTCACATATTCCCTGGGCATGACTAGGAACAGGTGCACCCAGTCTATCTCAATTTACTTGCATGGATCAAAAATGTTTCCCTAATATATTCCACAATGATTATATTGCATACTCCTTAATTTATGAATTTCCTGTTAATAAAGAGATATCATAATAATTGAAAAAATAGTCATCAACCATTGAACTCTTAAATTACTTTCAATTACACTCCCCCTTGACTGTGTTTTCATTTACTTTACACATCAATAATTATTTTCTTTTAAAATAAAGTGAAATCAATGAGCTGAATCCTCCTTACAATTTGGGGAAGAGGTCTGTGGATTAAAAAAGCTGCTTTAGCCAGGCACGGTGGCTCACACCTGTAATCCCAGCACTTTGGGAGGCCGAAGAGGGTGGATCACCTGAGGTTGGGAGTTTGAGACCAGCCTGACCAACATGGAGAAACCAGCCTCCACTAAAAATACAAAATTAGCTGGGCATGGTGGCGCATGCCTGTAATCCCAGCTACTCAGGAGGCTGAGGCAGGAGAATCGCTTGAACCCGGGAGGTGGAGGTAGTAGTGAGCCGAGATTGTGTCATTGCACTCCAGCCTGGGCAACAAGAGCAAAACTTCATCTCAAAAAAAAAAGCTGCTTTAAATCCCCAAATGCTGATACGGCCATTCTTGCTTTGCACAGATTCTATGCCGGAGGCATAAATTATGGAGCTCAGTTCACGGGCTGTTAGGCCCCATTGCAGAAGTCAAAAGGGCCTCTTGGACACCTGTCCCTTCTGAGTGATATCATCCTCATTTATAAATCCCTACTGAATGTAGAATAACACACACACCCTCTTACGGCCAACAGCCCTTAGGGTTTTGTCTCAGGTATGTCTCTGGGGACATAATTTAGCGATTCATCATGCTGAGAATTATGTTTCAGGTACCAAATCCTAATTATAGGTCTACTCTAGAAGTGACTTCCCAGAGACAGAAGGTGCAGTTGAGGTTAGGCCTAGGTCTTTGTTAGCTGTAATTAGAGAAGGCAATACCTCTTCGTCCACGTGGTCCTATCTTTACCACATTACCTGTACTGGTGGGAAGAGCCAGCCTCACCACTCTGTTAGGGACACATTGGAGAAAAGAGACCAGTCCTTGGCTAAGAAAGACAGGATCCATTTTTCCAGTGCTTTCCAAAGCAGCATCCACTTTAAGTCAGGGAAGGCCTTCAAATTACTTTCCGTAGAAGAAGATTTAAAAGAATGTTTCTGTTTAGGGTTTTTCAGTCTTTTGTCCAAGGACTCTTCTATATCTTTTGTCCAACCACAGAATCCTTTGAGAGTCTGTTGACAATTATGAATCATTTCCCCTCAAAAATGCACATATGTGTAGACACAAACAATGTTGCATGCAATTTCAAAAAGTTCACGGACCCCTGGAAACCCATAAACCTCAGATTAAGAGCATTTAATCAAGATTTAGACACTTTTTAAATTTATAGAAGTTGTGAATTTATAGAAGTTGAAAGCAGAAGAGCTATTAAATGCTCCAAAGCATTTAAAGGACAAAACTAAAATAAGAAAGTAAAAAGAGAAGCGATTAAAATATAGCATTTTTCTAAAATAGATCACGGTGATTGTCTTTTTTCCTCTGCAAACATTGCACAGCAGAGCATGAAACACCAGCTTTACCCTTTGCTGCTTACATGCTAAGACTGCATGGTATGTTAATGGTCTCATAGATCCACAATATATTCTATGTTTGTAATTAATAGCTACCCTGATGGTTGCCTGGTATATATGAGGTCAAGGGTTTTGACTATAGGATTACTTATTGCTCACAACAAGCACACAGGGTAAATATCACTAACCCATTCTACAGCCAAGAACATTGAGAATCTGAGAAGAAAACAGCTTTCCCAAAGCCACACAGCAATTAAGCAGCAGAGATGGAACTCTGACCCAGGGCTGTCTCCAAAGGCCTCACTCTTAATACAATGTAAGAATGCAGGCCTACTAAATTTTATAATTAGCTTTTAAAATGTTCCTTCAGAGTCCTTGGGGCAGTTATCAGGCAAATAGGAAGCAGGAGAACTTCAAGGGCTGCTTGAAGCAAAATCACACGCTTTGCAGTGACAGCTCCAGGATGTCTGCCTGGGAGGGATCTGAAGGCCCTGGGGAGCTTGCCTTAAGGCTGCAATTGCAATTGCGTAGCAAGCAAGGAGATTTTCCTCCCCTTCAAGTCAAATGGCACAGTTTTGGCAGCCACATCCCTTGCTATTGGAAGAAGCTGCCCTCTCCATCAGTGGGTGGTTGGTGAGAGTTAGGGCTGAGCTCCCGCCTAGCTCTCACGCCTGAGATGTGCAAATAGCTCTGCCCACCCCTGCCCTGCCTGGGCCCTCCATCAGTTCTGCTTCTCTGCCCCCTCTGCACCCTCAGCCTGTCACTCTGCTGCCCTCTGCGGTGGCCACACACGGATGAGAATCCTGGGAAAACCAAGCAAACACTCTATCCTACCCTGAACTGTGAATGTAGGAATAGTTAATTCAGACTTCTCTAACATTAGAGTTTTCTAAATGTAACTGCCAGCATGGGACACAGCCTGGAACCTAGAATAAATGAACGAGGCAATCAAAGCCTTAGAGGATTTTCTTAACTCAAGTAGGGCCAGGCATGGTGGCTCACCTGTATAATCCCAGCACTTTGGGAGGCCAAGGGAGGAGGATCTTTTGAGCCCAGGAGTTCAAGTTTACAGAGATCCATGATCATACCACTGCACTCCAGCTTGTGTGACAAAGCAAGATCCCGACTCAAAAACGTTTTTTAAAAAAATAAAAATAAGCTTGAGATATTATTTATGGGAGGCAGGACATCACAGTAGCTAAGCATGTGGCTCTGGGGGCTGATGCTTGGGTTCTGATGGTGATTCGACCCACTTACTGTTTTACAAGTTATTTTGCCTCTCTGTGCCTTAGTTGTTTTATCATAAAATGGAAATAATAATAGTGCCTAGCTCAAAAAATTGTTCTAAAAATTGTTTAGACTGAAAAACCCTAAACAGAAACATTCCTTTAAATCTTCTTCTAATGAAAGTAATTTGAAGGCCTTCCCTGACTTAAGACAAAGAGAATGCTGCTTTGGAAAGCACTGGAAGTGAATCCTGTCTCTCTCAGCCAAAAAGTTGTTCTAAAAATTAAATGTATGAATAAATATATTATACTTAAAACAGTGCCTGGCACATCATAAGCATTCAAAAAGTCTTAATTAGTATTGTGATCATTATTTGGCCACTTTCATAGTCACTGATGAGTGAACCACTTTGTCCATAGAGCTAAAATGACTGTGAAAACCCAGAAAGTAAGTTGTATTTCCCTGCAGAGGTTTGAGGGTGATGAGGTGAGCAGGTGAACGTGGTGCAAGGCCTCAAAACCAAGCTGAGCAAAGGAGCCCCAGTGTTTCAGTCGGGTATTGCTGCATAACAAACCACCTCCCAATGTACTGGCTTAAAACAGCAGTTTACATTTCTTATGATTCTGCGGGTCAATCAGGCAGTTCTAGTTTGTAGAGTGTTGGCTAGGGCTCCAATAGGCTGGAACACTCAAAATGGCCTCATTCACATTCCAACTGGGAGCTCAGCTGGGGTTGTTGGCCAAAGTCCTCAGTTATCCTCCATCAGGTCTTGTCATATGGCTCTGGAGCTTCCTCACAGCTTGGCAGATGGTTCCAAGAAAGAACACTCTAAGACATGAAGACAGAAACTGAAGACTTCTTAAGGCCCAGCCTTGGAGATTATATTATATTGGTCAAAATAGGTCATAGGCCAGTCTAGATTCAAAGGGAGTGAATCTAGACTCTACTTCTTGATGAGGGAGTGACACAGTCACATTACAAAAGAACATATGGGATGAGCGATATTGTGGCAGCCATCTTTGGAAACATGATCCATCACAGCTACGGGAAGAGAGAGGAACCAGATTTTCCTACCAAGGTTTGGATTGAGTGACTCAAATAGGAAGACTAATCCGAGTTTGCATCACAAAGTTACCTACTAAAATGAAGAAGTAAATGGAACTAAATGTTTTTAATTTAGCACAACTTGTTTATATGTGACTTAAATAGGATTATTCTTCAGAATATTAAAAATAGTTCCTTTAGGTCAAAAATCACATGGAGAGTTCGGGCGTGGTGGCTCACGCCTGTAATCCCAGCACTTTGGGAGGCCAAGGCGGGTGGATCACTTGATGTCAGGAGTTTGAGACCAGCCTGGCCAACATGGTGACACCCCATCTCTACCAAAAACACAAAATTAGCCGGGGGTAGGGGCACACACCTGTAGTCCCAGCTACTCAGGAGGCTAAAACAGGAGAATCGCTTGAACCCAGGAGGCAAAGGCTGCAGTGAGCCTAGATCATGCCACTGCACTCCAGCCTGGGCAAGACAGAGTGAAACTCCTTCTCAACATACATACATACATGCATACATACATACATACATACATACATACATACATACATAAAACCAGAACCATAAATGAAAATAGAAAAAAAGACATTAGGTTGGAGAAAATAATTATCAGTAAGGTGCCTTTCTAAAAGTAAAAACTTTTCCTTAAAATGTAGATGATAAAACCACATACTCCCTGATAGTGACAATGGTGAGCTTGTAGTGAACACTGAAGGGCACTGTGTTACAGTGAGCAAAGCAGAAAACCATAAAAAGGAGGCTGAGTGATGAATAGGAAGAGTCAGACAAGAGCCCCAGGAGAGTCCTGAAATTGCTATTGCTGAGATTTTGATTTTTCCCTACCTCCTCGCACATGTAGAATTCTTTTTAAAGTGTGATATACTTTATATTTGTATTTTACATTATAATTTATTGGGGTTGGGGGTTAACACCCTTTATAAAATTTCTGGATATGGCTGCAGTCATACATGGATTTACAAAATAAGACTGGAGATAATCTCACCAAATGAATTATGATTTACCTTGAATGTTCCAGTTCACAATTACAAAAAGTATGGTCTTTAAGATTCATTAGAGATGGATAATGTTAAAAAAGGAAAAGGCAGAAAGACTTTGATAGATTTTTGAATGGTGGGGAGAAGAGAAAGCAACAAGAAATGGCACCAAGATTTTGGGCCTCGGTGATAAATGAATGGTTATGTTTCCTAGAGTGATTGAGAAGGTGAGTAGAAGGAAAGAGAATTGCATATTGCAGGGCAGAATTACAAAAAACAACAAGTTTGGGACTGAAAGACTATATTAAGGGAAAGTAGCAGCCATTTAGCATTTTCATAACATCTTGATGTCCCTGGCTTACTTCTATTTGGGAGAGGGGCCCCACTCGTTCTCATTTTATGAGACTATAACTTTTTAGTATTCATTTTACTGTTTGTCATTTATTGAGTTGTTTCTACCCAGTGTGTTTACAACTTACATAAAATACTAAAGACAATCAAATATACAGAAACAAGGCTGGGAAATGCAACTTGCCCAGTGAAAATGTCATTAGTATCTAGTGGCAGCTGCGTACTGTAAAACCATTGGCATCGCCTCAGATAAAAGGCAGATGAAAAACAAGGGAAATGACTATCTAGATGCCTTGATGGAAAACTGTTTTTAATAGAAGGTGGTTTTAAATAGGCTGTCAGAGAAAGAGGATAAGTTGTCCAAGTGAGAAACTAGACAATCCATCAAGAACGGAATGCAAAGAGGAGAAAAAGGTAAAGTTCTCATGGGAACAGGATATAAAGTTGATGACAAAAGGCCTTCACAGGGAATGAAGAGCAACATAACAATGTGTGCCATGTATTATTTGCATAAACTCCAAAGAACTTGGCACAATTTATATTTCCCACATCACAATCATAAACCAGGAAGTAAGAAAAAAGAGTGTCAAGCAGCCAAAACAGGTGGAGTATTCAACTTCACTCAAGGGAGTTAAGGGAGTTCAGGTCCTCACTTTAACAATAATTCCAATAAGCTTGACTATCCGTTTCTCCAAACCCAACCATTTCAAGTGAGATGCAGATTCAACATTTACATGTTATGTATCTCAACAGTAGCTCACCCTTGTTGAGCATTAACTACGCATCAGGTACTGTTCTAAATTCTATCTAGATGGACCTATTTATTACCATAGCAATCTAAGAGGTAGGGACTAAAGTTTTTAAAACTACCCACCAATCACATGGCTAGTACGTGGTAGAGACAGGATGTGAACCCAGGCTAGACAGGTTCCTATATCCTTAACAACTAGGCCAGCCCTGCCCATAATAATCACCTGTTGGACTTTTAAAACAGTTTGCTGGGCTTCACCCTGAGAGTTTCTGATTCAGTACATCTGGGATGGGGCCAGAGACTTTACATTTCTAACAAGTTCCCAGGTATATTCATTTGCTTGGACTGCCATAACAAAGTACCGTATACTGGGTATACTGGGTGGTTTTAAATAACAAAATTTATTTTCTCACAGTTCCGGAGGCTAAAAGTCTGAGATCAAGACGTTGGCAGGGTTGATTTTTTTTCCGAGGCCTCTTTTCTTGGCTTGTAAATGGCCCTCTTCTCCCTGTGTCTTCACATAGCCTTCCCTCTTGTCTGTGTGTGTCTGCGTCCTATTTCCGTCTTCTACAGACACCAGTCATACTGGATTAGGGCTTACCCCAATTACCTCATTCTAATTTAATTACCTCTTTTAAGACCCTATCTCCAAACACAGTCACCTTCTGAGATACTGGGGGACTCCAACATATGAATTGGGGAGGTGGAGGTGGGACTACACCTTCAGCCCATAACACCAGGTGATGCTGATGTTGACATGCTGGTCCAGGGACCACAATTTGAAAACCACTGAAATCAGCAAAAGTAGGTGTCATGGACTGTTTTCTCTTTCAATTATTTTTTTTTTTTGCTTTTATTTTTATTTATTTATTTTTATTATACTTTAAGTTCTAGGGTACATGTGCACAACATGCAGATTTGTTACATATGTATACATGTGCCATGTTGGTGTGCTGCACCCATTAACTCGTCATTTAACATTAGGTATATCTCCTAATGCTATCCCTCCCCACTCCCCCCACCCCACAACAGGCCCTGGTGTGTGATATTCCCCTTCCTGTGTCCATGTGTTCTCATTGTTCAATTCCCACCTATGAGTGAGAACATGCAGTGTTTGGTTTTTTGTCCTTGCGATAGTTTGCTGAGAATGATGGTTTCCAGCTTCATCCATGTCCCTACAAAGGACATGAACTTTAATCCTTACATGAGAAAACACCATGACTCTTATTTTCTTGACAAAACTGAGGATACAAGATGTCAAATGACTCTCTTCAGATCACACAGCTAATGTAATGGACACAGCTGGCTATCTACTCAGCATCCATTCTTATCCTTCCTCCATCCTAACAGAATCTGGTTTTATTTAGATGTCCACCCCTCTCCCAGGTATACATGTGCTCCAGTGGAGGCAACACTCCCAACCCACCCCCAAAATTCTGAGGTAGGCCTGATTGCCTATTGATCCCATTTCCCTTACCAGTAACTGGTTTGAACACAAGCATGTTGATCCAATTCTGGCCAATCAGGTGTGAAGGAAAGCTGGCTGCAGAAATTTTAAGGAACGGTTTCTACATTTGAGGGAGAGGCATGGGAAAGTACGAGGTCTGTCTCCTTCCCTGATGTTGTCACAACTGAATGTGATGCCTGAACTTGCTGCAGTTGTCTTGCTACCAACCTGAGGGTGAAGCCTCCAGAGCAGCGAGAAGGAAAGAACTGCTCGGTCCTTGATGACATTGCTGAATGCATGGATCAACCAAACCTGGACTCTCCTCTTTCCCCAACTTCCTACTGGATGAGCAATACATTACTGTTTGAAACAGTCTGAGTCAGGGTTTCTCTTATTCGCAGCCAAAGGCATCCCACCTGATTCAGCTGGTAAACAGGGGTGTTAAGATTTGAATTACATCCAGGCGTGAGAGAAGTAATAGCTAAATTCAACATGACAGCAAGGCTGGAGCCAGAATGAATTTGCAATACAAGAACTCAAAAAGCTTGGCAATATACAACAGGACAAATACTATATGATTCCACTTATCTGAGATATCTAAAATAGTCAAAAATCATGAAATTAGAAAGTGAAATATTGGTTGCCCAGGACCTGGGGGAGGGGAAATGCCAAACTGTTACTCCATGGGTGCAGGATTTCAGTTTTGCAAGATGAACAATTTCTAGAGATTTATTACACAATGTGAATATAGTTAACATTACTGAACTGTATACTTTTAAAAGGTTAGAAAGATAATTTTTATGTGTTTTGTCACAATTTTTTAAAAAGATTGGCAAACTAGAGTCATTCAGGATAAAGAATCCTACACACTTCAGAGGGCTTAAAGATGTTACCCTAGGTATAGAACATTGGCCTCCTTGCTCCTCCCATCTTAAAGCCCTTACACTGGTTGTCCTCTTCCCTGGAATGCTCTTTCCCCAAATATGTACACAGGCACATCTCTCAGTGCCTTCAAATCTTCGAATGTCACTTTCTCACTGAAGCCTACCCTGACCACCATATTTAAAACTGCAACCTCACCTCCCCAGAACTCCTGTTTCTCTTAACTTGCTCAATTTTTTTTTCATTTTCTCACATTACATAATTTACTTATTATGTTACTTATTTTGTTATTTATTATCTGCCTCCGTCCTCTAAAACATAAGATCCACAGGAACAGGGACCTTTATCTACTTTATTCTCTGATGTATCCCAAATGTCTAGACTAATGCCTGACACATAGTCGACTCTCAATAAATACTTGCCGAAAGAATGTATGAGCATTGGGACCAGGTGTGGTGGCTCACACCTGTAATCCCAGCACTCTGGGCGGCTGAGGCAGGCGGATCATTTGAGGTCAGGAGTTCAAGACCAGCCTGGCCAACATGGTGAGATCCCATCTCTACTAAAAATACAAAACTTAGCCAGGCATACTGGTGCTTATCTATAATCCCAGCTACTTGGGAGGCTGAGGCAGGAGAATCTCTTGAACCCAGGAGACGGAGGCTGCAGTGAGCCAAGATCGTGCCACTGCACTCCACTCCAGCTGAGACACAGTGAGACTCTGTCTCAAAAAAAAAAAAAAGAAAAAAAAAGTATAAGCATTGGTATAAATTTTGGTAACTACAGTCATCAACCAGAAACTTTGTATACACTGAGGTTATAAAACATGAAAAGTGACTTCTGCACTAAGATGGCAGATCTAATCTTGCTCCTGCCCTTAATGCCACAAAAACTATAATCGAGAGGATGGGAGAACAGGAGAGGAGACAATCCCCCCAAAAATGCAGGAAGCCAAAAAGCAGCAGGTGGGCCAGTGGTAACCTACTTAGCAGATATGAAAAGCTGAATCCTAAGGGAGCAGTCAAGAAAGCTGAGAAGTGACCTCACTCATACCACAGAAATCACAAAAGACTCAAGACAAGCAGCACCAAATACCTCTGGAAACGGAGATGGGGAGTGGGAATGATAATGACAATTTGGGGAAAGTTACACAAGAAGTCTGATCCCTGCAGCCCTCCATACTCTACTCTTCTGGCAAGAGTCCTCTCCTACCCTGACATGATGGATTCTGTAGAGAAGGTAAAAGGTGGGTCTTTGACTTCAGGAACTGGGTACTGTACCTAACTAGGGGAATTCAGTGACCAAATACATGTGGGATGCCAGATATTCCCAGAACACTAGCAGTCAGACCTTTATTCTTCATGCAGCAGATCAGAAGAGCTTTCTCCCTGAACAATCTGACTAGCCAAAGGGAAAGATCTAAAGATACTGACACCCATCAAATGGCCCAACCAGACCATCATGCAGTAAAATCCACAATAGACAAACCCCATGGAAGTGCTCAGAGAGCTTCTAATCAGCTTTTTAGTCTCCCCTTTTTTTTTTTTTTTTTTTTTTTGAGACAGAGTCTCGCTCTGTCACCCAGGTTGGAGTGCAGTGGAGCAATCTCGGCTCACTGCAAGCTCCACCTCCCGGGTTCACACCATTCTCCTGTCTCAGCCTCCCAAGTAGCTGGGACTACAGGCGCCTGCCGCCACGCCTGGCTAATTTTTTGTATTTTTAGTAGAGAGGGGGTTTCACAGTGTTAGCCAGGATGGTCTCGATCTCCTGACCTCGTGATTCGCCCGCCTCAGCCTCCCAAAGTGCTGGGATTACAGGCGTGAGCCACCGCACCGGGCCTAGTCCCCACTTTTAACATAAGCAGACAATCAAGGATTCACTGAACGCCTGAGGTAGGTCTCTAACATGGAAGACAGAGGCCAAAAATAAACAAATAGAAAAGCAACTTGTAAGAAAGGGGTTATGTAGAGAGAATGCTTTTAAAAATTCCCCAAAAAATCACTTTATTAATATGCTCAGTAAGATGAGAAGATATTATATACATTTTAAAAGATCAGGATTCTATTCTTTTAAAGGACCATTCAAATAACAAAAAGAGTGCTTTAGGAAATTATTAAATGATGGCAATAATGGGAAAAACGCAATTGAAAGACTATATGATATAGCTGAAAAAATCTCCCAAAAGCATATCAAAATGCAGTAAGATGGAAAAATGGAGAGAAATTATAAGGAAATTAGACCAGCTCAGAAAGTCCAATACTTAATAAGAATTCAGGAAACAGAGAAGAGAAGAAATGGAAGGTAGAGAATCATCAAAGACTTTTTTCAAGAAAATGCCCCAGAACTAATGAGCTTCCAGATGGAATGGCCCAATGTCCAGCACAATGATGAATTTAAACCCACAGGCTGATAAATATTATGAAATTCCTGAGCATTAGGAACAAAGAAGGACCCATGTAGTCTACTTAGCAGATGTCCTGTGAGCTTCTGTCTTTTCCAGGGGGAAAAGAACCACATACAAAGGACCAAGAATCAAAGTGGTGGCTGGGTGCAATGGCTCACAACCTGTAATCCCAGCATTTTGGGAAGCCTAGGCGGATGGATCACTTGAGACCCAGAGTTCGAGATCAGCCTGGGCAACATGGGGAAACCCCATGTCTACTAAAAAACAAAAAAATTTGCTAGTCTCATAACCCAGTCTTGAAAAAAATAAAAAAATAAAAGAACCACAATGGCACTTCAACCCTCTTAACAGCAACAACTAGGTCCATGGACCTACCCAAAAGTCATTTTCCAGCTCCCTAAATGTATAGTTTGGGATGGATGTTGTATTGGAAATTGGCAGAGTCCGACGCTGATTGCTGTCAAGACAGGAACACACAGGACAAGCAAGGAAATGTCAAGGCCTGAATGATTCCATCAGTAAAGCTGTAACATGCTGCTTTTAGATTTAGATGGTTTATTACTTACATAGACAGTGAAAACAAGAATAAGCCCCCAGCCTGGACAACATGGTGAATCCCCATCTCCACAAAAAATACAAAAATTAGCTGAGCATGGTGGTGCACACCCGTAGTCTCAGCTACTCCAAAGGCTGAGGTGGGAGGACCCCTTGAGCCCGGGAGGTCGGGGCTGCAATGAGCCTTGATCGCACCACTGCATTCCAACCTGGGCAACGGAGTGGGACCCTGCCTCAAAAAAAAAAAAAAAAAGGCCAGGTGCGGTGGTTCACGACTGTAATCCCAGCACTTTGAGAGGCTAAGGCAGGCGGATCACCTGAGGTCAGGAGTTTGAGACCAGCCTGGCCAACATGGCGAAACCATGCCTACTAAAAATACAAAAATTAGCCAGGCATGGTGGCGGGCACCTGTAATCCCAGCTACTCGGGAGGCTGAGGCAGGAGAATCACTTGAACTTGGGAGGTGGAGGTTGCAGTGAGCCAAGATCATGACACTTCACACCAGCCTGGGAGACAAAGGGACACTCTGTCTCAAAAAAAAAAAAAAATTAAATTAAAAAAAACAGAGAGAGAAAGAAGAATAAGCCAAAGTTGCCAGCTCCCTGTGATTCTTGTCCCATTAAGGACATCACTGAAACAAAAGGCACCAAATGACTGCAACATGAGTAGTGGGACACTCTGTTGCTTAAGAGCCACTTCTAGACTCCAGTTAAGCAGTAAGATATTATATATATTTTTGTATTCTGCATTTCCCTTGAGGGAAGGGGGCAAGAAGTCCCACACCTCATCAGAATCTAGGAGGTAGTAAGAAACCATCCCATAACAGCCTCTCAGGGAGACAGGGAAGTGAGTGGGAGATGGCCTTCCACCCTCTCATGTTCCAGCAGGATCACAAGATGTTTTTCCAAGATTCAGGTTAGCTGCAGTTCACGCCCTTGCCTACACGGCTTATGTGGATCCTGCAAAGCAGCCAGAGCACCATGGCAGAGCTGTTCCCCTATTCTTTGGTCTGTGGAATAGGCTACCATACCGGATAAAGCTAAGAGGAAATCTCTAAAAGTAACTTTCCCAGCCCCCAACTAGGATAGTAAATCATAAACAATAACATGTCCCCAAGGGGAATAGTGGAGATCAGTGCAACCCTTAAAGACCTGATGGTTGGTAGTCTCCATCACATTCCTATTGTCACCGGTGTGGCTCCAGCAAAAACCAGACAAATTCAGGAACTTGACAGTAGACTACTGCAAGTTCAACCAAGTCACAGCCTCAGTTGCAGCTGTGGTATCTTTACTACAGCAGATTCTTAAGACCTCAGGCATATGACATGTGGCCACTGATCTGGCAAATGCTTCTTTTCTATCACTATCAGGAAAGGAGGCCCGAAACAAGAATATATATTTACAGTCTTATTCCAGGACTAAATAGGAATACTTTTATCAAGGCCACGGGGCCAAAGTAAGAAAGAAGTACATGGACAGGCCTCATGGACAGATGGAAAGGTAAGATCGCTACCCTAGCAAAGGGATAATAGATGGGATTTGTATTCAGATTTCTGATAACCAGTCCATACATTAGGACTATACCTGATTGAGGTAATCCAAGTTTTAAAAAAAATTCCAAGATGAAGCAACGTCACAGACCCCCTTCTGTATTCGAATCCCATGAGTATAATGGGATGCCTTTTTTAACGGAATGTGATATTGATCATGAATATTCAGTGTTGCTCCCCAAGGAATGAGTAAATTCTCCTGCCCCCATGAAGTCAGGAATGACTATGTGACTTGTTCTGGCCAATAAACTAGGAGAATGTGAAATGTGTCACTTCCAGGCAGCCATTTTAAGAGCTAAATTCTCTTCCTGACTCTGTAATAATGGAAGCATGTATCAAGATGGCGCATCTATCAGCCTAGGTACCTGTGTAATATTAAGAACAGGAACTAGGACTTATCTTTTTATTGCCAGCACCTGATAGAATGCCTGGCACAAAGTAGATGTTTGTAAATAATCTTTGATCAATTAAATAGGGAATAAAATTTCATACCACCTGCAATTAGAAGGAAAGCTACAGGCAAGCAAGGACCATGGCTGTCTTCTCACTACTCCATGGGGGAGCCTCCAGAGAGAGCCTTTCACTTGCGCTGGGATCTATGTGCACCCCTTAACACTTTGTGCCAGACTAAGACACTACCAAGTCAGTTGAAACGACGGAGTGCAAACTCTGGCAGGGGAAACAGTATTAAACCAAATCTCCAAATTATTTTCAATTTCGATTCAAAACTCATGAATGATAGCTTTTTTAAAAAATCAGTTTTTTAAAAAAGCCTAACTTGGGGATATTCGCCCATTGGGCAACCAACACTATGCACTGTCCCTAACACTGCAACAGATCCAGGCAATCAGTGCAATTGTATGCGTTTCTTGTTGTCGTTGCCACTGTATTTACACCTCACTTACACAGGGACTGGTAACCCATGCTGCCTTGGCAAGCCAACTGCACTCCTCTGTCCCAACAAGCAGGGCAATGGATTGCGAAGAGGCCTCCTCCGTCCCCAAGAAGCTACGCCGCCCAGGGAAAGAGAGAAGGCGGGAAAGTCCAAGAGAGGAGAAACCAAGGCCCGCGCTTAGGTGGGTGTTTTAGTGACGAGTCTGCGGTTACAGCCGAGGGGAGCTGAAAGGGCTGTTAGAAGAATGGAGCAGAAGTCGCAGTTGGGACGAAGCTGAAGAGAGCTGGCATTCGCCCAGGTCTACAGCCAGCCACCTGGTAACCCCCGCCCCCGCCCCCAGAGCCAATCCAGCGAAACTACCGCGAATTCCCGGGAATTCCCTCCAACTCCGGGAAAACTCCCGGAGGGGCGGGGCAAGAGTGGGAGGAGACCCTGCGCGCGGCCGCCAGCGCTCCGGGATCTCGAGGTAGCCGCAGCTCTCGCGATCTTTCTGGGGCCGCCCCTCCACGCGGAGTCCGAGCGCGTGTGCTGAGACCCGAGGGTCGGGAGGGCGGAGACTGGGAGGGAGGGAGAAGCCCCTTTGGCCTGCCTTACGGAAGCCTGCGAGGGAGGGTGGTGTCCACTGCCCAGTTCCGTGTCCCGATGCCCAGCGCCAGCGCCAGCCGCAAGAGTCAGGAGAAGCCGCGGGAGATCATGGACGCGGCGGAAGTGGGTTTCCTCCTTTCCCGGGCCTGGGAGGACAGACCCCTGGGCCGGGCTGCGCCGAGGGAGGGAGGAGGGGGAGTGGGGCCCTCCAGGTCCTTGTCGGCACGTTCTCCGCAGGCTGCGGGCGTGGGGTCCGGGCGCCTAGAGCCCTTGCCCCAGCAGTGGGGCCAGACCCTCTCCGGACCGCGTTTCTTGCGGGGGTCACCTGGGAGTTTGGCCTACTAGAAGCGTGTCCCCGGGGTGGGGAGGACGGGAAGAACCAGCCGCCCCGGAAGTAGGAGCGCGGCGTCACACTTCAGTCTCTCTGGGTTAGGCACGTAATGCACAATCCCTGGGAAAATTTTAATAAGCACTAGTAATCGATATGTACTCAGCCCTCGCGTTCCTAATGCTTTAGCAAGTAATGACAGTACTTAGCAAAACCATCTGCCAATATGTTTAATGACCATTTCCCATGTGACAGCTTTAAAGAACACATGTCATTTTTATTTACTTTCTCCCTCTCAGTGACCCGGTAAGGTAGGTAATAGGAGTTACCGAGAATGCATTTGAGGTGAAGTGACCCCAGATCACGTGGATAATTCATAATACCCAGTGATCCTTCGGTGCTTTTCAGAAATCAAAGTTTGAAACCATCCTACAAGTTATGTGTGCTGTAGTACTGTTAAGCCTTAATTTCCGTCTGGCTCCCTAATTTTTCTATAAGGAGTTCTGAGTTTGTGGTAAGCAACATGAGAAATAGGTCATCTTAGAATACTAAATGAGGAAGAGTCACTGGAATATTAATAGTACTAATTATGAATGCAACTTTTTTGTCCTTCACACAATTTAATCTCCTTCTGTTGCCCTCAGGCTTCATTGTGTGACTGTATCTCTCTACTCTGGCCAGGGTTATCTTTTTCTTTAAATTGTTCAGTAAGCGCCTTAAACATGTCTGGTTTTATTTTGGTGTAAACACAAAATCCAGCACCCTCCTGCTCTAAAGGAGAGGATTCCAACAGGTAGCTGTAAAGTGACAGAAACTTAATTGTTTCATACAGATCTTAAGTTACCTTGTAAAAACTAGGGCAATTATTTTTGTGTACTCTTAATCTGCTTAATTACATAAACTATCAGTGTACCCTTACAGATAGTATAGGTCTAGATACAAGGTAGACATTGTGGCAGAGTTATGCCATTTTATAGCTAGAAGAATCTTAGATCATTTTAGAGGTAAAGTAAGATTGAAATAAAGGCCACTTATCTATTTAATAAGTATATTTTGTTAACAGATTGGACCCTAGGTCTCCTGTTTCCTGTTCCTAACTCTAATCTGTAACAAGAAATTTGATATTATTATATTGTCAGTGTCAAACTCCTGTAACCTGGTATCCTGAAGCTGGTTTTTAGAAACAGGAAGCTGGTGAATTTTTTGATGATGTTTTACAAAAGGAAAGTTGTAGTTAGCTTATACCCAGCATCTCCAGTTTCTAAAAACTATGGACATCTGGTGCTCAGAAAGCTTACCCAAAATGTTGGTTCTCTTTGAACATTTCTTCCTGTAATAGGAAGTTAATAAAACTGTGGTACTTCATCCTACTCCCTTCACAGAGGAAATTTATGTCCCTGCTTTGAAGTAGTTTCATCTTTTTGAAGAAGGTAGTTAAGATGTGTTGTACATGTGTGTAAATTTTATCTGAGAATGTTATTAAGTATGGTAAATCCATCTAGGAGTGGTGATCTTCAAAACAAACTAACCAGAAACAGTACTTTTCTATAGAGTACATATGTAAATGAATGACAGATTTCCACATTATGAAACTACTGACTTTCTGAATTAATAAAATGATCCTGAAAGTTAAATTCATTTTTATATTCTATTATTAGTATTTATGTGTTTACTGTGCTCTTAGTGTTTACATAAAAAGTCACGATGCAAAAAACTTTTTTTGTAGGATTATGCTAAAGAGAGATATGGAATATCTTCAATGATACAATCACAAGAAAAACCAGGTTAGTAGCTATGTGACAATAAATAAAGCTTTTTTGCTTTCTAATTCCAGGAAAGCTCTTCATGAAGTTTTAAGTAAGGTTGGCATAAATCTGAAGGTATAATTCTGAAAAGCTTAAAAGCTTAAATGACATTAATAATCCAAGTAGATGTCATAACCCTGTGTAAACATTGTCAGTTTAGGGTTCCAACTCTAGAAAAGGAAAAAAAAAAATGTTATTAGGTATTGTAGGTTAAATGGTATGTTTTAAATGGTAGATTATATTTTTTAAATATTCCTAAATTATTAGGTAAGATTCAGCCGTTGTCTAGGAGATAGGAGAGTGGCTAATAATAACTGCCTTCATCACATGTAGCCTTTTTGCATGCTTTAATAAAGCTACCTCTTTTACTTCCCCCAACCCCCACAACTTTACTTCTCTGACTGTTTTTAGCTATTATTTATTCCTATTTTGCTTGACTCTTCCCAAACATTTATATTTTCACTTATTCTCTACAGCATCCTTGAAAACTAAGGAACCAAAGTTGAAAGATAAGAAACTTGACTTACACAGAGTCTGCCAGACTTGGGATTAGAACCAAAGGCCATCTGACCCTAGAGTCCGTGGGTCCTTCCATCTTACATCTTCTCTGGCTTCTTTGGCAGTACTATGATTTGAGTTTTAAAGCCTCCACCCCCAATTCCATTTTGTTTACTCTTAGCTTTAGTGTCTGGGAATGAAATTAATTATTCTTAGACCCCAGTCTGTCTTTTCTTATAACCGTTCTTTTTTGTTAGTGTATGTTGGCATCTTTATATTTCTTTTTTTTTTTTGGGAGACAGAGGCTCGCTCTGTCGCCCAGGCTGGAGTGCAGTGGCATGATCTCGGCTCACTTCAACTTCCGCCTCCCAAGTTCCTACAATTCTCCTGCCTCAGCCTCCTGAGCAGCTGGGACTACAGGCGCACACCACCACACCTCGCTTTTTTTTTGTATTTTAGTAGAGATGGGGTTTCACTGTGTTGCCCAGGCTGATCTCGAACTCCTGAACTCAAGGCAATCCACCCACCTCGGCCTCCCAAAGTGCTAGGATTACAGGTGTGAGCCACCACACCCGGCCTTATATTTCTTTGAAACTGACCTGATTCATGTTGTTTCTCTCAGACCTGTAGGTTTTTTATTTATAAATGTTTGCCTTTCTTTTACTTCTATTTTATATATGTAATTTCAACAGATTTATCTTACTTAACTATTTGACAGTAATTTTTCTTTTGGTAGACACTTCAAATTACGTCTCTCACTCTTTGGTGCAGTAATTGTAGACCTTTACATTCTTGCCCATTGGAAGCACTGCTTCCAGTTTAGAGGGCTGCCTATGAATATTATGCTTTGGAAATAAAACACCTCTAGGTTAATTTTATTGTTATATTTGATTTACCACATGATCACAAAATCACTTTTCTTTCCCAGGCTTGTTGGGAAAGAATACAATAAAAGACCAAAATTCAGAGACTGAGTTGGGAGGATCACTTGAGCCCAGGAATTTGAAACTAGCCTGGGAAACATAGTGAGACCCCATCTCTACAGAAAGTAAAAAAATTAGCTAGGCATGGTGGCATACACCTTTTATCCCAGCTACTCAGGAGGCTGATGGGAGGATCACTTGAGCCTGTGAGGTCAAGGCTGCGGTGAGCCACGATCACACCACTGGACTTCAGCCTGGGCAACAGAGTGAGACCCTGTCAAAAAAAAAAAAAAAAAAAAAACAAAGCCAAAATTTCTGAAAATCATTTCCAAAACATAAAGATGAAATAAAGTAATTGAGTACAGGTTGAGTATCCCTTAGCCAAAATGCTTGAGACCACAAAAGTGTTTTGGACTTTATTTATTTTTTTGGACTTTGGAATATTTGCATTATATTTACCACTTGAGCATCCCTAATCTGAAAATCCAAAATCCTCCGATGAGCATCTCCTTTGAACATCATGTCAGCACTCAAAAAGTTTTGGATTTGGGAGCATTCCAGGTTTTCGGGTTAGGAATGCTCAACCTATGTAAAATAGACTATGAGCAATAGAGTATAGGGGATGATATTCCTCTGCCAGGGCAAGCAGGAGGAGACACTTGAGACTTTGTTTTCAGGTTAGGTGTCTTTCTCAACTGTACTTCCTTGAGCTGTAACACAAAGAAGCTCACTGGAGTTTAGGTCTTTAACATAGGCCCAAAGCAGCCATTAACATAATTGCTGTTCTTCTTTTGCTGGCAAATCCACAGACAGTTGCGTTCTTCCACTTAGAGAGAAAGATAACCTATGTATGTAATATGGTTATAGTAATATAACAATAAAATTCAGCCTTTGGTTTTACCTCTGCAAAAATGCCAATTCTTTGCTCAAGGTGGTTTCCTTTCTCATCTGCTTCCATTTCTCCGCATTAATCACTCTGATGCCCATGACTCTTAAAAGTGCAGTTTTCAAACTGAAATCCTACTACCTTGGTTGTTAACTGGTTAGCCAGTCATAGTGATGTGAGTATGGCATGGGCTTCGGGTATGTTCGGGTGTATTAAAGGTTGAGAACCCCTATGCTAGTTAATTGCCATGCCACAAGAAAGAAGAGCCATTACCCTTTTTCTTCTCCAAAGTGCTAGTAAAATTATCCTAATTATCACATATCTCTTAGACTTCTGCTTTTCTGTTTTGTGTGGTTTTGAGTTGTGATTGCTTGGTTAGCCATTGCTT
Source organism: Gorilla gorilla gorilla (assembly GCF_029281585.2). Lineage (NCBI taxonomy): Eukaryota > Metazoa > Chordata > Mammalia > Primates > Hominidae > Gorilla > Gorilla gorilla. The sequence continues at coordinate 38,499,741 of NC_073235.2, read as the reverse complement.
TTTCAGTCTTGGCATTTTCAAATCTGCCTTTTAAAATCTTCTGCTGGTGTGTCTGTCTTTTCTCTTTCACGCTTTCTTTTGCCTGAGTTTACACAGCAGACTTGGAAGTTGGCTTAACTCATAAAGTCTGTTGGCAGTGTTTTGCAGAAATCCTCTTGTGATGCCAGTGGCTTTAAAATTCCTCTTTCATTCTCTTTGCTTTTGGCTATGAGAACCGTGTTATTTATTCTCCTGTAAATCAGATTGTCTCTGCAGCTGCATCTTTTCTTCAATAGGCAAATTATAAATACATTTAGACAAATTCAGTAAGACATACAGTATTTATAATTTGACTTTATTTTATGTCTCAAAAGGTATTCTCGATATTGTAATGTCTATTGCTATGTTTAATTTAACTAATACTTAAATGTTTTTCTCTAATCAAATGATTGCATTTAGAAGAGTAGCAAAAATGATTGTTGAATGTTGCGTTGTATACACATCTTTACATAACAGTTGTTTTGTAGCTGTTTTCCTGTTTAGGAACTCTAGATGAATATAGTATTTTGTTTAGTATTAGGAGCATAATAGTTGGGGCTCACTTACAGCCAAAAGGCTCGATAGGGAAATGTATGAGATGACATCAAGCATGATTGGATCTTGGGGCTCAGGAAGCATCTACAGGCCTTTCTCTCTCCACGTTTTGGCTCTGTTTCCTTTAGGATATTGGCCTCCTTCTCGAATACTGCAAACATAGTAGGAAAGGTGAAAGCTGCAGCCCTGGGCCTGCACCGTGTCAGCGCAGCAATCCCAGGAAAGAGAGCTTCATTCCCAGCATCTGTATATTTAGTCCCAGAGAAAGACTTTCATTAGCTCAGTTAGAGTCACTGCGTCCTGGGGAGTAGGATACTGCGACTGTCCAGACTTGGCAGAGACTAGCTGACTTAGGTACTGTGGCAGGCAGGCACAAGTTCCATGTCCTAGGCAGGATAGGCTGTGTTTGGCCTTACAAGTCATTGAAGTGTTCAGATTTGCATTTTGAAACTGTCTGACTTCAAAGGAGACTGAATTAGAAGGGGACACAGGGATTGCAGTTAGGAAGCTATTGCTGTAGTTTAGGTGGGAGACAATAGCTTGGTTTAGTATGGCGGCAGTGAAGATGGTAGAGAAATAGACGGATTTTAAAGATATGTTTAGAAAGCACAGTTCACAAAACTTGAGGCAAATTGCGTATGGAACGTGATAGAGAAGACAGTGTTGTCAAAGACTGAGAATTATTCAAGATGGTTCCAAGTACTTATGCTAGCTGTCAAAAATAATTATGATCTCTTTGTAAATTCTGAATTTAAAAATTATTTTACTGTATAAAAATCGTTTACTGTTATTACAGATCGAGTTTTGGTTCGGGTTAGAGACTTGACAGTACAAAAAGCTGATGAAGTTGTTTGGGTACGTGCAAGAGTTCATACAAGCAGAGCTAAAGGTAGGATTGGTTTCATTATTAAAGCTCTTTCGGTAAGGACTCCGAATTTTTTGTCTTACATATTCCTCACAGACCAAAGTAAATCTTTAAAAACAAAACAAAAACATGTAACTTTTCTTTCTTAAAAGTCACTGTAAAGTATTAACCCATGGTTAATCAATTTTAGATTCCTGTAAAACATCCTTACAAATAATTTGACCCTAAAGACTGATGAAATCTAAGACTTCAAGCTACTTTTCTAGCATCGCTCTAAAGTTTAATTATTTTCAGCTGGAGAAGGAGTAGCTAAAAAAAAAAAAAAAAAAAAAATTGAAAAAAAAGAGTAAAGTTTAATTATTTAAGTGAAGAGTGTTTCTGAGAAACTTCCCGTTTGTTAATATTTTTATATTTGTAATTATCTAGATGAGGAGAGAAGTGAACAAAAGATAAGACTGGGCAATTCAATACAATAACCACTGACCACATGCAGCTATTTACATTTAAATTCAGTAATTCCGTCACACTAGCTGTATTTCAAGAGCTTAATGACCACATGTGGCTAACGGCTCCCATTTTGGACAGACAGCACAAATACAGAATATTCTCATCATAGAAAGTTCTTTCAGACAGTGCTAAAAATTTAGCCTCAACAACAGAGAAGAAACGTTAGGATCATTTAGACAGACCTCTGTTCCTTATAGAAAATTGGCCTACTATAGTGTTCAGAATTGTCTAAAAATATCAATTGACACATTAGTTTATAACTTTATACTTTTCATACTTTTTCACATTTGATCATCCCTGCAAGTTTGTGAAGTAGGCAGAACAAGCATTCCTATTCCACTTTATAAATGAGGAAACACGTTCAGAATGAAGAAGCTACTTACCCAAAGTCTCCTAGTAATTGGTGGAGTATAAACAGAAGCTAGAAGCTTTCTAAGACATCTCCGTCTCTTTAGCAGAGTTCTTTGCTTCTGTGGTATTTAATATGTCCCATGATAATAGCATTTTTTAATTGTGTTTTATAATATTTTTATTGTAGAATTAATACATGCCCATTATTTTAAAAATTCTACTTTGCTTCTACAGTATTTAACATGTCCCATGATATATAGCATTTCTTTCCTTTTCTTTTCTTTTCTTTTTTTTTTTTTTTTGAGACAGAGTCTTGCTCTGTCACCCAGGCTGGAGTGCTGTGTTGCGATCTCGGCTCACTGCAACCTCTACCTCCAGGGTTCAAGTGATTCTCCTGTCTCAGCCTCCCAAGTAGCTGGGATTACAGGCATGCGCCACCATGCCTGGCAAAGTTTTGCATTTTTAGTAGAGACAGAGTTTCATCATGTTGGCCAGGCTGGTCTTGAGCTCCCGACCTCAGGTGATCCTCTTGCCTTGGCCTCCCAAAGTGCTGGGATTACAGGCATGAGTCACTGCACCCAGCTGATAGAGCATTTCTTAATTGTGTTTTATAATTTTTTTATTGTAGAATTAATACATGCCCATTATTTTTAAAATTCCAGCACTTTATACATACATTTCACTCTTAGGGCCACCATTGTTAAGAGTTTGTCTATTCTTTCAGTATCCTCCCCTGATGAATACTGACAGACTTTGAGAAGAGTACTGGTGGAGTTTTAAATTTTCGAATAATGTTGATTTGCCTTCCTGAAAGGTTGGGCCATTTATTCTGCCAATAGTCAGTCACATTGTATTATAATCCTTCATTTACTCGTCTCTCTCCCGTTATACTGAGAGCCTTTGTTCTGTCCAAATTGGGCACTTTTTCCTAAACATAGTAATTTAGCAAATTAAAAGATAGAGTGCATGCTATAAGTAAGCCTGAACCAAGAATATTTCCCTTCACACCCATCCCTTTATTTTACAACTGCCATGTCTGTTTCTTCTTAACAGTTAAAACTCATGAGTGATACTTCCCAGTGGTTATGAATAAGACCTTTTCAGTGAGACAGATGTGTGTTTGAATCCTGGATTTGTGCTTACAATCTGTTTACTCTAAGCAAATTGCATAACCTTTCCAATCCTCAGTGTCTTCTCTTAAAACAAGTATATATTAATACCTAGCTTATAAGATGTTATGTAGTAATATTTATAAAGTATTTAGCTCTATGCTTGGTGCAGTGTAAGCCTTCGATAATTTGAGTCATGTTAATGAGCATGACAGTTACTTACTTGCCTTCCATTGTAGTTTTTTATGTGTCTTATTTCCTGTTGTCAGCTCTTGGAAGGTGCTACTGCTTATTTTCTTGCTTTGTTTGGTACACAACACATAATAAGAACCCTACCGAATAATAGATGAATAAAACAGGTGTTTTATACACATATAATAGAGCATTGTCTTCTGGGTCTTGTTCTTGCTGTCCAGTAGCTCACTCTAATTGAGATCAGCATGTAAGTATGAAGCATCACGTAAGTGAAAAAATATACAGGGTGAGTATCCCTTATCCAGAATACTTGGGACTGGAAGTGTTTTGGATTTTGGATTTTTTTTTTTTTTTTTTTTTTTTGGAATATTTGCATTACTGGCTGAGCATCCCAAATCTGAAATCCAAAATGCTCCAATGAGCGTTTTTTTTGAGAGTCATGTCGACACTTAAAAAGTTTTTGGATTTTGAAACATTGCAGATTTTCGGGTTTGAGAATGTTCTTCCTGTACCATCTGCTAGTGTTTTTTTTTCCATTTGTGACAAATTATTTTAGTCTCTTAATTGATAGTGCCTCCTGCCTCAAAACATGAAACAAATTGCAAGGTGTAAGGACTTTATTGATGATATGAGCTAATCATGGTGGGCGGATAGGGAGAATTTATGAGTGTCAATGTTATGAACAGACTGAACGGTTTAAAACTTTCTTAAGAGTTTTTGAGTAATTTCATAGCACTTTTTATTAGTATATTAACTGTTATTCTATCTCAAAAAAATTATTTATGGGTATTGGGGAATTTTGGAGGGGCTAAATGCTAATTGCACTATTTTAAAACTCAAACAGCACAAAAACTAAAGAATAAAGCAGAAAGTGTAATTCACTTGTTCTGCTCCCAAGAGAACAAAAACACTGTGAAAGTTTGAAATGATAGAAATTGCTTTAAACAGAAATTGATACTTTTTCTTTTACAAAAGTGAGTTCATATGCTATATGAGTGTTTTATGTAGCTCTACATGATCATTTACAATATTTTTAATTTGCAAAATTGAAAAATTTATTCTACATTATAAAAGTAATAACCATTTTTTGTTAAATACTCAAGCATTATAGAATTAAATCAGGTATAAAGTGGAAAACTGACTGTAATCCTTTACAGATTTGTGGAGTTTTTTTGGTTTGTTTGTTTGAGGTGGAGTCTTGCCCTGTCACTCAGGCTGGAGTGCAGTGAGGCAATCTCAGCTCATTGCAACCTCTGCCTCCTGGGTTGAAGCAATTCTCGTGCCTCAGCCTCCCAAGTAGCTGGGATTACAGGTACCTGCCACCACATCCAGCTAATTTTTGTATTTCTAGTAGAGATGAGGAATTTTTTTTTTTTTTTTTTTTTTTTTTGAGTCAGGGTCTTGCCCTGTCACCCAGGCTGGAGTGCAGTGGTGTGGTCTCGGTTCACTGCAGCCTCCTTAGCTAGGACTACAGGCATGCGCCACCATGCCCAGCTGATTTTTGTATTTTTAGTAGAGACAAGGGTCTCACCATGTTGGCCAGGGTGGTCTCAAACTCCTCACCTCAGGTGATCTGCCTACCTCGACCTCCCAAAGTGCTGGGATTACAGGCTTCAGCCACTGTGCCCAGCCTCAGATTTGTTTTTATGAGGAAGTTGAGGGTCAATGTGAGTGTATATGTGTGTTTGAGCTAAAATTTTTATAATACTCTGTATTATTTTATAACTTGCACTTTTCTTTATCTTTTGGATATCTTTTCACGTCTGTGCGTATAGGTTTTTTTTGTTTGTTTGTTTTTTGAGACGGAGTCTCGCTCTGTCGCCCAGGCTGGAGTGCAGTGGCACAGTCTCCGCTCACTGCAAACTCCGCCTCCCAGGTTCACATCATTCTCCTGCCTCAGCCTCCCAAGTAGCTGGGACTACAGACACCTGCCATCACACCCGGCTAATTTTTTTGTATTTTTAGTAGAGACGGGGTTTCACTGTGTTAGCCAGAATGGTCTCGATCTCCTGACCTTGTGATCCACCCACCTCAGCCTCCCAAAGTGCTGGGATTACAGGCGTGAGCCACCACGCCCGGCCGCATCATTGTTTTTTAATGGTTTCATAGTATTTCATAGTATGGCTATATTTATTTACATATATTTTTCTCATTTGTATAAAGTTCAGGTTTATCCATTGTTGCTTTAATTTGTGTTTCAGTCATTGGTTAGATTAAACTTCTTTTCCTGATATGTTAACTACTTTGAACTTCTTTTATATATTGTTTGTTCTTGCCCTGTTCCTATTTTGTTAAAAAAGAACAAATAATTTTCTCCAAGTCTGTTTGCATTTCAGTTTTTTGAGGCGAAGAGAGGCATTACAAATGATGATCATTATGTCCTTTTCTTTCAGGTGTTTGTATCTCATTTCTTGTTTCTCTTTGCAATACTAGTAGGTTCTCTAGTACTTCAGGGATTCACACAATGAAGAATTTTTGAAAGAGCAGAAATTCCGGTTCTAAATGAATGATTTTGAGTTTAAGGTTCTACATAAAATGTCATTAGAAAATAAATGGCAAAGTTTTAAAAAGTAGATTAAAAGTAGTTTCCCAGCCGAGTTTTCTGTTTGTCAGGAGGAGATGTTGAATTTTATCAGACCTTTTTCTAGCATTTCTTCCCTTCAAAATATAATTGTGTTATGTGATGTATATGTAGAGAGGTTCATTATACTATTCACTCTGCTTTTGTGTTTGTTGGAAATTTTCCGTGTAATAAAATAAATTTTAACGTAGTTGAACCTCATTATTCGTGGACTGTGTATTCGCAAATTCACCTACTGGCTAAAATGTATTTATAACCCCAGAACACTTGCAGCACTTTTGTGGTCATTCTCAGTCATGCCAGACCTGTACATGTGCAGAGTGGCAGAGTATTTGCGTCATCCAGTACACACATTCCCAATTAAAGTCAAACACAGTAATGTTCTGCCTTCTTGTTTCAGCTCTCATACTGTAAATAAGCGTCCCTTTCACAGTCTCTTTAATGCCACATTTATGCCTTTTAAAAAAGGACTTTTAAAAACTTTGTGTGGGTACATAGTAGGTGTATATATTTATGGGGTACATAGTAGGTGTATATATTTATGAGGTACTTGAAATATTTTGAAACAGGCATGCAATGTGTAGTAATCACATCATAGAAGATTGGGTATGCATCCCCTCAAGCATTTATTCTTTGTGTTACATACAATCCAGTTATATTCTTTTAATTATTTTTATTTTTTAAATTTTATTTATTTTTTGAGACAAGTATGGCCCAGGCTGGCGTGCAGCCGTGTGATCGCAACTCACTGCACCTGTGGCTCCTAGGCTCAAGCCATCCTCCCACAGCCTCCTGAGTAGCTGGGACTACAGGCACATGTCACCACGCCCAGCTAATTTTTATTTTTTATTTTTTATTTTTTTGTAAAGATGGGGTTTTGCCATGTTGCCCAGGCTGGTCTGAAACTCATGAGCTCAAGCTATCTATCCACCTCAGCCTCCCAAAGTGCTTGGATTACAGGTGTGAGCCACCACAACACCCAGTCATTCTTTAGTTATTTTTAAATGTACAATTATTATTGGCTGTAGTCCCCCTGTTCTGCTATCAAATACTAGGTCTTACTCATTCTTTTTTTTCTGGTACCCATTAATTTCCCCAGGACCCCCCGCCTTCAACCCCTATTACCCTTCCCAGCCTCTGTTAACTATCTTTCTATTCTCTATATCCATGAGTTCAATTGTTTTGATTTTAAGATCCCACAAGTAAGTGAGAATATGCGATGTTTGTCTTTCTGTGCCTGGCTTATTTCACTTAAAATGACCTCCAGTTCCATCTATGTTGTTGCAGATGATAGGATCTCATTCTTTTTATGGCTGGATAGTACTCCATTGTGTATATGTAGCACATTTTCTTTATCCATTCATCTGTTGATGGATACTTAGGTTGCTTCCAAGTATTGGCTGTTGTGAATGCTGCTGCAGTAAACATGAGAGTGCAGATATCTCTTTGATACACTGATTTCCTTTCTTTTGGGTATTTACCCAACAGTGGGATTGCTGGATCATGTGGTAGCTCTATTTTTAGTTTTTTGAGGAACCTCCAAACTGACTACATAGTGATTGTACTAATTTACATTCCCACCAGCAGTGTACCAGGGTTCCCCTTCCTCCACATCCTCACCAGCATTTGTTATTTGACTTTTTGATATAAGACTTTTTAACTGGAGGGAGATGATACCTCATTGTAGTTTTGATTCGCATTCCTCAGAAGATCAGTGATGATGAGCACTTTTTCATATGCCTATTTGCCATTTGTATGTCTTCTTTTGAGAAATGTCTATTTAAATCTTTTGCCCATTTTAAAATTGTATTAGATTTTTTTCCTGTAGAGTTGCTTGAGCTCCTTATGTATTCTGGTTAGTAATTCCTCGTCAGATGGATAGTTTGTAAATACTTTCTCCCATTCTGTGGGTTGTCTCTTCACTTTGTTGATTGTTACCTTTACTGTGCAGAAGCTTTTTAACTTGATGTGATCCCATTTGTCCATTTCTACTTCAGTTGCCTGTGCTTGTGGAGTATTACTCAAGAAATTTTTGCCCAGACCAGTGTCCTAGAGGGTTTCCCCAATGTTTTCTTGTAGTAGTTTTATAGTTCAAAGGCTTAGATTTAAGTCTTCAATTCATTGTGATTGATTTTTATATAAGGTAAGAGATAGCATCAAGTTTTAGTCTTTTGCATATGGATATCCAGTTTTCCCAGCACCGTTTATTGAAAAGACTATTTTACTCCATGTGTGTTATTGGCACCTTTGTCAAAAATGAGTTTACTGTAGATGTGTGGATCTGCTTCTGGATTCTCTCTTCTGTTCCACTGGTCTGTGTGTCTGTTTTTATGCCAGTACCATGTTGTTTTTGGTTACTATAGCTCAGTAGTATAATTTGAAGGTAAGTAGTGTGATTCCTCCAGTTTTATTATTTTTGCTCAGCATAGCTTTGGCTATTCTAGGTCTTTTGTGATTTCATGTAAATTTTAGGATTTTTTTTTTCTATTTCTGTGGAGAATGTCATTGGCATTTTGATAGGGATTGCACTGAATATGTAGATTACTTTGAGTAGTATTTAACAATATTGATTCTACCCATCCATGAACATGGAATATCTTTCCATTTTTTGTGTTTCCTCTTCAATTTCTTTCAATAGTGTTCTATAGTTTTCAGAGATCTTTCACTTCTTTGGTTAATTCCTAGGTGTTTAATTTTATTTGTGGTTATTGTATGTGGTATTACTTTTTTTTATTTCTTTTTCACATTGTTCACTATTGGCATATAGAAAAATGCTACTGACATTTATATGTTGATTTTGTACCCTTCAACTTTACTGATTACTGAATTTATCAGTTCTGATAGGTTTTGCTGGAGTCTTTAGGTTTTTCCAAATATAAGATCATAGCATCCACAAAAAAGGATAATTTTACTTCTTCCTTTCCAATTTGGATGCCCTTTATTTCTTTCTCTTATCTGATTGCTCTAGCTAAGATTTCTAGTCCTATGTTGAATAACAGTGGTGAAAGTGAGCATCCTTGTCGTGTTCCAGATCTAAGAGAAAAGGGTTTCAGTTTTTCCTCATTCAGTACAGTACTAGCTGTGTGTCTGTCATATATGGCTTTTATTATGTTAAGGTATGTTCCTTCTATGCCCAGTTTTTGGGGGGTTTTTATCATGAAGGGATTTGAACTTTATCAACTGCTTTTTTAGCATCAGTTGGAAATGATCATATGGCTTTTGTCCTTCATCCTGTTGATACAATGTATTACATTGATTGATTTGTATATTTTGAACCTCCTTGCATCCCTGAGATAAATCCCACTTGGTCACGATGAATGATCTTTTTACTGTATTGTTGAATTTGGTTTGCTAGTATTTTGTTGAGGATTTTTGCATCAGTATTTATCAGAGATAGTGGTCTGTAGTTTTCTTTTTCTGATGTATCTTTGGTTTTGGTGCCAGGGTAATACTGGCCTCTTAGAATGAGTTTGGAAGTATTTTCTCTTCCTCTGTTTTTTGGAACAGTTTGAGTAGGATTGGTGTGAGTCCTTTAAATGTTTAGTAGAATTCAGCAGTAAAGCCATCAGGTCCTGGGCTTTTCTTTATTGGGAGACTTTTTATTACGGGTTTAATCTTGTTGTTTGTTACTGGTCTGCTCAGATTTTGGATTTCTTCATGGTTCAATCTTGGTAGGTTGTATGTGTCTAGAAATGTCCATTTCTTCTAGATTTTCCAACTTATTGGCATATATTGCTTATAGTAGCCACTAATCTTTTGAATTTCTATGGTATCAGTTGTAATGTCTCCTTTTTCATCTCTAATTTTATTTATTTAGGTCTTTTCTCTTTTTTCCTCAGTCTGGCTAAAAGCTTGTCATTTTTGTTTATCTTTTCAAAAAACCAACTTTTTGTTTCATTGATCTTTTATATTGTTTCCTTTATTTCATATTCATTTATTTCTGCTCTGATCTTTATTAGTTCTTCTAATTTTGGGTTCAGTTTATACTTTTCTAGTTCTTTAAGATGCATTGTTAGGTTATTTGAGGTTCTTTTTTTAGGTAGATACTTATAATTTTCCTCTTAGTACAGCTTTCACTGTATCCCATATGTTTTGGCATGTTGTTTCCATTATCATTTGTTTCAAGAAATTTTTTGATTTCCTTAATTTCTTCATTGACCCACTGGTCATCCCAGAGCATATTGTTTAATTTCCATGTGTTTATATAGTTTCCAGAATTTCTCATTATTGATTTGTAGTGTTATTCTTTTGTGGTCCAAGAAGATGCTTAATGGGCTCGTTTTTTTTTTTTTTTTTTTTTTTTTTGAGGCAGGGTCTCACTATGTTGCCCAGGCTAGAGTACAGTGGTTATTCACAGGTATGATTATAGCGCACTGCAGCCTCCAACTCTTGGCCTCATACAATCCTCCTGCCTCACCCTCCCAAGTAGCTGTGACTGTAGTTATGCCCCACTGTGCCCAGCTTGCTTTTGCCTTTTAAAATGGCCCCAAGTATGGTTCTCAAATGTTTCTAAAGTTCGGAAGCACAAGAAGACTGTGCTGTTCCCTTAAGAAGAAAATACCTGTGTTTAGATATGCTTTGTTTAGGCATGAGTTACAGTGCCCTTGGCCATGAGTTAAGTGTTATTGGCTCACCAATATATATTAAGGTATCTTTAAACAGAAACACACACAAAAGAAGGTTATGTATTAATCAGTTGGCAAAAATATTGTGACCATAAGCGTGAAGAAACCTAACCCTAAACTTCCCTCAGGAGCAATGATTCAGTATGCACTAATTCAGTATTGTGGCAGCTTTACAGAGCATAACTTCTATAAATAACAAGAATCAACTTTATGTAGTTGCAGTGAGTGACAATAATGTATTTTATAATGTTGAACCATTTTTAGATTCTTTGAATAAACTCAATTTGGCAAAGGTGCGGGTGGCTTTTTTTTTTAGTATAGTGCTTGTTTAACTTACTTTTTGTGGAATTTTGCATTTATAATCTGGTCTTCATCATTTTTAACTGGAAAATTCTATTCTAAGTTATAATACTTAATGTAAGTTACTCAAATAATACATTAATACTTGCACACGAATCTTTAAAAGAATACAGAAATAATGATACTCCCTTTTTTCTTCTATACTACCTATCCTCTGCCCCAACCTTTTCTATTCATTCTTTTTTTTTATTATTCATTCTTAATATGTTCTGTGTCTTTCCAAATCTTTATAATGCATGTATGTGCACGTACACACCCACACACACAGTTTGTTTTATTTTGGGTGTGTGTCTGTTTAATATGTCTTGTTATACTTTACATATTATTTTTCAACTTTTTAAAATAATTAACAGTGTTTCTTGGAAACCCTTCCATGATAACTAGTTATAGATCTACACGAGGTAGTATTTCTCCAAGATGGGTATATAGAAATGAAATTGCTGGGTTAAAGGGCATGCATATGCATTTTTAAAATTTCTAATACTAGATCATCCTTCCAAGAGGTTGTATTCAAATATATTCCCACAGGTATGTCACAGTACCACTTCCTCCACATCCTTGCTGCCATGGTTTCATTATTTTTCCCGTGCTATATTGAAACTTAATCCTGGTCAGGCGCGGTGGCTCACATGTGTAATCCCAGCACCTTCAGGGGCTTAGGCAGGGTGGATCACTTGAACCCAGGAGTTCAAGACCAGCCTGGCCAACATGGTAAAACCCCATCTCTACTAAAAATACAAAAAATAGCCGGGCATTATGGCACACGCCTGTAATCCCAGCTACCCAGGAGTCTGAGGCATGAGAATCACTTGAACCTAGGAGGCGGAGGTTGCAGTAAGCTGAGATTGCACCACTACACTCCAGCCTGGGCGACAGAGTGAGACTCTGTCTCAAAAAAAAAAAAAAAAGCTTAATCCCCAGTGTGGCATTGTTGAAAGGTGAGGCCTTTAAGAGGTGATTGGGTCATGAGGGCTCTACCCCCTTGAATGGATTATCACAGGAGTGGCATTAGTGACTTTTTAAGGAGACCTAAACTAGCACACTCAGCTTTTCACCTTGATGCCTTCTGCCACCTTAGGACTCTGCAGAGTCCCCACCAGCAAGAAGGCACTTACAAGTTGTGTCCCTTCAACTTTGGACTTCCCAGCCTCCAGAACTTTAAAAAAATAAGTTTGTTTCCATATAAATTACCCAATTTCAGGTACTCTGTTACAAGCAACAGAAAACGTACTGAGACACTTGTCAGTAGTGATTGTCAGTGTTTTTTATTTCTGCCAATATAGATTATCTTTATTTATTTTTTGAAACAGAGTCTTGCTCTGTTGCCCAGGCTGGAGTGCAGTGATACGATCTCAACTCACTGCAACCTCCACCTGCCGGGTTCAAGTGATTCTCCTGCCTTAGCTTCCCAAGTGGCTGGCTGGGACTACAGGCATGCACCACCACATCCAGCTAATTTTTATTAGAGTCGGGGTTTCACCATTTTAGCCAGGCTAGTCTCAAACTCCCGACCTCAGGTGATCCGTCCACCTTGGCCTCCCAAAGTGCTGGGATTACAGACGTGAGCCACTGCCCCCAGCCGTAGATTGTGTTTAAGAATAAAATCTTGTGCTCTGAATTTGCAAAAACCCTGATTGCTAGTACCCTCTTCTTCCTATATCTTATGTACGAAAAATCATATCAATAAATATGACTTACTTGGGATCATTTGCGTGCTTTAACCCCAGGAGTAATATATTAAAGCTGGGCTTCAAGAAACAATTCATACTGGCAATTTCTAGTAGAGCAAAGCCCTGAGAAACTGTGAATAAGGAAATGGAAGTGTCAAAATCCTAGTGTCAAAAGTATGACATTTAGAATCCTATAATGCAAAAATAAGAGTCTCTTCGTATAAAAAAACAAAACAAGAAAAGCCTGTATATTTTTTCCTTAAGGGCAGTGTTTCAGACATTTTTTAAAATGAAAATCAGATTTCTTATGGTAGGTTTATATATAACATCACAAAGTGAAGTGTTTTAAATAGGAGCAAGGAGAAATTTCTTACCTTAATGATATGCTTAAAATTAGTTTCTTTCAAGCGTGAAACATATGAGCATAAGTCTGCATATTGAAAGAGTAATTGGAATGTCTGTCATTCCTTTCAAATTTTATACATACCATGTGGAAGGCACTGGCACAAAATAATTATTTCAGCACTATTCTTCCTAAAAACTTACTTACACTTCCAAAATAACTTCAACTTAAATCTATGCAGGAACATTTCAGGGGAAGCAATAAGTGGAAAATACTTCAGAACGTTGAGATCTTTGTTGTTTTAATCCCTAATTGATTAATACAAATCATGAAGGAAAATATTAAGGTTGGATATTAGGAAGTTAAGGTACATTATCTAAATAATGAATCCAGGGGGCTTAGCAAGCTAAAAGCAGGAAGAGATGAAAACATAGGATTGCCTCACATCTTTGATACTCTGGTTCTCCCATGAAGGCCTATTTCATTGCTGAGCCATCACCATAATGGAGCTGAGAAGAAACTTTTTGTCCTAACTATCTACCATGTTTGTTCTTCAGCTCAGAAATAAAGACTTCACGATAAAAAATTTCTAACTTTACATTTTTCTAAAACACTACATCCATATAAATTTAAGAAATAAACTGCTTCTTCTGAAAACTTAATCAAAATGCAGCACAAAGTTTTAAGTGTTAAGAATTTAAATTTAAAATATCAAAAGATAGACCAGGCTTGTAATCCCAACACTTTGGGAGGCTGAGGCAGGTGGATCACTTGAAGTCAGGAGTTCGAGACCAGCCTGACCAACATGGTGAAACTCCATCTCTACTAAAAAAATACAAAAATTAGTTAGGCATGGGATTACACGCTTGTAATCCCAGCTACTCGAGAGACTGAGGCAGGAGAATCACTTGAACGCAGGAGGCAGAGGTTGCAGTAATCGTGCCATTACTCTCCAGCCTGGACAACAGAGCAAGACTCTGTCTCAACAAAACAAAACAAAACAAAAACAAATAAAATATCAAAAGATAGTTCATTCAGCTGTTTTGAACACTGACTTTGTTTTCTATAAACTGTCTTTTGTGTTGGAAAGTTCCAAGAAGAAAGATTAATAATATTTAGCAGTTGATTAATCTGCCCTCTAAAGTTCATATACCAGCTTTTCAAGTGAGAACTTTTTACTAAACTGAGGAATTATGTATTTGCTTCTTAAAATAGAAAGTAATTTATGGGTATGGTAAAAATAAAAATTCCAGTAGTAGAAAAAGATATGGAAATAGAGGTCTCACGATTCTCCATCTCACCACAGTCTCTTCCCTGCAAAATAGCCACTGTTTTTTCTTGTGTTCTTGCAGAAAAAAAAAAATACATTTACAGACAGACAAAATATACATACAGACATGACCATATTTTTTTTTTAATTTGCACAAAAAGGATCATGTACACACTGCTCCTATTTATCTCTTAGCATGTGGAAGGTAGTGCCTTGTAAAACATGGAACTAAGCTAATCATGCAGTAAGGTGTGTCACCAACCAGAGCCAAAGAAAGAACAGTTTTGTTTCCTAATACATGACAAGAGCTTGGTCTCAAAAGTACTTCATAGAGAAGTAGTCTGAGTGGACAGTTCTATTTACCAGGAAGCCAGTACTGATGGTTTGTTTGTTTGAGTCCTTTAAAAATCATTTTAAGTGGACCATCAAGATTCTTGTATTTTAAAGTGCTTTGAACGTAGAAAGCTTGAGGACCATAGCATTAGTCACAAGTAGTTCTGTTTCAATTTCCTTAACATATATTCTAAAAAATGTATTTATTGAGTCAAAGATAACGTTTTTAAGCCTTTTAATGCTTATTGCCAAATTGTTCTCCAGAAGCATTACACAAGTTTACCCTGCCTTCAGCAAGTTATAAAAGAACGGTCTTACGATTTTAATTCTCCCAAGCATTGAGTAATAATTCGATTTTATATTTTGTATTTTTTAAATCTTTGCTCATTTGAGAGGTAAATAATCTGTCATTGTTGTTTGCTTCAACTTGCATTACTTGCATTACCAGTAACATTTTTTTCCTTATACGGTATTTACTTACTATGGTTTTTTTCTTGTTCCTTCAGATTGTCTGTTTTGGTCTATTGCCTGTTTATCTATTGGGATCTCAGTGTTCTTTTCTCATAAATCTTTAAGATCCTTATGCATTAAAAAGATTAACTTATATAGGTTATATGCTGTTCAGCACTTATTTTTTCTCAGTGTTATTGTTCCTTTGATTTATTTTGTATATAGATGTTCTTTCATTCTTAAACTTAGAAAGTTTTCCCTTCCTCCGTGATATAGTTTAATATTCAGTTCCATTTTTTACTCTGTTTTTGTATTCGTTGGGGTGTTTATTTAAATTTCGTAATCTCCTGAATTCTGTTTAGAATTAGGATCTCCTTTATCTAATAGGGTCTATTATCCATTTTTTCTTATGTTCTATTGATCTGGTTATTTTTGTACTGGCACACTTTTACATACTATATAGGTTTTTGTAAAACAATATGCTCATAGACTGTTCTCACTACTTCATTCCCTTCCTCCCCCATCTGTTGCCTTTTTTTAATAAGAAAAATTTTTTAGAATTTAATAAGCACAGTAAACATTTAAAGGGTATAGTGAACATTCTTCACTTTTTTTTTTTTTTTTTTTTTTTTTTGAGGTGGAGTCTTGCTCTGTTACCCAGGCTGGAGTGCAGTGACACAATCTCAGCTCATTGCAACCTCCGCCTGCTGAGTTCAAGCAATTCTCCTGCCTCAACCTCCCAAGTAGTTGGGATTACAGGCACCTGCCACCACGCCCGGCTAATATTTGCATTTTTAGTAGAGATGGGGTTTCACCACGTTGGCCAACCTAGTCTCGAACTCCTGACCTCAAGTGATCCGCCCACCTCGGCCTCCCAAAGTGCTGGGATTACAGGCGTGAGCCACCACGACTGGCCTTCACTTCACTTATAACCGTTGATTTTCTTTCTTTTCTCTAGCAGGCATGCAAATCTTAGGAGGTACATTTGCTCCTATGTTTAGCTGTCTAAAACTTCCCAGATTCTACTTACTGCTTGTGTTTAATTTTGAACTTGGCCAAAATTTCCTTTCAGCCCTTACCTTTCTTCTGTACCTACCTGTGAGTGTATAGTTCTCTTAAAAATTTTTTATTCTGATTAGAAAAGTAGTGCATATTTATTGTAGAAAGTTCAGAAAATACAGAAAAATACAGGGACAGAACAATTTCCTATAATTTCACCATTCATTGGTAGCCACATTTTGGTGGTTTTTTCCCCATATGATCAATCTTAATATACTTCTTACACAAACAAAATTGGGATTACACGTTACATATGGTTTTATCACTTTTTCCTCATGTAAGAGTCTATCATGATTTTCTAACAAATACTTACGTTTGTGTTCCCAGCGCCCTGCATACTTTTTGTATATAGTCATCCAGCTGCAAAATAGGAAGGATAATCAATCATCAAATAAGTAGTCAGTGGTAGTGGTGTTACTAATAATAGTCATTAAGGCCAGGCGCAGTGGTTCACGCCTGTAATCCCAGCACTTTGGGAGGCCAAGGCGGGTGGATCACCTGGGGTCACGAGTTCGAGACCAGCCTGACCAATATGGTGAAGCCCCCGTCTCTACTACAAATACAAAAATTAGCCAGGTGTGGTGGCGGGCACTTGTAGTCCCAGCTACTCAGGAGGCTGAGACAGGAGAATTGCTTGAACCCAGAAGGTGGAGGTTGCAGTGAGCCGAGATTATGCCATTGCATTCCAGCCTGGGCAACAGAGCGAGATGCCATCTCAAAAAAAAAAAGAAGTCATTAATAGGCCGGGCGCGATGGCTCACACCTGTAATCCCAGCACTTTGGGAGGCTGAGGTGGGTGGATCACCTGAGGTCAGGAGTTCGAGACCAGCCTGGCCAACATGGTGAAACCCCATCTCTGCTAAAAATACAAAAATTAGCTAGGCCTGGTGGCACGTGCCTGTAATCCCAGCTACACAAGAGGCTGAGGCAGGAGAATCGCTTGAACCCGGGAGGCGGAGGTTGCAGTGAGCTGAGATAGCGCCATTGGACTCCAGCCTGGGCAACAAGAGCAAAACTCCATCTCAAAAAAAAAAAAAGTCATTAATAGTTAACATTAATTGGGCTCCGTCTCAACTTTAAACATATTATAAAATCCTTATGGTTATGGAAGAAAACCCCATGACTATTACCATCTCCATTTTCCAGATGAAGAACTGAGATATAAAGTGGTTTAATAATTTTCCCACAGGCCCCTTCATAGGAAGTGATAGGATATGATACCAGGCCTTTTGATTTCAAAGCTTTTACTTTTTTTTTCTACCAGACACACTAATTGTTACCCCCTGGTGCCGACCCATAGACTTATCCTGTGCTCACCCTTTGTAAGTCCTTTAGAGTTCTCCATTCTTTCTCCAGGGTCTTTGTGTAGCACTGAAATTATCACTGGACAGCTTTGTGAGGCAGCTAGGTTGGTGCTGCTTCTGTCTGGACTATTAGAGTAGCTAATACACTCTGACTACATTATGGCTTAGCCTGGCACTGTCGTGTGCACATTACCTTCCATTTCACAGTAACATACTTTTCTAAGTGGGGTAACGTGGCTGTGGTTTCAGTAGTAGTTCCTAGGAAAATGTTATTTTTATTCATCTGCAAGTTTCTCTGTGGTAATAACCTTTGTCCTTCCAATATTTTAAAATTCCTTTGAATTTGTTTCCTGTATTAATACAACTTCGTTTTTTAGGATTTTACTTTGTGACTGGATCATCCTCCAAAGCAAAAGGGAAAATTAAGAGTGTTTTTTAGTGGTTAAAAACCTGCCAATCATATATGACTCTAAAGTCAATAGATTATGTCTGTGTTGACACTTTGCAACCTGTCTTTTTTAACTTGTGATTGCTGTCTGATTTGCATTTCAAAATACTGTATGCTAAAAGTAGTAACTGTAAGTCTGCTTGCATTTTTGCTTTCCTTTTTCTTTCTTCTTTTGGTTAAGGCCCATTCTAAATGTAAAATATAATGCCCAGTGTAAAAAACAAAATCTTGTGATGTTTTACAAAACAATCTGATGTGTAAAGTGGTCTTGGAGAGATTAACCCATTTTTTATGAAGAAGTAATTTCCCAGAATTTGATCAGAGACTTAAGAAGGATCTGCTTTGGAGGAAAAAGGGATGTCACGAGGATACATAATAACGAAATATATTATGAATAATGTTTTTCAGAAGGTTAAGAATAAGGAGTGACAGTTCTTTATCAAAGAAGAAGGAATAAAGAGGCCCAGGATATGTAAAAATAAAACTGGTTATAGGGCTTGAAGAAAATGATCTTTAATAGACAATATAAGTTATTTGGAGTAAAAAAAAATGCGAGACTCATAAAATATGAAGGACTAGGAAGGTGATAAAGGAAAAATGAAGAATGTAGAACATGAAAGGCACTAGCCTGTCAATTTAAATGCTCTTTAAAATGTACTTTGGTAGGAAGAAACTCTGTAGATGGACCACCCCATAGTGTTTGTGTCCTTGTTTTTAAGCACTGTGTTAGCACTTTTGTGGTTGCAGTATTGAAACTTCCATAGTAGTGCAGTGCCTTTGCATGTAGAATATACTAACTATTGAATGAATGTTGAAAGTGATCTCAAGTTACTTGAAATTTGTTTAATAAATCAATGCAATGACAAAATAATTTTCTTGATTTCGAAGTTTTTTTGAAATTGGTGATTTGCCTGTGTTCTTATAACAAACAAGTTGAAAGCATTTCTTGTTACTCATCATAGGAACTTGAGTTTCTTTAAGGGTTGTCAGTTGAGTGTGAGTATTTTGTCTGTGGAAGCCAAATGGATAGTATACACATGCGTGGGTGCCTGATGAGTATAGTAAATTTTGGCCCACTTTTAAAGTAGAGAGCATTTTCCTTCTTTGTAAAACCTGAAGTTGCGTGTCCTTAATACATTTGTGTTCTTTCTGTCTTTTTCAGGGAAACAGTGCTTCTTAGTCCTACGTCAGCAGCAGTTTAATGTCCAGGCTCTTGTGGCGGTGGGAGACCATGCAAGCAAGCAGATGGTTAAATTTGCTGCCAAGTAAGTAAGCAATTATATCCTGTTGTCAGAATAAACAATGGTGGGAACCAAGACTCCCAGGGGTTTGGACCATTTTCATACATTAACATCAATGCTTCGTTTGTTTAAAAATGTAGTTATTTAAATTGTCAGTTCAGTGTTGCTGAATACATTAAACTTACAAAAGAGAAAATATGGAGCACAGGCTTAAAATTCATTTGGAACTGCTGAAGCAGCACTCTCTACAGACAAGTCACATTTACTTTCAAGTAGAGTAACAAAAAGCCTGGCAGCCTCAACATAGCAGAGCAACTTTATTTTGTTGTGTTTGTTGAGCTTCATTTCCTCCCTCCTTCCCTCCCTCCCCCAGTTTGAGATTTGCATATTGAGCAACAAGTTTTCTAACCAAAAAATAAAAGTATATAAAATAAAAGAATGTAGTTTGGCAAATGATTGCCTCCAGAAGGAAGTAAAACAAATGTTTTACAACTTTTAGCTTTGACACCAAAAGGGTTTAGGAGAAAAAAGGTAAAACTTGCTTTTTCCTCCTGTAAAAGTCTGGGCTGTCTGGCTCAGAGTTCCCGTAGAAGCAGCACATTGTTTTGTTCAGCTTGCAGGAGGCGGATATAGAGATAGAAGTGTGGTTGTGTGTGCAGTGGCTCTAAGGTGATGAGAGCTGTTTTACTTGGTAGTGGTGATGTGGCTAATTTTGTTTCATGTTTTTTTTCAATTTCATCAGAATTTTATTTCCATGATAATGATCTCAGAAAACATGAGAAAATGGATGGTCTTTGTGTTTTAAGTAATAAAGTAATTTCATAGTGTGTAAGTGTTTTTTAAAAGAAAGAATTCAATCAGAGTAAATGATATATTTTTTCTATTGATTTTTTTAAATGTTTGCTTTTTAGATGCATGCTTTCTAAGAATGAGTTAATACAGATGGAATTATGAGTTTTAGAATTGGAAAGAAACTTAAAAATTATCTAATTCAATATCGTAATTTAGCTTTCAGCCCTCCCTGACCCTCTAGCACAATGTTATACATATAAAGGATGCTCAGCAGCTGGTTTTGGTTTAGATATTTACCAAATTACATCAAGTAATACCCGCACTTGGATTTAAGAACTTAAGTGCCATGAATTATATCAATTCATTGATGAGATCAGTAGTATTTTAATACTACTAGTACAGTAGCCCCACCTCTCCCTATCTCCCAGCGCTGCCCAGAGATGACCACTTTTCTTCTACGTTGTCTTCTGGTAATTAGGTTTGCTTGTTTCGTCTCCTGGTTAGAGTGTGTGCTTGTGGGGTGCATTTGTCTTCCAACCTTTTAAGGTTAGTGTGTATCCTATGAAGTCAAACATAAATGAGCTTGGTCCCTAGAAATTTTATCTGCACAGAGAACCTTCTATAAAAGAAAAAAAGATGGTCCTGGAAACCACAGACATAGATGCTAAATTCTATTAAATATACCGAAAAATACTGGAAAAAAGTCAACCTCAAATCAACAAACAACTTTTGTCTTTTGTATAATAATTTGGTTTTGAAAACTAATACATGAAGCCGACAGTTACATAGAGAATATATTTTTCCATTAAACTGCATTATAACCTCGGTGTTACATTCCTAAAGCTTCCAGTGGAAAAGCCTTTTGAAAATCCCAGTTACCCATAATATTCAGTGAGAGGCATTATACTGACAAGTGGACGGTTAATCCATGTGATGTGTTTAGAAGCAGACACATTAAAGTACTCCACAAATAAGTTATTCCTATTATTTTGGATCTTCTCAGAAACTCCTGGGACTTGACTAAATAACAGCAATTGACTATATCAGATGTCAACCATAGCTTAATAGCTAAAAGAGCTACTTTCAAATCGTCTCCCAAACAGAACTTAGTTCACTAATGCCCTCATAAAATTAAAGAACATCTTTTTATCATTATTTTATTAAAGGCTTTCATCCAAATGGGATGATATATGGGCGATCTTTTTTTTTTTTTTTTTTTTTTTTGAGACGGAGTTTCACTCTTGTTGCCCAGGCTGGAGTGCAATGGCGTGGTCTCCGCTCATCGCAACCTCCTACCCGGTTCAAGCAATTCTCCTGCCTCAGCCTCCCCAGTAGCTGGGATTACAGGCATGTGCCACCACCATGCCCAGCTACTTTTGTATTTTTAGTAGAGACGAGGTTTCTCCATGTTGGTCAGGCTGGTCTTGAACTCCCGACCTCAGGTGATCCGCCCGCCTCGGCCGCCCAAAGTGCTGGGATTACAGGCATGAGCCACCGCGGCCGGCCATGGGTGATCTTTCTTTTAGACAAGGGAAGAATATAGGTAATTTAGCCTAGATTTTTTAATTCCTGAAGTGGAACTCCATAAGGATCTAGATGCAGTTCAGGCTTAACTAAATTGTGACTTGATTTTTTTTTTTTTTAAGCAAAGAACATGCAGCTATCTTTAGTCCCTTTAAAAAATGGACTTTATATAAAGTAGCAATGTGTGGGAAAAGGTTGAGCTGTTCCAAATTATAAACCTTGTCACTGGTTATATGTAAGTGAATGGAGCCAATTTTATACAATAGGTTCAACATGTGGTACATAGATAACTATTATTAAACTTTTGGCACTAGTATGTTAAGGAATCGAGCCTGAATAATTAGCAGTAGGTGGGTTAATGGCTTTTGCTATCTTGGGAAAAAGGAAAATTCTTATGGCTAAGACTCGTTGGCAAAAAATAATGAGTTTTTAGGTTTTGTAGTTGGTTAAGATAATTTTCTTAGGAGCATGATTTTATGTTCCAGATGGGTCAGTCAGTTTGTCCTTTCTGTGTGATGTAACCTATACTTCTAAGATAGTTCAGAAATCCTGATCCTTCTTGGTAGGAGAAGTCTACTTTTAGACTTCAGCAAGAACTTTTTAGAACTTTTTTAGGGAAAAGATATATGGGGTTTTTCTTTGTCTTTTAAAATCCTTTTCCTAAAAATTGTTACCTGTGTTTTAGCGCATAAAATGGGTATGCGCTAAAATTGTGAAAGCAAAAATTAAGGTAGCTTTCATACATTTATCTTTGAGGTCACTTGTTAAGGCAGCAGATCCCTAATAGTATAACAGTTTGATGCAAGGAAAAATGTTTCTATTTCTAGTTCCAGTTAAGTTCAGATACTTGATAATTCATTTGATACCAATTTTAACTAACAATGCCACATTAACTTTCACATAAGTAAGACAGTTTTATAAAATGATTGACTGATACTTTATTTAAATTGTCATTCTTAGATTACTCTTTGCAGAATTTTGGTTAATTGTGAAGCTGAAATATCCTGACTCTACCTCAAAGTTAATGTTTTAGGTAACTGAACAGGTATTCTTCCCATTACTAGTACTGAAGTCAGAATACAGAAACAAATTAATTATGGAACTGGCTCTAAGGCTACAAGCTTTATACAGTAAACCAAATGTCAGCAATTTAGTTTTAGTGAAATTAAAAATTAATATTACTTATTAATTTGAATTTTGTTTTTATTTAAAAATTTATTTCTATTTTAAAGTTAAGGGCTATAAGCATAAGCATTTACACTAGTTTGGTATTTGTAGGTCTTTAAGTAACATGACAGAACTTATTTAAGTGATTAATGGGGTTTGCTGACATTTTTTGTTCCACTAAAGAGAACCTATAGAGTAGTTTTAGAACTGCTGGTCTGTGCCTTATTGAGTAGTGCATACTTCTCACCACGCTTATTTTGGATCAGCTGGGCATGGTGGCTCATGCCTGTAATCCCAGCAATTTGGGAGGCCAAAATGGGCCGTTCACTTGAACCCAGAAGTTTGAGACCAGCCTGGCAAACATGGCGAAACCCCATCTCTACCAAAAAAAATTTTTTTAAATTAGTCGGCCGGGCGTGGTGGCTCATGCCTGTAATCCCAGTACTTTGGGAGGCCGAGGCGGGCAGATCACGAGGTCAGGAGATCAAGACCATCCTGGCTAACACCCGTCTCTACTAAAAATACAAAAACTTAGCCAGGCATGGTGGCGGGCACATGTAGTCCCAGCTACTCGGGAGGCTGAGGCAGGAGAATCGGTTGAACCCAGGAGGCGAAGGTTGCAGTGAGCCAAGATTGTGCCACTGCACTCCAGCCTGGGCGACAGAGCGAGACTCCGTCTCAAAAAAAAAAAAAATTAGTAGGACGTGGCTGCATGCACCTGTAGTCGCATCTACTCTGGAGGCTGAGGTGGGAGAATCACCTGAGCCCAGGAGATCCAGGCTGCAGTGAGCTGTGATTGTGCCACCGCAGTCCAGCTTGGGCAACAGAGCAAGACTCTGGCTTAAAAAATAAGTTATCACAGGCTGGGCACGGTTGGTCACACCTGTAATCCCAGCACTATGGAAGGCCAAGGTGGGTGTATCATCTGAGGTCAGGAGTTCAAGACCAACCTGGCCAACATGGTGAAACCCCGTCTCTACTAAAAATAAAAAAAAATTAGCCAGATGTGGTGGTAGGCGCCTCTAATCCCAGCTACTCGGGAAGCTGAGGCAGGAGAATTGCTGGAATCTGGGGGATGGAGGTTGCAGTGAGCCGAGATCACACCATTGCATTCCAGACTGGGCGACAGAGTAGGACTCCATCTCAAAAAAAATAAATAAATAAGTTATCATGGTTTAAAGAATGATTTAAATCTTTAATTTTTGCAAAGCACCAGTGGACAGATGGGTGTAATAGAGGTAGAGAGAACGCAAGGATTTAGTTCCCTGCTAACTAGTGACAAAGAGTCCCTCATTGACCAAACTCTCCTCAGATTCCTTTGAAAGAACTTTCTGCTCCGGTAAGCCTCGACTTTTTTACTTCATGTTTATGCCTGCATTGTTCAGTTTTAGTAAGAATCCTGCTGAGTTGCTTTAACTATAACCCCTGTCATCCCCCCTCAGTATCTGATCACCCGCCATAGCTAATTGGGTTCCTTCTCCTCCACCGTCCCTCAGGTGATGTCTGATCACCCTTGCCTGCCTTCAACAAGAATCCTGTTAGGTCACTTTAGCCAGAATCTTCCGTTTCTCCTGATGGCTCCTCTTAGTAATTTTCCATCCACTGACTCTATATTCCCATCTTTGGGTCTAAGTTTCCACTTGCCAATCGTGTATTCAAAGTTAAGCCTAGTTCTATACTCAGATCTCTTTTCCCCTATTGCAATAATCTTGAATAAAATTTGTTTTTACCACTTTAAGTATTGTCCATCTCTGGTTTTCCCTGACACAACCATGTGACTTCTTACATTGTTTACTGTTTGCTTATCTTAACTCATTCTTCAAAGCTAAGATGCTTATTCAAACACTTATTTCTACTTGCGTGAGAAATATAAAAGTCTGAGGTCTAGTGTGGTACTAATTCACTATAATTGAAAGAAGTGCTTGACCTATAAATGAAGCTTATGCTTACCTTAGAATTGAAACATATGGCTGGGCGTGGTGGCTCACACTTAATAATCCCAGCACTTTGGGAAGCCAAAGCAGGCAGATCACTTGAGCCCAGAAGTTCAAAACCAGCCTGGGCAATATGGTGAAACATCATCTCTACAAAAAAAGTCAAAATAATTAGCCAGGCATGGTGGTGTGAGCCTGTAGTCCCCAGCTACCTGGGAGGTGAAGGTTGCAGTGAGCTGAGATTGTGCCACAGCACTCCAGCTTGTGTGACAGAGCGATACCCTGTCTAAAAAAAAAAAAAAAAAGATTTTTATTTTCAAAAGGTGGTGGTTTTATTATTTTTTGAAGTACTTACCTAATTTATTTTTGTTCTTTTGATGCTGTTTTAATTAGCAAATACGTGGTTTCTTGTGTTTGGGCATTTTGTACTTCTTTGCCTCAGTGAATTGTACATTTAATTTATAACATTGAAGCATTTTATGTTGGTGCATTATTTGAAGAACTGGTGTGTGACAACTTTATGGCATGCCTCTTTTCTAACTAATCTTTTTTTACCCCCCTTGCAAAGATTTAAAAATTACTCATTTGAATGTGGGTGGTTATGTAGATCTGTAAGTATATTTATCATTGAGTATATAGTAAGATTTAACACATTATTTCTGACAACCAGAAAGCTAAAAAATGTATCGGTTTTGCTGAAAATCTTTAATAGTCAAGTTTCTGTGTTAAAAATTTTAGTAGTTTTTGTTGATATAAGGATATATAAATATGCAAATGGAAAAACTGTTAATGTACATAGTGTCTCTTTCACCATTATTGGCTTTTTTTTTTTGGTGGTGGTGGTAATAAATGGAAATAGTTTAGAAAAATATGAGCCGATGACTACCCAAAAATAAAATTTGGTCATCCCCCAGTCTCTACCAACTCCCAAGTTTATCCCTACTATTAACAAGACAATCAGAATACATCAATATATAGGATTTGTGTTATATTTTAGGCCTTTATTGAGACTATCTAGTATAATGAAATACTTCAAGGTGCTTAAATCTGTGGTACCTAGAATGATGAGAAATAAAAGGTAACACTATTAGTGTAAAGGTTATGCTGCCCATCTTCTGTCATCTTGGGTTTATTGATAGATTATGTGAATAATGATGGGCTACTCTTCCTCGACCTCCGTAGCAGGTGTCATGTATTTTTTAGATGAAAGGTCATGGAAAACCCATCCCCCACCACATACCAGACTCATTGCATGTGAAATATTATTTTTAATATTTAAGAAGCTTAATCTGAAATTAAAACTCAGTATACTAACTACACTTGCTTTATTTTGCCACCTTTCCAGTGTCTAGCATGGATTTTTATGCTTATTTGGATGCCTCTTCTCTGTTAGTCCCTGTACCAGACCCAAAAGTTACAGTACAGTGGTCACCAGCATCTTCCCCAGTTGATGTACAGGGGAAATAACAGGTTCCCTTATAATAATAGCAGTAATAACTGACTCTTATTCTATACTAAGCGTGGAGCCACAAAGTGCCAGATTTTTTTCTCACTTGATCCACACAACAGCCCCATGAGGTGTAAATACTGTTTTTGTCTTTTTTTGTTTTGGGGCAGAGAGGAGGTTGGTTCTGTTCTCTCTCTCTTTTTTTTTTTGGTTTTGTTTTTTTGGTTTTGTTTTTGTTTTCAGATGAGGAAATCGAGATGTGAAATATTAAGTGTCTTGACTAAGGTCTCTTAGATTCTGGATTCACACTATAGTCTCTGTGTCATCCTGCCTCTCTGAAATAGTGTGTAATGGTGTTAGATCAAAACCCTCCACATTATAGCTCCACTTAGAATACAGTTTGTTAGCTAGACACTGCTCTCAAGGTATTACGAGTCAAAACTAAAGGGAAAAAAGTTTAGTTTTAAAAATAGAACTGGGCCAGGCGTGGTGACTCATGCCTGTAATCCCAGCACTTTAGGACGCTGAGGTAGGAGGATCACTTGAGCCCAAGAGTTCAAGACCAACCTGGTCAACATGGCAAAACCCTGTCACTACAAAAAAAAAATTAAATAAATAAATAAAAATTAAAAATAAATAAAAAGTGGATCTGATTATAATGTAATAAAAAATATTTTTATGTTTGAGTGATAAATTCCTGCTAAAAATTCCAAAGGAGGAATTTATTTTTAACCATTAGTAACACTAATGAGTTTGTCTCTTCCACTGTAAAGTAGTAGCTGCCTTCTAAGGAATCACCCTATTGTTAAAAAGCATGCTCTAAAAATAAGGGGGAGGGACAGGGAGTTGGAACCTAGAGAGTTTCATGTTTTCAGTGACAGTTATTCTTCCTGAATAATCTCAATAAGAAAAATTTTGATAGTTAAAAACATGAAACCTAACACCACTAGAGGCAAATCTAATAATCAATTGCATCTACTTTTGCTTAGGCTTTGGGCTTTTTTTTCTTATCAGCACTGCCATTAACACAACATAATACATTTTGCACCTTTGTATCTCTCTTGAGAAGTAAGGCACAAAGTCACTCAAAAAAGCAGCTGTGTGGTGTATGCCACTGATGTTGAAAATAAAACCACAGACTCAGAATTTAAAATAAGAATTTACCTTTTACTAAGATTGTGGATGCAGGAAAGAATTGAAAGGATTTGGCTGGATAACTAATACTGTTCCTTAACACATCTAATTGCAGGCGCTTTGTTAGACACTTGTACCAACTAAAGTCCTTTCTTAGAATTGCTCCATCAACAGCAAGGGAGAAGAGATCTTGGAAATTTAGGTATGGGTGTCCTTTTAGATTAGCTTTTTGTAGAGTGTGCTAATGTGCTGTCAGTTCTGCTATGTGACATACACATTCCTAAAAATAACCGTCCTATGGAAAATTGTGCAATAAAAACCACAGTGTTTATGGAGAAAATGGGATTAATGGCATAACACTCAAAAACTTGATGTGGAGAAAGGGAAACCCCTCATACACTATTGGTGGGAATATAAATTAGTATAGCCTCTATGGAAAACGGTATGGCGGCTCATGAGAAATTAAAAATAGAACTACCATATGATCCAGTAATCCCATTATGGGGTAATTATTCAAAGGAAATGAAATGATTATGTCACAGAGAGATACATATTTGCACTCCAATATTTATTGCAGCACCATTCACCATAGCTGAGATATGGATTCAACCTAAGTTTCCTTCAACAGATGAATGGATAAAGTGTAGGATTTCCTTCAACAGATGAATGGATAAAGTGTGGGATATATACACTCTGGAATACTATTCAGCCGTAAAAAGTGAAATCTTGTCATTTGTGGCAACATAGATGCACCTGCAGAACATTATGTTGAGTGGAATAAGCTGGACACAGAGAAATACTGGATGATCTCATGTGCTAAAGATGTTGATCACATAGATGTAGAGAGAATAGTTGGTGGGGGGCAGAAGGGGATGAGGGAGAGATTGGTCAGTCTGTTCAAAATTACAGATAGGAAGAAGAGTAAGTTCTGGTGTTCTCTTGCACAGTAGGGTAACTATGGTTAACAATATTGCATATTTCAAAACAGCTGGAAGAGAGGATTTGGGAAGTTCTCACCACAAGGAAGTGATAAATGTTTGAGATGATAGATATGCCAAATGCTCTGATTTGATTTTTACACGATGTGTACATATATGGAGACATCACACTATACCTCATAAATATGTACAATTATGTGTCAATTTTAAAAAAAAAACTTCATTAATGGCATACTTTTTGAAAAGATGAGACGGAGTCTCACTCTTGTTGCCAAGGCTGGAGTGCAGTGGTGCAATCTCGGCTTACTGCAACCTCTGCCTCCCAGGTTCAAGCGATTCTCCTGCGTCAGCCTCCCGGGTAGCTGGGTAAATTACAGGCGCCCACCACCACGCCCAGCTAATTTTTGTATTTTTAGTAGAGACAGGGTTTCATCATGTTGGCCAGCCTGGTCTTGAACTCCTGACCTCAGGTGATCCACCCGCCTCAGCCTCCCAAAGTGCAGGGACTACAGGCATGAGCCACCACGCCCGGCCAGTAACCTAACTTCTTAAAGGTAACAGTTTTATACTCGTTGAATGGTTAAGAAATACATAAATACTACAATAAATATAGCATTTTACCTTGAAAAAAATGTGCAGTTTGCTTGTGGAAGTGGGTATCAAAAGAAAGGCAGTTTTGTAAGTTATTTTGAAGTGATGGAAGGAACAGTGTCTGAAATCAGAGGGAAAGTTGTAACACCAGATGTGGATGGGTATGGCTCATAACATGAGTTACAAGTAGATGTTTAAGGTGTGTGCATTTTGTATATTCCTGAATGGCCGAGTGCACCCAAGTGTTGTTGTCTGCATTGACCGAGTGTTCTCACTGATGAAATCTGGCATAGGCAAAAGCAAAATTCTCGTTATACTCAAATTGTTCCCTAATGTGTCAACGATGTTGAAACAAATTCACATTTTCAAAACAAGCTTTATAGCAAAACTGTACTCTTGAAAGTGACAACAGGGTTTGCTAGTGAATGGATAAAACATGAATCTTATCTGTTTGCTTACTACTTATGTGTGGGGGTAAGGAAAATAATGAATTAGAAAATTACTGGTTTGAGAAACTAAGTGGAAGTGACACCATTAATCTGGAATAAATTGCCAACATGGACTGAGAGTACACATGACCCACTCTTTGGAACTGAGATGGGCTCATCTTCCCATATAGCACTTGGCCAAATAAAGAGCAGACACCAAAGAGGAGTGAAGCTAGCCCCTTTAGCAAAGAAGAAGGGAAGTCCATTGGGCAGGCAGCCAGTAGTGTTTCCTAAGCTTAACTATATCGAGTTAATTGAAGAGAAGTTCCAGGCTTTTGAGTTTAGAAAAAGCCCAACAGGTTGTTTTACCCAATAATCGTCTGATTATAATTTCCACCAATCTGCCTCCCCCAGGCTGCCTCATTTTCCGTTGGACCTCATCAAGACTTCTAGTCTTTTTATCCATCTCCACATTCTCTCCCAGTCTTTTCAGCCTCCTCCTGACCTCATGTGGCCCCATGCTCCATTCCTGAAACTACTCTCTGCACCTTTATCCACTGTTCTCTGCCCCTTTGTTTCTCTTGCCCCACAAACACCCTACAAACTCCCTGTCCCAAAGACTCCTGATTCCATCATCTAACACCAGGCTAGAGTATCCTGTGTGTTCATGGCATGACAACTGATTCCTATTCCTCAGCTGGGCCCACTAGTGTATATTCTACTTTATAATGAAAATAGAGGTTTATGGGCTGTGCCTGTATTTTCGTTGTTTCACTGACCTCTTCAGGATCTCATTCCTCTTTATCTCTTAGTTTCTAAGTATAATTGGAAAGGCAAAATTTGGAAAGCACTGTGAGTTCCATTGCTTAGTATTCTACCACCCTTCTGTTATTATTAAAAACAGTACATCACCAACATCTAAACCAATTCTAGTGAGTTCTGTTGCTTAAGTAAAACAAAAATCTTTACTTAGAAACTTGAGGATCAATGAAGCATGAGATAATTCAGAAGAATATTTAGTTAGTAACACATTCTCTTTGGGAAGCTAGCAGCTCAGTTAGTGGACGAGCTAACTATTCTGCCAGAATCTGGTTTGGAAAATAGTATGGATAGAAATATGTCTGTGAGGAAAAGGCCATTTCTAATCTCCATTTAATTTTAATTCTGTCTTAGATCAGTTGTTATATATAAAATGCTTGGAGCTAGAGGAGTGCCTTAGGACTATTTGTTTATTTTCAAGATGTTTCATTTCCATTTTGAATGTTACTGCCCAAAGAGACTGGACATTAAAGCATGTGAACTCATACACAACAAAGTGGGAGAAACAATGGTATTTATATGTTAATTCCATGAAGCCCTATATTTAACTCTATTCCCTCTGGCCATATACCAGGTGGAAAAAAGCAAGGACTGTGCTATTAAAAATATCAAATCAGATAGTTCCAGCTGGGGTTTCTTAATCATTTAAAAGGCAAAATATGAGGTCACTTTTAATATCTTAAGTAGATAACGATCTTAGCATTTACTTTAGATATTAAATCTGAAGTGCTTATCTTTTGCCTTACTGGCTAGATAATACTACTAGCAGTTTCTAGCTTTGGAGTATTTTCCTCAAAAGAAACATTGGAATTTAATACGGAGCCAACTATTTTGCCTCAAATTGTCTGTCTTAGGAATATCCAATTCATCAATAGAATAATCTAAAAAGTTGATTCACTAATTGGATTTAAGTGCCACAGGACTCTTCACACATTATTTTAATCAATTTGTTGGAAAGATCAATTTTCTCATGGATGAATGCATATAAAAATGAAGCAATTGAATGAGTTACATAGGAAGGTTGGCACATCTAATTCCCTAGAGGTTCTAGGAACAGGTTCTTAATTATATATCTGAAATGGTTTGAGGTTTTTAAATGAAATTTGTCTAGAAGCAGGAAGATGCAATACCTATCTATCCAGGCCTGTATTTCTGGATCCCCATCTTATCTAATATTTAATAGTTGATCCTGAAGTTGAGATATTATCCCTTTATTCTTTTTAAAAAAAATTTTTTTGTATGTGTGCCATTTTAAAGTAATTAACAGAGTAGTTTGTGTTAGTTTTGGTTAAGTGTTATAAAGCCAGTTTTTTTTTAAAGGAAGTCCTGGAGGCCTTTTTGTATTGACTGTTAGAGAGGACAGTCAGTGTAAACACAAGTTTTTAAAGTTTAAAGTTACAGTGCCCGCTATAAAGGACTACAATTAATGTGAAAAGTAGTTTTAAAGTTAAAATTTATATATCGCTGTTTGTGCTTATATAATACTTCCCACTCTCCCCAAACATAGAGGTATTCTGATTCTGAAAATAAGCCTTTTTTAGTACCATTATGTGTATACATATATATTTTATTTTATTTTTCTTCATATTAGTCATTGTGGTTAAATGATTTATTGGTAGCTGATGAGTCACAAGTATGTTTCTCATTCTCTAATGAGTCACCTAGCTACATACAAGTTTGTTTATTTTCTTTCCTTTCTAGATCTTTCACCTAAAATAGGTGTTTTACTAGTTGGTAAGTTAAAACTTCAGTTTGCTACATTAACTTTTTTTTTTTTTTTGGAGACGGGAGACGGAGTCTCGCTTTGTCACCTAGGCTGGAATGCAGTGGCACAATCTTGACTCTGCAGCCTCTGCCTCCCAGGTTAAAGCGATTCTCTGCCTCAGCCTCCCGAGTATCTCCGAGTATCTAGGACTACAGGCACACGCTACCACGCCCAGCTAAATTTTTTCTGTGTACTTTTAGTGGAGATGGGGTATCACCATGTTGGCCAGGCTGCTCTCAAACTCCTGACCTCAAGTGATCCACCCGCCCTGGCCTCCCAAAGTGCTGAGATTACAGGCATGAGCCACTGTACCCAGCCTACATTAACTGTTAGATCTGGAAAATACCAAAATAATACTCAGAAGAAGTCTCATTGATTTTTACAAACTTGTATTTAGCACGTGCTCTGGTCCGGGTACTCTGCTGGGCTTGAGGATGCAAAGATTTATGTGTGTCATATATATCTTAGGAGAAGCTTTATTTTGGGAGAGGGCAAGGGAGATAAACAACTGCATGCAGAGGCAGGGTATACAGGTGCTGTGGTAGGAGTGTATATTGTCTGTAGTTGAGGCCCAAAGAGAGGTGTGCATGTGGATACCCCTTGAGCATCCATATGGATAAGTTGGTGAATGTAGGCAAGGCCATTATACTGTTGTGTATTGCAACTCCTTGAACAGTTGCACCTACATTTTATACCTCTTTGTTGGAACAGGATATTTATCTGTTAGAGGAAAAACAGCTTCTATTTTCAGTCCTGTCCACTGCAACATCTGTATTGAAAATTTGGATAATGCTAAAGGTGTGCTAAGAAAAAAAACGGGTCTAAAATCTGCTGTCAGAAATTTTCAGATCGTTTGTGGGATTAATTCTCCTGGGCTAAATATAACTTTGTATAAAACAATATGAAATTATTATTTAAAGATTTTGCTGAATTTCTACTAAGGTTGGCAATAACAGCAAAACATCAAGATACATCAGTGTTACTGGGGAAGGTAGTATGATTCCTGGACATTTGGGAAACTATTACTAAAGGGCCTATTATTTTCAGTTGTTGTGTTTTTTTGTTTTTTTTTTTTTTCACAGAAACTATAAAGCAATCTAGCAGCTCATGAGCTTCTAAGAATGAAAATGTATTATTTCAGAGTGAGCTGATGATGCATTCTGAGATATTTAAATTTAGTTCTAATTTGTCAGTCTGTAACAGAACTGTCTAGTGCAATAATCATTAAATGATCTTATTAGCTATGTGATGGTAGTCTAATTACTTAACCTTGTAGAGTCTCAGTTTTCTCATCTGTAAAATGTTGATAATACCTACTGTGTAGGCCTTTGTGAAGCTCAAATGAGATAGTGTGTACCTAAAGCACTTCACACAGTACCTGGAACATAAAAGGGAATTGCTAAAGAAATAATAGAAATAATACTTTAGGGATTTAGTTGTTAAATCTCTTTTCTTTTTTCTCTTTTTTCTTTCTTTCTTTTTTTTTTTTTTTTTTTTTTTTCTGAGATGGAGTCTCGTTCTGTCACCCAGGCAGGAGTGCAGTGGCACGATCTCTGCTCACTGTAACCTCTGTCTCCTGGGTTCAAGCAGTTCTTCTGCCTCAGCCTCCAGAGTAGCTGGGGCTACAGGGCCACGCCACCACACCCAGCTAATTTTTTTGTATTTTTAGTAGAGACTGGGTTTCACCATGTTGGCCAGGCTGGTCTTAAACTCCTGACCTCAGGTCATCCACCCACCCGACCTCCCAAAAGTGCTGGGATTACAGGCATGAGCCACCGTGCCTGGGCTAAAATCACTTTCATTTGAGCTATAAAAATAAAAGTGTGTTTGCCAGGCATGGTGGCTCACGCCTGTAATCCCACCACTTTGGGAAGCAGAGGCAGATGGATCACTTGAGCCCAGGAGTTCGAGACCATCCTGGGCAACATGATGAAACCCTGTCTCTACATAAAATACAGAAATTAGCCGGGCGTGGTGGTGCCTGCCTGTAGTCCCAGCTACTCAGGAGGCTGAGGTGGGAGGGTCACTTGAACCTAGGAGACGAGTTTGCAGTGAGTTGATCCCAGTGATTCTTCTCTATACGCTCAGGAGGACTCGTCAGAGTCAAAACCTGATACTGGGACCCAGCAGCAAGAGATAAACTGCTTTTTCTCCCGATTTATGTCTCCATTTATTTGCAAGATGGTGACCTCTTTGACTGGAGTTGTGTGCTGTTAAATATTTTTTCACATATCTCCTATACAGAAATTATACCTTCACCCTTGATTTTCAGATCATCTACAGTAGCCATTTCTCAGGGTTTATGATTCTTGTTCTCTACCCCAGTGCTCTCCAAAGTGTGATATGCTCAAGATTACCCATTGAGGAAAGAAAATAATTCAACTTCCTTCATTCCGCCTACCCTTTCTTCCCTGCTTTTTTCTTTTATCTAAAAGAATGAGAATGAGTTTGAGTTTTTCCAATAGTTAATTTATACATAAACACTGGACCCATAACTTGGATTGCTTCTCAGAAGGTTACATATCACCTATAGCATGTGAGGTTTCTGAAGGAAGATTGTGGGATTCCAGTAATGAAAAGAAGCTAGCAGTGGTACCCTCATTCTCCTCTCTCCTCCCTTCTTTCTTCCCCTCCCCTCCTTTCCTCTCCTGTAGATATTATGCCATCTTCATATACAATGTCAGTTAAAATCATATAATCAGTCTCTTTCTACAGTCAGTAGAATTTTATTCTTCTACTGGCAGTAATGTATGCAAGTATTCCTGTCTCTCTTGTTTTGACTCTATTTTATATATACACACATAAAACCCTCGGATAGTCTGACCCTTTTTCACAAATGGAACCTTTTTGATTTTAATGTTTTTTCTTCTGAATTCACTCATGTCTACAGTAAGACAAAAATAGATGTAGATACAGATGTAGCTGTATAGAGATAATAGGGCTAAATTGTCCAAAATCATGGAATAGTTTTACTAATGTCTAAATAGGTTATGATTTTTAACAGCTGCATATAATAAGGGGAAATACTGAGATTGGAAGGGTTAAAAAAAATTAACTGTTCTCTATGTCTGATTAATCCTGCCTTCTTTCCCGTTGATTCAGTAGAACAATTTGTAATTGCAGAAATTTATAATAGCTTTGGCCCTAGCTTAAGAAATAGTTTGTGGTTTCAGAAGTTAATTTGTAAGTTGTTTCGTCCTGAAAACAATGTTCTAAGTGGTACTTGTTTTCTAGACTAGCTGATGTAATATTTTAGCACTCAGTACTATGAAATTAAAGTACTAAAGGTAGATATAGTTCCAGGTTTCAGGTCCTGGGTTAAAAGAGTCATCTGGTACTTTTGAATGAGAAAGAAGAGGGAATTTTTTTGTTTGTTTTAATTGGACCTACAGCCAGCCCTGGGCAGAGTATCTTTGACTACATTCCACCTTCTTTCTAGAAGGATACTAGCATGACGCTCAATCCTTAAAAGTAGATGTGTTTGGGCCAGGCACGATGGCTCATGCCTGTAATCCCAGCAGTTTGGGAGGCCAAGACGGGTGGATCACCTGAGGTCAGGAGTTCAAGACCACCCTGGCCAACATGGTGAAACCCTGTCTCTGCTAAACATACAAAAATTAGCCAGGCATGGTGGCACATGCCTGTAATCCCAGCTACTCAGGAGGCTGAGACAGGAGAATCACTTGAACCCGGGTGGCGGAGGTTGCAGTGAGTCAAGATGGAGCCACTGCACTCCAGCATAGGTGACAGAGACAAGACCCTGTCTCAAAAAAAAAAAAGTAGATGTGTTTGACTTGAGTTGTCTTGAAGAAGACTGTCTGATAATGGAAGGTGCAGAGGGCCAGCAAATGCCTTCTAATAGGAGTCAAAGGAGGTGAGATGAGGGGACCAAGGGGTCAGGGATATAGAAGAAAGGTAGCAGAGTGGACCTCTACTTGGGACAGGTCAGGTTGCTTGATGAAGCAGTATATTGATCGATACAGAGGAGAAAACCTTCCTTGTGAAGATGTGTGAGATAAGCAATAGAATTCTCACCAGGCCTGAATATACACTCAGTTATCACATTTACTGGTAGGTGGCAGTCACATTGAAGATAGATTCAGTTCAGTGACACTAGATTGCAAGTATTAGAAAACTTTGTAACAGTCCACTGGAGCCTCTTGATCCCTTCAAGCCTCAGAAGAGCCTTATCTTAGTTCACCAACTACTTCTTTTGCCATAATAAATTCTGAGTTTCTTCAGTAGTCAAGATTTTAGCTAGGTATTAGGTGATAGCCCCAGTGCAGGAGACTTAACGAGAGTACAAGAGATATGCATGCTGTTGATTTTTTTTTTTAAGTTAGTTGGTAACAGACATACAGATTTCTAGGCAGTGTAGCCAAGTGACATAAACAATTTTCTTTCTTAACTACTCTTCACCTATTATCCTCATTTTGATCCTTTTTCATTGAAATGGATTCTGGTGTTCTCTTGTTTAAAGTAAGTACTGTCTGGTTTCTGGAATGTCTAATTGCACCACAACTACTAAAGACCCAAATCCTCATCAGAATGAATAGAATTTTTCCATGAAAATTAAATCTTATCCTTTTCATCAACTATATTGTGATATACTTTGTCAGTACAAGAATATACACAAAAGTAAAACTGGTACATTTTGTATGGGAATCACCATTTTGGATTATACATTTTCTTCCTTGGTTATGTACTAGTGATTAAAAAAATAATCATTGTGTTTAATAAGCTACTTTATAAATTTTGTATTTTAGAATTTCAGTGTCTGGTGTTCAGAATTCAAGTTATTATAAAAATAAGCTGTCCAGGAGATGCATTTATTTTACACTCGTCATATATTAAACTTCATATAGGCACCCTTTTAAATGGGAGTACACAATCTAATAATCATAAATCCGATGACGGAGTATACTCAGAAGCTAAAGGTAGTGAGGATTTAGTTGCAAAACAGCACGCTAATGTCCTCTTATTACCTTAAAATCTTTTCAGTTGACCTTCTTCTGTTATTTAATTCCATCACATACCAGTAATTGCATTTATTGAAGCCAGTATTTCTCATTATAGGAAATGCTGATCTTAGTGATTCTCAAAAATAGGGAGGGAAATGTTCTTTAATAAATAATTAAAAGACTTTTTACTACTTTTCCCAATTCGGTACTGGTTTTATTACCTTTTATGTCCAGAGTATTTTATAAGTGGTAACTAAATTATGGCATCTAAAAAATCATCTCTTCAAGGAATCTCACAAGGTATGCTACGTAATAGCTTATTCTAAGTAGGTTAAATAGACTGGCTTTATCTCAAGTGGCTTACTGTATTAAAAAAGAGTTTAAGATATTCAGCTTTACTGCTGAAACACCAGAGGAGTTCTGACACCTCTGATGAGATGATTCAAGTTGGGAATTTTTTCTCTTGACAGCATCAACAAAGAGAGCATTGTGGATGTAGAAGGTGTTGTGAGAAAAGTGAATCAGAAAATTGGAAGCTGTACACAGCAAGATGTTGAGTTACATGTTCAGAAGGTAACTTTTTTCAAAATATAAAATCACATATAGAAATAGATTTGGGTTCTAATAGTTTTCATGTCAAATTTATATGTTCTTACTGATTAAAATTAATGTAAAATACTGAGGTTTATAAATTAGTTACTGAATCAATTAGCTTTTGTTATATAACAAATCACCCCAGTACTTAGTGACTTGAAACAACAAACGTTTGTTTGCTTACAATTCTGTGATGCACCCAACTGAGATAGCTCATCTGCTCCATGCGACATTGGCTGGGCTCACTGATAAATCTGGCACATCTCTTTCTGTGGCTTCCTCTCATCCAGCAGGCTAGCCCAGATATGTTGATATTCAGGTACCAGGAGGGTTCCCAAAGGCAAGAGTGCGAAACCCTAAGAACAGACACTTTTCAAGCTTCTACTTGTGTCACATCTGCTAAATATTCCACTCGTCAAAGTCACACAGCAAAACTTAGATTTAAGGGGCAGAGAAATAGATTCTAGCCCTTGATGGGAGGAAAGGCAACATGATTGCAAGGGAATATACATGCAGGAGCAAGAGGAAGTATTGCAGCCATTTTTGCAAACAGTCTACCACAGCCACATAGGGAAAAATACAAAACACATCTGAAAAACTACTCACCAATATAAGTGAATAATAATGGACCTATCTTGCTGTAAGTTTTTTGATGATGTACTTTTATTTTATTTTATTTTTGTTTCCATTTTTTATTTTTTCTTTATTTTTATACTTTAAGTTCTAGGATACATGTGCACAACGTGCAGGTTTGCTACATATGTATACATGCGCCATGTTGGTGTGCTGCACCCATTAACTTGCCATTTACATTAGGTATATCTCCTGATGCTGTCCCTCCCCCTCCCCCCACGTCACTACAGGCCCTGATGTGTGATGTTCCCCTTCCCGTGTCCATGTGTTCTCGTTGTTCAGTTCCCACCTATGAGTGAGAACATGCGGTGTTTGGTTTTCTGCCCTTGTGATGGTTTGCTGAGAATGATGGTTTCCAGCTTCATCCACGTCCCTACAAAGGACATGAACTCATCCTTTTTTATGGCTGCATAGTATTCCATGGTGTATATGTGCCACATTTTCTTAATCCAGTCTATCATTGATGGACATTTGGGTTGGTATCAAGTCTTTGCTATTGCGAATAGTGCCACAATAAATGTATGTGTGCATGTGTCTTTATAGCAGCATGATTTATAATCCTTTGGGTATATACCCAGTAATGGGATGGCTGGGTCAAATGGTATTTCTAGTTCTAGATCCCTGAGGAATCACCACACTGACTTCCACAATGGTTGAACTAGTATACAGTCCCACCAACAGTGTAAAAGTGTTCCTATTTCTCCACATCCTCTCCAGCACCTGTTGTTTCCTGACTTTTTAATGATTGCCATTCTAACTGGTGTGAGATGGTATCTCATTGTGGTTTTGATTTGCATTTCTCTGATGGCCAGTGATGATGAGCATTTTTTCATGTGTCTTTTGGCTGCATAAATGTCTTCTTTTGAGAAGTGTCTGTTCATATCCTTTGCCCACTTTTTGATGGGGTTGTTTGTTTTTTTCTTGTAAATTTGTTTGAGTTCATTGTAGATTCTGAATATTAGCCCTTTGTCAGATGAGTAGGTTGCAAAAATTTTCTCCCATTTTGTACATTGCCTGTTCACTCTGATGGTAGTTTCTTTTGCTGTGCAGAAGCTCTTTAGTTTAATTAGATCCCATTTGTCAATTTTGGCTTTTGTTGCCATTGCTTTTGCTGTTTTAGACATGAAGTCTTTGCCCATGCCTATGTCCTGAATGGTAATGCCTAGGTTTTCTTCTAGGGTTTTTATGGTTTTAGGTCTAACGTTTAAGTCTTTAATCCATCTTGAATTAATTCTTTTTTTTTTCTTTTTTTTTTTAATTTTAATTTTTATTTTTATTATACTTTAAGTTTTAGGGTACATGTGCACATTGTGCAGGTTATTTACATATGTATACATGTGCCATGCTGGTGCACTACACCCACTAACTCGTCATCTAGCATTAGGTATATCTCCCAATGCTATCCCTCCCCCCTCCCCCCACCCCACCACAGTCCCCAGAGTGTGATATTCCCCTTCCTGTGTCCATGTGATCTCATTGTTCAGTTCCCACCTATGAGTGAGAATATGCGGTGTTTGGTTTTTTGTTCTTGCGATAGTTTACTGAGAATGATGATTTCCAATTTCATCCATGTCCCTACAAAGGACATGAACTCATCATTTTTTATGGCTGCATAGTATTCCATGGTGTATATGTGCCACATTTTCTTAATCCAGTCTATCATCGTTGGACATTTGGGTTGGTTCCAAGTCTTTGCTATTGTGAATAATGCCGCAATAAACATACGTGTGCATGTGTCTTTATAGCAGCATGATTTATAGTCATTTGGGTATATACCCAGTAATGGGATGGCTGGGTCAAATGGTATTTCTAGTTCTAGATCCCCGAGGAATCGCCACACTGACTTCCACAATGGTTGAACTAGTTTACAGTCCCACCAACAGTGTAAAAGTGTTCCTATTTCTCCACATCCTCTCCAGCACCTGTTGTTTCCTGACTTTTTAATGATTGCCATTCTAACTGGTGTGAGATGGTATCTCATTGTGGTTTTGATTTGCATTTCTCTGATGGCTAGTGATGATGAGCATTTTTTCATGTGTTTTTTGGCTGCATAAATGTCTTCTTTTGAGAAGTGTCTGTTCATGTCCTTCACCCACTTTTTGATGGGGTTGTTTGTTTTTTTCTTGTAAATTTGTTTGAGTTCATTGTAGATTCTGGATATTAGCCCTTTGTCAGATGAGTAGGTTGCGAAAATTTTCTCCCATTTTGTAGGTTGCCTGTTGACTCTGATGGTAGTTTCTTTTGCTGTGCAGAAGCTCTTTAGTTTAATTAGATCCCATTTGTCAATTTTGTCTTTTGTTGCCATTGCTTTTGGTGTTTTGGACATGAAGTCCTTGCCCATGCCTATGTCCTGAATGGTAATGCCTAGGTTTTCTTCTAGGGCTTTTATGGTTTTAGGTCTAACGTTTAAATCTTTAATCCATCTTGAATTGATTTTTGTATAAGGTGTAAGGAAGGGATCCAGTTTCAGCTTTCTACATATGGCTAGCCAGTTTTCCCAGCACCATTTATTAAATAGGGAATCCTTTCCCCATTGCTTGTTTTTCTCAGGTTTGTCAAAGATCAGATAGTTGTAGGTATGCGGCGTTATTTCTGAGGGCTCTGTTCTGTTCCATTGATCTATATCTCTGTTTTGGTACCAGTACCATGCTGTTTTGGTTACTGTAGCCTTGTAGTATAGTTTGAAGTCAGGTAGTGTGATGCCTCCAGCTTTGTTCTTTTGGCTTAGGATTGACTTGGCGATGCAGGCTCTTTTTTGGTTCCATATAAACTTTAAAGTAGTTTTTTCCAATTCTGTGAATAAAGTCATTGGTAGCTTGATGCGGATGGCATTGAATCTATAAATGACCTTGGGCAGTATGGCCATTTTGACGACATTGATTCTTCCTACCCATGAGCATGGAATGTTCTTCCATTTGTTTGTATCCTCTTTTATTTCCTTGAGCAGTGGTTTGTAGTTCTCCTTGAAGAGGTCCTTCACATCCCTTGTAAGTTGGATTCCTAGGTATTTTATTCTCTTTGAAGCAATTGTGAATGGGAGTTCACTCATGATTTGGCTCTCTGTTTGTCTGTTGTTGGTGTATAAGAATGCTTGTGATTTTTGTACATTGATTTTGTATCCTGAGACTTTGCTGAAGTTGCTTATCAGCTTAAGGAGATTCTGGGCTGAGACAATGGGGTTTTCTAGATATACAATCATGTCATCTGCAAACAGGGACAATTTGACTTCCTCTTTTCCTAATTGAATACCCTTTATTTCCTTCTCCTGCCTAATTGCCCTGGCCAGAACTTCCAACACTATGTTGAATAGGAGTGGTGAGAGAGGACATACCTGTCTTGTGCCAGTTTTCAAA
Organism: Gorilla gorilla gorilla; assembly: GCF_029281585.2. Lineage (NCBI taxonomy): Eukaryota > Metazoa > Chordata > Mammalia > Primates > Hominidae > Gorilla > Gorilla gorilla. The sequence goes on along the minus strand of NC_073235.2, from coordinate 38,458,377 downwards.
GGGAATGCTTCCAGTTTTTGCCCATTCAGTATGATATTGGCTGTGGGTTTGTCATAGATAGCTCTTATTATTTTGAAATACGTCCCATCAATACCTAATTTATTGAGAGTTTTTAGCATGAAGGGTTGTTGAATTTTGTCAAAGGCTTTTTCTGCATCTATTGAGATAATCATGTGGTTTTTGTCTTTGGCTCTGTTTATATGCTGGATTACATTTATTGATTTGCATATATTGAACCAGCCTTGCATCCCAGGGATGAAGCCCACTTGATCATGGTGGATAAGCTTTTTGATGTGCTGCTGGATTCGGTTTGCCAGTATTTTATTGAGGATTTTTGCATCAATGTTCATCAAGGATATTGGTCTAAAATTCTCTTTTTTGGTTGTGTCTCTGCCCGGCTTTGGTATCAGAATGATGCTGGCCTCATAAAATGAGTTAGGGAGGATTCCCTCTTTTTCTATTGATTGGAATAGTTTCAGAAGGAATGGTACCAGTTCCTCCTTGTACCTCTGGTAGAATTCAGCTGTGAATCCATCTGGTCCTGGACTGTTTTTGGTTGGTAAACTATTGATTATTGCCACAATTTCAGCTCCTGTTATTGGTCTATTCAGAGATTCAACTTCTTCCTGGTTTAGTCTTGGGAGAGTGTATGTGTCGAGGAATTTATCCATTTCTTCTAGATTTTCTAGTTTATTTGCGTAGAGGTGTTTGTAGTATTCTCTGATGGTAGTTTGTATTTCTGTGGGATCGGTGGTGATATCCCCTTTATCATTTTTTATTGTGTCTATTTGATTCTTCTCTCTTTTTTTCTTTATTAGTCTTGCTAGCGGTCTATCAATTTTGTTGATCCTTTCAAAAAACCAGCTCCTGGATTCATTGATTTTTTGAAGGGTTTTTTGTGTCTCTATGTCCTTCAGTTCTGCTCTGATTTTAGTTATTTCTTGCCTTCTGCTAGCTTTTGAATGTGTTTGCTCTTGCTTTTCTAGTTCTTTTAATTGTGATGTTAGGGTGTCAATTTTGGATCTTTCCTGCTTTCTCTTGTGGGCATTTAGTGCTATAAATTTCCCTCTACACACTACTTTGAATGCATCCCAGAGATTCTGGTATGTTGTGTCTTTGTTCTCGTTGGTTTCAAAGAACATCTTTATTTCTGCCTTCATTTCGTTATGTACCCAGTAGTCATTCAGGAGCAGGTTGTTCAGTTTCCATGTAGTTGAGTAGTTTTGAGTGAGATTCTTAATCCTGAGTTCTAGTTTGATTGCAGTGTGGTCTGAGAGACAGTTTGTTATAATTTCTGTTCTTTTACATTTGCTGAGGAGAGCTTTACTTCCAAGTATGTGGTCAATTTTGGAATAGGTGTGGTGTGGTGCTGAGAAGAATGTATATTCTGTTGATTTGGGGTGGAGAGTTCTGCAGATGTCTATTAGGTCCACTTGGTGCAGAGCTGAGTTCAATTCCTGGGTATCCTTGTTGACTTTCTGTCTCATTGATCTGTCTAATGTTGACAGTGGGGTGTTAAATTCTCCCATTATTAATGTGTGGGAGTCTAAGTCTCTTTGTAGGTCACTCAAGACTTGCTTTATGAATCTGGGTGCTCCTATATTGGGTGCATATATATTTAGGATAGTTAGCTCTTTTTGTTGAATTGATCCCTTTACCATTATGTAATGGCCTTCTTTGTCTCTTTTGATCTTTGTTGGTTTAAAGTCTGTTTTATCAGAGACCAGGATTGCAACCCCTGCCTTTTTTTGTTTTCCATTTGCTTGGTAGATCTTCCTCCATCCTTTTATTTTGAGCCTATGTGTGTCTCTGCACGTGAGATGGGTTTCCTGAATACAGCACACTGATGGGTCTTGACTCTTTATCCAATTTGCCAGTCTGTGTCTTTTAATTGGAGAACTTAGTCCATTTACATTTAAAGTTAATATTGTTATGTGTGAATCTGATCCTGTCATTATGATGTTAGCTGGTGATTTTGCTCGTTAGTTGATGCAGTTTCTTCCTAGTCTCGACGGTCTTTACATTTTGGCATGATTTTGCAGCGGCTGGTACCGGTTGTTCCTTTCCATGTTTAGCGCTTCCTTCAGGAGCTCTTTTAGGGCAGGCCTGGTGGTGACAAAATCTCTCAGCATTTGCTTGTCTGTAAAGGATTTTATTTCTCCTTCACTTATGAAGCTTAGTTTGGCTGGATATGAAATTCTGGGTTGAAAATTCTTTTCTTTAAGAATGTTGAATATTGGCCCCCACTCTCTTCTGGCTTGTAGGGTTTCTGCCGAGAGATCCGCTGTTAGTCTGATGGGCTTCCCTTTGAGGGTAACCCGACCTTTCTCTCTGGCTGCCCTTAACATTTTTTCCTTCATTTCAACTTTGGTGAATCTGACAATTATGTGTCTTGGAGTTGCTCTTCTCGAGGAGTATCTTTGTGGCGTTCTCTGTATTTCCTGAATCTGAACGTTGGCCTGCCTTGCTAGATTGGGGACGTTCTCCTGGATAATATCCTGCAGAGTGTTTTCCAACTTGGCTCCATTCTCCCTGTCACTTTCAGGTACACCAATCAGACATAGATTTGGTCTTTTCACATAGTCCCATATTTCTTGGAGGCTTTGCTCATTTCTTTTTATTCTTTTTACTCTAAACTTCCCTTCTTGCTTCATTTCATTAATTTCATCTTCCATCGCTGATACCCTTTCTTCCAGTTGATCGCATCGGCTCCTGAGGCTTCTGCATTCTTCACGTAGTTCTCGAGCCTTGGTTTTCAGCTCCATCAGCTCCTTTAAGCACTTCTCTGTATTGGTTATTCTAGTTATACATTCTTCTAAATTTTTTTCAAAGTTTTCAACTTCTTTGCCTTTGGTTTGAATGTCCTCCCGTAGCTCAGAGTAATTTGATCGTCTGAAGCCTTCTTCTCTCAGCTCGTCAAAGTCATTCTCCATCCAGCTTTGTTCCGTTGCTGGTGAGGAACTGCGTTCCTTTGGAGGAGGAGAGACGCTCTGTGTTTTAGAGTTTCCAGTTTTTCTGTTCTGTTTTTTCCCCATCTTTGTGGTTTTATCTACTTTTGGTCTTTGATGATGGTGATGTACAGATGGGTTTTCGGCGTGGATGTCCTTTCTGTTTGTTAGTTTTCCTTCTAACAGACAGGACCCTCAGCTGCAGGTCTGTTGGAATACCCTGCCGTGTGAGGTGTCAGTGTGCCCCTGCTAGGGGGTGCCTCCCAGTTAGGCTGCTCGGGGGTCAGGGGTCAGGGACCCACTTGAGGAGGCAGTCTGCCAGTTCTGAGATCTCCAGCTGCGTGCTGGGAGAACCACTGCTCTCTTCAAAGCTGTCAGGCAGGGACATATAAGTCTGCAAAGGTTACTGCTGTCTTTTTGTTTGTCTGTGCCCTGCCCCCAGAGGTGGAGCCTACAGTGGCAGGCAGGCCTCCTGGAGCTGTGGTGGGCTCCACCCAGTTCGAGCTTCCCGGCTGCTTTGTTTACCTAAGCAAGCCTGGGCAATGGCAGGCGCCCCTCCCCCAGCCTCGCTGCCGCCTTGCAGTTTGATCTCAGACTGCTGTGCTAGCAATCAGCGAGACTCCGTGGGCGTAGGACCCTCCCAGCCAGGTGTGGGATATAGTCTCGTGGTGTGCCGTTTTTTAAGCCGGTCTGAAAAGTGCAATATTCGGGTGGGAGTGACCCAATTTTCCAGGTGCGTCCGTCACCCCTTTCTTTGACTCGGAAAGGGAACTCCCTGACCCCTTGCGCTTCCCAGGTGAGGCAATGCCTCGCCCTGCTTTGGCTCGCGCACGGTGCACGCACCCACTGGCCTGCGCCCACTGTCTGGCACTCCCTAGTGAGATGAACCCGGTACCTCAGATGGAAATGCAGAAATCACCCGTTTTCTGCGTCGCTCACGCTGGGAGCTGTAGACCGGAGCTGTTCCTATTCGGCCATCTTGGCTCCTCCCCCGAATTAATTCTTGTATAAGGTGTAAGGAAGGGATCCAGTTTCGGCTTTCTACATATGGCTAGCCAGTTTTCCCAGCACCATTTATTAAATAGGGAATCCTTTCCCCATTGCTTGTTTTTCTCAGGTTTGTCAAAGATCAGATAGTTGTAGGTATGCGGCGTTATTTCTGAGGGCTCTGTTCTGTTCCATTGATCTATATCTGTTTTGGTACCAGTACCATGCTATTTTGGTTACTGTAGCCTTGTAGTATAGTTTGAAGTCAGGTAGTGTGGTGCCTCCAGTTTTGTTCTTTTGGCTTAGGATTGTCTTCGCAATGCAGGCTCTTTTTTGGTTCCATATGAACTGTAAAGTAGTTTTTTCCAATTCTGTGAATAAAGTCATTGGTAGCTTGATGGGGATGGCATTGAATCTATAAATTACCTTGGGCAGTATGGCCATTTTCACAATATTGATTCTTCCTATCCATGAGCATGGAATGTTCTTCCATTTGTTTGTATCCTCTTTTATTTCCTTGAGCAGTGGTTTGTAGTTCTCCTTGAAGAGGTCCTTCATATCCCTTGTAAGTTGGATTCCTAGGTATTTTATTCTCTTTGAAGCAATTGTGAATGGGAGTTCACTCATGATTTGGCTTTCTGTTTGTCTGTTATTAGTGTATAGGAAGGCTTGTGATTTTTGTACATTGATTTTGTATCCTGAGACTTTGCTGAAGTTGCTTATCAGCTTAAGGAGATTTTGGCCTGAGACGATGGGGTTTTCTAAATATACAATCATGTCATCTGCAAACAGGGACAATTTGACTTGCTCTTTTCCTAATTGAATACCCTTTATTCCTTTCTCGTGCCTGATTGCCCTGGCCAGAACTTCCAACACTATGTTGAATAGGAGTGGTGGGAGAGGACATACCTGTCTTGTGCCAGTTTTGAAAGGGAATACTTCCAGTTTTTGACCATTCAGTATGATATTGGCTGTGGGTTTGTCATAAATAGCTCTTATTATTTTGAGATACGTCTCATCTATACCTAGTTTATTAAGAGTTTTTAGCATGAAGGGCTGTTGAATTTTGTCAGAGGCCTTCTCTGCATCTATTGAGATAATCATGTGGTTTTTGTCTTTGGTTCTGTTTATATGCTGGATTACGTTTATTGATTTGCATATGTTAAACCAGTCTTACATCCCAGGGATAAAGCCAACTTAATGGAAGTGGATAAGCTTTTTGATGTGCTGCTGGATTCGGTTTGCCAGTATTTTGTTGAGGATTTTTGCATCGATGTTCATCAGGGATATTGGTCTAAAATTCTCTTTTTTTTGTAATGTCTCTGCCAGGCTTTGGTATCAGGATGATGCTGACCTCATAAAATGAGTTAGGGAGGATTCCCTCTTTTTCTATTGATCGGAATAGTTTCAGAAGGAATGGTACCAGCTCCTCTTTGTACCTCTGGTAGAATTCAGCTGTGAATCCGTCTGGTCCTGGACTTTTTTTGGTTGGTAGGCTATTGATTATTGCCTCAATTTCAGAGCCTGTTATTGATCTATTGAGGGATTCAGCTTCTTCCTGGTTTAGTCTTGGGAGGGTGTATGTGTCCAGGAATTTATCCATTTCTTCTAGACTTTCTAGTTTATTTGCATAGAGGTGTTTATAGTATTCTCTGGTGGTAGTTTGTATTTCTGTGGGATCGGTGGTGATATCCCCTTTATCATTTTTTATTGCGTCTATTTGATTCTTCTCTCTTTTCTTCATTAGTCTTGCTAGCGGTCTGTTTTGTTGATCTTTTCAAAAAACCAGCTCCTGGATTCGTTGATTTTTTGAAGGGTTTTTGTGTCTCTGTCTCCTTCAGTTCTGCTCTGATTTTAGTTATTCTTGCCTTCTGCTAGCTTTTGAATGTGTTTGCTCTTGCTTCTCTAGTTCTTTTAATTGTGATGTTAGGGTGTCAATTTTAGATCTTTCTTGCTTTCTCTTGTGGGCGTTTAGTGCTATAAATTTCCCTCTACACACTGCTTTAAATGTGTCCCAGAGATTCTGGTATGTTGTGTCTTTGTTCTCATTGGTTTCAAAGAACATCTTTATTTCCGCCTTCATTTCATTATGTACTCAGTAGTCATTCAGGAGCAGGTTGTTCAGTTTCCATGTAGTTGAGTAGTTTTGAGTGAGTTTCTTAATCCTGAGTGCTAGTTTGATTGCAGTGTGGTCTGAGAGACAGTTTGTTATAATTTCTGTTCTTTTACATTTGCTGAGGAGTGTTTTACTTCCAACTATGTGGTCAATTTTGGAATAAGTGCAATGTGGTGCTGAGAAGAATGTATATTCTGTTGATTTGGGGTGGAGAGTTCTGTAGATGTCTATTAGGTCCACTTGGTGCAGAGCTGAGTTCAATTCCTGGATATCCTTATTATCTTTCTGTCTCATTGATCTGTCTAATGTTGACAGTGGGGTGTTAAAGTCTCCCATTATTATTGTGTGGAAGTCTAAGTCTCTTTGTAGGTCTCTAAGGACTTGCTTTATGAATCTGGGTGCTCCTGTATTGGGTGCATATATATTTAGGATAGTTAGCTCTTCTTGTTGAATTGATCCCTTTACCATTATGTAATGGCCTTCTTTGTCTCTTTTGATCTTTGTTAGTTTAAAGTCTGTTTTATCAGAGACTAGGGTTGCAACCTCTGTTTTTTTTTCGTTTTCCATTTGCTTGGTAGATCTTCCTCCATCCCTTTATTTTGAGCCGATGTGTGTCTCTGCATGTGAGATGGGTCTGCTGAATACAGCACACTGATGGGTCTTGACTCTTTATCCAATTTGCCAGTCTGTGTCTTTTAATTGGAGCAATTAGCCCATTTACATTTAAGGTTAATATTGTTATGTGTGAATTTGATCCTGTCATGACGTTAGCTGGTTATTTTGCTTGTTAGTTGATGCAGAAAAGCTGAAAATTCTAAAAATCAGAGCGCCTCTTCTCCTCCAAGGGAACGCAGCTCCTCGCCAGCAACGGAACAAAGCTGGACAGAGAATGACTTTGACAAATTGAGAGAAGAAGGCTTCAGACGATAGATAATAAACTTCTCTGAGCTAAAGGAGGATGTTTGAATACATCGCAAAGAAGCTAAAAACCTTGAAAAAAGATTAAATGGCTAACTAGAATAAACAGCATAGAGAAGAACTTAAATGACCTGATGGAGCTGAAAACCATGGCACAGGAACTATGTGATGCATGCACAAGCTTCAGTAGCCAATTTGATCAAGTGGAAGAAAGAGTATCAGTGATTGAAGATCAAATGAATGAAATGAAGCAAGAAGAGAAGTTTAGAGAAAAAAGAGTAAAAAGAAACGAACAAAGCCTCCAAGAAACATGGGACTATGTGAAAAGACCAAATCTATGTCTGATTGGTGTACCTGAAAGTGACGGGGAGAATGGAACCAAGTTGGAAAACACTCTGCAGGATATTATCCAGAATATCCCCAACCTAGCAAGGCAGGCCAACATTCAAATTCACGAAATACAGAGAACGCCACAAAGATACTCGAGAAGAGCAACTCCAAGACACACAATTGTCAGATTCACCAAAGTTGAAATGAAGGAAAAAATGTTAAGGGCAGCCAGAGAGAAAGGTCGGGTTACCCTCAAAGGGAAGCCCATCAGACTAACAGCTGATCTCTCGGTAGAAACTTTACAAGCCAGAAGAGAGTGGGGGCCAATATTCATCATTCTTAAAGAAAAGAAATTTCAACCCAGAATTTCATATCCGGCCAAACTAAGCTTCATAAGTGAAGGAGAAGTAAAATCCTTTACAGACAAGCAAATGCTGAGAGATTTTGTCACCACCAGGCCTGCCTTACAAGAGCTCCTGAAGGAAGCACTAAACATGGAAAGGAACAACCAGTACCAGCCACTGCAAAAACATGCCAAATTGTAAAGACCGTCGATGCTAGGAAGAGACTGCATCAACTAATGATGATGTACTTTTAAAGAATGATTAATTAACTAATTCTTAATCTTATAATCATTACTTTTCTGATATTTTTTACCACAGAGAGAAGTCAAAATAAATAGTACCTTATTGGTCTTATATTCCAACAGTAGCTTCCTTTTCTTTTAAACAAGACTTATCTCTGATCTGTTTTTTTCTCAGGATTAAAAACTTAAAGAGCTCATTATCATTGACTTAAAATACCATAAGTGTCACTTGAGGTCAGGAGTTCAAGACCAGCCTGATCAACATGGTGAAACCTTGTTTCTACTAAAAATACAAAAATTAGCCAGGCGTGGTGGCAGGTGCATGCAATCCCAGCTACTCAGGAGGCTGAGGCAAGAGAATTGCTTGAACCCAGGAGACAGAGGTTGCAGTGAGCCAAGATCGCACCACTGCACTCCAACCTGCATGACTAAGTGAGACCCCATCTCAACAACAAAAAAAAACCATAAGTGAATTCACACCTATTTAGTACTATTGAAATAACCCTGCCAGTTTGAACCTACAGTGCTCAGATTTAGGTCTAGATTGTATCTACAATATACATCACTAAATTTCTCTTAAGGAGTAGTCTTTAAGACAGCATGGCCTGTTCCCGCCCTGATCCGTGTGCACATGCATGACCATATGTAAGAGTCAGGCAGACCAACAGGCAGACAGCTTCAGAGATAGGCCTATATGTACTTACTGATTTAAGAGTAACATTGTATTTAACTGGAATCTGTTTTCATGGAACTCTTCAAGACTTAGAAAACCTTGTAATTTTTACTGACCTAATTTGACAAATGACTTTGTTGTCTTTGTGTAAGTCTCATCTTGAACCAACCCCACCAGGAAGTTTGTAACCTAGTAAAGACAAACTGACCAAAGGGTAAGAATAAAGATAAATGAATAAACCCATTTATGTTGACCAAGAAAGATAACTCCCACAGCTTCCAAGTAATACATCTTTTTCAGTACTTGAATAAAGAAAATTTGGCCAGATACGGTGGCTCACATCTGTAATCCCAGTGCTTTGGGAGGCCAGGGTGGGAGGATCATTTGACCCCAGGAGTTGGAGGTTACAGTGAGCTGTGATCACACCACTGCGCTCTAGCCTGGGTGACAGAGCAAGACCCTGTCTCAAAACTAAAAAAAAAAGTGTATGTGTGTGTGTATGTGTATTTCTTTTTTTACTAGAAGCAAGTGTAGTTTTAAGATATTCTTATTGTCTAGATGTGTGCAGTGCAACATTAATAAATATTAGTAATAAATTTTAAGCCTGAAGAGCTTACAGATTTTGCCATAATAAAAATAATTATAAAGTATTTCACAAAGCATGAAGTATTACCTACTAAGTAGAATCTTATATAAGTAGTGACTTTGCTTTATCACTTATTTATTTATTCAGCCAGCAGTTACTGTTGATAGGTACTTTGTGCCAAGCACTATGTGAAGACTCTGGGGTCAGAGTACTCATGGTCTAGTAAAGAGGATGATGAATTCCCACTAGTTATAAAAGTAGAAGTAGCAGCTCTTCAGCTCTCCAGTTTGGATTGGAGATCAAGTTTCTGTTAACTTGTCAAAGGGAATCCTAGAATTTGGGTTTAGGGAGTAGTGACAAATAATTCTATTTTATAATAAGGAATACTAGAGTATCCTACACTATTTCTTGGAGTATCTAAACTGAATGCCAATATTGATCTGCCAACTAGAAGAGTATAATTCCCTTTCCTGAAGTAACTAAATAAGGTATTTTTCCCGTTTGTGCTTTAGCAGGGTTTCCAGACATAGTTTGGGTTAACTAATATGGTTATATGGGTTTTAAAGGTAGCCAGAAAAACAAAAAGGAAAAAACTCTAGTTCAGTCTTTATGACCCAGTTGCTTTTTATCACTAAAATGTGAAATTAGTGTGAGTGAATATTGAGGGAATTTTTATTTATTTATTTATTTATTTATTTATTTATTTATTTATTTTTTCGAGACAGAGTCTCGCTATGTCACCCAGGCTGGAGTGCAGTGGCGGGATCTCGGCTCAGTGCAATCTCCACCTCCCAGGTTCACGCCATTCTCCTGCCTCAGCCTCCCGAGTAGCTGGGACTATAGGCGCCTGCCACCACGCCCCACTAATTTTTTGTATTTTTTTTAGTAGAGATGGGGTTTCACTCTGTTAGCCAAGATGGTCTCAATCTCCTGACCTCGTGATCCGCCCGCCTCGGCCTCCCAAAGTGCTGGGATTACAGGCAGGAGCCACCGCACCTGGCCTATTGAGGGATTTTGACAACATAAAGGAACATCCTCTAGGCCATTTCCTAACCAGGAGACTGGCAGGAAATGAGATGTTTGTAACATGTTTGATGAGAGAGAGCAATGAAGGGGTACTTGAAAGGAGAAAGAATGAGAAAAGAAGTGTAGCAGAGCTGGACTGAATTTGGTCCTAGTGGTGGCAGTGGCAGTGGCAGTGGCGCTGGCCAAATGCTGTTAAAAATAACAAGACGGCCGGGCGTGGTGGCTCATGCCTGTAATCCCAGAACTTTGGGAGGCCAATGCAGGCAGATCACGAGGTCACGAGTTCGAGACCAGCCTGGCCAACATAGTGAAACGCTGTCTCTACTAAAAATACAAAAATTAGCTGGTGTAGTGGCACGTGCCTATAGTCCCAGCTACTCAGGAGGCTGAGGTGGGAGAATCGCTTGAACCCGGGAGACAGAGGTTGCAGTGAGCCAAGACCACACCATTGCACTCCAGCCTGGGTGACAGAGTGGGACTCCGTCTCAAAAAAAAAAAAAAAAAAATGATAGCAAGTCATATGTTAATTGCTCCTTCACATGAGTAAAGTGTTTTCACATTTATTATTCTGTTTGATTCTTATAGCAGGCTTTATTTTAATTGAAGCCCTGAGATTAAGTGATTTCCCTAACAATAGCTTTTTTGTGTTTATGTTTGTTTTTGTTTCTGTTTTTGTGTTTTTGAGACAGGGTCTCACTGTCACCCAGGCTGGAGTGCAGTGGTGCGATCTTGGCTCACTGCAACCTCTGCCTCCCAGGTTCAAGTGATCCTTGTGCCTCAGCCACCCAAGTAGCTGGGATTTTAGGCACGTGCCACCATGCCTGGCTAATTTTTGTGTTTTTTGTAGAGACGGGGTTTCACCATGTTGCTTAGCCTGGTCTCGAACTCCTGGGCTCAAGATAACCCACCACAGCCTCCCTAAGTGCTGGGATTATAGGTGTCAGCCACAGCACCAACCCCTAACCATAGCTTTTTTGACATAGCTAGACCGTAAGCCAGTGCCTACACCCCAGTCATTACTTATTACATTGGTAGGCATCTTAGAATTTACAAATAATTTTTATATATGTTATCTTATTTGACTGTTCTAACAACCATAGAGGTAGGCAAAAAATATTATTATCCCCATTTTAAACAAATCATCAAGGTGAAAAAACCTGTATCATCTTGTTTGATTTCAGCAAGTAGTTTCAATTAAAGATGTATGCAAACATTGCTTCATGCTTAAGTCAACTGTAGATTGTTTTTTAAGCAAAAGATGCAGATTTTGTGTGCTTTCTACTATTTTTGGTAATCTCTCACTTACAGATTTATGTGATCAGTTTGGCTGAACCCCGTCTGCCCCTGCAGCTGGATGATGCTGTTCGGCCTGAGGCAGAAGGAGAAGAGGTAAAAATTATACTTATGAAATATTATGCTTCCTCTGTATATTTAGTTTGCAAAACATTGAAAACCTGATGTACTAAGGGTGTCTGTGAATTGATTTTGAGCTCCGTTGTTATTTAAACTTACTCTTAAAATCAGCAATTCTCAAACCTTTTGGTATCGAGTTGCCTTTCACATTATTAAAAATAATTAAGAACCCTACAAGCTTTTGTTTTTATTGGTATATATATCAATATTTACAGTATTGGGAATTAAAACAAATTTTTAAATATTTATTACTTTATTAAAAGTTATATATACATTGCATACATGTTTGCATATGTAGTATTATGTAAATAATGAAGCTAATGACATTTTATGAAAAAATTACAGTTGTCCAAAGCAAAAAATAATTATTGTTAAGAGTGACATTGTATTTAGCAGTCCATTGCCTTAACCACTCAGCTACCTCATCCTTCGGATGACATTCTGTTTATATAACCACAATTCTTTGTAATTTCTGGCTTAATAGACAACTAGATTCTCATATTGCCTCTGCATTCATTCTATTGTGATAATACACATCATAGAATCTTTAGCAGACTGCTCAGTATACTCATGAAGAGTGAAAAACAAAAAGTATTATTATGAAAAAGTAAGTTTGACTTCATCAACTTCTGGAAAGTCTCAGGGACCTTCACTGCTCCCCAGACCACATTTTGAGAACCACTACTCTATGTCAGCTTTTATCTGTTCCTTCAACCTTGGGCTAGCAGGTTAAATCCAGGAATCAATGAAGAAGTGGGTGGTTAATTTTTCTTATATCCCAATAATGAGGCAAGGCTTTGAGGGGTGGAGGAGGGAAAGAAACCATTAATATCTGTTCATTCTTTGTCTTCTTTCCATCTGTCTTTTAACACTAACTTCTCTGGCCACACTTTGTGTTTCTACCATTATCTGATTTTCGGGCATAATATTAACGTACACATATCCTACTCAATTAAAAGTAAACATGGCTTCTAAAAGTATTTTTTGTGCTCTTCAAAATATTAGTAAAATTTATTTTTTTCTTTTCTTTTCTTTTTTTTTTAGGAAGGAAGAGCTACTGTTAACCAGGATACAAGATTAGACAACAGAGTCATTGATCTTAGGGTATGCCTCATTTATTTATTAAGTGAAGCAATTATGCCGCATTAGAGAGGGGCAGGGATACCATACCTGTCTCAGGCTTATAAAGCTAAATGGTATTTGCCTGACTGTAAGTATGATAATACAGGAAACAATTTCCTTTTCTGACTGACCCTTCCCCTAAAAAGAATTGCAGGCAACAGGAGCGGTTAAATACTAGTTAACAGGATATTGACTTTCTTTGTTTTAAAATGACAAATGAATTTGAAGCCAGTAAATGATCTTGCTTCCAGGTGATATCTTTTTTAGACAAGTTATTCAGCAAGTAGAAATATAACCGTTAATATCACTACAAAGTTATGAAAAAAATTACATGCACATTTGAGATCAACCAGGTGCAGATGAGTAATTAATGCTTCAATCCTTTGAATTTGATTGGAGCACCAAATTAAAAATATAGAAGCAGTTGGCTCTGGTGGTTTATGCAGTAGTCTCATGGGTCTTCTGTTTCTCTTTCTGGTTTGGTTGCAAGTGAAAGAGAGTTTAGTGGTTTCATCATTATTGTAGTAAAACCATTGCATCTTTCTTTCTTAATATTTTGACCACATCTTCCTTTTTTACTTAAATATTCTAGTCAAGCTCAAATTTTTTGTCACCTTAAGAGTTCTTCTTGGCTCTTCTACCATCATGTGAGTCTACCCTTATTATATACTCACGTTATTCCTAATTATTTGCTTTTTGTCTTTTACCTTTTCCATTTTAATTTGTATAGGAAAAGCAAGCAGTAATCCAAAGTCCTCTTGATACTACCTAGAAACCTCAGGTTTTTCATGTATGTTGGCCACAGGAGTGAGACATCATTCTTTATTTATTTGCCCTTGCTAGTTGTTCACACAAGTTATTGGTTTGTGCCTCTAGAATTTGACCTGAGGAGTTTTTGGATTTTGGGTTGTATTGTTTTGTTTAAATTCATTGCCACCATTGAAAAATGGGTTTTCACATTAAAATCTGGATGACACTTCTTAAAAAGAGGAGAATCTGGAACATGAGCTAGCATGCTAGACGGGACATATACAGGATTCTTACACTGTCTTGCTTTGCCCTGCACCACCCAGCAAATATCATTCATTTCATTCATTCATGTTATTTGGCCCTTGCAAGCATTCACATGCTTAACTCTTACTTTGACTTTACATTTTGGGAGATGTTGTGTACATTAGTAACTTTAAGTTTTTAAGCACCTTAGTGTCCTTCTAAACTACTGTCTTGGTTTGGTGCAGTGTCTCACACCTGTAATCCCAACACTTTGGGAGCCTGAGGTGGGAAGAATGCTTGAGCACACGAGTTTAAAACCAGCCTGGGCAACATGGCAAGACCCCTGTCTCCTTAAAAAATTTAAAAATTAGCCAAGTATGATGGCATGCATCTGTGGTCCCAGCTACTCAGGAGGCTGAAGCAGGAGGATTGCTTGAGCCCAGGAGGTTGAGTCTGCAGTGAACTGTGTTTGTACCACTGCACTCCAGTCTGGGCAACAGAGCAAGATCCTGTCTCAACAAATAAAAAATAAACTACTATCTAATTTAGTCCCCAACTAGCTCTTTCATAGACTCTCAGCAAAGTCAAGGGTTAAAGAATTTGGGAATAAAAGGCAAAATTGCCATTCTTCTTCTATAATACAAACGTTCTAAGATATATCCTCCGTCAGGTTCTAGTGTAGCCTAACTTTTTTCTCGTATATGAATTGTTTTCTCTCTGAACTTTACAGGCAGGTGCCCTGATTAAAAATACTTCACCTTCCAGCCCCCAAGAAGGTTAAAGCAATTTTCATTCCTAGAAAAGTGAATTAAAATGTCTTTGGCACCCTTTTCATACATAGCACTCACATAACTCATATTCCAGATTGGCACGGCAAATTAGCTTCATCCTCATAGGTTAGCAGGTTGTTAGGAGGGTTTTCTCAGAACCTATTCAGGAGAGTTCCCTTTAGATCAGAATTGTCCCCTTTATTTCACCTCACTCTTAGGTACAGGTGAAGGTTGTCCTAGGAGTAAATGTTAGTCTTCCCTCTTGAGAATCATTGTTTAAGTACTTTTCCCAAATACAAATGGATTCGTTGGTTCAAAATTAGTCTATTTCTTTTATTTCTTTATCTAGACCCCCTGTACTATAGCTAGTCTACAAAATATTTATTATGTTCGTATTACAGGTTTCTTATACTGTGGAATATGTATTGGTCATCTTCAAAGAACACATCATTTTGTTGGGGAGATAAGACTAGTAGTGTGAGGTCTCCTTAATAGGGATGCCCTCCCTTGGGTTGCCAGGTAAGCATAGAAACTGAGCCATCTTTAAAGGTGAATCATCAGCTCTTTTTTGCTACTTGGTTTCACATGCCAAGGGGATAGACAATTCAGGACTCATGGGCATCCTAACCCTTGAGACCCCATGGCTTTCCTAAAGTTCTCTTTGTTTGCTAATACACCACATTATCCTCAGTGCTACCTCTGAAATCACACTATCAAATAGCCCCTACTATGTAATTCTGTAACTTTTTTTCCTGAATGTTTAGGTCTATTTTGGCATGCAGGGATTAAGAAAATAGCTATCTGAGCATATATTTTATAGTTCACTAACGAACCGTACTTTGACCCTGTGGGTTAATGAATGAAAAGTATCTGCTGTTATGGTGTGGTTTCATCTTATCAATTACATATTTTTGTTTTGAAATTTGTCACCTTTGTCTTCACCATTCTTTTCTCTTGGACAGACTGTTAGCCCCTTAACTCATGTACTTGCCTTGACTTAAGTTACCAGTCTGTCCAAGAGAAAAGAATTACATTCATGGCAAATGCCCCCAGTCAGGCACAACATACCACATACATAATATTCTTGATGAGCTTAAAGTAGCCACACAGCACTCAGGGCAGCCTCCACTAACTGATTGGAAATAAGCCTATTTGCCATATCTCCCTGAAACTTTCTATTAACAAAGCCACAAAACGCTTAAACAAAGAAAAATTAGATAATATCAATAGCCCATCTTCTAACACATTGCCTAGCTCATTACTTTCAATACATATTTTCCAAACTAAAAATTAAAGTCTCAACTCTTTAAGAGAAGTTTCATAATTTTGTAGTATAAGAGATTATCCTGGCAATATAGTTTTGATGCCAATATATTGAAACTTATATGACATTTCAGTGGTTTTGCAGTGTTTTCCCAAGTATGGTACCTTTACCACTGAAGGTACACAGTGATTTCTGGGTGTTAAACGGATGAACATTTTTTATTTTAATAGCTATACAATATAACCAGCAAATAAAATCCATGTTTTCATGGATATTATTGCTTAGAGTTAGTTAAGTTTTAAAATGTGATTTAAAGGAAAATATTAAGTACTCGTACAAGAGATACCCAGTATGACAGAAATGATAGTAGAAGGCAAAAGACAAGTTTAAGAAATGCTGGTTTGTGTCAGCAGTGGGCAGAAAATTGGGGACTCGGGGCTGCCATGAGAATGATAGGTGTTTGATCACCACAGCTGTAGGAGTTCTTTGAAAGTAGATCTGGACATTTTGAAATAGTCAAGGGGAGGTGTCCTCAGGGATGTCATAACTGTTGACCTCAAGACCAATGCATCAGTTAGAAAAACATTTTAAGGATGTTCAGCACTGCTGAGCACAGGGTCCCTCCATAGGACATACATACTTGATCTGCTAGTGTTTTTGTCGTATGTTAGAATGAATGAATATGTGTTGGAATGTCTTGACACAGTTAACCTGAACACATACAGCTGGAATCCCCCTGTTGCAATTGTTATTATATGTAATATAATAGCAATTGCAGACAGCTTGGATTCTTTCTCACAGATATTCCTTTTGTTCAGTTAGAAATTCTACATAATTCTGGCCGAGCACAGTGGATCACTTGAGGTCAGGAATTCAAGACCAGCCTGGCCAACATGGTGAAACCCCGTCTCTACTTAAAATACAAAAATTAGCCAGGCGTGGTGGCGGGCACCTGTAATCCCAGCTACTCAGGAGGCAGAGGTTGTAGTGATCCAAGATCACGCCATTGCACTCTAGGCTGGGCGACAAGAAAGAAATTCCATCTCAAAAAAAAAAAAAAAGGAAAAAGAAATTCTACGTAAATCTGGCCAGGCGTGGTGGCTCATGCCTGTAATCCCAGCACTTTGGGAGGCTGAGGCGGGTGGATCACTTGAGGTCAGGAGTTCAAGACCAGCCTGGCCAACATGGCGAAACCCGGTCTCTACTAAAAATACAGAAAAATTAGCCAGGCATGGTGGCATGTGCCTGTAGTCCCAGCTACTCAGGAGGCTGAAATCACACCACTGCACTCCAGCTTGGGCAACAGAGTAAGCCTCCATCTCAAAAAAAAAAAAAAAAAAAAAAAAAAGTTCTACATAAATCTGATTTTTTAAAATAATAGTTCCCTTTGGAATTAAATCAGGTATCATTTTAGAAATGTCTTTCCCACTGCCTTTTCTACTATCTCTCCTGACCCCTAGTCCAGCTTCACAGTAGTGTCTCTGTAACCTAATAAACCATAAATGAACAGGAATTCTCTACAGCCATTAAAAGCAAAAGATAGAGTGGGTATCTTAACTAAGATGATAACTTAAATAGGTATTTTTAAAAGCTACAAGTCTAATACAACATGGAAGTAATTTGTTGTGAGGATTGTAAGGCGCTAAGTACTATTAAAGATTGCTGTATAAAGTTTGGGTTTGTTTGAATTTTTGTCTCCTATCGAAATTCTTTCTCTCAACACCCTTACTTCTCTCCGTGTACCTGCCTCTCTTCTCCACAAAAGATATAATTTTGCTTTTTAGTGCTATGAGGACCTCAGGGAAAGAATTCTATAAATGCAGAATATTGTTTTTCCCTTTATTTCAGATCTTTCACATAATACAGAATAGCAGTGTTTTAATTTTAATAACCATACTTTTGGGAAGTTTGCTATAGAATTTAAAAGTACTATTTTAATATAAGGAATGTCAAGCTTTTTTAGAACTAAAGTTCAAGGACTGGGTTTTTCGTTTTGTTTTTCTAAAATTAATTTTTTTAAGTGTAGAAAAATTAGTTTTCTGCTTTCTGTTTAGTTTATCTTCTACCTCATGCCCTCTGTAATCACCGTTATCATCTAACACCTAGCCCAGTATTAGGAGGCATATAATAAATATTTGTTTAATGAGTGAGGAGGAAGTATTTTTTTTACATATTATGGAATCATTAAAATATTTGTTTGACCCAAAATAATTTTTAGATTTAAACATTAAGGAAACTAGTATTATTAGTATGGTTTATAACTTAAATGATAAAGAAGGCCTTTTTCCTGTTCATTTAGCTATCTTAAGGTAAGGGTAAGTATAGTAATGATAAATTAAATATATAAGGTATTTGTACATTCCTTGTCAATTGAAAATAAGGTTGTTATATATTTGCATTGAAATTAACATGTTGCATTCATTTTATGTACTATATTTTAGAAGCATTTCATTTGAGATAGATTTAATATATAATTACCCTATTAAACATACTTTTCTTTTGTTATATACACTCTGTAATCTTACTGATAAGTTGGATCATTGTTGATTTTTACCTTAACCATCAAATTCTTACACACGTGTAGAAGTCAGTTGTAGTAATCAATATGTAATAGGGAAACAGTTTTAAAATGAGTCTATAAAAAACCGATTTTGTTTCTCTTTAGATGTGTTCTACACAAGAGTGTCTTGTTTTGATCAGGGGAGGAAAAAATACCATTGCCATTTCTTATTTTAACTATATTGTGTTGTTCTCTCATGTAATGATAATGCTTTTTGAAGGAGGAATAAATGTAGAAAGACAACCCAGCAGTAGGTACAAAAAGTTTCTCAGACTCTGATGCAGTCTGCTTAGTACTCTTCCTCTGCTAAATTAACTGACTAACCTGGGCCTGAGGACATTATTTTCCTCTGAGCAAAGTCAGAGAGTTTACAGGATACTAATCTTACCTGTTTGTCTTGTTCCAACCAGCAGAGATAGCTAGTCTGAATTCGCTCGCACAATGTGATTCTCTTTGCAGTAATGGGTATTCTTGCTAGTAAGATACATAATCAAAATAGTTGAAGATTTATTTTGAAATATTTTTCTTCCTTGTTATTTAAAGAACATCTTATATTTAGTAATTCCTTTTTGTTTAATTCTTTTCCCATCTACCCCTGTGATTGGTGGTTTTCAAATTAAACCATTTAAAAGCTAGAATCTTCTAGAAAATATTCTCCAGTATGTAAATCCTAGGTGGAAATTAGGATGTATTAGAATTGTCATGTGAATAACTGTTCACTGTCTAATCAAGTAGGTGCCGTCTTCCTATTAGCAAGTGCCTTGAAGAAACTAATGAGAAAAAAATCATTTTTCTTATATATGACAGATCCGTTTTCCCCATAAATGTTACACATTAACATAGTTGTTTGTACAATCAGGAAGTGAAGAAGTACGGTTTTTTAAAAACATAATTGGTGAAATTTCTATTCATATTAAATAATCTATGACAAGCAGTTCGTAAGTTTAATTTCCATTTAGCAAGATGTTGAAGTGAGTTTAGGCCAGGCGTTGTGGCTCACACCTGTAATCCCAGCACTTTGGGAGGCCGTGATGAGCAGATCGCCTGAGGTCAGGGGTTCAAGACCAGCCTGGCCAACATGGTGAAACCCGGTCTCTACTAAAAATACAAAAATTAGCTGGGCGTGGTAACGGGCACCTATAATCCTAGCTACTCAGGAGGCTGAGGCAGGAGAATCACTTGAACCCAGGAGGTGGAGGTTGCAGTGAGCCAGGTTTAGCTGAACTAGCTAAGAGGCAAGCGGCAATAAAATGTATTCAGTGACCCTCTTATAGAATATATTCTAAGTGAAATACATCTCTGTACATTTGTCAGTAACAGTGAAACAGCTTTTTGCTAAATAGGTCACTAGGTTTTTGAAAGCAGAAGATTATGCCATTTGTTTTGATTGGATGAACCAGACGTTTCACTAAACCACATAATGTGAAAAAAATGCAAGTCTTTTTCTGTAGTTTAAATGTAGACATCTTGAAAATGAGTAAGTAATCTAATAAATTATAAAGACCTTTGAAATGGTTTTCATTGTTTTATGAGAAACTATTGATTTGTAACTTTGAATGTAAGTTATAAAATAATGTTACTTAAATATGACCAGTTTACATGAATGTTTTTATCTGATCTGCAGAAATTCAAGATTATTTAAATATCATTCTTTAGAGTGAAAGAAATGTAATCATTCCATTAACAGTGTTTTCACAGGGTACTACTGTGTAAATGCAGAAGGGGTGAGCCCTTTGATATGGGAGAAGTAATTGAAATTCTCGTAATGAGACTAAGAAGACACCTTCTTCACCTAACTCAGTTATTCACAGCTAACTTAGTGGTTTGAGGTCACATGTTTTACTAAACACCTACCTAGCCATAGGATAGCTATTTTTTAAAAATATAATAAGCCAGGACCTAAAGATAAGAAGTCACTTCTTTTGACCAGAGAAGTGGACAAAAGTTAGTCTAAAGTAGAGATAATTACCTCTAGAGCTTTCTGGTCACCATCACAACTGATTGAGGCTAAAAGTAAATAGGAGGACCAGAGAAACTGAGAAAGAAAGGAGGGAAAGACAGAGAATAGAAAGAACAGGCAACTGTGCTGCACAGTTGGAGCGCTACTGTTGTTTTATGTACCACATTGGAAATCAGTGTCATGGGATGCCTACCCCTTTTATTGTATTTTTTCTTTTTAATTTCTTAATCTAATTGAACAAATACACAAGTATCTGCAATTGTATTGTTGTAATGGTTAAAATAAAAATACATGGTTTTTATTCATTTATTGTCAAATACCAAAATCTTACTTAGAACATTAGTATGCTGCACAAACATTACTATGTCTCACTTTATGGGTTGGTTGCCTTTAAAAAAAACAGACCATTCACAAGTAAGTTGTTTCACTAATTGTTAAGAAACATTTTTCTTTTATGGAATTCCTACAAATTAAAACATCTGCTCACTAAACATTTCCGGTGAAATACCTTTATATGATCATATATAGTCATTATATTCCAGCATGCCTTTTTGCCTTGTATTTATTCGTGTCCTTTTGTCTTCTCTCCAATTATTAGAATTTAAAAATGTTGAAAGCAAGAATTGTTAGGTTTCCACAGTGCCTAGCCCACAGAGTTAGTGCTTAGTAATTAAGTACATTGATTTAATTAGATTTTATTACTGTCTTCTAGACATCAACTAGTCAGGCAGTCTTCCGTCTCCAGTCTGGCATCTGCCATCTCTTCCGAGAAACTTTAATTAACAAAGGTTTTGTGGAAATCCAAACTCCTAAAATTATTTCAGGTATGCTTCAAAATATTTCTCTTAATTTTTAAAAATAAATTTGCTCTCCCCAGAGTTGCTTTATATTAATAAAATTTTTAACTTGAGAATCCTAAGTGTCCATTAAGGTTTATTGCCATGAGACTGCTATTTTGAAGACCATCTTATATAGCAACAATCATATATCACCAACCTTAATAAGTACATTCTCTTATTCCAGGAGTCCTTTTGTGATAATGATTGTAATGTGAGGCAGTAACACACAAAGCAAGATTCTTGTTACAGAACTTACACCAGGAACTACTTTCATTATATAGATTTCTTTTGAAATTAGTATTGCAGTTTTGTTTTGTATAAACTGCATTGTAAAATCAGTAAATACTAATGATGGGAAAATTTCCTTAATTCTTGTTGCCCAGGCTGGAGTGCAGTGTTGTGAATTCGGCTCACCGAACCTCCACCTCCCAGGTTCAAGCGATTCTCCTGCCTCAGCCTCCCGAGTAGCTGGGATTACAAGCATGCACCACCACGCCAAGCCAATTTTGTATGTTTAGTAGATACAGGGTTTCTCCATGTTGGTCAGGCTGGTCCCGAACTCCCAACCTGAGGTGATCCATCTGCCTCGGCCTGCCAGAGTGCTGGGATTACAGATGTGAGCCAACGCCTGGCTAATTCTTATTCTTGTATGAGAATCTTGTCGTAATCATTTTACCCTTTTTAGATTTGTTTAACACTAGAAAGTGTGTTACAAATGGCATTTTGTTACAAATTCACAATTGAACATTGCATTCTTAATAATTAGAAAAATGATTATTCTAGGCTGGGCGCAGTGGCTCATGCCTGTAATCCCAGGAGTTTGGGAAGCTGAGGCGGGTGGATCACGAGGTCAGGAGTTCGAGACCAGCCTGGCCAAGATGATGAAACCCCCGTCTGTACTAAAAATACAAAAACTAGCTGGGCGCGGTGGTAGACACCTGTAGTCCCAGCTACTTGGGAGGCTGAGGCAGGAGAATTGCTTGAACCTGGGAGGCGGAGGTTGCAGTGAGCCGAGATCGTGCCATGGCATTCTAGCCTGGGTGACAGAGCAAGACTCCATCTCAAAAAAAGAAAAGAAAAATGATTATTCCAGCTCTTGGGGAAATTTTTTTAAAAGAGGAAAAATGATGAAGAATCTTTTTTCATTTAAAAAAAAAAAATTTTTAACAACTCCAAAGGGGCTTTAATAGTTTTGAAATTGATGCAGAAAGGGAGCATATATATCCACAGAAGTGAAATAAAAGCATAGCCAAAGAAGTAAATCTGGTTTAAATATAAACTATTTAGAATCACATAGAAGACGATGTATATAGACTATGATTTAGCCACAATTCTTCATTTTCCAGTTTTTGTTAAAGTGAGTTACCTGAGTATAAACTTTTTAACTAGAAGTTTGCATTGATAAGCTTACAATTGATTATAATAATATAAATATAAATGTTTACCTTTCAGCTGCCAGTGAAGGAGGAGCCAATGTTTTTACTGTGTCATATTTTAAAAATAATGCATACCTGGCTCAGTCCCCACAGCTATATAAGCAAATGTGCATTTGTGCTGATTTTGAGAAGGTTTTCTCTGTTGGACCAGGTAAGATTTTGGCAGTTATGTTTTGTTCAAGTTAATTAATTATACAGTAGTTAACAATTTTAGAAACATTTTATTTATATAATGTACAGACACTTTGAAAGCTTAAATTATTTTATCTGCTGACTACACAAATGCTAGACTTTAAGTTAGAGATAATATATTTGGGTAGACATTTTCTTAAAAGTAATAATAATAATAATATGGTCAATAGTACTTTAAACAGTTGAGCATCATTCCATGTGAATACAATTATAAACATATGTATTCTTAACAGACGAATGCTGAAGAAAATTTTTATCTTGAGAATATGTCATTTTAAAAATGCCTTTTTTGAAAATATACACCATCTGAAATATACCTAAGTATATATTTTAATATACTTCAGTGCAGTTAGAACAGAATTAGCTGCCATTTGGACTCTTTTCAGCTCCCTATCAGTACTAAAGAGCAGGTAGTTGCAGTAGTCAAAGAAATATATGTTTTTGTCCTTTATAATTTCTTACTCCTGTAAGTTTACAGTGTACCTCTGTCTAATTTGCTATCAATTTTATTCCAGAACTGTTCTGTTTCACTATTTTGTTTGTATTGTCCTTACTATTGGTAATGTGCTGATGTCCATTAGAAACTACTAACAAATATGTTATATTTAATAAATTATATTAATATGGTTTTTAAGAAATGTTTGCTAAAAGTCAAGCACAGGCACATAATCATGTGGCAGATTCTTTTTTGAAGCTAATTGTAAGTGAAAAGCCAGCGTTACTTTATTTAACACTTACCAAGTTATTTTATATATGTTTTTTGATAACTTAATAAAAATTAAATACTTGCTAATAGAGAAACTGGCAAGATCATTAAGGGTCTTAATTTTCTGAATTTATTAACTAGTTATTTGTTGAACACCTGCTGTTTATATAACCTTGTGCTAGGTACCATGTACATAAAAGAAGAACCAGCCAGCACTTCTCAAATGTTAATATGCACACAGATTACCTGGAGATCTTGTTAAAATACAGATTCTGATCAGTAAATCTGGGGAGAGGTCTGAGATTCTGCATTTCTCACAAGTCCTGGGTATTGTTGATGCTGCTCATTTCCAGATCATGCTTTGAGTGATAAGGGAATCAATATTGTGCCTGCTCCCAAGACTAAGACATACATACATATCACAGTCATAGGGAATAATCAAATAATTTTCACAACGAATAATCAGATTGTCCTATACAATCAGCAAATGGGTGTTAATTATGTAGTATAAATAGTAAGTGTAAAAAGAGAGAAAATGGAGTTTGCTAGAGTCACCATAAAAGAAAATTCAAACTGAGATGTACTTTAAGGACAAAGTAGGATATATAGACAACAGAGATGGCGTTCTAGACAGGAAGCAGAGTAAGTAAAGAGCAAGAACTACACAAGAAAACAAAAATAAGACAAGTTAGTATTAAGAAGTGAGAAATATAGGTTAGGATTAACTTATGAAAGCATAAAGGTTTTAGGGTTTTTTTGGTCATTTTATGTCTTACTACAGTAGTCATTTGGGAACCGTGGTAACTTACAATGGTAAGTTTCTGAGCAAGAATGTATTATAGGAATATTAGTGATGTGAAAGATGAGTCGAGCTAGAGTCAAAAAGACTGGACAGGAGGAAAAGGCACTGAGGATATTAAGGCTGGACTGGATATTAGCTGGACTGAGCTAACGGCTCTTAATATCCTCAGTGCCTTTTCCTCCTGTCCAGTCTTCCTGACTCTAGCTCGACTCATCTTTCACATCACAAATATTCCTATAAATGACTACTGTAGTCAAATGGAATATGTATGTTACTTTATTGGTAGAGTTTCACTTAGTTTGAGTCAGGTTTTAATAAAATTGAGAAGAACTCACTATCTTGGTCATAATTGAATATATTTTTAAATATTGAGAAGACACCTCAGGATCTTGCATTCCCCCAGGGTTCTCATGAACCTCTCTTATTAATTTACATTTGGTACGGCTTTTATTGCACGACCGTAGGAGTTTATAATGAACTTGCTGTCCAAGAGAATGCTCAAACAGATGGTTCATCAGAGGTCCTTCCAGCCCTGTAATATGAAAATAATACCACTGGAATCCAACTAAATAAAAGTTTGTATTTAAATCCCAATTTATCCAAAATTGAAATCAGTGTTTGCTCTCTGTTTCTTTTATTAACTTCACAGTATTCAGAGCGGAAGACTCTAATACCCATAGACATCTAACTGAGTTTGTTGGTTTGGACATTGAAATGGCTTTTAATTACCATTACCACGAAGTTATGGAAGAAATTGCTGACACCATGGTACAAATATTCAAAGGACTTCAAGAAAGGTAAAAAGTATTTTATGCACCTAGATGGACTTAATTTCAAATGTTTGGGCCCTTTAAAAAAAAAATTCTTCAATTTAAACATACAAACTTAAGTTTCTATGAACATATATATAAAGATTTACCAGTTAGATGATCCATTTAATTGGTTGGAAAAATCTACACTCAGAATACTGCTTCTGGATCCAAATCATTTGGGGGCTCAACTAATTAACCTCTATTGTGCTAGTAAATTTACCACATTGTGAACAGTCCAACTGTATTTTGTTGTTGTTGTTTTTGTTTCCTTTATACTGACATCCCGAATGTCTCAAGAAATACAGCATGTGTTTCTTTTAACAGTTTATTTGGGAAATAGTATGAGGGTAGTGTGTAAGAGGTTGGATTCAGCAACATCCAGATAGCCTGAGTTCAAATCCCAGCTCTGCTCCTTCTCTATGTGTGCCTTGTGCAGGTTATTTAATTCTGTGCCTCAGTTTCCTCAGCCATTAAGTGGAAATAGCATTATTACCCACCTCAGAGGCAAAAAGTTCCTTCAGTCAACTGAATCTGTCGACATGTAAATTAAGCCTGGTCAAATATGGTTAATTAATTCTTAAATCAATTTATATTTACATTAAGTGCTCAGTAAAGATTAGAAACTAGTAGACTGAACGGATATTTAAATCTATTTGGATCTGATGAATTAACATTTACAGAAATATTAGATGTGTTCCAGATGTTCAGAAAACTGAATTATGTAGAACGTCCACTTCACCTACACCCTCTAAACTGGCAAAGAGCTCTTCCCTTTAAAGGTCATTGAAAGTTGTTTATTTATGATGATGTTTAACATAGAGAAAATAGGAAAAGAAAATAGAAGCGAGCCAAGTTGATTAAGAAAATCTCTATTTTTCCCTCTTTCTGTATTTGTGACTATATTTCAAGTATTAGTTAAGCTATAATAGTCTAAGCTAGCATTTTAATAAGTGACAGAAGATCATATTTAAAATTTTATTTGAAGACCAGCATTTCAACTATTCCTTGTTGATGTATTTGATATGTTTCATTGGTATTTTAAAAGAGTTCAAAAATACGAATTTTATTTACTGCATTTCAGGGCTAATGAGTATGTTTAAGAATGTAGAAATTGGCCTGGCAAGGTGGCTCACGCCTGTAATCCCAGCACTTTGGGAGGCTGAGGCGGGCGGATCACTTGAGGTCAGAAGTTCAAGACTGACCCGGCCAACTTAGCGAAACCCCATCTCTACTAAAAATACAAAAATTAGCTGGGCATGGTGGCACGCGCCTGTAATCCCAGCTACTTGGGAGGCTGAGGCAGGGGAATCACTTGAACCCAGGAGGCAGAGGTTGCAGTGAGCTGGATCACGCCACTGCACTCCAGCCTGGGCAACAGAGCAAGACTCTGTCTCAAAGAAAAAATAGAATGTAGAAATCAATCACTGATCTTAAGAATACTGTAGCATAAGTGCCAATATTTCCAGGCATTCTCTGCAGCTTTGTACCTTTGATAGCTAGTTAATTGCAGACAGCCTTTTTCTTTTTATATCTTTGTTCTCTAAAACATTTTGATGCAGTTTATTTTAATCAGTTTTCAATGGTTCATGGAACAACTGATAACATTTTCCTTATAAGACAAAATATACTTTAGAACTACAATGAAGGAACACACACAGCTTTTCTCATTTTCTGTTCGCATTTATAATCCAAGAAAGTTTCAGAAACTCATTTTTTAAAAATACTGATAGCTTCTCTATTAAATAATAGAGTTTGGCATTTCCACTTTGATTTTTATAACAACAGACCAAGCATGAATTTGAGTCCTTGGGATTGATCAAATCTCTACTTACAAATTAGACTCAAACGCCATTACTGCTGAACTTTTTCAGTAGAGTTAAGGTGGCAATTTGAAAATAAAAACCTTCTTTGTATGTTCTTCAAGTCATTTAGGAATTTTAGTTTTGGTGTCACTTGTTTATTGGGTTATCTGACCTGTGTCATGTTCCTCTCGTGTTTATCATTAGTATTTACCCTTCATAGAAAAATACATATACAAATGTATTTGTATTCTGTTGTATCTGTATTGTATATATATCCAAATATGTATATGTGTATAAAATACATATATAAATGTATTTTAAAGTATTGATAGTCATATTTTTGTACTACCATTGATAGACATGATGAATGGGAGTTGATATATAAAGCAAAGAAAAGCTATTTAAAAATCATTTGGGGGCTGGGCTCAGTGGCTCATGCCTGTAATCCCAGCACTTTGGGAGGCCGAGGTGGGCAGATCAGGAGATCAGGAGTTTGAGACCAGGCTGGCCAGCATGGTGAAACCCCATCCCTACTAAAAGTACAAAAAATTAGCCAGTCGTGGTGGCACACGCTTGTAGTCCCAGCTACTTGGGAGGCTGAGGCAGGAGAATTGCTTGAACCCGGCAGGCAGAGGTTGCAGAGAGCTGAGACAGCTCCACTGCACTCCAGCCTGGGCAACAGAGCAAGACTCCGTCTAAAAAAATAAAAAATAAATTTAAAAAAATCAATTATGGGGTCTTTTTAACCCTTCTTACATCAGGATTTTAATAAATCAATGGCTAAGCTTTATTATTCCCAAGAAAGCCTGTAAGACCAATCAAGAAATGATAGTGTTTTAATTTCGAGAATATAAATTCTAGGCCAGGCATGGTGCACATCTGTAATCCTAACACTTTGGGAGGCCGAGACGGGCAGATTGCTTGAGCCTAGGAGTTCAAGACCAGCCTGGGCAACATGGTGAAACCCCATCTCTGCAAAAAGTAACAAAAAATTAGCCGGTCATAGTGGCACATACCTGTAGTCCCAGCTACTCCGGAGGCTTGAGGTGGGAGGATTGATTAAGCCCAGAAGGCCAAGGTTGTGGTGAGCCAAGATTGCACCACTGCGCTCCAGCCTGAGCAAGAGTGGGACCCTGTCTCAGAAATAAAAAAAAAATAAAAATAGAATGTAGATTCTGGGTAAAGAATTCTATATATAAAATACAAACGTACTTTTTTCTGTATATAGAATATAAACATACTTTTTTCAAGTCTGTTATGGAAAAATTTCAAACACGTACAAAAGGATGTGCAATAGTCTAATGAGCCCCCATGAACTCATCAACCAGTTTCAGTCCTTGTCAACCTGTGGCCAATTGTGTTTACCCATTTCCCTCATTCACTATTATTTTGAAGCAAATCCCAGCCATCATTTAACACATAAATACTCCAGCAAAAATAGACCTTTTTTTTCTTTTTCTTTTTTTTTTTTGAGACAAGTCTTGCTCTGTCGCCCAGGCTGGAGGGCAATGGCCGATCTTGGCTCGCTGCAGCCTTCACCTCTCAGGCCCAAACAGTTCTCCTGCCTCAGCCTCCCGACCACACCCAAATAATTTTTGTAGTTTTAGTAGAGATGGGGTTTCACCATGTTGGCCAGACTGGTCTTGAACTCCCGACCTCAAGTGATCCGCCTCCCAAAGTGCTGGGATTACAGGTGTGAGCCACTGCGCCCGGCCAAAAATAGACCTTTTAAATCTCAATAAAATATCATCTTCCATAGCAGAAATTCAGCTCAGTGCAGTAAACATTATCCTGTACCTTCTGTATATATAGGGTAGGCATTGTACTATAGAGATTATCAAAATGGGAAAGAAACTGGCACTCCCCTGAACATACAGTGTAATACTGATGGGGGAAGATAAGACAAATACTCATTAATTTGGTCTTCCTCAGTGATAACAAGAATTGTTAAAGGATTAAAAAGTCGGATTTTTGTAATGCTTCATAAAATGGGCATTTTATATTTCTAACCATATTAACTGATATGAATTATAAAGAAAATTTTTAATCCTTTGATGTTACTGTGGTTACAAAAACGAGATTGAAAAATGGTGTTAAATATTTTAAGTATTTAAAGTTCATTCTTTAATAATTTGATAATGCTTTTCTGTATATACTGATTCAAAGATTGATTTTTGTATATTGCCACAGTGACCTCTTGTGGGGGAAACATTTATCTCATACATTTTATTAACTAAATCATTCTGCAAATAGGTTTCAGACTGAAATTCAAACAGTGAATAAACAGTTCCCATGTGAGCCATTCAAATTTTTGGAGCCAACTCTAAGACTAGAATATTGTGAAGCATTGGCTATGCTTAGGGAAGCTGGAGTCGAAATGGGAGATGAAGACGATCTGAGGTTTGTCTTTGTGGCTTTTTTTTTTTTTTTTTTTTTTACTTTAAGTTCCAGGATCCATGTGCAGAACGTGCAGGTTTGTTACATAGGTATACATGTGCCATGGTGGTTTGCTGCACCTATTGACCCGTCCTCCAAGTTGTCTTTGTGATTTTTAAAACCTTAGTCATTTGGTTTAAGATAAGAGAAAATTAAAATATTAATAAATGATTTTTTTCACCTGATACACTTACATTTTATTAACTTTGGTATACAGTATGATGCTCTTTATATAATGTGTGATCTGAAATAAAAATGTTTACTATAGTTTGCCTAAGTTTTCATAATTTTGTTTATAAACACCATTTTCCATTATTTTCCCCTCATGTTTGTAACTCTTTCAAGAGTATAGAGAGTTTTGCCTGTGATTTTATCTTCTAATATGTTACTTCTCTTTCCAGATTAGTGGTATTAGAGAAGGTAGATAGCAGTCTAAATCCATCCCCACACAGGATCGGGGTATAAACTGTTAACATCCAAAAGTTATAAAAGTCAATATTGTTTATATAGTATCGTACATACTATATTATATATAGTATTTGGTATAGTATTATCTAAATTTAGATCATACGACTTATAATTTTGAAACAAATTATGTAGTTTAATAAAGATAGAGGCTGGGCATGGTGGCTCATGCCTGTAATCCCAGTACTTTGAGAAGCCAAGGTAGGAGGATCATATGAGCCAGGATTTCGGGACCAGCCTGGACAACACAGAGAGATGCTGTCTCTACAAAAAAATTTAAAATTTAGCTGAACGTGGTGGCACACACCTGTAGTCCCAACTACTCCAGAGGCTGAGGCAATTGGATCACTTGTGCCCAGGAGTATCAAGGCTGTAGTAACCCATGATCATGCCACTGTACTCCAGCATGGGTGACAGAGTGAAAGCCTGTCTGTAAAAAATAAATAAACAAAACATGTAAAGGTTGAAAATTTCTATCTACTTATATTTTATTCAAGACTTCCTTGAATGATTCCTTTAAACCATCACAATACATATGTATTTAGGAGGGAGAGGAAATGATTATTGTCACTTTTTAGGGTTTCTCAAAAAACAATTCACCCAAAACCCTTTATTTTTGTTTAACAAAAAGAAATATATATATATGGCTTTAAATATTGCCTACATTGCTAGATGACATTTTAAGGCAAAATGAAAATCCTATAAGCTTAGGTAGTATTTTTTAAAGTATTTTAGAAATTGTTTTTACATAAGATAGAAGCTGAAGTAGCTACCTCTTGGATAGAAATGTAACGTGTTTATATAAACACTTTTAAAACCTTGGATAATACTAATTTTTATTTCATAAACCATTGATAAAGAGTACCAAAAAGGGAAGATTATTTCATGACAAGACTAGCCCATATTAGTATAGCGAACTTTTATTATGTGTAATTGTAGGAAATTACTTCATCCATGATATTTCTGAATCAATGAATTGCTATATTTGTTTATTGCTTTAATTAAATATTTGAGCAGCATCTACTAAGCACTGAGTCACTGTACCAAGGTATACTCATAAGTGATTTTCAATAGTACTTGCCTTTTAAGAAAAGAGCAGAATAGACAACTGCGTGTTTTGGCCAAATTTTGTAATCCCTTGAGAAATTCAAATAGAAGAAGTTCCTTATTAATGTTTTTGAGTTGCCATTTGATATTCAAACACTGATTTCATGTTTCTTTTTCAGCACACCAAATGAAAAGCTGTTGGGTCATTTGGTAAAGGAAAAGGTAGGACTCTTATATATGGTGGATTTCTTTTTCTAATTCTGAAATGTCTCTTGGGACTAAAAACAATTGCAGAGGGGTCTGAGCTTCCTAGAATGGTATGATTCTGGAATAAATAAAAACTGAAGAAGGACAACATTAAAAAAATTTTTTTCTTAGAAAATTGAGAAATATTCAGACAGCCTGCCTTTCTCCCAGATGATCTGATTAACTCAGTACTTAATATTTCTACGAAGTTGTTCTGAGGTGTCTCTTAAAGTGATAACCTATGTCGGATTAGTTGGAAATGACCTCCAAATTATTTGAAAATTATTTAGAAATAGTCTTCCCTGTGTACCCCTGCTGTCTCATGAGACTTCAAGATGAATGAGCTTCCTCTCTGCCTCTTATGTAATAGCTACTTTCCAATCTCATTTTCTAAAACCAAGACTCCAAAGAGGATAAAAGCTAAACTTAGTATGATCTTTTTAAAAATTTTAAGATAATGATATAATGAAAAGGAAAATTAGTCCTTGAGCTCCTCCTACTGGTGGCAGTTGAAACTGTTAGACTAGAGAACTGATATTTCTGAAGTCATACAATATTCAGTTTATACCTTTAAAATGCTGTTTCAGCAGAGCCAATTTCAGTTTGTCAGCTATTAACATCCTCATCTCAAGTTTTATCAAAAATGTTGAAAGTCAAAAACTGTTGAAATGTAATTTTTTTTTTTGAGATGGAGTTTCACTCTTGTTGCCCAGGCTGGAGTGCAATGGCACTATCTTGGCTGACTACAACCTCCACTCCCTGGGTTCAAGCAATTCTCCTGCCTCAGCCTCCCGAGTAGCTGGGATTACAGGCGCCCACCACCACACCCAACTAATTTTTTGTGTTTTTAGTAGAGATAGGGTTTCACCATGTTGGCCAGGCTGGTCTCGAACTCCTGACCTCAGGTGATTCACCTACCTTGGCCTCCCAAAGTGCTGGGATTACAGGCATGACCCACCGCGCCGGGCCCTCAAATGTAATTTATTTCTTTTTAATTAAATCTAGGTCACATAGTAAGCATTCTCTAAGAAAAGTCATAATTTCAAGTTAATGTCATTTATTTCTTTCAGTTGTAGCATTCATTTGAAGAAAACTACCAAAATCTCATGTATATATCTAGATAAAAATTTAAATTCTTGGGAAGATAATCCGTGTTTTTCAATGATGGATATTGTAAAATACATCAAATTTCCCAAAATAATTCATGGACTTAATATAGTTTCTATAACAATCAAAAGGATTTGAGATAACTTTTTTCATTATAAAATGCATCAGAATGACTAGATGAACTAGAATAACAAAGAAAAAAGTAAAAATCAAAGATGTTTATCAAAGTGTAATTTAGAATGGGGGAGAAATTAGAAAGGGCTTACATGTTCAAAAAAAAAAAAAAAGGAAAAAAATGAATATTTAAACCGTAGGCCTGGCACTGTGGCTCATGCCTGTAATTCTGGCACTTTGGGAGGCCAAGGTAGGAGGATCATTTGAGGCCAGGAGTTCAAGACCAGCCTGGGCAAACATAGCAAGATTCCATCTCTACAAAAAATTTTAAAAATTAGCCAGGCTCCTGCTTAAGCTATGATCTCATCATGCACTCGAGCCTAAGCAACAGAGCAAGA
This sequence comes from Gorilla gorilla gorilla, assembly GCF_029281585.2. Taxonomy (NCBI): domain Eukaryota; kingdom Metazoa; phylum Chordata; class Mammalia; order Primates; family Hominidae; genus Gorilla; species Gorilla gorilla. Next base: position 38,425,723 of record NC_073235.2, on the reverse strand, counting down.
CCCCATCTCTTAAAAAAAAAAATTTAAAAACTATGGATAATAAGTAATGCCTAAAAATTAGGTATTGCAAGAATTTATGACACCATGGCAAAATGCTATAGGATAAAAGTGTTACTGAAAAAAAGCAAGATATTCATTGTATATAAGATATAGAGTACGAAGAACCAAAATTTTTGTATAAAAAAGTTAATTACCAAAATGTTAGCCATTTTACTTTTTAAAAATGTATTTTAATTGCATTTATTCTTTTTATAGTATGATACAGATTTTTATATTCTTGATAAATATCCATTGGCTGTAAGACCTTTCTATACCATGCCTGACCCAAGAAATCCTGTAAGTAATTTGGTTTTAAGTAACCCATTTTGGGGCAGAAGGGAAATTTTATTGTCACTGTCAGATTGTATAATAGGAATAATGGTTTTCATTAATAATTTGCAGTTTTGATAGACATACGTATTACCACTGATGTCTGTCACTGCTGGTCAAAATGATATTGTAAAATTTGAATATTCTAGAAAATTAGTTTTAAAAACCTGTGTTAAAATAATTTTACTTGGTCATTTTTCTGAAGATTTATGAGAGAGAAAGACTATGTAAATTGTAAATAGTACTACTAGATTTGCATACTTTAGTAAATCATCCTGTTATTGACCTTAAACTGGGAATTCACATTGTATCCTGGGAGTTAATAATCTAAATAATGTCTTATGGTCTTTTACCGTTTTTCCATTGCAGTGGTTTCTAAACTTTACCATGCATCAGAATCACCTGGAGGGCTTTTTAAAACGCCAATTGCTGAGGCAGAATTTCTCATTAGTTGCTGTGGAATGGGAGCCTGATAATTTGCAGGCCCCACTCCAGACCAACTAAAAAATTTCTGGTAATACTGAAGCTACTGGTCCAGGAATCACACTTTGGGAATCACTGGTTTATTGAAAGACAGGGGATTAAAGTAAAAATAATAATAATTTAAAGACTCACACCTGTTAATAACTTGGAGTTCCAAAAGTCACCCCAAAATAATATCATTCTTAAAAACATCTCAGATGATAAAGTGAAATAAGGATCAGCACTGCTTCTTAAAAATTAGATGTGATGCTCTGATTTGTTATTGGGGGGTGTGGGAGGAGAGCACAAAATCTGATATAAACAAAGAAAAAGTTATTCAGCCCTCAGTAGTTTAATTCTGCTTTAGAGAACAAGATTGCATTGTTAATTGTAGGAAAAAATGAACTTGCTCTTCATGCAGCAGAGATTTTTTTCCGTATATATGTAATAGAAATAGGATGGTAGTCACTTGAGGACTGGTGTTTTTTCTCTTGCAGAAACAGTCCAACTCTTATGATATGTTCATGAGAGGAGAAGAAATATTGTCAGGAGCTCAAAGAATACATGATCCTCAACTGCTAACAGAGAGAGCTTTACATCATGGAATTGGTAAACAACTTAAAATAATTTAGGAGAGTGTATATTCTGAAAATAATACATTGTAAACATTTAAAAGACTTCTCAGTCTTTTTAAAAATCTCCATTGAACAGTAATTGCTTTTGTGACCTTTTAAGATAAATAAGATGATAAATTATATTTTGTTTTGTGTCTTTTTGCAGATTTGGAGAAAATTAAGGCTTACATTGATTCCTTCCGCTTTGGAGCCCCTCCTCATGCTGGTGGAGGCATTGGTAATATTCTGTTATTGCTTACAAATAAGTTCGTAAGTTCTAAGTATAATACAAATTTGAATTACAAGAATTTTTAAAAGTGAATTACGACATAAGTGAAAATTTGATTTCCAAGAAACAAAATAAACAGCTAACTTGTGTGTTATAAAATATTACTGTCATAAAGTTCTAGCCATTTTTTTCTCTTAAGAATTTAGAAGCCAAATGTCTTGTAAGTGGAGTATCCTGTTTTCTCTCTGCTGCTGTGAGTTCATTCGCATTAGCACAAATTAAAGCTCTACCTTAAAATAGCTCAAAGAGCTGTTAAGTGTTTTTATTGAGATGCAGCACTTGATTCACTTTACGATCACTTCTACAGTATATGTAAGGGACTGCTCTGCAATTTAAAATGAGTAAATATTTAACTCATCTTTGGATGTCCATATCAAACACTCTTAAAAAATTTTTTGAATGTATGGTTTCATTGAAGTTTTTATTTGTTGTTTGTTTGGGGGTTTTTTGGAAAATACAAAATGTACTTACAAAATTTTCAAATTAAAATTGGTCAAGGGACAGTTTTTTCAACAGATGGTACAGAGAAAACTAATGTCCATTTGCAGAAGATTGAAATTAGACCCTTACCTAACATCATATACAAAAATTAACTCAAAATGGATCAAAGGCCTAAATGTAAAACCTACATATAAATGGCCAATAGGTATATGAAAAAATGCCCAACATCACTAAACATTAGGGAAATATAAATTAAAACCTCAATGAGATAACCATCTCACACCTCTGGCTGTTAGTAAAAAGATAATGGATAATTGTTGGTAAGGATGTGGAGAAAAGGGAATCCTTGTTTGTAAATAGTTGATGGGAATGTAAAATTGGTACAGCCATTATGAAAAACAGGATGGAGATTCTTCTAAACATTACAAAGAGAATTACCATATGATTCAGGAATTCCATTTCTGGTCTTAGATACCAAGGGAAATGAAATCAGCATGTTGAAGAGATTTGTGCACTCTCATGTTCAATGCAGCATTATTTACAATAGCCAAGATATAGAAATGACCGTAGTGTCCATCAGTGGATGAATGGATAAAGAAAGTATAGATTGAGTATCCCTTATCCAAAATGCTTGGGACCAGAAGTGTGTCTGATTTTGGATTTTTTTCATTTGTTATCATATTTGCATTGTGCTTACTGGTTGAACATGCCAAATCTAGAAATCTGAAATGCTCCAATGAGCATTTTTTGGTTTTTTTGTTTATGTTTTTGAGTATCATGTTGGCACTCAAAAAGTCTCAGATTTTGGAGCATTTTGGATTTTCATATTAGGAATACTCAAACCTATTTTATCTATACAATGAAATAGCACTCTGCCTTACAAAAGAAGGAAATCCTGTCATTTGTAGCAATGTGGATGAACATAGAGGACAGCATGCTAAACAAATTAGCAAATCAGGCACAGAAAGACAAATACTGTGTGATCTCACATATATATGGTACCTTTTAAAAGTTGAACCCACAGACAAAGAGTAGAATGGTTGTTGGAATGGGGAGAAGATGGTCAAAGGGTATAAAGATTGACGTAGGATGATTAAGTTCTGGAGATCCATTGTTCCACATTGAAAATTGCTAAAAGAGTAGATTTTAAATGTTCTTTCCACAAAAAATATAGGTAGGTATGCAAGATGATAGATGTTAATTAGCTTGATTTAATCATTTCACAGTGTATCAGAGTGTCACATCGTACACTGTAAATACATACAATTTTTGTCAATTATAACTCAATAAAGCTGGGCAAAGTTTTAAAAATAAATAGCACCAGTTAAGGTCATTACATATGGTTTTTTATTTTTTGTTGTTTTAAGTTCTGGGATACATGTGCAGGATGTGCAGGTTTGTTACATAGGTAAACGTGTGCCATGGGGGCTTGCTGCATCTGTCAACCCATCACCTAGGTATGAAGCCCTGCATGCATTGCTCTTTTTCCTAATGCTGTCCCCCACCCCACCCTCCCGACAGGCCCCAGTGTGTATTGTTCCCCTCCCTGTGTCCATGTGTTCTCATTGTTCAGCTCCCACTTATAAGTGACAACATGTGGTGTTTGGTTTTCTGTTCCTGCGTTAGTTTGCTGAGGACAATGGCTTCCAGCTTCATCCATGTCCCTGCAAAGGACATGATCTCACTCCTTTTTATGGCTGCATAGTATTCCATGGTATATATGTACTACGTTTACTTTATCCAGTCTATCATTGATGGGCATTTGGGTTGATCCCATGTCTTTGCTATTGTGAATAGTGCTGCAATGAACATACACGTGCATGTATCTTTATTACTCAGAATCCACAAGGAACTTAAACAAATTTACAAGAAAAAAGCAAAACAAACAACCCCATTAAAAAGTGGGCAAAGGACATGAACAGACACTTCTCAAAAGAAGACATTTATGAGCCAACAAATACATGAAGAAAAGCTCAACATCACTGATCATTAGAGAAATACAAATCAAAACCACAATGAGATACCACCTCACGCCAGTCAGAATGGCAATTGTGAAAAAGTCGAGAAACAACAGATGCTGACAGGGTTGCAGAGAAATAGGAATGCTTTTACACTGTTGGTGGGAATTTTAAATTAATTCAACCATTGTGGAAGACAGTATGGCGATTCCTCAAAGATTGAGAACCGGAAATACCATTTGACCCTGCAGTCCCATTCCTTTGGATATAAACATGATTTTTTTTAAGAGTTATAGAGATGAATGACAGTGATGATTGCACAATGCCGTGAGTGTATTTGGCACTACTAAGCTGGACACTTAAAAATGGTTCAGATGGTAGATTTTATGTTATATGTATTTTAACACTATTTTTTAAATTGGAGGAGGAAAAAGAATAGTACGTATTCGCCTCCCTACAGGAAAGCATTGTTTCTAGTTTTCAGCTTAACCTTTGCAAAGATACCTTTTCATATACGAAAAGACACACACATTTCTTTAAATATTTTTACACAAATTGTAGCATACTATTATATATAAACCATTTAGTACTTTGCATTTTTTACTTAATGTATCATTTTTTTAATATGAGTCCGGATGGAGAAGAAATACTTTAATGTATCTTGTAACTTGTTTCCTATCAATACCTGAAGAGCTTTTTCATTCTTTTTACATCTCTACATAGAATCAATTGAAAGGAGGGACCATAATCTTGTTAACCACCTTCCAAAAATCAGTTTCTTCTTTACAGTCAAAACACTGAGTATAATAATGTACTCCAGAGCTTTTTATCATAGGGTCCACCATGTTAAATGTCTATAAAATTAACAGTAAATTTTCTCATACTTCTCTTATTGCTTAAGCAAGTTTATGGCTCTCATCCTCATTGTCTGGACTGTATAATCAGAGTGTGGTATCATTTGAAACGTTCAAGCTTATAAAGTCTTTTGTTTTGTTTTTCTTATTGTTACATCATAGATTTTGTTCATTCGTATAGATTTTTGTGGTTCACATTTTAGACTCCATACCACTTAAGGATATATTACTTAGTCCTTTTCATTTATAGCAGCATCTTTATTTCTGAATCAATACTCAAAACAGTTTTAAATAAACCCAAAATAATAAGAGTCATTTTCTTTCCTAACAAGGAAAAGTATTTAGCTTAACAATTATATTTATGTTTGTAGTTCTAAGTAAGACCCTGAGAGATTTTCAGAAAGGAATTAATGATTATTTTTGTCTTCCCCAGGATTGGAACGAGTTACTATGCTGTTTCTGGGATTGCATAATGTTCGTCAGACCTCCATGTTCCCTCGTGATCCCAAACGACTCACTCCTTAAATTCACACTTTGCCACTTAACTCCAGTGTGGATGACAGAGCAAGACCCTGCCTCAAAAAAAAAAAAAAAAAAAGAAAGCAAGCCACACTTACTCTTTTCAGTAACCTGCTAGTGCACAGGCTGTACTTTAGGTACTTAAAATATGCACTAGAATAAATTTGCAAGGCCCTAAAATATCACTGTTATTTTTGGAGTAATTCAGTATAGGTTCGTTTAAAAGAGATTTTTATAACTTCAGACATGCATCAGTAGGAAATACTTGAGAAATTCATATGGTTATGTTACAAATTCATATTCTGTTACTACAGTAAACGTTAAGAGTTTTAAACAGTTAAGATTGTACAATTTTTTTTCTTTTCTATATTACAAGGGCCCCAGTGTTAATGTCTTAGATTTTCAGTATTTGAACTTATTTTTTTAAATTCTGTCATTGAGATAAGAATAATTCAGGTAGCATCTGAAATTTTAATGAATGTATAATTGGCATATCATGGAAAATTAACCAGAAAGTATCAGTTCTTGAAAGTTATGCCTAGAAATTATGTAAAGCTAAACTACTGGTTAGAAAGTATTCAGTGTAATATTGTATTAATTTGTTAAATTCTAAACTTGAATTTCAATAAAATTTTAAAGCTAATTGTAGTTTTTGTGTAACTTTGTGGCCAACTGATTTTGTAAGTGGTGCTAGGCATTTATAATTTGGTAAAAGAAAAAATACACAACTAGTTTATATAAATAAAGACTAATATGTTGTCAACATGTATTTATTTCAGGATATTAGTTTAGATGGGCGTAGGGATCGAGCTCTTAAAGTTGACAGCTTGGGTCGGTTGACAGAGTTCATTTCACATGGGTTAAAATATATTGCAGAATTTTGTTTGATTTTTAACTGGAATGGTACTGATACTTAGTGAATGTCAGTAAAATCCAGTCCCATCTTATCCGTCAAAAAGAAATTTTTGTGTAAGAATTAGTTAGAAACACTTTCCCTCTAGATTATTACAAATGTTGATGCTAATGTTAATTTTACATGACCACAAATATTGGGGAGGAACAAAACATAACATATTTTTGTACAGGAAGAAAAAATTATATGCAGAAAAATATGAGGGTCAAAAAGTTAGGAAGTTACCCCTGGACCACGAACATCTGCCCATTATTTTTGAAAGTTAAAGGGGGTGTTTACCATCTAGATTATACAGTCTTTGAAAGTTTAGATTCAGTTCTTATTTTTTTCTTTCATATCCTACCAGAATACCTTAAATATAGAAGGCACCCCAAAAGTATTTCATAATTTAATCCACAGCAAGAATAAAATATCCATCTTCTATAGTGTGTAATTGCTAGACCCTAAAATAGTACAATAATATTGGCCCTAGAGCTGTTCTTAATTTCATGTAATTATAGCTTGTTTCAAAATAAAGTTTGTAAAGTCTTAGAATGATGTAATCTTTTTTATTGTGAAGGTTTTCAAACATGCTGACCAAATTAGAACATGATAAAATACACTTGTACCTATTATCCAGTCTTATCAAATCTTAACACTATCATATTTGATTCCAATTTTTTTTTTATTTTTATGTATTTGTTTTGAGACCGGGTTATGAGACTGGCTAATTTTTGTATTTTGGTAGAGACAAGATTTCTCCATGTTGCCCAGTCTGGTCTTGAACTTCTGGCCTCAAGCGCTCCATCTGCCTTCACCTCCTAAAGTGCTGGGATTACAGGTGTGAACCGCTGCACCTGACCTTTTATTTATTTTTTTGAGACAAGTCTTGCTCTGTGGCCTAGGCTGGAGTGCAGTGGCACAATCTCAGCTCACTGCAACCTCTGCCTCCCCGGTTCAAGCGATTCTCCTCAGCCTCCCGAGTAGGTGGGATTACAGGCTCCCATCACCACGCCCAGCCAATTTTTGTATTTTTAGTAGAGACGGGATTTCTCCATGTTGGCCAGGCTGATCTCAAACTCCTGACCTCAGGGGTGATCCGCCTGCCTGGGCATCCCAAAGTGCTGGGATTACAGGTGTGAGCCACAGTGCCTGGCCTTTATTTTATTTTTTAAAGAGAAAAGAAATTTTAAAAAAAAGAAATTGTGGGCAGTTAAGGTACCCTCTTATAGGAAACTATTATATGAATTCAAACTTTTTTGTTTTTATATTTTCGCTAAATATTTATGTTTCTATAAATGTCTAATATTGTTTTGCAGATTGATATGTAAATCGTGAGATTTTCATTGGAATTACCTTAAATTTATAGAATAATTTGAAAAGACTTGGAATTTCCCTCTCTTTAGTCTTCCAGTGGATGAACATGGTATATCTCTTCATTTATTGATTTTTTTAATTGTAGTAAAACATTTTTATTTTATACTTTAAAAGTATTTTGCTTTTTGTGTGATGTTATTATTTATCCTATCAGCATTTTATTCTCAAGATTATCAAAGAATTTAGTACTGTTAATGCTGGAGGCAAATATCTTTCCATTTTAGATCTATATCCTTGTGCTTTGCAGATCTGAAGATATTTCAGCTGAGTCAGAACAGCCTTGCCAAGGATCTGCTAATCATGTGATGAAGGGAGAAACTGGTGAGGTAGCTTAGTGTTTTTTTGTGGGCAGGATTTAATGAGTACTCTTGAAAACAAAATATTCAGTGTAACAAAATTTAAAAGATCTCACCCTGTTGCCCAGGCTGGAGTGCAGGGGCAGGATCTCAACTCACTGTATCCTCCACCTCCTGGGCTCAAGCAGTCTACCTCAGCCTGCTAAGGTAGCTGGGACTACAGGCGCACACCACCACACCCAGCCAACTTTTGTATGTTTAGTAAAGACATGTAGTAGTTGTCATGTTGCCCAGGCTGGTCTTGAACTCCTGGGCTCAAGCAATCCACCTGCCTTGGCCCCCTAGAGTGCTGGGATTACAGGCATGAGCCACCACGCCCAGCTTGTGTATTTTTTCGGCTTCAGCCCAGAAATAAATGTTTCCCATGAATTCAATCATAATATAGACAGTACTTTGTTCACTGTAGTTTTACTTAACATTAGCATATTAAAACTGCTTTTAATTTTCCAGTTTATGTTAGAACACCTTACAGTGTTTTGTTTTTTTCTATTGGGAATGAAACCATGCCCCAAGGAGTTAAAAAAAAAAGTTGAGTAACAAATTCTTGGGTGTGGAGGATAAACAGATAAGAAAAAACAACTTACTAACACTCCCCTCCCTTATAACAAAACTGTCTAAAATCAGTTAAAACCAATATGGCTAACTAGAGTTTACACAGCAAGCTTGCTAATGTTACAGCCTAAAGTTTCACCACATATTTTATACTAATTACCTCCATATTGGCACATGGGACCCATAAAGAGGCATAAAGAGGTAACTACACATGCCGAAGAACTTTCCAGACCTCTTCCACCAATCACCTACTAATCCCAGAATCCGCCCCCTGAAGGATAAAATCACTGCCTTAACACCAGCACAGAGAGAGCAATTTGAGCTGCACTCCTGTCTCCTTGTAAGTCACTTGAAATAGAAAGCTTTTCTCAAAAACCCAGTGTCATTTTATTGGCTTAGAGCATTGGGCAGTGAGCCCCTTCTGCTTGGTAGCAGGATTGGGATCTCCTTTTCCATGACATTTTTAAATTGTTACAAGGGTAAAGAACACTATCAGTTATCAATTTTTTTTTCTTAGATGGCTAATTTGTTTGTATTTTTAGTAGAGACGAGGTTTCACCGTGTTAGCCAGGATGGTCTCGATCTCCTGACCTCGTGATCCGCCCGCCTCGGCCTCCGAAAGTGCTGGGATTGCAGACGTGAGCCACCGCGCCTGGCCTCAGTTATCAATTTTTATATGTTGCCATTTTATGCAGCAGTATTCTTGATCTCTTACTTGTTCTAATAGTTTGTATTGAATATCTTGTATTTTCAAGGTAGATGGAGAGGTGTGAGAAGGGATAGCATAACAGTAAAAAGTATGGATTCTGTTAGCCACACTGCCTGGGTTCAGATTCTGGTTTTGCTCTTACATTAATGTATAACCTTGGATAACTTGCTTATCCTCAGCTTTCCTCATTTGCATAATCCTACATCATGAGACTATTATGGGAATTAAAAAGTGTAGAACACATAGAATAGTTGGGGCAAAATAAGAGTTTAGTCTTTTCCTGTCTCATTCTTATATTTGCCAATTGCATTAGATTAGTTCTTCAGTAGAGTGTTGAATAAAAGCAGTGATAGAGGCATGCTTGTATTGTTTTTATTTAAATACTAAAGTCTTGAGATTAAGTGTGATAATTTCTGTAGGTGGTTTTTGTTTTCGTTGTTTTTTTTTTTTTTTTTTTTTTTTTGAGACGGGGCCTTGCTCTCTTCTAGAACCCAGGCTAGAGTGCAGTGGTGCAATCTCAGCTCACTGCAGTCTCAACCACCCAGGCTCAAGCAATCCTCCCACCTCAGCCTCCCGAGTAACTGGGACTACACGTGCATGTCACCACACCCAGCTAATTTTTTGTATTTTTTTTGTAGAGACAAAAAAATGTATGTTGCTCAGTCTGGTCTCAAATTCCTGGACTTAAGAGATCCACCTGCCTCAGCCTTCCAAAATGCTGGGATATACAGACATGAATCACTTCGCCTGGCCTTTAGATTTTTAATAAATGTCTTTTATCAGGTTAATGGAGATTTTATTAGTTCATTTTCTGTTATGAATAAATTTTGAATTTGTCAAATACTTTATCAGTATTTGCTGTGATTTTTTCATGTTGTTTGGATACAGTGGGCTATAATAACAGAAATCCCTGATACTGTTTTTCTGGAATACTGTTTGATCATTACATATTATTTTGTGTATGCAGCTGGGCATGGGCAACATAGCAAGACCTCATCTGTACAAAAAATAAAAATTAGCCAGTGTGGCGGCACATGCTTGTAGTCCTAACTACTTGGGAGGCTGAGGCAGGAGGATGACTAGAGCTCAGGCATTCAAGGTACAGTGAGCTATGATTGTATCACCACACCCTAGCCTGGGTGACACAGTGAAACCCTGTCTCTAAAAATAAACATTTTTAAAATAAATTTTGTGTATATACTGAATTCAATTTGATAATTTTATTTAAATTTTTTTCATTTTGTTCAGGTATACACAACAAAATTCATTTTAAGTGTACAGTTTTATGAATTTTGGTAATTGTATAGAGTCAATTAACCTTCACCATACTGAAGCTACAGAACATTTCCACTGCCCCAGAAAGTTTCATAGTGTATCTTTATAGTCAGTCCCCATTGCTAGCAACTCAAGGCCTGTTTTTGCCTTTTCTAGAATTTCATATAAACAGAACAATACAGTATGCAGTCTTTTGTATTTAACTTCTTCCATTAAGCATAATTTTTTGAGATTCATCCATGTTGTTGCATATATTAATAATGTGTTTCTTTTTATTGAGTAGTATTCCATAGAATAGATATACCATAATTTGTTTATCCATTCACCAGTTAATGGATGTCTAGGTAGCTTCCAGTTTTTAATCTATAATGAATAATGCTGCTGTGAGCAATCATTTGCAAGTCTTTATATAGACATGTTTCTATTTCTTTTGGATAGATACCTAAGAGTATATTTTCTGGATTATGTAAGTGTACTGTCTTGGTCTGTACTACTATAACAAAATACCATAGATTGGGTAATTTTAAAAAACAGAAATTTATTTCTCATAGTTCTGGAGGCTGAGAAGTCCAAGATCAGGGTGCCAGCAGTGACTGGTGAGGGACCCAGTCCCTTCTTCGAAGATGGTGCCTTGTTGCTGCATCCTCTGGAGGGAATAAATGCTGTATCCTCACATGGCAGAAGGAACAGGTCAAGAAAGGGTCTAAACTACTCTCCAGCCCTTTAATAAGGTGGATAATCCATTCGTGAGGGCACAGCCTCATGACTTAATCACTTCCCAAAAGGCCCCACCTCAATACCACCACAATGGGGATTAAGTTTCAACATGAATTTTGTTTTTTGTTTCCAACTTTTATTTTAGGTTCAGGGGGTATATATGCCAGTTTGCTACATGGGTAAATTGCATGTTGAGGGGGTTTTGGAGTAAAGATTATTTCACCACCCAGGTAATAAACATAGGTAGTTTTTTGTTTTGTTTTGTTTTTGTCTCTTTTTCTGGAGTAGGTGTTTGTAAGAAAATTATAGGTAGTTCTTCAATCCTCACCCTCCTCCCACCCTTGACCCTCAAGTAGGCCCCGGTGTCTGTTGCTCCTCCTTACGTTCACAAGTACTAAATGTTTAGCACCCACTTGTAAGTAAGAACATGCAGTATTTGGTTTTCTGTTCCTGCATTAATTTGCTTAGGATAATGGCCTCCAGCTCCATCATGTTGCTGCAAAGGACATTATCTCACTCTTTTCTATGGTTACATAGTATTCCGTGCTATAAGTGTACCACATTTTCTTTATCCAGTCCACTGTTGATGGCCATTTAGGTTGATTCCATGTCTTTACTATTGTGAATAGTGCTGTGATGAACATACATGCATATGTCTTTCAGGTAGAACGATTATATTCCTTGGGTATCTTATATTCCTTGGGTATATACCCAGTAATGGGATTGTTAGGTTGAATGGGTAGTTCTGTTTTACGTTTTTTTGAGAAATTTCCAAATTGCTTTCCATAGTAGCTGAACTAATTTACATTCCCACCAGCGGTGTTTAAACACTTCCTTTCTCCACAACCTCACCAGCATCTGCTATTTTTTGGCTTCTTAATAATAGCTATCCTCACTGGTGTGAGATGGTACCTCACTGTGGTTTTTATTTGCATTTCTCTAATGATTGATATTGAGCATTTCTTCATATGCTTGTTGGCTGTGTGTCTTCTTTTGAGAAGCGTCTGTTCATGTCTTTTGCCTGTTTTTTTTTTTGTTTGTTTGTTTGTTTGTTTTGTATTTTTAGTATAGATGGGGTTTCACCATGTTGGCCAGGCTGGTCTCAAACTCCTGACCTCAAGTGATCTGCCCGCCTCAGCCTCCCAAAGTGCTGGGATTACAAGCGTGAGCCATCGTGCCTGGCCCTAACTGATATTTTTAAGTGAATGTATATATAATACATTACTATACAGATGGGTTAGATAAGAATATGTTTTTTAACATAGGCTCCTGTGATCCCTGGAAATTTTTTTTTCTTTTTTTCTTCACTGTATATATTAGGATCTGGAAGTATTTAGACCATTAAAATAGCCTGGGTTTTGTTGTTGTTGTTTTTTGTTTCTGGGCTATGGTTATAGACTTCTAAGTGATACTGCCTTTGGCAATGTCTAACCATAAAGAAAATACAACATTCTCCTAATTTCTGTTTCAGTTCAGTTGGCTGGCACTTGAGGGTTTTTCTAGATTTTGAGTTGTATTTGCTACCTGCTGCGTCAATTTCTCAAAAGTCAGGTAGACTCAGATTAATACAAACATTTTTATTTTTCCACCTTCTGCCAAATGTCAACATCTGCACAAATGATTGGCTAACTCACTAGTCAAAGTAGTCCTTTGTTCACCACGTGGTGTTGTAAATCAAAAAGTGACTGAGGCAGATCTCAGCTGATTAGAGGTTTATTTTGCCAAGGTTGAGGATGCGCCTGGGAAACAAAACACAAGTTACAGTTGGATCTGTGACCCGTGCTTTCTACAGAGAAGGTTTGGGGAACTTCAGTATTTAAAGGGGAAAAAGCAAGCAGGAGGGGAAGGAAAAAAAAGGAGGGAGGGTAGGCAGTGAGGCAAGTGGATACGTTCTCGTGAGGCTTTGATTAGGGCTCAGTGAATCTGCATTTTACATGTGAAAATAAAGGAGTAGGGGGAAAGTCAATTATGCATTTGTCTCAGCTCAGTAAATCTGTATTTTGCATAAGATAAAATAAGCATGTGAAGTTACAGCCATCTGGGAACAAAAAAAGGTTTTTTGTGTGTGACTCAGTTCCCAAGTTTAACTTTTCCTTTGGCTTAGCGAGTTTGGGTTCCCAAGATTGTATTTTTCTTTCACAGTGTCTTACATTTCCTCATCAGTACAGCAGAACCCACACCACCAGCCCCTGATGCTCTCTCTCCAGATGGGCTGCATCTGCCATTTCTTCCCCTCGCTCAGCCATAAAACGTTGTCCTTTTATCTTATCAGACCCGGGCAAACCTTCAACCCTCCTTTCCCCAGGCCTGCTTCTCTCTCCCAACACTTACAGGAATGAGTCTTCTCCTAAAACTGCTCAGGATCTTCCAAATACTCACCTGTCCATTCACTATATTGCAGGTTATTAAACCAATGAAAAACGTGACCATCTTACTATCAAAACCACATGGTTTTAGCGCCGTGGGAGGTGGGTGGGAGGGCAGCCACTCCTGGCCCCCGGCAGAGCCTGCGCATCCACTTGGACCTGCACACCTTCTACCACTCGTGGTACCAGAGCTTCAGCGTGAGGGCCACTGCATTCACTCGGACCCCAAGATCTTGGCCAGCTACCCCTACAGCCACCACAGCCCCCCAGACGACTTGGGCTCCAGCTTCTACACAGAGCTGGGGCCCTATGGCTCCTGGGACCCCAATGTCCTGGTCCCTTCCTGGTATACACCTGGCATGGCTGATGGTCACAGGGAACCCTCAGATGACCTGGTGCCTGCCATTCTGGACACCACCCATCAGTGCAGATCCAGATGACTGGATCCACATCTAACCCCACATCCACATCCAACCCCACAAGGTCAGGATGACATCACTGTACATGACAACATCAAGTATATCATTGACGTGAATGGCTCCCATGGTGCATTTTATTCCTGTATAAGAACAGCATGGGCAAGAGCACCCCACTCTTTTATATCTATGACTCATACCTGACATCCCTTGAGGCCTGGACCCACCTCCTGACACCAAACAGCCCCCACTATGGGGTCTTCATAGCACTGCTGGTGGAAGAGGGCCACACCTATGATGTCCTGGCCGCGGGGTTTGACGGCATGTCCACCTACTTTGTCTCCAATGGATTCTCCTGGGGCTCCTCCCATCAGAAGTGGAAAGCTGTGAAGAACTTTTATGATGCCAACCTCATGTTCATTCCCAGCGTGGGGCCTGGCTGCATAGACACTAGCATCCGGCCCTGGAATGACCACAATAGGGAGAACAGGGTCAATGGCAAGGACTATGACAGGGCCTTGCAGGCGGCCGCGATGGTGAGGCCCAAGATCAGCTCCATCACCTCCTTCAATGAGTGGCCCGAGGGCACCCAGATGGAGAAGACCACTCCCAAGAAGACACCCCCGCCTGTATTTGGACTACCTGCCTCCTCAGCACAGCCTGTACTTGGAGCTGACCCGCTGCTGGGCGAGCACTTCATCAAAGAGAAGGTGCAGTGGCTCAGGTGAGGGGCCTGGAAACAGGGGTGTGAGGTGCTAATGCCCTTGTCTCTCCGGAAGATGTCACCACATGGGGCTCAGCTGAGGTTGGAGGCACTCACTCCTTCCCATGTTGGCAGCTGAGTGCTTCTGGGTGGGCCCTCAGATAACCCAATTATCTGGAAATCATCCTGAGCACTCTCAGGTTCATTGAACACTTGCTCCTCAAGCAACTTCCTATGTGCCAGGTGCCAGGGAAAGCTTGACCAAGGAGCAGTCCCTGTCCTGAAGCTTACAGGACCCAAGCTTTCCTTATCCGGTGCAGCCTTGTAGCTAGTGCCTGGGCACAGGTGTTTTTCTTTTTGCAGTTTTGCCCAGTGCTAGGAGTTCAGTTCTTTTTGCTCCAAAAACACCTCTAAGTGGCTGGGCGCAGTGGCTCACACCTGTAATCCCAGCGCTTTGGGAGGCTGAGGTGGGTGGATCAGGAGTTTGAGACCAGCCTGGCCAACATGGCGAAACCCCATCTCTACTAAAAATACAAAAATTAGCCAGGCATGGTGGCAAGCACCTGTAATCCCAGCTACTCAGGAGGCTGAGGCAGGAGAATAGCTTGAACCTGGGAGGCAGAGGTTGCAGTGAGCCAAGATCATGCCATTGCACTCCAGATTGGGCGACAAGAGCAAGATTCTGTCTCAAAAAAAAACCAAACCCAAACCTCTGTGCTCCAGAGCCTACTTTTTCCCAGGTGCATATTTAGCTCCAGGGAGAGGACTAGGAGGACACCTCCCTCCCTTTAGCTGCCTGAACTGAATGAGGCCCACTCACTAAAGCCACGTCCAGTGCTCCTGTGATTTGTGGTATTTAATATGAACCGGTAATTTCGAAAAACACACACACACACACACACACACGGTTTCACACCTAATTTTTCTCTAAAATTTGTTACTTTGTCTCTTTAACTAGGTTTTTTTGTTTTGTTTTGTTTTTTGGGGTCTTTTTTGAGACAGCATCTCACTCTGTTGCTCAGGCTAGAGTACAGTGGTGCCATCTTGGCTTACTGCAGCCTCTGCCTCCTGGGTTCAAGCAATTCTCTCGCCTCAGCCACCTGAGTAGCTGGGATTACAAGTGTGCACCACCATCCCCAGCTAATTTTTGTGTTTTTAGTAGAGATGGGGTTTCACCATGTTGGCCAGGCTGGTCTCGAACTCCTGACCTCAAGTGATCCACCCGCCTTGGCCTTCCAAAGTGCTGGGATTACAGGTGTGGAGCCCCCGTGCCTGGCCTCTTTTACTAGGTTTTAAACAATTTGGTGTAGCAGCGTGGAATCAGAAAACTTCAGGTTCAAATTCTGACCTGACACTAGGTGTGTAATTCTGAGCACAGAATTCACATCTGTAGAGTGGAGTTAACGATGCTTACCTTGAAAGATCATGAGGATTAAATGAGACCCATAAGCGAAGACTCTTCTACAGCTCCTGACATATAAAATATATTCACTAAACAGGTATTGTTGTTAATGCTACGGGTAGGGACCACATTTTAAACTTTTTCTTTTTCTTTTTCATACAGGGTCTCTCTCTGTCACCCAGGCTGGAGGGCAGTGGCAATCATGACTCACTGCAGCTCGACCTCCTGGGCTCAAGTGATCTTCCCACCTCAGCTCCCAAGGAGCTAGGACTACAGGCACACACTATCACACCCAGCTAATTTTTTATTTGTTGTAGAGAGGGAGTTTCACTGTGTTGCCCAGGCTGGTCTCAAACTCCTGAGCTCAAGCAATCTACCTGCCTCAGCCTCTCAAAGTGCTGGAATTACAGGTGTGAGCCACCGTGTCCTGACCACATTTAAACTTTTTGTAGTCCCATATTCATAGCATAATGATGAGTATATGGCATGTGCCTGATATTACAAATTGATTGCTTGGTTTTGGGAGTTCAGAGATAAAACTGGTAATAATAAACCAAACGTAAAATGTATTTATACTAGAAGTTTTATTTTTACATGCACATCTGACAGTTTATTATGTACATTTATGTCTGATAGTGTGTGTGAATATATTTAGTTGAGAGATGAAAATATGACCCATAGGCCTTTCTTAAAAATGAGCTAAGACACTTTGCAAAATCTTACCACTTTTTCTCTATAGTCTTTCTTCAAATCATTATGCATTAGCTTAATTAAAATGAGCTGGCAGACTCATAATTGCTACCCAGAATGTTAAACTGGTAGCTGCCACTATTTCTCATGGATAAAGATATCATACTCCTAAAGCAAGAAAATTCTCTGCTTTCAATGTCAGTAATATTGAAGGAACTCCTTTTTTTCTTTTTTTTGAGGTGGAGTCTCACTCGGTTGCCCAGCCTGGAGTGCAGTGACAGGATCTTGGCTCACTGCAACCTCCGCCTCCCAGGTTCAAGCGATTCTCCTGCCTCAGCCTCCCGAGTAGCTGGGATTACAGGTGCCCACTACCATGCCCAACTGATTTTTGTATTTTTAATAGAGATGGGGTTTCACCATGTTGGCCAGGCTGGTCTCGAACTCCTGACCTTAAGTGATCCGCAAACCTCAGCTTCCCAAAATGCTGGGATTACAGGCGTGAGCCATTGCGCCCGGCTAGGAACTCTTCAAATACCTTTTAAAAACCTTATTCTTTAAAAATATTCAGCTTCCCTGGTGATCATGAATTGAAACAACAGTGAGGTGACAAACTGGCAATGAAAATAAAATATGCTTATTGTTCACCACAGGGTGGAGAATTGGGAGCTTTGAGGTGCTGTTGGTGGAGTATAAACATACATCATTTCAGGCAGGCAGTTTAGCTGTGTGTATCAAAATGTGAATGTGCATATCCTTTAACCCAGTAATGCCTCTCTCTTAGAATTTAGCCCTAACTGGGTGGGGTGTCTGGCACCTGTGATCCCAGCTACTATGGAGGACTGAGGCAAGAGGATCGCTTGAGCCCAGGAGTTAAAATTAAAGGCTGCAGTGAGCTATGAGTGCACCACTGCATTCCAGCCTCAGTGTCTCAGTGACACAGCGAGACCCCATCTCTTAAAAAATAAAATAAAAAAAAAAAAACGTATCCTAAGAATACAGGTGCACAAAACAAGAAGTGTTTAAAGATATCTATTGTAGCATTGTTTATACCAGAGAAAGAAATGCAAACAACCTAAATGTCCATTAGTAGAGGATTAAATAATGCTATATCCATATTGTAGAATGTTAATCAGCCATTGAAAAGCACAGTACAAGAAGTCCTCACTTTGCATAATTATGTGGGACTCTAAAAATGACCATGCAAAGCAATGTTAATATTCAAAGGGTAAAATATGATTGTCCTATGATCTTTAAAAATTTTTGTCAAATGTTAAAAATTCCCTTACTGTTGGTTATAAGAATATAGAGAAATGAAAAAAACAGTGGCCGGGCATGGTGGCTCACGCCTGTAATCCCAGCACTTCAGGAGGCCAAGGCGGGCAGATCACAAGGTCAGGAGATCAAGACCATCCTGGCTAACGCGGTGAAACCCCGTCTCTACGAAAAAAATACAAAAAAATTAGCCGGGCGTGGTGGTGGGCACCTGTAGTCCCAGCTACTCGGGAGGCTGAGGCAGGAGAATGGCATGCACCCGGGAAGCAGAGCTTGCAGTGAGCCTAGATCGTGCCACTGCACTCCAGCCTGGGTGACAGAGCGAGACTCCGTCTCAATAAAAAAGAAAAAAAGAAAAAATAGTGAAACTAATATTTATTTACTGTGCTATAATTTAAAACATTAGAAACATTGACAATTAAAATGGTTTATGCCTTTGTAAAAAAAAATTATGAAGAGTAGTTTGAACAATGCTTTGCTTCTTGTGGTGTAACTTTCACTATAGAATGACTGTTTGTTTTTTTAAGAGACAGAGTCTCCCTATGTTGCTCAGGCTGGTCTTGAACTCCAGAGCTCAACCAATCCTTCTCCCTCGGCCTCCCGAATAGCTGCAACTACAGGCACGCACTGCTGCACCCAGCTTGGGGTGACCATTTCTTCTATGCTTTGGTGAATCGTCATACTCCATCCTATATTCAGATCAGCTTCCAATATTTTATCTGTTGTGCTTTCAAAACCATGAAATCTCTTCAAAATATTTTAATGTGAAGTCTTTTTGTTATTGTCACTTCCTCTAGGAAATCTTCATCCTTTCCATCACAACCTCTTTCCTCATTTATGGTATATACCTGGAGTTTCTCAAAAGGTGGCAGTGTCGACACTCCCAAGGTCAGCTATTTCTTCTGCAATGTCATTTATGTTTGATGCAAATTTCACTTCCGGAGTTAACATATTTTGTTCCTTTGCTACACTGTCATCTTTGTTGACTAATGCCCTCTTTTGAATATCTATTTTTAAAAATATCACATGGATTCATCAGTGAGAGACATGGAGGCAACACAACTACACACTTTGCTGTCTGTGCCTGAACTGAATAACATGTACAGTGACTGATCACCAATAGATTTTGAAAGAACTGACACAGCTGATCACTGATTATGACACACATCTGTTATTTATGGAGTAATTTCTGACCTGAAGAGGTGACAGTGTATTTTATGCAATTACTCACAATTAATATACCACAGTAACTGAAATTTGAACCATGTTGAGGGACTGATGTAATTTAACTTGACAGTGGTAACTGAAAATAATATATATCAGAACCACCCAAAGCAAGGTCTACCTATATGTGTGTTCACTGTCATTGAAAGCTCTTCCTGTGAGCTGGACATTCTCTGTTTGCCCTTGCTTTCTCCACTTACTGCCGTTTTCCACTCTGCTGTGTGTCCTGGGAGGCCAACCTCTATGGACTGCATTAACCAAGCACCTTCCTTAATGGCTTCTAATTGGCTTTGGTCATTGGAAAACACCAACAGAGCAAATGGAGGGAGAAGAGAAAGGTCAGGATATTTATTTTCTTTCTTTGCTGGACCACATTCTAGCCACAGCTACTTTCCTCTCCTGAAGGCCACAGCCTCCTCTCTACCAGTACACCTGCTTCTTAGACCCCACTAGCTGCTCCCTCTCTGCTCCTTCAGACCTAAAGGGGGTAGTAGCTTCCTGTGGTTGCTGGCTCTAGGGTACTTCACCAATCCTTTCTGTTTCCTTTAAAGCTTCCCAAATCTTTATGGCTTCTTTACATAACTCTTCAAGCATATTTTGTTTGAGTGTGCCATATGTTTCTGACCGACCCTGACCTAGATAACATATCATACTGCTCAGGGAAATTTATATGCACATATCCAAATAGTATATGCATTTGGAGGTCTGAAAGGATGCAAGCAGTAACATTTTTAACCAATTTCCTTTTTCCCATCTGTTTGTAAAAGTAGATTACATATATTGATGGATTATTTGGGCTTCAAAATAGTTATTCATTTTTCTAATTTAGTCAAATCTATTATAGAAATTTCCAAATTAACTATTCTACCTTTTTTTTTTTTTTTTTTTTTTGAGATGGAGCTTCACTCTTGTTGCCCAGGCTGGAGTGCAATGGTGCGATCTCGGCTCACTGCAACCTCCACCTCCCGGGTTCAAGTGATTCTCCTGCCTCAGCCTCCCAAGTAGTTGGGATTACAGGCATGTGCCACCACGCCTGGCTAATTTTGTATTTCTAGTAGAAAGAGAGTTTCTCCATGTTGGTCAGGCTCATCTCGAACTCCCAACCTCAGGTGATCTGCCCACCTCAGCCTCCAGCCAACTATTCTACTTTTTAACATATTCAGTCAGATCTATCTTTGAATGAGTGTTCTTATAAGTCTGTTCTAACAAAGAAGAGCAGATCATGCAGCAATTCATATTTAAAAATTGCTAGCCAGGCACGGTGGCTCACGCCTATAATCCCAACACTTTGAAAGGCCGAAGCGGGAGGATCGCTTGAGGTCAGGAGCTCGAGACTAGCCTGGGCAACGTAGCAAGACCCTGTCTCTACCAAAAATAAAAAAAAATTAGCTGGGCATGGTGGCACATGCTTGTAGTCCCAGCTACTCAGGAGGCTGAGGCAGGAGGATTGCTTGATCCCAGGAGTTCAAGGCAGCAGTAAGCTGACTCCAGCTGGGGCAACAGAGCAAGACCTTGTCTCTTAAAAAAAGAAAAAGAGAAAGAAATTGCTGATCAGAGACAAGTTTCTGGAATTAAATAAGATTAGCTGTTGTCTTCTTTCTTAGAGTAACTCAGAACCTGCTTTCTTTCATAACAGACTCCCACATCTGGACTGTCACTGGGTCCAATTTGGGAGAGCTAACATTTCCACTTTGCAAGAAAACAGCCAACATCCACACGTAGCTTTAGTGCTGCTGACTGGTTATTGGCCACAGCCTCCACATAGCAAACTTAACATTTGCTTCAGAATGAGACTCAGTTGATTTTTTTACTTATGAGAAGCATTAAAATGCTAATTCTGAAATTCCTTTGTGTTCTTAGTATTGCCACCAGAATATTCAACGAGGCAAGCAAACATGGTGGGGCTAAACACATATACAAAATGGCTTTTGAAAATGCCTATGTAGATTTATCATTTGAAATGCTAAAGGTTCTGGGGTGTTTTTTTTTTATTTTTATTTTTATTTTAAGGTGATAGGAAAGTAAAACATTTCTTGGATGTTTTTGAAGAAACCTATCATAAAAGAGCACCCTAAAGGAAGATTTGTTTACTGGAATTCGTTGCCTTTGCCTTTAAAAGTCTACCATTTCTACAGCGATAGCTGTAGAATGCACTCCACTGGTTTCACGTTTGTGAATTGTATTAGGCCATTTTTGCGTTGCTATAAAGGAATACCCGAGACTGGGTGATTTACAAAGAAAAGAGAAGTAATTGGTTCATGGTTGTAATGTAGGCTGTAAGGAAGCATGTTGCCAGCATCTGCTTCTGGTGAGGGCCTCAGGAAACTGACAATCATGGTGGAAGGCAAAGGGGAAGCAGGCACATCACATGGGAGGAAGAGAGGACAGAGATGCCACACACTTAACCAGATCTCACATGAACTCAGAGTGAGAACTCATTCATCAGCAAGGCGATGGTGCTAAACCATTCATGAGGGATCTGCCTCCATGATCCAAACACCTTCCACCAGGCCCCACCTCCCACACTAGGAATTACGTCTCAACATGAGATTTGAAGGGGACAAATACCCAAGCCATATCATGACTGAAGAGAGATTTATTCAATAAATAACATTTTTACGGTGCCTCACTTTTTATAAGACATTCAAAAAGTGTTATAATAACTTCTTGGTTTCTTTGCACTTCCCAAGTCTGGAATACATGGAACTAATAACTAAATAACTATCGAACAGAACCTTCAAACAACACTGCTCTGACCCATCTACATGGAGTGCTGTCAGTTTTGAGCTGTGCCTAGCACAGGAGAGGGCTCTAAAGCAGTTCCAGGCTATGGTTCGAGCAGCAGATCCTATGCTACTAAAGGTATCTGTGGTAGGAAATGATGCCATGTAGAGTTTATAGGAGGCCCCAGTAGGAGAATCACAACATAGACCTCCTAGGTTCTGGAGTAAGACTATGCCATCTGCAGCAGAGAACTATACACCATTCAGAAAAGAGACCCTGGCTGGCTACAGGGCCCTGGTGGAGATAGAGTACCTAATAATAGGACATCAAGTGACTGTGCAGCCAGATCTTCCCATTGTGTGCTGGATTCTTTCAGATTCACCAAGTTACAAGGGCTAAAAGCATCCTAGGATAGTAGTTGCCGGCTGGGCACAGTAGCTCACGCCTGTAATCCCAGCAATTTGGGAGGCTGAGGTGGACGGATCACTTGAAGTCAGGAGTTCGAGATCAGCCTGGCCAACATGGCGAAACCCTGTTTCTACTAAAAATACAAAAAAATTAGCTGGGCATGGTGGCACACGCCTGTAGTCCCAGCTACTCCGGAAGCGGAGGCATGAGAATCACTTGAACCTGGGAAGTGGATGTTACAGTGAGCAGAGATGGAGACCAGGTGTTCAAGGTCAGCCTGCACAACATAGCAAGACCTCGTCTCAAAAAAAGAAAAGGAAGAAAAAATATTTTTTAATATGCAACAAGCCTCAAAAAATGGAAGTGGTCCCCGTTTCTCTTAATGTCTTGGAGGCCAAAAAAAGGTACTGGTTGGTGAAATACACATATAGATATCATCAGTACCCAGACGTTAATTAACGCCAAGGGAGTGTAAGGGGTCACCCAAGAGAGCGACTTTACGGGAAAAGAAGGCTCTGGAACCAGAACATTTAAAAGACTCACTGAAGGAGAGGGGCCTACAAAGGATGATGGGCCTACAAAGGATGCTAATCAGGAATGGCCAAAGAGATGGCAAAAAAACCAAGTGAAATGGTTAGGGAAAGATGGGGGAAAAAAACATAAGGATAACTCAAGCCAATAGTGCATTTTAAGAAGGGTATTAAGGCCGGGCGCTGTGGCTCACGGCCGTAATCCCAGCGCTTTGGGAGGTCAAGGCAGACGGATCACCTGAGGTCAGGAGTTTGAGAGCAGCCTGGCCAACATGGCGAAAACCCTGTCTCTACTAAAAATACAAAAATTGGCTGGGCATGGTAGCGGGCGCCTACAATCCCAGCTATTCAGGAGGCTGAGGCAGGAGAATCCCCTGGACCTGGGAGCTGGAGGCTGCAGTGACCCGAGATCGCGCCACTGCTCTCGAGCCTGAGCGACTGGGTGAGACTTCATCTGAAAAAAAAAAGTAAAGAAAAAGAAAAAAAAGATTAATCAAAGTGCAAATATTTCTTTTTCTTTTTCTTTCTTTTTTTTTTTTTTTTTTTGAGAAGGAGTCACACTGTGTTGCCCAGGCTGGAGTGCAGTGGCACGATCTCGGCCCACTGCAACCTCCTCCTCCCGGGTTCAAGCGATTCTCCTGCCTCGGCCACCCGAGTAGCTGGGATTACAGGCGTGCACCATCACGCCCGACTAATTTTTGTATTTTTAGGGGAGATGGGGTTTCTCCATGTTGGCCAAGCTGGTCTCGAACTCCTGACCTCAGGTGATCCACACGTCTCGGCCTCCCAAAGTGCTAGGATTACAGGTTGTGAGCCACCGCGCCCGGCCAATGTCAAATATTTCGCTGATTTTCCTCGGTCAGCACCACCACAATAATTGTGCCACCTTACCCATGCTACCCATGCAAGGTTTAGACATCTCTTTGACTCTTATACTGTGGTTTCCATTATTTCCTCTAACAAGACAGCAGAAGCGGGAGATTTGAATCTTACTCATTTTTCTCTTCCATATAATCTTACTCCGATCGTTCAATTAATATCAGTGGAATGATTTAAAGAACATTTGAAAAACCACTCGGACAAAACCCTCAGATTCGAACTTGTTCCAGCAGCCAAAAATACCCGCGGGACACGGCTACACTGCGCAGGCGCAAAGGCAGATGGGCTTTCTCCAGAAGGGCTTTGCATTTGGCGCGAAATCCCTTTCCGTGGGCTGGGGCTCTTGGAGAGGCGCCGTTCATTGGTCAGGTTTGGCGCGAAATCTCCGGCTCCTGTGTCACGATTGGTTCCGGCCGTGCAGGTCGGAAGAGGGGGCGGGTCGGAAGCGGCGGCGGCGCGCGCAAAGCTGCAGCGTCTGGAAAGAAGCGACTTGTGGCGGTCGAGCGTGGCGTAGGCGAATCCTCGGCGCTAAGCAAATATGGACCTCGCGGCGGCAGCAGAGCCGGGTGCCGGCAGCCAGCACTTGGAGGTCCGCGACGAGGTGGCCGAGAAGTGCCAGAAACTGTTCCTGGACTTCTTGGAGGAGTAAGTCGGCGAGCGCCCGGGGCCTCGCCCGCCTCCGGAGCCTGCGGTGTCTGGGTCGGGCGGTGCCGTGTGGGCGGCGGGTGTTCCGGAACCTGGGGGTCGCGCGTCCGGGAAGCGCCTCCCCGCCCGCCCCCCAACTTTAGGCTCCGAGCCCGGCAGCCGCGAGGAGCCTGGGACAGGCTGGGTTTTTCTGGACTAAAACCCGTCTCGAGCCCTAAGACGCTCGTGCCCAGTGCTCAGCGCTTTGCTTCTGTCACTTGATGCTCACCACCCCGCGAGCCTGGTATTTGCACAGCCCCCGGTGACCGGCGCGGAAACCTGGGCTCGCTGAGTATAGTAACTGGGCTGCTGGGTGCGGCCAGGTCGAGTGGGAGGCCGAAGTGCCATTGAATCCCGTCGGTGCCCTGCTGGGCCACGCAGCCGGGAGCCTGGTGCTGGGGATGCGCAGGGCCCGGGCCACCCTCGCCTCTTGTGCTGATGAAAGTTTCTGCGTCAACTGTGGTTTGAAAGCTGCTGGGGGGCGGAGCCCTGCCCTGTAGAGAGTAGCTCACCATATCCCTTCTTCTGGGTTCCTTGCTCCCCTTTCCCTCTGGCCTTCCTTTCCTTTCTCTACCCTTCCTTTTTTCTGTGCCTCTGGGCTCCTAGCTTTATAACCCCAACCTCCTCCCTGGCTTGCCTCATCCACCGGTTATTTTTCCTGGAGCAGATACACGACGGCCTCCAGGATGAAGGGTCAGCAGTTTGGAATGGCTTTTGAAGTTCTTTTTTAGTAAAATGTACATAACAAAGTTGACCATTTTAGCCATTTTTAAGTGTACAGTCCAGTGGCACTAAGTGCATTCACCTCGTTGTGCAGCCGTCACCACTGTCCCATCTCCAAACTTTTTTTTTTTTTGAGGCGTAATTTAGCCCTTGTTGCCCAGGCTGGAGTGCAATGTCACCATCTCAGCTTACCGCAACCTCCGTCTCCCGGGTTCAAGCTATTCTCCTGCCTCAGCCTCCCTACTAGCTGGAATTACAGGCATGCGCCACCACGCCCGGCTAATTTGGTATTTTAGTGGAGATGGGGTTTCTCCATGTTGGTCAGGCTGGTCTTGAACTCCCGACCTCAGGTGATCCACCCGCCTGGGCCTCCCAAAGTGATTACAGGCGTGAGCCACCGTGTCCGGCTCCAAACTCTTTTCATCTTCCAAACTGACATTCTGTGCCCATTAAACACGAACTCTCCTCCGTTACCCTCTCCCTCAGCCACCGTCACCCACCACTCTGCTTCCTTTCATTATGAGTTTGACCACTCTAGGTACCTCATATAAGTGGAAGCATATAGTATTTGTCCTTTTGTGTCTGGCTTGTGTAGCATAATGTCTACAAGGTTCCTCTGCGAGGTAGCATGTGTCAGAATTTCCTTACTTTTTAAGGCTAAAAATAACATTGTCTGTGCACATTGAGTAGCCCTTTTCTGAAACGCTTGGGACCAGAAGAGTTTGGGATCTTGGTTTTTTTTTCAGATTTGGAATGTTTACATTATACTTAACCAATTGCATCCCTAATTTGAAATGCTCCAGTGAAAATCATGTCAGCACTGAAAAAGTTTCAGATTTTGGACCATTTCATATTTTAAATTTTCAGATGAGGGCTGCTCAACCTGTATATATACTGCATTTTGCTTATCCATTCAGTGGACACAGGTTCATTCCACCTTTTGGCTATTGTGAATAATGCTGCCGTCTTAGGAAATTTTGGTATACTTAAAACCATAATTTAATTTCCATTTCGCTACCTATGGCAATGTTATTGTCTGCCTGATAGTTCCTCCTTCAAAGCCCAGCTAAAAACTCACACCTTTGTGAAACCTTGTACACCTTTTTGAGAGGCACTAATCCTTTCTTCCTTAGGCTCCCAGGGTGCTGTTTGTTTTTCATTATCTCTGGCAGTGTAACACATTTACCTCTCAGCTACTTAGTCTGGAATTCAAATTCCATCCTCAACCCCACCTACCCACCACATCACATTACAAAGGTTTTTCAATAAATGTTTCATTTCAACAAATAATCTAAGTGCCTAGACTTTGCAGCTAGATGATAATGATGAGACAAATAATCTCTGTACTTTGTTTAAAGAAATGCCAACTCCCTGTCACAAAATAAACTTTAATTCACCATTGCTTGTGGAATAAAGTTCAAATTCTTCATCACTCCTCTTTCCTGTTTGTCTTACAAAAACACCCCAGTCATCATCCACACTTCTCCCCTACCTTCTCTGACTTAATCACATACTTGGAATCATCTAGTCAGTCACTTCACCACCTGTTTTTATTTGAAATTTTTAACTCTTTCAGAAGCTGAATTCCAACGCCACCTTTTATATGTAAGACTTGTAGATGTTCTGTTAGGCAGAATTAGTTTCTATTACCCTAGCACATTTCTTGTTCTTCTCATTAACAGGAACATCTTTCTTGTCTGTCTTCATTGCTTACACGTCTAACTCCCTAGACGCAGACAAAGTGTTAGTTAACCCTAGGGCAGGAACAACACTGCCACTTTCAGCCTCAGGTACCTCTGTTATAGGGCTTTGCACGTAGTTGTTTAACAAATATTTTAAGGAGTCAGAACATGCTGTATTTGGAGGAGAAATTGATTTTTTTCTTAAAGCGAATCTGCATATTATGTTTGAAAGAACAGAAATAAATTTGTATGATATCCTGCTTGGGCTTTAGAAGCAAAAATGCTAGCAGCTTTATTTAGTGTGCATGTTTCAATTTTCCTGAAGTCTTGGGCAGTGAAACACCTCATTTCCATGTATTCTTATTTCTGTTCTGCTTCTTAAATCCCTGACTAATTTGTTAGTTTGCAAATTCCCTACAGAAATGGAATCATTGGGTTTGAGACTGAATTTCTTGATTTAACATTTTCCAATCTTAATTATACATGACAGTAGTAAAAGAAGAGTTAGTTGTTGGGTTTTTTTGTTAGTTAGCAGTTAAACCTCACAATCATGGTGGAAGGCAAGGAGGAGCAAGTCACTGATGTCTTACGTGGATGGCATCAGGCAAAGAGAGCTTGTGCAGAGGAACTCCTCTTTTTAAAACCATCAGATCTCGTGAGACTTACTATCAGAGAACAGCAGGGGAAAGACTTGTCCCCATGATTCAATTAACTCCCACCAGCTCCCTCCCACAACATGTGGGAATTCAAGTCGAGATTTGGGTGGGGACACAGCCAAACCATATCAGAAGGGAGGAGTAACTTGCCCCAAGTTACAGAACTGCCAAACATGGGCCTGTCTGAGCCTAGTTGTTGGACTTTAACCAATATTCTGAATTATCATTCAGGTTCTTTGTACTGCCTGTGTCCTTAATCTAGTTGACTCGAATGTACCTGCAGGTTTCAGAGCAGCGATGGAGAAATTAAATACTTGCAATTAGCAGAGGAACTGATTCGTCCTGAGAGAAACACATTGGTTGTGAGTTTTGTGGACCTGGAACAATTTAACCAGCAACTTTCCACCACCATTCAAGAGGAGTTCTATAGGTATGGGCATATTAATCTTCTTTACTTTGAATAGGGGTTGAAATCCGGGAAGCCAGCTCTTCTTGGACTGTAAGTGTTCACTTGTGTAGCAGAAGGGCAGCTTTCACAGTTATTTCCCACTGAGAAGAGGCGCTTTGATACTGCCAGTGGTCGTTTTAGTACTGCTCTGAACTTCATGTAGGCCTTTATAGAGCCAAACTTTTTTTGTTGTTGTTGTGTTTTTTTTGTTTGTTTGTTTGTTTTTTGAGACGGAGTCTTGCTCTGTCACACCCAGGCCGAAATGCAGTGGCGTGATCTTGGCTCACTGCAACCTCTGCCTCCCGGGTTCAAGCGATTCTTCTGCCTCAGCCTCCCGAATAGCTGGGATTACAGGCGCCCACCATCACGCCCGGCTAATTATTTACATTTTTTAATAGAGACAGGGTGTCACCATGTTGGTCAGGCTGGTCTCGAACTCCTGACCTCAGGTGGTCCGCCCGCCTCGGCCTCCCAAAGTGCTGGGATTACAGGCATGAGCCACCGTGCCTGGCCAGAGCTGAACTTTTTTTTTCAAATACAAATGTTGAAAATCTTTGCTTTCTATATAGTTTTCCCAACAGGAAAACTGTACTTACTTAGTTTTGTGTCATTCCATTGATCCTTTTTCCCCACAGGAATAGGTGTTTGTGTGGGTCCTTTTCTTGTACTGGGGATATCTTTACAGCATTGACGTTGTTGTACTTCTTGTTCCCTTAAAGTTTAATTTTGTTTTCGCTTATAAAAGTAATAGGTATATATTGTAGAAAATAGAGAAGAGTAAGGAGAATTAAATTGCTTATACACTTGTAATCCACCACCGTCATTAGCAGATCTGCTACAACAGAGTTCCAGGAGCCTTCCAAGTCTGCAAGTGCAGAGTTTTGTAAGGATCTTCTGTCACATTTTGATGTCTTTGTGTGTGTACTGTGTATGAAATTACTCAAATTCATATAAAATTTCTTAAAATCATACTAATAGCTCCAATTGTGGTTTTTTGGTAGAAATACTATGGTTAGACATTATATTTAATAGAAGGCTTTTATTTTGTTTTGACTTGTTATATATAGCAAGAAACATCTTTGCACACAAGACTTTGTATTAGGATTAAATAAATGTGACAGTCTGTAGAAATAGAATCAGGTTAAAATAAATTGTGGACAGTTGTGAAAGATAAATGAAAACCCAGGGATAAGGAGGCACAGTCTCGTTCATTTCTTGGTGGATTAGGAGATGGAGGATTTGTCTGTGTTTCTGGTCATAGCTGATGATCAAGAATAATTGGAGGGGGTAAGTAAGCAACAGGATTTATTGTGAAAGCATGCAGCAGTAGAAGTTATAGCACTGACAAATAAGGGAGAGGTAGACAATCAAGCCTGGTGGTAGAAGCAGCTGTGCCATGCCTCATGCATAAGCCAGGCAGCAGTTCTCTTTCCTGAGAGTAGCGCCTTTTTTAGAGGGTTTCAGACCCCACTTCTTAAACAGACTAAGCTGGAGTAGGTATTAGAAACATATCAAAAGGACATGCATACTTCACTCTCACCAGTCAAATGGAGCATTTTTGCCAATTTGTTCTCACATTAGTGCACAAATACTTCTCCTGTCCTCATCCATTTCTTATCAAACCAGCCAGATGTGGTGGCTCACACCTGTAATCCTAACACTTTGGGAGGCTGAGGTGGATAGATCACTTGAGCCCAGGAGTTTGAGACCAGCCTGGACAACATGGTGAAATCCCATTTCTACCAAAAAAACCCCACAGAAATTAGCTGGGCATGGTGGTGCATGCCTGTAGTGCCAGCTACTCAGCAAGCTGAGATGGGAGGATCACCTGAGCCTAGGTAGATTGAGGCTGCAGTGAGCTGTGATCGTGCCACTGCACTCCAGTCTGGGTGACAGAGTGAAACCTTGTCTCAGAATGAAACCAAAGAAATAGACTGACTTGACACCTGACTTACTAAGTCATAAACATCCCACAGAAAATTCACAGTATTGAGCATAATATTGACAAGATGATTGTTCAGCTAGTCATCTTGGACAGAGGAATGGCCAACAGTGTGGGTGCTGTATGATTATTTATGTGCTATATGATAATCAGGTATGGTGTGACATTTTATATTTAGTGTTTCAGTGGGATAGGAGAGAACTGAAAGAGGGTCCTAAACCTAGACTAGATAATAGAAGTGTCCTACACAGTTAAGTTCTAAGGTTTAGTTGTAACCAGATGAAATTCCTTAATCTTGGCTGTTGGTAGGTACGTAAAGGGAAGGAGGCCTTGGTAAACCTCTAAGGTATCAGCTGACTTTTTTGTTTTTCAGAGTTTACCCTTACCTGTGTCGGGCCTTGAAAACATTCGTCAAAGACCGTAAAGAGATCCCTCTTGCCAAGGATTTTTATGTTGCATTCCAAGACCTGCCTACCAGACACAAGTAAGAAACCCTTCTCTGGAAAAAAAGGAATTCACCAAATGATATAGGTACCACTTAGCTGACAGTCAGAAAACTTGAGAGGTTGCCTTGATCTGCTATTAGCTGGCTATTTAACATTATACAAATCACTTTTACCTCCCTGAGCCTCAGTTTCTTTGTCTGTGAAGTCTTTTGGCTTAGGTTTTCTACCTAAATCATGCAAAAAGTAGGTTTGTTGCTGTAAAGTTACTTTTTCATAATTGATAATCACAATAATTATAAAACCACAATAATTATAAAACGAGTACTTACAAAATTGATGCTGTAAAATACCAGGAGGAAAAAATAGTGGTTTGCATTCAGATTTTGTAGAAGGTTGACTTTTGTAGGAGTTATACCCACTTATCCAGAAAGTTTAGTTTTGGAGAAATGTATTTTCCTATGGAGATGGGATTAGATGTAAAGGGAATGAAGCAAATTTTTAGGATTATCACATTTTAGGGTGCCTTTTAGGGAAATTTGGGAGAAAATTGATCAAGGGAGAAAATATGACATTCTAGGAATTCCTGAATCTCTGGAAATTTTTGTCGGTTTAAATGCATAATTTTCAAACACCCCTTTGGCAGTTATTTTGAGAATAAATTTACTGGATAAAATTGAAGTGATATTTTGAAAAGTTAAACTACTGTAATTACTTTATAAAATTACCAAATTACTTCACATAAAATGGGTAAAGGAAGTGTTTCTGAACTTTGAGTACAAAGTTTTCTCTCATGATAGGATTATTATGTAACACATGCTTTTTTTTTTTAGAAATTGCGGGTAAGCAAAAAAGTATTTGCATATAAAACAAAAACAGGATCATTCTGTTGTTTTTTTTTTTTCTGAGACAGAGTCTTGCTCTGTCACCCAGGCCAGAGTGCAGTGGCACGATCTTGGCTCACTGCACCCTCCACCTCCCGGGTTCAAACAATTCTCCTGCCTTGGCTCCCCGAGTAGTTGGGATTACAGGCGCTCGCCACCGCGACTGGCTAGTTTTTGTATTTTTAGTAGAGATGGGGTTTCACCATGTTGGCCAGGATGGTCTTGATCTCTTGACCTCATGATCCACCCACCTTGGTGTCCCAAAGTGCTGGGATTACAGGCGTGAGCCACCACGCCCAGCCCATTCTGTTTTATAATTTTAATTTTCATTTTTTGGCATCTTTTAGTTCATTTATATATTTTGCTCTGGATACATATACGTCATATAATTTAGGAATGGGCACGTTGACTAAATTATTTTTATAGGAGAGTCCAAAGAATACCTTGTCTCTTGAATTTTTTTTTTAAACATAAATTATCTTTAAATACCCTCTCACTAAAATGGAAAGATTCTTAGTTAAGAGATGAATGTTTACTAATGGGACATTTGTCTTTAAACAGGATTCGAGAGCTCACCTCATCCAGAATTGGTTTGCTCACTCGCATCAGTGGGCAGGTGGTGCGGACTCACCCAGTTCACCCAGAGCTTGTGAGCGGAACTTTTCTGTGCTTGGACTGTCAGACAGTGATCAGGGATGTAGAACAGCAGTTCAAATACACACAGCCAAACATCTGCCGAAATCCAGTTTGTGCCAACAGGAGGAGATTCTTACTGGATACAAATAAATCAAGATTTGTTGATTTTCAAAAGGTATTTATTTAACATCTGTTTAGATCAGAGTCCATCTATGATAATAATTCACTTCTAGGCCCTTGCAATAGCTTATTTAGATAATGTTCAACTCAATTTTTATGTAAGTTAAGCATCATCAAAATGACTACAAAGTTAAGCCCAAAACTTTTCATGTAAATTATAATTGTTAGTATATACATTTGTTTTAACTTTCAATAACTTGGAAGTTCCTTAAGACTGACAAGATGTATTTGTCAAAGAATAAATGGTAACTAGGTGGTGGTGGTTGTTATTATGAACTGGAGTTAAGAAAACTTAAAGAAATAGCAACTTGTTAGTGTAAGATTTCCATTTGCTGTATAGAAAGGAAAGCATGAATAGGACAGGCTAGCTTGGAAGCAATGAGGATTATCATGATTGAAGTAAAGGAGCCAAATTGGAGATCATCTGAGAGATGATTTGATGTGAGACCTGGAGGTACTTGGATCCCTAAATCTTAGGCTGAGGAGTTTGAGCCTATCTTAATAAGCAGTGGGAATATAGTGGGAAGGTAGTTTGTGTGTGTGGGTGTGTGTTGTTTTGTTTTGATTTTTGTTTTTTCTTTGAGACAGTCTCTCTGTCACCCAGGCTGGAGTGCAGTGGCGTGATCTCCACTCACTGCAAGCTCCGCCTCCTGGGTTCATGCCATTCTCCTGCCTTAGCCTCCCGAGTAGCTGGGACTACAGGTGCCCACCACCACACCCGGCTAATTTTTTGTATTTTTAGTAGAGACAGGGTTTCATCGTGTTAAACCAGGATGGTCTCGATCTCCTGACTTCGTGATCCACCTGCCTCGGCCTCCCAAAGTGCTGGGATTACAGGCATGAACCACTGCACCCAGCCTGTGTGTGTTTTTTTTTTAAAGGAAACTGAATAAGTCCGTGATGGGTTTAACAGAGGGTAATAGGCAATTTCAGTTACCTGGGCAAGAGGTGATGGATGGCAGTAGTAAGAATGAAGGGGACCCTCAAATTTCAACAGGACTTAATTTTATGGGACATACAAAAAGGAAAGAAAAGCTGAAGCAGCTCAAGTATGGAATAATTATTATCAGATGAATTTAATATTATTTATATTGCTCTGATAATCATTCTCCTTATTTGGCTTTCTTACATTAACCTGGTAGCTTATAAGATGCACATATTCTACCAACAGCTTTGGGTAGGAGATCTTATAAAGTATGAATCTAGATTGGGTCTTAGTCTGGGGGGGGGAACACAACTGTATAAAGGACACTCTTGACAATCAAGACATTTGAAGACGGACTAGATAATTGAAGATATGTAATTTTATGAAATTAAATATTGTTTAATTATCTTGGTTGTGATAATGATATTGTAACAGAGGATTGTCTTTGTTCTTAGAGATGAATGCTAAAATATTTAGGTATGAAGTTTCTTGATGTTCACAACTGTGTTCAAATATATAGTAAAAAAGAAAAAACATGTATCTGTAAATAATGTTAGTAGTTGTGTTGAAGTGGAGGGTATAAAAGGTGTATATGAAATTTTCTGTAAAATTATCTTAAAGCTTAGGAGAAGATGGAGCATGGAACAGATAGTTGGAGTCATTTTGAACAAAGAAAAAAATTATTTTTTAATGAAAGTAAAAGTGAAGTTTTTTTTTCCTCTGCTGTTTGAATCAGCATGGAGTTTTTAAATAGATGTAATCTCTTGCCAAATTGAACTATTTGACTAAAAGGAGTTTTAGAGTAGATAATTTTTAAGATAAATGTTGGTACATGTGAAAAGTCTGCTGATGGGTCAGATAGTTTAGAATATGTCCGTATTTGTGGTATTTAATTTAGATTGTATGGCATCTGAAAGGGATTGCTTCTCATTCTTGGTTGGTTGTTTGTCTGTATTACAGGTTCGTATTCAAGAGACCCAAGCTGAGCTTCCTCGAGGGAGTATCCCCCGCAGTTTAGAAGTAATTTTAAGGGCTGAAGCTGTGGAATCAGCTCAAGCTGGTGACAAGTGTGACTTTACAGGGACACTGATTGTTGTGCCTGACGTCTCCAAGCTTAGCACACCAGGTCAGTAATCTGTGTCTCAAATTTAACAAATTCTCAGTTACCTAAACTGCAGAGTATCTAGCTTCCCACATCTTCATTGTCTTCTTTTTGGCTACCAATCAGAAGCTGAGGAACGAAGTGTGATGAGAATAAAAACAAATTGGTTTTGCCACAAACGATGCTATTCTGAAAGTATTCAAGGCTTAAGTGAAGTCTTTGGATTTATAGCTTTCATTTATTTGAGCAATTTTGATGTTCAGCACCTTTAATATTTAAGTTGTGAAACAACCTATCATTCTGTTTCAGGAGCACGTGCAGAAACTAATTCCCGTGTCAGTGGTGTTGATGGATATGAGACAGAAGGCATTCGAGGACTCCGGGCCCTTGGTGTTAGGGACCTTTCTTACAGGCTGGTCTTTCTTGCCTGCTGTGTTGCACCAACCAACCCAAGGGTCAGTCGTTTTGGGGGTTTTTGTTTGTTTTTGAAACAGTCTCTCTGTCACCCAGGGTGGAGTGCAATGGCAAAGTCATGGCTCACTGTAGCCTCCACTTTCTGGGCTCAAGTGATCCTACCATCTCAACCTCCTGAGTAGCTGGGATTATAGGTGTGAATCACTGCACCCAGCTAATTTAAAAAATTGTTTTAGAGATGAGGTCTTGCTCTGTTGGCCAGGCAGGCCAACAGTGAGTCTTAGTAGAGTGACAGCTTAAGAAACACCTACCCTGAGGCTGCCACGAAATGATAGGATTCTGAAACATCTGGGCTGTCTCATCAATGTTAAGAGCACGGGATGGGGTTAAGATTTGATGAGTTTTAAAACCAAATCTTTTGACGTATGCCTTTCTGATCTTGAAAAAAAGTCTTATTTGATGTCTTACATAAAAGCTCAATGCTTTTAAGTGCAGTGGTACAAATTATCCACGCTGTTTTTTGTTTTAAAGTTTCACAGTTCCTCTGTTATTCTTCTGGAGGAAATACAAATAAAAAGATTTAGTAATCTGGGAAGTAAACTTCTGAGAATGATGAACCCCTGGCAGTATCATTCAGTTAACTTGATTCTGTGTCATAAATGGGAGTTTGGAAAATAGTTCAGTATTGGAAAAAGGGAGTGAACATAATATTCTCTTATTTTATTTGTATCTTTATATCAGTGATTAACATTCTGCTATGGCTTATCTCTTGAGCATTCAGGTAGGTTTTTTTCTATTTAACTCACTGGACAAATGACATACCCTTAAGTGTCTTTGTTAACTGAGGGCTTACTAGTTTGGGGAGTTTTTTTTTTTTTTTTTTTTTTTTTTTTAAACCTTTACAGTCAATAAATTGTGAGGTTGACTTCCCACGCTATGTTGTGTTTGTAATGAAGTTTCTTCTCCTTTATGCTCTTTTGACTGCTTCTATACTAATGATTCTTCCTTTGTTCTCTACCATTAGTTTGGGGGGAAAGAGCTCAGAGATGAGGAACAGACAGCTGAGAGCATTAAGAACCAAATGACTGTGAAAGAATGGGAGAAAGTGTTTGAGATGAGTCAAGATAAAAATCTATACCACAATCTTTGTACCAGCCTGTTCCCTACTATACATGGTAAGAATTCCATCCATTTGTACCATAAACTTGAAATCAAAATAATGATTATAAACAGCCACAGGTGATTTCTGAAAGCACATAAATCAGACTGTGAAAGTTTTTAGTGGGTCTAAAAGAGGTCATTTACAAAAGGACAGGTACATGATTTCACTTATACGAGGTACCTGTAATGTGCAAATTCATAGAGACACGGTAGGATAGAGGTTATCAGTGGCTGGGGGAATGGGAGAAGTGAGTTATTTAATGGATAAAGTTGCTATTTGGGATGATGACAAAGTTCTGGAAAGGGATAGTGGTGACAGTTATACAACATAATGTACTTACTGCCACTGAACTTATACACTGAAAAATGGTTAAAATGATAAGTTTTATTATGTATTTTTATCACAATTTTATTTTTTTAAGGAAAAGTTATTTTGTCATCTTATTTCCTGGCCTTATGACAGAGCTGCACTTAAGTGTGTTTCCATATGCTAGACTAGTCTCCTGGCCTTTTTGTGGTTGTAGTCTCCTGGCCTTGTTGTTGTTGGTGTGTGTGTTTGTATTTTAGAGAGACAGGGTTTTGCTATGTGGTCTAGGCTGAAGCACTCCCTCCTGGGCTAAAGCAACCCTACCTCCAGCCTCCCCAGTAGCTGGGATTACAGGTGTAGGTCACCACATTGGCTCTTGTTTCCCTTTTTATTTACCGAAATGGAGTGTTTATGATTGGTTACTTGTTCTGTCTATACCTTTGGCAGTTTCTTTCACATTTTCCTGACTGTTGGTTGCTAGCTGTGTTTTGAAGGCTATGACTAAAATTTTAGGCCTGATGCTTTATCTTTGAACTCTTCCATCCTTGTCTTCCATACTCAATTAGGATTATGGTAAGAACTCAACCTTTCTTTATCTTTTTTTATTCTATTTTATTTTGAGACAGAGTCTCA
Source organism: Gorilla gorilla gorilla (assembly GCF_029281585.2). Lineage (NCBI taxonomy): Eukaryota > Metazoa > Chordata > Mammalia > Primates > Hominidae > Gorilla > Gorilla gorilla. Next base: position 38,388,905 of record NC_073235.2, on the reverse strand, counting down.
CTCTGTCGCCCAGGCTGGAGTGCAGTGGCGTGATCTCAGCTCACTGCAACCTCTGCCTCCCGGGTTCAAGCGATTCTCCTGCCTCAGCCTCACGAGTAGCTGGGATTGCAGGATTGCCCCACAACACTCGGCTAATTTTTGTATTTTTAGTAGAGATGGTGTTTCGCCATGTTGGCCAGGCTGGTCTTGAATTCCTGACCTCAAGTGATCCATCCGCCTTGGCCTCCCAAAGTGCTGAGATTACAGGCATGAGCCACTGCATGTGGCCCTTTTTTTCTATCTAAATATAAGTCAGACAAGTTTTGTTTGTGGAAAGGATTTTTAGTTTTCTACCTGTTTTGTTTTGTTTTGTTAGGGTCTTACTCTTGCCCAGGCTGGAGTGCAGTGACAGCATACATGGCCTACCACAGCCTCAACCTCCTGGGCTTAAACGATTCCCCACCACAGCCCCGAAATTACCTGGGACTACAGGCGCCTGCCACCATGCCCGGCTAATTAAAAAAAATTTTTTTTTTAGAGATGGGGTTTCACCATGTTGCCTGGGCTGGTCTCAAACTTCTGGGCTCAAGCAATCCTCCCGCCTTGGCCTTCCAAAGTGCTCGGATCTTCCAAAGTGATCAGATACAGGCATAAGCCACCACACCCAGCCTAATTTTCTGCTTTAAGGAATGCCTTGTGTAAATTTGCATAGCACTTTGTTGATGGAGTTCAGAGAGTCTACAGTTCCACAGAAAAATGTTTCTTTTAATAGCACAGTGTTCTTTTTTAAGAAAATTGTTTTTCCTTCTTATTGGATTTATGAACTAAGCAGCTGTAAATTGCATTCAGCATCTTATTTAATCCACATTAATTCAGTTAACATATATTCATTCAGTGCTGGTCACTGGTGATAGAAAAGTGTTATGAACCATTTCCTCAAACTCTTCACAGAACTATAAGAACTGGCATTAAAAAGGACTAGTAAATGTGGTAGGCCTTGGTGGACATAGTTCATTTATCAGGAGAGATCTTTGAGGGCTAAGGCATTGGGTAAGGTTTTGTGTAGGAAGTAGGACTCATGGACAAGTAAAGGCTCTTAGGATGATGAGCACTGGCACGGTGACATCTGTGGTGTAGGAGAAAACATTGGAACAGTGGTTTAGGTGACTAAGTCCACAGAACAAGAACCAAGATCAGAAGCCAGGTGTTATTACTCCAGTTTTATGCTTTGCTTTAGCTGACTCTGCCTTTCGGTTGGTAAACATGCCTTTACTGTTTCTTCTGAAAGTGTTTAACTTCATGTTGAAAAATTAGTTTTTCATCTGTAGCTTCTTTTCATTTCAGGCAATGATGAAGTAAAACGGGGTGTCCTGCTGATGCTGTTTGGTGGCGTTCCAAAGACAACAGGAGAAGGGACCTCTCTTCGAGGGGACATAAATGTTTGCATTGTTGGTGACCCAAGTACAGCTAAGAGCCAATTTCTCAAGTAAGCGTTTGCCTGATACAGTGTTGCAGGAAAAAGTGTACATAGTTCCCAGGCTGGCTGTGCTACCAAGAATGCAGTCAGTATGGCCTTACTAGGAGTGTAAATTATGACTATGTTGAATACATAATTCTCATAGATTAAAGTTATGGCAACATTGTACAATTTTTTAGAATAGGGAAAAATTGCCTGTAATACCAATCTCACATTGAACTGTTTAGTCTTTGTATAATATCTTTGTAAAATATATTTGTATAAAGTTTTATACAAATTTTATACAAATTTTATTATTTGTATAAAATTTTATACAAATTTTATTATTTGTATAAAAATATGAATTATGTATTTTCATTATTGTAAATCATATTATACGTACTTGTAATTTCAATTTTCTGTAAACATTTTTTCCATGTTTCTTTTCGCATGGAAAAATCTCATGAGTTTGTCATTTTCACAATTGTCTTTTTTTGTTGGTATACTATAGCTTACAAAATCATTTTCTTAGTCCTGTTAAATTTAACAGGATAGTTTATTATAATAATTACCGATGTAGATGCAGTGAACATCATAATGTTATATACATTTTTTGTTTCTTTCCTCTGGGTAAATTACTAGATACAGGATTATTGAGACTAAGAATACAAACATTTGTAAGGTTTTAAAATAGGATGTACTGGCCGGGTGCCGTGGCTCACGCCTGTAATCCCAGCACTTTGGGAAATCGAGGCGGGCGGATCATGAGGTCAGGAGATGGAGACCATCCTGGCTAACACGGTGAAACCCCATCTCTACTAAAAATACAAAAAATTAGTTGGGCGTGGTGGCGGGCACCTATAGTCCCAGCTACTTGGGAGTCTGAGGCAGGAGAATGGCGTGAACCCAGGAGGCAGAGCTTGCAGTGAGCCGAGATTGCGCCACTGTACTCCATCCTGGGCAACAGAGCGATACTCCGTCTCAAAAAAAATAAAAATAAAAATAAAATAGGATGTACTTTCCAAAGGGAATGCTGCTATGAGATATTTTATGTTAACTTTGTCAGTGTGAACACCATTCTTGACTGTTTTTAGAAGCTATAATAAATATTTGATTACTTTCAAACTTTTAAGAAACTTAGGGCCCAAAATAAAACAACAAGTTTCTGAGCACCTGCCATGTTCTCAGTGCTGTATATGTGTTATGTCTTACTCTAGCAGCACCCAGACACGCATGTGTATTATTCCCTTTTTTTTCAGGGAGTCACAACCTCTCCAAGCCTACAAGAAATTTGCCCACTTTCTTGTAGGTGAAAGGTGACACTGAGCCATGAATATTAAAATTCAGATAACAGTTGCCTGCAAAACATGTGTACTTCATACTACATCAAGCTGCCTTTTCTTTGTTTTGGAAATTTGTAACATAGTACCATTTTAGAATGTTGAACATTTTTAGTTGGTTTGGAGTTTTATGATTAAATATTTCTTTTGAACATATCACAGACTGAGTTTTAGATTTTAAGATAGTAGTCCTGTGTTACAAAGGATTCTTTTTTTTTTCTTGTCATTCTTTCTCCCCCCTCAAAAAGAAAGATGTACTACAATGTTGCCTCTGGTAACAGTGTCATGTGGTATGTGACAGTCTTAGTGAATTCCATAGCATTTTCTATGTATAAAATCTGTATATAATGATAGTCGGAGTATCCAATCTGGCTGCCTTTTTTTCTTGCCTAATTGCCCTTGATTAGAGCCATCAGTATAATGTTGAATAGAAGTGGCAAGAGCAGACATCCATGTCTTATTCCTGATCTTAGGGGCAAAACATTCAGCCTTTCACCTGTAAGTTTGATGTTATCTGTGGGTTTTCATAGATGCCCTTTGTCAGGTTAAAAAAAAAAACCCTTTATTAGACTTAGGAAAACCTCCTCTATTCCTAGTTTGTTTGGTTTTTGTAATGAAAAGGTGTTGGATTTTGTCAAATGGTTTTTCTACATCTGTTTAGGTGGTCATGTAGTTCTTTTATTAATTTAGCATATTGATTGATTTTCAGATGTTAAACCAATCTTGCATTTCTGGAATAAGCCCCATATCTAGTTTTGTTTTGTTTTATTTTTAATTGCAAGACCTTCTGATAGATGATTGTTGCTGTTTGTTACTATTAAAGACTTCTTTTAAAATTGATGTTTTAGCCAGGCGCGGTGGCTCACGCCTGTAATCCCAGCACTTTGGGAGGCCGAGGTGGGTGGATCATGAGGTCAGGAGATGGAGACCATCCTGGCTAACACAGTGAAACCCCATCTCTACTAAAAATACAAAAAAAATTAGCCGGGTGTGGTGGCGAGCGCCTGTAGTCCCAGCTACTTGGGAGGCTGAAGCAGGAGAATGGCATGAACCCAGTAGGCAGAGCTTGGAGTGAGCCGAGATCAAGCCACTGCACTCCAGCCTGGGCGACAGAGCAAGACTCTGTCTAAATAAATAAATTAATTAAATTAAAAAATAAATAAAATTGATGTTTTAGGCTAGGTGTGGTGGCTCACGCCTGTAATCCCAGCACTTTGGGAGGCTGAAGTAGGTGGATCACCTGAGGTCAGGAGTTCGAGACCAGCCTGGCCAACATGGTGAAACCCCATCTCTACTAAAAATACAAAAATTAGCTGGGCATAGCGTCACACACCTGTAATCCCAGCAACTCGGGAGGCTGAGGCAGGAGAATCGCTTGAACCCAGGTGGCAAAGGTTGCCATGAGCTGAGATCACACCACTGTACTCCAGCTTGGGCGACAGAGCAAGACTCTGTCTCAATTTAAAAAAAATTTTTTATCAGGTATTAACTCTGAAAATACAAAAATTAGCCAGGCGTGATGGCCCACGCCTGTAATCCTAGCTACTGGGGAGGCTGAGGCACGAGAATCGCCTGAACCTAGGAGGTGGAGGTTGCAGTGAGCTGAGATTGTGACACTGCACTCCAGTCTGGTGACACAGCGAGACTCTATCTCAAAAAACAAAAAGAATAGAAAAGCCGAGGGAGATAAACCTTCCCATTTAGTCTGTGGCATGTGTCTTCATGAATTGCTTAAGCTTAAGCTCTCAAATGTTCTTTCAGTAATTTAAACTCTTCTGCTGGTTTTCCTGGGAAGGGTGCTGTATAGTCACATATTAATGAGTCTTTATGTGATAACCTTGAACAGGCACGTGGAGGAGTTCAGCCCCAGAGCTGTCTACACCAGTGGTAAAGCGTCCAGTGCTGCTGGCTTAACAGCAGCTGTTGTGAGAGATGAAGAATCTCATGAGTTTGTCATTGAGGCTGGAGCTTTGATGTTGGCTGATAATGTAAGAACATTTTACACTCTTCAGTATAAATAAGTCAGAATACCCCTACCCTATCAGTAAAGGCCTATAAGTTACCATTAAAAAGATGTCCTTAAAAACAGCATTCTCAGCTGGGCGCGGTGGCTCACACCTTTGGCCCAGTACTTTGGGAGGCCGAGGTGGGTGGATCACCTGAGGTCAGGAGTTCGAGACCAGCCTGGCCAACATGGCGAAAACCCATCTTCTCTACTAAAAATACAAAAATTAGCCGGGCATGGTGGCGGGTGCCTGTGGTCCCAGCTACTCAAGAGGCTGAGGTGGGAGGATCACTGAGCCCAGGAGGTGGAGGCTGCGTTGAGCCAAGATTGTGCCACTGCACTCCAGCCTGGGCAACAGAGCGAGACTCTGTCTCAAACCAAAACAAAAAAACCCAGCATTCTTTAGTAAATAATTCATAGTTTTCTTCATCTAGAATTTAAATTGTGATAGTTGATCAGCATGTCCTGAGCACGTGTGTTTGCTGTGACTAGTTTAGATCGGTAGATGTGTATATAAGTTGTAGGTATAAAATCAATCCTGAGTTGACACAAGGTTTTGATGTTGAGTACAAGTACAGTAAGTGTATATTTTTAGTTATGCTCTTAGTTTTAAGTCAATTGTATGGTTCTTTCTAGCTTTAGGATCTGTTGAATTATCTTCCTTAGAAAAGGGAGTTAAGAATCTTCGCTTACCTATCTTCTACTTGTTTGGAGAATAGAAGAGTCCCTGTGGTAGCAGACTTTGTGAGTTTACTTGTAATTTTCCATCTGAAAGACTGTTCTTGTTTTTCGTGATGAAGTCTTGCTCTGTCGCCCAGGCTGGAGTGCAGTGGTGCAATCTTGGCTCACTGCAACCTCTGCTTCCCGGGTTCAAGCAATTCTCCTGCCTCAGCCTCCCGAGTATCTGGGATTACAGGTGCACGCCACCACACCTGGCTAATTTTTGTATTTTCAGTAGAGACGGGGTTTCACCATGTTGGCCAGGCTGGTCTCAAACTCCTGACCTCATGATCAGCCCACCTCAGCCTTCCAAAGTGCTGGGATTACAGGTGTGAGCCCCCACACCCGGCCGTTGTTGTTTTTTAAGAGACAGGGTCTCAGTCTGTCACCTAACCTGGAGTACAGTGGCAATCATGGCTCACTGTAACCTCAAATGCCTGGCCTTAATGAAGCGTTCTTCCTGCCTTGGCCTCCCAAAGTGCTGGGATTACAGATGTGAGCCATGCATCCAGCTTGAAAGACAGCTTCTTAGGCTTGATTTGTTTGGTTACAGGGTGTGTGTTGTATTGATGAATTTGATAAGATGGACGTGCGGGATCAAGTTGCTATTCATGAAGCTATGGAACAGCAGACCATATCCATCACTAAAGCAGGAGTGAAGGTATGTGTTATCTACTTCTGTTCTGCTGCATCGTCCATAGCCTTGTTGATTAATGTAGTACTAGAGAAGTTCACCTGGATAAAATTCATTACTTCAATGTGTAATGCTGTTCATTAAAATGGAAAATTCAGCCCTGAGAATTATTTATTGAAACTATAAATGTTGTTTAGAGTACTGTGTAAATGTATTGCCGTGATAATAGAGGAAAATGTCCATGAACAAAGCTTTTATTTTCTTTGATAAAGCATGCTCCAATTATAACAAAAATAACCAAAGATCAACAGATTGATTATATATGTATATATTTATTTGTATTAACAGAGTATTTAAATGAAAATAAGTATGACAGTATAACCAACACTAGGGAGAATCTAAACTTTAAAAGCTACAGATTCAAGTAGCTTTTAAGCAGTACACAATTGTAAATTGAAAAGACAACTCTTTCCCTGCAACTCCCAGCAACAGTAGATACTTACAGGTATCTAATGGATAAAAAGGAATTTTAGGAGGAAGAAAATAAGGCATCTATTGAGTTTGTGCTTTTAGGAATATTTTGTACATAAGCATAATACCGACAGTTTCATTCCTGCTGGTTTAACTTCATAATTTTATTTTGGCAATCTTTTGCCAGCACATATTAGATCAACTTTGGTTTTTTATTACTTTCCCATATTCAATTGTGTATACCACAGCTTGATTCTTTAGACTCCTGTTGAGTGACATTTGGTTCATTTTCAGTGTTTTGTATTACAAACAAAATTGTAGTAAGCATCCTTGAACGCAACATCCTTTTATATTTGGCTATAAGAGAAATTTCTAACAAATTGATGTCTTCAATGGTGTGCACATCACACCACCAAAATCACATAGGAGTTCCTGTTTATGTGAAAAAGTGTATGTCATTATTTTGGTTTGCGTTTAGTTAATTATGGGTGAGATTGAACATGTTGTTATGTATTTATTGGCTGATGTCTATTTAAATCTGTTAAGATTCTTTCTTTTGTGGTCAGGCTACTCTGAACGCCCGGACGTCCATTTTGGCAGCAGCAAACCCAATCAGTGGACACTATGACAGATCAAAATCATTGAAACAGAATATAAATTTGTCAGCTCCCATCATGTCCCGATTCGATCTCTTCTTTATCCTTGTGGATGAATGTAATGAGGTAACCCCACGAGCTTCCATTTTTATTTCCAGTTGGAGTAATCGAGTGAGACAAGGCTGGAAGATACACTGCTCAACAGCTGGTGCATGTATGTGCACCAGCCTTTGATTTCCCTCAGGGTGGCACAGGATCGGACAAAGGGTTTAGTAAGCAACTCAAAATGAAGTCATTTGAATTGCCTCTTCCACTTAATTGTGTTAAAGAATTAAGTTTTCAGGTTTTGTTACTATTTATTTCTCAAAAGGAAACAAGTTACAGTTAACTTCCAACCACACTTTTTATTTTTTTAAACAGCCTCTCACTGGAGACTGGGCTGGAGTGCAGTGGCACAGTCTTGGCCTACTGCAACCTCCACTTCCAAGGTTCAAGCGATTCTTGAGTCTGAGCCTCCCAAGTAGCTGGGATTACAGGCATGTAACACCACGCCTGGCTAATTTTTATATTTTTAGTACAGACAGGGTCTCACCATGTTGGTCAGGCTGGTCTTGAACTCCTGGCCTCCAGTGATGCACACCCACCTCAGCCTCCCAAAATGTTGGGACTATAGGTGTGAGCCACTGTACCTGGCCCCAACCACACTCCTAAGATTTTTATACGATTTTTTGTTTTGTTGATTGGGCTTTTATTTTATTTTTCAGTCACCTTGAAAAAAACTGGGATGCCAAAGAAATTTCTTTTCTTCTTTTTTTTAATCATGAGTCATTTATCTTTGTATTTTTTCCTATCAAGTTGCTGAATGTATTTTACCTTTTTTTCTCACTTTTAAGATTGAGTGAAAAAATGCAGATTTACTTGGATTCTGATACGTTAGTTTAATTATTAGAGTTATGTGTACTTAAATATTTAATAATGCACCTCAGATGCCCACAGAACTATAAAATGACAGTTTGTAGGAACTAACATTTTAGGCTGTACTTTTTAAATCATTCAGCATTGAGGTTCTACATTTTATTGGGTACAATGCACAGCTCTATTACAGTGGAACTTTAAATATTATCTAAATAAAAGTAGCCTTCCATTTTGTGAGTGTTTGGAGGGCTTGGATTTTTATTTATTTATTTTTTAAACACAAAGTCTTACTCTGTCACCCAGGCAGTGCCACAATCATAGCTCACTGCAGCCTCAATCTCCTGGGTTCCAGTGATCCTCCTGCCTCAGCCTCCCAAGTAGCTGAGACTACAGCTGTGTACCACCATGCCTGGTTAATTTTTTCATCCTTTTGTAGCAACAGCAACAAGTTCAAGACCCGTGTTGGTCTTGAACTCTTGGCCTCAAACCACCTTACCACCTCACCTCAGCCTCCTGAATAGCTAAGATTATAGGCCTGCACCATCACACCTGGTTTGGTTCACTTTTTTTCCCTTCACAAGAGAGACATATTTAATCACCAGATAATTGAGTTGTCTGATTTTCATACATTTATGTTTGTTCATGATTCATTAAAGTAGCTTTAGTAGCAGATTAAGTTATAAAGCTTTAAAAGATCAATTTATAAACCTTTAAAACATTCAAGTTTTTTTTAAACTGTTTTGTTTAGTTTTGTTTTGTTTTGTGATGGAGTCTCGCTCTGTTGCCCAGACTGGACTGCAGTGGCACAATCTTGGCTCACTGCAGCCTCCGCCTCCTAGGTTCAAGTGATTCTTCTGCCTCAGCCTCCTGAGTAGCTGGGATTATACGTGTGTGCCACCATGCCCAGCTAATTTTTTGTATTTTTACTAGAGACAGGGTTTCACCATGTTGGCCAGGCTGGTCTCAAACACCTGACCTCAGTTGATTAACCCACCTCAGCCTCCCAAAGTGTTGGGATTACAGGTGTGAGCCACCGCGCCCGGCTTGTTTTGTTTTTGAGACAGGGTCCCACTCTTTCCTGCAGTGGTGTGATCATGGCTCACTGCAGCCTCAGCCTCCTGGGCTAACACAATCCTCCCACCTCAGCCTCCCGAGTAGCTGGGACCACACATGTGCACCATTGTGTCCGGCTGACTTTTGAGTTTTTTGTAGAAACAGGATTTTGCCATGTTGCCCAGGCTAGCTGCAAACTCCTGAGCTCAACCAATCTGCCCACCTCAGCTTCCCAAAGTGTTGGGATTATAGGCATGTGCCACCGTACCTAGCCAAAAAGCCTTTTCTTTTTCTTTTTCTTTTTCTCTTTCTTTTTTTTTTTTTGAGATGGAGTCTCGCTCTGTTACCCAGGCTGGAGTGCAGTGCTGCCATCTCACCTCACTGCAACCTCCGCCTCTCAGGTTCAAGTAATTCTCCTGCCTCAGCCTCCTGAGTAGCTGGGATCACAGGCGTGTGCCACCATGCCCGGCTAATTTTTGTATTTTTAGTAGAGATGGGGTTTCACTTTATTGGCCAGGCTGGTCTCAAACTCCTGACCTCAGGTGATCCCCCGTCTTGGCCTCCCAACGTGCTGAGGTTACAGGCATGAGCCACCGTGCCCAGCCTGTTTTATTTTAGTTATTTATTTTGAGATAGGGTCTGGCTGTATTGCCCAGGCTGGAGTGCAGTGGCATGATCTCAGTTCACTGCAACCTCTGCCTCCTGGGCTCAAGCCAGCCTCCCACCTCAACCTCCTGAGCAGCTGGAACTACAGGTGCAGGCCACCATGCCCAGCTAACTTTGTATTTTTTGTAGAGAGAGAGTTTTGCCATGTTGCCTGGACTGGTCTTGAACTCCTGAGCTCAAGCTATCCACCAGCCTTGGCCTCTCAAAGTGCTAGGATTACAGGCATGAGCCACTGTGTTCCGCCCAGACAACTTCTTAATTAGAAATAATTTCAAGCTTACAGAAAAGTTGCAAGAAGTGGAATAGTGCATAGAACACCCATATACCCTTTACGTGATTCACATAATAACATTTTACCCTGTTTGCTTTATTGTTTACTGTCTGTATATATCTGCACACTTTTTTCCTGAACCATTTGAGAGCAAGTTGCATATTTTGGGGTCTTTTTTTTTTTTTTTCTTCAGTATTCTGGGATGAATATCTTCAAAATTTAGTGGCTAAGAGCACAGTCTCTGAAGCTAGACTATTCAAATCCTGGCTCCACTACTTAACTGTGACCTTGGATAAATTACTTAACCTTCCTAGGCCTCAATTTGCCCATGTATAAAACGGGGATAATATCATTTGCTTAATAAAATTTTTGTGAGGATTGCATAAGTTAATTCTTCTAAGACCTGCCTAAGACAACAGTGTCTCATACACTGAGGGCCCTATAAATGTTAGTGCTGCTATTTTTATTGTTTTGTTTTTGAGATAAGGCTTGCTCTGTTGCCCAGGCTGGAGTGCAGTGGTGCAATCATGGCTTCACTGCCCCTTCAACCTCCTGGGCTCAAGTGATCCTCCTGCCTCAGCTGCCTGAGTATCTGGGATTACACATGTGCACCACCATGCCCAGCTAGTTTTTTTGTAGAGACAGGGAGGGTCTCACTTTGTCGCCCTGACTGGTCTCAAACTCTTGACCTCAAGCTCTCCTCTCACATCAGTCTCCCAAAGTGTTGGGATTACAAGTGTAAGCCACTGCACTTTACCCTACTATTGTTTTTAAAGCCAATTAATTCCTTCAGGTATAATTTTAGAGTGGGGCAATGGTATACATTTAAAAGTTTGATTTTAAATCCACCTGTTCCCAAACTTTCATCAGAAACTTGGTACCCATTAATACTTCTTAAAGTGGCATATTAGAGCTTGTTTTTGGCTATAAATCATTTCTTATTGCCTGGGATAGTCTGGAGAAGATATTGCTGTGACTATCAAAGTGATTTTCTTGTTTTGAATTAGGTTACAGATTATGCCATTGCCAGGCGCATAGTAGATTTGCATTCAAGAATTGAGGAATCAATTGATCGTGTCTATTCCCTCGATGATATCAGAAGATATCTTCTCTTTGCAAGACAGTTTAAACCCAAGGTAACCTACCCTTTTGTACTGGGATAAGGTATAATGGGTATATTAAAGTGGAATTTAAGTAAGTGTTATATGGAAATTAACTGAACCTGTCATCTACCTTAGTTCCTAAATTTTACAACTTTTTTTTTTTTTTTTTTTTCTGGAACAGCAATTTGTTTTTTCAGAGAGGGCTGAGAAAGGGAACTTTAAAAAAATTCTGAATAATTCCATTATTTGTTTGGTGGTAATAAAAAGATTTGTATGGGAGAAGAGTTTTGGATAACTGGATAATCTAGAACATTCTTTTATTTCAAACATTACTAAGAACGTTAAAATTGTTTATGTGCCTAAATCAATAGTTGAATCTTTCTTTGAAGGAAACATTGGATTCATCTAGGCCATTATGATAAATATAAATTACTGTTTTACAGTGATTGATGGATTGTATTGGACTGACTCTGTTCTGGACCCAGGATTCTTACCTGGACATAAACCCCCAAATGCTTGGCATTTTCCCAAAATAGGGTATGAAAAGGAAAAAAAATACTCATTCTGGTTGAGATTTTCGCACTGTTGGCTAACTTGACTTCTGGAAGGTGTTACTAGGTATTGATCATTTATCATCTTCACTTGATTATTCATGAGATTGCGGTTGGCTCTCACTGTCCCAAAGAAATTTAATCATTTAAAACTAAGGATTATGGGTGATTCTTGTGTAAAAAAGAGCATCTGTTCTCCATTACTGCATACTGATATACTGATCCCTCTGTAACCTTGGCATGCTTCCTTAACATGCTGAATTCCTTGCTCTGAAAAGCTGAGGATCCTTTAAAGTTTATTGAAACAGCTTTTTTTTCCCCCGCAAAGAGTGTGAGTTAATTAATTGAGCCTCAAATACTGAGCATTAATTTATTTAATGAGCACTGACATCCTGAGGTGTAAAAGACATTACATCTTGTTCCATTGCTTCAGCTTATTAAGCAGCTTTTAGAAATGGTCATTTGCTTAAATACTAAGCCTTTTTTCAGGTTCATAAAATTAGTAACATGGAATTCACAAGCCTCCTTAATGTTAGTTTCTTTTGAAAGACATTACAATAGTAATTTATTGTCACTGGCTTCTCAAAGTTTCAACCCTCTCAGGTTCCCTAAATGTTTCCACCTGGAAGGCTCTTAAACTTACGTTTACCGTAGCTCTCATCAAATAGAAATGTTTCTCTAACTTGAGTGATGATCTGAAACAGATTTCCAAAGAGTCAGAGGACTTCATTGTGGAACAATATAAACATCTCCGCCAGAGAGATGGTTCTGGAGTGACCAAGTCTTCGTGGAGGATTACAGTGCGACAGCTTGAGAGCATGATTCGTCTCTCTGAAGCTATGGCTCGGATGCACTGCTGTGATGAGGTATCAGAGTCACTTTGATATGATGAGAGCAGAGATAAACAGATTTGTTTTTAATCTTTGGTATGGGACATACTAGAATTCACTGCAAATACATTTTTATGTAACTGTTGAGTGCTCATATGACCATGGAATTCTTCCCTTTAAAAAGCTTGTTAAGCATTTGAGTGTAGTTGTTAGACGGAGACGATCACGTCATAGGTTATAGAGTGCATAAAGACGTAAGTTACCATTTAATACCTTTCATTCAGGAAAAATGTACTTAGACCCCACAATGTACTAGTAGGCCTCTGCGCTGGCAATACAGATAAGATAATGTAGCCCCTGGCCTCAAAGGAACTCTCCTCCTTAGGTTGCATTTGTATAATGTTTGATTTTTAGATTGTTCTTTGAGCCCTGCATTCCACGAGGATAGGTCAGTGGGTATTAACGAGGTAAAAGGGGAGTAGTACGAAAGGGCATTCAAGCGTCCCATCTTTGCTTCAACCAAAGCAGCCCTGCTTTTTCCTAGTTTTATTAATAGGTTTGACGTGAGGTCTTCTTTGAAAAGGGGGTTTGGCTTTTTTTTACAGTGTGACTGAGGTATAATTTATAAAAAGGGAAATGTATGGCATGGTGAGTTTTTTCATACATCCTTGTGAATACCCAGCTTAAGATCCAAAACATTTCCACAATTTCAGAAAGTTCCAAACCCCTGCCTCTTTTCAGTCTTAGCCCTCTTCCCCTGAAGTAACCACTGTTCTGACTTCAATCACTACTTTTATCCCACAGGTTAATTTTTTGGCTTTTTTCCACTAAATTTTCAAATTCTTTGATAATGGTACTTTACTATTGACGAAGTACTTTCACACTAAGTTATTTAATATTCTTTGATTCACCTAATATTTAGGGAACGCCTGTAGGGGACAAAAAATGAATGAGAGCCCCTGCCTTCTATTGCTGCTAATCTGGTGGGAACGAGACATGTATTTAATTAAGCATGTAAAAAATGAGAGAGAGTGGGTGATGAAATAATCTATATACTAAATCCCCATGACACACAGTTTACCTATGTAACAAACCTGCATGTGTACCCCCGAACCTAAAATATAAGTTGGAAAGAAAAAAAAAACGAGAGGGAGAATAGAGCATCACAAGCAGAGTGCTGAGATGAATTACTTTATTACCAAAGAAAGAGGAGGACTCAGGGAGGTGCCGACGTTTAAACCCAATCACTGAAGGGTGTGCGGAATTTGGATAGGCAAGATACTCTGGGACAAGGTCATTCTAAAACCATGCTAACATTTGTACTTTTTTTTTCATTGTGATACTTCCTGAAATGAGTTGCATAAAACTGGTATGTGTCTTAGGGCAGTCTCTAATTGATTTTTATTTTGTTCTATTTTTAAAAATTAGTCTTCAAATAGATAGCAAATTCACATGATATTAAAATATATGCACATAAATTATATACACAAATATATTTCCTGAATGAAATTTAGTATCTTTGCTATATTTAAGAGCTATTTCTGTCTCATATGTTCATAATCTTCATCCATTAAAAAAACTTTTGTTAGGCCTTTCTCACTCTAAGATTATAAAAAATTCTCCCATTATTTACCTAGCTAGTTTTCTAGTTGTTCCAAAACCATTTATTGAATAATCCATCTTTTTGACACTGGTTTGGCATGCCTTAATTATATATTCTTGTGTGTGTTAGGATCTCCTTTTGGACTTTCCATTCTGTTTCATTGAGTCTTATCAGCTCCTCTTACATTGGTACCATGATGTTTTAATCTATGGGGCTTTGTAGTTTAAATGTAGGGCTAGTTCCAGCGCATTGTTCTCTATCAGCTGTTAGGAACTTAGAAATCAGCTTGCTCTGTTTTAAAGAAAAACCTGGTATTTTTTTATCAGTATAACATTCTATTTATATTAACTTGAAGAATTGAAAACATCTTTATGATTTTTCCTATTCAATAACGTAGCACTTAGAATAGGTTAGGTTGTACTACTATAAAATCTCAGCTGCATAAAACAATTTTTTTTTGCTTGTGCTACACATCCATTAGGTCATCAAGGGACTCACCTTGTCAAGTTACTCAGAGATTCAGGCTGATATAAAGGTTTGATCTTGACATACGCTTTCATGATGACAGAAAGCAGGGAAGAGAAGGTGGTGAGCCACATGCTTTCTCCCCCTTCTATCCAGAAATGACACATACTCACATTTCGTTCGCCGGAGAAATTAACATGGCCACCCCTAAGTTCAAGTGGATAGAGAAATGCCGGGTGCCCAGAATTAGAAGAGCAAACATTTGTGAACAGTTCTGAGTACCACAAATACCGTTATCTTTCCACTTAAGTCTTCTGTTTCACTCAGTAGTGCTTTAAACTTTTCTTCATATGTTTTTCAGTGTTTCTTGTTGAATTTCTTGATATTTTATCATGTTTGTTTGTACTGGGAGTAGCCTTTTTTTCCATTTCATTTTCTGGCTGGTTTCATTGCTGGTTGTTTTTTTGTTTTGTTTTGTTTTTGAGATGGAGTCTCACTCTGTCGCCTAGGCTGGAGTGCAGTGGCACAATCTCGGCTCAGTGCAACCTCTGCCTCCCAGGTTCAAGCGATTCTTCTGTCTCAGCCTCCCGAGTAGCTGGGATTACAGGCATGTGCCACCATGCCCAGCTAATTTTTTATATTTTTAGTAGAGATGGGGTTTCTCCATGTTGGTCAGGCTGGTCTCAAACTCCCAATCTCAGGTGATCCGCCTGCCTCTGCCTTCCAAAGTGCTGGGATTATAGACATGAGCCACCGTGCCCGGCCTAGTTCTTATGGGATGTATATGTCTTTGGATTCATATGATATGTATATATGTTTATATTTCTACAAGTACATACCTAGGAGTGGAATTGTTGGGTCATAGGTTAATGCATGTTTTTCTGCCAAACAGTTGTGTCAATTTCTGTTTTCACCACTGTGAATGAGAGTTGTTCTACCTTCTTGACAAACTTGATATTGTCAGTCATTTTAGCCATTCTGGTGAATTTATAGTGCTATTTCTGTGTGTGTAAGAGAGAGAATGAGAGGGTGTTTGTGAGAAAACCAAAGCAACACTGTGAGAGTGTGTGTGTTTGTGAGAAAACCAAAATACATACTACTGTGATTTCATTGGGAGAAAATCTGTTTGGTATATCAAAAAAAAGTAGCTTAATTACTTCATCATTATTGGTTTAGGTCCAACCTAAACATGTGAAGGAAGCTTTCCGGTTACTGAATAAATCAATCATCCGTGTGGAAACACCTGATGTCAATCTAGATCAAGAGGAAGAGATCCAGATGGAGGTAGATGAGGGTGCTGGTGGCATCAATGGTGAGATACTTGTTCATGTGACTGTTTTGGAGTTAGGGACCAAAACATTTTCTGAGATGTCATGTGGTAGAAGTACACTTGCTGTTGGCTAATAAAGTCTATGGTAGCAAAAAGGAAAAAGCAGATACTGAATTCTATTCACTGTTTACAAGTTAAAATGAAATTAAATAGTTGATATAAAATATATATACTTGGCTGGGCACGGTGGCTCTCGCCTATAATCCCAGCACTTTGGGAGGCTGAGACGGGTGGATCACAAGGTCAGGAGTTTGAGACCACCCTGGCCAATATGGTGAAACCCCTTCTCTACTAAAAATGCAAAAATTAGCCAGGCGTGGTGGCGGCTGCCTGTAGCCCCAGCTACCTGGGAGGCTGAGGCAGGAGAATCACTTGAACCCGGGAGGCGGAGGTTGCAGTGAGCTGAGATTGTGCCACTGCACTCCAGCCTGGGTGACAGAGCGAGACTCTGTCTCAGAAAATACATAGATATTTGAAAGACTAAAAGAAAAGGCACTAAAATGGTGATAATAGACATAAATCCCCTGGGTTTTACCCTTATTTGTATTGTTGTTTTGCTTCTGAATTGAAAACATTTTTTCAAGCACATTAGAACAGAAAAATACTAGAAATTTTATTTATTTTGAGATGGGGTCTCATTTTGTCACCCAGGCTTGAATGCCTTGGTACACTCATGGCACTGCAGCCTTAACTTCCTGGGCTCAAGCAGTCCTTCTCCCTCAGCCTTTCTAATAGCTGGGACATATGCCCACGCCACCACTCATGGCTAATTTTTTGAGAATTTTTTCTAGAGACAGGATCTCGCCATATTGCCCAGACTGGTAGAATTTTTTATTTTGTATATAATACTGCAAGTGGACTTTCAGATTGTGAAATCTTTATATCTCTGATCCCTCACGTTCCTCCCAAGTTAGTTTTTGTCTTTACTAGTAGAGTTTATACATTTGCTTCTAATTTATTTGAAAATTATTATATACTATGTATAACTGTATGCTTGGTTTTTTTTTTGTTTGTTTTTTGTTCTTTTTTTTAATTTTTGAGACGGAGTTTTGCTTTTGTTGCCCAGGCTGGAGTACAATGGTGCAATCTCATCTCACTGCAACCTTTGCCTCCCGGGTTCAAGCAATTCTCCTGCCTCAGGCTTCCGAGTAGCTGGGATTACAGGCACCCACCACCACACCCAGCTAATTTTTGTATTTTTAGTATAGACAGGATTTCACCATGTTGGCCAGGCTGGTCTCAAACTCCTGACCTCAGGTGATGTGCCCCCCTTGGCCTCGCAAAGTGCTGGGATTACAGGCGTGAGCCACTGCACCTAGCCGGTTTATTTTGTTTTTCATTTTTATTTTTTGGCAGAGGAGATCATGTGGGAATGTATGCTTGTTTTAAAATTAGTATTAAGGCTGGATGTGGTGGCCCACACCTGTAATCCCAGCACTTGGGAGGCCAAGACAGGAGGATCAGTTGAGTCCAGTAGTTCGAGACCAGCCTGGGCAGCATAGCAAGACCCTGTCTCTAAAACAAATAATAATAATAATTTTTAAAAGTGAAAAAAATCAGTATTAAATATAAGTAGTGTATTTGTAAACGCTTAACAAGGGGATGTTAAGGGCACAAAAATAAGATTCAGGTGGTCAATTTTTCACTTAGGTCATGCTGACAGCCCTGCTCCTGTGAACGGGATCAATGGCTACAGTGAAGACATAAATCAAGAGTCTGCTCCCAAAGCCTCCTTAAGGCTGGGCTTCTCTGAGTACTGCCGAATCTCTAACCTTATTGTGCTTCACCTCAGAAAGGTGGAAGAAGGTGAGGCTTACCTGGTACTGTTTACATGCTCGGTCACTTCTGTAAGCTCTGTTCACATAGGCCACTTGTGATTGCCAAACTTCGTGTTGTTCTGTCGGAAGAGAGGATAAGTTGTTAGATAAACTCACTTTAGCAAAGTAAATTTGTGGAGTATCAGCATACCTGCCAGCCTGAACATTTGTTCACAAGCTTATTGTCAGGCAAAGCTTTGTAGGTCCTTCTTTTTAACATTCTGGGCCTATTTTAATAATTTTGGGACCTGATAACATATGAAGCAGCACATATAAATGTTTTTACAAATGCAAAATTACTATTCCCTTACAATGGTCCTGTTTAAAACAGCTGGACCCCTAGGGTATATTTTAACAGTAATTAATTGAGCCTAGAAATCTATACTATGAAAAGGCCATTGCAGACTAGAAATGGAGTAAAATCCTCATCTAGTTATTGGTAAAGTGTGGCGTCTGGACACTAGTACGCTTCCTACCCTTAACTGCTTTACCATGCTATTCAAAGTTTTATCACCCTATAGTTAACTACAAAACAGAAGGAAAAATGATGAATTCGAGATGTTGAACCTAAACTTCTACTTGATAGTTAAGCATCAGATAATTCTTAATTAAAAGCCCCAAGGATGGCTTGTGCTGGCTTTCTGGAATATTTTGTCATCACAGTATTTGCTCTGCTATGAAAGAAGAGAACAAGAGATTGTAGTTTCTGCCCTTGTTCCCCTGGGAACTTTAGACCAGTAGGAGAGAAGGCAACAAAGTGGCCACTAGGACGCCTCAGCTTTTGTCCTCATTCCCGTCTCACACAAAATGATTTGGGAACTCAAGGTGTTCTTGATTCATGTTATATGTCATTCTCTTTCTCCCTCATACAAGTAAGTTTTAAACATAGCAGAAGTTGAGTTTTATGATAGTTATGTTATCCAGGTCCAAACATTTCCTATGTGTTGAGGGTTCTACCAGGACTTTCTAAAAGTCTGGTAGACCTGGGACTTGTTAAAAGCTGCAGGCAGTTCACTTAGTAAGATGAACCTTGCTAAAATAAACAGGTAATTTTTTATTTTGAGTGAATACTCATGAATTTTACTTCTTAGTAAACTCCAGTTCCATAAAGCCTTCCCCTTTCTACAGAGGAAAAGTTGCTATATTTCAGAATTTTTGCTTGCTGTTGCTTCATTCCTAATTTATGCTTTTAGTTTCGTTGGCAAACATTCTCAGAGGTGGTGAAGCATAAGAAGATGAAGAAAAGACCTTCATACTTTGAAATCTTAATAGCTTTAAGAAACGTATTTCTTATAATCTATTTTATTAGGTTTCTCTCCTTATGGATAAAATAAGGCATGCTTTAATACAAGTGATATGACTTGTTATTTCAGGCTTATGCTAGAACATTGCGGACCTTATGTCACCAGATGTACTTTCGGACGGCTTGACATTTATCTAATCTGTACATTATCTCGTTGTATATGTGGCAGAGATTTAACCAAGGACTGACAGTACGAGTTGCTAGGATAATTTGAATGTGTTTTTTTGTTGCAGAAGAGGACGAGTCAGCATTAAAGAGGAGCGAGCTTGTTAACTGGTACTTGAAGGAAATCGAATCAGAGATAGACTCTGAAGAAGAACTTATAAATAAAAAAAGAATCATAGAGAAAGTTATTCATCGACTCACACACTATGTAGGTGCAGAAGTACGCGTGCTCTGGTATCAGGGAGGGAGGGAGTTCATGCCCTGTATCTGCAGGTTCACTAGTGAAATTTTTTTTGACCTTTGTTTGTTTTGAATCATTGGAGTGTAGTCAGAAGTATGAGTTGTAAAATAAGAGAGAATTAACAGCAGGTAAATGACTTATTTCCTCTGCTGAAACAAGCAGAATTTAGGTTAAATCTCAGAAGGTGGGATTGAGGTCTTACTAGTTAGGTATTTTAAGCTTCTGTTTCCCATCCTCATATTCGCCCTTGGTCGTACTGGTGTCACCTACTTTCTGTGTTTCATTTTCCTCACATCCTTAGTTCCCACCTTACCCAACCCAATAGTCAATCTTCCATCTTACTTGCTTGGCGAAACCCCAAACTTGGTTAAATATAACTTTTTTTTTTTTTTTGTATCGTTATCTAAGCAGCTGAAAGTATCTGGAGAAAAGCATACAATTATGAGCCCAGTCTTATTTAAATCGATGACGAGAAATCTCAAGTGGACAGTTCTTACTGTCTCATCAACCTCATGACAGCACTGCCCAGTGCAATTCCTTTTCCCGGGTCAGTTCTTTGCCTCACTCTCTCACAGGCCCATCACATACCTTCTCTCCACTCCTGTCAGCTGGCCATTCTCAGTACTCAGCCTGTCCACAGCTTTGTCACAGTTGATCACTCCTACAAATACTGTCTTCCTCACTTGGTTCTGAGTCACTGTATCCTCCTGGGGCTTCTTTCTCACTGGTTATTCCCTCTTAGTCTCTTTCCCTGAATGGTTTTTTTTTTTTTTTTTGAGACAGAGTTTCGCTCTTGTTGCCCATGCGGGAGTGCAGTGGCACAGCTCACTGCAGCTTCCACCTCCTGGGTTCAAGCGATTCTCCTGTCTCAGCCTCCCAAGTAGGATTACAGGCGCCGGCCACCACGCCCAGCTAATTTTTTAATTTTTTTTTTTTTAGTAGAGATGGGGTTTTGCCATGGTGGCCAGGCTGATCTAGAACTCCTAACCTCAGGCGATACGCCCACTTTGGCCTCCCAAACTGCTGGGATTACAGGCGTGAGCCACCGTGCCTGGTCTGAATCTTTCTCTTCTTACTTTACTCTCAGATAGTTTACATTCATTACCTAAGTGATCTCATTTGGTTTTATGAATTTATCCATCTACTGATGACTTCCACATTTATGTCACCAGCTCTCACCACTCCTGTAAACTCCAGATGTATAGAGCTGGTTGCCTACTGATGAGCGTTTGACAGGCATCTCGTGCTTAATGTGTTCAAAAACAGAGTTGTTCTTCCCTGTTTGCAGTTGAGTTCTTACTCAATTGCTATAGGCCAAATGCCTTGGAATTGTCTTTGACTCCTTGATTCCACTCTCCCCTCACAGCTCCTCTTCAGCAGCAAATCTTCTGACCCCCAGCTTCAGTGTGTGTATATTTTCTTTTCTCTTTTTACCACCTTCACCAGCCCACCCAAGCCACCAGGCATGGACTGTTGCAGAAGCCTCATAAAATTGTCCTTTTTTTGTATTGGCTTCTTGCTCAGCAGCCAGATAAGTCTTTTTAAAATATAAATCAGATTATTTTACTACCCTCCCTTCCAGTGCTTCTCTTACATTAGAAGGAAATTCAGCCTCCTTGTCATGGCCTGCAGAACTATTATACAGTGTAACCCCTGTCCCCTCATTCACCTAATTTCACAGTAGTCTTCCCCGTACCCATTTCACCCCAGTGACACTGGCCTTGTTCCCTAGGCACACCAAATATGAGGGCCTTTGCACTCACCCTTTGTCCGTTTCCCTAGATATCCTCCTCCTCTCCAATGTCTGCTCAAATGTTACCTCTTCAAAGAAACCTTTCTTGCTAGCCTGCCAAAATAGTAGCCTTCTGCTCTTGCTGTCACCCTGCCTTGTATTTCTTCATAATGTTTAACATGGCCCAGCAGTATATTCTTTATTTAAGTGGTTAGTTTGTCTCTTATGGAATATAAGCTCTGTGAGGGTAGAGACTTTGCCCCGGAGCTACAGTGGTACCTGGCACATAGTAGGATCAAATATATGTTGAATGGTTAAATTTTCCTATTATGTGGCAGAGATTTAACTGTCGTGCCAATTCACAGGGCTCACTATATAAATATTACAGAGGTCATGTATTGGGGTTATGTCTTCTCAAAAACCGTTTTCCTGTGAAGGTAGATCAGTGTGTGATTATTGAGGGGTAGGGAGGTGTAAGAACAGCTACTCAGATCAGGGTCCAGAGTTGCTTTTCTAGTGGTGGGACATGTCTGTGTGCTCCTTGGGATCAGTGTAAAGTAAAACGACCCAGGCAAGGAATCTGCTTCAGGACTTTGGAACACACTGTGAAGCTAACTGATCTAAACTTGAATTACCTATTTACTTATTTATTTATTTATTTATTTATTTATCTTTTGAGACAGAGTCTTGCTCTGTTGCCCAGACTGGAGTGCAGTAGCATGATCTCAGCTCGCCGCAACTTCCACCTTCTGGGTTTAAATGATTCTCTTATCTCAGCCTCCAGAGTAGCTGGGATTACGGGTGCCCGCCACCACACCCAGCTAATTTTTGTATTTTTAGTAGAGTTGGTGTTTCACCATGTTGGCCAGGCTGGTCTCAAACTCCTGACCTCAGGTGATCCACCCGCCTCAGCCTCCCAAAGTGCTCGGATTACAGGCATGAGCTACTGCGCTCAGCCTGGATTACCTTTTAAAATTTGGCTTACCACCTGAACTAATTTGCTACAGAAAACTAGAGAGCTTATACTGTGCTGATGAGATATGATGCTTCCCTATGAAGGTATGTTAACACATAGAGTGAGTGCTTGAAAGTGTCCAGTCTAACTTCAGGGGTAGATTTGAAAGGGCAATTTTTTAAAAAGTGTCCAGTCCCCCTTAGTGGCTTCAGTGTTTATACTGTGGAGCCTTGCCAAACTTCTTAGGATCAAATCACAGTTTCCTGAGTTCCTTTCTATGGGCTTGGCTAGGAGCTCTTCTCATTTGTGGACAGTTTTGACTAACCTGTAATTATATCGTGGGCTTAAAATCTGTCATCAAGATTTTAAGCCAGATGGCATGTTCTACCTTTTTTTTTATTAGCTCAGAGTGAAAAATTTTTCAGATGAATTTTCATAGATTCTTTTCCTAACTCTATGAAATGGTGGTATATGAAAAAGTTCAGCGGTCAGTAATTTAAAATTGCTGAATGATATTAAGTATGAAACAGACTTCCAATTAGTTAGAAGATTTTGCAGAGTTGTTTATCCTTAAAATTCAAGCATTACTTCCTTTTTTGAAGTTGTATTTACAAGCATTTGATGTAATATATTTAAGTATTTCTTAATTTTCCACAAGGGGTTTATGGTATGAAAAGGTCAGCATCCTACTAGGAACAGGGTTTAGCAGAGCACTGATAGTGATTTTTAAAGTGTGGTCCTTTTCCTAGGAGTTTCTAGTTGGGAAATGAAAGAAAATGTTGATAGCAAACACTCGGAAGAAGGGTCAAGTCTTGTATATCTGGACATTGGTATAATACTGCTTGAAACCTGAGGACAAATATTTGTGTTTCACAGGATCATGTTCTAATTGAGCTCACCCAGGCTGGATTGAAAGGCTCCACAGAGGGAAGTGAGAGCTATGAAGAAGATCCCTACTTGGTAGTTAACCCTAACTACTTGCTCGAAGATTGAGATAGTGAAAGTAACTGACCAGAGCTGAGGAACTGTGGCACAGCACGTCGTGGCCTGGAGCCTGGCTGGAGCTCTGCTAGGGACAGAAGTGTTTCTGGAAGTGATGCTTCCAAGATTTGTTTTCAGAAACAAGAATTGAGTTGATGGTCCTGTGTGTCACATTCATCATAGGTTTCATACCAACACAGGCTTCAGCACTTCCTTTGGTGTGTTTCCTGTCCTGAAGTTGGAACCAAATAATGTGTAGTCTCTATAACCAATACCTTTGTTTTCATGTGTAAGAAAAGGCCCATTACTTTTAAGGTATGTGCTGTGTTATTGAGCAAATAACTTTTTTTCAATTGCCAGCTACTGCTTTTATTCATCAAAATAAAATAACTTGTTCTGAAGTTGTCTATTGGATTTCTTTCTACTGTACCCTAATTATTGCTTCCATCTACTTTTGAATGTGAGACTTTCCCTTTTTGCTTAACCTGGAGTGAAGGGGTAGAACTGTGGTATTATGGATTAGGTTTCTATGAGAAGGAGTCATTAGAGAATTCATATGAAAGCTAGAGGCCTTGGAGATGACTTTCCAAGGTTAATTCCAGTTTTTTTTTTTAAGTTTATAAAAGTTTATTATACTTTTTAAAAATTACTCTTTAATAATTTATTTTACTTCTGTGTCCTAAGGGTAATTTCTCAGGATTGTTTTCAAATTGCTTTTTTAGGGGAAATAGGTCATTTGCTATATTACAAGCTATCCCCAAATTTTATGGTCTTCCAGGAAAAGTTATTACTGTTTATGATACTAACAGTTCCTGAGACTTAGCTATGATCAGTATGTTCATGAGGTGGAGCAGTTCCTGTGTTGCAGCTTTTAACAACAGATGGCATTCATTAAATCACAAAGTATGTTAAAGGTCACAAAAGCAAAATAACTGTCTGAGGCTAAGGCCCACATGGGATAGTCTAATACCCATAAGTACTCAACTTGCCTTGATGTGTGAGCTTTCCAGTGCAATGTGAATTTGAGCAGCCACAAATCTATTAGTAGAAAGCAAGACAGATTAATATAGGTTAAAACAATGATTTAAATATGTTTCTCCCAATAATTATCTCTTTCCCTGGAATCAACTTATATGAAACCTTGTCCAAATGTACTCCACAAGTATGTACAATTAAGTATTTTAAAAATAAATGACAAACATTAAAAACAAGAATGAATACTCAAGTAGATTTGTCATGGGATTTTTATAAGAAGACTGGTATCAGGTAATGTATCTTTAAAGACTAGGCTGCTCTGCCGACATAGTAACCATTTTTTATTCCTTTACTTTCCTAATAGGCTTGCTTTCACTTAAGAAAAAAAAAGGCTAGGCACGGTGGCTCACGCCTGTAATCCCAGCACTTTGGGAGGCCAAGGTGAGTAGATCACCTGAGGTCAGGAGTTCGAGACAAGCCTGGCCAACGTGGAGAAAACCTGTCTCTACTAAAAATACAAAAATTAGCCAGGCATGGTGGTGGGCACCTGTAATCCCAGCTACTCAGGAGGTTGAGGCAGGAGAATTGCTTGAACCCAAGAGGTGGAAGTTGCAGTGAGCTGAGATCATGCCACTGCCCTCCAGCTTGGGCAGCAACAACAACAACAAAAAAAGATTCCCAGGCTTCACCCTCTACAGTCTATGGAAAGTCATGGGAATCTATTAAAAAAAATAAAAGACACTATAAACCAAATTAAAAGATGGGAAAATTTTTCTATCACATTTTAATATGTGATATCCAAACTCCCATTAAGAATTTTTATATCAGTAATAAGATAAAACTCAGAGGAAAAATGCCCAATTAACAAGAAGAGCTTCACCTCTTAATCAGAAAAAGAAAAGCACATAATATTTACGTCAAAGTATCAAAAATGTAAAAGTTTTATAATAAGCATTAGCAAGGCAGACAGATACAGGCACACATCTAACTATATGTAGGATTTAACTTGGAAGACAATTTGCATTTCAATCAATCAAAAAACCATTTTTTTTTTTTTGAGACATGATCTCCCTGTGTTGCCCAGACTGGCCTCAAGCTCCTGGGCTCAAGCAGTCCTACAGTCTCAGCCTCCAAAAGTACTGGCAAAATAGGCGTGATTGACCATGCCCAGCCTGTATATAAGGATATTCATTTGCAGCATTGTTTGCAACACAAAAATGTAAAACCAACCGAAGTGTTTAATATGCAAGATGTTAATTTATGGTACATTCTTGCTGTGGAAAGCTATGCATCTGTTAGAGGTGGGTCTATATGTTCTGATACAGGCAGAACTCTTAAGAGCTATTAAGTGAAGAAAAAGCTGAAAATACATATGGCATAATTCCATATATGTTAAATTGTTCTATATTTTAAATGTTATACACGTTTCCATTTGTATTTATGTAATAATAATGATCCCTGAGCTGTACTGTTCTATACATGCTACAAGAAAGACCCATTTAATCCCCACAGCCTATGATGAATTATCCACATTCTACAGGTGACAAAATAGAGGCACAAAGTTAAGTAATTTTCGTCAGGTGAGATTTAAACCCAGGCATTCTGACTCCTGTATAACCATTAAGATATGCAGAGAAAGAAAACTGGAAAGATACATATTGCTGAAGATACTTATAGGAAGAGGAGGGGGGAGGGTGAAGGAATTTGCAAGTTTTTCATAGATGTTTCCATATTGTTTGAATCTCTTACAAAATATGTTCAGCATATTTTTAAAGAAAATTTGGGGCAAAATACTTATTTTTGTATTATGTAAACAAATTTTAAAATAATGTGTGTCTGGGTGCGCTGGCTCACACCTGTAATCCCAACACTTTGGGAGGCTGAGGCAAGAGGATTGCTTGAGCCCAGGAGTTCAAGACCAGCCTGGGTGACATGGCAAAACTCCATCTCTACTAAAAATACAAAAAATTAGCCAGTCATGGTGGCGCACACCTATGGTCCCACCTACCAAGGATGCTGAGATGGGAGGATCACTTGAGCCCAGGAAGTCAAGGCTGCAGGGAGCTGTGATCGCACCACTGCACTCCCACCTGGTCAACAGAGTGAGACCCTGTCACCAAAAAAAAAAAAAAAAAAAAATTGATAATTGTTTTCTTCAGACATTTTCCGGGTTCCTCTGCTTAAATTGTATAGGAAGTCTGAGGTTTTTGTGTTGGTCTTTACCTTTTTTTTTTTTTTTTTTTTAAGATGGAGTCTCATTCTGTCGCCCAGGCTGGAGTGCAGTGGCATGATCTTGGCTCCTGCAACCTCCGCCTCCTGGGTTCAAGTGATTCTCCTGCCTCAGCCTCCTGAGTAGCCGGGACTACAGGCGCATGCCATGATGCCTGGCTAATTTTTTGTATTTTTAGTAGAGATGGGGTTTCACCATGTTAGCCAGGACGATCTCGATCTCCTGACCTCGTGATCCGCCCGCCTCGGCCTCCCAAAGTGCTGGAATTACAGGTGTGAGCCACCACGCCCGGCCCTGATCTTTACATTTTTAAATATTGCATTAGTGAACCGTGTACTGATTTTGTGATCATAGATAACCCGGTTAAATATTAAGTCTTAATTATCACTTAGTATTTTACAACCTCAGTTGTAGTTATAAAGTAAGGGTTCCACATACCTCCTAACAGTTCTAGAAAATGGAGCTGTCTTGGCATGTAGTCTTTATTGCCCTGCTAAGTTTTTCATGCTGGGGGTCAGACTGGGAGTCTGATAGAAATTTCATTTCCACCGCTGGTCCTCTAACCAATGACTTGCTGCACAACCTGAGTGGTCTCCTGGGAGACCAGAGTTCTAACTTTGTAGCAGGGGACAAAGACATGTATGTTTGTCACCAGCCACTGCCCACTTTCCTGCCAGAATACTTCAGCAGTCTCCATGCCAGTCAGATCACCCATTATAAGGTATTTCTGTCATGGGCACAGCTCCTCCCAGCAGGAAGCACCCAGAATCCAGACGAGAAAACAGTGCAGTGCTACCGGCGACTCCTCGAGGCCCTCAAGACTGCACGGCTTCAGCCCATGGTCATCCTGCACCACCAGACCCTCCCTGCCAGCACCCTCCAGAGAACCGAAGCCTTCGCTGACCTCTTCGCCGACTATGCCACATTCGCCTTCCACTCCTTCGGGGACCTAGTTGGGATCTGGTTCACCTTCAGTGACTTGGAGGAAGTGATCAAGGAGCTTCCCCACCAGGAATCAAGAGCATCACAACTCCAGACCCTCAGTGATGCCCACAGAAAAGCCTATGAGATTTACCACGAAAACTATGCTTCTCAGGGTGAGTACACATTGACCTGATGGTGACCCCTCGGCAACCTTCATCACACACCTTCCCCATCCTCCTTAGAGCAGATTCGACATTTCTCCCAACTCACCTTCAGCAGTCCTCTTATGTCTGTGCATAGGGAGAAATTAATATTGTATTGATTTCCCACTGGCGATAGGAAGGGGTAGCTAACATAGCAAAACGCTCAGCATTTCCTTTGAAAAATATCTTTGAGGCCAGGTGCAGTGGCTCACGCCTGTAATCCTAGCACTTTGGGAGGCCGAGGTGGGCAGATCACTTGAAGTCAGGAGTTCGAGACCAGCCTGGCCAATATGGCAAAACCCCGTCTCTACTAAAAATACAAAAATTAGCCAGGGATGGTAGCAGGCGCCTGTGATCCCAGCTACTCAGGAGGCTTAGGCAGGAGAATGGCTTGAACCCAGGAGGCAGATGTTGCAGTGAGCCGAAATCATGCCACTGTACTACAGCCTGTGCGACAGAGCAAGACAATCTCAAAAAAAAAAAAAAAAATATATATATATATATATATATATATATATATATATTTATATACACACATGTATCTTTGAAATACCCCTTGCCCAGTCTTGAGTTGTGCAAGCACTGATTGTCTTTCTGTCTTCCTTTCCGTCTATGTCCTGCTACCCTGACTTGGAGGCAAAGTTTCATGGTTTCCTGTCCTTCCCCCTCGGCTCCCCTATACTTACATGTCTTAGTTGGAGCTTACATTGCAGCTTGGGAGACAGACAAATACAAGATGAAACAATTATATACCACAGGATGAGGAGAGCACAACTGTAACTGTTCACATTCCTGCCTCCTGGGGGACTTGAAGTTCTGATCTGTAGGCCTAGGCTGAACCAGGACATTTGTGATTATAATCAATTCCCTAAGTGTATGTTAGGTACACCAATTTTGAGAATCAATTTTGGATTATATATGCTTTCTTGTTTTTATTATATACCATATACATACATATTTGTATATATAGTACCTGATATGTATATATATATACTTCTATGTTCTACTTTTTCATTTTAACATAGTTTATGACTATATTCTCATTTTATTAAAAACTTGAGCCAGGCGTGGTGGCCCATGCCTATAATCCCAGCACGTTAGGAGGCCAAGGCAGGGGGATTGCTTGAGGCCAGGAGTTGGAGACCAGCCTGGGCAACATAGAGAGCCACTATCTCTAAAATAATATAATAATTTACTCCAGTGCTGGAATAGTATTGCTTAAAACAAAAGAAAAACTTGAAAGCATAACTTTCAATGGTCTTTTAGGTTCCCATTGTATAAATGAAGCATAAAGTTTAAGGTATTTTCCTTATTTTTGTATGTTTATTCTAATTTTCACTAGTAACAAGTTATGTTGCAATGACATTCCTATCTATAAATTATTTCCCACCTTCTGATAAATTCTTTCTGACAGAGTTTTAGAATTGAAACTACTAGGTGAAAAGATCTGCATTCTTTAAGATTTTAAAGCATGATACTAAATTATTTTCCAGAAAAGTTGTAATCATTTATACGAACAGTTATAAAATTACTCTCTGACCCCATTCTGTCAGTTTCAAATGCTATATTTTATTACTAATTTGACAGCTGAAAACAGCTTATTTTCATCTCTTGTTAATTTGCATGTATTTGATTATAGAGACGTTAAACATTTTTTTCTTCTTTTTTTTTTTTTTTTTTGAGTTGGAGTCTCACTCTTTCGTCCAGGCTGGAGTGCAGTGGTGTGATCTCGGCTCACTGCAACCTCTGCCTCCCGAGTTCAAGCATTTCTCCTGCCTCAGCCTTCCCAGTAGCTGGGATTACAGGCACGCACCACCACATCTGGCTAATTTTTGTATTTTTAGTAGAGACGGGGTTTCACCGTGTTGGCCAGGCTGGACTCAAACTTCTGATCTCAGGTGATCCGCCAGCCTCGGACTCCCAAAATGCTGGGATTACAGGCGTGAGCCACCACGCCTGGCCTTAAACAAAAAAATAAAATAAGGCCAGGCGTGGTGGCTCACGCTTGTAATCCCAGCACTTTGGGAGGCTGAGGCAGGCGGGTCACAAGGTCAGAAGATCGAGACCATCCTGGCTAACACGGTGAAACCCCATCTCTACTAAAAATACAAAAAATCAGCGAGGCGTGGTAGCACGTGTCTGTAGTCCCAGCTACTCAGGAGGCTGAGGCAGGAGAATCGCTTGAACCTGGGAGGTGGAGGTTGCAGTGAGCCGAGACTGCGCCATTGCACTCCAGCCTGGGCGACAGAGCGAGACTCTATCTCAAAAATAAATAAATAAATGAAAAATAAACTAGGACATCATAGCCGCCTTATTCACAATAGCCAAAAGGTGGAAGCAACCCAGATATCCACTGATGGATGAATGGATAAACGAGACGTGGCATAGACATAAAATGGAATATTACTCCACATTTATTAAAAAGGGAAGAAGTCATCACATGCTACAACATGGATGAACCTTGAGGACATTATGCTATGTGAAATAAGCCAGACACAAAAAGACAAACGCTGTATGATTCCAAGTATAGGCGGAAACTAGAGCAGTCGAATTCATGGAGAGAGGAAGGAGAATGGCAGAGGCCAGGGGCTGGGGTAGGGGAGAAATGGAGAGCTCTTTAATGGGAGTAGCGTTTCTGTTCAGAAAAATGAAAAAGTTCTGGAGATTGGTTGCACAACAATGTGAATATACTTAATAATACTGAACTGTGCACTTAAAAATAGTTAAGATGGCCGGGCGCGGTGGCTCACGCCTGTAATCCCAGCACTTTGGGAGGCCAAGGCGGGCAGATCACGAGGTCAGGAGATCGAGACCATCCTGGCTAACCCGGTGAAACTCCGTCTCTACCAAAAATGCAAAAAATTAGCTGGGCGTGGTGGCGGGCCCCTGTAGTCCCAGCTACTTGGGAGGCTGAGGCAGGAGAATGGCGTGAACCTGGGAGGCAGAGCTTGCAGTGAGCCGAGATTGCGCCACTGTTCTCCAGCCTGGGCGACAGAGCGAGACTCTGTCTCAAAAATAAAAAAAAATTAAAAAATTAAAAAAAAATAGTTAAGATGGTACTTTTTCTGTTATGTGTATTTTACCACGATTTTTTTTTTAAAGACAGGGTAAGGGAAGAAAGTGTGAGAGTGGCTGGGGGTATTTTAGACAGAGTTGCCAGGAAGGCTGTTCCTGGGCCACCATTTGAGCAGTCAGGAATGCAGGGAGACAGCAGGCTCCAGAAAGAGGAAAGGGGCCCAGTCTGAGGGAGAGCGGAGCTCTGGACATGGAGACGGTTTCCTGAACCTAGGAGCGCCATGAAGAAGAACCACTGTGCTCATTCCAGTGCCTGTCTTGGGGCGAGTCAGCAAATAAACACAGAGACGTGTGTTGGCTCCAATCCTACTGAAGAAGCTCTGAGTAAAATAAACTCTGAAAGAATGAGACCAGGCGCAGTGGCTCACATCTGTAACCCCAGCGCTTTGGGAGGCTGAGGTGGGCAGCTTGTTTGAGCTCAGGAGTTCGAGATCAGCCTGGCCAACATGGCGAAAATCCATCTCCACCAAAAAAAAAAAAAATCACAAAAATTAGCCAGGGGTGGTGGTGTGCATGTGTAATCCCAGCTACAAGGGAGGATGAGGTGAGAGAATCGCTGGAACCCGGGCAGCAGAAGCTGCAGCGAGCCAAGATCACACCACTGCACTCCAGCCTAGGTGACAGAGCCAGACCCTGAGAAAAAAAAAAAAAAGGAAAGAAAGAAAAAGAAAGAGAGAGAGAGAAAGGAAAAAAAGAAAGAAAGAAAGAAAAAGAAAGAAAGAAAAGAAAAAGAAAGAGAAAGAAAGGGGAAAGAAAAAAGAAAGAAAGGGGAAAGAAAAAAGAAAAAATGAAAGACTACAGAAGAAGCAGGATTGAAAAATAATAATAAAAAGAAAGAAGGAAAGACAATATAATCTCAAATAAAGAAAAATCTGATTTTGAGGGTGGATGCCACAAAATTCTTTAAATTATAAAACTATATGTACATGTTTATTTAAATGTTCTCCATATTTTATTTTTACTTTCCATCAGGTGACTAAAGACTCTCTTTTTAAACTCATATCTTCCTTCTTTTCTTCTGCTTATTTTCTACCCTTCATTTTGTGTTTCCCCAAATATCTGTCCCCAATATCATGCAAGACACAGAATAAGTTCTCTTTTTCAAAGTCTCCTTACTGTTTTAAAAAGTGGTTTTTCTTCCCTCTCTCTCCCTCATTCTCACTTCCCTTCTAAGTCCAATCCTATAGATGTATTGCTCTTTTAAAAATGTATTATTTAATATACATCAAAAATGTTATATAACATAACTCGGTTAAAAGTAAAAAAAAAAAAAACTATAAGAAATGCCAATGAACCAACTACTTAATCCAACAATTAAAATAGAACAGAATACCGCTTCACACCTACGAGGAGGGCTATAATTAAAAAGACAGACAATAACAGTGCTGGTGACACTGTGGAGTGAATGGAACCTGTGTACACTGCTGGGGCCATGAACAACGGTGCACCCACTTTGGAAAACAGCCCAGTGTTTCCTCAAACTTTAGAGTTAACATATGGCTTAACAATTCCTCTTCTAGGTATAGATCGAAGTGAAATGAACAAATGTCCAAACAAAAATGTGTACGCCAACATTCATAGCAGTGTTATTCATAAAAACCAAAAGTGGAAACACCTAATGACCATCAGCTGATGCATAAATAAAATGTGATATTAATATATCCATACAATCGAATATTATTTAGCAATAAAAAGAAGTTATTTTATTTATTTATTTAATTTATTTATTTTTTAGACAGAGTCTCGCTCTGTCATCCAAGTTGCAGTGCAGAGGCACGATCATGGCTCACTGCAACCTCCACTTCCCGAGTTCAATTAATTCTCCTGCCTCAGCCTCCCAAGTAGCTGGCACCACAGGCATGCGCTACCCCGCCCGGCTAATTTTTTTGTATTTTTAGTAGAGACAGGGTTTCACCATGTTGGCCAGGCTGGTCTCGAACTCCTGACCTCAAGTGATCCTCCCATCTCCTCCCAAAGGAGGAGTGATCCTCCTCCCAAAGTGCTGGGATTACAGGTGTGAGCCACTGTGCTTGGCCAGAAAGAAGTTCTGATATATGATACAACACAGATGAACCTTGAAAACATGCTAGTGAAAGCGGCCAGTCACAACCACATATTTACATTTACAATTTACATTTACAACAAATGTCCCGAATAGGCAAATGTATAGAGAGACGCTGAAGTAGATTAGCGGTTTAATCTGCGGAAGTGATGATGGTCTGAAGTCTGGAAATCTGTGGAATGTGAAACGGATCCATGGGGCACAACCATTAAATAACTGGAAAACGTTATCTTGTCAGAATGAGAACTAAATATCTCCAAGTGATATTCCATGCTAGAAGGATTTCAAAGATTCATTATGCTTATCAAAATAAGCACTATTGTAGTTGCTAATGGTTGTGGTGGTTTCATTGGTGGAGTATATATCTTCCTTCCATAGAGAATTTGGGTGAAAGTGAAGACAGCCATATGGTCCTATTGTTAAAATCTGAAGCTCCGGTTTTATTCAATTTTTGTTTCATGTTTCCAAATCACAGGTCTGAGCACTTTCTATCCACCCAGTCCTAAGCTTGATACTTGGAGGGATTAAATAAATGTTTAAGTTTTGCTCCTCAAGGAACATCCAATATGGGTTGAAAATTTATATCCATCGCTAGCAACACAGAACGGCTGAGCCATCCCAGCGCCACACAGTGTTTCTCAAATTATGGTCTGAGGACCACTGTATCAGAATCCCCCGAGAAGTGTGTTAAAATGCAGCAGTCTACTCTGCTGACTCTGAACCTCTGAGGGCAGGGCCTGAAATCGGCTTTTTTTTTTTTCTTTTTGAGACGGAGTCTCACTCTGTCACCCAGGCTGGAGTGCAGTGGTGCAATCTAGGCTCACTGCAACCTCTGTCTCCCGAGTTCAAGCAATTCTCCTGCCTCAGCCTCCCAAGTAGCTGGGATTACAGGTGCACTCCACCACACTTAATTTTTGTATTTTTAGTAGAGACAGGGTTTCACTATGTCACCCAGGCTGGTCTCGAACTCCGAATCTCAAGTGATCCACCCACCTCGGCCTCCCAAAGTGCTGGGATTACAGGCGTGAGCTACGTGCCCGGCCTGAAATTGGCATTTTAACAATCTCGGTAGGTGATGGTGATGCACACAACAGTTTCAGAACCACTGTTACATCATCCAATGTCAAAGCAAGTGGGTACAAGCCACACAGGCTTATATTTCCTTGTTTCTCCCCTCAGTGCCCAGTAGGGGCTGTATTGATGTTTTCCCATAAATAAGAATCAGGGAACAGAAGTTTCCTGAGAGCACCCTGACTTTAAAAAGAAGTTTAGGAATGAGTGCAGTGGCTCATACCTGTAATCCCAGCACTTTGGGAGGCCGAGGCGGGAGAAGTGCTTGAGCCTGGGAGTTTGAGATCAGCCTGGAAAATATAATGACACCATATCTCTACAAAAAATTTAAAAACTAGCCAGGCATGGAAGCACATGCCTATAGTCCCAGCTACTCAGGAGGCTGAGGCAGGAGGATTTTGAGCCTGAGAGGCAGAGACTGCAATGAGCCAAGATTGTGCCACTGCACTCCAGCCTGGACGACAGCAAGACCCTGTCTCAAAAAAAAAAAAAAAAAAAAAAAGAGGCCGGTCGCAGTGGCTCATGCCTGTAAACCCAGCACTTTGCGAGGCTGAGGCGGGCGGATCACAAGGTCAGGAAATCGAGACTATCTTGGCTAACACGGTGAAACCCCATCTCTACTAAAAATACAAAAAGTTAGCCGGGCGTGGTGGCGGGCACCTGTAGTCCCAGCTACTCAGGAGGCTGAGGCAGGAGAATGGCATTAACCCAGGAGGTGGAGCTTTCAGTGAGCCGAGATGGCACCACTGCACTCCAGCCTGGGCGACGGAGCGAGACTCCGTCTCAAAAAAAAAAAAAAAAAAAGAAGTTTAGGAAGGAGTTCTCTCCTTGCCAACTTTCCAACTGCTCTGCATTTCATAGTCCTGATTTTCACAAAACACTCTCTAAAGGAACATTATTTTTTTAAGCCTCCTTGTCTTCTAAAATCTTTCAGCTAGAGTAAAGTCATTTGGATGATTTCTTCAGGTCCATAGGAAATGAATCCCCCAGTGGTTTCCACAGTCAGAGCCTCCTGCCCTCGCTCACCTGCTGTTCGTGTCTCTGGTTGGTTTCAGGCAGAAAACTCTCTGTTGTCCTGCGAGCTGAAGATATCCCGGAGCTCCTGCTAGAACCACCCATATCTGCGCTTGCCCAGGTGACAGCAGCCCAAAAATATACCTGTAACATCTGAGGAGAGTTTGATTTTAATTTTTTAAAAACAAGAGAAGTTTTGGTCTATTGGTTTGACATTTCTGTAAATGCCTCAGAATGAGTGGTGTACGTTCTCCAGGTTCATAATTACCTTAAAAACAAAATCTTGAAGCTGCAGCTCCTGCTTGGTCAAGTGTCAGCTTCCCTGCAGGAAGAAGCCACTTGCCTCTGCTGGCTCTGATTTTTGAGTCCAAAATAGCTTATAGGATAAGAGATGAGATTAGAGCAAAACAGGTACTAGGGTAAAGGGGTTTTTCAAAAATGTGCACCTGGCCAAACACGGTGGCTCACGTCTGTAATCCCAGCACTTTGGGAGGCGGACATGGGAGGGTTGTTTGAGCCAGGAGTTTGAGACCAGCCTGGGCAACATGGCAAAACTCCCTCTTTACTAAAAATACAAAAATTAGCAAGGCATGGTGATGCATGCCTGTAGTTCCAGCTGCTCGGGAGGATGAGGTGGGAGGATTGCTTGAGCCCTGGAGGTCAAGGCTGCAGTGAACTGTGATTATGTCACTGCACTCCAGCCTGGGTGACACAGCAAGACCCTGTCTCAAAAAAAATAAAATAAAAATGTACATATATCCTCTATCACTTTTTATTTTTTATTTTTATTTATTTATTTTTTTACAGACAGGGTCTTGTGGCCTTGCTCTGTCACCCAGGCCGGAGTGCAGTGGCATGATCACAGCTCACTGCAGCCTCTACTTCCAACTCCTGGCCTTGAGCAGTCCTCCCACCTCAGCCTCCCAAAGTGTCAGGATTACAGGCATGAGCCACCACACCCAGCCAACTATCACTTTTTAACTATAATTTATATTTTTTATTTTATTTATTTATTTATTTTTGAGATGGAGTTTCATTCTTGTTGCCCAGGCTGGAGTGCAGTGGCACGATCTCGGCTCACTGCAACCTCTACACCCTGGATTCAAGCGATTCTCCTGCCTCAGCCTCCCAAGTAGCTGGTATTACAGGTGTGCACCACCACACCCGACTAATTTTGTATTTTTAGTAGAGATGGGGTTTCACCATGTTGGTCAGGCTCATCTCAAACTCCTGACGTCAGGTAATCCACCTGCCTCGGCCTCCCAAAGTGCTGGAATTACAGGCTTGAGCCACCGCGCCAGCCTTTAACTATAATTTTTAAAAGAAAAATTAAGATAATCTAGGAAGTGAACAGCTTTGGGCCCCCTTGGGCAGCTGGGCAGTCTGGGAGCCATGGGAACCACTGCTGGTCTCCGTAGTTCTGCAGCATCGCCCTGGTGCTGTAGAGATGTTGTGCTGCTCATTGGCGTCTGTGCGTTGATGGGGGCCCCAGGAGTCAGGGTCTGGTCTTCAGATTTTCCAGTTCAAACACGATGGAACCAGGACTGATAAGGTTCTGGAGGGACAACTCCCAGGCTGATTGCACGGCCAGAATGGCACCTAAATTAGTTTACAGAGGGCGATAACTGCTATCAGTTATGAACGCAGGAGACCAAAGTGCTGATCAGAAAAATGCTTGTCGAGAAATAGCCTTTGTACTGGTCTCTCTGCCCCAGTCCATGCTGTGCAATGCTTCTGGGTAATCTCCCAAAAGCACAGTTCTGACCAGTTACCTGCTGGGAAGCCACACTTCCGAGTGGGACGAATCCCACAGGACCCTCCAGTGCATGAACGTGTGGGCGTCTCTCTCTGTCTCTCTCTGGCCTCACCTCCTATTTTGTCCATGTGAGTGCTATGCTTGCTTCCTACCCTCCTGCATCCCCTACTGGACGTCCTTCCTGTCTTCCTGCCTTCCTCAAATCTCCTTCCAGCAAAATTTTCTCCATTGTTAATGTACACGTAACTGTGCTCTCCAGCTGAGGCCTCACTCAGTAACACTCCCTCACTCACCCTGAT
Organism: Gorilla gorilla gorilla; assembly: GCF_029281585.2. Taxonomy (NCBI): domain Eukaryota; kingdom Metazoa; phylum Chordata; class Mammalia; order Primates; family Hominidae; genus Gorilla; species Gorilla gorilla. The sequence goes on along the minus strand of NC_073235.2, from coordinate 38,352,114 downwards.
GCACTCTGTCCCCACCCGGACCCTTAGCCATTGCTCTAGACCAGTGGTTGCCAAGCTTGAGTGGGCATCAGAACCACCTAGAGAGCTAGGAGAGAGCACAGAGACCAAGACTTAATGTGGTGGGACCCACCTGGGCCTGCACAGGCATCCCAAGTCCCCAGGTGAGTCTAATCCCCAGCAAGGCATGAGAACCACTGGTGTGGGCTTCTTACAGCACTTCTAAATTTCTGCCTTCTCCTCGTGTGATTGGTGCATTTGCTAACCCTCCCTATTAAAGGTGTAAACCTCTGTGGATATTATTTATCTCTAAATGTGAATCCCTACCCACCATCCCCACACAGTGTGACTTTCAGAGGTAGGAACTCAGTGACGATGTGTTGTGCAGAACTGACAGACATAAGCAAGAGCTGCGAGAGTGGGCAGGGAATGCTGGAGTGATACCTGCCAGTGTGGTCTTTAGTGAACACTGATGACAGCTTGACTGAGAAAGAAACAGGGAGCCAGTAGTGAACCACTTATTAACCCATTTATGCCTGAGGCTGCAATTTTTTGAACTTTTGCAATCAGACCTTAGCGAAGACCTTGAGCAGTAGGATATAAGTAACTTCCACAGGCTTAGCATTCCCATAATGGAACACTAGGCATTCACAGAGCACTTGGTTCTGACCAGGTGACAGTAACCATTAGTCCTTGTCTTGAAGAAGCAGATGATCAGTGGGAGGGATAAGACAGGTAATGATCTAATCAGGCCAAGGGTAGACAGGTACGGCCAGCCAGGCTCGTGGAGGGGAGCGCAGCATTGGGGGTGTTGGCATGGTCCTGTGTAGACTCTGTGAATCTGAAGTTCTTTGAGCACATGCAGGCCAGAGACAGGGCAGAGGGGACATCCTCATCAGAAGTGTGGATGGGGGTGTCGACGACCAGGACCATGAGGGTTGTGCTTTGCTAAAGAGGAAGTCCCCAACGCGTACTCCACAGGCCCTAGCTCTTGGCCTGGCTAGGGATAACTGGGGGTGGACTTCAAACGGTGGCCTGAAATTAAAACCAAAACCAAAAACCCTGTAGGATTCACAGGGATGACTGTGGAGCCACGCGTGGCTGAAGGCTCCACCACCCCCATCCTGGCCAAATGTGAGGGTCTATGGAGGAAGCACCAGGGGCAGCACTGGCCTCTAACTGCCTCCCATTTCTGGCATACACACTCCTTCACGCGTTCATTTATCCATCAACACTGCGTGCTTTCTGTGTGCTGAGCACAGAGGCACATGGATGAGCACATAGGTGATGCGTTCCCAACAACATACAGGCACAGGCACCCCCCGCCCCCTACACACACACACACACACACACACACACACACACACACACTTTCTCGTTCCATCTCCGTCTTTTCCTTTGGAAAATCCTGCTTTGGAATATTTGGTTTAGTGATAAGGGGAGAAACAAAAAAGCGTACTTCTGAGAGGCTCTTAGTCTTGACAGTGCTTAGGTTCTAATGACCCTATTTAACTATTTTCAGGACGCGGTCGATTTCCTCTCTCTTGATTTGTCTTACGAATGCCAAAATGAGGCAAGTCTGCGGCAGAAGCTGAGTAAATTGCAGGTAATTTGAGCCCTTTTCCACATTAATGATGAATGCAGCGAAGGTTTCAGAGAGCAGATTAGACATTTAATGCTTTGGCTACTGCATAAACTGAGCTTCCATCAACAGTCAGAGACTGGCTGAGTTGTGTCTGGGGAGATTTCCATTGCAAGCATCCCTAGAGAACATCGGATGTTAGGCAGTCTTTCCTAGAAGGGATACGAGGGTTAGCTTGTTAAGGTGAATATTTACATAGATCCTCTGCTTGCTTGTGTAGAAATCTGCCGAGAATTGAGATTCTGGGGTTCATTCTGAGTTTTAAAAAGGCAACTCATCAATGGGGGTGATGGTTGCATAACGATAAGCGTCTACTTAACGCCACTGAACTATACATTTAATGGTTATGATGGTAATTATTTTTTTTTGAGACGGAGTCTTCCTCGGTTGCCCAGGCTGGGGTGCAGTGGCGCGATGTTGGCTCACTGCAGCCTCCACCTCCCGGGTTCAAGTGATTCTCCTGCCTCAGCCTCTCCAGTAGCTGAGATGACAGGAACACACAAACACGCCTGGCTAATTTTTGTATTTTTGGTAGAGGCAAGTTTTCACCGTGTTGGTCACATTGGTCTCAAACTCCTGACCTAAAGTGATCCACCCGCCTCGGCCTCCCAAAGTGTTGGGATTACAGGCGTGAGCCACCACACCTGGCCTGTAAATTTCTTCTTTATGTCTATTTTACCACATTTAAAAAAAAACAAACATTTCACACCCAGGTCTACTAAATCAGATCCCAGCCGTCTGGACCTTCCAGTAAGCTCAGGACTCCCTCCTGTACCCAGTACTGCTTTTCTCAAGTCTAATGATGCGGGCTTATTAGAGAAAGTATGTTAGGAGCCTCCTATCCAAATACCAGGTTTCTCTCTTAGGCTTGGTCACTGCTGTGTGACTTACTTGCTTCATTCCCTGGAGTCCCAACTATTCCCCTGTGACAAGGTCTATCTGATGGTGCCCACGTTTTCTCCTGCACCTTCCGAGTGCTGGCAGTATTCCTATAACCCTGGAGAGCTGCCTTCCTGTGGGCCTTTCCAAGGATGTCTGGCCACTGGTGTGCACCCACATTGGACCTCCTGCCTCTGCAGGTTTGGGCACAAAGCCACTCCCCACTGCTTTCAGCCTGTGCCTCCCATGAGGGAGGCAGAGCAGCCCCCTACACTCACCTGTGGTTTTGAATCCCACCATCTCCATCACCAAGGAGGACGGTTTACCTGAGGAATTATCCCTTTAAAGGCCAAGTTTGGCCAGGCACAGTGGCTCATGCCTGTAATCCCAGCACTTTGGGAGGCCGAGGCGGGTGGATCATGAGATCAAGAGATTAAGACCATCCTGGCCAACATGGTAAAAACCCATCTCTACTAAAAATACAAAAATTAGATGGGTGTGGTGGCACGCACCTGTAGTCCCAGCTGCTTGGGAGGTGGAGGCAGGAGAATCACTTGAACCTGGGAGGCAGAGGTTGCAGCGAGCCAAGATTTTGCCACTGCACTCCAGCCTGGTGACAGAGCGAGACTCCATCTCAAAAATAAAAATAAAAATAAAAGGCCAAGCTCAGGAATGTCAAACTGAGCTTCAGCTACATGGATCCTCCATTTTACCTGAGGCAGAGTGCTTGAAATGGACAAATTAGCACCAGTCCTATCCCAATGTCTGTGTGTTTCTAGCTGTCTGTGTAGTAGACACTGCTGCTTTTGTTATCTACAAATAATAAGATGATCTAATTTAGGGGTCCCCAGCCCCCAGGTGGAGCACCAGTACTGGTCCATGGCCTGTTAGGAACCTGGCTGCACAGCAGGAGGTGAGTGGCAGGCGAGCAAGCATTACCACCTGAGCTCCACCTCCTGTGAGATCAGCGGCCATATTAGATAGGAGCGCAAACCCTATTGTGAACTGCGCATGCGAGGGATCCAGGTTGCGTGCTCCTTATCAGAATCTAATGCCTGATAATCTGAGGTGGAACAATTTCATCCCCAAATCATCCCCATCATCCCCCCTACCTCCCCCAAGTCTGTGGAAAAATTGTCTTCCACGAAACTGGTCCCTGGTGCCAAGAATGTTGGGGACCACTGATCTAATCAAAGGTGACAGATGCAGCCACAAAGACATCTGAGTAACAGCTGTATAATTTTAGTGCTTGCTTATCCCAGACACCTGGGAGGCACTTCATTCTCACATCATCTCAACCTCTCAAAACACACCCTAAGGTTTAAACAATTTAACCAAGGTGGTGAGCTCCAGCGTTGGGATTTGAATTAGGGCTTTCTCATTCTAAGACACCACACTGTCTTTTCAAAAGAAAAATAAGTCTCACATCTGTAATCCCAGCACTTTGGGAGGTTGAGGCAGGCGGATCACTTGAGGCCAGGAGTTCAAGACCAGCCTGCCCAACATGGCGAAACCCCGTCTCTACTAAAAATACAAAAATTAACCAAGTGTAGTGGCACGAACCTGTAATCCCAGCTCCTTGGGAGGCTGAGGCACAACAATCGCTTGAACCCGGGAGGTGGAGGTTGCAGTTAGCCGAGATGGCGCCACTGCACTCCAGCCCAGGGGACAGAGAGAGACTTGTCTCAAAAAAAAAATAAAGAAAAAGAAAAAGAAGTCCAAGCGTTTGGAACATGATAATTTGGGTGGTATTTTTTAAATCACATATGATCAATTTCAGTTGTTTTTGTGAATGCCTCACCTGAACCTAAACTTGCTTGCTGCCCAGGGCCTGTGCTTGCGGGCTGGCTGACAAGGTTTCTGGGCCTTACGTAACACTCTAGTGTCTTCGAGGTCTGCTTGTGCCTGTGATGACTAAAGCTGCCTTTTGTCCTCCTCATGGAATTAAACCAGAGCTTGTTGCTAGGCTAATGGGTTCAGACACAGCTGCCATTTTAAAACCATCTCTGTTGTGTGGAGGCGGCGTGCCTCTGACAGGCAGCAGAGGCACTGCATGGCTGGTACTTGAGGATGTGATTTTCAGTCTCTTCCCTTTTTCCATCACAACATTTTTTTTTTTTAAGATGGAGTCTCGCTCTGTCACCAGGCTGGAGTGCCCCGTGGCATGATCTCAGCTCACTGCAACCTGCACCTCCGGGGTTCCAGCGATTCTCCTGCCTCAGCCTCCCAAGTAGCTGGGACTACAGGTGCCCGCCACCATGCCTGGCTTTTTTTTTTTTTTTTGTATTTGTAGCAGAGATGGTGTTTCACCATGTTGGCTAGGCTGGTCTCGAACTCCTGGCCTCAGGTGATCCACCACCCCCCTCGACCTCCTAAAGTGCTGAGATTACAGGCATGAGCCACTGCACCTGGCTACCACATTTTCAAGACACTTCTACCAGTGTCTGGGTAAAGCACTGAAACTTCAGTCTGTAGCTGGCCAGCCAAATAGTAAAACTCTCCCTGGACAAACTTAGCAGCCGTTTATAAATGTTCTGCAATGGTTTTCTATTCCTTTTACTTCCTTGGGTAGGGTTGGCCCCTCAGAGGCAGCCTCAAAGATTCGGAAATGACAGCTGACAACCCCTGAGCTGGAGAGCACACTGTTCCTTCCTGGGATTGTGGTCTCATGCCTGGTAGCATTTCCCATGCACAGTTACCACACCCAGGACAGGGAGAACAGCTGAGCCTGCCCTGAGAACAGGGGCTGAGTTGTGTCCACAGGAGCCTGAATCGCGCTGCCCACCTTCCCGGTGTCCCCTCCCTCCCTGTCCCGGAACCCCACCCTCCCCTTGAAGGGGCCTCTTCCTGTGGGCTGCGAGGGAAGAGGGCGAAAGCAGGGCAGGGAGGAGCAGGCACCTGCTCCCATTCCCACCCTCTCCCCAGAGCACCTGCACAGCCCGCTCTGAGCCTCAGGGGCCCTCAGCGGCCACTCCCCAACGGCACACAGCTGTCTGAGGGCCTGAGAACAGCCTCAAGCCCAGAAATGAAGAGCTGCGGCACACCCCAGGGTTCTCGGTTCTGCAGGAGGCACACAAGGAGGTCCCCCATCCACTTACCAGAAAAAGCTGTGCTCCCAGGGAGTTCTCCGCTTGGCAGAAGGCAGGCTGGGAGCCTCCGAGGCTCCTCTAGCTCTCCAGCCTTGGGACATCACCGGCTGCCTTATGGCATATCCGTCTTTCAGGAAGGAGAAAACCCTTGCTTCCCTAAGCACGCCACCCTGGGTCGTTTGTCCCCACTGCATTGACCCAGCACAGGGAGGGATGAGGACTGTGTGGAGTCACAGCTCCACTAACTGCGCAGTCATGGGCAACCCGCTCGGCCTCTCGAGCTTCTGACTCCCCATCTGTAAAGAAAGTCACAGGTGGCTATGAGAAAGTAGAGACTATGCCTGGCTCCTTTTAAAGTGGTTACTATTGGTATCTTTTGGTAGCTTTTAGTTGCTCAGAGGAGGAAAAAGTTACTGTGAGTAAAATGACCAAACTCCAAGCCCCACAAAAAAGGTAATTTAAAGTGAAGTCAAACAGCATGTCAGCCCTGAGACGTTTTCCTTGATACTGAAATGGCTAGAAATAAGAAGAGGAAATTACATTTGCTTCCCTTTTAATGATAACAGCTAATATAACTTTTCTTTTTTTTTTTTTTTTTTTAAGATGGAGCCTGGCTCTTGTTGCCCAGACTGAAGTGCAGCGGTTCACTGCAACCTCTGCCTCTTGAGTTCGAGCGATTCTCCTGTCTCAGCCTCCCAAGTAGCTGATATTACAGGCATGCACCACCAAGCCCAGCTAATTTTTGTATTTTTGATAGAGACAGGGTTTCACCATGTTGATCAGGCTGGTCTCAAACTCCTGACCTCAGGTGATCCGCCCGCCTCAACTTCCCAAAGTGCTGGGATTATAGGTGTGAGCCACCACACCCGCTGGGCTGCTGTAACTTTTTGTTTTGGAAAATTTCTAACATCCAAAAGTAAAAAGAATGATGAACCGCTACGAAGCCATCTCCAGCTGCAAGAGCTATTATTGGCTCATAGCTAATCTTCTTTCACCTAACCTATAACTTCTATCTCCCAAACTAGATTTTTAATTAAAAAAAAATTTTTTTTAGAGACAGGATCTTGCTCTGTCACCCAGGCTGGAGTGCATTGGTGCAATCATAGCTCACTGCAGCCTTAAACTCCTGGGCTCAAGCGATCCTCCTGGCTCAGCCTCCCAAGTAGCTGGAACTACAGGCATGCACCACCACACCCAGCTAACCACACTGGATTATTTTGAAGCAAATCCCAGACATCCATAGATATGGCAATGGTGGCCTCTTAACTAAGCTTCTTAAGTAGCACAGGCTCTGGATGTGAGCAGTGGCCTTGTTCCTGATCCTAACACCGTGCCTGGCTCTAAGAGGTGCCCTGTAAGCCTGTGATGAAAGAAGAGGTGAAGGTGGGGGTTGGTGGGGAGGGTAGACTATGTTATTGAAAATTGTAGATCTTTCTCCTTCAGAGTCTAGAGTCGGCTCCTTTAATTAACTGAGATACTTAGAGGTCATTTCCAAAGCCAGAGTAAGTGCCGCAGCTTCTCATCTTGAAACTCTGTCCCTGTTATCAAGATGCTTTCCAGGAGGCTTCAGTTCACTTGCTGGTCCTTCTCTTTTTCAGACCATTGAGCCAAAAGTGAAAGTTTTCATCTTCAACCTAAAACTCCCGGACTGCCCCTCCACCATGAAGAACCAAGCCAGTCTGCTCTTCAGCCTTTTTGAAGGTGAGTGGGCCATTGCTGAAGAGGTTTTGAGTGACATCTGGTGCACTGGTGTGCTAGGTAGCAGTCTTGAAAGTCCGGGGTTCCAATGGGAGGAGGAGCATGGGAGGAAGGCTAGTCTAAAAGCCCACCCCAGATTGGGTTAGTGTACTATGCCTTCCTACTGATGGTCCCTTGCAACCATCCCCCATTGACCCAAGAAAGAGGAGAGGTTCGACACAAGGATGCCTCTTATGGACATAAAGATAGTTAGGCCTCAGCTGTGTGTTGTAAGCATGGAAACTCATCTTTGCCTCCTTTCATTACCTCTCCCTCCAAGGTCTCTCATCTCTGCTCCTCTTGGCAGGGCTTTCCTCTGCCCCTCTCTCTCCAGCCAGCCCTCTCCACTTACCCTTGTTCCGTGTCCGCATTATCTCAGTTTGCACATGGCCCTGGTGGGTATCTGACCAAGATGCTAAGAACTTTCAAGTGTAGGACTCACAGCTCAAGGGCCATCTTCCTAGTGTCTCTTAGTTCAAATTCTTGAAAGTGAATCTGATTGTTGGCCATGGATCAGGAGGCTGCTTCTGGTCCAATCAAGTCAGGGGAAAGGTGGGGTCTATGATAGCATTGAGGCTGGCAGTCACTGGAGACTCTGCAAGAAGGGAGGAAGGGGCAGAGGGGAATGTGCCTGAGGGCCCTGATATTCAGGTCTGTCACTCTTGTCCATAGGTCAGAGTATGGGAGAAGTCGGTAGTGTTCTTTCTACCACTGTGTCTTAGTCTGTCTTGTGTTGCTATAATAGAATACTCTAGACTGTGTAATTTATAGAGAAAAAAGGTTTATTTAGCTCATGGTTCTGGGGACTGGGAAGTTCAAGATCAGGCAGCCACATCTGGTCAGCTTCTGGTGAGGGCCTCATGCTGCATCCTAACCTGGCAGAGAAGTGGAAGGGGAAGGAAGTGCCTGCAAATAGATAAAACACCAGAAGCAGCCTCACTTTATAACAACCACTGTATGGTAACTAATCCAGTCCCACTAGAATGGGAACTCACTCACTCCCTGGAGACTGCACTAATCCCTGAAGGCGGATCCCTCATGACCCAAATGCCTCTTAAAAGTCCCATAACCTCTCAACAATGTTACACTGGCAATTAAATTTCAACATGAGTTTTGGTAGGGACAAATCACATCCAAACCATAGCACACCTGGACCCCCTCCCAGCATTGGGTTGGCTCCACAGGGCCCCTGAAGTTCATCCATAGATATCATTTAATAATGCTTATCTGAACTCACCTTTGATGGCATAACAATTTCTGTTCTTAGATCCCACCTCTCTCTAAGTGGTTAAAATTGTACCTTTTCTGTTTATGCGTATTTTACCACAATTTTAAAAATATTCCACCCCTTTCTGATCTTTGAGTTCTTCTAAATCAATTGTTCCCAAAGTTGTGGTCCCCAGACCAGCAGCATCAACATTAGCATCACCTGGGAGCTCATTAGAAATGCATATTCTTGAGCCCTACTTGAGACCTACTGCATCAGACACTCTCGGGGTGGGACCAGCAACCTGTGTTTTAACAAGCTCTACAGATGATTTTTATTCACATTGAAGTTTGAGAACCACTTTTAAGTAATAAGTAAGTAGAATTCACTTCTAAGCTTTTAAAGTCCTTAGCTCATGGTATTTTCCAAAGGGGCTTGGAACCACTGCTTGGAGTTTGGGTGTGTTGTATGAGTGAGGAAAACTGTTGATTTCAGACTTGCGTGTTCTTAGTTGGCATTTACGTAGAGTTAATTTAATTTCTTCTCTTACAGCCATAAATAAAGACCAAGTGCTCACCATTGGGTTTGATATTAATGAGTTTCTGAGTTGTTCATCAAGTTCCAAGAAAAGGTAATGTCAGGTTGCCTACTGAACTATCAATAACTGATATTTGTAGAATACTCTGTTTCTTTTACATGTATAATCTTATAGGACTGTTGTCATCAACTCTTGGGCCACCAAGTTGATTATTGCCATTCAATTGATGAGAAACAAAGACTCAGAAAGAAAGTAGGGAGTCTCTTACTGAGTGGGACTCACGAGGTTCTGCTTTCTCATCTGTCAGTTCGCCCAACTGTGCGCAACTAGCATGATGGCTCACACCTGTAATCCCAGCACTCTGGTAGGCAAAGGTGGGAAGATTGCTTGAGTCCAGGAGTTCAAGACTGGGCTGGGCAACATGGTGAAACTCTGTCTCTACAAAAAATTACAAAAATACAAAAATTAGCCAGGCATAGTGGTGCATGCCTATGGTCCCAGCTACTTGGGAGACTGAGGTCGGAGGATTGCTTGAGCCCAGGAGGCAGAAGGTGCTGTGAGCCGAGATTGTGCCACTGCACCAGCTAGGATTTGAACTCCTGCCTTCTAGTTTAAGATCTTGCTGGAGACAGTGTGAGCTTGTGGAAGAGTGGCCAGGTTAAAGATAGATCTGACCATCCCGCTGAAGTTACATGATGAGTAAGAGAAATGGGTTCTCTGTGCCCATTTCCTCAATATGAAGGGTGAAACATCCTCCCTGGAAGGAGACAGCATAGACAGGAAAGCCAGCTGTTGCTGCAAGCCAGATGCCTAACTCGACAACATTCTAGGGACAGAGGTTTGAATCTATGGTGGGGTTGTAAATAATATCTTACTGAGTGACTCAAGTGCCAAAGTTTGCAAATGATATGCTTTAAAAAATTAGAGCAGATTGCCGGGGCGCGGTGTCTCACGCCTGTAATCCCAGAACTTTGGGAGGCCGAGGCGGGTGGATCACGAGGTCAGGAGATCGAGACCATCCTGGCTAACACAGTGAAACCCCGTCTCTACTAAAAATACAAAAAAATTAACCGGGTATGGTGGCGGGTGCCTGTGTTCCCAGCTACTCGGGAGGCTGAGGCAGGAGAATGGTGTGAACCCTGGAGGCAGAGTTTGCAGTGAGCCGAGATCGCACCATTGCACTCCAGCCTGGGTGACAGAGTAAGACTCCATCTCAAAAAAAAAAAAAAAAATTAGAGCAGATTTTGAGGTTGTGCCCATAATTACATTGCTTTCATGCACACATATCCCAATACGCTCTTGAGTGAATGAGAAAAGAATGGCATGGTAGCCAGCACTGGAAATTGCCCAGAACCTCAGTGCTCCTGGAGGGATGTTACATGCATGAAGTTCATGCACCATCCCTTAGGGTGGGACAAAAGCTGGAGACAATAATTGACTTCCAGACCTTCAGCTAGAGTTCTCTTTGTCACTCACCTCTGATATTTCCAGTGCAGCCCTGTTCAGGGTCATTCAGTGCCAACACCTCTTTGTACCTTTCCTCTTCAGTACTTGACTGTCCTGAGCCATATCCTCCTTCTATTGTTCCATCCTCTCAATCCACTTCAAATCAGCAGTTCAGATCAACAGACCCACAGCAGCAGCTGTACCTCAGGCTTTGTGTGGCAGTGCAGACTTGCAATAGACAGACATGGGTTACCACTGCTTCCTGACACTTGGAGTCAGCCAAGAAGGACTGGCTGTGGCTTCACAAAAGAAAACTCAAGAAGCCGTAATAAAATGGGTTCCCTGAAAAGCCAGTGATTACAAGTGACACCGGCTCGGAGGTTCTCTCAGCACTTGGTGGTGCTTTGCCTGAAGGGGAGGGCCAACACAGGCTTACATTAAACGGACAGCCAGGGGCCCCTACTCAGGAGGATGTAGTTGGAGAACCCACTGAATGCAGGGGCGGTGGGTGGGGAGTGATTCAGAAATGACTAACATAGTTTTCTCCTTCAGAATTCTAGACCTTATAGGGGAGACAGAGAGGCCCCTGAACAACTCTCACATGAGAATGTGGCAGGAGACACACAGCACTGCACCCTAAAAAAGGGAGAACTTAGGAGCCCTGGGTGTGGAGCCTGAGGTGCCATCATGTGCTAAATCCCTCTCCATGGCCGGCAAACCCAGGGTTCCCAGCTCCAAGCCTGTACAGCAAGTTCTGTTTCATCCCAGGGCAGTTTATTTGTTTCCTCAAAACTCTTCATGCAATCCAGGAGGACAGAGTCAGGGCCAGGAGGGCTGGGTAAGAGCGAGGTTCGGAGCAGCGGATGCTGTGTTTATGGGCACCGTGGATACGCAGAGGCTGAGCACTGAGGGGCCGCGACACATCCCCAGCTGCGATCCACAGTTGCATATGTTTTGGGATCATCTACAAAGGAAAGGATCATTTCCCTTTCCCCCTGATCTAGCAAATGTCAGGGAGTTGATGCTGAGTGGAACAGAAGGCTCTTAGGTTGGGAAGACGCCTCCTGCAGGGTGACCCGGCCCCAGGCTTCGCTTTTTGAGAGGAAGATCCCTGTGCAGTGTTCCTGTCACTTCTCCCAGTTCTGCGCTGTGGGCCAGCCTGGTATAGGCGCCATCGGCTCTCCACACGATGGCTGTGTGACAGGGAGATGCTCTTGTACTCCATGTCCTTTTCCCCAGGCATGTGCCACACTCCTCAAGGCCGACCTCTGCTGGCTGTAATTTGCAGCATGCATGCTTTCCTGCCTGCATGACATGACTTATTGACTGTGAAATCAATTTAGAAGTTGGCAATCACAATTGAAAAAAAAGAAAGAAAAAAGAGGAAAGGAGAGTGGGAGGGAGGAAAATGGACTAGAATAAAATAGAAAATATCAGACCACATTTTGTATAAATGCAGCATGCACTTTTATGTGATGTTTTATTTCATATGCATATACATATGTACACGCATATGCATGCACATAAACATGTATGTGTATGAGGTTAAAAGCACAGAATCTGCTCCACCACCTGCAAGCTGTGTGCGAGGAGAAGTTACTCATAATCACCAGGAATCCAGGCTCCTTTGTTGTTGCTTTGTCACCTTTAACAAGGTTTCTACCTCATGGTTCAGGATGGATGCTTGAGCTCCTACCATTATGTCTGAAATCCAAGCAGCATGAAGAAAGGAAGCAGTAGCCAGGACTGATATTCAACTGGTCCACATCAGTGTACTTCTGTACCAGCTGATAAATAGCTGCTGGCTCCCTGAAATCAGGAAGTTTTCCATTTCTTTTTTTTTTTTTTTAGACGGAGTTTCACTCTTGTTGCCCAGGCTGGAGTGCAATGGCGTGATCTCAGCTCACCACAACCTCTGCCTCCCGGGTTCAAGTGATTCTCCTGCTTCAGCCTCCTGAGTAGCTGGGATTACAGACCCCCACCACCACGCCTGGCTAATTTTTTATTTTTAGTAGAGACGGGGTTTCCCCATGTTGGTCAGGCTGGTCTCGAACTTCTGACCTCGTGATCCACCTGCCTCAGCCTCCCAAAGTGCTGGGATTACAGGCATGAGCCACCGCACCCAGCCCCCGCTTCTTTTAGTCTCAGTTTCCTCCTGTGTAGGATGAGGATAAATCATTGTAGTACCCATCTCATAAATTTGTTGGGAAAATTAAATGAGATAATACACATCCATTCTTATTACAGTGGCCAGCACAGAATCAAGGCTCAATAAATTGGAGTCATTGTTATTATTAGCTATGTTTTACAAATAATGAATTATAAGAAGAATAAAGTATGGTACTAACACTGAAGACAATATTCAAGGGCAATCTAATACAGAGAACAGTAGCATTGTTCCTGTTTTAACCATGAAAGAGCAAGAATCACTCACCTCAGAAGGGGTAATAATAATAATAATTTTCCCATCTGCCAGTTACTTCCTGCCCATGGCTTTGCAGATAGGACTTTTGACTCAGTGTTTCTGGAATCTTTTCTGATTAAACACAGTAGTCATCTGTAGGGGGCATTTGTAACTGCCAGCGTCATTCATTATTATGTCCCTTTTTGTCCCTTCAATCCCGCAGCATGTCTTGTTCTCTGACTGGCAGCCTGGCCCTTCAGCCTGACCAGCAGCAGGACCACGAGACCACGGACTCCTCTCCTGCCTCTGCCTATCAGAGAGTCTGGGAAGCATTTGCCAATCAGTCCAGGGTGGAAAGGGATGCCTTCCTGCAGGATACTTTCCCCAAAGGCTTCCTCTGGGGTGCCTCCACAGGAGCCTTTAACGTGGAAGGAGGCTGGGCCGAGGGTGGGAGAGGGGCGAGCATCTGGGATCCATGCAGGCCCCTGAACACCACTGAGGGCCAAGCGACGCCAGAGGTGGCCAGTGACAGCTACCACAAGGTAGCCTCTGACGTCGCCCTGCTTCGCGGCCTCCGGGCTCAGGTGTACAAGTTCTCCATCTCCTGGTCCCGGATCTTCCCCATGGGGCACGGGAGCAGCCCCAGCCTCCCAGGCGTTGCCTACTACAACAAGCTGATTGACAGGCTACAGGATGCGGGCATCGAGCCCATGGCCACGCTGTTCCACTGGGACCTGCCTCAGGCCCTGCAGGATCATGGTGGATGGCAGAATGAGAGCGTGGTGGATGCCTTCCTGGACTATGCGGCCTTCTGCTTCTCCACATTTGGGGACCGTGTGAAGCTGTGGGTGACCTTCCATGAGCCGTGGGTGATGAGCTACGCGGGCTATGGCACCGGCCAGCACCCTCCCGGCATCTCTGACCCAGGAGTGGCCTCTTTTAAGGTACTTCCCATCCCTGCAGCTCCTACTAATTGGAGGAGAAAGGACATTGGCTGGAAGAAAGTCATTTTCTCTGTTTTCTTCCATCAGCAAGCCTTTACTTTTTGTTCTTTCTTTAAAGGAAATCAGGGGGAGGGAAGGAACCATAAATTGTTAATCACCTGGCCAGGTGCAGTGGCTCATGCCAGTAATCTCATCACTGTGGAGGCCAAGGCAGGCAGATTGCTTTAGTCCGGGAGGTCGAGACCAGACTGGGCAACATGGCGAAATCTCGTCTCTGCAAAAAAATTACAAAAATTAGCTGGGCATAGTGGTGCACGCCTGTGATCCCACCTACCCAGGAGACTGAGGTGGGAGGATCGCTTGAGCCTGGTATGCAGAGGCTGCAGTGAGCCAAGATTTTGCCACTGCACTCCAGCCTGGTCAACAGAGCAAGACCCTGTCTCAAAAAAAAAAAAAAAATTGTTAATCACCTTATTTTGTCCAGACACTCTACTGGTACTTTTAAAATATAATAGTTATTACATACTCAGAATAGCACTGATGGATGAGTGAGGCTCAGACAGGATAAACAATGTGGTCATGATGACATTGCTAGTGAGTAGCCAGGTGGAAGTCAGGATTTGAGTCCGAGTCTTCTTGACTCCAAATCAAGTTCCTCATGTCAGTGACAAGTGACAGAAAGCTCAACCCAAAGTGACTTAAGCAAGGAGAGAATTTACACATTCAGGAGGTTGAAAATTCTTCATTTAGCCTGATCAGGGTGGAATTTGATCAGAGCACAAGCGATGCCACCAGGACCCAGTTCTCCCTCTCCTGTTCCCCTCGTTGGCTTTATTCTTGGGCTACTTTGCAGCCAGATGGCAGCAGCCCTGTTTCTGTTATTTCATGACCAGTAGGGAAAAAAGCTCAGCTCTTTTCTGTCCTTCCCAACAGAAGTGTCCCTGTGTCTCATGGTCTCTCAGTGGGTCACATACCCACCCTGAACTCATTGCTGGGTCCTGGCCAGGGGGCTGTGACAACTGACTGGTGTGGGCCGAGGACCCATGCTTTACTCCTCAATACGCTCGCTGAGAGCTGAGGAGGCAGAGAGGGAAGAGGCAAGGAGGCACTGGCTTTCCAGACGCCAGTCAGGGCATCGTTTCAACAAGAAGGGGATGTATACACTTGGCACAAAATTTTAAATGGTTATAGGTCTTTTCCATTATTTCCCTTTTGCTTCAGAATCTCCCAGAAAACCCGCCAGCTTTCTTTGGCAGCGTTCTTCAGGATGGACGTGTTAGTCTGACTTTTCCCTGTCACTGTTTGGGTTCCGTTCTTAAAGATGAGTATTTCCGGCCGGGCATGGTGACTCACACCTGTAATCCCAGCACTTTGGGAGGCCAAGGCAGGCAGATCACCTGGGAGGTCAGGAGTTCAAGACCAGCCTGGCCAACATAGTGAAATCCTGTCTCTACTAAAATACAAAAATTAGCCAGATGTGTTGGTGGGCACCTGTAATCCCATCTACTTGGGAGGCTGAGGCAGAAGAATCACTTCATCCTGGGAGGCGGAGGTTGTAGTGAGCCGAGATTATGCCACTGCACTCCAGCCTGGGCAGCCTGGGTGACAAAGCGAGACTTTCATCTCAAAAATAATAATAATAATAATACTATTTCCTGTGCCCCATGCTAGGTGTTAAAGAGGGGTCACAGCCATGCCCTGGACATGTTATAGCCTTTTGAGGAACATGACACTAACACACGTAGCAAAATTACAGAACTCTTCAAAAAGACCATTACTAGGGTGAGCTGGAACATCATGAATAAATAACTCAATGAAATGTCAAATGAAATCGTAGCACATAAGTCAGAGCTTCCATTCAGCTCTTGAACAGCAGGTGACTGCACATATGGAGCCATTCCACCACCCACCTTCTGAAAATGGAAGGTTTGAAATCTTCTGTTACACTCCTTGTTGTAAAACTTATCTAAACCTTTTCTTCTTAGGCTTTTCTTTCCCTTTGAACTGTGGCTCTTGAGATATCTTTACAGAGACTTTGATGAGAAAGTCCCCTTCACTCTTCTCCTTCAAGTCTTCCCTTTATTTATTAGTTCAATGTTAGAATACCATTGTCTTAGTGAGCTTGAGCTGCGATAACAAAACACCATAGACTGGTGGTTTAAACAACAGATATTTATTTCCCAGCATTCTGGAGCTGGGGAAGTCCAAGATCAAGGGACCAGCATGTTTGGGTTCTGGTGAGGGCTCTCTTCCTGGCCTGCAGGCAGCCACCTTCTTGCTGTCCTCATATAGGGGTGGTTGGAAGAACTCACTGGTATCTTTTCTTATAAGGACACTAATACCACCACCATGAGAGTCCCATCCTCACGACCTCCTCTAAATCTAATCACCCCTCAAAGGCCCCATCTCCAAATACCATCACATTGGGGATTAGGGCTTCAACATATGAATTTTGATGGGGGAACTAATTCAGTTCATAGCAACTATTAAGGAAAAAATTTTTAAAAATGTCTTGGGCCAGGCGTGGTGGCTCACGCCTGTAATCTCAGCACTTTGGGAGGCTGAGGCGGGCAGATCACAAGATCAGGGGTTCGAGACCAGCCTGGCCAACATAGTGAAACCCCATCTCTACTAAAAATACAAAAATTAGCCGGGCATGGTGGCGGGCACCCGTAGTCCCAGCTACTCCGGAGGATGAGGCAGGAGAATCGCTTGAACCTAGGAGGTGGAGGTTGCGGTGAGCCGAGATTGCGCCACTGCACTCCAGCCTGGTGACAGAGCGAGACTCCATCTCAAAAAAAAAAAAAAAGTCTTTTATTATTTTAGAGTATTTCCTTCCAGTCTTGGCTTCTTTGCATTTATGTTGTCGTCACAGGGCACCTCAGATTGTTGCTCACTGTTTACTTGATATCATGTCATTAGCACTTTTCCCTATTATTAAGCAGTCGTGATGACTGTTTTTGATGGTTGTCTAATATTCCACTGAGCTCCCTTCCTGACACTGGCTAATGTAGAAGAAAGACATCCTTGCTTTTGGGAAAGGAGCACAGTTTGCCATTCAAGTTTAGAACTCAATTAAGGACGAATATTTGGGATGTGAGAAGCAGCCAGGCGTTTTAGTGATTATGGCATATTTTGACATGAAATTCTTCAGAGGTAAGTGTCATCCTCTTCAGATGATAAAAAGGAAAAAAGGAAAGCAAGCTAAGATTTAGCAAGCTCACTCCTGCTCTCTGAGTTTCTGCTCAGTGCCTTATATACACGTATTTAATCATCCCAGATGGATCCATAATTACCCACTTCTTGCCAACAAGTAAGCTGAAGTTGAGAGAATAAATTGTCCAAGTTAACAAGTTAGTAACAGAGTCAAGATTTAAATCTAGGCTTGTTATATTTCAGACACCCTCCTTTTGCCCCTACTTCCCACAAAAAGCTGTTGCTGTTTGTAAGAGCATGAGTTAAGTCTACAAAGAAACTCCTAGTTTGGTTTTTCTTCCGAGATTCCATTAAATAGAAAGAAGAGCAAATAAGCAAGAAAGAGCCGTCCTCTCCCTTGTATGCTAATTAAAATAATCCTCCCCATGGACTAATTTCTCAAAAAGCACTTATTAAGGACAGAGGCAGAATAGCAGTGTGGGTAACAGTAACAGGCTTGGGATCAGACTGCCAGGGGCTTGTTCTCACTTTACTCCTGACTCTTGGCCTTGTGAAGTTACTACACAGCTCTGGATCTTGTTTTCCCCATCTCTATAGTGGTGATAATAATTGCACCTGCCATATGAGGTTGTGGTGAGGATTACATGAGAGAATTCATTAAGTAGTAGGTGCCCAATATATGTTAGTTGTTATTGTTAATGTGGTTGTTGATGCTGTTATTTTGTTGACAATTTTGAAGAATTGCTGTTGACTTGTTGACTTTGTTGATGATATTGGTGTTGACTTGTTGACATTGTTGACTTGATATTGTTGACCTTTTCACATTGGTGTTCACTTGTTGATGCCGTTCATGTTGGTATTGATGTTGTTGACATCAACATCGTTGATATTATTGACTTGTTGACATTGGTTTGGATTTCTTGACATTGTTGACTTGTTGACATTGTTAGTATCAGTCTTAACTTGTTGTTTATGTTGTTAACTTGTTAACTTTATTATTGACTTGTTAACATCATTGACGTTAGTGTCAACATTGTTATTTGTTGATGACTTGATGTTAACATTAGTGCTGATGTTGTCAATATTGACAATGTCAATGTTGTTGTTGTCTGTATTGACTTGTTGACATTGTTGTTGACTTGTTATTGGTTCATTAGTCCTGTTGTTGTCATTGTTATTATTACTAATCACTGTATTTCCTTCTTACTTTTTCACAAGGTGGCTCACTTGGTCCTCAAGGCTCATGCCAGAACTTGGCACCACTACAACAGCCACCATCGCCCACAGCAGCAGGGACACGTGGGCATTGTGCTGAACTCAGACTGGGCAGAACCCCTGTCTCCAGAGAGGCCTGAGGACCTGAGAGCCTCTGAGCGCTTCTTGCACTTCATGCTGGGCTGGTTTGCACACCCCATCTTTGTGGATGGAGACTACCCAGCCACCCTGAGGACCCAGATCCAACAGATGAACGGACAGTGCTCCCATCCTGTGGCTCAACTCCCCGAGTTCACAGAGGCAGAGAAGCAGCTCCTGAAAGGCTCTGCTGATTTTCTGGGTCTGTCGCATTACACCTCCCGCCTCATCAGCAACGCCCCACAAAACACCTGCATCCCTAGCTATGATACCATTGGAGGCTTCTCCCAACACGTGAACCATGTGTGGCCCCAGACCTCATCCTCTTGGATTCGTGTGGTGCCCTGGGGGATAAGGAGGCTGTTGCAGTTTGTATCCCTGGAATACACAAGAGGAAAAGTTCCAATATACCTTGCCGGGAATGGCATGCCCATAGGGGAAAGTGAAAATCTCTTTGATGATTCCTTGAGAGTAGACTACTTCAATCAATATATCAATGAGGTGCTCAAGGGTAAGAACAATGGATGTGCCAGTGATTGGAAGGTGGGTGGTACTTCTCCAAGTCTTCACAGTTTCGTTTAATAAGACAAAGAAAGTCTCCTAGAGAAATGGAGCCAAAGAAAGCATAATAGTGGCGAGTCCTTCACGTCAGCTCCCTAACTCTCTTTCCCAAGGTTCATTCATGTCATTCACGTCTTTGCTCCTGTGGTTTTTTTGTTTTGTTTTGTTTTGTTTTTGAGACAGGGTCTTGCTGTGTTGCCTGCTGGAGAGCTGGAGTGCAGTGGCATAAACATCGCTCACTGCAGCCTCAAAGTCCTAAGCTCAAGCCAACCTCCCACCTCAGCCTCTTGAGTAGCTGGGACCACAGTGCAAACCACTATGCGTGGCTTATTTTTTTTTTTTTTTTAGACATGGGGTCTCTTCACATTGCCCAGGCTGGTCTCAAACTCCTGGGCTCAAACAGTCTTCTCACTTCAATCCTCCCAAAGTGTTGGGACTATAGGCATGAGCCACCATGCCTGACCCAGTGTCCTTATTGCCTAGAATACCTCCCTCTACATTCTGCCCATCTGAGTCCTATGCAGTCATCAAGCCTTATTATCTTTTTTTTTTTTTTTTTTTTTTAGAATCAGGGTCTTGCTTTGTCACATAGGCTGGAATAGAGTGGCATGTTCATAGCTCACTTCAGCCTCAAACTCCTAGGCTCTAGTGATCCTCCGGACTCCAACCCATTAACTCTTCCCTCATTGCTCCAGCCACACTGGTCTTCATTTGCTTTAATTGGCTATAAAATCTACATTCTATGTCATTGATTTTGATCCAATTGATCCACATCTACAGTCTCATTCTTACCTAACATACTATTTCATATTTCTTTTTATTCCAATTGGAAAGGTATGGCAAATAGATTTCATCTCACAGGTCAGTCCTCAGTTAACCCAGGATGTTCTTATCTTGAGCTCATTAACTTAATTACATCTGCAAAGATCCTTTTTCCAAATAAGGTTATATTCACTGGCACCACGGGTTAGAATTTAGACATATCTTTCGGGGGTCACCATTCAATGCACTGTATCAGGGAATATATGTTTTAGGCTTTATTTATTTGTTTATTTTTATTTTAATTTTTTTATACAGGGTCTTGCTCTGAGGAGTACACTGACCTGATCTTGGCTCACTGCAGCCTTGACCTCCTGGGCTCAAGCGATTCTCCCACCTCAGCCTCCCAAGTGGCTGGGACTACAGGTGCACACCACCACGCCAGGCTAATTTTCTTTTCTTTTTTTTTTTTGAGACGGAGTCTGGCTCTGTCGCCGAGGCTGGAGTGCAGTGGCACGATCTTGGCTCACTGCAAGCTCCGCCTCCCGGTTTCATGCCATTCTCCTGCCTCAGCCTCCTGAGTAGCTGGGACTACAGGCACCCGTCACCACGCCCGGCTAATTTTTTTGTATTTTTAGTAGAGACAGGTTTTCACCGTGTTAGCCAGGATGGTCTCGATCTCCTGACCTCATGATCCGCCTGCCTTAGCCTCCCAAAGTACTGGGATTACAGGCGTGAGCCACCGCGCCTGGCCACATTTTTTTTTTTTTCGGTAGAGACAGAGTCTGGCCATGTTGCCCAGGCTGCTTTATTTCTTTTTTTAAATATGAAATATATTGTCACTTAATGTCAATATTACTAAACATAAACAAGGAAAAGCAAAAGCATATTGTTAAAAGATTGATTTATGTATTTTATATAAAACCAAGACACCCTGGTGGTAACACATGGGACACATCCCCTCCACTGTGTATTTGAAGATAGGGATGCTCCTTTGGTTTGAGATTTATGGCCACAAAAGTGGCCTGATGTTTTGTGAGGATCTTGTGGATTTTCCTTTTATCCATTCTGAGGAGGAAAAAGGATGAACATTTGGGGGGTAACCCAAGTCACCCCCAAAACTGTCATGTCAAAAGGAACACTTTTTAAAAGCAACATTAGTAACATAGACTATACTTCTAATTTTTCAATAAAAACTATTTTATTGAAAAACAGTCCTTGCTGGTGTGAGGTAATAACTTATCTCAGTTGACTGTTCACAACCAGTTACAGATCAAACAGCTTCTAATACCCTTCTCCCCCTTCTCACTACTGCACTGACTAGTCTTTAAAAGATAAATAAATAAAATAGTGGTGCACTAGCTCACTCCTGTAGTCAGTCCCAGCTACTTGGGAGGATCACTTGAGTCCAGGAGTTTGAGACCAGCCTGGGCAACACAGTGAGACCCCATCTCAATTAAATAAATCCATAAATAAATAAATCTAATTTTTATTTTTCTTCACAGCTATCAAGGAAGACTCTGTGGATGTTCGTTCCTACATTGCTCGTTCCCTCATTGATGGCTTCGAAGGCCCTTCCGGTTACAGCCAGCGGTTTGGCCTGCACCACGTCAACTTCAGCGACAGCAGCAAGTCAAGGACTCCCAGGAAATCTGCCTACTTTTTCACTAGCATCATAGAAAAGAACGGTTTCCTCACCAAGGGGGCAAAAAGACTGCTACCACCTAATATGGCAAACCTCCCCTCCAAAGTCAGAGCCTTCACTTTTCCATCTGAGGTGCCCTCCAAGGCTAAAGTCGTTTGGGAAAAGTTCTCCAGCCAACCCAAGTTCGAAAGAGATTTGTTCTACCACGGGACGTTTCGGGATGACTTTCTGTGGGGCGTGTCCTCTTCCGCTTATCAGATTGAAGGCGGGTGGGATGCTGATGGCAAAGGCCCCAGCATCTGGGATAACTTTACCCACACACCAGGGAGCAATGTGAAAGACAATGCCACTGGAGACATCGCCTGTGACAGCTATCACCAGCTGGATGCCGATCTGAATATGCTCCGAGCTTTGAAGGTGAAGGCCTACCGCTTCTCTATCTCCTGGTCTCGGATTTTCCCAACTGGGAGAAACAGCTCTATCAACAGTCATGGGGTTGATTATTACAACAGGCTGATCAATGGCTTGGTGGCAAGCAACATCTTTCCCATGGTGACATTGTTCCATTGGGACCTGCCCCAGGCCCTCCAGGATATCGGAGGCTGGGAGAATCCTGCCTTGATTGACTTGTTTGACAGCTACGCAGACTTTTGTTTCCAGACCTTTGGTGATAGAGTCAAGTTTTGGATGACTTTTAATGAGCCCATGTACCTGGCATGGCTGGGTTATGGCTCAGGGGAATTTCCCCCAGGGGTGAAGGACCCAGGCTGGGCACCATATAGGATAGCCCACGCCGTCATCAAAGCCCATGCCAGAGTCTATCACACGTACGATGAGAAATACAGGCAGGAGCAGAAGGGGGTCATCTCGCTGAGCCTCAGTACACACTGGGCAGAGCCCAAGTCACCAGGGGTCCCCAGAGATGTGGAAGCCGCTGACCGAATGCTGCAGTTCTCCCTGGGCTGGTTTGCTCACCCCATTTTTAGAAACGGAGACTATCCTGACACCATGAAGTGGAAAGTGGGGAACAGGAGTGAACTGCAGCACTTAGCCACCTCCCGCCTGCCAAGCTTCACTGAGGAAGAGAAGAGGTTCATCAGGGCGACGGCCGACGTCTTCTGCCTCAACACATACTACTCCAGAATCGTGCAGCACAAAACACCCAGGCTAAACCCACCCTCCTACGAAGACGACCGGGAGATGGCCGAGGAGGAGGACCCTTCGTGGCCTTCCACGGCAATGAACAGAGCTGCGCCCTGGGGGACGCGAAGGCTGCTGAACTGGATCAAGGAAGAGTATGGTGACATCCCCATTTACATCACCGAAAACGGAGTGGGGCTGACCGATCCGAACACGGAGGATACTGATAGGATATTTTACCACAAAACCTACATCAATGAGGCTTTGAAAGGTGTGTTAGGGTTCAGTTCCCCTTAAAGAAATCTTCCAACATTCCCTGGGTCATATGCCTGAAATGTTTTGCCAGGATGATTTATGAACCATCAATAGATCTCTCTCTTAGGTCCCAACTCCATAATTCTTTATCTGTTTGGGGGTTATATGTTCCTTGAGAAGCTGGGGGAAAAAAGGCTATGGTTGTCTCTGCAGAGGAAAAACACAAACACTACACACACAGGGTCCCTAGCAGAATATTCATATTGTCATGGGTCCATTCATTCATTACTGAGCAAGTTCTATTTTAGGTGCTGGGAATACAGCAATGAACAAAACACAAATTTCTGCCTTCATAGAGCTTATCCCATGCACCCCAGAAGAAGAAAGTTGTGTAAATTCAAACTTCCTTTTTTTTTTTTTTGGGATGAAGTCTTGCTCTGTTACCCAGGCTGGAGTGCAGTGGCCACCATGCCCGGCTAATTTTTTTGTATTTTTGGTAGAGATGGGGTTTCACCATGTTGGCCAGGCTGGTTTCAAACTCCTGACCTCGTGATCCGCCCGCCTCTGCCTCCCAAAGTGTTAGGATTACAGGCGTGAGCCACTGTGCCCAGCCTAAAAATCAACTTTTTGTTTCGTTGATTTTTTTTTTTTTTTTTTTGAGACAGTCTCACTCTGTTGCCCAGGCTGGAGTGCAATGGTGTGATCTCGGCTCACTGCAACCTCCATCTCCCGAGTTCAAGCAATTCTATTGCCTCAGCCTCCCCAGTAGCTAGGACTACAGATGCATTGGGCTTAACTTCCTAAGTGGGCTGAAGATCTTGAATTTGGGGCATGTTTCTTTACCCCAAGAGAAGAATTTGATTTGGAGATGATCAGTCATTAATGCTTGCTGTGGGGTCATAGGTACTGGCAGAAAAGTAAGATCAACAGATGATCTGTTGGTCTCTTAGGGTGTATGTCGCTTTTAGGACCACAAACTTGAATTGAGGAGCTGGCAGTGGGTTGGCTGCATGGAGGTCCTGACTCCTGGTGTCAAGCTCTCCTCTGCTCCCTTTGGGATGTTCCCAGCCTACAGGCTCGATGGTGTAGACCTTCGAGGGTATGTCGCCTGGTCTCTGATGGACAACTTTGAGTGGCTGAATGGCTACACGGTCAAGTTTGGACTGTACCATGTTGATTTCAACAACATGAACAGGCCTCGCACAGCAAGAGCCTCCGCCAGGTACTACACAGAGGTCATTACCAACAACGGCATGCCACTGGCCAGGGAGGATGAGTTTCTGTACGGACGGTTTCCTGAGGGCTTCATCTGGAGTGCAGCTTCTGCTGCATATCAGGTGAGGAGTTCAGGGTGGTGGGACACCAGTGACTGCACACCTGCCCTGTGCCAGGCTCTGGGCTCAGTGCTGGGAAGGGCAGATGCATGAACAGGAGATTCCAGCAGACCCATGGAGGGGCAGCATGGGGTCTGGGAGATCCTCTTCCAGACAGCCTGGCTTCTTCACACCCCCAAATTTACCCAGACCAGCATGGTGAGGCTTGCTGTCCTGAGATGGGTGCTTGCAGGGCCAGATGGAGCAGGGGGAGCCTGGGCAGAAGTACTTGGGCAAAGACACACAAATACAGTCACGCATTGCTCACAACAGGGATTTACTCTGAGAGATGTGATGTTAGGTGAGTTCATAGTTGTGCGAACATCACACAGAGTGCACTTACACACACCTAGATAGTGTAGCTTACTACACACCTAGGCTACATGGTATAGCCTAGTGCTCCTAGGCTACAAACCTGTACAGCCTGTTACTGTACTCAATGCTGTAGGCAGTTGTAACACAGTGGTATTTGTGTATCTAAATGTATCTAAATGTAGAAAGGCACAGTGAAAATATGGCATAAAAGCTGGACAGGGTACTCACCATGAATGGAGCCTGCAGGACTGGAAGTTGCTTTGGGTGAGTCAGTGGGTGAGGGGTGAGTGAATGGAAAGGCCTAGGCATTACTGTACACTACTGTGGACTTTATGAACACTGCACACTTAAGCTACACTAAATTTATTTTTTAAATGTTTTTCTTTCTTCAATAACACATTAACCTTAGCTTACTGTAACATTTTTACTTTATTAACTTTTTAATTTTTTAAACTTTTTTACTCTTTTGTGATAATGCTTAGCTGAAAACAAGCACATTGGTCCAGGTGTGGTGGCTCATGCCTGCAATCCCAGTGCTATGGGAGGATCGCTCGAGACCAGGAGTTCAAAACCAGCCTGGGCAAAACATGGCAAAACCCTATCTCTATAAAAAAATCAAGGCCGGGCGCAGTGGCTCACGCCTGTAGTCCCAGCACTTTGGGAGGCCGAGGCGGGCGGATCACGAGGTCAGGAGATCGAGACCATCCTGGCTAGCACAGTGAAACCCCATCTCTACTAAAAAATACAAAAAATTAGCTGGGCGTGGTGGCGGGCGCCTGTAGTCCCAGCTACGCGGGAGGCTGAGGCAGGAGAATGGCGTGAACCCAGGAGGCGGATCTTGCAGTGAGCCGAGATCGCGCCACTGCACTCCAGCCTGGGCGACAGAGCGAGACTCCGTCTCAAAAAAAAAAAAAAAAAAAAATCAAAAAAATTAGCCAAGTGTGGTGGTGTGCTCCTGTAGTCCCAGCTACTCAGGAGGCTGAGGCAGGAGGATCACTCAGCCTCCCCATTAGCTGGGATTACATGCATATGCCACCACACCCAATGAATTTTTTATTTTTAATTTTTTTGTAGAGATGGGGGTCTTGCTATGTTGCTAGGGCTAGTCTGAACTCCTGGCCTCAAGTGATCCTTCTCCCTCAGCCTCCCAAAGTGCTGGAATTACAGGTCTGAGTCACAGCACCCAGCCTGCATGTGCTATACTTTTATACTGCTGGCCATACGGTAGATTTATTGACATGAGCACTGCCACAAACATGAATAATGCAGTGCTCTACAACGTTACGATGGCTGCAAAGCACTAAGCAATAGGAATGTTTCAGCTCCATTATAATCTTATGGGACCACCATCATATATCAGGTCCGTCATTGACCAAAACACTGTTCTACAGCCCATGACTATGACGAGTCCCTGTTGGACCCCTTTATTCCCCAGCTAGATCCTTCCAAGAAGGCAGTTTGCTCACATTGGCTCTCAGCATGGGCCTGAGCTTATTCTGATGTCCTAAAAACATCATACCACTACTGTATTCATGCCAAAATGAGGCTTACCCATACAGAAAATAGGATGGTTTTATTTTGTGCAAGAAAAATGGAAAAGGCAAGAGTGACTTGCCTGGCAGTTAGTGGTGGTTCCTGCTTTCCATCTTCTGCCTGCGTCTGTCTCTGTGCAAGAGTGGGCCTGCCACATGCGTAGAGAAAGCTGGGGGAGTTCCGAGACTGAGCGGGGGCCAGAGCAGGCTCCCAGAGGAGGTAACCACACTTGGCTAATTTTTTTGATTTTTTTATAGAGATGGGGTTTTGCCATGTTGCCCAGGCTGGTTTTGAACTCCTGGGCTCGAGCGATCCTCCCATAGCGCTGGGGTTGCCGCCGTGAGCCACCACACCTGGACCAATGTGCTTGTTTTAAGCTAAGCGTTATCACAAAAGAGTAAACGTCCTGACTTGAGACTCACCCAGTGAAAGAAAGGAACCTGTGAGTGCTTGACTGAATGACTTAATGAGACCATGTCTTGTCATCTTGAGATCGAAGGTGCGTGGAGAGCAGATGGCAAAGGACTCAGCATTTGGGACACGTTTTCTCACACACCACTGAAGGTTGAGGACGATGCCATCGGAGACGTGGCCTGTGACAGTTATCACAAGATTGCTGAGGATCTGGTCACCCTGCAGAACCTGGGTGTGTCCCACTACCGTTTTTCCATCTCCTGGTCTCGCATCCTCCCTGATGGAACAACAAGGTACATCAATGAAGCGGGCCTGAACTACTACGTGAGGCTCATCGATACACTGCTGGCCGCCAGCATCCAGCCCCAGGTATGGTGGGTCCTGGCAAGGCCTTGGGAAAGTCCACATGCAGGAACCAGCGGGGCTGGGGGAGCACATTTATCATGTAAACAAAATGCTGGTTTCAAATTTAGCTTCTGTTGTTGTTGTTGTTTTTGAGATGTAGTCTCGCTCTGTCACCCAGGCTGGAGTGCAGTGGTGGATCTCGTTTCTCAGCCTCCAGAGTAGCTGGGCTTATAGGCACGCACCACCATGCCCGGCTAATTTTTGTATTTTTAGTAGAGATGGGGTTTCGCTGTGTTGGCCAGGCTGGTCTCAAACTCCTGGCCTCAAGTGATCCACCCGCCTCGGCCTCCCAAAGTGCTGAGATTATAGGTATGAGCCACCGTGCTCGACCTCAAATTTAACTTTTTAATTGTCAGTGAATTCATATGATGCAGAATTTGAAAAGCATAGAAGAGTTTCCTTCCCAACCTTGACCTCAGCCATCTAGTTCTCCCTGAAAGCAATTTACCCTTTTCCCAAAAGAAAAAGAAAAAAATCTTTGAGCCTTTTTGTCTCATAAGTCACTCTCAGGATTTGCAGCAGACGTTGATGCTGGCACATCTAACCTAGGGCTTCCCATGGAAAGCATGACTGATGCAACAGCTGATCTGGCTTCTTCCCAGGTGACCATTTACCACTGGGACCTACCACAGACGCTCCAAGATGTAGGAGGCTGGGAGAATGAGACCATCGTGCAGCGGTTTAAGGAGTATGCAGATGTGCTCTTCCGGAGGCTGGGAGACAAGGTGAAGTTTTGGATCACGCTGAATGAGCCCTTTGTCATTGCTTACCAGGGCTATGGCTACGGAACAGCAGCTCCAGGTAAGTCCCAGCCCTGGCTCATCGGCTCTTTGGATCATGGCATTCTTAGCACATCAAGCGTTGAAATCCAGATGGCACAGAACGAGGCAACCAAGAAAGCCCCATGGCAGAAACCCTGCCTCTTGCTCAGGGCTGTAGAGGTTTCCCTCCTGGCATTGCATTGTTAAACATGAATTTCACATCTCAATTCCTCAAGGTGGGTTCATTTCTTTGCTCTGTGACTCTGATCGGCCTCCGGTGGGAAGCTCTCTGAGATCAGAGATGTGGGCAAATTGATGTGGGGAAGGACAGTTTGTCAGGCTGTACAGGTCTACCGTCTGTTTCCACAATTCCCAAACCCCAAAGTTTCTGACAATTGGTTTGGCTGACCTGAGCTCATTTAATAGTAGCGAAACCTGACTCAAACCAACAGGAGGTTGCTCATGGTCTTTATCGCACTGAGCAAACATTCCTAAGTTCTGCTGCAGAGATATCAGTGTGCTTGACTATGGAGAGCTGTCTGCGGCCCATGGGGCTGATAGGTACTTTTCTCAAAGGAAACATTTAATTCCAAAACACATCTGACCCTAAAAGATTTTTTTTCTTTTAACTTTGGTTGACATGCAATAATTGTACATATGTATGGAGTACAAAATATATTTTGATACATGTATACAATGTGTGATGATGAAATCAGAATAATTAGTATATTCATCACCTCAAACATTCATCATTTCTTTGTGTTGAGAAAATTCGGAGTCCTCTTTTCTAGCTTTTTGCAAATATACACTAAATTCTTTTGTATCATTATTTTTTATTCATTTTTTATTTTTTTGAGACAGAGTCTAGCTCTGTTGGCCAGGCTGGAGTGCAGTGGTATGATATCAGCTCACTGCAACCTCCACCTCCTGGACTCAAGCAATTCTCCTGCCTCAGCCTCCCAAGTAGCTGGGATTACAGGCATGTGTCACCATGCCCAGCTAATTTTTGTATTTTTAGTAGAAATGGGGTTTCATCATGTTGGCCAGGCTGGTCTCGAACTCCTGACCTCAGGTAATCCGCCCGCCTCAGCCTCCCAAAGTGCTGAGATTACAGGTGTGAGCCACTGCACCCAGCCTAAATTATTGTTAACTACATTCACTCTACAGTGCCACACATCACTAGAACTTCATCTTCTTACCTAGCTTAACTTTGTATCCATTAACCAACCTCTCCCTATCCTCCCTCCCTACTACCCTTCCCATCCTCTAATAATCACAATTCTATTCTCTGCTGCTAGGAGCTCATCTTTTTAGCTCCCACATGTGAGTAAGAACATGCAGTATTTGCCTTTCTGTGCCTGACTTATTTCACTTTACATAATGACCTCCAGTTCCAGCGATGTTGTCACGAATGACAAGATTCATCCTTCTTTACGGCTGTATAGTATTCCATCATATATAGATGTCACATTTTCTTTATCCATTCATCTGTTGATGGACACTTAGGTTGATTCCATATCTTGGCCATTGTAATAGTGATGCAATAAACACAGAGGTCAAGGTATTGATTTGGTATTCTGACTTACTTTCCTTTGGATAAATACCCAAAAGTAAGATTGCGGGATCCCTTAGGGTTTTGAATAAGAAATTGTGGACCTATTTTTGTGCCTTGAGAACCATCCAGTATCCCTTTTCTCTAGTTCTGAGTTAATAAGAATAAATTTGTGTTCATTCATGTGATTCCTCAGAACACTGTAACAGCTGGAAAGAGCCACCAGGAGATGTGCCTCAAATCATTACCAGAGGCATCTCCATTGGTCCTAGGTCGCCTCTTTGGTTTATACTCCTTCAACACACGAGAGGCGCCTCTCTTGCAGCATTCACTATCAGGGTATCTCCGTGTCAGCTGGTTGCATTAGCTACATTCTCCAACCCTAATGATCACAATGGGTCCCCAAGGAGCTCCAGATTATCAACTCCTGTCAATTCATTTGAGCTCAGGAGTTCAAGGCTGCCATGAGCCATGCTCATGGCACCACTGCACTCCAGCCTGGATGACAGTGCATGACCCTGTCTCAAAAATAATCACAGGCCAAGTATGGTATCTCACGCCTGTAATCCCAGCACTTTGGGAGGCCAAGACAGGTGGATCACCTGAGGTCAGGAGTTCAAGACCAGCCTGATCAATATGGTGAAACTCCGTCTCTACTAAAAATACAAAAATTAACCAGGTGTGGTGGCATGCGCCTGCAGTCCCAGCTACTCAGGAGGCTGAGACAGGAGAATTGTTTGAACCCCTCAGCTCACTGCAGTCTCCACGTCCCGGATTCGAGCGATTCTCCTGCCTCAGCCTCCTGAGTAGCTGGGATTACAGGCGCCTGCCACCACAGCTGGCTAATTTTTTGTATTTTTGGTAGAGACGGGTTTCACCATATTGGGCAAGTTGGTCTCGAACTCCTGACCTCAGGTGATCCACCTGCCTCAGCCTCCCAAAGTGCTGGGATTATGGGTGTGAGCCACCCTGCCTGGCCTGGGTTGTCTTTTAAGTTTTAAAAAATCATTTGTACATATAGTCCTTTCTGAATATAACATTGGTTTGAAGCTAACTCAATAGAAAGTAATTCCATCTCTTTAGTCTCTCTAGTTTGACTATAGTAGCTAACAGAGCTGGGCTGCAATGTCACACTTCACCTTTAGGTGTCACCATCTGATTTGATTTGCTCCAGCCTAAGCATTTCTTAAACTGGGGGCTTTAGATTCTGCGATAGGTATCTCTATTATGGGTATTTTGCCTGAGACATACGAGCCACTCTTCTGGAGGAGGGGAACAGAAGCCAACATTTATCAAGTGGCCTTCCCTCTTCCAGACACAGTGCTGCTGTGGGTGGGTTTCATACACTGTTTCATTTCCCTCTCACAAGCACTCTCTGCTGCCCATTTCACCAAGGAGGAAACTGAAAGGCTGAATTACTCACCCAAAGTTACACAGCCAGGTAATAAGAGGGAGAGCCAGGGTTTGAATTCCAGTTTTCCTAGTGCCAGAATCTACACCCCTTCTCCCAAACACAGAGGGGACATCTGTAGGCAGGGACTAACAATCTCAGTCACATCCATTCTATCCATTCTCTGTTGACGTCCATGTGTATGTTTCCAGGAATCTCCAATAGGCCTGGCACTGCCCCCTACATTGTTGGCCACAATCTAATAAAGGCTCATGCTGAGGCCTGGCATCTGTACAACGATGTGTACCGTGCCAGTCAAGGTGGCGTGATTTCCATCACCATCAGCAGTGACTGGGCTGAACCCAGAGATCCCTCTAACCAGGAGGATGTGGAGGCTGCCAGGAGATATGTTCAGGTCTGTTTTTCCTCTGGGTACTTGTTCTTACTCTTGTCCATCTTTCCTTCCAGCCTAATGGAAACAGATTGTGAATCAAAGATTTAGGGTGTGGTGGCTCATGTCTGTAATCCCAGCACTTTGGAAGTTTGAGGCAGGAGGATTGCTTGAGGCTAGGAGTTTGAGACCAGCCTGG
Organism: Gorilla gorilla gorilla; assembly: GCF_029281585.2. Lineage (NCBI taxonomy): Eukaryota > Metazoa > Chordata > Mammalia > Primates > Hominidae > Gorilla > Gorilla gorilla. The sequence continues at coordinate 38,321,029 of NC_073235.2, read as the reverse complement.
GCAACATAGAAAGACCTTGTCTGTGAAGAAAAAAAAATTATTAGGGCATGGTGACACACACCTATAGTCCCAGCTGCTCAGGAGGCTAAGGTGGGAGCTTGAGTCCAGGAGTTCAAGGTTGCAGTGAGCCATGATTTTGGCACCATTAAACTCCAGGTGACAGAGGGAGACCACCCCCAACCCCCAAAAAAGAATTATTATTAGGATCTAAGCCTAGTTTTGCTATTGCCTGATTTTGTGAGCTTGGGAAAATCATCTAACTTTTTCATACCTTAGTTTTCTCAACTTCGAACTGGAGATGCCCTGCCCACCTCATAAGTTTGCTGTGATGAAAGTGATAAAGTCTGTGGGGTTAAGTTGTCTTTAAGTTTTTAAAAATCATTTGTACAGGTAATTCTTTCTGTAACATTGGTTTGAAGTTAACTCCTAGAGAGAAATTTCCATTTCTTCAGTCTCTCTGGTTTGACTATAGTAGCTAACAGAGCTGGGCTGCAGTGTCACACGTCACCTTTAGGTGTCACCATCTAATTTGATTTGCTCCAGCCTAGGCATTTCTTAAATTGGGGGCTTTAGATTCTGTGAAACTCATTAGTGCCCCTAATTTGCCAACTCAATGAGTTTAAGAACAGCATCTTTCAGTCATGGAATTTCACCCAAGGAAGTAGAGACATTACTAGGAAGCCGACTGGGCAAGGCGGCTCACGCCTGTAATCCCAGCACTTTGGGAGGCCAAGGCAGGCTGATAACCTGAGGTCAGGAGTTCTAGACCAGCCTGGCCAACATGGTGAGACCCCATCTCTACTAAAAATATAAAAATTACCGAGGCGTGGTGGCACATGCCTGTAGTTCCAACTACTCTGGAGGCTAAGGCAGGAGAACCCAGAAGCTGAGATCGCCATTGCACTCCAGCCTGAGCAACGGAGAGAGACTCCATCTCCAAAAAAAAAAAAAGGAAGCAGGTGCCAGCATGGCCTGCCTTTATTTCCACCTGAACCCCTGACTGACAAGAGGAGAGAAGGAAAAGAATGATCCTCATTCACGGCACAGCTCCTCTGGCTCCTCCTAGAAAGGGATAGAAGGTGCTCTCTCCTACATTTTGCATCAGGAAGGAAAAGCAAGGGTTTCTCTCTGGATTGGTTCCCACTTTGGGCTCCGTGGAAGAGTCTGCCAGCTGTGGCACTATAACTCTCTCGGGGGAAACACCATGGGCCTTGGTTTGCCAAACTCTTCACCAGAGAACTTGACAAAGATAGTCTAATTAATAAATGCAACGAACAGCTTAATTTTCTGGTCTGCTAGCCAGCTGGGGAAACAGTTTTGAAACAAAATTAATGTATCCCTCATTTCAGACTCACAGAACTGGTGATTTAGAACATTTCCTTTTTTCCTGAAATCAAAACTTCAAACGTCAGGAAACGTTAGGCTGTCATATCATTAGATTGAGCCACTTACTGGTGGACTGTGATACTGCAGCCATGGACTATGACCGATGCATCTCCTATTAGAATCAGCTTCCACGAAAATATCCAGTGTGTTACCTTGGAGTGGGTGCATTTAAGCCTCTTTACCAGGGCATGTGTGTTCCATGCGTCGTCTCTGACCATGAGTGGAAGCTGCCCTCACCCCACATTCCCAGCAGCAGCCAGTGGGTGAGGAGAGGATTTGGAGAGACTAAAGAAGGCTCTCAAACCCCCAGCATCATAGTGTTTGGATGCCACGTATCCCCCCTCAAGATAAGGATGGCCTAGGCCTCATTAGAGAAAATGGGTCAAACGGTTCCCCACTCTGGGGCTGTGAAAGCCCATTAAGAGTTATGCTTTGCCCAGAAAGTCAGGAAAGCCTTGCATCTCAGCCCTCCCCGGAAAGTTCTGTTTGCTCCTTGGGCACTTTGATGAGGAAGTGCAGCCGCTCAGTGGTGAGAAAGGGAACCGGGAGCCTGGAGGCTTGTGGGTTCTCCCTTCTCCTCTGCAGGACCCATCCAAGGGCAGCCAGGAAGCATTTGTTGAGCACCAGGGCCAGTGCCCAGGTCAGTTCCTGTCACCTCAAGCTGTAACTATGAAGAGGTGGCCCTGTCCTCAGTGCAACAGCAACTGAGCAAGCACAGACCCAGCTGGGAGACCTGTGGACACTGAAGCTGCAACAGGCAGGAGCCACAGGGAAGAGAACTTAACCTGGGGGTCCAGGAAAAGGAGGGAGGTTGTGAGGCCAGGCACTTCTGAGCGGGGACGATGCTGTCTCTTGCTGTGCCCACCTGTAACGCCTGGGCTGTCTCCCCCACCCCACCCGCAGTTCATGGGAGGCTGGTTTGCACATCCTATTTTCAAGAATGGAGATTACAATGAGGTGATGAAGACGCGGATCCGTGACAGGAGCTTGGCTGCAGGCCTCAACAAGTCTCGGTAAGGGCCTGGTGCCCGCAGTGGTGAGGGCATGGGCGTCGGGGTCACAGAGGCATGTCTCGGGCAAGTTACCATGACTGAGCTTCTTTGCTTGCTGGGAAGTTACATGTGATCATATATTTAAAGCTTAGCCCAGCACCTGGCACTGCTATGTGCTTGACAGAGGGGGGTTGCTATTATGGTTATTATACTGTGGAACAGCCAGGAAATCTGTCCCAAGGCTATCCACCTCTGAGCAACCCCACTACGCCACTCCACAGACAAATCCCAGCTCATCCTATTTCATCACCGCACGTGTGACTGTGGGTGGCAGCGGGTGACAGTCAGGCGCGTGCTTTGCATCACTTGGCCAGCAGGTGGCGATGGTCTGCACCAAAGCGTCCTTCCTTGCCCGCCCGCCCCCTCTTGTCAAGGAAGGAGTAGCAACATTAGCAGCCAACGTTTACCCATCTTCTGTTGGTATCTTTATTTCTATTTAAATACGAGTAAAGTGAGGCGCAAAGATTAGGGCAAGATCATCCAGCTATTAAGAGATAGAGCTGAGATTTGCAGCCAAGCTGTCGGCCCCCAGGGCGCATGCTGGGGGCTTGAGAATCATGCAGGTGGGGTGAGAGGTGTGGTGTGCGGAAGCGCAGGAAGCGGCAATCACTGCCCACGGGAACATGCCCACCGCTCCAAGGCCGGCGGGAATCAAGTGTGAATTCCCAACATAGCCTTTGAGTCCTGCCCCTAGACGCCCCCATATAGTCCAGCTGAGGATTAAAAATCCAGCTCCCAGGCCGGGTGCGGTGGCTCACGCCTGTAATCCCAGCACTTTGGGAGGCCAAGGCGGACGGATCACTTGAAGTCATGAGTTCAAGACCAGCCTGGCCAATATGGCGAAACCCTGTCTCTACTAAAAATACAAAAATTAGCTGGGCACGGTGGCGGGGGCCTGTAATCCCAGCTACTTGGGAGGCTGAGGCCAGAGAATCACTTGAGCTCGGGAGGCAGAGGTTGCAGTGAGCCGAGATCATGCCACTGCACTCCAGCCTGGACGATGGAGCAAGACTCTGTCTCAAAAAAGAAAAAAAAAATCCAGCTCCCACCTCACAATGCACACCCTAGCCTAGTTAGGGTAAGTCCCCCAGAGCAGGCTGTGCCTAAAGGTCTGATCTGCGAACTGTGATCTCCAGCAAAACCGATGAGCACCCGGCCCATCTGCACAACTTTGCCGAGCACCTACCACTTGCCCAAGCCAGGGCCAGGGGGAGGGGTCCATGGAAGGAGAGGATTCCAATCGGCTCCTCAAGCTGCTGACAGATCAGCTGGAAAGACAGTTCTCCATCCCATTCCCCAGGCTCTTCAGTACAAAGAAAACTCAGAAGATGAGATCAGGGTAGGCTGGGTAGACCCAGGAGATTTCATGGACAAGGCAGGACATCAGCTGAGCTGGGCCTTGACAGGGGATAGAATGTGGGAGATTACAGGTCATTCTTTCCAAGGGGCAGAGTTGTGAAGACAGGCCTAGAGATAAGAATGAGTGGGGTACCAGAGCTGAGAGTGGGGAGACCAGCCCAGCAGCAGTGAAGGGGCTGAGGCCACATGGTGGAGGGCCTGGAAGCCAAGCACAGGGCCTTGGCTTTGGTGCGACAGGCCATTGCTGGCTTCTGAGCAGAAGCGTCAGGGACAGGAGGAGGCTGTGCTTTGGTTTTCTCCCATCATCTCAGAAACCCCAGGGAAGGAAGGTTCTTGCTCCTTCAGGTTAATGGTGGCAGAAAGGTCAAGATGAAAGTGTCAGAGGCCTCAGCAGGGCATCTCTGGGCCACACCTAAACCAGAAGCACAAGGTCTCCCTGTGGGCATGCGCATGCATTCAGGATCACCTGTACATGCTGCACACAAGTGTATTAGTCAGGTTCTACAGGAGAGGCTTTTCACTCAGAGTGCCTGGAAAATGCTCCATCTACATGTTAAGAAGCCAAAGTTCCCAGGCTCACAGGTAATCTCAGCACTTTGGGAGGCTGAGGCAGGAGGATTGCTTGAGACCAGGAGTTCAAGACCAGCCTGGGCAATATAGTGAGACTTTGTCTTTACAAAAAATTTAAAAATTATCTAGGCATGGTGACGCACACCTATATTCCCAACTACTTGGGAGGCTGAGGTGAGAGGATTGCTTGAGCCCAGGAGACTGAGGTTGCAGTGAGCTATGATTGCACCACTGCACTCCAGTCTCAGGGGGCATGCAGTGTCCCCAGGAGGACAGGGCAAGACCCTGTCTGAAAAAAAAAAAAAAAAAGAAAGAAAGAAAACAAAGTTCAGTGAAATCGTGAGAACTGAGAAATTCAAACTCAAATACTCAATTTGCAAATTATTTCCCCTGCTACTTTGAAGATCTTGAAGCTATTATTATTATTATTAGAGTTGGAGAAAAGAGGCATGCCTAAACAAACCCCAAGAGGAGCAGAGAAACTTGGAAAGGGCAGAAAACGGAAATACAAATTACACAAGATACAGGGCCGGGTGTGGTGGCTCATGCCTGTAATCCCAACACTTTGGGAGGCTGAGGTGGGCGGATCACTTGAGGTCAGGAGTTCAAGACCAGCCTGGCCAACATGGTGAAACCCCATCTCTACCAAAAATACAAAAAATTAGCCAGGAGTTGTGGCAGGCACTTGTAGTCCCAGCTACTTGGGAGGCTGAGGCAGGAGAATCACTTGAACCCAGGAGGCGGAGGTTGCAGTGAGCTGAGATCACGCCACTGCACTCCAGCCTAGGTGACAGAGCCAGACTCAGCCACAAAAAAAAAAAAAAAAATATATATATATATATATATATACAAGATCTAACTTTACAAACATAGGGGAAGAGTCTCGGATATGTACCTCAGACATGCTCTTGATTTTGAAATCTGTCATAGATGCTAAATATCAGAATTTGCATATGTTAATGTTTGAAGGAAATTAAAAACTGTGTATGCATGTGTGTGCGTGGGTGTGTGTGTGTGTGTGTGTGTGTGTGTGGTCCTTCAGGTTTCAGAGGCTCTTGTAGAGACCTAGGGAAGCCAGGTTTATGGTCTGACTGGAGGAGCCGCAGGTGCTTCCTGCGCCGCCTGAAGGACCTCTTCTCCTTCCCTGCCAGTTTCCCCTACTCACTGCCAAGTGCCTGGGGTTCGGAGCGCTCCCCCGCCCCAGCCCTATGACGTTCTCTTCTCAAAGCATGGCTCTCCCTGAAGCCTTGCCCTCAATGGCTTCTTCCACCCAGGCTGCCAGAATTTACAGAGAGTGAGAAGAGGAGGATCAACGGCACCTATGACTTTTTTGGGTTCAATCACTACACCACTGTCCTCGCCTACAACCTCAACTATGCCACTGCCATCTCTTCTTTTGATGCAGACAGGTAAGTCCACCAACAGGGAGCCCGCAGCCATCTCTGGAAAAGGCAGAAAGGTGCCCTTGGCTGTGCTCTCCAAGGCCTGCCCAGCCTCAAAACAGGGCCTCCAACGCCGAATGTGCCAGGGTTTGCAAGATGCTCGCCACCCCACAGATCCCAAGGAAATCTCCAGCAAGCAAGAGGGAGAGAAGGCCGGGGTCTCCAGGGCACTTCCCATTAGGGCACATGTGCTTGGCTTTTTGTTTTATTTTATTTCATTTTTAAAATTTATTTATTTTGTGTTCTTTTTCACAGGCTGCTCAACTCTAAAAATGATTGGTTTTTAAAATTGTTTAGGTTTTATCAAAATTCGCTTTAATATTAATAAATATTACAATAATACAAGAGTAAAATTTTATTTTCTCTTTTTAAACAATGCTTTTATGAAGTAGAGATAGTAAAAGATTTTGGTTCACCTTTTAAGTAACGGTTTTTATTTTTATTTTATTTATTTTTTTGAGACAGAGTCTCACTCTGTCACCAGGCTGGAGTGCAGTGGCACAATCTTGGCTCACTGCAACCTCCACCTCCCGGGTTCCAGTGATTCCCCTGCCTCAGCCTCCAAGTAGCTGGGATTACAGGCGTGTACCTCCACGTCTGGCTAATTTTTTTTTTTTTTTTTTTTTTTTTTTTTTGTATTTTAGCAGAGACGGGGTTTCATCATGTTGGCCAGAATGGTCTCGGCTAATTTTGTATTTTTAGTAGAGACAGGGTTTCTCCATGTTGGTCAGGCTGGTCTCTATCTCCTGACCTCAGATGATCCCCTCGCCTTGGCCTCCCAAAGTGCTGGGATTACAGGTGTGAGCCACTGCGCCCAGCCGATTGTCTTTTTCTTTATGATATCTATTTATCTAGAGACTTTTTCATCCATACCCTGTATTGTTTTTTAAATTTTTCTAAGTTAATTTTCACCTTTCTCTAGTACCTCCTTGAGTAGTTTAATAATCAACCTTCTGAATTCTTTATCTGGCAATTCAGAGATTTCTTCTTGGTTTGGATCCATAGCTGGAGAGCTAGTGTGACCTTTTGGTGGTCTTATAGAACCTTGTTTTGTCATATTACCAGAATTAACATTTCTGGTTCCTTCTCATTCAGGTAGACTGTTTCAGTGGAAAGATCTAGAACTCAAGGGCTGCCCCTCAGATTCTTTTGTCCCACAGGGTGATCTCTTGATGTGGTGCTCACCCCCTTTCCCTAAGGATGGGGCTTCCTGAGAGCCAGACTGCAGTGATTGCCATTGCCCTTCTGGGTCTATCCACCCAGCAGGATTACTGGGATCTGAATCGGTGCTGAGGAATGTCTGCAAAGAATCCTGTGATGTGATCTGTCTTCAGGTCTCCCAGCCATGGATACCAGCACCTGCTCCAGTGGAGGTGGCAGGGGACTTAAGTGGATTCTATGAGGGTCCTTGGTTGTAGTTTTCTTTCATGCACTGGTTTTCTCAAACGCTGGTTATGCGAGCAGTGAAGTTGTCATGTGGACAGACTCAGGACCTCTGGTTAGCCAGGATGTTGCAGGCAGTGGAATTAGTTGTTGTTTTCTCTTTCTTTGGAGCAGGGTTGTTCTGTTATGAGTTGCTATAATGGCGTGAGTTGGTTGGTCTCCAGCCAGGAGGTGGCACTTTCAAGAGAGGAGGTGGCACTTTCAAGGTGGCACTATCAAGGTACTTTCCCCTTCCACTGCCACCAGCTGCGGTAGTAGAAGGGGGATTACAAGGTTGCCCTATCAAGGCCAGGGTATTTGGGTTTCTCAGGTTATGGGCGGGGCCATAGAGCTCCCAAGAGTTTATGTCTTTTGTCTTCAGCTACCAGCAAAGGTAGAGAAAGACCATCAGGTGGGGGCAGCATTAGGCATATCTGAGCTCAGACTCTCCTCGGGTGAGGCTTGCTGTGGCCACTGTGGGGGAATAGGGGGCTGGTTCTCAGGCCAGTGGAGTTCTGTTCCCAGGGGTATTATGGCTTCCTCTGCTGTGTCATACAGGTTGCTAGGGAAGTTGGGAAAGCTGGCAGTCACAAGCCTCACCTAGCTCCCATGCAGCCAGCAAGGCCAGTCTCACTCCTGCTGTGCCCTGCCAACAGTGCGCAGGGCAGAGATCTCACCCCAGGCCACAAGCCTTCTCTCTGAGAAAGCAAGCAGGGCTTTCAGGCCTTGCCCCTCCCCACCTGCCCACACTGTTGGCTGTGGCTTCTGTGCTTTTATCTGCACTTCTTGTTTGCCCCCAAGATTCTGCTCAGGAAAATTCATGCCTCTAGTTGAAATTAAGTTGAGCTAGAAGCTTCCTTAATCCTGCCCCTCCCTAATTCCACTGGCTTCCTTCTGCAAGGATCCCTGTAGGATAAAGTCAGGAATGGCTTCCCTGGGCTCAAGCTGGGGACAGGGAGTGGCTGCAGGGCTCTTCCCACTGCTTCTTCTACTTTTACATTTCACTTGGCTCCCTAAATCCACTTGCACTCTAGGTAAGGTTAAATTCTTCTCCTATGATCTGGATGTTCAGGTCCCCAGAGAGGATGTGTGTTCAGAGGCAGACTTTCCCCTTCTCACACTTTGGGAACTCACAGTTTTGCAGCTGTCTCATGGAGTTTGCAGCAGCATTCTGCTTCTTTCAAAGGGTCTGTGAATTATTTTGTTTTTTCTGGTATGTTCCAGCAGTAGTTCTTGGAGCAACAGTTAACAATGTGAGTCTCCACACACTGTTCTGTCCATCCAAGTGGGAGCTGTACCTAAGTCCTGTCTCTTATCTGCCATTTTCAGAAAATCTCATTTTGTTCCTTTTCCATCAAGCATCTTTTCACACCAGTAGCTCTGACTGTGTCCAGGTTCTTTCTTTGAAAACCAGCCCCTCCACTCCCACTGTATCCTGAAACCCCCACAGTCAGGCTCACCAAGGGGGCTGAGGAGACTCCAGAACACCCCTCTACTCCTTCTGATTCTCCCTCCCTCTCATGAGCCCTGGGGCTGTCCTTGGGAGGACCTCCACTAGTGCTTATGAAATGGCCCACATTCAATTCAGCTGAGTCACATAAATCCAGGTGCTGATAAAACCAACATTTTTTTCTTCCCTGAAAGATCTGAGTGTAGGAAGTGTCTAAATGCTTGGTTCTTATTTGACATATGTGACTACAGGTGATCAGGCTTCTGTGGCCTCCCCCAGCAGGCATCCCTGTGGCAGGAGCTGTCCACCTCCTCGTCCATCACTGAAGAGAGAGGCCAGGCTCTTGGACACTTGAAGGAGGTGCCAGCCTGTCTGCTGCCTGTCTTCACACAAAGCAGGGCCCCTACAAATATTCGTGCCTGTGGCCTCACCCGTGGTCTGCATGTGGCATTGACTAGACATGGGTGACTTGGGGGAGCCCATTCTCTGAAGACACAGCACTGGCGTCCATCGGAAGCCTGGAGCTGGGGACCCATAGCCTTTCATAGCTGGTGTAAGGAGCCATCTATTCAGAGTAGTGGAGGGCTGGGCTGCATGAGCAAGACCACTCTCTGCACAGGCAGAGAAATTGAAGGACGGAGAGCTGAGTGGCTTGTCCAATGCTATACCAGCGCAGAGTGCAGGCAGCTAGAACCAGCGAAAGGAGGAGAATTTGAGGCAATTTGATTCTTCTGGGTTTAGTATGATTCTTAAGGCTAGACAAAACCTAAGGCTTTTCCTGGTCTAAGTCCTGTTTTGTGTTTCGTGTAAAGGGCCTCTTGAGATTTACAAAACAAGACCTCATCTTTAGTTTTTGAACTTGTAGAGGAGTTGCTTCCATCGCAGATCGCTCGTGGCCAGACTCTGGCTCCTTGTGGCTGAAGATGACGCCTTTTGGCTTCAGGAGGATCCTGAACTGGTTAAAGGAGGAATACAATGACCCTCCAATTTATGTCACAGAGAATGGAGTGTCCCAGCGGGAAGAAACAGACCTCAATGACACTGCAAGGATCTACTACCTTCGGGCTTACATCAACGAGGCCCTCAAAGGTACGACGGGCCCACCCTTCCCCAGCGTGCACCTTTCCCTGTCGGAAACATCCGCTATCTGCAGGAGTGTGATACAGCGTCCTTGGGCCACAGTAAGAAGAGAACGATAAGGCTTCTTGCTCCTGTTGGGGTTAAGCTTTGCTTTAGGGCTGCACTCTGAGTTTTTTTCCTTCCTATGTCTAAGCTCAGCAAGCAAGCCCAGTGGCCTGATGCCACCAAACCCTAGTTCCTGGCCTGAGTCACTTGCTCCCCTTGATCCTCCCTGATGTCGGAACAGCAGTGCCCTCCTGAGAATGGTCTGGGTAGGGCCCAGGAGGAGTAGGCTGTGTGGTTGCCTGTAGGGTCTCTTAGTCTCCGAGCAAAAGTTTGAGGCTCTTGGCTCAGCCCTAACAACTTGAGATGGGACCATGAGGATAAGAGAATGGAACAAATGCTGAGTAAAAGAGCAAGCAATGCACCAGCAAAGGAAATGATTAGAAAAATCCTACCCAGCTGAAATCTATTCTATCTAAGGGCTATTTTCTACAGGGAGAAGCATTAACATTCTAAGGCACTGACCAAGATCATGGATAGAAGTGTAGGTGACCCAGGGAAATTAGTCCACCCGTGTTCCCGACTCCCATTCAGGGCTGAGCCTTTCTAAAGATGCTGGTGGCTCTGCATCTCCACCCACAGAGGACCCGCTAACAATCACTGCATGCAAAGAAAGGGGCAGCTTTCTCACAGAGCTAAAGCCAAAGCTTACCGCCATCTGTGAAGGCGGTGGGGAGAGCAGTAGGCAGACCTGGCTTCCGAAGGCCTGGCAGGAAGCTGCCTTATGAGAGAGGAAACTTATGCCTAGTCCTCTGTGTTTGAGCAGCTGTGCAGGACAAGGTGGACCTTCGAGGATACACAGTTTGGAGTGCGATGGACAATTTTGAGTGGGCCACAGGCTTTTCAGAGAGATTTGGTCTGCATTTTGTGAACTACAGTGACCCTTCTCTGCCAAGGATCCCCAAAGCATCAGCGAAGTTCTACGCCTCTGTGGTCCGATGCAATGGCTTCCCTGACCCCGCTACAGGGCCTCACGCTTGTCTCCACCAGCCAGGTAGATGTGGCTCTGGGAGGGAATAAAGCCTAAGGGTGAGGGGCAGGTGGAAGGGCCTCTCTCAGTCTGTTTTCTTCTAGTTTATTACCCTCCTCTCTGCTGCCCCATCTCCTTCATTCATTCAACAAATGTTTATTTTCTTTGAATGCTCCAGACATTTCCTGGGGTGGAACAAAGGACACTTAGGGTCAATGTTACACCTAGAAACCAGAGCCCTGATCTGGGAATAAGCAGGTCTAGACTCTTCTTCCAGCCCTACCACTAACTTGCTGTGCACTCATAGATAAGAAACCAGGCACATGCTTCAGGGCAGTTACAAGGATCAAATAAAGGGACCATGAAAGTACAATGCTTGCACCATGTGGGTGCCCCATATTTGTTAAATGTAAGAGTATAAATCACTACACAAATGTGACAATTATCCAGTTTCGATTATACAGGCTGAGAATCCTTCATCTGAAAATTCAAAATCCAAAATACTCCAAAATCTGAAACTTTTTGAGCACTGGCATGACAACACAAATGGAAAATTCAACACCTGACCCCATGTGACAGGTCGCAGTCAAAACACAGTTAAAGCTTTGTTTCATGCACACAATCATTTAACATATTGTATAGAATTACCTTCACACTATGTGGATAAGTTGCATATAAAACATATATGAATTTCATATTTAGACCTGGGTCCCATCCCCAAAATATCTCATTATGTATATGCAAATATTCCAAAATCTTAAAAAATCCCAAATCGGAAACACTTCTGATCCCAAGCAAGCATGTCAGATAAGGGATATTCAACCTGTATTCTAATTGCTGATAGAGATGTTTAAAAAATACAACTGCTTAACTTCACTCAGAGGCTCCTGACACACAGTGAAAGGGGATGGGTACCTCCACCTCGCATCCCATCAATGGCTGTGCAGATTTGGGGTACCGTGCAGCCTCTGCTGGGGTCTCAGAGATCTGAGAACTCAAATCAGTGCCAGAGCACCAACCACCCTGTGTCACACTCTCCTAGATGCTGGACCCACCATCAGCCCCGTGAGACAGGAGGAGGTGCAGTTCCTGGGGCTAATGCTCGGCACCGCAGAAGCACAGACAGCTTTGTACGTTCTCTTTTCTCTTGTGCTTCTTGGAGTCTGTGGCTTGGCATTTCTGTCATACAAGTACTGCAAGGGCTCTAAGCAAGGGAAAACACAACGAAGCCAACAGGAATTGAGCCCGGTGTCTTCATTCTGATGAGTTACCACCTCAAGTTCTATGAAGCAGGCCTAGTTTCTTCATCTATCTTTACTGGCCACCAAACGCCTTAGGGTCTTAGACTCTGCTTATACTGGACTTCTCCATAAAGTCCTGCTGCACCGTTAGAGATGACTTTAATCTTGAATGATTTCGACTTGCTGATTAAAATGGAAATATATCTCCATCTTGCTCCAGTATCAGAGTTCATTTGGGCATTTGAGAAGCAAGTAGCTCTTGCGGAAACGTGTAGATACTGGTCTAGTGGGTCTGTGAACCACTTAATTGAACTTAACAGGGCTGTTTTAAGTTTCAGAGTTGTTAAGGGTTAAGTTGTTAAGGGAGCAAAAACTGTAAAAATCCTTTCTATAAGAAGAAATCAACTCCATTGCATAGACTGCAATATCATCTCCTGCCCTTCTGCAAGCTCTCCCTAGCTTCACATCTTGTGTTTTCCAGAAAATAAAAACAGCAGACTGTCCTTTCTCCTATGGTTGCCCCTCCTTGAGAAAGTAGGTTCAAGAGAAGTTATTAAGTCACACAAGCCATCTGGAGCTCCGATTAAGCTTTCCCACCAGACCAAGTCTTTCTGTTGACATTATATTCCTTGGGGCAAATACCACAACATGCAGAAAGTGGCCTTTTCCCACCCCTCGAACACCCCCACTGCCACTTTTTATGCCATCCCCAGCTCTCCCATCTGACCTTGGTTCATTTAGCCTGTTTCCTTCCTCCTTTCCCAATTTGTGGTAGTTCTAAACTGCACATAGGACAACTATCCATATTCCTTTATGTCTTCCCAAATGCTACTCATTCCACCTAGGATGCCCTTTCTTCTGAAAATGCCTTTAAGTCTCAGCTGAAATAATGTACTTCCTCCTCTGAATGGCTTCCGTGAAATCCCCAGGCAGATTCTCCTTCGTCTGCTTTGCTTGTAAATATCCCCTATTACAACTTAACCATCCAGTTTCTATACTGGAATTGCGTATTTCTCTATCATCAGCTTCTTAAGGCCAAGGACCATGTTTCATTGTCTCTGGCAAGCACAACTTGGAGAGAGCAATGAAAAGCACAAATGCTCCTTTCGTGTGTTCACCCATTCACATAGCATTTCCAGGGCAGTGGTGGGAGCAGAGAGAGATATGTTCTTTATAATCCCCTCAAATGTGCTGAGAGACAATCTCAGTGTGAAACACCTAAACACTTGATTGGCCCAGATATTACATCTAGATAGCTGGGAAAATGTTTTGTAAAAATAGAGTAATTTTGGGCTGGTCTTAAAAGGATCATCACACTTGAAATTTGCTTCTTGTAAGCATTCCTTTCCCTATCAAAACATTCCAACGCCATGAGTCCCAACCTGGCAGCCAGGAGCTTGTGGTGCACAAGCATTTTTCTCCATCAGTCGACTGGAAAAGTTTGTCAGATGGGGGTGGGGGTGGTTCTAAAATTGATATTAAAGACATTTGTTGGCTGGGCGCGGTGGCGCACACCTGTAATCCCAGCACTTTGGGAGGCCGAGGCAGGTGGATCACGAGGTCAGGAGATCGAGACCATCCTGGCTAACACGGTGAAACCCCGTCTCTACTAAAAATACAAAAAATTAGCCAGGCGTGGTGGCGGGCGCCTGTAGTCCCAGCTACTTGGGAGGCTGAGGCAGGAGAATGGTGTGAACCTGGGAGGCGGAGCTTGCAGTGAGCTGAGATTATGCCACTGCACTCCAGGCTGGGCGACTGAGTGAGACTCTGTCTCAAAAAAAAAAAAAAAAAAGACATTCTTTGGGGAGAAACTCAGTATCATAAGGTGCCAATTATACCTAAATAATCTCAAAACTCAACATCACTTTTTTGGGACAACACTAACAAAATAATATAAAGTTTCATATATGAAATAAACTTGTAAGAAGAGCCAGGATAAATCTGGGGGAAGAAGATTAAAACACATTATAAAGCTAGCTTAGTTTGGTATAGCAGAGAGCAAACAGATCAATAGAGGAAGAGAAAGCCTAGACACAGAAGCATCTGCACATGGAACAGATGCCCACCTAGCAGGCAGTGCGCCTACTCGGGGCAGAGGGCCCATGAAGGCAGTGAGGGAAGAGGCTCCTGGGGATGTTAGCCACGGGCATGGGAAGGAGCCAGGTCCTTTCCTTGGATACCAGATTTAAACATACAAAAAGGAAACCATAAGAATCCTAGGATATAAAAAAATTAATTTTTGAAGCGGGAAAGGTATTTATAAGCAAGACTCAAGACCTGGAGGTCATAAAGGAAAACACAGATAATACTGTGGAAAAAATTACCAAATATACCCAACAAAAGGGAGGGAGAAGCCAGGCGCGACGGATCACGCCTGTAATCCCAACACTTTTGGGAGGCCGAGGCAGGCGGATCACGAGGTCAGGAGATCAAGACCATCCTGGCTAACACGGTGAAACCCTGTCTCTGCTAAACAAAATACAAAAATTAGCCGGCTGTGGTGGCAGGCACCTGTAGTCCTGGCTACTCGGGAGGCTGAGGCAGGAGAATGGTGTGAACCCGGGAGGCAGAGCTTGTAGTGAGCCGAAATTGCGCCACTGCACTCCAGCCTGGGCAAGAGGGAGACTCCGTCTCAAAAAAAAAAAAAAAAAAAAAAAAGAGAAAATATTTACTGCATATGCTAGCAAATGGCTGTAATGTACACAGTAGTCTTATAAATCAGTAAGAAAAATATGAAAACAAAAATTGGCAAGGAATACACGGAGCTCTCAAGATAAGCCAAACTGATCAATAACATCAAGATGCTCACTTCATTCATGATAAATACAATGCATACGAGATTATATCATTTTTCATCCATCATTTTGACAAAGCTAAGAAAGTATGATAATACAGTGTTGGCAAGGGTGTGGGAAAATGGACATGCTCATGACTGTTGGTAGGGGTTCAAATTCACACAGCTTGTAGAGGAGGCAATGCAACAGCATCTTTCATAATCCAAACTGCAAACACTCTTCTTTCACTTAGCAAGTTATACAAACATATTCTACAGGTATATTTTCACAGTAAGACTATACCTCCCACCGAAGGTTGCTTACGATGGCAATGTTTGTAATAGAAAAACAAAAATGTGTAATAACCACTGACTGCCACCAGAGCATGGACAGTAAGCTGAATGCAGTACATTCATCAAGCAGAATGCTATGCAACCATTAAAAATGAGGTAGCTCGGTGTTGACAGGAAAAGATCTCAAGACTGTGTAAGCAAAAAAGCAAGATGCAGGGTAGAATATATAATATGATCCCATTTATTTAAAAAATAAAGATTACATATTTGCTTATATACGCATACAAATTTTCTGAAAATTACATAAGAAATTGTTAATAGATTACCTCTGGAGAATAGTACTGGGGTAAGAGGTGAGAGGGCAGAATTCTCATTTTACAGCCTTATATACTGTTGTGAATTTTTTTTTTTTACCATGTACTTTTTAAAAATACAAAATTGAGGAGGGATCCTCCTACTCCAAAATTACGAAGCATTCTTTTATGTACATTTCTCTAAGAGTTATATTTGATATTTTTCAAGGCAAACTGACTTGAGGTACTCGATGTTTTTAAATGTATTTCTAATAATTATTAGTAGGGTCACACCTATTTGACAGCTTTTTAAAAAAGTCACATATTGCTGTATTTTTAAAGATGACAAACCTTTATTTAAATGAGATGCTTGCTGGAGATTTTCTTTTTCAAACTCACTTTTTAAGTTATGGAAATAATATCACTGCCGAAAGTTTGGAAAACATATATAAGAGCGCCAAAAATACCACTAAAATCACATAAACCAATCTTACCATTATTAATGTTTTGGTGTGATTTCTTTCTTTACATATCTATTAATACCTAGTACTATCTATGTAGAAAATGTGTTTGCAAAGCTGAGATCACACTGTACCTATAGCTCTGGATCCTGCTGCTTTTTCCCCCAACACTTAACAGATGCTCAGTAAACATGTTAAACCAAGTTGTTAATTAGTATTGTACCATTTCTCCTCATCAAAAATTACTTCTATAGAAGGCATTTAGTTGGTTTCCAGTTCTTGAGTAAAATAAATAACACTTAATGAGTATGTCTTTACCTAAATGTTGTCTGCATTTATGATTTAGAAGAAGCTACTGGATCAAACGGTATGAAATATTTTAAGTTTCTGATAAATGTTTTTCAGAAGAATTATACTGGTTTTCACTCCTACCAACAGCGCAGCCTGTGTTGCTGTTTCCTTGCCAACACTGTCACCATTTTAAAAAGTCACTGTTATTTCACAGGTAAAAAATAGAAAGTTTGCTCTGAGAAAATTTCTTCCTCCCATTACAAAATAAAGTCACAGTCTTTCCGTATGTCCACTCTAGAGTGCTATCTTCCAATCTAAAACAGAGGAACTGTTTTCAAACATCATTAGTTTAGCGGTCTCCACTGACAAAGACATACGGATAAAGTAACATGTAAGTCAGATTAAGAATCTCAACTTTTTAAGAAAAACCAGATGACTAAAGGCATCTCTTTATTCTATACTTTTTGTCCTATAGGTACTCTAGGTCCTTGTGTAATTATTGAGGACAAAACTTCAGTTAAAGGTGAGAGGGAAAACTAGGTTGCAGACTAGCAGCTGTTTTGCATCTCACGAGAACAAAGGCCTTAACAAACCGTATACTTTATGCAAACAGTGATGCCTCACTGACTTAGGAGACAAGTCACATGCCATCAGTGTGTCAGAAAATTTCTTTCTTCAGTGATAGTTAAGGTAACCTAGCCAGCTACTTTCCAGAGACAGCTCCAGGGCAATACTGGGGAAAAAAAAAAATCAGAGACAGGACTTCAATAGAGCCCTGTGCAACAAAAAGATGCTAGATAACAAAACTCAAAGCAAAACTAAGATCATTCCAATTTAGGGGAAAGTTTTTTTATTCAGTGTTTAAGATTAAAAACTACAAGATTTTGCTTGCAGCTGATGAGTAAAAAGAGAAGTTACACATAAATTCTCATCTGAGTGGCTAGTTAAAATGCTCTGACACAGAGTCAAGTTACTCAGTGACATACCAGTTACTTTGGGCTTAAGAGTCTTGGAGCAAAGTACCTCTAAACAAAACGTGTCATCTGACAGCATAGGGCTAATGGGCATATGAAATACTAAATAAGAAGCTGATGGAGGCAGGCTGCGGCAGACTTTTTGGTTCTTTTAGGGTTCTAGCAGTGGTTGCCATATAAGCAAGGACCTAGCAGAGAGTTATTTCCTGTCTTTACTTTTCTGAGTTAAACACCTTCAACCCACACCCACTAAGCAGGAATAAAGAGACATTTTATAGACCAGTTGGAAAATATAAAGCAGTCCCATTTCTCCAGTAGAATTTTAGTTGAATTAAATCATAAGATAAACAATGATTATTGCACATATTATACTTGTCACACTACATCTGTTGAGTGGAATTTCCATTCCAAGTGTTGTTTTCATCTTCACCATCATCTTGAGTCCTTAATCTATAAATTTTCCCCTCCTTTTTAAAGTCGTCTCCACGTTTTTCCAGCACTCTTTTTCTCACTGGTTCCCTGATACGAAAAAGAGGGAGCAAGGGGAAAATGTCATAAAATAAAAACAATAGTAATACAAGCTGTTTCCAACTTCCATCAGTACAGGCAACTAAGTTTTACTTTTAATGCCATCTAAAGTAAGGAAAGTCCATGGGAGACCATTATATCTACTAACACAGTACTAGACTTCAGTAGTCTTTGGTAGTTTAGCTTCATCTGATCTCTAAGTCAAGCCAGCCAGCCAAATCATATATTCCACTTCCATTGTGTTTCTTAGTGACTTAATAAGCATTAGAGGAGTGTGACCATTTGCCAACTAATCTTTCCTTTGTTAATTTATGCAAGCCGGCATATCTACTAAAACATTTGTAACTTAGCACCCTAGAGACTATCCAAAGCTCCAGTCAGCTTGACAGAAAGGGTCAATTTTAAATCCTTCGCAAAATCTTCAAGAATGACTTATTTATACACAAGAATGAAGAGGACTTCCTATTCTGAAAATACAAAGGTATAAGGATAAAATTTAAGCCAACAGACTTTTATAACTCTAGAGGGGAGAGAGAAAAAAGGAAAAATAATGGTGGAACACAAAGCTTCACCCTCTCTGACACACCTTTTATTCCATCCTTTGCTCCAATCTAAGACCTTTCTCTTATTTGAAAAAAGTGTTGTTTTTTGTTCTTTTTTGAGACAGGGTGTCCCCTCTGTTGCCCAGGCTAGAGTGCAGTGGCACGATCACGGTTCACTA
This sequence comes from Gorilla gorilla gorilla, assembly GCF_029281585.2. Lineage (NCBI taxonomy): Eukaryota > Metazoa > Chordata > Mammalia > Primates > Hominidae > Gorilla > Gorilla gorilla. The sequence goes on along the minus strand of NC_073235.2, from coordinate 38,302,620 downwards.
CAGCCTCAAAACTCTGGAGCTCACACAATCCTCCTGCCCCAGCTTCCCAGGCAGCTGAAACTATAGGCACACGCTATCACACACAGCTCACTAAAAGTTTTTTTTGTAGAGATGGAGCCTCACTATGTTGCCCAGGCTGGTCTCAAACTTCTGGCCTCAAGTGATCCTTGCGCCTCAGCTTCCCAAAGAGCTGGGATTACAAGTATGAGGCACCACACCCAGCCTGAAAAAAGTTTTAAAAATCCATACAACGAGCTCTCCTATATTACAGTAATTCAGTATTAAATGCTCCCACCCATTGCTCAGTAAGAGTTTTAAGATTCAGCCTTGTTTGAGTTTCCCTCTGTCCTCACTACAGTAACGTACTTAGTAGGTAACTGGTCTTCCTGCCTAACAGTTATGAAATAAAGGACAAAGCAGCCCAATCACAATACTTATATGTCATTACCCATGGAATCCATAAACACATGACTAGGGCTTCTCCATACTGAGGGCAGAGAAGAAAGAATTTCTATTACTTATCACATAGGACTGGCATGAAGATTTGTTATAATGCCTATAAAAGGCCTCATAGAGTGCTTAACAGAGGTGTCCATTTCAGTAAGTTACATTATTATGTAATTATTAGAAAGGGGCATAATCTTACTTTCTAGGAAAATACTTTCCATTAACCTGTTTCAAGTATATAAAATCTTAACAAAGATAGGAGTTAAAATTGTCAGTGTTGTATTACTATGCTAACCATTGCATGCTATCTGCTATAAAAGTTGTTTTGTTTTTGTTTTGAGACAGGATCTCACTCTCACTCTGTCACCCAGGCTGGAGTGCAATAGCACAATCTTGGCTCACTGCAGCCTCAATCTCCCGGGCTCAAGTGATCTTCCCATCTCAGCCTCCCAAGTAGCTGGGACCACAGACATGTGCCTGGCAAATTTTTAAATTGTTTTTGTACAGACAAGGTCTCACTATATTGCCCAGGCTAGTCTTGAATGCACAAGCTCAAGTAATTCTCTCGCCTCAGCCTCCCAAAGTGCTGGGATTACAGGCGTGAGCCACTGCATCAGGCCCTGGCCTCTTGGTTAAGGGATTAGTCCAAAATAATTGTCTGAGAGAGAATTTTCAAAGGAATAACCTGTTTCCGCAATTTGGTCCTTCTCTGAATGATCCAGACAAGGCTGTCAGCCGGTAGATAAAAGAACCAACAGGGTTAAAATGATCAAAACAGAGTAGTTCACCTACAGTAATTATGCAAGATGACCCTGAACGATTAATGCAATGAACTATCTTGTCAAGCAAACATGGTTAGCAAGAAAGAGGTTACTAGAAAAAAAAAAATCTGCCTTGATAGTTATGGGGTAAAGAAACTTAAACTTCAATGAATGAAACAATAAACCAGTAGAGGTGAAGCTGCTTTCCAAAAATATTGGTTTTATAAAGCTGGCTGAGAAAACGCAGGTAGTGAGCTCTGCAGTAGAGATGATGTAATAAAGTTTCAGAGCATCGGAGTTTTTCTCCTCCACTGTGGGAACTGGAGAGGACATATACAGAAAGGCAAAGTACTCAACTTTTTACTTAAAAAAGATATTGGGCATGACTTACATATTTTATAAATGGGGAAAACACACACAGATACCTTTTTTCTGATTTGCTAGATGATGCAGGGTTTGGGGGTTCTGACGATGTTACTCTCACTGAAGTCTGTGTGGGAGGCGGATTACTAAACAAGAAATTGCTAATTAATCTCCAGATGGCAAGGAATGGATAAAGCACTGTTCCCAACAAGGTCCAAATGTCTCCGCTGGAAGAGTGTACAATGGATGCAGTTGGTCTTCCTGCCTAGAAATTAATAAACAAACCTAGATAAAGACTACATTAGCACAATCACATCACGCCCAAGGTTCCAGATGAAACTTTTATCTGGAAAAGGAGGTCCTACCGATTTTAGTTTACTTCAAGAGGGTAAAATGATATCTTTTGCTGTTTTTCACGTATATATAAACTTCTGAAGACTCCCAGAAGTTTTTAAAGATAAATATACAATATTATACAATTGTATATAATTGTATAATAATTGTATAGTATACAATTATTTTATATATTATATATATTTTATATGATTTATATAATATATAATTATAAAATAATTATTTTATATAATTATTTTATATAATTGTATATAATTGTATAATGTATATTATATATACAATTGTAATTTTATGTTATAATATGTAGAGCTCTGTTTAAGAGAAATTGTAATATACAAACTAGGAAGTAGTTCTCAGTGAAATGAGCCAACTATTTTTTAAGAATATTAAACTTTTATAAGAAAAGTCTTTCTTGCTGATTTAAAAAAAAAGGTTCAAACAATGAAATCCTGATTACTGGAGAGCTAACTGTTTTGGGGTGGAGGGCACGTCTAGTATAGAGCAAGGAAAACTATGTTAACCAGGACACAGAAGACCCAGGCTCTCATCCCAGTTACGGCAGCAGTCATTTAAGCTGTCTGAGCTTCTTTTCTTCCCCAGAGATTAAAATATTGTTGTGCAGATCAAATGGGATAATCTGTTTGAATATTCATGTTATTTTTTATTAAAATAATTTTTTTTTTTAAACTTGGCAAACAGTAGAGCACATATAAATAAAAGACACTAAGTGTGTGGATTAGACAGATAACCTGCATTTCTTACTGTCTTCTCCTATTGGTCATTTTTTTGTACACAAAAATATGTGAAGAAAAAAGTTGAAAATTAAACTGTTTCATGTCTCACAAGTAATATCAGCAATACAAATAAAGCACAGGATAATGGAATTATAAATTCATCTAATTACTGGATCACTTGAATTTTAATTACCTACAGTATACCTCTGCACTTCCTTTCCCCTAATTATAAGAAATGAAGAGTATAATAAACAGAAAACGATAAGAAGAGAAAAAAATGCATCTCTATATACATACTGGCAACAGTACCACCGAAGCGCTTGGGGCAAGTTCCAAATCCAGTAACTTCTTTTTATAATCTTCTTTGGTAAATTCCCTCCTGGGAAACATGGTTGCTAACGAAAAATTACCGTAAGTGTTGCCAACAGTCTGTAAAATAAGTTTTAAAAACTTAAAGAGTGCCTTTAAAAGTAAGATATTACTCAGATGAATCCAAAATGATTGCTTTAATTAAAATTGCCTTAATTTTAAAAGTTCATTACATGTAAACTCAAAAAAAGGTATAAAATTGTGCTTCCAGTCCCTAAGCAGCTGAAAAGCTATCAAATCCAAATAGTTTTTAAAAGCTTCTATAACTCAAAGATGACCACAAAATAGCAAAATATAGTTCCTAAAAATACACAAAGAAATTGAGTAAAAATGGACAATTGTGTATCTCCTTTAAGTACTGTTGCAGTTCATTATTAGGTTTTCACTATCCTTTGGCAAACTTAATGTCTCATGAACACACATTTGGATTACAGGTAATCCCTATTAAGAATTTGGACTAGACCAGTATTTCCCTCATATATACCTTCAGGAAGTGTAGCCTCCTCCTTGTCTCAAGGCATAAATGGTCCATAATCAACCTACATGATACACACAATACCAGATCCAGGAACGTACAATGGACAGCACCATAAGTCACCCTCACAATTTTAAGTCCTCTATATACAAAAATCACTTGTAAAATCTTAGACATCTGTGTATCTTTCCCTAGAAGATTCCAAAGAAGGAGACTAACTTGTTTTTTGTATTTTTTTTTTTACTGTAGATCACACATACCCCTCACTGTTCTAAAGATATACAAAATACAAAACTTGATAACTGTACTGAGGTGGAGTTTTTGTTTTTTGAGGTTTTTTTTTTTTTTTTTGAGACAGAGTCTTGCTCTGTCGCCCAGGCTGGAGTGCAGTGGCGCGATCTTGGCTCACTGCAAGCTCCACCTCCCAGGTTCACACCATTCTCCTGCCTCAGCCTCTCAAGTAGCTGGGACTACAGGCGCCCGCCATGACGCCTGGCTAATTTTTTGTATTTTTAGTAGAGACGGGGTTTCACCGTGTTAGCCAGGATGGTCTCGATCTCCTGACCTCGTGATCCACCCACCTCAGCCTCCCAAAGTGCTGGGATTACAGGCGTGAGCCACTGCGCCCAGCCTGTTGTTTTTTTTGAGATGGAGTCTTGCTCCGTTGCACAGACTGGAGTACAGTGGCGCAATCTCAGCTCACTGCAACCTCTGCCTCCTGGGTTCAAGCGATTCTCCTGCCTCAGCCTCCCGAGAAGCTGGGATTACAGGCGCCCACCACCACACCCGGCTAATTTTTGTATTTTTAGAATAGATGGGGTCACCATGTTGGTCAGCCTGGTCTCAAACTCCTGACCTTGTGATCCACCCACCTCGGCCTCCCAAAATGCTGGGATTACAGGCGTGAGCCACCATGCCTGGCCTGAGGTGGAGTTTTAATAGGACACATGCAATCAAAGATGTAGTCCCTTCTCCATTTACCTGTGGCAAAAGCAGTGAAACTCAGGACAGGGGACACATTGTGGGAGGCTCCAAGACAAAAGAAGAATGAAAGCACCTATTTGGGACTGTTTCTGCTATAAAGCTTAGGGGGAAACAGTTTTTAAAATAAACGTTTACATTGTCCAGCCTAGTTCACGAGTGCAAGAAGACGACCAAACGTGGAGAAAAGGTCTGGCGGAAAGATCTGAACCCAACTCCCTAATTTTAACCTTGAAGTTATATATATGAAAAAAATACTGATACATATAATGAGCCTAGAACCCAAAGGACATCTGATGCTCAGAATCCATTTTGAATAAGGAATCAATCAGGGAATAAAAATAAATTGAAAACTACTCATATCTTAAGATATATATTCCATTCAGATTCTGAGTAAGGCCACCTTTTGGAAGTAAATTCCTGAAGAAGATACTATTGTCAAATCAAGTTTACTGCCTCTTTTTCCTTAGCCAAAAGGTAAATCATAGGAAAATGACCAGCCCCTAAGCAATCTGTAGGAAATGGAGAGAGGACTGAGAAAAACTGCTTCCATTTCAGGGGAGTGGGACAATTTCCTCACATCAGACCTTCGGGAAATCACTTGCTTGTCACTCCTTCAATAAGTCTACTAATCAGTGAAAAAAGTTCCCAGTGGCTGGGCTGGGTGGCTCACGCCTGTAATCCCAACTCACTGCGAGGCTGAGGTGGGAGGAATGCTTGAGCCCAGGAGTTCAAGACCAGCCTGGCTACATGGTGAAACCCTGTCTCTACAAAAAGTACAAAAATTAGCCAGGCATGGCAGTACATGCCTGTTAAGTTCCAGCTACTTAGGAGGCTGAGGTGGGAGGGTCGCTTGAGCCCAGGAGGTCGAGGCTGCAGGGAGCTGTGATCGCACCACTGCACTCCAGCCTAGGCGACACAGTGAGATCCTGTCTCAAAAAATTTTAAAAAAGAAAAGTTCCCAGGACCTATTATACAATATCAGCAAATTCCTACTTCTGCACACAAAGCAGATATGTTACTCCCATATGCACTAACACCCGACAGAATTTCCACAGTATCTTAGAGGCGTCTTGTGCCTCCCTCCTGGAGAGGTCACAATTCACTCACATTCAACTTCTGCTTTGAAATTTTCCCTTCCTATAATTTAGTAACCTACACATCTATTTTTACTACAACTCAAGACACAAATTTACCTGTGCAGCAAACTGCCTTGCCTCTTCTAGAGGAGCATCAGAAGGGAACTGATTTGTAAAGGAAGAACCATCAGGAAGACGGAATTGAATTCTTGCAACAGTGCTATGAAAAAAGAAAATTAAAGTCACAATCTTCACCTCTGTATATTCTCTAACAATATCATTAAGTTAGAGAAAATGGAAGTGGAAATGTGCAATGACAATAGTTTTTTCTACCATATCAGATCTTTTTGTTTGTTAATAACTGCTTTACTGAGATTCATATAAAAAAATTTAACTCTTTTAGGCTGGGTGCGGTGGCTCACGCCTGTAATCCCAGCACTTTGGGAGGCCGAGGTGGGCGGATCACCTGAGGTCAGGAGTTCAAGACCAGCCGGGCCAACGTGGTGAAACCCTGTCTCTACTAAAAAATACAAAAATTAGCTGGGCATGGTGGTGTATGCCTGTAATCCCAGCTACTCAGGAAGCTAAGGCAGGGAGAATGGCTTGAACCCGGGAGGTGTAGGTTGCAGTAAGCCGAGATCACGCCACTGCACTCCAGCCTAGGCAATAGAGCGAGACTCCATCTCAAACAAACAAACAAAAATTAAGCCTTTTAAAGTGTACAATTCAGTGATTTTTAAATATATTCAGAATTGTGCAACTATCAACACTATCTAATTCCAGAACATTTTCATCATGCCAAAAAGGAACTCCAACCCCATCAGCAGTCACTCCCCATCCCTCCCTCCTCCAGACCCTGGCAACCACTAATCTACTATCTCTATGGATTTGTCTATTTTGGGCATGTTGTATAATAGAATCACATAGTATGTGACCTTTGTAACTTGCTTTTTTCATGGAAATTGTATTTTCAAGGTTCACCCATGTTGTTGCAGGTATCAGTTCTTATTCCTATTGCTGAAAAACATTGTTGTATGAGATACAGTTTACACATTCTTCAGTTGCTGGACATTTGGGTTATTACCACATTTTAGCTATTTTGACTAATGCTGCTATAAATACTCATGTACAGGTTTTCGTGTGGACGTTTTCAATTCTCTTGGATATAAACTGCTGTACAAACTGCTGCTGTAGAACTGCTGGGTCCTATGATAACACTATGTTTAACATTTTGCTTTACTGGCAAACTGTTTTCCAGGGTGGCTACATCATTTTACAGTCCCACCAGTAACACAGAAAGGTTCCAAATTCTCCACATCCTCACAAACACTTATTACTTTCTCTTTACATTTAGGCATACTTAGTGGGTGTGAAATGGTATCTCATTGTGGTTTTGACTTGATTTCCCTAATGAGTAATGATGTTGAACATCTTTTCATGTGCTTACTGCCCATTTGTTTATCTTCTTTGGAGAAATGTCTATTCAAATCCTTTCCACATATTTGAACTGGGTGTCTTTATAATTGAGTCACAGGTTCTTTTTATATTCTAGACACAAGTCTCTCATCAAATATATGATTTGCAAATATTTTCTCCAATTCTATGGGTTGTTCTTTGCATTTTTTTTCTTTTTTTTTGAGACAGAGTCCCACTCTGTCGCCCAGGCTGGACTGCAGTGGCGCGATCTCGGTTCACTACAACCTCCACCTCCCTGGTTCAAGCGATTCTCATGCTTCAGCCTCCTGAGTAGCTGGGATTACTGGTGTGCACCACCAGGCCTAGTTAATTTTTGTATTTTTAGTAGGGACGGTTTTTTGCCACGTTGGCGAGGCTGGTTTTGAACTCCTGGCCGTAAGTGATCCGCCTGCCTCAGTCTTCCAAAGTGCTGGGATTATAGGTGTGAGCTACCACGCCCAGCTTCTTTGCACTTTCTTGATGATATCCTTCAAAGCACAAAAGTTTTAAATTTTGGAACTGCGATTTACCTATTTTTAAATTTTGTTCCTGTGCTTTTAGTGCCATGTCTAACAATCCATTGGCTACTCCTAGATCACAAAAATATATTCCTCTTTTTTCCTCTAAGAATATACATTTTATACAGTTTTACTTTTTGGTAGATGATCCATTAAGTTAATTTTGTACATGGTGTGAGGTAAAGGTCCAAATTCATTATTTTGCATGTAGATATTCAGTTGTCCAAGCACCTTTTGTTGAAAAGATTCTTCTTTTCCACTGAATAGTCTTGGTACCCTTTTCAAAAATAAACAGTTCATAACTGTAAGGGTTTATTTCTAGAGACTCCATTCTATTACAATGATCTGTATGTTCATATTATACCATTACATCACTGTATAGCTTTGTAGTAAGTTTGAAAATCAGGAAGTATGAGTCATCTATCTTCATTTTCCAGATTGTTTTAACTATTGTGTTTCTTGCATTTCCATATGAATTTTAGGTTTATAATTTATGGAAAAAAGCCAGCTGGAATTTTGATAGGAGTGTTGAATCTATAGATCAGTTAGATCAGTTTGGGGAGGATTATCATCTTAACAATGTTAAGTATTCTTATCCATGAACATAGGATACTTTCCATGTATTTAGGTCTTAAATCTTTCAACAATGTTTTGTCATTTTTAGCACACAAATCTTACATTTTTGTTAAATTTATTACTTATTTTTGGAAAAGTATTTTTAAAAATTTTTCTGATTACAAAATACTACTTAACTGTCCAATATGGAAATATGAAAAGGCACAGAGAAGACAGTAAGTATTAACCATAATCCAATTAGCAAGGTGTACTAGAAATTTAAACTTTTTTTGTCTTTTCAACATATTTTTGTTTTGGGAACTGCCTTCTTACCCTGCTATGTGTCATTCATTCTGGTATAATTATCAATAACATTTCCCCCACCTCCTTCACCACAAGATTGGGCATGTCACCTCCTCCAACCAGAGGGCCCACACATGTGGACACTGACTACTCTGAAGGTGGCCACATGATCCAAACAGGGGCAGTCAGAATTCTCAGTGACTGATACAGGCATGAGAGAGAAAAGGTTAATCTCTTCTGTCTGGGATCGTGAATTCAAGGTCCTGAAAGTGCCAGGAGGTGCTGGGCTCTCCTGACACCATTTGGAGAATTTCTCTAAGAATGAAACTAAAACAGAAGAAACCAAGAATTAAAAAGAGAGAGAGAAATTGTAATGGTATCCTTTAGATTGCTGAACACAGCTATGCCTAACCAAATTCACCCTTGGATTTCTGAACTGCAGAGCCAATGTATTTCCTCTTTTGCTTAATCCTATCGGATAGGGGATTCTGAAAACTAAAGAATCCTAATACGTATGAGATAAACATTATATTCATTTGGTTACAAATCATTTCTGTCTTTGGAAAATAGGTATTTATTGGGCCCTCTTTTAAAGTTATTTATGTAGTACTTTTTAAGTGTACACTCACACGAAATGAGAGATACCATTGGGAGCTGTCAAATTAATCAATATGTCCCTCTGGAATGGACTGCTTATAACCACAGTATACATCAGTGTTAAAAACCAGCCTATAATCATTCCCCTCAGCCCCTATGTGCACAGAGATGTTTCAGCATGAAATATAGTACCTTCTTTCTCTTGCATAAGATTCCCTCTTGACTTCCATTTCTGCCTGTTTGGCTAGCAAGGCAGCAGCTTTGGCAGCCTCTACTTCTTCCTTTGTCTTTGCAAAACGAGCAGCTCTCTCTGCACGGTCCTTTAAAACATCATTAAATACCAATTACCTTTACCGCCAGAATGGTCAATTCACACAATTCCAAACAAATATGCATGGAATTTTTTTTTTTTATTAAGAGACAGGGTCTTGCTCTGTCATCAATGCTGGAGTGCAGTGGCACAATCATAGCTCACTGCAGCCTCTGAACACCTGGGCTCAAGCAATCCTCCCACCTCAGCTTCCAGAGTAGCAGGGACTACAGGTGCATGCCACCATGCCCAGCTAATTTTTTTTCTTTTCTTGTAGAGGTGGGGTCTCACTTTGTTGCCCAGGCTGATCTTGTACTCGTGGCTTCAAGCAATCCTCCCACCTCAGCCTCACAAAATTCTGGGATTACAGTTGTGAGCCACTGTGCCTTGCTGCCTGAAATTGTCTAACACCATATGTGAACTTTAACATTCTGGAACTGTTATTTTTTAGTTTTATCAACTGTCGGAGACCAGAATTATTATTAAGGAAACAAGGAAATGAATTTGCTCACAACTGTATCTCCAAAGCCTGGAACAAGGTCTGGTACATAATAAATGCTCAACAAGCCTGGGCGTGGTGGCTCACGCCTGTAGTCCCAGCACTTTGGGAGGCCGAGGTGGGTGGATCACCTGAGGTCAGGAGTTCAAGACCAGCCTGACCAATGTGATGAAATCCCGTCTCTACTAAAAATACAAAAACTAGCTGGGCATGTTGGCATGCACCTGTAACCTCAGCTACTTGGGAGCCTGGGACAGGAGAACTGCTTGAACTCAGGAGGTGGAAGTTGCAGTGAGCCAAGATTGCGCCATTGCACTCTAGCCTGAGCAACAAGACTAAAACTCCATCTCAAAAATAAATAAATAATAAATGCTCAACAAATACTTGTTGACTGACCAAATGAACAAAAATATTAAGGTAGGGATGGCTTTTTTTCTTTCTTTCTTTTTTTTTGAGATGGAGTTTCACTTTTTGTCGCCCAGGCTAGAGTGCAATGGCACGATGTCAGCCTACTGCAACTTCCACCTCCTGGGTTCAAGTGATTCTCCTGCCTCAGCCTCCCAAGTAGCAGGATTACAGGCGCCCACCACCACACCCAATTAATTTTTGTATTTTTAGTAGAGATGGGGTTTCACCATGTCGGCCAGGCAAGTCTTGAACTCCCGACCTGAGGTGATCCGCCCTCCTCAGCCTCCCAAAGTGCTGGGATTACAGGCGTGAGCCACACCTGGTGGGATGGTTTTAATATGTATTGCAGCTGATGAATTCTAAAAGCAATTGTTGCAAACTAAGCTTTATGATGTGCCTAAATCCTTTCAATGTTGCAAAAAAGTGTGCCTGTGACTACAGAAGAACTACTAGGTACTTAGTACTAGTAGTTACTAGTAGTAGGTACTTAGTACTAGTAGTAGGTACTAGTACTTAGCTTATTTTCTAGGGAATCTTTAAAAGCTGCTTTTTGAATGCTGACAAAAGTCATAAATTAACAAAATATGAATAAAAATCACTTCGAAAAAATCAACTCAATTTTAATCTTAACTATTTTAATTCATTTACAATTTCTAATAAAAGGAAGCTCAGGATTGGTAGTCTATGAGTCACTAAAATCTACTATTTTTGTGTGCACAGTCTGGTAGTAATCTAAAGCTACTGTGCACAGAAAAACAATTTCACGAATGTCTGGAAACTTAAGACTTACCAATGCAATCTGCTGTTTTATACGTTCTCGAGCTGCCCTATCTTCTGCTTTTTCTCTGTTTCTTTCCTCCAGCATTCTTTTTGTTAATTCTTCTTCTTGTTTTCTTTTATAATCCAACATTTCTTTTCCAGTTTTTCTCCTCTCAATTTCCTTCTTGATTTCTCTCTGAATTAAAGAAAAAGTTTTATGATCCAAAAACTTGATAATCTGCCCCAGATATTATTTTGAATGCAAGGAAAACTGCAGTTAAAAGAATAAAACTTCATAAAATGTAAGTCTAGACGAGTTTATTAATGACACGGTTAATGGTCAAATGTCTATCAATCTATAAATCATTGCCAGTGGTCTGTTAAGATAATAATGTAGTCAGTGTAATTTGAAGGCAAGCATAATTACAGGTCTTTAGTCATGAGGGTAAATATATTACCCTTCAGGGACAACATGGCAGTCATGTATTTGGCTTGAATGAAATGGTAACCTTCCTATATTAGAACTCCAAAGAAATGCTACACAGTTAGGTATACGTGGTGAGAAAAATGAACCATGTGCTAGAATGCTTAACAGGAGAGGAAAAATTCAGCAAAATGTCTACACATTTTTTTCACAAAAATGAACTAAAACTTTGTTCAACCTCAAGCCAAACAATTTTAGCTTAAGTCCCTTTATTCTTAGTGTAAAAAAAAATCATTGCAGAGGGAAAAAGCATGGTCTAATTTATTCATAGCAATTTATAAAAAGAACACAAAAAATGTATATACTATGACTCTACTAGAGAAAACAGGAATTATCTTCATAGTGCTGCAACACTGAACTAAAACTATGAAGTCACCCTAGGCCTGCCACACTGAATAGAATAATCAATCACAACCTCAGTTAATGAGAGGACAAAACAAGGCTAACTGCATGAACTTTACCTGTTCTTCCTCTTTTCTTTTCTCTTCTCTCCTTTCTTCAAGTTTTTTTGTTAGTCTGTATTAAAAAAAAAAAAAACACCACTAATTGAGACACATCATATTAATATAAAACACATTTAGGAGATGGATTTAGCTAAAACAATTGGAGAAATAAAGAAACAAACAAACAAAAAGCAAGCAACTATTTATCTGCCTGGCTTCAGGCCCCTACAGAAATCCTGGAGTCAACGAGAGCCCATCAGAAGCCTAGCTTCACTCTAAATGCCTCACTTCCCACTTATGATTAGTTTCCCTTTTTTTCTGATTTACCTGATATTGACTTCAAAATCTACAAATACATTTTCAAACAAATACATAAATCAGTGACTTATAAATGCTCTACTCCTTATATAAAACTAAACAGCACTATGGTAAAAAAAAAAAAAAAAAAAAAAAAAAAACCTGTAAAAATAAAAACTTGAGGCCAGCAAATTATTAATACCAAATTACTAACACCAACTTGATTCTCAACTGTAAGAAGTTCATCAGTTAAAAATGAATTGAGGCTGGGCACAGTGGCTCATGCCTGTAATCCCAGCACTTTGGGAGGGCTGAGGTTGGTGGATCTCTTGAGCTAAAGACCAGCTTGAGCAACATGGCAAAACTCTGTCTCTACAGAAAATACAAAAATTAGCCAGGCATGGTGGCGTGTGCCTGTAGTTCCAGCTGCTTTAGGGGCTAAGGTAACAGAACTGCTTGAGCCGGGAGGTCGAGACTGCAGCGAGTCACGTTCCCGCTACTGCATTCCAGCCTGGGTGACAAAGGGAGACCCTGTCTGAAATAAACAAACAAATGGAGGCTGGGTGTGGTGGCTCACATGTGTAATCTCAGCACTGCAGGAGGCTGAGGCAGGAGGATAGCCTAAGCCCTGGAGTTCGAAACCAGTCTGGGCAACAACTTGAGACCCCATCTTTACAAAAAATAAAAAATCAGGCTGGGCACGGTGGCTCAAACCTGTAATCCCAGCACTTTGGGAGGCCGAGGCAGGCGGATCAATTGAGGTCAGGAGTTTGAGACTAGCCTGGCCAACATGGCGAAACCCTGTCTCTACTAAAAATAGAAAAACATCTGGGCGTGGTGGTGAGCGCCTGTAAACCCAGCTACTCAGGAGGCTGAGACAGGAGAATCGCTTGAACCTGGGAGGCGGAGGTTGCAGTGAGCCGAGATCATGTCACCGTACTCCAGCCTGGGCGAGAGTGAGACTCCGCCTCAGGAAAAAAATAATAATAATAATATAAAATCAGCTGAGCATGGTAGTGTAATGCAACGTAATGAAACCCCATCTCAAAAACTAATAAAATAGGCCAGGCACGGTGGCTCATGCCTGTAATCCCACCACTTTGGGAGGCCGAGGTGGGCAGATCACGAGGTCAGGAGTTTGAGACCAGCCTGACCAACATGGTGAAACCCTGTCTCCACTAAAAATACAAAAATTAGCCAGGCGTGGTAGCATGCGCCTGTAATCCCAGCTACTCAGGAGGCTGAGCCAGGAGAATTGCTTGAACCTGGGGGGCGGAGGTTGCAGTGAGCCGAGATGGTGCCACTGCACTCCAGCCTGGGAAACAAAGTGAGACTCCATCTCAAAAAAATAAAAAAATTTAAAAAATAAAATAATGATTCTGAAATTAGACAGTGGTAGTAGATGCACAACCTTGTCAATATACTAAAACTCACTGAATTGTGCACTTTCAATTTCATGGTAGTGAATTATATTTCATTTTTTTTTAATGAAAATGGTATTTTCTCTAAAAGTGTTTGGTGTATACCAAACTGAACAACATGCGCCAGCAATCAAGGGAGTGAGTACTGTCAAAAAGCCAGAAGACCCAATATGAAGGGGATTCCAACAAGTCAAATTTGGGGCAATTTGTGCACCAAAAAGAATAGAGAAATGGATAGTAACACATGAGAGAAAAAAAAGCATCTGTGACATGTCTTAACTGCTAAGGGGAACTGTAAATTGGCCTAACCACTTTGGAAAGCTGTTTGATCACTATGTATAACCCAGAAATTCCCGCTTCTTCATATATATGCCCAAAAGAAATGTGTACACATGTTCACCAAGACATATACAAGAATATTCCTCATAGCAGTTCTATTCAAATAGCCCCAAACTGAAAACAATCCTAATATCCACCAACAGTAGAATGGATTAATAAATCAAGGTAGAGTCAAATAGAATACGATAAAGCAATGAGAGTGCACCAATTACTGTGACATGCAACACAGATAACCCTCAAAATACAAAGCTGAACAAAGGAGATCAAACACAAAAATACACGTTGCATGATTCCATCACAAAGTTCACAAACAGACAACTAACCTACAGTGTTAGATTCAGGATAGTGATCATCTTATGGAGGGAATCCATAATTGGGAAGGGGCATTAGGAAAGCTTATTAGGCACTGTTAATTTTCTTTCTTTCATTTTTTTTTTTTGAGACAAGGTCTCACTTTGTCGCCCAGGCTGGAGTGCAGTGGCATGATCTCGGCTCACTGCAACCTCTGCCTCCCGGGTTCAAGTGATTCTTCTACCTCAGGCTCCTCAGTGGCTGGGACTACAGATGCACACCCCACGCCCAGCTAATTTTTGTATTTTTGGTAGAGACAAGGTTGCACTGTGTTGGCAAGGCTGGTCTTGAACTCCTGACCTCACGTGACCCGCCCACCTTGGCCTCCCAAAGTGCTGGGATTACAGGCGTGAGCCACCATGCCAGACTAGCACTGGTAATTTTCTATTCCTTCATCTGGGTGCTGGTGTCCAATAAGTAGTTTACTGGAAAAAGGGGGCAGGGGTGGGCAGATGGAAAGTAGAGGGGGTAGATCAAAGCATTTCTCTATAGAAGAATGCTAGCTGATAAATGTAGAAAAAACAGAATGAGAAAAATACCACAATTTTTAAACATCAATGAAATAGGTAATTACAGCAAAAATCAATGAATGCTGAAACCACCGGGTGAAGTTTTTAAGCAGTAGGATATTTACCATTTGAATCACCCCATAGACAACTTATATATTAGAAAATGAAAAGGGTACCCAACAGACAAGATCCTAACCAAATAATTAAACTTTACATCTCCAATAATGCATACATCTGATATTACTTGTCTCCTGATATGAGTAATGGAAAGGACAAAACATTATCTTGGTAATGTTCTTATCAGAGTTTAACCTGAATCTAATGATAGAACAGGGACCAGATCAAAGGACATTGTAGAAACAACTAACCTAGACTCTTCAAAATGTCTAAATCATGAAAAATGCAAACAAGAAGTGTCTTGGATTCAGAGCCTAAACTAAATGCAATGAACAATCCTTGACTGGATCTTGAATCAAGGGAAGAAAAGTTAAAAGGGCCATTATTGGAGCAACTGGGAAATCTGAATACGGACAAATTAGATAATCTTACTGTATCAATTTAGAATTTCTTGAGTATGATAATGGTATTGTGTTTATATCTGAAAATATACACCATCTGAAAATGGTGTATAAATGTATTTATAGACCATCTGTAGAATTTTCTTCTGAGAAATACAAACGCAAGTTTGTTTTAATCTGGGTGAAAAGCTACACTGCATCTAATTTAATAACAAATTGACTGTTCCATAACTTCTACATTTGGGCGTTGACTTTTTTTTTTTTTTTTGAGATGGATTTTCTCTCTTATTGCCCAGGCTGGAGTGCAATGGCATAATCTCAGCTCACTGCAATCTCTACCTCCTGGGTTCAAGCAATTTTCCTGCCTCGGCCTCCCAAATAGCTGAGATTACAGGTACCCACCACTACGTCCGGGTAATTTTTGTATTTTTAGTAGAGACAGGGTTTCACCATGTTGCTCAGGCTGGTCTCGAACTCCTGACCTCAGTTGATCCACCTACCTCGGCCTCCCAAAGTGCTGGGATTACAGGCGTGAGCCACTGTGCCAGGCTGGCTTCTACTTCTTAATGGTCACTATGCCTGCTTGGGTGCCAGAAGGGGGCAGGACATGGGTCTGTGAGCACAGATCCCCAGATCCTGGCCTAGGATGGAGTCCCTGCTCAAAGCCCACAGACCCTCAGCCAATGTCTTCCTAGGAGATGCATGCTGAGGTATCTAGGCATGAAGTGAAATTATGTCTGCAACTTTCAAATGAATCAGAAGAAAAAAAAAAAAGAAAAAAAAATTAAAAGGTGGCCATTACACTATTTTTTCAACGTTGAGGTTTGAAACTTATTCAAATAAAAAGACTGGAATTCATGGTAGTATATATTATCTTTGCCAGATAATTCTGCCCATTTTAAACATAATGACATGGCTGGGTGCGGTGGCTCATGCCGGTAATTCCAGCACTTTGGGAGGCCAAGGCGGGTGGGTCACCTGAGGTCAGGAGTTAGAGACCAGCTTGGCCAACATGGTGAAACCCCCGCCTCTACTAAAAATATAAAAATTAGCCGGGTGTGATGGTGGGCACCTGTAATCCCAGCTACTCGGGAGGCTGAGGCAGGAGAATCGCTTGAATCTGGGAGGTGGAGGTTGCAGTGAGCCGAGATTGTGCCATTGCACTCCAGCTTGGGCGACAAGAGCAAAACTCCATCTCGGGGGAAGAAAAAAAAAAACATAATGAAATAAACAAAATAATGCATTTTAACTAAAGATTCGCTAAAAGATTCCTATTTCACATCTGTTAGCTTTAGTGAAACATTGTATATCCTGGCCAGACGTAGTGGCTCAAGCCTGTAATCTCAGCACTTGAAGAAGCCAAGGCGGGTGGATTATTTGAGGCCAGGAGTTCGAGACCAGCCTGGCCAACATGGCAAACCCCTGTCTCTACTAAAAATACAAAAATTAGCCAGTCATGGTGGCGCATACCTGTAATCCCAGATACTCAGGAAGCTGAGGTATGAGGACCACTTGAACTGGGAGGAGGAGGTTGCAGTGAGCCGAGATCACGCCACTGCACTCCAGCCTGGCAACAGAGCCAGACCTCATCTCAAAAACAAACAAACAAAAAACCATCATAGGCGAGGTGCTGTGGCTCACACCTGTAATCCCAGCACTTTGGGAGGCCAAGGTGAGCAGATGACCTGAAGTCAGGATTTCAAGACCAGCCCAGCCAACATGGCGAAACCCTGTTGCTACTAAAAATATTTAAAAAATTAGCCGGGTGTGGTGGTGCACGCCTGTAATCCCAGCTACTTGGGAGGCTGAGGCAGGAGAATCGCTGGAACCCGGGAGTCAGAGGCTACAGTGAGCCAAGATCATGCCACTGCACTCCAGCCTGGGCAACAGAGCAAGACTCTGCCTCATAAATAAATAAATAACCATTGTATATCCATTAATATTAAAAATAAAAACAGATCTCACAATTTCAAATCACCAATCCGTTTTTTTTTTAATTATGTTTACTTGACAAAATGCAGCTCAAGATTGAAGGACTATGTTCTTATGTACAAGATAGGATGAATTTCTCACTAATGTCAATTTGATTTAGTCACCCTTTCCCTTAACAAAATTAGTTTTCTTTGAAGCTAGATGAGAAAAAAGCCTAAGACTTAAAGTCAACTACAGTAATTACTTTTCCAAAAACATGGTCTTTGGAAATAGATCTCAGTTTCAACTGTAGCCTGAGAGGAAAGTAAGAATCTTACATTTGCTAATCCATCCTGCTTTATTTTTTATTTTATTTTATTTATTTTGAGACGCAGTAGCACTGTGTCGCCCAGGCTGGAGTGTAGTGGCATGACCTTGGTTCACTGCAACCTCTGCATCCCGGGTTCAAGCAATTTTCCTGCCTCAACCTCCTGAGTAGCTGGGACAACAGATGCGTACCATGCCCAGCTAATTTTTGTTATTTTTCTAGTAGAGACGGGGTTTCGCCACGTTGGCCAGGATGGTCTTGAACTCCCGGCCTCAAATGATCCACCCATCTCAGCCTCTCAAAGTGCTGGCACTACAGGTGTGATACACCATGACTGGTCTTATTTATTTACTTTTTGAGACAGAGTCTTGCTCTTTCACTCAGGCTGGAGTACAATGGTGTGATCATGGCTCACTGCAGCCTTGACCTCCTGGGCTCAGGTGATCCTCCCACCTCAGCCTCCTGAGTAGCTGGGACTACAGGTGTGCACCACCTCACCCAACTAATTTTTGTATTTTTTTGTAGAGATGGGGTTTTGCCATGTTGCCCAGGCTGGTCTCTATTTCCCGGGCTCAAGCAAACCACCTGTCTCAGCCTCCCAAAGTGCTGGGATTACAGGCGTGAGCCACCACTCACAGCCCCTGCCAAATTTTAACTCTGAATTTTTAATTTGTATGAAATAGATTTTAAAATATCATCAAGGTCAGAGAAAAATGCATGAATTTTGCTTTATAGAACTTCATATAATTCTAAAATATCAGATTACACCACAGGGACCGATGGGTCCAACTTAACCAGGCTGAGGAAAAGCACTTCAGTTCAGAGAGACAGGGAAACTAGTAGTTTCACAGTTCAATACCCTGCAAAAGATGGCAGGAGATGAGTTAGTTGAGGGCACAAGAGCTTCACAGTCTATGGCAGGGGATGGTGAGAATGATGGCAACTCTTAGGGTATAAATAATGAGCTAAGTGGACATTTGGAATGGGAATATTACATACGCTGGTGTTATTAGTTATTGTCATTGTCAATGAATCAGATTCCGCAAAAGGAACAAGATTCCTAATTTGGCATGAACACAGATGAATAAAATGCAGGATCTCAGCTTGTGAATTAATTAGTACTATGACACAGGCAGACACTAGCTGACATTCCCTTACATAAGAATGGAAGCTATTAAAAACTTTTTCCAGTGTAACTAAATAGCGCCTGACCCCACCTCAAAATAAAGGGCTACCTGATGTAATTCAGGTTTTCGCCCCAAGTCTCCAAACCCTTTTCCAGATTTTTTATTTTCACTTCAGCCCAGAGTGGTGCAAATAAAGGTACAGAGTAGCGGGCCTGGTGTTAGCAAATCAGAAAGAAGCAAAACAGGATGAACCCTTGGGAACTTAAGTTTCCTGCTGCTATTCTTCTAGGCTTATACCACTTTCCTCACCACTGTGAGGTCCAGCCTGCTTTTCACCTCAAGGTCTGGGCACTGCCCCTACCCCTACAAAGAACAATCAGAATCTTGGTTTTGCTGAAAAGAAGCTGATCTTTACTGAGTCACAAGCAAACTCAAAGACAATATCAGCAATCACTTTGAACCCTGTTTCCCCGAAGCATCTATGTGAACAAGAAAATATCAAGTCTCTCTAAGGAAGGTTTTTTAAAAAAAATTTTTAAATGCTAAGGAATTTTTTTAAACTTCCATATAACTAACACTAAAGGGGTTTAAATCAGGGTTTAAAATATTCCTGCTTAACCACTAACTATTAACTCATGTAGGAATCACAGCATAAAAGACTATGATTTGACAATTACTGTATCATTAAAAATACTAGAAACTACAAAGAGCCAGAAATTTGTATCCGATTATTAGACCAACTAATGAAAAATGCCACTTAGTAGACACCCACTTATGCAGAACTTAAGCTCAGTACATAGTCATGAAATAAGCTGAAGTTCTTGCCTATCTGGAGCTTATTATCCTTATGGCATAGAGATAAAAGCAGAAGTGACAGATGGAAACACCCACGTACCAAAATACCATTAAAAAGGGGATTCTTAGAATGATCAGACCAAAAGCTGACTGGTGACTTCAGACATACATGAAAGCTGTACACTTAAGAGTGTAATGTTTATGGATACAAATTAGTTAGGTGATCAAAAATTTCAACTCAGAATTCTAAAACTTCATTTGTATAACTTTAGCTTTAATTTAAATTAATGAAATAACTGAAAACCACTGTCTTTTTAAACAAAATGCTATTTGCAAAAAGAAGAGCAAACCTTTCCACTCGGATGTTGAGGTCCTCTGCAGGTCTCTGATCTGAGCATCCACTAGGCTCCTGAGAGGAAGTGGCATGGCCTGCACTTTCTCCTCCTTAATTATTAAATAAAAAGAAATAAGAATACTGCATTTAATGCAACTTTTTAAAGGAATAAATCTTTCAGATTATAGCATCTGTTAATAATTTTATATCTTAAGCATTATATATTTTCCCTAAAAATGGAGAAGGAGCTAAATATGCTATTACTAATCCTAAAGTTTACACGTGGATAAAATTGTTCACAAATAGAAATAAAGCAGTTACTGAGTTAAGATCACCAAGGTAAAGGTCAGACGTAAAACACGAATAACAACCTGGCAGGAGGCACGCCTGGCTATGGGTAGGCTTCACTCTAGAGCAGTGCCCTCCAATATCTATACTGTCTAATACAGCAGCCACTAGACACGCGGCTGTTGAACATCTAAAATGAGGTTACTGCAAGTGAGGGACAAATTTTAGTTGTAATTAATTTTAATTAAAATGTGGCTGTGGCTATTGAGCAGTGAGCAATACAGGCCAGGTTTGATCCTGGGTATGGCTCTGGACTTACACTGGTCCAAGGAATCTGCTTCTGCTGACCAGAGTGGTTCCTTAGAGAGCCTCTTTATGCTAGTTTTCTTTGAAAGATTTCCTGAAAGATAGACTTTTGTCCTGGCCTGTTCTACAAGACCTCTGTCATTCCCTTCCTTACAACTTGCCACCAACCTGATTCTTCTTTACAGTCTTCGGCGAACAAGGACTCTGGAGCCACACAGTCATTTCAGTAAGTTCCTTAATCCCTCTGTATCTCATCAGTAAAATGGGGATAGTAACCTCACACGGTTGTTATAAGAAATACATGTTAATACAAGTAAAATGCTTAGAACTTAACTGAGACTGGCACATGGTAAGCATTTTCGTTACTACAGTAGTAGTAAAAATAATTAGTATGACTAAGTAGAGACGATGGTGCATATCTCTTCTCCCCCCGCATTCAGGGGCATAACCTAGGTAGCTTGAAATCAACAAAGTGGGAGTATTTACACCTGGGAAATTAGCAAATACTACAAATATGGGCCTTTGCTTCCACAGATCCTTCTGATAAATGTTTACCAGTGTATCACTGAATGCAACTCTTGGATAAGAAGTGGTAACCACTAGCAGCCAGTAGAGGCTCAATAGGAAATTAACCACCTTTCTTTAGCAAATAAAATGAATGCTGAGGACATGTCTTATTATCAGCAAAAATTTAACATCTTATGAAGATAACTTGTGGACAAGCTGGGGGAAAAGTGCTGAATAAGAGTACAGTTAGGTGAATCTATGACTCATAATCAAAGAGAAATGGAAAGATGTCATATAGAGGAAGATTTCCAATTGTATGTCACAGAGTTCTCTGCCTTTGGTATTTCATAAATGACTTGAAGATGTAAAATATAAATTTGTAACTTTTTTTTTGAGACATGGTCTAGCTTTGTTGCCCAGGCTGGAGAGCAGTGGCATGATCTTGGCTCACTGCAAACTCCGCCTCCTGGGATCAAGCCATCTTCCTACTTCAGCCTCCCTAGTAGCTGGGGCCACCAGTGCACGCTACCATGCCTGGCTAATTTTTGTATTTTGTATAGAGACTGGGTTTTGTCACACTGCCCAGGCTGGTCTCGAACTCCTGAGCTCAAGTGATCTTGGCCTCCTGAAGTACTGGGATCACAGGCATGAGCCATTGTACCTGGCCCATGTGTAACTTTATGGGTGACCCAAAATTGTGTGAAATAGCTTATTAACACTCATATTTAACTGCTAATTCCTAAATGAAAAATTCTAGGTCGGGTATGGTGGCTCACACCTGTAGTCCCAGCACTTTGGGAGGCCGAGGCAGGTGGATCATTTGAGGTCAGGAGTTTGAGACCAGCCTGGCCAACATGATGAAACCTCATCACTACTAAAAATACAAAATCAGCTGGGCATGGTTGCGGGTACTTATAATCCCAGCTACTTGGAAGGCTGAGGTAGAAGAATCACTTGAATTTGGGAGGCAGAGGCTGCAGTGAGCCAAGATCGTGCCACTGCACTCCAGCCTGGGAGACAGAGCGAGACTGTCTCAAAAAAAAAAAAAAAAAAAAAAAAAAAAAATCTGGATTGAAAAAACACCTCAATAAGCTAAAACAACTGATAAAAATCCAAATATAATAAAAATGTATTGAGAAGTTCTGCCTTTAGGCTTAAAAAGCCAACTGGAATAACAGGCATAATGTATCTCCTGAGAGAAACATACATCATCATCTACAAAGTAGTCTTGTCAAAAAGAATAATGAAGCTGACTTGATCAAGTCTGTAGCTTTACCAATTTAGAGGAATAAAGGGGACAGAGGAACATCTTACACAATTCCATGGGGATGCAGTAAAATCCAGACTGTGGAAAACTACAGGAAAAACTACCAGGGAGAGCAGAAATCTATATATTAAATTTAAAAACACATCAACCAATAGCAATATATCGAACTGTAACTCAAACTGAAAAAAAAGTATAATATAAATATTGCCTAGATAATTGATGACAAAAAGGATTACTATTAAACTTTCTGGCTTTGATAATAGTATTGTTGTTATTTCTAAAAATTTCTTATCTTTTAGATATTGATATTTTAAAAGATGAAATCATACAAATGCCTGAGATTTGCTTCAAAATAACCTGGAAGGGATGGTCATATAGGGAGACAGATAACAAAAACCGAGAAAATAATGGGAATCACTGGCGCAGGATGATGAGTACCTCGAGTTCGTTATTCTGTTCTCTCTACTTTAGAATATGCTTGCAAATTCCCATAACTAAAATTTATTTTGGCTGGGCACAGTGGCTCATGCCTACAATCCCAGCACTTTGGGAGCTGAGGCAGGCGTATCACCTGAGGTCAGGAGTTCGAGGCCAGCCTGGCCAACATGGTGAAACCCCGTCTCTATAAAAAATACAAAAATTAGCCGGGTATGGTGGTGCACGCCTGTAGTCCCAGCT
The DNA here is from genome assembly GCF_029281585.2 of Gorilla gorilla gorilla. NCBI lineage: Eukaryota > Metazoa > Chordata > Mammalia > Primates > Hominidae > Gorilla > Gorilla gorilla. Next base: position 38,279,750 of record NC_073235.2, on the reverse strand, counting down.
ACTCGGGAGGCTGAGACAGGAGAATCACTTGAACCTGGGAAGTGGAGGTTGCAGTGAGCCGAGATCACGCCACTGCACTGCAGCCTGGCCAACAGAGTGAGACTCTGTCTCAAAAAAAAAAAATTATTTTAAAAGGCAACTATATATATAATCTTAAAAGATTTATATTCCTTTCTTACATTTTAGAGATACATATTGAAATATTTTACCTGAGATTTGTTCTAAATAAGTTGAAAAAAGAAGAGGAGTGGAGGGCACAGATGAGAATATTGGCCATGAAGCTAGGCAATGGATTAATGGGGTTTTCTTATACTATTTTTTTCTACTTCTATATATGTTTGAAATTTTCCATAATAAATAGTTTTAAAAAGCTACAGGCCTGGATCCAATGACTCATTGCCTGTAATCCCAGCACTTTCAGAGGGCAAGGCAGGAGGATTACTGGAGGACAGGAGTTTGAGACAGCCTAAGCAACATAGTGAGACCCCATCTCTGCAAAGAATATAATTAAAAAATTAGGCTGGGCGTGGTGGCTCATACTTATAATCCCAGCACTTTGGGAGGCCAAGGCAAGCAGATCACCTGAGGTCAGGAGATCGAGACCAGCCTGATCAACATGGAGAAACCCCGTCCCTACTAAAAATACAAAATTAGCCAGGCATGGTGGCGCATGCCTGTAATCCCAGCTACTCGGCAGGCTGAGGCAGGAGAATCGCTTGAACCTGGGAGATGGAGGTTGTGGTGAGCCAAGATTGCGCCATTGCACTCCAGCCTGGGCAACAAGACCAAAATTCCATCTCAAAAAAAAAAAAAAAAAATATTAGCCAGGTGTGGTGGTGCACACCTGTAGTCCTAGCTACTCAGGTGGCTGAAGCAGATCATGTGGGCCAGGAGTTGAAGATTATAGTGAGCTATGTTTGTGCCACCGCACTCCAGCCTGGGTGACAGAGCCAGACCCTGCAGACACATTTTTGTATTTTTGTAGAGACAGAGTTTTGCCGTGTTGTCCAGGCGGGTCTCAAACTCCTGGGCTTAAGCAATCTGCCCACCTTGGCCTCTCAAAGTGCTGGGATTATAGGTGTGAACAACCACACCTGACCAAAAAAAAAAAAAAAAAATTTTTTTTAAGCTAAAAAAAACTGTGATTAGAGCTGCTACTCACCTCAGGTAAGCCAGAGCTTGCAGTTTTAGCCAAGTTAATTGTCTACTAAAACAAAAACAACACTCTTTGCAGGAATACAATGAAATCCAGAGTGTCTACAACAATGTACAAGATATAATCCAACATTTTTTGACATATGAACAAACAGGAAAATGTGACCCATTCTAAAGGGTAAAGGTGATCAACACAAGCCAATCCTCAGATGAGCTAGATACTGAAACCGTCAGACAAATACTTTAAAGCGGCCATTATAACTCAAATGAGGAAAAGGGAAATACACTTGAAATGAATTAAAAGAATAAAACGTAGATGAAGAGTACTCATTCTGCACAACTTCTGTAACTTATGAGTCAAACTATTTCAAAATAAAAAGTTGTAATAAGAGAGAAAGAAATAGAAATCCTACAACTAAAAAATGTATAACATAATTTTATCTAAAATAAAAAATTCACTGGATGGGCTTAACATCAGAATGGAGATGATAAAGAGTCAGTGAACTTGTAGATCAACAGAATTATCCAATCCAAAGAAGAAAAAATAAGAGTGAAAAAATAAACCTGTGGGACAATACCATGAAGCCTAATATACATGTAATTCATTCCAGCAAGATATATGGACCAAAAATCCCAAACCTGGTGAAAGTCACACATTTACAGATGTAAGAAACTAGGCAAACCAAACACAGGATAAATACAAAGAAAAATACACTTAGGCATATCACAGTCAAATTGCTAAAAACCAAAGAAAGAAAGAAATCCTGAAAGCAGCCAGAGAAAACCAACATACTCCTTACAGGGGGGAGCAATCAGAATTTGTGGAGACTTCTCATTAGAACACTATGAAGACCAGAAGACAGTGGACAATACCTGTAACTGTAAACACAAAATTTTTATATCCAGCAAAAATATCCTTCCAGAATGAAGATAAAACAAAGTCATTTCACATAAAGAAAACTCCAGACCTGTACAATAAGTAATGCTAAAGGAAAATTTTCAGGCTGAAAGAATATTATACCAGAGGGAAACGTGTCTATCTTCAAAATGGAATGAAGAATTTTGGAAATGATATATATCCAGGTGAATACAATTAAAGTAATTATTCTGTCGTAGACCTAAATGAACATCCATAATAGAGTCCCCCCGTTCCGTACACATCCAGAAGTTGAATGATCCATCCGATGTAAAACCTCAAAATGAGACAAATAGCTGTATTTCAAATATTCAAAACCTGTCATGTGTAACTCCACAAGGCAGCATTAATGTTAACAGGAAGTTATGGGGCATCAAATTTCAGCTCAATATAAGGAAGACTCTTTCTAAAAACTAGAGCTGTTCAACAACAGAACAGGCTTCCTAGCAAGGTAATGAGCTTCCCATCATTGAAAGCATTCAAATAGAAGCTTGATGATTATTTGTGTGGGATGCTGGAGTAGAATCATCTTTTAGGAGACTAATATCCTAACATCTTGATTTATCTACCCCTCGGTTGCCTAATACAAAGCTATATTACACCAAACAACTCCAACCACAATCCCAAAAATTTCTCTTTTGCCTTTTCTATCAATGAGTTTACAGTCACACCTCTTACTTCTACAAGCTCTATTTCATAATTATCTTTTACCTCTAATTAAAAAATATATATATAAAATACTATTCTCTTAAATTTATTCCTAGCTTTTTACATGTTATAGAAACAATTCCAAATATAATACTTTAGTTCATTTGAAACTTTCCAAATTCTCTAGGCTAGTAAGAGATTTATAAAACTGCTCAGTGTCATGACATTCCTTGAAGCACGTAGCGCAATAGCAGAAATTATAAATCAATTGCTCTGGATTGTTGACTATTTGGGAGTTGAGTTGACATTCACTGACTTTATTGTCTTCTGCCACTAAATGACACATGTGTATTTAATACAACTCTTAAATTTTAAGTTAAATAAATGTGAAGAAAAATACATACAAATTTTTTAAATATTAATATTTAAATATTAAAATGTAGTGAAGGAGCTTCTATTGTACTCAAAAAGGTACATTAAAAGTTACCTGTTGCAGTATCTGACTTTGTATCAGAAGTGGGTGGTATCTCACAAAGCTCTGCATTTCTGGACTGAGAGTTTTCACAAGTGTTGTTAGGTTCATATGAGGCAGATGGAGTAGACACTGAACTTTCTGACTGACTGCCACTTGCTACTGATGTTTCACTTTTTAGCAAATGCATCTAGGCAGAAAATAAATTGGATTTTAATTAATAGATAAGAATCTAAACTTACCATGGCAGTAGAGACCAAAATACAGGTTGATTTATACTCTATAAAAATAAAGAGAAATACGAAACACTCATAAATAGATGAATCCAAAATGTATAATCCTAAGTATGATATAATCACATTATGGAATTTACCTGCAAGCTGGCAAGACCATAAAAACATTTGTTAAAGCACACTATTGATTTTCCCTCAAATTAGAATTCAAAGAAAAAAGTTACAAATTTCTACCAGCCATTTGTCCAAAGTAGACAGAAATGATTAATTATTGAGTATAAAGTCCTTAAAATATATTAAGCAATATATTGTTAGAGCCTTAATATGACAGCAACTTTCTCTTTCAACAAAGTTATGGTGATATTCATTATGTGTTGAGATTGGGGTAAAAGATGGCTGGGTGTGGTGGCTCATGCCTGTAATCCCAGCACTTTGGGAGGTCAAGGCGGGCAGATCACTTGAGGTCAGGAGTTCGAGACCAGCCTGGCCAACATGGCAAAATCCCGTCTCTACTAAAAATGCAAAAATTAGCTGGGCATGGTGGCATGCGCCTGTAATCCCACCACTGGGGAGGCTGAGGCAGAAAAATCGCTCGAACCCGGGAGGTAGAGATTGCAGTGAGCTGAGATCAGTCCACTGCACTCCAGCCTGTGCAACAGAGACTCCATCTCAAAAAAATAAAAAAATAAAAAAATAAAGAAAGGTAAAGAAGTCAGTCAAGTATTAGGTACTGGCTACTGGCACCTATAACTTCATGCTATTTACAAAACAGGTGACAAAGACAGTACTTAATACCTTTTAAGATTTTTGGCATGGCAGTTTCCTGAATATACAGAGGGGCTCCAAAAATATTCCAATGTTAGGAAGGGTGCGGTGGCTCACGCCTGTAATCTCAGCACTTTGGGAGGCCAAGGCGGGCAGATCACCTGAGGTCAGGAGTTTGAGACCAGCCTGGCCAACATGGTGAAACCCTGTCTCTACTAAAAATACAAAAATCAGCTCAGTGTGGTGGCAGGTGCCTGTAATCCCAGCTACTTGGGAGGCTGGGGCAGGAGAATCACTTGAACCTGGGAGGCGGAGGCTGCACTTGAGCTGAGATCACACCACTGCACTCCAGCCTAGGCGACAGAACGAGACTCCATCTCAAAAAAAAAAAAAAAAAAAAAAAAAATCCAATTCCTGACGTACCATTTACGGAAACAACAGTTCTGTTCCTTCTTACCTGTCGGACCTTGTGAATTCTTGTAACAAGTTCATCTGCAGAAACACTTCCTGCTATTACTTCCAAGGGAATTCCACTGTCTCCAATAAAGAAACTGGATGGAATACACACTACAGGATCTGTACAGTTTAATTAAGTCTAACAATTCATGTGAAACAAAAGGATAGTTTTACAAAATACTATTGGTAACAAAGGAAAACAAATGATCTTTGTGATTTTCACAATATAATCTAACATTTATTAAATAATTTCAAGTACTGCATCATTATACCTGTAGTATTAATACATGTGACATGTTAATTTATGAGGTATATTCTAGTGAAGAATCTACTACATTCTCCCCTATCATAACTTCCTTTTCTATCCATCTTGCTGCCAGCTGACTCTTGCAAGCTACTTGTAACATTCCAACCCAACTGATCTATATTGTTTTTCAGATATTCACATTTTAAAAACTCCCTATCCTATCTTTACCTGCAATATATTATCTCAATGTATGGTGTGCACTACACCATTGAGTTACTTTTATATATGTTTGAAATTTCCTATAATAACATTTTTTTAAAATGAGGACACTTAGTAATAAAGTTTCCATAAAAAAGAATGTATGATTTCCTAAATAAAAATGAATAATTTCTAAATTTCATAAATTAACCAAAAGGAAGGTAAATAAATGTATATATATAAGCCATTCTTTACTGAAAGGATACAGATTTGTGAAAACTGTAGGCAGGCTTCACTGTAAAACAAAATCAAACAAAATCACCTGATGAATGCAAGTATTTTCTAAATACTGAGTTGTTTTAATAAAATTTACTGTACCAATCACAAGTATTTTCCTGCAACTACCAGTTTCTTTCACAGCAATCAGGTTGAAGGAGAAAAATATAATTCTTATTTCATTAAGACTTTTTCTGGTTTGTTTTATAATTTTCAAATGAAAGAATTATTTGTGGCCTGGCATGGTGGCTCATGCCTGTAATCCCAGCATTTTGGGAGGCCGAGGCAGGCAGATCACTTGAGATCAAGAGTTCGAGACCAGCCTGGCCAACATGGTGAAACCCCGTCTCTACTAATACAAAAATTAGCTGGGCACTGTGGCAAGTGCCTGTAATCCCAGCTACTTGGGAGGCTGAGGCAGGAGAATCGCTTGAACCCAGGAGGCGGAAGTTTCAGTGAGCCAAGATCACACCATTGCACTCCAGCCTGGGCAACAAGAGCAAAACTCTGTCTCAAAAAAAAAAAAAAAAAAAAAAAAAAAAAAGGGCCGGGCGTAGTAGCTCACAGCTATAATCCAAGCACTTTGGGAGGCCAAGGCGGGTGAATCACGAAGTCAGGAGTTGAGACCAGCCTGGCCAACGTGGTGAAATCTGGTCTCTACTAAAAATGCAAAAATTAGCTCGGCGTGGTGGCACACACCTGTAATCCTGGCTACTCAGGAGGCTGAGGCAAGAGAATCGCTTGAACCTGGTAGGCAGAGGTTGCAGTGAGCCGAGATCGCGCCACTGCACTCCAGCCTGGGCAACAGAGTGAGACTTCATCTCAAAAGAGAAAGAACTATTTGCTCTTACAACCCACAAGCTAGTGGCTGCATCTGGTAGCTAAAAAATTAATTTGGTATCTGCCATGCTGCTTCCTCAGCAGACAAGTATACCTGAATACAATATCTTAACCTGGAACATGAAGACATAAGGCCTACGACTTACTTAGGCATGTGATAATGTAATACTCTATAATAACAAAGGATTAAAAGCAATCTATCTACCAATAAAAACTGAATAATTGTGCAATCATAAAAAAAGGCAGGTCAGCACTGTGGATCACGTCTGTAATCCCAGCACTTTGGGAGGTCAAGGCAGGTGGATCACGAGGTCAGGAGTTCGTGACCAGCCTGGCCAACATGGTGAAACCCTGACTCTACTAAAAATATAAAAATTGGCCTGGCGTGGTGGCTCGCGCCTGTAATCCTAGCACTTTGGGAGGCCGAGGCAAGTGGATTATGAGGTCAGGAGTTCGAGTCCAGTCTGGCCAACATAGTGAAACTCCCTCTCTACTGAAAATACAAAAAATTAGCTGGATATGGTGGTGTGCACCTGTAATCCCAGCTACTCGGGAGGCTGACACAGGAGAACTGCATGAACCCAGGAGGCAGAGGTTGCAGTGAGCCGAGATCATGCCATTGCACTCCAGCTCAGGGTACAATGTGAGACTCTGTCTCCAAAAAAAAAAAAAAAAAGAAAAGAAAAAGGTATACAAAAGTATGTCAAAATGCTATTAATACTATTTTTGTAAAACATGGAAGGAAAACAAACATAAATATATTTTCTTGATTTGGTTCCCTCCAGAGAAGGGAGCTGAGTGGTCAGGGATGGGAGAGAGAATTTATAAGACTAGTAAGAGATACTCATCAATGTAGATGCTTCCAATAATCAAACAAATGCTTCTAAGAACTAGAATTTGCTTTTTCCCCCCAAATATAAAGCATTATTATCATAAAAACATTTGAAAACATAGTAAAAAATCAAGAAAAAAATTACCCAAAATCCTACCATTTCAGAAATAATTGTAAACTTTTTATGCATTTCCTACTAATCTATTTTCAATGCACACTATCTCCAAAAATACATACACACTAAAATGTTCCCAAAACACTGGGTGACTTAGTTATTATGAAATAAAGAAAATTTATTTTCCATAATTTAAAGGCACACTAGATTCTATCAGCATGCTGTCTATAGTGAAACAAACATGAACCATCACTATATGCAGGTATCCCTGCATCTGCTAATAGAAATTTGTTTTTAAGGCCAGGCGCGATGGCTCACACCTGTAATCCCAGCACTTTGGGAGGCCGAGGCAGGTGGATCATGAGGTCAGGAGATCGAGACCATCCTGGCTAACACGGTGAAACCCCATCTCTACTAAAACTATTTTAAAAATTAGCCAGGCATGGTGGTGGGTACCTGAAATCCCAGCTACTTGGGAGGCTGAGGCAGGAGAATGCCGTGAACCCGGGAGGCGGAGCTTGCAGTGAGCCAAGATCACGTTACTGCACTCCAGCCTGGGCTACAGAGCGAGACTCCGTCTCAAAAAAAATAAAAAAAAGTAATTTATTTTTAAAAATGCCAGACACGGCCGGGCACAGTGGCTCATACCTGTAATCCCAGCACTTTGGGAGGCTGAGGCAGGCGGATCACGAGGTCAGGAGATCGAGACCATGGTGAAACCCCATCTCTACTAAAAATACAAAAAAAAAAAAAAATTAGCCGGGCATGGTGGCGGGCACCTGCAGTCCCAGCTACTTGGGAGGCTGAGGCAGGAGAATGGCGTGAACCCGGGAGGCGGAGCTTGCAGTGAGCTGAGATCGCGCCACTGCACTCCAGCCTGGGCGACAGAGCAAGACTCCGTCTCAAAAGAAAAAAAAAAAAAATGCCAGGCACATCAGTCTGTATACAATCTCAAGAATTCTGGAATTCTCATGTATTGCACATTCCCTATAAATCCCTATATTCTTCTTGCCACTGCTAACTCTCAAAGGTGCTTCAGGAAGGTGATGAACAATAAAAAAAAAAAAAAGATATACTTAAATTGACAGATTCTGTTTTTTAAAAACTACTCAGTAAATACATAGTTCAGTAACTGTTGTGAGACAGACTATACTACGACTTGATGTTTTTGTAAACACAGAAAATTTTTACATAAAGTTTACAAACTAATAGGCAAATTTCTAAATTTATTTTTTTATTTTTATTTTTATTTTTTTTGAGACAGAGTCTTGCTCTGTTGCCCAGGCTGGAGTGCAGTGGTGCAATCTCGGCTCACTGCAAGCTCTGCCTCCCGGGTTCACAGCATTCTCCTGCCTCAGCCTCCCGAGTAGAAATTTCTGAATGCTTTAATCTTGACAGTGATTTTCAAACACATTATTCATTCTGATAGTATCAATATCAAAAAGACAGGAATACCACTTTGTAAGTGCTAATGAATTAATGTTTTCAGCACCAGGCACAGTGAAGCATGCCTGTAACTACAGCTATTCGGGAGGCTGAGATGGGAGGATCTCTTCAGTCCAATATTTTAAGACCAGCCTGGGCAACACAGTGAAATCCTGCTTCAAAGAAAAAAATAAATAATAATGTTTTTAGGTAATGATCACTGATAGCTGCTAACATCATAAAGAGAGAAAACAGGGTATTATCTGTCTTCTGATGGAAGACACATCACTACCTATGAAGTAGTCTTAGGACAGGATGAGGGGAGGGGAAACAAACCTGAATCTACCTATCAATACAGAAAACAGGAAAGAACCAACTTGACACTAACACATTGCAGTCAACAAAATCCATACTGTAGGAAACCACAGAACAAATGTATAGAACAAATGACCTGGTGTCTTTAAAATATAAATTCCAAGGAGCAGGGGAGTTGGAGGAGAAGCCTACATACTGAGAGAAATCAATGCTTCCTAATGTGTGGCCCTTGAATAATTTTGAACTAAAAAACTGCAATAAAGTAATAAAACTATGACTTTGATGAGACAACTGAAAAGTCGAACACTGGCTGGTTATTTGATATTAAAGAATTATTATTAGTTTGTGAAGTATTAATATTATAGTTATGCTTAAAAAATTAACAATACTTATATTTCAGAGACATACTAAAATATTTATAGATGAAGTGATACAGTGACTGTGATTTGTTTCAAAATTATTTGGATTGAGTGGAAATGGGTGGGGGTATAGATGAAACAAGACTGACCATGAGTTAATTACCAAAGCTAGTAGAGAAGTACACGGGGTACATTACACTGTTACATTACTTTCATATATGTTTGAAACTTCCTATAACAAAAATTTTTTTTAAAGATGGGGAGGAGGAACGGAGAAACAAAATAGACTTGTGGACATCAGGTACTGTGAGGAACCTATAAATGTCCTTATTTCCATTGATTAAATGACTCCATTCCCAAAAATAGGATTCAAGACAGTAAGTGATCAACCTCTCAGAGATATTCAATGTAGGATTTACCATTACTTCCAAGTTTTTAGAAGCTGGAGATGACTGTTCTTTTTGCATTCCTGGTACATGTTAGATGGCTGCTTGATAGAGTAGGAAAGCTTAAAGTTTTTTCAGCAGGATTCATGATGAATTTAGCAAACGGCAGTCAGAATTTAAGTTCCTAATATGCCTTAGATACCCAAAAACATAGCATAAACATTCTTTTTTTTTTTTTTTTTTTTGAGATAGTCTTGCTCTCTCGCCCAGGCTATAGTGCAGTGGTGCAGTCACTGCTAACTGCAGCCTCAACTTCAACCTCCTGGGCTCAAGTGATCCTCTTACCTCAGCCCCCCGAGTAGCTGGGATTACAGGCGTGTGCCACCACACCCAGCTAATTTTTGTATTTTTTTTTAGTAGAGACAGGATCTCACTGTGTTGCCCAGACTGGTCTCAAACTCCTGACCTCAAGTGATCCGCCTGTCTTGGCCTCCCAAAGTTCTGGGATTACAGGCGTGAGCCACTGTGCCTGGCCTATATTCTTTTTTTTTTTTTTTTTTTTTTGAGACAGAGTTTGACTCTGTCACCCAGGCTGGAGTGCAGTGGCATGATCACAGCTCACTGTAGCCCCAATCTTCAGGGATCAAGTGATCCTCCCCTCAGCCTCCCAAGTAGCTGGGACCACAGGCACACACCACACTCCTAATTGTATTATTATTTTTTATAGAGACAGGGTCTCACTATGTTGCCCAGGCTAGCCTCTAACTCCTGGGCTCAAGCGATCCTCCCACCTCAGTCTCCCAAAGTGCTGGGAGTGCCCAGCCCAACATCAACATTCTTATAGTCCAAGAGTATCACTATAAATCAAAGACAATACTTATAAATTTTAAAACTAATAAAATATTAAAACATAAACAAACCTTTTGGTATCGATTTTAATAGCAACAAAACTGTTTGAAGATGCTTCTGTAACTTTATCATCTTCCCAACTTGCAGCCATCTGTGTAGACTGTTCATCATCACCTGTAAAACATTTCAAAAATTCTTATACCAGGCTGGGATCTGCTGATTGCAAATTCTTTTTCCCTGGAAAACGGAAACCTCAAATAAAATATAATCCCACCTATACCACTTTCTGCCAAATTTGAAAACTGAATTTTCCACTAAATGAAAAGTGTGACTGCATACACAGTTCACATCATGAAGAGCAATGAAAACAAACTACATTGGACTATTTAAATGATACAAAATATTTCATAAAAGAAGCCATCTAAATTATGATGCGAAAAGTACCACAATAATAAGCAGTCATGGGTGCAGTGCCTATTTGGGCTTTTGTACATATGATTTTATTAAAATAAAAGTTGTGGGCTGGGCACGGTGGCTCACGCCTATAATCCCAGCACTTTGGGAGGCTGAGGCGGGTAGATCACCTGAGGCCAGGAATTCGAGACCAGACTGGCCAACACGGTGAAACCCCATCTCTACTTAGCCAGGTATGGTGGCACATGCCTGTAATCCCACCTACACGGGAGACTGAGGCAGGAGAATCACTTGCACTCAGAAGGTGGAAGTTGCAGTGAGCGGAGATTGCACCACTGCACTCCAGCCTGGGCGACACAGTGAGACCGTCTAGAGAGAGAGAAAAATAAAAAGTTTGATATCTGTCCTTTATGTGCCACCTTTCTGTTGAGTTCAACATCTCCACTCCACAGCATTTATACTCCAAAATTAATCCAAGGTAGACAGAGGCAGGTACAATTCTGTTTGCAATTTTGGACTTGCCTTTTATTGTAGGTATGCTAATTATAAAAGGTATGCTAACCTATAACTAATCTATGGTGATAGAATTCAGTATAGTGGCTACCTTGATAGAGGGAAAAGGTACTACCAACTGAGAAAGAGCATGAAGGAGCCTTCTGGAATGCTGAAAATGTTCTGTATCTTTTTTTTTTTTTTTTTTTTGAGATGGAGTTTCACTCTTGTCGCTCAGGTTGTAGTGCAATGGTGCAATCTTGGCTCATCTGCCTCCCGGGTTCAAGCGACTCTCCTGCCTCAGCCTCCTGAGTAGCTGGAATTACAGGTGCCCACCACCACGCCCGGCTAATTTTTTGTATTTTTAGTAGAGACGGGGTTTCACTATGTTGGCCAGGACAATTTAATCCACTTTGGCCTTCCTCATTGCAGTTATTCGTTTATGGTAACTCCATCCTTCCAGTTCTCAGGCCAAAAACTAGTTTTCCTTGATTGTAACTGACTCCAGCTCCAAAATAAATCAAGAATGTAACTTTCTTACCACTTCCACTACTAACTACCCTGATCCAAGCTATCAGATCTCACCTGGAAGCCTAGTAAAAGCCTCCAAATTGGTCTTCCTGCTAAGTCTATTCTTAACACGGCAACTTTCTCTTAAAAAAAAAAAAAAGATCACATCAACCCTCTGCTTAGATCACACAATGGCTCCCCATTTTCCTCAAAGTAAAAGCCAAAGTCCTTACAGGGCGCTTGAAGGCCCCACACATCAGGACTCCAACTACCTCTGTGACCTCATTCCTTTTTCCTTTCTTGCTATTCTTTTTCCTTCTATTCCTCAAATATGAAAGACACTTCAGCCATAAGGTCTTCGTACTAGTTGTTTCCTCTGCCTGGAATGTTCTTCCCCCAGATAACTACATGGTTAACTTCCAACTCCCTTAAAACTTTGCTCAAATATCAGCTCAATAAAGCTGATACTTAATCACCCACTTTAATATTACAACTCCCCTACTCACTCACTTTAAAATTACACTCTTGAGACATTCCCAAAGCTCCCTTATCTCCTGTTGTTTTTCTGTATTACTTATCACCTTCCAATATACTATGCATTTTTAATTATGTTTACTAGTATCTGTCTCCCCTAACTAGAATGAAGGTTCCATGAAGGCAAGGATTGGTTCCATTTTATTTACTGACAAGACTAAAATCTCTACAAAACATAGTAGGCACCCAATAAGTACTCTGTGGAATAGCTAAATGCCTAATATAGTAAGTATGATGGCATGCCTATAATAATTGACTCTAATGTTGTTTATTTGCATATATTTTGTGAGATGAGATTCAGGAATACCAGAAATAGGAGTTTGAAAAATTTGACCATGGAAAAGTAAACGGGGTCGGGCGCGGTGGCTCACTTTGTGAGGCTTAGGCGGACGGATCACGAGGTCAAGAGATCTAGACCATCCCGGCCAACACGGTGAAACCCCGTCTCTACTAAAAATACAAAAATTAGCTGGGCGTGGTGACACACACCTGTAGTCCCAGCTACTCAGGAGGCTGAGGCAGGAGAATCGCTTGAACCAGGGAAGTGGAGGTTGTAGTGAGCCGAGATTGCACCACTGTACTCCAGCCTGGCGGCAGAGTGAGACTCCATCTCAAAAAAAAAAAAAAAAGAAAAGTAAACGGGACTAGAATGCATCCACAGACCAAATGCTCCATTAAGAATGCTCCATTAGCAGACTCCTAGATGTTGAAGATGCCAAATAACGAGAAGTTACTATTTGCAAGTGAGATCACTCTAAATGCATCTTCAGAAACCATCTGATGAGGAGAGATTAAGATTCCAAATAAATGACTCACCTACCAAAGAAAAATAAGTATTTGAGAATATTCTTACTACAAACCCTTCTCAGAGAAGGCTGTGAAGAATGAGAAATCCTTTCCATCATTCTTTTATATGTTCACTATTTTATTGCATTTATTTTGTTCTAGGCATTGAACTGTATACTAAATATAAACCAAATGGGACATTGTCTGCCTTCAACAGAGCTTAAAATCTAATGGTATACAAAATGTTTAAACAAATAGACGTTATACATAATTACAGTAATAAATGCTACTAAAAAGAAATCTATGAGAGAAAATAACAAGAGAACTCTTTATAATGGTCAGAGAAGCCCTCTCTGAGGTGACAGTTAAGCTAAAATCTAAAGGATAAGAGAGCTCAGCCATGCCAACAGCCAGAAGAGTTCACCACGCAGAAGGAATACGTGTGTAGGGAAAGGCCTATGTGATTTGGAATGTTGTGAACAATTCGGAGCTCAAGAAGAGACTGAAGAGTTAAGAGTCAAAGATAACTCTCACATTTATGGTTTATCCAACCAGATGTATGGTAGTGCCAATCAGATGCAGAACACTGGGAGAAACACAGGTTTAGGCAGCACTTACACGTTTAGGCTTGAGAATCCTGGGAAGATCTAAACAGTGATATCACGTAAGTAGCTGAAAGTATAAATCTTGCTTCTTGTGAGGCTGGTGCATCACTCCCTCACCTATACTGTACCATGTGATTAGGGTCCCAGATGTCTCAACCCCACTGGCAGTGTCTGTCCTAGACTCAGCCTAGTGGTGGCAGCAGCTGCTTGAACAGCAGTGGTGGAAAGCTGAATGGAATTACTCAATGCTTAATGACAACTTTCCTAATACTACTGAGTGGGATGACTGATTGCTAACTCTGGTATCTTTCTTTTCTTATTTTTAATCAAATTATCAACTATAAAGTTAGGTGGGCCTAAGATTTTAGGAGAAAACAGCATATCCTTTGTATCGGCAGTATCCTAAGCGAAGGCACTTAAAGAGAGCAACACGAACTCAGAAGCAAAGAGTTGCAGACCCTCATACAGCCAGTCTTTCCGATGTAAAAAAAATCTCAACTGCTCAAAACCTAAAGGCTTCTGTGGTCTACATTCACCAAAAAAGGCAGAAAATGGCATCTATCATTAACAAAGTTTGGCCTACCTACCTAGCAACATTAGCCAGAGAACAGATACCTTTACTTCAGTCTTCTTGTCAGATTATTCTACCTTCCCAAGTATTAAATGAATATCGTTTTGTTTCACTTACTTTACACAGCCACAATACTTTGAAAATCATATTAATTTGTTAGCTGAAGTAGTAGTAATCTCTCCAGTCTCCTAACATCAACTCTACAATATTCTTTAATTCATCCATGAAAATGTCACTAACTAAAGACAACTTGCCTAAAACGTTTCCCACTTGAACAGTTCTATGAACCAAAGTGTACTCTTGAGATGACTTCTTCCAGCTATAAAGACATCTTTCAAATTTTCCATTAAGTTGGTATATTATTACTGAGATCTTAGACCTAAGAAAATCATGAGTTCTGCCTTCAGAGTTATGAAGAAAGCTCTAAGCAATCTGTAAGTGTTTTGGTTTCATGAGTCCAGTATCTACATATTCCTAGAGTGACACTAATCCTACTTAGTCTTGGGGATTAACTGGCTAAAGCTCTAAAAAAGCTAGCTGGATTTTGGAACAGGTCAAGGGACAGACAGATACTCCTTTGTGAGATTCTAACAGTCTTCCTGCAAACATTCAAGAGTCATTATATTCTAAATACATGTAATACATGCTCATCAGTAAAAAATTAATTGAAGAAAGTATATATATATACACAAAGCCCCGAAAGGCAAGACCTATAACTTTATTTAACTATTCCAATAATTTGTACTAGAGTTTCCAAATATTAATATTTGTTAATAAAAATCTCTCGTTTCTTTTTTTAAATTAACTGATTTACCTCAAGAGTGCCTTCTAGGAATGTTTGGACATTTGTTCAAAAACGTGACTACCATAATCCAAATTTCTGATTTCTATACCAATTTAAATCACCAATTTACAATTGTTCAGTTTTTTCCTTAAGAAACAAAAAAGCCAGTTTTTTCGAAGCTACTAACAAATTTGACTGTTAAGACATGTAAATCTTTTTTGTGACCCTAGTGCAAGTCACTTTATGACTGCTGACCTAAGTGCCTAATCTATAAAATGGGGATAATTAAACCTGTTCTATTTACTGCAAGGATCAACTGAGATATTAGGAGAAAAACAATTTAAAATGTCAAAAACCTACTACTGTACACAATAAGCATAGTGTCATCTACTTTTCCTTTCATTTTCAATCCATTTTTTTCCTTACGGGATTACAGAATTAATTTATGTAAAGTATAATATAACCCCCAGACAGCATCACAGAATCTAAACTATTCAAGCTCTTCTAATAAACAGCATTGAGCTAAAAACTTAGCGTAACAAAACAATTATAAATTCCAAATTTAATGCTAAATGACATTCACATTTCAGTAATTCGTTCTTCACTGCAGTGCATAAAGTTATAGAGCTATTAAAAGACATGAGTTAATTATGAATAAACCGTTATTAAACACAAATAGTTGAAGAAATACACCTCAAATTAACAAGAGCCACAAACATTGATTTGGTCCATGTAATGAGAATGAGCAGAACCGTAGAGGCAGGGAGTTCACTGTAAATCTGCAAGATTTCAGTAATAAAACAGGAGAATATGGAGCAAAATAGCCTAGAGCAACATAGAATATATGAGTTAATAAACGTTCTCAAAGTCGTGTAGATTTTAGCCTAGGAAGACAACAAAGGGAAGAAACCAAGGACTGAACGTCTATTTTCTTTGAAACTAATGGATTTTTTTTTAAACTTACATTATTTCACACTAGATCCTCTACCAAGACTGCCATTAAAAAAAATTAAACCTCTATTCAGCTCAAAAGTTTACGTTTCAGGAACGTACTAACACCAGTAACCGTGAACATCAGGTGGTTTCTCTTTGTTGCTTATCGATGACACAGCTTTCTTCCCGACAGTCCACAACTAATTACAACCCAACTGCTTGCCTAATGGCCCGTTCCTACCTCCATCTAAACAGCGGTAACGAAACGGGCGTTCAAGCAGCACAAAGAGGGTCCTTGGTGACAGAGAGGGACGTCAGGGAGAGGGTCGCGGGGGTCTGGCTGCGCAGGGGAGAGGCTCGGGGCGACGAGCGGGGCTGGGCGGCTGGGGCCTGCTGGCCGCGTCCGTCGCCCCGAGCGGGGAGATTTCGGCGGGCCTCGGGGCGCTTTGGAGACCAGGGCCAGACGGTGCCTCCGGCCCGGGTGCCGGGAGAGGCAGCGGTGGGGCCAGGCCCGCTGTATCTCAAACGAACCGGGGAGGCGCTGAACAGCCACGGGCCGGCAGCCCGGGCCTCTCGGACACTGAGGAAAGGCTGGGGGCGCCCGGGGCCTGAAGGAGCAGGGCGCTGAGGGTCTGCATGGCCCCTCTGGGGGATCTGGCGGCGGAGTCGCAGCCGTCCCTGGGGCGCGGGGTAGTAGTGGCAGTTGTGCGAGCCGACAGGAGCCCGCGTCTCGGGGAGGGCGGGCCGGCGGCTGAGGTATACAAGAGGATGAAGGTAGGCCGGAGGGGTGTCCCGGCCGCCTCTCGAACCCCTGCCTCCTTCACCTGCCACGAACACCACGAAGACCGCGCCGCTCCTTTTGGCCGTCGCGATAGCGGCAGGAATGGCGCCCTGGAACCACAGCATCGCTCCCTTCGGGCCCAGGCGCTCGCTCGGTGCGTAGTCTCCGCAGTCCCGAAGCCGGCTCCGCCCTCCGTCTTCGTCCGGCTCTGCGGCCCCCGCAACCTCGGCTGGTTCGGCCCCACCTCTGGCTCCGCACAAGCGCGCACGCCCGTCAGCGGCACCCGGAGACGCGCGCTAGCGCGCGCAACACCTCACGTCACATGACGCAACCCGTCGCTGTCCGTGCCCCAGGGCCTTCTCTCGTTGGCGAGTCGGTGGTGCGTGCGCGCGCCCGCTAGGCCTCCGGTCGCGCAGTCCAGGAAGTGGAGGAAGGCCGTAGAAAGGATGACTAACCGCTAAGACACGTCGGCGGCGCCTGCAGTGAGGCATGATGGGAATTGTAGTCCTCTTAGACTTACTCGCCTCCATATTGTGGAGCATGTAACTGTGGGTTCTGAGGCACGGCTGAAGGGGGCAGTAGTGAGGGCCACTACACATTCTATAAAGGGGAGAGGGAGAAATAAGTGTCACTCCAACTGGCATATGCTATTCTTGGCCTCGTTGAGACTCTCAGTGTGGAGGAAATAGTCCTCTCATGGAACTAAATGGGCTTTGTAGGGATTAACTCCGAGGCTTTGATTTCTTCTGAACGTAACCCAACCTTGCAGAAAAACAGGATAAAAACCGCAAGTCACCTTCTTTAATAACCTGTAGTCCATGTGCCTAAGCGGAGGAATTGGTAGAACGCAGGCCTTCAGCAATTTCCTAGACACTGGATAGAGATCATTCCAAAACTTCAAAACGCGTTAGGCTATTGCCACAGCTACTTTTTAAAGTAACACAAAAGCAGAGAATAGATTATTTCTTTTCCAGCTACTTTCCATGGTAATACAAAAGAGACTAGATAGTGATTTATTTTCCAATTTTCTGGGAGAATGTCCTGTAATCAAGATGTGGCGCTTTGTGATTGGCTGCCATTAAATGAAAACCGATCCATATTTAATACTTTCATGAAATCACATGGTCTGTAATAACTATTAGCTAAAGGCTTGCATGGTTTATTTAAAGTTGCATATACTATTATGTTAAATTCTACATCAATTAAATTTATCCTCCAGCAGTACATCTATCTGACAATCTTTGCAAGATAAAGGAAGTGATACATCTGAATATACCACCTTTCCTACAGATATTTTCCCTAAAAATAGCTAATTATTTGCACTCCGATTTTTGTACTTTTTTTCCCAATCAGGCCTCTCGTATATAGTGTTATTATAAACTGAGACATAATGCTGATTAGGGACAGTTGCTTCTATAGGACAACAATCCTGTAGAAAAATTAGAATTGACCTTTAACATCAACTTTAATGGACTTCTTGAAATTTGATCAATCTAGAAATTATTCCAATAGAGCTGTGTCTTTAATTATCTCTAATTTTAGAATTAAATAAGAATCCTTCGTAGTTTAATATTCATTTGTCAAGTGTTTATCACTCATCTATTATGAGCTAGGCATTGTGCCTGGCACTGATAAGGAGGTGAGGCAGTCAGAAAAAGGCCCTGTCTTTGTGACTATACAGTCTAGTCAGGAAGACAGACATTGAATAAGTAATTATGAGTGATGATGAATGTCACAGAAGGGTAATTCAGAGTGCTACAGAAGTGTATGAGGATGGGACTAGTGGAGTCAGAAAGGGCCTTCATGAGGAAATGTCATGTCGGGGAACTCTAGGTAGGTGAAGAAGGCTATTCCACATGGAGCAAGCAGCAGTGTGAGGCTCTGAAGCAAGCAAACACAGTGCACTTGCAGAACTAAAAAATGCCCAGTGTGGCTATAACATAGAAAGAGGAGTGTGGTACAGGTGAGGCTGGAAAGCTAGGCAAGGATCAGATGATACAGAGTCTTGAAAATCATGTCAAAAATTTTAAGACATTTTTCTAAGGATTACAGGAAGCCATTGAAAAATTTTAAACAGAAGAGTTGGCCAGGCACAATGGCTCATGCCTGCAATCCCAGCACTTTGGGAGGCCGAGGCGGACAGATCATGAGGTCAGCAGTTCGAGACCAGCCTGACCAACATGGTGAAACCCCATCTCTACTAAAAATACAAAAATTAGCTGGGCGTGGTTGCACATGCCTGTAATCCCAGCTACTCAGGAGGCTGAGGCAGGAGAATCGCTTGAACCTAGGAGGTGGAGGTTGTAGTGAGCCAAGATGGCACCACTGCCCACCAGCCTGGGCGAAAGAGCGAGACTACATCTCAAAAAATAAATAAATAAATAAATAAACAGATACATATAAGACTTCCATTTTTAAATTGTATGATAGCAATTGAATAGATTGGATTTGAAGTGGAATGGCTGAATGTGAATAGACCAGGTAAGAGGTACTTATTCATGTATTAACATAAGGGAGATAGTGAAGTGGATGCTTTTGATATTCTGGAGACAGACCCAATATATTTTGTTGATTACATGTGGAGGTTGAGGAAGAAGGACTCAAGAAGGGATTTTGTGGCCAGGTGTGGTAGCTCATGCCTGTAATCCAAGCACTTTGGGAGGCCAAGGCAGGAGGATCGCTTGAACCCAGGAGTTTGAGGCTGCAGTGAGCCATGACTGCACCACTGCACTCCAGGTTGGGCGACAGAGCAAGACCTTATCTCTAAAAAAAAAGAGAGAGAGAGAGAGAGATTTGGGGTATCTGCCTTGAGAAATCGTAAAGAAGATGGTACTGAGATAGGCAACACTGAAAGAAGTGAAGGATGGTGGGGAGGTTGTTCATGAAGGTGTGAGTTCAATATTAAACATGTGTTTGGAGTACTAGAGAGATATTCACAGGGTGGTGTTAAGTAGGCAGATAGCTATTAGTCTTGGAGCTCAGATAACAGTTATTAACTAGAGATAGGAAAGTGAGATTTATCTACATACAGGGGATCAGTGAGGCACTGGAAGATAACGATACCATCACTTAGGGAGATGGTGCAAAGTGAGGTGAGACATGAGCATGATTGAGGTCTTAGGGCCTCCAACGTTTATAGGGTTGTATTAAAAAGTATAAACCAGTAAAATAGACTCAGCAGGAAAGGCAGAGTGTGGGGTGGTGGAAGAAAATGGGAGAGTGTGTGATATCAAAGAAGCCAAGAGTAGAGAGAATTTTAAGAAAGGAGAAGCAGTGGTGTGGAATGCTGCTGTTGGGTCAATTAAGATGAGAGACTAAAAAATGTCCGTTGTTTTTAGTAACACAGAGGTCATTTTAAGCTTAGCAAGAGCAATTCTCATGGTTCTTGTGTACAGAAGCCAGATGGCAAAAGGTTGAAAAGTAAGGGGAGGTAAAGAGTCAGTGAGTGTGAAGGTGAGAAGGAAGAAAGGAACATTAGCTGGACAGGAATTTGGATTTGAAAAGACAGCCTTTTTAAAGATGGGAGAGATTTGCACAAAATTAAATGCTAGTGGAAAGGAACTGGTCTTAGATTGAACAAATGAGAAAATGGAAGGCCCCTCTGGAGATGGGAGGGAAAATAGGGTATACAGCACATTCTGTTGATGGCCGATCCGGCTGTCATTCTTCTACCATGCCTTCTATTATTCCTTCCTGACAGAGTTCACTTTCTACTGAGAGGCAAAACTGCTGGGTGCAGTAGCTCACTCCTGTAATCCCAGCATATTGGGAGACTGAGGCAGACAGATCACTTGAGGTCAGGAGTTCGAGATCAGCCTGGCCAACATGGTGAAACCCCATCTCTACTAAAAATACAAAAATTAACCAGGCATGGTGGCATGCACCTGTAATCCCAGCTACTTGGGAGGCTGAGGCATGAGAATCGCTTGAACCCGGGAGGCGGAGGTTGCAGTGAGCAGAGATTGCGTCACTGCACTCCAGCCTGGGCTACAGAGTGAGGCCCTGTCTCAAACAACAACAACAACAAAGCAACCTGCCAGATACTGGGCTTTTCAACCTCCCCTTGAAGCCAGTAAGACCTTGTAGGAAGGGTAGGGGGGTGGGAGGGGCTACTTCTAGGAAAAGCTTTCCTAATAAAAGACACATAGAAGAAAGCACAGATTGGGCGCAGTGGCTCATGCCTATAATCCCAACATGTTGGGAGGCTAAAATAAAAGGATTGCTTGAGGCCAAGAGTTCTAGACCAGCCTGGGCAACATAGTAAGAGTGCCTCTACAAAAAACAAAAAACAAAAACAAAAAAAAGAAAAAATTAGCCAGGTGTGGTGGTGTGTGCCTGTAGTCCTCAGGAGGCTGAGGTGGAAGGATTGCTTGAGCCCAGGAGGTTGAAGTTGCAATGAGCCATGCTCACACCATGGCACTCCAGCCTGAGCGACAGAGTGAGATCCTGTCTCAAAGAAAAAGGAAAAAAAGAAGGCACAATCTTCCTTCGCTGGATGTGGTTATATGCAAATGATGCCAGGTACTGCTGCAGCCATCTTGTGGCCATGAGGAAAGACATTGCTTATGCTCTAAGAATGGCATAATGGAATCTAGAAAGCACTTGTGTCTATGATGACCTCACAGAGCTCCTGAACCAACCCTGGGACTACTCAGCCTCCATATGTCTTGTTTTGTGAGATAGTAACTGTCCTCACTAGTTAGGCTACTGGAAGTTGGATCTTGCTTCTTGTAATTACCACCATTCTAAACAATCTGGGGTGGGATCCAGAATACAGGCAGATAGAAGAGATACCCTTCCCATTTTAACAGACAGAGGAAAGAAAAAATAACTTATGTATTTTGTTGTTGTTGTTTTGTTGTTTTGTTTTGTATTTTTAGTAGAGACAGGGTCTCACCATGTTGCCCAGGCTGGTCTCAAACTCCTGAGCTCAAGCATTCCACCCACTTCAGCCTCCCAAAGTGCTGGGATTACTGGCGTGAGTCACCACACCTGGCTGAAAAAATAACTTCAGATATAAATAAGTTTATTTAAAAAAACAGATATAAATATCTTTATACATTTCATAACAATAATTTGAGGAAGATTTTACGTGAAAGCTTTAGCTTTTTTTTCCATGAAGGAGAGGTTATTTGCTGAGAGTAAGGGGGGAAGTAAGGAAATTGATGCCTTGAGTACAAGGAAACAAGGTTTGAAGTAATGTTGAGTGTTGGAGGGCAAGTGGACTAGGGAAACACAGTGTGCCAGACAGTGCAGAAGGGACTGTGAAATTGGTGGTCTTGAATTTGCCCAATTGTGTAATTTTCTTCAGCAGTCACTTAATCCCTGAGGGCAGGCGTGGAGAAAGTGGAGACTTGGATTTATCCAGGGTTTTAGGTGCTAGGCAGTGGGAGAAAGAACAAATGAAAAAGAAGTTTAGGAGATTAGCAATGGAACAAACAATGTGATGGAACATGGAATCTAAATTGGTTGGGGGATGGGCGCCGTGGCTCACTTTGGGAGGCTGAGACAGGTGGATCACCTGAAGTCAGGAGTTCAAGGCCAGCCTGGCAAACATGGTGAAACCCCATTTCTACTAAAAATATAGAAATTAGCCAGGCGTGGTGGCTTATGCCTATAGTCCCAGCTACTCGGGAGGCTGAAGCATGAGAATCACTTGAGTCCAGGAGGCGGAGGTTACAGTGAGCTGAGATCACACCACCGCACTCCAGCCTAGGCAACAGAGTGAGACTTGGTCTCAAAAATAAATAAATAAATAAATAAGTTGGGGAGGGAAAGAAATGCAGAAAGGAGAAAAAAACAAACAAATAAAATGGTACAGGGGAGGCAATGGCCTGGAGGGCTCAGAGTGGGCAGGAAACAGGTCAGCAATATGGAGTTTTAAAATGCTGGCTGGGCGTGGTGGCTTATGCCTGTAATCCCAGCACTTTGGGAGGCCGAGGCAGGCAGATCATCTGACGTAGGAGTTCAAGACCAGCCTGGCCAACATGGCAAAACTCTGTCTCTACTAAAAATACAAAAATTAGCTAGGCATGTTGATGGGTGCCTATAGTTCCAACTACTCGGGAGGCTGAGGCAGGAGAATCACTTGAACCCGGGAGGAGGAGGTTGCAGTGAGCTGAGATCGCATTATTGCACTCCAGCCTGGGTGACAAGAGCGAAACTCCATCTCAAAATAAATAATAAGTAAACAAATAAATAAATATAAATAAAACGTGGCCAGACATGGTGGCTCACAACTGTAATCCCAGCGCTTTGGGAGGCCAAGGCTGGCAGATCACTTGAGGTCAGGAGTTCGAGAACAGCCTGGCCAACATTGTGAAACCCCATCTCTACTAAAATTACAAAAATTAGCCAGGCATGGTGGCACACATCTGTAATCCCAGCTACTCGGGAAACTGAGGGAAGAGAATTGCTTGAACTCAGGAGGAGGAGGCTATAGTGAGCTGAGATCCCGCCACTGCACTCCAGCCTGGGCGACAGAGCGAGACTCTGTCTCAAAAAATAAAATAAAATAAAATAACAAAACGTTATGCTTTCTGGGAGGGAAAGCAGTCAGAGATTATGGAAAAGATTCTTGAGTCCTAAAATCTGATATTATAAAATTCAATTAGAACATAACCCCTCTCGGCCGGGCATGGTGGCTCACGCCTATAATCTCAGCACTTTGGGAGGCCAAGGGGAACGGATTGCCTGAGCTCAGGAATTCAAGACCATCCTGGGCAACATGGTGAAACCTCATGCCTACTAAAATACAAAAAATTAGTCAGGCATGGTGGCGGGCGCCTGTAGTCCCAGCTACTCGGGAGGCTGAAGCACAAGAATCTCTTGAGCCAGGGAGGCAGAGGTTGCAGTGAGCCAAGATCGCGCCACTGCACTTCAGCTTGGGCTACAGAGACTCTGTCTCAAAAAAAAAGAAAAAGAACATATCCCTATCCCTTCTCAAATCAACACACCCTTGTGTCTTCTGTCACATAGAGTGAAGCCAGAGTCTTCCCTTTACTTGTGTGAAACCAGTCACAGCAGCCTTCCAATTGTTTTGTGTTAATCTTAAATCCTTTTAATTTCTACTGTAATGGATACCATAGTGCCCCATCTTCAGGACCCTGGCACTCTCTCTCTCCAGCAGTTGAGAATATCCAAAGTGTGTCCTTTCCAGGAGTGGTGCTTCACTGAGGACACAAAGGCCTGGGCCCCTTGCCTCATTTTGTCTTCTGAGGGGCTTCCCATCTCCGTCTCTCTTTGGGTGCATCTCACCAATGTTACTTCCCATGTAGCTCACTCCCTATCAACCTCCTGCAAGCAGATCTTCTCAGTCTGTTTCCGTGAACCCAGCTGAGAGACATACCTAATCACCTGATGCCTGAAAGATTCATACAGCTTTCATAACTACTCTGTCTTCTCTCCAGTCTATCTCACACAATTATGTCATATCCATCTTCCCTGATTTTTAGCATGTTTCTGCTTAAAAATCTTCAGTGCCGGCCGGGCATGGTGGCTCATGCCTGTAATCCCAGCACTTTGGGAGGCCGAGGCAGGCGGATCACCTGAGGTAGGAGTTCAAGACCAGCCTGGCCAACATGGCGAAACCCCGTCTCTACTATAAATACAAAAATTAGCCGGGCATGGTGGTGTGCACCTGTAATCACAGCTACTCAGGAGGCTGAGGTAGGAGAACCGCTTGAACCCAGGAGGCGGAGGTTGCAGTGAGCCAAGATTATGCCACTGCACTCCAGCCTAGGCGACAGAGTGAGACTGTGTCTCAAAAAAAACCAAAAACAAAAACAAAAAAAAAACTTCAGTGCATCTGTAGTGCCTCCAAAAACAACGTTTGTAGCCATTCAAAATCCTCTGCAGTCTGGCTCCAACCTGCTTTTCCAACATTCATTTCTCCTCTTTGCCCACTTGGGTCCTCTAAACCGACAATACTGTTATTCACCTACCAGGGCATACTCTTTGCCAACTCTGTTTTTGTTCACACCATGCTGCCTCTTGCGTGGTTCACTCTTGCATGGAATTCTCTCCCTTCACTTATTTTGTTTTCCAGACGGCGTCTCGCTGTGTTGCCCGGGCTGCAGTACCGTGGCACAATCTTGGCTCACGGCAAGCTCCGCCTCCCAGGTTCAAGCAATTCTCCTGCCTCAGCCTCCCAAGTAGCTGGAATTACAGGTGTGTGCTACCACGCCTGTCTAATTTTGTGTTTTTAGTAGAGATTGGGTTTCACTATGTTGGCCAGGCTGGTCTCAAACTCCTGATCTCAAGTGATCCTCCTGTAATCCCCTCCCAAAGTGCTGGGATTACAGGTGTGAGCCACCGTGACCGGCCTCTCCCTTCACTTATTAAAACTTTGAATGCCTGTTTTGGGACAGGCAATAGATTAGGTGCTGAGATTGAACTACTGGTTAATTCATTGACAATAATACTATTTTTGTCCTCAAAAAGCCTGTAGTCTAGTCAGTGAGAGAGATTGATACATGAATAGGTGACCATAATTCTTTGGCTTGGATAAAATGAAAGAGCCATGTACTGGTTATTGTAGAGGGAAAGGAGGGGTGAGTGGTGGCCTGTTGAGGGAAGTGGCATCAACGCCAATTTTCAAACAGACCTGAATCACAAACTACAGCAACTTTTTACACTCAGGCCCTTACCACAGAAGTTTGTTCACTGCTGTGCAGCAGTAAAAATATGGCATGGTTTGTACTGTTATTTTCCTTCCCAGTGCAAACCCTTAATTCTAGAGATAAAAGACTTCCCGTGAGCTGAGTCCCAAGGTTTTGTGGGCTTCTTTGATACACAATGAGTGGTTTCATTGCAATGAGCTCTTCTCTGAGGGGTCTTGGGTCTTAGGCTGGTTACCAGGTCTAGAGCTGCTGAAGAGGAAGGTCAGGTTTCAGTTGGTGTCTCTGTGACCATTGGAAGAACCCTCACCACATCAGCTTGACCCCAATGTGCATTCTCAAAGTCCTGCTTTTTGTCTTCCAAGCCAGAGAGGTTGTTCATGGTGGTCCCAGGGCAAGATGGGGAACCATCCCATGTGGCTTGCCATAGAGCCCCTGGCCTTCCACCTTTGAAATCTCCCTGTTTTCCTCTGTGACCAATCACTGTGTGCTGTTTCTGGTTTGCTCTGTGGAGGCCCTGCAGCAGTTTACCTCACACAGGGCCCTTCTAACTCTCTTCATGTCTTGGCAGTGTGAGATGTATGAACTGTGTCTGGTCTCCTGATGTTCTTACTGGGCCTGCAAAAGGTTGTAGAAAGGTCATGTGCATTCTACTTTTCCACAGCCCCTCCCACTACTAAGCTTCACTCATTTACTTACACTCAGGCTATAGCGAGTATTTTGAGTTTGCGGTCGCTGCTGTACATGTGAAGCTGGCATCGGACAGGCATCAGTGTACTCACAGCATTGGCCAGTGTGTCACATACCTGTTCGGTACCGGCTTCCATCACATCTTGGGGAAGAGCGCAGTTTCTCACGGTCATTTACATCCTGTGAACATTTTATTTTATATAGTTACTTAAAGTTCTGGGTTTATATCTTCTCTCTTCCCCAAGAAGAGAGTTTGGAAACAATAGCTTTGGCTGGGTGCGGTGGCTCATGCCTGTAATTCCAGCACTTTGGGAGGCCAAGGCATGTGGATCACCTAAGGTCAGGAGTTCGAGACCAGCCTGGCCAACATGGTGAAACCCTGTCTCTACTAAAAATACAAAAAATTTGCCAGGTGTGGTGGCGAGTGCCTGTGATCCTAGCTACTCCGGAGGCTGAGGCAGGAGAACCACTTGAACCCAGGAGGCAGAGTTTGCAGTGAGCCCAGATCACACCATTGCACTCCAGCCTGGGTGACAAGAGTAAGACTCCGTCTCAAAAAAAAAAAAAAAAAAGAAAAAGAAAAAAAAGAAACAATAGCTTTACTCAATCTTCTTTTATTTATTTATTTATTTGAGATGGAGTTTCACTCTTGTTGCCCAGGCTGGAGTACAATGGCGCGATCTCGGTTCACTGCAACCTCTGCCTCCCAGGTTCAAGCCATTCTCCTGCCTCAGCCTCCCGAGTAGCTGGGATTACAGGCGCGCACCACGATGACCAGGACGTTTTTGTATTTTTTTTTTTTTTTTAGTAGAGACAAGGTTTCACCATGTTGGCCAGGCTGGTCTCAAACTCCTGACCTCAGTTGATCCACCTGCCTTTGCCTCCCGAGGTGCTGGGATTACAGGCGTGAGCCACCGCGCCCAGCCTCAGTCTTTTTTCTATTTTCAGTGTCTTGTATTTTTTGCCAAATGAATGAGTTACTAGTGTCATTGAGGCCAAAGGTTTCCCACTACTAAGGTTCTATTTTAATTTGCACAGAGAAAAACCTACCACAAACTGAATTCTTAACTGTAGTCATTCAAAAGAAATCAAAGGGCATTTCTTACTGAAACTGGATTGGTAACATCACCTTGAAATATAAAGTCTCACATCATGCTTTAAAAAAAAAACATTTTCTGTCCTACAGAAGCCTGTACCTGCTTACCACCAGAGAAGGCTTTATAACTTACATGTTGCAAAGCTGGTTGTATAAAAACCATGTAAAGGAAAAATATTATTGTCTGTTCTTGTTTTTTCTTGAGTGAAAGTGAGAAGTATAAAAAATGCTAAATATGGCCGGGCGCGGTGGCTCACACCTGTAATCCTCGCACTTTGGGAGGCCAAGGTGGGTGGATCATCTGAGGTCAGCAGTTTGAGACCAGCCTGGCCAACATGGTGAAACCCCATCTCTACTAAAAATACAAAAAATTAGCTAGACATGGTGGCAGGCACCTGTAATCCCAGCTACTTAGGAGGCTGTAGCAGGAGAATCACTGGACCCATGAGGTGGAGGTTGCAGTGAGCTGAAATCGCACCACTGCACTCCAGCCTGGGTGACAGAGCAAAACTCTGTCTCAAAAAAAAAAAAAAAAAAAAGCTAAATATGATAGATTATACAGAGCATCATCATCACTCACCTGTAGACCAGTAGGAGAATAGTTTAATTACCACATAAGGTTCATGGGTGTGCATAAAATAAAAAAAGAAGAGAAGAAGCATTTAAATAGGTTCCAGGGCCGGACGCAGGGGGTCACGCCTGTAATCCCAGTACTCTGGGAGGCCGAGGTGGGCGGATCACAAGGTCAGGAGTTTGAGACCAGCCTGGCCAACATGGAGAAACACCGTGTCTACTAAAAATACAAAAATTAGCCGGGCATGGTGGCAGGCGCCTGTAATCCCAGCTACTTGGGAGGCTGAGGCAGGAGAATCACTTGAACCCAGGAGGCGGAGGTTGCAGTGATCCGAGATCGTGCCATTGCACTCCAGCCTGGGCGACAAGAGCAAGACTCTGTCTCTAAATAAATAAATAAATAAGTTCCAAGCTTCACTCACAACAATCAAATTTTCACATGTAAGATAGGATGGTACTCCTCTCTGGCTTCTCATAGAGATTCAGGTGAATAAGCCAAATAAAAAATGGCAACTACTGCGTTAGCAAGGCTTGAAGCAGTAATCTAAATAGTTTAGCCCATGACCTCTGGAGTCAGCCTGCCTGGTTTATGAATACCACCATCACTTATTAGCTGAGATGTTAGGCAAATTTCCTCACCTTTCTGACATTTCAGTTGCCTCATTAGTAAACTAGGGTAATAATATAATTTGTCCTTTAGGGTTATTGTGATGATCAATCACATAGAGACCCTTGTAAGTGCTTAGCAAGTACTTGGCACATAGTATTTAACTGCTTTCCATATGTTAGTTATTTCTGACAGCATGCCAAAGTCTTGCATATATACACATATATATACATATGTATAATATATATGAGTATATATAGATATGTGTATATATACATATATACACATATATACATATATACATTATATATACACATATATACATATGTATGTATGTGTATGTATAATGTATATATGTATATATATATGCAAGATTTTGGCAGGCTGTCAGAAATAACTAATAACTAACATATGTAAAGCTGTTAAAATGTATGTATATATACATATACATACATATGCCTTTCAAGATTTAAAGCAGCTGCGCACAGTGGCTCAAGCCTATAATCTCAGAATTTTGGGAGGCCGAGGTGATCACTTGAGTTCAGGAGTTTGAGACCAGCGTGGGCAACACAGTGAGACCCTGTCTCTACAAAACATTTTTAAAAATTGGCCGGGCACAGCGGCTCATGTCTGTAATCCAGGCACTTTGGGAGGCCGAGGCGGGCGGATCACGAGGTCAGGAGATTGAGACCAGCCTGGCTAATGCAGTGAAATCCCATCTCCACTAAAAAATACAAAAAATTAGCCGGGCGTGGTGGCACTCGCCTTTAGTCCCAGCTACTCGGAAGGCTGAGGCAAGAGAATTGCTTGAATCCGCGAGGCAGAGGTTGCAGTGAGCCGAGATCGTGCCACTGCACTCTAGCCTGGGTGACAGAGCGAGACTCTGTCTCAAAAACAAAACAAAACAAACAAGAAAAAAAAATTTTTAAGAAATTAGCCAGTGCAGTGGCTCACACCTGTAATCCCAGCTGCTTGGAAGGCTGAGATGGGAGGATTGCTTGAGCACTGGTGGTTGAGGCTGCAGTGAGCTATGATCATGCCACTGCACTCCCAGCTTGGGTGACAGAGCAAAACTCTCAAAAAAAAAAAAAAAAAAAAAAAAAAAAGAAAGAGAAAGAAAAAGAAAAAACATTCAAAGCATTTGACTCTGCCAAATCATTTGTTCATTTAATCACTGGACAAATGTTTACTGGGAAAGGCACTCGTGGTGCCGGGGATATATTAGTAAACAGAAGCAATAGACATTTTCCCTGTCCTAAAGATTACATTCTGATGGATAGAAAAACAGTAAGCAACTAATTGGCCAATTACTCATGTAATTACCATTGTGCTAAATGCTTTGAAGAGGAAGTACAGGATATTATTAGAGTTTATTACTTGCAGAAATGAGCCAGTCTGGCAGATCACCTGAAGTTAGGAGTTTGAGACCAGCCTGGCCAACGTGGTAAAACCCCATCTCTACTAAAAATACAAAAAATTAGCCGGGTGTGGTGGCGTGTGCTTGTAGTCTCAGTTAATCGGGAGGCTGAGGCAAGAGAATCGCTTGAACCTGGGAGGCAGAAGTTGCAGTGAGCCGAGATTGCACCATTGCATTCTAGCTTGGGCAACAGAGCAAGACTCTGTCTCAAATAATAAATAAATAATTAATTAAAAAACTATTTAATGTATCTATTTCAATGCTTCCTCTTCTTCAACCCCCAAAGAACAAACTTTTATCATTTTTCTTTCTGATTCAGAAGTTCCCGCTGCCTTTTCTTTACAGCCCTCCAGTATTCTTATGTGGGTGAAATCAAACCAAAATGAAGACAAGTAGAGACATTGAGGGGAAAAATAATTAACAAATATGCACTGTGTAGCCTGAGCATATGTGGACGTGGGGGTGGATTCAAGGGCAGCTGTATCTGTTTTTCAAGCTGGTGAAGGTCATGGGCTGAATGTGTGTGCAAGAGACTCAGGTTCTTTTAGCACCAGCTGTTAAAGGTCTTCTAGAATCCCAAGCAACCAGGGGCCAGCTTTGAATCCCACCAGCATGTATATAATGCCTTTGTGCTAGCACTTCACTGGGCCCTAGAAGACGGAACTCATGCCCTTAGCCTTTGGAGACTATAGATAACATATTATCTGTTGGGCAGGCAGTGGTCTGGGATTAGGGGTCTTGCCTCTGCTGAAGTCTTAAGTTTGCATGTTTTCTGTTGTTGGTAACAGGTAGAGAATCCAACTCAGCTGTTTCCTGTGGTAGCTGCAGATATGCTGACTTTACTCTTCCCAAGCTAATCCGGAACTGTGGGTTCTACTCAGAGGCCTGTGTTGCCACACTATTCATAGGCCATAAGGCTCTACCTAGTGGGATCAGGAAAACATTTTCCTAGCTTGGGAAAGGCTCACATCCCTATTTTGTTGCCAGCTCTGATGCCAACCTAATAATTTTTAATTACCTGTGGCACCATGGCAAACACACCTTGTACTCTAGATCACAAACACGTACCCAATATATCCATGTTCTTTGCAAACCAAGAGCTTCAAACCATAAGTCATATTCTCAGTTTTCTAATATTAAGTAGCATAAACAGACAGAATGTTATGGACTGACCTCTATCATTCCCAAAGAAAGGACTGCTGGAGCTGCTAATATTGGCACAAGAAAGAATAACACTTTATTGGTAAAAGTAGTATCTGGCTGGGCGCTGTGGCTCACACCTGTAATCCTAGCACTTTGGGAGGCCGAGGCGGGCGGATCACAAGGTCAGGAGATCGAGACCATTCTGGCTAACACGATGAAACCCCATCTCTACTAAAAATACAAAAAATTAGCCGGGCATGGTGGCAGGCGCCTGTAATCCCAGCTACTCGGGAGGCTGAGGCAGGAGAATGGCATGAACCTGGGAGGTGGAGCTTGTGGGGAGCAGAGATCGTGCCACTGCACTCCAGCCTGGGCGACAGAGCAAGACTCCATCTCAAAAAAAAAAAAAAAAAAAAAGCAATATCTACCCCTAAAAATGGTCAGGGGTCTGGGAAAACCCATGATAAGGATTATTGCCAGGGCTATGGGACATCGAAAGCTGTCTTTGAGATTACCAGTCTAGATCAAATCACATCTTAAATGCCTCCTGTGTGTGCTTCTACCTCCCACCATTTTTATACAGGGGAAATCAGATTTTAGATTAAAAAAAAAAGGGGGGAATGTAGATTAGGGAACGTGTGCATATTTTTGTAATGGTGGTGGGATTGGCCAATTTCATTGTTATTTCCATGTGATTGTCAGGGAATGTGGTGGTGGTGGCTAGGAGTTAACTCTACAATAGCCTCTGATCTTTTTTTTAGCTCTAGTGTCTTACCTATTTACTTTGCACAGTATTCAATTCCTACAAGGTAAACTAAGAGTTTAAAGCAAAAACTGGTTTACCAGAATTCCTACTGCAGGAGTTAAAAGATAATTTTTTTTTTTGGGACGGAGTTTCACTCTTCCGCCCAGGCTAAAGTGAAGTGGCGCAACCTCGGCTCACTGCAACCTCTGCCCCCCAGGTTCAAGTGATTCTTCTGCCTCAGCCTCCCAAGTAGCTGGGATTATATAGGCGCCCACCACCACACCCGGCTAATTTTTGTGTTTTTAGTAGAGATGGGGTTTTGCCATGTTGGCAAGGCTGGTCTCGAACTCCTGACCTCAAATGATCCATCCGCCTCGGCCTCCCAGTGCTGGGATTATAGGCATGAGCCACCGTGCCTGGTCTAAAGGGAATATTTAAGAGAAATTAATTGCAGGCCAGGTGTAGTGGCTCATGCCTGTAATTCCAGCACTTTGGGAGGCCGAGGCGGGTGGATCACCTCAGGTCAGGAGTTCGAGATCAGCCTGGCCAATATGGCAAAACCCTGTTTCTGCTAAAAATACAAAAATTAGTGGGGCATGGTGGCAGGTGCCTGTAATCCTAACTACTGGAGAGGCTGAGGAAGAATTGCTTGAGCCCAGGAGTCTGAGGTTGCAGTGAACTGAGATCGTGCCACTGCACTCTTGCCTGGGTGATACAGTGACTCTGGTCTCAAAAGAAAAAAAAAATTAATTGCAAGAAACCATGAGGTTGTGACTTTTTTTTTTTTCTGAGACGAAGTCTTGCTCTGTCACCAGGCTGGAGTGCAGTGGCACGATCTTGGCTCACTGCAACTTCTGTCTCCTGGGTTCAAGCAATTCCCCCGCCTCAGCCTCCCAAGTAGCTGCGATTACAGGTGCGCACCACCACGTCCAGCTAATTTTTTGTGTTTTAGTAGAGACAGTGTTTCACCATGTTGGCCAGGATAGGAGGTTGTGACTTTTTTGGTCTCCATCCCCATGTATGATTGAAGAATTGTTGCTGAAATGCTAGCCTTACTTATGTGTCCTCTCCATCTTTGACTCTCTGCATGTCAAAAATAATTAAAATTCAACAAGCCTTGGAAGCAAGAGATTTTCACAGACCTCACACTCTTACTCTTTTCCCTGGCTATGGCTCCTTAATCTAAAATGGTTCTAAGACAGCTTCAACTTTTGATCCCAGGAGTACAATATTCACAATTGGGATGTGCTAGTTGGTGGGGAGGCATGGCATTCTCTGGGACCAGTGGGACCTTGCAAATGCGCTAAAGTGAGTGCACATCTGCACCAGAGTCTGGTAACACCTAGTGCTCTTCAATTTCATAGTAGAAGCCCTAGTCTGGGCTGGAAGATAACCAGACTCCAGGAAAGCTGCAGCTGGCAGACCCCTACCTTTTAGATTTCCCAACGGGGTGACTTTGCTTGGCTAACCAAAGGGAAAAGATGTCTATAAAGCATTTGAGCCTAAGTGGACAATTGGGTGTGCAATACATAAGCTAAAAACAAATTTATCTCACCAAACATAATCTTCTATTTTTAGTTGCCTGACAATAAGTATGTTCATACTCCAAATTTCTACAGTTGGTAATAACTTTATGATAGACAACACAGTAACACGAATCATATCCACCAGGAATCACTGCCACAGAGAAAGGGATGTTTAGGACATTTGTAAAATGAGGTGGTTTACTGTTTTTCATCTTCTGTAAGTCTGAAATTGACTTAAATCTTCCAAAAAGGTTATTGTCTTCAAAACTGACACTCATTTAAAAGGTGTTTTTAATTAAAAAAAAGACAAAGTGAGCCTATATTTGTAAACATTTATTATCTTGAACTGAAAAAGGCTTGCATCAGCACACATTGTACAGCCTTGCGAATTACACAGAAATTGAAAAGAAGGTTCCTTGTTCATAAGTGCAATGAATCTTCGATGTCCAGTGATCCGCTGCAAACAATGAAAACAAACTGTAAAGCACTTAAGAAGTTTCCAGCACTCATCAAATGCATTTCCTTAGGTGACAAAAAATCCACAAGGAGGGGAATGCAAATAAGTGGCATTTAGTTATTAGAGAGAT
The DNA here is from genome assembly GCF_029281585.2 of Gorilla gorilla gorilla. Lineage (NCBI taxonomy): Eukaryota > Metazoa > Chordata > Mammalia > Primates > Hominidae > Gorilla > Gorilla gorilla. The sequence continues at coordinate 38,245,851 of NC_073235.2, read as the reverse complement.
ACTTGGAAAAAAAAAAATGGAAGTATTTTCCTGCTTAGAATGATTTTTGTTCCCCTTTGAATGTAAGTGGTTTAAGAGGCATTAAGAGCATAATTTATTTTATACTTAATGTTCACACTACCTAAATGAATAAGGAAAGGGCCCTACAAGGAAGAGTTATGTATTTTTTGGCAATTGTTTCTGAGTTTAGAGATTCAGGGGAAGAGTAATCCTCTATTTGTGAGCTCTTCTTAGCATCCCTAACCCCCAAGCAGATAGTACATGGTTTTGACTTGGTTATTTCACTCCTGCATTCTTTTTCCCCCAAATTTTAAGTTGGGTCACATTGTGCTGGCTGCAAAAAGAAATACAGGTTGCAACTGGTTATAATCATTTTGAAGAATAATTTGCTGTACAACAGAGCTTTGGATCTGATACAAGAATTTAGAAATATAAAACAAAATAACTATAAAAGTTAGGAGGCATTTGAATGGCATTTCCTTAGAAAAACCTGCTAACTCTGTATCATTCTGATGTGGATTCCTATAGTCGTGTGGGGTGAAATGCATATTTTTTCCCCCTTTGCTGGATCACTGGCCTTTCTTCAAAAGCTATAACGCCATGAACACACATCCTAGGAGTCTCTATAATGTTAACAGAAGCTCCAAATACCAAGCCAATCAAAGATGGGAGAGGGCAGGGGAACCATAAAGGCGAAGGGTCCAAAGGTGGCTGTTACTGAGAACTTGCCCTTTCCAAAATGTGAAAGTCATAGTGCTTCTTGCTTGTTCTCAGCTTAAACTTGTTAACTGAGTTAATTTGTTTCTTCAGTGCATTCTGTGCAGCTGAAATGGAGGGGAATGTGGCTAAGACGGTGTAGGTGGAGGCCAAGTCACTGGGTTTAGAGCGTTCAGGGTTGACAGTGTTGTCCCCACTGCCACAGCAGAGGGGGTGACGACGTGGTTGGGACTGGGGGTCTCGGAGCCACCGGATCTTGGCGCCAATTTTAAAGAGTTCCCCAAAAAGCTTTTCAGCTTCCATGCGAGTTATTCCATCTGGTAGTTCAGTAATTTCCAAGACCTTCCCAACAACTAGAATAGAAAAGGTACAGAATCAATACATTCCTGTTACCAAAAAAGTTGGGTAAAAAAGCACTGCAGACCCAAATATGACATGGGAAATGACCATTCGAATACACAAAATTAAAACTGTTAGGGCCATCTTTTTTTTTTTTTGGGAGATGGAGTCTGACTCTGTCTCCCAGGCTGGAGTGCAGCGGTGTGATCTCGGCTCACTGCAACCTCCACCTCCCAGGTTCAAGCGATTCTCCTGCCTCAGCCTCCCAAGTAGCTGGGATTACAAGCACCCGCCACCATGCCCAGCTAATTTTTTGTGTTTTCAGTAGAGACGGATGGGGTTTCACCATATTGGCCAGGCTGGTCTCAAACTCCTGAGTTCAGGCAATCCACCTGCCTCAGCCTCCCAAAGTGAGAGGATTACAGGCATGAGGCACTGCACCCGGCCAGGGACATCCATCTTTTAAATCATTCCTACTTACCCCATAGGCAAGGAATAGAGGGCTAATAGTGTTAAAGCTACTGAGCCGGGCACACCTATAATCCTAGTACTTTGGGAGGCCGAGGTGGGTGGATCACTTGAGGTCTGGAGTTCGAGACCAGCCTGACCAACATGGTGAAACCCCATCTCTACTAAAAACACAAAAAATTAGCTGGGCGTGCTGGTGGGCGACTGTAATCCCAGCTACTCGGGAGGCTGAGGCAGGAGAACTGCTTGAACCTGGGAGATGGAGGTTGCAGTGAGCTGAGACTACACCACTGCACTCCAGCATGGGCAACAAGAATGAAACTCCATCTCAAAAATAAATAAATAAATAAATAAAATTAAATTAAGCTACTGATGTCATAGTCTTTACTGGTAGTTGCACAAATAAAAAGAAGCATTGTACAGTGGCTTCTCTAAATTAGGTGATCTCAAACATTTTTCTGAACTTCACATTTCCATTGTAAAATAAAATAAAAGCACTTGCCCTAACCACACCACAAGGCTGCTGAGTAGAAAGTTAAAATACAAACTTGAAGGTACTTTACCACAGAGAGGCAACATATTTGTTCACTCAGACTCTCTCCCACATGGATGTAAGGACAAACCCTTTCTCAAAGAACTAAGAGGCTAAGAGTTTCACTCTACTTGTTCCTCTCACACATTTCCCTGTGGCCCCTCTGTCCCTCCTAAACCTACCTGCATCTTACCATATATACTCTCACATCTCAAATGACACAGGGTCATAGGAACATATCCAAGAACCCTAAATCAGAGATGGCAAAAATTATGACTTTTTGCAGGATTCTAGGAAGAGGAAAACCCATTTCTGTGCTGTGGTGTATTTTTAAAGACTGTCACCAGTTTGCAGACCCACATCTAGTTGCCCCTCAGAGACATACCTGTTTCTCCTGCTCCAAGGTCTGTGGATGCAGCTTTTTTAGCTTGTCTCCTTCCTCGGTTTCCATGCCTGCTGCCAGGCTGACCCTGAAAACCCACAAATAGTTGAGAAACAAGGTTAATAATGCTGAAAAACACACTTTGGATGTTTAACAAATTAACACCAAAACACCTTTAGTTTGGGTTTTGCACTCTGGCAGAAGAAAATCAGTCCCAGGCCTTCTGGATTCTGCCTGTAGCAGTGGCATTCCTGTCCTTCATTATGACCAATCACTTGCTGACGGTCCTTCATTAGCAAGAGTGCCCCAATCCCTAGCCACTGCCTTGTCTTTGGGTGGCACTAGAGAATTACTGCTCTGCCAAGCAGCACACCATCTTCTCCTTTGCTCTGCTCCTGATGGAGCCAGTGATAATCTGTGTAAACCGACTGGTTGAGGCACAGAGCTCCTCTTGGGCAGTGCCAACAGGTGGGCTCAGCGTTGTCCCTTACACTCTGAGGGAGCTATGATGTTCTGCAACAAAGCCTAGGAGGTTAGTTGTCTTTCATACCTGTTGGTTTGGAATGTGTCCGTGCAGAACAGCAGGAGGATTGTACTGCAGTGGCTGGCCAAGTAATGGATACCTGGAATCTCCTGAAAGTCAATAAAATATTTTATTTTATTGCCAGAGGCCGGGCACGGTGGTTCATGCCTGTAATCCTAGCAATTTGGGAGGCTGAGGCAGGTGGATTACTTAAGGCCAGGAGTTCGAGACCAGCCTGGCCAACATGGTGAAACCCCATCTCTAATAAAAATATAAAAATTAGCCAGGCCTGGTGGTGGGCGCCTATAATTCTAGCTACTCAGGAGGCTGAGGCATGAGAACTGCTTGAACTTGGGAGGTAGAGGTTGCAGTGAGCTGAGATGGCACCACTATATTCCAGCCTGGGTGACGGAGTGAGAGACTGTCTCAAAAAAATAAAAAATAAAATAAAACAAAAAGTACTTGCCAGAGTTTTCTAATTGTTCAAAATAAGATGAACAGGGGAAACAAGTATGGTGGCATAAAAAAAGTATAGATAACTGACATTTTTCTTTTGGAGACAGGGTACTGCTCTGTCGACAACCCAGGCTGGAGTGCAGTGGTGACATCATAGCTCACTGCAGCCTTGAACTCCTGGGTTCAAGTGATCTTCCTGCCTCAGCCTCACAAGTAGCTGGGACTACAAGCACAAACTACCATGCCTGGCTAATTTTATTTTAGTAGAGATAGAGTCTCACTATGTTGACCAGGCTGCTCTCAAACTCCTGGCCTCCAGCAATCCTTCCACCTCATGAGTTGCTGGGATTACAGGTACAAGCCACCATGCTTGGCTAAATGACATTTTAAACAAGAATTAAAAATTTCCACATATCCTTTTAAGAGCCCAGGCAAAATTCTGAAAAGATTAAGGACTAATAACAGTGGTTAGGAAGGAGGGTGCATGGTAGGAACTACATGAATAGAGACAGGATGGAGAGAAACTTCTCTGGATACTTTGAAGATATGGAAGAGGAAGAATCTAAGAAAACTATGACACTAAATCCTAACATCCCGTATGAAATACACCAAAATAACTACAACACACATGCCAATCATTTGAGGTGCTGAAATCCATATCACTCTATTATGATTAAAATCTTACCTTTCAGAGGAAGGAAGAAACTCTGGATAAACATTAAGTTTTTATCTCCCCAATTCACTATTAATTGCTAAAAATTTATGCATATAATATATGCATGTACACATTTACATATACTTAAACACACTTTAATAGTTTTAACTAATGGGTAGTTGTACATCCTAGGTCTTAAGTCTGCTCTTCTTAATCTTTAAGTGAAATTTGCGTTTATAATTTGAACCTGTTCAGAAAAAGTTGTGTAGTTCTTAAGTGTCATTATTGGTAAGTATTTCCTTCCTAAATCAGTAAATGTGGGTTAATGAGGATGGAGATCTTCCAATTGCTTTCTATCACTCAGGAAAGCCTGAAGTCATCACACGGCAAAGGCTTAATAAATGCTGACTGCAAAAACTTTGTCTTGGATAATAAGGTTTTTGTGTTACATTTTCATTTATTTTAAGTTCTCAAATTTAGTACATTTTGTGTTTGGAGGAGGGTTATCAGTAGGTGCTAGGAAAGCATCCTCAGGAAATTGTACACCCCTTCTCCTGAGAGCTTCATAACAGAAAGCAGCAAGGTGTGGACTTCTTGCCATTCCACAAGGCTCCTTCCGGGTGAACACAGTGAAGATGCCTGGGCAGCTCCCTGGCAGGACATATGCATGACATACTCACTCTTTCCCAACCTATAGATGGAAGGGCAGATATGACATGGGGGTTTAGCACTGAGATCAGAGATGCCAAGTGAAGTGTGAAGGTATATAAAAAATAGTTGTGAAAGCCGGGCGCAGTGGCTCACGCCTGTAATTCCAGCACTTTGGGAGGCCGAGACGGGCAGATCATAAGGTCAGAGTTCGAGATCAGCCTGGCCAACATGGTGAAACCCCGTCTCTCCTAAAAACACAAAAAATTAGCCGGGCGTATGGCACATGCCTGTAATCCCAGCTACTTGGGAGGCTGAGGCAGGAGAATAGCTTGAACTCTGGAGGTGGAGGTTGCAGTGAGCCAAGATTATGCCATTGCACTCCAGCCTGGGCAACAGGGCGACACTCCGTCTCGAAACAAAAAAAAAAAAAAAAAAAGAAAAGAAAATAGTTGTAAAGAAGTCAGAGTTGAGTGCTACAATAATGAAATTTTAAAAATTTAATGAGGCTCAAAAACTTAGCATTAACAGAATACAGAGAACATTGCTTAAAAATTCTGGAATCCCCTAGATAAAGCCACCTAAGATTTTTCAACAAAAGATAAAACCTTTTAATTCTACAAAATTTCAAGTATATAAAAGTATAGATAGAAAAGCATAATGTACCTATCATCCAGGTTCAACTGTGATCACCCCTGCTGTTTTTCCTGAAGTATTTAAAGCAAATCTCAGCATTTTACTTGTAAATATTTCAGTATACAAACATTTATATCTAATGGATAACTCCTTTTTTTTTTTTAATTTTTGAGACAGAGTCTTGCTCTGTCACACAGGCTGGAGTGCAGTGGCACCATCTCTGCTCACTGCAACCTCTGCCTCCCAGGTTCAAGCGATTCTCCTGCCTCAGCTTCCTATCTGGGATTACAGGTGCCCACCACCATGTCCAGCTAATTTTTTCAAATATGGAGATAAGATTATAGTCAGCAGTACAAAGACCCCTCCTAATAGGCTGGGCTAGGTGTTCCTCCTGCGGCATTCATACCAGACTGTATGACGCATACTGTTTCAATTTATTTTTTTAAAATATGCAATTTCTAAATTTATTTATTTATTTATTTATTTATTTATTTATTTATTTAGCGATGGAGTCTTGCTCTGTAGCCCAGGCTGGAGTGCAGTGGCACAATCTTGGCTCACTGCAACCTCTGCCTCCCGGGTTCAAGCGATTCTCCTGCCTCAGCCTCCTGAGTAGCTGGGATTACAGGCACCCGCCACCATGCCCGGCTAATTTTTTTTTGTATTTTTAATGGAGACGGGGTTTGACCATGTTTCAGGCTGGTCTCAAACTCCTGACCTCCTGATCCACCCACCTCAGCCTCCCAAAGGGCTGGGATTACAGGTGTGAGCCACTGCGCCTAGCCTTTTTTCTAAATTTAATAAGAATTTGTTTTGTAGAAAATTTGGAGATAGAGAATTACGAAGGAGAAAATAAAAACCACCCCGGTGCTGGGTGTAGTGGCTGACATTTGTAATCGCAGCACTTTGGGAGGCCAAGGTGGGGAGACTGCTTGAGCCAAGGAGTTCAAGACTAGCCTGGGCAACATGGTGAAACCCTGTCTCTACCGAAAATACAAAAATTAGCCAGATGTGGTGGTGTGCCTGTAAGCCCAGGTACTCAGGAGGTTGAGGTGGGAGGATCATCTGAGCCCGGGGAGGTTAAGGCTGTAGTGAGCCACAAGTGCACCACTGCACTGCAGCCTGGGCGATGGAGTAAGACAGTGTCTCAAAACAAACAACAACAAACAAACCAACATCAACAAAACCCACTCTGGTAATTCCATCAATTCTAACATTTTGGTGTCTATCTTTTCAGTCTTCTACATGTGTGGGCTGACTCATGCATATGTGTGTGTGTAAGTTTTTAAGGAAATTGAGATATAATTAACATACAATACAATCAATAAAATAAACATTCTAAGTGTTCAATCTGATGAATTCTAACAACTGTAAAAGTCCGTGTAACCATACCCCGTTCCCCCACCCCCTTAAAGAACATTTCCATCCCTGGAAGAGTTCCCTCCAGTCCCTTCCCAGTCAGTTCCACACCCCATCTCTACTACCATCTGATTTTTAACATAACAGATTAGTTTGTCTGCAGCTGGATTTCATATAATTAGAATCATATAGAATATATTCTCTTTTTATCTTATTTTTTGGTTAACATCGTGACCCGGAGAGTCATCATGTTGTTGTGTGTCAGTAGCTTGCTTTGTTCACTTTTGTTGTTGCGTAGTACCCTTTTAAGGATATAGCACAACTTGTTTGGGTATCCAGTCTCCTGTTGATGGACATGTTGGTCATGTCCAGTTTGAGCTATTATAAAATAAGGTTGCTATAGATGTTCATACACAAGACTATGTGAACATGTTTTCAATTCTCTTTCCCCCAGGAGTGGAATTGCTGGGTTATATGGTAAATGATTAAAGTCTTAGGAAACTGCCATACCTTTTCCTAAAGCGGTTTCATCACTGTACACTCTTACCGCCAATGTGTGAGAATTTTAGTAGCTCTGTATCTTTACCAACATTATTTTTTAAATACTCACATGTGGATTTTGCATGTTGTGGGGGTTTGGTGTACTTATTATTTTATCACCCAGGTAATAAGCATAGTACCCAATAGGTATTTTTCAATCCTCACCCTTTCCCCTCAAGTAGGCCCAAGTGTCTATTGTTTCCTTCTTAGTGTTCATCAATGTTTAGCTCCCACTTACAAGGGAGAACATTCTTCTTTTTTTTTTTGAGATGCAGTGTCAATCTTGTCGCCCAGGCTGGAGTGCAGTGGTGCGATCTTGGCTCACTGCAACCTCTGCCTCCCGGGTTCAAGCAATTCTCCTGTCTTAGCCTCCCAAGTAGCTGGGATTATAGGCATGTGCCACTGTGCCCGGCTAATTTTTGTATTTTTAGTAGAGATGGGGTTTCACTATGTTGGCCAGGTTGGTCTCGAACTCCTGACCTCAAGTGATCTACCCACCTCAGCCTCCCAAAGTGCTGAGATTACAGGCGTGAGCCACCATGCCTGGCAAGTGAGAACATTCTTTACTAACATTTGGTGTTGTCCGTCTTTTTGATTATAGCCATTCTAATGGGTGTGAAGTGATATTCTGGCTTGATATTCATTTCTATAATGACTGATGTTAAATATCTTTTCAAGGGCTTATTAGACATCTGTATACTACTTCAAAATGTCTGTGTAACTTGTTTTTCAAAATCACTTACCATATTGTGAATACTGTTCCCCGTTTTTTTTTTTTTTTGAGACGGAGCCTCTCTCTGTTGCCCAGGCTGGAATGCAGTGGCACGATCTTGGCTCACTGCAGCCTCTGCCGCCCAGGTTCAAGTGATTCTCCTGCTTCAGCCTCCCGAGTAGCTGGGATTATAGGTGCCTGCCACCACGCCCAGCTCGTTTTTGTAGTTTTAGTAGAGACAGGGTTTCACTGTCTTGGCCAGGCTGGTCTTGAACTCCTAACCTTGTGATCCACCTGCCTCGGCCTCCCAAAGTGCTGGGATTACAGGTGTGAGCCACCGCACCTAGCCTGAATATTGCGCCCTTTTAGTGATTCTTCAGATAGCTACATAATATTCCTTGTATGAATATACCATAATTTAAGTATTCCTCATTGATGTACAGAGTTAGGTTGTTTGTAAATTTTTTTTGCTATAGGATAAACTCTTCTGTATATAAATCTTTGTGTGCATTATCCTTAGGATAAGTTCTAGGAAATAAAATGGTTTCCATATTAGTTTATAATCATCTGCTTGCATATCTGCTCCCCCAAGTAGACTAAGGGTTAGTGAGGGTGAGGACTTCTCCTTATTCATCTTTATACACCAAGGGCATAGCCATTTCCTTAATAAATGATTGCTGAATAAATTTTTGGGTAATCTCTTTTTTCTGTTTTATTTTTGAGACAAGAGTCTTGCTCTGCTGTCCATGCTGGAATGCAGTGGCATAATCAGAGCTCACTGCAGTCTTAAATTCCTGGGCTGAAGTGATCCTCCCGCTTCAGCCTCCTGAGTAGCTGTGACTACAGTCATGTGCCACCACTTCTGGCTGATTTTTGTAGTTTCTCTAGAGACAGGGTCTTGAGTGGCCTCAAGTGATCCTTCCGCATTGGCCTCCCAAAGTGCTGGGATTACAGGCGTAAGCCACTGCGCCCGGCCTGGATAAACTTTTGATATATATTACTCTAAGTAGAAATTAAAATACCGAAAAAATATAGAAAAGTGTGTATTATTACTATAGAGGAATGGATTCTAAGAATAAGTTAAAGTGATTTTAATGTGATCATGTAATTACTAAACATAAGTAATTACTGAATTAATAATTATTAATTAGCAATGATACATTAAGGTTAGGAGGGTATATGGTCACAAATAGACATGCCTGAGTGTAGGTGAAGATGCAGCTCTATGGAAAATAGAAAGGCAATATTACCAAGATAAATTACCAAGTGACTGGGAATGGATGTCTTAAATTCTCTGAGGTTGTGACTAGTTTCATGTACACTTACCTTGCCCGGGGACAAAAGGTCTAGAAAATTGGGGCATGATGGAAAGTGGTGGTCCAGAGGGACGTACAGTTTTCAGGGTGGACAGCTGAGCTGGTGCTGGCGACTGAGCTGGTGAAATAATGGGGCTACTGAGTTGAGGGCTGTGCTGCAATTACAATACGTCAAGAAAATGGGTCAGCATTTTGGGCAGGCTTATTTTTTATTCTTCCTGATTACATATATGTACTTGTTAGAAAATAATTCAAACATTATAGAAGCATGTGATCTGCAACTCCCCAAAATAAACACTGGTGACAGATGGTTTCTTTTTTTTCTTTTTTTTTTGAGACGGAGTCTCACTCTGTTGCCCAGCCTGGAGTGCAGTGGCGCAATCACAGCTCACTGCAAGCTCTGCCTCCCAGGTTCACGCCATTCTCCCGCCTCAGCCTCCTGAGCCTCCTGCCTCAGTCCCAGCCTGTAGCTGGGACTACAGGCGCCCGCCACCATGCCCAGCTAATTTTTTGTATTTTTAGTAGAGATGAGGTTTCCCTGTGTTAGCCAGGATGTTCTCGATCTCCTGACCTTGTGATCCGCCTGCCTCAGCCTCCCAAAGTGCTGGAATTACAGGTGTGAGCCATCGCACCCGGCCAACAGATTGTTTCTATGCACATGCATTCATACATCCATTTTTCACAAAAATGGGAACAGACTATACATCCTACTTTCGAAACTTGCTTTTGTACCTTGGCAATAATATTGCCGATACTTTTGCATGAGAGAATACATACAGTGAACTCACTCTTTTTTCATATTAAATACTCTAACATTTCATATTTAAATAATTTCATTAGAGAATAGTTCCTAAGATTGTAAAAGAATTCCCAGATTTCCCAAATGATCTTAACTTTTATTACACTGCTTTCTCTGTGCGTGTGTGTGTGTGTGTGTGTGTGTGTACACCCATATATATATACATATATATCACTGTGTTTTTTGGAACTGTTTGAAAGTGAATTTCACATGATATTCCTTTAACCCAAAATAATTAGTGTCTATTTCCTAACAACAAGGACTTTTATAATATAATCAAAGTAGAATAATAAAAGCCAGAAAATTAACAATACAATAGTATTATCTAATCTACAGTTAATTTAAATTTTGCCAAGTGTCCCACTAATGTCCCTTATAGCAAAAGATAAGAAAAATGTTTCCCTTCAAGTCCAGAATCCAGACTAGAATCAAGGGCTGCATTTTGTTGTCATGGCCCTTTAATCTTCTTTAATCTGAAACAGAACAGCACAGTCTCTTCTTTCTTTCATGACTTTGACATTTCTGAAGATTTGTTTTGGAAGATCAGTTATTTTGTAGACTGTCCCTCAATTTGGGTTTGTCTGCTGTCTCCTCATTAAAAAGTTCATGTTATATATTTGGGAAAGGAACACCAGAGAAGTAATGTGTCCTTCTCAATGGATCACATCAGAAGGAACCTGACGTCTATCTGTCATCCCAGTATTGGTGATATTTACTTCGACTGCTTTGTTAACGTGGTGCCTATCAGGTTTCTCCACTGTAAATTACAATTTTTTTCCTTTGTAGTTTTAAGTATCTTGTAGGGAGATACTTTAAAAAAAAATTCTGCTTTTCCTCAGAATTTCACCCACTAGTTTTGTAGCCTCTAGTGGTGACTCTTGCCTGATGGTTTTCTTGGTGGTGATCTTCTAATTTCACAATTCTACATTTATCACTTTATATTACACTAAGGTAAGACAGTTTCATTTTCCATTTATTGATTTTTATCAGTATGGACTCATGAATTCTTATTTTATTCTATGGATGATCATTCATTTCTACCATTGTTTTATGCCCCAAACCTCCACTCCTGATCCTGTATTCTTCAACACGTCCCTATTTTTCTTCCATCCCTTCCTTACTTTCTGGCACAGCCAAGATGGCCTACACCCATCTGGTACTTTCCCTGCACCAACTCTGGCAACAGTTATTTTTCTAAGGAGCCCTAGTTCCTTTTAATGGAGACTGGTTATTTACAAACTACCATTTCAATAGTAGGTTTATCTTATTCTTTTCAGTATTACACACTTAAGGGCATTTTCCTAAATGGCACAGTAATAATCAGTTACCCACTGATGAATGTCAAGACTGTTTACAGTTTTTCAATATTACAACAGGGAAAAAAGAAATATTGTACACATATTTTTGCACTTATTATTTAATTTTTACTGGGTAAAGTTCCAGAAGCATATCTGTGGATCAAATTCTACATTTTGAAAAATGTCTCCAAAGTGCATTTCAAAGAGCTGTACCAATTTACACTACCACAAAGAGAGTCCCAGAGCTTACAACTTGATCTTTGCCAAACTATTACTACGGCAGATTATTGGTCTTCCTGAATTTTCCCAATTATATAGATGAAAAGTAGTTTTATATTTTCATGTTTAATGGCCATTGGTAGTTTGTGAGCTGATCTGTAATAACCTTTGTTCCCCCTCCTTTTTTTTTTTTTTTTTTGAGACAGAGTCTCACTCTGTCACCTAGGCTGGAGTACAGTAGTGTGATCACAGCTCACTGCAGCCTCTACCACTCAGGGTCAAGCAATCCTCCTGGTTCAGCCTCCTGAGTAACTAGAGCTACAGGTGTATACCACCACACCTGGCTAATTTTTAATTTTTTTATAGAGATGGAATCTCATTATGTTGTCTAGGCTGCTCCTGAACTCCTGGACTCAAGTGATCCTTTTTCCCTGGCCTCCCAAAGTGCTGGGATTTTTTTTTATTTTTATGTATTTTTTTTGAGATGGAGTCTTGCTCTGTTGCCCAGGCTGGAGTGCAGTGGGGTGATCTTGGTTCACTGCAAGCTCCGCCTCCCAGGTTCACGCCATTCTCCTGCCTCAGCCTCCCAAGTAGCTGGGACTACAGGCGCCCACCACCACGCCCGGCTAATTTTTTGTATTTTTAGTAGAGACGGGGTTTCACCATGTTAACCAGGATGGTCTCGATCTCCTGATCTCGTAATCCTCCCACCTCGGCCTCCCAAAGTGCTGGGATTACAGGCGTGAGCCACCGTGCCCGGCCGGAAGTGCTGGGATTACAGGCGTAAGCCACCATGCCCAACCTGTATCTTTTAAAAAAAGTTAAAACCTGGCTGGGTAAAGCGGCTCAAGCCTATGATCCCAGCACTTTGGGAGGCTGAGCCAGGTGGACTGCTTGAGCTTAGGAGTTCGAGACCAGCCTGGGCAACACGGCAATACCCCATCTCTACCAAAAATAAAAATAAAAAATTAGTTGGGCATGGTGGTGTGCATGCGGTCTCAGCTACTCAAGTGGCTGAGGTGCGAGGACGGCTTGAGCCCAGGAGATGGAAGCTGCAGTAGGCCCAGAACATGCCACTGCACTCCAGCCTAGGTAACAGAGCCAGACCCTGTCTCTAAATGATGAGCCCAGGAGGTTGAGGCTGCAGTAAGCTGTGACTGTGCAAATGCAGTCCAGCCTGGTGTCAGAGGGTAACCTTGTCTCAACAAAAGATAAAACCTTTTAATTCTATAAAATTTCAAGTATATAAAAGTATAGATAGAAAAGCATAATGAAATTCCATGTACCCATCATCCAGGTTCAACTGTGATCGCCCTTGCTTTGTTTTTCCTGAAGTATTTAAAGCAAATCTCAGCATTTTACTTGTAAATATTTCAGTATACAAACATTTATATCTAATGGACAACTCTTTTTTTTTTTTTTTTTTTTAATTTTAAACAGAGTCTCGCTCTGTCACCCAGGCTGGAATGCAAGGGCACGATCTCAGATCACTGCAACCTCCGCCTCCCGGGTTCAAGCGATTCTACTGCCTCAGCTTCCTGAGTAGCTGAGATTACAGGTGCCCGCCACCACGTCCAGCTAAGTTTTGTATTTTTAGTAGAGACGGGGTTTCTCCATGTTGGCCAGGCTGGTCTCAAACTCCTGACCTCAGGTGATCTGCCCGCTTTGGCCTCCCAAAGTGCTGGGATTATAGGCATGAGCCACTGTGCCTGGGTTTTTTTTTTTTTTCAAAGAGTTGGGGTCTCCCTCTGTTGCTAGGGGGCAGCGCAGTGGCATGATCATAGCTCACTGCAGCCTTGAACTCCTGGGCTAAAGCAATCTTGCCTCAGCCTCCTGAGTGGCTGGGACTACAGGTGCACACTGCCATGGCCGACTAATTTTTTGTATTTTTTATAGAGACAGGGTTTCACCATGTTACCCAGGCTGGTCTCGAACTCCTGCGTTCCAAGTCTGCCTTAGCTTCCCAAAGTGCTGGGATTACAGGCATAAGCCACTGTGCCTGGCCTTAAAAAATGTCTTTTGATCATTCAATATCCAAATAAGATCCATACATTATATCTGATATTATACCTCTTGAGTCTCTTTTAATGTATAACAGACCAAGCTCCTATTTCAAAATGCCATCTATTAAAGTAACAGGGCCAATTTGTCAAGTAAAATGTCCCACTGGTATCAGGTATCAGGTAATCTGTTTTTGTTTCTTCTTATATTTCCCATAAACTAGTAGCTAGGGTTAGAGGCTTGAATAGATTCAAATTTCGGTAAGAGTATATCATAGGTAATGCTGTGTACTTCCTTCTATACCACATGAAGAGGTAAATAATGTTTGGCTGGCCCACTTTTAGTGATGTTACAACTGATCAGTGGATTCAGGGCTGTCTCTCTAATTCATCCATTTAAAATACCCCTCAAAAATTTTTTTTTTAAGTGAGCAGTTTCTCAACCAAAACTTTTTAATCTAATATTTTTAGGATCTGCTGATGATTTTCTGGCAATTTTCTAATTCTACCATTGCTTCTGCATTTATTAACTGGATTATTCTACAGAGAACATTCCCTTATCAACTATTTGGTTACATTAATATATAGTCATATGGGAAAGGTAGGATAAATGCTTATTTTTCTTCACCAAATTTTAGATCTAGTTTATCTTTTTAAGTTAAAAAACACTTTTTTGAATACGCAGAAGTTAGCAAATAATATTTAAACACTGATTCTTTTTTTCCTCCTTCTTTTTTTTTGAGACAGAGTTACACTCTTGTTGCCCAGGCTGGAGTGCAATGGCACGATCTTGGCTCACTACAACCTCCACTCACCTGGGTTCAAGCGATTCTCCTGCCTCAGCCTCCTGAGTAGCTGGGATGCATGCTACCACCATACCCGGCTGATTTTGTATTTTTGCATGTGCCACTACACCCAGCTGATTTTGTATTTTTAGTAGAGATGGGATTTCACCATGTTGGTCAGGCTGGTCTGAAACTGGGTGATCCCCGTGCCTCAGCCTTCCAAAAAGTGCTGGGATTACAGGGGAGAGCCACCGCGCCTGGCCCAAATTCTTTTATTAATCTGGCTGACGGGATTTCAAATTCAAGCCTTATAAGTCAATCTTAGGTAACAAAAATGTAACGTTTCAAAATGATAATGAACAAAACCATCTTACCTGGACAATACTGTCTACACTGCTAAATTCTACACACTTCTGTCCTCTCTGGTGATCACAGTAATATTTGTTTTGTTTCCACTGCGGGGGTGAGTGGGCACAAGACTGTGGATTGTTTGGTAAACTGAGCTGCATCATCACCATTCCCCCACCAGGTGGCGGTGGTGGTCCAGCTGAAAATCAGAATTAGGATGCTACAGTCAGAATATTTCAGCAACTAGCTGGTGTTTCTGAACACTAGGATAACAGTAGTAATTTTACATTTCTGAATAAAACTTTACTATTAACTAAGAAAACCAGGTTGAAGCCCCAGTGCATCACACTACAAGTATTGTGTGTTTAAACAGGCATTAAGATGGACTCTGTAGGCCTAAACATCTCACTTATCATAAAGGTAATTTGGAGTAAACAGGAACAGCTGGAAGAGTAATGACAGAAGGCATAGGAAATAACCCTAGAGAGTATCAATACTTCTGAGAAAGGAGAATCAGGATAGTACTGTGATAGCAGCAGTAGAAGGAAAGGAAGAAGTGGACTGCACATGTTAACTATGATTCAGTACAGCACCCTCAATATTGTGGGTGTATTTCAGCACATCACAAATTGAGAACCTTTTTGTAGAAATGCCTAAGGAAATCAATCGAACTATTTCTCATATGAACCAATCATTATCTTATTTTCACTGATTTCTTTATACCTGTACATTGGTGGCCTTGAAGCTGCTGGGAACTGCATGGTGAAGTGGTTCGAGGAAACTGTACTTGTTCTGATCCTGGATGTTGCAGGTAACCTACTGAAGAGCTATGGAAAAAACAAATAAAAAAACAGCATAATGAGAGGAGGATGACTATAAAGATTCTTGAATGGGCTGGGTGCGGTGCTCACGCCTGTAATCCCAGCACTTTGGGAGGTCAAGGCGAGCGGATCACGAGGTCAGGAGATCGAGAACATCCTGGCTAATACGGTGAAACCCCATCTCCACTAAAAATACAAAAAATTAGCCGGCGTGGTGGCAGGTGCCTGTAGTCCCAGCTATTCAGGAGGCTGAGGCAGGAGAATGGTGTAAACCCA
Organism: Gorilla gorilla gorilla; assembly: GCF_029281585.2. Taxonomy (NCBI): domain Eukaryota; kingdom Metazoa; phylum Chordata; class Mammalia; order Primates; family Hominidae; genus Gorilla; species Gorilla gorilla. Next base: position 38,230,022 of record NC_073235.2, on the reverse strand, counting down.
GGAGGCAGAGCTTGCAGTGAGCCGAGATTGCGCCACTGCACTCCAGCCTGTGCGACAGAGCGAGACTAATTACTAAGAATAGAGGAAACAACAGAACATGTTCTGACATAGTTAACAAAATATTGACAAAAATTAAAGGCTATTAGTGTGAAACCATTAAGTTACTGCTGTATTTTTGAACAGTTAGTCTTTTTTTTTGAGACGGAGTTCTGCTCTGTCACCTAGGATGGTACGATCTCAGTTCACTGCAACCTCTGCCTCCAGGCTTCAAGCAATTCTCCTGCCTCAGCCTCCCAAGTAGCTGAGATTACAGGTGCCTGCCACCACACCCGGTTACTTTTTGCATTTTTAGTAGAATGGGGTTTTGCCATTTTGGCCAGGCTGGTCTTGAACTCGTGACCTCAAGTGATCCTCCTGTCGCAGCTTCCCCACATGCTGGAATTACAGGTGTGAGCCACTGCACCTGGCCTGAGCAGTCTTTCAGACTCAAATTAATATGGGGTTTGTCATAACATTATCTCTGAAGTTTTTTCTAGAATTTTTTTTTATAATAGTTAAAAACCACAGAATGATACTATTCTGAGAATTCATGAGTAACTGAGAACCATAATTTATATCTAAAACTCTATTGTCTTTGTCATTTTAAAAAGCTGTCTTACAAAAACAGTATTTCTTAATTTAGTTGGAATAACTTTTTGCACCTGTGTCTCGTATAATTGCATTAAACTTTATACAAAACTACTGAATTACAGAGAATACAGGATGACATGTTAAATGACAGTATGATGATGCAATCGGTAAAATCCAGAATATGGGAAACTCTAAGACAAATGTGTAAAAACATAAGCAATATTTGCGGGGTGGAAGGAAATACAAATATTAACCGGATATTTGATGTAATTAATGAATTAACCTCAATATTTTAAGATATAAAATGATATTAGTTATGTGGGATTTAAAAAATCCTTCGGGGATACATATGCTGAAATACTCATGGATATGAAATACTATGATGCCTGGGATTTATTTCAAACTAATATTGGAGGGAGAAGAGGCAGAGATTTATATGAAAACAGATTAGTAATTACATAATTGGTGATGGGCATATATAGGTTCAGTATACTTCTGTTTATATTTATATATGCTTACAGATTTCCATAATAAAAAGTTAATTCTGTCTTTCAGGCTGACAGTTAATAAGAATTAGTAAAGCTTTATGCCTTTTTAGGGGCAGTAACTCAGAGCGGTTCAATAAAAGGGAAAAAGAAAGAGATATAAAGGGAGGATTTAATAGAAAGTGATTTTGCATCATAAGTGAAAACAGTACTTTCTGAAATTTATGTTACTTATGGTTGTAATGTGTAATATAAGTATTAGCTACCTGTGGAAATAATACAGCTTAAGTCTGTAAATGTGCCGAAATTGAGGAGAACAGAAAGGTCCCCAGAGGTGGAAGGTTTTTTAGGCTCTGTTCTAACCCATGTGAACAGCTCTCCTGAGCCATGCCCCTCACTCTGATCTTGTTCGCTAAGGTCTGAGACATGTGGGTGAAAGGAAGCCATCCTGCAAAGGGAAGGGAATACTCAGGTCGGTCACTGAAGTAAGCAATATAGCCCATACTCTACTAAATTACAAACTGCGATTTCATTTTACCACTCTAGTGGGTTTCTAGCACTAGATTACCCGTTAGGTAAATGAGTAAGAATCAAGTTTTAGAATTATGTAAATGAGTTCCAGGCCTCTACTAATCTTCTGAGAGACATGTAGATAATTCAAGGGACACAGACTAGGCAATGAGACACCCTCTTAAATCACTTAAACACTTTAGAAAAAAGAAAGCATAGAAGTCAGTATTTACACTCTCTCTTTAAAAATACAAATACATATAAATAATAATAAAAATAAAAATACAAATATATATAATAATACCAGAGATGAATCAGTTCTGTAGTAATTTCACAAGTTTCTCCTCCTTTGGAAGACAGGAGGGAAAGAATGACTTTTAAAGTAAAGCACCAGGCCTAGTCATTCAAAGTTGATATCCTACCCTTTAACAGAAAAATGAAACATCAATCTCAAATAATCCCATTTATCCCCAAACTTCCTGAAAAGTCCTGACATAAAACTATGAATATGTAAACTAAAAAAAAAAAAATCAAAATATCCACTTTCAACTGTATTAAGGCCACTGCAATAAAAATTATTACCAATATTTTTTTCCTGTGTAGGAGCTGCCTCTTCTCTACGTAAGGTAGAGCCAGACAAACTGCTGTGAAATGCTTCTACAAGATCACTGGAGATTGATGAAAGACATTATAGGATATCCCACAGGTTTCTTCTGAGTTTTTTTTTTTTTCGAGATGGAGTCTCCCTTTGTCACCCAGGCTGGAGTGCAGTGGCGCGATCTTGGCTCACTGCAAGCTCCGCCTCCCGGGTTCATACCATTCTCCTGCCTCAGCCTCTCGAGTAGCTGGGACTACAGGTGCCCGCCACCATGCCCGGCTAATTTTTTGTATTTTTAGTAGAGACGGGGTTTCACCATGTTAGCCAGGATGGTCTCGATCTCCTGACCTCGTGATCTGCCAGCCTTGGCCTCCCAAAGTGCTGGGATTGCAGGCGTGAGCCACTGTGCCCGGTCCTTCTTCTGAGTTTTTTTACAGTGCTCATCTTATTCCTTTAACATTATAGGGTAATTCAGAGAAATTCCCCTTCTCTCCAGTTAATTATTTCTTCATTCTTACCATGTTTTGGAATTGAAGCCATGATTAAAAAAATGACAAATATAATGTATTTTTAAAGTTAGAAACTTACTTTATCAAAGTGTGATTTTATTTTATTTATTTATTTATTTATTTTAAACAGACAAGGTCTCACTCTATTCCTCAGGCTGGAATGCAGTGGTGTTATCATAGGTTACTGAAGCACTGAACACTTGGGCTCAAGTGATCCTCCTGCCTCAGCCTCCCGAGTAGCTAACTACAAGCGCCCACCACTGCTTAATATCAAGCAATATCAATGCTTGATATTAAGATATATTCACTAGATCTTGCAAATTCAAGTGACAGTACATTGCTATTTTAATGCCTTTGACATTTAATACCTGACCTAGGGCAAAGCACCATGTATTTGGGTGTCAGAAGGGAGCACGGGGCTGTGTTCCAACTCTACTTGTTATTCATTATATGAGTCTGAACATGTTATTTGAACTTCAGCTCTTTCATCAACAAACATGCAATTAGCACTTAAACATGCAATTAGCACTTGTCTTACCAAACTATGATGAAAGATTTGGCCAAATAATTCAAAGTGTAAACAGCCAAACATAAAAATGTACAACTTCATTAATAATCACAGAGCCAAATTAATACATGTTGCCATTTATGAAATGTGAAAACAGTAAAGCAGAGTCAGTACATATTGGGACTGTGAATCAAAGATTTTGGCAAAATGTACCATGGACCTTAATAACAGTCACATCCTTTAACCTACTAATTCCCTTCTAAGGACTCATGCCAAGGGAGTAATTAAAATTGCTTACAAGATGGCTCAATAAAGTAAAAAGATATGACCTAAATGTTCTGCAATAGGGTAAATATATTATTGTATATTCACAAAATGTAAGAGTATGATCATTAAATTACATTAATGAATTTTTAATAGGATGAAAAAATTTTTACTATGACCAATAAGTGAAATATATACAGTAAGATTTCAGCTACATTAAAACTCTGTAAGAGGCTGGGTGTGGTGGCTCATGCCTGTAATCCTAGCATCTGGGGAGGCCGGCTCACTTGAGGTCAGGAGTTTGAGACTAGCCTGAAACCCTATCTCTGCTAAAAATACAAAAACTAGCTAGGTGTGGTGGTGCATGACTGTAGTCCCAGCTACTTGGGAGGCTGAGGCAGAACAATCACTTGAACCTGGGAGGCAGAGGTTGCAGTGAGCCGAGATGGCACCACTGCAGTCTGGCCTGGGCGAAAGAGTGAGACTCTGTCTCAAAAAAAAAAAAAAAAAAAGCATGCATGCATGCATTTTGTAATTATAAATAATACTTTAAAAATGCTTTTGGAAAACTGAAAAGTTTAGCTTTTAAATGTTATAGTAGAAAGTTAATTTCAATGAAACAATTTGAATCTGCTTCAGAAAACTTCAGCAGATGTCAGAGTATGGCCATTTGAAGATGTTTATGCGGATATTCTGCAATATAAACCTTCAGTTCAGCCGGGTGTGGCGGCTCATGCCTGTAATCCCAGCACTCTGGGAGGCTGAGGCAGCTGGATCACTTGAGGTCAAGAATTCGAGACCAGCCTGGTCAGCATGCTGAAACCCATTTCTACTAAAAATACAAAAATTAGCTGGGCGTGGTGGTGGGTGCCTGTAATCCCAGTTATTCAGGAGGCTGAGGCAGGAGAACTGCTTGAGCCTAGGAGGCGGAGGTTGCAGTGAGCTGAGATCACACCACTGCACTCCAGCCTGGGCAACAGAGCAAGACTCTGTCTCTCTAAATAAATAAATAAATGAATAAATAACCAATTCATTTGCGGGTCAGATGCTCAACTAGGCTTATAGTCTCTGGAAGAAAACACCAACTTTCTGCCTCATAAGCTTTCTCAAAGTCATAGTGATTTCCATTTTATATATATTTTTTGTGGCGAGGGTATATATACCTAGTATAATATAAACTTTCAATTAATCAGAATTTGACTATATGCTCAATTAATGAAAATAAATGTCAAAATCTTTAATGTGTCATTTTTTGGGTTTTCCTTTAAATGCTAATAGCTGATTTATCTGGGCTTTCTGGTTAAATGCTCATATTTATAGAAGCATTAATTTATAGCTCATCTATTCCCTAATGTGAGCCATTAAAAAAAAACTGAATGACTAAAAAATGAAGTATTAAAAAAAGGGAGTGGGGACGCCTGCCCTAAGATTGTTGCTTTCACAGAGCACTGAATGTAGCTTTGTGTTTCTTGGCAGCTAAGATAAAATGGTGAGTCCAGGGATTATATAACTGCCAGGATGATAAGGAAAGCAAGCAGTTAAGCCACTGGCAGGTGCTGGATTGCAGAATATCATAATTGTATTCTACAATAAATTTACAGCATGCAGTTAATTATAGAGAAATCCAGCCTTCCAGTATCACATATAAAACATACTTCATGTTTTACTAGGAAACTTAGAAGCTGGGCTGGAAATCTTGCCCAAAGAGGATTATTTCCCATTTAATAAATAGGTAGGATGCAGAAGTACCTGCAAGAAGGGCTAATATATTCCTTAAAAAGGAGCTCTGAACTTTGTAAGTACTTAAACAAGTATTTGCATGAAACCTAAAAAAGAGTCTACATTATATATTTAATGGAAAAGATGCCTTTGGCTTGAGAAATTGGAGGGTAGGTATCATAAACACAATTCACCACAAAGATGTCTCTGATGCTCCTGGAGAATGACTGATCTTGAGATGGGGCATATTCTGACCAGCGCATTAGGATGAACCAGCCATCATCAAGCAGCGTATTAGCAGATCTGTTAGAGACAGCACTTTAGTGGGTCAATGAAGTGATAGAAAACACCTGCTAAACAATAATTTCAGTTTTAGTATAGTTGATTCTATACTGCTCTCTTTTGCCACCTCTTAAGTCTGTTCCTAGACTGAGATCTCTTTACTCTATGTTTTTCTTTTTTTTGAGTCAGGAGTCCTGCTCTGTCACCTAGGCTGGAGTGCGATCTTGGCTCGCTGCAACCTCCACCTCCCAAGTTCAAGTGATTCTCCTGCCTCAGCCTCCCGAGTAGCTGGGATTACAGGCACACACCACCATGCTTGATTTTTTTTTTTTTTTTTTTTTTGAGACGGAGTCTTGCTCTGTCGCCCAGGCTGGAGTGCAGTGTCATGACCTCGGCTTACTGCAAGCTCTGCCCTCCTGGGTTCACGCCATTTTCCTGCTGTAGCTGGGACTACAGGTGCCCGCCACCATGCCCGGCTAATTTTTTTTGTATTTTTAGTAGAGATGGGGTTTCATCGTGTTAGCCAGGATGGTCTCGATCTCCTGACCTTGTGATCTGCCAGCCTTGGCCTTCCAAAGTGCTGGGATTACAGGTGTGAGCCACCACACCCGGCCATTTTTTTGTATTTTTTAGTACAGACGGGGTTTTGCCATGTTGGCCAGGCTGGTCTCAAAACTCCTGACATCAGGTCATCTAACCACCTTGGCCTCCCAAAGTGCTGGGATTACCAGCATGAGCCACTGCGCCTAGCCTTTTTTTTTTTTCCTGAGACAACGTCTTGCTCTGTCGCCCAGGGTGGAGTGCAGTGGTGCAATCACAGCTCACTGCAATCTCAAACTCCTGGCTCAAGCCACTGTATGTACATACCACATTTTCTTTATCCACCTGTTGATAGACACTTGAGTTGCTTCCACCTCAGGGTTTCTTTCTGAGGGTGATGAAAATGTTTTAAAATTGACCACGGTGATGGTTGCACACATTTGTAAATACACTAAAAGCTACTGACATGTACATGTTAAGTGAATTGTATAGTATATAAATTATATCTCAATAGAGCTGTTTAAAAACAAGATAAATAAGAACATGGCAGAATGAATAAAAATGGTGCACACAGTAGTCACCCCTTATGGTTTTGCTTTCCTTGGTTTCAGTTACCCTCAGTCAACCATGGTTCAAAAGTATTAAAAATGCCAGAAATAAACACTTTATAAGTTTTAAATTGCATGTCATTATGAGTAGCATGAAGAAATCTCATGGTGTTCTGCCCAAGATGTGAATCATCCCTTTGCCCAGCATATCCATCCTGCCTGTTAGTCATGGACACTGTTTGCTCCTGACATTTAGCTATCAACACTGTCATGACTTGATGATCTAGATCACCTGAAGCAAATGATCCTCCTCCTGACATCCTGTTGGAGAGTCAACAGTAGCCAAACACTATGTCACAACGCCTACAATCATTCACCTCACCTCACTTCATCTCATCACATATGCATTTCATCATCTCACATCACCACAAGGATGAGTACATTTGTATGTATGCATGTGTATATATTTACTTTATTATTATTTTTTGGAGACAGGGTCTTGCTCTGTGACCCAGGAGTGCAGTGTTAAGATTGTAGCTCACTGTAACCTTGAACTCCAGGGTGCAAGTGATCCTATCACGTCAGTCTCCCAAGTAGCTAGGACTACAGGTGTGCACCACTACACCTGGCTAATTTTTATAGTTTTTTTTTTTTTTTTTTGGGAGAGATGAGGTCGTGTTATGTTGCCCAAGGCTGCTCTCAAACTACTGGCCTCAAGCGATTCTCCCATCTCTGTGTCCCAAAGTGTTGGGATCACAGGCGTGAGCCACTGTGCCAGGCCGATGTACAATATTTTGAGAGACCACATTCCTGTAACTTTTCTTATGGTATATTGTTATCATTGTTCTATCATTAGTTATTAATCTATCACTGTGCCTAATTTATAAATTAAAACTTTATCGGAGGCATGTATGTATAGGAAAAAACATAGTACATACAGGGTTCAATTCCATGGTTTCAGGCATTCACTGGGAGATCCTGGAACATACACCCTCTGGATAAGGGGGACTACTGTACATGAAAAGTATTTACAAAATCCTGTTGTATGAAATCACCAACAAAAGGTCGAGACTTAGGAAAATTAATAGCATGGGAAATTCCACATGAAAATAAACTGCCATCATGTGTCTTTTCTCTTTATGTTTTTGTAAATATTTCATGACTGCTATTTCAAATTATTTTTTAGATGGGAGAATAGGAACAAGTGTATTCTTCTCAAGCAATAATTGATTCATTTGAAAAGCAAGTCATACATCTACTACAGCTTTTAGTGACTACTAGAAGCGATGTCTTTGAAAATTTATGAACAGTTGTCAAGGTGTGTTAAGTCATTTGGTTTTCTGCCTTTTTAAACCACCCTACATCTTATTGTCAATGGCAGTTAAGCAAGCTTCCTGAACTTAATAATATTACTTAATAGACATGTACTCTATTCACTTAAAATGCTGTAAGTCATCAATAAAATCCATTTGTGAACTATAGCAGCCTGAATATCAAACATTTATTCTTCTGAATTGAAGATACTGGAGCAATTAACACAGAACAAACACCTTTAAAACTCACTGGTCCCACTATCTGAGAAACGGTCTGTGACAACTAAGTAAATCTCACTATGACTTAAGCTAAACTTAATCAGCCTAGCAGAAAAATAAATGGAGAAGAAAATTTAAACTATTCAAAGGTTACCAGGTTACTCCACGTTTTTTTTTTTTTTGCATCTTTTTATTTGGATTCTTATGTTAATAATAGCACTGTTATAATTTGTTTAGCCACAATTTAAATTCTGGGGTGGATTATCTTTGTGATAAAATTTTAGAGGTAGAATTTAAAAGTACAGCAATTTTGCATTTTGTTAAATATCCCGACTGATTTATAGAAAAATGGGCTTGATATGCCTAGCAACCAGTAATGTTTAAACGTCTCTATGCACAGTATTGCTAACTATATGTTTTAGCCTACTTTTTGTGTTCAAGTTGCCTTAATTCTCATTTTTTGGATTGCTGGTAAGACAACATTTTCCCATGTGAAAACTTACTATCAGTTTTCTTCGAGTAACAATTTATCTCTATGGATTATTTACTTGTAGTCTCGCTGTTATCATCTTAGAACATAGAGAAGTGATAAAAATGTCCTACATAATAAGCTTTTATTAGGCATACTTGTCACATTTCCCCTGTATCTTGCTTCTTTCCTTTGAATATTAGTCTTAATATAGCTGTAATGGATTTCTATATTTACAAAACTTTAGAACATTCTTCTACTCTGATAATGTACTTGATATCTTGACTAATTCACTGAGAAAAGCAAAGCAATCAGACGAGAATTTCTCTTGCTGCCATATCTATCCACCTACCCATATCTGTATCCTTATACTCTCCTTGTCCTCGTTTACTGCCCATGAAATCCTCTGCACTGTTATCTAAGGCTAACCCACTTCCATTTTTGTGGTGGCTCTCACCCTCCCTGGGGACCTTACAACTCTCTCTCTTGTCCCTTGAAGAGGCAAATCTTCTGTATCTACTAAGCCTTTCCCTTCAGCATACAAACACATGCATCTTTCTTTCAATCAAAAAAGGATCCTCTGTCTTGACTTCATCCTCTCCATATACGAATCCAATTCAACGCTCATCCTTATGAAAGCAATTCTCTTCAAAGGCTGTCTCTATTTATTGTCTTCAATTCCTCTCCTCCCATTCTGTTAGCTTTTTTTCTCCTAAAGTCTTCTTCATATTTAGGCCTCTCTTCGAATGATTTTGCTATTTTTTGGGGTTTAGAATATCTATCTAATGTATCTATCTATCTATCTATCTATCTATCTATCTATCTATCTATCTATCTATCTATCTATCTATCTTAGTGTAATATTGTTTGGATGTGTGTCCCCACCTCTCATTCACAATGTAATCCCCAATGCTGGAGGTGCTGGGAGGTGACTGGATCATGGAGGTGGTTTCTAATGGTTTAGCACCATTCCCCCTTGGTACTGTACAGTGAGTTCTCATGAGATCTGGTTGTTTAAAAAGTGTGTGGTGCTCCCCCCACTCTTTTCTTCCTCGGGCTCCAGCCATGTAAGACGTGCCTTCTTCCCTCTTGCCTTCCGCCATAACTGAAGTTTTCTGAGGCCTCCCTAGAAGCCACTATGCTTCCTATGCAGCCTGCGGAGCTGTGAGCCAATTAAACCTCTTTTCTTTATACATTACTCAGTCTCAGGCATTTCTTTATAGCAATGCGAGAACAGACGAATATAGAGTGCTTAGAAATATATTACAGTTTAAATTAAGTATAATAACAAAATAATTATCTATGTAACTTCATTCAGATTGGGAAACAGAACATTGCTAGTATCTTAGAAGCATCCCTGCCTTGGCTGGGTGCGGTGGCTCATGCCTGTAATCCCAGCACTTTGGGAGGCTGAGATGGGCGGATCCCGAGGTCAGGAGATTGAGACCATCCTGGCTAATATGGTGAAACCCCGTCTCTACTAAAAATACAAAAAATTAGCTGGGCGTGGTGGTGGGTGCCTGTAGTCCCAGCTAGTCGGGAGGCTGAGGCAGGAGAATGGCGTGAACCCGGGAGGCGGAGCTTGTACTGAGCCGACATCGCACCACTGCACTCCACCCTGGGTGACAGAGTGAGACTCCGTCTCAAAAAAAAAAAAGGGAGAAGAAAAAAAAGAAGTATCCCTGCCTTCCCGTCTCATGCATCTCTAACATCAAAACCCCCTCCTACCACAGTTTTGTGAAGAGCACTTACTTTTTTTTTTTTTTTTGAGACAGAGTTTTGCTCTGTCACACAGGCTGGAGTGCAGTGGCACCATCTCGGCTCATTACAACCTCTGCCTCCCAGGTTTAAGTGATTCTTATGCGTCAGCCTCCTGAGTAGCTGGGATTATAGGCATGCACCACCATTCCTGGTTAATTTTTTGTTTTTAGTAGAGATGGGGTTTCACTATATTGGTCAGGCTGGTCTCAAACTCCTGGCTTCAACTGATCTGCCTGCCTTGGCCTCCTAAAGTGCTGGGATTACAGGCGTGACCCACTTTGTCCAACCAGTACTTACTCGCTTTTTATTTCTTGTATAATTTTACCACATATATATGTATCCCAAAAGAACATAGTTGAGTTTTGACTGTTTTTGATCCTAAATAAATGGAATAATAGATTATTTTATGACTGTTTCTTAATTACTCAGTATCATATCTGTGAGACTCAACCAATTGGATACAAGTAGTTGTACTTTAGTAATTTTCTTTGTTGTATAGTAGTGTCTGAAATGAATACATAAAAATATACTTACACATTCTATTCCATTTTATTTGGATTACTTCCAGTATTAGGCTAAACATTGTTGCTACAAACATTCATAAACATGTCTCTGATACCTATCTGCCAAGGTTTTTTTAAAGGCAGATGCTGGTAAACTTTTTCTGCAAGAGCCAGCTAGTATATATTTTAGCTCTGAGTAACACATGGTCACTTAGAAGTTAAAAAATAATAATCCTTTACAAATTTAAAAACCATTCTTAGATTGTGGGCTGTAGTTTTCTGACATCTGTTCTAAGATATAAACCATAGGGAGTACAAATCTTCCACGTCACAGGATGGTTTTGGGCATAAAGGTTTTACATGTATTTTGTTGGGATTACAGGAGTATGCCACCACTTCCAGCTAATTTTTTGTATTTTTAGTAAAGGTGGGGCTTCACTACGTTGGTCAGGCTGGTGCAACATAGTTATTTGGACTTTCTTTTTATTGTTTTTTTGTTTCCCCCCGATCTCTCACCTCTGGCTGAAAGGAGTTTTTAGTCATTTGCTTTTTGAAAAAAACACTTTTGATTAAATTTTAACATTTCAATATGACTCTGTAACAGGTTTTACAATCAGTTAGTTCAAGTCTACCTTTATTCCTCCATTAAATGCCCTGTGGCCTATCTTACCTTACAAATTCTTACTCTTGTTTTTAATAATTTGTTAGTTTTACAGTATTTCTTTTCACTTTATCCAAAACTAGTCTTTGTTTAAACTATTAGAAAAGAAGGCTAGGCAAGGTGGCTCACATCTGTAAACCCAGCAGTTTGGGAGACTGAGGTGGGAGGATTGCTTGAGCCCAAAAGTTCAACACCAGCAGGATAATACAGTGAGATCCTATCTTTAAAAAAAATTTAAAAATTAGCCAGGTGTGGTGGCGTGCACCTGTAGTCCCAGCTACTCGGGAGGCTGACGCAGGAGGATTGCTTGAGCCCAGGAGGTTGAGGCCTCAGTCAGGATCACACCACTGCATTCCAGCCTAAATGACAGCAAGAACCAGTCTCTAAGAAAAAATTTAAGACTCAGATTATTTTATAGTTTTACTGAGGTATAATTTATAGAAAATAAACCACACATAAAGTATAGAATTTAAAGAGTTTTATGTATATGCACACCATAAAGCCTCACCAAAGTTGCCTTGTGCCCCTTTGTAGTCCCACCTTCCCTTCTTCCCCATAAACTCTTCCCAGCCTCCTGGCTCCAGGCAACCACTGATCTGTCTGCTGTCAACAGAGATTAGGTTGTTATTTTCTATAATATCAATGGAATAATGTGGTTTACATTTTTTTTTGGCCTTTTTCTTTTTTCGCTCAGGATAATTATGAGATTCATCCATATTGCTGTTGTCAACAGATCATTTTTTTTATTGCTAAGTAATATTCCACTGATGAATATACCATGGATTGTTTATCCATTCACCTGTGGGTGGACATTTGGGTTTCTTCTAGTATTCATTTTTATTAAATACTTGGAAGTGGAATAATTGGGTTAGATGGTAGGAGTATGTTTAACGTTTAAAACAAACTGTTTCCCCAGGTGGTTGGTTTGAGAATTCTTGATTTATTATACACACAAGCCCTTGTCAGAAGGACAAAAATATATTTGGTTTTTAAGCCTGTATATTGCTTACCTTTTATTTGTATTCTTTTGTGTACCACCAATTTCCATTTGGTATCATTTTCCTTCTGTCTGAAAAACTTCCTTTAACAGTTCTCACAGTGCGAGTTGGCTGGCAATTAATTCAGCTTTTGCGTGTTTGAAATCTCTGTTTCTGAAAAATATTTTTACGGGTATAGAATGCAAGTTTTCTTTCTTTCACTTCTTCAAATAAAGATGTTGCTCCACTGTCTTCTGGCTTGTATTGCTTCTAAGTCGGCTGACATTCTTAACTGTGTTCCTCTGTATGCAATGACTCTTTTCCCCCTCTGGCTGCTTTTAAGATTTTCTCTATAACTTTTTAAGATGTTTTCTTCACATTTCTTTTGCTTGGATTTGCTGAGCTTGTTGGATCTGTGGGTTTATAATTTTCATCAAATTTTGAAAAACTTCAACCATCACTTACTCAAATATTTTTTTTCCTTTTCTCTCTTTTGAGGATGCCTGTTACACATGAATTAGCCCCTTAAGAGCAATGATGCTTTGTTAATCATTTTCCCTCTCTGATTTTTATACTGGCATTGTTTCATAGTCAGTTTCAACTCACTGATTTTTCTCCTCATTATTAGCCTTAGTTTCCTGATTCTCTGCATTCTCAGTAATTTTTGATTGGAGACAGGTAATTTCTGATTGGAGTCAAGACTAAATTGTGAATTTAACCTTGTTGGGTGTTGGATACTCTTGTAATTTGTAACAGTATTTTTGAGCTTTGTTCCGGACCACAGTTAACTTGTCTGGAAATAATTTAATTCTTTTGGGTTTTGCTTTTATGATTTTTCAGGCAGGACCACAGCAGCCTTTTGTTTTTAAATGCTTTTGGGGGGCAGGCAACAGGAAGCTTAGAGCCAAACAGAGCAGCCTTTAATCTAGGACCAATTTTCCTCCACATTGAGATAGTGTCCTTTTAAGTCCTCTACTTGTTGCTTCCTGTATTATGAAGTTTTGCCAGTGGCTGGTAGGACTACAAATGATTACTGTCCTTGGGTGAGTTCCAGGGATTGTTTGTGTCTGCTCCTTTTGAGTGGTTCTTTTCCTGGCCTCAAGTAGTTTTTGCAAACATATGCACCAATCTCTTCAACTAAGAGTCAAGGAGGTCCCTCCAGAGATCTCTAGAGCTCTCTTCTCTTCAGTATTCTGCCCTGTAAACTCTAGCTACCTTGGCTTCCTTAAGTCCCAACTCCATCTCCTAACTCAGAGACTCTGGTTGGGTTCCCCCTCCCTGAGCTGTGTCTGGGAAACATTCTTGTGGCACTAAGCTGGGGCAATCCTAAGACTCACTTCTTTTGTTTCTCCCTCTCAGGGTTTACTGTTCTTCAATGTCCCATGTCCAATATCTAGAAACTACTGTTTCACATAATTTCTGGCTTTTTGGTTAAGGTAGGAGTTAAATCCAGTCTATATTACTCCATTTTGGCTAAAAACAGAAGTCAGGAGGATGCAAGTTTTAAAGATCCTTTCTTCAATATCCCTCACATTGGCCCTGATACCACGTAAGATGCCAAAGTCAGCACACTCCCAAGACCTGGAAATTATTCAAAAAATAAAATACACAGGATATGCTAGAGGGACACATCCAACACACACACCTCTTCGACCTTGTAAACTGGGTTGGCCTATCTCAGGGGACTGCTTGTTATATAGGTTGCTTGTGGCCTCAAGAAATATCTAAAACAGCAAGTTTGGCAATAGCCATTCAAAACCTTAGGCAGTAAAAATAGTCACTGTGGATTTTTAAAAACAATTTGGAAAAGTTTAAAAGTTACTTGAGGAATAAAAGCTGTAAAAATCTAAATTGAAGACTAATTCAAAAGTAGGCAGGGAAGATTTAGAGAATCATTCCTTTTTGTCTCATATTAAATTAATTATTTTCTTTTTTTTTGAGGCAGTTTCACTCTTGTTCCCCAGGCTGGAGTGCAATGGCATGATCTTGGCTCACTGCAACCTCTGCCTCCGGGTTCAAGCTATTCTCCTGTCTCAGCCTCCCAAGTGGCTGGGATCACAGGCGGGTGCCACCAAGCCCGGCTAATTCTGTATTTTTAGAAGAGACGTGGTTTTGCTATGTTGGCCAGGCTGGTCTTGAACTCCTGACCTCAGATGATCCACATGCCTCAGCCTCCCAGAGTGCTGGGATTACAGGTGTGAGTCACTGCACCTGGCCTAAGAATTCTTTTCTCCTTTAGTTCTTTCTCTTCTAGTTTTCAAAGTAGTTACATCTTTCCTCTTTTTGAATAAATACTATGACCTTTTGTCCATAATACTTCATGAACCATCTGAACTTGTTATTTTTTTCTTAAGAGTCCTTTTTACTTTACCACATACTATCTCAAGGTTACAAATGACCTCTTCTGGTCACATCCAGTGTTTTTTATTCCCTTTAATGGTCTTCAACTCACTTCCTTCCTCACCCCCTACAACATCTGACTATTAATCTTTGAAATCTCCTTGTATGTTGGCTTCCACACTCCTTTTTCCTAAGTTGTTGGTCTTCATTTGTGACCACTGCCTCTTTGTCTTTTTTTTTTCCTGGCTATCAACCATCTAGTACAGGAGTTGGCAAACTATGGCCTATAGGCAAAACCCAGACCACTGCTTGCTTCTGTATTGCCTCCAAGCTAAGAATGGTTTTTACAGATGAACAACTGAAATCAACTTGATGACAAAGAACACTAACTTTGAACCCCAATTAAGTAAAATATTATCTGCCACCCAAAATAAATCCATTGTGCTCATTATTATATTTTGAATTTTAGCAATAAAAATTTATGGAAACGTATTTTTCCCCTTGTTATATAAATACCTAAATAGAATCCACAATTCTGTATTTTGGCTTACAAAGCCTCAAATATTTTCTATTTGGCGTGTTTCAGAAAAAGTTTGCCGACCTTAGATCTAGTAGGTATGTTAAAGTAAATGATACCCAAATAACAGTTACACTGATTTTCAGTCCCAACATGTATTGCTGCTAGTGGGGCATTACCCATTAAGATATCTCAAATCTTTCCTTAATCCTCACTTAACATAAAATATTTGTTTCTTCTTTCAAAGTGCACCCCAGATTAATCCCCCTCCTCCTGCCACTACCACAGCTGAGAGTGCCACCACCTGATGCACATAATACGATATCCTTCTGCCTGGGGGTTCTTCCCACTTCAAGTTCACTTCAAAGACCACTACTGGACTAATTTTTGGCCTTTTTTTAAAGAGTCTCAAACTAATTTTTTTCTATCCTAACCTAAAATTCAGATGCTCTATGGAAAAAAGTTTAAGCATAATGTTTATTTATTTTTTTTGAGACCGAGTCTTGCTCTTTGGCCCAGGCTGGAGTGCAATGGCGTGATCTTGGCTCACTGCAACCTCTGCCTCCTGGGTTCAAGCGATTCTCCTGCTTCAGCCTTCCGAGTAGCTGAGAATACAGGCATGTGCCACCACACCCAGATAATGTTTGTATTTTTTAGGGTTTTGCCCTGTTGGCCAGGGTGGTCTAGAACTCCTGACCTCAGGTGATCCACCCGCCTTGGCCTCCCAAAGTGCTGGGATTACAGACGTGAGCCACTGTGCCCGGCCAAGCATAATGTTTAATAAGACAAGCAAATTGCAGAATAAAAGATTCATAAAGACTCCACATGACACAAACAAAAACAACACTGATCTTCACCTTAGAAAAAAAAAAAATGGCTGGGCGTGGTGGCTCTTGCCGGTAATCCCAGCACTTTGGGAGGCTGAGGTGGGCGGATCACTTGAGGTTCAGGAGTTCGAAACCTGCCTGGACAACATGGTGAACCCCGCCTACACTAAAAACACAAAAATTAGCCAGGTGTGGTGGCGGCAGCCTGTAATCTCAGCTACTTGGGAGTCTGAGGCAGGAGAATTGCTTGAACCTGGAGGGCAGAGGTTGCTCAGTGAGCTGAGATCTCACCACTGCCCTCCAGCCTGGGCTAGAGTGAGACTCCATCTCAAAATAAAAAAACAAAGAAACAAACAAAAACTCTAGTGATTATATTGGTGTATAGTGACTGCTTTCCAGAAAGGGCAATGGAGGTAGAATTTTACTATTTAACTCCAGATATTTATATATGTTTTATTTATTTATTTTTGAGACAAAGTCTTGTTTTGTTGCCCAGGCTGGAGTGCAGTGGCACAATCTCGACTCATTGCAGCCTCTGCCTCCCAGGTTCAAGCTATTCTCCTGCTTTAGCCTCCCAAGTAGCTAGAATTACAGGGGCCCACCCACCACCACATCCAGCTTATATATTTAATTTAAAACCAAATCTCTTTACTTCTGTTTTTTTTTGGAGACAGGGGTTCTCTCTGTTGGAGTGAAGTGGTTTGATCTCAGCTCACTGCAGCCTCAACTTCCTGGGCTCATCCCACCTCAGCCTCCTGAATAGCTGTGACCACAGGTATGAGCTACCACGCCCAGCTAATTTTTGTATTTTTTGCAGAGATGGGGTTTTGCTATGTTGCCCAGGCTGGTCTTGAACTCCTGAGCTCAAGCGATCCACTCACCTTGGCCTCCCAAAGTGCTGGGATTACAGGCATGAGCCACCATGCCCAGCCTAAAAGAAAAATTAATAATGGAGTTTTTACAAACTATAAAATAAAATGTTAAAAAATTTGATTGCTAACATAGTTCATACATATGTATGCACACTGAAAAATGACTTTGGTGAGGTACATCAAAATTTATCAGTGATTATTTCTGGGTGCTAAGGCTGTGGTTGATTTGTCATCAAACACTTGAAATTTCAAATATTTTCAGATTTTCTACAATGACTATGTATGTTTAACCAGAAAGACCTAAACAAGGTACATAGAGGAAAGACTGTTTTAATAGACAAAATACAGATATAAGAGAAGTATTTTTCAACAACAGAAACTCATTGAGAGGCTGAGGAAGCACCACAAATACTCGGTGTGATCAATTATGGACAAAGAGGTTTTTTCATGAAATGTTGCCTCTGAGCTATTCCTTAAAGGTACCTAAATCATTTAAATCCAAAGTATTACTATTATCACTCATTTTGATGAGTTCACAAAAATGAAATAGCTAAAGCACCCTCTTCCCTTCTCCTTTAACATTTTTTGGTGAATAAAACAATTTACTAATAAATTTTGCTAATAAACACATGCCTACAAAAATGGTAAAAAAGAAAAAAACCAAAAAACCAAAAAACCCAAAAAAAAAAACAAAAAAAAAACCTCTTTTATATCCACTAAAGAAGAAATGAATGTTCTGAAAAGGCAATGTTTTAGCAGTGAAAGTAACTTTTTTTCTTTTACATTTTATTCCTTCAACAGTATCTTTCTTCATCTATTCTGTTAGTGCTGCAAAATCATACATAGGTTATCAGTGCAGATATGCTGTAGGGTATATTGGTTTGCTCAGTTTAAAACATATTCTTATTGGTGTAAAAACACAACACAAGATCTATCCTCACAGAGTTTTAAGTGTATAATACAATATTTATCTGTAGACAAAGTCTTGTACAGCACATCTCTTGAACTTATCTTGCAAAATCAAAATTTTACTTATTACATTTTATTTCTCTAAGCTGTTAGTAACTTCATTTTTAATAACGAGAGAAGTAAAACTACCAAAAGATATAGTTCAGATCGACAGACTTATTATCAACAATTATTTCAAAGGATAGCTGAGGCAAACAAAAAACTGAAAATGTATAACTAGAAGCTTAGGAGAAATAAAATGAATACAAGAGAGGTATCACAAGTAGGACAAAAGGGACACTAGAGAAATACTAGGATACAAAAATGAGGAAAAACAGACTGTGGACAGAAAAAAGGGAAAAAGACTTGAAAGTAGGTTTTCTTTTTCATAATTTCATAAAGATTCTGTGAAACATTTTTTAAAGGTTCTTAAAAAAAGGCTATAGTCTTTTCAAGTTCCTGTCTGTATGCTACCCCTTTGAGAATATAGATCAAAGACAAAGGTATTATCATTCTGAATTTCAAGATAAAAATAGTGAAAATGAAAGGGAAAATAGGAGAAGAACCGGTGAAAATGAGAGCATTTTGAAGATATTCAACTCACTTGCCCCCTTTTGAAGACTGCTGGTATCAAACTAATTTTCTCTCCACACTAAGGACTGAGAAAAATCTCATGAGTTGTTGTAAAATTAGTGTCCCTGACTAGTACTTTGCTCGCTTAAAGTGACAGTATATGTTGACTTGTATCAGGCTGTGCTCAATCTTCATAATGATAAGTAACAACACAATCCAATCCAAACACGAAGTTGCCTCAGTGAACTGAAAGGATGAGCTGAAAGTAGACATAATAATTCAAATTCTACCTTTCTACACAAGGAACCTCTGTAAGAAAACAATTTTGCTAAGCAACCCAAGTAAGACATTTTTCAAAACAAAGACTCACTTTGTGTTCTTATAGGAATCTTATTCCTTATAATCTTGTAATAAAATGAAGGCTACTAGAGTCCATTTAGCAACTAAAACATAGTAAGACTGTATGGATAAAGACCCTGTAACCTAGACTTTAAGATACACTTTCCATCTAAGATCTAGAAATTTATAAACTTGTTGATATGTAGTAATTTATAGTTTTATGTCAGGATACTGGATTTCAGATGAAAATCTACTAATAAACAGTGACAGACATGACTTCTCTGCTAATGTGTAAAGTTTTACTGGGCTATAGCTACTTGTGGACAGCTGAAGGCATGAATAAAAACCAGACTAAAGGGCTGGTCAGTGTAGGCCAGAGGGTTTCAATTCTTGGCTCCCACTAGAATCACCTGGAGGGCATCAAAAAATAATGTTGCTCAGGCTTAAGATCAGGGCCAGACCAATTAAATGAAGATATATAGGGTTGAAATTTCATAGTGTCTACATGTAAAATAAAAACAAATACATATTCTTATCCTTTTTAGAAGGACACTGTGAAGACAAATGAGATTCTAGAAATGTAAAAACTTTGCAGTATTTCTTTTTGAGAAGGAGTCTCGCTCTGTCATCCAGGATGGAGCGCAGTGGTGCCATCTTGGCTCACAGCAACCTCTGCCTGCTGGGTTCAAGTGTTTCTCCTACCTCAGCCTCTTGAGTAGCTGGGATTACAGGTGCCCGCCACCGCACCTGGCAAATTTTTGTATTTTTAGTAGAGATGGTGTTTCACCATGTTGGCCAGGCTGGTCCCCAACTCTTGGTCTCAAGTGATCACCCGCCTCGGCCTCCCAAAGTGCTGGGATCACAGCCATGAGCCACCGTCCTTGGCCCTTCGCAGTATTTCTTGATAACAAAACACTATTTGAGAAGTGTTTACCATTTTCCTGACCGTGGGTAACATGATCATGAATTTCTTTGGCTTTCAGTTTCACAACAATGCTGTCCACTACGCTTTTTTAAAAACTTGGTTATCATATTGAGAAGCCAAGAGAAAGGAAAAAAAAAATCCCCCAAAACAGGAAGATAAACTCGTTCATCATCTTATGAATCCACCAATCCAGCTGCCTTTCCATCTTTTTCATAACTTTGTCATGTATTTTGGATGTTATTTTAGGACTTTCTAGAGTGGCCTCACATACACATTTGTGAATTTCCTCTTTTTCTGGATGTATTGTATTGTTGATTCGTTAACACTGAACTGATGGCCAGTACCAACTCTTGTATTCATGCTTGAACACACAGCAGAGCTTTCTTGTGCTTAGTAACACAAGACAGAAAATCAGCATTGTTTGGGAGCCATTTCAAACAAAAACCCAAAAAGTGTGAACAACGTGGCACTAAATAGACTGAAAAGGACAATTGTTTATAACAGAAGAACTGAAACAGGGAGGCAGCGTGTGCTTTGTTTGACCTCAGATGGGAATGTGCTTGCCTGATGATTCAAACTTTTTTGCCACACTGAACGTGTCCACGAATGAAAAAGAAAGTACAATAAGTATCAATTTAGGGGTTACAAATAATTTCAGCAAATAGGCAAATTTGCAAATACAAAGTCTACAAATATTGAGAATCTGCTACACATATTTTTCTTTATGTAACTCTGAAAATTAATGTGATTTATTTTTCATTTCTCAGCTAAGTGTTCTGGTAAAAATGTAGACTTCAAATTCAGTGAGGTAAACAAAAAGATAACTTTTCTTAAACCCAAAAAGGTAGTGTCTTTGAAAAGGTATTGGTTTGACGAGCCAGAAAAGAACAATGACGTAGATTCATGTTACACAGAAAACATATTAATCAGGAAAAAAGTCACACTAAAAAAATTCACATCTTACTACATTTAGTCTAATTGGGAGTAAGAGCCAAAATAAAAATATTTGTTGCTTTAAGGATAAACTAATGATTCTGTATGGTTTCTTCAAGCTCTCATACTTGCTTTTTGAAGAAGTATTCACTCATTACAATGATCTGGAACAGAGCTCAGAAACAGGTTAAGTGCTAAAGACATGTGAACTATTAAAATGGATGTCACAAATCCTTCAAAGACACCATAACTGTTTTTCTTTTTTGTTTGTTTTAAACACGAGAGCTACCCTTTTAATAAAATTTCAAGTGTACAACACAATATGACTATAGGCAAAATGTAGTATAGCAGATTTCCAGAGTTCATTCATCTTGCATAAAAGAAATGTTATATCCACTGAAGAGTAACTCTCCACTTCCCCCTCCCTGCAGCCCCTGGCAATGACCATTCTACTCTCTGCTTCTACAAGTTTGACTATTTTATTTTCTGTATTTTTTGAGACAGAATTTTGCCCTGTTGCCTAGGCTAGAATGCAGTGGCACTATCTCGGCTCACTGCAACCTCTGCCTCCCAGGTTCAAGTGCTTCTTGTGCCTCAGCCTCCTGAGTAGCTGAGACTACCGGCACCACCATGCCCGGCTAGTTTTTTGTATTTTCAGTAGAGATGAAGTTTCACCATGTTGGCCAGGCTGGTGTACACTCCTGACCTCAGGTGATCCACCTGCCTTGGCCTCCCAAAGTGCTGGGATTACAGGTATGAGCCACTGCGCCCAGCCAAGTTTGACTATTTTAGAGGTCATACTGTGGAATAAGGCAGTATTTGTCCTTCTGTGACTGGCTTATTTTACTCAACATAATGTCCTCAAGGTTCATCAACACTGTTACATATAGCAGGATTTCCATCTTTAAAGGCTAAATAATGTTCCATTACAGTACTACATATATAACCTTTTTTTCTTTCAGAGAGGGTCTGGCTCTGTCGCCTAAGCTGGAATACAGTGGCGTAATCATGGCTCACTATAGCCTTGACCTCCCAGGTTCAAGTTATCTTCCCACAACTCAGTTTCCTGAGTAGACTAGCTTCACAGGTATTTGTCACTATACCCAGCTACTTTTTAAATTTTTTGTAGAAATGGGGTCTCCCTATGTTGCTCAGGCTGGTCTCAAACTCCTGGGCTCGAGCCATCCTCATGCCTTGGCCTCAAAAAGTGTTGGGATCACAGGAATGAGCCATACCCACATTTTCTTTATCCACTCATCCACCAATTGACATTTAGGTTGTTTCCACATCTTGGCTATTGTGAATAATGCTGCAATGAATATGGAGGTGTAAATCTCTCTTTGAGATACTGATTTCAATTCTTCTGCATAAATATCTAGAAGTATTTGGAATTGCTGGATCAAATGATAGTTCTATTTTTATTTTTTTTAGGAACTTCTGTACTGTTTTCTACAGCAGCTACACCATTTTACATTCCCAACAACAGTGTTACAAGGGTTCCCTTTTTTCCACATCCTTATCAATACTTAATAGCTTTTGATTTTTTTGATAACAGCCATTTTAACAGGTGTGAGGTGATATCTCATTACGGTTGTGATTTGCATTCCTCTAATGATTAGTGATATCAAGCATCCTTTCCCTGGCCTGTTTGCCATTTGTATGTCTTCTCTGGATAAATTTCTATTCAACTCCTTAACCCTTTTTTTTTCTGAATTACAGGATTTCCTTAATATTTTGGATATCAGATATACAGCTGGCAAATTTGCAGTTTCCATATACAAAGTTCTAGACATGTAATTCCTTCCACCAGTCCTGGAAGGTATTTGTCTTACAAATGAGAAAACAAAAGTACAAATAAATAACTTGTCCAAGGTCACACTGGCTTGAAGACAGGTTTTTATGATTCCAAAGCCCATTTTTCTAACCATATCATGCCACCTAATAACTAATATTTAAAGGCATGAGTTTTAGTTATCTGAAAAATTAGCTTATTGGACCAGCATATTCCCTGGTATCAGATCAGTGGGATTCCATGATGAAGAGTCTCAATGAATATAGCATGTATTTAGAGAAATTTCTCAGATAAATATCTGAGAAAACAGCAGAAGACTAACCAATTAGTCATCAGTTACAAGTACAGTGTGGTGAAATACACAAACAAATACAGGCTGGCGGAAAAAAGTTTGGTATATCAGTTGTAATATTAAATGTGAACGGATTCTCCCATCACATGTCAGACATGATGTGCTCCTACAAGAAACCAAAACCAAGTTGTAGACATTTTATATTCAAAACTACTTATAAACTCAATTTGAGTGTGTGTATGTGTGCTATTTTGTTCATGTTGCCATACCATATCTGTGTTAGTATATGAATAAGCACAAGAAGGAAAGTTAGGAAG
Source organism: Gorilla gorilla gorilla (assembly GCF_029281585.2). Taxonomy (NCBI): domain Eukaryota; kingdom Metazoa; phylum Chordata; class Mammalia; order Primates; family Hominidae; genus Gorilla; species Gorilla gorilla. The sequence goes on along the minus strand of NC_073235.2, from coordinate 38,206,851 downwards.
GAAGGACAGAAACCAGGAGAGAAACACGGGTTAACTAGCATGTGTGTGTGTGGGAAATGGTCCAGTGGTAGGGTAGGGAGAGAGAAGGTTAGGACAATAAAAAACTGCCAGGATGACATAATCTTACTTATATAAAATTATGTTTGTCAAGAAATTAGAAAAACAAAACAGGATGTTTTATCTAGTATTTACTAATCTGATGTTCATGATACATTATTATGAAAAAAATGCAGGCTGGGAGCAGTTGCTCATGCTTGTAACCCTAGCACTTTGGGGGTAGAGGTGAGAGGACTGCTTGAGCCTCGGAGTTCGAGACCAGCTTGGGCAACATAGTGAGACCCCATCTCTACCAAAAATATAAACAATTAGCTAAGTGTGGTGGTGCGTGCCTGTGGTCCCAGCTACTTAGGAGGCTGAAGTGGAAGGATTGCTTGAGCCTGGTAGGAGAAGGTTGCAGTAAGCCATGATCATGCCACTGCCCTCCAGCCTGGGTAACAGAGTGAGACACCTCAAAAAAAAGAATAAAATGGAAAAAGAAAAAAAAAAACGCAAGAGAATGTGTATTTCACTAAAACTCACCACCCAATTCCTTATATGAGTATTTATGCGTGTATTGTTTGTGTAGCCAGGAGGCCAATGTGACAGAACACACCCTAGCCTGTGAATGCTGGTTACCTGGGGATGGGGGGTGGAGCAGGGCATGATGATTACCTTTCCCTTTACACATCTCTGTATTGCTTCACTTATATTAACAGCATTATTTGTTTTGTAATTTCAAAAACTGATGAAAAATTTAAAAAGCATAGAGAGGTTATAGAAACAAAATAAAATTGAGTCCAACAGTTAATGATGTCTATGTACATATACACATGTGCAAGCTGGCCTTTGACATTTAAGAAATATGTTCGGCCGGGAGCGGTGGCTCACGCCTGTAATCCCAGCACTTTGGGAGGCCAAGGTGGGCGGATCACGAGGTCAGGAGATTGAGACCATCCTGGCTAACATGGTGAAACCCCATCTCTACTAAAAATACAAAAATTAGCCGGGTGTAGTGGCGGGCGCCTGTAGTCCCAGCTACTCGGGAGGCTGAGACAGGAGAATGGCGTGAACCTGGGAGGTGAAGCTTGCAGTGAGCTGAGTTTGCACCACTGCACTCCAGCCTGGGCGACAGAGTGAGACTCCGTCTCAACAAAAAACAAAAACAAAACAAAACAAAACAAAAGAAATATGTTCATTCAGTATAGATTTACCAAGCTCTGACTCTATGCTAGGCCCTGTTCCAGGTGCTTGAGTATGTATGTATGTATGTATTTATTTATGAGACGGAGTATCACTCTGTTACCTGGCCACCACGCCCAGCTGGTGCTTCAGTAATTAGATCAACCCCTGCTTTTCATGTAAATATACTGAAATATGTAGGATAAAATATAATTTATATAAGCCACTAAGTCTAGATTTCTGAATTGCCTCTATTCATTAGCCCTTAGATGGTAATTCAACTATCTGATTAATAAAAATTACCAACAGTTGACTTCTTAAGTGATGGTTCCAAGTAAACTTGAAATATTATGGTGATTTGTCTACTAAATATTGCCCAGAAGCAGAAATGACATTTTCTGTAAAGAATGCTGCAATGTTTTAAAAAATTAATCAGTTAATTATGAATTTTTTTTCACCCAAAGAGATCTTTAATGAATTTTTTTTTTTTTTTTTTTTTTGAGATAGGTTCTTACTCTGCTGCCCAGGCTGGAGTGCAGTGGCACGATCTCGGCTCACTACAACCTCAACCTCCCAGGTTCAAGCGATTCTCCTGCCTCAGCCTCCCAAGTAGCTGGGATTACAGGCACCCACCACCGCGCCCGGCTAATTTTTGTATTTTTAGTGGAGACAGGGTTTCAACATGTTGGCTAGGCTGGTCTCAAACTCCTGACCTCAAGTGATCTGCCTGCCTTGGCCTCCCAAAGTGCTGGGATTACAGGCGTGAGCCACTGCAGCCAGTCAGAGATCTTTAATTCTGTACATGACTTGACTTCCTACCAAGTAACCAGTCCAAAATGTACCAAGATGAGTCTGACAGAATACACATTCCCTGCTTCACGTACAACTCATTCAATTTCTCACATTGGTACTCTATACTTGGAACAGATCAATGCTAGTTTGTCACATGGTGACCAATCACTACTGTCAGCTTACACCTACCTTATTTCAAGTTTATCTGCCTCATTTGGGTCCAAGCTGCGGGTAATTCCAAAGACTTTTTTTATTTTATTTTTTTGAGGCAGAGTCTCCCTCTGTTGCCCAGGCTGAAGTGCCGTGGTGCAATCTGAGCTCACTGCAACCTCTGCCTCCCAGGTTCAAGCGATTATCCTGCCTCAGCCTCCCGAGTAGCTGGGATTACAGGTGCTCACCACCACGCCTGGCTAATTTTTGTATTTTTAGTAGAGTTGAGGTTTCACCATGTTGGCCAGGCTGGTCTTGAACTCCTGACCTCAAGTGATCCACCCACCTCAGCTTCCCAAAGTGCTGGGATTACAGGCGTGAGCCACCATGCCCAACACCAAAAACTTTTAATGAAGATTCACATTGGAGGTTGTTGGAGAATCTCATCTATCTTTTAATTTCTGTGCTGCAGGTTATCCCTCAGGCCAAGGCTAGCTCTTAAAAATTTTTTATTTTCTTTGTGAAGCAGGCCCAGGGACTAAAACCAAGGATCTTTCCAAAGTGTAGTCATCAGCACTCACTTGACAGCTTTTGGATTCTGCTCTTATGCTTAAAATAAGGCTCACTATAGGGGCAGGAACATAATTATGCTCTCTCACCTGTATCCACACTCTTATGGCAAGCTCTCTCACAAGTCAAGCACACAAAATCTTTTTTGTTTCAAGGGACTGACAAGTATAACAAACGTGAAAAAGTGTGAAAGCCTAAGCTATCTTATATAGGTTCTTATAGGCTTGATATCCTTCCCTCATGAAAGCCCCTCTTTCCAGTAGGCAGGCCTACAAAGGTAACTTAATACCCATCTCTCAGCCTCTGCCCCACATAGAAATGATGACTTTGGTAATATTCTCTGGTAAATAAAAAATTAAACTTTGGTTCAAAAAGTAGATAATTCATCAATTTTCTCACTCCTCATTTCACCCTACTTTAGCACAGATTTCTGCCTCTAACTGACAGTTTGGAAACTGAATTGGCATTCTAGATCCCAAACTTAGATTTATCAGGGTAAAAAACTCAGATTCGGAGTATTTTTTCCTTATTTATAAAATTTAAACTCACACAACAAATGCGAAATTTAACCAAGTACATATTTCTATTTTCATTGTGTAGCAGTTTTGCATCAAAGGGGCTGGGATTAGCTAATCTTAAAACTCCCACTAGCAAGTCATGTGGCCAAGCAGTATATAACTAAACTCCCACTGTTTTCCTTATAGATAACATTTCTGACTGTGGGTAACTGTATAACAGGTATTTAAAGCTGTTTTTCAGGATCCAGGGGGCAGCTCATGTCCAGTCCAAGCTGGTTGAGATCATGAACCCTTTAACTAGGCCTGCACAGGTGCCCAGAGAGTGACCTTTTGGCGTCAGAGGGCCTAAAACTACTCCACCTTCAGATCATGCTAACGCCATTTTCTGCACACACGTCCTATGAAGAACCATGTAGCTTGATTATGCTTGTGCAGAAACTCCAATTACCTCATCTTTCCAACCTGCCAATCAACCTTCCCACCCATCAATCACATTTTCTCACACTTTAGACCACCCTACTTTAAATACTTTAAAGCAGATGACTATTATTGATTGCTGGCCAGATAAATACTTCCTACAATCATTCGGCCAATGTGAGAATTACATTAAATACAATGAGAAAATAATGTTAAAATTAAGTACCCACAAGCCCTATTTTCAGAGGCGGATTTGAGATTTGTTCTCCCATCTCCTTTCACAAGCAGCCTTGTGAATAAAATATTTTCTCTTTTGCAAAACCCGTTGTCACAGTGATTGGCTTGCTATACGCAGGCAGAATGGACTTGGTAACACAGGGATGCCACGAGAATAAATGAATGGTTTGGTAATACATTCTGAACAATGAACTAAAGGGACCCAATTCAATGAAAGATTAGTATTTTCAACACATGGCTTGTCAGAGACATTTCTGTTGATGGAATACTTCATGACTTGCTTTAATGTAGAACTACTATCATTTACTTCTCTTACATGCCTTCCCTCCCTTACTGATGAAAAATGAGCTTCCCAAAGCCTGAAATATTCCAGCAAGATATTTCACTGCTAAAGTTATACACAGGAAATACCATTTTTCCAGACCCCTATAAAAACCTTAAATATTACACTCCAACTGTTACTCCATTTGTGTGAGTAACAGAAGATTGGCCTAATTTTTAGGCACAAGAGAGATTTGACTTGCCTTTAGCTTTTATATGGACTGCTTTCCTTGTACTGATTTTACTGAAAGAAATACACATATATATTTTTTTGGAGACAGAAGTTCACTCTTGTTGCCCAGGCTGGAGTGCAACGGCGCAATCTTGGTTCACTACAACCTCTGCCTCCCGGGTTCAAAAGATTCTCCTGCCTCAGCCTCCCGAGCAGTTGCGATCACAGGCGTACGCCACCTTGACCAGCTAACTTCTGTATTATTAGTAGAGACGGGGTTTCACCATGTTGGCCAGGCTGGTTTCGAATGCCTGACCTCAGGTGATCCATCAGCCTTGGCCTCCCAAAGTGCTGGGATTATAGGCGTGAGCCACCGTACCTAGCCGAAAGAAATATGTTAAAAAGTATACTGTATTATAGTTTTTTTCTATTCTACATTAGAGAATGTTCTCAAGTAATGCCCCTTAGTCAACTTTAAAACTAGCAACAGACCATAATCCTGGTAAACAATGAGAAGCTGGAAGATTAGGTTACTCAGTCATACTCACCTTAAATTGTTTTGTTGACCAGGTGGAATGACACTATAGTAAACAGGCATTCCTGTTGTGGGCACAGATCCTTGATTAGACTGATTAGGGAACATAACAGGCTGTTGATAAGTCTGATGGGGAATTCCTTGAGAACCTTGAGGCAGTGAAACCTAAAATTTGAAAGACAATTTCAAGAGAAAAAGGTTTTTTTCAAAGCCTTGCAAATGTTTATGTTTTCAACCTCCATAAACTTTATTTTTTTCGAGATGAAGTCTTGCTCTGTTGCCCAGGCTGGAGTGTAGTGGTGCAATCTTGGCTCACTGCAACCTCTGCCTCCTGGGTTGAAGCAATTCTCCTGCCTCAGCCTCCTGAGTAGCTGGGACTACAGGCATGCGCTACCATGCCCGGCAAATTTTTGTATTTTTAGTAGAGATGGGGTTTCACCATGTTGGTCAGGCTGATCTCAAACTCCTGACCTCAAGTGATCCGCCCACCTTGGCTTCCCAAAGTGCTGGGATTATAGGAGTGAGCCACCATACCCAGCAGCCACCATAAACTTTTAAAGCATGAGCAGTCAGAAATAAGCTAACACTGCCAACAGGCTTTCCTGTTAGCCACAGCACTACCACTTTATTTCTATGTCAGCTATTGCTTCTGGCTAGCATTTGTAAATGTATCTCCTGTAGGCTGATGCATTAAATTGTGAAAAGGTTAAATTATGAAAAAGAAACTTTCCACATAAGGATGGCCATTTGATATAGAAGGAGTAACACAGTTTACCTCAGGTAGAACTAAGTAAAAATAGGGCAGGATGGCAGTGAGACGCAGTGGGTCATAAAAAGTGAGAGCTTTGGTGCTTAAAATACCTACATGTGATATCAGCCGTCTATCTAAGTGATATTGGGCAAGTGACTATTGTGAGGCTCCTTAGCTTCTTATCAGAAGAAATGGAAACACCACCTCCATTACAAAGGAGGTATTATTTCCATTATGAGATAGCACAACTAAAGTATCTAGTTATAGTAGGCATTCAGTAAACAGTGTATCTTTCAGTTCTGTTTTCTATATCATCTAAATGAAATCACACGAACACAATTCTGTATTGCCACTCTCTGCAGTTTCTAAGACAGAAACAACACAGGCATAAAGGGTTCTTAATTTACAAATGTACCTCAATATTAGAGTTGGATTACAGTGATTTTGTTAAATAAAGCCAATGTATATTCAATGGCCTGAAGGATCTTTATTTAAAAAAAAAAAAAAAAAAAAGAAAGCCGGGCTGGGCGCAGTGGCTCACACCTATAATCCCAGCACTTTGGGAGGCCGAGGTGGGCAGATTGCCTGAGCTCTGGAGTTCGAGACCAGCCTGGACAACACGGTGAAACCCCGTCTCTGCTAAAATACAAAAATTAGCCGGGAGTAGTGGCGCGTGCCTGTAGTCCCAGTTACTCAGGAGGCTGAGGCACAAGAATTGCTTGAACCAGAAGGTGGAGGTTGCAGTGAGTTGAGAATGAGCCACTGCACTCTAGCCTGGGTGACAGAGTGAGACTCTGTCTCCAAAAAAAAAAAAAAAAAAAAAGCCAGTATAACCACTATAACCACTGATGATGATGACGACGTTAATAATAGTAATGATAGGGAGGGTTAACATTATTGGGTACTTATTGCCATGTTTTAAGTTCTGTTCTAAGTGCTTTATGTGTATTATCTCATTAAGGCTTCTGAACAACCTAAGAAGGTATTTTTCAGGAGAGATGGCATGAGCCACTGTGCCAGGCCTGAAGGTACTTTTATCATCTATTTTATAGATGGGTAAATACAGGGCAGGAGTTTGAATTCTGACTTTCCCACTTACTAGCTGTAAGACCTTAGATTAGTAAGTAGGAAAGTCAGAATTCAAACCCTGTGGCTCCAGAAACTCAGTTCCAGAATCACTTCACTGTTCCCTATACCTGGCTCTATGATTTAAAAGGTAATGACTGACTGGGTGCAGTGGCTCATGCCTGTAATCCCAGCACTTTGGGAGGCCAAGGAGGGTAGATCACTTGAGGTCAGGAGTTCCAGCCAGCCTGGCCAACATGGTGAAACACCGTCTCTACTAAAAATACAAAAATTAGCCAGGCGTGGTGGCATGCGCCTGTAATCCCAGCTACTCGGGAGGCTGAAGCATGAGAATCACTTGAGCCTGGGATGCAGAGGTTGTAGTGAGCCAAGATCGCGCCACTGCACTCTGGCTTGGGTGACAGAGCAAGACTCTGTCTCAAAAACAAAGAGAAGGAAGGAGGGAGGGAGGGGGAGAGAGAGCGAGCGAGAGAGAGCAAGCGACCGACCACTACTAGAGAGTGTACAGGCATAGAATACACTGGAGGGAATGTCAGAATTCAAACCCATGCCCTCTGACTCAGGAGGTGTAGGACAGATGACTTTTCTGGCTTATTTTTTAGATAACAGTTTATCACTACCTAGCTTGTTTATCAAATGTAGTAGGAGCCATACTTTAAAGCAGATGACTATTACTGATTGCTGGCCAGAGCAATACTTCCTACAATATTCAGCCAATGTGAGAATTACATTAAATACAATGAGAAAATAATGTTAAAATGTAAAAATGTATGGTGTAAAAATTATGACCACTACCTTAGCTCTGGAATATTTTCAATATCCAGCTAGTTAAAAAAAAACTATACTAATTAGGCTGTAATTTGTTTAAAAATGACATTTCTCTTACTAGATGTAAGCCCCCAAAGATTAAGGGCAGATCTTACACGCTGAACTCTGTATTGGATTAGATAGTAGAACCAGAGTCTTTGAGAAAGGAAGGCTTCAGGCTTGGTGTCAATCCTGTTTAATGCTTAACTATGGGGAAACAGACAAAGGGCAGGCTCATGTGCCTAGGCTCAAGGATGGAGGAGAAGGGGTCAGAAGCATGGGGGATGTGAGAGAAAATGAAGATGGAAAGCCCAGTTTTCATGAAGTATCTTTTCTTTCTTTTGTAGATGTGTTCTATGGTGAAGGGTTCTCAAAAGTGGACATACACTTTGGTGCTCAACAACATTTGACAACCTCACATTTCACACTTTAATTTCAATTTTCTGAAATTATATGGAATATGCTTGCACCTTTGCTTATATCCTTCTTCATTCTCAGAATGTCATCTTAACCAATTTACGCCCATCATTTTCTTTGAAGAGCTAAAGATTTCTAACTTCCCAGAAGGCTTCAAATCAAGTCCTTAACCTGTTCATTGCTGTATTTCATGATCCTCTCAGTTACTAATCTGTACACTATCACCAATTTGTTTACATGTGTTCAGATAAAATACACAAAATACGTGTATTTTATCTTCCCAACTAGGCTATTCCCTATCTTCCCAACTAGGCTATTCTCTCCTTGTTGAGATGAATGAAAGTGGTCTTTGGAGTTCTCTCTTTTTTTGTGACGGAGTCTCTCTTTGTCACCTAGCCCGGAATGCAGTGGTGTAATCTCAGCTCACTGCAACCTTCGCCTCCCGGGTTCAAGTGATTCTCCTGCCTCAGCCTTCTGAGTAGCTGACATTACAGGTGCCTTCCACCATGCCTGGCTAGTTTTTGTATTTTTGAAAGAAATGGGGTTTCACTATGTTGGCCAGGATGGTCTCGAACTCTTGACCTCAAGTGATCCACCCACCTTGGCCTCTCAAAGTGTTAGGATTACAGGCATGAGCCACTGCACCTGGCCCTGGCCTGGAGTTCTTAAAATCAGACTCAGCTATGAAAAACAATGAGGCTAATAAAATAAACCCTCTTGCAAGTTACTCCATAAATATAAAGGTAAAACAAATTTTTGAAAAACGTGTCATATTATATTGAAGACATGTGCTTATTCATGAAATAATAGGTATTTCTGCTTTAGAACTATAAATTAAAATCTGTAGCATTTTGTTTTTATTTTTGAGATGGAGTCTGCCTGTTGCCCAGGCTGGAGTGCAGTGGTGACTCACTGTAACTTCCACTTCCTGGGTTTAAGCAATTCTCCTGTCTCAGCTTCCCGAGTAGCTGGAATTATAGGCCCCGCCACCTTGCCTAGCTATTTTTTGTGTTTTTAGTAGAAACAGGGTTTCACCATGTTGGCCAGGCTGACCTGGAACTCTTGATCTCAAGTAATCTGCCTGCCTAGGTCTCTTGAAATGCTGACATTACAGGTGTGAGCCACTGTGCCTGGCCTAATATCTACAACAATTTAAAATATGAGACATATCATCGCTTTTTGGGATGGAAAGGAAGGAAAAAAATCAGTCACAGCACAGGAAACTGCACATACTTCCCTATTCTATAACTACAGATTCATGGTCTATACTGTATCTCACTATTTCAAATATCTACCACTAACCTCTATTTTCCCTCCTATTCCTCTCTCCCAGCAATGAGGACTTTCTAAAGAGATGAGGAATAGAATAAGACATTTGCTCATCTACCTATATTGCTGGAAACATAAGACAATGCCAGACAATATTTACTTGCCAATATCAATGTGTTTCAGATCCTAAACATTAATAAATGAATAATGCAATAAAATGAGGATAAAACCAAGCTTCTACGACTAATAAAACTCTTAAGACTATAAAGTTGTATATTACAGAAGTGTTTTTCATGTATTAAAAGGAGAGCATAGAAGATGTATTGTAGTTGTGCACTTAATTTATTCGAAACCATCTCTACCCAAAGTACATAAAAGAGACAATATACCTGATATGTTGGCACTGAAGTATAGGGGATGACCACTCCTTGAATCTGATTTCCAATGCTGTTGGGTTGGCCACTGACTAGGCTCTGATTCTGGGGTTGCTGAACTCCAACTATTCCTTGGTAATTTTGCTGCTGGTTGGGTATAACTTGATAACCTGTAATGGTACAATGAGTTAAATCCTGCTCTGAATTCATTTCATCCAGTAAGATTTAAAAAAAAATTTAAGCGAGTACTTTTATGCTCTAAAATGATAAAATTTTGATTAAATGGTAAGCCCCTAAAACCATCTATTATGAAATAACATTTTAGCCCAAGTTACCTACATTCCCTCACTAAAATATATTGAAATAAAATCTGCCTACAAAGATTTCTTCTACAATTGCAAAGATTATAGGGTCACACACTTAGATAACATAGGACAATTACTATTCAGGGCATATTACAATAGATTATGACAACTAGTTTCTCAGGACCAGGAGTTGCTACATAACATGAGCCCAGAGTAAATGGAAAATACGTAGGGCCCTTTGTTAAAAAAAAAAAAAAAACTATTAAGAATTTCAAGTTGGTAACAACAGAATATTAACACAAGCATGGGGCTCTATGCATCTGCAGAGGTTCCATTCCCATGAAACTGTCCCTGCTGGGGATTAAAACAAAAAAGGCAGGGGAGAGAGCCACTTTTGAATGTGTGAAAGACACAGGCAAATGGAGTTATACTGTAATTTTTTAGATTATTTCTTCATTGTATGATTAAGGTCACTTGACAGATCATTAAACAAATCAAGTAATCTGCTCAAGGTCACAAAGCAAACACCTAAACTGACTGTTCGTAATTTAAGTGGTAAGTTAAGTGCACAAATTTACTTTTATCAAGTAAACTTATTTACTTAACAAGAATCTACAATGATAAGCTCTAAGTAGTGAATACGAATTGTATTTTGTCTCCTGATCCTAAGAGGATTCTTTCAGGTATACTAATTAGCTAAAGACTCATGTAAATTACTAGATGCTACCCACAAAGTTTTTTATTTTTTAAAGAACTAGATAAAAATAATCATCTAGCTTCAGAGTACTGAAAAGTTTTTACAAAGACGAACTGAACTAGAACACCACCTATACAGACTTTAACAGCTAAAGGGCAATGAAACTGTTTCCCTGATAACACCATAAATACATTTTGTTATCAGTTTTCATTTATATCCTCACTAATTCCTAAAGCAACAGACATGGCAATTTCAAGTGTTGATTATAGACAGCAGCATCACTGTAGTTGTCTGGTAGCCTTAATAATTCTGCTCAAGGACCAAATAATCGAATAAAATCTAGCATCTATCTTCTTTAAAAATATAACCACAAGGTATATCCAGTAACAAAGCAACACATTAAAATTAAGAAACTAAAAATCTTGGCCAGGTGTGGTGGCTTCCACCTATGATCCCAGCACTTTGGGAGATGGAAGGATTGGGTGGATGGAGGTGGGTAAGCTCAGGAGTTTGAGACCAGCCTGGGCAACATGGCCAAATCTTGTCTCCACAAAAAAATACAAGATAGTGCCACTGCACTCCAGCCTAAGCGACAGCGCAAGACCCTTGTCTCAAAAAACAAACAAACAAAACCAACCAACCAAACAAACAAAAAACCAAAAACACAGAAAAAAACCAAAACCAAAGTAAAAATTCAGTTATAGTGAATCCCTTAACAGTGAAGGGTTTTTGTAAAACGTTATTTCTATGGCAAAACTACTTTATGGCCATGTTTCCAATGACTTCCTTCTCACCAATCTAACTTTGTAAAAATAGAATACTGTGTATTCTAGTTCTCATCTGTAATAAAGTGATTGATAATATGCTGTTTTCTAAACCTTTATTCCTTGTGAATTTCCTATACTACTTAAACTTACAGGCAGGTAAAGGCAGAGAACAGAATAAACTTCTTCCTTTTTAATCTAACAATTAACATTTAACACTATTTTCAGTTCATCAAATGACAAGTATTTCAAATTTATACCCCAAATTCCAAACACCATTAAAACATACAATGACAAATTTCCACCCTTAAAAAATAACACAGGAATGGAAATGAAATGTGAACATGAGACCTTTTTTTGTGTTGGAAATGCCACCTCAACACATACACATGTCTACTGCAGCATCAGAATTTGGGTTCTGTATAGACTGGAATAATAACTTCTTATGACAGACTTGGCAGAATTTTTGTTTACTAAAATGAAAACAAACTGTATATATCTGGCAGAAATCACTGTATATAATCTGACTTAAAATAATTTGACTTAAAACAGTCATACCCCCCTAAGAAACTAAAAATGTTATGCATATTACTTTTGTAGTCTATTCAAGAAATATTCAAGGTTATAGGTTGCCTTCAAAGAAAGCTTTAAAAAGCAAAAACAAGGCCAATGTATGTGCAAATGTGCTTCTGATTTTTTTTTTTTTAAGACAGAGTCTCACTCTGTTGCCCAGGCTGGAGTGCAGTGGCACAATCTGGGCTCACTGTAGCCTCCACCTCGTGGGTTCAAGTGATTCTCCCGCCTCAGCCTCCCAGGTAGCTGGGATCACAGGCACATGCCATAACGCCCAGCTGATTTTTCTATTTTTACTGGAGACAGGGTTTCACCACATTGGCTAGGCTGGTCTCCAACTCCTGACCTCAGGTGATCTGCCTGCCTTGGCATCCCCAAGTGTTGGGATTACAGGCGTGAGCCACTGTACCAGGCCTGATTTTTTTTACTTATCTAAATTTAACAATTTTACAAGACTCGTCTTGGAGGTCTCCTGCTTAAAATTCTCTATTACGATAAAAGGTCTGAGACAAAAGGCTTTCAATAAATACCTATAGAAACCATGTTGTAGTGATTTAATATGGGGTCAGCAGGACTCTACGTCATGGAATTTGTTTTTTTGTTTTGTTTTATTAGAGACACGGTCTCACTCTGTTGTCAAGGCTGGAGCGCAGTGGCATGTTCACAGCTCACTGTACCCTCGAGCTCCTCATCTCAATGAATCCTCCCCACCTTAGCCTCCTGAGGAGCTAGGACTACAGGTGTGCACCACCATGCCTGGTTACATCATGAAAGCTGCATGAGTAAATTTCCAATGGTATCTTATTCTTTTTGTTTGTTTGTTTTCAGATGCAGTCTCTATCGCTCAGGCTGGAGTGCAGTGGTGCAATCTTGGCTCACTGCAACCACCACCTACTGGGTTCAAGTGATTCTCTTGCCTCAGCCTCCCCAGTAGCTGGGGCTACAGGCGCGCACTGCCATGTCTGGCTAATTTTTGTATTTTTAGTAGAGATGGGGGTTTCACCATGTTGGACAGGCTGGTCCTGAACTCCTGACTTCAGGTGATCCGCCCACCTCAGCCTCCCAGAGTGCTGGGATTACAGGCGAGAGCTACCATGGCTGGCCTGGTATCTTATTCTTTAAAGCAGCCTAATCTCCATTAATATCCATGCCCACTAACTGCCACACACACACACACAAGCACACACACAAACACACACACACAAGCACACACACAAACACACACACGCACTCTCTTACAAACACCACGTACATTTTGAAAATTTGACATGAAATATAAAACAGTTGATCTCAGCATCTAGTCATTTGTTACAAATAGTAGTAAAAAGGACACCATCTGGGTTAGATAAAGATAGATATGACATGGTCCCTATCTTTGAAATTAGGCAGTTTTAGCCACCATACCGTATGAGGATAGCAGTATAAATAGAGTCTTATGAAAAAAAGAGGAAGAAATTAGTCCTGACTGATATTTATAAAGGTAGTGACATTTGGGCTTGGACTTAAAGGAAAAGCTCATTCCAGCAAAAATAAAAGGTTTGGAAAAAGTAAGACAGTTAATATGTTTTAATGGGGAATAGTCATGAATGAATGAATAGGTATGTGAAGTGATAAGTGGAAGATGAAGGTACAACAGAATACTGGTGAAGAAGCAAAGGTTTTACACATAGAAGAGTGATAAGAACTACCAGGAAGTTCTAGATTTTAAAGACTGTGAAAGGAGAAAAAACACTAACATCTCAGGACTTCATTCAGAAGTAGCATAAATAAGCTAGGATTGAGTTTTTGAACACAGTGGAGCTATTAAAAAAAATGATGCCAAGCACTTAAAAAAATGCCTTCGCTAAGAATCTATCTTAATTATTAATCCCTTCACGATTTTGTCCATTCTCTTATGCCACATCTCGTAAAACTCTACAGGTAACATAAACATTTCTGGTTAGTTGTTCTCTCATGGTTTGTGTATGCCTTCTTTTTTTTTTTTTTTTTTTTGAGACAGAGTCTCACTCTATTGGCCAGGTTGGAGTGCAGTGGCACCATCTTGGCTCACCGCAACCTCCACCTCCCGGGTTTAAGTAATTCTCATACCTCAGCCTGCCGAGTAGCTGGAATTACAGGCGTGTGCCACCACGCCTAGCTAATTTTTGTATTTTTAGTAGAGACAGGGTTTCGCCATATTGGCCAGGCTGGTCTCAAACTCCTGACTTCAGGTGATCTGCCCGCCTCGGCCTCCTAAAGTGCTGGGATTATAGGCATGAGCCATGGCGCCCAGCCTGAATTTAAATTTTAAGGTAACATTGGGCCAGCGTGGTGGTTCACACCTGTAATCCCAGCACTTTGGGAGGCTGAAGTGGGTAGATCACCTGACGTCAGGAGTTCAAGACCAGCCTGACCAACATAGTGAAACCCCATCTCCACTACAAATACAAAATTAGCCAGGTGTGGTGGCGCATACCTGTAATCCCAGCTACTTGGGAGGCTGAGGCAGGAGAATCACTTGAACCTAGGAGGCAGAGGTTGCAGTGAGCTGAGATCGCGCCATTGCACTCCAGCCTGGGCAACAAGAGCGAAACTCCATCTTAAAAAAATAAAAATTAAAATAAAAAAATAAATTTTAACGTAACACTGGTTTACAAGATTAAACACATTTAATCACCTTTTCATTAAAATGACACTCCCACGAATACAAATCACATCAGACTGGAATTTCTAGATCACTCATTAAGTCTCTCCTAGAAAACTGTACAGCAGCTAAATCACAGATTCCATATAGTTAGCCTCAAAGTGCTTAGGAAGGACTCAAAGAAAGAATACAAACTGTTTAACTTTATATCTAGTATGTAAAGTTTGTAATGAAGGTATTATTTGAATATTTTTACTTTTAATTTATTTACTATTATTTTTTGAGACAGAGTCTTACCCTATCGCCCAGGACAGAATGCAGTGGCGCAATCTCACCTCACTGCAAACTCTGCCTCCTGGGTCAAACGACTCTCCTGTCTTAACCTCCTGAGTAACTGGAATTACAGGTGTGCGCCACCTCACCTAGCTAATTTTTGTATTTTTAGTAGAGACAGGGTTTAGCCATGTTGCCCAGGCTGGTCTTGAACTCCTGAGCTCAGAGTGATCCACCCCTGTTGGCCTCCCAAAGTGCTGGGATTATAGCGGTGTGCCACGGCACCTGGCCTGAATATTTTTAAAAATGTAGACTTAATATCTTTTATAAAAACCTTATAGAGCATAAAAAAGATTTTTATAGTAGAAAATTTGGAAAAAAATACAAACATAGAAAAAAGTCTATATGGGAAAATAATCACTTATAGATACTCCCCATTTACATTTTTATATGTGGCTAGCCTAATTTTCCATGCAGAGGGCAACATATATATTCATTTTCATTATTTATAGAAATGGTGTTATATGACACAGACTATTTCAAAATCTTTCTTCATATAATGCTTCCACATCTTATCAATAGAAATTTTACAATGTATGGGAAGAAAGTATTTAAGTAATTTTCTTCAAAACATATTTAGACCTCAAGTTTAACATCAAACAACTCAACTGATCTTTACTGTACTTTCAGGATGAAGGCATGTGTTGAGTAGCTAAAAGGACAAAAAATATAAACATTTTAGAGCAAACTCTGTCAGCTTCCTGTGTCTGCTCTAGAATTTGGCCCCAAATCCCTGTCTTTTCACTTAAAATATAATTTAAAATTATATTTTCATTTTAAATTAAAATTTTCATTTAAAATATAATTATCTTTGCTTCAATGATACCACAAGCTAATCTTTTTTGTTGGCGTTTTTTTTTTTTTTTTTTTTTGAGACTGAGTCTTGCTCTGTCTGCTCTGTCGTCCAGGCTGGAGTGCAGTGGTGCAATCTCGGCTTATGGCCACCTCAACCCCCTGGGTTCAAGTGCTTCTCTTGCCCAAGGAGCTGGGATTACAGGTGCGTGCCAGCATACCCAGCTAATATTTGTATATTTAATAGAGATGGGGTTTCACTATGTTGGCCAGGCTGGTCTTGAACTCCTGACACCAGGTGATTGGACCACCTCAGTCTCCCGAAGTGCTGGGATTACAGGGGTGAGCCACTGCGTCCAGTCACACAAACTAATCTTAATACCTAAGACTCAAATGATATTTATTAAGTTTCAGGCACTGTTCTGAGTACTTTACATATGTTAACTCATTTAGTGTTCACAATCTTATGAAATAGATACAATTATTATCCCTGTTTTTCAGCTGAGGAAACAAAAGGCACAGAGAGGTTCATACCTTCTCTATGATCAACAGCTATCAAATGTGTAGCTGGGAGCTGCACACAGCTGTCTGATTCTAAAATTTACTTTTTTGAGGAACACATGTTGAAGAAGAAAAAGTATTACAGTAATATTGTTCAAATAAGCAGAACCTGGTCTTGCTTCATTTTCTGATAATTTTGGTTAATGAAGACTTTACTGTAGCTTAACATACCTAAGTCTCAAGATAAACTTAATTACAGGAAAACAGATAATTACTGGAAATAATGTCAATCAACAAGGAAACTTTTCGTTCATTTGAACTAAAGATTTATTGGTGAGTATAAGCATGTTATTCAAAATAGGAATCAGAGTGAAAATTTTTGGGTAGTTAGTTCAGATGGTAGCCACATGAACTTGGGGGCTTTAAAAAAGAGCAGGTGTAAATAAGCATATGATTAGCCCACAATGTCCTCTCTGTGGGAGGAACAGTCCTTCCCTTTGTTTGTCCACTACCCCCAAGATGCGTGGTTTACTACTGATGTATTTCAAAGTTACACTTCCTTGCCTCACTATAATTAGATTATACGCATAAATTGTATTAAACAATTAGGAAGGGCCACTGCACTCCAGTCTAGGCAAAACAGTGAGACTCCATCTCTAAAAATATTAAAACATAAAGAAAGACAATTGGGAAGGAGAAGAACTGGCTCAAATAGTGACACTATTTCAGGTTCCACATCCCACAGTTCTGTCTCTCAGCCTGAGTATTTCCAAGTGAATCTCCAATGTTCCCTTTGGGCTTTAGTTTTGCTGTTTTGCCTCGGAGGCTGCTTTTGCTCAAAAAGTCTGTTGCCACATTCCAGATGAGTCTATACAAGATTAGTCTAGCAGAGTTTTCATAGATACTGGCTGTCTTCTCCACAAAGTCAGGCTGCTTTGCCAAGAAGTCAGACTTTACTCAGCAGGGCAGTACCAGCTTTAACCTGGACACATTTTGTGCAAGGACAGCTGCTACGTTTTATGGGTGAAGTCTTGAAGTTCTGTGAAGCAATGGCTTTTTTCCATCCACTGAGTAGCATTTCATTCATTTTTACATCCAAGGCAGGAAAATTCACCAGGTTTAAACTACACTGGGTAGAAAGCCATCAGGGTCTGAAGAACCGTTCTCAACTAACACAACTAAAATTGTCATTTAACATTTGATGCTCAGTATGATCGGTACCCCAGGAGGGAAATTCGACTGGCATTAGGACAGGAATATGAATGTTTTTTTCCAGAAATCACGATGAAATGTTTTATCACTCATTCTAATAATTACAACATACAACACAGCAACTGGCTAAAAAGTATATAATTTTGAATTATATTCTCTAAAGAGCAGAACATTAAAGATTACTAAAAGATTATTGGTCTTTTTCTAATGCAGTGCTTAGCAGAAAAGTACTCAACAGGCATTAACAGGCTAACATTTGTTCCAATGAAAAAGAAAATAAAACTGGGATCTATATTGGTTAAAATTACTATAATCACAAGCAAAACTAGAAATACTCAGCTGGAAAACACTAAAAACAAAAAAGCCCACATCATTCTCCTAATCTAATCAAAGATAAGAACCTTACTCTTGCCTATGTAAGACAAAATCATTAATAAAATAATTGTTAACATAAAATAAAGGATCATTTAATTACAGGTATGCCTCACATTATGTACATTTGCTTAATAAAATTTACATCTTGAACTGTTCAAGTTGCTCATGAATTCCTCTGAACTTTTGTTTAAACAAAGAAATTTCAGACTGCTGGGCATGAACCGTTACAGAGTGACACCTAGAGAAGTGGTTTTGTAGGTTAGGTTCCTTGTCTAATTATTCAGACAAAAGCAAGAGTGGGTACAGAGTTCTCATAGTGTCAAAAGTATAGTTTGAAGACTGCCAAGTTTGAGAAAGAAAAATCCAATGATCTGGAAAAGAGGGAGAAGGCTGAGGATTAGGATGGAGAAGTAGATTTCTAGAGAATGAAAAGTATCAACAGGTTTCAAAAATGCTACAAGAAGAGTATTTCCAGTATCCCGACTCCAACTTGGCTACCACATAAATTATTCTTTCTTCACTAAAAAGTATATTTTAGTATATTAGAATTAAAAAAAATTCTTCCTGTGATACATCTGAATTTAACCTGGAAAGTAGAGGAAAACACTATATGTTTTGTAGGAATGTACGTCAATATTGTGGGAAAGCCTCTATTTTGTAAAGTAAGAAATGCCAATAGTAAGTGATACCAAACAACAAAATAAATATCCAGATCTCAACATATATATATATATATATATTTTTTTTTTAAACACTACCATTCTGCTTTGTTAAAGGACTGCACTGTTGCAATATTATCCCATTTCTTTCAGCACTTTCAGAGGAAAGCACAATCAATTCTGCAAGCTGAGAGAACTAGGACAATATAAACTGATGGTTCAGGAACTTCCCTGGAGGGCTCCACAGAATGTTCTATTTTTAACTCTCACTTTAACCAAGAAGACAGCAGGAAGGAAATGCAGTGCTCAGCACAAAAGTATTGAACAGGCATTAACAGGCTGATTTTATTTTATATAGGTGATCTGAACTAGCATTTGTTCTAAAGGAAAGCATTCTTAATAACACAGAAATAATCAGAAAAATTACAAAAAGTATTAAAGAAATGCTTAGAATACCCATGAATCTAAGGTTATTTCACTTAATAGTACCTATTAATTTTTTTTCCAGACTCTGCTTGTACAATAGAAGCACTGTGAAGGTAGTTTTCTTTTTTTTTTTTTTTTAAGATGAGCCATTTTACTAAAGCCAAATTTATTTGTAACTAGGCATCTACAAGACCAAATTGTTAAAACCTCAAGCTTATAATCTTGGGCTTCTGTCTGTGGCACTATTTTAGTAGGTAGGCAAGTTCAACTAAAGCCAGCCCCATGGGTGTATTTCGAAGGAGATGCAATTGCCATCACACTTGATTATCCCTTCTCATCTATCATCCCCTCTTCTCTCACTCCTGTGCCTGAAATAAACATATACATATACAAAAACCAATTCTAACAAAAACAGTCACACAGAGTTTATTGCTCACAGCTATTTAAAGAACTATTCCATGGAAGAGTCTATACAACTCAAGGAAATCTGTGGGTACTTACCAGATATATTTGGCTCCAGATTTCAGTGGCGGCAGGTTAATGGAGAAGGGAAAAGGGAAATAGGTGGATTTGTAGGTATTATACAATGTCTGAATCTATGCTGAATCACACAATACATACTAAGAAATGCTCACAGAAATCAATGAAAAAACAAGAATAGCCAGAGCCACTACCTAGTAATTTACAAATACAAAATTCCTATTACTTGGATTGAAAGTTGTCAATAAAGAAATTGACTTTGTGCCTTGAGTCCCTATTTGACATAGCTGACTCTCCTATCAATAAGCCCCCTCACCTGCTTACCCAGTAGTGCTGACTTTTCTTTGCTCGCCTTTTACACCCTAGTTACTCTTAAATTTGTGCCTTCAAATTCTGTCAACAATATGCACACATTGAAGACTGTTTATCCTAACAAGTTTCTTCCATAGTGTCGTTCATCAGGATCCTACCATAGTCTGCTGGTAACAAAGCTTAATCAACTTGGAACCATATGATTCTGGGTTATCTGGAAAGCTAAGACTAAAGATATAATACATTGATAATCCTTGAAGTTATCAAATGGTTGCAAAACTAAAAGTATAGTTTCACAGAATCATTTTGCTTTCCACAGGTATGCAACAACATCATCGTTTGGAAAAATAAATTATATCGTTGGTAAGAATCGAGACCAAGTAGCTTCAAACGCATTTAGGTGTATTAGGTCCATTTGATGTCATGCTTTCATATATAACAATATCCCTAAAAAGTTGTGTAGCAATAGGGAGAGACATATTTGACTTCTGCTAATGAGTTTGGTATGCTCAAAACATTAAGCTTTTTAGATAAGCTCAAAACCAAACTGAATTTGTCATCCAAATCCACTTTGGAAAAGAAATAAGCAATAGCTTTCACAAATTTTTAACAGGTAAATTATATTAGGCCAAAGATGTCACTTAAAGTCTAATCCCTATTTCTGAGTACGATGCATGATTTAAAGGTATTACAATTAATGAAAAATATAAACAAATGTTAACACCTTCATACAGCATTAAAAAAAGCAAAAAAGCAGTGGAAACCTGAGTAAAAAGAAGCCAGGAAGCAGCTGAAAAAGAGACCGGTTCACTGTGAGAAATGTAAACCTCTCAGACAGTGCTACGGCCCCGAATCCAACAGCTCAGGAACAAGGCCAATTATTGCAAAATATTAAATGTATATGGTGAAGCTACAAACTTTTCAAGAGTCGTAAGAATAATAAAAGCTACACAGAAAACAGCTAGGGCTTTGTAAACCTAAAATCTTCACTATAATTACTACCTGCAGAAAGTTTCTTTATACTATACCACACTCCTTATATGCAGTGTACTTCACAGTATTCAAAGCATACATTTTATGATAAAGGTTTAAAGTAATAAATCTTTATTAGTGAAACTGGTAAGTAATCTGATCTTTTGAAATAGTTGCTTTCATTGACTCCAGTTATTGACAGTTGGTTGCCAAGCTGTTACAAACCAATTCTCTATTATTCTACCTTTCAGAACTAGAAATGACTCACATGAGACACAAAGAATTATGGAGTTTTAGAGTACACAGAGGCTTCAATAGACAACACAGTAAAACTTCCATACTTTGCAAATGAGTCCAACTGAAACTCAGTGGCTTTAAGTGATATGCCTAACACCTGTTACAAATGACTAAGGGCCATCAGGATTCTGACTTTTATTTTGTTGTTCTTTCCCATTATACAGTGCATTGTTCAGAAAGTCTTAAGTGTGTAGCCAGGGTTTCTTCTGTTTCTGTTGACAGGGGTTTACTCAACCTTGTTTTGAATGAACAGTTCAGTAGTTTCACATTCATAACAAAAGACTAGTACATTCATTTCCCCAGCAGTAATGTTAGTCCTGATTTCAGTTGTGGTCTACTGGCACACATGGATAAAAGACCTAGAGCATTTTATCCTTGAGATATTTCCCCAGCCTCCTCCCTATCCACCAAAGGAAAAATAATGAAAGATCCTGTATTTCTACTGCCCATACCCTATCTGGTCTAAAAATACTTTGCTCAGTTGGGCTTGTTAATTTAGGGCAAAATTTCTTTAAGTTCAAATACAAACATTTAAACATTACTTGTGCCACAGTGAAAAAAAATTGCTCCAAATCTACTAGTGTTTTCGTTATTTGGTTCAATAATTAGTTTCACCCTTTTATGTAATTAAAAAAAAACATGCTTCTTGACACTGTGAGGTAAGCAAGTGTTGTTTGACAAGAAATAAAAATATAAGAGATATGAAAAAGTATTTCTCATTTTTAATCAGATTGGGATAGTGGAATGTAGAGAGGTAAGAAAATAAAAACCAAAAGGAAACCCAGAAGTATGTTTCCATATAAAAATGTAAATTATGAGATAGTAATTGCTATATACCTGTAAAAAAACTCAAAAACAATAAACTATCATGTTAATTTCCCAGTACATTTTACTTTTCTACACTAGGGCACATACAAACATAAATGCACACTTTTCTGTTAAGTTTTTTTTTTTTTTTGAGACAGTCTCACTCTGTTGCCCAGGCTGGAGTGCAGTGGCGCCATCTCAGCTCACTGGAACCTCCGCCTCCCAGGTTCAAACGATTCTCCTGCCTCAGCCTCCCGAGTAGCTGGTATTACAGGTGTGCACCACCATGCCTGGCTAATTTTTTGTGTGTATTTTTAAAGTAGACACAGGGTTTCACAATGTTGGCCAGGCTGGTCTGAAATTCCTGACCTCAGGTGATCCACCCGCCTTGGCCTCCCAGAGTGGTGGGATTACAGGCGTGAGCCACCACGCCTGGCCTTCTGCAAGTTTTGACATAAAAATTAATGATGAGCTAACTATAAAAAAGTCTTTAGATTATAACTTTCAAAAAAGAGTTCAAATCCCCACTAATTCTACGAAAAGGTTCAATACAATTACCAACACAACAGTTGGCACTGGCCCTGCTGAACTTTTCTTTAAAGGAAAATTTTCTATGATACTTATTAGCATAACAAAATTCCTTTCTCTTTTAGATAAGAATGCTTTGAGGATTTATTCCTTTTATTCTTCAAACTGAATGAGTCAACTAACTTAAGCTGTAAGTTAAGAGGATACTATATAAAACAGCTGAAAGGACAAGTCTAGCTTTTATAAAGTGTTATATTAAGACTGACTCATAAGAGTCAAACACAATGTCAAACATTTTTCAAAGACATGATTCTCTTTTTTGTGCCTGTAGCACTATCCAGATGCAACCTGATTTATTGTTTACTCCTTCTCATCATAACTAGCATCAGAGAAAACCCCACAGTTAAAAATATCACCAATGATAAACACATGCTATCTGTCACATAGATGTTTTCACCTCCAATCAGGCATATTTAGTTGAATTCTATTAAGTGTCATTTTTTTTTTTTTTTGGCAGAGAGGCATACATACTAGGACACTAGTCCCAACCTGTGATTGAAAGTGATTTTATAGGCGGTTTGACCATGGAGAGGGATAAAAATTTTGCCATGTTGAAGAACAAATTTAGTAAGCTAACACAAACACAGAACAAAGGATTTTTGCTCGCCTTATTAATAGAGTGTACTAATGAATTAAGTTAATTAGTCACACGCAAGGATATTTAAATCAGTAGCATGAAGGTACATTTCTTTATTATGGCATCAGCTACAGTCTGTGTTATAATTTTGGAAGAAAAAAATCAAGAAAAAACAATATGAAAATTCTATTACTTGAGGTCCAGAAAAATTCAGAAAATTGTTTCTGAATAAAACACCAATGTATATAAAGCTAATGAGCAGTACCACAACCAATGTTCCCACGAATAGAGAATAACTTTTGATACCCTTTGAAATTATATCATATACTAGTTTACATTATTTGACGTGGACTGTATTATTAAATTTTAGGTAGCTTGGAACTAAAATTCTAACTTGGCTAAAATGACCAATGTTTGTATTCAATGTTCTTTGGAAGAACATTTGTCACATGTACAATACAAGGCTAGTAACATACTAAAAAGGGGAGAACCTGTAAACTAACAACGAGACAACTCCTAAGGGTAACAGATTAAGGACCTGGAAGTTATCCTGCATGGCTATGCTAAGCATGAACTATATCTAGCACAGAAAGTTAGTGAATCACGATCACTGAAGACTGCAACAATAAAGAAAAGTATGACTACTATTCATCAGATGGGCCAGTGCAGAGATGCTTCTCCTAAACTGGTGGTAACCCTGACGAGTTTCACACAATATCAAGAGCAGTAAACAGCCTCAGTGGAGGTGGAGGTTATGGGTTCCTCAGTGAGTCACACTCACATAGTCAGGGAGCCTCCAATAGTGATAAGCAGTTAAGAAAGCTCTAAAGAAACCAATGATAAAATTCTACTTCAACTCCTAGAGTTATAAAAGGCTGAATAAATACCTTATTAAACATCTGGGAAGTACACATCTAGGTGAGAAGCATATAGAGAAATGAGTTCATTAAAAAATCAATAAGATAGTTTTATACACTGAGATCAAAATTGTTTTCACTGAATGCTTGAAGAAAATCTGCAAAGTGCTAAAACAAAAACAATGCTGAGTTTTAATAAATTTCATTTAAGTGGCCTTAGATTGTATTTGGTTTAAAAATACTTTTCACTATCAATCAATAAACTGAAAAGCAAAACACAGAAAATATGCTAAGTACATCATTTCTTTTAAAGGCATGCCTACTAAGAGATCAAAATATCATCCCTAGACTAGGGTTCTCAATCCAAGTTAGGTGGTTTTGATCTTTGCTTCTGGTTAGCCATTCATAAGTCACCTTGCCTCGCCTTGCCTCTCTTTTGCTGTTACCATAGGTGATTCATCAGGCTGCAAAGACAGTTTCAATCTCAATGGCAGTGAGAGATGGCAGCCACTTAACAAACTGCTTAAGATATTCCCAGTACAGCTCCCAACCCTTTAGCATGTAGACGTGACACTGTGGTATTTTCCAGAGGATGCTAAGATTTGCTCACTCTTTTAATCTCATTGGTTTGCAAACTCATATGTATGAACATATTCGAGATCCTGAGAGACTGAGTAGGTACTATCTTAAGAGCAACACTGAAATAGAAGATGGAAAAAAACGTGGCTCAGAAGTTATGACATAAGAAACACAACTCACCTGTCTGCTGCGCAGGTTGTGGCAGTGGTTGGTTTAGATGTGAATTGTAATGAACAGAAGGGACTGGGCGATACTGAGGTTGGCTGGAGTGATAGTGGCCTGGAGTGCAATAACAGGCTGGCATCTAGGATCATAAATATTGCAGGAAAAAATCAATTTTACTTGCATTACATGTGTTTTTCTGTGAGGAAGGTCAGAGTTTAATAAGTAATAATTCTTTTTAGCACTAATCATTGGAAAACTGATTTTTCTTAAATTTAACTGAAATTTAAAAAAAAATTCAAACATACAGTATGCATAAAAATATAACCAATGTGTCATCAATCATATTTAGATTTTAATTTTTTTTGCCATATTTGCTTCAGCTCTCTCTCTTACAAAACCAAACATTACTGAATTAGCTAAAGACTCACCCTATTTCCTTTATTCTAACTTCCATAGAAGCCATTATTCTGTAGTTGGTGATTTTACTATACAGTATATATCTATTTACTATATATCTATTATCCATACGTGTATTATTATTTTATTTATTTTTAGGTTTTTTTTTTTTTTTTTTTTTGAGGTGGAGTCTCGTTCTGTCGCCCAGGTTGGAGTGTAGTGCTGCCATCTTGGCTCACTGCAACCTCCGCCTCCCAGGTTCAAATGATTCTCCTGCCTCAGCCTCCCGAATAGCTGGGATTACAGGCATGTGCCACCATGCCCAGCTAATTTTTGTGTTTTCAGTAGAGATGGGGTTTCACCATGTTGGCTAGGCTGGTCTCAAACTCCTGCCCTCAAGTGATCTGCCCACTTCAGCCTCCCAAAGTGCTGGGATTACAGGCATGAGCCACTGAGCCTGGGCGAGTATTTTAAAAATCCAAATGTCCAAAATCTGAAATGCTCCAAAATCTTTAACTTTCTGGGTACCAACATGATGCCAAAAGCATCATGTCATGTCAGTACTCAAAAAGAAACTCCACACCTGACCTCATGTGACAGGTTACAGTCAGAACTTTACATCATGCATGAAATTATTTAAAATATGGCTTATATTACCTTAAGGCTATGTGTATAAGATGTATATGAAACACAAGTGAACTTGGTTTTAGACTTTGGGCCCTATCCCAAGATATCTCATTGTATATATGCAAATATTCCAAAATCCAAAAAAAAAAAAAAAAAAAAAAAATCTGAAACTTCTGGTCCCAGGCTTTTCAAATAAGGGAAACTCAACTACATATAACTTCATGAAACTCATTTTGCAATTCATGTTGTTTTTGAGACATCTTTCTTTACTGAAACATATACAGCTAGCTCATTCAATTTAACTGCTAAACAACATTCATTGTATAAACTACTTTATCCACTCCCACATTAATGCACAGTTATACTGGTTCCATTCTTTAATTTTTCTCATACAGTCATGTGTCACAAAGTGACATTTTGGTCAATGATAGATTGCATATATGATGGTAACCCCCTAAGATTATAAAGGAGTTGAAAAATTCCTATCACCCAGTGATGTCATAGTACAATACATCACTCACATGTCTGTAGTCCTACTGTGCTAGCAGTTGTTTAAAAGTATAGCAGACAGTATATAAATAAGACTTGGTAATGATAATAAATGGCTGTTATTGGTTTATGTATTTACAATATTTTTAACTATTATTTCAGAATGTAGTCCTTCTGGGCTGGGTATGGCAGCTGACGCCTGTAATCCCAGCACTTTGGGAGGCTGAGGCGGGAGGATCGCTTGAGCCCAGGAGTTTGAGATCTGGCTGGGCCACATAGTGAGACCATATCACTACTGAAAATTAAAAAATTAGCTAGGTGTGGAGGTGCACACGCCTGTAGTCCTGTATACTCAGGGGCTGAGGTTGGGGATTACTTGAACCCAGGAGGTCACAGCTGCAGTGAGCAGTGATTGCACCACTGCACTCCAGCCTGAGTGACAGAGGCAAGAGCCTGTCTTAAAAAAAAAAAAAAAAGAATGTAGTCCTGCTACTTATTAAAAACTACAAAACAGATTCAGGGCCAGGGGCAGGGGCTCACACCTGTAATCCTAGCACTCTGGGGAGGCTCAGGTGGGTGGATCACTTGAGCTTAGGAGTTCAAGATCAGCCTGGGCGACATGGTAAAACCCTGTCTCTACAAAAAATACAAAAATTAGCCAGGTGTGATGCGCGTGTCTGTAGTCCCAGCTACCTGGGGGGCTGAGGTGGGAGAACTGCTTGAATCTGGGAGGTCGAGGCTTCAGTGAGCCAAGATCGTGCCATTGCATTCCAGCCTGGGTGACAAAGTGAGACTCTGTCTCAAAAAACAAAAAACAACTCCAAACCAAACACACACACACACACACACACATACATACACACACACACACACACAGACTCAGGTAGGTCTTTCAGGAGGTATTTCAGAAGAAGGCATTGTTATCATAGGAGATGACAGCTCCACATAGGAGATGACAGCTCCACGTGTGTTACCGCCTCTGAAGACCTTCTAGAGGGACAAGATGTGGAGGTGGAAGACAATGATGCTGATGATCCTGAAATGCGTAGGCCTAGGCTAATATGCATGTTTGCACCTTAGTTTTTAATTAAAAAAAATTAAAAAGAAAGAAAATTTAAAAATTCATAAAAGAAAACTTTAGAATAAGGATATAAAGAAAATATTTCTGTAGAGCTGTATGGTGTATTTGTGTTTTAAGCTGTTTTATTACACAAGAATAAAAAAGTGAAAGAATTAAAAAGTTTATAAAGTTACTGTAAGCTAAGGTTAGTTTATTATTGAAGAAAGAAAAATGTATTAAATAAATTAGATGTAGCCTAATTTAAGAGTGTTTATGAAGTCTACAGTAGTAAAATGTCCCAGGCCTTCACATTCACTCACCACTCACTGACTCACCTAGAACAACTTACAGTCCTGCAAGCTGCATACATGGTTAAGTGCACTATAGCGGTGTTCCATTTAAAAAAATCTTTTGGCCGGGCACAGTTGCTCACACCTGTTAATTCCAGCACTTCTGAAGGCCGAGGCGGGCAGATCACAAGGTCAGGAGTTTGAGATCAGCCTGGCCAGCAAAGTGAAACCCCGTCTCTACTAAAGATACAAAAAATTAGCCGGGCGTGGTGGCACGCGCCTTGTAGTCTCAGGTACTCGGGGGGCTGAGGCAGAAGAATCACTTGAACCAGGGAGGCGGAAGTTGTGGTGAGCTGAGATCATACCACTGAACTCCAGCCTGGCGGCAGAGCGAGACTCCGTCTCAAAAAAGAAAAAAACAAAACAAAAAACCACAAAACTTTTATATCATATTTTTACTGTACCTTTTCTATGTTTACATATGTTTAGATGCACAAATACTTACCATTGTGATATAATTGCCTACAGTATTTAGTACAGTAACATGTTGCACAGGTTTGTAGCTTGTAGGCTATACCATATAACCTAGGTGTGTAGAGGGCTACACCATCAAGGTGTGTGTAAATACACTTTGTGACATTCACACAATAACAAAACCCACTAGAGATGCATTTCTCAGAATGTATCTCTATCATTAAATGATGCATGACCATATTTCTAATGCAAATTAAAATGCCATCAAGACCATCTTGATTTATTTTTCCTTCCAGAGCTATTAGTATTAGTAATGAAGTTCTCTTAATCTGACCTAGTTTGGGGTGAAGAATAAATACCTAATCCAGTATTACAGAAGTATGTGGGTAAGTTAACTTTAACAGTGTCATGGGCTCACTCACATTCTGCTCTTCTGATTGGGTTATCTGCAAAAAGAACAGAGATCTGTGGAGATTTTAAAGAGTGCTCATCTCATCTGAAAACCAGCCAGGCATAACATTCCTAGGTTAGTTTTTAGCCAAGAATCACTCAAGTTTACTGTAGATCTCCTGTCTTTGAAGCATTAACATAGACACAATACATATGGGATCCCTTAACTGTTCCTGGAGGTATCAGAAAGTAATCTAAATCCTGAGTTTAGCTATTTTCCTTTAATTAAAAAACGTATCTTTTTTTTTTTTTTTTTGAGACAGAATATTGCTCTGTCTCCCAGGCTGGAGTGAAGTGGCGCAATCTCAGCTTACTGCAACCCCCACCTTCCAGGTTCAAGCAATTATCCTGCCTCAGTCTCCCGAGTAGCTGGGATTACAGGTGCCCGCCACCACACCTGGCTAATTTTTTTTTTTTTGGTATTTTTAGTAGAGATGGGATTTCACCATGTTGGCCAGGCTGGTTTCGAACTCCTGACCTCAAGTGATCCGTACATCTCGGCCTCCCAAAGTGCTAGGATTACAGGCTTGAGCCACTGTGCCTAGCCAATACCTCTCTCTCTTTTTTTAATTGAGATGGAATCTTGCTCTGTGGCCCAGAAGTGCAGTGGCACGATCTCAGCTCACTGCAACCTCTGCTACCCAGGTTCAAGCAATTCTTGTGCCTCAGCCTCCCAAGGCAGCTGGGATTATAGGCACCCACCACCAGGTCCGGCTAATTTTCTTTTTGTATTTTTAGTAGAGATGGGGTTTCGCCACGTTGGCCAGGCTGGTCTCGAACTCCTGACCTCAAGTGATCCGCGTGCCTCGGCCTCCCAAAGTGCTGGGATTACAGGCGTGAGCCACTGTGCCCGGCTGCCAATATCTCTTTTAAGGCAAAAATTATTAACACTATTTTTGGTATATAATATATAGAGATGCAATGTATATGGCAACAACAGCAAAAGGACGGAGAGAATGTAAATGGAATTATACTGTTAAAAGGCTGCTACATTTTACTTGAAATTTCAATATTAACTTGAAGTAGATTTTGATAAGGTAAAGGTACGTAACACATTCCCTAGAAAAACACACACATTCAGAAAATTCAAGGGGATGTACCTAAAAAGACAAAATTGGAACAATACAGAGAAGATTAGCATGGCCCCTGCACAAGGATGACACGGAAATTCATAAAGCATTCAATATTATAAAAAAAAAAGTTCAAATAATATAAAATGCAGGAAAGTAGAATAAAATACAGATAGGGCAAATAAAAAAATAGCAATGTGGCATACCTGAATCTAACCATGTCAAAAATATATTAAATTTAAAGGGTCTAATGACACTCCAATCACTATATAAAGAGGCAGAACCCAACTAATAACCATAAATGAAAGACACTTTAAATATAGGGGTTGCAAGTAAGATAGAAAAAGATCTACCATTTAAATGTTACTCAAAAGAATGACACTATAATGTCAGATAAAATAGGTTTCAAGAAATACTATTAGAGACAGAGAAAAACGTTATGTATGAGTCAATATATCAGGAAGACATGATAAATATAAATTGTTTAATATAGCTTCAAATACTATAAAAAACTGATAGAACTCAAAAGGGAGATAGACAAATCCCAAAACAATAGAATATGAAATCAATGATGACCAGAGTAAACGAAAAAACATCCCACGCTCATTTAAGACTGGAAAACTTAGTATTGTTAATACGGCAATAATATCAAAGAGACCTACATATTCCACGCAATACCTATCAACACTCCAAAGGTCTTTTTTTGCAGAAACAGAAAAGCCCATTCTCAAATCATATGGAATTGCAAGGAGCCTAAATACTAAAAACAATTTTGAAAAAGAACAGAGTAGGCCGGGTGCGGTGGCTCACATCTGTAATCCCAGCACTTTGGGAGGCCGAGGCGGGCGGATCACGAGGTCAGGAGATCGAGACTACCGTGAAACCCCGTCTCTACTAAAAATACAAAAAATTAGCCGGGCGTGTTGGCGGGCGCCTGTAGTCCCAGCTACTCGGGAGTCTGAGGCAGGAGAATGGCGTGAACCTGGGAGGCGGAGCTTGCAGTGAGCCGAGATCGCGCCACTGCACTCCAGCCTGGGCGACAGAGCAAGACTCCGTCTCAACAACAACAACAACAACAACAAAAACAAAAAAAAAAAAAAGAAAAGGAAAAAGAACAGAGTAGGAGTACTCACTCTTCCCATTTTTAAAAGTTACTACAAAGCCACAGCAATCAAAACAATGTAGTACTGGCAAAAGGATAGAAATACATAATGGGGTAAGGTGAGAGCCCAGGAAAAAACCCTTACATTTATGGTCAAAGGATATTCGACAAGGATTCCAAGGTTATTTAATGGGGAAAGAAAAGTATCTTCAACAAATAATGCTGGAATTACTAGATATATACTTGAAAAAGAATGAAGATGAACTCTTGCCTCACGCCATATTCAAAAATTAACTCAAAATGGATAAATGACCTAGGAGCTAAAAACATAAAGCACTTAAAAGACAGGACAACCAATTCTTAGATATGACACCAAAAGCACAAGCAATAAAAGAAAAAATGGATAAAGTGAACTTTACCAAAATTAAAAAACTTTTGTCCATCAAAGAACATTATTAAGAAACTAAAAAGACAATTTTACACAATGAGTGAAAATAATTGCATATCACTTATCTGACAAGAGTCTAGTATCCAGAATACATAAAGAACTCTTAGCTCAATAACAAAAAGACAAATACACACACACACTTTATATACACACATACTCCAAAAAACTGAAAACAGATATTAAAAAAATACATGTACCTACATATTCAAAACAGCACTATTTACAGAAACAAAAGATGAAAACATTCCAAATTTTGGCCAGGTGTGGTGGCTCATGCCTGTAATCCCAGCACTTTGGGAGGCCGAGGCGGGAGGATCACTTGCGGTCAGGAGTTTGAGACCAGCCTGGCCAACATGGTGAAACCCCGTCTCTACTAAAAATACAAAAATTAGTTGGGCATGGTGGCTCACGCCTGTAATCCCAGCTACTAGGGGGACTGAGGCAGGAGAATCGCTTGAACGTGGCAGGCGGAGGTTGCAGTGAGCTGAGATTGCACCACTGCATTCCAGCCTGGGCAACAAAAAGAGACTCTGTCTCAACAACAACAACAACAACAAAAAAAAAAGAAAGAAAACATTCCAAATTTCAATTAATGGATAAAAAGGGAAAGAATGAATAGTGTGAACAGATTTTTAAGTGTGAATACATTTGAAATATGAATAGTGTGCCACTGTGTGTGTGTGTGTGTGTGTGTGCCTATGCTACGATGTGGATGAACTTTGAAAATATTATGTTAAATGAATGAAGTCAGACACAAAAGGTAACATGTTGCCTGATTCCATTAATATGAAGTATTCAGAATAGGTAAAACCATAGGAGACAGAAGCAGATTGGTGGTTGCCAGGGGCTGGGAAATGGGGGAACAAGTAGCAACTGCCTAACAGATACGGGGTTTCCTTTTAGAGTGATGAAAATGTTTTGGAACCAAACAGAAGTGGTGGTTGTACAACACTGTGAATATGTACCAAATGCAACTAAAATGTTCACATAAAAATGGTTAAATGATTAATTTTATATTATGTGAATTTCAATAAAAAAATCAAAATGCCCTGCCCCACAAAAGAACCCTGAACAAAAAACCACATAACACTAAAATATTAGAACACAAATTCTCGGCTCACTGCAACCTCCGCCTACTGGGTTCAAATAATTCTCCTGCCTCACGCTACCGAGTAGCTAGGATTACATGTGTGCACCACCACGCCCAGCTAATTTTTGTATTTTTATTAGAGATAGGGTTTCACCATGTTGGCAAAGCTGGTCTCAAACTCCTGACCTCAAGTGATATGCCCACCTTGGCCTCCCAAAGTGCTGGGATTACAGGCATAAGCCACTGTGTCCAGCCCAAAACACTGAAATCTTAAAAGAGTAAGCTCTCTGACCATATGTAATTAAAATAGAAATCAATAACAAAAGGTATTTAGAAAGTCCCTAAGTATTTGGAAATTAAATAACATACTTCTAAGTAAGTCATGGGTCATAAAAAATCCTCTCAAAAGAGAAAACATTTTAAACTAAATAATAACTAACATACTACATATCCAAATTTGTGGATAGCACCAAAATGGTGCTTAGAAATTTGCAGCATTAAAAAAAAAGAAAAAAAGAAATTTATAGCATTAAAAACTTCTATTAGAAGAAAAATCTAAAATCACTGAAAATAAAATCATAAAAATTAATGAAACCTTTGTTCTTTTTTGAGATGGAGTCTTGCTCTGTTGCCCAGACTGGAGTGCAGTGGCTCAATCTCAGCTCATTGCAAACTGCATGTGCCAGGTTCAAGTGATTCTCCTGCCTCAGCCTCCCCAGTAGTTGGGATTACAGGCGTGCATCACCACGCCCAGCTAATTTTTGTATTTTCAGTAGAGAAGGGGTTTGTTTCATCATGTTGGCCAGGCTGGTCACGAACTCCTGACCTCAAGTGATTCGCCTGCCTCAGCCTCCCAAAGGGCTGGGATTGCAAGCATTAAGCCACCATGTTTGGCCCGTGTTTTTTTTTTTTTTTTTTTTTTAAGAACATCAAAAGACTTGATAAATCAACTGGCTAAATTAATAAAAAACAAAAAAGAGAGAGCAAAATTACCAATACCAAGAAATAAAAAGGGGATACCACTAAGATCCTAAAAACATTAAAAGCTTAAGGGGATATTAACAACAATTTTATGACAACAAATTTGAAACATGAAACGGAAACAAAGTATGAAATTTAGTCCAAAGAGAAAAAGAGAACTGGAATCATTTTATATCTACTAAGAAATTAAATTTGTAATTTAAAAACCTTCCCTGCAAAAAATCTACAGCTTTAGATGAATTCATTGGTGAATTCTGGCAAACATGTGAGAAGAAATAACATCAATCCTACATAAACACCATCAGAAAATAAAGGAGGAGGGAACAATGCCCAACTCATTTTAAGGCTACTACCATCCGGATAGTACAACCAAAAATATTACAAACAAACTGCAGACCAATATCCTTCATGAACATAGATGCAAAAATCTTTAACAAATATTAGCAAACGGAATCCCACAATATATAAGAAGGATACTACATCATAACCAAGTGGGGTCTGTTTCAGAAATTAAAAGTTAGTTAAATATTCAAGTTTCGCTACATTGCCCAGGCTGGTCTCCAACTCCTAGGCTCAAGCCCAGCCTTGTGAGTCGGCCTCAGCCTCACAAAGTGCTGGGATTACAGGCGTGAGCCACTGTGCCCAGCCTTACCATTTTATTTTTACAGTGGATTTACACTTTATTGTGTTTCCCTTAGGTTAGTTTTTTAGAAACCCATACCTCTCAGAAAAAAAACCCCTCAAAGCTAACATACTTTACCAACCAACTGGAGCATTTACCTGTCATATGGTTGCTTAGCATGTGCGTGAAAATCTCCAGAGGTGGAAAGATGAGTATATGCTTTGTTTATATACTCTCACAAATTCTCTTCATGAGAATTTAAAAATAAGTTCTTTGAAGTTAAAACTGATCTTAAGTGAGAGGTTTCCACAAGAAAGAAAAGGTTAAAAAGCAATATACCTGTGGTGATGGCTGCTGAATATATCCCTGCTGCTGGAGCACAGGCTGGCTGACAGGATGACCAGAGGCAGGATATCCAGCAGTAGGGACTGGCTGCCCAGGTGGTAGGGGAGGAGGAGGTGGTGGTGGTGGTGGCGGTGGAGGAGGATGTGGTGGAGGGGCTGCTGTCATGATATAACCAGACTGCTGTGGAGACTGAAGAACCACAGTGGACTGGAACATGGCGGCATGAGGGTCAGAACCATCAGCAGATGGCTGGCGAGCAAGACTCATGTGGCTAAACTGAGACCCTAGGTTATCCTGCTAAAAAAGGAAGAAGTCAAAAATTAGTAAGCCTTCTACACATAGGCCAAACTTATCAAAGAAAAATACTTCCTATTTTTAAATAAGATGCAATAGTACACATTATGGAAATTATATATATCAACAACAGCAATTATGTAATAGGGTGAAGCTTCAAAAAAATGACAACTCTATTGTTGACTATTATAAATTATAAATTATTTAAAAAATATATCTAATGGGGATGTACAGCATGCAGAAAAGAGTAGGGTACAACATTTCACATTAAAAAATGAAGACATTTATTTAAATGAAGATGAAAGCAACATTAGAATGTAGAAGTGAAATTGGCCAAGTTCATATTATACAATTAATATTTTCTGAAAGGACTTCAAAGACCAAGCAATGAGCAAGGTACTAATTAGTATTTGCTTTAAACTATCTCCCCTCTTCCTAGAAGGCAAAATGCAAATTCTATGCATTTTTGTATCCCTAACCACGAAAATTATTTGCAGAAATTAAATACATAAAATCCAACTACACAGTCCTTTCTCTAATCTTTCAAAAATAATTTGGCCATACATTCCACTCTTCCCTTGTGTTTTTCAGTCTGTTTTGGAAGTCAGATAATTTGACAAATGTAATTCAAATGACAGTTTCCTATGCTTTTACTAAATGGTGCCCTACCAAGACAAGGGTTTATGATTTATGTGCTATCTGACAAACATTTCTCTAATTCAACAGGATAAGGACCAGCTCTTATTGTTCCAGAAAAATATCACTGAAATGATTATATAGGGTTAAAATGCTCCCTGTTCCCAAGAAACCACAGACTGGCAATAAAATATACCACATTTTGTTAAAAGGTCAACACTGAAAAAAATGACTTACAAAATTGTGGCAATTGAGTCATCATATCAAAGTTGACATGTCTGCAGTTTCTAGATCTGCTGGATTTTCCAAAGTAAATTAAGGCTATGGAGAAGATAAAGGACTGAAAGGAGATGCCTGATTTAATGATTGAAAATATATGGTTTTTCTCTTCCCAAACTGTCACTCTGACACTCTAACACTATTAGCCTAATTCAGTGAATGGTGTCAAAAGGAAAAAAAAATGTCCTATGAACTGTAATTTCAATGTTATATGATCAAATATTGTTAACAGAAGTACCATAATTGTATACCACTCTCAGAGTCACCTTGGAAAAAAGTCATTTTCTTATTCCAATAAAAATTGGGGCATACTTTGGATTGAAGAAAGTATCGTTACTTTACAGTCACAGATTAAATATCCAGAAATCTTCTTAGAAAATATACTTAGAAGTCCTCTGTAGCTGTAAGCTACAACTCACCCTAAGAACTGGTACTGGGTCTACTGGAGCTACAGTGTTGGGGAGAAAATAGAATGCCTAAACCCAGATGAAAGCTGCCATCCCAGGGCAGCACAGATCCTGCAATGGCCTCAATGAGAAAGTTGCTAAAACATCTTAGGACTAGAATAATCAACCTGAAAATTCTTTCGTTATGAAAAAGCAGGAAAAGGTTAAACAATCACCACAATAAGCCACTATAACCAATATTTTATGGAATAAATTATTTCTAGTATGAATTAGAAATACTTTGTTTAGATACATATGTAAACCTGACTCAAAAAAATCACAAAAGATCATATTACATTAATGACACTCTTGAGCATTCATCACACATCCACCCACAGAAACAACGCAGGAGGTGAATAGAGATATAGTACCACGGAGTATTGCTGGGTGGGTGAGACTGGCAGGAGCGGGGATGGGTAAGGGGCTGTAGAGTACTGAACAGGCTGTGAAGAGGACTGCAGAGGACGAACAGGCTAAAGAATAACAGGTTGGCAAACAATGTTAATGTCAGAATAAAACGTTAGAAGAATTGCATAAAACGGAAATTTACACTTTTTTGGCAATAGCTTTAACTACATTTATAAAGTCATTTAAAATATAACAACATAGGAAACAACAAAAACAATACAAAGTGAAGCAACTCTAATACAGTAAAACTTTCAAAAACATGTACGCCTGAATTTATTACATAATTAGGAGAATAATTTTTTGCAATAAAATATTTCTTTATTATAGATTAACGGGAACAGGTGATTTAGGCATTTTGAATCCTATTATTTAACCAAGACCCCCGGGTTAAGTCAGTAAAAGCAAAACTGCTTCTCATTATTTCCTGGTTTTATGAAAGGGCTGCCCTATTTTGCAGTATAACACTAAATTATAAATGAAAAACTTCATTCTTACTATCAGACAGTAATAACTTACACAATAACTATTCCAATTACCCTACTGATAAGGTGAAATTAAGCAGTCTTTTGGGACCAAAGCCCCTAACTTTTAGCAATTTTATAAGAAAAATGCTCTGGGTAAAAAAATATATCCCAGCACTTTGGGAGGCCGAGGCGGGCGGATCACAAGGTCAGGAGATTGAGACCATCCTGGCTAACATGGTGAAACCCCGTCTCTACTAAAAAATACAAAAAATTAGCCGGGCATGGTGGCGGGCGCCTGTAGCCCAGCTACTCGGGAGGCTGAGACAGGAGAATGGCGTGAATCCAGGAGGCGGAGCTTGCAGTGAGCCGAGATCGCGCCACTGCACTCCAGCCTGGGCGCGAGAGGGAGACTCCGTCTTAAAACAAAACAAAACAAAACAAACAAACAAACAAAAAAACCCAAATATATATATATGGTGGGAACTATTAAGAATAATAGCCTAAGGAACAACAAACACATATATACATACAGACACATGCACACACACACAAACACCTCTTTTATATAAGGAAGATAAACGCTTTCTTTGTAATTAAACACATTTCTATTAAGATAGTACATATTAGGAGCTGAGAAACTAGTTACTTAAAATCTCTGGCCATTAATGAAATACTCCTGAGTTTCAGGAAAAAAAGGGTTTTATGTTTCCCAGGGGCACTCAAACACAGGTTTTTTTTTTTTTTTTTTTTAAAGTTGTAATCACTTTTCGATCTTGGGAATACAGCTGGTCATCCACAAACTAAAATTGCATCTGTTTAATTTTCTCATATTTATACTGTTTATTACAAAAACGGTAATATACATATTGGCTTAAAGACTATAGCAACCCACTTTACAGAAGGCAGTTAGACTAAGGTAAATTAAGTGACTTGTAGACAGCCACATAAGCAAGTAGATGAGGAACCCAGGGAATCTTACTTGATGAAAACTCTTAGTTAAAATGTATATTCATGCATCTCCTTCTGAACAATATCTCTGCATATTGTCTTCAGAGACAATACTTTAAAAATGTTAGATAAACTAATGGAATTAAGATTGTTCAGGCAATAATTTAAATAGAGAACTTCTATGTCAACTAAGATAGACATTGTTTGTCTATGACATCATAGATAGATAATAATGATTTGAGTTGCACTTTTACCACAAAATCAACACAACGGTTTCTAAAAAACAAAAGCTTAGATAAGCTTAAAAGAAAGCAAAAAAAAAATCTATAATTAAAGCATTAAAAAAATCTTTCAGTAAAAGCTGAAAGATCTATAAAGTAGCCTCTGGTTCCTCACAAAACTCATGGCTAGAAATAAGTGAGCTTCCTAACAGATGATAGTACATATTATACTACATGAGGTGCCATAGCTTTAGAACTCTCAATAACAAGCTACTTGATGTGTTATTAAGTCAGATAACCATTAAGACATAACTTTCAGATGACTTGATCTCCTATGTGTCAGATGAAACAAAAGTTTTAGTCAGCTGGGGGATTAAGGAAAGTACTATGAGCACCAAGGGTATGAATTAATGTCTTCCCGAATTTCAGAGAGTAATGAAAAAAACTGTGGGCTAGAAGATTGATTGATGAAAGTGAAATTCTGACACCATTTAGGGAAGAAAGAGCCTTAGCACATCCTTTTCCTACTTGAATTGCAACTGGCTGCAAAACAACATCCACCTAAAGTAATTGGTTTTACGTTAGGTCTAAGAAAAGTAGCCCTTCTGAAGGCTTTGGAAATCATAGCATTATTTTGTTTGGTTATTTGCAATCTCATTGATAAATTATTTCAGATTGTGCAAAAGGTATTCATTGAGAATCACTTTTGAGTCTCTGTTTCTGGATCTGATGATGCATTACCTGAACCTGGAGCAATGCTAGAAAAATAAGTTATGAAATTTGATGAATATCCCAAGAATTCCAATTATAGCTCATTAAAGCACCTGTTTCTCAACTAGGTGGCCTACATCTTCATTTAGAACTGTCTCTTATCACTAAATCAGACAAAGTTCTAAGAGATAATAATCTGAAATATATAATCACAGATAAATCCCAGAGTTTTTAAAAGTTGCCAGATTAACATTATTTCCACTGAAATTTAAATAAAAATGAAACCAAATGAAAATTAGTGTTTTAAAGCTCCTGGTAAAATACATGGCACTGCAAAGACAACTACATGACAGCATAATAAAGAGGAAACTCTTTGGGACCAAGCTGACTGAAGCCAAGGCAGAGAAAGCCAGGGAAGAAGTTTTATGCAAGCTCATTGTATGTAACCAAATGGGATTGGGAAGGGAATATGGGAGTCTGTGGAAATAGTTTTAGGCAATCTCTTCTACATACATTAACTGATTTCTATGGTCTTAGAAGTAAATCCATAACTTGTAAGTTCTTCTTTTTAAAAAACTGCCTTGCCCAGTATTAGGAGTCTTAATTGCCAGAAGTACAATTATTTTTTATGACTTTCACACCATTAAATAATGTAATTAAACTTGTATGCTCTTCAACCCTGCAATACAAATGATATCATTTGTGAGCAAAATTAATGAAATTTCTCCAGTTCAAGTTTATCATCATACTTCTTCTTCTTCTTTTTTTTTTTTTAAGGGATACTCACTTATTTATTTAATTTTTTTTTTTTTTTGAGACGGAGTCTCACTCTGTTACCCAGGCTGGAGTGCAGTGGCCTGATCTCGGCTCACTGCAACCTCCCGGGTTCAAGTGATTCTCCTGCCTCAGCCTCCTGAGTAGCTGAGACTATAGGTGCATACCACCACACCCGACTAATTTTTGTATTTTTAGTAGAGACAGGGGTTTCACCATTTGGGCCAGGCTGGGCTCAAACTCCTGACCTCAGGTGATCTGCCTGCCTCGGCCTCCTAAAGTGCTGGGATTACAGGTGTGAGCCAACGCGCCAGGCCCATCATACTTCTTTCATACAAAATCACTCTGCATGTTTTCACCAATGGAATACTGAGTCTCGCAGGGAAAAAGAGGTATAACTAACTACAGAAACTTTGATATGTTAAACAATCTTTACAAGTTAGAATAGGCCGGGTGCGGTGGCTCATGCCTGTAATCCCAGCACTTTGGGAGGCCGAGGTGGGCGGATCATGAGGTCAGGAGATAGAGACCATCCTGACTAACATGGTGAAACCCAGTCTCTACTAAAAATACAAAAAATTTGCCGGGCGTGGTGGCGGCCGCCTGTAGTCCCAGCTACTCAGGAGGCTGAGGCAGGAGAATGGTGTGAACCCAGGAGGTGGAGCTTGCAGTGAGCCAAGATCACTTCACTGCACTCCAGCCTGGGTGACAGAGCAAGACTCCATCTCAAAAAAAAAAAAAAGTTAGAATAAAAATAAGAGTTCATACTGGTATAGTCAAGTTCCCCAAAGATGGATAATACATCTGTAGGGGAAAAAGACTGAATGTGAAAATGAATGTGTAAATTCTAAACATTTTTACAAACTCAAAATATTACTGAGAGTACTTTTGGGAATTCTAACTCAGAACTGCTTTGTCTTTCATAGGGTAGGTAGAATGGATGAAGAGTACCTTGTAGAACCTGAGCAGCCTATCTCAGTTTCTTCTAACTGCTTAATCTGTGGAATCTTAAAACAACTCACTTTGCTCATTGGGCCAATGAACAATCACAGTTTTGTTTTTATTTCTCCTGTTGTCCATTTCTTGCTGTTGTGAAATAGGGATAAAATACTCACCAGACAGGCTCATATGATTAAAACAATTCCCTTCTTTCCAACATATTTTCAGTATTTATCAGGGGAAAAACCTTTGAAGTTATCTCTCTTTTCCTATGAGTAGTGAGTGGAATATCACTGGTGGCAGAATATTAAAGTTCTAAGAGATACTTAGGCTATCTCAATTATAATTAGCGAATTTAGTCCCAAATATGTAAAGGCAAGTCAACTTAGCATTATGTAATCATGGATATGTGCACCTGTGAGAAAATGTGATTAGCTGCTGGTTGTTGAGGTGGGGCTGGCAGAGGTGGCTGTGGAGGTCCAGGCACTTGGGATCTAACTGGTTGTTGAGTCATAGGAGGATTATACACAACTGGACTCCCATCTGGATTTATGAAGGGCTGACCTGAAAAATTTAAAAAGAGAGAAAAAAAATAACTTAGAATACAGGTGGAAAATAGGTCCTTTTACTAACAATTTACAAAGCATGTCCAAAATCCTTTAACCACAATAAAAAAAAACCCTAATATTTGAAAACAGAAAGATTTCCTTAGGTTGGGAAATGCCTGCTCTGACATGAGGCTATTAATAGTCTTTATTTCCCTCACTTAAATATTCAAATGTTTTACTGCATTTCTTATTATGGGGTACTGGCCCAGACCGCTAGTGAGCTTAATTTAATTAATTAATTAATTATTATTATTTTCTTAGACGGAGTCTCACTCTGTTGCCCAGGCTGGAGTACAGTGGCACAATCTCACCTCAGTGCAACCTCTGTCTCCTGGGTTCAAATGATTCTCCTGCCTCAGCCTCCCAAGTAGCTGGGATTACAGGCATGTGACACCACACATGGCTAATATTTGTATTTTTCGTAGAGATGGGGTTTCCCTACGTTGGCCAGGCTGGTCTTGAACTCCTGACCTCAGGTGATCCGTCCGCCTCGACCTCCCAAAGTAATCCTAGCCTTATTTCATAATATGTAGTGTTTCCTGAAAAACTCTGAATTGCGAAACACATTTAGCCTAAGAAATTCAGTTACAGGATTGGGGTCCTATAAGGCTATATTTCAGTTCAAAGAGAAAATGCTTGATTTCAGGATATTGGAAAGTTATTCATTAGTTTTTATTAGGAGGTACGAAATATCTAATGTTTAGGCCACATTACATATATTTCACTAATAAAATTAGAACTGGATGAAAAACTAAAATAATTAATAGCTCATGTTTCAAATTGTAAACTTGACGGTACTGTCCTTATTTTACAACCTCTTTTCTGTTTTTTTGAGACAGTCTCACTCTGTTGCCCGGCCCAGGCTGGAGTGCAGTGGTGCGATCTCACCTCACTGCAACCTCAGCCTCCCCCGGGTTCAAGCAATTCTCCTGCCTCAGCCTCCAGACTGGCTGGGATTATAGGCACCTGCCACCACGCCCGGCTAATTTTTATATTTTTAGTAGAGATGGGGTTTCACCATGTTGGCCAGGCTGGTCTCGAACTCCTGACCTCAAGTGATCCACCCGCCTTGGTCTCCTAAAGTGCTGGGATTACAGGTGTGAGCCACTGCACCTGGCTTCTCTACATGTACATTCTAAACAACTTTTTCTTATTACAAAAAGTAACATTTGTTTTAAGAAAATAACAAATAGAGACAAAAAAGAAAATAAATTCACCATAATCTCTGTGTGTGTGTGATTTCACTTTTAAGTTCAGGGGCACATGTGCAGGCTTGTTATACAGGTAAACTTGTGTTATGGT
Source organism: Gorilla gorilla gorilla (assembly GCF_029281585.2). Classification (NCBI taxonomy): domain Eukaryota; kingdom Metazoa; phylum Chordata; class Mammalia; order Primates; family Hominidae; genus Gorilla; species Gorilla gorilla. The sequence goes on along the minus strand of NC_073235.2, from coordinate 38,164,849 downwards.
GGTTTATTATACAAATTATTTTGTCACCCATTATTTTTCCTGATCCTCTCCTTCCTCCCACCCTCCACCTTCCAATAAGCCCCAGTGTATATTGTCTCCCTCTTATGTGTTCACATGTTCTCAGCATTTAGCTCCCACTTACAAGTGAGAACGTGTGATATTTGGTTTTCTGTTCCTGCGTTAGTTTGCTAAGGATAATGGTCTCCAATTCCATCTGTGTTCCTGTGAAGGACATGATCTTATTCTTTTTTATGGCTTCATAGTATTTAATGGTGTATATGTACCACATTTTCTTTATCCAGTGTATCACTGATGGGCATTTAGGTTGATTCCATGTCTTTGCTGTTGTGGAATTCCCTATAATCATATCATTAACATTTCAGATACTGTCTTCCAGACATTTTTTCAATAAGTAGATTAAAAGATTAGTATTTTTCTTTACTAAAATTGGATTGTTAAAAAAAGAAACAAGAAGGGACTACATAAAAAGTAACTGTTCAATGATTACGAGTGAGAAAAATACACAGAAACAGAAAAATTTGACTGAAAAACAGTTTCTTAAATTGTCTTAAAAACATCTGTTCTTCCATAGTAAATCCCTTTCCACTTTTTTTTTGAGGAAACTTATGACATAAAAACATAATATTTGGGAGAGAAGACTATACTAGTCTATAGCTATCAAGCAGAAAAAGTCCTCTAAAGTAAAATTATTTTAATCAATTAGTATACTGATAATTTGTGTGACAGTTATAGATAACTAAAAACAAGTTGTCCTGGGTATTTGTTGACTGCTAAATAATTTGGAGAAAAAATTGGTGGAGCAGATTCGGGTGAAGGCGGTCAAATGTAATTTAAGGGTCGTCTTAAAAAAGTTAAATGTATTGTAATACTGTTGTCAAAAACCAGAGATCACTTTTTGATTCATTTAAATTAATAGTACAATTCAATTTCAGACCAATCAGTTTCTCACTCTATCCCTTCCTAAGCAAATGAATCTTTCATGTTACCAAAACCATATTAATATGTTTTGAATGAAAAATAATAGGAAAAAGTAAAATATTAAATCATCTTACATCTTGCTGGATAAAAACAGGAATGTTAGTAACATAATAACCTGAAGAATAAGAAGGTAATTACTAAGCAAAAATTGAATTTCTGAAAAATCAGTTATTTATGCTAATTTAATACTTATAAGAGAAAGAAATGTTTGCATACTTTGTCTTAAAAAGAGATGTGAATAAAACCTGAAAGTAATGAGTCCCAAGCCATGATTTTTCTACTACAAATGAAAGGAAAGGGCCAGGAACACTTAGAGACCTTATACTCCCACCCGTATCTGCCTGTAAACTACTGCCATTATGATGAGACCACATCAGCTAAATCTATGAGATTTAAAGTTATCAAAAGATCAAGGAGAGTTTTCATTACCTTGCCAAATGACTGGGCTATGCTATCTTGAAGAGATCAAGACTTCTTGTGATCTTTTAAAAGATCATTTTTTCTATATAAATCATTTTTACCAATTTACATAGTGAAATGTACTATAACTGCAGTTTCTTCACCTCTCTGAGGTTCAGTTTCTTTATCTGTAAATGAGGATTTCACCTACCTAACAAGGTTATAACATATTTAAAGCACCTAACAGAGCATATGGTAAAAGTAAATGCTCCAAAATGTAAATTACTATTAGCTAATTGCAAAGAATATGTATTGTCAATATTAATACATGACTCCCCCCAATTTTTTTTTTACTACCAATAAGATGTCCTTTACCTTTTCCTCAGTAGAAAATCAACACATTCTGAAAGATAATTATTTTCCCCCCTCCATTATATAATGAAAAAAAGCTGCTTATACAGTCCTTTTTCATAAAATGTATCCGATTTTCCCAAGTATAAAATTGTTGTATCATCCAAAAAAATCAATGTTGGTTAAAAAAAATTGTTATATCAAACAAAGCTCTTTCGTAGGTAGTTGTCTCATTTCCAGGAAATAAACTTTTTTAAAAATTATAATTGGGCTAGTATTTGGCATAGATGGTATCACAGATGTACAAGGGGAAAAAATGCTTTCTGATATAAATGTCTTTGAAACTTCCCTAGCATTAAGTGTTTTTGTTATAAAGTTCTTGGAAAATGCTAATTATTCATGAATAATAAAAAGCTGACTACACATATTCAGAAAATACATTTAATAAGTATCCTTAAATTTTCAGATAATTCCTGAAACACCTTTTTCCGGATACCAACCTGTTTGTGGGTTGATCAGAATACTGCCAGGTGGTATGCCTGCCGCTTCCAAGGGAAGCAAAAAGAAGCTAGTGCTAGGAGATGCGACTTGCCCATTTAGGCCACCATCAAAGGAAAGAGAACTATGAGTGCTGACAGTTGGATAGACGACAGGTGCGCCATGAGAAGACTGGCTGAGAGCTGTACCTGGAAGAGGCTGCTGGATGTGAGAAAGAGAGCCTGTAGATGACCCTACACTACCAGAAGACTCAGAACCTAGAAGAGGAGTAATGAAAAATATGGATTTTTTAAACCTCATATAAAAAACACAGGTTTTTAAAACAACAATAAAATTTACATTGCATAACATGCAGTTACTACATAAAAGCATTGGCTCTTTTTAATTTACTGTCCACGTTTGCTTACCCTCCCCATAATGAACAAGTTTAATACAGCAAACTGATTACGTAAGTTGTCAGAGAAATCACTGCCAAAGCATGCAACTTAAGCACGTTTATAACAACACCAGCCACAGACAGCCACAAAAAGCACATTACCCACATTCCCAAAAGGACAAAGTTATGTACATTTTACCTTTTAGATTAACACCTAGGAATATATAGATAATTTTCCCCCAGGAAAAAGAATTTAGTACAGCAAAATGCCCAAAATCTTTAATACCAGAAACCCCTTATCTATAAGAACACAGAAAGATTCAGTGTAAGAAATAAATGATAAATTCTGTATTAAGACAAACAACTGTCAAATTTAATTGCAGAATCTTAATTTCTCATTTTACTAGCATAGCATTTTCCCAAAATGTAAAATCAACTTTGAATATTTTATCTAATCAAGGGACAGAGATACCATGAAAAATATTCCAAGTACTTATACTGGTGTTAACTTAAAATTTATTTCTTACTGAACTAATTTGATAACTGATTTTTAAATGCCTTCATCCCTGCAATTTATTCCATTTTCTATTATACAGGGACTGAAAATGTCACTGATTTTTAGCATAATGGCTAAAAAAGGTGGCCAACGAGACAAAGAAAGAAAATGATTTGCATCTTATGTATATAGTTAATTAGGTTTTGAATAAGAGAACTGACTCTGGGATGGATAATTAATCTTTAATGAATGAAACAACTATGATACACTATACAGATTGCCTTCTGAAGGACAGCTTCTATTTTAAGTTATGCCAAAATAACTCTTCATAAAAACTGTATCAATTTACCCTAAGAATTAAAAACAAAAATAATTTTTTGCCTATTAAAAGGGCCAATTAATATTTCTTTTCATCTCTGAAGAGAATACAGAATACATATAGTACACATTCTTAAAATGTTTTAATTTGGCAGTGTGTCTACATAATTTTCTTATGATACATAAATAGCTTTTTCTGTTATGATGACCAAGTGGCCATTTTCCAAATAATGCATATTTGGTACACAAGTAGACTTCTCATACTGATAAAATTTACCTATTTTTAGCAAAATCCTAACATAGATACTAAGATATTTTTAATACAACCACATTATACATTAAAAAGATGACAACTGCAATTCATAAGCCTTAATAATTTAAAGCACTGATTACAGCCCTTCAGTTCAAATATGTCCTTCAATTCTTACATGTACAATACCTTATGTTTAGGCTCACCCAAATAGGTTAGGGAGAAAGTCATTTCTTTTACTTTTTTTTTTTTTTGAGACGGAGTCTCACTCTGTTACCCAGGCTGGAGTGCAGTGGTACGATCTCGGCTCACTACAGCCTCTGCCTCCTGGGTTCAAGCGATTCTCCTGCCTCAGCCTCCCAAACAGCTGGGACTACAGACACGTGCTATTACGCCCAGCTGATTTTTAAATATTTTTAGTAGAGATGGGGTTTTGCCATGTTGGCCAGGGTGGTCTTGAACTCCTGACCTCAGGTGATCTGCCTGCCTCGGCATCCCAAAGTGTTGGGATTACAGGCGTGAGCCACTGCGCCCGGACAGGGAAACACCCATTTTTGACTTTCATGCTTATTTTGGGATAAAAATAAAGATCTTCAAGGATCCTAAAAACACATGAGCTTCTTTAGTACTGAAGCCAGTTAGAGGAAATGGAAAGAAGAAATGTTATGAACCAATGAACTCCAAGGAAGCAGGTAGTAGAATGAGGAGATTATTGAAATTTTCAGTCATTTGTAAGTTACTTGTTTTTGTTTTTTAAATTCCTCAAAATCTCCTCAGCAATTTAATTTTTTTGATGGAAAATGAAGGACTTTATCATAAAAAATGCAATCAATAATTGATAGTATTAGCTGAAAATGCAATCAGTGTTAAATAATCCTAGGTGAGAAACCATGCCTTCTACCAACTACGAATAAGTAATAAAGAATTTCCAATTACCTATGGGCATTCAATCAAGAGATAATGTTTCATTGAACCTACCTAATTAAGTTTATGTCACAATAGAGAAGAATTTTTATGGTAATTGATGGTTGTAAATCTGTGTCCAGGACAGAGAGTGAATCCTCATGTCAAGAAACATATTACTCCTTAAGTGCTCTGGAGGTGGTCAAGGTACTATTGATAGTGATTTTATATTTTAGGATAATTAGAAGCCATCTGATAAATAAGGACCTAAGACAACATTAGGAAAACTAATGACTTGACTGCACAGTTTTGTGTAGATATTTATACCTGTTTTTGAAAGCCTGCCTATGCTTTTGCTGCTTCCAGAACTATCACCTCTTGTCAGGACTGAGATTCCACTGAAGCTGCTGGCTTTGGTTACAGCAGGTTTCAGGTTTCGAAGAGAGCTGTCTGAATCTGTGCTGCTCCAGGGTCGTGGTTCCGAGTACTTCAACTCATTCTCAGTGCTGCTTTGATGGCTATTTGTAGATCTCCCTGAAGCATCTTTATTAACTCTGTAATTTAGAAATAAAACCTTGAAAATCTAATGCAGGGGAACAAAAAGTAAAGAAAAAAATGCTTTAATTTTTCAATACTGTATTGAAAACATGCTTCCAATACCTAAATATCTGGCGCCTCTGCTGGGTACTACTGGCATCCTCGTCTTGGAGTCTGCTGGCATTTTAATAGGACATTTTAATTTTTATTAGCATCAGTCAGACAATTACCAAAACAGATGTTAAAAATTCCCTCACCTTTTGTCAATAATGTAATTCTCTTGGGAACACAGGGACTAGAAAAAAGAATAGATACAAAAAGTTGAGCTTTTGTCAAATATAACATAATGCCATCTGTAAACCAATGATGACAACAAAAATCATGTGTAATAATGTAAGTTAAAAATGGTGATAAGGGTACACAAATAAATAATAATGGAATTTTTTTTCTGGTTTGGAGATCCTATGCTTACTTTTAACAAATATATAATATATATATCTTGAAGCTATTTATTTTGTGGCTCAAATTAATTTGAAATTCAAATATTATCTTCCAAATAAGTGAACCCATTTTCATTATATATTCAAGGTATATATAGGATACATATTCCACTTCATTCACTTAACAAATATTTGATCACCTGTGCTTTATCTGTGGCTAGAGCAGTGAACAAGTAGCTATGCCTTAATGGTGCTTAAAGTCCTTCAGCACTGTTAATCTGGGTTAGGAATGACCATTTTTGTTTGTATGATTACAACAGTCTTCTAACTAGTTTTCCAGTTACCATTTTTTGCCCATTTTATATAACAGGAGCAATCTCTCTAAGATGTCAACTTGACTCTTCCCACTTGAATGGCTCCCAGATGTTTTAGCACCAGTGTCAGCAAACTATAGCGAGATACCTGTTTCTGCAAATAAAGTTTTACTGGAACACAGCCATGACCATTCACTTATGTATTGTCTGTGGCTGCTGTCACGTTTGAGTAGCAAAAAGTCGGATTTGAGTATCTGCAATGAAGACTATGTGGCTCACAATGCCTAAAACAGCTATTATCTGACCTTTACAGAAAAAGTCTGCTGACCAAAAAAGAAAAAAGCCAAAAGTAAAAAACGAAACAAAAAAAACACCACCAAAAACCCCAGAAGTCCAATCATCTTAAACCTTCAGGACCAAGTCATCTCATTTCTGATTATTTTTCCAACCTAAACTTTCCTCACTTCCTATATCACTCAGGCTAGAATCTGGCTACTCTGAATCTTTTGAGACAGAGTCACTCTGTCACCCAGGCTGGAGTGCAGTAGTGCCATCTTGGGTCACTGCAACCTGTACTTCCTGAGTTCAGGAGATCCTCCTGTTTCAGCCTCCTGAGTAGCTGGGACTACAGACGTGCACCATCATGCCTGGCTAATTTTTTGTAGAGATGGGGTTTTGCCATGTTGCTCAGGCTGGTCTTGAACTCCTGAGCTCAAGTGATCCACCCACCTCAGTGCTCCCATAGTGGTGGGATTACAGGTGTGAGTCACTGTGCCTGGCCTCCTCTTAAATCTTTTAATTCCTAATGTGTGTCAAGTTCTCCCTTACCTCTGGGCCTCTGTACATACTGACTCTCTACTTGGAACTCTTCACTCCTGTAAGGTTACTTCTTGGAAGCTAACTCTCCCATCCCTTCCCCAGTTCTGGTTTTCGTGCTTATCTGCTGTGTCATCTATTACACCTTCATGTCTCTATATAAACCACATACCCTGTTGTCATTACTTGCCTATTTACATCAAGGGCAGATACCTCATCTATCTTATAAACTAGAGAGAAGGACATTTAGTATAGGCTTGGAGTTCAGCAGACCTGGGTTGAAATCCCAACTCTGCCATTTTCTAGCTGTGTGATCTCTATTTTAGCCTCCTGGAATCTCAGGTTCCTTATCTGCAAAATAAAAACAATGATAGTATCTACCATATAGGGTTGTTTTGGGGATAAATTATTTTAACTGTCCATGAATATGTTCTCCAGTGCCTAGGATAGCACTTACTACAGGTGCTCAATAAAATTTGTTGAATGAATAAGTTCTTCACTTACAATCTGGATTTTAGTGTTATTTAATCTTCTTCTTTTTTTTTTTTTTTAACACAGAGGAAATTTCTATCTGTAGCTGATTAACACATATTGCAGGACAGATGCTTAGTAGATGTTGACAAAAAACAAATTGATTCTCTTCTGGCATATATGCATAAAATAATTAGCCATTTAGAAAGCCTATCTTATATAATCACTTATGAAGTAGAAAACAGATATTAACCTACAAAATCAATTAGCTTTATTTCAAAAGAAGAAATAAATTATTTGTCAAAGAAAGTCAACTAACAAGTAGCATCTAGAGTATATGATTTTGTAGACAGTGGAGCAATGTTCTATTAATAAAAATCTCAAGTCTGTCAGAAGTCTGGGGAAAAAAAATCACACAAACTATATAGACTGGAGAACATTCTTTTAATGACTCCTGTAGTCTATCTGCTTCCAACTTTTGTAAAATTTTATATAACTACTGCAATGTAGTATTTTATAAACTATTAAATTAATAACACAAGCAAAACTGATCTCAATATTTCTAAAAGATGACCTTATGTGCAACAAATGTGATTAAAAATAAATGTGATCAATAGATAAAAGGGAGACTGAGACCCTACAACGTAATTAGAATATACTCTAACATGAAGACCTAAATAAGTTAGTACATACATCTTGGGAAAATATTCGGTCTCTGGCTCTCTGGTACTCTTCTTCTCTTTCTTCTATAGATTTGCTTCTTCTGTCATCTTTCAAACGTATTCTCATCTACAGAAAAGAGGATAATTTTTAGGCAAATGAACTACTGGTACAGTATGTCTTGCACCTATACAAATGCTACAATTGTTCTAGATTACCTGGTTATCATCTTTGTCAAAGCTAGAGTTATCTCTCTTGAGGATATAACGTTTCTGAAAGTCTTCACCTTTATCATCCTTAATATGTTCATTAAATTTCTGATCAGGTCTTAAAAAACAAAAACAAAAACAAAGGAACAGGAAAAGATAATGAACAATATTAGCAAAGAAGTTAAACATAACATTTTATGAAAAGAAATAAAATAAAAGTTACCACTTTTTAGTGCCATCCATAGATACTTATGCAATCTCATTTAGTCCTCACAACAATCTCATGAGAAAATACTAACTATTCCATGTTATGGTTGAGAGGCCATATCAAATACAATGTTGGCTCTGGAGTCAGTCCACTTGGATTCAAAGGTTGAGCTTTAGCACTTTAGCTGCTTTATGACTTGCACAAGTTACTTAACCTTTCTCTTTCCCGGTTTCTTTATTTGTAAAATGGGAATTATATAGTGTACCTACTTCTTAGGGTTGTTCTGAAGATGAAATGAAAATGTCAATAACACATAAAACAGTAAACACTCAGAAGTTAGTTACTGATATAAATATTATTGAACAAACCGAGGTTCAAATGGCTTAAGCAAATATGCAAGGTCAAAGGCAGGCATATGATTAAGCCATAGTTGGAGCCCAGGTCAGTTAGACCCAAAGCCTGTACTGCCTCGTCTAAACCTACGAAAAAATGCTGGGACAAGGAAAGTGCAGTACCGTATCTTATGCTACTCCTATGGTACCTAGATTGGTGTTATACCTGAAAGTAATAAAATATTTTGTCATTCAATTAGCTAAAAACTTACAGACTACTTCAAAGTGCATCCATTAATTTTAAATTACAGTAGGGCACAGGTTTGCTTAACATTAACTGGAACAGGTTAGAAAAGAGATGTTCTTTTATAGAGGTCAAAGTTGTGACCTAAAGTAACGATTATGAAATCTTAGCAATATATTTTATAGTGGACTCATCTTTCTTCCACAGAAATGTTGCAAGTTCCACTGTGATCTAGAGGACAAACACAAGGTTGTGGCCCTTGGAAAATTACAATTATATAAAATTTCACCTCCCAAAATACATTCTCAGCTTCAACAAATTAATTCAATCAATACTCCTGTGACTATCATTCTATTATAAAACTGGAATTATTCTTTTGAAATATGAAATATAACAAAATATTAAATAGCTTTAGAGAAAATCTCATTGAACTCCTAGGTAGTTTTTATAGTTCAAATATCTATTATATAGTCAAATGATATATGTGAATAACCTAAGTAAATTTCTAATCCAAATAAATCTGAGTAATGGTATTTTCAGCAAACTTCCTTATATCTAGAACCTAAGTAACACTTCTTTTTAAAAACATTTTTTAGAGACAGAGTCTCACTCTGTCACCCAGGCTGGAGTGCCATGGCACGATCTTGGCTCACTGCAACCTCTGCCGCCTGTGTTCAAGCGATTCTCCTGTCTCAGCCTTCTGAGTAGGTGGAATTACAGGAGGGTGCCACCATGCCCAGCTAATTTTTTTTGTTATTTTTAGTAGAGATGGGGTTTCATCATGTTGGCCAGGCTGGTTGCACACTCCCGACCTCAAGTGATCCACCTGCCTCAGTCTCCCAAAGTGCTGGGATTACAGGCGTGAGACATTGCGCCTGGCCCTAGAACCGAAGTAATACTTTTGAACATTTATTTTAACCTATGAATTTCTAATAAAGTACGTAAAAGCCTCCTGTCAAATTATGCAAAAGGAGATTAAAAGTGAGAATTATCTAAGCAAGTTAATGAAATTTCTATTGTAAAATACTTAGATGGGTGAAATAGAGAACAGATTTGTACATAAATATATGTAAGAAGTAAAAGAAAAATAAGAAGACGAAAAACAGCTTTGTGACCAAAATAATAAGAAAAAGAGTATTTTCTTCAAGGGTTTGAAAGATTTTTATTTAGTTCTGACCATGGCAGTATGTTATTTTTGTCACATGATTGCCCCATTGACTTATGTCATCTATCTTTGTAACTGTTCAAAGTCACATTTTCTTATTCATGGAGTTTATATTTGAATGAGAGACTGCTATTCCAAAGTGAACTATAAGGTTTAACCAAGGGCCTGGCAACTTTTCTAAGAGCAGCTGGATTCCCACACCAACAGCACTGGCAGGCATTTCAGCTAACCTTAAGACTGTCTTACCTCATTCTTTTACAGATGCCTGAATTTACTGCCCTGTAATCGCCAACTTCCCGCTCCATTGAGACACCCCAGTGGACACTGGGTTGTTGACATCCATAACACCACTGATTCAAGGCTGGAGCGGGTAATCTCCCTATGAGGAAAAGGTAAGTTTGTTTTTATTCAATATGGAGCAGATCTCTAAGGTTTTCTGATTTACAACCTTCTTCATATCCCAGAAGATATATATATATATAAAAAGTACAGTGTAACTTCAATGATCTGAACTGTCTGATTATAATTATATTATTGACCCATACTTCTTTAAGTATATTATAAGCATCTCTGCTGAGCCTAGCTTTTGATTATCTTGATAAAGACAGCTCTAAAGCTTTTTGACATCATTCATATAATTCAAATAACTGAGGTTACACTGTATTGAAAACCTTAGAGAGTCACCAGTCAAAATGTTAGTCAAAATGCCTGCTAATGTATATGTGCTTGTGTATCCAGCAGCTCTGAGTAATGTTGAGAGGTACTGGTTAAATGAATTAACAGTTCTATTCACCTCTAGCTCAGCTCATAGCTTAATGGTTACTATCCTACTTTAGTCATGATATAACTGACTGGAAAAAGACTAACTGAAAAGAATATTAAAGACGAAGGGATATGAAAATTTAAATTTTAATGAAAACTAAATCAGACTCACATTTTGGTAACATTTAATCCCTATAAGAAGAAAAGATCCCTTTCTAAACACATCTATTTTCACTAATTTACTTTTAATTATAGGAACGATCATTTAAAAATACTAAAGTATTTACTTAGTTTACAAAAAGACTATTTAAAATGGGAGAAAACCAATAGTTCCAGCAAGTGATATGGCAGCTATAAGGACAAAAGACCATAAATCAGAAAAGGCATAGATGAATTAAATATAACCATGCAAATTAAATCATTCATAGATAAGAACCTGGGAGAAATCTGGCTTCAGGAAAGAAAGAAAAATAATGGACCAAAAAGGATTATTTATGCCATCTGAAGTTGACTGCTATTCATTACCACAGACTTGTTGCTGCCTCATATCAAACTGAAATTCCTTTTGATAGGCAAATCACCATCAAAATATAAATTTCAGCTGAACTCAGCTAGTTGTTTTAGGATTAGCCTTATAAATAGGCAGAAGATGTAACGGATGTGCTGTGTATGTTTTATAACTTGGGTGCCTCTGCATTGGGTCTTCTGTTCCCAAGTAACAGCAATGATGATCTACTTCCGTAATACTATAAAGCAATCAATTCTTAAAACAAAAAGCTCCTCCGGAGAATCATACATAGCCCAGGAAGAAGACAGCACTAATGATATTGCATTAACCAACAGTCCCACTTTCTTAAGAATTGTGAGAGAAAAGGAGTAAATTCAGAGGCTTTTGGAAAGAACGGTAAACTGACAGAAGATTAACTAAATGTGAGGGTGTCACGGACAAAGTCTGCTCTCTCTTGTGTTTTTTTTTTTTTTTTTTTTTTAATTTGACTAAGGCTGGCTATAGCTGTCTAAATTAATTTTAAAAATCCCTAAGAGTGGTTGTCAAACATCACTGATACTATGTCCTCTGGATTTTTATTTTTTTACCATATGCCCCAGTCCTCATTCATATGCCATATTTGAGTCCAGGCTGTTGCATTTTGTTCCCAGTAAACTAAATGTGTTTTTCAGTCCTATCACATAAGGTTATCATGAAACTTAATCAGACTGTTCAAACATGTGGAAAACCTCAGATGAAAGGTAATATAGAAAGATAAAGTATTATTATTTAGATATATAATATATAGTTACATCTCTTGACACTTACATTCTTGTATTGCTAGTTTTGTTTACTATGACAGACTTCCCACTCTGATCAACATTGTGGTCTAATCCAAAGTAAGCGGCTACTCTGTGTAATAGCATCCTATGGTAAGATGTCATTGGGGGGAACTTTTTACGTGGAGACCTAGAAGCACAAGAAAAACCAACTTAGTAAGTCAAGGAGAATGGTGATGACAATTTCTTTTCTTGTTAAATGTCAGGACTTACTCATTATTACCAATGAAATCTAAAATTTCTTGTTCCAATTTCAGCAGCATCATTCTGTCCCTGAAACAAAGTATGAAGACTCTTATATGTAAAACTTAGCAATGAAGTAATCACAAATGTCAACAGCCTATGATTTATACAGCTAAATTTCACCCCCTAAAAACTATACATTCAGTATTACCCCAATCTTGATGCTAGAATATTTATTAATGTTTTAAAACAAAAGATGATTTTTGTAGTTTAACTTTTTATTACAGAAGTTTTCACACATACACTAATGTAGAGAATAGTGTAATGAATTTTGATGTACCCATCACCCAACTTTAACAATAATCAACATGTGGCTATTCGTAAATGCATTTTTTTTTTTTGCTTACACATAACGAAGGAACTTAAATGTATTTTGATCTGCTTAGTATTACTATATTAGAGTTTGCTCTGTGAATGTGTGGATAATAAAAGCATTTTAGTTTTTATTTCCTCATTCAATAAAGTGGAGAGGAAGCAGAAGAACAGACATCTTTAGTTAGGCTCAGGACTTTGTTATCATGCTGAACTCCATAGAAACAGTATTCTAAAGAACATGCAACGCCAGTAACACCAGGAATACTTCTATGGGAATCTAATACTAGTATGTAGATGGGACTATGGCAGAGAAGTATTAATTATATCGCTAATTTAGAAGAAGAGGATATTTCAACCCATTCTATAAACTGCCATTATATATTTTTAAATTTTCCCATAAAAATCTAAGTGAACCAAAAACCTCCAACATATAAAATAAATAAGGACTCTAGGGAGTACCTGTATGTGCTCCTTTAGATCACTAGGGTCTTATTTAGTTCTCTTAGCTGCAACAAATTAATGGTATCGCTCCCCAAAGGACCTCCCTGCTCACACATGCATAACATGGCTCTAGAATTTTCCTGTGCTAATTCGAAATTTCAAGTACATGTGAAAAAAAAATGTAACTTACAGAAACTTAAAAGCTAAAAGCAGCTTTACAAATCATTCAGTTTTGTCTTCCAAAGTTTACAGATCAAGAAAACGAGGCCAAGAGGTTAATGATTCCCTAAAATAAACACTATGCAGATTATTCTCAATTTCAATAGAAGAACTGGTAGCCCCTGCTTTGGTCACCTGAAAGTCTACACATCAGACCTGCATTTGATTCTCCTCCTATACTGCAAAAGTTTCATAAAACTAAGTAATAACATTTCCCCCCATCATTCATTAAATATTTAACTTACATTTTTATATTTGTTTAAAAAAAATCAACAGAAAAACATGTCTACCTGGTGATTTCAAATCCAAAGCTGAACACAGAATTACATTTTAACAAAATTTACAGCAATATTCAGTTTTGTTTCCAAACCTGCTTCTCCTTAGTATATCCCATCTCAGTAAGTGGCACCACCTTCTACTCAGTATATGATAGTAGAAGCATGAGAATTTTAGTTTTTTTTTTTTTTTTTTTTGGTTGAGACGGAGTTTTGCTCTTGTTGCCCAGGCTGGAGTGCAATGGCACAATCTCGGCTCACTGCTACCTCCGCCTCTCAGGTTCAAGCAATTCTCCTGCCTCAGCCTCCCGATTAGCTGGGACTACAGGCATGCGCCACCACGCCAGACTAATTTTCTATTTTTAGTAGAGTCGGGGTTTGTCCATGTTGGTCAGGCTGGTCTCGAAGGTTTTTTTTTTTTTTAATCATCCTTTTTCAAATGCTCCAATACAGTTAATTACTACTGCAAATTTTATCTACTTTTGATCTATTTTTCTACTGCCACAACCCTGGATCCACGCAATAGGATTTCTGGCTTGACTACTACAGCAGGAGTATATTGTCTCCCTGTATCTTCCCTGATCTTCCCTAATCTATTCTACATGAAACATGCATAACAATCTTTTAAGAACACATATGTGATCACACATCACTCCCTTTGTTAAATCTGTCATGGGTTTCTTACTGTTCTTAGAACTAAACATATGTACAAGGCAGGCATGAGCTGGTCTTCATCCAGCTCCAGCCTCATCTCCTGACGTGAACTCACAAAACTGTTATCATCCTGGTTTACTTCTGTATTTGCCAAGCTCCTGTCTTTCTCAGGTACTTTGAACATGCTGTTCCCCTTTGCTGAAACATTCTTATATTCTTTCTTAGAATTGTTTCTTTCATATTTTTCTTTAATAGCATTTATCACACTTATTGTCATATATAGTTATTTGAACTATTTGTATACAGAAAGGTTCAACAAAAATATTTTGCATGGAATAAATTAATAAAATTACTTCATCCAGAAGGTCTTTTAGTATTCTTTTTGTTTTTCTTAAATTTTAGGGGAGGGTGAAGAATTTTTACTTCCTAAAGTTTTCCCAACAAATAATTTATTTACTAAATTATAAGACCCTCTTTCACCCAAGTTTTGTTTGTTTGTTTGTTTGTTTGTTTTTGAGACAGTCTCGCTCTGTCCCCCAGGCTGGAGTGCAGTGGCACAATCTCGGCTCCCTGCAACCTCTGCCTCCCGGGTTCAAGCGATTCTCCTGCCTCAGCTTCCCGGTAGCTGGGGTTACAGGTGTGTGCCACCACACCTGGCAAATTTTTGTATTTTTAGTAGTCACAGGGTTTCACCACATTGTCCAGGCTGGTCTTGAACTCCCGACCTAAGGTGATCCACCCGCCTCGGCCTCCTAAAGTGCTGGGATTACAGGCGTGAGCCACTGTGCCCAGCCTCATCCAAGCTTTTGGGGTTATTGTGAGAAAGTATTTTCAGTAACTTTTATAATTTACATATTGCCTTACTGTAAAAATATAAAGACGAGAATCAAAAGCAGGCAACTAGCTGGGTGCGGTGGCTCACGCCTGTAATCCCAGTACTTTGGGAGGTTGAGGTGGGCAGGTCACCTGAGGTAGGGAGTTCAAGAGCAGCCTGACCAACATGGAGAAACCCCCATCTCTACTAAAAATACAAAAATAGCCGGGCGTGGTGGCGCATGCCTGTAATCCCAGCTACTTGGAGGCTGAGGTAGGAGAATCGCTTGAACCCGGGAGGCGGAGGTTGCTGTGAGCCGAGATTGCGCCATTGCACTCCAGCCTGGGCAACAAGAGTGAAACTCCATCTCAAAAACAAACAAACAAACAAACAAAAAAGGAGGCAACTTATTTGGAGTTCATAAAACAGTACATTTAAATTGATCTTCTATGTTTGAGCTAAAGAGCAGGTATAAGAATATTTCAATCGTTCTTCAGTGAAATGCACTGCCACTGAAATTTCCACTATCTGCATGAAATAACAGAATCTAACAATTTTACTAGCAATTGACACAAATTTAGGCTTTCTCTCCCCTTAAGACGTAGATCTATAGATTGTAGAGGATTTTTAGATTATCTGGGTCACTTATTTTAAAAAAGATACCCTGCTTTTAGTAGCACTTGTTAAAAAAACAAGAATGACAACTTTCCTAAGGTCTTAAGATTTATACCTTCTGCCTTTTATTCCACATTGTAGCTTATCCAAGCTTTCAAATTTTCAAATCTGTAATTGAGGTTAGATATTTTTATAATGGTCATAAGTTAAAGGTTACTAATCCTTTATAGGGGCCCTACATATGAGACTCAAACTAACAGGTAAACTACTTTTCTTAAGGTATACTGATCTTTTAGCAGGTGAGCCAAAACCATCTAAAAGTAGGCACAAACTAAAACTTCTATCATGTAACCTTTAAAATGAACTGATACATGCTGTTAATTATTAAAGAAGTAATAAAAACAAGCTAATAAACTAAAAGCTAAAATGAAGGGTTAACAATCTTTTAGTTACTATTGTTCTAGTCATTATTCCAGAAGTAATTTTAGAGAAAGAGGGAACCGATGTTATACCAGTGGCAAATAAAAAAAGAAGAACATAGTAATGCTTCTGTTTGACCACCCTCCACCCAACGTTTCATATGCTCTTGGTTAAATGTCTGCAACAGATAAGAAGTAAAATGACTTAAATATTACCTCCAATAAAAATGACTTTTAGAAGATATTTCAGAGAACAAATACGTGATGTTCCCTAGAGCAAAACAAATTACTTAAAAAAATCCATCTTCAGGTTAATCCATGGTATTGTTTTCCTATTACATAATATAAGTTATCTGTACCATCCATATTTCTCCATATAAAATTTATACAATATGGCTAAAAGCAACACAAAAATACATATAAAATTATGTCAGTGAGTGTAATCTTTATCAGTAACACCTTCAGGTTCCTAGGTTCTAATTTATTAATGACTGTATTTAATAGGGTAGTCTCTGAAAATATTGCAGACACCCAGAAATTCCAGATAACTTATTATTTAACCCCTGAAATTTAGTTTATTTATTGGGCTATGACAAGATAATGAAGATTTAATGATGTGAAAAAAAATCTTGAAATTAAAGTGATCCAAAAAGGAAAGGCTGACTAAATTTTAGTATCACTAAAAATAAATCTGCTTAACATCTAGTAGAATTCTCCAGGCAATATTCAACCCTGAATGCTTCAGGGGGAATTTGCCATACTTCTAACTAATTGTGTACCAGGTATAGCTGGCAATTAGCTGTATGCTTCACTGAGAGAGAATACTGAATCAATTATTAAGCAAACCTTATTTCTCACAAAATTTAACATTAGCTTCAACTTCCTAAAACCACAATGACACTAATAGTAACTTATACATTAGCCATTACACGAATTATTCACTTGTATATTTGCTCAAATAAAAATGCATACACAGAAGGAATAAAAAAAGGTACATGCTACAATATGGATGAACCTTAAAAACATTATGCTAAGTGAATAAAAGCCAGTCATGAATGACCATATATTACATAATTTCATTCATATGAAATGTCCAGAACAGGGAAATCTACAGAAACAGAAAACAGATTAGGGTTGGGATCATCCAATATCAGTATTACTATTATTATTAGCATAGGAATAGCTACAATGTAAGGGGTTTCTTTTGGGGCAATGAAAAAGTTCTATAACTGTGGTAATAGTGCTCCTATCTGTATATTGAATATACTAAAAACCATTAAACCGTACAGTTAAAAAATGTCTATGTGGATAACTTAAAAACGTTTGCATCTATAGAGGAAAAATACACAATCAAAACATAATTTGGAAGACATAAAAATGGATTTATAATCTTTGTTCCTTGCTGATGTCTTTCCCACAGGTTTAGAGAGAGAAGAAAAATTCTGCCTGTCTAGAATCTTATTTTACTCATACTAGTTATGAATTCCTACCTTCCCACTTATTACTCAACCCACTGAGTTCTGGTTCCCACCACCCTATCCCAAATGAAATGACTTGTTAAAATAGCCAACAATTTCTAACTTCTGAATCTAACAAATTATTTTTGGTACTTGTTTCGGAAAACCTCTTTAATCATGTTTTCCCTCTGTTCTCACACCAACACAACAACAATCAACAGAGAAGACTTCTGTGACCCGAAATATGTGGAGATTTCTCTCCACCAGCAAGCAAGCAAGCAAGCAAGCAAGCAAGCAAGCAAGCAAGCAAGCAAGCAAGCAAGCAAGCAAGCAAGCAAGCAAGCAAGCAAGCAGTTCTGCAGTGGACAGCAGCTGGGTGTCCTCCAATTCAATTCTGACACTCTATACCTGGAGATAGTGTCAGATCCCACAGTTTGGGGCTCAGTCCCCAAGAATGCCCCACTTCAGACACCAGTTCCAAGTCTAGGCCTCTGGAACTTCTGACTACCGGCTTCAAGTTGGGGTTCCCATGACCCCTGCTTTGGATTCAACTAGTTTGCTGGAGCAGATCACAGAACTCAGGGAAACACTTACTCATATTTGTTGGTTTATTATAAAGGATACAGATGAAGAGATGCATACAACGAAGTATGGGGGAAGAGGGATGGAGCTTGCATTCTTTTCCTGGGGCCTGACATCCTCCAGGAACTTCCATGTGTTCAGCTATCTGGAAGCCCTCTGAATCTGTCCTTTTGGGTTTTTATGAAGTCTTCATTATGTAGGCATGATTGTTGAGGAGACTGACCTTCACCAATCTCCTCATCCAGGAGGCTGGGAGCAGGGGCTGAAGTCCCAACCCTCTGAACATGCCTTTGTCCTTCCAGTGACCAGCCTAATCTGATATCTTGAAGCTATCAGTCAACATTAGCATACAAAAAGATAGCTCTTTGGAGATTACAGGTATTTTAGTTATAAGCTAGGAAATGGAGGCAGACCAAATATATATATTCTGCAATCTTACAATACTTATATTTTCATATCCCTCTGTTATTTTATTTTAATTAATTAATTCATTTATTTTGAGATGGAGTTTTGCTCTTATTGCCCAGGCTGGAGTGCAATGGCGTGATCTCGGCTCACTGCAACCTCTGCCTTCCAGATTCAAGCAGTTCTCCTGCTTCAGCCTCCCAAGTAGCTAGGATTACAGGCATGCACCACCCAGCTAATTCTTGTATTTTTAGTAGAGACGGGGTTTCACCATGTTAGTCAGGCTGGTGTTGAACTCCTGACCTCAGGTGATCCACTGTCCTCAGCCTGCTAAAGTACTGGGATTACCGGCATGAATCATTGTGCAGGGCCCCTCTGTTATTTTATTTTCAGTGTAACTGTTCCCTTTTGTTTGAGTTCCAGGACAAATGTTCTCAGGATTCCTCCGCTCTCTCTCTCTCTTTAGAGATGGAGTCCAGGCTGGAGGGCAGTGGTGAGATCATAGCTCAGTGCAGCCTCAACCTCCAGGACTCCAGTAATCCTCCCACCTCAGCCTCCTGAGTAGGTGGGACTACAAGCACATGCCACCAGGCCCTGTTTTTGCTATCTTTAGTACTTGGCCATTCTGTTCTACTCTACTGTCCCCATTGCCTTTCCATATACAAATGATCATCAAGTCCTGCCATGATACTTCCTAAATATCTTTCAAATGTGTCTTTTCCTCTCCATTCTTTTCTATGGTCTCCTAGCCACTCTTTTTCTTTACAGTTATCTCTGCCAAAATAATCTTTCTAAAACACCAAAGTAATCTTTCCAAAACACAAATCTCATTATGGTATGGCCCTATTTAAAATCCTGTTTAACTACTCCTTAACTTGGCATGCCATAGTCAGTATTTCTCGACTGATGCACTACTGGCATTTCAAGACAATTTTTCATGGTTCATCACTGTTTTATAGGTCTTTTTGGCATCCCTGGCTTCCCAGCAGCACTCTGCACTCACTGGGACAATCAAAAGGTCCCCTTACATTTCCTCACTGCCATAGGGTGTTGGTATTATCCCTTGCTGACGATAGTTGGATATGGCCTATGCTTCATATCTCACCAGTACCTTTACTGTCACTTCCCTTTTTTTTTTTTTTTGAGACGGAGTCTTACCCTGTCGCCCAGGCTGGAGTGCAGTGGTACATCTCCACTCACTGCAAGCTCTGCCTCCCAGGTTTACGCCATTCCCCTGCCTCAGCCTCCCGCGCAGCTGGGACTACAGGCACCCGCCATCACACCCAGCTAATTTTTTATATTTTTAGTAGAGACGGGGTTTCACCGTGTTAGCCAGGATGGTCTCGATCTCCTGACCTCGTGATCCACCCGCCTCGGCCTCCCAAAGTGCTGGGATTACAAGCTTGAGCCACTGCGCCCGACCTTTACCATCACTTTCTAGAATAACTTGCCACATGCCTCTGAGAGCCAGAGGGTACGATCTTATCTTTCCTTGAATATAACACTTCCTCTCACATAACTATGCCTTGGCAATCCTCTAGTCTCTATCTCAAACGCCCTTCCCATGTTTCTCTGTATAGACAGCTCCAATATAAAACACTCTTAATTCAAGATTCAGGTTAGGCACTACCTTTTCAGTGACATATTCCAAAATCCTTTCAGAGGTTGTGGCCCTCCTCTGGCTATTACAGCACCTGTAAACCTCTTTTACATTTGTTTTATTTTAATTATCAGGTATCTTTTTCTAGTACAGAGACAGTGAATACTGTAGGGTCAGAGCTTTTATGTAATACCTTTTCATATCTACAATGTTTAGCACAATGCTTGCCACATAGTTAGAGCTGTTCAAGAAACTCATAAATTTATCTTTCTGTTGGGACTACTGGGGAATAAACTTGAACTGGAGGAAAAAAAGTCAAGGAGAGTTGCCTATCTTCTCTCTAAATCCTTACCTATAATCCTTCAGCTCCTATTATAGAGACCACTTCATTTTGGTAATTCTCTTTGGGGTTGATATTAAATACAAAACAGAAAATCAAGATAGTACTGAATACAATACATCCTGAATAAAAACAAATTATCTTGAAGCAAGACTGTGCAAGAGATAAACAACTCTCTTATCTTCCGTGTGCCCATATCTAGTGACATCATTTTTATTTCAATGTATGTCAACTCTGGAAAGCTACTACTCTGGAAAGCTAACATCTAGAGGAAGATTTCTTCACCTTGGCATCTTTCACTCCATGAAAGTGTTGGTCAGATAATTTGTGGGTAGCCATTTTTGTAGGGAGAATGCCTCAAAGTGCTTATGAGTTGCCAAAAAGTTAAAAATTATTCATTTAGTAATCTGACAAAATGAAAGATTTCACAATTAAAGTACTGACTCAAATAAACACCTCAAAAATCTTTGGGTTGATGATTTATAAACTCAGCAAGAAGGAACAAAAACTTTGCATTTAAAAACTTCAAAAACTCGTAAGTGAATACACTAAGTTCTTATTTGGTTGAGTGCACTATGGTGAGATACCTATTTTTCTTTTTTCTCATGATTAATGGTATATGTCTAACTCAATCAAGAGCCTAAATATCTTAGTGATTCTATATTTCCCAAAATTCATACATCATGGTGACATGCATAATGCAAAAAGATATTTATATATTTGCATATACTAGACCAACAACATCTTTGCCCTGAAAAACTAAAATGTTTCTGGTGTACTTCAAATATCTGCAATCTTATTCTATTACTCTAACTCAATAATGAAAACATATATAGCAAAATTATGGTACTCTAGAAGCAATGGAAACCTTATAAATTTAATTTTTACCTGGGATTGTTTTTTAATGTATTTACTAAAAATTCATGTAGATCTATGCCAGTTGAATCAGTGTATTCTTGACTGGAATCTAAAAAACAACAACACAAAAACCCAGTATAAAGTTGTTTGAAAACAAGTCCCATTCCCTTTTACACATGATGTATATCTTAAATAAAACAAGATGCCCCACATTGAAAAAAATTCGACAAAGTAGGAAAAGTTACAATGAAATCAGGTGACCACGATGTTTCTATTCCCATATAATGTGCATGACATGAGTTTATATAACTGCATATCCACGCACATTCTTAAAAAAAAATTAACCTCTCACATGTGTCTGTTTAATTTCCTCTAAATTCTTTAAAGATCCTTTTATATACTCACCACAACCTCATGTTCAAAATGCCTCCGTGGGTGAAAAATTTAAATGATTTACATAATTAACTACATTTGTAGCAAATTAAGACAGCTTAGTTCAGACATGAATATAATGGAGGCAATAATTTGGAGGTAGATAGAAATTTTAGTTGTGAAAGAATTTGATTTTTGTCAGGTCTATTACTACAGGCTTGCTTTCAAAATACTTTTCAAATATTCATGCTATCTTCGCCTTAAATGTAATATCTTTATATTATTTATAATACTGGTCAACATAACTGGGTTTTTAAATTTAAAAAGCATTTCTATTGATCTGCAATGCTAGGTAATAGTGAAGACCCTCCAAACTTATAAAAAATAAACACTCTGTTTCCAAGAATATTCTTACTGGATACTCAATATTATGACATCAGCTCTTTGAACCATAAGGAATTCAAGAGTGATAGTATCCTTAGTGGAATCAATATAAAAATTATAATGACTTTAGTATTTTACTAAGAGTGAGGGACCAGTAAGAGATTACGATGTTTACCTTCCTCAATGTCTGTTATGTGTTGCAGTTTTTGGCTGAAACGTCTTACTGATATATGGAACTGTGTTAAACCATTTTGCCCAGATGAGTTAAGTACTGTATCATCCTTCCAGTCTGTTCTGTGTCATTTTACATAAAGATATACTATATATAATTATTCAAGGGGAAAAGGATGGAATTACTGATAGCAAAATTATTTTTTTAAAAAAAACAAAAGAACTGCAAACCTCTTGATAACATTTTTCTGGGCAACTTATCACTGGCCTTTTCTTTTTCTGCTTCATCTTTTGAGGGCTTCTCTTCTTTCTCAAATGATTGTGTTAACTGGATCTGAATTTTCTCCTGTTGGAAGGCAAAGTCAATTATTCAATGAAAATACAATATAATTCATTTAATACCACACATTTATATTTTTTGAGTAACATACAATTGTACAGAGGAAAAAGATTATTTTACCCAACTGGATTCTTCAAACTAAAAAACAACTTAATAATACTTTACCACTTTTATCAAATACTTTATATAAAATGTAAAACTAATGTTCTGAGTTGAATATATCAATTAAAACAAATCCTCAACATTATAGAGAAAATTAAATGTTTTCTATTATAGTTTAAGTGCATCAACTTGTAAAATCCCTGGAGGATGAGAACTCAGGTCTTCTTAACTTATTTTTGCAAGGAAGATGCCAAGCAAGAGCATAATTATCATCAATCATGACAATACGAATGTATAAGTGTCAAGTCAATGATTAATAAAAATCAGGTTTCTGAGTATCCATTATAATCACACATTCCTTCATTCTCCTACCATATAAAAATGTTAAGTACAAAAATTTCCAAAATCAACGGCACACAGCTTTATTTCCTTTTTGAGATTTATATATCACTATCAATCCTTCAATCACCACAGTTTTTTAGAAAGATTTCAAACAAAATTGTATCCTTACAGATACGTAATGTTTAATTGTAAAGTAACCACATTCTGTAAGACTGAAAGGAGAATTCATGTTTTATTTTAAAAACAATGCCATTACATGTAATTCCAGAACCCAAAGGGATTACTAGCAATTAATTCACACAGAAAAGGCAAAAATCATGTAGCTCTGTTTACTTAGGTAAAGTTATAAAGAAAGCTATAATAAATTCTACACCAGTTTTACTAAAGATAAAAGTGTAGCCTATTTTTAGACTAAATTACACTGTTATTCTATAGTCAAGAAAACCATCAATCAGACACGTAGACTTTTTACCCCAATAGGACTGCTACCTGCTATTTTCATCTCTTTTCTTCTTCTTAATTCATCATACCAGTTAAAATTTGTGTTCATAATATAGGGTAAATGATGCACACTGGCAGTTTTTACTAGGATGACAAACACTTGCTTTTTGCACTCTCTGTCTTGTTTACCAAAGACACTGGCAACTTCCTTACACTCATCAACCAGTAAGTAATTTTTCTTATTGTGATTCATTTTCCAACCCACTTTCTTTACTCTTTTCATAACTGTAAAACAGGTATCTAGAAACGAATCCCAGAACTATTTTTCAGAAGTATAATATTTAGAAGTTTTCTTGACTTGTAACTACTATTCTGGTTACTCAAGAGGAACCCAGTGAAATCCAGGCTGGGAGAAAAGATTTCACACTACCTCCTCTTAGATCTTCACTAAAAGGCACTTCCAGTAACTAGCAGATTTCATTTCTAAGCTCTCCTCAAGAAGCCATATATTTTAATTACAGATACTAAACTATTTTATCAAAATGAACTATATTTTTTAAATCTTGTAAGCTTAATGTACTGAGGCCTGTCTTCAGTTGGCCTAGTTTTCAGTAGCAAATAAACAAGATATATTTTAAACACTGAAGTTCTTATATACAAAATCTTCAGACTATAAATAACTGGAATAATAGCTACCTCTCCATAGGAAACTGCAATTCCTTTACTCTTCACTCTGTCAATAACATCTGTTATTGAGGTCACTTCCCTCTCACAAGCTCTCATCAGATACAAGTGACATCTCTCTCTTAATTGCCTCTCAACTTTTTGAATAATGAGTTTTATTCCAGATTAATTCCTCAAAAATCACATTCTGAATCAAGCAAATTAGTTGGAAACTGTGTCTACCATCAAGGATTAGATACTAGTACCTTTCATGAGAAATAATTTATTTTCCAATTTCCACTCACGTGCAATTTATTTATCTCAAGGCTTGGAAAAAGACTTCCTACTAGAAGAAGTATCTTTTATTCAGAGGATTGTATTCATAGGCAATTATCCAAAAAGAAAAAGCTTATTGTATCTAAGAGAAACTGAGAAAGAATATACTAAGGGAAATAATTGAGTTTTGATATAGCTTCTTTAGTCATTATCCACATGCCATAACTCATCTTTTTGAACTGTCAACACAAACAATTGTCTATGATCAATAATGTATATATCAATATACAACATATATTCCTGTTATTTTTTCTTCATATAAATTTTCACTAGCCAAATTTAGTACCATAACAGGCTCTCCCTCAAGATTTTTCAAACAGGTAAAATGCACTACAAAAAACAAGGGTCATGGTACAGCTTTTATTTTTTCAAAAAGTATACATGTCCTCTGTATTAACAGATTTATGAATGCCTGACCCTTCTTTCCTCAATCTCTTTTGACTGTCATGAAGCTAAGATGGTGTAACATCTGTTTTTTGGTCAACAGAACAAAGAAATGAATTTTCAAAAACATTACACTGCCTACTACTCCATCCCAAACAGGCATATTCTTTACTCTGACTTGTACAAAATAACTTTTTTTTTTTTTTTGAGGTAAGAGTTTCGCTCTTGTCACCCAGGCTGGAGTGCAATAGTGCAATCTCGGCTCCCTGAAACCTCTGCCTCCCGGGTTCAAGTGATTCTCCTGCCCCAGCCTCCGAAGTAGCTGGGATTACAGGCGTGTGCCACCACACCCGCCTAATTTTTGTATTTTTAGTAGAGACGGGGTTTCACCATGTTAGCCAGGCTGGTCTTGAACTCCTGACCTTAAATGATCCACTTGCCTTGGCCTCCCAAAAGTGCTGGGATTACAGGGGCGAGCCACTGTCCCTGGCCAAAAGAACTTTTTAAAAGTGCTGTTTCAAAAAACAATTTTATTGATTTTTTTTCAGACTGTATTATATAGCTCTTCAGCTTTATTACAATCATGCAAAAGCCAAAGGTTAATATTTGAAAATGTTCTCCAAGCAAGGATTTAGTAAATATTTTGACTGTATTTCTGCTTTTTGCTAGAAAGTCTATTTCATTGCTAAAATGTATCTATTATATCAAATAAATGCATACAGCTATCTCCTATGTAGATAACATCAAAAAAAAAAAATCAGCCGGGCGCGGTGGCTCACACCTGTAATCCTAGCACTTTGGGAGGCAGAGGCAGGTGGATCACCTGAGGTCAGGAGTTCGCAACCAGCCTGGCCAACATGGTGAAACCCCGTCCCTACTAAAAATACAAAAAATTAGCCAGGCGTGGTGGCCGGTGCCTATAATTCCAGCTACTCGGCAGGCTGAGGCAGAATGGCTTGAACCTGGGAGGCGGAGGTTGCAGTGGGCTGAGATCACACCATTGCACTCCAGCCCGGTCAACAAGAGTGAAACTCCGTCTCAAAAAAAAAAAAAAAAAAAAAATCATAAATTAATTTTCAGCCCTATGTTTCTGATGAAAAGAAATGTCAAAGCAAACAGATTTTTAAGTACATTTCATTGACAACAATCTATTTCAAAACATTTTCCTTGCATTTTCAAGCAATAAAATGTAGTGCTTTTCAAAAACAGTGCATATTCTAAATATGTGACAACTATCCTAAATATCTGTAATAGGCTTTTGAGGGTATCATGTAAATCAAGGGAAAGTATAACAATTTTAGTTTGAATCACCAAATGTATAATGATATTTACTTTATAAAAAAGATGTACATGTCATGGATCAGTCATGGCTTCTTAAATAACTACAACATTGCCCAAATTCCTTGGAAACTGTTTTTTGGGATAAAGGAGCATTTTAAGTTGCTCAAACTCTTATTAAGTACAACTAGCCACTAGGGAAAGTTATCACAAGATAAACATTGGTAAAGGATCCAAAAATATTTATGCATAAATATACAGATGTAACATGAGACAGAGATCAACCCATAGCTGAGATTAACAGAAAAGTAGTCATAGCATTAAAAAGAATGCAAACTAAATGGTTTGCCTAAACCTCACTGTTCTAAATTTTACAAGAATAGACATGTGAGAAATTAGAAGTACTAGATAACTATTAAAGAGCCAAGCTAATATGAAAATTGGTTTCACCATGCATTCAGGTTATGTTAAATAACCTATCAAGAAGTCTTGGCTGGTCTCTTTACAAACAAGCATTAAGTATCTGAGAAATTTCTAACAGGTAAAACTAAAAGGGCAAATTTCACCACAATTATATTCACTGGAAATGCTACCTTAATATATATATATATATTTTTTTGAGATGGAGTCCCGCTCTGTCGCCCAGGCTGGAGTGCAGTCGTGTGATCTGGGCTCACTGCAAGCTCCGCCTCCTGGGTTCACACCATTCTCCTGCCTCAGCCTCCCGAGTAGCTGGGACTACAGGCGCCCGCCACCACGCCTGGCTAATTTTTTTGTATTTTTTTAGTAGAGATGGGGTTTCACTGTGTTAGCCAGGATGGTCTCGATCTCCTGACCTTGTGATGTGCCCACCTCGGCTTCCCAAAGTGCTGGGATTACATGCGTGAGCCACTGCGCCCGACCAACATTTTTTAACTTTATAAAAATTAATTTATAACTTTCTTAAAGCCACATTCCTAATTAATTACATGATTCCTAAGTTCTTCCAGAAGAGAAATAATTGCTCTAAGCCTTAGATTGAAGCAAAGAGGTTTTCTAACTTTTCATATATCTCTTGGGTGCCAAGTATTATTGAATAAGTTTCATTTAGTCAAAATAAAACAAATATAACAAACACAACTTAAATCATATACAAAAATTCTCCAGTTCCACCATGTCTTGAAATAACATTTGTTTTGCTTTTTTACCTGGTTTTCCTGTGATATCTCTGGTGCAGGGGGTGGTGGAGATTCTTCACACACTGCAAGGCTCCGAACTAGCTTTAACTTTGAGCTTGACTAAAGAGAAGTATTTATAATTAACACTACATTTCAGAAATCTAGGGCATATCCAAAAGCCCCCTAGAAAGAGTTTCTAAGTTTCTTTATAGTTTCTGCCATGTATAACAGTAGATGAAATGTGCAAGTTAAATATATCATTAAACACTACTAAAGGCCTTTGTTAAGAAGGAACACAAACACTTGCAGTTTTGAAAATTATAGCAATAGAAAGAATGGGAATAATTCCAACTTCATATCCCCAAAAATGGTGAGAAAGTGATTTTCTCTACAGATAACCATCAAGATAAAAAAAGCAATGCACAAAAGCGACTAGGCAAGACAAAAATCCCAAATAAAACAAAATAAGCTTTCTGCCCCCCATAAAATATGGAAGAACTAAACTGAATGTAGTGCTATATGAAAACAAGGATTCATCAAGCATGAAGGAAGGCCCTTGGCATGCCAGCACACCAAAATATTTACTATACCTTAGACCTTTTTCCTGTCTGTCCAAATGACTGCAATGGCCGCTGAATATACAAGAAAGATTTGTATTAAATTTCATACTGAAACAGAAAATTTGCTTCTTAATTCATAGTCCTAAACCACAGAAAAACTAACTGTGCATAAAGTATGAAAAGTGAGGAAATCAAAGTTGGTTTCAGTAAAGGAGTACTGATTCCTCCCAGAAGCACACTTGCAGAAGTTTCTTTAAAATCCTGATAGGTTGGCATTTTTATTATTATTTTTCTTTCTTAGGCATTTTTCTTTAAATCAGCAAATGGCCACAATTTCTGTGTTAATTGAGTACAATGGAACTTATATGGTGACTTCTTGGTAGTGAAATAAAATATACTTCATTATTTTACAACATATTATAGTTTAGCCAAGGTTAAGGAAAAACAACACACACAAAAACCAGCAGTTAAAGGCGGATAAACTCAGAAAAGTTCCAAACTTAATGTTTCAAATGCACAGTAAGTCAGAGTCCAACCACAAATCTACTGAGGTGTTTCAACACTGTATAAAGTACACCACCAGTTTATTAGTGATAGAAACCTATTCATCAGGTCTGAGGTGAGGCAATGAAGCAGAAAGGAAGAAAAAAGGGCAGACTTCCAACACGGATGTCCAGCATGACTGATAGGCCGACCATCAGTCACATGATTGGAGAACGCGGTAAGGCAAACTAACTCAAGTTTGTGATACAAGCTTTGGTTTGGGAAACCAGCTGAAGCACCTGTGAACCAGAGCCAGATAGGTTTTAAACACTCTTTCCTTCTACTTTCTTCCAATTTTCCTCCCCAAACCCAACACCAAATAGTACACGGCCAAAATATCTATCATTTTTACTTCTTAACATGAGGGAGCCAGTCTGGTAACAAACATAAAACAGATACAAAATCCTTAATATCCAGACTAGTATGCTTTACATTAAAAAAAAAAAACAACCCATCATTTTATTTCAAAAAGGCCTTCCTTGTAGAGTCAACAGAAACAAGAGTCTACAGTACCAGTATGTCCTGGCTCCCATTTTGAGCCAAAAGTTCTTCAAAATTAAAAAGCACTGTATTCTTGGGATTTTAACCCTAGATTACACAAACTACAGAACAACAAAAGGAAAATAGAAAAAATAAAAGAAAAATGACTTTGTTTCTTATACAGAAGAAAATAGCATGTGTGCGCACACACGAATATGGCAGTGCTGCCTAAGAGGTCTTCTGCATGTTGGTATTGTCTTCTGTTTTTACCTACTCTCTAACTTGTTCAAGAGGATTTCTAATTACCCGTAACTCACATCTAACAATAAAAGTAAAATAAATTGTACTACCATCTAGTCTAGGTGGTAGATGCCACCATCTAGGGATTACAGGAAAAAAAAAAGAGAGAGAAAAGCAACAGGTGAATACTATGAAAATGCACATACCTAAATGAGTTCTGAAGAAGCAGAAAATAATTTGTGACTTACTCCCAGTCCTCTGCTTTAATCTCTTGTAATTTTAAGTATCACTGGTATAAAATCTTCTATTAAAAATTCTAAAATGAAAGGGGTCATTAACTGTCAACATAAATCCTGTATTCATATGCAGAAAAGCTGAACTTAAATTTTTGAATTTGCTTCTTATTAGTGGGTAACCATGGTCAAATTACTTCAGTTTACTTTTATCTGTCTAAAAGTTCATACTACTTGCACTAATTCACAGGATTCTTGAAAGGATTCAGTGAAAGCGTAGCTAACAAATCGGCTTTGAAAACTCTAAAGTGTGTCATAAATGTAATCGATTATTAAAGGTTAGGAACTGACCCTGTCAGAAAACCAATGTGCTGCCCTCTGCTTATTAGCAATGAGATTAAGAAAAATTACTTAATCTAACAAATGCTAATTTAAAAAATGTCTATAAAATGGGGGTGCTGTATATTGTCCCTATCGTAATGCTTGAGAATATTCATAGACTTACACATGTATTTATCTCACTTTTAATCTACAAGGAGGCTTTGATGAAAATGAGGAAAAGATAAAGGAAGATACAGAGAAGTAAAATTATCCTAATTTGACTTCATTTAACGAACATGTTTTAGGTTCCTGCTGTACACCAGATACTGTGCTAGGCACTAGAGCTACGAAGATGAATAAGACATAGTTCCTGGTCTTAAAGACCTCACAGTCCAGAATCAGTTACTAAAGTCAAACAGAACCCCAGATCTTCAGAATCTTAGTCCAGTGCAATTAATATATTTTAAAAAACTTTATTGTGGATTAAATTCTATCTGAGGT
This sequence comes from Gorilla gorilla gorilla, assembly GCF_029281585.2. Taxonomy (NCBI): domain Eukaryota; kingdom Metazoa; phylum Chordata; class Mammalia; order Primates; family Hominidae; genus Gorilla; species Gorilla gorilla. The sequence goes on along the minus strand of NC_073235.2, from coordinate 38,134,690 downwards.
AGACAGAATTCTAAAGATGGCACCCAAGATTCCCATCCATCCACTGGTTATTTAATTAAACACGAATCAAGGTACTGCTAAGAAAGGATTTTGCTTTTTTTTTTTTTGAGACTGAGTCTCACTCTGTCGCCCAGGCTGGAGTGCAGTGGCGTGATATTGGCTCACTGCAACCTCTGCCTCCCAGGTTCAAGTGATTCTCCTGCCTCAGCCTCCCAAGTAGCTGGGATTACAGGCACCTGCCACCATGCCCAGCTAATTTTTGTATTTTTAGTAGAGACAGGGTTTCACTGGGTGGCCAGGATGGTCTCAACCTCCTGACCTCAACTGAGCAGTCCGCCTTGGCCTCCTAAAGTGCTGGAATTACAGGTGTGAACTACCATACCCTGCTGGATTTATGCATTTGTTAACTAAGCTCCAAGCCAGCTGACCTTAAGATACAATTTAAGATTCAGGTGAGTCTGATTCAATCAAGTGAGCCCTATAAAAGCTCAAACTTTTCTCTGGTGGGAGCACGGAGGCAAGTCAGAGAGATTTAAAGCGTGAGAAGGACTTGACATATCGTTGATGGTTTTGAAGACAGAGGGGCCATGTAAGGAGGACTATGAGCAGCCTCTCGGAACACAGTGGCCTTTACTGACAACCAGCCAAAAAACAGGACCTCAGACCTACAGCTTCAACAAACTAAGGTGTGTCAACAACTGGAATAAGCCTTGAAGCAAATTCTCTCCCAAAGTGTTCAGAAAAGGGCCCAGCCTGGCTGACTTTGGCCTCATAGAACCCTAAGCGGACAACACAGTTGGGCCCACTGTGAGCTGATAATGGGTGTTGTCTTTTAAGCCTCTATGTTTGTGGTAATTTTTATGCAGCAATAGAAAACTAATACACTACTATATAAGTAAACCATAAATTGCTAAAGTGGCATTGTTCAATAACATAATTTATTTCGATTTCCTTTCAAACAGCAAATAGAAATTATATGTACTAGAAAATATGCCATACATACACAACAAAGCAGAGAAAACAAGTTGTTTATTAAAGTAAACATTTTATTTCATATTTTTGTAATCTACTTGGCAGCCAGATTTGGCTTTAAGTAGCAATTCCCTCTATTTGATATGTAATTATTTTAAAAGTGGATTTTATTATTTAGAGCACACTTTTCACCCTTAGAATTTCACTGTCACAGCAAAAATTTAGCAGCTTGTTTAATAGACCTGTATGAGTCCAGAGAAATGCTATTTAAATTAGAATTTAGAAGGCTTAGGGACAAAGTCCCCAATTTCTAATTTACATTGTTTTATACTGAAGTATAAGACAGGAACTAGGCGAAAAAATGGGTGCAGAATATGAAACATCCTTAACTGAATTTCAGTTTGAAATTGATACTAATACGTTGTCAGAGTTACCAGCTACTAGAATTTGGAGAACTGAAAAAAACAGAGCAATCCTTATGAGTTATATATGTATTAGCACAAAAATAACCAATTAAATATCACTCAACTAAGAAAATCTGACATTTAAAAAATAGGAATAATTTTCTCTTTGTAATTAATAATTGTTATGAAGAAAAATTATAATGGTTACACCCTTTCAACCAGACTCAAAACACCTTGAAGAGGTTACGAATTCTCAGTACTTTTCTAGGTAATAGTAAAGATTAGTGTCAATTGTAAGGAAGATAACGAATTAAAATGTTCCATGTCTAGTTAAGGTCAGGGCAGTAAAAATAATGGATGCCAGGATGCTAATTTCTACTGGAATAAATGAAAAATACAAAGTTCTCTGAGGTGGGAGAGCTATTTTAAAAATCAATAAACACAATCACTAATTTGTTTTTAACATTTAATCTTTTGAGCCATGAAGCACAGAGTTAAATACTCAAAGGCCTAACTCTTAGATTCTAATGAAACGTATGTGGAGAAAGTCACAAACTATCTGCTTTATAGTTATTCCTTGTAATAAATGAAGATACAGGATCATCCCATCCTACTGGTGATGTACATGAAAATTATCCAAAGAAGTACAAACGGTAAGTATGCAAAAGCATTTCTACAAGATGTAGCCAACATCTTTACACAGCACAAGAAAGCACCGTGAAAAGTAAATGTGCTTAAAAGAGCTACCATATGTGCATATGACCCAAGTTCAGTAGAAAGAGTACCAAATCCTAGAAATAATTATAAAAATATACTATGGAAAATGTATCACAAGTTTTAAAAAGTTGAACTCATTCAATATTAATAAAAAACAATAAAAATACAGCATACAGATACAGAACTTAATAGAAATAAAACTACTGTACTGAAAATCTGGGGAGGTTATGTTAAAAGTAAGTTTTAGTCTGTTTTATTACTAAAGAAAAAATCTTGCATGACAATAAAGCGACAAATTTTTGAGAAGCCATATAATTGTGTTATTGCTAATAGTAACAATTATAATTATTATAACATTGTTAATAGCACCTACCATTTGCTAGGCTCTATGTACTAGGTACATTACATATATCTTTTTTTCTCTGAGACAGGGTCTGACTCTGTCACTCAGGCTGAAGTCCAGTGGTGCAATCACAGCTCACTGTAGCCTTGACCTCCTGGGCTCAGATGATCCTCCCACCTCAGCCTCCAGAGTAGCCGCCATGCCTAATTGTTTGTGTTTTTTTGTAGAGATGGGGATTTGCCATGTTGCCCCAACTGGTCTCACACTCCTGGACTCAAGCATTCTGCTTGCCTCGGCCTCCCAACGTGCTGGGATTACAGGCGTGAACCACCGTGCCCAGCCATCCTTTTTTTTTTTTTTTTTTTAATTTTATTTTTTTTTAAGGGACAGGTCTTACTCTGTTGCCCAGGCTGGACTGCACTGGTGCAATCCTAACTCACTGCAGCCTTGAACTCTCAAATCATCCTCCCACCTCAGCCTCCCAAACAACTGCGACTACAGGTGTGTACCGTGACGCATGAATAATTTTTTTATTTTTATTTTTGTAGAGACAAAGTCTTCGTGTGTTGTCCAGGCTGGTCTCAAAGTCCTGGGCTCAGGTAAACCTCCTGCCTCGGCATCCCAAAGTGCTGGCAGGAGCCACCATGCTTGGCCACATACATGCTTTTAATCTTTGTTTGACAAACAGGAAATAGCTAAGATTATTATTTGAATGATTTTATATAAAGAGACTTTTATTCAGTCCTTTAAAAAAATACTTCATTTCTTAACAGATTAATGAAATAAGTTAATTGTTTCATCAATACTTTCCAAGCAAATGAGGGAATTTGTTATGTACTGCCTTCATTGTCGAAGAAGTGTGGCATTGTGTTCTGAACTTTTCTGATAGCCTTATTAGATTCATTGCTTTCTTGCCCAAACCTCTTTTAAAGAAATGCACTGGAATTAACTTGAGGGATACAAGACGTAAGAGTCTCATCTTGATTATCGAAGGGCTTACTACTGAAACAGAATATACAAAACATGTACTTTAGCCAACTCTGTGTATGGAAAATTGACTCACGTATGTCAGAGCTATTCATTGACTCTGGCACACAAGGCCTAGTTTTTAACAAAAATCAGCTCTCTTATTTTCTCCATGACAAGGGTTACCAACACAATGTGGACTCCCTATCCTATTGTTAATAATAATGTGAGGGAGAGGCATTGTTTGAACTGTTCCCAAATATGTTCTGAATTGTGTGCATATACACATGTATACAGATGAACATCCCTGGACAAACTATTTGTTAAGTACAAAGATACAACTGTAAAAGAATGGGAAAGTTGAGTTTGAACCTTTAATAAGCAGAGCATAGAGTTCTGAATTTTATATTTAAAATAAATGACTGTAAAAATCAACACAAATAATTTACTCTAAGTTTTTAAATTTTTTTTTTTTTTTTAAGATAGGGTCTCACTCTGTCACCCAGGCTGGAGTAGAGTGGCACAGTTTCAGCTCACTGCAACCTCGATCTCCCTGGCTCAAGCAATTCTCCCACCTCAGCCTCTTGAGTAGCTGGGACTACAGGTGCATGCCACCACACCCAGCTAATTTTTGTATTTTTTTTGGTAGAGACAGGGTTTCACCATGTTGCCCAGGCTGGTCTTGAATTCGAGCTCAAGCGATCCGCTTGCCTTAGCCTTCCTCAAAGTGCTGGGATTACAGGCATGTGCCACAGCACCAGGCTAATTTAGACTAATTGTAATCTGAAAAACCTATCCGCGAAGAAAATCAAACAATGGAGACCCATCGGTGACTTATACACAGGAAATCAAAGCAAATACTCCCCACCATCCAATTAACCCATGTTAAAGATTAGGGATACTCACAGTCTAACAAAATACATTTTTCTGGATTTAGAAACCTGGCATCCACCACCCCAACCTTCCAAATGTTTCATAAAAATATAAAGTCCGAAATGTACCTCTACATTCTCAACAGGAACAGTGTGTGGCAGCAGAAAAACTCCTAACCAAAAACCTGTCAGATAATTATTTGAGACCATAATCAACAACAATTCAGAACAACTCCAAGGCAATTATATGGGAAAGTTAACTTCCTGACGTTAATGCACACAGATTTCTTGAATTAGCTCTGAAGTATTAAGAAATTTTTATGAAAGTAATCCTAAAATTTCTATAAAAGATTACAGTCCAAAACAAAACCCTGAATAAGAAACACAACATTTTTTAAAAGTGGAAAGAGAAAACTAGAAAAAGTAGAAAGAAAACACAAATAGAATTATTTATAAATTAAATGGTCAAAGAGCTCTCTGAGATAATCTCTGCTTGGAACCACCTGAGATGACATGTAATGTCTGTTGGCCTTTCTCTGGTTTGATGAAATTATTTTTTATGTAAATACTACCCTTAACAGAAAGAAAATCATAAAGTCTCTTCATAGTACAAAAGGGGCTGTAACATCCCTTAATTAAAAATGACTTCACTCAAAATGTATATATTAAACTTGCAGTTTTTTTATATAAATGAATGAAATGAATGCATCTTTTGGAAGGTAAACATTTGTTTCCTTTAATCACTTTAAATATTACTATGCTGAAGCAAGATAACAGACGTAAGTTATAATATTCATGGTAGCTGATTTTCAGAATGAGAGCAAAGTAGAGAATATCTTATCACTCTATTAGAATAAAGTAATAGTTTATCCAAAAATCTCAATAGAAAACCTACATTATTTGCTACATACATCCAAACTTATGAGTGAAAAACAGCAGTTGCTATTTAAGATGACAACCTTTAGGCAGTACCTTAGAGGTACCAAAGGAAGATGAAATATCTGGTAGTATGTTAGAATAGTTAACTCCACATTAAGTTAAAAGTAACTCTGTATTAACCAGACTTTTTAAAACAAAACACTTATTCCCTGTTGATGCTTAAAACAGTTAACTTTGTTTTACAATATTTTAAATGAAAACACAGAAGAAACCAATTTTCCAGTTTTATCTACTTCCAATTCCCAATTTCCATTAATTAAATCTGTTCTATACAAGGTATCTCAACTGTACACCCCTTGCCAGGCACCTTGGATGAAAGCATTTTGGGCCTCAAAAGCTCAAAGCAGGGTCAATATTCTTACATATAGTAAATTATTATTATTATTATTATTATTATTATTATTATTATTATTGTTATTTTGAGACGGAGTCTCGCTCTGTCACCTAGGCTGGGGTGCAGTGGCGTGATCTCGGTTCACTGCAACCTCCGCCTCCCAGGTTCAAGTGATTCTCCTGTCTCAGCCTCCCAAGTAGCTGGGATTACAGGCGTGCACCACCATGCCCAGCTAATTTTTTTGTATTTTTAGTAGTGACAGGGTTTCACCATGTTGGTCAGGCTGGTCTCGAACTCCTGACCTTGTGACCTGCCCACCTTGGCCTCCCAAAGTGCTGGGATTACAGACTTGAGCCACTGTGCCCGGCCCATATAGTAAATTATTAATAAATACTTCAATAAACAATGAATATGGCATTCACCAGATTAACATAAAATAAATTCTCACATTCTCTTTTTCCCTCCTTCCAAATCATTACAGTCACTATGCTATAGGAAACAAGAGGTCAAAGACCATACCCATGTTTGTTTACTATGGTATTCCCTTGGTAAAGAAGAGATTTTTCAATAAATGGTTTGGGTAATGTGGGAAATTTTCTTATACTACAAACAACTGGGCCATGATGCAAAAGTGGTCATCAGAATGTTCTTGTGGCTTACTGCCAAGGGCAACACAATAGACATGGTAGGAAATGCAATAACCCAAATTAATGACTTGTTGATAAGCATGATCTAGGAAAAGAAATATTAGGTGTAGAAAAGAGGCTAAAATGAAGTATTTTATTATTTCAATCACAAATGCAATAGAATTTTATCAGACTTTCTCTGATGCAATCAGGACACTGGCATGCTGTCATCACTGAGTGTACTGATTACAGGTATGGCAATTTTTTGTTGTTCTAAAAAGTGCTATTAGTAAAAATGACTGGGAAAAAAATATGTTATTTCTCCCAATTTCTTAGATGATTACCACTTGACTATAAGTGGGGCCTAAATGCTTTTTTATAGCTGGAGGAATTGCTATCATTGTCTAACCTGGTGTCTGGTACATAATAGGGAAAAAAGAGAGTTTTTGACTGAACAAAAGAATAAGAAAACCTTTAAAAACAGGTTTCTTGGCCAGCAGCGGTGGCTCACGCCTGTAATCTCAGCAGTTTGGGAGGCTGAGGCAGGTGGATCATGAGGTCAAGAGATCGAGACCATCCTGGCCAACATGGTGAAACCCTGTTTCTACAAAAAATACAAAAATTAGCTGAGCATGGTGGCACTCGCCTGTAGTCCCAGCTACTTGGGAGGCTGAGGCAGGAGAATTGCTTGAACCTGGGAGGTGGAGGCTGCAGTAAGCTGAGGTTGCGCCACTACACTCCAGCCTGGTGACAGAGCGAGACTCTGTCTTAAAAACAAAAAACAAAAAACAAAAGAAACAAAAAACCCCGCCTCCCCACCCAAAAAAACCAGGTTTCTTTACTTTAAAAAAGTGAAGCTAAAAAAGAAAACACAAAAGAAAAAAAAAAAAGTGAAGCTATACTTTTTGGCTTATAGCCTTCAAAGTCTTTAGCATATAGAATGATAGAATATTTTCTCCAAAAATAGAATTCTTTAATTGCAAAGCAAAATTAAAACATTGTTAAACATTTTTTTTTTAATTCTTTTTTTTTTTTTTTTTTGAGATGGAGTCTTGCTCTGTCACCAGGCTGGAGTGCAGTGGTGCGATCTTGGCTCACTGTTAACCTCTGCCTCCTGGGTTCGAATGATTCCCCCGCCTCAGGATCCCTGGTAGCTGGGACTATAGGTGTGTGCAACCATGCCTGGCTAATTTTTTGTATTTTTACTAGAGACAGGGTTTCACCATGTTGGTCAGGATGGTCTCGATCTCCTGACCTTGTGATCCACTCACCTCGGTCTCCCAAAGTGCTGGGATTACAGCCATCGCTCCCGGCCTAAACAATTTTTTTTTGAATAACTTTTTGTGGTAGCTTAAAGGTGGCTACAAATTCTTTCCTACTGAGAGGCAGGGTCTAATTCCCCATCCTCTGGCCTGGCTTTATTGACTTATGTCATCAAAAGAAGACAGCTGAAGTAACGTTCTGGAACTTCTGAGCCTATGTCAAAAGAAACCTTGCAGCTTTGCTTGGCTTTCTTGGAACATTCTCTCTGGGACCCCTGAGCTGCCACATAAGAAGTCTGACTACTTTGGACCCACCTTGTTGGAGGAGCCATAAATAGGTGCTTCTAGTTCCACCTGAGCCCAGCACTGCAGCCTTGCCTACCCAGGTGCCAGACAGATGCGAGAAGCAATCCGGGATGCTCCAGACCAAGTCCACCGGCCTGTTAAATGCCAACAAAGGACCTCTTTGGATACCTTGTAGAATAGAAAATTCACTCAGCCCAAGCCTTGCTTCATTTCCTGACTGATAAATGATGAGATATTTAAAAAAAAAATTGTGGGCCAGGTGTGATGGCTTGCGCCTGTAATCCTAGCATTACGGGAAGCCGAGGTGGGCGGATCGCCGGAGCTCAGGAGTTCTAGAACAGCCTAGGCAACACAGTGAAACTCCATCTCTACTAAAATAGAAAAATTAGCCGGGTGTGGGGGTGCATGCCTGTAGTCCTAGCTACTCGGGAGGCTGAGGCAGGAGAATTGCTTGAACCCAGGAGAGAGAGGCTGCAGTGAGCCGAGATCACACCACTGCACTCCAGCCTGGGCGACAGAGAGAGACTCCATCTCAAAAAAAATAAAATAAAATAAAATAAATTGTTTAAAAGTGTTAGCCCTTCATTCTGAGAAAATAGATAACTGGAAAACCTTACCAAAGAAATGAATACTACTAGAAATGCTATTACTTGGGACCATTTTTACCTATCTTCAATTTGTTAATCAACTCAATTTCCATTTATGCCTGGAATTAGAAGCCTTCTCAGTGGCTAGCTCTAAGTCATTATATATGCACAGCATTAAAAGCATTAACTTCCCCGGGCCCACAAATCTTTTTTGTCAGTCAGGTTGAGTGACTGAGGAACCACCCGAGGGCTGTTTTTGCCAATAGTTCGTCTGCAGTTTTATTCTATTCTATTTGTCTTTCCTTTAAGAGCTCTTAGGTTAAACTCAAAATTTAACTGTGAGAGTTCAAAACTCTCACAGCACTGGTAATTAGGAAAAGGGTGGAATGAGAAAGTAGAAAGCCAATAAAAATGCACTAGCCACATACAAATAAAAAGAAGTATATTACATGATACAAGCCAAGTTAAGACTCACCAACTGGCTCCAAAACCAGCTAGTAAGCACGTCACGAAGGGTCAACTTACCCTTTTAGAATTCTGAGAAGTGAGTTTTGTATGAAAATAAACATAAATATATACTGAATATTTAGTATTTGTAGCCAGAGAAAAATTCCTGTTTACCTGCAAATCTATATTGTTCTCAATACAATGTTCATTCTTCTCTACCAAAATCTTCCCATAGTTTTCTGATTTGATAAGATTTTCAACTCTGGTTGTATCTTTCACTTCTGCCTCCAAATCCTTCATTGTTGCAGTTTCATCTTTTACAGTAACAGTATCAGACATCCTCATTAGAAAAGGTTATTTTCGAATTCTACAGGGAGCTTGAAGCCTTAAGAAAAAAAAATTAATACAGTTTGAAACTTTTTTACATTCAGTTACTGCATGATACTGACCTACTGTCTGTTATGTTCCAGAAATAATGTTGAATATAGACAGAACAAAATTCTTGATTTCAAGGAGTATATAATTTTGTGCTAGATACATCCAAATTAAAAAAAAGATCACAATACAGTGAGAAAAGAGCTATAGAAAGTATGTGAGCCAGGCACAGTGGTACCCAGCTGTAGTCCCAGCTACTTAGGAGTCAGGCAGGATGACTGCTTGAGTCCAGGAGGCGGAGGCCAACCAGGGCAACACAGCAAGACCCTATTGCTAACACATAAATGTGTTTTTTTTACATTTAAAAAAAGAATATGGAGTGATTTTGATGCACATATACTTGTGGCAATTCTTTTTTTTTTTTTTTTTTTGAGACGGAGTCTCGCTCTGTCACCCAGCCTGGAGTGCAGTGGCGCGATCTCCGCTCACTTCAAGCTCCGCCTCCCGGGTTCACCCCATTCTCCTGCCTCAGCCTCCCGAGTAGCTGGGACTACAGGCGCCCGCCACCACGCCCGGCTAATTTTTTTTTGTATTTTTAGTAGAGACGGGGTTTCACCATGTTAGCCAGGATGGTCTCGATCTCCTGACCTCGTGATCCGCCCGCCTCGGCCTCCCAAAGTGCTGGGATTACAGGCGTGAGCCACCGCGCCCGGCCAATTCTTAAGAAACATTAAGGACTGAGCCAGATCAAGGTAGAAGGTAATGGCTGGAGAATAATATATGTGTATTTAGAAGACATTAGAAATCTTTCTCCAAAGGGATATCTATAATAGCTTTTTCATCTGGATTCCTAAAATTCCAAATTTCTTAAATTACCCTGAAATATTTCCAAAAGGAAATAATTTAAAAATAAACAGTAACATTCTATTACAAAATACACTTGTAAATCTGGATTAACAAATATGTTCAGCAATATGAAGAAAGCATTGAAAACTCTCCTGAATTAAGTGATTCAATGCCAAACAACACATTATCCAGGCACTCTAGAATATGGAATCCACAGGAAATCAAATACATAAGATTCCAATATATTTTCATGTCATTAGTGAGTTTAAGAAAATCACTGGTTTCGCACTGGATTAATGTATCAGAGATTAAGCTAAAGATAGCACTCATTTTAAGCTGCAAAAAATGTAATAAAAACAGCAGAACTTGGCCGGCTGCGGTGGGTCACGACTGTAATCCCAGCACTTTGGGAGGCCAAGGTGGGCGGATTGCTTGAGCTCAGGAGTTCAAAACCAGCCTGGGCAATGTGACAAAACCCAGACTCTACTAAAAATACAAAAATTAGCCAGGCATGGTGGTGCATGCCTATAATACAGCTACTCAGGAGGCTGAGGCACAAGAATTGCTTGAAGCCAAAAGGCGTGTGTTCCAGTGAGCTGTGATCACGCCACTAGACTCCACCTTGGGTGACAGAGTGAGGCTCTGTCACAAAACAAAACAAACAAAAAAACCCAATAATGGCAGAACTTGATATAAACAACTTATTCTGAAATGCATCTTTAAAAAAAATGAACAGATTGATATATAGAGGTATAGACAGATATAGGTTATAGCAAGTCTGCTAAAATGTTACTGGTAAAATCAAGGGGTGGTTATAGGGATGTTCACTGTAAAATTCTTTCAACTTTTCTATATTTCTGAAAATTTTTGTAATAAAATCTTGTGTGGGGGGGAACCAGTGAAACTTATTTTCTCTATATCAATTTGAAAAATTCAAAAGTTCATTTCCTGAAAGAATGTTTTGCAATCTAAATGGATTTTAGGGCCAGGTGCAGTGGTTTACACCTGTAATCCCAGTGCATTAGGAGGCTGAGGCAGGTGTATCACTTGAGGCCAAGAGTTTGAGACCAGCTTGGCCAACATGGCAAAACCCCATCTCTATTAAAAATACAAAAATTAGCTGGGCATGGTAGCGCGTGCCTGCACGCCTGTAGTCCCAGCTACTTGGGAGGCTGAGGCAGGAGAATTGCTTGGACCTGGGAGGCGGAGGTTGCAGTGAGCCAAGATCGCGCCACTGCACTCCAGTCTGGGTGAAAGAGTGAGACTCCATCTCAATAAATACATAAATAAATGGATTTTAGGAATTGATAAATACAGCTCAAAAGTTAAAAAAGCCAAAGAGAAGTAGGTCTTAGAGTCACAGACAGACTGAACTGAATTAAAAAAAAAAAACCATGTCTTCCTTAATTATAACCCATACAAAAGTTAATTGGTTCATTCCGAAAACAAACAGCTGCAAAGTAGGGAGAGGGTGGTGAAGTTACTTAAGACACTGGCTTCTTGCTTTTTATAGGTGAGATTTTGTAAGAAAAAGAAATATGTTTTTCTGAATGACAGGGAAGCATTACCTGATGCGTCCTTTGGATTTGGGATTGTGGTGTTCCACAAAAATAAAATAAAATAATCCAAGGTTCTTTTTCACAGTTGTCAGCCAGGATGTCAACTGTAGTGAACCATCTGTAATCTGGCAGGAGGAGTCCCATGTCCTTGTCACCACTGTAGATTCCCGGACTGGAATGGACTGTCTTGGATCAAATATATCATACCTTTCCGTGGCCTAAAATGAAAACAAAAGAAACCATTTTAACAAAATGGCCAAGGGAAATGGAACGCTCCACATGAAACTGAGAAATTAAAAATATTACTGTCAGTTGTTTTATTACATTATTTTCCTAAACAAAAGTCAGAACACTGAGTAACAATGAATTCTAACATATATTAGCTTTGTGAACCTGAATAAGTCACTGAGGCCGAGAGGATTGATTAGTTAAAAGCAGAAGAGAGAAGAGGAAAGAAAATGATATGTACTGAGAAGCTACAATGCAGTCAGGGTTATAATTGAGATAGTATCTATAGATAAAGAGACAGAAAAAAGATCATAATCAGAAACACTTTAACTCCAAGAACCATCATTTTTAGAGTTCTCTTCTAGAGCTGTGTAACTCTATGGACTTAAGACTGTAATTTTGAACAGTAATAACATTCTAGATTTTTAAAAATACAAAAGAAAAAATAAAACAAAAATAACAAGCCACTTAACATTTTTAATGAATCCCACATTGTCTGTTCTAAAAAAAAAAAAAAAAAAAAAGTTGGCTGGGTGCAGTGGCTCGTGCCTATAATCCCAGCACTTTGGGAAGCCAAGGCAGGAGGATCACTTAAGGCCAGGGGCTCAAGACTAGCATGGGCAACACAGTGAGACCCCATCTCTATAAAAATTAAAAAATTAGCTGGGTGTAGGGGGTGTGCACCTGCAGTCCTAGTTACTTGCGAGGTTGAGGTGGGAGAATAGCTTTAGTTGGGGGTTACAGTTAGCTATGATCATGCTACTGCACTCCAGTCTGGATGGCAGAGCAAAAAGAAAACAAAACAAAACAAAAATCCCCAAATACAAAATTTTCTCCATGTTATATTTTTGAAGTCGGTTTTATTTTATATTTATTCGGTATGAATTAATATAGCCTAGCAAGTTAACAACTCTAAAAAGATTATTTACCTCTTCCATTGTCCTTTGACAATTTTGCTGTCAATAAACAGAATAGTACATTTTAAGGTGAAATAACTAAGCATACATATATGCATATAATGAGATCTAAGCACCAAGAGACCTAATACCAAGACAGCCAAGCATGCATTATAGAGTAACTCACATTTTATACTAACTCTTCAAAAACCATTTTGAAATACAATCACTTGGAACCCGATATATCCTTACGTTACTTTTCACATTTTGATTTCACAATGTTTGACACAAGGATAATAGAAAAGGGGGTATCAAAAACAAATATCAAAAAACTTTTAATTGATACTGTGTCATCTCAATCTGACCAAGATTCTCCAGCCACTACATCAAATGATTTAAGTTCCACCAAAAACAAAACAAAACAAAAATCCTTCAAGTATTTTTTCTCCATTTTAGCTTTTTATCTCATAAAATGGTAGACACAAGATGGCAGCATTCTCTAAGCAACCAAATTATTTGTGTTCTTTGTAAAGTGACTTTACAATTTAATCATGAATCTCTTAATTTTGTAATTCCATAAAAGCAAGGTTTTTAATCCATTTAAGAAATAAATAAGGTACTAGATAAGGCAATAGCTGCAGGGGACAGTGAGGAAGGGGCAAAACCGAAGAGGTGAACACCTTAGAAGATCCTCTTAGGATCCCAAGGTTCCATGAACCCCCAAAGAACCTGAGAGACCACCTAGTCCAATACTGTAATTCAGCATTCAAGTTATTATTGCCTAGAAGTCAAATGACTTCTTCAAAGTCACACAACCAGTATGTGTGACCAAAACTTGGTAATATGCCACACCATTTGATAACAGACTAAATAATGAATGATTCAGAATGAAAATGACCAGTTATTGCCTGGGAAGGAGTCAATGGCATATAGAAATGGCAATAGAAAGGGAAGTGCACTAGCATTAGACGATAATTTAAATCCCAGCTCTGCTAGTTATATTTTCGGTAAATAACTTAATCTCTCTGAGCTGCAGTTTTCTGATCTGCAAAGTGGAAAAAAGAATATCTAACTTCTAGGTTTGTTGTGAGGACTGACTGATTTAAATGTAGAGCACGGACCACAGCCTCTCTCCCAGGGCAGGCCCTCCAAAAATGTTAGCTGTCTTCTCTGGTCAGAATCCCTTTAGATCAGCAGTTGGCTGAGCCTAAATTTGCTGTGTCCTGACCCCTACCACTACACAGCAGTAGACTGACAAGAGGCCTACCACTGTGTACAAGCGGCTTAGCATTTTTGTGTATGGCTCTCATTTGAAGGCTTCTAATTGAATATTAAAAATTCATACAAACTGTTGGGTGTAGTGGCTCAGGCCTGTAATCTCAGGACTTTGGGAGGTGGAGGCAGAAGGATCACTGAGACCAGGAGTTCAAGACAAGCCTAGGCAACATAGCAAACCCTATCTCTACAAAAAAAAAAAATCATATGAACTTTGTATTCTTCTCCAAAATATTAATGCACTTGTTTAATTTTTAATTTTTTTTTTTTAGAGACAAGGTCTCACTCTGTAACCCAGGTTGGAGTTCAGTGGCACAATCCTGACTCACTGCAGCCTTCACCTTTGAGGCTCAAGCTATCCTTCCACTCTGGCCTCCTGAGTAACTGCGACTATAGGTGCCCACCACTATGCCCAGCTAATTTTTAAATTGTTTTTGTAGAGACGGGGTCTTGCTATTTTGCACAGGCTGGTCTCAAATTCCTGCGCTCAAGTAATCCCCCGTCCCAACCTCCCAAAGTGCCGGGATTACAGGTGTGAGCCACTTTGCCCAGCTAATGAACTTGTTTGATATAAAAATGTTTTCCCTCTCCAAATCTTCAAGTAAAAGGGATGTTTCAGCTTTTGGTACTCACTGGAAAAACAAAAACAAACCCCTTTTTGGTAAACCCATGAAGCCTACACTTCTCAGTTTGCCAAAGGTTGTGTGGGCATGTGGGTGTCAAGTATAGAAAGCTACAAGATAGACATGGCACATCATGTCTCTAACACAACGTTTAGAAGTCCATTAAATGTACTGTCTTAATATAATAAATAGTTGTACAGTAAGTGAAAGATACTTAGGAACTTACAAAATTTAGGAAGACAACTTAGAGAAAAAAATGAACAAAATATAGACATTCAAGTATATATCTCAGTTCCTACTATTACTGAAATTTAAAAACTGAATTTTTCAGCATCTTTGTCAACCTAAGAGAGATGGATATATGAGCTCAAAATTCATATTCAACTTCAAAAAAAATTCTAATTGTCAACATGCTATTTATTAGGGACAAGTCAGAGATGTGCTTATATATAATTCCTGTGCTACCAGGTAGATAACCAGAGAAATGCCACATGTATGTTTACATATGCACAAAAAGGATGGCACTTACCTGAAACCATAAATGAAAGGAAATTACAGGTAAAATTAAAGGTCATAACCTTAAAAAAGTAAAACTATGAATGTACAAGGATATATAGGAAATCTTTTTATAATTTTTGGGTGGGAAAGTCCTTCCCAAGTGTGACGCCAAAATCTAGAAGCCATTAAAGGTAAATAGTTATAAAACTTAGAACAAAGTTTTAAAATTCTTGTATAATAAAATAGAACATAAACAAAAGGCAGATGATACATATGAACTATTTCTAACATGAAAGGGTCAAAATGTTGAAAGTAAAGAAGGTCTTATAAATCAAAGGAAAGAAAAGGATGGGGGAATGACAGGAACAGGTAAGCTAAAAAAGAATACAAACAACTACCACCAAAACCAAATACTAATACATATATTTACCATGTGCCTGGCCCTGTGGTAATATTTTTCATAATGAATTCATTTAAAACTCACACAACAGTTCTAAGAAGTATGTCCTATTATCACTCTGTCCTACAACAGATTAGGAAACTAAGGCACATAGAAAAATCAAGTAATTTGTCCAACATCACACAGCCAGTAAGTATGGAAACCAGGATTTGAATTGGACAGACTAGTGCTCCATTTCAGGCTCTTACCTGCAATACTGTATCATCATCTGTAGGTACCAAGAAGAGGGGCAATTTGTGTTTACGGAGCACTTTTATTTCAAGAGTAATTATGACATGGTAACTCCTTTGTACTGGACTTAAGACAAAGTAAACTTATTCTTTTCACATGAAGAGGAGCTACGTATTTTTTGTGTGTGTACAAGAAGATAGTACTATTAACTTTGTATTAATGGTCACCAGGAGTAATCACTACCAAACTATCAGAACTGCCAGGAATTATATAACCATTCTGTTTCTTTCTCTTAATCCTCCCATCGCCTGTGATGATGAGTACCAACTATGCAAAACTTGGGTGGCAATAAGGATTCAGAGTTTGTGGCTAAGGAACAATGAGAAGGCAGTAGCTTACAAATGATAAATATGCATGGTTAAGTACCTTCCTCTATGAAACAAAGCAAGGCAGAATTAGGATCAACACTTTCAAAGGCAAACTAGTATATATGAAGTCTAAAGACAAGTAGTTTCTCTAGTGAAAATTTTAGCTAGAAGTATTAACAACAAAAATGCAATACTGACACTGACAATTCAAAATATCACTTATTATACTTGGGGTCTAAGTTTTGGTTTCACAACACAAAAGAACTGAAAACTTCGGTAGCCCCAACAATAAATACTCAAATTTCACACAACAAAAGTCAATTTACTCTAGGTTAACAAAATATTTAAAAATCATTTAAGTTAATTTATATGTGGGAAAGAAATCTCGCTCCTATAGGTAAAAATATTCTTCACAAAAATATTTAGGGGAAAAAGAGTTACATTATTGATGTTATCTGAACAGAATTTGGCAAAGCCCAAAAAAAAGGGTTGTTGCTTCCTTATCACTATCTAGTTATCCAATCCCGTTTCATTAGATAAGATGTTATGTTTTTTCTCTTAGAGACAGAAATATAACCAAGCAGGCACATCTATAAAGAAAATCAAATGCACAAAAGCAACCCATATCAAGTTCTCCCTGAGGTTATAAATTGGCACAACCAAATTGGTCAAATGCCTCTAGAAAGAAAGGCGAAGAGCACTGTTTATGCTCTATTTAGAAATAGTGGAAATTCACATTTGCAGTCACTTTGTCAGTCACTTGAACAAGAATATAAGCACTGACATTTCAAAATGTTAAATGTGCATGTGATTTGTAAACAGTTACTGTCATCTAACAAAAATTTACCAAATAACCACAGAAAGCACTATAGCTTTAATGAATATCAGTTACATTTAAAAAGAGTAAAGAGAATGAACTCCCTTGACCTAAAAGAGTTCGTTAAACCATGAAGAGGTTAATGATGACACTTACCAACAAATATAAATAATAATTTTAGGAGGACATTATAAGCAAGAAGGAAAGATTTTTGGTAGCTGAAGAATGAGAGAGAATAATTAGTGGAGTCTCGTAAGACTGTATGAAACAAATTACTTTTAGGGAAAAAGTTATATGGAGAGGCAAGGTGTTACATGAATGTGCTGCATTCTGAGTGGAGAAATGGGGAAGACACTGGGCCTCTCATACATTGTGATCCACTTTAGAAAACAATTTGTGCTATCAAATGAATTTTAAATCCCACATATCCTATGACTCCACATTTCCACTTCTGGTGTAGATACACCCTAAGGAAATGCCTTATACAAAGGGACATGTACAAAAATATTCACTGCACTGCTTTATTTAAAAGCAAAGAATGGGAAAGACCAAATGTTGTATTAATAGGAAAACTTTTTTTCTTTTGAAAGTAAAAACAACTGTGGCATATTCATGTTGCACGATACCATGAAACGATTAAAATGAAATGAACTAAAACTATAGGTACAAATATAAGTCCAAAGAAGAATGTCAGAATGTTTAGTCGAAAAGCAGAATGAACTCTACCATATAATGTAACGTATATAAAAATTTAAAAACCACACAAGCATGGATGGGAAGAGTATATACCTATTTCATGTTAGTAATTACCTCTGGAGAGGGAAATGAAAGGGATTGGGTAAGACGGAGAAGGGACTTCAAATCACATCTGTATTATTTTATTTTAAAAAAAAGATCTCCAGCCAATATAAAAAAGGTTGGCAACTGTTAATTCTGAGTGGTCAGTACTGAGTGTTATAATGCTCCTTTTTTGTTTATGACATTTTTCATTAAAAATGTCCTGAAAATAAATGAGAATAACAAAAAATGTGGATATATTTGAAATTAAGATTAGAAACTTAGTATTAGGCTGGGCGCGGTGGCTCATGCCTGTAATCCCAGCACTTTGGGAGGCTGAGGTGGGTGGATCACTTGAGGTCAGGAGTTTGAGACCAGCCTGGCCAACATGGTGAAACCCTGTCTCTACTAAAATACAAAAATTAGCTGGGTGTGGTGGTGCACACCTGTAATCCCAGCTACTCAGGAGGCTGAGGCAGGAGAATCGCTGGAGCCTGGGAGGCGGAGGTTGCAGTGAGCTGAGATCGCACCACTGCACTCCAGCCTGGGCGACAGAACGAGACTCCCTCTCAAAAAGAAAAAGAAAAAGAAGAAACTTAGTACTGATCCCAGGAGCAACAGGAAGCTTGAGTAATAGAGGAACACATTTTAAGAGAAGCCAGGGAGAATGATTTTAGCTACAATATAGATTAACCCTGTTCTAGCAAACAAAATGAAAGTTTTGATGGAAAGTGACTAGGGTTTAGACAAAGAATCAAAAGGTG
Organism: Gorilla gorilla gorilla; assembly: GCF_029281585.2. Taxonomy (NCBI): domain Eukaryota; kingdom Metazoa; phylum Chordata; class Mammalia; order Primates; family Hominidae; genus Gorilla; species Gorilla gorilla. The sequence continues at coordinate 38,116,258 of NC_073235.2, read as the reverse complement.
AAAGCTGAAAAGGAGAAAAGATATTCCATTCATTCAATCTCCAGACTGGATACTATGTACAGAGCACTGTTCTAGGTAATAGGGATACATGAGTGAACCAAGCAGATGGGATCCTAGAACCTAAAATGCATACATTCTAGTGCAGAGACAAAATATACAAGATAATAACTGATTGCAATATGTGCTGTGAAACTGGTAATATTAACAGCAAACCCTTAAAGAGTTATTTATTATTTACTAAGCACTACTCCAAATGCTTTAAGTGTATTAATTCATTTAATCTCCATAAAAGCAGTATTACATAGTTTGCAGCTGAGGCAGAGGAAGATTAAGCAGCTTTTTCAAAGTAGCAAGACTAGTAAGGGGTAGAGTTAAGATATGAACTCAGGTAGTGTTGGCTCCAGAGCCCTTGGTATCAGCCACTACCCGTACTCCATGTAGAAATGAATAGATTAATATAATAGCAAGTAACTAACTGGAGGAAGCCAATTCAATACAGGAGTGGTCAGGGAAAAGGTAAGGGCTGTGAGAGCTGGAAGAGTTATGAGAGGACACACTGAAGGTGCAGGTAGTGCTTGCTACCACTAAATATAGGAAATATATCTGGGAGGAAAATGGATTTGATGGCAGAACGATCATTTCGGTTTTGCCTACAGTTAATTTTAAGGTATCTTCAAGACATTCAGGTGGAGAAATCTAACAGAAAATTGGATATATAGACTTGGAGCTCAGGAAAGAAGTCAGCTAATGTTATTTATTTGGTGGAGAATCACTATATAGATTGAAGTTTTGAGTTATCAATGTTAATGAAGTTGCCCACGAGCCTTCATTGAAAAGAGTAGGTGTGGGATAGAATCCCTAGGGAACACTGAACCCTTAAGGATTGAGGAGGAAAGTGGAAGATCACAACGAGTATACATGATTTGGTAATAAAGTTAGCAGGAGATGCGAAGTTAGAGGAAGGTTGTCAGAATGAAAAAGGGTGTAGGCCACAGAAGCCAGTAAGGAAAGATGGGGAGAGGCTAGAGGTTTAGGAGGGAAGAAAGGTAATAAGAAGGAAAATCTGAAGAAGTGGGATGAAATGAGAAAATGTAATCAGAAGCACAAACTGGTGAATAAGCCTGAAATGTATACATTATCCTAAGATACTGAAGGGAATGTGGCAGGAAAAGGAGGGAATTCATACCTAATAAATTTCTTCTTTTTTACCCCAAACCTGTTTGCTAGAAGAGAGGGAGCCGGGATGGCTGTAGGGCTTGTGGAGAATGGTGAGTGAGTCACTAAGGGGTGGTTCATTAAGGCCAACACCAACATTCAGGACTGTTTTGGCACAGTCCTTCTAAGGAGAAGTCTGTAAACTACAAGACTGGGGGTTTCTCTAATTCTTTGACTGAGGGCATTGTAATGAGTGAGAGTGATGCAAATGAGAAAGCTCAGATGCTACTTGGCTACAGAATAGGCTAAATGTTTTTTTCACAGCCATTTCCAGATCTGACTTTTTATCACTGTATGGTATAGTAGCTTAAGAAACGTAATTTAAAATGCCAAATCAATACATAAAAAGCTGGAAATTAGGAATGCTAGAGTACTAAAAGAACTATACATATATCTTAATGTAGCAGTGATCCTAGTTTAAGTGAAAGCAAAAGCTAAAGGAAGTGTTTTCACTGGAGAACCAAAGCAGGGGAGATGTGGGAGACAAGCAGCTCCTGGTGCCCAGGTAACCAAGCCCACCACAGAAGTGGGTGAATGGCTTGCCTAACTTCTCTGAGGATGGCATGGTGCTGGTACATAGAAAATTCTAGAGAAGGCCAGGCGCAGTGGCTCATGCCTGTAATCCCAGGACTTTGGGAGGCTGAGGCGGGCGGATCACTTGAGGTCAGAAGATTGAGACCAGCCTGGCCAACATGGCAAAACCTCATCTCTACTAAAAATACAAAAATTAGCTGGGTGTGGTGGTGCGCGCCTGTAATCCCACTACTTGGGAGGCTGATGCATGAGAATCGCTTGAACCTGGGAGGTGGAGACTGCAGTGAGCCGAGACTGTGCCAGTGCACTCCAGCCTGGGTGATAGAGTCAGACTCCGTCGCAAAAAAATAAATAAAATAATAAAATAAAAAATAAGAAAATTCTAGAGAATATGGTACCCTGAAGACTGAACATGTTGGGAACACTAAGAGATACAACCTTTGGCAAGGACATGAGCTAATTCGTGGCAAACACTAGCAAAATGGTAGTGGGCAGTCGGCCAGAGAAAGACAAAACTGGAAGATCATGAAAGGGCTGTTCCTGAGCTCATGAGGAGATCCTGGATAATCCTGGGGATAACCTGGGGAGATTCTAAAGGGGTTTAGATATTGGCAGATATAGGTAAGAGACAATGCAAGAAAGTCAGGGCCATTAATGTAACTCTAAACCTGAAGTTAATGACCTCCTAATATAGTGCTAGTGAGGGTAAAATGTATTTTGCCTTAATTCTGAACCTACCATAGTCCAGGGTTATACTGAGAGCTCCCCATGTATGTGCTAAATGCAGGACTGAAATAAATAACTCAGGGTGTAATATGATCTGATTGGCATGAGGTAAAATCTCTTTTAACGACTACACACAGGGCTAGGAGTGGTGGCTCGCGCCTGTAATCCCAGCACTTTGGGAGGCTGAGGTGGGTGGATCACTTGAGGTCAGGAGTTCGACACTAGCCTGGCCAACATGGTGAAACCCCATCTCTACTAAAAATACAAAAATTAGCCAGGTGTGGTAGCAGGTGCCTGTAATCCCAGCTATTTGGAAGGCTGAGGCAGGAGAATAGCTTCAATCCAGGAGGCAGAGGTTGCAGTGAGCCGAGATGGCACCACTGCACCCCAGCCTGGGCGAAAGAGTGAGACTCCATCTCAAAAAGAAAAAAAAAAGACTACACGGAGGTAGAGTATGGTGGCACATGCCCGTAGTCCCATCTACCACAAGAAAGGATCCCTTGGGCTCAGGTGTTTGAGGGTGCAGTACACTGCGATAGCGCCACTGCATTCCAATCTGGATGACAGAGCAAGACCCTGCCTCTTAAAAAATAAAAATAAAAAAAATAATAAAAAACTACATGGAGGAAAAAAAAAACCCAAACTGGTATTACCATCTAGTCATGCTTTGAGAAATAAACAGCAAAGAACATTCAAAAGGTTTGGATTCCTGGAAACTGAGCTATGGATAATAAGGATGTGAGAGGAGAGCTTAAGATAACAGGCATGTAAGAGAAAACATAGTTTTTTTTGTTTGTTTCCATACTGGATTGTTTACAATTCATTTTTCAAAAAATAATTCATTCTTTCAAAAGTGATCTGTTTAGAGATGCTTTTAAGGTACAAAATCAGCTAAAGGGAAGTGGTCAGAAGGAGAAAGATCACTTACTCAGTCTTGACCTCAGAGTTATCTCACATATAATTACCATAAAAGTAAATTACTTCCCATATAGGGTACACCAAAGACATTATCAATAATTGGAAAATAAGATATTGTGTAATGGAAAATTTGGCTGACCTTTGTACCTAGTAGGCAGCTTCTAAATTCTTGGAATTTCTGGACTGATGGAAATGTCTTTGTCATTCATGGTGGGTCCTGATAGTGTATGCTAATGAGGTTACTATGGTATAGTTTATGTTAAGATGGTGATTCCAGATGGGGACTGGCTGGAAAGACTAAACATGTTAATTAGAAAGTTGGGGCTTTGAGGAATGTGATAAACAGTCTGACTTCCAAGGAAGGAAGTGAGACTGGATATTGAATTCAATTGCATGGCCAATGATTCAATTAATCATGCCAATGTAATGAGATCCCAATAAAAACTCTGAACACTGAAGCTTGGGTGAGCCTCCCTGATTGTCTGCAAATTAACAAATGCCAATGTGCAGGAAAGACAATACATCTTGACCTCATGGGGAAAGAACAAAAGCTTTGCATTTGGGACTCACCTAGACCTTACCCTGTGTGTCTTTACTTTTGGCTAGTTCTGGTTTGTATTCTTTTGGTACAATAAAGCTCTAATGCTGAGTGTAATTTGAGTTATTCTAGTCAATTAAGTCTGAGGGAACCTCCAAATTTGTAGCCAGCTGATCAGCAGGGTGGCCCGGTGGCTGAAGTGAGGGCAGTCTTGTGTAGGACTTGTCTGGCCTAACTGCACATTAGTGTCAAAAGTCATTGTGGGTGCATAACTTAGTCTCATTAAGTTATATTCTTTAATGTGTTTTGTGCTTTGTTCATAGCATGATAATGTTGGTAGTTCATAAGTAAAGGTGAATATCATTATGAGCATAATCTTGGTTTCTAAAATTTAGCCATTCAGAATGCCATCAATGAGTAGGCATTTGCTTTACACAGACTTTGGCAAGTGTTGGACTATTTATAAGAAACCCTCAGTCTTATGGTATTTTAGCTAGACTTTGATGTGGTGTTTCCTTCATGCTTTCAAAATTCGATTTCGCTTGATATATTTTTCTCTACACTACTAATATATAACTAAATGAATGTATCTCTATGTACTTTTTACCCATGACCAACATTTCATTTTTATTATAGGGTCACAATGAAAATCCTTTACAGGTCTTAAAGGTACAAAGCTTATTATCAAAGAATCTTAGCAAAATTCACGCTGGGCTCCTGGCACATTAACCCACCCAATGGTTCTTTGATGGGTTAAAATGTGAAACTTCACATTCTCTAGCAGTTGAATCGGTAGATCTAACATGACCCATTTCCTTCCTACACCAAAAAATCTGTTTCCTTTATAGGATTTTAATTTAGGTTACAATTGGTAGACATTCAGTTTCATAACTACTAATGTGCCACCCTTTATTTCTTGAATTGCCAACTACATTTTTTTCTAACAAAGGATCACAGCCCTCTCTCAAGAAAGCACCTAAGGATTATGTTAGAAGGAAAAGGCTAGAAAACGTTTGATTTCTTCTTTCTGTCAAAGAGCATTTTGTGGCCAGTAAAAATAGCTTAAAAACAGCTTGAGGTAGAACAGGTGCTGTCTTTCAGTTGCCATCATCTGCCTTCATACTCTATAAAAGGATGTGTACAACAAAGTGCAATCAATTTTACAGCTTGAAGGTGCTGCTGCTGGGCATGGGTGAACACTGCTAAAAAGTTCACAATCTCTCATAGTTCACACTACATACTATACATGTAGAGCTAGGAGATATAATTTCTCTTTAAAGTACCTGTCCAATTTAATTGGCTCAACTTCCTATGGCTTTGCACAAAACACAAAAATTCAATGGGTTTAATGCATTTCAGATTTGATTTTTTTGTGGCTTTACTTCCTAGCTATGTCTACCACATCAAATTGTTTTAGTAGTTATTCATATTTAACCCATGGGTTTCTTTACAATTGTCTCATTGGAGCTCAAGGGGGCATACAGTTTTCTATTCTTGTTGTCATTCATTTTCTACCTGTTAAGGAAAGCTGTGGTTTAGCCAGCACTCTGAAAGTACTGGAATAAAAAAATGTTCTGATCTCTCTCTCTAGTGACCCCAAGCTGAAGTCTGACATCTGATGTGCCTAGTAATCAGTCACTGTATATTTTCAAACTACTTCACAAAAAACTGTATGTGATCTCTGTTGATGTGTCTGCTATTGTAGAGGTACTACATAACTTTCTACGCATTTGAAAATGAAAAGAAAGAAAATTTAAAATTAACAAAGCATATTGAGCAATGATTTATAAACACTATAAAGCAGTGACTCTTACTTATTTTTGGGCCATGAAAGGATCCCTCTTGAAAATCTTATTAAACCCAAGGATCCTCTCCTCAGAAATGCAGCAATCACATGTGCTTACTCACACGTGTATGTTCACAGTTTACACATGCTTTTAGGGACTGCTTGGTTCTCTAGAAGCCTATACATGAATCCTAGCTAACAACCCCTTTTTTATATCTATGTATATTATAATAAAATGACATGCATATTTATAAGATGACAGATTTGCATCATATATATTATATAATGTAACAGATTTGCATAATATATATTATATAATGTGACAGATATACTATCCAAGTCACTTTATAACATGCATATATAAAATATAAAATAAGGGTTAAGTAGGATTCATATATAGGCTTCTGGAGAACTAAAACCGTGGAAACATATATTTATTATATAAACTTGCTCTGTTCAAGTGAGGAGGTGGGGATGAGTAGAGCAGTGTCAACTGGGCTTCAGGCTTTTCTCTATTTCCTGAAGTACTTTTGTGGTACTCTGGGGCTTAGAGGAACTCAGTTTGGAAAAAATAAATTATATTAACTGTATTAAAGATCTCAGTTATTAATCAGAAGGAGGGTTGGTCAGCTGTGCAAGTATGGCAAGATTTAGAGATGATGATTTTGTTGGTTCTGTTTCATTTCCACCTTTTGTCCCCTACAACCAGAGGGGGATCACAGAGCAGAGATGAAAACTATACAAAGCAGGAGAGACATCAAAAGAATGCAGAAACAAGGAACGCTACATAATTTCAGAGGAGGAAGAGCTGTATGTGAAAATGACATTTAACTCAGCTCTGAGAAGATTTTCATCTTATACATCTTTCTTTGCTTCTTGAATACTTTATATATATAACTTGTTACTTATAAATCTAATTTTCTTTGCTGATAGCTCTATGCTAGTTATGACAAAGCCATACTGCTATTAATATATACTATGCTTGCATCAAATGGTATTTTAATCTGCTTTACAAAATGAAATGAAAACAATATAATGACAGTTGCTAGGTTTGTGATTATGTAAACAGGTAAATGCTAAATGAGCGTCTGTTGTTCTATTTTAAATACTCAGATACAAAATACAAAATCTTGAGGAAAACATTAAAAAATACTCTCTGTACTGTTTTCGCAACTTTCTATAAATCTATAATTATTTCAAAACAAGAGGTTAAAAACAAAAGAAGAAAATACTAGCAAATATCTGCTGTTAACATATTTGAAAAATACAGATGGTATAAAAAAGTCAATACAAGTTTTAAATACAAGCTTACCCATAATCTGAAATATAACTATGAAGTGGGGTATTATCTTATGTATCCTTAAAAGGAAAAAAATTTAAATTGCTTTCTATAAATCTTAGAAATTAATGGAAAAATCCTTTAAGAGAAAAATAATTCCCTTTAATAGTAGCCTAACACGTATATCTTTAGAAGACAAAAAATTTTTAAATAATGATTTCAATCCACTTATAAGACCTCAAGCATAAGTTTCTCAAAATTAAAAAACTGAGCAAACAGTAAATCATATTTAAAATACAGTATTTAATTTCTTTATCTAATGGTTTATTAATTCACCAAAAAATTTAAATTTAAGTGCAGATCTGGCTCCAATGAAAACTGAAAACCTGTATGAGAATGAAAATTTGCAGAGTGAATGTGTGTGACTGAAGCTTAGACAGAAAAGAGAAAGATCTGGGAGTAGGGTGGGAAAGGGAACAGAGTGCCAAGAGAGGGAAGGACGGAGGCAGAGAGACTGAAAGAGGTGTAGCCAGGGAGACACACAGATAGAGACAGAAAGGTAGGGAGAAAGAGAGGCACGGAGCAGCAAAAGGATGAGAGAGGGAGAAGAAAGAAGGGCACATAGAGAAACAGACAAAGGAAGAGGGAATGATAGACAGAGACTAACAGATAGGGACAGGAAGAGACCAAGACACAGTGGGAAAGCAAGAGACAGAGAATGGGAGATACTGAAACAGACAGGGAGAGAGAGTCAGAGGGGCAGAAAAGGAAAGACAGAAAGAGAAAGAAAAGAGGAAGGAGGGAGGTAGAAAGATAAAAGAGAGAGAGAGAGATTAAGATAGATTTAGTCAGAAAGGGAGAGACACCCTGAAACACCAGGTAGATGAACAAAAAAGGGAGACAGACTGAGACGAAGTAGGAAAGACAAATGTAGAGGGAGAGGGGGAGAAAAATGGGTGGGGATAGGGAGAATGGAAGATGGAGGGAGAGACGAGATAAATCAAGAGGGAGAGACAAATATTCAGAAAGTCAAACAGAAAAAGAGAGGAAGGGCAAGATAGAGACACACAGACAAACAGAAACCTAAAGGAAAAAGAAGAAATGAAAATGAGGAAAAGTATGAAAAAGCAAAGCAGAATATGACAAAGGATGGATAAAAGCAGTTGTAAGAACTGAGAGCATGTGTTGCTTATTTTAATTTTTTCTTTTATAGTTCTCAAGATAAAACTTAAAATCTGAGGCTTAAAAATAATGAAATTCTCTTGGCATTAGGGTAAAGCAATGCATCTGATAGAAGACCCTAATTTTAATAATAGCTATTAATATTTTCATGACCCTAATTACTTACACAGTTGGGAATCAGAAATAGACAAAAGAAAGAGCAATGACATTCAGCGTTGATAAAAGGCCATTTAGTGATTTTCTTCCTATTTCCTCTAGAAAAGAGATGAATTATTTCTTAAGAACAAAACAATTGTTTTGTAAATGGAGGGGGAAGGAATTCATATCATAACAATTCCAAATGCTGTTAAAATTTCAGCTAATTCCAGATAAAAAGCAAGCAAAACTCTCAAAAACCTTCTAAACAATTCAATTTTACACTAATGGACATGTGTTAGTCATTCAGTATCACCTACATGATGAGATTTCACTTTTGAGGAATCAAAATATCAAGGTAAATGTCAAAGTTTTCAGACTGTGTAATTAGGAATAAGATACTCCTCAAAAATTACAGTTTGATTAGCATTTGCTCTCTTCTGCAATGTGATATCTGATTATGTTAATCATAGCAATGACAGATCTAGGTTTTGCTGTTACACTTTAAAAATTATTCCACCTCTTCCCCCAAAAGGGTAGAAAACCGTTACCATGAGTTTTGAAAGTTAAGATTCTTAGCTTCTTAATTTCCAAAAGTCTCATTCACATTGTATTTGTTCCACAATAAAATTTTTAAAATTCAACAAGCCATATAGTATGTCTATTTTAAGATGAACTTGAAAGAGAAGTCATTTTTCCAGCTGACAATTTGCTGTGCTATACACAAATACCAATTAGCACACAGGTAAACCATTCTATCAGTAAGTTACAAGAAATATCAAACATGTGAGGGGTGGGGAGAAGAAATTGGTGCTACAGCTGAGAAGTAAATGACTCTACTTTTCACTCCACCTACCTAAACAAATATATTTTTGCAAAAATAAACAAAGACAATTTTAAAATGCTCTCACTTTCAATATAGTAGAATTTTATCACACATCCTCTAACAAAAATTATGGTACTAAGTGAACATGAATACTTCATGTATCAGATTACCTTCTATACAAATTTAGCAAATGAATTGAGTCACATACCTTCATTGTATTGGTATTTGCTTCATCATACAGAGTTAAGGAGATGTTCTTTCCATAGTACCTGTAAACTGATGCTCTGCATTGCTCCTCTATAGAGCTCACTGCACACATCCAGCTGATTAGTCAGGCATTGGGAGTGCCTGCTAGAGCAGTCTAAAGCACTTGCCGAGGAGGACTCAGACAATAGAAAGTCAACAGCTGTATGTTGTGATGTCAGTAACACTCTAGCCAGTCACCACCCAGAATATCTGAAATGCATCAGAAGCTATATTGAGCTCTTCATTAGCAATTCAGAAGCAATGATGCAAAAGCCCATGAAACTGTGAATATGCAAAGACTGTCAGGATTTTTGAGATTTCTCGCTATTAAAATATTGTTGCACAACGATGCCTGATCCCAGGTTGAAGAAAAAAAGTTGAGACAACCATATTTTTCTATAATTCCTTAAAGAACAAGCCATAAATAATTTAGGTATGGTTAATATATTATTTTTAAATTACTCTTTGACACTTTTAGTATTACTAACAAAAAGCCTTAAAAAAAGGCAATTTGTCTGTAATAGCTAACTTCCTGTGACAGTTTTGCATCTTCCAACTGACTTTACCTGTCACAAAGAAAGAAAATGAATTAACAGCACAATTCCTTATTTCCTAATCTGTTTTTGCTAAAATTAAAATAAGCTTGCTTATTCTGGCAAGAGCATTACTTCTTCATACCAACAGATGGAGATAGCAATAGAACTGTGATCCGAGGACAATTCTGCTTCGTGTCAGATGCTTGTTGGCTATATTAGCTCAAGTGGCGGACTTAGAAGAAAAGGAATCAACCAAAACCAAATTTAAAAAACAATGTTTAATAATTATAAGGCAAACAAATAAGATAAAGAAAACAGAATACTAATTGTATCTATTGGGCAACACACTAAACCAGATGAGTATGTTTTCTGGATTCTAACTATTGTTTTCTGTGATAGCTGGGTACAGCATGTGCCTCTGTTTCCCATTTTGTTAAACAAAGATCATACTTTCCAAAAGCATACAGGAATGTTGTAAGGATCCATCAGACAATGCTCATACGTTACCTGCACTATGTGAAGAAAGATCTGTACACCAACCAGAAATCCCACTTTTCTATGTCACTAAAATGTTAAGTCATGTAGAGTTTACACAACCTTACGGATTAATAAACCAGCAGTGTTCTTTATACCAACTTGACAAACACTAAAAGATACCAGCTTTATAGTATAATGTGAAAAAATATTAACACCTTTCCAAAAATAGACTCGGCCCTAGAAGTAGATTGTTAAAAATACATAGAAATCCACAAAATCTTAATAAATCTTCAAACAACAAAGGTGATGAGGCAGCTAACACTGAGACTTATCTGAGAGGCTTCCCGCTGATTTACCTAAAATTTCTCCAGTGTACAATCTTTTACTGCACCCTGCACTTTCTGGTAAAAATCAAGTGCCAGCCTAAGTATCCAAGAAACAAATATCCAAGCTCCTGACTTTTTTCCATAAAGAGCTACTGCTTTTGCCAAAGGGTATAAATGATTTTTTTCTCAGATAAAATCTTTGTTACTTATGAGAAACATATTTCAAGGCAGCTTTTCTTAAAAACTGTAATAGAAACTCTTGTTATGAAACAGATGGACAAGCTAAAATGCAGAATAATGAAGCAACCCACTTACACTGTAGCAAAAACAAATGAATATTTTCTACTACATTTCAAAAGATTCTCTCTCTCTACAAGCTTTGGAAATTGTTAGGTAGGCCTTATAAACTCAAGTAATTGTGAATTAGTGAAAAGTCATAATTAAAAATATCTTAAAATACAGTTTTATTGCTGTCAAGTAGAGGCCTTCCTCTAATTATGAAGGGAAGTAACTTAGCTGTTAATAGTGAGCTTTAGTGATAATAAACCGTTAATTTAGGAATAATCTACAACTTGTTAGTAAGACAGAATCTTATCTTTTAATATTCTTTTTGGATGGTACACTGGTAATTGTATGAGTTGGCTGTGTCTCTGCCTTACAAATGTTAAAACACAAATATGAAACAGGTTTAGGTTTCTAATGATGTTGTGGAACTGTGCTTAAACATGCTACCGAGGTCAGGTAATGAAAACTTTCAAATAAATCCTCAATAACAGAAATTTGAGTTAATATTTATTTATTTATTTATTTATTTTAGACGGAATCTCGTTCTGTCACCCAGGCTGGAGAGCAGTGGCGCAATCTTGGCTCACAGCAACCTCTGTCTCCCAGGTTCAAGCGATCCTCCTGCTTCAGCCTCCCGAGTAGCTGGGATTACAGGAAACTGCCACCACAACTGGTTAATACTTGTATTTTTATTAGAGATGGTGTTTCACCATGTTGGCCAGGCTGGTCTTGAACTTCTGACCTCAAGTGATCCACCTGCTTTGGCCTCCCAAAGCGCTAGGATTACAGGTGTGAGCCACCATGCCCAGCTGAAATTTGAGTTAATAAAATTTAACTTTTTGCTTGCACCTTAAATTTTGTGCTATCCATTTTGGAATGTCCAGCAACTTCTTCTGCAAAAATAGAAGTATACTGACTCTACAGGGTTTAACTGTGGTTATAAGGTAAAAAGATAATACCCATCTGAATGATAGGAACTGGGACAACTATGGGACTAACATCAGAAATTTAATTATCTAAATCGAATTACTAACATGGCTGATAAACTTTCTTCTTAATTTTTCTGGTGGCTTAGCTCTTGCGGAACTTTTTAAAGATCTCAACCTTTACAGGTAAAGACAACATTTGACCCTAACCCTCTCACATACTTCCTAATACATTCTAAATAAAAAGAGCAAATGATTACTATAGCCTAGGGCCATCTTACGGTAACAATTTTTAAAAGAAATTTAACACCTCTTGAAGTAGAAAATCAATATTTTGCAACCACTAAGGTAATCACTGATTCTGGCAAGGATCATAAATAGATGACAAAACCTATTAGATGAGAGATGGTCATTGAACAAGATAATCTTTGGTTACTGATAACTTTTAATTTCAAAGGTATGTTTTCTACCAGCAGACTCTACCTTAATCAAGTGATCAAATTTAACATCACCAATAATCATGCAGGCTAACCTTTCATGCCTCCTGATATAATGCAATAGGGAAAAAAATCACCTATGCTATATTTCTCCAAAAATATTTAATCTGAATCTAATCATGAAACAATCAGATAAATTCAGACTGTGGACTACTCTACAATGTAGAGAGCTAGCTTTAATGCTGAAAAAAAAATCAGTATTATGGGAAAAAACTGGGAAAATTACAGAAGACTAGAGAGACCGGTAAACAAAATGCAAAGTGTTATATCTGATTAGATTCGGGAATCTGAGGAGCAACTGAAGCAGTATATACACGGTTGGTATATTAAATGATTACATCTTATAAACGTTAAATTTCTTGGGTGTGATAAAAATACATTAGCCAGAGAAACAGAGACACACACAGAGAGAGAAAGCAAATGTGCCAAAATGTTAAGAACTGGTGAAGACAGAATGCTATCTGTGTGTCTATTTTATAACTTTAAACTTTTCTGTGTAACCCTTTCCAGTAGGCCTCCTTTCCTTTTCTTTTTGAAGATCTATATTTACTGCAGCATTTTTTATTTATTAAGAATTTAAAACATTTTAAAAACTGGTTAGGATTATTTTTTCTTTACAATGTTACAGGGGCAGAAGGAGACCATTATATAGCAATAACCCTCTATTAGCAGATATACAACATTCTCCTATTAACTCTATACAGTACTGTAATTTGAAGTAAAAATACCTCACTTTGAAATATAAAAATAGACTGCAGAGGATGTTATCCTCCTAAGGGAGGGTTCTTTTCCACTACTCCATACCACGCAGTGTGGGTTTCTGGCCCTCCCGGCTTCCCCCATTCCCTGCACCCTGTACTGAGTAAGCTGATCTCCCCAAGTGGTATTCTGTAGCAGAGTCACACTGCCAACAGCCCAGGGACACAAAACGACCAAGGCATTTCAACTCTGGAAGCCTCCTCATTCCCTTAAGATTCTGCTTTTACTGAACATAAAATTGTAATAACCTAAAAGGAGGTAAGAAATTCACTTCCTATGATCCATTTTTAATTTTCATTAAAATTAAAACCATTAACTAAATAATTTGTATTTATGTATTTATTTGAGACAGTCTTGCTCTGTTGCCCAGGCTGGAGTGCAATGGTGCAATCTCGGCTCACTGCAACCTCCGCCTCCCGGGTTCAAGTGATTCTCCTGGCTCAGCCTCCCTAAGTAGCTGGGATTACAGGTGTGCGCCACCATGCCCGGCTAATTTTTTTGTATTTTTAGTAGAAACGGGGTTTCACCATGTTAGCCAGGCTGTTAACAAATTCCTGACCTCAGGTGATCCGCCCACCTGGGCTTCCCAAAGTGCTAGGATTACAGGTGTGAGCCCAGCAAGATGGAAGGATTTTTAAAAGGAGGGAATAAATCAAGAGATATGGGATATACAGTTACAAAGCACTCATCTATTATCTCATTTAGTCCTTAAAATTCTGAGGAAAAATCAATTCACCAAGATAATTTGATGTCAAGGTTTAGAGTCAATATAATTCTTATGAATCTAAGTTGAGGATAATGATGCAAAGAAATTAAGAACATAAACTGAGAGATTTTACAATAATTTAGATATAAGGTACCATGAGTTAAGGTCAGAGAGTTAACTGGGAAAGAAAAATGAAGACAGTGGAGAGATACTTCAAAGTAAAACTTAGAAGGCTAATAAAAATTCAAAAACTTGAAAACCTGGATAAATAAAAGAATGTTGATGCCACTAGAAGTAGGAAATTTGGCATGGTCAACTGCGATGGGGCAAAAATACTAATTTCTACTCTTGTTCACCACTCACCAAAAGCAAGTAAACAAGCATTAAGCAAATAAACAATCCTAAATCATCCTCTTCAACTTAACATGTCATAGAGAGGAGATACTATTAATAAGTGGTGAGGAAAGATTGTGGTATTAGTCAGTCAGGTGAGGTCAATCAACAGTCCACAACCAATGGTGAAATGAGGTATCCAAAGTTCCAGCCTCAAAGACTACACAGATAATTATTGCTACTACACAGATAATTATAGAAATAAGGCACCAAGACCGTTAAGGGTAAAGTGAAATATTCCACAGGTGGGAAATGGAATTGGAATTATGAGTATAAGGAAGGACTCATGAGAGTTCCCCTACTGTGGATCTACAGGGAAACAGGACAGACAATGCTGTCTGTCCCCACTTTCTTCATACAGTATCTCTGGGCTCCATCCTCACTAATACCTTAATATAGGCAACCATTATTAGTTCCTGCTTAGATTTCCCCAAGAGGCTTCTTACTGGTCTCCAGCCTTTAAAATGGTTCTGCTGCCTTCTAATTTATTCTTCATACCATAGATGGTCTAGTATAAGATATAAACATTATAATAGAGTAGTAAGTGCCAGGACAGGGGAACTAAAGGATGCCATGGAAGTATCTGAGGGGGACACTGAAAGCCAGTCTTTGAAGGTCAAAGAATGTTTTGTGGCGGAACTAATACTTAAGCTATTATTTGAAAGAATTAGCCAGGGAAAGAAGTAAGACAAAGAATTAGAAGAAGAAAGAACAATATGAACAAGATCCAAAAAGCATTAGGAAGAGTGGATCTGAAAGTAACTCAGCAAGGCAACAGCTTCAAGTTCAAGGAATGAGTGAATTTCAGTGTAGCTCAGCAAGGCAAGAGCTGCAAGTTCAAGGAAAGCTAAGAGTTTGTTGTTTTAAAACAATAAAGCTGAAGATGTAAGTAGGAGCAGACAGGCAAGGCCTTGTGAGTGAAGTTTAAGAGCTGGGACTTTTCCTGAAACTCATTAGGGAGATAATGAAGACAATTAGGAGAGTGACATGTACAGATTTTTCACTTAAAGGGTGACAGCTGATGCCAATCAAATGGATGAGTCCTCTAAGGGAGAGTATATTAAGAGAACAAGCAAAGAAATCAATGGTTGACTCCAGGAGAATAAGAATAAATTCTATTTAGAACAAATTCCAATAATATTGCAAAAAAAAATCAATAATAAATACAAGTATCTCTTGTGACTCTATTCAGTCTTAGTTCAAATAGTGAGAGCCCTGATAGCAAAGCTTACTGTGTCATGAAAATTTTTCTGGCTTCTGAGCTCAGATAACAAGAGTTTAGGTAACAGTAGATACCTGGTACCTCAAACCTTTATCATTTATTCATTCATTTATTTAGAGACAGGGTGTCCCTCTTGCCCAAGTTGGAGTGCAGTGGTGCGATCTCAGCTCACTGCAACCTCCGCCTCCTGGGCTCAAGCCATCCTCCCACATAAACCTCCCATGTAGCTAGGACTAAAGGGTGCATGCCACCATGCCTGGCTAATTTTTGTAGAGACAGGTTTTTGCCATATTGCCCAGGCTGGTCTTGAACTCCTGGGCTCAAGTGATCCGCCTGTCTCAGCCTCTCAAAGTTCTGGGATTACAGTGCTGCCTGAGCCACTATGCCCGGCCCCTATTTTTAAAGATGTTTTATTGGAAATAATTTTAGACTCGGAGAAAAGTTGCAAAAATAGCACAGACTTCCTGTATATACCTCATCCAACTTCCCCTTATAATGTGTTACAAAATTATAGTACAATTACTGATATCAGAAAATTAACATTGATGTAACACTATTAACTAATTTACAGACCTTATTTAGATTCCTTAAGCAAACATCACCAGTTTCATGATTAGACTGAACTTAGGCATTTTTGGTAGGGATACCACGGAAGTGAAATTGTGCCCTTTCAGTGCATCAGGGAACACATGACGTTGGCGTGTCTCAGATTACTAGTGACTTCTACTTTGCCTGGTTAAGGTGGTATCTGCCATTTCCCCCCACCCGCCACCCCATAGTTACCATTTTTCTCTTTGTAATTCATATCTTGTGGGGAGATATTTTGTGACCTTGAAAATATCCTGCTTTTCATCACAACTTCTCCATTGAGTATCCGCTGATAGTTCTTGCATGCAATATTTATCATAGTGTTGTCTGCCTAATGATGGTTTTTATTTCTCTCTTTTCATCTATGCTAATTGGAATTCCATGTAAGGAAGAGCTGTCCTTCCTATCCCTCCCATCTATCTTCTCTACCTAAATGCCTGTACATGTGTTTTATTTTGTGGGTTACAATCTAATATTCTCATTATTTTGTTTCTCAAATTATCCCAGTTTGGGCCATTGGGAGTTCCAACAGATTGGTTCCTGTTGTCCTTTCAACATGCCCTAATCATTTTTTGAATTACTTTCTGGTGCCACGTGATGTTCCAGGCACATCTTGTATTATTCTTGCCCCAGACTCAACCATTTTTCGAAGGACCTATGGTTCCCTTTACTGGAGAATGGCATTTAAAGAAGATCCGAACACTAATGTGCTTACTAGGGTATCATTCCTCTGGCTCTCTCAGGACAGAGCTTGGGAATATGTGTATGTACAGTATACACATATTCACACATCTGTAATATGTATTTTTGTATTCATACATCATATATACATATATATTAAAAACCATGACTTCATATGGATACCTCAAACTCCAGTCAATGAACACAGGGTTAATTCTAGCCAACTATCTTAATCTGTAACTTCTTTATACAACGAGAAGTCTGACTTTCATTATCTACAATATATTCACTTATTTTTAAAACTTTACACAAAAGGCAGTTTCAGAATTCCTAAGCGATACCTCTGTGAGAAACACATTTACTACTTACAATATTTGTTTTTTGTCTTGTGTTTAGCTTTAGAATGCCTAATCAAAATACTGTTTTCCAAAGTTACTTAGTTCTTTTCTTCCCCACTCAAGTCAGTGTTATTCATTGACTTCATAAATCAAGTTAATATTGTTCATCTGTTAGTGCTTGCATTACATTTTGGGCTCCTTTCTCCACACTTGCCAACGTCCAAGTTGATTTTATGTTATTTCTGGAGACTACGTAAAAAACTACCAGGGTTCTGAGAGTCAAAGTCATATAAAAAATTATAGTCAGAGAAGTGCTGCTCCCTATCCCTACTATCTTATTCCCATTACTCCCAATCTTTCTACCCCATTCTCATGTATTCCCTGTAAGAAACCAGTTTCAACAGTTTCTAGTTTATCATTCTGGTATTTCTTTTGCACATTAAGTTGACATCTGTGCCTGTATTTCCCTGCTTCATAAAGAGTAGCATATTATACTCTTCATACTTAATTCCCTTAATTGCACTGCAAGTAGTTCAGCGATTTTCCTCATTCTTTCTTACAGTGACACAGTACTGCTCCATTGTGTGGCTGTACCATCATCTATTCATCATTCTCCTGCATGGGTATTTAGGCTACTTGCAATATTTTGCAATTACAAACACTCCTAAAATGGATAAACTTCTTTAGAGAAGATTCCTATAAGTGGGATTGTTGGGTCAAAAGATAAGTGCATATGTCAATTTATTAGGCACTGCTCTTCAGAAGAAGGGCTATGCTAGTGTGTACTTTTACCAGCAGTATCTGAAGGTGCCTCGCACAGAATTAGCTGTCATTCTTTTTAGTTTTCACTAATCTGGTAGATGAGAAATGGCGTCTAAGTGCTGTTTCACTTTTTTTTTTTTTTTTGAGATGAAGTTTCATTCTTGTTGCCCAGGCTGGAGTGCAATGGCACGATCTTGGCTCGTCGTAACCTCTGCCTCCCGAGTTCAAGCGATTCTCCTGCCTCAGCCTCCCAAGTAGCTGGGATTACAGGCGCCCACCACCATGCCTGGCTAATTTTTGTATTTTTAGTAAAGACGGGGTTTCTCCATGTTGGTCAGGCTGGTCTCGAACTCTCAACCTCAGGTGATCCACCCACCTTGGCCTCCCAAAGTGTTGGGATTACAGGCGTGAGCTTATTTCTCTGTATGAACTTAAAACTTTTTACGTGCTTAAGGCCCAGTTTTCATTGTGAGTTGTCCATTTATGTCTTTTCCCCATTTTTTCTATCAGGTCTTTGGTCCTTTGGTGCTCAAGGCTTTTTTTTTTTTTTTTTTGGTCATTTAATTATTAAGAGTTCTTTATATATTAGGGATATGGCTTCTTAGCCTTTTGGCTAAAATCAAGTGTAGTATATATTAGTGCTATAAGCCTTTTGGCTAAGGTATATGTTGAAAAAATTTTCTTCCAGTTTGTCAGCTTGTGTTTTTGACTTTTTTTCATGTTGGTTTTTGCCATGTAAAATTTTCTTATTTTTATATAGACTTATTTGTCAATCTTTGGTTGTCTCTGCATTTTGAGTTATAGCCCAAAAGCCTTTTTCATACACAAAGGTTAAATAAGAAAACATGGGTTTTCTTATATGGTCTTTTTTTCTCTCTCTTTAAACATTTAGATCCTTAACCTGTTTGGAGGTTTTTTTTTTTTTTCTTTTGTAACAGCTAATTATTGGATATAATTTATATAGCATACATTCATCCATTTAAATTCATTCAGTGTCTTGTTCAGTGGCTTTTAGTATATTCATACAGTTGTGTAGCCATCACAATAAATTTTAGAACATTTTCATTATTCCAACAAGAAACTACTGTACCTTTCATCAGTCACCCCTCTTTAGACCAAACTCCCTTAGCCCCCGGCAACCACTAATCTACTTTCACACTTTATTGACTTGCCTATCATTGACATTTCATATAAATGAAATCATACAATCTGTGGCCTTTTGTGACTGCTTTATTTCACTTAGCATAATGTTTTCAAGTTTCACCCACATTGTAGCATGTATCACTGCTTTTCTTTTTATTGCTGAAATATGTTTCATTGTATGGACATACCACACTCTGCTTATCCAATTATCAGTCAATGGACATATAAGTTTGAATTTTTTGGCTGTTATGAATAATGCTATGAAAACTTGTGTACATGTTGTATTTATTCTTATACATGGTACAAGATGTGTATCTAATTTTATCTCTTTCTAAATATCTCAGTACTATTTATTCAGTGGTATCATTTATTATCTGGGACATTCAGATATATCGGTACCATTTATTAAAAAGCCAATTTCTACCTCAGTGATTTAACACTTTTTTTTTTTTTTTTGCGACAGGGTCTCACTCCGTCACCCAGGCTGGAGTGCAGTGGCACTATCATGGCACTCTGCTGTCTTGGATGTCCCGGGTTCAAGCAATTGTCCCATCTCTCAGCCTCCTGAGAAGCCACCATGCCTGCTAATTTTTTAGTCAGGGTTTCGCCATGTTATCCAGGGTGGTCTCAAACTGCTGGGCTCAAGTCATTCACCTGCCTTGTCCTCCCAATGTGCTAGGATTACAGATGTGAGCCACTGAGCCCAGCCCAAGATACCATTTTTATTATTTCCACTTGTACCTGTGTCTGTTTCTGGGCTTTCTATTCCACTTCTCTATTTATTTATTCATGTGACAGTAGCACACAGACTTAATTATAGAAGCTTTATAGTATATGTTTTAATGTCTGGTAGAGCTAGTCCCACCAGCAGTTTTTCTTTTCTAGTTTCTTCCTGGCTATTGTTGTATGTTTGTTTTCCCATAAGACTTAGTATCAACTTGTCTAACTTAAAAAATAAAAAAGGCTTCTTGGTGTTTTTACTGTGAATGCATTAATTTCAGAAATTAAGGAGAACTGACATCTTTATAATGATGAGCCATCCTATTCAAATCTAATTTTATGACTTAAGTATTGAAAAAGTTTCTTCCTGTAGGCTTTGTACATTTTTATGTTTAATAAATATTTAATCTTTGTTGCTATTGTAAGTGGAGTTTTCTCTACCATTGTGACTGACTGCTAACTGGCTACTGTCTGTATATAAGAGTCTATTGATTTTTTAAGTTAATTTTATATCCTGCTATTTTATTGAATTCTATTATCATTTGGATTAATTCTACCAGTGATCCCCTGTAGTTTTCCAGCCATATTACAGGTTGACTATCCCTTATCAAAAATGTTTGGGTTGGGCCTGGCATGTTGGCTCACGCCTGTAAATCCTAGCACTTTGGGAGGCCAGGCGGGTGGATCACCTGAGGTCAAGAGTTCGAGACCAGCCTGGCCAACATGGTGAAACCCTGTCTCTACTGAAAATACAAAAATATCCAGGTGTGGGGACAGGTGCCTGTAATCCCAGCTATTTTGGAGGCTGAGGCAGGAGAATTGCTTGAACCTGGGAGGTCAAGGTTGCAGTGAGCCAAGATTGTGCCATTGCACTCCGGCCAAAACCAAAAAACAGTTTGGGTCGAGGTATTTTGAATTTTTTTGCATTTTGGAATTTCTTCGTTATTTTCATTGCACCCTTAATCCAAAATCTGAAGTGCTTCAATAAGCATTTACTTTGTGCATCGTGTGACTGCTTAAAAAGTTTTGAATTTTGGAGCCTTTCAGATTAGGGATGCTCAACCCATTATCATATAATCTGCAGAGATAGTCTTTCTTCTTTACCCATTCTTATGCCTTAAATCGATGTATCTAACTATATTGGTTAATACCTCCATTATAATGTTGAACAGCAGTGAAGATACTGCACATTTGCCTTGTTTCTGTATACTGTGGAAATACTTCTAGTATTTCCCATTATATATAAGATTCCTGGCTTTAGGACTAAGATATATAAATTTATCATTTCAAAAATGTATCCCACAATCCCTATTTGAGAGAGCGAGAGAGAAATATCACAAAATGGGTGGTCTTGTTGAAGGCTCCTTCAGCACCTATGGAGACACTGAGTTTTCCTCACAAATCTATCAATAGGGAGTATGCTAATGAGTATCCTAACATTAAGCCAGCCCTGCATCCCTGAAATAAATCTCACATGGTCATGGTATATCACTTCACAATGATAATATTTAATTTAGCACTTCTGCATCAATATTCTTATGGGATGCTGATTTATAGCTTTCTTTCTTCAATACTGTTCTTACCAGGTTTAAGTATCAATACTATATTTGTTTCACAGAAATTCAGAAGCTTTCCAACATTCCAATGCTCTGGAACAATTTATGCAGCAGTGGAACTATCTGGTCTTTGAAGGTCTGATAGAATTGCTCTGTGAAACCATTCAGGTCTAATGCCTTTTGGTGGGATAGTTTAGAAGAATTATTTCTTTTATGGAAATTAGTCTCTTCAACTTCTCTAACTCCATGTTGGTAATATGCATTTCCCTAGAAAATTACTCATTTCATCTAGGTTTTCAAATAACTGCAGTGAGGTCTGCTAAGTAGTCTCTTGTGATTTTAAAATTTTTTAAAAATTATTTTTAGTGGTTATTTACCGCTTTATCTTATTTTGCATATCTATGTTTTACTCCTTTCCTTTACATGATTAAGTTAGCTAACCGTTTGTCTATTTTATAATTTAAAATTTTCAGAATACAGATTTGTTAGGTCTTGTTTTTCTATTCCCTACCTCATTAATTTCTGCTTTTATCCTTATTATTTCCTTCTGGGTATGCTCTTTAGGTTTACTTTGTTTTCCTAAATTTTGTTTTGAGCTGGAAATTTAATTCATTTATGTTCATTTTTTCAGATAAATGTGTTTACTGCTATAAATTTTTCTATTAAAGCACCATATTACTGGGATGTTTTACAAGATTCCTATTTTAACAGTGCCCTCTTCTGTTAGTATAGCAAAGTCCTGCCAATTATTTGTTTTGTTGTGGGGGGGAACAGTTGGCTATGAATCCTGTAACTTCGTGGTTCTCTTTGTTTTGCTGCAATCTGAATTTCCTCCTTTGCTTTATTACCTTTTCACCACTCAACTGCCAAAGGGTGCTTCTCCTCTTCTTATGTACCTTCTTTTTCTCCCCTATAAGCTACACACTTTGAAGACTGCCTCTTCAGATTGTATGTATTTTTAAGTCCCTCCCCTATAATCCCTACTCTTATTCTATTTGGAAACCTTAAAAAAAAAAAAAGAATTTTCAGACTTAGGATGGACTTTTTCTGGCTGAATATTTAGATAACGTTAAGATTCCCTCTCCATTTTGTCTTCATTTTTCTTTGCCTGTGCTTGCCACAAAGTCTTGCGGCAGGCAGGAGCTGAATGGGAGTATGAAGAGATCACATGCCAGGATCTGGTGAGTGCTCTCTTTTTAGTTACAGTTATACTGAAGTCTTAAATTCTCTTCAAATTATGCTATGTCTTCAAATTCTGTATAGATTTTTGTCCTTCTTATTCTATATTTATTTGAAGGAAAATTGGGAGGCAGTAGATCGATGACCACTACTGTCTTTAGCTATTTGGAAGTCCTCCTTGAAAATTTTCTTTTGGTAACAGCTTATCGACATACAAACGACATGTCATATAATTGCCCATTTAAAGTGTATAATTCAATACTTTTTAGTATATTCATAGTTATGTAACAATCACAATCAATTTTAGAATATTTTCATCATCCCATAGAGCAACTGCCCTCTTTAGCTATTGCCTCCTAATTCCTCCATTCCCCATCCAGCCCGAGACAACCACTAATCTACTGTCTCTATAGATTTACCTATTCTAGGCATTTTATATAAATGGTATCATACAATATATGGTCTTTTGTGGCTGACTTCCTTCACTTAGCACAGTGATATCAAGAGTCATCCAAGCTGTAGGATTTATCAGCAATTCATCCTTTATAGTGAAAATAATATTCCATTTCATGGATACACATTTTGTTTATCCATTTGTCAGCTAACAACATTTGTCTTGTTTCCATCTATTGATTATTATAAATATGCTGCTATGAACATTCATGTATTATGCAAATTTTTGTGAGAACACGTTTTCATTTCTCTTGGCTATATATCTGGGTTGACTTGTTGGGTAAAATGACAACCCTGTTTCCCCAGCAATTTGTGTACAATTTAACATTCCCAAGAGCAATGTAGGACGGTTCCAATTTCTCCACATCCTTACCAATTCTTATGTGTGTTGTTTTATTATAGTCATCCTAGTGGGTATGAAGTTGTATCTCATTGTGGTTTTGATTTCAATTTTGGTTTTGATTTACATTTTCTTGATGGCTAAAATGTTGAGTATCCTTCCATGTGCTTATTGGCCTTATGTGTATCTTCTCTGGAAAAACATCTATTCAGATCATTTGCCCCTTTTAAATTGGGTTATGTGTCTTTACTATTGAGTCATAAGAGCTCCTTATGTATTCTGTATACACGTCCTTTATCATTTTTTAAAATTTTGCAGGCTGGGGCCAGGCGCAGTGGCTCATGCCTGTAATCCCAGCACTTTGGGAGGCCAAGGTGGGGTCACTTGAGGTCAGGAGTTTAAGACCAGCCTGGCTAACACGGTGAAACTCTGTCTCTACAAAAACAAAAAAAATTAGCTGGGCGTGGTGGTGTGTGCCTGTAATCCCAGCTACCTGGGAGAGGCCAAGGCAGGAGAATTGCTTGAACCCAGGAGGTGGAGGTTGCAGTGAGCTGAGATGGCACCACTGCACTCCAGCCTGGATGACGAAGTGAGACGCTGTCTCGAAATAAAATAAAATAAAACACAATAAAATTGTGCAGGCCACATGTAGTGGCTCACGCCTATAATTCTAGCATTCTGGGAAGCCAAGGCGGGTAGATCGCTTGAGTCCAGGAGTTCGAGGCTAGCCTAGGCAGCATGGTGAAACCCCGTCTCTAGAAAACATACAAAAATTAGCCAGTATGGTAGAGTGTGCCTGTAGTCCCAGCTCCACTGGGGGTTGAGGTGAAAGGATCGCTAGAGCCCCAGAGGTAGAGGCTGCAGTGAGCTGTGATTGTGCCACTGCACTCTGGCCTGGGCAAGAGAGTGAGACCCTGTCTTAAAAAAATAAATAAAATTAGGCCGGGTGCAGTGGCTCACGTCTGTAATCCTAGCACTTTGGGAGGCTGAGGCGGGCGAACTGCCTGAGCTCAGGAGTTCGAGACCAGTCTGGGCAACGTGGTGAAACCTGGTCTCTACTAAAATACAAAAAATAAGCCGGGTGTGGTGGTGTGCACATGTAGTCCCAGCTACTTGGGAGGCTGAGGCAGAAAAATTGCTTGAACCGGGGAGGTGGAGGTTGCAGTGAGCCGAGATTGCGCCACTGCACTCCAGCCTGGACAACAGAGCAAGACTCCAGCTCTAAAAAATAAATAAATAAATAATAAAAATAATAATAATAAAATTTTGCTAGTAAATATCCTGTAAATCTTTTATCAGATACATGGTTTGTGAATATTTTCTTCCATCTGTGAAAATATTTCACTTTCTTGATGGCATCCTATAAAACTTTTTAATTTGATGAAACCCAATTTATCTGAATCTGACATACCTGAAAAACATTTTTCAACAAACATTTTATATTCCTCATTAACTAAAAAAATATGTCGCAACTCCAGGAATTTCTGGCAGTATAGGCATGTTTTAAAAAACAATGTATAGTTATTTCTGGCCTCAAGAAAAGTAAATAAAAAATGCTAATAAGTATATTGACTTTTCTGAGGGGTCAAAATGCAATTTTTGATCAAGTCATTGCCTAAATGAGTCTTCCCACCATTAGGCTACAACACACATGTTGAAAATACTTTTGTGACACTTTAGGCTAGATGATTTTTAAAAAATGAAAATAGTTTTAAAATTAAGACAACAAAGCTAAATAAAAGAGCAAAGGACCTGGAACAATAAAATTGTACATTTGATGGCATGTAAGAGCAACAAGGACTTTGTCAATACTGGCAAGAAGCTTTATTACACATAATCTCTACAACGAAGTCTGTGAATTACTTAATTTCTATCTTCTTGTGCTCATTTCTACAACTTTGGGAGAACTAATTTTTATCCTAGGTCCTCAGACAGTTGTAAAGGGGAACTGATTCTAGCATTAGGTGTGGGATGCACAATGCAATCAATAACTTTTTTTTCCAAAAAAGTTCTTCTTTCCCTTTGAGTATATAAACAAGTTTTTTCTCCTCTTTTCAGCTGCTAATTAAGTTATACAAAATAGATTCTTGAGAGGCTGAAGGTAACTGTAACATAGTCATCTAATCACTAACAGAAATCAAACGAAAGATTTTTTGTTTGCAAGTACATGGGCCACAAAGTAGAAGGCAATATTTGCTTATGTATTCCTACAGCATACAGACACATCATTACACATGGAAGATACTTTACTACCCTACATGACATTTAATACTGAGATAATTTAACTTGTGTAGCAAATGAAAGGTCAGAGAATTATTCTAGATGCAGTTGGTGGAACACAAGCTTAAGTGGCAGAAAATAAGAATAATTTAGTTGTTTAAAATTCCTCATCTCAAATATCCTAGTAAATAAAAGAGATGTTTACAATCAATAGTTAATTCAAAATCATCAGCTGAGGAAATCGATTTTTCTAATTCTCGAATGAAAACAACAAATGGATCAAGAGTTAACACTTAAAAAGAGCTTACTGGCCGGGCATGGTGGCTCACGCCTGTAATCCCAGCACTTTGGGAGGTCGAGGCGGGCAGATCACGAGGTCAAGAGATCGAGACCATCCTGGCTAACATGTTGAAACCCAGTCTCTACTAAAAATACAGAAAATTAGCCAGGCGTGTTGGTGAGCACCTGTAGTCCCAGCTACTCGGGAGGCTGAGGCAGGAGAATGGCGTGAACCCAGGAGGCGGAGCTTGCAGTGAGCCGAGACTGCGCCACTGAACTCCAGCCTGGGCGACAGAGCGAGACTCCCTCTCCAAAAAAAAAAAAAAAAAAGAGCTTACTATGTGAAAGGTATGTTCTAAGCATTCCCTATGAGGCAAGTTGTACTAACATCCTAATCTCTGAGCTGGGAAAACTGAGACACAGATAGGTTAACTAACTTGTTTAAGGTCACACAACCAGTGAGCGGTAGAGTCTAGTATCTGAAGTGAGTGGTCTGGCTCTATAATTCATGTGCTTAACTACTTTGATATACTACCTATTTCTCTGTGATTATGAATTTTTTTTTTTTTGAGATGGAGTCTCATTCTGTTGCTCAGGCTGGAGAGCAGTGGCTCAATCTTGGCTCACTGCAACCTCTGCCTCCCGGGTTCAAGCAATTCTCCTGCCTCAGCCTCCCAGGTAGCTGGGACTACAGGCGTGCGCCACCATGCCTGGCTAATTTTTCTATTTTTAGTAGAGATGGGGTTTCACTATGTTGTCCAGGCTGGTCTCGAACTCCTGACCTTGTGATCCACCCGCCTCGGCCTCCCAAAGTGCTGGGATTACAGGCATGAGCTGCCGCGCCTGGCAGTAATTGTGAAATTAAAAAAAATCTTCTACATTCTTAATAGTTTTAACTGACAAACATCACCATCTACTCTGATTTATTCCTACAGAGTAGGGCAAATCTAGCCTATGTATTCCAGAATATTAAACCACTGAAACTTAAATAGGCCACAGTAAAAACTGCAGGACTTAGTAAGTGACTGGACTGGAGGAGATAGAGGAGATATGATGCCCAAGTTTCTGGTTTGAGTGACTGGGTATACAGAGTGAGAATTAAGATCAGGATTTCCTGAGGTGGGGGTGGGGGAGGAGGAAGTCTTCCCTTCGCTGTCCTCTTACACATTATTTGACTTTTAGGGCAGTGAAATCTCAAGACTGAATTGTTGGACCTCATCCACTTGAGTCTATTTCCCTTACCGGCCAAGTGACGACTCCTTATCCCTTTCTTCCAAGAGGTCACCAATACGCCCTATGAATAGAAGTGTTTTTTAAATGAAAAACTGTTTCTTTAAAAAAAGTATTGTTAAACTTGTATGAATACTAACTCCATTTCAAAGGTTAAAAAAACTGTTGCCAGGCCGGGCACAAGTAGCTCATGCCTGTAATTCCAGCACTTTGGGAGGCCAAGGCGGGTAGATCACCTGAGGTCAGGAGTTCGAGACCAGCCTGGCCAACATGGTGAAACCATGTCTCTACTAAAAATACAAAAAATTAGCCGGGTGTAGTGACGGACACTGTAATCCCAGCTACTCGGGAGGCTGAGTCAGGAGAATCACTCGAACCTGCGAGGTGGAGGATGCAGTGAGCGGAGATTATACAACTGCACTCCAGCCTGGGCAACAAGGGCAAAACTCCGCCTCAAACAAACAAAAAAACTGTGGCCAGGTGCAGTGGCTTACTCCTATAATCCCAGCACTTTGGGAGGCCAAGGTGGGCAGATCACTTAAGCCCAGAAGTTTGAGACCAGCCTGGGCAACATGGTGAAATTCTATATCTACAAAAAATTAGTGGACATGGTGGCATGTGCCTATAGTCCCAGCTACCTGTGAGGCTGAGGTGGGAGAATCACCTGAGTCTGGGGAAGTTGAGGCTGCACTGAGGCGTGATTGAGCCACTGCACTTCAGCCTGGGCGACAGAGTAAGACTCTGTCTCAAACAAAAAAACACAAAAATGTGGCCAGGCATGGTGGCTCAGGCCCGTAATCCCAGCACTTTGGGAGGCCAAGGCAGGAGGATCCCTTTAGGCCAGGAGTTCGAGACCAGGCTGGTCAAAAGAGTAAGATCCTATCTCTCCCCCGCAAAAAAAAAAAAAAAAAAAGCTAGGTGTGGTGATGCACGCCTGTAGTCCCAGCTACTTGGGAGTGTGAGGTGCGAGAATCACCTGAGCCCAGGAATTTGAGGCTGCAGTGAGCTATGACTGTGCCTCTGCACTCCAGCCTGGGCAACAGAGTGAGTCGTCTCTAAAAAAAATCAAAAATAAAAAAACAACAAAGGTAAAAACAGAAAAAATACCTACAGGAAAATCCTGAAATGAGAACAGTAAATGACTTGGGCATGGTTTACCCTTTCAATGAAGAAAACCCGTAGTTTAAATATTTAATTAAAGATTTTAAAATTTTACTTTACTTTTTTAAAGGGAAGATAAAATAGATGCAACTTGATATACTCTAGGATACTAAGCTCTACAGGTGAACAGATGAAATACTCAGCTTTACCATTCTCACCAGAACGTTGGTCAAGCAGTAAGCCCCTAGTCCCCTTCCCCACACTGGTAAAAGGTCACACTTTGGGAGTGAAAAGTAAAGCTTATTGAGTGTACGTGTATGCATATACACAATGTACTCATTTGTCTTTGGGAAAAATCAAGTTACTGTCTATATATGACTCAAGAAATTAACAGCACCCAAAGTACCTGGGTGTATAATTCCAAGGAATAAGTACCAATTAATTATATTGGGCTCTAACTGGACCAAATGTATAAAGAGAAGCAGGATTGTTACGAGATACGGACTACCTGTCTACGGGCTGCAGATTGGTAGGATACTACTCAGTTACTGCAAAAAATTCCTACACTCATCTGTATCCCAAGCACTATTACAGACACTTTTGAAATTAAAAACAAATTCTTTCACACTTGAAAACGCTGAGAACTTGACCACAAAGACGTGTGGTAGAGCCAGTAGTGCCAATAACAGCAAGGGAGAAAGCATCTCGCTGGGGTTTACTTTTTTTTTTTTTTTTCCCTGAGACGGAGTCCCACTGTGTTGCCCAGGCTGAAGTGCAATGGCATTACTCAGCTCAGTGCAACCTCTGCCTCCCAGGTTCAAGTGATTCTTCTGCCCCAGCCTGCCAAGTAGCTGGGATTACAGGTACCCGCCATCATGCTGGCTAATTTTCGTATTTTTGTAGAGACGGGGTTTCACCGTGATTACAGGCGTGAGCCACCGTGCTGGGCTTACAGTTTTGATCGTTTCCTTCCCTAGAACCATCCAAATGACTAACAAACCTTAATCTGAACCTCTTGCTCACCAAACAGCCTTCTAATTAATAGTTTGGATTTCCATGCAGATTAACCTGAAGAAGAAAATATACTGGTAATGCTGACAGAAGCACTACTCAACTTTCACAGTAAATTAATAATCTGGCATTCAGATTTATTCAATCTCTGCAAACATCATTAGCATATATAACCTGAGCTTATTTTATGTGAATCTACAAAAACAAAATTTCTGAGTTCTCAAAGTTGAGGCCACAAGCACTGTATTTCAATAATGTAAACGATGCCTTCTGAGATCTCTGGGCAGTATCACTCTTACTCCCTAACTTATCCCTTTTTACATAAAGACGCTATGTAAGATAGTACAAAGAGTTTTACATATATTCTAGATTAGTATTACAAAACAATTGCCAAGTTTTCTTAAAGAAAAAAACTCCCCTGCTTCCCCCCGTCAAAACCCCTAGCCTTCTATCTGCTTCAAAAGGGTGTGTCTAGCTCAGGGAAGGTAGAAGTTGTTCAGGGTAGACAATCAGATAAAATAAGATGCAAACATAATATATGAATCATAAGTTATTTTAATAAGTTTTCAATTTTACTATATGTGTATCTGAAGTTAAGTTTCAAATATATCTGTTGGGAGAAAAGCTGAGTGTTGGGAGAGAAGCTGAGGCAGGGCTTGCATGTCGGCTAGACTTGCTAGCTCCTTGCTTCTAGCACTCCAATTATCTCAAGTAGCCATAGGTTTCTCACTCACTTGATACACCATTTTCTTTCAATCCCCACATCCTCACCACCTGTTTCTTTGTTTGATCACCAATAAATAGCGTAGGCTCCCAGAGTGGCCCCCTGGTCCCACTTTCTCTCTCAAACTGTCTTTTTCTCATTCCTTTGACTCCACCGGACTCATTGCCCCCATGACCTGGTGTTGGGTCTGATCACCCCAACATAGATCTTTTTATTGTACAAGGCAGTGATTTAGTTTCTTACTGTTGAAACTGCAAAAAAAAAAAAAAAAGAAAAAAAAGAAAATCAAGTCTGGCTCTGAGCAGTAATTTCTACTAATTAAAATTTAATAATTACTATTAAGTTATGTTTTTAATTTTGCAAGTAAAGAAGAAAAAGATGAACATACCTGAAACAGCCAAAGAAATGAAGAGGTAGTCCAAGGCAAAGAAACGAAAGATTTTTGATTAAAGAAAAGCAATTTTTAAAACAGCATTTTTGAACTAGATGCAATGGCACGTGCCTATAGTCCCAGTTACTTAGGAGGCTAAGGCAGAAGGATTCCTTGAGCCCAGAAGTTTAAGTCCAGTCCAGGCAACATAATGAGATCTTGTCTCTTAAATTAAAAAAAAAAAAAAAATAATAATAATAATAATTTTTTTTCATTGGCAAGGACAGAAGAGAATTTTGCCAAGTGCAAGGAGGGCTCAGCAAATGTACATTCTCATAAACTGTTGTGAAAAATGGTCCAAACTCTTTGGAGGTCAGTTTACCAGTATGAAAGCCTTATACTGAATATATCTTTGATCCAGGAAGACCAGGAAGACCACTTAGAGAAAGTTTATCCTAAAGAAAAAATTACAGCATACATCAAAGTGTTGTTTTAAAAGACTGAAAAACTGTACACACTAGAACTGGCTGTGTTAAATGGAAATACAGTACATTCAATAAAATCAGAAATGTACTTACTGGCAGGCAGCAAAAGAGGATGATGACATTTTAGGTGAAACAAAAAAGTAGACCATAAAATGGTATGCACAGTATGATCTGATTTTTAGTTAAAATAAGAAAAAGGAATACCTTATCCATTTTGTGATAACTACTTGCCAGGCAATGTCGAAAATATACTTTTAAAAGTTTGGAAGGTTATACACCAAATGTTAACAGTAAATAGTAATTTATTGGTGGCTAGTTTTCATATTTTTGCTTATCTGTATTTTGTCCTCTATGAATGTGTATTACATATTTATTTATAAAAATATGAAGAAAATCTATGTGCTAGGACCTACACATATGGGAAATGTGACACTTTGAGACCAATCTTACTCTACTCTGCACTATAGAAATTTTTCTGCAACATTTAGGCTGGGCCTGGTGGCTCATGCCTGTAATCTCAGCACTTTGGGAGGCAGAGGCCGGGTGGATCACCTAAGGTCAGGAGTTTAAGACCAGCCTGGTCAAATGCTGAAACCCCATCTCTACCAAAAATACAAAAATTAGCTGGGCATGGTGGTGCACACCTATAATCCCAGATACTTGGGAGGCTGAAGCAGGAGAATCGCTTGAACCTGGGAGGCGGAGGTTGCAGTGAGCCAAGATGGCGCCACTGCACTCCCGCCTGGGCAACAGAGTGAGACTGTCTTAAAAACAAAACAAAACAAAAAAAGGAAATTTTTCTACAACATTTAAATTCACCATTTGCAGAACGCACATTTCATTTATCTCATTTCTAAGTATGATATTACACATGGTAAGAAAGAAGTTGCATATAACTTACTGTCTAGGTAGAGGTACAAAATATACAGTAATATAGTTTGGATGTTTGTCTCATTCAAATTTCACGTTGGAATGTAATCCCCAATGTTGGAGGTGAGACCTGGTGGGTGGTTGTTTGGGTCATGGGGGCAGATCCCTCATGAATGGCTTGGTGCTGTCCTTGTGATGATGAATGAGTTTTTGCTCTGAGATCATAGAGGATGTGATTCATGCGGCACCTCCCCACTCTCTCTTGTTCCTGCTCTCGCCATGTGATGTGCCTGCTTTCCCTTTACCCTCCCTATGATTGTAAGCTCCTTGAAGCCCTCACCAGGAGCAGATGCTGGCACCACGCTTCCTGTACAGCCTGAAGAACACTGAGCCTAAACAAACCACTTTTCTTTATAAGTTACCCATGCTCAGGTATTCCTTTATAGCAATGCAAAAATGGACTAACACATATAGAATAATACATAAGAGCTAAACTGTAACCATAAAAAAATTAAGGCTGGTGTTGTATAGCTAGCTTATTTTCAGTGGTTGGTCTTTTCCTCCCATAAGAGGATTATAAAAGTATTCCACTGGGCTTTGGGTATTTACCGCACCCTGGTCCCAACTTATTTAAATAGTAATGGCTATCATTATGGAGTCCTACAAAGATACTTGTTATGATTTTATACCAAATACCTTGCCAAAAATTTTAAATGGCTACTAAAGAGCCAAAAAGTATACAATAAAATCAAATAAATCACCCTTACCAAAAGGAAGACATATGCTAACCAAAAACGCTGATGCAGAATTGACAGTGGATCAAATCTGGACCTAGGAGTCATGGCAGCAAGAGCAAAATGGAACAAGATATGTACACAGTTCTCGTTCTCAGCAAATCAGGAAATGCACCAAAGTTTTTAGAACAAAGAAGATTTTTCTTGCTTTAAATTAAAAGGCAATTCTTAAGTTTGCTTTGGCAGTGCATAAGCAAAAATTATATTATATGGCCTCAGCACAAGAGTGACACACATGCACGCATTTATTCCCCATGCTAAGGATTTCAGAGTGCCTGAGTATGATCTCATAGACTACTTGTTAGTTGCAAGGGGTAAATGAAAAAATTAGGTTATCAGCCAAATGAAACGAAACACTCACATAAGACATTTCTGCCAATCACTGCCAAAAATGGTAAACAACAGTGAGGATGACCAAATAACTTATCCAAACTGGAATACTTTTCATAATGAAAGGGGATACTATTATTTTTGCTGGGCAACAGGTAATGTGGTCGCCCTAGTTATCAACCTGACAGCAAACAGTAAAGGCACAAAGTAAAAGGATAAAATGGTCCATTTATTTTCATAAGAAATGAAATAAAAGGAACAGTTAACATTTACTGAGGTTGAAACATGACGTTTTCCTTTGCTAAAGATGAATTTATCCCAACCAGATAAGGTTAGTTGACTTAGCATAATCGGCTTTAAAAAGATACCTGATAAAGTATGGGACTAAAGTAGGAATGTAAAGATGAAAGCACCTGGCCACTTAAAATAAGTTCAACTGTGCAGGTCTTCATGAACCTGAAGGTGTAAATAAATTTGAGAAGGAAAGTTTTATTCAATTAAGGAGATAAGATTTTTCAAGTCTAGATATTGGTAAGTGAACTCTCAATTTGCAACAAATGGTATAAGTTTAAGACTTATGGCTTAGTATATCTGATGCCAAATCCTACCAAAATTATAATCTAGATTACTAGAAGAAATGCAACTAGAAAAAAATAATAAGCAACCAAATAATTAAGAATTGGCATTGACAGAATAAGTCATATCATCTAATACTCAACTTTAAATTCTTTTTTGATAGAATTAGTATGTTGTTAATATACTACAGACTATATGCTGTATGATTTCAGAAAAGTTCTTGACCAAATATCCTATAGAAGCTTTGGGGATGATGGTCAAACACATAACTGAAAGATGTTGGCTAGAAAGATCAAACGTAAAGCCTGGATGCCCATACTCCTCATTCCTACAAACAGCTATTAGTCACCTGCTGTGAAGATAGAGAAAGAAAATTTATAAAAGACAGATTTCATTGTAACTATCTGAGATTATGAGATATTGTCCAATGGGCTGTTTCTCTTTAAGTATCTCTAATTCCTTTAGCCATTCACTGTGTTTATGGTATCTAGACTTTTGTTGAGACATTCTGGTGACCATTCCTCTAGACTAACTTTGTCAATTTTTCCTTTAAAATTTGGTGGCCTTTAATGTAATAGATGGCTGGACTCATTCACAGTACAGGAGAGAAATATTTGCCAAAAACAAAACGCCAAGCCTATAATTCAGTTAATTCTTTAACGGTCATTTTATTGTTTTATACTAAGCTGACAGTTTTTTTCTCAGAACTGGGTCAAATCTTCTTACCGCTTGTGTAGTTAATTTTTCTAAAGTTAAATGTAGTTTATTATATTCTAGTTAATACAACTTTTATTTTAAGCTTGGTTTTTTGTTTTTGAGACAGGACCTCACTTTCGTCACCTAAGCTGGAGTGCAGTGGTTCTATGGTGGCTCGCTACAGCCTCGACATCTTGGGCTCAGGTGATGCTTCCAACTGAGCCTCCTGAGAAGCTGGGACCACAGGCACATGCCAAAACAACCAGCTAATTTTTTATATTTTTAGTGGAGACGGGTTTTTGCCATGTTGCCCAGACTGATCATGAACTCCTGAGCTCAAGTGATCCACCTGCCTTGGCCTACCAAAGCGCTGGGATTTCAAGTGTGAGCCACCACGTCCCACCAAGCTTAATGTTTTTTAAAATGTCATTTGCTATTTTATTCTGTTTTCTCCACGTTAACAGACCAGGGAGACCTGAAAACTATCTTTGGATAATGAAAAGCTGCCACAAAATATAAAACTTATCCGAAGGCAAAATTGGAACCAACAGATAAAATGGAATCAGGACTTTGGCTCACTAAAAAGAGAAAAATTTGTTACAAAGTTGTCCATCAATGGAATAGGTCATCTCACAGAATGTACAGTGCAGAGATTCCTGGTATCAGAAGCATTCTTTAGAAATCTGGCGGAGTCAGACAGTTAGATGAGATCACCTGTGATCTAGTAAGTCAAGTAATGCTGTGATAATTAACCCTTAAAACTTACTGGATTAACAGAAAGACTTTTGTCTTGGTTGCACCATACATTTGTTACCACTCAGGTGACAAGCACAGAAGTTAGTAAACTAGGGCCTGTGGCCTGTTTCTGTATGTCCCTTGCACTAAGAACAACTTTTATATTTATAATCTGCCTTCCATGTCATACTCAGAGACTCAGGATGCTTTAAGTTTGGGGTTCCTGGCTTCTTTCTGTAAGTGGCTCTGCCATCTTAACATACAGCCTCCACGACAGTCTCTCCTCACACCCAAGAATGAGTCACCTGGTACCACCTAAGTGCAACGGGACTGGGAAGTGTACTGTTCCAGATGCCCAGAAAGCATAACTGAGTACAGATAAGCGCCTCAAGTCTCTACCACAACTTGTATATTTTTTATTCTTATCCAAAGATTCTATGATTCTAAATATTTCAACTATAATTTTCATTTTTAGTGAAATGGTTTAAATGAAAGATTCAGAAAGAGCCTGTAATCCCAGCACTTTGGGAGGCTGAGGTGGGCGGATCACGAGGTCAGGAGATTGAGACCATCCTGGTCAACGTGGTGAAACCCCGTCTCTACTAAAAATACAAAAATTAGCCGGATGTGGTGGTGCACGCCTGTAGTCCCAGCCACTCGGGAGGCTGAGGTGGGAGAATCACTTGAACCTGGGAGGCAGTTTGCAGTGAGCTGAGACAGCGCCACTGCACTCCAGCCTGAAAAAAGATTCAGAAAGAAATGTGTCAAAATATCATAGATTGTGGTAAAGTAAAAATGCTTCATGTTTGAGTTAGAACTGAGACAAAGGGAATCTAAGTATCACCTGCAGCATGTTTAAATTCTTTGGTTTACACAGCCTTCAATTTTTAGTATGCTCACAACGTTACTAATAAATCCTAAGAACTTGAAATTTTAAACATTAAGTGGTTTAGAGTGGAAAAATCAATAGGTCCTGCAGAATAATATATACATGCGCAGACTTTGTAAACAAAGACCAAGTGATTTCCATGCCATCACTGCAGGGAAAATTTGTCATTTGGTCATTTCAAAATCTCAGCCCTCTCACTGAATTGATTTAGTAAGTTATGGAACAGATGCGAACTGAATTATACATGATGATAGTGAAATATTTAAAACTTTTGTTCAACTCTATCCACTGCGCATAGCATAAATTAAGAGTGTATCTCTTTTTCCTTTAATTTAGTAAGCGAATGTTTCATTACTTAGACGAATTTATTACTGAGAGAAAGCTATAGTCAGCTCCACATTCCAAAAACATAAAGAGCTCTGCCAGGGCATACTTCAAACATTCATGGAGACAGACAGTTCCTTCAATCAACTAGTGATAAGAGACAACCAACTACTAAACAATTGTCTAAAATACTGAATTACAGACAGTAGTAAATAGTTGGATCCTACTGCAGGAAGGAGGGAAATGAGATGGTCCAAGGGGCTCAGCCCAAGTATCTAATAATTGATAATACAGAGATTAAGGCATATAAATATACTTCTAGCCAAGGGTTGATATTTTAAAAGGCACAAAAATAATATAAATTAGAAGAAATGCAGGATGGACCTGGTGATTTTCTACCATCCCAAAATATCTCAGGGGACAAAATAACAATCTAGCAAGGAATGCAAGAAGGTAATATATGTTGTGGGCCAAGTATGGTGACTCATGCCTGTAATCCCAACACTTTGGGAAGGTGAGGTGGGAGGATTGCTTGAGCCCTGGAATTTGAGGCCAGCCTGGGCAACATGGTAAGACCCTATTTCTACAAAAAAAAAGTTTTTTAAATTAGCTGGATGTGGTGGCATGTGCCTGTAGTCCCAGCTGTGTCGGAGGCTGACACAGGAGGATCACTTGAGCCCGGAAGGTCGAGACTGCAGTGAGTCGTGATCATGCCACGGCACTCTAGCCTGGGAGACCAAGCGAGGCCCTGTCTCCAACAACAACAACAAAACCACACACACACACACACACACACACACACACACACATGCACACTTTGTGGAATCATAAATACCACTGATAAGGTATTTTAGTTTTAAGGTTTCATAAAACAATTTTAAAGTTAAGACAGGCTAAAAAGTAGTAACCCTTTAAACTTTTTAAATTACATTTTGACTTTCAGAGAAGAAAACCCTTAAGGAATCCTGAAAGGAAGATGATTATCATTTTAAAAGTTTAAAAATACATTTAACCACCTTAGAAACAAAATACTGACCAAATCACCAAGAAATATGTACAGAAACCTTTGTTTGATAAAAATTTTAAATTGCCAAGACAGTACTGAAATGTCCTAAATCTCCCCAAACTACATTTTCTGTACTCAGTCCATAATAATATACACATTAATAAACTGTTCAACTGCTACAGCTCCAAAGATGTTCAATAAAATTTTTAACTGTTGGATTACTGGCTACTCATTTCTTTAGCTTCCATTCTAAGGTAGTGATGTAACAATGACAATAAAGACTAGGTAGTGATATAACAATGACAATAAAGACTAGGTAGTGATATAACAATGACAATAAAGACTAACACTTAAATGC
This sequence comes from Gorilla gorilla gorilla, assembly GCF_029281585.2. Classification (NCBI taxonomy): domain Eukaryota; kingdom Metazoa; phylum Chordata; class Mammalia; order Primates; family Hominidae; genus Gorilla; species Gorilla gorilla. The sequence goes on along the minus strand of NC_073235.2, from coordinate 38,078,988 downwards.
TAAATGCTAGGTGAGTGCCAAGCACATTTACATGGATTAAGTCATTTAATCCTCAAAATAACCCACTAAGGTTATTTATTATAAGATATTTACTCTCATTTTACAAATGGGAAAACAACAGCAAGCAAGGTTTGTAAAACTCCCCAATATCTGAAATTAAATATAGGAGGCAGGATGTTGATCAAGTTGTTCCAAATTTAGATAGCTGTGCTGTCTAATAAGGTAGCTACCAGCCACATACGGCTGTTCAGTACTAAATAAAATTAAAACTTCAGTTCTTTAGTTACACTAGACACATTTCAACTGCTCAGCAGGCATATATGGCTAGTGGCCACCATGTTGAGCAGTGCAGATATGAAACAATTCCATCACTGTATAAAACTCTATTGGATGGTACCAATGTGTGAAAACTGATGTTTTCATATCAGCTGCTTATGATGTGTGCTTAAAGAATTGGCATTACACTTGAACCAATTAATCTATAACTCAATATTTCTAATGTTTTATTACTTTTCTCCCCATTATCATTTATCACTATCCACTGTATCTCTTAAAATACGTACTTCTCTAGCACTGTGGGCTCCATGCAACTCAAAGAATTACATAGTTTTAATGTATTCTAAGATCTGATGTCATTCCTTTGTACATGGGCCCATGTTTTTTGTTCAATGTATACTAACTACACTTACTAGCCTCTATTATTTTTGTCTCTTGAATGCCTTGTTCCTCCACCTCTCCTGGTAATAATATCACTCAATGTCAGCAGCCTTGCCTGGCAGTTAAGTTCCACTTCCAGCCCCAGGGGTGAGAACATGACCTAGACATGAACTATACTCCAGTCCCTGGCCACAGTTCGATGTTGAACACGTGACTTAAGCTGGGTCATTCAGAATATGCCATATGATCTTCCTTGCCACTGGCTCACTGCTATCGGGATCAAGAGCCATAAGGACCAAGTAAGTCAGGATTTACAGTAACCAGTTTTTCCTGGCAACATGAAAGAAGCTGTCTATAGAATACCTGTGGAGAAGAAATAAGACTCGGATTACACCATCTGAGACCTGAACCTGGCTGCCTCTTAACTTCTGGACCTGGCATTCAGATGAGTTTAGTAAATTCTCTGACTCCTGTTTTGTTGAGTTTGTATGCTTTGGATTTGTATCACTTAAAATTTAAAGTGCAGGAGTAGAATAATCAGAGATAAAGAGTTTCAAGACCCTTGTTATAGTATGGGAAGAAAAAGATACAAAGGATATACTTATGTTAAATATGGACAGTAAAAAGGAAAAAAAAAGTAAAATTAGTAGAGGAAAAAAAGAGCAATAAACTAACAACAAAATACTTCCTTAAGGTTACTAAATTGCTAATTACCACCGTAGAGTAAGTAGAACCACAAGGGCACTTGTCCTAGAATTCTAGATCTGGATCTTCATAGAGGTTTAAAAGTCAGATTAAGAAAGAAAAAAGGCAGTAAGATCCCACATTTCAGTCTTCATCTTATGCTCTTCAATCTTTAAAGAGCAGTACCTTTCTTACAAGTAAAGCTAAAAATATTTCTAAAATAAGCAAGATCAGTGAAGAATTCTTTGGGTTTAAAAAAAAAGAATGCTAGAGCAATATGATCTAGGTAAACAGGTAGCTGATAAAGTTGTACGACCTAGAGAATCTAAGCAGAGGAATTTTAATAGTTTTTTTTTTCTATATGAATTCTAGTAAGTGTTGCTTCAAAATGACAGTTTTGGGCTAGGCCCGGTGGCTCATGCCTGTAATCCCAGCACTTTGGGAGGCTGAGGCGGGCAGATCACGAGGTCAGGAGATTGAGACCATCCTGGCCAACACGGTGAAACCCTGTCTCTACTAAAAATACAAAAAATTAGCCGGGTGTGGTGGCGGGTGCTTGTAGTCCCAGCTACTCGTGAGGCTGGAGGCAGGAGAATGGCGTGAACCCAGGAGTCAGGGCTTGTAGTGAGCCAAGATTGCGCCACTGCACTCCAGCCTGGGGGACAGAGCGAGACTCCATCTCAAAAAAAAAAAAAAAAAGTCTGACATAGCACATGCATAATAAATGATCAATCAATTGCTACTCTTAAACACAGATTACCAGGTCTAGTTGATTTTTTCATTTTTTGATCATATATGTTCTAGTGTTTTCAAAAAACCGCTCTACTGAGATATTATTCACATACCATACGATGGCATATTACTACCGAATGGTATAAAAGCCATTAAACGGCTTTTGTATATTCAGAGTAGTGTGACCCTCACTACAATCAATTTTAGAACATTTTTATTACCACAAAAAACAACCCCACTGCTCTTAGTCATCACCTGCTAATCCCCTCCATTCTCCCAGCCCAAGGCAACCACTAATTTACTTTGTGTCTCTATAGATTTGCCTATTCTGGACATTTTGTATGCCTGGAATCATACAGTACATGGTCCTTTGTAACTGTCTTCTTTTACTTAGCATGTTTTCAAGGTTCATTCACATTGGAACATGTGTCAACACTTCATTCCTTCCCTTCCCTCCCCCATCCCCCCACCTTGGGACAGGGTCTTGTTCCACTGCACAGGTTGGAGTACAGTGGCAAGATCATGGCTCACTGCAGCCTCAACCTCCTGGGCTAAAGTGATCTTCCTGCCTCAGCTTCCCACGTAGCTGGGACCACAAATGTATGCCACCATGCCCAGCTAGTTTTTTTTTTTTTTTAATTTTTGTAGAAATTATGTTGCCCCAGCTGATCTCAAACTCCTGGACACAAGGGATCCTCCTGCCTTGGCATCTCAAAGTGCTAGGATTACAGACATGAGCCACTTGCCTGGCCCTTCATTGCTTTGTGTTGTCATACAAGGTTCTACTGCATGGATATTACATTTTGCTTATCCATTCATCAGTTGACGGACACTTGGGTTGTTTCTACTTTTTCACTATGATAAATAGTGCCGCTATAAACGTTGGTGTACAGTTTTGTTTGGTCATATTTTCATTTCCCTTGGTTACATACCTAGGAGTGGAATTCCTGGGTCACAGGGTAACTCATGTTTACTTATTTAAGTGTTTAACAAATTGAGGAACTTCCAGACTCACCAAAAACGACCACACCCTTTACATTCCTACTGGCAGTATATGAGGATTCCAATTTGTCTACATCCTTTTCAACTGTTGTTATTATCTGATTTTTGTAATTATAGACACAGTGGTATCTCACTATGGCTTTGATTTGTATTTCCGTCAGGACAGATGACATCTATTTTACTTTTTTTTTTTTTTTTTTTTGAGACAAGAGTCTTGCTCTGTCACCAGGCTGGAGTGCAGTGGCTTGATCTCGGCTCACTACAATCTCCACCTCCTGGTTTCAAGCGATTCTCCTGCCTCAGCCTCCTAAGTAGCTAGGACTACAGGCACGCACCACCATGCCTGGCTAATTTTTGTATTTTTAGTAGAGACAGAGTTTCACCATGTTGGCCAGGGAAGTCTCCATCTCTTGACCTCGTGATCCACCCACCTTGGCCTCCCAAAGTGCTGGGATTACAGACGTGAACCACCACGCCCGACTTATTTTACTTTTAAGTTTACTACTGTATGTCACAGCAGGAGTGTGTGTCATCAAAACAAAAGAAGTTTGCCTATTTGCTAGGACAGAATGGACATGGACCACTTATGTAGTAGTTTGCAAGGGCTTCTGTGACAAAGTATGACAAACTGGGTAGCTTAAACAACAAAAATTTATCTTTGCACAGTTCTGAGGGTAAAATCAAGGTGTTGGCAGGGTTGGTTCCTTAAAATGGTCAAGTAGGATCTGTTCCAGGCCTCTATCCTTGGCTTGTAAATGGCCATTTTCATGTTCATGTGGCATTTTTCCTGTATGAATAACGGTCTCCAAATTTCCCCTTTTTATAGACACCAGTTATTAATATATTGAAATAGGGGCTCACCCCTAATCCACAGCTTGATGAGAATGCAAAATGGTATAGCCACCTTAGAAAACTGTTTGGCAGTTTCTCAAAAGGTTAAACATAGTTACCAATATGACCCAGCAATTCTGCTCCTAGACATATAACCAAGAGATATGAAAACATACATCCACATAAAAACTTGTCCAAGAATGTTTACAGAGTGATGCTCACAATAACCAAAAAACAGAAACAACCCAAATATCCATCAACTGATGAATAAAACGTCATATATCCATTCAAACGCATATTATTTAGAAATAAAAAGGAATGAAGTACTGATTCATGCTACAACATGGATGAACCCCAAAAACATTATGCTAAATAAAGCATCCAGTTGCAAAAGACCACATACTATATGATTACACATATACGAAATGTCCAGAATAGGCAAATCTATAGAGACAGAAAAGTAGTAGTTGCTGAGGACTGGGGAAGAGGGAGAATGTGGAAGGGACTGCCAATGGGTATGGGGTTTCTTTTTGGAGAGATGAAAATGTTCTATAATTAGATATGGTGATAGTTGCATAACTGTGAATATATAAAAACTGAATGAACTGTACACTTTAATAGGGTTAATTTTACAGTACATGAATTATATCTCAATAAACTTGTTTAAAAAACCAGCAGAGGCTGGGCGTCGTGGCTCATGCCTGTAATCCCAGCACTTTGGGAAGGCAAGGTGGGCGGATCACCTGAGGTCAGAAGTTCGAGACCAGCCTGGCCAACATGGCGAAACCCTGTCTCTACTAAAAATACAAAATTAGCCAGGCGTGGTGGCTCACGCCTGTAATCCCAGCTACTTGGGAGGCTGAGGCAGAATAGCTCGACCCGGGAGGCAGAGGTTGCAGTGAGCTGAGATGGCTCCACTGCACTCCAGCCTGGGCGACAGAGTGAGACTCCGTCTCAAAAACAAACAAACAAACAAAAAACACATACAAAAACCCCAGCAGAATATTAACATTGGCCACTTTCAACATGATTCATGTAAGTCAGGTTATATACAAACTTGTAAAAACATCACATTTTGAAACCTTCTTATAACAGTGCTTGATCGGCCATCAGCTTGACCAACATTCAAATATTTTGATGCTCCTGAATCCCTGATTTCTGCAACTGCTACACATCTCAATTCCTTCCTACTCCTCTTTCCATGGTGATGACTTGGAAACATTATTATTGCTAATCTGGATCTGCTGAAATTTTGTACAAATCACTGCTGTTTGGCTTTTGCCACAACATATTTATTGTGATCCTAAAAAGCACAAATGCCACTTTATAAAAAAGGAACAGAGGGTTGTACTTCATTTCAGTATGAAATATACTGAATTTCCTCCCATTTGCCTGAACTTTAGTTCAGAAAGACTCTTTCAAATATTTAAGCAAACATAATCTAGATAGCCAAGAAATCTATTCATAGAATGGATGCCAAGCAATGTTAGAGCCAGGCACGGTGCCTCATGCCTGTAATCCCAGTGCTTTGGGAGGCCAAGGCAGGTAGATCAGTTGAGTTAAGGAGCTCAGGACCACCCTGGGCAACACAGTGAGACCCTGTCTCTACAAAAATTAACCGGATGCAGTGGCACACGTCTGTGGTCCCGGCTATTAAGGAGGCTGAGGTAGGTGGATCGCTTGAGCCCAAGAGGGTGAGGCTGCAGTGAGCTATGATCATGCCACTGCACTCTTCAGCCTGGGCAATAGAGTGAGGGCCTGTCTCTGAGGAAAAAAAAAAAGCAATGTTAACAACAAACTACCTATCAAACTGTTCCACTTCACAAAATTTACTTCATTTAAAAATATGTCCTGGTTTGCACAATGAGTAAGAAATTACAAATTTCTAACAACTCTACTTTTTCAAGTCATTACAGTGAAGAAAGCTAACTTAAACTGGAGTGCCAATGATGACCTGGGCTTTTTAAGAACCAATATCTCTATCAACTTCCTCCAAAGCCGCCCTTAATTAATACACAATCTAAATAAATATAGTATTTTTGCTATGAAAAAAGTACCTAGGGTCAACTATCAGATTGTCACTCTCAAGTCACTCATTAGAAATTGTGAAGCTATGACTGGTTGTTGACTTAGTCTACACTGTGAAGAATTTAAATTCTGGATTAGGCCGCATGTGGTGGCTCATGCCTGTAATCTCAGCACTTTGGGAGGCTGAGGCGGGTGGATCACTTGAGGTCAGGAGTTCGAGACCAGCATGTCCAACATGGCGAAACCCCGTCTCTACTAAAAAGACAAAAATGAGCCAGGTGTGGTGGTGTGTGCCTATAATCCCAGCTATTTGGGAGGCTGAGGGGGGAGAATTGCTTGAACCCGGGAGGCAGAGGTTGCAATGAGCCAAGATCATGCCATTGCACTCCAGTCTGGGTGAGAGAGCAAGACCCTGTCCCTCCCCGCACCCCCCAAAAAAGAAAAAAAAATTCTGGATTAGGTCAAGCCATAAGTTAAAAGAGATGTAGGTATGCTTTCATAATTATTACAGCATATATTTTACTATTAAATCTTACAATGCTGAAAGCAAAATCCCTTGCACAGTAGACACAAAAACTTCTTTACTAAATAAACTGAAATTATTTTTCATTTATATGATGGATAATTTATGCTAACTTTTCAATTTTGCAATTAGACTCTAAGCAGCTCATGTTAATTTATGATACAGTCATAAATACTAGCATCAACAAACAAACTATCATTTTCATATTAAAATAAACATTTGCCTTCAAGGTAATACTGAGTTAAACAAAATCTGAAGCTTCATGAATCAGATAATGAAAACAACTCTCAAATCAGTTTACAATAATTTTTGACATTTCACTCAAAAAATTTAAAAAGCTATAGAACCAGAAAGAAACCAGAAAGATACACCCCCCGATCTCAAACAGCAATCACTCTAGGAATTCCATTTGAAAAGATTCTCCTAATACCCCACAATGTAAAAGGACAAAACTATAAATTATATACTACTTCACTAATGTGAGTTTGAAATAACTATCAGTGCTCATATGCAATTCAACGTGATTTAACTTGTAATGCACACTCAATTATTTCGTAATATCTTAATTACTTGGCATAGTCAAAGAATAAGTATATTTTCTAGATGACTGTTGCACTTTTTTTTTCATTATTGTTTTAAAAACAAAACACCAGAGTGCAATAGAATAACCTTGGCAGTTTTTCATTCTACTAGGTACATGGACAATTTATCCTGTGCTAAATGGTCCCGAATAGTTTTAAACTACTTAATACCTTTTATAGTTCTCTTTCCTTCTTTGATTTTAGTTATCAGTTCCTGCTGCTAGTGCAGCTACAGCGGGCAGCCTCTCCCACTTCTAATTTTGTTTCTAATTTTCTATGAGGAAAAACAAACTTGTCAGTTTGCCTGCATCTCCTACTAACCTACTGCCATGCTTTGGCTAGATAAAAGTGTTAATGATAGAATGGCAGGGAATCACTACTCTGTGCCTATGATCTTAAAATTATTATCAATGAGGAAATTATAGATTTCCTCAGCCACCTGTCTATATACAACTTACAAATTTGGATTACATGGTATAGGTCCCTTGTCCACTGGTGGATGGATTTATTTTTTTCTTAACCTTCGTGACTTGAGTCAAGACAGAAGGTCTTCTAAGTGCATATGTAATTTGCTGTAAGCAACTAACAATTCTAAGAACATTACAAAGTCTGAACAAAATATGAAGTATAATTGTAGTATGCCTGACAAGCTATCCATTTTGAAAATTTCCCTAATAAACCCATTAAATTTTGGGGATAAAGGCACATTAACTGACTTGATTCCTAAAATGATTTATACTTGATACAAGCATAAAGTTGAACTTTTATAAGAGGAGGACAAGTAGAAAGAGGAGAAAAAAGAAAGAAGGTGCAATATTTTATATTGAAATTTTGACTCAAATAGACCTCCACTAAGTCATGAGCAGAGATATATCTTTGATGATGGAAACAATTTAATCAGTAGCCATTTCTGTGATCTTGGTGTGACTTTCACAAACAAGAACACCAATTACCCCTTATCGTAGGACCAGTATTTCTGTAAGCATTTTCACAAATGCCACATAAGCCAAGAAAAAAATGACATGAGAAAAGATAAGCCCTTTCTAAAATTACAGTATAGGTGTTAAATGCTAATGAAGTACAAGTGATACAAACTTAACATTTAAGTCAATTCTCTTAAACTGCCACCTATTTTACCATTGGGTTCTCCATTTCAGTAGCAAGGTAAATGCAACAAAAACATGGTAGAGTAGCTGTATGAAAGCTGCTTGCCTAAGAAAAGGCATAAAGAAATTTCCATATATCACAAATAAAACTTAAATGCTAGACTAAAAACACGCTTTACCCTTACCTTAATTTTCAAAATCAGCATTCATTAAAAAGAAAATCAACACTCACAAAAAGCTGTGGAGTGTGTAAAAAAATAGTTCGTGTAACACAGAATGACAACCAAAAAATTTCATTTGTAATTTATCATATGGACTTAACAAAACTTCAGCTGGAAAAGACATTCCAGATCATGAAAAGATTTTAAACTTGGGTCTTATGAATATAAACTGCCATTCCAAAAGCTGTAAAAAGTAGAACTGACAATAATCTTTACCAAAGAACAAAGAAAAATTTATAATACAAAAGTTACAAATCTTTGTGTCAAGGGTAATACATATGTAATGTATTCTTATTTAAATGAGGTGAAAATCAAACACAATTGACCATTTTTAAAGGTACAATTCAGTAGTATTTAGTCTATTCACAATGTTTGTCTCTACCAGCTATCTCTAGTTTCAAAACTTTTTCATTACCCCGTAAAACACCCATTCCATTTAAGGAATAACTATTTTTTTCCTTCCCCCAACTCCTGGTAAACTCTAATCTGTTTTCTGTCTCTGGATTTGCCCACTGTGAATATATCATATAAAAGGAATTATATAAGCTGGGCATCCCTTGAGCCCAGCAGTTTCAGTTCAGCCTCAGCAATATAGCAAGACCCCATTTTTTTTTTTTTTTTGAGGCAGAGTTTCGCTCTTGTCACCCAGGCTGGAGTGCAGTGGCGCAATGTCGACTTACTGCAACATCCGCCTCCCGAGTTCAAGGGATTCTCCTGCCTCAACCTCCGTCTCCCGAGTAGCTGGGATTACAGGCACCCACCATCACGCCCAGCTAATTTTTGTATTTTTAGTAGAGACAGGGTTTCATCATGTTGACCAGGCTGGTCTAGAACTCCTGACTTCAGGTGATCCACCTGCCTCAGCCTCCCAAAGTGCTGGGATTATAGGTGTGAGCCACCGTGCCTGGCCAAGACCCCATTTTTTTAAAAAAACAAACCAAAACAAAACAAAACCATACAATATGTGTTCTTTAAAATTAAACGACTTCATATGCTGCATATGCATATAAATACATTCTAGGAAAGATACATACTTAATTACACCTAATTAATATAAACACCTATTTATCTAAAGTCAATTAAGAGTTAGAAAGGTTAATTCTAGTTTCAATACAAATGTTCAAAACTTTTTTAAAAAGGGGATGACTTTAAATAATCTTCTTCCTGCTCTTATTATTACTGAGAACAAGAAATCATAAAACGTTTGACAGTATTAAATTGACTGAATTTTGTATTAACAAAATTTCAAAAACTAGGAATAAAGAAATGTAGGACTAAGAAGTAGATTTTTGTGCACTGCATGTTAGCAGGTATTTCTTATTCGAAGATTTAAAACATTCTTAAATTACTAAATAGAAACAATACCGGAAGCCATCAACAGAAAGGAAAAATTAACTGTGTATTTATATAATAAAATACTATTCTGTAATAAAAAGGATATTCATATGTGCAATAAAATGGATAAATCTGAAAAACATGTTGAATGGAAGAAGCCCTACACAGAGTATATACTGTATCATTTCATTTATGTAAATCCTAGACAGCCAAATATATGATGGAAAAGAATCGGAAATTTTGGTTGTTGCCTCTTGGGGTATGGGGTGGGGGGGCGATGACTGGGAAAGAGAATGAGGGAACTTTCTTGGGTGACAGCAATGTTCTATATCTCGATGGATGTATGGGTTGTAGACATGTACACAATTTGTCAAAAACTAATTGAATGACATATTTATGATTTGTGCATTTTTCTGAATGCATATGTACCTTTAAAAAGCAATCAAACATTCAACTCTAGTTAATGATATGCATGCCCAAGTGTTTAGGGGTGATGTATATTATTATAATACCTGCAACTTAATTTAAAATGCATAAAACATGGATTAATATGGCAGAAAGCAAAAAGAGCAAAAGGTTAACAACTGTAAAACTGAGTAATTTATCAAATTTTGTGTACATTTGGAAAATTTCAAAATCAAATGAAATATCAGATTGGCAACAGGTCTCCTAACAGCAATCTAGATGTTAGAAGACACTAGAAATATGTCTAAGTACAAAAGGAACATGATTCTGTACTTAGCATTCTATGCATCAATCAAGTCTGATGTCAGAAAAAAGACTTCAGGCTGGGGCGGTGGCTCACACCTGTAATCCTAGCACTTTAGGAGGCTAAGGCGGGTGGACCACGAGGTCAGGAGATCGAGACCATCCTGTCCAACATGGTGAAACCCTGTCTCTACTAAAAATACAAAAATTAGCTGGGTGTAGTGGCACGCACCTGTAGTCCCAGCTACTCGGGAGGCTGAAGCAGGAGAATCACTTGAACCTGGGAAGTGGAGATTGCAGTGAGCCGAGATCGTGCCACTGCACTCCAGCCTGGGCGACAGAGCAAGACTCCGTCTCAAGAAAAAAAAAAAAAAAAAAGAAAAGAAAAGAAAAAAGACTACAGACATATAAGTTCTCAGAAGGTTTATTTCCTAAGCAACCTTCCTCGGGAAAATATCTCAGACTATTACCTAGACAAATTAATGTAAAAAACAAGAGAAGGAGCCATAAGATTCAGCAAACAGTTGATTCAACCTAGTAGGGCAGTGAAGGAATGAGACCTGTGAGCGGGACATAAGATTCCAGGAGAAAAGTCTCATGGAAACACAGACTGGATAATCTTGAGGATATGCTGATGGTGCACTATTGTTTGTCAACCAGAAAAAAAAAAAAAAAAAAGACAATTAGAAACTCCAGAAAAAAAAATCGAAGACAGTCATAACAAGTAACAATGTGACATAATTCTGATAAACTGATGGAAGCATTAAAAAAATTCATTTGATTTTTGGTGCTAGAAACATTCTCTTCAAGTAACTCATGAATCCTGATGATAAAACAGAGGATGAGAATGATAGTCAAATGCAGACCCACCATACTGATTTTTACGTGCATGTACTGTTCTGCTTTTTAAAAATGCTACTTAAAAAAAGTTCTAAAAAATTAATTTAATTTTAGAAATGTAGTTAAGTTCTACACAGGCTCAGTTTTCTATCCCATGCCTTCCACCAAAATGTTTATAATTTGTCAAGCATACTGAACAATATGATAGGTGTTTGAGTTCAAAAGCTGGAGGAGTTATCAAAATTACTCGAGACAAAACCAATCTGACCATCTTCTTTCTCAAATCAACTTATTAAAATGATCTTAAAAAAAGGTTTTTATAATGTCCTTCAAAACATTTCTTGGCTGGGCGTGGTGGCTCATGGCTGTAATCCCAACATTTTGGGAGGCTAAGGCAGGCAGATCACTTGATGTCAGGAGTTCGAGACCAGCCTGACCAACATGGTGAAACTCCATCTCTACTAAAAATACAAAAATTAGCCAGGCGTGGTAGCACACGCCTGTAATCCTGGCTACTCAGGAGGCTGAGGCAGGAGAATGTCCTGAATCCGGGAGGTGGAGGTTGCAGTGAGCCAAGATAGTGACACTGCACTACAGCGTAACCATTTCTTTTCTGCAGTCAAACCATCCAGAGTAAGACAAAAACTAAAATCACAAAGATAACATCATGGTCTGGTTGCCTGGCTCTGTGATAACATCTCATGTGCTTTGGGTACTGGTTCTAGCATCTTAGTCAGCAACAATATGTAATACAACCTGATAAGCCTAAGAAGGGTGCCAAACAGCCAAGGGGAATATAAAGGGGAGATAATTACTTACTGAAGACATTTATAGAATTACTTGTCCACCATTTCCTCTTTTTAGCACAACTGAGCCAGGCTGGAGGGTCTTGAGTGCAAACAAAGTCTCCCATCCCTATTCCCATCCCATCTGTTCTATTCTCTTCAGGGTGGAGAGGAAGGGAAGGGAAGAGGGCACAGGTGACATTGATACTGATGCACTTTTAGGATAACATCTCACTTGTGTCCGGGACCAGGTGGATTTCCTCTCCCCTGCCTATCCCCTTCCTCCCTATACCCAAAAAAAGAACAAAAAAGAGAACAGAACAAAAATTTATCTGGTAATCTTCAGACCCTGAAACAAGAAATATAATGTCGAGACAAACATTCTCTTAGGAATGCGCTCGTCACTAGAATAGTTCAAGCAAAGAATAAAAACATTATCTGCCTGATTTCAGATACCCACAGGCACTTGCTCGAAAGGCATAAGCCAGGCATCTCCTCTTCCCCTATTCTGATATCCCCTGGAAGAAGACAGACAAGGAAAAGCAGACAATTTTAGGAAAAGCTGCCCAGGTGATTGCCCCTGGATGCGTCCCACACCACTGAGGTTGGATTGGATGACTTCTCACATTCTAATAGCTAAGATTTATCAGTCTGTCTAAACACAGGTACTTTTGTTTTAAGAAAAACTATGGCATCTTTTGTTTAAACACTAAGAAGATAGGAAATCCTTGATATATGGAGATTAAAGATTGGGGTTTAGACGTCACAAGTGTCCCCCCAAATCCACTACATTTGGGATGAAGAGACTACTGTGGGAATGATTCATGTAACTAATGAATACACCTAGCTGACAGCCCAGAACCACACCTCCAGTGTTCTTTATGTACTTTTTATTTTAATTCCCAATTGTCTACAGGAAGACACTGCTGAACTTCAGTAAACAAGTGTACTTGCAACTTCATCCAAGTGTGTACTTCTTTCATGGCCTTTGTACTTTCTGTTCCTTCCATCCAAAATATTCTTCCCTGATATATCTCATGGCTTTTTCCTTCATTTCATTCAAGTGTTTGCTTGAATGTCAAAGAGATGTTGCTCTGACTACCTTGTGTAAAACAGGCCCTACGCTCCATTCCATCACGTTCTAACCTCAACCTCCTTTTTTAAAATCATTGCAGTAGTTTCTATCTGACACTATATTATACATAAATATTTCATTCTTTGTCTCACTCACTAGAAAATAAAATCCATAAGGGCAAGTACTCTCTGCTTTATATAGGCAGTACAGGGCACATAGTAAATTATCAACAAATATTTCATGAATGAATGCTGAGTGAATCCATAATGTCCTGGGTGGGCAACAATCCTATCACTTTAGTTTTGCAGATATATTCAAAATTAAAATTACCATTGGAATAATACAGAGTTTTAACCACAGGAATTTACTTTTTGGAACTTTGTATATGATTTGGGTCAGTATTTATGGAATCATTAAGGAGGTGGGGTTATTTACATTTTATTAATTTTAACAGGGAAACTACATGCTAAAGCACTATGCTCTTTTTTTTTTTTTTTTTTAGACAGAGTTTTACTCTATCACCCAGGCTGGAGTGCAGTGGCGCGATCTCAGCTCACTGCAATCTCTGCCTCTGGGGTTGAAACGAATCTCACGCCTCAGCCTCCCCAGTAGCTGGGATTAACAGGAGTGCACCACCATGCCCAGCTAATTTCTTTGTATTTTTAGTAGAGATGAGGGTTTCGCCAGGTTGCCCAAGCTGGTCTCAAGCTCCTGGCCTCAAGTATTCTGCCTGCCTCAGCCTCCCAAACTGCTGGGATTACAGGCGTGAGTGAGCCACCATGCCTGGCCCTGTGCTCTAATTTAATGGAGAATTTTTGCAGTTTCTTTCATTCTTCAACAGTTGACAGTGGGATTAGGGCGAGTGGCAAATGATTTTAAAGGTGCTACTAATTTTATTCCTCCATTTCTGGAAATTTTTACCTTTTTTTGTTAGCCCTCCCCTTTCCTTTACTTGTTCAATATCATTTGTAGTTAAAAGGCCAGATAATAGGAAACTATATGAATACAGCTCAGCTCACTGTAAATACCACTCCAAAAAACTAAAGTTTTCATGTTGAGACTACTAAGAGTTTGTCAAGTTGTGTTTGCCCCTATTCCAGTAAATCTAATAAATACAACTTTGATCAACACATTTTTTCTGGTGTCCTTTTTTGGGAGTCAACAATTGACAGCTGAATGTCTATATGATGTGTTTTTACTACATAAGTATATTTAAAATTCCAACCTCTCTCATTTCCCAACTATTTGTACCTTTCACTGGAAAAAAATTAGCTAATCCTATAGCAAGAGGTCGACAAGTATAAATGAATGAAAACAACGTAATTTCTTTAGCGGTTTCCACATACCAAAACATTTACAGGCATTATCTTGTTTCCTCCTTACAAAATCCCTAAAAGGAGATGTCATTATCTTCATTTTATAAATGAAGAAACAGACTGAGAGGCTAAGTAACTTAACTTGTTCAGTTGTTAAGAGGCAGAGCTGTGAATTTCAATTAGGTCTCTGAGTTTCCAAACACATACTTGTTTCCATTCAACACGTGGTTCTCTAAGCGTGGTCTGAGGACCACTGCAGGGTCACCAAGATCCTTTCAAAGGGTTCATGAGGTCCTCCCCTTTTTATCTTTGTATCTACGTTTGGCCAAAATTGTCTTCTTATATATCAACCCAAACCACATATATCAGAGTGAATGCAAAAGCAGGTATGTGAACCCAGCCATCTTCTTCGGTTAAGCCAGACATTAAGGAAATTTGCAAAAATGTTAAAACAGTGGGATTCTTCTTTTTTAAGTTATTTTGTATAAAATATGGCATCATGTAAACTTGCAATAAGTTTATCATTCTTATTAATCATTAAATATTTTTTAAAATTTCTCATTTAATATTTTTTAAATGGCAATACTATCCACATTGACTTACATATTTGACATAATCCCAATTAAAATCCAAGCTGGCTTCTTTGCAGAAACTGGCAACCTGACCCTAAACTATATAGAATAATAAATGGGATCTGGAATAGCCAAAGACAAAAAGAAAAAAAAAAAACTCAAAAAAGAAGAACAGAATTGGAGCTCTCATTTCAAAACTTGCTACAAAGGTACATAATCAAACAGTGTTGCACTGGCATAAAGACACACATATAAATCAACGAAATAGAATTGAAAGTCCAGAAATAACCACATCTTTTTGATCAATTGATTTTCAACTACAGTGCCAAGACAATTCAATGGGGGAAAGAACAGTCTTTTCAACTAATGGTGCAGAAAACTAGATATTCACGTATAAAAATAAATCTGAACCCTTATCTCACACCATACACAAAAATTAATCATCCATTTTACATATTACAGAGACTGTATCCTCCCCAAGTTGGTGGTATTTTACTTTTGATCTCCTCACATTCCATTCCCATTGCTTTAAAACATTTAGACCAGGCACAGTGGCTCACACCTGTAATCCCAGCACTTTGGGAGGCTTGAGGCAGGCAGATCACTTGAGGTCAGGAGCTTGAGACCAGCCTAGCCAACATGGTGAAACTCCATCTCTACTAGAAATATAAATACTAGCAGCATGGTGGCACACACTTGTAATCCCAGCTACTCGGGAGGCTGAGGCAGAAGAATTGCTTGAACCTGGGAGGTGGAGGTTGTGGTGAGCCAAGACTGCAGCACTGCACTCTAGCCTGGGATACAGAGTGAGACTCCGTCTCATGGTCATATAGTAACCATAGTGTAACTTAAGCATTTACATTACCCTCTTCCCTCAAATTAGTTATCATCTGCCAGTTTGATGTTTGGTATGTCATTATAGGGGATGAAATCTTTTATTTCATCTTACAGATAATATGCTTATAATATAAATATCTGGTTGAATAATGCCTCTTGACAAAACCATATTATAGCAACTGGACAATGAAAAATACAGATAACAGATACTTTTTAGTTTAAATGACGAGGAGTTAAAAAATGAAAGAACAGCAAGACTTAACAAAAGGAGAATGAGAAAAGAACTGACATTTAGAAAAAAACAAGGTATACAAAGTGAAAACAAAAACTGTAACTTGGATTTGTTCAGTGTTAGAGGTATTTCTATTGTGCTCTATATATGTGAACATGGCTTAGTAAAAATAACACAATTGAACTATGTTAAATATATGAATGGTATTTTGCAGAGGATATTCATTTAAAAATAGGTACTTTTCCCCCTTAGTACTATACAGGAACACACACAGGTTGTGTATACCTAATCTGAAAATGTGAAATCCAAAATGCTTCAAAATCCAACAGTTTTGAGAACCAACATAACAATACAAGTAGAAAATTCCACACCTGAACTTACATGATGAGTTGCAGTCAAAACTTTGTTTTATGCAAACAATTATTTAAAATAGTGTATAAAATTCCCTTTAGGCTATGAGTATAAGGTACACATGAAACAAATAAATTTCCTGTTTAAATTTGGGTCTCATCCCAAAGATATTTCAATATTCCAAAATCTGAAAAAATCCAATACACTTCTGGTCTCATACATTTTGGGTAAAAAATACTCAACCTATATGCACTTCAGAGACATTGCTTTTCTTTCCTTCTTTTTTTTTTTTTTTTAACAAATTGAAGGTTTGTGGCAACTCTTGAGTCAAGCATATCGATCAGTACCATTTTCCCAACATGTGCTCACTTCATGTCTCTGTGTAACAGTTTGGTAATTCTTGCAATATTTCAAACTCTTTCATTATTATGTCTGGTGATGGTGATCTGCAATCAGTGATCTTTACCACTGTAATTGTTTTAGGGGACCACAAATCACACCCATATAAGACAGTGAACTTAGTTGACAAATGCTGTAGGTGTTCTGATTGCACCACCAACTGGCTGATACCCCATCTCTTCTCCCTCTGTTTGGTCCTCCCTATTCACTGAGACAAAACAATATTGAAATTAGGTCAACTGGCTGGGCACGGTGGCTCACGCCTGTAATCCCAGCACTTTGGGAGGCAGAGGCAGGCTGATCACGAGGTAAGGAGATCAAGACCATCCTGGCTAACATGGTGAAACCTCGTCTCTACTAAAAATAAAAAAAATTAGCCAGGCGTGGTGGCGGGCGCCTGTAGTCCCAGCTACTCAGGAGGCTGAGGCAGGAGAATGATGTGAACCCAGGAGGCGGGAGGCGGAGCTTGCAGTGAGCCGAGATTGCGCCACTGCACTCCAGCCTGGGCGACAGAGCAAGACTCTGTCTCCAAAAAAAAAAAGAAGCTAATGCAGATACTTAACTTTAAGTTGAAGCCAGCGCTCATTTAACATTCTGAAAATGCTAGGGCCATTAAGAACTATGCTAAAAGTACTCTGCCTGTGCTCTATAAATGAAACAAAGCCTGGATGACAGCACATCTGTTTACAACAGCTATGCTATTTATGAATACTTAAAACCCTCTGTTGACACCTACTACTCAGAAAAAAAAGATGCCTTTTAAAAAAACTTACTGTTCGTTGATAATTTACCTTGTCACCCAAGAGCTCTGATGGAGATGTAAAAAGAATGAATGTTCCTTCGACTGCTAACACATGTATTTTTCAGCCCATGTATCAAGGATTAATTTCTATTTTTAAGTCTCATATTTATGAAATACACTTTGTAAGGCTACATGGCTGCCAAAGATAGTAATTCCTCTGATGCAACTGGGTAAAGTAAGCTGAAAACCTTCTGGAAAGGATTCATCATGCTAGATGCCATTAACAACATTTGTGGGCATGGTGGCTCATGCCTATAATCCCAACACTCTGGGAGGCTGAGGCAGAAGGATTGCTTGAGGCCAGGAGTTTGAGACCAGCCTGGGCTACGAGCAAGACCCTGTCCCTACAAAAATAAATAAATAAATAAAAATAGACAGATGTGGTGGCATGCACCAGCACTGAGGTGGGAGAACTGCTTGAGCCCCAAAGTTCAAGGTTACAATAAGCTATGACGGCAGCACTACACTCCAACCTGGGCAACAGAGCAACACCTCCATGTCTTAAAAGAATATTTGTGATTCATGGGAGGAGGTCAAAATATCAACTTTAAAAGATTTTTATTTTTTGACCACCTACGCATCTGTGAAGTTACAAAATATCAACAAGAGTCTGGAAGAAATCAATTTCAACCTTTATGGATGACTTGGAGGGGTTCAAGACTACCCTGGATAAAGTAACTACAGATGTGGTGGAAAGAGTAAGAGAACTAGATTCAGAAATGGGGCCTGAAGATGTGCTTGAATTGCTGCTCATGATATCATTATTTGTTCATGATTACGGATGAGCAAAGAATATGGTTTCTTGAGATGGACTCTACTCCTGGTAAGTCTATTTCTGTTAGCATTGTTGAAATAGCAACAAAGGATTTAGAAAGGATTTAGAATATTACACAAACTTAGTTGTAAATTAGTAGGAAAATTGGAGAGGATTGACTACAATTTTGAAAGAAGTTCTACTGGGGGTAAAATGCTTTCAAACAGCAGCACATGCTATCGAGAAATCTTCCATGAAAGGAAGTGTCCATCAACGTGGACATTGTTTTCATTGTTGTCTTATTTTCAGATATTGCCACAGCCACTCCAACCTTCAGCAACCACCATCTTGATCGGTCAGCAGCCACCAACACTGAAGCAAGACTCTCCACCAGCAAAAAGATTACAACCTGCTGAAGGCTCAGATGATTAGAATTTTTTAGCAATATTTAAAAATTAAGATGTGCACTTTTTAGACATAATGCTCTTCACACTTTAAATAGACTACAGAATTGTATAAAACTCTTTTTTTTTTAAAGTGATAACATCAGTAGTAAACCTAACTTTTAAATGCACCAGGATACCCAAAAATGTATATGACTTGCTTTTTCACGGTTGTCTGGAACTGAACTCGCAGTATCTCCTAGGTGTGCCTGCAATTCTTTTGGGATCCATTCTAGTTGCTGTATCAATACAATCACGCACTGCATAATGACATTTCAGTCAACAATGGACTGCATAAGTGACAGTGGTCCCATAAGACTATGTTGGTGAAAAATTCCTAGCACCTAAGGATTATCACAGCCTTCATAACACAACACATTACTCACGTGTTTATGGTGATGCTGGTGTAAACCTACCGCACTGCTATACGCATATGACTATATGAAAGTATAGCACATACATATGTACAGCACGTAATACTTGATAATGGTAATAAATGACTATGATACTGACTTATGCATTTACTACACTTCTTATCATTATTTTAGAGTGTATTCCTTCTACTTACTTAAAAAAAAAATCAGAAGTTAACTGTCAAACAGCTCAGGGAGGTCCTTGAAGAGGTATTCCAGAAAAAGACATTAATATCAAGATGATAGAGTCATGTGCGTAATTGTCTCTGAAGACCTTCCGGTGGGACAAGACACAAAGATGGAAGACAATGATACTAATGATCCTGACCCTGCGCAGGCCTATGCTAATGCATGTGTTTACATCTTGGTTTTTAACAAAAAATTTTAAAGCAAAAACAACAACAACAACAACAACAAAAACTTTTAAGCCAGGCGTGGTGGCTCACGTCTGTAATCCAAGCACACTGGGAGGCTGAGGTGGGTGGATCACCTGAGGTCAGGAGTTCAAGACCAGCCTGGCCAACATGGTGAAACCCCGTCTCTACCAAAAATACAAAAATTAGCCGGGTATGGTGGTGGGCACCTGTAGACCCAGCTACTTGGGAGGCTGAGGCAGAAGAATCGCTTGAATCCAGGAGGCAGAGGTTGCAGTGAGCCAAGATCGTGCCACTGCACTCCAGTCTGGGTGATGGTGACGAGAGCAAAACTCCGTCTCAAAAACAAACTCCAAAACCTTTTAAAACAGAAAAATGCTTATAGGGCAAGGATATAAAGAAAAAATATTTTTGTACAGCTATAATATGTCTATTTTAAGCTGTTACTAAAAAAGGGTCAAAACTTTTAAAATTTTTTAAAATGTATAAAGTAAAAAGTTACTGCAAACAAGTTAATTTTTTAGATAGAAAAATATTTTATAAATTTAGTGGAACCCAAGTATACAGCATTTATAAAGTCTACAATGGTGTACAATTATGTCTGAGGCCTTTGCATTCACTCACTGGCTCACCTACCATAATTTCCAGTGCTGCAAGCCACATTCATGGTAAGTGCCTTAGGTATACCATTTAAAAATATTTTACACCTTATTTTTACCATACCTTGTCTTTATTTACATATACAGATACTTAACCATGGTGTTAGAATTGTCTATAGTATTTAGTATAGTAGCATACTGTATAGGTTTGTAGCCCAGGAGCAACCGGCCATACATATAACTTAGATATCTATAAGGCTATATACCATGTAGGTTTGTGTAAGCACACTCCATGATGTTGGCACAACAAAACTCTCTAATGACACATTTCTCAGAACTTATCCCTAATGTTAAACAAGGTGTGACTGCAGTTTGTTCCTTTTTTAAGGCAGCGTAGTATTCCATGGTATGGATGTATCACAGTTCAATAATTCACGCAGCGAAGGACATTTGGGTTGTTCCCAGTAAAAAACAAACAGATACACAGTAGTTCTGTATGAAGGAAGCATCTTTCCCAAGAACGTTTTTAAAATGAGAACCCACCGGGTGCGGTGGCTCATGCCTGTAATCCTAGCTACTAGGGAGGCTAAGGCAGGAGAATTGCTTGAGCTCAGAAGGCAGAAGTTGCAGTGAGCCGAGACTGCACCACTGCACTCCAGCCTGGGCGACAGAGTGAGACTCTGTCTAAGTAAAATAAAATAAAATAAAATAAAATAAAATAAAATAAAATAAAATAAATAAAATAAAATAAAAATAAAATAAAATAAAATAAAATAAAATAAAATAAAATAAAATAAAATAAAATAAGGGCTCACTAAAATGAAGGCCTAGGCTGGGCATGGTGGCTCATGCCTGTAATCCCAGCACTTTGGGAGGCTGAGGTGGGCAGATCACTTGAGGTCGGGAGTTCAAGACCACCCTGGCCAATATGGCGAAATCCTGTCTCTACTAAAAATACAAAAATTAGCTGGCATGATGGCTCGTGACTATAGTCCCAGCTACTTGGGGGGGCTGAGGAAGGAGAATCACTTGAACCTGGGAGGTGGAGGTTGCAGTAGGCCGAGATTGCGCCACTGCACTCCAGCCTGGGTGACAGAGCAAGACTTCATCTCAAAAAAAAAAAAAAAAAAAAACAGACAGACTAATGCTCACTTTAGCTATTGTTTTGTATACATGTTGCATACACGTACAAAGAATTTTGACTTCACAACAGTTAAGACTTTGTTTTTTTGTTTTTTGTTTTTTTTTTTTTAATTCCAGAGCTTCTCTCCCCACTGAGGGGCAAGGTAACAAAGTAAATCCACAGTTAAGCTACCTCATACTGTAAGGTGATACTTTACTCTAGTTATGGAACTTCTTTCTTTCTGTCCTAAGAGCAGCTGTCCCCAACCTTTTTGGCACCAGGGACCTGTTTGGTGGAAAATAATTTTTCCCCAGATGGTGCAGGCGGTGAGGAGGATGGTTATGGGATGAAACTGTTCTACCTCAGATCATCAGGCATTAGATTCTCATAAGAAGCACGCAACCCAGATCCCTTGCATGCACAGTTCACAGTAAGGTTTGCAATCCTATGAGAATCTAATGCCACCGCTGATCTGACAGGAGGCAGAGCTCAGGTGGTGATGTTCACCGGTCCACTGCACACCTCCCGCTGTGTGGCCCAGCTCCTAAGGGTTGGGGACCCCTGCCTTATAGGACAGGTTAGCAGAGTTAATTGTACAACTAACCCACAAAAGTAATTTATATTTGTCTTTCATCAAACTAATGTTGTGACAAGTCAAATTCACTATTTTAAACGCTTAGATCAGACAATATCAAGTTATTCCCTCTCGAGAATGGTCAAGAATAAAAACAAATGTAGTTTATTTTCTCTACCTAATTTCTTTTGCAGATGAAGTTGTTATAGGGAGTTGTAGATAAAAACTTTAGTAAAGCAAACATGATTTAAACATGCTGTGCAATCTACTATTTATGAAATAGGCTGGGTGCAGTGGCTTATGCCTGTAATTCCAGTACTTTGGCAGGCTAAGGCAAGAGGATTGCTTGAGCCCAGGAGGTGGGAGACCAGCCTGGGTAACACAGTAAGAACCTGTCTCTACTAAATTAAAAAATTAGCCATATGCCTGTAGTCCTAGTGACAAGTTTGTAGTCGTAGTTACTTGGGAGCATAAGATGGGAAGCTCCCTTGAGCCTCAGAGTTCAAGGCTGTGGTGAGCTATGATCCTGTCGCTGCACTCCAGTCTGGGTGACAGGGTGAAACCCTGTCTCTTAAAAAAATAAAAAATGAAATAAGGGGGCTCAAAAACCTTACAACTTGCCTAAAGAAGTGAGCTGACAGGTAGAAATTTGGAAAAAACTCACAAACAAATTCACAAGGCAAAGAGGGAAAAAAGATCATAAACTATAGGGCTTTCAAAATTCTCAGAAAAAGAAATTAAAGTTAATAGGTGTGTATGGAGACTAAGAATGGGTAAGATGAGGGAAAATAGTAAAGATAAAATCTAGATATAAAAAAATCAAATTGCTGGAAAATAAGGTACAAAACTAGTTTTAGGCCAGGATTTAGTTTCATCTCTATTTCATCTCTCAGCCAATAACTAATTGAATTAAATTCTGGAAATGATATACAGTCATGTTGATGCTAACGTCTCATTAGGTACAAGCAAATGTGTTTAATTATATAACTTCCTTATTTGAGAAGCAAAGTTAACTTGACAAAATTTTGTTTAATTATACGATTTAATTCTTTGCACATGTTCGTATTACTAAACATTATGGGAAGTCTCGGGGATTAAGTGGAAGATGATTTAATTTTTTTTAAAGTTTACAATTATACTGAGAAAAAACTGACTTCCTTCTCTTCACAACAGCCATCTCACATTTATTTATTTATTTATTTATTTATTTATTTTTGAGACAAAGTCTTGCTCTGTCGCCAGGCTGGAGTGCAGTGGTGCAATCTCAGCTCACCGCAACCTCCACCTCCTGAGTTCAAGTGATTGTCCTGCCTCAGCCTCCCGAGTAGCTGGGACTACAGGCACCCACCAACACGCCCTACTAATTTTTGTATTTTTAGTAGAGATGGGGTTTCACCATACTGGCCAGGCTGGTCTCGAACTGCTGACCTTGTGATCTGCCTGCCTCGGTCTCCGAAAGTGCTGGGATTACAGGCGTGAGCCACCCCGCCTGGCCCTTCATTTTAGTTATCTTAAGTTATAAGAAATAAATTATTATCCCTATATGCAAATGTGGTTATAAAGACAGAGTATTGATCCTGTGGTTTGGTGCTGCAATAGCAATTTGAAAATTACATTACCATTTGTTACCACATCCCCTTGACACACTAATTCCCCAACTTATTTACAATAGAATATGGAAAGTCAATAGTGAAATTTTTTAATTCAAATAGCAATAGTATTTTACAAACCTATCAAGCCTTGTTTATCACTGTAATATTCTCAAGAATGGGAAAAACAAAACTGCTACCAATTTTCACTACTTTATTTCTGAGAAACTAAAACTTAATACTAACTCAAATGGATGTAATTAGGTATACTAAAGTACCAGCTCAAAAAAGAAGAAAAAAAACCCTATTACTTGCAAGGCATGGCAATGCACATCTTCTGCATAATATTTGACAAAGCTTATTTCAAGTTTATATAATTTTCTATTGCTACTGTCATGTAAGACCTCCTTGGAGAAGCACCCATTTGTACCAGGTTCAATGACTTCGGAGGCCCACCATATATACCTCACCTCGTTATTTTGCATAAGGTGCAGCTTGTCTTGAACCCTGACTGGACATTCCTGTCAGAAAGACTTCATAATATAACTGTCTTCATGCTAACCTTAAATTTGTTTAACTATACAAATTCCAAGAACACTATTATATGTGAAGACTCAGTAAATTTTCAGAAATGCCTCTGAAGAGAAAGGAATAGCATCTCTCACAAGTTGTTTCACAGAAAAGAAACACTCAAGTGTTGATAAATAAGGAGAATTAAAAAGAACAGCAACAAAACTGTAGTCACATATGGTCGTAACAATTTCAAATGATTTGCTTAATCTTAACTCTGTATTAAACAGTTCAAATGTCATCTGGTAGCACAATGAATATGGATAGCAAATATATAAACTAGAGCTTGAAACATTTAACAGCTAAATAAAATTTAAAAGATATTACAATAGTTAACCACTACATGGAGTACACTAATTTTTATTCCCAATAATCCATTTGAAACGTATTCCACAGACACTTGTATTTTAATTCAAAGTCAAAAAAACTTCCATAAGCTAATCAAAAATAACTAGCCGCAAACTGTGCTTAAGTCACTATATAAATTAATACACCCATGGTACTCTTCAGTAACAGAATGTGTTCTAAGGCTGCAACAACACCCTCAGCATATGAACAACAAACCCATTCTCTAAATATGCATGAAAATAACAACAGTTAATATTTATTGCACAAACTGTGTCAGGCACAATGCTAGGGGATTTACATACTTTACCTCTAATTTTCTGTTTTCTTTCTTTTTAAGATGGAGTTTCGCTCTTGTTGCCCAGACTGGAGTTCAATGGCCTGATCTCGGCTCACCGCTGCCTCCCAGGTTCAAGCGATTCTCCTGTCTCAGCCTCCCGAGTAGCTGAGATTACAGTGACCGCCACCACGAGCGACTAATTTTTTGTATTTTCAGTAGAGACGGGGTTTCTCCATGTTGGTCAGGCTGGTCTCCAACTCCCGACCTCAGGTGATCCGCCCGCCTCAGCCTCCCAAAGTGCTGGGATTACAGGTGAGCCAACGCGCCCGGCCACTATTATATATTTATCTCTAATTTTCATAACTCCCTAAGTTAAGCATTATCATCCTCATTTTACAGATGAGGAAACCGAACTGAGGTTCATGGAGGGATCCAACAGCCAGGAAGAAAATGTAGAAGACTCCTAAATTTTCAA
The DNA here is from genome assembly GCF_029281585.2 of Gorilla gorilla gorilla. Lineage (NCBI taxonomy): Eukaryota > Metazoa > Chordata > Mammalia > Primates > Hominidae > Gorilla > Gorilla gorilla. The sequence goes on along the minus strand of NC_073235.2, from coordinate 38,053,832 downwards.
CAGCCCTTTCTCTACATAAATCACCCAAGATCTGAAAGTATCGATTGTATAATTTATCAATTAACTCTTAAGTTTTGGAAAATACTATGCTGGCAGCTGGCAATATATGTTACAGGAACTTTGTGGGGATCTCAGGGGACTTGCCTTCCAAGGCTGTGTATTTATTTCTTTATTTTTTTGAGACCATGTTCTGCTATATTGCCTAGGCTGGCCTTGAACTCCTGGGCTCCAGTGATCCTCTCACCTCACACTCCTGAGTAGCAGGGACTACAGGTGACTACTACATGACTGGCAATTTTCATTTTTTTAATAGATACCACAAATTTCCTCCAGGACCTGAATGTATCTACGTCAATTCTGTATCTAGGTGTACTAGTTACGGAATACAGAAGATCATTAAGCCACCATAGTCTTCTCAGACCCTGAAGAAATGATCAAAACTCAGATATTTCCTCAGAACCCAAGTTTATTCTGCTAACAAGTAAACCTCAGAAATGGGCCTAGAATTTTATCTCTGATCACAGTTATGTCTACTACAGACTATAGAATCCAAGATTTAAAGATTTATTCTTCCAGGCATAAAAGCAGAGTGGTATTTGAAAAGACGAGCGTACTCCATCAAAATGTGATGAAGAAATCATAACAGAATGCCCTAAAAATAGCCAAATATGCCAAATTTTTAGAAATTGAGACGTGTCCAATTATTCCTGTCAGACTGGTATCCTATTACTTAGAAGATCTTGTTTCACATATTATAAATGGGTAGATTTTCAGTTTGACTTTAATCATCTTTTCATTTAAAAGTTTTTGTCATCAATGACATTTAAGCTAAAAAAGGTTTCTTACAGTTACAATTAGGTAAACTATAACCATGAACATATATATATATATATTTAGAAAATTTTATTAGAAAAACCATTTGCTGTTCACTAATCCTAATTTGGAAAGCACCTCCTTCACCTTTTACTTAGTTAACTTACTATCCCAGGACAATTATACACGGAGCATGATAGTCCCAATAATTTAAGTTTCTTTATAAAAACAAGCTCAACAGAGTCACCCTTTGCACCTAGTCACAACAACAAAAGAAAACAAAACACCAAAAAACTTCAAAGCACACAAAGATTTGTTGGCAGCCTAAGGCTCAGGAATCAAAACGTGTGTAAATCTGATCCCGGGGGACCGTGGCACTGACAGTCATTCAACTTTCTTTTTAATATTCCCATTGTGCTTTTTCTGGTACCACAGGGAAAATGTACCTACATTTTACCAACCGGTCGAAGCTGAAAATTCTCTTGGTGCAAGGCCAGGGGATGCGGCCGTGGGGCGGCCGGGGGAGCCCGGGGCACCGGCGCCAGCCACCCGAGAGAGCAGTACCACGCTCCTGGCAGGCCTTCTGTGGCTGGCTCCCGAGTCCCTGGGGCTGCAAGAGCAGCCGCGGAGGCAGCAGCAGCAGCCATGGCAGGGACTCGGAAACCTTTCCCCTGCCTCCTCCGCTAGGCCTCGAGGGGTTTGCTTTTCACATGGCCCCCGGGTGGGGGCGGTGGGCACAAGGTAGTGGCTGCAGCTGCAGCCGCAGCCGCAGCCGCAGCCGCGGGCCAGGCGAGCCTGGCTCACTCGGAACCCGACCTAACGGCGGGCTGGCAGCAGCGGGACGTCAGAAGGCCCTGGCTGAAGCGCCGACGACCCGGCGGGGAAGGCCACCTTTCCACACACATCTCTCCCCTGCCTGCCTCCTTCTCCGTTAGCGCTACCGGTTGGCGGGCGGGGGAGGGGAGTGAGGCGCGTTATTCCCGGGGAGCTGGACGGGGGAGGGAAGGGCATCTCTTACCCGCGTTACTGAGGAGGAGGAGGCGGTTGGAGCGCGGCGCGGCGGGGCGACGGCGGGGCTGGGTGGGTGCAAGTAAGAGTCTTACGAAAGGGAATTAACCCCATCACCAGCCCGGACACCGGCTCCAGCGGCAGCCGCGGCTGGCAGAATCCCGCCCCTTCCCACCACGCACTAGCCCCGCCTCTTCGTTCTCTTTGAGCGGCAGCCGACTACTCATAGGTTGTACGTCCCCGGAGTGACATGAGTTTTGCCCAATCAAGCTTGAAAAAACTGTCTTCTCTCCACCCCTTTACCTCCGCCCAGGCCGCGGAGAGCGGTGCCAAATCTTCCTCCAACCTCAAGAGAAAAAGAACCAATCCGTGGTAAGTAACCGCCCTTGAAGGACGCAAAAGCAACCAATGGTAAAACTAGGAGGACAGCCATTTTGCCCACTTGTAAAAGAGCTACCTTTTCCCACGAGTTGGAGCCTGAGGTGCGGAGTTTCGTGAGTTTTTACTGACTCGAGGTATTTAAAAGACAACCAGATCTCCTCAGGGGGTATTTGTAGTGCTTTTTAGGGGTAAAGGAAAATTATCCTCCATGTGGGGCGAAGTGAGGCATGCTGCTTAAGGGCTTGGCTCCTCCCCTTAGCGCTAACGGGTTCTGAAACGAACACCTGGTTTCTCCAGCTTCAGTGGGGGAGGGCGGGGTGATTGCTCTTTTCGGCCTGGAGCGGACTACAATTCCCAACATGCTTTTCCCCTACTCATAACTTCTCCTCCGTTCACTTGTCGCGGTGCTTGGCTGGAATTGTAGTTCCTGAGAGGTACCCATGCCGCCGCTTCAGCCAATGAAAAGGGACAGTTTTGAACGACTTGGAATTAGGGCGGAGAACGAGTTGTCGCGAGGCTGTACAGAGCCCTTTTCGCAACCCTAACGGGAGAGAAATGATGGAAGAAGGGTAGCCAGAAGAGTTTCCTCAAAATACCATAGGGGTTTTAAATTATTAGTACGTATTTAAACTCATCTACTTTCACGTTGTCCCGTTGAACGTCACTTCCGCTTAGGGGCGGACACGTCCCAAACCTGTGGCGGGAGTTGGAGATTCTGCGGCGAATGCGCCAGGTGTGACTGTCTGGAAGTGGCGTGGCTGGCAAGTCGCTAGTTTCTTGCATGGGAGATAAAAAGTTGAACGGAATTTAATGGCATTTTAAGAAAGAGTGGGTGACATGGGATGGGGGTAATTTCCAGGGCCCTCATACTTTCTCCACCCCCGCCTTCAGTCGGCGGGCGTCTCGGCCTGCTCGCTATTAGATTGCACGGCTAAATTTGTAGAAAGTACCTCTACTGCCTTTAGTCTTCGCGTGGTCAGTTTGAACTGTAAAGACAAGGCTCCGAAGTTCTGAACTACATTTACAGACACACTTTTTTTTTTTTTTTTTTTTTTTGAGACGAAGTCTTGCTCTGTCGCCAGGCTGGAGTGCAGTGGTGGGATCTTGGCTCACTGATTCACGCCATTCTCCTGTCTCAGCCTCCGGAGTAGCTGGGATTACAGGCGCGCGCCACTCAGCCCAGCTAATTTTTTGTATTTTTAGTAGAGACGGGGTTTCACCATGTTGGCCAGGATGGTCTCGATCTCCTGACCTCGTGATCCGCCCACCTTGGCCTCCCAAAGTGCTGGGATTACAGGCGTGAGCCACCGCGCCCGGCCACAAACACACTTCTAAAGTCAGCTTGGAAGGAAAAGAGTCACAGAAAATGGCTTTTCTGTTTGAAGGATTGATAATCAAGAGTGGCCCCATCACCATTCTTTGAGTAACGACCATTTATTAAACGAGTGGCAGACAGGCGCGGTGGCTCAGACCTGTAATCCTAGAACTTTGGGAGGCCGAGGTGGGAGGATTACTTGAGGTCAGGAGTTCGAGACCAGCCTGGGCAACATGGTGAAATCTTGAGTCTACTAAAAACTCACACACACACATTCGCCGGACGTGGTGGCAGAGATCTGTAGGATCTGTAGTCCCAGCTACACGGGAGGCTGAGGCAGGAGAATCGCTTCAACTTGGGAAGTGCTTACAGTGACCCGAGATCGCGCCACTGCACTCCAGCCTCGGGTGACAGAGCGAGACTCCGTCTCAAAACAAAAACAAAAACAACGTGTGACTACAGGGTGCCAACTATAATACACCGATGAATAAAGGCATCACTAAAAAGATGCCTTTATTCATCGGCCACATGGAGCCCCCAGCCTAATAATCTTAGCACGTCAGGCCCTGGTTTATGCCTCCTTCAGAGTTCAAGGGCGACTGTATGTATACTTTTGGATATTCCATTTAAGGTACCCAGGAAAACTGATTGAATAAAGGAGATACAAGTTACAGAAAAGGCTTTTTCCCTCCCTATGCGTGTGCCCTTTATTCTTAAACTCTTTGCTTTATTATTTTGACTGAGACTTTCTCAGATAAATTCTAATTCAGTTTACTCCATGATTTTACTGAGATTTTCTCTTATAAATCCTGTTGTATTTATGGTATGAGCGCTTAACACTGTATTGGGTACTATACCAGACTTTGTGGGTAGAGCAGTGCCTAAAAAGACAGGCTCCTTGTCCAAAAGTTGTGAGGAAGAGAGAGGCTAAACAAAATTGTAATGTCACTTACTGTTTTAATCTCTAAGTCAAGTCTTCTTTAGTCACATTTTGTATGTTTATTTGGTCCCTTCTTTACATTCTACCTTTGGATTAAAATAAGCACGTTTTCCTCTTTGCATTGTTTTTACTAAAGCACTAATAGATCTGTGTCCAATACTAACGAGTGATGTTTGTATACAAAGTAGATGGTAAATTTTATAGTGTAATCCTGCTACATATAGGAATGTAACCATACCTTGCAGCAAGACATTTTTGTAGATCTACCAGGCAAAGTGTTGTCTCTTGCTTTTTAATGCAATTAGGATATTCAGTGATAATTTAGCAATGCAGTCTACTGTAGATGCTTAGTTTTTTTTTTTATTTGTTTGTGTCAGGAGTTCTTCCAGTGTAAATCTAGTCACTAAATAGTAATGATGGCCATCATTTTATTGAGTTTCGTCTGAGCCAGAAATGATGTTATGTGTGATAAGTACATTTTCCTTATGACAAACTGTAAGTCTTCTTGACATTTTTATATTTGAAGAAAGTGAGGCTCAATGAAGGTAAATAAGACTTGTAGAGAGAGGTCTGACCTGGTGGCTCATACCTGTAATCCCAGCACTTTGAGATGTCAAGGCAAGAGAATCACTTGAGTCTAGCAGTTCTAGACCAGCCTGGGCAACATAGGAAATTTCAGTCTCTACAAAAAATAAAAAAATTAGCTGGGCGTAGTGGTGCACAACTGTGGTCCAGCTACACAGGAGGCTGAGGTGAGGGAATCGCTGGTGCCCAGGAGGTCAAAGCTGCAATGAGCTGTGATTGAGCCACTGCACTCCAGCCTGGGGCAACACAGGAGACTCCGTCTCAAACAAACCAACAAAAAAAAAAAAAAAAAAAAAAAAGAGCTTTAAGGTCTGAGGCCCCTATTAAATAAATTTGAGTTGAGATTCATATCCAGGCCTGTCTGATTCCTGAACTCTTAACCACTATTCATCTTGCCTTTCAAATTTTTATTAATCCTTTAACGTGTGCCAGACACATAGTGATGAGGGAAACAAAATTCCATCCCAGAATTCTGGAGCCAATGGTGGCAGTCACTTCCTCTTTTAAGCCATCTTTTGCCATGTACATAATACTTAGTCCACACGGGAAAATGTAAAAAAGAAAGTAAAGGTCATCTGCAATTCTGTTACCAAGAGATGCCACTGTTTACACATATCTCTGTCTTTAGTTACAGGTATGGACACATGTTTTAATGATATAATGCTTTGCTTTTTTTAAATTGAAAAAACTTGCAACAGTGGGCTATGGGTGTGGCTGAATAGATACCAGTATTATCATTTTTGATGGCTACTTTATTGTATAGCTCTAGCATAACCAATTCCCCGCTGATGGATATTTACATTGTTTTCAATTAATAATTTATTTTTTATTGTGTTAAAAACGCATAACAATATATCATCTTAACCATCTTTTTTTTTTCTTTTTTTATTTTGAGACAGAGTCTTGCTCTGTCTTCCAGGCTGGAGTACACTGGCTCACTGCAACCTCTGCCAACTGGGTTCAAGTGATTCTCCTGTCTCAGCCTCCTGAGTAGCTGGGATTACAGGCATGCACCATCATGCCTGGCTAACTTTTGTATTTTTAATAGAGATGGGGTTTCACCATGTTGCCCAGGCTGGTCTTGAACTCCTGACCTCAAGTGATCCGCCCACCTCACCTCGCAAAGTGCTGGGATTACAGGTGTGAGCCACCGTGCCTGGTCATCTTAACCATTTTTAAATGTATAGTGTGACCCTGAGTCTTCTCTGAGGCCCCATGTGTGGGTGCCAGATGATTGTTGACAAAAAGAGTCAAACTGTAAAATATGAGGAGATTTATGCAGAGCCAAATATGAGTGACCATGGCCCATGACACAGCCCTCGGGAGGTCCTGAGAACATGTGCCCAAGGTGGTTGGGGTACAGCTTGGTTTTATGTATTTTAGGAAGGCATGAGACATCAATCAAATACATTTAAGAAATGCATTGGTTTGGTTTAGAAAGGCGGGACAACTCAAAGTGGGGACTTCCAGGCTATAGGTAAATTTAAACATTTTCTGATTGACAATTGGTTGAGGTTGTCTGAAGACCTGGGATTGACAGAAAGGAATGCTCAGGTTAAAGATAAAGGATTGTGGAGACCAAGTTTTATTGTACAGAGGAAGCTCTTAGATAGCAGACTTTAGAGAGAGCAGGTTGTAAATTGTTTTTTATCGGACTTAAAAGGGTGTCTGGCTCTTAGTTGATTATGTGCTGGATTTGGGAGGGAAGGTAGGAAAACAAAGGGGGAAGGGGATTCACTATAGAATATGGATTTTAACCACAAGAGACTTTGCAGGACAATTTTAAGGTATGACAAGGAAATATATTTTGGGGTTAAATATTTCTTCCTTGTCTCATAATGTTATACCACAGTCAGATTGAAAAGTAAATCATAATATATAGTTTCAAATAAAACCCTCCTGATGAGAATTTATGGTTTGTAGGGCATGACTCCCTAGACCCCTTAGTTAGGAATCTGGGTAAAATAAAAAAATCAGGTTGGGCTCATTGGCTCACGCCTGTAATCCCAGCACTTTGGGAGGCCAAGGCAGGCAGATTACTTGGGGTCAGGAGTTCAAGACCAGCCTGGCCAACATGGTGAAACCCTGTCTCTACTCAAAATACAAAAATTAGCTGAGTGTGGTGGCGGGCGCCTGTAATCCCAGCTACTCGGGAGGCTGAGGCAGGAGAATGGCTTGAAACCGGGAGGCAGAGGTTGCGGTGAGCCGAGATAGTGCCATTGTACTCCAGCCTGGGCGACAGAGTGAGACTCCGTCTCAAAAAAAAAAAAAATCCCAGCTTAGTCCTCAAGTACAATTAAATGTACCTTGTGCAATAGCTATCTAGAACTTTTTCATCTTGCAGATGTGAAATTCTATACTTATCAAACAACAACTGCATCTCCCCTGTATCCTTTGCACCACAGCCACTATTCTACTTTCTGTTTCTGAATTTGACTACATACTTTAGATACCTCATGTAAGTGGAATCATGTAGTACACTATTTCACTTTTTGTGGCTAATTTATTTCACTTTCTATAATGTCTTCAAGGTTCATCTGTGCAGAGCATGATAGGATTTCCTTTTTTTTTTTTTTTTTTTTTTGAGACAGAGTTTTGCTCTTGTTGCCCAGGCCAGAGTGCAATGGTGTGATCTCGGCCCACTGCAACCTCCTCCTCCCGGGTTCAAGTGATTCTCCTATCTCACTGTCTCGAGTAGCTGGGATTACAGGCACGCACCACCATGACCGGCTAATTTTTTTATTTTTAGTAGAGACGGGGTTTCGCCATGTTGGCCAGGCAGGTCTGGAGCTCCTGACCGCAGGTGATCCGCCCGCCTCAGCCTCCCACAGTGCTGGGATTACAGGCGTGAGCCATTGTGCCCGGCCCAATCCTGTTTTCACTTCTTTCGGATATATACCCAGAAGTACGATTGCTGAATAGACTAGGTTTTATAGGTAATGCTGTCATGTGCACTCTCTTTGTATGCTTCCCTGATTATCCCTTGAATCTAACCTTTTAGAAGTAGGTTTATTTAGCCACAAATACTCTGTGATTTCTAAGTTGCTCTTCAGAAAGGATGTTCCCATTTTCTTTCCTACTAATGGTGTTTGAGAGCACCCATTTCCCGTGTTTTACTCTATTCAATCTGATCTAAAAGGTGATGGTTCATTATATTTCATTTGTATCTAGTTGAATTCTATTGATGTGGAGCATCTTTTTTATGTTTATTATCCTTTGGTGTTTAGTCTCTTTTGTGTAGCCTGTTGCTGTCATTGTCTCTTAATATTTTTTAAAAATTGCTTCATAGGCTGTTAATTCTTTGTCATATTTCTCACATCTTTACTCCCATTTTGAAATATCTTTTAACTTTTTAATGTTTTCTTCCTATGGCTAGAAGTTTAAATTATTTTAGTGTCCAAATCTATCCGTCTTTTTTTATAGCTTCTAATTTATTTGTGATGCTTAGAAATGCTTTCCCCACCCCAGATTAGTAAAAAAGTTATATATCTAATTAAAACATTTTTGTATTTTATAATTTATCTGTAATTTTTTTGGTATAAGGAACAAAATAAAAATTAATCTTTTTTAGGCTAAACCCAATACCATTTATTAAATAATTCATCTCTCCACACCCATTAATTTAAAATATAATTTTATCATATTCACAATTCTCATTTATACGTGGTTCTCTTTGGACACTGTTCTTTTTCATTGTTCTCTCTTTTCTTTGACTTGTACCATACCCATATCTTAATTTCTGTAACTTTGTAATAATATGTTTTGGTGTCTAGAGGTAAGGTGTGTTCCCGCTCTTCTTTTTCAGTCATTTTCTTGTTATTCTCAGCTTTTCTTGTAATCTATTAGTTAGATTTTTGTCAAGTTAAAAATCTCTGCACTTTCATATTTTAACAAAATGCAAGTTTGACATTTATATATATACCAAATATGACTTCTTAAAGCCAAGTATTTCATTTCATAATAACAATACAGAATTTTTCATGGGTGTCATCAAGAATCAATGGGTCATTCTATGCTTTGTTAAAACATATTTCTATTATAGAATTCTACAGGATGGTCGCGATGGCTTAAGCCTGTAATCCCAGCACTTTGGGAGGCCGAGGCGGGTGGATCACCTGAGGTCGGGAGTTCGAGACCAGCCTGACTAAAATGGTGAAACCCTGTCTCTACTAAAATACAAAAAAGTAGCCAGCTGTGGTGTTGCATGCCTGTAGTTCCAGCTACTCAGGAGGCTGAGGCAGGAGCTTGAACCCGGGGGGGCCCAGGTTGCAGTGACCCGAGATTGTGCCATTGCACTCCAGCCTGGGCAACAAGAGCGAAACTCTTTCTCAAAAAAAAAAAAAAAAAAAAAAAAGAATTTGACCAAAATGGTTACAATTTAAAAGCCCATCTTATTTTTTAAATTATATAATCACTTTTTAAATATAGATACTTGTATTTTGTAGGTGGCTTCCAGGAGAACCCGATAACTTCTAAATGCTTATCTGTAACTTAAAACTGTTTATCCCACTGTACTTCACAGCCTTCTCCAAGTACTTCAAATGCAGCATGTCCCAAATCATGGCCCACAATCTTTACCCCTAAATCTGTTCTACCCTCTGTATTCTCTCATGTGTTTATTTGTTCAGGGAATATTTATTGAGCATCTACTGAAAGAGGTACTGAATAATCCAGACTATAGGCTGGAGTCTGCCTAGGCTTGATTCTTTGTTGTGTCATTTACTTGTGTTACCTTGGGCAGATTAGTTGACCATCTGTGTCTCAGTTTCCTTATTTGTAAAATTGAGATAATGAGAATACCTACCTTAGAGGCTTTTGTGAGGATCAAATGATTTAATACATAAAATACTTAAAATAGTACCTGACACATAATAAGTGTGTGTTGCTTTTTTATTAATATTGTTTCCATTAATCAGGCTGATGCTAGATGCGAGAGTCTTGAAATAAAACCATAAGAAAGTCTATGATCCCTGATTTATGAAGGCATTCTAACAGAAGTGAGAGACAAAATTTAAGGAAACAGAGAAGAATAATTGCCGATTACAATAAGTACTTTAAGGAAACCAAGTGGTATTAAGGGAAATTTAGAGGAGTCCAGTTGGGAGCTGTTGTGCTAATCCTGTTGAGCGGTGATGATGGCTTGGGTTTGGTGATAGCAGTGGAACTGGGGGGGAGAAAAGGATAGACTTGAGATACATTAATCTTTTGGGAATAATGAATAATAAGTGGATTCAACTTGGTGGTTTAGGGAAAGGGAGAAATCAAGAATGAAACCCGGTTTGAGTAACTTGCATGGTTGTACTATTTACTGAGACTACAGGGGCACACAAATTTGGTGAGAAATCAAGACTGATTTTGGACTTTTAAGCTAAAAATGTCTGTTTGGATATTGGAGATATCCAAAATGTCAGGTAGGTAATTAGATATAGGAGTCTATGAAGAGATTATGAATTGTATTACCTGGACTGTTTGTGGTAGCCTTCTAAAAGGTTATCGCTGCCCCCACATTCATTTTTCTAAACTTGACAAGGTAATCTTTGTAAAATAGCAACCTGATTACACTTTAAAAATTGCTTCCAGTTCCTTACAGAAAAAAGTCCAAACTCTTAGCATGGCACCTCTTTGACTTGGCCTGTTTTTACTTCTTTACTACATGTCACAAGGATCTTATTCTTTAGCTATACTAAACTGCTTAGGATTTTCTAAAACTTTTTTTTTCTTTTTCTTTTGAGATGGAGTCTCACTCTGTCACCCAGGCTGGAGTGCAGTGGTGTGATCTCGGCCTGGCTAATTTTTGTATTTTTAGTAGAGACAGGGATTCACTATGTTGGCCAGGCTGGTCTTGAACTCCTGACTTCAGGTGATCTGCCTGCCTCGGCCTCCCAAAGTGCTGGGATTACAGGCGTGAGCTACCTTGCCTGGCCAGATTTCCTAAAACTTTATGCCTTTGCAACTGTGGCTTTTTTCTCCCTGTTGGGGAAACCAGCCCCACACCACCCGGCAGGTACCCCAAGTCCAGCAGAAACAAAGGAATTAGAAAGACACAGAATAAAAGTTTAAAAGGCGAGTCCCCGGGACTGGAGCATCGGAGGCTTGCTCATAGCCTCAAGCTGTTGGCCTCCACCCAATTTATTGGTTTACAAGCTCTTTGTTCTTAGGGCAAATGGGAGGAATAGGAAGGGAAGAGGAAAAGGATTAATCAGTGAAGGAGAACTTGTGAATTATTCAATAAGATGTATAGCAGTGGCGGTTTCTGTGAATTTCCTTGAGCAAAGGCGTGTGTCTAAACTACTTAAGATCTTTAACTTATTGGGACTGAAATTGGTGGGAGTGGGTTTCAGGAGAATCCAAGATGTTTGATTATACTCCTCTGCTTCAAGGGAGTGTTATTTCCCTGAGCAACCTGTGGCATGCTGCGGAGCTGTTATGCTCTAGGGGCATAAAGACATGAAGGCAGTAAGGAGACTTTTCTCCTCAGAGGCTGCCCATGGCTCCCCATGGGTGTCTCATACAGGGGAGACCAACTCATCTGGCACCCAGAAACTGTCTTTCCCACACTCTCTAGAATATCCTTATCATGATTCTCTGTCTGCAGACTCCACTCTTCAAGTTTTAGCGCGAGTGGCATCTGGTATTTAAGTAAGGTGTACCATACCAAGCATTTTTTCTCACAAGTGAAGGCTTTTTTGATTACTTGCTGCCGTGTAAAGCCAATGTTTCCTCTTATGTGTAGTGCCTTATATATATTCTATTTTCATAGCACTTATCGCATTGCGTTGTGTTGTTTACAGCTGTCATTTCCCCTGGGCTTGGATGTGAGGCTACAATGGCACAAATTCATCACTGTTTACCCAATACCTTCTGTAGTGTCTGACGCATAGTAGGTATTTATTTATTTATTTATTTATTTATTTTTGAGACGAAGTTTGCTCTTTTTTGCCCAGGCTGGAGTGCAGTGGCACGATCTTGGCTCACCATAACGTCTGCCTCCCGGGTTCAAGCGATTGTCCTCTGTCAGCCTCCCAAGTAGCTTGCCACCATGCCCGGCTAATTTTTGTACTTTTAGTGGAGACAAGGTTTCACCATGTTGGTGAGGCTGGTCTTGAACTCCTGACCTCATGATCTGCCTGCCTCGGCCTCCCAAAGTGCTGGGATTACAGGCATGAGCCATCATGCCCGGCCATAATAGGTACTTCTTAAGTATTTCTTGAGCGAGTGATTTGGAGAGGCAGTGTTGCATAGTGGCAAAAATTCAGACTTTTAAATTAGACCAACCTGACTTCTAGGCCTAATATCACCAGTTGCTAACTTTTAAACCTCGTGTAAGTTATATAACATTTCTGAACTTTTAAATTTTCTTGTCCTTAACGTGAGGATAATTATATTTATCTTGTGAGTTGTTTTGAGAATTTCAAGAGATCTTCTAAAATTTTCTAGTGTAGTGGTTTGCAGAAAGAGGTCACCCAATAAGTGGGAATTATTTTATCATTAATCTGAAAACAGTTGCCTGTAGAAAGAAAGATTGTAATATTCTTGCTTTTAAAGTAATTGGAGGCTGAGGTGAAAGGATTGCTTAAGGCCAGGAGTTCCAGACCAGCCTTGGCAATGTAATGAGACCCTATCGCAACAAAAATTTAAAAAAAACAATTAGCCTGACCAAGATAGTGTAACCCCATCTCTACTAAAAACACAAAAATTAGCTGGGCGCAGTGGCAGGCACCTGTAAGCCCAGCTCCTCGGGAGGCTGAGACAGGAGAATCGCTTGAACCCAGGAGCCGGAGGTTGCAGTGAGCTGACAGCACACCACTGCACTCTAGCCTAAGTGACAGAGCAAGACTCCGTCTCAAAAAAAACAAACAAAAAAAACAATTAGCCAGGTGTGGTGGCAGATGCCTGTAGTCCAAGCTGTTTGAGAGGCTGAGGCAGGAGGATTGTGTGAGCCCAGGAGTTTGAGGTTACAGTGAGCTGATATTGCACCCCTGTACTCCAGGCAGAGTGACAGAGCAAGACTTTGTCTCAAAAAAAAAAAAAAAAAAAGAAATCCTTTTTTCTCTTTGAGGTGGAGTCTTACTCTGTCACCCAGGCTGGAGTGCAGTGGCATGAACTTGGCTCACTGTAACCTCCGTCTCCTGGGTTCAACCGATCTGCCTCAGCCTCTCCAGTAGCTGTGATTACAGGCAAGGCACCTGCCACCATGCCCGGCTAATTATTTTTGTTTTTATTTTTAGTGGAGATGGGTTTTCGCTATGTTTGCCAGGCTGGTCTTGAACTCCTCACCTCAAATTATCCACCCGCCTCGGCCTCCCAAAGCGCTGGGATTACAGGCATGAGCCACCGTGCCTGACCAAAACAAACAAAAGAAAAATTTAAGTGGAAAAAAAAGATTTAATGAAGAGGGAGTGATTACTGATAGGTCCGGTAAGATGAAGACAGAGAATTCCTTACTGCTTGCTTCCTTCCTTTTACCTCCGATTCACAGCCTTTATATATACCATATCCTCTTCCTAAAATACTCTTTGATCCCTTCCTCTCTGGTTAATGTTCTTGAAGTATCAACTTTGATGTATGTATATTTAGAAGCCTTCCAAACACTCTAATCTGAAAAATTAGTCCCGTTTGTATGCTCCCTTAACACTCAGTACTTCCCCTGTAGTCTTTCTTCAGAACTGCATGTAATAATATATTTACTATATCCGGAGCCTAGCGCAATGTCTGCTACATGTGAACAACCGAATACACATTTGTTGAATGCATGAAAAAATGAAATTCAGGGAGTTGGATGATTACTTTTTATAGGATATAACTGTTTATAGGACCAGTATATTAATATTTAAAATAGATATTTTCAGTGGGATTTAGCCCTGAAGTAGAGATGGAGCATTCGTGTGATAAAAAGGGATGAAAGACCCAAATATAGGTCTTACTTCTGCTGTTAGCTACATGATCTTGGAGTTTTATCTTTCTGGGTCTTGCTCTGTTTAGCTCACTGCAGCCTGGACCTCCCTGGCTCAAGTGATCTTTCTGCTGCTGCCTCCCAAAGTTCTGGGATTACAGGTGTAATCATCACGCCCAAGCCAGGGTGTTTTATTTTTTTTAATCTAAAAAAGATCATACTTTTTGAGTTCATTGTAAATTCACGGGAAATTGTACGAAATAATGCGGAGAGATACTGTGGACCTTTCCCTAGTTTCCTCCAGTGGTAACATCTTAGAAAACTACAGTACAACCAGGATATTGACACAGTCAAAATAGAGAACATTTCCATCCCAGGAGGATCCCTCATGTTGCCTTCTTATAGCCACAACCACTTCTATCCCACCCCAACCTAACCACTAATCTATTATCCATTTCTAAAATTTTGTCCTTTCAAGTAGATCGTGTAAATGGAATAAAATAATAAATGGAATTAAAAATAATAAATGGGCTCTCCCTGATAAATCACCTAATCTGAGGGACAGAAACAGTTTCCCCTGTCCAACAATCAGCTCCAAATTCTCCCTCCTGAACCCTATTATTTTGGAATTTTTGATAGCAACAAACAGAAGTAGGAAGCAAGATTAAGCAAACAAGGAAATAACATGCTGCAGTGCCTCCCAGCAGATAGATCTTCTCAGTAGGGGAAGCATATAGAATAGCAGCTGAAAATGTGGCATATGACATCTATAGCCACATGACCTGAGTTTGTGACCCAGCTCCATAACTACAAGTTACAGGACTATGGTGGCTGGCAAGATGGCTGAATAGGAACAGTTCCAATCTGCAGCTCCCAGCGAGATCAACTCAGAAGACCAGTGATTTCTGCATTTCCAATTGAGGTACTTGGCTCATCTCATTGGGACTGGTTAGATAGTGGGTGCAGCCCATGAAGGGCAAGCCAAAGCAGGGTGGGGCGTTTCCTCATCCATGAAGTGCAGGGGGTCAGGGAACTCCCTCCCTTAGCCAAGGGAAGCTGTGAGGGACTATGCCGTGAGAAATGGTGCATTCCAGCCCAGATACTATGCTTTTCCCATGGGCTTCGTAACCTGCAGACCAGGAGATTCCCTAGGGTACCTGTACCACCAGGGCCCTGGGTTTCAAGCACAAAACCAGACAGCCCTTTGGGCAGACACCAAGCTAGCTGCAGGAGTTTTTTTCATACCGCAGTGGCTCCTGGAACACCAGCGAGACAATCGTTCACTCCTCTGGAAAGGGGGCTGAAGCTAGGGAGCCAAGTGTTCTACCTCAACAGATCCCACTCCATGGAGCCCAGCAAGCTAAGTAGATCCACTGGCTTGAAATTCTCACTTCCAGCACACAGTCTGAAGTCTATCTGGGACGGTTGAGCTTGGTGGGGGGAGGGGCATTTGCCATTACTGAGGCTTGAGTAGGCGGTTTTCCCCTCACGGTGTAAACAAAGCTGCTGGGAAGTTGGAACTGGGTGTGGAACCCACCGCAGCACGCAAAGCCACTGTAGCCAGAATGCCTCTCTAGATTCCTCCTCTCTGAGCAGGGCATCTCCAAAAGAAAGGAGCCCCAGTCAGGGGCTTATAGATAAAATTCCCATCTTCCTGGGACAGAGCACCTGGGGGAAGGGGCAGCTGTGCTCACAGCTTTAGCAGAGTTAAATGTTCCTGCCTGTTGGCTCCGAAGAGAGCAGCATATCTCCCAGCACAGCACTCGAGCTCTGCTAAGGGACAGACTGTCTCCTCAAGTGGGTCCCTGACCCCCATGCCCCCTGACTGGGAGACACCTCCCAGCAGGGGTCAACAGACACCTCATACAGGAGAGCCCCAGCTGGCATCTGGCAGTGCCTCCTCCCAGAGGAAGGAACAGGCAGCAACCTTTGCTGTTTTGCAGCTTCTGCTGGTGATACCCAGGCAAACAGAGTCTTGAGTGGACCTTTAGCAAACTCCATCAGACCTGCAGTAGAGGGGCCTGACTGTTAGAAGGAAAACTAACATGCAGAAAGGAGTAGCATCAGTATCAACAAAAAGGACGCTCACACAAAAATCCCATCTGAAGGTCACCAACATCAAAGACCAAAGGTAGATAAATCCACGAAGATGAGGAAAAAACAGCACAAAAAGGCTGAAAATTCCCAAAACCAGAATGCCTCTTCTCCTCCAAAGGATCACTACTCCTCGCCAGCAAGGGAACAAAAGTGGACGGAGAATGAGTTTGATGAATTGACAGAAGTAGGCTTCAGAAGGTGGGTAATAACAAACTTCTCCAAGCTTAAAGAGCATGTTCTACCCCAATGCAGGGAAGCTAAGAACTTCGAAAAAAGGTTAGAGGAATTGCTAACTAGAATAACCAGTTTAGAGAAGAACATAAATGACCTGATGGAGCTGAAAAACACAGCATGAGAACTTTGTGAATCATACACAAATATCAATAGCCAAATTGACCAAGCAGAAGAAAGGATATCAGAGATTGAAGATCAACTTAATGAAATAAAGTGTGAAGACAAGATTAGAGAAAAAAGAATGAAAGGGAATGAACAAAGCCTCCAAGAAATATGGGACTATGTGAAGAGACCAAACCTATTTTTGATTGGTGTACCTGAAAGTGACAGGGAGAATAGAACCAAGTTGGAAAACACACTTAAGGATATTATCCAGGAAAACTTCCCCAACCTAGCAAGACAGGCCAACATTCAAATTCAGGAAATACAGAGAACACCACAAAGATGCTCCTTGAGAAGAGCAACCACAAGACACATAATTGTCAGATTCACCAAGGTTGAAATGAAGGAAAAAATGTTAAGGGCAGCCAGAGAGAAAGGCTGGGTTACCTGGGTAACAAAGGGAAGCTCATCAGACTAACAGTGGATCTCTCAGCAGAAACCCTACAAGCCAGAAGAGAGTGGGGTCCAATATTCAACATTCTTAAGGAAAAGAATTTTCAACCCAGAATTTCATATCCAGCCAAACTAAGCTTCAAAAGTGAAGGTGAAATAAAATCCTTTACAGACAAGCAAATGCTGAGAGATTTTCTCACCACCAGGCCTGCCTTACAAGAGCTCCTGAAGGAAGCACTAAACATGGAAAGGAACAACCGGTACCAGCCACTGCAAAAACATACCAAGTTGTAAAGACCATCAACACTGTGAAGAAATTTCATCAACTAATGGGCAAAATAACCAGCTAGTATCATAATGACAGGATCAGATTCACATATAACAATATTAACCTTAAATGCCCCAATTGAAAGACACAGACTGGCAAACTGGATAGAGTCAAGACCCATCGGTGTGCTGTGTTCAGAAGACCCATCTCACGTGCAAAGACACACAGAGGCTCAAAATAAAGGGATGGAGGAATATTTACCAAGCAAATGGAAAGCCAAAAAAAAAAAAAAAAAAAAAAAAAAAGCAGGGGCTGCAATCCTAGTGTCTGGTAAAACAGACTTTAAACCAACAAAGATCAAAAGAGATAAGGGCATTACATAATGGCAAAGGGATCAGTGCAACAAGAAGAGCTAACTATTTTAAATATATATGCACCCAGTACAGGAGCACCTAGATTCATAAAGCAAATTCTTAAGAGACCTACAAAGAGACTTAGACTTCCATACAATAATAGTAGGAGATTTAATGCCCCACTGTCAATATTAGACAGATTAATGAGACAGAATTAACAAGGATATTCAGGACTTGAACTCAGCTCAGGACCAAGCAGACCTAATAGATGTCTATAGAATTCTCCACCGCAAATCAACAGAATATACATTCTTAGCACCACATCACTCTTATTCTAAAATTGACCACAGAATTGGATGTAATGCACTCCTCAGCAAATGCAAAAGAACGGAAATCATAACAAACAGTCTCTCAGACCACAGTGCAATCAAATTAGAACTCAGGATTAAGAAACTCACTCAAAACCGCACAACTACATGGAAACTGAACAACCTGCTCCTGAATGACTACTGGGTAAATAACGAAATGAAGGCGGAAGTAAATAAGTTCTTTGAAACCAATAAGAACAAAGATACAACGTGCCAGAATCTCTGGGACACAGCTAAAGCAGTGTGTAGAGGGAAATTTATAGCACTAAATGCCCACGGGAGAAAGTGGGAAAGATCTAAAATCGACACCCTAATATCACAAACAAATTCAAAAGCTAGCAGAAGATAAGAAATAACTAAGATCAGAGCAGAACTGAAGGAAATAGAGAACTATTAATAGCCTACCAACCAAAACAGCCCAGGACCAGACAGATTCACAGCCGAATTTGTACCAGAGGTACTAAGAGGAGCTGGTACCATTCCTTCTGAAATTATTCCAAACAGTAGAAAAAGAGGGACTCCTACCTAACTCATTTTATGAGGCCAGCATCATGCTGATACCAAAACCTGGCAGAGACACAACAAAAAAAGATGATTTCTGGCCAATATTTCTGATGAACATCGATGCGAAAATACTCAATAAAATACTGGCAAACTGAATCCAGCAGCACGTCACAAAGCTTATCCACCAAGATCAAGTCAGCTTCATTCCTGGGATTCAAGGCTGGTTCAACATATGCAAATCAATAAACGTAATCCATCACATAAACATAACCAATAACAACACATGATTATCTCAATAGATGCAGAAAAGGCCTTCCATAAAATTCAAAACCCCTTCATGCTAAAAAAAACTGTCAAACTAGGTATTGATCGAATGTATCTCAAAATGATAAGAGCTATTTATGACACACCCACAGCCAATATCATACTGAATGGGTGAAAGCTGGAAACATTCTCTTTGGAAACTGGCACACAAGGATGCCTTCTTTCACCACTCCTATTCAGCATAGTATTGGTAGTTCTGGCCAGGGCAATCAAGCAAGAGAAAGAAATAAAAGGTATTCAGATAGGAAGAGAGGAAGTCAAATTGTCTCTGTTTGCAGATGACATGATTGTATATTTAGAAAACCCCATCATCTCAGCCCAAAATCTTCTTAAGCTGATAAGCAACTTCAGCAGAGTCTCAGGTTACAAAATCAGTATGCAAAAATCACAAGCATTTTTATACACCAATAATAGACAGAGAGCCAAAACATGTATGAGCTCTCATTAACAATTGCTACAAAGAGAATGAAATACCTAGGAATACAACTTACAATGGAGGTGAAGGACCTCTTCAAGGAGAACTACAAACCACTGCTCAAGGAAATAAGAGAGGGCACAATCAAATGGAAAAACAATCCATGCTCATGGATAGGAAGAATCAATACTGTGAAAGTGGCCATATTGCCCAAAGTAACTTACAGATTCAATGCTATCCCCATCAAGCTACCATTGACTTTCTTCACAGACTTAGAAAAAACTGCTTTAAATTTCATATGGAACCAAAAAAGAGCCCGTATAGCCAAAACAATCCTAGGCGAAAAGAACAAAGCTGGAGACATCACGCTACCTAGTTTGACTTCAAACTATGCTACAAGGCTACAGTAACCAAAGCAGCATGGTACTGTTACCAAAAGAGATATATAAACCAATGGATCAGAACAGAGGCCTCAGAAATAACACTACACATCTACAACCATCTGCTCTTTGACAAACCTGACAAAAACAAGAAATGGGGAAAGGATTCCCTATTGATTCCCTATTTAGTGAATGGTGTTGGGAAAACTGGCTAGCCATATGCAGAAAACTGAAACAGGACCCCTTCCTTACACCTTATCCAAAAATTAACTCAAGATGGATTAAAGACTTAAACATAAGACCTAAAACCATAAAAACCTTAGAAGAAAACCTAGGCAATACCATTCAGGACATAGGCATGTTCAAAGACTTCATGTTTTTGCTTTGAGTGTTGTTGTCTAAAACCATACCATAACCCAAGATTACAAAGGTTTACTCTTGTGTTTTCTCCTTGAAGTTTTATAGTTTTAACTGTTATGTTTTAATCTTTGATCCATTTTAAGTTAATTTTCATATGCAGCATGAGGTGGGGGTTTAATTTCGTTCTTTTATATGAACATCTAGTTGTCTCAGCACTATTTGTTGAAAAAGTTACCCTTTTCCTATTGAATCCTCTTAGGACCCTTGTCAAAAAATTGACTGTAAATGTAAAGGCTTATTTCTGGACTTTCAGTTCTGTTCCATTGACCTAGCTGGTTGTCATTATGCTAGTAGTGCTACACTACCTTGATTATTGTCACTTTGTAGTAAATTTTACAACCAGGAAGTAGAAGTCCTCTAGCTTTGTTCATTTTCAAGATTGTTTTGGCTATTCTGGGTTCCTTGCATTTCCATATGAATTTTAGAATCAGCTTGTCAGTGATCGAATTTTGAAAGTATAATCAGCTGTGCATTCCTGAAATAAGCCCATTTTAGTCTTGGTGTCTTAGTCTTTTAATAACTGCTATATTTGGTTTGCTAATATTTTGTTTACCTATGAATATGAGAGATTGTATTATGTATGTTTTTTCTTGTAATGTGCTTGTGAGATTGTTTAGGCTGGCTTCACACAATGAGCTTGAAAATAATACTCCTGTCTTTGCACCAAATGGGTCAGATTTGTTTATTGTATTCTTGAAATCATCTTTATCCTGTTACAATTTAATCAACTTGCATAATCAATTACTGAGAGACATGTGTTAAACTTTTCCACTGTGGTTATAGATAGATATGGTTATGTCAAATTTTCCTTTTATTTTTATCAGTTTTTGCCTTGTATATCTATTAAGATATATTTCAAGGCTAAATTTTTCTAATAAATCTTTTATCATTATAAAATGCTTTTCTTTATTTTAATAATTTTTTTTGCCTGAAACCTATGTTATCTTATAATGTAAAGCAATACTAGCTATACTTTGGCATGTATAATATGTCTTTTTTAATTCTTTTACTTTCAGTGTTTATGAATCCTCGTATTTAAGGGTATGTCTTTTAAAAGCAGCATGTAAATTTATATATATTTTAATTTAATATAGGAATCTTTTCATTTGTTTTTAGTCCATTTACATTTAATATCTTTTCTAATTTACTAATTCTTTATTCTGCAGTAAATTTCATCCAATACATTCTTAATTAAAAAATAAAATTATCTCCCCAAAGTTTATATAGTTGTCCTGACCCGCCATTTACTTGTTGTTTCCAAAATAAGTCTCTAGGTAGTGTATTTTAACAATATCTGATTCTCCTCAGTACAGTTCTACTATTTACTTAAATGAGTCAGTGAATTCCAGTTGAATTTGCCTTGTTCTCAATTGAGTACGAAAACACTATCTTGACCTAAAAAGATAGAAAGTATTTCCTTCTTTCTTTTTTTCAAGTGTTGCGTACCAAGCAAATTGCTTAGTTCTACTAGATTTTGCTTTCACTTAATTTCCCTAGCCAATATTGTCATTTTGATTTTAATAACATGGTATTAAAAATTATGTATTGCTGGTGCGGACACAGTTGCATGAGGGGTTTCTGCCATCATCAGTGCTGTGTAGCAGAGCTAGTTCCTCTCCAGCTCAGCTGCACAGGTTTGGACATATTTGACTTTTTCCCCTCAGGTTGAATTGACCAAAGCAATGGTGATGGAGAAGGTTAGTCCCCTGCTGGTTGGGTGGGAATTTGTGAGACAGCATTACACACTGCTGAACTAGGCCCCAGACATGCTGCATAGATTTTATGGAAGGAACTCTTCTTCTGTCCATGGGGGGATTGGATTCAAACAGAAAGCTAGCAGATGCAGTTTACAGACAGAAAGAAATCCACAGGAAAGTGATGTCACGAAACTTCAGCAACTGCCACATCAAGATTCTCCATGCTGATGCTTATGCCACGCTAAATGATGGTGTGGTAGTCCAGGTGTTGGGGCTTCTGTCTAACAACAACCAGGCTTTGAGGAGATTCATGCAGATGTTTGTACTTGCTCCTGAGGGGTCTGTTGCAAATCAGTTCTATGTTCACAATGATATCTTCAGATAGCAAGATGAGGTCTTTGGTGGGTTTGTCACTGAGCCTCAGGAGGAGTCTGAAGAAGTAGTAGAGGAACCTGAAGAAAAGACAGCAAACACCTCAGGTGGTACCTGATGATTCTGGAACTTTCTGTGATCAGGCAGTTGTCAGTAATGACGTGGAAGAACATTTAGAGGAGCCAGTTGCTGAACTGGAGCCTGATCCTGAACCAGAACCAGAACAAGAATGTGTATCTGAAATCCAAGAGGAAAAGTCTGAGCTAGTATTAGAAGAAACTGCTCCTGAGGATGCTCAGAAGAGTTCTTCTCCAGCACCTGCAGACATATCTCAGACAGTACGGGAAGAGTTGAGGACATTTTCTTGGGCGTCTGTGACCAGTAACAACCTTCAACCCAGTGGAGCTGTTCCAGTTACTCGGATACCTCCTTATGTTGGTAAAGTACTAGCTTCACAGCCCTGTACAGAGTCTAAGCCTGAATCTCAGATTCCACCACAGAGACCTCAAAGGGATCAAAGGATGTGGGAACAACGAATAAATATTCCTCCCCAAAAGGGACCCAGACCGATCTGTGAGGCTGGTGAGCAAGGTGACATTGAACCCCAAAGAGTGGTGAGACACCCTGACAAGTCACCAACTCTTCATTGGCAACCTGCCTCATGAAGTGGACAAATCAGAACTTAAAGATTTCTTTCAAAATTATGGGAACGTGGTGGAGTTGCACATTAACAGTGGTGGGAAATTACCCAGTTTTGGTTTTGTTTTGATGATTCTGAGCCTGTTCAGAAGGTCCTTCGCAACAGGCCCATCATGTTCAGAGATGAGGTCTGTCTGAATGTGGAAGAGAAGAAGACTCGAGCTGCCAGGGAAGGGGACTGACGAGATGATCGCCTTAGGGGACCTGGAGGCCCTCTATGTGGGCTGGGTGGTGGAATGAGAGGCCCTCCCCGTGGAGACATGGTGCAGAAAGCAGGATTTGGAGTGGGAAGAGGGCTTGCTCCATGGCAGTGAATCTTCATGGATCTTCACGCAGCCATACAAACCCTAGCTCCTACAGAATGGTGAATTTCTTTGACCAGCCTTTGGTATCTTGGAGTATGACCCCAGTTTGTTATAAACTGCTTAAGTTAGTATAATTTTACTTCTTTTGTGTGTTAATGGTGTGTGCTCCTTCTCCCTCTCTTCCCTTTCCTGACCTTTAGTCTTTCACTTCCAATTTTGTGGAATGATATTTTAGGAGTAACGGATTTTTCAAGAAGAAGAAGAAAGAAAGACTGAATTTCCTTGCTTATTTTGCATGTACAGACTGGATTTTTTTTCTAACAGCCATTTCCCCAAAGGAATGTGTCTTACGTATTACTGACATTTGGTACGTTTCATTCATTGGAATATTTCTTACTTTCTGTGTGTTTCAAAAGCCTGTGAGAAATACAGGATTTGATAACATTTTGAAGGCAGGAAAACCCCAAATTGTTACTTCTTTGAGAGTCACCACCACTTTCTGGTGTGGAGAAATTGCCATTGGAAAATTTGACAATTTTGATTCTCGCTGGTATGTTTAAAAACTGAATAAAAGGAATAGAATTTTTCTTTTGATATTGGATCACAAAACACTTCTAAAACCTGTTTTTACAGTGGGTTTGGAAAATTTGACAATTTTGATTCTCACTGGTATGTTTAAAATTTGGAAAATTTGACAATTTTGATTCTTGCTGGTATGTTTAAAAACTGAATAAAAGGAATAGAATTTTTCTTTTGATATAGGATCACAAAACAATTCTAAAACCTACCGTTTTTACCATTGAAATTTATATTGTGATATAGGTTTTAAATGTCTAGAATGCAACTGGATGGGCTTTTCTTGAACTGTTAGTTTTTTTGAAGTAGAGTTTTTTCATGTTTAATTTGTATTTGTAAAAAAACAAAAGACAAAATATTCCCAAAACCCAGATAACAACCAGAACAAAACTGTTGTGCCTTCTGTTTATCTTTGATTTTAGTCTTGGCAATTGTTTAAAGAAAAATAATTTTTTAATATATCTAGATTTGTTTTATTAGGTTCAGATATTGTTTTTAATATCTTGATTTGTTTTATTAGGTTTTACTATGGTTGACTTATACTTCATGTGGGGAATTGTAGAAACCCTCTTTTATCACCTTGTATGTCTTCTGTTAACATTATTTATTATACCTTATTCTAAAATTGAGTCTCAAACTAGAATCCCTTTGAAGACAGATGCTTCTGTAGAGGTTCTTTGACCTAAATGGTTCAACATTTGTAGTAAGTTTTATTCTGGTATCTAATCGGACTCCTATTCATAGCCCGTAAGAAGGAATGTGACTTTAATAATGGACTTTGCTGATGTGCTCCTGTCCACATTTTTTTTCTTTAAATCATAGCCATATGGTAAATTTTCTATTTTGTTATGGTTCTCTTTAATTGGTGGGCATGCAGTGGGTGTTTCTTGGAAATGGTCAATGTTTATTAAAATATTTCTGGAAGAAAATTTTTTTTTAAATTATGTATTGCTGGTTTCATTTTGATAGGCTCCCCCCGCCTTACTATAAGTAAATTACTATATATATATTGAATAAAACCTTTTAAGCTAAACCTCTGAACTGAATAAAGTATTCATTATTAAAAAGGTATGCACATTATTGTAACTGTTAATTTCTTGGTAATCTAGAATGAAGATAAAATGTGCATCTTCTTTTATTAATGTAATGTTGGTTACAACTGACTTTTTGTAGCAATTAAACCTATATGGCTGAACCTACATGAGATATTCTTTATTATACCTTTTTTACTTTAGATCCTATAAATAGAAAAGAATATTTTAAAAATTATTTTTAGGATTAACAAAAACAGTCATGTTCTATTCATTAGATTGTACCACTACATATTTTTAAGTTCTTTATTTATCCAAATATCTGTTTAAATCATCAATGAACCATACTATAATCTTAAATTCAACTGAAATTTTTTTCTGTACATTTACATAATGTTTTAGATTTCTTTTATCTTCATATTTATTTTTTTCTCTTATTTGTGCCTATTAAAACAAATTTTTGATTAATATAACTTTAGTTTCATTGTTTATTTTTACAAATATTGTGCCTTGGCCAGGCACGGTGGCTCACGCCTGTAATCCCAGCACTTTGGGAGGCAGAGGCGGGCAGATCACGAGGTCAGGAGATTGAGACCATCCTGGCTAACATGGTGAAACCCCGTCTCTACTGAAAATACAAAAAATTAGCCGGGTGTGGTGGCGTGCCCCTGTAGTCCCAGCTACTCGGGAGGCTGAGGCAGGAGAATGGCGTGAACCCAGGAGGCGGAGCTTGCAGTGAGCCGAGATCACGCCACTGCACTCCAGCCTGGGCAACAGAGTGAGACTCCATCTCAAAAGAAAAAAAAAACAAAAAACAAATATTGTGCCTGAGTCAGTCCTCATAAAAATAAATCATGTAAGCGGCAAAGTTACCCCAATTTACCAGATTTTTTTGGAGTGTCTATTAAAATTTTTTACTAAGTAAAATGAAAAGGAGTTGTTTTGTTTTGTTATTCTCTCTCTCTCTTTCTTTTCTTTCCCTTTCCTTCTCTTCTTTTCTTTTCTTTCTTTTCTTGATAGAGTCTCGCTCTGTCATCCATGCTGGAGTGCAGTGACAAGATCATAGCTCAAATTCCTGGGCTCAAGCAGTCCTCTGAAGCCTCCCAAGTAGTTGGGACTACAGGCATGCACCCCCACAACCAGCTAATTTTATGATCTTTTGTAAGCAACAAGATCTCGCTGTTTGCCCTGGCTGATCTTCAGCTCCTGACCTCAAGCTATTCTGCCTCAACCTCCCAAAGTGTTGGGATAACAGCGATGAGCCACTGCACCCAGCAAAGAAAAAAAAAAAAAGGAGTCTTGAATAAAGATGATAGACAGCAACATTTTTTTTTTTAATTTTTTGCTTAACTTCTTGCCAGTGTTCCACCCTAAAACATTACATCCTTTATCCCATTGACCCTAAAAAGTGCTTCTGAAACTCCTGTTACTTCTGGAAAGTGGACATGGTTTTCTGCTGCTGTTAGCCTTGCCAGAAGGAATTTTACTTAATCTCTGCTCCTTTGAGTTTTGACTTTCTAAAGTCCACAATAGGTATATCTGATTAGTAGCTGTAAGGCAGGCTGGGAAAGTGTCTGATATTTCTCGTGTGTATCCATTCTCTATCTCTCCCTATAGGAACTTCAGACTCATATATTTTCAAGCATACCCAACATTTCCACTTCTTATCTTATAGCCATCTCAAAGAAAATCTGTGGATTTTTTTTCTACCCAATTTATTTATTCTGTAGTCCTCACCATCCCAGCCAATTGCATCACTAACTCCATCACTCTAGGTCCACATTTTGATTCTACATTTCTGTTATTCTCTACATGTACTGCATCAGCAGATGCTGTTTGCTTTACCTCTGATATACTTCGTGAATCTTTTCAGTTTCATATCAAGGCTGTATATGATTTGGCTCTTGTTTATCTCGGTAGCTTCATCTTACACCATTCCCTCCTTTGGATCATCAGCCACATTGGCTTTTGTTTTTCTTTTTTTTTAGATGAAGTCTTGCTCTGTTACCCAAGCTGGAGTGCAGTGGTGCGATCTCAGCTCACTGCAACTTCCTCCTCCTGAATTCAAGTGATTGTTGTGCCTCAGCCTCCTGAGTAGCTGGGATTACAGGCCTGTGCCACCACACCCAGCTAATTTTTGTATTTTTAGTAGAGACAGTGTTTTGCCACGTTTACCAGGCTGGTCTCAAACTCCTGACCTCAGGTGATCCGCCCACTTTGGCCTCCCAAAGTGCTGAGATTATAGGCGTGAACCGCTGTGCCTGGTCCACCTTAGCCTTCTTTCTGTTTTCTGAAAACACCAAGCCCTTTCTCAATTTGGGTCTTTTGCAGTGATGCTCTCTCCTCGGACTGCTCTTCTCTTAATTTTGATCCTGGGTGGCTTTTTACATCTTTCAGACCATAAGCCAAACAGCACTTCCTAAGACAGGCCACTCTTGGTCAGCCTACCTAAAGTGACCAGTACTCTCTTAAATTCCTTACACTATTTGTGCTATATTATAATTAATCATCCTTCCCATTCGATCAGGTGTAGCTGAAAACAAAAAAGAAAAACCATCATATTTATTTGCTAATTTTTAGTTTTCCCCTGAAGAATATAAACCCTACAAGTGTGTGGGTCTTGCTTCTCTAGGTTGTGGCATGTAGTACCTATTTGTTATTAATAAATAAATACTTGCTTTGTTCTTGACCTTCTTAGTAGACACAGAAGTTGGTTACCTTTTTGGATGGAAGAGAGCAATAGTTATATAAGTCTGCATGTAATTGAGGAAAAAAGCAAACTTTTTTTTTTTCCTTGAGACAGAGTCTCACTCTGTCGCCCAGGCTGCTGGAGCGCAGTGGCATGATCTTGGCTCACTGCAACCTCTGCCTCCTGGGTTCAAGCGATTCTTCTGCCTCAGGCTCCTAAATAGCTGGGACTACAGGCGAGCGCCACCACGCCCAGCTAATTTTTGTATTTTTAATAGATACGGGGTTTCAACATATTGGCCAGTCTGGTCTTGAACTCCTGACCTCATGATCCACCCACCTCGGCCTCCCAGAGTGCTGGGATTACAGGCGTGAGCCACCGCGCCTGGCTGACAAACTTTTTTTTAAAGATGAGATAATATATAAACAGAAGGCAGGGTACCATCTAATTACAAAATATTATTATTTGATAGGCATTATAGTGTAGTTGTATAATAGGAGATTTTCTTCCAGAGTTATAAGAATTTACAGATATATGACATTTTTATGTCATAGAAAATTACAGTAACATCTGTGGAAAACCAGGGGGTGAGGAAGGTGTTAATCAGGCAAAGTGCTATACTGTGGATTCAGCTCATTAAAAAATTAATTTTAATATTTAAACAATTTAATATTACATTAATTTAATTAGTATAAATTTGATTTTGGAGTTAATGTCTTTGTATTTTATAATTTTTTTAAATGCAGCTTTACCTCACTCTTAGAAAATCTGGTGTGATATGAAAATGTGGATCCATAAAAGGATAAATTATTAAAGGATTCATCTTTCTCTAGCAGATTCATCCCTTATTTTAAAAATTATTCGATTTGTGAAAAATCTAGTTTATTTATAATTTTTTAGTAATAAATTTGTGGCGTTAAACTGGTGTATGGTATATGGTATTATGGCTCAAAATGAAATAGTGCATGCTGAGTTCCTAGAGAGTGCATTAAGTAATTGCTTTCAAACTCAGTGCTTTGAATTTTCTTAGTAGCTTACTGTGAGAATATGATTTAGTTTATATAAATGGTATGTCAAAGCTATTCATAAGTACTTTAATATTATTTATATGTGATTCTGTAACATACTTAGTAATATCTATTTCTTATACCCCTCCCTTTTTTGTTGTTTCTTTGTTTTTAGGATCATCATGCCTAGGGTTCATAACATAAAAAAGTCTCTTACACCTCACATTTCTTGTGTGACAAGTGAATCTGATAAACTGCTGGATTTTTTGCCTGACAGACTAAGAGCAAAGCTACTTCCATTCCAGAAAGATGGCATCATTTTTGCCCTCAACAGAAATGGCAGGTAAAGTTCTTTTAAGACATGCTAAAAATGTTAAATTCCTGGCAAGTGTATTAAAAACAAAGTTCTGTTCAAACTATTCTTTTCGTGTATTCACAGTCTCTCTTTAGTAGAATTGATTGTGACCAAGTTAGCTTTATCCATTTACTATGGTTGACTTACACTTCATGTTGAAATATATTGAACCAATTGTGATTTCTTTTTTTTTTTTTTATACTTTAAGTTTTAGGGTACATGTGCACATTGTGCAGGTTAGTTACATATGTATACACGTGCCATGCTGGTGTGCTGCACCCACTAACTCGTCATCTAGCATTAGGTATATCTCCCAATGCTATCCCTCCCCCCTCCCCCCACCCCACCACAGTCCCCAGAGTGTGATATTCCCCTTCCTGTGTCCATGTGATCTCATTGTTCAGTTCCCACCTATGAGTGAGAATATGCAGTGTTTGGTTTTTGGTTCTTGCAATAGTTTACTGAGAATGATGATTTCCAGTAATATTTTCATTGGCAATGTAGGTCTGCTTTAATAGTTATTTTTTTCTTAGCACTTTGAAGGTGGTATCCTCTTGTCTTCTGGCTTCCATAATTGTCATTGATAATACCCTTGAGTCTCAAAATATCACCTTACAGATGACTTATTGATTACAAATGGAAAAATTACAAATTTTCCGAGCTTGGTATTGCTAATAGTGGGACAGCCACATGCATAATGTGGTGCACAGGAGAGACATAACATTACCTTATGTGGTGTTCTTACTGGAAACATTTGATCTAGGAATCATGGCGAAACAGTCCAACTAATCTAGAATGTAGAACATTTTTTCAAGACAACTGACCTGGACTCTTCAAAGGATTCAGTGTCATCAAAAATCAAAGGAAGTAGCGTATCAAGGAAAGTCTCTAAATTGAAAGAGACCTAATAACTATACCATCCGAAAGTAATGCACGAGCCTTGATTAGATCCTGGATCAGCAAAAAGAAAAGCTTTAGGGAACGCTTTTAAGATCACTGGGAAAATTTCATCAGGACTCTCTTTAGATGGTGTTGTTGGATTGATGTTGATTATCTTAGATGAGGTAATGGTGTTGTCATTGAATAGAAGAATTCTTGTTTCTGATAAATGCATGATAAAGAATTTTCAGACAAAGAATAATAGTGCTATTGTTAGTGCTGTACTTTCTACATTTTCCCAAAAGGGAAGGACTTATGTTCAGAAACATTTTGAGTGGATGAGCCAAAATGTTAACAGTGTGAATTTAGTGAGTAGTATATTCTGGTGGGTGTCTTCATTGGTGAGTGGCATAATCTGTGGGGTACACTCATTGAATTATTCTTTTTAGCTTTTCTATGAGTTTGAAATTTTTCAAAATAAAAAAAAAATCAGTCTAATTTTTGTTCCTTTGTGCATCATCTGACTTGAAGATTTTGTCTTTGGAGTTCTGCAGTTTCACTATACTCTATTCAGTATGGTTTTCTTTTTATTTATCCTGTTTAGGATTATTGTGCCTTTTAAATCTGGGATTTGTGTCTGTTGATTCTAGGAAATTCTCAGCTATTCCCTCTTCAAATATTGCTTCTCCCCCATTTGTTTTGTCTGCTGCAATTCCAGTTAGATTTATACTTGACCTTTTTACTTCATCCTATGCTTCTATTAATGTCTCTTATGTTTTCTCTGTCTGTGCTACATTATGACTGTTTTCAGGTTCTCTCATAGAATTCATAACCAGCTGGTCTAATCTGCTGTTTAACCAACCTATTCAGTTTTTTAAAGTACTTTTTTTTTCTTACTGATATGTAATTTACATGGACAAAGGTACACAGATTATGAATGTATAGCTTGAAGAATTTTCACAGTATAGCATCACCAAGATCGAGAAATAGAACATTGCCAGCATCACAGAAACCTCCCTCTTGCCCCTTCCCAATCATTACTACCTCCTTTTTCTTGAAAAGTAACCACTATCCTGACTTCTAACATTATAGATTGCTTTTGCCTGTTCAACTATATTATTGTAATTGTGTATTCTTTTGTATCTTGTTTTTCTCAACATTATTGTGAGTTCAATCTATGTTTTTGTATGCGGTTGTAGTTCGTTCATTCTCATTGCCATGTAAAATTCCATCATGTGAATATACCATAATTTATTCATTCTACTATGGAGCATTTGGGTTATTTCTAGTTTGGGCCTCATTGACTAGTAATGATATGAATGTTCTTATACAAATCTTTTGGTGAACATATATACATATTTCTGATGTGTATCTACCAAGAAGAATTGTTAGGTCATAGGTTGTGCATGTTTTCCACTTTAGTAGATAATGTCTATATTAGTTTGCTAGGACTATCATAAAAGCATACCGTAACTGGGTGGCTTAAACAACAGAAATTTATTTTCCCACAGTTCTGGAGGCTAGCAGTCCAAAATTAAGGTGTGGGCAGGGTTGGTTCCTCTTGAGAGCTGTGAAGGAGTTGTCTTTTCCAGGGCTCTCTTTCTTGACTTGTAGGCTACTGTTTTCTTCCTATTTCTATTCACGTTGTCTTCCCTCTGTTTATGTCTCTGGGTCCAAATTTACCTTTTTGTATGGACACTAGTCATATTGGTTACATTGGTGATACCCTAATGACTTCATCTTAAGTAATTATGTCTGCAGTGACCATATTTCCAAATAAGGTCACATTCTGAGGTACTGGGGGTTTGAACTTCAACATATGAATTTTGGTGATACATAATACAACCGATACCACTGCTAAACATTTTCCAATGTAATTTCACCAATCTTTACTTGTATCACCAGTGTTTAAGAGTTCCACTTATATCTCATCCTCATCAACACTTCATTTTGCCTATCTTTATTTTCATTTTAGATATTCTGGTAGGTATATAGTGATGTACATTGAGGTTTTTATTTACATTTCTCTGATGATAAGTAAAATTTAATACCTTGTCATATGCTTATTAGCCATTTGGACATCTTTTGTTAAATGCCTGTTCATGTCTTATCTGTTTTTCTTCTGGATTATCTATTTGCCTTTTTCTTATTGTTTTGTAGGAGTCCTTTTGTCATATTTATATTCTGGATATGAGTCTTTTATCAGGTATATTTATTGCAAGTAAATTTTCTCAGGTTGTGTTTTGCCTTTTCCTTGTCTTAATGATGTCTTCTGATAAGCGGAGATTCTCAATTTTAATGTCATCTTACATAATCTTTATCCGTATTCATTCTATGGCTGGCACTTCTTTCATCAAATTTTAAAAATCTTTGTCTACTACTGTTTGGGGAAATCAGCCCCCAGTATTCAACATGGGTCCTTTTCTATTTTCCCTAAGTGTCGGCTGGCCTGAGAAATAAAGGGAAAGAGTACAAAAGAGAGAAATTTTAAAGCTGGATGTCCAGGGGAGACATCAAATGTTGGCAGGTTCTGTGATGCCCCCCAAGCTGCAAAACCAGCAAGTTTTTATTAATGATTTTCAAAAGGGGAGGGAGTGTACGAATAGGGTGTGGGTCACAGAGATCCCATGCTTCACAAGGTAAAATATCATAAGGCAAATGGAGGCAGGGCGAGATCACAGGAATGGGGCGAAATTAAAATTGCTAATGAAGTTTCAGGCACGCATTGTCATTGATAACATCTTATCAGGAGACAGGGTTTGAGAGAAGAAAACCAGTCTGACCAAAATTTATTAGGTGGGAATTTCCTCGTCCTAATAAGCCTGGGAGCGCTATGGGAGACCGGGGCTTATTTCATCCCTTATCTACAATCGTAAAAAGATCGATGTTCCCAAAGTGGCCATTTTAGAGACCTTCACTTGGGAACGCATTCTCTTTCTCAGGGATGTTCCTTGCTGAGAAAAAGAATTCAGCGAAATTTCTCCTATTTGCTTTTGAAAGAAGAGAGATATGGCTCTGTTCCGCCCGGCTCTCAGGCAGCCAGACTTAATGGTTATCTCCCTTGTTCCCTGAACATCGCTGTTATCCTGTTCTTTTTTCAAGGTGCCCAGATTTCATATTGTTTAAACAAGTTGTGCAGTTAACGCAATCATCACAGGGTCCTGAAGTGACATTCATCCTCAGCTTACGAAGACGACAGGATTAAGAGATTAAAGTAAAGACAGGCATCACAAGAGTATTGATTGGGGAAATGATAAGTGTCCATGAAATCTTCACAATTTATATTCAGAGATTGCAGTAAAGACAAGTATAAGAAATTATAAAAGTATTAATTTGGGGAACTAATAAATGTCCATGAAATCTTCACAATTTATGTTCTTCTGCCATGGCTTCAACCGGTCCCTCCGTTCGGGATCCCTGACTTCCTGCAACATACTACAAAGTCATGAAGAGATTTCCTGTGTTTTCCTCTAAAAGCTTTATTGTTTTAATTTTTACATTAATTCGATTTACAATCTACTTGGAATTGTTTTGTGTATATGGTATGAAGTAGACATCAGGATTATTTATTTATTTATTTATTTATTATTTTTTAGAGACAGAGTCTCGCTGTCGCCCAGGCTGGAGTACAGTGGCACCATCTCGGCTCACTGCAATCTCTGCCTTCTGGGTTCCAGCAATTCTCCTGCCTCAGCCTCCTGAGTAGCTGGGACTACAGGTGCACACCACCATGCCCAGCTAATTTTTGTATTTTTAGTAGAGACAAGGTTTTACCATGTTGGCCTGGCTCATCTGGAACTCCTGACCTCCGTTGATCTGTCTGCCTTGGCCTCCCAAAGTACTGGGATTACAGGTGTGAGCCACCGCGCTCAGCCTCACTTACTTATTTTTAAATTTATTTTTACATATGAATGTCTACTTGATCCAGCACAATTTATTGAAAAGACTTTTTCCTACTGCATTGTAATGTTACTTTTGTCATAAATCAAGTAATTTTATGTGTATACCTTTCTAGATAAGTGCTGTCTAATGGAACTTTCCGCTGTGATGGAAATACTCTTTATGTGTACTGTTTAATTTAGTAGCTATTCACTGCAGATGGCTATTGAGTACTTGAAGTGTGGCTAGTGCAACTAATGATTGAATTTTTAATTTTACTAATTTTAATTCATTCAAATTTAAATAGTTACATGTTTAGTGCCTACCATATGGAATAGTGCAGTTGTAGATTCTTTGTTTTGTTTCTCTGTTTGCCATCTTTGTGTCAGTACCATACTTCTTCATACTTCTTACTGTAGCTTTATAATAAATATTCTGGTATCAGGCAGTATAAATCTTTCAGCCTTACTCTTTTTCAAAATTGTCTCAGCTATTATTGACTCTTTGCATTACATATAAATTGTAGAAGTCATTTATCAATTTTCACAAAAAAATGTGCTGGATTTGTGAATGGAGTTTTACTGCATCTGTAGATCAGTTTGGGGAGAATTGATATATTTATAATACAGAGTATTTCATTCCATGAACATGAATTATTTTTACATTTACTTAATTGCTCTTTCGGTGTCCTGTATATCTTTTATCTTTTTTTGTGTGTGCTGCAGTTTTGATATTTTGTATTTAGCCATATTCAAGCTTACTGATTTTATCTTTTGCTGTTAATTAATTTATTGAATTCTCTTAAGGATGAGACCATCACTCAATATACTTGAAATCAGAAACCACTCAATTTCTTTCTTGATAAGCAAGGGAGAACTGTGCTTCTTAGCCATGACTTTCTAAACAAAGCAAAGAGTTGGTATTGCATTGGGCTTTGGAAGCCTGGAGACTTTCAAAAACAGGAGTGTTTAAGGATTGTCTGAAATTTCTGTGTATAGTTTAGGGATTAGCTGACTACCAGAGAACGGTTAGTCCTTTCCTTTCTTGAAATTGGAGAATAGGGACATTTAACTTTCTGTTCTTAATTTCAGAAAGTATATTTTTAACTCCTAGAATATCCAGTTCAGCTCTGCCTGCTTCTGTTGGTAGTGTCTTGTTTTTTGCAATGTTTTGGTTCTGTGTCATATTTCTGTAAATATTTAGAACATACTTATTTATGTAAGTCATACTTATTTGCATATTTGAAGTCCTTTAGACGCTAATTTTGCCTTTTATTGTTTTATGTGATGGTTTATTTCCCAGTGTATTTGCAGATGTCTTAAATTTTGTTTTAATAAATAATCTTAATCTGCGGATTTCTTTTCTTTTTTTTTTTCTTAAGATGGAGTTTTGCTCTTGTTGCCCAGGCTGGAGTACAATGGCACCATCTTGGCTCACTGCAACCTCTGCGTCCTGTGTTCAAGCAATTGTCCTTCCTCAGCCTTCCGAGTAGCTGGGATTACAGTCGCACGCCACCACGCCTGGCTAATGTTTTGTATTTTTAGTAGAGATGGAGTTTCACCATGTTGGCTAGGCTGGTCTCAAACCCCTGATCTTAGGTGATCCACCCGCCTTGGCCTCCCAAAGTGGTGGGATTACAGGCATGAGCCACCACGCCTGGCCAGTCTGTGGAAATTTTGAGAGATGTAAATGAGTAAATTCTTCAATGGAGGATTTGCAAAATTAGATTCTTGGCTTGCAGTTTCCCAGGTCACACAGGTAATATAAATTCAAACCTCAAGTTCATTTTTAGGTAGGCTTACTATTATGAATTTTGATCATTAATTTTCATCTCCTGCCAAGCTTTAAATTTCCTTGTTAGCTTAAAAAATAAAGTATAATTTAATTTAATAAAATATATGGATTTTAGGTGCACAGTTTTGTAGATTCTGATACACTGAATACCCCTGTGTTTTCAAAAACCTCAGTCAAGATATAAAACATTACCATCACTCAGAGTAGGCCTCTTTCTAAACAACCCCATCCTCCTAAATTAAAATCACTGATCTGACTTCTGTCACTAAAGTATATTTTTTATACTTACTTGGTGCTGTATTTTTTTCAACTTTTTGAAGTAATTTCGAATGTACAGAAAAGTCACAAAAATATAGAATAACTTTTATGTATGTTTTACCTAGAGTCACATATTTTTAACATTTTGCCATATTTACTTTATTATTCTCTCTCTCTACACAAACACAACATACACATATATACACCTATGCTTGCATTCATGTTTTTATAAACCATTTGAGAGTAGGTTGCATACATTATGCTCCTTTAATCTGCGAAACTGGCTGCTCTGCCTATGGAGTAGCCATTCTTTTATTCCTTTACTTTCCTAATAAACTTGCTTTAAAAATAATAATAATATGCAATACTATAATATAGTATGTGTTTTTTTAAAAATAAAGACATTCTCTTATATAGACACAGCACAGTTAACAAATTTAAGAATTTAACTTTTTATTTTTTTTTTATTCTTAATTTTGTTTTTTTGGAAACACGATCTCACTCTGTCACGTAGGCTGGAGTGCAGTGGCACAATCATAGCTCACTGTAACCTCGTATTCACAGCCCTAAGTGATCCTCTGACCTCACCCTCCCAAGTTGCTAG
Source organism: Gorilla gorilla gorilla (assembly GCF_029281585.2). Classification (NCBI taxonomy): domain Eukaryota; kingdom Metazoa; phylum Chordata; class Mammalia; order Primates; family Hominidae; genus Gorilla; species Gorilla gorilla. Next base: position 38,017,834 of record NC_073235.2, on the reverse strand, counting down.
TATTACAGGTGCACACCACTGTGCCCAGTGTATTTTTTTATAGAGACAGAGTTCCGCTATGTTGTACAGGCTGCTATTGAACTCCTGGCCCCATATGATCTTCCTGCTTTGGCCTCCCAAAGTGCTAGGATTACAGGCATGAGCCATTGCACATGGCTGGAATTTAACTATTATACAATACTTTAATATATTTTGTCAATTGTCCCAATACTGTGTTTTATAGCATGTTTTTTGTTCACTATGAAAATCTAATCCAGGATCACTTACTGCATTTAATGATATCTTTTTGTTTCCTTTAATGTGGGACACTTCCTTACCCTTTCATGACACTGGCCTCAACTTATTTTTATAATGTTTCATCACAATGAGATTTAGATTATGCAATCTTTCCTGCATCAGTACATAGTGAGATTGAGGTCATATTCTTCTCAGGGTATTATTTTGAGCCTCTTAGCCCCAAGGCCAAGTTCCTGGCCAAAGTTTGGTCCGGTTTCACTGTATAGTTACTATTTTTGCTTCTCACAGTTGTTTAGTATGTAACAATTAACATGAGATATTATGACCATGCAGATATGCTGCTCCTTCTCTGATTTTCCCTCTCTTGGATTTAGCATACATACATGATTCCTGTTCAAATCAAATTTTGTCATGATGGCTGTAAAATGATTTATTAATTGGCATTTTGTTGTAAAGAAGAGCCCCCCTTCTGCTCCTTTCCTCTCCTCTCCTTTCCTTCCTTTCTTTCTTTCCTTTATTTTCCGTCCTTCCTTCCTTCTTTTTTCTTTTTTTTTTTTGAGACGGAGTCTTGCTCTGTCACCCAGGCTGGAGTGCAGTGGCGTGATCTCAGCTCACTGCAAGCTCCGCTTCTCGGGTTCATGCCATTCTCCTGATACAGGCGTGAGCCACTGCGCCCTCCCTCCCTCCCTCCCTCCCTCCCTTCCTCCCTCCCTTCCTTCCTTCCTTCCCTCTCTCCCTTCCTTCCCTCTCTCCCTCCCTTCCTCCCTCCCTCCCTCCTTTCTATTTCTATCCATCCATTCATCTTCCCATCCATCCATCCTTCAGATGGACTCATGAATTTCTTACTGTATCGTATCTTAGTTTTCTCTGTTTTGGAACATGCTACAAACAGAATCATGCAGTTTATGTGGATCTTCTCTCACTCAACATAATGTTTTAGCAATTTCATCTATGTTGTTTTACCTCTGAATATGTCAAAATTAGTTTGTTCATTTACTTGGTGATGGACATTTGGGTTGGCTCTGGTTTAGGGCTCTTATGAATAAAGATAGTCAACATTCTTAGATGAGTCCAGCTATGGACATGTTTTCAGTTCTCTTGCTAGCTCTTTGGGTGGGAGTCTGCTTTAACTTTATTTAAAAACTGCCCAACTTTTTCCCATCAGTCAACAATATATGAGAGTTCTAGATGATCCACATCTCTGTCAACATTTGATGTTGTTAGCCTTTTTTATTTTAGGCATTCAAAATGAATGACTATTCGAGACGTAGCTTATTATGTTTTACTTTGTACTTTCTGAATAATGTTGAACATGTTTCCCTGTACTTACTGATCATCCTTATATAGTTATATATGTTATATACAACATATAATAGATACATTGTAAAGTACTGAAATGTTTTGCCCTTGTTTTAATTGGGTTGCCTTTTTATTATTTGTTGGAAGTTCTTTTTATATTCTAGATATAAGACTTTTGCCAGATATATATCTTGTGAATATTTTCCCTAGTCTGTAGCCTCCTTTTGATTTTCCTTGTAGTATAGTATTCTAATGAACAGAAAATTTTAACTTTAATAAAATTAACTTCATCAAGTTTTCCTTTTATAGTTAGTGCTTTTTATATTTGAACAAGTCATTTTCTACCTGAAGATTACAAAATCGTCTTCTGTTTTCTTCGGGAAGCTTTATAGTTTTCCTTTTTCTGTTTATATATATATATATTATATATATATATTTTATATCATCTCAATTTTTAAATACGGGGTGAAGTAAGAGTTCTAGGTTCTGTTTTCCTTCATACCAATATCTAGTTATTTCAGCACCATTTGTAGAAAAATCTATCATTCCCATAAATTAACTTGGCACTTTAGTGAAAAATTGATTGACTGCATATGTCTAAATCTATTTTCTGTTTGTTTCCTTTTGCCACTGGATCTCTTTTTCTGTTGTCACCCTTCTTCCATTTTCATTTCATCTCCAGCTTTCTTAGGCTGAAGCTTTATTTAGGACTCTTATTTCCACTATCTATTTCTTTTAGGTCTAGGGCCTTATTCTTGTTGCTCTGCATGGTTCTTCAGTCCTAAGGTTCTTTGTTGGTGGCTTCTGTAGACACCTTCAATGTAGCGTGTGTTTTTATCACTCATCACCGTATGTTTGACTTTCTCTTTGTAAATTTTCATTGACCATTGTAAATTACCTTTACTTTTTCTTCAGACTGGTGCTACATTTTAAAAGACAATGTTTTACCTAATTTAGCATTTCTAGGTGTTTGCAAAAGGAGGGATTTTTAGAATATCTAAACCACCATAGTACTGGGAGCAGAAACCTTACAGTTAAATCTTCATTCATTCTGGATTATACTCTTTATCATTATAAAATTTCTTTATTATAACATCACTTAGTTCTTTCCTTTCGTCCTCTGAATGTGATCTGTAATTAGTATCCCAACAACTATTTCATTCTGTCCATGCTTTCCTAGCATGCCTTTAACCATCTTTTTATTTTCAAGGTTTTTGAAACCTTTAGATAAATTTTTATGTTACAAGGTTAGGTTTCACTTTGTTACTCAGTTTGTCTTTTCTCTTAAGTAACAGTGTTAAACTTACTTTCATTCATTGATATTAGAGTTATATTTAGTCTTTATGCAATTATCATAGTATTTGTTATGGTTTCTGTTGCCTAAAAATATGTTATTATATGATCATTCTATGATCCACTAAATATGTCATTATATAATCCATGTTTTCCTGTTTTCGTTTAGTATAAACCATTAGTAATTTAAAGGTTTGGTTTGGAATCCATTGGTTATCTTTATAACTAATGTTTTGTGTAATATACTCTGTTCTCTATTTTATTACGTGTTGTTTTCTTATTCCCAGTTATATGCAGTGAAATTGGTATATTGCCTTTTTCTCCCTCTCTGTCCTTTCTGAGCACGATATCTATTGGTTATTTTTTTGATGTTCACCTTTATATCTTTAATAATACTTAACACTTTTCATTTATAAAAATACTCACGTGGCTGGGCGTGGTGGCTCACACCTGTAATCCCAGCACTTTGTGAGGCCGAGGCGGGCGGATCACAAGGTCAGGAGATCAAGACCATCCTGGCTAACACAGTGAAACCCCGTCTCTACTAAAAATACAAAAAAAATTAGCCGTGCCTGGTGGCGTGCACCTGTAATCCCAGCTACTCGGGACACTGAGGCAGGGGAATTGCTTGAACCAGGGAGGTGGAGGTTGCAGTGAGCCGAGATTGCGCCACTGCACTCCAGCCTGGGCAACAGAGTGAGACTATATCTCAAAAAAAAAAAAAAAAAAAACAAAAAATTAGCCAGGCGTAGTGGCACATTACTGTAATCCCAGCTACTCGGGAGGCTGAGGCAGGAGAATCACATGAACCCGGGAGGTGGAGGTTGCAGTGAGCCAAGATTGTGCCACTGCATTCCAGCCTGGGTGATAGAGTAAGACTCTGTCTCAAAAAAAAATTAATTAATTAAAAAAAATACTTAACATTTCTTTACCAACTTTAAACTTTGCCTTTGTTTCCTTTTTACCTTCTGTTAGGTATGTAATTTCTGTGTTGCGATTATCTATAACTTATGTTCTCATCTGTAAACCAGATTATTTAAATAGTTAAGTATTATTTAAATAGTGAAGTATTTTCATTGCTTCCCTCGGTCCCTTTTGTTTCTGTACGGTGTCCTTTGGTTGAAGTTATTTTGAAACGTACAATAGATTAATGCCTACTGTAGTCACCCTACTGATCTACCAAACATTAGGTCTTATTTCTTCTATCTAACTGTATATTTGTACCCATTAATCAACCTCTTCATCCTCCCCTCCCCACTACCCTTCCCAACCACTAGTAGCCACTAAGGTACTCTGTACCTTTGTGAGATTCACTTTTTGAGCTCCCACATATGAGTGCAAACATGTGATATTTGTCTTTCTGTGCTTGGCTTATTTCACTTAACATCATGACCTCCAGTTCCATCCATGTTGCTGCAGATGAGAGGATTTTATTTTTGTTTATGGCTGAATAATATTCATTGTGTATATATATATCACATTTTCTTTTTCCATTTATCTACTTACGGGCATTTAAGTTGATTACACATTTTGGCTATTGAGTACATTGCTACAGTAAACATAAGAGTGCTGATATCTCTTGATTTCTTTTCTTTTGGATATATACCCAGTAGTGGAATTGCTGGATCATTGGTATTTCTATTTTTAGTTTCCTGAGGAATCTCCATGTTGGTTTCCATGGCAGCTGTACTGATTTACATTCCTACCAACAGTGTGCAAGGATTCCTCTTTCTCTACATCTTTACTAACATCCCTTATTCCCATTTTTTTTGATAAAAGCAATTTTAACTGGGGTGAGATGATATCTCATTGTGGTTTTGATTTGCATTTCTCTGATGATTAGTGATGTGGAGCATTTTTAATATACCTGTTGGCAGTTTATATATCTTCCTTGAGAATTGTCTGTTGAGATCTTTTGTCCATTTTTTAATTGGAGTATTTCTTTTTTTTTTTGCTATAGAGTTTTCTTATATATTCTGGCTATTAATTTCTCATCAGATAGACATTTTGTAAATATTTTCTCTCATATTCTAAAAATATCCTTTCACTCACTTTATAATTACACATCTGTGGGGTAAGAAATTCCTCAGGCCCACTTTATTTCCTGGCTGATTTTGTAGGCAGTGCTCACTGCTTGCTGCAGACTAGTCTGAGGACTCACTGGATTTTTTTCTACTTTGAAGTGATCAATTTTTTACCTCACTACCCATTTTTTGCAGTCCAGTACTAGAATATGTCTTGGCATTGACCATTGTGTTTCTCTTTTTCTTGGACGTGCCATATTCTTTTAGTTTCTAGTTTACATTTTTCTTCTATTTCTGGAAATTTCTCTTGAATTACACTGTGAACAGTTTTTTACTTTTTTCATTTTGGCTTGCTTCTTTGAAGACATCAAATATGCTTATATTTGTTGATTTGTCTTGGCCTGTTTATATCACTTGTTTTTTTCTCTTTTGCATTCTTAGTTTATTTTTTTCTCCAAAACCCTTTTTTTTGTTTAAATTCTTTTTGAAAATTTCCTTTTCAATCCTATCCTGTGTGTACTTTCCTATTTTAGTAGTACCTGTTCTCTCTTCTGCTTCCATTTGGCCTTCATTTCAGTTTTGTTTGTTTATTTATGTATTTTTTTTATTTCTCTGACCTGTAAGTTCACATTTTATTTCTTCATCTTTTTGACCATAGCTCCCCTGAGCTCGTGCATCTCCTCTTTATGTTTTCTGTGTTATAGAGGTGATTGCTTCTTTATATTTGTGGCAACATATTTGACTATAATTTTCTTTTTTTAATTTTATTTTATTATTATTATACTTTAAGTTTTAGGGTACATGTGCGCAATGTGCAGGTTAGTTACATAGGTATACATGTGCCATGCTGGTGTGCTGCACCTATTAACTCGTCATTTAGCATTAGGTATATCTCCTAATGCTATCCCTCCCCCCTCCCCCCACCCCACAACAGTCCCGAGTGTGATGTTCCCCTTCCTGTGTCCATGTGTTCTCATTGTTCAGTTCCCACCTATGAGTGAGAACATATTTGACTATAATTTTCATCTGCTTCATAACTGTTTTTCTTATGTGTTTCCATTTGATTTTCCTTTTTCTTTCCTTCATTTTATTTGTAGAATTCCTTTTTTAAGAATGACTGCTCATCATTCAATGAGAAACATTTTTTCCTGATTATACTGTTTGCAAAAGGTCATCTTGGAGGGCTAGAGCAATGTTATAGACTAACACCTATTCTCCTTATGACACTGTTTTTGTGTGTAATTGATTTCTTTTGATATGACACTATTTTTGTATGTAATTGATTTCTTTTGATTATATAGCATACTTTGTTTTATTATGCTATATAGTATAATCAGATATAGTATGCTATATAGTATAATAAAATATATATGCTATATAGTATAATCAAATATGGTATGCTATATTTGATTCTATAGCATAGTTTGTTTTATTATAATTTGCTTTATTGTGCTTTGCATATATTGTGGTTTTTACAAATTGTGCTTTGCATATATTGTGCCTTGTATACATGTGGTGTTTACAAATTGTGCTTTGCATATATTGTGCTTTGCATATATGTGGTTTTTACAAATTATGCTTTGCATATATTGTACTTTGCATAAATTGTGGTTTTTACAAATTGTGCTTTGCATTTATTGTGGTTTTTACAAATTATGCTATATAGTATATTCAAATATAGTATGCTATATAGTATAATCAAATATATATGCTATACAGTATAATCAAATATAGTATGCTCTATTTGATTATATAGCATACTTTGTTTTATTACAATTTGCTTTATTGTGCTTTGCATATATTGTGGTTTTTACAAGTTGAAGGTTTGTGGTATTCCTGCATTAAGCATGTCTTTTGGAACCATTTTTCCAACAGCATGTGTTAGGTTTGTGTCTCTGTGTCACATTTTAGTAATTCTCAATATTTCAAACTATTTCATTATCCGTTATGGTGATCAATAATTAGTGATCTTTGAGTTTACTATTATAATTGTTTTGGGGTACCATGAATGATACCAATTCATATAAGATGGTGAACCTAATGGATAATATTATGTGTGTTCTAACTGCTCCACCGACTGGCTCTTCCTCTCTTTCCCTCTCCACAGGCCTCTGTATTCCCTAAGACAAAACAATATTGAAATTAGGTCAGTTAATAACCCTACAGTGGGCTGTAAGTGTTCAAGTAGAAGGAAAGATCATACATCTCTCACTTTAAATCAAAAGCTAGAAATGATCATGCTTAGTGAGGAAGGCAGGTCGAAGTGGATATAGGCTAAAAGCTAAGCCTCCTATGCCAGACAGTTAGCCCAAGTTGTGGATTGCAAAGGAAAAGTTCTTGAGGGAAATTAAATGTACTCCTCCAATACACAAATGAGAGATAAGAAAGCAAAACAGTCTTATTGCAGATGTGGAGAAAGTTTCAGTGGTGTGGATAGAGTATCAAACCAGTCACAACATTCCCGTATACCAAAGCCTAATTCCAGAGCAAGGCCCTAACTCTTTTCAGTTTTATGAAGGCTGAAAGGTGAGAAACCTGCGGAAGAAAAATTTGAAGCTAAAGAGGTTGGTTCATGAGGATTAAGGAAAAACGCCATCGTCATAACATAAATGTGCAAGGTGAAGCAGCAGGTGCTGATGTAGAAGCTGCAGCATGTTACTCAGAAGATCTAGCTAAGATCATTGATAAAAGTGACTACACTAAACAACAGATTTTGAATGTAGATGAAACAGGCTTCTATTGGATGAAAATACCATCTAAAACTTTCATAGTTAGAGAGAAGTCAATGCCTGGCTTAAAAACTTCAAAAGATAGGTTTTCTTGTTAGGGGCTAATGCAGCTGGTGACTTTGAGGTGAAGCCAGTGCTCATTGACCATCTGAATATCCTAGAGCCTTTCAGATTTATCCTAAATCTACTCTGCCTGTGTTCTATAAGTAGAATAACAAAGCCTGGATGACAGTACATCTCTTTGTAGCAAGGTTTACTGAATATTTTAAGCCTACCATTGAGACCTACTGCTGAGAAAAAAGATTCCTTTCAAAATATTATTGCTCATTGACAATGGACCTGGTGACCCAAGAGCTCTATTGTAGATGTACAAGATGAATGTTGTTTTCATGCCTGGTAACACAGCATCCATTCTGTAGCCCATGTATCCAGGAGTAATTTTGACTTTCAGGTCTTAATATTTAAGAAATACATTTTGTAAAGCTGTAGTTGCAAAAGATAATGATTCCTCTGATGGAACTGGGCAGAGTAAATTTTAAACCTTCTGGAAGGGATTATTCTAGATGCCATTAAGGACATTCATGATTCATGGGAGGAGGTTAAAATGTCAAATCAATAGGAATTTGGAAGAAGTTGATTCCAATCCTCATGGATTACTTGTAGGGGTTCAAGACTTCAGTAGAGGGGGCCGGGTGCAGTGGCTCATGCCTGTAATCCCAGCAATTTGGGAGGCCAAGCGGGTGGATCACCTGAGGTCAGGAGTTTGAGACCAGCCTAGTCAACATGGCAAAATCCCATCTCTACTAAAAATACAAAAATTAGCCAGGCATGCTGGCAACCACCTATAATCCCAGCTACTCAGAAGACTGAGGCAGGAGAATTGCTTGAACCTGGGAGCAAAGGTTGCAGTGAGCTGAGATCACACCACTGCACTTCAACCTATGCAACAGAGCAAGACTCCTCTTATATTGAAAAAAAAAAAAAGACTTCAGTGGAGAAATTAACTGCAGAAGTGGTGGAAATAGCAAGAGAATTAGAAGTAGAGCCTGAAGATGTGACTGAATTGTTGCAATCTTGCATTAAAACTTGAACGATGAGGAGTTGCTTCTTACGGATGAGCAAAGAAAGCAGTTTCTTGAGATGGAATCTATTCTTGGTGAAGATGCTGTGAGCAATGTTGAAATGACAACAAAAGATTAAGAATAAAACGTATACTGAGTTGACACAGCATCAGCAGATTGGAGAGTATTGATTTCAATTTTGAAAGAACTTCTATTGTTACTAAAATGCTTTCAAACAGCAGTGTATGCTTCAAGAAATCTTTCATGAAAGAAAGAGTCAATTGATGTGGCATAAGTCATTGTTGCCTTATTTTCAAGAAATTGCCACAGCCGTCACACCCTTCAGCAACTACCACCTTGATTAGTCAGCAGCCATCAACAATCATCGAGGTAAAACCCTTTACTCTCCATATTTATGTCTGGATATGTGTATTTGTGAATATACATGGTTAATAATAATTGATATATGTATTAATACACGAAATTTTTAGTATACTATTGAACAAGAATGTTTCCTATTTGTCATTTACTTATTCACGTCTGAGGAGATATAAGAAGAAAATGTAATCCAAAAAGATTACAACTCTCTAAACGATCACATGTTCATTACCATTTTTTAGCAATGTTTTACAACTAGGATATGTACATTGTTTTAGACATAATGCTATTGCATACTTAATAGGCTACATTATGGTGTAAACAGAGCTTTAATATACACTGTGAAACAAGTCTGTGTGACTCACCTTTTTACGACATTAGCTTTGTTGAGGTGATCTGGAACAGAACCCGCAATATCTCCAAGGTATGCCAGTATCATTCTGACAGTATTGTGACCAACTATAAAGATTAAATGCCATGTTTATGACAGCACCCTGCACAGTGCCTCTAGGGGAGCAGACACTGTAAATGGTGACTGCTATAATAATTATTGTAATAATCTATCTCATTCTGGGCTGAACTCACAATATCTTGGAGGTATGCCTGTATCTTCTGAATCAAAAGAAAGATGGCTAGCATGGGCTGAACTCAAAATATCTTGGAGGTATGCCTGTATCTTCTGAATCAAAAGAAAGATGGCTAGCAGGGCAAAGTCTCTCATACATGCCCCTGCCTTAATATGACTACTTCCTACATTCAGCATTTGTCGTTGAGCCGTGCCTGCTTCTCTTCTCCTGCACCCAGACTGGCCCCTGGGATAGACAGTATACATATCATCCTGCGTTGCTGTAAAGACAGGATTCTTGACTTTGCAACACAGCTATTCCTCCTACTTTGGAACTGTGTTTGGCTGTTATGTTATGTTATGTTTTGTTTTGTTTTGTTTGTTTTGTTTTGTTTTGTTTCTCTGAGATGTATAGCCTGAAGTGTTCTTTCTAGGTATACTCCCTCAGTTATTGGGGTTTAAAAAATATATTTATTTTTATTTATTCATATTTTTTTGAGACAGTCTCACTCTGTTGCCCAGGCTGGAGTGCAGTGGTGCAGTCTTGGCTCACTGCAACCTCTGCCTCCCAGGTTCAAGTGATCCTCCCACCTATCCCTCCCGAGTAGCTGGGACTACAGGTGCCCGCCATCTCACCTGGCTAATTTTTTTGTATTTTTAGTAGAGGCGGGGTTTCACCGTATTGACCAGGCTGATCTCCAACTCCTGACCTCAAGTGATCTGCACACTTTGGCCTCCCAAAGTGCTGGGATTACAGGTGTGAGCCGCCGTAATATTTAAAATATTTATTAAATATTTTAATTTTATTTTATTAATATTTATTAAAGATTTAAAAACCCAGACAGGTTTTTGAAATATTTAATACTTTTGGTAACCTATCTTTTTGTTTTGCCATTTGAGATTTTTAGATTTCTCACAATTTTTTCATAGATATTAAATAACCATGCATTAAATCTTTGAATCTCTGCTCCATCAAGCTTAGTGTTAGATACATTACCTAATTTTTTATTAATTCATATTTATGTCATGTATTTATTTCTGGTTATGTATATTGTGAATATACATGGTTAAAATAATTGACAAATGTAATAATACATGAAATTTTTAGTATACAGTTGAACAAGAACATTTGCTATTTGTCATGTACTTATTCATTCAGGAGATGTAAGAAGCTTGTGATTGAATGAAATTATTAGGCTTAGCACTGTACATTTTCTTTTTTGCCTTTTTCATTAGTTCATACTCTTTGTATGGCTATTGTTCTGAAATAAAGTGAATTTTATTTTTTCTGGAAATCCTGGCAGAGTAATTTGTTTTAATTGTCTGTCTGGGGAAGAAAAGACTTTGTAGAAAGTCAACAAGGATACCCAGGAATTGAACTCAGCTCTGCACCAAGTGGACCTAATAGACATCTACAGAACTCTCCACCCCAAATCAAAAGAATATACATTTTTTTCAGCACCACACCACACCTATTCCAAAATTGACCACATACTTGGAAGTAAAGCTCTCCTCAGCAAATGTAAAAGAACAGAAATTATAACAAACTATCTCTCAGACGACAGTGCTATCAAACTAGAACTCAGGATTAAGAATCTCACTCAAAACCGCTCAACTACATGGAAACTGAACAACCTGCTCCTGAATGACTACTGGGTACATAACAAAATGAAGGCAGAAATAATGATGTTCTTTGAAACCAACGACAACAAAGACACAACATACCAGAATCTCTGGGACGCATTCAAAGCAGTGTGTAGAGGGAAATTTATAGCTCTAAATACCCACAAGAGAAAGCAGGAACGATCCAAAATTGACACCCTAACATCACAATTAAAAGAACTAGAAAAGCAAGAGCAAACACATTCAAAAGCCAGCAGAAGGCAAGAAATAACTAAAATCAGAGCAGAACTGAAGGAAATAGAGACACAAAAAACCCTTCAAAAAAGTAATGAATCCAGGAGCTGGTTTTTTGAAAGGATCAACAAAATTGATAGACCGCTAGCAAGACTAATAAAGAAAAAAAGAGAGAAGAATCAAATAGACACAATAAAAAATGATAAAGGGGATATCACCACCGATCCCACAGAAATACAAACTACCATCAGAGAATACTACAAACACCTCTGCGCAAATAAACTAGAAAATCTAGAAGAAATGGATAAATTCCTCGACACATACACTCTCCCAAGACTAAACCAGGAAGAAGTTGAATCTCTGAATAGACCAATAACAAGATCTGAAATTGTGGCAATAATCAATAGCTTACCAACCAAAAAGAGTCCAGGACCAGATGGATTCACAGCCAAATTCTACCAGAGGTACAAGGAGGAACTGGTACCATTCCTTCTGAAACTATTCCAATCAACAGAAAAAGAGGGAATCCTCCCTAACTCATTTTATGAGGCCAGCATCATCCTGATACCAAAGCCAGGCAAAGACACAACAAAAAAAGAGAATTTTAGACCAATATCCTTGATGAACATTGATGCAAAAATCCTCAATAAAATACTGGCAAACCAAATCCAGCAGCACATCAAAAAGCTTATCCACCATGATCAAGTGGACTTCATCCCTGGGATGCAAGGCTGGTTCAATATACGAAAATCAATAAATGTAATCCAGCATATAAACAGAGCCAAAGACAAAAACCACATGATTATCTCAATAGATGCAGAAAAAGCCTTTGACAAAATTCAACAACCCTTCATGCTAAAACCTCTCAATAAATTAGGTATTGATGGGACGTATTTCAAAACAATAAGAGCTATCTATGACAAACCCACTGCCAATATCATACTGAATGGGCAAAAACTGGAAGCATTCCCTTTGAAAACTGGCACAAGACAGGGATGCCCTCTCTCACCATTCCTATTCAACGTAGTGTTGGAAGTTCTGGCCAGGGCAATGAGGCAGGAGAAGGAAATAAAGGGCATTCAATTAGGAAAAGAGGAAGTCAAATTGTCCCTGTTTGCAGACGACATGATTGTATATCTAGAAAACCCCATTGTCTCAGCACAAAATCTCCTTAAGCTGATAAGCAGCTTCAGCAAAGTCTCAGGATACAAAATCAATGTACAAAAATCACAAGCATTCTTATACACCAACAACAGACAAACAGAGAGCCAAATCATGAGTGAACTCCCATTCACAATTGCTTCAAAGAGAATAAAATACCTAGGAATCCAACTTACAAGGGATGTGAAGGACCTCTTCAAGGAGAACTACAAACTGCTGCTCAAGGAAATAAAAGAGGATACAAACAAATGGAAGAACATTCCATGCTCATGGGTAGGAAGAATCAATATCGTGAAAATGGCCATACTGCCCAAGGTAATTCATAGATTCAATGCCATCCCCATCAAGCTACCAATGCCTTTCTTCACAGATTTGGAAAAAACTACTTTAAAGTTCATATGGAACCAAGAAAGTGCCCGCATCGCCAAGTCAATCCTAAGCCAAAAGAACAAAGCTGGAGGCATCACACTACCTGACTTCAAACAATACTACAAGGCTACAGTAACCAAAACAGCATGGTACTGGTACCAAAACAGAGATATAGATCAATGGAACAAAACAGAGCCCTCAGAAATAACGCCACATATCTACAACTATCTGATCTTTGACAAACCTGAGAAAAACAAGCAATGGGGAAAGGATTCCCTATTTAATAAATGGTGCTGGGAAAACTGGCTAGCCATATGTAGAAAGCTGAAACTGGATCCCTTCCTTACACCTTATACAAAAATCAATTCAAGATGGATTAAAGACTTAAACGTTAGACCTAAAACCATAAAAACCCTAGAAGAAAACCTAGGCATTACCATTCAGGACATAGGCATGGGCAAGGACTTCATGTCTAAAACACCAAAAGCAATGGAACAAAAGACAAAATTGACAAATGGGATCTAATTAAACTGAAGAGCTTCTGCACAGCAAAAGAAACTACCATCAGAGTGAGCAGGCAACCTGCAAAATGGGAGAAAATTTTCACAACCTACTCATCTGACAAAGGGCTAATATCCAGAATCTACAATGAACTCAAATTTACAAGAAAAAAACAAACAACCCCATCAAAAAGTGGGCGAAGGATATGAACAGACACTTCTCAAAAGAAGACATTTATGCAGCCAAAAAACACGTGAAAAAATGCTCATCATCACTGGCCATCAGAGAAATGCAAATGAAAACCACAATGAGATACCATCTCACATCAGTTAGAATGGCAATCATTAAAAAGTCAGGAAACAACAGGTGCTGGAGAGGATGTGGAGAAACAGGAACACTTTTACAGTGTTGGTGGGACTGTAAACTAGTTCAACCATTGTGGAAGTCAGTGTGGCGATTCCTCAGGGATCTAGAACTGGAAATACCATTTGACCCACCCATCCCATTACTGGGTATATACCCAAAGGACTATAAATCATGCTGCTATAAAGACACATGCTCACGTATGTTTATTGCGGCATTATTCACGATAGCAAAGACTTGGAACCAACCCAAATGTCCAACAATGATAGACTGGATTAAGAAAATGTGGCACATATACACCATGGAATATTATGCAGCCATAAAAAATGATGAGTTCATGTCCTTTGTAGGGACATGGATGAAATTGGAAATCATCATTCTCAGTAAACTATCGCAAGAACAAAAAACCAAACACCACATATTCTCACTCATAGGTGGGAATTGAACAATGAGATCACATGGACACAGGAAGGGGAACATCACACTCTGGGGACTGTTGTGGGATGGGGCGGGAGGGGGGAGGGATAGCATTGGGACATATACCTAATGCTAGATGACGAGTTAGTGGGTGCAGCGCACCAGCATGGCACATGTATACATATGTAACTAACCTGCACAATGTGCACTTGTACCCTAAAACTTAAAGTATAATAATAATAAAAAAAAACATTAAAAAAAAGACTTTGTAGTATTTAAGGCTTTTGCAAAAAGGATAAGAGATTTATAGTAATTTTTATTCTTTAAAAGTATCACTTGATGACAACCTAATTTTTTCATTGTTTTGTTTTCTCTCCTAAAATTGAAAAGCTTTCTGTTACATTACCCATTTAGGTGTGCTGTTTTTGTTGTCTTATAATCCTTATTATTTGGCTGATAGATTGAATTTTTGCATCAGTGAACAAAAATTTTCTTCAAAAAATAGCTGGTGGTTTTCAGATAAGAAGATTCTTTGTTAAATTATTTCAAGGGCATGAATTTCCATGCTTATCATCTCAGCCTAACAGGGTAAGGGTAATTAAGTGAAAGTATGAGGCCAAGCGCTGTGGCTCACGCCTGTAATCCCAGCAGCACTTTGGGAGGCTGAGGCGGGAAGATCACAAGGTCAGGAGATCGAGACCATCCTGGCTAACACAGTGAAACCCCATCTCTACTAAAAATACAAAAAAAAAAAAAAATTAGCCGGACATGGTGGCGGGCGCCTGTAGTCCCAGCTACCTGGGAGGCTGAGCCAGGAGAATGGCGTGAACCCAGGAGGCGGAGCTTCCAGTGAGCTGAGATGGCACCACTGCACTCCAGCCTGGGTGACAGAGCATCCGTCTCAAAAAAAAAAAAAAAGAAAGTATGAATTAATCGTAAGTATAGGTATAAAAAACCAAAAGAGATAAGTTACAAACATTTACTAATTAATTGCATACTGCCTGATTCATCTAATTTATAGAAACCATATCTTGGCATTCTGAATAGTATTAATTTGTTTTGTAGAATAGCATCATAGTTGTGTCCCCTCTTCAAGCAGGGTGGGTCCCGTAAGAGTGTCTATAGAGAGACTTGGCTGTCCATGTCTGAAAGTGTTATGTATGCGTGTATCAATAGGTGTCCTTTTTTTTTTTTTTTTTTTGAGACAGTGTCGCTCTGTCACCCAGGCTGGAGTGCAATGGCACAATCTCGGCTGTAACCTCCGCCTCCTGGGTTCAAGCGATTCTCTCTCCTCAGCCTTCCAAGTAGCTTGATTCTCCCGCCTCAGCCTTCCGAGTACCTGGGGTTACAGGCACCCACCATCATGTCTGGCTAATTTTTGTATTTTTGTAGAGATGGGGGTTTCACCATGTTGGCCAGGCTGGTCTTGAACTCCTGACATCAGGTAATCTGCCTGCCTCAGCCTCCCAAAATGCTGGGATTACAGGCATGAGCCACCGTGCCTGGCCAATAGGTGTACTTTTTAAATAGATGAACTTAAGTGCTGTTTTCATTGTAGATAAACCTTCTACTTTATCAGACTTTTTATCTGAGAGTACCCTTCTACGATTCTCTAGCCTGTGAATTTCGGAATAAAATTAAGTTGCGTTGATGAACATATGTATTAATTTCTGTTGGAGATATGCATATATAAGAACAAAATTGGAATGCCACTAGATACATATCCACCAGAATGACTGCATTAAAAAAAAAAAGACAATACCAGCAAGGATGTGAAACAGTGTTAACTGTCTTATACTATTGTTAGAAGGGGAAATTGGCACAACTACTTTGGAAAACTGTTTGGCAGTGTCTACATATGTGTGTTCTGAGAGCTAGTAATCCTTCCTGTAGGTATATCAGTATATATAACATATATAAGTATGTATACACATATTTTTACATATATACATATAAAACATAAAATATACATATATACATATAAGAGGTATACATAAACATGTATTAAGTACATATAAACATATATAACACATATATGTTTATATATATAAAACAAAAGAATAGCAGTGCTATTCATACTAGTTAGGAATAGCAGCTCTATTCATAATAGTTAACTTCAGCTGTCTATCCACTCTATAATAGGAGATAATCATGGTATATTCACATAGTGGAAAACTTAAAACAATGAGAATGAACAAATTTATCACTACCATAACAACCGGATGAATTTTTCAAACATAGTGTTGAGTGAAAGAAACCAGCCATAAAAGACATATATTAATTGTACATACATACATTAAGTGTACATGTCCATTTACATAAGAGTTATATAAGATACTAATTTATGTATAAGCACTTACGTGAAATATAAATAACATATTAATCTATGGTGTTCAGTGTCAGTCAGTGGCCAGCATAGCATTCAGTGGAGGTGGGGGTGTTGTGAAAGGATGGGCCACAAGAGAGGCTTCGGTGGGGTGCTGATAATATTCTGATTCTTTAACTTGGTGCTGTTTACATCAGTATGCTCTTTTTATGAAAATTTTTGAATTTTCTTAAGCCATATACTTGAGATTTACATAATTTCTGTGTTTTTAATACTTCAGTAACAAGTTTACCAAAACTATTACATGTACTTTGCTTTTCATTATATATACATACAATGTATATATGTATATTTATAGATGTGTGTATGTATATATATATTTTTAAGCATGGAGACTATTGAAATAGTTCTATTTTAGGTAATTTATCAAAAAGAAAAATTCTAATAAGCAATAAAAAAGTGGGTGTGTTTGTTTTGTGTTTGTATATGTGTGTGTGTTTCCAGACTGAACTGTTAACACTCTTTTTTCTTTTCTTTTTTTGTTTTTTGAGACAGGGTCTCATTCTGTGACTCAGGTTGGAGTGTGGTGGCATGATCGTGGCTCAATGCAACCTTCACCTTTAGGGCTCAAACAGTCCTCCTTCCACCTCAGCCTCCTGAGTTGTAACCACAGGCATATACCATCATACCTGGCTAATAATTTTTTGTAGACATGGAGTCTCACTGTGTTGCCCAGGCTGGTCTCCAACTCCTGGGCTGAAGCAGTCCTCCAGCCTTGCCCTCCCAAAGGGCTGAGATTACTTACCTGAGCCACCACACCTGGCTTACTCTATTTTCTTATGCTACTTCATTAGTCAATTCAAGCAAGAAATAGAAATTTACTCAGATGATTCAACTTAAAAGATTTTAGTAGGAAACTGTTTCAGAGGTGTAAGGTTAAGAGAGCCAACAGTTAGTTTCAGTTACCAAAAACCGGCAATAGATAGCAGCCAGTCATGACCATTCCTAGGCCTGAGAGAACAAGTATAGCCCAGTGGGCCTTGGAGCTAAGGAAGAGGGGCCGCAGGCAGGATCCAGCTACTACCAGACCTTCCTCTACCATTCCTTCTTCCTGTTGTATAACCTCCATTGATCAAACTCCATTCGAAGCTAGTTGTCAAGGGAGTATTCTGTAGGAGAGAGCAAATGGAGAATAATCAGCATAACTAAGACTTTGGAGAACTCCAGAGAATTGGTATAGACTATGACTTTGTCTTCCCCCCTAATCACCTCTTGCCTTTGAAGTTCTATTTTGGGTATTTTCATATTACATATACATATCCATCCTTCTTTCTCCCTCTTTCTGGTTATGTGTATGTATATTTACACAAAACAGAGAAAAAGACATACTATACTTCACAGCAAGTAAAGTGAAAATTAAACACTAAATTTAAAATCACTAATTAAAAAGTGATGATGTGTAAGCAAATATGATAAGAGTTTAAAACAGTAAAATATGTTATTAGAAATATAGAGAAGGTAGGCATGGTCGCTTATGTCTGTAATCCCAGCACTTTGGGAGGCCAAGGTGGGAGGATAGCTTGAACCCAGGAATTTGAGACCAGTCTGGGCAACATAGTGAGGTCCTGTGTCTATAAAAAATTTCTTTTAAGTAAAAATTAAATATTAGCCAGGCATGGTGGCACATGCCTATAATCCCAAGGTACTTGAGAGATTGATGTGGAAGGATCTCTTGAGCCTGGGAGGTCAAGGCTGTAGTGAGCCATGATCATGCCACTGCCCTCCAGCCTGGGAGACAGAGTGAGACCCAGTGTCAAAAAAAGAAAAGGAAAAGAAATATGGAGAGCTGAATATTTGTTGGATTTTCTGGTTTTCTCTCAACTGAGGTTTGTGACATAATTACCTAGTGTTTAGTACCATTAAGAAAATGTACAAAGTACAGTACTGCCTTTTGTTTTATCTAAACATTTTTATTATAGGAATTTTCAAGTGTATGTAGAAGTACAGAGAAGAGTATAAGAACCCCTTGTGTGGTTATCACCCAACTTTAATAATTATGAACATTTTGCTAGTTATTGATTGTTCTGTTTCCTGTCCCTTATCTACAGACATACTTTTCTTTCCCTGGAATGTTTAAAAGTAAATTTAAGAAATTATATTTTACCCATAAATATTTCTGTTATTTTAATCTCTAACAAATAAGAAACTTTTCTCATACATACAATGTTATTTATCACAGCTATCAAAATTTAATTGCTCAATATATCTAATATTTGGTACATATTAAAATGTCCCCACTTATTTCAAAAGTGTTTTCATGCTGTTTGTTTATTCATATGAAGATCCATATAAGCTCCACACATTGAGTTTAGTTGACTCTTTAACTTTTATTAGATCAGCAAGCTCACTAAACATTTTAATTTTTTTTCTTTTTTTTCTTTTGAGATGGAGTCTTGTTCTGTTGTCCAGGCTGGAGTACAGTGGTGCGATCTTGGCTCACTGCAACCTCCGCCTCCCGGGTTCAAACGATTCTCTTGCCTCAGCCTCCCGAGTAACTGGGATTACAGGCACCTGTCACCGTGCCTGGCTAATTTCGGTATTTTTAGTAGAGACTGGGTTTTACCATGTTGGCCAGGATGGTCTTGAACTTGTGACCTCAGATGATCCTCCCACCTCAGCCTCCCAAAGTGCTGGGATTACAGGTGTGAGCCACTGCATCCAGCCAAAATTTTAATATTTTTATTTGCCTTATTAGCCACTTTAATTTTTTCTTTGGTTAATTTAAATATCCTTTGGCACTTTGTATGGGTTTGTGAATCCCCAAAATAACCTAATGAAATAACTTTAAAAGTTAGCCTTTCTGGAAAGTATCTGTGTAGTGCTTAGCATTGCTTTAAGTACTTAATAACACTGGGATAGCACAAAAGAAGCATGAGCTTTGGCCAAAGCTGGCTTTAGGTTCTGTTCATTCCATCCATGTCAAGAGTATGCCCATGCCACTATTATGATCATGGGTATACTCTTAAAACTCTATGAAATTGAGCATGAC
Source organism: Gorilla gorilla gorilla (assembly GCF_029281585.2). Taxonomy (NCBI): domain Eukaryota; kingdom Metazoa; phylum Chordata; class Mammalia; order Primates; family Hominidae; genus Gorilla; species Gorilla gorilla. The sequence continues at coordinate 37,998,205 of NC_073235.2, read as the reverse complement.
AACATGATGCCCAGTTCAAAAGATATAGTCAAGAAGCATTAGATTTAATTATTGTGAGTTATTTACATATTTGTGAATAGATGAATCATCTCTGCAAACTGAAGCTTTCAAAATGACTGCAGAGAAGTGGATGGAGGGCAGGAAGAGGATCCTCTCTAGCAGTGAAGACATAAATGGGACCCCAATGTTAAGTGAATGCTTCATGTGTAAGTACAGACTGTGTAAGAAAGGGTTCTTTCTATTCAGAAACTAGAAATTGGGGAATAGTTACAAAATACAGAAGAATGTGTTACATTTCTAACAATAAAACTGGCTACTGGGTAAGTGAATGGTTGATCCCATTGTTAGGCATCAACAAATGAGGAAACCAACAAATGAAGTGCAAGGTGGAACAGCCCTTTTGTCTGCAGAACAAGCATGCCATGGTTCTTACCAGTTCATGAAGGCAGAGGCAGATGGCCAGTATCATCCTGAAAGTCAGTGTGTGAATGGGAGTGCAAGGGTGGTGTGTTTTTGGATTAAGGTAATGCCCTTTTGAGTTGCATCTCAATTCTCGGTTTATCATACCTCACTGGTATGTATAAAACTTTTCTTTCCCCTACCTTAGAAAAAATAACTTTGAACACCTAGATATTGAACTTTCAGCTTATCATAGTAACTGTACTATATTTAAACCAAACTATAGGTATTCTCGAAAATATTTCAGTATCCATCCTTGCATTAGTCCTTGTAGTATTGCTATAAATGAATATCTGATGCTGGGTAATTTATAAAGAAAATAAGTTTATTTGGCTCTGGTTCTGCAGGCTGTACTAGCATGATACCAGCATCTACTTGGCTACTGGTGAGACCTCACGAAGCTTTTACTCATGGTGGAAGGTTAGGAGCAGGCATGTCATATGGTGAGAGAGGGAGCAAGAGAGAGAGGAGGCGCCAGCTTCTTTTGAATGATCAGATTTCATGGTAACTAAACGTGTGAGAACTCACATCTAACTGTGGGGAGGGCATCACACCCCCATGAGCCAGATTCCTCCCATGATACCCTACCTCCACCATTGGGGATCACATTTTAATAAGAAATTTCGAGGGCACAGACATCCAAATTATATCAATCCCTTGAAAGAGGAAATTTAAGTAAGGCTAGAGTCAGGTTGAGTCAAACATGGCAGAATCCAATGAATTTATATTATTTACTAAAACTGAACTGGAACTAATTGTTGGTTTTAGCATTCTAGATTAGTCTTTTGGTTTTTTGTCTGTTTGTTCGTTTTTGAGATGGGGTTCTGATCTGTCTCCCAGATCAGGGGTGCTATCATGGTTGCTAGCCAGAGTGCAGGGGTGCTATCATGGTTCACTGCAACCTCTGCTTTCCAGGCTCATGTGATCCTCCCGCCTCAGCCTCCCAAGTAGCTGAGACTAGAGACGCAAGCCACCACGCCCTGCTATTTTTCGTATTTTTGTTTTTGGTAGAGACAGGGTTTCACTATGTTGCACAGGCTGGTCTCAAACTCCTGAGATCAATTGATCTGCCTGCTTCAGCCTCCCAAAGTGCTGGAATTACAAGCATGAGCCTCTGTGTGTGTCCTACATTTGTTTTTATAAGTGTGTCTATCAGGCAAGGTAAGTTTCTTCTATAAAAAGTGATATTTTTATATTGGGTAGGATGGGAGCTTTGCAGCTGAGAAAGTGACTTCTGCCCTGGGCCACACTGCCACCTGGGGGTCTAAAAGAAAGATGGCCATTGTGTCATAGCCAGAAATCTTTGACAATGACCTTGGTTCTATTTAAGACAAATACGAAGACACCATTATCTATTCATAGGCACCAGAATAATTCTGTGGGCTTACCTAATGATGTGGAATGATACACTATTATGAAAACACATTTTAAAATCGAATGTGTATTTCCATATTCTTTTCCTTTCCATCTTTTTTTTTTTTTAGCATATTACTAGCTATCTTGAGACAAAGGCAATGTACATTACCTGAGTACTTTCATATGTATACTGCTACTTAGTACTTATAAAGCATTATGTGGGCAATGGTAGTAGTTTTCCAGTTATGCCATAAAATTGGTTAGTATATCAATGTCCTTTTCCCAGCTCAAATTCTTTGATCATAAAAATAGATTTTTGTGGTGTTGGTATGTTTGCATATGTTTATTTTAGGTCTTTTTGGTAGATGAGTTGCTGTTACTATTGGATTATTTGATCCTTTATATATAACTGAAGGACAAATATTATATGATTTCATTTACATGAGGTACCTAGAATATTCAAGTTCATAGAAACAAAATGGAAGGTGGCTACCAGAGTTTATGGAGAAGGGACATCATGAGAATTATCATTTAATGGGTAGAGTTTTAGTTTGGGATGATAAAGTTCAGGAGATGGATAGTTGTGAAGGTTGCACAACAAAGTGAATGCACTTAATGCCATTCGACTGTATATTTAAAATGCTTATAGTACAGCTGTACTAGTAATATTGTATGGTCCACTTTCTTAGGGTATAGGAATGAATATGAAAGTGAATTTGATTTTCAAAAGCACATATTATATGCTAGAAGTGTTACATATATAAGGCTACAACCCTATGATGTATAGACTTATTACTAGCTCTCCTTTACCTGTAAATGAACCACATTGAGCTTAAAGTGGTTCATTTATACAAATTTATTAACAGCCTCCTGTTTGTTCAACTCTCAGTGTAATTTGTCTGAGGTATAAGACTTATAAGCCAATAACAGAGGTGGCTGATATTTCAACCTATTTTTGCTTTACTCTTTCTGTTCCACCACTCTGCCTTCCATGAGAATATTGCAGGTTCTTGTTATGATGAAATATGGACAATGGCATTCTGTTATACCATAGATTCTGACATGTCACAATGCAAGACTGGGGGGAAAAAGTTGAATAGTGACAATGCAAGCATCCCAAAAGAATCCCAAGCTTGTGAACATCTGTGAGTTTTTTTTTTTTTTTTTTTTTTTTGAGACCGAGTCTCGCTGTCACCCAGGCTGGAGTGCAGTAGCTGGATCTCAGCTCACTGCAAGCTCCGCCTCCCGGGTTCACGCCATTCTCCTGCTTCAGCCTCCTCAGCAGCTGGGACTACAGGCACATGCCGCCATGCCCCGCTAATTTTTGTATTTTTAGTAGAGACAGGGTTTCACCGTGTTAGCCAGGATGGTCTCGATCTCCTGACCTTGTGATCCGCCTGCCTCGGCCTCCCAAAGTGCTGGGATTATAGGCGTGAGCCACCGTGCCCGGCCACATCTGTGAGTTTTAAACAGGTCATATCTAATTTGAATACACTATAAGATAGAAATTATTCATATACTATGAGGTTATCTATGACAGTATGTTTTGTTTTAAATTAGTTTCCCATCAGATATATAGTTGGTGCTTTTCTTTATAATGCCACGAGCCTCTCGAGTCTCTCAGGGAAGAATTTCATTCTTGTATTTATTTGCTGTTTCACTTTGCATTCCTTCCTTTCTATTTTGCTTTCTTCCTTTGGGAGCCTTCATCCTTCCAGTGAAAGAAGACTGAAGTTGTCTCTTCATGATAAATAATTCAATGGAAAATGTCAGAATATAATAATTTCCAAAGACTAGTCATGGAATAATGACTGATTTTTGGTAATGCTAAAGGCAAAATAACTTTAGCCTATACCATAAAAAAGATCTAGATATGCCCTTTGTATTTGTGGTAACTTGATTTTACGTATACCCCTTCCATTACCCTTCAGAAATGGAATGTTTGATGTACTATGGAGAAAACCAAATCAATTCTACATTTCGTGAACCCTGTTACTTAACTATCTTTAGTAGCCATGGAAATAATTCCCCAATAAATATATAGTTGCAAGATCACTGCCTAATTACCTTTCTTTACATACAAAAATGACGAATATTTGATAAAATATGAAGTTTTTAAAAATAGTTATGATATTTTGTTACAGTGAAGCAATTTATATATTTTCTTAACATCTCCCCAAAACTCTGAAACACACTGAATGCTTCTTTGGAAGCCAAGGAGCTTGTTGCTGACATAGTAATAATTTGGTTGTTTGCACATTTTATAAAATACTAAAATGTTGCAAGTTACCATATTCCTTAAATAACTTATGGTAAGATGTTATCGCTGAAGTGTTGGCTTGTGTGTAGGAGGGAAATTATATGTTACAGTGTTATGTAAAACTGACTCATATGAGTAGGTGAAAGATCCCAAGAATACCAGGACACCCACACTAGAAAAAGCCAGTATGTACACTTTCTCTTTACACTATGTTCTAGCAGGCTGCTTAATGGAACTCTATATTCATTAAAGAAATTTCTGTAATTTCTTTCATTGCCTTGGTGGATATCTTTCTGGTTGAAAAAAAAAAAAGTGAGGCCGGGTGCAGTGGCTAAACCCTATAATCCCAGCACTTTGGGAGGCCAAGGTGGGCGGATCACAAGGTCAGGAGATTGAGACCATGCTGGCTAACACAGTGAAACCCCGTCTCTATAAAAAATACAGAAAATTAGCTGGGCGTGGTGGCGGGCGCCTGTAGTCCCAGCTACTCGGGAGGCTGAGGTAGGAGAATGCTGTGAACCCAGGAGGCAGAGCTTGCAGTGAGTCGAGATTGCACCACTGCACTCCAGCCTGGGCGACAGAGTGAGACTCCATCTCAAAAAAAAAAAACAAAAAAAGAAATTTCGTGATCATTAAAAAAATTATTTTCTGTAGGATGAAAAAGCTTGACTCCGTATTTGAAGTAATTAACTTCTCTGTGCTTCAGTTTTTGTTCTGTTTTGATTTGTTTTGAGATGGAGTCTCAATCTGTCACCCAGACTGGAGTGCAGTGGCGTGATCTTGGATCACCTCAACCTCCGCCTCCTGAATTCAAGCAATCCTCCTGCCTCAGCCTCCCGAATAGGTGGGATTACAGGCGCCTGCCACCACTCCCAGCTAATTTTTGTATTTTTTAGTAGAGATGGGGTTTCACCATATTGGTCAGGCTAGTCTCAAACTCCTGACTTCAGGTGATCCATCTGCCTCGGCCTCCGAAAGTACTGGGATTACAGGCGTGAGCCACTGCTCCTGGCCTGCTTCAGTTTTTTAATTAGTTAAGATCAAAATAATAAAACATACCTACTTTTAGAGTATTTTAGAATTTTTTTTTTTGAGACAGAGTCTCACTCTGTCACCCAGGTTGGAATGCAGTGGCTCAATCTCGGCTCACTGCAGCTTCATCTCCCAGGTTCAACCGATTCTCCTGCCTCAGCCTCCCAAGTAGTTGGGATTATAGGTGCCCACCACCACGCCTGGCTAATCTTTGTATTTTTAGTAGAGATGGGGTTTCGCCATGTTTGTGAGGCTGGTCTTAAACTCCTGACCTCAGGTGAGCTGCCTGCCTCAGTCTCCCAAAGTGCTGGGATTACAGGCGTGAATCACCGTGCCCAACCTAGAATATTTCTTTCTTTCTTTTTTTTTTTTTTTTTGAGATAAGAGTCTCGCTCTGTTGCCCAGGCTGGAGTGCAGTGGTGTGATCTCAGCTCACTGCAAGCTGCACCTCCCGGGTTCACGCCATTCCCCTGCCTCAGCCTCCCGAGTAGCTGGGACTACAGGCGCCCGCCACCACGCCCGCTAATTTTTTGTATTTTTTAGTAGAGATGGGGTTTCACCGTGTTAGCCAGGATGGTCTCGATCTCCTGACCTCATGATCCACCCGCCTCAGCCTCCCAAAGTACTGGGAATCCAGGCGTGAGCCGCCGTGCCCGGCCCAAATATCATTAACTGTATTTATTATATTATCCAAAATATTGTTTGGTTGAATATCCCAAGTTAGATTTTGTTTGTATGGAGAATTTTTTGTTGACGTTTGTTTGTCCGCCTCCAGTACAAAAAGAAATCTAACAAACTTTCAAGGAAGTTTGTCCCGGTTCTCAAAATGGGATGCTATTCAAACTGAATTAATTCTATTATACATTAGTATGGTTATATTTTCCAGATTTAAAAAATGAATTTAAATTTATTAATTATGTTCTTAATTGATAATGATTAAAATAACCCTCCTTGTGATAGTTATTTGTATTAGAATTTCCATACTTGATCATGTAACTAAAGCTGTGATCAAATAATTAACGTTTTTTTATTTTATTTTTTTAATTGATCATTCTTGGGTGTTTCTCGCAGAGGGGAATTTGGCAGGGTCATAGGACAATAGTGGAGGGAAGGTCAGCAGATAAACAAGTGAACAAAGGTCTCTGGTTTTCCTAGGCAGAGGACCCTGAGGCCTTCCGCAGTGTTTGTATCCCTGGGTACTTGAGATTAGGGAGTGGTGATGACTCTTAACGAGCATGCTGCCTTCAAGCATCTGTTTAACAAAGCACATCTTGCACCACCCTTAATCCATTTAATTCTGAGTGGACACAGCACATGTTTCAGAGAGCACAGGGTTGGGGGTAAGGTCATAGATCAACAGGATCCCAAGGCAGAAGAATTTTTCTTAGTACAGAACAAAATGAAAAGTCTCCCATGTCTACTTCTTTCTACACAGACACAGCAACCATCCGAATTCTCAATCTTTTCCCCACCTTTCCCCCTTTTCTATTCCACAAAACCGCCATTGTCATCATGGCCCCTTCTCAATGAGCTGTTGGGTACACCTCCCAGACGGGGTGGTGGCCGGGCAGAGGGGCTCCTCACTTCCCAGTAGGGGCAGCCGGGCAGAGGCGCCCCCCACCTCCCTCCCGGACGGGGCAGCTGGCCGGGCGGGGGGCTGACCCCCCACCTCCCTCCCGGACGGGGCGGCTGGCCGGGCGGGGGGCTGACCCCCCACCTCCCTCCCGGACGGGGCGGCTGGCCGGGTGGGGGGCTGACCCCCCCCACCTCCCTCCCGGACGGGGCGGCTGGCCGGGCGGGGGGCTGACCCCCCACCTCCCTCCCGGATGGGGCGGCTGGCTTGGCGGGGGCTGACCCCCACCTCCCTCCCGGACAGGGTGGCTGCCGGGTGTAGACGCTCCTCACTTTCCAGACGGGGCGGCTGCCGGGCGGAGGGGCTCCTCACTTCTCAGACGGGGTGGCTGCCGGGCGGAGGGTCTCCTCACTTCTCAGACAGGGCGGCCGGGCAGAGACGCTCCTCACCTCCCAGACGGGGTCGCGGCCGGGTAGAGGCGCTCCTCACATCCCAGACGGGGCGGTGGGGCAGAGGCGCTCCCCACATCTCAGACTATGGGCGGCCGGGCAGAGACGCTCCTCACTTCCTAGAAGGGATGGCGGCCGGGCAGAGACGCTCCTCACTTTCCAGACTGGGCAGCCAGGCAGAGGGGCTCCTCACATCCCAGACGGGGTGGCGGCCGGGCAGAGGCTGCAATCTGGGTACTTTGGCAGGCCAAGGCAGGCGGCTGGGAGGTGGAGGTTGTAGCGAGCCGAGATCACGCCACTGCACTCCAGCCTGGGCACCATTGAGCACTGAGTGAAGGAGACTCCGTCTGCAATCCCGGCACCTCGGGAGGCCGAGGCTGGCGGATCACTCACGGTTAGGAGCTGGAGACCAGCCCGGCCAACACAGCGAAACCCCGTCTCCACCAAAAAAATACGAAAACCAGTCAGGCGTGGCGGCGCGCGCCTGCAATCGCAGGCACTCGGCAGGCTGAAGCAGGAGAATCAGGCAGGGAGGTTGCAGTGAGCCGAGATGGCAGCAGTACAGTCCAGCTTTGGCTCGGCATCAGAGGGAGACCGTGGAAAGAGAGGAAGAGGGAGACCGTGGGGAGAGGGAGAGGGAGAGGGAGAGGGAGGAGAGGGAGGAGAGGGAGAGGGAGAAGGAGAGGGAGAGGGAGACGAATTAACGTTATTTTTACAAACTGTTTATTTGTTTTAGTAAAGAGGACTCATGAAAGAATTTTAAGTAAATCCAAATTTCTAGGATGTATATGTTTATCACGTGTGTGTGTGTGTTTGTGTCTGCATGCATGTTGGTGTGTGTATCAGATTAAATTTTAATTAAGATGTGTTGAACACTTAGAAAAATATTGATTTGTAAATCTTTCTGAACCTTTTCTTAGTCAGTGTAAACTTAATTTGATCAGCAGGGTCGTCAGAAGTTTAGTTTTGAATTGTATCTTCAGAAGTTTAGTTTTGAATTGTATCTTCAGAAGTTTAGTTTTGAATTGTAATCAATCATAACTGTAACTATAGTGATCATTCCTTGGATTTATGTGGCATCTTTATTTTTTATAATTTAATACTTTAACGTGTATGATTTCATTGTAGTTGTCACTCCTACTGTATGCAAATAGTAGGTTGAAGGAGATAATTCTTGATAATTTTCTCAGTATTGGATAATATCAAAGATAGAAATAGAATTCAGGCTACTTATGACCACTGATCCTTAGTTCTCTCCACTGAATCATTGTTTGCAAATATGTCTGTCAGATCTGTGAGAATTTTTTACTTTGTCTTTTTAGCTTAATGATAAAATAAGTTCTATAGGCAAAAACTCATTTCTCATAATACTTTCTTGTTGCATTAACATTTTTGTAAGATTGGACTTTGTTTCTTAAACCAGTGTTCTACAACTTAGGGTCTAAATACTGTTTTTGCTTTCTGGTGGCAGTTCAAATAAATGTCCACTGAGTGGCTATATATTGGCCACAGAGAGAGGCCCTTAGATACAGAAATGAATAAAACGTTGTCTTGTCTTTAAGAAATGCATTGCCTAGCTGCAGAACATAGATAAATTTTGTTACATTTTGTAGATGTCACAGTGGTAGTGTGTTGAAAATACATAGAGTATACTGGTTGAAGATGGCATGAAAGGAAAGTTCATCTTGGAATGCTTCTCAGGGGACTAATGTCTAAACTGGGTTTCAAAGGACAAATATGCATTTACTAACTAGATAGGGTGGGATATGGGAAGGGAATTTTTATGAGGTCATTTCAGGTAAAAGTAACATAATGATTAGGGGAACATTATACAGAAGAGTAATCCACATATATTCCAGAAGATGTTTTTAAGCATGTTTCTTCTTGCTTTTTAAGTAAAATTTTGCGGTAATTAGAGCATTCATCAAGTAGTACTTGTACTGATCCAAGCTTCTTTCCATCTGTGATCATTGATAAGCATTAAGGTGGCACTAATAAATGATAAAGTGGCCGGGCGCGGTGGCTCACGCCTGTAATCCCAGCACTTTGGGAGGCCGAGGTGGGCGGATCACGAGGTCAGGAGATCGAGACCACGGTGAAACCCCATCTCTACTAAAAATACAAAAAATTAGCCGGGCGCAGTGGCGGGCGCCTGTAGTCCCAGCTACTCGGGAGGCTGAGGCAGGAGAATGGCGTGAACCCGGGAGGCGGAGCTTGCAGTGAGCAGAGATTGCACCACTGCACTCCAGCCTGGGCGACAGAGCGAGACTCCGTCTCAAAAAAATAAAAATAAAAATAAAAATAAATAAATAAATAAATAAATGATAAAGTAACTGAGTAGCAGGTAATAAAAGGGAAATGGAAGAATAAGATGCCTGGATTATCTACCAACTTTATAAAGAAAAGGTAACTATGTGTTTTCTAAAATATAAATTCTGCAGAAGACTCATTTATTCAACACATGTATATTGAGCTGGTATCTCCACTTCACAAGCCATAAAACTAAAGCACAGAGGTAAAGTAATTTGCCTAAGCTTACCAGTATAAATGGACAGGCAGCTTACATTCTGATTCCAAGCCAGCCCTTAAAGAACTTGAAAAAAGCTCAGAGGGTCTGGAGTGCTGTTAATGAGAGAGAGACACAAAGTAAGGCTGGAAGCTAGGCCGTGAAGAGGTGGGACAGAATGGCTGGAAGCTAGAGAGGCAAAGTAAGGACCAAGGAGGCATTTTTGTTTGTTTTTAAGATGGGCAATGCTTAGCATGTATAAATGCTGATAAAAATTATCCAGCAAAGAGAGATAATTAGAAAGTACAGATGAAAGAAGGGGGAATCCTCAATAGTAAAGGTTTCTGAGAATGTAAGAGGGATTAGGACCCAGAACACCAATTTAGAGTTTGCCAGAAGGAACACCCCCAGGGAGGACAGAGATGGGCATAGTACAGATGAAGAGTTAAGGTTTGTATTGGGAAATTAAAGGTGGTTAATTTATCTCATGTATTGGCCTATTGGGCTGCTTTGCTTGTGCACATTGTCCTTTAAGTATCCCGGATGTACCTGAAACAACAACCTTATATGGATTAGAAGTGCTCTTGGCATTCATCTGGGAGTCTTAACTGTAGATATGGACAAGGAGGGGTTGGTATTTGGGAGTCTTAAGAGAGAAAGTTGTGACTCCCTGGTACAAAGGAAAAAGTGAGATAATGCTCTGCTCATTTGTTTAAATGGGAGCAGAGAATGAAAGCCACTCAAGCCTGGGTCTAGGAGATGTGGAGAGAAATACGCATTAAGCCATAGGAAGAGGAATTGGACCAAGAGAGACATAGTTCCTACAGCTCATCTACCTTAAAGGTAATGAAAACTTACCATGTAAAATAATAGAATAGCATCACACTTAACGACTCTAACCTTTTTTCTAAGTGCTTTTATATGCAATAACTTTTCAGATCACAAATCATAAAGCCAGGCGCGGTAGCTCACGCCTGTAATCCCAGCACTATGGGAGGCCATCGCAGGTGGATCACTTGCAGCCTGGGCAACATGGTGAAAATCCATCTCTACAAAAAATACAAAAATTAGCTGAGTGCAGTGGTGTGTGCCTGTATTCCCAGCTACTCAGGAGTCTGAGGCAGGAGAACTGGTTGAGCCTGGGAGGTGGAGGTTGTAGTGAGCCGAGCCTGTGCCGTCGTACTCTAGCCTGAGCAACTGGAGTGAAACCCTGTCTAAAAAAAAAAAATCAACACAAATCATAGAATTCTAAAGCTGAAGGATGCTTATATACTATTATGGATCATTTAATAAAAAAGAGAACTGAGACCCATCAAAGTTGAGTGATTAATCCAAGATTCCAAACAGCTTTTAGTGGCAAGTTCAGAACTCAAACCACAGGTTTTTAACTTGCAGTTTACTGTCTTTCCACCACACCATGCTTCCTTTAAACATGATCCTCGCCTCTCCAAACATTTTTTTCTCTTATAATAGTTTATTCATCTAGTCTTCTTCTTCTATTTTTTTTTTTTTTTAAGACGGAGTCTTACTCTGTCGCCCAGGCTGGAGTGCAGTGGCATGATCTCAGCTCACTGCAACCTCTGACTCCCGGGTTCAAGCTATTCTCCTGCCCCAGCCTCCTGAGTAGCTGGGACTACAGGCACGCACCACCACGCCCAGCTAATTTTTGTATTTTTAGTAGAGATAGTGTTTCACCATGTTGGCCAGGCTGGTCTCAAACTCTTGACCTCAGGTGATCTGCCTGCCTCAGCCTCCCAAAGTGCTGGGATTATAGGCGTGAGCCACCACGCCTGGCCCATCCATTCTTCATATATTGTGTTTTTCAGATTCTGTATTATTTTAGTGAGTCCTTAGCATTTAGTTGATATTTCTCTTCAAATACCTAATTTAAATGGTCAGCTACTTGGTCTGCAAAATGTCTGTTAGGTGAAACCATCAAATTTATTTTGTTATTTTGTTTCAATAAATATGATGAGCTTTTTTTCATGTGTTTGTTGGCCGCATAAATGTCTTCTTTTGGCAAGTGTCAGTTCGTATTCTTTGCCCACTTTTTGATGAGGTTGTTTGTTTTTTTCTTGTAAATTTGTTTAAGTTCTTCGTAGATTCTGGATATTGGCCCTTTGTTAGATGGATAGATTGCAAAAATTTTCTCCTATTCTGTAGGTTGCCTGTTCACTCTGCTGATAGTTTCTTTCGCTGTGCAGAAGCTCTTTAGTTTAATTAGATCCCATTTGTCAATTTTGGCTTTTGTTGCCATTGCTTTTGGTGTTTTAGTCATGAAGTCTTTGACATTTCATATTTTTTTTGAATTCCTGTGTTTTCTTTTTGTGGATTGAATCAATTTTCAGAACATGAACTGAATATTTATGTGAAGTTGAAAATAAATGATTAATAACTTAGACTTGTACTTTTGGATATAGATTTCATTTCGTTATCATAGGAACCAATGGGTAAGATAATGACAAAATTAGGTAACCATCAGTTAAGGGGGAAATGTTTACATGAACTTTAAAACAGGACCAGAACTAAAGATTTCTGAATCTTTGATATTTTACCTTGGTGTTCTTTGATGAGTCCTCTTTGGATTCATTATCTTCATTGATGGAATGAAGAGGTTTATCAATACATGCAGGAATTGTTTACAAAATACCTCCCACACATGAGGAACTGAGTATACCATTTCATTTCTCAACTTCTTCGATTTTGTTCTCCATTTGCTCTCCTATAGACTGAAATGCCTTCTACCGCCCCATTTTTAGTTTCTCTCGGTGATAGCATGCCCTCCAGGCTGAGGCTATTTTTTAGTTCATCCTGCCTGCCCAGACTAACAAAGCTTCTAACTATATGGCATTCGAGTGGTTTGTGTAATTCTCTTTTGAAACAGAGGGGGTGTCCCAACATATCTAAACAAAGTCCCATTCGGCAACTCTTGTTAGCTATTAAAATATTAAATGAAAGACAGATCCTTATACCCCAGCAGTCAGATGATTGGCATGTCCAAGCTGTGGAATACGTACATGGCTTAGTTGCCTTTCCTATTGTAGATCTTAAGAACTACTTGTCAGTTTCTCTTGAAATCAACTTGCAGGCACCAGGCAGGTAACAGATACGGATGTGGCAGCTTGATTGCAAAGCAGGACTAGCCTCATATCTCAGGGGGACAGCTACTTCTCAGCTTTAGCCAATTATTGCCAGGCCAGAGTACCCATCCAACATTGCCAAATTTCTCACTTTTTAAAAGTTTTTTGTGAATTATTCTGATTTTGAAATGTTAGCACCTAATGTGAATTTCCCAAGCACTCTGAGGCCAAAGCAGATCCTTCTGTAAACCAGACTGTGAGTTTGCAACTTCCACCCTAAGGAGAACAGTGTGACATGGATCCCTGTGCCTCCACATTGCTTCACCTGCCACCACTACCAGTATTAGCCAGCTCTGAAAACATTGAGGGCTCTGGGGCTGTTAGGAAGAAAGAAGAACAAAAGGAGGTAGGAACTTGTTTAGTTCTGTGTGTTACCTCAGCTCCTATACTTTTCCCCTTTGAAGGGGAAAAGTGTTTATATTTAAAAATAAATAAAAGCCTATGTTCCTCTGAGAAACACTTTCTTTTCATAGGTGATAACTCAATTTTAAGATTGACCTTACCTGTCTGTTGACATTGACCATAGCACATCCTTGATCCTTGAGATTTTACTATTTAACCTGTTTTTCTGTTTTTGTTGTTGTTCTTTTCACTTCCTGAAATTAGGAGAATAGTACATATTTGTGTCTTCCACAGACGATACAGACTTTAAGATGTAGAAGCTCATGGTTTTATAGATGAATGGGTTTGGAACTCTTCCCTTCAGGGTCAATGTACTTGATTGTCTGAATTAAACTTGGTTCCCAAGTTAATAATTCCCAAGCTAATAAGTCAATTTTTGTGACTAGTTCTAAGGTACACTTCTGTCAATGAAGAAAAACTTTCTGGTATACTTTTGTGGAAAAATAGAAGGAAAGATAGGGGTAACAGGCAGTTGTTAAATAAGACCTAAAGGTGACTGGGTGTGTTGGTTCACGCCTGTAATCCTAGCACTTTGGGAGGCTGAGGCGGGCAGATCACCTGAGGTCAGGAGTTCGAGATCAGCCTGCCCAACATGGCGAAACCCCGACTCTACGATAAACAAAAAATTAGCCAGGTGTGGTGGCAGGCGCCTGGAATCCTAGCTATTCAGGAGGCTGAGGCAGGAGAATCGCTTGAACCTGGGAGGCGGAGGTTACAGAGAGCCGAAATCGCACCACTGCACTGCAGCCTGGGCGTCAAGAGTAAAACTCCGTCTCAAAAAAAAAAACAAAAACAACATATTCCTATCTTATGGAAAGATAGGAATATTGTAAGTGACCAATGAAAATTTCTAGTTACTGATGCCATCCTTCCAAAACATTGTTTTAAATGTTTTGTATATGTAAAACAGAAGAGGATTAATATAATGAATCTTTATGTGCCTATCACAAGCTTCAACAGTTACCAACTCAAGTATACACACCCCCAACCCCTGTGCCTCCCACTGGAGATATATTTATATGTAATTTTTAGCAACTTAAAACAATTTTTTTTAGAGTCAGAGTCTCACTGTGTTCCCCAGGCTAGTCTTGAACTCCTGGCTTCAAGCTGTCCTCCCACTTCAGCCTCCTAAGTAGCTGGGACTTCAGGCTCATGCCATTGCATCCAGCTTGGATATTTTTTTAAAAGCAAACCTCAGACTTACATGAAATTAACCTTAAATACTTTGGTTCACATGACATTTCAATTAGTTTCCTCTGAGGAGGGAAGAGTTATTAGTGAATGAGCTAGAGAAAAGACAATAATAGAATAAAAATAATTAGGGCTGGACATGGTGGCTCATGCCTGTAATCCCAGCACTTTGGGAGGCTGAGGCAGGTGGATCACCTGAGGTCAGGAGTTTAAGACCAGCCTGGCCAACATGGCGAAACCCTGTCTCTACTAAAAATACAAAAACTAGCCAGGTGTGATGGTGGGCACCTGTAATCCCAGCTGGTAGGGATGCTGAGGCAGGAGAATCTCTTGAACCTGGGAGGCAGAGGTTGCAGTGAGCCGAGATAGTGCCACTACACTCCAGCCTGGGCAACAGAGGGAGACTGAAAAAAAAAAGAAAAAGAAAAAGAGAGAGAGAGGGAGGGAGGAAGGAAGGAAGGAAAGAAGGAAAAGAAAGGAAGGAAGTGAAAGAAAGGAAGAAAATTAAAGAAAGGACAGAGTTAAGGAAAAATTATTATAATATGAAAGTTGCCTGAGAAGAGGCTACAGAAAGTTGCCTGAGAATAGGCTACATTTACCACGGCTTTAAATACTGTGTGTGCTTATATATGTCTACTCTTTTTAGTTACGTGGAATTGTAGCCAAAGATTATTTCTGTACTGGATGCAGCCCCTGGGAAGAAGCTTTCAAAGTGACCCCTAGGGTTTCATTTATAGGGAAGGAGGAGCTTGGAGTACTTACAATCAACTGAAGTAGAAAAGGCTTTTAAGCTAATAGATTTGTTGTGGAAAGTGTCCATCGGTGCCTTTATGTTTTTACCTGGTCCTTGAAGTTTTTATTTGTGGTACAGCAGTTTATTCATATATATGTATGAATGTGTATATCTGAAACTTGAACAAATAAGGTAATTAATGTTTTTAGTCTACTTTAAAATGCATTTGCCTTCCATTTTGAATTCCCATCCAATTTCCTTTGCTATTCTTTAGAACTAGTCCAACTCTATCCCCCACCTATAAAACTTTTAAATTTACTTATTATTAAAATTAGTCTTTTCCAGGCTAGGAGTGTTTACTGAATCTTACTTTGCCTAGAGACTGCTAAATGATTTATATGTTTTAAATTATTTAATCCTGCTAACGATCTTTTCAGATGTATACTATATTTTCCATTTTGCTAGTGAAGAAACTAGATTCAATGAATTTAAGGTTTCTCAGACAAAGTGGCAGAACCTATGTTTGAATCAGTTTTTTGACTTCAGAACTAGTATCATCTCCAGTGCCTACGACACTACGTAGAGCTGTCTAGTCCAGGTACAGTGTTTTCTGCTTATAAGCTCATGATTTTAGATTCATAGTACTGAGCTATAGATTATAATTATCTATAGCAAAAGACCTGCTTTGTGAACTTGTTGTCAAATTTATCTGTTTTGTTTTGTTTTGTTTAAGATGGAGTTTTGCTCTTGTTGACCAGGCTGGAGTGCAGTGGCATGACCTCGGGTCACTGCAGCCTCTGCCTCCCGGGTTCAAGCAATTGTCCTGCTTCAGCCTCCCCAGTAGCTGGGATTACAGGCATGCATCGCCAAGCCCGGCTAATTTTTTGTATTTTTAGTAGAGATGGGGTTTCTCCATGTTGATCAGGCTGGTCTTGAACTCCCAACCTCAGGTGATCTGCCTCCTTTGGCCTCCGAAAGTGCTGGGATTACAGGCGTGAGCCACCGTGCCTGGCCAGATTTATCTTAAAGGCATGTTGTTTATCACTTTTTGGTTGTGAAGGTCAAACAAGTATACCAGCCATTTTTATTTATAGCATAATATGTGAATAATGTATACATGAGCTATACAGGAGTGATGAAAGTGATTACATAAAGTTTTCACACCCACCCGGAAGGGGAATATCAGCTTCAATGGTCATTTTCAGGCCTGTTGTGTATTTCTATCCAATAGAACTTTATGCAGTGATAGAAATGTTTTATATCTACAGATGTGTAATACAGCACCTGATAGCTACTATGGTTATTGATTACTAAAAAGTTTCTAATATGACTGAGGGACTGAATGTTTTATTTTATTGCCTTTTAGTTAATTTAAATTAATTAAAAATTGGTCATTAGTGGCTACCATATTGAACAGCACAGCTCTATAAGATTATAGTTTGTATTATGATTTATATGTATTATAAAATATTTTTATTTTAAGGCAAAAATAGAATACTTGATTTAATTTCTTTTTCTGAGATTCTTGTTGGGGCAAGAAGCATAATTTGTTAAATTCAGTGCCTACTGCCTTTGAGAAAATACGAAAATTGCCTTAGATACTAAAGATTCATGGAACTAAACTTACTTTGGTTTATTTTATGCAGTTTCATCATGCAGCAAGTTATAAATATTACATAATTGATAATGCTTCTGGATGAGTGGAAATTTTCAGGTTCGAAAGTTAGCCGTTTCGTCCAGGTTCGGTGGCTCACACCTGCAATCCCAGCACTTTAGGAGGCTGAGGGAGGCAGATCACCTGAGGTCAAGAGTTCTATACCAGCCTGTTCAACATGGTGAAACCTCATCTCTACTAAAAATATTTTTTAAAAGTTAGCTGGGCGTGTTGGCGGGCACCTGTAATCCCAGCCACTCAGGAGACTGAAGCAGGAGAATCGCTTGAACCCAGGAGGCAGAAGTTGCAGTGAGCTGAGAGATCATGTCACTGCACTCCAGTCTGGATGACAGAATGAAACTCCATCTCAAAAAAAAAAAAAAAGTTAGCTGTTTGAAAGTTTGCTAATATTTAAGCAGTAGACAGAAAAATTAAACTAAAAGTCACCATTGGAGTAGGGACTTCTTGCAGCTACAGGTGTAAAACATTGTCAAATAGCAATTCTGAGCCAAGTCAGGAAGGGACCTTTAAAAATTTCGCACATCCTGACCCTCTTTCCACACCCCCTACCCCTGCCCCATTCACCACCTTTACACCCTTGAATATTCTGATATGTTTCTCTGTTTCAAGGTACTTTGTATAATGGGAAATCTTACTGATAATAGTGAAGTACCCATGAGAATGAGATTGACAGGAAAAAAATACTTGAGAACCAGAGTTTTAGACTTTAATATTTAGGATGAATCAATGAAAGATTTGTTACTTGAAATTTTTCTATTTTTTTTTTAATCTTTTGGCTGCTGTCAAATTAATATAAATATATCAACCCAAAGATTCCTTTTTCTTAGTTGTTTTCAGAGTTGGTACCCCAGAAATTTATGTTGTCATTCTGAATAGATCCCTCTAAAGTTAACTATGTTGTTAGAAGGTTTGTTTCATAAGGAGAATTTCTAGATATGTTAAGCTCTGGAACTGGATGAAAACTTTTTTCTTTGTGCATATCTTACTTTTTTAGATCTTTATGTTTTTCAGATTTTAAAAAGCAGATAGAGATACACAATTGCTTTAAAAAAATCAAAGACAGTGATAAAATTCCTCATTGGAGCAAAGGATCCTAATTTCTTCTGTTAGGGCCTTTCTTTGACAGAATAGTAATAGGACATTTATAATAAGAGGAAATTATAGTAATATTCTTTCTTCTCTGGGCATGGTATGCTTCTTCCTTTGTGCTTTGATTTGAGCTTCAAATTTTACTAGGCAAGCTGGGCACTGACATTGTCTCAGTAAGCTGAAAGTGTATTAAAATGAGATGAAGAGATGAGTTTTAGAAGCCTATTGGTGACTTTGTAGCCCCAAATATCTCATGTATATGGGAGTAGTCTTATGTTTAAGAGAAGAATGAGGCAGAAAGAATTGACAAAGTCGAATGATTATGCTTTCTGCATAGCTACTAATTCCATTAATAAAGTATTAGGCCGGTCTGAACTGTGACAGTCTGGGAGTCTGTCACATATGTAAGAAATAGTCAGGATCACTTTCATTTAGTTTTTATCAGTTACCCAAAAGAAGGTGATAAGAAGTATCATGACGGGAAGAGAGGGTTCAAAAAAGTTAGCTTATAATCTACAAACCACAGTGTCTTTGGGAGTTAGGAGACCTGGGTTCTTGTTTTAGTTTGAATATTAATTAGGTGTCTGACCTTGAGCAGTGATTTAACCTGCTTTGATCAGAGTTTTATTTTTTTCTTTCTGTCCCTTTTTATAATTTGGAAATATTTGATTATAGTCAAAGTAATGTATGTAAGGTACTGTTTCTACAATAGCAAAATAATAAATTTAGCACATATCACCCTACGACTCAATTTAAAAATATAGGAATATTAGTGATACTATTGAATTTAGTACTGGGTGGATTAGAATAAATCTCTGTGTCTCCTCATAAACTTTTTTGTTGTTTTCTTCCCCCCACTTAGATCTAGGGACTGTCTGGAAGAATTTTCTGATTCTAAATAGTTTTTATTCCTAGAATGATTTTTCTTCTGTCATCAGTAAAGTTCAGTGTCCCTGAAGTACCAATTTCATAAGTGGTTAACATGGTATGTAATAAATGTGATCATTTTTCTCTGAACTCTAAATGTAACATCTTTTTTGCATGTCTGGTAGACATGTATGCAGCATGTCTAAAATCAACTGATATTACACATTCAGTGTAATAGCTATCAAGATGCCAGTTGCCTTTTTTTTTTTGCAGCCTTGGCAAGCTGATTCTAAAATTCATATGAAATGCAAAGGATCCAAGATAGCCAAAACAATTTTGAGAAAGTCTCATACTTCTGATTTTGAAACTACTACATAGCTATAGTAATGAATGAAGACTATAAGTACTGGCATAAAGAGAGACATACACACGATCAGTGGAATACTAGAAATAAAAGCATACATTTATGGTCAGTTGATTTCAACAAGTATGCTTACTCATTGGGGGAGAGAATAGTATTTTCAACAAATAGTGCTGCAACAATAGTTAACTTACATACAAAAGTACGAAGTATAAACCCCTACTTTACACTATTCACAAAAATTAACTCAAAATAGATCAAAGATGTAAGAGCTAGAACTTGAAAGAAAACCTAAGTATAAATTTTTGTGACTTGGTAGGAGGCAGTGGCTTCATAGATATGACACCTAAAAACATACAACCAAATTAAAAGTACATAAACTGAATTTCATGAAATTAAGAAACTTCTGTGCTTTAAAGGACATCATTAATAAAGTATAAAGATAACCCACAGACTAGGAACAATTATTTGCAAATCATGTTTCTGATAAGGGACTTGCATCAAGAATATATAAACAACTTATAACTCAGCAATAAAAAGATAACTCAATTAAAAAATGGGCAAAGGATATGAATAGACGGGCATCATCAATAAAGTGTAAAGATAACCCGTAGACTAGGAACAAATATTTAAAATCATGTTTCTGATAAGGGACTTGTATCAAGGATATATAAACAACTTATAACTCAGCAATAAAAAGATAACTCAATGAAAAAATGGGCAAAAAATATGAATAGATATTTATCCAAAGAGGATATACAAATTGCCAATAAGCTCATGAAAAGATGCCGAACATCTTTAATCTTACCCATGAGGATGGCTATAATCAAAAAGAAAGACAATAGTAAGTGTTGACAAGGATGTGGATTAATTGAAATCCTCATGCACTCCTAACTGGAATGTAAAATAGTGCAGCCACTTTGAAAAACAGTTTGCTAGTTCCTCACAAAGGTATGCATAAAGTTACCACATAATCCAGCCCTTCCACTTGTAGATGTATTGTACCCAAGAAAATTGAGAATATATGGTGACAAAAACATGTATACATTTGGTCTTTCACTATTTTTCATGTTATCCTAAAAGTAGAATGAAGCCAAATAGTCATGGACAAACAAATGTGCTGAATCCATAAAATGGACTAGTATCCATGAAATGGAATACTAATACACTGTATCACATGTATGAACCTTGAAAACATCATGCTGAGTTAAGGAAGCCAGACACAAGAGGCCACTTACTGTATGATGGCATATTTATGAAATGTCCTGGAATTAGATAGATGATTGCACAACTTTGTGAATACATTAAAATCTGCATTGTATTCTTTAAAAGAGTGAATTTCAGGGCAAGTGAATTATATTTCCATTGAAAATATTGAATTTACTAATTTCCTTGTCAATCCTGCCCCTCCTACAGTCTTCTCTATTTCAGAATTTAGAGACCATTTGAAAGGTGTTCTACTGTCAGAGGTGGTAGATTCTTAAATGAGAATGAGATCCAGAGGCAGTCAGTAGAGTGATAATTTGAGGTTCTTTAGGAATAGACTGTTCCCCGATCCTGTACTTTGTATCCACGTAAAAAATTCTTTGGCCAGGCATCTAGTAATGTAACAATCTAACTTCAGATGAATCGGTAAGTGTGGCTTTCTGGTTCCTTTGGAAAGATCACCACAGCTTCCCATGGCTGGCATTCTCGAGATGAATGAGAACTACTTTACCCATAAAATTAACTGTTAATACAGTCTACCCCAAAGCACCTCCCATCTCTCCTCTAAAAATAGATTGTCATGAATAGTGCTTTAACAGAATGGCTATGACAACACTGTTAGCTGTTCACCAAAATTTGTTTCTTACTCTTATTGAGGATATAGCTAGCCTACTTTTCCCTACTTTCCTTACAGGTAATGTAAGGCCATGTGACTGAGTTCTAGCCAATGAAATATTAGCAGAAGACACTTCCCACATGTGTTTTCTTGCTATTCCCCCTTGCCAGCTAGATGGAGAACCTAGGTGTTGGAAAAACCTCAAGATGTAAGGAGCCTGGATTCCTAAGTTACCGCATGGAGGAGAACTGCTTGCAAATCAGCAACACGTTCTCCTACTACTATGTGATTAGGAAATAAATTCCTTTTTCAGATGAATTCTTACATGTTTTGGAGTCTATTTGCTATATAGCCAAGTCTACCCTAATCAACATACCAGCTGCATGTAATTCTCACAAAAAATAATGACAAAAAAAGAAAAATCGCCAAAGCCAGTATCATGACAGGCAATGAAGTAAACAAATAACTTTAATTCAAGGAAATAAGCAAAGTAGATTTTGGAATAATTTAATCCTTTAGAGATGGGGAATATTTTATCCATAAACAATAATCAACTAGAGATACTGGCAAGCTGAAATTTTTAAAAAATCAATAGTTGGGCCGGGCGCGGTGGCTCACGCCTGTAATCCCAGCACTTTGGGAGGCTGAGGTGGGTGGATCACCAGGTCAGGAGATCGAGACCATCCTGGCTAACACGGTGAAACCCCATCTCTACTAAAAATACAAAAAGAAATTAGCCGGGTGTGGTAGTGGGTGCCTGTAGTCCGAGCTACTCAGGAGGCTGAGGCAGGAGAATGGTGTGAACCCGGGAGGCGGAACTTGCAGTGAGCCGAGATCGCGCCACTGCACTCCGGCCTAGGGGACAGAGCGAGACTCCGTCTCAAAAAAAAAAAAAAAAAAGAAAAAAATCAATAGTTGGCCTCAGTAGTAGTATGGAGTCATTTGAAGGGTGAACTAGAAGGTTGAAAAAGAAACTCTTCTAGTTAGAAAGTGTAAGAAGTCGGCTGGCCATGGTGGCTCACGCCTGTAATCCCAGCACTTTGGGAGGCTGGGGCGAGTGGACCACATGAAGTCAGGGATTCAAAACCATCCTGGCCAACGTGGCAAAACCCCGTCTCTAGTAAAAATACAAAATTAGCCAGGAGTGGTGGCACATTTCTGTAATCCCAGTCACTTGGGAGGGTGAGGCAGGAGAATCGCTTGAACCTGGGAGGTGGAGGTTACAGTGAGCCAAAATCGTGCCATTGCACTCCAACCTGGGCAACAAGAGCAAAACTCCGTGTCAAAAAAAAAAAAAAAAAAGTATAAGAAGGCATTGTGATCCCATTCAGTGGCCAGGCACACTGAAAGAGTTTGAGCAGGTCATTGACATAAAGATAGTTTTCATTTGTGTATTCTTCTTGACCCAGCCTAAGTTATATATACCTCTTGTAGATAATTGTTCTGTGGTTTCTGGTGCCTCTTTTGTTGGCTGAAATAAAAAAATAGCAAGACTGTTGGATCTGGAGAATGGGAATGGAAAATTTGCTCTCCTAATATTCTCCATTCTAAATTGTAGTAGCGCATTGAGAGAGACCCAAGACCACAGCACAATTCACAATTACAAAGATACAGAATTATCGTAAGTGCCCATCAGCCAATGAGTGGATAAAGGAAGTGTGGTATATATACCATGGAATACTACTCAGCCATGAAAAAGAATGAAAAATGTCTTTTGCAGCAACCTGGATGGAACTAGAGGTCATTATCCTAAGTGAAGTAACTCAGGAATGGAAAACTAAATACCAAATGTTCTCACTTGTAAGTAGAAGTTAAGTCATGGGTATGCAAAGGCATACAGAGTGGTATAATGGACCTTGGAGACTCAGAAAGGGGAGGATGGGAAGGGGGTGAGGGATGAAAAGTCATCTTTTGGGTAGAGTGTACACTATTTGGGTGATTAGTAGACTAAAAGCCCAGGCTTTACCACTCTGCAGTTAATCTATATAATCAGAAATCACTTGTATTCCTAAAGCTATTCAGATTATTAAGTTAAAAAAAATAAAGATTTAAAAAGAGAGAGAGTGAGAGACCCAATACATTAATAATGAGAGCCTGGTCACTATCTGTGAAAGGCTCCGAAACAATGTTTTTATGTAATATGAATGTTGATATGGTTTGGCTGTGTCCCCATTCAAATCTCAACTTGAATTGTATCTCCTGGAACTCCCACGTGTTGTGGGAGGCTGTACTGTCTAAAAATGGCTGCACCAATATTTCCTATTAACACATGTTCTTCCTGGAAGGGACCCAGTGGGAGGTAACTGAATCGTGGGGGCCAGTCTTTCCCATGCTATTCTCGTGATAGTGAATAAGTCTCATGAGATCTGATGGGTTTATCAGGGGTTTGCACTTTTGCTTCTTCCCGATTTTTCTTTTGCTGCCACCATGTAAGAAGTGGCTTTCGCCTCCCGCCATAATTCTGAGGCCTCCCCAGTCGTGTGGAACTGTAAATCCAATTAAACCTCTTTTTGTTCCCAGTTTCGGGTATGTCTTTATCAGCAGCATGAAAACAGACTAATATAATAATTGGTATCAGTAGAGTTGGGCGTTGCTGAAAAGATACCCAAAAATGTGGAAGTGACTTTGGAACTGGGTAACAGGCAGAGGTTGAAACAGTTTGAAGGGCTCTGAAGAAGACAGGAAAATGTGGGAAAGTTTGGAACCTCCTAGAGATTTGTTGAATGGCTCTGACAAAATTGCTGATAGTTATATGAACAATAAGATCCAGGCTGAGGTGGTCTCAGATGGAGATGAGGAACTTGTTGGGAATTGGAGCAAAGGTGACTCTTGTTATGTTTTAGCAAAGAGACTGATGGCACTTTGCCCCTGCCCTAGATATTTGTGGAACTTTGAACTTGAGAGAGATGAGTTAGGGTATCTGGCGGAAGAAATTTCTAAGCAGAAAAGGATTCAAGAGGTGACTTGGGTACTGTTAAAGGCATTCCGTTTTAAAAGGGAAACAGAGCATAAAAGTTTGGAACATTTGCAGCCTGATGGTGCAGTAGAAAAGAAAAATCTATTTCTTGAGGAGAAATTCAAGCTGGCTGCAGAAATTTGCATAAGTAGCAAGGATCCTAATGTTAATCCAAAAGACCATGGAGAAAATGTCTCCAGGCCATGTCAGAGACCTTCACAGCAGCCCCTCCCATCACAGGCCTGGAGGCCCAGGAGGAAAAAATGGTTTTGTGGGCCAGGCCCAAGGACTTGGTGTCTTGTGTCCCAGCCACTCCAGCCATGGCTGAAAGGGGCCAATGTAGAGCTTGGGCTATGGCTTCAGAGGGTGGAAGCCCCAAGCCTTGGCAGTGTCCATTTGTTATTGAGCCTGCAGGTGCACAGAAATCAAGAATTGAGGTTGGGAATGAATCCCTGCCTAGATTTCAGAAGGTGTATGGAAACACCCGCATGCCCAGGCAAGTTTGCTGCAAGGGCAGGGCCCCCATGCAGAACCTCTGTTAGGGCAGTGTGGAAGGGAAATGTTGGGTTGGAGCCCCCACACAGTGTCCCTACTGGGGCACTGCCTAGTGGAGCTGTGAGAAGAGAGCCACCGTCCTCCAGAACCCAGAATGGTAGATCCACTGACAGCCTGCACTGTGTGCCTGGAAAAGCTGCAGACACTCAACACCAGTCCATGAAAGCAGCCAGGAGGGAGGCTCTACCCTGCAAAGCCACAGGGGCAGAGCTGCCCAAGACCATGGGAGCCCACCTCTTGTATCAGCATGACCTGGATGTGAGACCTGGAGTCAAACGAGATAATTTTGAAGCTTTAAAATTTGACTGCCCTGCTGGATTTCAGACTTGCATGGGCCCTACAACCCCTTTATTTTGGCCAATTCCTCCATTTGGAACTGCTGTATTTACCCCATACCTGTACTCCCATTGTATCCAGGAAGTAACTAACTTGCTTTGGATTTTACAGGTTCATAGGTGGAAGGGACTTGCCTTGTCTCAGATGAGACTTTGGATTGTGGACTTTTAGGTTAATGCTGAAATTAGTTAAGACTTTGGGGGACTGTTGGGAAGGCATGATTGGTTTTGAAATGTGAGGACATGAAATTTGGAGGGGCCATGGGGGGAATGATATGGTTTGGCTGTGTACCCATTCAAATCTCAACTTGAATTGTATCTCCCAGAATGTCCATGTGTTGTGGGAGGGACCCAGGGGGGAGGTAATTGAATCATGGGGGCCTCTTTTCCATGCTGTTCTCATGATAGTGAATAAAGTTTCACAAGATCTGATGGGTTCATCAGGGGTTTCTGCTTTTGCTGCTTCCTCATTTTTCTTTTGCCGCTGCCATGTAAGAAGTGCCTTTTGCCTCCCCAGCCATGTGGAACTGTAAGTCCAATTAAAACTCTATTTCTTCCCAGTTTTGGTATATCTTTATCAGCAGCATGAATACAGACTAATACAAATGTTTGTAATTTTTTCTATATTTTTTTACTTCTCTCCCCCTTCTGTTTCATTTTGGATGTTTTGCTCTGTCTTCAAATACACTAATCTTTTCTTCTACAATGTCTTATCTGTTGTTAACCATATCAGATGTATTTTTATCTTTTTCAGACATTCTAGTTTTCACCTCTAGAAGTTTAGTTTGGATTTTTTGTGCGTCACATGTCTCAAACATGCTAAGTCATTTTCTCTAGCTTCTTCTACATATGGAATGCTGTTATTAGTAACAGTTTTAATATCCTTCTAGTGGTTTAAACTACTGGTTTTAGTTGATTGGTTTTCCTCCTCCTTGTTGGTCAGTTTCCTGGAGTTTGTATGGCTGGTAATTTTTGTGTGTGTGTGATTTTTTGTTTCTGTTTTTATTAGCTCATCAGGTGTTTTTAGTGTTAGTGGTTTTTTTTTTTGTTGTTTTTTTGTTTTTTTTGAGATGGAGTCTCGCTCTGTTGCCCAGGCTGGAGTGCAGTGGTGTGATCCCAGCTCACTGCAACCTCCGCCTCGCAGGTTTAAATGATTCTCATGCCTCAGCCTCCCAAGTAGCTGGGATTACAGGCATGTGCCACTTTGCCTGGCTAAGTTTTGTATTTTTAGTAGAGACGGGGTTTCTCCATGTTGGCCAGGCTACTCTTGAACTCCTGATCTCAGATGATCTGTCTGCCTCGGCCTCTGAAAGTGCTGCGATTACAGGCATGAGCCACCGTACCCGGCCAGTAATTTTTTACTGGATGCCAGACATTGTATATATTTCCATGTTAGTGTTGGAAATTTTTAATATTCGTAGGAATATTGTTGAGCTTTGTTCTAGGACATAGCTAGTTTACTTAGAATCGGTTTGATCCTTTAGGGCCTGGCTTTTTAACTTTCGTCAAATAGGACTAAAGCAGTATTTAATCTAAAGATAATTTTGCCCCACTGTGAAGGCAAAAACTCTTCTGAGTACACAATATTCTGTGTGAATTATGAGCAGAAACAATTCCTGGTCTGGAGATTGTTCCCTCAGATCTTTCAAGTGATTCTTTATGTGTGCTTTGGTAGTTTGCTCACTGGCATGCATTGAAGAGTACTAGGCTAAAGACTTGAAGGGATCTTTGGATGTAGTAGATATGGATATCTCTCTCATGTGAACTTTAATTGTCTTTGCCTTCCCAGACGCTCAGCTCCCCCTCTTCAACTCACAGAGACTGGATATTCTGAGGCTCCATCTGGGTCCCCCCTGAAAGCTCTTCTCTAGGCTTACTCTTTGGCTTTCATAGGGCTAACGTCTTTTGATTTCTGTCTTTCAAGGATCACTGGCCTTTGTTGTCTCATGTCCAGTGTCTTAAAACCCATTGTTTATTTTGCATTTTTTTTTGTTTCTTTGTTTTCAGATTTAGATAGAGGGTTAAATCCAGTCTGTTACTCTCTTGGCTAGAACTCTTTCTATAGTTTTAAGAGTCTCGTAAAAGCAGTATGAGAAGGCTCCGAAGCTCAATTGCTTCAGTTTAAATGCCGGGTCTTCTACTACTAGCTGTTTGACCTTGGATACATTACTTAACCTCTCTGAGCCTCAGTTTCCTAATCTATAATAGAAACATAAAATTTTTTAATATCGTAGGGTGTTTTTGAGGATTAATAGAGTTAATGCATATGAAATGCTTCAAATATTGCCTGTTATATAAGCTCTCAATAAGCGAGTTATTCTTTTTTTAAAAAAAAATTTATTTTATTTTGTTTATTTTTTTTTGAGACGAAGTCTCGCTCTGTCACCCAGGCTGGAGTGCGGTGGCGTCATCTCGGCTTACTGCAAGCTTTGCCTCCGAGAATAAACGAGTTATTCTAAAATAAAATTTCTATTGCAAGAGACTCCACCTTTGGAAGGAGACAGATGTTGGTTTCATTATCAGCTCTACCACTTATTGTGGACTTATTTAACCTTTGTTAATCTCATTTTACTCATTACAAAATGTGGACCAGGTGCCATGGCTAATGCCTGCAATCCCAGCACTTTGGGTGGCTGAGAGCCCAGGAGTTTGAGACCAGCCTAGACAACAGAGTGAGACCCTGTCTCTACAAAATATACAAAAATTAGTCATATATGGTTGTCTTTGCCTATAGTCCCAGGTACTCAGGAGGCTGCAGCAGGAGGATTGCTTGCATCTGTGAGTTCGAGGCTGTGATGACCCAAGGTTTTGTCACTGCACTGCAGCCTGGATGTTAGAGACCCTGCCTCAAAAAAAAGAAATAAATGGGGATGATAATAAACCTACTTATTAAATAGTTATATGGATAAAATAAAATGGTATTTGTAAAGCACTTGGCACAGTGCCTGGCACAGATGAGTTACTCAGTGATTATTATTGTTCCAATTATTTTATTTTTTATTTTTTGAGATGGAATCTCACTCTGTTACCCAAGCTGGAGTGTAGTGGAGCAACCTCGACTCACTGCAACCTCTGCCTTCCGGATTCAAGTGATTCTCCTGCCTCAGCCTCCCAAGTAGCTGGGATTACAGGTGCCCACCACCACACTTGGCTAATTTTTGTATTTTTAGTAGAGACGGGGTTTCCGCATGTTGGCCAGGATGGTCTCGAACTCCTGACCTCAGGTGATCCGCCCACCTTGGCCTCCCAAAGTGCTGGAATTACAGGCATGAGCCACCACGCCCAACCAAAACAACTCTTAAAATACCACTGCTTGTTTTATTATCTGTAATGGTTCAGGGGTTTGGCTGGGTTCACTTGGGATTTCTCATTGCAATTGTATTGGATGGTGTCATCTTTGAGGCTTTCCTAGTCACATGTCTGTCAGTTGATTTAGGTTCTTTGCTGGAATCTCACCTGGTGCTATGGACACCCTCATTTGATCTCTTTAGTTCCTCATAGTATGGTTACTGAATTCCAAGAACAAACATCCCAAGAGGATCAAGTGGGAAGACTACCTTTTATGACAGCTTCAGAAATCACCTAGTATTACAGTGTAGTTGTAATCACCTAGTATTACAATGTACTAGGTTATTTTTATTGTAGTCATAGGCCCACGTAATCTCCAGAGGAGGAAACATAGACTCCTCTCTTAGGATGAGGGTCAATGTCACCTTGCAAGAAGAACTTGTGTGATGGGAAGTATTGGTGCAGCCATTTTTAGACAGTACAGTCTGCCACAGTTAGCTATTATTCATGTGCATGTTTACATGTATACACACATTTCACATAAAATTTTGGGTCCTCTCCCCTTCTTTACAAAGTTTTCCATGTACTTTTTGTGAGCTCTTTTGTCTATATCTGAAGTACCTGTGGCCAGCATTCTTCTAGCTTGCATTCTTCTGGCTTCCATTTGAGCCTTATAAATCATTATTAGTCTTTAATCAGAGTGCATGAAGTCTGCCTTTTGAGACTAATACATTAATTCCTTCTCATTTTTATCATTAATGAATAATTTGCCCACTCATATGTGTTTATGGAGGACATCAGCAATTGGCATAAAGTGTTTACTCCTATTTCTTGTGTTTTGCATGTGATTGCTAATAATTTGTGTTATACTGAATGTCTTAGTATTTTCCAACTGTTGTTCAACTGAAATATCTTTTATTACTTTACAAAGGGACTGAATTCCAGATTGATGTGATTGAAGTTTCATCATAAGATTACTTTGAGATTTTTCAAAGTAAACGTATGGCGACTGTTCAGATAAATGTCAACATTTTATTGATGTCAACTCAACAATTAATTGCCAAGAGTGGTTTTCATTAAAATTGGTGTGCAGCTGAGAGCGCAGGAAATCTTTGTTAAAAGAGGAAAGATCATGAATCATAATGCCTAGTTCTTATCTACTTAGGCTATTTGTATATTTTTCTATTTTTTTTAATCTTGCTTAAGCCCGATAGACCTGGAGATTTGGCCAAAAACAAGAACTCTAAAATATTAAATATTAAAGGAGCTCAATTATTTCCTTTTCCTTTGTAATTTAGCATACATATTTGGGAAGTCAGGTCTGTTCTCTCCAGGTGGCAAAAATATGGCAACTCTTCATCTTTGTACAATACTCTAGAGTTTCCAAAATTACTTTAACTAAATGGGCTTTCTAGTCGAATACATTTCAGTACAATAAAAAGAATATGGCTTCTGGTACAAAATGGTAGAATAAGTAACCACTGTCATTTCCCTTGTTTCCCTCTCAAAATCTCATTAAAACTGATTATTAGTATAAAAAATAAACCCATGACAATGAAAAGAGACTGGTCATTTGTAGATGAAAAGGTTCAGCAAATTTACTGAAGATTGCTGACAGCTGAAATAGAAAAAGAGGAAGTTCCAGCCCAGAGTACAAAATAGAAGGAAACTTAGTGGACCTTGCAGCTGATTTTTCTACATATCCAACAGCAGAAGGGATAAAACACAACATATTACCTAGAATTATAAGTCCACCCCTTCATTCTGAACCACCAGTGATCGTTCATCATAGGAAGCAAATGAGCATTTTGAAAGAGGGAGACTGTCCTCAGAAGAAGCAGATTATTCAGGGAACATAAGATACTTCAGAAAAAATATTCTGAGAAACATAGAGAATGCTGAAAAGGCACAGCATTTATAAAATGAAAAATGGCTATGAAAAACGAACAGGCTGAGAATAAGAAAGAACTCTTATAAATCAAAAGTATGATTCTTGATATTTTAAAACTTAATAAAGTGTTGGCCAGGCACAGTGGCTCACGTCTATAATCCCAACACTTTGGGAGGCCAAGGCGGGCAGATGACCTGAGGTCAGGAGTTCAAGACCAGCCTGGCAAACATGGTGAAACCCCATCTCTACTAAAAATACAAAAATTAGCCAGGTTTGGTGGCACGCGCCTGTAGTCCTAGCTACTCAGGAGGATGAGGCAGGAGAATCATTTGAACCCGGGAGGTGGAGGTTGCAGTGAGCTGAGATTGTGCCACTGCACTCCAGCCTGGGTGACAGACAGAGCGAGTCTCTCTCAAAAAATAAATAAAATAAAATAAAATAAAAAGGGTTGAAACAAGGAACCTAAAAAGACAGAAAAATAGAGGAAAGAAAATTAAACAGAACAACCCAAAAGGTTAAACACATAGCTAAGAGATACTTCATAAAGAGAAAATAAAATAGCAAAATTAAACATTAAATTGAAGGAATTATCAAATAAATTTCATAAGGAAAATTTTCACGTCTTATTTTTCCAGCTCACACCTTTTCTACTCCAGTTCCAACAATTAGTCAAAACACTACCAGGACCTACAATCTATTGATCCTTCCAAACGCTACACCTTTGCACAGTCTCTCACTCTCCTGATAGCCTCTTTTCTTCATACCTAGATTAAATTCCATGGTTAATCATTCTAATAATTTCCTCAAATACACTCTCAAATTTCTTGCTCCCTCTTATTTTCTGTCCTCATGTGGCTAGGACAGTTCTGGTTAAATCCGACTTTTCATCAAGCTTGTTCCTGTATGCCCGTACTTCCAATGGTGGTTGGAGAAAAACCTGCCAATTATTCTAGCTTTAAATCCATGCTCTGGCTGGCAGTCATACTATACTGCACTATTCATTCTCTATCATTCTCCATGACAACTATTTCTTTCTTTCTCCCATGTCCTCAAATTTCTAACACCTCCTCCTGCATCTTAACACCCAGTTGGTGACACTGCTTCCTCCGTTTCCAAGGAAATGAAGCTATCAGACAAGAAGTATTATAAGCTCTCTATATCTACTCATGTCTCTGCTTTTTTACCCCTGTATTTTATCGTCTCCCCTAATACCCTGGATGAATTATCCATCTGTTGATTCTGTCATACAATTTGTTTCTTTTTTTTTTTTTTGGAGATTGAGTTTCGCTCTCGTTGCCCAGGCTGGAGTGCAATGGTGCAGTCTCAGCTCACTGCAACCTCTGCCTCCTGGGTTCAAGCGATTCTCTTGCCTCAGCCTCCCAAGTTGCTAGGATTACAGGCACTCACCACTATGCCCAGGTAAGTTTTTGTATTTTTAGTAGAGACGGGCTTTCAGCATGTTGGCCAGGCTGGTCTCGAACTCCTGACCTCATGTGATCCACCCGCCTCGGCCTCCCAAAGTGCTGGGATTACAGGTGTGAGTCACTGCACCAGGCCGTGTCATGCAATTTTTTTTCTTTTCCTTTTCTTTTTTTTTTTTTTGAGATGGAGTCTTGCTCTGTCACCCAGGCTAGAGTGCAGTGGCACAATCTCGACTTACTGCAACCTCTGCCTCTTGGGTTCAAGCAATTTTCCTGCCTCAGCTGCCCGTGTAGCTGGGATTACAGGCACCCGCCACTGCACCCGGCTAATTTTTGTATTTTTAGTAGAGACAGGGTTTCACCATCTTGGCCAGGCTGGTCTCGAACTCCTGACCTTGTGATCCATGCGCCTCAGCCTCCCGAAGTGCTAGGATTACAGGTGTGAGCCACTGCACCTGGCCCTTGTCATGCAGTTTCAACCATTGCCTCCTATTATGTACTCAAGAACATTGCCCTGGCAATTGTATAGATTTTCTCCCACTCAATCCATTCTCTATTGATCGTTCTTATTACCATAGAAGCACACTATTTTCCCCTTTATTTACTTATTTATTTAGATGGAGTTTCACTGTGTCACCCAGGCTGGAGTGCAGTGAGCCATCTTGGCTCACTGCAACCTCCACCTCCCGGGTTCAAGCCATTCTCCTGCCTCAGCCTCCCCATTAGCTGGAAGTACAGGAGTTTGCCAACATGATCAGCTAATTTTTGTATTTTTAGTACAGATGGGGTTTCATTATGTTGGCCAGGCTGATGTCTAACTCCTCACCTCAAGTGATCCATCTGCCTCAGCCTCCCAAAATGCTGGAATTACAGGCATGAGCCACCATGCCCGGCCTATTTTTCCCTTTAAAAACAAAGCAACCAAACCAGCCTACTCTTGACTGCATATTCTCCTCCAGTTACCACTATATTTCTTTACTTCTTTACTGCAAAATTCCATGTAATAATTATGTGTATTTGTTGTTTCCATTTTTCAGGTCCTATTCTTGTTGGGTTTTCATGCTAACCATAACACCAAAATTACGCTTACGGAGGCTACTAATACTCCCCAAAGTAGCTAAATCCAGTGATCATTGCTCATTTCTTATTTTATCAAAACTATTAGCATAATTTGAGACATATGTTTTCTTATCTTTTTGATTGTACCCTCCCCGCCCACACCTACCGCTTTAATAGCTTATTGCAGTATAATCTACATATAAAAAATTAACACATAACTGTATAATTTGTGTTATAAACTATACACAGTTTGATCAGTTTTAGCATCACTAGAATTGTTTTAGAATTTCCGTTTTACCAAAAAGCTTGTGCCTCTTTGTACTCAGTCCTTGTCCCCACCTCCAGACCTAGTCAACAAATGATGTTGCTTTTTTTCCTTCTTTACAGTTTACCTTTTCTATAAATTTCACGTAGTTGAAGTAATATACTGTCTAATCTTTTTTTTTTTTGAGTTCCTATTTTTTTCCAGTCACCAGCTCTCTGGCAAACTGTGTAATCTTTTGTGTCTCGCTTTTCTTTCCAGGTTCATCCTTGTTGTATAAATCAGTAGTTTGTTCCTTCTTATTGCCGAGTATTTTGTTGTATGGGTAAACTACATTTTGTTTATAAATTTACTAATTGATGGAGATTTGTATTTTTCCACTTTGGGGCTGTTATGCATAAAGCTGTTATGAACATTCCCATGCAATTCTGGATATTTGTTTTCATTTCTCTGGCATGAAAAACTAAGAGTAGGATTACTGGGTTGTATGTTAACTGTATATATTATATAACCTCCTAAGACAATGCCAAGTAGTTTTCTAAAGTGGCTATACTATTTTACATTCCCTATGGCAACATATGAGGGTTCCAGTTTCTCCTCATTCTTATCAGCGCTTTTTTTTTGTCTTTTTGATTATAGCCATTCTAATAATGTGTATTACATTGTGGCTTTAATTTGCATTTCCATGTAAGTAATGATGTTGAACAACTTTTCATGTGCTTGTTTGCCATTAAGTATTGTCTCTGGTGAATTGTCTATTCACATATTTTACCTAAGTTTTAATTGGGTTGTCTGTGTTCTTATTAAAGAATTCTTTATATATTCTTCTTACATAGGTTTTATCAAATACAAGATTTGAAAATATTTTCTCCCAGTCTGTGACTTGTTACTTTATTTTGTTAATCTAGTACAGGATATTACATTGCATTTAATTATTGTTCTTTTTTAGTCTCTTCATTCTGTGGTAGTTTCTCAGTCTTTCCTTATCCTTCATGACCTTGATACTTTTTGAAAAGTACTGATCAGTATTTTGTTGAATGTCCCTCACGTCGGATTTGTCTGATGTTCTTTCACTTTAGACTGAGATGATGGACTTTTGGGGAGAGTACCACAGAGATGCTGCATCTGTTTCTCTTTGACTCCATTCTTTTGTGTTAAACAAATGCCTTTTGCTTACTAATGTACTTTTTTTTTCTTTTTTTTAATACTTTAAGTTCTGAGGTACATGTGCACAACGTGCAGGTTTGTTACATAGGTATATATGTGCCATGTTGTTTTGCTGCACCCATCAACTCATCATTTACATTAGGTATTTCTCCTAATGCTATCCCTCCCCCAGCCCTCCACCCCCTGACAGGACCCACTGTGTGATGTGTACCCCCCGACACTCCCATTGTCCATGTATTCTCATTGTTTAACTCCCACTTATGAGTGAGAACATGCAGTGTTTGGTTTTCTGTCCTTGTGATAGTTTTTTGAGAATGATGGTTTCCAGCTTCTTCCATGTCCCTGCAAAGGACATGAACTCATCCTTTTTTATGGCTGCATAGTATTCCATGGTGTATATGTGCCACATTTTCTTTTCTTTTCTTTTTTTATTTTTTTGAGATGGAGTCTCCCTCTGTAGCCTAGGCTGGAGTGCAGTGGCACGATCTTGGCTCACTGCAAGCTCCACTTCCCAGATTCACGCCATTCTTTTGCCTCAGCCTCCCAAGTAGCTGGGACTACAGGCGCCCGCCACCATGCCTGGCTAATTTTTTGTATTTTTAGTAGAGATGGGGTTTCACCATGTTAGCTAGGATGGTCTCGATTTCCTGACCTCGTGATCCACCCACCTCGGCCTCCCAAAGTGCTGGGATTACAGGCATGAGCCACTGCGCCCAGCCCACATTTTCTTTACCCAGTCTATTATTGATGGACATTTGGGTTGGTTCCAAGACTTTGCTATTGTGAATAGTGTCACAGTAAACACACATATGCATGTGTCTTTATAGTAGTAGTTTTTATGATCATTTGGATATATACCCAGTAATAGGATTGTTGTGTCAAATGGTATTTCTAGTTCTAGTTCCTTGAGGAATCACCACACTGTCTTCCACAATGGTTGAACTAATTTACACTCCCACCAACAGTGTAAAAGCGTTGCTGTTTCTCCACATCCTCTCCAGCATGTGTTATTTCCTAACTTTTTAATGATCGCCATTCTCACTGGCGTGAGATGGTATCTCACTGTGGTTTTGATTTGCATTTCTCTAATGACCAGTGACGATGAGCATTTTTTGTATGTTTGTTGGCTGCATAAATGTCTTCTTTTGAGAAGTGTCTGTTCATATCCTTTGTACACTTTTGGATGGGGTTATTTGTTTTTTTCCTGTAAATTTGTTTAAGTTCTTTGTAGATTCTGGATGTTTGCCCTTTTTCAGATGAGTAGATGGCAAAAATTTGCTCCCATTCTGTAGGTTGCCTGTTCACTCTGCTGGTAATTTCTTTTGCTGTGCAGAAGCTCTTTAGTTTAATTAGATCCCATTTGTCTATTTTGGCTTTTGTTGCCATTGCTTTTGGTGTTTCAGTCCTGAAGTCTCTGCCCATGCCTGTGTCCTGAATGGTATTGCCTAGGTTTTCTTCTGGGGTTTTTATGGTTTTAGGTCTTATATTTAAGTCTTTAATCCATCTTGAGTTAATTTTTATATAAGGTGTAAGGAAGGGATCGAGTTTCAGCTTTCTACATATGGCTGTATGTCCCTCATTGTTGAATGTCCCTCATTTCGGATTTGTCTTATGTTCCTTCACTTTAGACTGAGATGATGGACTTTTAGGGAGATTGCCGCAGAGATGATGCCTCTGTTTCTCTTTGACTCCATTCTTTTGTGTTAAAACAAATGCCTTTTGCTTACCAATGTAAATTTTTAGCCTTTTAAAAAGTTTTTTTTCTTAATTGTTGCTCTAGGAATTATAATACATATTTTTAACATATCTCAGTCTACTTGAGTTTAACATTGACTTAATTCTGACTTAATTCTGGTAAAATATAGCAGTTTCATTCCAGTATCACTCTATTTCTTTCCCTTTGTGGTATTGTCTTGTATTATACAAGTATATATTATATGTAAGAATATAGTGTTATAATTATTGATTTTAAATCTTTTTTAAATAAAGAGAAAAAAGAAAAATATATGTGTATGCATGTGTGTATTCAGTCATTTATATTTATATTAATATATACTTAAATATTTACCGTTGTGAAACATATATAAAACTACTGTAGGAAAGGTCTGCCAGCAACAAATTCTCTCAGTTTTTGTTTTTCTGAGAATGTCTTTGTTTCACCTTCAGTTTTGAAGGGCAGTTTTGCTGGATGTGGGAGTCTTGGTTGGCAGTATTTTCTCTTTCTACACCATGAATGTCATTCGGTTGCCCTCTTGCCTCTGTTGGTCTGATGAAAAGTCAGCCCCTAGTAGTATCATTGCTTCCAGTACATAATAAATTGTTTTTCTCCTTCTGCTTTTAATATTTCTTCTTTGTCTCTATCTTTAAACAGTTTGACCCTGATGTATCTATGTGGGCTTCTTTTGTGTGTTTATCTGACTTAGGATTCATTGAGCTTCTTGGGTCTGAGAGTAAACGTTTTTCTTCAGATTTGGGAAGTTTCGGACCCTGATTTTTCCATATTTTTTTTTCTGCCCCTTTCTTTTTCTGGGCCTTCCATTATATGAATGTTGGGATGCTTTGCATTGTCCCAAAGGTCTCTGTCTGAGGCTTCATTCATTTTTCTTAAACCTTTTATTCTCTGTGTACCTCATATTGGATAATTTCTATTGCTCTATCAAATTCACTAATTATTTGTTCTCATAAGTTTGTGATCCCAGTGTTAGTTTCCGTTTGCTGCATAACAAATTACCACAAACTTAGTAGCTTAAAATGATACCCATTTGTCACTCACAGTTTGTAGGTTAGAAGTCTGGCATGGCATGGCTGGATACCCTGCTCAGAATATCACAAGGCTGAATCAAAGTGTTAGCTGGACTGAGTTCTCATCTGGAGGATCCATGGAAAAAATCTGTTTCCAAGCTCCTTCTTTTTGTTCACAGAATTTATTTCCTTGCAGTTGTAGGAGTGAGGTGCCTGTTTCTTTGCTTGCTGTCAGCCTGGCTCAATCTCAGATTCCAAGGACCATCCACCTTTCTTACCATATAGGCTCCCCCATCTTCAAGCCAGCAATAGCATATAGCATCCTTCTTGCACAGTTGACTGTTGGGCAATGTAAGAGTTAGGGGTGCTGGTCCCTCACGCAGTTGAAAATCTGTATATGCTTTTTTTTTTTAGACAGAGCCTTCCTTGCTCTGTCGCCCAGGCTGGTGTGCAGTGGCACAATCTCAGCTCACTGCAACCTCTGCCTCCTGGGTTCAAGTGATTCTCATTTTTGGTAGAGATGGGGTTTCACCATATTGGACTGTGGTAAAATAGACATATTTATTTCTTATCTCAAGAGAGATGGTCAGAAAGTTCAGGAAAACAAAATAATTAGATAAGAAAGTTAGTGTCCAAAAACGTTATGTAGATTAAAAGTAATATGATTTTGAGGAATTTATGGAGTATAAGAAACTTCTCCTGGCCTTGATGTAGATAGTAGGGAAGAAATATAACCTGAGAGCACAGCTTGGTTCTGCTCTGAACAATACATAAATCCTGAGACTACATTGTGTATTGATTTTTTAATTAGAATTAGCTATATATCCAAAGTCTGGCAGTCTTAATTATGTTTCTAGAATATAACATAAATTGCATCAGCCTGAAAAATGTTTTTTAAAGGTACAGGTGATAGAAGTTGGGAGCGAAAGGCATGGTCACTGCTACTAAAAATCTTCATCCTATGTAGTGGTTCTGAAACTTCGTTGCACATTAAAATCACTTGAGAAGCTTTCAAAATCTTGATCCCCAAACTTCATCAAACTGCATTATACCGGTTAAATAAAAATCTTTGCTGGCAGGGAAAGCTAGGTATCTGTTTGTTGTTTTCAGTTTGCCAGGTGATTCCAGTGTATAGTCAAATTTGAGAACCATAAAGCTAAATTTCACAGAAATAGTCCTAGAATCTTAAATATATTTTCTATAATCACGAATGTGATGAGTGGTAGAGTCATTCTTATAACTATTATCATTGTGAAAATGAAGGGGGAGGTAGGAGGGTGCTGGAAGTGGACCAAAATTTTTTTTTAGTGGAAAGCCAAATCTCTTATAGTGGGATGTGGTAACAAAACAAGATTCTGCATTTTGCTTCAAAGTTAATCTGTTAGTTATTTTATTTTACTTGCAAAGAGGAAATGTCCCTTTAGTCATGTTCCTAATTTTATGAGAATCTGTATCATCTTTTTTTTATATAGATTGAGTTAATTAGAGCTAGATCAATGAGGTTGTTATGAATAAATTATTATCTGGATGTTAAAATCAACTTCATTTGGCAAACACAGTTGACATTTATTAGTGCATAGGCAAAGTATTCTATAAAAGATACTTTAACAAATGTAGTTTCCTCTGACAGACTTTAGATACAAAGTTACATGCTATAGTCCTTGGAACCTGTCATTTGTTTTTCTTGGCAAAAAACTTAGGAAGAAGCTCAACTTTTTAAATTTCTTATAGTATCCATATTTGCTATACATTAGCAAATACAGATAATATAACGTACAAAATAATTATGGATTTACTTTAAATTTTATAGTAATTAGAAGGTAAGGTAAATATATTTCAGCCTTCTCCTTTTTTATCTGACTCAGCCTGTATCAGCCTTGATTGTGCATTTGAATCACCTGCAGATTTTTCAAAATCAGTCTCATCTTTTTAAAAGTTCTTCATTAACATTAAAGTAGCCCAGTGCTCTGGCCTCAGAGATATTCATTAGAGCCCAGTGTTCTGGCCTCAGAGATATTTTTTTAGTCAGATTGAGATTTAAGAATATGGATTTATGATTTTCTCTTTCCACAGAAGTCAACAGATAATGTCTTCAGTTAATACATAATGGAGTTGTAAAATAAGTACGTTATTTAAGATTATCAAGGTTGTCTTCAGGAGTAGGATTGGGACTTGAGGTGAGAAGGGATCAAGATGGAGGCAGTTGCTCTTTACTATAAGCTCTTCCATACTATGTCTTTTTAAAAATAGAAACTATGGCCATGAAATACAATTAACAAAAAATTTTTTTTTTTTTGAGACAGGGTTTCGCTCTTGTCACCCATGCTAGAGTGCAATGGTGCGAACTCGGCTCACTGCACCCTCTGCCTCCTGGCTTCAAGCGATTCTCCTGCCTCAGTCTTCTGAGTAGCTGGGATTACAGGTGCACGCCACCATGCTTGGCTAATTTTTGTATTTTTAGTACATACGTAGTTTCACCACGTTGGGAAGGCTGGTCTCGAACTCCTGACCTCAGGTGATCCACTCGCCTCAGCCTCCCAATAAAAAATTTATAGACATGAAAATATTGCTTTCCATGTTAGTCAGGGTTTCCAGAGAAACAGAACCAATAGTATATATAGAGAGATATAGGAAGAGATTCATTGTGAGGAATTGGCTCAAGCAATTATGGAGACTGGGAAGTCCTATGATATGCCAACAGCAAACTGGAGGCCCAGGAAAATTGGTGGTGATATTTAGTCCAAGTCTGAAGGCCCAAGAATCAGGAGCACACATGTCCCAGAGGAGGAGAACATGTATTTCCCAGCTCAAGCAGACATCAGATACACCCTTCCTCTACCTTTTTTTCTATTCACAGTCTCCACTGATTAGATGGTACCCACTCACATTGGTGAGAGTGGATGTTTACACAGTCTACTGATTGGAGGGATAATCTTTTCTGGAAACATCCTCACAGACATACCCAGAAATAATGTTTCGCCAGCTATCTCGTCATCCTTTAGCCCAGTCATGTTGACACACCAAATTAACTATACTAGATTCTCTTATATTTTGTAACAATAGGATGTTTTTTATGAGAATCGAAATTTATGAACTCTGTTAGAGTGTGGTTATTTTGTATGAAAAAATAATTTTAAACTTAAAATCCTTTTAGAAAGTCTCTTCTTGAATTTTTAAAGTAAGCTTTTTACTAAAGTGTGTCATATGTGCAGAAAGGGCCCACATCATAAGTGAACAGTTCTGTGAATTGCTCACAAATGGAACATTCCTGTATAACCAGCATCTAAACTGGAAATAGGTATTGCCCAAATCCAGGACGTTTATGGTGTGTTTTTTCCAGTCACTGTTCCCTCATCTCCAAACTACTGTTCTGCCTTTGTACATCATTGGATACTTTGTTTCTGAACATTATGCAAATAGAATAACACATTGTGCACTCATTTGTGTTTGGCTTTCTTCACTGAGCATTATGTTTATTAACTTTATCTTGTCATGTTGTGTAGTTGTAAATACTTCATTCTCATTGCTATGTGGAATTCTATATCAAGAATATGCCACCGGTGGCTCACGCCTGTAATCCCAGCACTTTGGGAGGTTGAGGTGGGTGGATCATCAGGTCAGGAGTTCGAGACCAACCTGACCAACATGGTGAAACCCCATCTCTACTAAAAGTACAAAAATTAGCTGGGCATGGTGGCGGGCGCCTGTAATCCCAGCTACTTAGGAAGCGGAGGCCGGAGAATCGCTTGAACCCAGGAGGTGGAGGTTGCAGTGAGCCGAGATTGCACCACTGCACTCCAGCCTGGGCAACAGAGCGAGACTCCGTCTCAAAAAAAGAATATGGCACAATTTATCCATTCTAGTATTGATGAACATTTGTGTTGTTTCCATTTTAATCTATTATGAATAGTACTGCTATGAAAATTCTCTAGCCTTGTAGTATAGTTTGAAGTTAGGTAATGTGATGCCTCCAGCCTTATTCTTTTTGCTTAAGATTGCCTTGGCTATTGGGGCTTTTTTTTTGGTTTTATATCAATTTTAAAATAGTTTTTTTAATTCTATGAAGAATGCCACTCGTAGTTTCATAGGAATAACATTGAACCTGTACATTGTTTTGGACAGTATGGCCATTTTAATGATATTGATTCTTCGTATCCATGAGCATGAGATGTTCTTCCATTTGTTTGTATCTTCTCTGATCTCTTTGAGCAGTGTTTTGTAATTCTCATTGTAGAGATCTTTCACCTCCCTGGTTAGATAGATTCCTAGGTATTTTATTCTTTTTGTGGTAGTTGTGAGTGGGATTGCCTTTCTGATTTGGCTCTTGGTTTGGCTGTTGTTGGTGTATGGGAAGGCTAGTGATTTTTGTACACTGATTTTGTATCCTGCCAATTTGAAGTTGTTTATCAGATAGAGGAGCTTTTGCGTGTGCAAGGCTACACGAACCAAAACAGCATGGTGCTGCTACAAAACAGGCACATAGACCAATGGAACAGAATAGTGAGCTCATAAATAAGGCTGTACATTTATGACTATCTGACAAAAATCAAGTAATGGGGGAAAAACTCCCTATTCAATAAATGGTGCTGGGATAACTGGCTAGACATATGTAGAAGATTGAAACTGGACCTGTTCCTTACACCATACTCAAAAATCAACTCAAGGCAGATTAAAGACTCAAGTGTAAAACCCAAAACTGTAAAAAGCCTGGAAGACAATCTAGGCAGTACAATCCTAGACACAAGAGTGGACAAAGATTCCATGACAAAGATACCAATAGCAATTGCAACGAAAGCAGAAGTTGACAAGTGGGATCTAATTAAACTTACAACCTTCTACACAGCAAAAAACTGTCAACAGAGTAAAGAGAAAATCTACAGAATGAGAGAAAAATATTTGCAAACTATGCATCTCACAAAGGCCTAATATCCATCATGTATAAGGAAATTTAAAAAATTCACAAGAGAAAAATAACCCCATTAAAAAGTGCGCAAAGGACATGAACAGACACTTCTCAAAAGAACATACGTACGGCCAACAAGCATATAAAAACTCAATATCACTAATAATTAGAGAAATGCAAATCAAAGCCACAGTGAGATACCATCTCACACCAGTCAGAATGGCTATTACTGAAAAGTCAAAAAAATAACAGATGTGGGCAAGGTTATGGAGAAAAGGAAACACATACACTGTTGGTGGAAGTGTAAATTAGTTCAACCATTGTGGAAAGCGGTATGGTGATTCCTCGAAGAGCTAAAAGCAGAACTATCATTCGACTTAGCAATCCCATTACTGGGTATATACCCAGAAGAATATAAATCATTCTGCTATAAAGACACATGCATGTGAATGTTCAATGTAGCACTATTCACAATAGCAAAGACATGGAATCAACCTAAATGCACATCACTGACAGACTGAATAAAGAAAATGTGATACATATACACCATGGAATACTATGCAGCCATAAAAAAGAACAAGATCATGTCTTTTGCAGGAACATGTATGGAGCTAGAGGCCATTCTTCTTAGCAAACTAACGCAGGCACAAAAACCAAATACCACATGTTCTCACTTGTAAGCGGGAGTGAAATGATAAGAACTTATAAACACAAAGAAGGGGAAACAATCGACACTGGGGTCTACTTGAAGGGGGAGGGTGGGAGGAGAGAGAGGAGCAGAATAGATGACTATTGAGTACTAGGCTTAATATGTGGGTTATGAAATAATATTTACAACAAATCCCTGTGACAAATGTTTACCTCTGTAACAAACCTTCACCTGTACCCCCAAACCTAAAATACAAATTTAAAAAAAAAGTTTAACTCTTAAAAAAAAAAAAAGAGAGAAAAGAAAATTCTTTTCTTTTCTGTGTATCTTTTCTGTTGCTGCATTTGCCTAAAATTTAAGTTTAGGCTCTTTCGCCAAAGACAACACAATCAGATAATGAAAATAAGTAAGAAATTAGCTTTTCATTTACAAAAACTCCATGTGTAGTTTTAAAAATGCATATATAATGTGCACCTTTCTTGTTCAGGTTAGATTAGTTTATAGTCTATCTTCTGAACAGTTTGGCCTGTGAAGTACACTCATATTTAATGGAAAAACAGGATTCATGATAGTAAATCTGGATATTTATAAATTAACCTCTGTCGCCTCAGGTTTTGTGCCAGCACAGGGGATAAAAATGACAAAATAAAGAGTAACAGGTTTTGATTCTGATAACTGGGCTATAAGAGAAACTATGTTCCTTTAAATATTCACTTCTAGCCCTGTGTTTTGAGGGCTGTTGCACATCAATCACCATTTTAACTGATAGATTATCTTCCTTCTCCAGTGTTTCAGAACATGCAGTCTAAAACTGGCTTTATTCTTAAATCCTAGTTCTCTCCTAATTTACTTCTTCAGCCTTTGCATCATTCAGTCTTCTCTTCGTTTACTCATAGCTTTCCATTGACATTTTGTG
Source organism: Gorilla gorilla gorilla (assembly GCF_029281585.2). NCBI lineage: Eukaryota > Metazoa > Chordata > Mammalia > Primates > Hominidae > Gorilla > Gorilla gorilla. The sequence continues at coordinate 37,955,146 of NC_073235.2, read as the reverse complement.
GGCAGCCATTTGACTTTGTTCCTCTGCCAGAGTATCACCAACAGCAGGCAAGGGACTCAGATCTGCCTGTTAATATTTGGGACATCTAATGTATTTCCTCAGGGACAACCCTGCCTGAGGTTGCCCTGGATCAGTTTTCCACCCCCAATTTATTTCTTTTCTTTGTTTTTGAGATGGAGTCTCGCTCTGTTGCCCAGGCTGGAGTGCAGTGGCGCGATCTTGGCTCACTGCAACCTGTGCCTCCTGGGTTCAAGCGATTCTCCTGCCTCAGCCTCCCGAGCATCCGGGATTACAGGCATCTACCACCACACCTGGCTAATTTTTTTGTTTTGTTTTGAGACGGAGTCTTGCTCTGTCACCAGTCTGGAGTGCAGTGGCGCTATCTCAACTCACCGCAACCTCCGCCTCCCAGGTTCAAGCAATTCCCCTGCCTCAGCCTCCCAAGTAGCTGGGATTACAGGCACACGTCACCATGCCCAGCTAATTTTTTTTTATTTTAGTAGAGACAGGGTTTCACCAGGTTGGCCAAGATGGTCTCAATCTCCTGACCTTGTGATCCGCTCGCCTCAGCCTCCCAAAGTGCCGGGATTACAGGCGTGAGCCACTGTGCCCAGCCACACCTGGCTAATTTTTGTATTTTTAGTAGAGACGGGGTTTTGCCATGTTGGCCAGACTGGTCTCGAATTCCTGACCTCAGGTAATCTGCCTGCCTCGGCCTCCCAAAGTGCTGAGATTACAGGTGTGAGCCACTGCGCCCAGCCCAAAATTGTTTTCATTTGTCAAATTCATCTAGTGTTTTTGAATCTGAGAATTTTTACCTTCTATCACAGAGTAGGCCTACCTTGGGTTCTTCCTGGAAGGAGTAAGTCTATGTGTCCTATTTTTGATCAACTACTTTTTTAACTTTGATTTCTTTGCTGTTTTTTGTTTTGTTTTGTTTTTTTAAGACAGGGTCTCACTTTGTTGCCCGTGCTGGAGTGCATTGTCGCAAATACGGTTCACCACAGCATCAACCTCCCAGGATCAAGCAATCCACCTGCCACAGCACCCCAAGTAGCTGGGATTACAGGCGCACGTCACCACACCTGGCTAATTTTTGTATTTTCTGTAGAGACGGAGTTTCGCTATGTTGCCCAGGCTGGGAACTCTGATTTCTTCTTTATGTCAAGATCTTCTATCTTAGGGGGTTCATTCTTCCTTATCCACATATAATACCCTGTTACCTGCCTCAGTTTACCTAGACCTGCCAGAGTTTCAGCCCAGCATACATAGGTTAGGCCACTCACCTTGGATACCTTTGATAATCTCCCCAGCTGTAAACTGATGACTTCTACATGGAGCAGGGGAAAAATAAGCACTTCAGTCTAGCTTGTCCTTGTTTTCCAGAGGCACAGACTCCTAATGCCAAATAGCCATGACTATTTGAAGTCGGGGGTAAGGGAGATTTTCCTCTGGTTCACTTGGAACAGTGACAGAATGTTCCTGCTAGCCTCTGAAGAGTATTGGCCTCCTATTTAAGACAGCCCTTCAACTCCAACTCCTAACTTTTTGTTGTTGTTGTTCCTTTCTGGCCTTCTTTGAGACATTTTAGATAAGACTTTCCTACATTTCAGACATTCCTGTTTGGGCCAACTGAAGCCTAGAGGAGGGGAAGAATGGAAGAATAGTTGATTTACAAGGTTAAGCTCTACCTAAGTGCCCAGTATTACCATCTATGAATACCTGGCATTCATAAGTGTTAACAATCCAGCTTGTCAGCTATGGTTAACTCTTAAAACCATAAAGTTTACCAAACTTTATGTTCATTTGTGTTATTATTATTAGGAAGTCTTTCTTATAAAATTGCATTTTACTCTATAGATTAGGGTTTATGTTTATTGCTGATCTTGACTCAAAATTTTATAACACAAAAAGCAATATCACTTCTATAACTTATTGAAAGCATTAAAAATTCCCATTTTCATGTAATGTTTTATATATTTGAGTGAATGTATATGTCTTTTTTAAATTCCTCTAGAAATATTTGAATTTTTAAATTTTTTTTTACTATGGTCCATTTGGGATTATTATTATTATTTTGAGATGGAGTTTTCACTCTTATTGCCCAGGCTGGAGTTCAATGGCGCAATCTCAGCTCACTGCAGCCTCCGCCTCCTGGGTTCAAGCGATTCTCCTGCCTCAGACTCCCAAGTAGCTGGGATTACAGGCATGCACCACCACACCCGGCTAATTTTGTATTTTTAGCAGAGACAGTGTTTCTCCATGTTGGTTAGGTTGGTCTCGAACTCCCAGCCTCAGGTGATCCACCCATCTCAGCCTCCCAAAGTGCTGGGATTACAGGCGTGAGCCACCACAACCAGCCTTTTTTTAAAACAATTTTTAAGCCTTTAGCTCGGCTCACGGTATACAGTTCAGTGTTATATACATTCATAATGTCGTATAACTATTTAAATTTGGTATATATTTTTCATTTCCACCAGCAAATACATGAGGTTCTAGTGACTTTGCATCCTTGCCAGCATTTGGTATTATAAGTCCTTTTAATTTCAGACATTCTAGTAGGTATATAATGGTATTTCACTATGGTTTTAATTTGCAGTTTTCGGATCACTAAAGATGATGACAACATTGTCTTGACTTACTGGCTATCTATATATTTTTGTTAGTTAAGCATTTGCTCAAATCTTTTGCCTATTTTAAAAATTGGATTGTCTGTCTCCTTATTATTGAATTATAAAAGGTGTTTATATATTCTGGATATAAGTTCTTTATCAGCTATTACATATTCTCCCAGCCTGTGCCTTGTCTTTAAAGTGTCTTTCAAAGAGCAGATATTAATTTTGATGAAGTCCAATTTACTTTTCATACTTTTTGTGTCTTCTCTAAGAAAAAGCCTAACTCAAGATCACAAAGATAAATATATAATCCAAATATGTATGTAAATACATAAATTATATATAATAATGTATAATATTTGGTAATATATAATCAATATATATCATCTACTTTTTTTACATATATATTTACGTATACACGTTGAGACAGGGTTTCACTGTATCATTCAGTCTGGAATGCAGTGGTGTGATCATGGATCACTGCAGCCTTGACTCTCTGAGCTCAAGTGATCCTCCCACTTGAGCCTCCCGAGTAGCTGGGATTATAGGTGTGTGCCACCACACTCAGCTCATTTTTATTTTATTTATTTATTTATTTTTTTGTAGGGATAGAGTCTCACATCATTGCTGAGGCTGGCCTCAAGCTCCTGGGCTCAGGCAGTCCTCCTGCCTCAGCCTCCCAAAGTGCTGGGATTATAGGCATGAGCCGTTGATTCAAGCTGATATTCTGTTTTCTTTCACAAGTTGTACCGTTTTTGCTATAGTTTTACATATAGATCTGTGTTTCTACTTCAATTTTGTATATGATATGAGGTATCAGTTGAGAGTTTTGTTTGTTTTTGTTTTTACGTATGGAAATCCAGTTATTCTGTCACCGTTTGTTGAAATGACTGTCATTTCCCCACCAAATTATTTTCTCAAAAATCATTTGTAAAAAATCATTTGACCATATATGGATGATTTTTCAACTGTATCCTGTTTGATTAATCTATATATCTATTCTTATAAAAATACCATGTTGTTTAGATTATTGCAGTTCTGTAGTAAGTATTGAAATTCGATTAGTCTTATATTGAGAAAACTCTACTTTGAGCTGAAATATTTCTGTCTGTAAATTCTACCTGTTAATCCTGTTTATGTCCTCTAAAACAAGATTACTTCCTATTTTATCTGACAATTCATCTATTTGAACAAATGTTTATACATTTTAATCTGGACCAAGCCTCTATATGCTGTAAAACTCTGCACCTTACTATGTGTTTGGGTTTTTTTTTAATCTTCTTACTTTATAATATATTAGAAAGTCAATCAGTATTTATTGAAGTAAAACTAAACTCTGTGGAATAATTCCTCATTGGTATCCTTAACATATGTACCTTACGTTGAATGTAGTGAAAAAAACATAGTTCCTGCGATCATATCATTAAGAAAAACTATGGCTCTCTTCATCAAGAAATGAATCTTTCCAGACCCTTGCATTTATTTAACTTGTAACTGTTTTTTTTGTTTCTGTTTTTGTTTTTGTTTTTTTGAGACAGAGTCTTGCTCTGTCACGCATGCTGGAACTCAGTGGTGTGATCATGGCTCAGTGCAGTCTCAGCCTCCTGGGCTCTCCTCCCACCCCAGCCGCCCAAGTAGCTGGGACCACAGGCGTGCAACACCATGTGGGCCTGGCTAATTTTAAGAATTTTTTGTAGAGACAGGTTTTCACCATGTTGCCTAACTACTGGGCTCAAGCGATCCTCCCATCTTGGCCTCTCAAAGTGCTGGGATTATAGACATAAGACACCAGGCCCAGCCTGGTTTGATTTTTATACACTGGAAAGTTCTTCATTTCATTATCAACTTTACTTTTGTTTTTTATCAGAGTTTTACATGAATATAGTTTAAAGGGTCAGTAACTATATAGTTTTCATTATTAAAATAGCTGCCTCCTACGCTCCCTTAATCTCTCTCTACCGTTTCCCGTATCTCTAAATAATGTATGTATGTTGAAGTTGTTTTTCCAGTTTTGGGCATTCTCTGTTAACTCTCCAATATGGAAGATGAAAAATTGCCTCTCTTTGACTCTACTTCCCACATCACACACTACTTCTCATTCTTACCTTCTCGGTATAGATGTATTATAATTTTGGTTAGATAAATATTTGATGTTGCAAATTTTTTTTTTTTAACTTTTAGGTTCAGGGGTACATGTGCAGGTTTCTTATACTGGTAAATTGTGTGCCTTGGGGGTCTGGAGTACAGATTATTTTGACATCTAACTGATAAGCATAGTACCTGATCCTCTCCCTCCTCCCACTCTCCACCCTCAAGTAGGCCCCAGTGTCTGTTGTTTCTTCTTTGCGTTCATCTGTACTCATGTTTAGCTCCCATTGATAAGTGAATATGTGGCACTTGGTTTTCTGTTCCTTTGTTAATTTGCTTAGGATAATGGTCTCTAGGTCCATCCATGTTGCTGCAGAGGACATGATCTCATTCCTTTTTATGGCTGTGTAGTATTGCATAATGTATATGTACCACATTTTCTTTATCCAGTCTGTTGTTGATGGGCATTTAGATTGATTCCATGTCTTTGCTATTGTGAGTAGCACTGTGATGAACATATGCGTGTATGTGTCTTTATGGTAGAACAATTTGTATTCCTTCAGGTATATACCCAGTAATGGGATTCCTAGGTCAGATGGTAATTCTGTTTTAAGTACTTTGAGAAATCTCCAAAGTGCTTTCCACAGTGGCTGAACTAATTTACATTCCCACAAGCGGTGTATAAATACTCCCATTTCTCTTCAACCCCACCAGCATCTGTTATTCTTTGACTTTTTAGTAATAGCCATTCCGGATGGCGTGAGACAGTATGTCATCTTGGTTTGGATATTCATTTCTTTAATAATTAGTGATGTTGAGTATTTTTGCATATGCTTATTGGCCTTATGTATGTCTTTTGAGAAGTGTCTGTTCGTGGCCTTTGCCCATCTTTAAATGGCAAAGTTAAAGTTAAATGGCAAAGTTAAAAACAGTTGTTTGTTTTTTGCTTGTTAACTTGTTTAAGTTTCTTATAGACTCTGAACACTAGACCTTTGTCAGATGAATATTTTGCAGATATTTTCTCCCAAAATTCTGTAAGTTGTCTGTTTAGTCTGTTGATTATTTCTTTTGCTGTACAGAATCTCCTTAGTTAATTAGGTCCCATTTGTTAATTTTTGCTTTTGTTGCAATTACTTTTGGAATCTTCATTATGAATTTTTTTTTTTTTCTTTTTGAAACAGAGTCTCACTCTGTGACCCAGGCTGGAGTGTAATGAAGCAATCTCGGCTCCCAGGTTCAAGTGATTCTCCTGCCTCAGCCTCCAAGTAGTTGAGACTACAGGTGCACACTACCAAGCCTGGCTAATTTTTGTATTTTTTTAGTATAGATGAGGTTTCCCTATGTTGGCCAGGCTGGTCTCGAACTCCTCACCTTAGGTGATCCACCTGCCTCTGACTTGCAAAGTGCTGGGATTACAGGCATGAGCCACTGCACCTGGCTTTATCATGAAATCTTTGCCATGGCCTATGTCCAGAATTGTATTTCCTAGATTTTCTTCTAGGGTTTTTATAGTTTTAGGTTTTACATTTAAGTCTTTAATACATTTTGAGTTGATTTTCTTGTATGATCAAAGGAAGGTATCCAGTTTCAATCTTCTACATATGGCTAGCCAGTTATCCCAGCACCATTTATTGAATAAGTGTTCCTTACCATGTTGCTTATTTTTTTGTTAACTTTGTTGAAGATCAGATAGTTACAGGTGTGAGGCCTTATTTCTGGACTTTCTATTCTGTTCCATTGGTCTATGTGTCTGTTTTTGTGCCAGTACCATGCTGTTTTGGTTACTATAGCCTTTTAATATAGTTTGATGTCAGGTAACATGATGCTTCCAGCTTTGTTCTTTTTACTTTGAATTGCCTTGAGCATTCAAGCTTTTTTTTGGTTCCATATGAATTTTAAAATAGCTCTTTCTAATTCTGTGAAGAATGTCATTGGCAGTTTCATAGGAATAGTATTGAATCTGTAAATTGCTTTAGGCATTATGGCTGTTTTACAATATTGATTCATGCTATTCATGAGCATGGAATGTTTTTCCATTTGCTTGTTTTCTTTGAGCAGTGTTTTGTCATTCTTGTTGTTGAGATCTTTCACCTCCCTTGATAGCTCTATTCCTAGGTATTTTATTCTTCTTGTGGCTGTTGTGGATGGATTGGGCTCTTGATTTGGCACTCAGCTTGGACATTGTTTGTGTATAGAAATGCTGTTGATTTTTGTACATTGATTTTGTATCCTGTGGCGTTGCTTAAGTTGTTCATCAGATCTAGGAGCTTTTGGGAGAGACAATCGAGTTTTCCAGGTATAGAATTATATCATCTGCAAATAGAAATAGTTTGACTTCTTCTCTTCCTACATGGATGCTTTTTATTTCTTTCTCTTGCTTGATTGCTCTGGCTAGGACTTCTAGTATTATGTTGAATAGGAGTGGTGAGAGTGGGCATCTTGTCTTGCTCTGGTTCTAAAGGGGAATGCTTCCAGCTTTTGCCTATTCAGTATGATGTTGGCTGTGGGTTTGTTGTAGATGGCTCTTATTATTTTGAGGTATGTTACTTTGATGCCTAGTTTGTTGAGAGTTTTTAATGTGAAGTGATGTTGAATTTTATTGAAAACCTTTTCTGTATCTATTGAGATCATTATGTGGTTTTTGTTTTTAGTTCCGTTGATGTGGTGAATCATGTTTATTGATTTGTGCATATATATATATATATATATATATATATAATTTTTTTTTTTTTTTGGAGACAGAGTCTCTCTCTGTCACCCAGGCTGGAGTGCAGTGGCACCATCTCGGCTCGCTGCAAGCTCCACCTCCTGGGTTCATGCCATTCTCCTGCCTCAGCCTCCCAAGTAGCTGGGACTACTGGTGCTCACCACCAAGCCTGGCTGAATTTTTTTGTATTTTTTAGTAGAGATTGAGTTTCACCATGTTAACCAGGATGATCTCGATCTCCTGACCTCGTGATCCACCCGCCCTGGCCTCCCAAAGTGCTGGGATTACAGGCATGAGCCACCGTGCCTGGCCAATTTGCATATATTGAACCAATCTTGCATCCCAAGGATAAAGCCTACTTGATCATGGTAGATTAGCTTTTGATGTGCTGCTGTATTCTGTTTGCTAGTATTTTGTCAAGGATTTTTGCATCTGTGCACATCAAGGATATCGGCCTGATATTTTGTTGTTGTTGTTGTTGTTGTGGCTCTGCCAGGTTTTGGTATTAGGATGATGCTGGCCTCATAGAATGAGTTAGGGAGGAGTCCCTCCCCCTCAATTTTTTGGTATAGTTTTAGTAGGAATAGTGCCAGCTCTTCTTTATACATGTGGTAGAATTTGGCTGTCAATTCTTCTGGTCCAGGGCTTTTTCTGCTTGGTAGGCTTTTTATTATTGAATCAGTTTTGGAACTCATCATTGGTCTTTTCAGGGATCCAGTTTCTCCCTGGCTTAATCTTGAGAGGGTTGTATTTTTCCATAAATTTATCCATTTCTTCTATGTTTTCTAGTTTGTTTGCATACAGATGTTCGTAATAGTCTCTGAGGGTTTTTTGTGTATCTGTGGGGTCAATGGTAATGTCCTCTTTGTCACTTCTGATTGTGTTTATTTGGATCTTCTCTTTTTTTCTTTGTCAGCCTAGCTAGTGGTCTATCTATTTATTCTTTCAAAAAAACAATCCCTGGATTCATTGATCTTTTGTATGGTTTTTTTTCGTATCTCAATTTCCTTCAGTTCAGCTCTGACTTTGGTTATTTCTTGTCTTCTGCTATCCTTGGGGTTGGTTTGCTCTTGTTTCTCTATTTCCTCTTGGTGTGATGTTAGGTTGTTTATTCGAGATCTTTCTAACTTTTTGATGTGGGTGTTTAGCACTGTAAACTTCTCTCTTAACACTGCTTTAGCTGGATTCCAGAGATTCTGGTATGTTGTATCTTTGTTCTCATTCATTTCAAAGAATTTCTTTCTTGATTTCTGCTTTAATTTCATTTTTTACCCAAAAGTCATTCGGGAGCAAGTTGTTTAATTTCTGTCGTTTACAGTTTTTTGATTATGGAAAAATCTACTCACAGCAGAGCCATGTAGCCTACTGTCATTTCTTTTTCTTACACAATATTTTCATCTTCTGGAGTTAGTAATTGGTTTATTCACTTGCTTAACTTTGTATGTTTTTTATTATAAATTAAACCCAAACTAACTTCTACCTGGGTAAATCTCTTCTCAATACTTTCAGACACATTAAGTATTCTATCATTTTTATCTTTTAGATGTCTCGTCCAGAGACTTCTGACCTTTTCAGTACAATTTGTTGCTGGGTATGCTGCATAGCTATTGTTTTGTTTTTTTCTTTACCTCATCATCCTGGAGATTTTATTCACCACTCTTGTGTTGAATTTCAGGGAGCTAATATTGCATGAAAAATGCTTTGAGAGCCTTGCATGTCTTAAAATGTTTTTATTTCACTCTAACATTTGATTAACAGTACAACTAGGTATATAATCCTGGCCCATAAGTTTTTTTTTCTCAGAATTTGTAGGTATTGCTCCCTCTGTCGTCTAGTTTTTGGAATTCCTGTTCAAATCCATTGACTTTATATGCTCCATATTTTTCTAAGCTTTCTTGTTCTGATACCTCATCATTTGTATGCAGTCTTTTGTATAATTGGTACCTTTTGTATGAAACCTTTTTCTGGAAGCTTTTAGGATCTCCTGCTTTCCTCATTGTTCTGAAATTTTGTAGGAGTGGCTTTAGGGTTAGAGTTATTTTCAGACTTTGTGCTGGGCACTGGTTCGACCCATTGAATATAGAAACTAATTTCCTTTCATTTGGGGATTTTATGTATTTATTCATTTATTTTGAGATAGAGTCTTGCACTGTCACCCAGGCTGGAGTGCAGTGGCACAATACTGGCGCATTGCAACCTCTGCATCCCAGTTTCAAGTGATACACTTGCCTCAGCCTCCCCAGGAGCTGGGATTACAGGTGCCTTCCACCATACTCGGCTAATTTTTGTATTTTTAGTAGAGATAGGGTTTCACCATATCGGCCAGTCTGGTATTGAATGCCTGACCTCAAGTGGTCTGCCCACCTCGGCATCCCAGAGTGCTGGGATTACAGACGTGAGCCACTGCGGCCAGCCTAGTTTGGGGGTTTTAAAAGAATTATTACCATTAATATTATGTTTATTCTTTTTTATTTTGTTTTCTTTCTTTCTACATTGTTCAGATATTAGATGTCTTGGAATTGGTCCTTTAATGTTCTTACCTCTTTATCCTGTTTTTGAGCTCATCTTTTTGCTCTGTTTTGTGAAAATTTTCCTGAACTCTATCTTCTAGTACTTCTATTGAGCTTTTATATTAATGCTATTATATTTAATTCAGACAGCTCCCTTTTGTTCTTTGAATATTTTATTTTACTAGTATTCTCTTCCTGCCTCATGAGTGAGACTTCTCTGAAGGTACTAATGACAACTTTTCTTAATTTCTTTTCTTTTTAAATCATCAGTGTTTTCTCCGACTTGCTTTTTTAAACAGAGTTTTGCATTCTGTCTTTCATTTTATTAGCTGTTCTTAAATGTCTAGTGATCCATCTCTGTCGGCTTCAGTTTAAGATCAGGACAGCAAAAAGGCAGTCAGAAGCACCCTGACTAAATGAGGTTGTGGGGTTGTTGACTGTAGTCTTTGCTGTAGATTATTTGGCTGAGTTGATCTCTTGGAGGAACTCTTGATGGTAGCATATTTAGATCATTTATTGTGGGCTGGTCTGATTGTCTAGAGAAGATACTTTCAGACTTTTACCTGAAAAATATAAAACTAGCTGTTGGTTTTCTTTAAATTAGGAAAGAAGCCTGAAAGTTTTCCTCAAATTTTGTAAAACCTCACCTGTTTCTCCTATTTTCAGTTCATATCCCCCTACCCTCCACTGTGACTGTTCCAACTCTATAAATCCTCTGGGTAGTAGATGAAATTGTGTCCCCTGAAAAAATGTGTTGAAGTCTTAATCCCTAGTACCTGGGAATGTGACTTTCTTTGAAAATAAGGTCTTTGCAGATGTGATCAATTTAAGATGAGACCATACTGGATTAGAGTGAACCCTAAATCCAGTGACTGGTGGTTTTACAAGGAGAAATTTATTTTTTATTTTTTATTTTTTTGAGACAGGGTCTCACTTTGTCGCCAGGCTGGAGTACAGTGGCGCGATCTTGGCTCACTGCAACCTCCGCCTGGGTTCAAGCAATTCTCCTGTGTTAGCCTTCCTAGTAGCAGGGATTACAGGCACCTGCCACCACATCCGGCTAATTTTTGTATTTTTAGTAGAAGACAGGGTTTCACCATGTTGGCCAGGCTGGTCTCAAACTCCTGACCTCAGGTGATCAGCCCGCCTCAGCCTTCCAAAGTGTTGGGATTACAGGCATGATCCAGTGCGCCTGGCCAGTGGAGATATTTAAACACAGAAAAACACGAGGAATAATGCTGTGTAAGCAGAATGGCAGAGATTAGAATGATGTGCCTACAAACCAAGGAACACCAAGGATTCCGGGCATCCACCAGAAGATAGGAGAGAAGCATGGAACAGATTCTCTTCAAAACCTCCAGAAAGAACCAACCCTGTTGATATCTTGATTTTAGATTTCTAGCCTCCAGAACTGTGAGAAGACAAATTTATTTTGTTTTAAACCACCCACTTTGTGGTACTTTTTTACAGTAGCCGTTGGAAACTAAAATACTCTGTTTCAGCCTCTCTAGAGAAGAAAGTCAGACTTCTAATAGAATGTGAGAAAACTTTGTATCAAGTAGGGGACCTGTAAATCTAATTATTTTATAAACTTTTAACCAGTCATTCTATTTTCTTCACATCTTCACGCCCTCTCCCCCTGCAGTAATACCTTTTTCTGTCATTTTCTGGGCTCTTTGGGGGTTCATCAGTGACAATCAGGTTGCTTTTCTGGTCTGTCCCCTATTGAAGTAGAATTCCCCATTCTTTTCTGTTAAGGCGCGTTTCAATTGTTCATCTCCTTTCCACCTTCTGGAATTTACTTGCTATTTTCTCCTTCTGTCCTGTGGGTTTATGCCCCCGCCACCCCCCACCCCCCGCCTTTTTTAAAGAAAGATACCAGAAGAATATGGCATTCTAGAAGCCAAGTAAAAATATTTTCAACCAGCAGACAATGAACAACTGTATCAAATGATGCTGAGAAATCTAATAAAATGACGACTGAGAAATGACCATTTGATTTGGCAAGATATATCATTCATGGCTTTGACGAGTAACTGTGATGGAGTAGTAGGGGATAAAGCCTCACTTGAGTGGGTTCAAGAGAGATGAGAGGAAAGGAGAAACAGTGAGTATAGATTACTGTCTCAGGAATTTATCTTATAAGGGGATCAGAAAAACGTAGCTGTCAGGAAAACTGGGGTCAAGAGAATTAAAAAAAGAATAGAATAGACAAGCTAGTAAGTGTCTTATTGACTCTACGAATGTGACACCTTGCAGGCAGATAAAAATGTGATTCAGGAATTTAGAAATCAATTCAAGACAATGAATAAAAATAAGAAAGAAGCTATGCATGAAGATAATGATAAATGTAGAAATAAATAGGGTTCTCATGTGTAAATTGTAGAGAGATGAAGGAAATTTTGCATGGCCAGAACCTTGGGAAACATTCTTTTAGAAAGCAAAAAAAAAAAAAAAAAAAAAGAAAAAAAAAGAAATAAAAGTATTCAAGAAGGAGGAGAACAAGAAGCCAAAGGGAAAGACATTAACCACAGAGTAAATGGGTTGACAATATAAAATACCACAAAGATGTTGCAAAAGAAGAGGGCTAAAAGGCCACCGTACTAAGTAATGATCAGGTCACTTGTAAACATCATTAAAAAATGGTTAAGGAGATTGTAGATAGTGAAAAATGGAAGCAACAGATATAGAGTAGTCAGAGAGGAATTTTGGTAGCAAAGAAAAGTTTAAAAATAGGGCAGGAGCTATGGAATATGTTGGAAATCTGGAAGAGGGAGGAAGGAGTCAACAGTGAGAAAGAAAATAAGAAAGATGACTAATGGAAGCTTTAAAGTGCTACTATAAAAGGGGGAAAATATGGCTAATAATACTTTTTACTTTATAGAAATTTCATACCATATTTGACTACAAATGAAGTCTACTTTGTAAAAGGAGGCCTCTCCATAATTACAGTTATCCATGGAAATAAAAATTGCTTTTTTTCTTCATTGGAAAATGTCAAATAGGATCTGAGTTATAGGGTTTTTAACCTGCAGCTAAAAAGAAAACTTCCTTCATTAAAGACAATCCATTGTATTTGCCAAATCTGGTTTGGTGTGCCAACAGCTACACAATTTTATCAGAATTTTACAAGCAGTTCAGTTTTCCATAGTTACAAATAGTAAATTATATTCTTTGTTTCAAATTCATTGTTAATTGCTTCAGTTGTAATTTATCCAGCTTGACTGCAGACTTCAAAAAGCAGCTTTTCATTTCAGAGTGGTTTCCAGAACCTTGAGGCTCCTTACATTAATCATCCACTTACAATATCAATACATATAGACTCCAGTGTTTCCAGCAGCCATATCTTTGGATGCACATACTTGGTGTTTACTATTTTTAATCCAAATTCTGATACAGATAGAAAATAGAAAAGTAAACAGCATTATATTTTCCTGAGAATCATTTTAAACACCAGCTAAATTACTGAAGACCCATAGAACTGAACAATATGTATCTAACCTAAAATTTTCCTTTAATTTCTTTACATAGAAACATCTTTTACTATAATACTTATATCTCTTTTGAATAAATTATATTGATATAAAGAAAACAAGAAAACTCTCCAAAAGAATATTTTGATTATTCCGAGAATTTAATGAGGTGCACAGATATAAGAAGAGCACTCTTACTCTCTTTGGAATCCTAAGTACAGGATTCAGGACATGAAAACAGATCTACTTTATCAATTACCATGCACACTTCAGCCTCAGAAGTAGGATATTAGCTCAAAGACAATTGGCCCCATTTGGACATTCATATGTAGTCTGTCCTTAGTTAGGAATCAATCACAACCTATTCTTTTATATGGTATATTTGACCAACACTAGCTTAATTAACATTAATTTAATAAACTCCCCTACTACCTCACCATAGACTAAGTTACAAAGATCCTGGGTTCAGTGGACCAAGTCACAACATATTTTTCAGCCACGGTTATGTCTAAAAATATTTTTCCTTAAACTGTAAAACAAGTGCAACATGATAAAATGGCCTTTATTTATCAGTTTTAATTTTATTTTTTGAATTGATGATAAATCCACATGTATACCATTAAAGAGGTACAAAAGTGGAAAGTCTCTCTCTAATCCCTATTCCTCAGGAGTGCCCCAGATACTGGCAACTCAGGAGGCAGAAAGTTACTAATTTGTTGTGTAGCCTTCTAGAAATATCCTCTATAAGTTATATATATATATATATATATAAATCTAAGATATACATATGTATCTTACGTAAAATCTAAAATGTACACAAAAGGTACATATATATGGAGAGAGAGTTAAAGGTACATATATATGTATATGGAGAGAGAGCGAGTTAAAGTTTCCAAAATCAAAACAAATTCAATTGTGTTAAAAACCCTATCAAAGACAAAACCTAACAAACAGAGCCAGGGAAGGCTGTGAAGGGAGGATTCTTAGACACAAATGCCTGATAACAAAAACTACCACCAAAGACTGCAAAAACCACAACTTTGCACGAAGGCCATCCAACCTTATACAAAATAATACTTCTGGGTATTCTGGGTACACTGCCTATGGGGTAGCCGTGCTCTGCAAGGAGCAGTATAATTTTTTTTATTTAAGGAAAAAACAAAAACCTTTGTGAGGACATTTGCCCAGCAACTGTCTTCAGACTGGTGCCATCCTTGTTACTGATTCTCGTGGCCAAGGATAGTTATCTCAAAACAATTTCTTGTTTAGAACTTGTATATGGGTGCAATCCTTATTTTACCCTTAAAAACCTTTGTTTTCTGTTACCTCTCTAAAGATGCATACAGTTTACTATGGCATGCATATTCCCATTTCAGTGCCTATTTCCAAATAAACATCATTTTCTCTCAGAGTCTTCGTGTTATTTAGGTTATCTTTCTCTCTCTCTCTCTTTCTCTGTACACACACACATACACACACACACACACACGTGTGTATGTCACATATAACCTACGATTGATTTATACCTTTCCTAATCTTATGTAAAATCCAAAATGTACACAAAATAGTATTGTAACATCATGAAAACTAAGAAAAGGAAAACTTTGGTTGAAAATAAGAAAAAAAAAAGGCCAGGTGCGGTGGCTCACGCCGGTAATCCCAGCATTTTGGGAGGTTGAGGCGGGTGGATCACGAGGTCAGGAGATCGAGAACATCCTGGCTAACATAGTGAAACCCCATCTCTACTAAAAATACAAAAAATTAGCCGGATGTGGTGGCAGGTGCCTGTAGTCCCAGCTACTCGGGAGGCTGAGACAGGAGAGTGGCGTGAACCTGGGAGGCGGAGATTGCAGTGAGCCGAGATCGCACCACTGCACTCCAGCCTGGGTGACAGAGCGAGACTCCGTCTCAAAAAAAAAAAAAAAAAAAGAGAGAATCCTTATTTTTCATTGCTTTGGCAAATGACAGGTATATATAGTTAGGAAAACCTTCATTGTCAACTCTCATCTATCTCAGCCTCTTTGTAGTGTCTCAGGAGGAACCACTGCTTCCTAGAAAAGCTCCTCTGGGCCCCTCAGCTTTTCTGATTCTTCTTTAAGCTCTCATCTCTGCCTCTTTTCCTAGTACCTCCTCCTCTGCCCACCGTCTTCAGTGTTCAGTCTTTCGTCATTTTCAGTTCTTGTTTCACCTAAATTCCTGAGGCTATCATACATTCTCATAGTTTTAAATACCACCCATATATAAGACCTAAATGTGTACATTTGGCTCTTAGCGTATGCTCCAGATCCAAACTTAATAGCTCCTTTTGGACTTTTTTCCTGTATATTCTGAGGCTATTATGACATACAATGCATGTTGATATTTGAAACTAAAGCTAATTAAGCCCTAGATTTAATAAAAAACCTCTAAATGCATTAAACAATTTGAGTCTGTGATTCTTATTCTTGGGCCAGAAATTTCTGTTTAAAATAAAAACTACAAAACAATAGTATAGTCATCCCTTGGTATATGCAGGAGATTGGTTCTAGTACTCCAGTGGATACAAAAACCCACAGATGCTCAAGTCCTTCATGTAAAATGGCATAGTATTTGCACATAACCTACATATGTCTTCCCATATACTTTAAATTATCTCTAGATTACTTATAATACTTAATACAATGTAAGTGCTATGTAAATAATTGTTATACTGTATTTTTTATTTGTATTGTTTTTATTATATTTTTTGTTGTTTCTTTTATTATTATTATTATACTTTAAGTTTTAGGGTACATGTGGACAATGTGCAGGTTAGTTACATATGTATACATGTGCCATGCTGGTGTGCTGCACATATTAACTCGTCATTTAGCATTAGGTGTATCTCCTAATGCTATCCCTCCCCACTCCCCCTACCCCACAACAGTCCCCGGAGTGTGATGTTCCCCTTCCTGTGTCCATGTGTTCTCATTGTTCAATTCCCATCTATGAGTGAGAACATGCAGTGTTTGGTTTTTTGTCCTTGCGATGGTTTGCTGAGAATGATGATTTCCAATTTCATCCAGTCCCTACAAAGGACATGAACTCATCACTTTTTATGGCTGCATAGTATTCCATGGTGTATATGTGCCACATTTTCTTAATCCAGTCTATCATTGTTGGACATTTGGGTTGGTTCCAAGTCTTTGCTATTGTGAATAGTGCCGCAATAAACATACGTGTGCATGTGTCTTTATAGCAGCATGATTTATAGTCCTTTGGGTATATACCCAGTAATGGGATGGCTGGGTCAAATGGTATTTCTAGTTGTAGATCCCTGAAGAATTGCCACGCTGATTTCCACAATGGCTGAACTAGTTTACAGTCCCACCAACAGTGTAAAAGTGTTCCTATTTCTCCACATCCTCTCCAGCACCTGTTGTTTCCTGACTTTTTAATGATCGCCATTCTAACTGGTATGAGATGGTATCTCATTGTGGTTTTGATTTGCATTTCTCTGATGGCCAGTGATGATGAGCATTTTTTCATGTGTCTTTTGGCTGCATAAATGTCTTCTTTTGAGAAGTGTCTGTTCATATCCTTCGCCCACTTTTTGATGGGGTTGTTTGTTTTTTCTTGTAAATTTGTTGGAGTTCATTGTAGATTCTGGATATTAGCCCTTTGTCAGATGAGTAGGTTGCGAAAATTTTCTCCCATTTTGCAGGTTGCCTGTTCACTCTGATGGTAGTTTCTATTGCTGTGCAGAAGCTTTTTAGTTTAATTAGATCCCATTTGTCAATTTTGGCTTTTGTTGCCATTGCTTTTGGTGTTTTAGGCATGAAGTCCTTGCCCATGCCTATGTCCTGAATGGTAATGCCTAGGTTTTCTTCTAGGGTTTTTATTGTTTTAGGTGTAACATATAAGTCTTTAATCCATCTTCAATTAATTTTTGTATAAGGTGTAAGGAAGGGATCCAGTTTCAGCTTTTTACATATGGCTAGCCAGTTTTCCCAGCACCATTTATTAAATAGGGAATCCTTTCCCCATTGCTTGTTTTTCTCAGGTTTGTCAAAGATCAGATAGTTGTAGATATGTGGCGTTATTTCTGAGGGCTCTGTTTTGTTCCATTGATCTATATCTCTGTCTTGGTACCAGTATCATGCTGTTTTGGTTACTGTAGCCTTGTAGTATAGTTTGAAGTCAGGTAGTGTGATGCCTCCAGCTTTGTTCTTTTGGCTTAGGATTGACTTGGCGATGCGGGCTCTTTCTTGGTTCCATATGAACTTTAAAGTAGTTTTTTCCAGTTCTGTGAAGAAAGTCATTGGTAGCTTGATGGGGATGGCATTGAATCTATGAATTACCTTGGGCAGTGTGGCCATTTTCACGATATTGATTCTTCCTACCCATGAGCATGGAATATTCTTCCATTTGTTTGTGTCCTCTTTTATTTCATTGAGCAGTGGTTTGTAGTTCTCCTTGAAGAGGTCCTTCATGTCCCTTGTAAGTTGGATTCCTAAGTATTTTATTCTCTTTGAAGCAGTTGTGAATGGGAGTTCACTCATGATTTGGCTCTTTGTCTGTTATTGGTGTATAAGAATGCTTGTGATTTTTGCACATTGATTTTGTATCCTGAGACTTTGCTGAAGTTGCTTAGCAGCTTAAGGAGATTTTGGGCTGAGACAATAGGGTTTTCTAGATATACAATCATGTCATCTGCAAACAGGGACAATTTGACTTCCTATTTTCCTAATTGAATACCCTTTATTTCCTTCTCCTGCCTCATTGCCCTGGCCAGAACTTCCAACACTATGTTGAATAGGAGTGGTGAGAGAGGGCATCCCTGTCTTGTGCCAGTTTTCAAAGGGAATGCCTCCAGTTTTTGCCCATTCAGTATGATATTGGCTGTGGGTTTGTCATAGATAGCTCTTATTATTTTGAGCTACATCCCATCAATACCTAATTTATTGAGAGTTTTTAGCATGAAGCGTGGTTGAATTTTGTCAAAGGCCTTTTCTGCATCTATTCAGATAATCATGTGGTTTTTGTCTTTGGTTCTGTTTATATGCTGGATTACATTTATTGATTTGCGTATATTGAACCAGCCTTGCATAGCAGAGATGAAGCCCACTTGATTATGGTGGATAAGCTTTTTGATGTGCTGCTGGATTCGGTTTGCCAGTACTTTATTGAGGATTTTTGCATCAATGTTCATCAGGGATATTGGTCTAAAATTCTCTTTTTTTGTTGTGTCTCTGCCTGGCTTTGGTATCAGGATGATGCTGGCCTCATAAAATGAGTTAGGGAGGATTCCCTCTTTTTCTATTGATTGAAATAGTTTCAGAAGGCATGGTATCAGTTCCTCCTTGTACCTCTGGTAGAATTCAGCTGTGAATCCATCTGGTCCTGGACTCTTTTTGGTTGGTAAGCTATTGATTATTGCCACAATTTCAGATCTTGTTATTGGTCTATTCAGAGATTCAACTTCTTCCTGGTTTAGTCTTGGGAAAGTGTATGTGTCGAGGAATTTATCCATTTCTTCTAGATTTTCTAGTTTATTTGCGTAGAGGTGTTTGTAGTATTCTCTGATGGTAGTTTGTATTTCTGTGGGATCGGTGGTGATATCCCCTTTATCATTTTTTATTGTGTCTATTTGATTCTTCTCTCTTTTTTTCTTTATTAGTCTTGCTAGCGGTCTATCAATTTTCTTGATCCGTTCAAAAAACCAGCTCCTGGATTCATTAATTTTTTGAAGGGTTTTTTTGTGTCTCTATTTCCTTCAGTTCTGCTCTGATTTTAGTTATTTCTTGCCTTCTGCTAGCTTTTGAATGTGTTTGCTCTTGCTTCTCTAGTTCTTTTAATTGTAATGTTAGGGTGTCAGTGTTGGATCTTTCCTGCTTTCTCTTGTGGGCATTTAGTACTATAAATTTCCCTCTACACACTGCTTTGAATGTGTCCCAGAGATTCTGGTATGTTGTGTCTTTGTTGTCGTTGGTTTCAAAGAACATCTTTATTTCTGCCTTCATTTCGTTATGTACCCAGTAGTCATTCAGGAGCAGGTTGTTCAGTTTCCATGTAGTTGAGCGGTTTTGAGTGAGTTTCTTAATCCTGAGTTCTAGTTTGATTGCAGTGTGGTCTGAGAGAGAGTTTATTATAATTTCTGTTCTTTTACATTTGCTGAGGAGAGCTTTACTTCCAAGTATGTGGTCAATTTTGGAATAGGTGTGGTGTGGTGCTGAAAAAAATGTATATTCTTTTGATTTGGGATGGAGAGTACTGTAGATGTCTGTTAGGTCTGCTTGGTGCAGAGCTGAGTTCAATTCCTGGGTATCCTTGTTAACTTTCTGTCTCATTGATCTGTCTAGTGTTGACAGTGGGGTGTTAAAGTCTCCCATTATTATTATGTGGGAGTTTAAGTCTCTTTGTAGGTCACTCAGGACTTGCTTTATGAATCGGGATGCTCCTGTATTGGGTGCATATATATTTAGGATAGTTAGCTCTTCTTGTTGAACTGATCCCTTTACCATCATGTAATGACCTTCTTTGTCTCTTTTGATCTTTGTTGGTTTAAAGTCTGTTTTATCCGAGACTAGGATTGCAACCCCTGCCTTTTTTTGTTTTCCATTTGCTTGGTAGATCTTCCTTCATCCTTTTATTTTGAGCCTATGTGTGTCTCTGCACGTGAGATGGGTTTCCTGAATACAGCACACTGATGGGTCTTGACTCTTTATCCAATTTGCCAGTCTGTGTCTTTTATTTGGAGCATTTAGTCCATTTACATTTAAGGTTAATATTGTTATGTGTGAATTTGATCCTGTCATTATGATGTTAGCTGGTTATTTTGCTCGTTAGTTGATGCAGTTTCTTCCTAGTCTCGATGGTCTTTACATTTTGGCATGATTTTGCAGCAGCTGGTACTGGTTGTTCCTTTCCGTGTTTAGTGCTTCCTTCAGGAGCTCTTTTAGGGCAGGCCTGGTCGTGACAAAATCTCTCAGTATTTGCTTGTCTGTAAAGTATTTTATTTCTCCTTCACTTATGAAGCCTAGATTGGCTGGATATGAAATTCTGGGTTGAAAATTCTTTTCTTTAAGAATGTTGAATATTGGCCCCCACTCTCTTCTGGCTTGTAGAGTTGGTTGGTTGAATCCACAGATACAAAACCTGTGGAAATAGAGGGCTGACTTTATCTTGGTTGCATATCAAATTAGTCTGTTGCATTTCTGTAAAAGCTTAAAGTAAACTCTTGTTAACAAGCATATAATTATAAATACCCTAGATCTCTGTACTCAGTTTCCTAGTCTCATGTGTTTTTGTGAAAATGACTAAGCCAAGTAAACCAAGCTGTGATCAAATGAGGAGAGATAGTACTTTGTAAATGGAAAAGTATCTTAAAACCTTTGTTGCTGTTGTCAGTAAATAAATACTCGCAACAGATATAAGGAAGTTACAGAGGATGGTAGCTTCAAATGTAGCCATTATAAACTGAAGGAAATGTGATTGGCCTTAAAACCTGGTTTCGTAAATACTTTGAATTAGGATGTTGTACAATAACAGAAATACAACTCAGAATGGCTTAATCACTAAAGAGACCACATAACACATAAGAGAGGGATAGATCTAGGATTGGGTGATTCACTAGTCTATTCATGTCATCTTTCTACTTTGTCATCCTTAGCAGCTCTAGACATCATATCCTTACTCAGCAATGTTCAGAAGCACATGGAAGGATATATCCGAAGTGTTCTAAGGTGTCTTAATAGGGAAGAAAGAGGAGAAAAGCTTTAGGTGAAGCAGCCTGTATTTGCAACATATGTTATAACTTTGAAAAACTAGTTAAAATAACATTCAGTGTTTTGTTTTGTTTTAGTTCTTTTTACCTATTATGAAACATCAGTAATATACAGGAAAGACATAAAAGCTTGTAATAATTTCAAGGTACATAAGAGATCCAGAGTAGTACAAATAAATCATTGTGTATTCCAAAAACGTAATGAATTTTTAAAAAGAACTGCCTTTTCTGTTCATAAGTTTTAAAAAAATTAAACTAGTGTCTAATGCTTGATAATATCTTGAAAATATTATGCTTCATTAGTCTGATTCCATTAGCAGAAAATTGCCCTATAACTTTCACTAATAAAGAACAAAACAGGAAATAGTCTCTGCATCTTACTAGATGGTTTAAAAAAAGGTATACCTCAGCTGTTTTGAGAGAATTTATTATTTTCAGGATGTATAATAATCCCCACTGAGCCATTATTTCACACATTAGCTTTTACACAATTATTTATTCTTATTCATAAAACTGCAGATCAAAAAACTTGATTATGCCTGCAGGAACTAGTAGAAAATTTTTAGGGCTTAATTAGATAATAATATTCATTAGAATATTTTGTAGTTAAAATCAAAAATATATTTTATATAAAAAAGCAACAAAAAGCCAGGTCTACTTGATCTAGTTTATAATTATTTTATAAGTAATAAAAATGACTTACAATATTAAAATCACTTCATTAATAAAGATGTGGATATACTTGATACCTAAATGTTGATAGATGGAGGAATAAGTGGAATAGTTTTGTTACAAACTGAGTGCCTCTCTCAGAATATAACATGACACCATTTTGTCTACTAATCAGCTGTAGGTGAAGCAGCCCATGTCTAGCCCATATTTAGTCTAGTTGTTTTGATTTATTGAATTATATGCTAAAAAACCTGAGCATTTCTGTTATAGTCTCTATATTGTGGACATGTAGAGGTTACAGCAAGTATATATCAAAAATTGTTTTTCAATTTTAGTAGCCATCAAATACACATTATTATTTATTTAGTCATTCACAAAACATACCTTTGAGCATCAAGCACAGTGCTAAGCCCTTAGTTTAAGTAAGAGTTAACCATATAAACAAATAAGTGTACCACATGTTACTGATGTTATGGTATAAGTTTATTCAGAGGCAGAAGACGGGTGCAGTCACTTCTGTTTTAAAAAATTATAGATTCAGAGGGGTACATGTATAGGTTTGATACATAGGTATATTGCATAATGGGAGGGTTTGGGCTTCTGGTGAACCCATCACCCAAATAGTCAACATACGCAAAAGTTTTTCAACCCTTGCCCGCCTTTGCCTCTACCCCCTTTTGGAGTCCCCAGTGGCCATTGTTCATTTTTATGTGTACCCATTGATCAGCTCCCACTTATAAGTGAGAACATGAGGTATTTGATTTTCTGCTTCTGAGTTATTTTAATTTCAGTAACTATTAGGCTAATGGTCTCTAGTTGCAGGCATGTTGTTGCAAAGGACATAGTTTTGTTCTTTTTTGTGGTAATATTCCATGGTGTATATATACTAAATTTTCTTTATTCAGTCCACTGTTGATGGACACTTAGGTTGATTCCATGACTTTGCTATTATAGATAGTGCTGTGATAAATATATGAGTGCAGGTGTCTTCTTGATAAAACAATTTCTTTTGCTATGGATAAATACCCAGTAGTAGGGTTTCTGATTTGAATGGTAATTCTATTTTTAGTTCTATGAGAAAACTCCTTACTGCTTTCCATCGGGGTTGAACTAATTTACACTCACCTCCCCCCTCAGCAGTGTATAAGTGTTCTCTTTTCTTCATATTCTTGCCAATATCTGTTATATATTTTTTCTTTTTTTTTGAGACAGGGTCTCACTCTGTCACCCAGGTTGGTGTGCAGTGGCATGATAGGGCTTACCGCAGTCTCAACCTCTGGGGCTCAAGCAGTCTTCCCACCTCAGCCCCCAAGTAGCTGTGACTACAGGTGTGCACCATCACACCCAGCCAATTTTTTGTAATTTTAATAGAGATGGGGTTTCACCATGTACCTAGGCTGGTCTTGAACTCTTAGACTCAAGCAGTCTGCCCACATTGGCCTCCCAAAGTGCTGGGATTACAGGCATGAGCCACCACACCTGGCCTATTTTTTGACTTCTTTATGATAGCCATTCTGACTGGTGTGAGATGCTATCTTATTATGGTTTTAGTTTGCATTCGTCCAATGATAGTGATGTTGAGCATTTTTTCATGTTTTTTGGCAACTTGTATGTCTTTTGAGAAGTGTCTGTTCATGTCCTTTGCCCACTTTTCAATGGGGTTGTTCTCCTTGTTGATTCGTTCCAGTTCCTTATAGAGTCTAGATATTAGTCCTTTTTCAGATGCATAGTTTGCAAATATTTTCTCCCATTCTGTAGGTCATCTGTTTACTCTGTTGATTGTTTCTTTTGCTGTGCAAGTCCCATTTACCTATTTTTTCTTTTGTTGCATTTACTCTTGAGGTCTTAATCATAAATTCTTTGCCTAGTCCAGTGTCCAGAAGAGATTTTCCTAGATTTTCTTCTAGGAATTTTGTAGTTTGAGGTCTTACATTTAAGTATTTAAACCATCTTGAGTTAATTTTTATATATGGTGATATGTAGAGTTCCAGTTTCATTCTTCTGCATATGGCTAGACAGTTATCCCAGTACCATTTATTGAATATAGAGTCCTTTCCCCATTGCTTGTTTTTGTCAGCTTTGTCAAAGATTAGGTGGTTGTAGTTGTGTGGCCTTATTTCAGGGCTCTCTATCCTGTTCCATTGGTCTGTGTGTCTCTTTTTGTACCAATATCATGCTGTTTTGGTTACTGTAGCCCTGCTGTATAGTTTGAAGTTGGGTAGTGTGATGCCTCCAGCTTTGTTCTTTTTGCTTAGAATTACCTTGGCTATTGGGGCTCTTTTTTGTTTCATATGAATTTTAAAATAGTTTTCTCTAGTCCTGTGAAGAATGCCATTGGTAGTTTGATAGGAATAGCATTGAATCTGTACTTTGCTTTAGGCACTGTGGCCATTTTAATGATATTGATTCTTTGTATCCATGAGCATGAGATGTTTTTCATTTGTTTGTGTCATCTATGATTTCTTTCATCAGTGTTTCATACAAAGTTCTCCTTATAGAGATCTTTCCTTTCACTACCTTAGTTAAATATATTCCTAGGTATTTTATTTTGTGTTTGTGGCTATTGTAAATGGGACTGAAGTCTTTATTTCTTTCTCAGCTTGAACATTATTGGTGTATAGAAATGCTACTGATTTTTGTATGCTGATTTTGTATCCTGAAACTTTACTGAACTTGTTTATCAGGTCTAGGAGTCTTTTGGAGGGATCTTTAGCGTTTTCAAGGTGTAAAATCATGTCATCAGTGCACAAAGATAATTCGAGTTCCTCTTTTTTGGATGCTTTCTATTTCTTTCTCTTCCTCTGGCTAGGACTTCCAGTTCTGTGTTGAATGGGAGTGGTGAAAGTAGACATCTTAGTCTCGTTCCAGTTCTTCGGTGGAACACTTTAAGC
Source organism: Gorilla gorilla gorilla (assembly GCF_029281585.2). Taxonomy (NCBI): domain Eukaryota; kingdom Metazoa; phylum Chordata; class Mammalia; order Primates; family Hominidae; genus Gorilla; species Gorilla gorilla. The sequence goes on along the minus strand of NC_073235.2, from coordinate 37,930,446 downwards.
TTTTCCCCATTCAGTATGATGTTGGCTGTGGGTTTGTCATAGATGGCTCTTATTATTTTGAGGTATATCCCTGATGCCTAATTTGTTGAGAGTTTTTTTTTTATCATAAAGCGATATTGGATTTTATCAAATGCTTTCTCAGCATCTATGAAGATGATCATGTGTTTTTTGTTTTTAATTCTGTTTATGCAGTGATATTTGTTTGGATATCTTCTCCAAATTTCATGTTGAAATGTAATCCCCAATGTTGGAGTTAAGGCCTGGTGGGAGATGTTTGGATCATGAGGGTGAATCACTCATGAATAGCGTGGTGCTTTCCTTGCAATAGTGAGTTCTTGTGAGACCTGGTTGTTTGAAAGTGTGTGACACCTCCCCACTCACTCTCTTCCTCCTACATTTGCCATATGATGTGTCTGCTCCTCCTTCACCTCCCACTATGATTGTAAGTTTCCTGTGGCCCTCACCAGAAGCAGATGCCAACAACATACTTATTGTACTGCCTGCAGAACCATGAGCCAATTAAACCTCTTTTCTTTATAAATTACTGAGCCTCAGGCATTTCTTTTTTTTTTTTCATACTTTAAGTTCTAGGGTACATGCGACAACGTGCAGGTTAGTTACATATGTATACATGTGCCATGTTGCTGTGCTGCACGCACTAATTTGTCATTTAACATTGGATATATCTCCAAATGCTATCCCTCCCCCCGCCCCCGACCCCACAACAGGCCCCAGTGTGTGATGTTCCCCTTCCTGTCTCCATCTGTTCCCATTGTTCAGTTCCCATCTATGAGTGAGAACATGCAGTGTTCAGTTTTTTGTCCTTGCGATGGTTTGCTGAGAATGATGGTTTCCAGTTTCATCCATGTCCCTTCAAAGGACATGAACTCATCACTTTTTATGGCTGCATAGTATTCCATGGTATATATGTGCCACATTTTCTTAATCCAGTCTATCATTGTTGGACATTTGGGTTGGTTCCAAGTCTTTGCTATTGTGAATAGTGCCGCAATAAACATACGTGTGCATGTGTCTTTATAGCAGCATGATTTATAGTCCTTTGGGTATATACCCAGTAATGGGATGGCTGGGTCAAATGGTATTTCTAGTTGTAGATCCCTGAAGAATTGCCACGCTGATTTCCACAATGGCTGAACTAGTTTACAGTCCCACCAACAGTGTAAAAGTGTTCCTATTTCTCCACATCCTCTCCAGCACCTGTTGTTTCCTGACTTTTTAATGATCGCCATTCTAACTGGTATGAGATGGTATCTCATTGTGGTTTTCATTTGCATTTCTCTGATGGCCAGTGATGATGAGCATTTTTTCATGTGTCTTTTGGCTGCATAAATGTCTTCTTTTGAGAAGTGTCTGTTCATATCCTTCGCCCACTTTTTGATGGGGTTGTTTGTTTTTTTCTTGTAAATTTGTTTGAGTTCATTGTAGATTCTGGATATTAGCCCTTTGTCAGATGAGTAGCTTGCAAAAATTTCCTCCCATTCTGTAGGTTGCCTGTTCACTCTGATGGTAGTTTCTTTTGCTGTGCAGAAGCTCTTTAGTTTAATTAGATCCCATTTGTCAATTTTGGCTTTTGTTGCCATTGCTTTTGGTGTTTTAGGCATGAAGTCCTTGCCCATGCCTATGTCCTGAATGGTAATGCCTAGGTTTTCTTCTAGGGTTTTTATTGTTTTAGGTGTAACATTTAAGTCTTTGATCCATCTTGAATTAATTTTTGTATAAGGCGTAAGGAAGGGATCCAGTTTCAGCTTTCTACATATGGCTAGCCAGTTTCCAGCACCATTTATTAAATAGGGAATCCTTTCCCCATTGCTTGTTTTTCTCAGGTTTGTCAAAGATCAGATGGTTGTAGATATTCGGCATTATTTCTGAGGTCTCTGTTTTGTTCCATCGGTCTATATCTCTGTTTTGGTACTAGTATCATGCTGTTTTGGTTACTGTAGCCTTGTAGTATAGTTTGAAGTCAGGTAACGTGATGTCTCCAGCTTTGTTCTTTTGGCTTAGGATTGACATGGCAATGGTGGCTCTTTTTTGGTTCCATATGAACTTTTAAGTAGTTTTTTCCAGTTCTGTGAAGAAAGTCATTGGTAGCTTGATGGGGATGGCATTGAATGTATAAATTACCTTGGGCAGTATGGCCATTTTGACGACATTGATTCTTCCTACCCATGAGCATGGAATGTTCTTCCATTTGTTTGTATCCTTTTTTATTTCATTGAGCAGTGGTTTGTAGATCTCCTTGAAGAGGTCCTTCATGTCTCTTGTAAGTTGGATTCCTAAATATTTTATTCTCATTGAAGCAATTGTGAATGGGAGTTCACTCATGATTTGGCTCTCTGTTTGTTTGTTATTGGTGTATAAGAATGCTTGTGATTTTTGCACATTGATTTTGTATCCTGAGACTTTGCTGAAGTTGCTTATCAGCTTAAGGAGATTTTGGGTTGAGACGATGGGGTTTTCTAGATATACAATCATGTCACCTGCAAACAGGGACAATTTGACTTCCTCTTTTCCTAATTGAATACCCTTTATTTCCTTCTCCTGCCCCATTGCCCTGGCCAGAACTTCCAACACTATGTTGAATAGGAGTGGTGAGAGAGGGCATCCCTGTCTTGTGCCAGTTTTCAAAGGGAATGCTTCCAGTTTGTGCCCATTCAGTATGATATTGGCTGTGGGTTTGTCATAGATAGCTCTTATTATTTTGAGCTACATCCCATCAATACCTAATTTATTGAGAGTTTTTAGCATGAAGGGTGGTTGAATTTTGTCATAGGTCTTTTTTACATCTATTCAGATAATCATGTGGTTTTTGTCTTTGGTTCTGTTTATATGTTGGATTACGTTTATTGATTTTCGTATGTTGAACCAGCCTTGCATCCCAGGGATGAAGCCCACTTGATCATGGTGGATAAGCTTTTTGATGTGCTGCTGGATTTGGTTTGCCAGTATTTTATTGAGGATTTTTGCATCGATGTTCATCAGGGATATTGGTCTAAAATTCTCTTTTTTTGTTTTGTCTCTGCTAGGCTTTGGTATCAGGATGATGCTGACCTCATAAAATGAGTTAGGGAGGATCCCCTCTTTTTCTATTCATTGGAATATTTTCAGAAGGAATGGTACCAGCTCCTCGTTGTACCTCTGGTAGAATTCGGCTGTGAATCCATCTGGTCCTGGGCTTTTTTTGGTTAGTAAGCTATTAATTATTGCCTCAATTTCAGAGCCTGTTATTGGTCTATTCAGAGATTCAACTTCTTCCTGGTTTAGTCTTCGGAGGGTGTAGGTGTCAAGGAATTTATCCATTTCTTCTAGATTTTCTAGTTTATTTGCGTAGAGGTGTTTATAGTATTCTCCTATGGTAGTTTGTGTTTCTGTGGGATCGGTGGTGATATCCCCTTTGTCATTTTTTATTGCATCTATTTGATTCTTCTCTCTTTTCTTCTTTATTAGTCTTGCTAGCAGTCTATCAATTTTGTTATTCTTCTCAAAAAACCAGCTCCTATATTCATTGATTTTTTTGAAGGGATTTTTGTATCTCTATGTCCTTCAGTTCTACTCTGATCTTAGTTATTTCTTGCCTTCTGCTAGATTTTGAATGTGTTTGCTCTTGCTTCTCTAGTTCTTTCAATTGTGATGTTAGGGTGTCAATTTTAGATCTTTCCTGCTTTCTCTTGTGGGCATTTAGTACTATAAATTTCCCCCTACACACTGCTTTGAATGTGTCCCAGAGATTCTGGTGTGTTGTGTCTTTGTAGTCATTGGTTTCAAATAACATCTTGATTTCTGCCTTCATTTTGTTATGTACCCAGTAGTCATTTAGGAGCAGGTTGTTCAGCTTCCATGTAGTTGAGTGGTTTTGAGTGAATTTCTTAATCCTGAGTTCTAGTTTGATTGCAGTGTGGTCTGAGAGACAGTTTGTTATAATTTCTGTTCTTCTACATTTGCTGAGGAGTGCTTTACTTCCAAGTATGTGGTCAATTTTGGAATATGTGTGCTGTGGTGCTGGGAAGAATGTATATTCTGTTGATTTGGGATGGAGAGTTCTGTAGATGTCTATTAGGTCCACTTGGTGCAGAGCTGAGTTCAATTCCTGGATATCCTTCTTAACTTTCTGTCTTGTTGATCTGTCTAATGTTGACAGTGGCATGTTAAAGTCTCCCATTTTTATTGTGTGGGAGTCTAAGTCTGTTTGTAGGTCACTCAGGACTTGCTTCATGAATCTGGGTGCTCCTGTATTGGGTGCATGTATATTTAGGATAGTTAGCTCTTCTTGTTGAACTTATCCCTTTACCATTTTGTAACGGCCTTCTTTGTCTCTTTTGATCTTTGTTGGTTTAAAGTCTGCTTTATCAGAGACTAGGATTGCAACCCCTGACTTTTTTTGTTTTCCATTTGCTTGGTAGATCTTCCTCCATCCCTTTATTTTGAGCCTATGCGTGTCTCTGCATGTGGGATGGGTTTCCTGAATACAGCACACTGATGGGTCTTGACTCTTTATCCAATTTGCCAGTCTGTGTCTTTTAATTGGAGCATTTAGTCCATTTACATTTAAGGTTAATATTGTTATGTGTGAATTTGATCCTGTCATTATGATGTTAGCTGGTTATTTTGCTCATTAGTTGATGCAGTTTCTTCCTAGCCTTGACGGTCTTTAGAATTTGGCATGTTTTTGCAGTGGTTTGTAGTGGTTTTTCCTCCCCATGTTTAGTGCTTCCTTCAGGAGCTCTTTTAGGGCAGATCTGGTGGTGACAACATCTCTCAGCATTTGCTTGTCTGTAAAGTATTTTACTTCTCCTTCACTTATGAAGCTTAGTTTGGCTGGATATGAAATTGTCGGTTGAAAATTCTTTTCTTTAGGAATGTTGAATATTGGCCCTCACTCTATTCTGGCTTGTAGAGTTTCTGCCGAGAGGTCCGCCGTTAGTCTGATGGGCTTCCCTTTGTGGGTAACCCCACCTTTCTCTCTGGCTGCCCTTAACATTTTTTCCTTCATTTCAACTTTGGTGAATCTGAGAATTGTGTGTCTTGGAGTTGCTCTTCTCGAGGAGTATCTTTGTGGCTTTCTCTGTATTTCCTGAATTTGAATGTTGGCCTGCCTTGCTAGTTTGGGGAAGTTCTCCTCGATAATATCCTGCAGAGTGTTTTCCAACTTGGTTCCATTCTCCCTGTCACTTTGAGGTACACCAGTCAGATGTAGATTTGGTCTTTTCACATAGTCGCATATTTCTTGGAGGCTTTGTTCGTTTCTTTTTATTCTTTTTTCTCTAAACTTCTCTTCTTGCTTCATTTCATTCATTTGATCTTCCATCGCTGATACCCTTTCTTCCAGTTGATCGAATTGGCTACTGAGACTTGTACATTCGTCACATAGTTCTCATGCCTTGGTTTTCAGCTCCATCAGGTCCTTTAAGGAGTTCTCTGCATTGTTTATTCTAGTTAGCCATTCGTGTAATTTTTTTTCGGGGTTTTTGACTTATTTGCCATGGGTTTGAACTTCCTCCTTTAGCTCGGTGTAGTTTGATCATCTGAAGCCTTCTTCTCCCAGCTCGTGAAAGTCGTTCTCCGTCCAGCTTTGTTCCGTTGCTGGTGAGGAGCTGTGTTCCTTTGGAGGAGAGGCGCTCTGATTGTTAGAGTTTCCAGTTTTTCTGCTCTGTGTTTTCCCCATGTTTGTGGTTTTATCCACCTTTGGTCTTTGATGATGGTGACATACCGATGGGATTTTGCTGTGGATGTCCTTTCTGTTTGTTAGTTTTCCTTCTAACAGTCAGGACCCTCAGCTGCAGATCTTTTGGAGGTTGCTGGAGGTCCACTCCAGGCCCTGTTTGCCTGGGTATCAGCAACGGAGGCTGCAGAACAGCGGATATTGGTGAACAGCAAATGTTGCTGCCAGATCCTTCCTCTGGAAGTTTTGTCTCAGAGGAGTACCCAGCCGTGTGAGGTGTCAGTCTGCCCCTACTCGGGGGTGCCTCCCAGTTAGGCTACTCGGGGGTCAGGGACCCACTTGAGGAGGCAGTCTATCCGTTCTCACATCTCCAGCTGCGTGCTGGGATAACCAGTGCTCTCTTCAAAGCTGTCAGACAAGAACATTTAAGTCTGCTGAGGATTCTGCTGCCTTTTGTTTGGCAATGCCCTGCCCGCAGAAGTGGAGTCTACAGAGGCAGGTAGGCCTCCTTGAGCTGCAGTGGGCTCCACACAGTTGGAGCTTCCAGGCTGCTTTGTTTACCTACTCAAGCCTCAGCAATGGCGGGCGTCTCTCCCCCAGCCTTGCTGCCGCCTTGCAGTTGGATCTCAGACTGCTGTGCTATCAATGAGCGAGGCTCTGTGGGCGTAGGACTCTCCAAGCCAGGTGCAGGATATAATCTCCTCGTGTGCCATTTGCTAAGACCGTTAGAAAAGCACAGTATTAGGGTGGGAGGGACCTGATATTCCAGGTGCCGTCTGTCACCCCTTTGTTTGACTAGGAAAGGGAATTCCCTGACTCCTTGCGCTTCCCGGGTGAGGCAATGCCTCGCCCAGCTTTGGCTCCCGCTGGATGCACTGCACCTACTGTCCTGCACCCACTGTGTGACACTCCCCAGTGAGATGAGCCTCATACCTCAGTTGGAAATGCAGAAATCACCCGTCTTCTGTGTCGCTCACACTGGGAGCTGTAGACTGGAGCGGTTCCTATTTGGCCATCTTGGCTGCACCCCCTCTGGCATTTGTTTATAGCAGTGGAAGAATGGCCTAATACATGTGTATTTTGCAATAAGGTTACATTGAGAAAGAATGGACTGGCCGGGCGCGGTGGTTCATGCCTGTAATCCTAGCACTTTGGGAGGCTGAGGTGGGTAGATCACCTGAGGTCAGGAGTTCCAGACCAGTCTGGCCAACATGGTGCAACCTCATCTCTATGAAAAATACCAAAATTGGCTGGGCGTGGTGGCCCGCACCTGTAATTCCAGCTACTCAGGAGGCTGAGCAGGAGAATCACTTGAACCCTGGAGGTGGAGGTTGCAGTGAGCTAAGATCGTACCATTGCACTCCAGCCTGGGTGACAAGAGCGAAACTGTCTTAAAAAAAGAAAAGTCTGGGTGCGGTGGCTAAGCCCTGTAATCCCAGCACATTGGGAGGCCGAGTTGGGTGGATCATGAGGTCAGGAGATCAAGACCATCCTGGCTAACACGGTGAATCCCCATCTCTACTAAAAATACAAAAAATTAGCCAGACGTGGTGGTGGGCGCCTGTAGTCCCAGCTACTCAGGAGGCTGAGGCAGGACAATCACTTGAACCTGGGAGCCGGAGGTTGCAGTGAGCCAAGATTGTGCCACTGCACTCCAGCTTGGGCAACAGAGCGAGACTCCATCTCAAAAAAAAAAAAAAAAAAAAAAGGAGAAAGAATGAACTAACACGTGTATATGCAATAAAGGTTACACTGAAATATTAAATTATTGCCTGAAATCAAGATGAATGAGTAACTCTAGAGCAGTCCTCGTATGTGATTAATCACTGAAGTCATTTCAAAGGAAAAATATTTTCCAAAAGCCTCATTGTTTACTTAAAATTTTTGTATTATGTTAAATATGTACACATCGATACTAGGTTAAAAAATTTCATATACTTATAGCTTTTAGGAAATACTTTCAAAATATGAAAAATTTTCAAAATTAAATACAAATAAGGCAAAATAAAAATAGTTCAGTTAACAGTATTAATTTAATATGATAGTATTATTTGGCAGATGCTAAATTGATGCTATTGAGGTTTTATGGCCAAAACTAATAGCCTCATGTCTCTTAAATATTGAAAGTTTATTCGTATCCTATACTTCCTTTTTTAATGATGAGGAATTGAGTTCAGCTGCACATAATAATAGCTAAAATATATTGGACTATTTTCTCCTGCAGTTAACAGGAGTTTAGAGCCACACCTTTCCAATCTTCTTGTCCTTTTCTGCCTAGTAGATCACAAGGCAGCTATTACAGTTCCAGATTTGGCAACATTGTGTGATGCAGGAAGAAAGGAAGAAGACGAAACGACATGTGCTAACTGAGTCAACCCTATTTTAACAAGCTTTCTCAGAATCACCACCTAGTTATGTTGAGTAAGGCCTCATTGGCCACATTTTGTCATATAAGCACAGCTAGTTGAAAAAGAGATTGGAAAAGGAGAGGTTTAGTTCACCACAGGCCCCCCACCCACAGGGTGTGTTAGTGAGGGGGAAGGGGAGAAGGGATTTTGGAAAAGCAACAGCAAGCTGTACCACAACTTCTAAGGCCGTTTTTATCGAGGGATGATTTGGAAGCACTATAGCCATCTTCATCACATAAAGATCACATCAACTTTGGGGTGTTATTGAAATCTCTCTCAAGTAGATATCTAACTATGTCTGCAATCCGGGAAAGAAAAATGCTTCATATTTGCTCTCATAATTACTGATAATTAAAGTTTACATTTTAAAAGCTAAAAGAAATCAGTTCCCTCATGAGTATGATGTTCTCCGTGCATGCACCCCTATGTGTCTGGTGATGTCTCAATTCCACACTACCCTAAGTCCGACTATTGTAAAAACCTATTTACTCATCATTTTGCAATAAGAAGTGTTTAATATAGGTAAATGGGAAGGGATTTCTCATATAATCCTAAATGCAAAAGGGACCACTAAATATACATAGGCCTGATTTTAAAGTAGTTGTTCAGATGACCCAGAATATACTTTTGGTAACATTTTTTGAAATTTAATCTAAATGACTTAACAGTTAACAAAGAGAATTCTGAGTTCCTTACAAGTTCGTAAATTACTGTCCATAGGCCAAACCAGGCCCACCAATTATGTTTATAAATAAAGTTTTTTTGGAACACAACCCTCCTCATTCATTTATTTGTTGTCATTGGCTGCTCTTCCGGTGTTAGAACAGAGTTGAGTAGTTGTGACAGACAATTGCATGCATGACCTGTAAAGCCTAAAATATTTACCATTAGAAAAAAATGTGCCAACCCCTGCCTTAGAATATATTGGTGAACAACCTTTTAAGAATTAGTGACCTAAAGAAAGTTTCTGGTACAGTGCCAAAAGTTATGACTTTAGTTTGATACATAAGACCTTTCTATTAAGACTAGATGAGGCTGAGGTGGGCAGATCATGAGGTCAGGAGTTCGAGACCAGCCTGGCCAACATGGTGAAACCCCATCTCTACTAAAAATACAAAAAAGTAGCTGGGCATGGTGGTGTGTGCCTTTATTTCCAGCTACTTGGGAGGCTGAGGCAGGAGAATCACTTGAACCCAGGAGACAGAGGTTGCAGTGAACCGAGATCATGTCATTGTACTCCAGCCTGGGCAACAGAGCAAGTATCCATTTAGAGAAAAAAAAAGACTAGACGAAGAAACAAAATATGGATTTATCAGAAGAGTGAACACACAGATTCCATGCCAATAGGATGTTATTTATTTTTATTATTACTATTTTTGAGATGAAGTCTTGCTCTGTTGCCCAGGCTGGAGTGCAGTGGTGCAATATCGGCTCACGGCAACTTCTTCCTCCCAGGTTCAAGCAATTGTTCTGCCTCAGCCTCCCGAGTAGCTGGGATTATAGGAGCCTGCTTCCACGCTCGGCTAATTTTTGTACTCTCAGTAGAGATGGGTTTTCACCATGTTGGCCAGGCTGGTCTCAAACTCGTGACCTCTTAATCCGCCTGCCTTGGCCTTCCAAATTGCTGGGATTACAGGTGTGAGCCACCATGCCCAGCCAGGATGTAATTTAATAGGAATAAATTCAAAGTCCTAAGTTCAGAATTGAGAAAAATACGAAAACCTTTTCGAAAAACAAATTAGGCCTTATACACTGAAAGAGCTACAATGACACAGAGATCACCAGTTACAGAAATGGTAGTCTCGAATTGATAGAATCTTGTGTTTTGCCCCTTCCCTGTGACCATGTACCAAGATCTTTCTCATTCAAAAGCATGTTATTGGCATTCCTTACAAACAGCACTCAAGCAACAACTCGGTTATAAGTGAAAAACATGGAATACTAAGCAATACTAAATATTTTTAGTAACAATACTAAACATTTTTCATTTTTGTCATCATGTTGTGAGTTAAAGTGTCTAAAGAAAATCTTCTGTCTAACCTTGTATGCCCTTCTCTTAAGAATATAAGTGGCATGCCTATGAAAAGACAATGTAAAAAAAACCCTCCAGTTTATATGTGTTCACCCTCATTCCTTCCAGGGTGCAGCTTAGTCAGTCATACTCTAAAACTTTAGCCTGTGATCTTATTTCCTATAACATTGTTCATATTTTAAAAACCTGTGAATTTTTGTCGGTGGCATACTTAATATGTTGCCACTCATTGAATGTATACTTTAATACTATCTGAGGTTGTAGTTTTAAAACACTGTATTTCTGATCTATAATTCACATATGCTTATAAATTCATAGACTTCTAGAAGGATACATAAGAAAGCAGGTCCAGAGGTTGCTTCTGGGAAGGGGCCTGGGGAGCTGGGAGACCAGGTGACAGGGTGAAGAGAAACATTTCACTGTATATTCTATTGTGCCTTTTTACTGTTGGTCCATGTACATGTATGGCCATTCAAGTAAATCAATGAAATATCTTTTAAAACCCATATCTTCTCCAGAATCATCTTCGAACCTAGGCATAGTTCATTTGCAAATCATACTATCATCACAGTCACACTATGGACGTGAAACAGCCAACCAAAGCAACTATGACAAGCCAAAGATTCAACAAGTGTACCGAACACAGTGTAATTAGGTGGTTGTCATCACTTAGGGAAAATACTTTAATTGGTTGGATAGGTATATGAAAACCCAGTTTACACAGAAATCCAAGGAGAACTGATCAGTAAAAAAAGTGACAAAATGCTGGGCGCAGTGGCTCACGCCTGTAATCCCAGCACTTTGGGAGGCCGGGGCTGGTGGATCATGAGGTCAGGAGATCGAGACCATCCTGGCTAACACAGTGAAACCCTGTCTCTACTAAAAATACAAAAAAAAAAAAAATTAGCCGGGCATGGTGGCGGGCGCCTATAGTGCCAGCTACTCCGGAGGCTGAGGCAGGAGAATGGCGTAAACCCAGGAGGCAGAGCTTGCAGTGAGCCGAGATAGCGCCACTGCACTCCAGCCTGGGCAACAGAGCAACACTCCATCTCAAAAAAAAAAAAAAAAAAAAAAAAAAAGTGACAAAAGAACTGGTTTTTGTTTGTTCAAAGGAGGTAGAAAAAAAGAGTAAGGGCAAAAAGATACAATGAAATGTGCAGCTCAAGGCTTGATACCTTTAACAGTGGAAGTCAGGAGTCAGAAGCTAGTAGATGAAATTAAGAACAGGCATGTAGGGCCAGGTGCAGTGGCTCACACCTGTAATCCCAGCACTTTGGGAGGCCGAGGAGGGCAAGATCACGAGGTCAGGAGATCAAGACCATCCTGGCTAACACGGTGAAACCCCGTCTCTACTAAAAAAACAAAAAAATTAGCCGGGTGTGGTGGCGGACACCTATAGTCCCAGCTACTCGGGAGGCTGAGGCAGGAGAATGGCGTGAACCTGGGAGGCACAGCTTGCAGTGAGTGGAGATCGCGCCACGGCACTCCAGCCTGGGTGACAGAGCGAGACTCCATCTCAAAAAATAAATAAATAAATAATAAGAAAAACAGAAAAAGAAAAAGAACAGGCATGTAAAACGTGGAGAGCAAATGGACATGATCCTTATTGCTGCAATTCTCCAAAGATATGTAGTTCATAAATGTGCAGGATATGGAGAAACAGCCACTTCTGCTACATATGCAGACAATGACCCTAAGTATGTGTCCCCTCCTTGTATATGTTTTGGGGGAGGAGAGGTAAGGGAAAGGGTTACATGGTAACTTTCAGCTTTCCTCTTGATCTAGGGCTGTAAAAGCAGCAGAATACTGTAGCTTACTGAAAGCACAGCAAACAGGACATTTCCAGAGTGTAGCAGAAAGCAGGCATGGAAGCCCACTGTATCCCTAGCATGTATTCACAGTTACCAATGGAAACAATGGTTACTTTTAGTAGCCCTCCTGCTAAAATAACTTAAATTAGAAATGGGTTCTTGGCTGAACAAATTAAGCAAGATTTCTGGTTAAAAAGTTTTAAGAAGAAGAGGAGCTACATGAGCGTGTTCAAATGCCATCTTTAACTATAATAGAAATCTTTCTTATTTCTTCAACAGGATATACCCATCCTAAAGTGAAAATAAAAGGTTTTTCTTTTCTTTCCTTTTTTTTTTTTTGAGGCAGGATCTGGCTTTCTTGCCCAGGCTGAAGTGCAGTGGTACGATCATGCCTCACTGCAGATTAAACCTCCTGGGCTCAAGTAGTTCTCCTACCTCAGTCTCCCAAGTAGCTGGGGCTAGAGGCACACACCACCACACCTGCCTAGTTTTTTATTTTTAGTTTTAGTGGAGAGGAGGTCTCGCTATGTTGCCCACGCTGGTCTCAGATTGGTACGCTAAAGTGATCCTCCCACCTCAGCTTACCAAAGTGCTGGGGTTATAGTCATGAGCCACCTTGTCAAGTCTCTTGGTTTTGTTTGTTTTTGTTTGTTTGTTTAGATGCAGTCTCACTCTGTTGCCCAGGCTGGAGCTCAGTAGCGTGATAATAATAGCTCACTACAGACTCAATCTCCTGGGCTCAAGGGATCCTCCTGCCTCAGCATCCCTGGTAGCTGAGACTACAGGCGTGGATAACACACCTGGCTAATATTTTTAAATTTTATTTTAAATTTTTTCTTTTTTGTTTTTGCGGGTACAGAGTAAGTGTATATATTTATGGGGTACATGAGCTATTTTGATACAGGCATACAATGCATAATAAGCAGATGTATCACCTCAAGCATTCTTTATGTTACAAACAATCCAATTATATTGTTTTAATTATTTTTAAATGTACAATTTAATTATTATTGACTATAGTCACCCCATTGTGCTATCGAATACTAGATATTATTCATTCTATTTTTATTTACCCATTAACCATCCCGACTTTCCCCCTACCCCACCACTACCCTTCCCAGCCTCTAATAACCATCATTCTATTCTCTATCTCCATGAGTTCAGTTGTCTTAAACTTTGCACGTTCTCACTTATGTGTGGGAATCCAAAATTGTCTTTCTCTGCCTGGCTTATTTCACTTAACATAATGACCTCTAGTTCCACCCATGTTGTTGCAAATGACAGGATCTCATTCTTTTTTATGGCTGAATAGTACTCCATTGTGTATATGTACCACATTTTCTTTATCTCTTCATCTGTTGATGGACATGTAGGTTGTTTCCAAATCTTGGCTATTGTGAATAGCGCTGCAATAGACATGGGAGTGTAGATATCTCTTTGATATACTAATTTCCTTTCCTTTGGGTATATACCTAGCAGTAGGATTGCTGGATCAGATGGAAGCTCTATTTTTAGTTTTTGTGAGGAACCTCCAAATTGTTCCCCATAGTGGCTATACTAATTTACATTCCCACCAGCAGTGTACAAGTGTTCCCTTTTCTCCATATCCTTGTCAGCATTTGTTTTTGCCTGTCTTTCATTTTAACTGGGGTGAGATGATATCTCATTATAGTTTTGATTTGCATTTCTCTGATGATCAATGCTGTCGAGCACATTTTCATATAACTGTTTGCCCTTTGTATGTCTTCCTTTGAAAAATATCTATTCAGATCTTTTGTCCATTTAAAAAATTGGATTATTAGATTTTTTTCCTGAAGCGTTGTTTGAGCTTCTTCTTTATTCTGGTTATTAATCCCTTGTCAGATGGATAGTTTGCAAATATTTTCTCCCATTCTGTGGGTTGTCTCTTTACTCTGTGGATTGTTTCCTTTTCTGTGCAGAAGCTTTTTAACTTGATGTGATCCCATTTGTCCATTTTATTTGGTTGCCTGTGTTTGTGGGTTATTACTCAAGAAATCTTTGCCCAGCCAGGCACCGTGGTTCACCCCTGTAATCCCAGCACTTTGGGAGGCCGAGGCAGGTGGATCATTTGAGGTCAGGAGTTTGAGACCAGCCTGGCCAAAATGGTGAAACCCCATCTCTGCTAGAAATACAAAAATTAGCCGGGTGTCGTGGTGTGCGCCTGTTGTCCTAGCTACTCAGGAGGCTGAGGCATGAGAATCGCTTGAACATGGGAGGCAGAGGTTGTAATGAGCCAAGATTGCACCACCGCACTCCAGCCTGGGTGACAGAATGAAACTGTGTCTCAAAACTAAAAAAAAAATTAAAAAAAAAATGAAATCTTTGCCCATTCTTGTGTCCTGGAGCATCGCCTCAGTGTTTCCTTGTAGTAGTTTCATGATTTGAGGTCTTAGATTTAAGTCTTTAATCCATTTTGATTTGATTTTTGTTTATGGTGAGAGATGGTTTAATTCTTCTGAATGCAGATATCCAGTTTTCCCAGCACCATTTATTGAAGAGACTGCCCTTTCTCCCAGTGTATGTTTTTGACAGCTTTGTCCAAAATGAGTTCACTGTAGATGTATAGATTTGTTTCTGGGTTCTCTATTCTGTTCCTTTGGTCTGTGTGTCTGTATTTATGCTAGTACCTTGCTGGTGACAATAGCTCTGTAGTATAACTTGAAGTCAGATAATGTGATTCCTCCAGTTTTGTTTTTGCTCAGGATGGCTTTGACTATTCTGGGTCTTTTGTGGTTCCGTATAAGTTTTAGAATTGTTTTTTCTGTTTCTGTGAAGAGTGTACTTTTTTTTTTTTTTTTTTTTTTTGTAGAGACAAGGTCTTGCTATGCAGTCCAGGCTGATCTCAAAGTCCTGCATTCAAGCAATCCTGCCTCAGCCTCCCAAAGCACTTCGGGATTATGGACATAAGCCACTACACCCAGCTTAGTATCTTTTACATAACTAGACATTCCTTCTCATTCTCTTTTGCTGGATTCTTCCCCTCTCTTGACTTCTCGTTGTAGTGCTCCAAGGCTTTTTTTCCCTTGTGGTAAAAAAACACAATGTAAAATTTACTACCTTAACCATTTTAATTTTACAGTGTAGTAGTGTTAACTATATCTTATTACGTAAGGTACAGGTAACAACTTTTTCATCTAGTAAATCTGAAACTCTATACCCATTTAACATCTCCCCTTTTCATCCTCCCTTGTCTCTATACTCTTCCTTCCTAGGTGATCACATCTAGTCTCTTGACTAAAATGTCATCTATTTTGCTTTAGAATAATTTCAGCTTCCCATCTCCTTACCTCCCTTCAGTTTTGCATATTCAGATTTTTGGATTATGTCCCTTCTGTTTCTAGTCTTTATTTAGAGTGTATATGGTCCATTAAATTATCACATATCAAGCTTCATTGCTTACCAGATTCCCTTTTCCTTTTTTCCTATCTTGAATCTATGTTAAGGTGTTTTTATTGTTTGGTTATTTTCTCAGGTATTTTTACTGAAATGGTTTGCTTTAGTGGTGTAATTTTGGTAATCTTGAATAGCCTTAAATATCTTTTTGCCATCCCGTAACAAATCGGGGGTATCTCAGCTGAGTATAAGATTCATAACTTCTAAGCTGAGCATGGTGGCTCACGCCTGTAATCCCAGCACTGTGGGAGGCCAAGGCAGGCAGATCATGAGATCAGGAGTTTGAGACCAGCCTGGCCACCATAGTGAAACCCTGTCTCTGCTTAAAAAAAAAAAAATTAGCTGGGCATGGTGGCGGGCGCCTGTTTACCCAGCTACTCGAGAGGCTAAGGCAGGAGAATCGCTTGAGCCTGGAAGGCGGAGGTTGCAGTGAGCCGAGATTGCACCATTGCACTCCAGCCAGGAAAACAGAGTGAGACTCCATCTAAAAAAAAAGGTTCATAACTTCTGCTGCTTTTCGTTTCAGTTAGTTTAGATCCTGTTGCATTTTATTCTAGCTTCTAGAGTTGATGATTAGACCAGTACCAGTCCTAGTTTTCTCTTTATGGATAATTGTTCTTTCTTTCTGGACACTTATAAGATTTTTTCTTTATTTGTAAAATTAATGAATTTTACAAGGGTATAATAGATATTTGTCTTTTCTCTTTAATCCATCCTGAAACTTGGTTTCCCTTTTCACGTATCCACCAAAAGCCAGCCCAGAGAAATTTCCCTTTATTATTTACTTCATTGTTGCCTCTTCTCCATCTGGTGCTTTTTCTCTTTTTGAACACCTATTTTTCGTAAAATAGGTCTTCTGGGACTATCTTCAAGTCTTTCTATTCCTTCAGTATTTCCATTTATTTTGCTTTCTGTTCTGTGCTTTCAGATAATCCACGTACTGCATCTTCCAGTCTATTTATTTAGCTGTCAATAATGATCATCTTAAAAAAAAAAAGTTCATGCTCTCATTTTGCTTTGAAATCTATACATGAATCTTCCTGGAAAAAAAATCATGTTTTTCCAAGTATTGCTTTTTAGTTTTCTAATATGTTGGCTTGTTTACAAAGAATGTAATAAATTTTTTACTCTTATATATGTTTTAAGTTTCAATTAAAGTATTTGAATTTTATTTTTTGTAAAGATATTTATTGGGGCCAGGTGCAGTGGCTCACGCTTATAATCCCACCAGTTTGGGAGGCCTAGGTGGGTGTATCACATGAGTCCAGGAGTTCTAGACCAACCTGAACAACATAGTGAAACCCTGTCTCTACAAATAAAAAAAATAGCTGGGTGTGGTGGCATACACCTGTAGTCCCAGCTACTTTGGAGGCTGAGGTGGTAGGATCATTAGAGGTCAAGGCTGCAGTGAGCCGTGATCGTGCCACTGCCCTCTAGCCTGAGTGACAAAGGGAGACTGTCTCAGAAAAAAAAAAAAACCAAAAAACATATTTATTGGGTAAGCTGACATCTTTTTGAACAATGAAATTTCATTTTCATTTAACTGTAATGTATTCATTGGTAATTTATTTACTCCAAATGCTTAATTTGTTGTTGTTGTTGTTGTTGTTTTTGAGACGGAGTCTCACTCTGTTGCCCAGGCTGGAGTGCAGTGGCATGATCTTGGCTCACTGCAACCTCTGCCTCCCGGGTTCAAGTGTTTCTCCTGCTCAGCCTCCCAAGTACCTGGGACTACAGGGGTGCGTCATCACACCTGGCTAATTTTTTACTTTTAGTACAGACAGGGTTTCACCATGTTGGCCAGGCTGGTCTCGTACTCCTGACCTCAGGTGATCCAGTCGCCTCGGCTTCCTAAAGTGCTGGGATTACAGGCGTTAGCCACCGTGCCCGGCCATAATTTGTATTTTATATATAGAAATAAATCTTATAAGATTATATGATATCAAGACAACTGGGAATAAAGGAACAATAAAATAGAAAAAGTTTTTTTCCTGCCCCCCCCCCCTTTTTTTTTGTATTTTCATTTTGTTTTGTTTTGTTTTAGAGATAGGGTCTCCCTCTGTTGTCCAGGCTGGAGTACAGTGGGACAATCATAGCTCAGTGTGGCTTCCAATTCCTGGCCTCAATCTGTCCTCCTACCTCACCCTCCTGAGCCACTGGGATAACAGGCATGAGCCACTGTACCTGGCCTCTTGCCAATTTTTATAATATTCCAGCTATTTTTTTAGGTTGTCTGGAAATATCCTCACTTAAGGGATTGGTTTTACCCCTTATCATATGTTTGCTGTCTTAAAGGAACACCCGATGATCCTGACCATGCCTGCTATTCTTTCCCTTTGCCCTTTGTTTTTCTGCTACTTAATACTTGAGTTTATGCCCCCATCCTCAATTATCATTGCATAGAATTTATTTATACAGGTTAATAAGAAAGAACTGAGAAAAGAAAGTTTAGCAAAGTAATAGAAATAAAAACTCAACGGCCAGGCGCGGTGGCTCACGCCTGTAATCCCAGGGAGGGAGGCCGAGGTGGGTGGATCACGAGGTCAGGAGATCGAGACCATCCTGGCTAACACGGTGAAACCCCGTCTCTACTAAAAATACAAAAAATTAGCCTGGCGTGGTGGCAGGTGCTTGTAGTCCCAGCTACTCGGGAGGCTGAGGCAGGAGAATAGCGTGAACCTGGGAGGCAGAGCTTGCAGTGAGCGGAGATCGCACCACTGCACTCCAGCCTGGGCAACAGAGCGAGACTATGTCTCAAAAAAAAAAAGAAAGAAAAAAAAAACTCAGCTTAAAGGTAGGCTTAGCATATATAGTTATGTATTTAACTTATGCTAATATGTAATTCACACTTATTTTCTTATATTTTAATGCAGCATTCTTCTCTTTATAGGGAAGACCAATCTTAAGGTTTAAGGATGAGGAGAGTGGTCATTGGTACAATCACTTACCACTTTGCTCACGTTTTTGAAGGGTCATTGTAACTATCTTCATGGGTGGGCTGTGGGAACAGCACATCTGAAGCTCTAACACTCCCACGTAGCCATATGCCTTTGGCAGCTGGAGAGTCATATAAAATCAGCACTGGCCCATGTTCTCATACTTATAAACACGTCTCTCTGGCTTACTACTTTAGTATTTATGAACTATTTTGTGGCAAGCTACTTAATCAGAACTTTAAAAATGGTTCACTTTGGCCAGGCACGGTTGCTCACGCCTGTAATCCCAGCACTTTGGGAGGCTGAGGCGAGCAGATCACGAGGTCAAGAGATCGATACCATCCTAAGCAACATGGTGAAACCCCTTCTCTACTAAAAATACAAAAATTAGATGGGCGTGGTGACACGCATCTGTAGTTCCAGCTACTCAGGAGGCTGAGGCAGGAGAATCACTTGGACCTGGGAGACAGAGGTTGCAGTGAGCTGAGATCGCACCACTGCACTCCAGCCTGGTGACAGAGTGAGACTCCATCTCAAAAAAAAAGGAAAAAGTTTCACTTTGATAATTAATTTTTTTTTTTATTTTTTCCAGGTGTATGGTGGCTGATGAAGTAAGTGTTTCAATGGTTTTTATGTCTTTTATAAGATTACACAGCTTGTTTTTAGTGTCTGCTATTTTCCATGTACTCTTTCTCCATATGACTATATGTCTGTATATGGGGATGAGGAGAGAGAGAAAGATGGGAGGGTGAGGAGGGAGGGGGAGAGAGAATGAGAATGAATGAATGTGTGTGTGTGTGTGTGTGTGTGTGTTTTCTAGACATGCATCTGATACATATGTTAATATTAACATTAGTGACCCCAAATTGTTACCTAGGATGCATGAATGAGTTTTGAAATGCAGCCCCCCAAAAAGCTTTTCTGTTACAATAGTACTTGCTTAAAAGCTAAACTTTAAAGATTTTGTTCTAAACGTTATTGTTAATTGTTTCCTATGAGTTTGAAACATAGTTCTGAAATGGTATTTTATTATCACTCAACAATTTGATAGATTTAAATGGCATGTGCTTATATGTATCCCTATTCGTGTTTTCTCTCTGAGATGGAGGCTCTTGTTACATGAACTATGATATTCTTTGTGTACATTCTCAGACTAATATAAGTCAATAAAGTTCTAATTTTTAACAACCATTAGAGAAATGTGTTGCTGTTTTTCATTATGTCTTTAAGAATAACAGCAAAACGGCCAGGCGCAGTGGCTCACACCTGTAATCCCAACACTTTGGGAGGCCGAGGCAGGTGGATCATGGGGCCAGGAGTTTGAGACCATCCTGGCTAACACGGTGAAACCCCATCTCTATTAAAATACAAAAATTTAGCCGGGCGTGGTGGCGGGCATCTGTAGTCCCAGCTACTCAGGAGGCTGAGGCAGGAGAATGGCATGAACCCAGGAGGCAGAGCTTGCAGTGAGCCGAGAGCATGCCACTGCACTCCAGCTTGGGCGACAGAGTGAGACTCCATCTCAAAAAAGAATAACAGCAAAACATACACTTTTCAAAATATATTAGAAGTGAAGGAAATGGAAACTGAATTGTTAAAAAATAAAAGTGGGATCATCAAAAAATTCTCCCAATTAATTATGATTTAGTTTTACTTGCATATAGACTCCCACCAATGGCTTATCTCTGTAGTCTCTTCTTTTGAGACGGAATCTGGCTCTGTCGCCCAGGCTGCAGTGCAATGTCACGATCTTGGCTCACTGCAACCTCCGCCTCCCGGATTCAAGCAATTCTCTTGCCTCAGCCTCCCTAGTAGGTGGGACTACAGGTGCGCACCACCACGCCCAGCTAATTTTTGTATTTTTAGTAGAGAAGGGGTTTCACCATTTTGGCCAAGATGTTTTCCATCTCTTGACCTCGTGATCCGCCTGCCTCAGCCTCCCAAAGTCCTGGGATTACAGGCATGAGCCACAGTGCCTGGCCTGTAGTCTGTTTTTAAGGAAAACATGAATAGAGAATTTAAGGATTTATTTAAGGAATAACATGAGTCCTATACAGAAATGTTGATATAGGGGTTCAAAGTTCATGCTAATTTATAATGACCTAATTTTTTAGTTTGAACTCTTCTTTCATTCAATAGGTGTTTATTTAGACTAGACGTTATAATTAGAAAAAGAGTCATTGCCAGTGAAGAACTTTAGCGATATAATTGGAGAAACAAGACATAGACATTTGGGAAACAATAAACAGAAATTTTTCTTTTGAAACAAGATGAGTTCTTTTGTTGTTTTTTGTTTGCTTGTTTTTGTTTGTTTTTGTATTTGTTTTTGTTTTGAGAAGGAGTCTCGCTCTGTCACCCAGACTGGAGTGCAGTGGCACGATCTCGACTCACTGCAAGGTTCGCCTCCCAGGTTCACGCCATTCTCCTGCCTCAGCCTCCGAAGTAGCTGGGACTACAGGCACCCGCCACCACGCCCGGCTAATTTTTTGTATTTTTAGTAAACACAGGGTTTCACTGTGTTAGCCAGAATGGTCTCAATCTCCTGACCTCAGGTGATCCGTCCGCCTCTGCCTCCCAAAGTGCTGGGATTATAGGTGTGAGCCATCATGCCCGGCCTAAAACAGGATGAGCTCTAAATGGCTCTTCATAAATTAATTAATTTGAGAGTCCAAATGACTGAAAGAGGCTTATGTTTTTAGTCCTTGAATATGTTTTCAACAAATAGAAATATGAACTCATTCTCCAAAACCTCAAGACTAGCCATAACTATTTCCTCTTATATATATACATGTATAGAACATATATGTCATATATGTATATGCATGTGTATAAATTCTTTTCCAAACAGATCAGCTGAGGTCCACAGAAAATATATTATAGAAGGTAACAAACAGCATCCTTTATGATTTCCACAAGTAAGTCATGGTGAAAAATCTTAGCAGTTATGGTACACCATTGGTACTTTGGTCCTCATTTTGATGTTGTAGAAATCTAGATGCACCTTAAATCTATGGAATTCACCATGGATTCAGATAAACACTTGATCTGCACCATAACCCTTCTGATATGGTTTGGCTATGTCCCCACCCAAATCTCATCTTGAATCGTAGCTACCATAATTCCCACATGTGATGGGAGGGGTGACCCAGTGGGGGATAGTTGAATCATGGGGGTGGGTCTCTCCCATGCTGTTCTCATGATAGTCAGTAAGTCTCACAAGATCTGATGGTTTTATAAATGGGAGTTCCCCTGCACACGCTCTCTTGCATGCTGCAGTATAAAAGATGTGACTTTACTCCTCTTTCGCCTTCCACCATGATTCTGGAGCCTCCCTAGCCATGTGGAACTGTGAATTAAACCCCTTTCCTTTATAAATTACCCAGACTCGGGTATGTCTTTATTGGCAGTGTGAGAACAGACTAAGACACCTTCTTAACTCTTATATTCTCTAACACACCCTTATCCTCAGTTAACGAGTATGTAGAAGTCGTGAACCCTTAGCCAGCAAGAGCGTTCCCATTATACAAATCGCTTTTCCATTTCTTGTGATTTACAATTACATAGCACTTTTCACATTTGGCTAATTCACATGTTGTCATCTTTCAAAACCATTCTTACTTTTTAATTAAATACATTGCAAAATCTGTTTAATATTTCCTCAATACTTAAAAAAAACTTCCACCTTCCTGTCCATCATAATTACTTAATTACTTCTCTCTTTTCACCAGCATTTTTGAAGACCCATTATTTTACACCTATTTGAATTGACAGGGTTTATGATGTTATATCCTATTAATAATGTTGATTAAGAAAAAATCTTCAACTTTATACATGAATACAAGAATCAGGCCATAGAAATAAACAGAATGACATACAAGACGTAAGATCACAGCTCATAAACACTAATAATCTGTTTAGTGGTAGAGTTGGACTGCTATTTTTATGGAATCTTACCATGCCAGTGTGGATGAAAGTTAATAAATTAAATGTGCTGGAGTAAAAAGAACTTCTATATATGTAAATTATATGAACTCTACCTTCATTCTGTTTTCTAATATGGTTTTCCTTCTCTTGCTTTTATCATAAAACGGTGGTGAAGCCAGAGAAGGAAGTACAATTTATAATTTAAAGGTCAACCACTTTTTGATTTGTAAATTAAAAATAGATTTTGATGTGATGACTGTTGACTCATCAAATAGTGAAAAGCCTTGGGAGAGCAATTTTACATCTGTGTTATTGAACCTACTTTTTTTTTTTATAAACGCTTGAATACTCACTTGGAGTATTGTGTACTTTAGCTGTCTGCTGTGATCTTTTCTCCCTAGCTTTAGAAACAAATGACGTCCTTCACTAGTATTATTCCCCCTTCTTTCGGTATCTTTTCACTGTTATCTTTTTCTTTTTCTTTTCTTTTTCTTTTTTTTAATTCTTTAAGATCTAGAGTACCTGCGCAAAACGTGCAGGTTTGTTACATAGGTATACATGTGCCATGTTGGTTTGCTGCACCCATCAACTCATCATTTACATTAGGTATTTCTCCTAATGCTGTCCCTTCCCCAGGGCCCCACCCCCGAAAGGCCCCCGTGTGTGATGTTCCCTGCCCTGTGGCCAATTGTTCTCATTGTTCAGTTCCCACCTAAGAGTGAGAACATGCAGCGTTTAGTTTTCTGTCTTTGTGATAGTTTGCTGAGAATTATGATTTCCAGCTTCATCCATGTCTCTGCAAAGGACACGAACTTATCCTTTTTTATGGCTGCATAGCATTCCATGGTGTATATGTGCCACATTTGCTTAATCCAGTCTGTCATTGATGGACATTTGGGTTGGTTCCAAGTCTTTGCTATTGTGAATAGTGCCCCAGTAAACATATATGTGCATGTGTCTTTATAGTAGTATGATTTATAATCCTTTGGGTATATACCCAGTAATGGGATCACTGGGTCAAATGGTATTTCTGGTTCTAGATCCCTGAGGAATCACCACACTGTCTTCCACAATAGTTGAACTAGTTTACACTCCCACCAACAGTGTTAAAGCATTCCTATTTCTCCACATTTTCTCCAGCATGTGTTGTTTCCTGACTTTTTAGTGATCTCCATTCTGACTGGCGTGAGATGGTATCTCATTGTGGTTTTGATTTGCATTTCTCTGATGAGCAGTGATGATGAGCATTTTTTCATGTGTCTGCTGGCTGCATAAATGTCTTCTTTTGAGAAGTGTTTGTTCATATCCTTCGCCCACTTTTTGATGGAGTTGTTTTTTTTTTCTTGTAATTTGTTTGAGTTCATTGTAGATTCTGGATATTAGCCCTTTTTCAGATGGGTAGATTGCAAGAATTTTCTCCCATTCTGTATGTTGCCTGTTCACTCTGATGGTAGTTTCTTTTGCCTTGCAGAGGATCTTTACTTTAATTAGACCCCATTTGTCTCTTTTGACTTTCGTTGCCATTGCTTTTGGTGTTTTAGTCATGAAGTCCTTGCCCATGCCTATGTCCTGAATGGTAATGCCTAGGTTTTCTTCTAGGGTTTTTATGGTTTTAGGTCTAAAACCATTCAAGTCTTTAATCCATCTTGAATTAATTTTTGTATAAGGTGTAAAGAAGGGATCCAGTTTCAGCTTTCTACACATGGCTAGCCAGTTTTCTGATCACCGTTTATTAAACAGGTAATCCTTTCCCCATTTTTTGTTTTTGTCAGGTATTTCAAAGATCAGATGGTTGCAGATGTGTGGTGTTATTTCTGAGACCTCTGTTCCCGATCTATTGCTCAATATATCTGTTTTGGTACCACTACCATGCTGTTTTGGTTACTGTAGCCTTATAGTATAGTTTGAAGCCAGGTAGCATGATGCTTCCAACTTTGTTTTTCTTTGTGTAGGATTGTCTTGGCAATGCAGGCTCTTTTTTGGTTCCATATGAACTTTAGTTTTTTCCAATTCTGTGAAGAAAGTCATTGGTAGCTTGATGGGGGTGACATTGAATCTATAAATTACCTTGGGCAGTATGGGCATTTTCACAATATTGATTCTTCCTACCCATGAGCATGGAATGTTCTTCCATTTGTGTGTATCCTCTTTTATTTCATTGAGCAGCGGTTTGTAGTTCTCCTTGAAGAGGTTCTTCACATCCCTTGTAAGTTGGATTCCTAGGTATTTTATTCTCTTTGTAGCAATTGTTAATGAGAGCTCATACATGTTTTGGCTCTCTGTCTATTATTGGTGTATAAAAATGCTTGTGATTTTTGCACATTGATTTTGCATTCTGATACTTTGCTGAAGTTGCTTATCAGCTTAAGGAGATTTTGGGCTGAGACGATGGGGTTTTCTAGATATACAATCATGTCATCTGCAAACAGGAACAATTTGACTTCCTCTTTTCCTATTTCAATACCCTTTACTTCTTTCTCCTGCCTTATTGCCCTGTCCAGAGCTTCCAACACTATGTTGAATAGGGGTGGTGAGACAGGGCATCCGTGTCTTGTGCCAGCTTTCAAAGGGAATGCTTCCAGTTTTTGCCCATTCAGTATGATATTGGCTGTGAGTTTGTCATAGATAGCTCTTATTATTTTGAGATACATCCCATTAATACCTAATTTATTGAGAGTTTTTAGCATGAAGTGCTGTTGAATTTTGTCAAAGGCCTTTTCTGCATCTTCTGAGATGATCATGTGGTTTTTGTCATCGGTTCTGTTTATATGCTGGATTAGGTTTATTGATTTGCATATGTTGAACCAGCCTTGCATCCCAGGGATGAAGCCCACTTGATCATGGCAGATAAGCTTTTTGATGTGCTGCTGGATTCGGTTTGCCAGTATTTTATTGAGGATTTTTGCATCAATGTTCATCAGGGATATTGGTCTAGAATTCTCTTTTCTTGTTGTGTCTCTGCTAGGCTTTGGTATCAGGATGATGCTGGCCTCATAAAATGAGTTAGGGAGGATTCCCTCTTTTTCTATTGATTGGAATAGTTTCGGAAGGAATGGTACCAGCTCCTCCTTGTACCTCTGGAAGAATTCGGCTGTGAATCCATCTGGTCCTGGGGTTTTTTTGGTTGTTAATCTATTAATTATTGCCTCAATTTCAGAGCCTGTTATTGGTCTATTCAGAGATTCAACTTCTTCGTGGTTTAGTCTTGAGAGATTGTATGTGTCAAGGAATTTATCCATTTCTTCTAGATTTTCTAGTTTATTTGCGTAGAGGTGTTTATAGTATTCTCCTGTGGTAGTTTGTATTTCTGTGGGATTGCTGGTGATATCCCCTTTATCATTTTTTATTGCATCTATTTGATTCTTCTCTCTTTTCTTCTTTATTAGTCTTGCTAGTGGTCTATCAATTTTGTTGATCTTTTCAAAAAACCAGCTCCTGGATTCGTTGATTTTTTGAAAGGTTTTTTGTGTCTCTATCTCCTTCAGTTCTGCTCTGATCTTAGTTATTTCTTGCCTTCTGCTAGCTTTTGAATGTGTTTGCTTTTGCTTCTCTAGTTCTTTTAATTGTGTTGTCAGGGTGTCAATTTTAGATCTTTCCTGCTGTCCCTTGTGGGCATTTACTGGTATAAATTTCCCTCTACACACTGCTTTAAATGTGTCCCAAAGATTCTGGTATGTTGTGTCTTTGTTGTCGTTGGTTTCAAAGAACATCTTTATTTCTGCCTTCATTTCATTATGTACCCAGTAGTCATTCAGGAGCAGGTTGTTCAGTTTCCACGTAGTTGTGCTGTTTTGAGTGAGTTTCTTAATCCTGAGTTCTAGTTTGATTGCACTGTGGTCTGAGAGAGAGTTTGTTATAATTTCTGTTCCTTTACATTTGCTGAGGAGTGCTTTACTTCCAACTATGTGGTCAATTTTGGAGTAAGTGAGGTGTGGTGCTGAGAAGAATGTATATTCTGTTGATTTGGGGTGGAGAGTTCTGTAGATGTCTATTAGGTCCGCTTGGTGCAGAGCTGAGTTCAATTCCTGGATATCCTTGTTAACTTTCTGTCTCGTTGATCTGTCTAATGTTGACAGTGGGGTGTTAAAGTCTCTCATTATTATTGTATGGGAGTCTAAGTCTCTTTTTATATCTCTAAGGTCTTGTTTTATGAATCTGTGTGCTCCTGTATTTGGTGCATGTATATATGGGATAGTTAGCTCTTCTTGTTGAATTTGTCCCTTTACCATTATGTAATGACCTTCTTTGTCTCTTTTGATCTTTGTTGGTTTAAAGTCTGTTTTATCAGAGACTAGGATTGCAACTGCTGCCTTTTTTTTTGTTTTCCATTTGCTTGGTAGATCTTCCTCCATCCCTTTATTTTGAGCCTGTGTGTCTGCACATGAGATGGGTTTCCTGAATACAGCACACTGATGGGTCTTGACTCTTTATCCAATTTGCTAGTTTGTCTGTGTCTTTTAATTGGAGCATTTAGCCCATTTACATTTAAGGTTAATATTGTTATGTGTGAATTTGATCCTGTAATTATGATGTTAGCTGATTATTTTGCTAGTTAGTTGATGCAGTTTCTTCCTAGCCTCGATGGTCTTTACAATTTGGCATGTTTTTACAGTGGCTTGTAGCGGTTTTTCCTTTCCATGTTTAGTGCTTCCTTCAGGAGCTCTTTTAGGGCAGACCCGGTGGTGACAAAATCTCTCAGCATTTGCTTGTCTGTAAAGGATTTTATTTCTCCTTCACTTATGAAGCTTAGTTTGGCTGGATATGAAATTCTGGGTTGAAAATTCTTTTCTTTAAGAATGTTGAATATTGGCCCCCACTCTCTTCTGGCATGTAGAGTTTCTGCCGAGAGGTCCACCGTTAGTCTGATGGGCTTCCCTTTGTGGGTAACCCCACCTTTCTCTCTGGCTGCCCTTAATATTTCCTTCATTTCAACTTTGGTGATTCTGACAATTATGTGTCTTGGAGTTGCTCTTTTTGAGGAGTATCTTTGTGGCGTTCTCTGTATTTCCTGAATTTGAATGTTGGCCTGCCTTGCTAGATTAGGGAAGTTCTCCTGGATAATATCCTGCAGAGTGTTTTCCAACTTGGTTCCATTCTCCCCGTCACTTTCAGGTACAGCAATCAGACATAGATTTGGTCTTTTCACATAGTCCCATGTTTCTTGGAGGCTTTGTTCATTTCTTTTTATTCTTTTTTCTCTAAACTTCTCTTCTCGCTTCATTTCATTCATTTAATCTTCCATCACTGATACCCTTTCTTCCAGTTGATCGAATCGGCTAATGAAGCTTGTGCATTCGTCATGTAGTTCTTGTGCCATGGTTTTCAGCTCCATCAGGTCCTTTAAGGACTTCTCTGCATTGGTTATTCTAGTTAGCCATTCGTCTAATCTTTTTTCAGGGTTTTTAACTTCTTTGCATTGGGTTCGTACTTCCTCCTTTAGCTCTGAGTAGTTTGATCGTCTGAAGCCTTCTTCTCTCAACTCGTCAAAGACATTCTCCGTCCAGCTTTGTTCTGTTGCTGGTGAGGGGCTGCGTTCCTCTGGAGGAGGAGAGGCGCTCTGATTTTTAGAATTTTCAGTTTTTCTGCTGTGTTTTTCCCCCATCTTTGTGGTTTTATCTACCTTTGGTATTTGATGATGGTGCCATGTAGATGGGGTTTTGGTGCGGATGTCCTTTCTGTTTGTTAGTTTTCCTTCTAACAGTCAGGACCCTCAGCTGCAGGTCTGTTGGAGGTTGTTGGAGGTCCACTCCAGACTGGTTTCCTGGGTATCACCAGCGGAGTCTGCAGAACAGTGGATATTGGTGAACAGCAAATGTTGCTGCCTGATCGTTCCTCTGGAAGTTTCGTGTCTGAGGGGTACCCGGCCATGTGTGGTGTCAGTCTGCCCCTACTCAGGGGTGCCTCCCAGTTAGGCTACTCAGGGGTCAGGGACCCACTTGAGAGGCAGTCTATCTGTTCTCAGATCTCCAGCTGCGTGCTGGGAGAACCACTACTCTCTTCCAAGCTGTCAGGGACATTTAAGTCTCCAGAGGTTTCTGCTGCCTTTTGTTCGGCTATGCAGTGCCCACAGAGGTGGAGTCTACAGAGGCAGGCAGACCTCATTGAACTGCCGTCGGCTCCGCCCTGTTCGAGCTTCCAGGCCGCTTTGTTTACCTACTCAAGCCTCAGCAATGGCGGACGCTCCTCCCCCAGCCTCACTGCTGCATTACAGTTCGATATCAGACTGCTGTGCTAGCAATCAGCAAGGCTCCGTGGGCGTAGGACCCTGCGAGCCAGGCATGGGATATAATCTCCTGGTGTGCCGTTTGCTAAGATGGTCAGAAAAGCACAGCATTAGGGTGGGAGTGACCCGATTTTCCAGGTGCCATTTGTACCCCCTTCCCTTGGCTAGGAAAGGGAATTCCCTGATCCCTTACGCTTCCAGGTGAGGCTATGCCTTACCCTGCTTAGGCTCATTCTCAATGCGCTGCATCCACTGTCCTGCACCCACTGTCCCACCGTCCCCAGTGAGATGAACCCAGTACCTCAGTTGGAAATGCAGAAATCACCCGTCTTCTGCGTCGCTCACGCTGGGAGCTGTAGACTGGAGCTGTTCTTATTCGGCCATCTTGGAACCGCCCTTAACTGATTTTTTGAAGGGTGTTTTGTGTTTCTATCTCCTTCAGTGCTGCTCTGATCTTAGTTATTTCTTGCCTTCTGCTAGGTTTTGAATTTGTTTGCTCTTGCTTCTCTGGTTCTTTTGCTTGTGATGTTAGCGTGTCAATTTTAGATCTTTCCTGCTTTCTCTTAAGGGCATTTAGTACTATAAATTTCCCTCTACACACTGCTTTAAATGTGTCCCAGAGATTCTGGTACGTTGTGTCTTTGTTCTCATTGGGTTCAAATAACATCTTTATTTCTGCCTTTATTTCATTATTTAACCAGTAGTCATTCAGGAACAGGTTGTTCAGTTTCCATGTAGTTGTGAGGTTTTGAGTGAGTGTCTTAATCCTGAATTCTAATTTGATTGCACTGTGGTCTGAGACACAGTTTGTTGTGATTTCTGTTCTTTTACATTTGCTGAGGAGTGCTTTACTTCCAATTATGTGGTCAATTTTAGAATAACTGTGATGTGATGCTGAGAAGAATGTATATTCTGTTGATTTGGGGTGGAGAGTTCTGTAGATTTCTATTAGGTCCACTTGGTGCAGAGCTGTGTTCAAGTCCTGGATATCCTTGTTAACCTTCTGTCTCGCTGATCTGTCTAATATTGTCAGTGGGGTTTTAAAAGTCTCCCATTATTATTTTGTGGGAGTCTAAGTCTCTTTGTAGGTCTCTGAGAACTTGTTTTGTGAATCTGGGTGCTCCTGTATTGGGTGCATGTATATTTAGGATAGTTAAGTCTTCTTGTTGAATTGATCCCTTTACCATTATGTAATGGCCTTCTTTGTCTCTTTTGATCTTTGTTGGTTTAAAGTCTGTTTTATCAGAGACTATGATTGCAACCCCTGCTTTTTTTTTGCTTTCCATTTGCTTGGTAGATCTTCCTCCATCCCTCTATTTGGAGCCTATGTGTGTCTTTGCACATCAGATGGGTCTCTTGAATACAGCACACTGATGGGTCTTGACTCTTTATCCAATTTGCCAGTTTCTGTCTTTTAATGGGTACATTTTGCCCATTTACATTTAAGGTTAATATTGTTATGTGTGAATTTGATCCTGTCATTATGATGTTAGCTGGTTGTTTTGCCTGTTAATTGATGTAGTTTCTTCATAGCATTGATGGTCTTTATAATTTGGTGTGTTTTTGCAGTGACTGGTACCGGTTGATTCTTTCCATGTTTAGTGCTTCCTTCAGTAGCTGTTGTAAGGCAGGCCTGGTGGTGACAAAATCTCTCAGCATTTGCTTGTCTGTAAAGGATTTTATTTCTCCTTCACTTATGAAGCTTAGTTTCGCCGGATATGAAATTCTGGGTTAATTAAATTGCCCAAGGACATATAACTAGAAGATGCCGGGACCTGATATTTGACCTCAAGTGAAATAATTGGAGTGATTCAGCTCCACCTCTCACTGTCAATTACATTACAGTCCCCAGGTACCAGACTTTCTATTTTTGAAACAGTATTCTTGAGGACAGAAGAATTTGGAAGACATAGGGCTCAAAGGAATAAGACAGTGAAGTTAGAATGAAGGTGATAGCATTAAAATTGTGTGTTGGTGAGACTACACGGTAGTCCTTTAAGTCATTGTCACCTGCCTGCTTACTTCCTTGTTTCTAAGTCCAACTTTATTATTTTTGGATGTGCTCTTTTAAAAAAAATCTTAATTTAAAACAATTTTAGATTTATAGAATTATTACAAAGATATTACACAGTTCCTGTATACCCCACACCCAGTTTCCCCTATTATTGATATCTTAGATTAGTATGGTACATTTGTCTCAATTAATGAGCCAATATTCGTATGTTATTATTAACTGAAGACCATACTTTATGCAGGTTTTCTCAGTTTTTCTCTCATGTCCTTTTAAAAAATATATAAATAAAAATAAAACTAGGATTCCATCCAGGAAACACATTACTCTGCATATTAGCAATGTCTCTTTAGGCTTCTCTGGGTTGTAACAATTTCTCATGCTCTGTTTGTTTTTGAAGACCTTTACAATTCTGAAAATTAGTGGTTAGGTATTTTGTAGCATGTCCCTTAATTGGGATTCAACTGGTACTTTCCTTGTGGTTATACTTGGGTAATATGTTTTTTGGGGGAAGACCATAGAGGTGAAGTGCTATTGTCATCACATCATACAAAGTATGCATACTATCAATATGATTTATCACTGTTAATGTTAATCCCGATCACCTGGCTTAAGGTAGTGTTTGCCAGGTTTTGTTACTGTATAGTTTACTCATTTCCCCCCCCCCCTTTTTTATACTGAATTTTTGGGAAGAAAGTAACTATTCACAGCCCATACTTTAGGAATGGAGAGTTGTGTTTTACTTTTTTGTTTTGTTTTGTTTTTGAGATGGAGTCTCACTCTGTCACCCAGGGTGGAATGCAATGGCATGATCTCGGCTCACTGCAACCTCTGTCTCCCGGGTTCAAGCAATTCTCCTGCCTCAGCCTCCTGAGTAGTTGGGATTACAGGCACCGACCACTACACCTGGCTAATCTTTGTATTTTTAGTAGAGACCGGCTTTCGCCATGTTGGTCAGGCTGGTCTTGACCTCCTGACCTCAAGTGATCCGCCTGCTTCAGCCTCCCAAAGTGCTGGGATTACAGGTGTCAGCCACTGTGCCTGGATGTATTTTACTTTCTTAAGCTTGAGTTAGTCAGGGTTCTCTAGAGGGACAGAAGTAATAGGATAGATACATATATAAAGGGGAGTTTATTAACTCACACGATCACAAGGTCCCACAATGGGCCATCAGCAGGCTGAGGAACAAGGAAGCCAGTTCTAGTTCCACAACTGAAGAACTTGGGAGTCCAATGTTCCAGGGTAGGAAGCATCTAGCACAGCAGAAAGATATAGGCTGGGAGGCTAGGCCAGTCTCTCTTCTCACATTTTTCTGCCTGCTTATATTCTAGCCACCATGGCAGCTGATTATATTGTGCCCAACCAGATTAAGGGTAGGTCTGCCTTTGTCAGCCTGCTGACTCAAATGTTAGTATCCTTTGGCAACACCCTCACAGACACACCCAGGATCAATACTTTGTGTCCTTCAGTCCAATCGAGTTGACACTGAGTATTAACCATCACAAAGCTGGAGTAAATACATAAATTATTTGGAATTCATTCATTCATTTATTTACTTAATCATGTATTTGTATCAGTGTGGACTCATGGATATTAATTGTATACTTTGAGTTAAAATTCATTACTACTTTCTTTATCTTGTTGCTCAAATTGTTTCAGCTTTGGCCATTGGGAACCCACTCCTGTGTCCCTTTGACATAACCCCTTCATTTTAGAAGTTTTTTGTTTTGGTTTGGTTTTTTGAGCATTTTCTTACTTTCTGGTACTACAGGATGCTTCAGGCTCATCTTATGCATTTCTTGTCCCAGTCTAGAATCAGTCATTTTTCCAAAAAAAAACTAGTTTCATTTTACTGAAGATCGATACTAGAATGAGGACCTGGGTGCTCCATTTCTCCGGGGGTGTCCTTCTAGGTTCTATCAGCTTATAGAGCAAGGAGATTATGTATACTAACGTGTGTGTATTTATACATAGATATACATATATATGTATATATATGTACATGTATAGCAGGGTGTGAAGGCCAGGAATCCTTGACATTCCTTGGTTTGCAGATGCTGTACACACGCATTGCTGTGCACACACATTATGTATCTGTAATCTTTAACCCTAACAGTGGGTCCCACCATCTGCCATCTATTTACTTAATTGCTAATTTCCAGTATACATGAATAGCAGTTTCACAGTTGTTTACCTGTACCTCCATGGGAAAGAACTTTATTAGCTAGAGCATGGTGTAATGTACAGTTCCTTTTGACTTTATTCTTATAGACTCCATTCATTTCCAATGTTACCCAGGTCAGCACCTTATTCCCCCACATCCTCCAGTGAGGATATTTCAGACATTTGTAATACTGTATGATATTTACAGACCAGCTTTATTAACTTAGCAATATGCATTTAAAATTCATCCGTGTCTTTTTGTAGCTTGATAGTCTTTTCTTTTTATCACTGATTTATATTGCATTGTATGGATATACCACAGTTCGTTTTTTCGTTCACAAAGATGAAGAGATATCTTGATTGCTTCCAGTTTTTGACAATAAAGCTGCTGTACATATTCACATGTAGGTTTTTGTGTCAGCATAGGTTTTCAAATCTAGGAGTGTGAAACTGCTAGATCATATAGTGTGCTAGTTTCCTAGGGCTGCCATAAGATAGTACCACAAACTGGGGGGCTTAAAATAATTGAAATTTTTACTCTCATAGCTCGAGGTTAGAACTCTGAAATAGGTGTCAGCAGGGTAGGTTTCTTCTGATGTTTCTGAGGGATAATCTGTTCCATGCCTTTGTCCTGCTTTCCAGTGAAGGCCAGCAATACTTGACATTCCTTGGTTTGTAGATGCATCACTGTATTGTCTGCCTCTGTCTTCACATGCCATTCTCCCAGAGTGTCTATGCCTCTTCCCTTATAAGGACACTGGTCAGATTGAATTAAGGTTACTCTAATATGACCTCATTTTAGCTAATTATGTCTGCAGCA
Organism: Gorilla gorilla gorilla; assembly: GCF_029281585.2. NCBI lineage: Eukaryota > Metazoa > Chordata > Mammalia > Primates > Hominidae > Gorilla > Gorilla gorilla. The sequence continues at coordinate 37,897,027 of NC_073235.2, read as the reverse complement.
AACCTATTTTTAAATAAATAATTTCATATCCTGAAATACTAGAGGTTAGAACTTCAGTATATCTTTTGGGAGAGAGTTACCCAATTCAACCCATAACATATGGTAAGACAATATTTTTTTTTTTTTTTTTTTTTTTGAGACGGAGTTTCGCTCTTGTTGCCCAGGCTGGAGTGCAGTGGCATAATCTTGGCTGACCACAACCTCCGTCTCCCGGGGTTCAAGCGATTCTCCTGCCTCAGACTCCCAAGTAGTTGGGATTACAGGCATGCTCCACCACCCCAGCCAACTTTGTGTTTTTTTGTTTTTGTTTTTGTTTTTTTTTGAGATGGAGTCTCGCTCTGTCACCCAGGCTGGAGTGCAGTGGCACAATCTCGGCTCACTGCAAGCTCCGCCTCCCGGGTTCACGCCATTCTCCTGCCTCAGCCTCCCACGTAGCTGGGACTACTGGTGGCTAGTTTTTTGTATTTTTAGTAGAGACGGGGTTTCACCATGTTAGCGAGGATGGTCTTAATCTCCTGAGCTCGTGATCTGCCCGCCTTGGCCTCCCAAAGTGGTCGGATTACAGGAGTGAGCCACCGTGCCCGGCCACTTTGTGTTTTTAATAGAGATGGGGTTTCCCCATGTTGGTCAGGTTGGTCTCGAACTCCCTACCTCAGGTGATCCACCTGCCTTGGCCTCCCAAAGTTCTGGGACTGCAAGCGTTCTTTCTCTGATTAATTCCTTTCCTTCTGTGTCTCATATTTTTCTCAAGTCTATCTAAAAAGTAATCCTTCAATACATTCTTCAGTTTTGAAGAATGTGGCAAGCGTGAGCCACTGCACCCGGCCAAGACCATATTTTTTTAACAGAAACTGTCAAAGTGTCTTTTGTATTGGCTATACCATTTTCCATTTCCATTAGCAGTGAAAGAGAGTTCCGCTTGCTCTGCATCCTCACTAGCTGTTGGTATTATCATTTTTCTTTTAGCTATTCTAATGTATGTATAGTAGTATCTCATTTTCATTTGTAATTCTCTATTCACCTATGTTGTTGAGGATCTTTTCATATGCTTATCTTCCATCTGCATATCTTCTTAGGTGAGGTCTCTGTTCAGATCTTATACCCATGTTTAAATCGTTTCTTTTTTTGTTGTTGAGTATTAAGAGTTATTTGTATATTTTAAGTACAAGTCTTTATTAGATATGTTTTAGGTCGGGCACGGTGGCTCACTCCTGTAATCTCAGCACTTTGGGAGGCCAAGGCGGCCAGATCACCTGAGGTCAAGAGTTTGAGACCAGCCTGGCCAACATGGTGAAACCCCATCTCTACCAAAAATACAAAAATTAGGCAGGTGTGGTGGGAGGTGCCTCTAATCCCAGTTACTCAGGAGGCTGAGGCAGAAGAATTGCTTGAACCTGGGAAGCAGAGATTGCTGTGAGCTGTGATTACGCCATTGCACTCCAGCCTGGACAACAAGAGCAAAACTCCATCTCAAAAAACAAAAAAAAGATATGTTTTAATATTTTCTTCCAGTCTGTGGCTTGTCTTTTCATTCTCTTAACATTGTCTTTCACAGAGCAGAAGTTTAGTTTAGTTTAGTTTAGTTTAGTTTGTTTAGTGTAGTCTTGCTCTGTCGCCCAGGCTGGAGTGTAGTCGCGTGATCTCAGCTCACTGCAGCCTCCCAATCCTGGGTTCAAGCAGTTCTCCTGCCTCAGTCTCCTGAGTAGCTGGGTTTACAGGAACTGGCCACCACACCCAGCTAATTTTTGTATTTTCAGTAAAGACGGGATTTCGCATGTTCGCTAGTGTGGTCTCAAAATCCTGACCTCAGGTGATCTGCCCACGTTGGCCTTTCAAAGTGCTGAGATTACAGGCCGATAGAGTAAAGCACTTCACAAGCTAGCCACTACCTGTTTCTTCCATTTTCTTCTGCTATTCTCTGGCAGAAATTCTAGAGACAGTTCCATCTATTTGTTGTAATCTTTACCAATTACTGTTTACATCACACTGGACCAGTTAATTGATCTCTCAGCTTCAATTATCTCTTGTTTAAAGTAGGCAATAATAATACTTTTGCCATTGGATTGCTTATGTAAAGCATAGGAAGAATATGTCTCATATACCCAACAAATGTTAGTTTTCTTTCTCTTTTTCTTTTGTTTTCAAACACCATGACCTTCTTTCTTTCTCTTTCTCCTTCTCTCCTCTCCTCTTCTTTTCTTTTCTTTTCTTTCTTTCCTTTTTTTTGACAATAGTCTTACCCAGGCTGGAATGCAGTGGGGCAGTCTCGGTTCACTGCAACCTCCGTCTCCTGTGTTCAAGCGATTCTTATGCCTCAGCCTCCCGAGTAGCTGGGATTACAGGCATGCACCATTACACCCAGCTAATTTTTGTATTTTTAGTTGAGACAGAGTTTTGCCATGTTGGCCAGGCTTGTCTCGAACTCCTGGCCTCAAGTGGCCCGCCTGCCTCAGCCTCCCAAAGTACTACAGTTACAGGTGTGAGCCACTGCACCCAGCCCATCATGACTTTTTATGCTTTACTATTTCTGTGTAGTTCTTTCTCTGATTAATTCCTTTCCTTCTGTGTCTCATATTTTTCTCAAGTCTATCTAAAAAGTAATCCTTCAAAACATTCTTCAGATATCACTACCTCTATATTCCCATCTCTGGTTGCCTTTTGGTTCCTGTCTGCTCTCACTTCTGCTGTAGTTTGAATCATATCCTACCGTACTTGTCTCGTTTTCTCCACAGATTGGAACTCCTAGGAGCCATATATACTTACCACAGTGCCTGGGAATGTATTTCTAGTTAATGTCTCCTGAACAAATGAATGAATTTTTAGTAATTTATTCTTTATGTTGACTTAAGATCACTTGAACTAGTCAGAAAAAAGAAAAGATCTCATCACCTAGACAAATGGAGGTCTTTTCTATCAGTAACCAGTGCTTTTTTTTTTTTTTGGAGATGGAGTCTCGCTTTTGTAGCCTAGGCTGGAATACAGCCTTGAACTCCTGGGCTCAAGCAATCCTACTGCCTTAGCCTCCCAAGTAGCTAGGACTACAGGTGTATGTCACCACATCAGGCTAATTTTTTAATTTTTTTTTAGAGACAGGGTCTCACTGTGTTGCCCAGGCTGGTCTCAAACTCCTAGCCTAAGCAATCCTGCCTTGGCCTCCCAAAGTGCTAGGATTATCCGTGTGATCCACTGCACGTGGCTTTTTTTTTTTTGAGACGGAGTCTCGCTTTGTCGCCCAGGCTGGAGTGCAGTGGCGCAATCTTGGCTTACTGCAAGCTCTGCCTCCTGAGTTCACACCATTCTCCTGCCTCAGCCTCCCGAGTAGCTGGGACTACAGGCGCCCACCACCATGCCCAACAAATTTTTTTGTATTTTTAGTAGAGACAGGTTTCACCATGTTAGCCAGGATGGTCTTGATCTCCTGATCTTATGATCCGCCTCCCAAAGTGCTGGGATTACAGGCATGAGCCACTGCGCCCGGCCAGCACCTGGCCTTTTAACCAGTGCTTTAAATTAGATCCATGCCTACTACCACCCACCTCCAGTTATTCTAAGCATGGAGATAAAGTTGCAGATATTCCTTTAAGTGGGTTTGGGGATTGTCTTGATCCCATCTGACTCCTATAACAAAAATACAATAGACAGGTGGCTTAAACAACAAACATGTATTTCTCACAGTTCTGGGGGCTGGGAAGTCTAAGATCAAGGCGCCAACTGATTCAGTATCTGATGGTTTATAGATATCCATCTTCTTGATGTGTCACATGGCAGAAGGGGTGAGATTGCTTTCTGAAGTCTTAAGTTTCTCTGTGTCTTTTTTTTTTTTTTTGAGACAGAGTCTCGTTCTGTCACCCAGGCTGGCACAGTGGCACCATCTTGGCTCACTGCAGTCTCTGCTTCCCAGGTTCAGGTGATTCTCATGCCTCAGCCTCCCAAGTAGTTGGGATTACAGGCACCTGCCACCACACCTGGCTAATTTTTGTAGTTTTAGTAGACATGGGGTTTCACCATGGCTGGTCTTGAACTCCTGGCCTTAAGTGTTCTGCCTGCCTTGGCCTCCCAAAGTGTTAGAATTACAGGTGTGAGCCACCGTGCGTGGGCTGAAGTCTCTTTTAAAAGGACACTGATCCGGTTCATGAGGGCCCTACCCTTATGACTTCCCTCCAAAAGCCTCCACCTTCACCTCCTGATACATTCAGGGTTAGAGATTTTAACATGAATTTTTTGGAGAAAAAACATTCAGCCCTTGACAGGAATCTTTTCAAAAACTTTATTAAAATGTCTAGCATAGAGTATTCTTGGTTTTCTAAATAAGTTTAAGTCATTTCTCAGCCTAAAAATTTATCTTGACCACTAGCAGAGTACAAATGCAATTGATTGCATGTTCAATTTTAAAGAAGTCTGTCCTGATTTCTTTGGAAGCTGATGTAATTTTGTTGAGAGCTCCTGCTGTTTTGCACAACTGGGTTATTGTGGTATTCTCTCAATAGTCTTAGACAAAATTTGAAATGAAAAGCAGAGGTGGCAGTGGTGGTGAGTTAAACCATACCCAGATAGATACAGACACAAAGCATCCTCCTGGAATTTAATGTTTAAGTTCACATGAGCATTTGAAAAGCACAAAGCACTAATAGCATCATCTCACCCTAAGTATTGTTATTATATTAATACATTAACACCTCCAAGTGCATCATAAAGAAAATGTTGCAAACATTCCTACCATACCAGTTTTTATTAAGTGAAATGTTCTTTATGACTAGCAGTTGTTTAAAAATGGGAAGAATGTTTAAAATTAAATACCACCCTGTAAACCTCCTTTTCCTTTTTGAGTAATGAGCTTAAATTTTGACAGAAGTTAAAAATCCAAAGAGGCCACAACTTTACTGGTGTGTTAGTTCATTCTCATGCTGCTATAAAGAAATACCTGAGACTGGGTAATGTATAAAAGAGGTTTAATTGACTCACAGTTCCACATGGCTGGAGAGGCCTCAAGAAGCTTAAAGTTATGGCAGAAGACACCTCTTCACAGGGTGGCAGGAGAGAGAGAATGAGTGCAAGCAGGGGAAATGCCAGATGCTTATAAAACCATCAGATCTCGTGAGACTCATTATCATGGGAACAGCATGAGGGAAACCCCCACCATGAGCCAGTTACCTCCTCCTGGTCCCACCCTTGGCACATGCAGATTATTACAATTCAGGGTGAGATTTGGGTGGGGACACAGAGCCAAATCACATCAATGGGCCTCTTCCCACATCTGTATTGGGAATTGGACAACTGAGAATATACACAAAGGCTCCCAACTTTTCATGTAGAGTAGCTAGGGATGGTTATCAATACAAGTCTTAACTCTTTGTACTGAAACATTTTAAAGCCATTTTTTTCCTGTATCCATTGATTAATCTAACTTTTACTCCTGTATGCAACAAATAAATATTATTGAGTCTTCTATTTGGTAAGTTCTTAGAACTATGGATTAAGAAACATGCCTTCATTCGCAGCAACCTGGATGATATTGGAGACTATTAATTCTGAGTGAAGTAACTCAAGAATGGAAAACCAAACATCATATGTTCTCACTCATAAGTGAGAGCTAAGCTATGAGGATGCAAAGGCATAAGAATGACACAATGGACTTTGGGGACTCGGGGAAAGGGTGGGAAGCGGATGAAGGATAAAAGACTAAAACTGGGTGCAGAGTATACTGCTTGGGTGATGGGTGCACCAAAATCTCACAAATCACCACTAAAGAACTTACTCATATAACCAAACACTACCTGTTCTCCAATAACCTATGGAAATAAAAAAGTTTAAAAAAAAAGATTAGAGAACAATAGGTAAAAAATGAGCTTGTTTTTGTTTAAGCAACGTCCCTCAAAACACATGAAATTATAGCTATTTATCTGTATGTGTATAGATAAAGATCTTCAAGGATATTAAAAAAAAAAAAAAAAGAAACATGCCCTCCCTCTAATCAAGTAAGGATGAGTGGGGGTGTATAGCTCTGTGTGGTATCTGTAAAATGTAGGGTACTGGAAATATTGGAAGTGAAGTTTATAATATAAAGTCTATGATACTATTGTGGAAGGAACCATTAATTTCATATTGATTAAGTTGGAAGGGTTTGTGGAGGAGGTAGATTGGAAGTGGGTCTTGTAAAAGAAATAAGTAGAAAACCAGCATTGAAAAAATGAAAATTGAGGAGTTTATTGACTGAGCAACCCTCAATGATTTGCAAGCCCTGTTTCACAGAACTGTCTTTCACAGAACTGAGGTTGAGACTAAGGGTATGGGACTATGAGGTCCCCACTTTACTTCGGCTATAGTGGTCTTACTTTTTCGGCTTTACAAATGTTGAGTTTCTGTGTAATATTTTATTTGTAAAAAACTTGCATTGCTTTAAAAAAACAGTGTAAGATTGACTTTTCTTGATTCTTAGCTTCTTTGTGTCCTCTTCTTATATATTATAGTGAGGCAAAGTGTGTCTGTTTCTCTTAACCTTTATCTAATTTTACTCATCAGTGGTTCAGAAGTTTTCAGTAGAATGATTTAATCTTTGACATTTTCTGCAGGTTCTAATCTCATACTGCTTTCAATTTTTTAAACATTAATTTAGAAATAAACTATTAATAAAGTATATTTTTAATGATGGCAATGTTATACTGTTTTGAAATTTTATATATTTAAGCCCATAGGAAATGAGATATTTCTAGAGAGTCAGAGTTTTTAGGATAGCCAGGCATTCCATTTTTTTTTTACCGTAACAGTTTTGAAAGAAACATTTTTTTCAAATACTTTCTATGTATTTCTGTTTTTTTAAACATTGTACTCTGAACATAATTTAACCTTTTTCGTTACTCAAAGTTATCAACTACTGAGACAAGTTAGGCCCTTTACTTAATCTAATAGAGTGTTTTAAGTTATGTGTCTGCATCTTATTTTTTATTTTCACCCCTCCAAAGCCTTTTTCTTCTCTGTCCTAAGTGAGTTTACAGGCAAAATGAAATGACTCTTTATCTATTTTTGTTAATGTTGGTATTGAGGCTATTATTGATAAATAATATTAGAAAAGGTGAGTAAATGCTGTCTGCTGAAATTTTCTGCTATTTTTCAGTACATTTTTATTTGAAATTTACATTTTAGGTTATTTTATAATAGATCATTAATTCATGGATTGAGTTAGCTGTCTTTTTTTAATTTTTAATTTTTGTGGGTACATAGTAGATGTATATTTATGGGGTATATAAGATATTTTGATACAGGCATACAATGTGTAATAATCACATTAAGGTAAATGGGGTATCCATCTCCTCAAGCATTTATCCTTTGTGTTGCAACAATCCAATTATACTCGTAGTTATTTTCAAATGTACAATTAAATTATTATTAACTACAGTCACCCAGCTATCTTACTTTTTTATTTCAATATTGATTCCTACCATTTACTACTTTATTTCAACATTTTCATAATATTTTGTTATTTTATTTTAACTTATTAGCTTATGACATGATGTTAACCATGAATTTAATGAACTATTTTCACTGCTTTTAATGCCACTAATATTTCAGTAAAATAAAATCAAGCCCAGATTTGGTCTTAACATATTCATTTTCCCCTAAAAATTAACTTTCATTATTTATTGTTTATTGTTGTAGTTATTAGTACATAGCAAATAACATTTATTTTTATTCTTAACCCAATTTGAAATTTTTTTCTTAGGAAGATATTTTTAGATAACCTTCTCATTAACTTTTCTGAAGTTCATTATGTATTGCATTTTCTCTTATCAACTGGTTCTACAAAATTAAAGTCACTTTAAAATTTTGACATGAATAATATTTAATAAATTAGGAATGTGACTAGCATATGATGACATTATCAGTTTTGACATCTCATTTCTTTTTATAGATTAAAAGTGAATTCCTTAAGTAATAATTGACAGACTGTGCTCTTTTGAGTATATGCTACGTATAGATTCATTTAAGAAATTTGGAGCTATTACTAATTCTACTAGAAGACAAAAGAACATTGAAGTTATTCAATAATAACCTGTTATTATTGGTTATTATAACTAATAAACATTATTGAATAACTTCTCAGTTAATTCATGCTATTGAGTAAAAGAAGTTATTCAATAATATATTTAGTTATATTGGGAAAACAAGGGACATCTCTATCCAATAAAAATGTCAGAAACTGAATATTTTTCACCTTGTCATAATACTACCCTGGAGATCATGGTGACATTGCATTATAGGGAAAAGTTATCTATCACTATGTTTAATGCAGAAACAATTTATGTAGATGCTACCGTAGAGAAGAAAACCATATGGTTTAGACCCAGGAAACTCTACCTTGACAATGGGGTGGTTGATTTTTTTTTTTTTTTTAGGTTCTAGATCTTTATTAACTTTTCCAGATTTGTGATTTTTGGTTTTCTCTCTCTCGTTCATGTACGCACTCTCAAACACAAACACACACACAGTGATTGTTTATAAAGACTTGATATCAATCCTTAAGGCAGGCATCCCAAAAGCAGATACAGACAGGGCCTCCAGGGAGTGAAGTCGTCGCAGGGACATGGGCACACTGGGATGAGAGGACCCCAGCTAAGGAGCAGTCCCCGCCTCCAATCCACTGTCTACACGGGGACGTGGCTGCCACCAGTCCTGAGTTGTTGAGAGAAGCCAGGAGTCACATTTTTACACAGATCTGAGTTTTAAACACTATAAACTGAGGTTCTTACCATACAGGTCCAAGAGATCACACTATGGGCCACCACTCCAGACCGTCCTGTCCTAAAGTATGAATTCTGAGCACCAGCTTGGAAATATCAAGGTAATTAGCACACATTTGCACGGCCATTTTTACAAAGCAGCGTTGGAGTGGTTTTTAGAGTAAAAATCATTGGTGCAAATGTTCTTTAAATATATAAAAATTATTATTATTATTTTTTGAGACGGAGTCTCACTCTGTTGCCCAGGCTGGAGTGCAATGGCATGATCTCCGCTCACTGCAAGCTCTGCCTCCCGGGTTGACGCCATTCTCCTGCCTCAGCCTCCCGAATAGCTGGGACTACAGGCGCCTGCCACCTTGCCCAGCTAATTTTTTTTTTATTTTTAGTAGAGACGAGGTTTCACTGTGTTAGACAGGATGGTCTCGATCTCCTGACCTTGTGATCCACCCACCTCGGTCTCCCAAAGTGCTGGGATTACAGGCGTTAGCCACCACACCCGGCCTAAAAATTAATTTTTAAATAATAAATACTTAAAAGAATTGATAGTTTTCTCTTTCTTTTTCTTAGTAGTCCTTTTTTTTTCTTTTATTGCCTAACTCAATTTAAACAGCAAATTTTACTTGTAACATTCCATGTCTTTCTTAGAATAACAAATTGATTTTGCTGTCTCATTTGATTCATATTCTTGTTTTCATTTCTGCACATAATACCCAGCCTAATCTCAGTATTCAGTGGCCTTTCTTTATGTTTTAACTTTTGAAACTACTCAACTCATTAGGGCTAAATTTTTAGTCAATTGTTGCATTTTGGCAACTGGCAGAGGATGTGATTAACCAGCATTTTGTTTTCCTCTTGCTTATTTCCTTTTTCATTTTATGTAACGATTTAGTAACCGTTAGGTAAGTTAATTTTTACTTTTCTTAAAAAAAAAACTTTCACAAAGGTGTCCTTTCTTTCTCCTTCTTTTTAATATATACGAGACCCATCTTAAAAGGGTGTACGTTCTGAATCTGAGTAGGGAATCTCCATCATTGTTTAATTAACATTTCCAAAAATTACCTAGTTGAGATTTGGAATTCTTTCTAATGGTTTAGTCTAAAGTGATTGCTATGTGTCAACACATGAATTGACAGGTTAATCCAAGTACTTGTTCAACCGAAAGCATCCTAGTAACCTGCAAAAATTTTGTCTCAAGCTGTTGATGGATGTGCTTTTGATTCCTTATTTTAAAAGCAGAAATAATTTTCCCTTTGTTACAAATAAGTGGTGGCTTTATTTATTTTGCTTCCACCGTAATTTTATGTGTCATTATGTAACTGCAGAACATAGTATTTTAATATACTAGTCTGAATTTCAGTACAGGGTTCTTTATTTTCTAATTATGATGTCTTCAAATTAATTATAGTGTTGCCACATTAAAAAGGATATAAAGCATCACGCTGTAATTATTTATGATACTAAGCAAGGGATTTATTCATCTTCCTTTTATAAAATCTCCAACTGAACTTATCTATGGTCCTTAATGGCAGTAATCAAGTTTGCCAAGTGCAAATGCTTCTTATCTGCTCTTTGTTTCCTAATCCTTATTTTCATGTATTTTGAAACACCCTTTTGTTTATGTTTGTGATCAACAAATTCAGTGTTAGTAAACAACATAAAAAATTTAGTATTTTTCATACACTGTTTTTTTAAGAATATGTTATATTTTCACTGTGTTCATTACGTATAGAAATTTTAGTGATGTAAGTTATTGTTCTTCCAATTTGTTAAACAGTTAAGGTTGATCATTGAGGCTTATATATAGCACTTTAATTGATTACCTGAGATATATAATCGAAGCAAGGTGCAAATTAGATACCCTTTCAGTGCCTTTATTAAACTTCTGAAATTAGTCTTTTTATATAAAATTGCTAGCTAATTCAAGTAGATTGTGAAGTGAAAAGCCAAATTTCGTTTTTGTTTTGTTTTTTGAGACAGAGTCTTGGTCTGTCACCCAGGCTGGAGTGCAGTGGCGCAATCCTGGCTTACTGCAACCACTGCCTCCTGGGTTAAAGCAATTCCCCTGCCTCAGCCTCCCAAGTAGCTGGAATTATAGTTGCCCGCCACCACACCTGGCTAACTTTTATATTTGTATTTTTATTTTTCATTTATTTATTATTTATTTTTATTTCATTTTATTTATTTATTTTTTTTGAGACAGAGTCTCTGTTGCCCAGGCTGGAGTGCAGTGGCACCATCTCTGTTCACTGCAACCTCTGCCTCCCAGGTTCAAGCGGTTCTTCTGCCTCAGCCTCCCGAGTAGCTGGGACTACAGGTGTGTGCCACCACGCCTGGCTAATTTTTGTATTTTTAGTAGAGACGGGGTTTCACCATATTGGCCATGCTGGTCTCGAACTCCTGACTTTGTGATCTGCCCGCCTCGGCCTCCCAAAGTGATGGGATTACAGGCGTGAGCCACCGTGCCTGGCCTTATTTATTTTTTTGTGACAGGGTCTCTCTCTGTCATAGCCTAGGCTGGAGAGCAGTGGTGCAATCTCAGCTCACTGCAACCTTCGCCTCCCGGGGCTCAAGCGATTTCTCCTGCCTCAGCCTCCCGAGTAGCTAGGATTACAGGCATGAGCCACCACACCTGGTCTAATTTTTGTATTTTTAGTAAAGGTGGGGTTTCACCATGTTGGCCAGGCTGGTCTTAAACTCTTGACCTCAAGTTATCCGCCCACCTCAGCCTCCCAAAGTGCTAGGATTACAGGGGTGAGCTACTGTGCTCAGCCCCAAATTCTGTTTTAGATAAATTTATTCTACATACTATATAGCAGGGTAGAAAGCACTATGTGTATACTGCCTTGGAATTGTAATTAAAGGTCAGTCAAGAAACCAGATACCCCAGAAATGATTTAAAAGTTCAAGAATCAAATCATGGAAGTGTTTTTCGTGTTTTTATGTTTGTTTCTCCTGATGAGGAAATAGCCAAAAATTAGTCAAAGCTAAGATTTTTTTCCCAAAGTTTAATCATTATAGGAGTTATTCTCAAAATGCAACCTGAGAGTCATCCACATAAGAATCATTTTTGCTTGCCCCTTCCTTCCTTCCTTCCCTCCTTCCTTCCTTCCCTCCTTCCCTCCTTCCCTCCTGCCCTCCTTCCCTCCTTCCTTCATTTCTTTGTTATTTTTAGAGACCAGGTCTTGCTGTTTCACTCAGGCTGAAGTGCAGCGTCCTGGCCTCAAACAATCCTCCTAGCTCAGCCTCCCCAGTAGTTATGACTACAGGCACATGCCAGCATATCAGCAAATTTTTGGATTTTTTGTAGAGATGTGGTCTCTCTATATTGCCCAGGCTGATCTCAAAACTCCTGGCATCAGACAATCCTCACATATCAGCCTCCCAAAGGGATTTTTATTTTAAAAGTCCATTTCTATTGAATCAGAATTTGAGGTGTTGTCCTGAAGTCTGAATTTTTAACGTGTATCTAAATGATGCCTAGGTATAATAGATTGTAAGAACTTAGAACATAACTGGGAGATTGGACTTTTTCCCCCCATTTCTTTTTGTCCTGTCCTTTTCTTTCTCCCTACCCTGCCCAAGCACTTGTAGTTATTTTCTTTGTGCTGTGTTGGGCTCTCAATTTTAAGAAATTGCTGAGGCTCCTATACTATGATGCAAGTGGAAAAAAATGACTAGAATCTTAATTAAGTTTGTTAACTTGGTTTTAATTTTACAAAACAGATTTAAAACGTACAAAAATTATGGAAAATTTATTTCTGAACTTCAAATTTTATCTGAGGAATGGTACTGTTGAATGAATAATACATATGCATGTGAGCAGTTCCCATTATAGTTAAGTATCTCATTTTTTACTGTCTTGTGACTCTTTAAGATTAAATATGAGCTGGGTGAGGTGATGCTTGCCTGTAGTCCCAGCTACTTGGGAGGCTGAGGCAGGAAGATCACTTGAGCCAGGAGTTTGAGGTTATAATGAACTATGATCATGCCACTGCACTCCAGCCTGGGCAACAGTGCGAGATCCTGTCTCAAATAAATGAATAAGAATTTAGAAATTTTGCTTCTTTTGGCACTGTCTGGTATAGATTATCACTTCTTTTTGTCTACTACTTTTGAAGTGTAGAACAGCCCTCTTTTCCTTCCACCAAGCACGACTGCTACTACGTTGTAGAGCTGTAACTTTTTTTTTAAATCTTTTTACTTGAAAGTCATTTCATACTTACAGAAGGGTTTCAAGAACATAAATAATACAAAGATCATCCATATACCCTTTACTCAGATTTATCAGTTGATGACATTTTATTCCATTTGTAAAGCTGTGACTTTGAATAAAACTTTACTAGAGACTGGAGGAGGATAAAAATACCACATTAAAAGCATAACATTTAACTGCCACTAGAAATGTCTATTCTTAAAACACATTTGCTCAAGTGGGGCACAGTGGTGTGCACCTGTAATCCTAGGTACTCTGGAGGCTGAAGCCAGAGGATTGCTTGAGCCTAGGAATTTGAGGCCAGCCTGAGTAACATAGAGAGACCCATGTCTAGGAAAAAAAATAAAAAGGGGCATATATTTGCTTATATCCAGCCTCTCAGACCATTCCAGAGCCTTCTTCCTGATTTTCTTTTTCTAGTCCCAATATGGGCATCTCTAAACCATGCTTTGGACTACAACTCTACTTAAGTTCTGCCACCATCCCCGACTCAGTGCCCTCCCTTTAGATAAGTAAGTTTTTTTTCTCTCGTCCTGCTGCTCTCTAAGGCCCATCTCCTTTCTGCCTTCCTCTGTTCCCAGTGCATTCCCTTCAAGAGAAAGCCTGCTTCTGCACACAAGGACCAACCAACCATCAGGAAAGTGATAGCACAGTTCCCAAAGCATAGACTCTTCTGTCTTGAGTAAGAAGAAGATCAGGGCTATGTGCATACCCATATGGTCTGTTCTCTTTTCCTAGTCCCTTATGAGAAAAGAAGACAGAATTGAAATGTACACACACTATTCTATTATTTTTTTTTTTTTTTTTTTTTTTTTGAGAGGAAGTCTTGCTCTGCCGCCCAGGCTGTAGTGCAGTGGCGCGATCTCAGCTCACTGCAAGCTCCGCCTCCCAGGTTCATGCCATTCTCCTGCCTCAGCCTCCCGAGTAGCTGGGACTACAGGTGCCCGCCACCATGCCCGGCTAATTGTTTGTATTTTAAGTAGAGATAAGGTTTCACTGTGTTAGCCAAGATGGTCTCCATCTCCTGACCTCGTGATCCACCTGCCTTGGCCTCCCAAAGTGCTGGGATTACAGACGTGAGCCACTGTGCCCGGCCGTACACACACAATTCTAAGAACAAATAATCTTCACGTGTACCATCTAAAATTCTCTATTGGAAATAGCACTAACAATGTACAAGAACAAGAAAGTGGTTCTGCTAAAATATATACCCCCTTAATAATAAGTAACAGAACATAGTATTTCAGTCTGCTATTTCTTTATGTGGGTTTTCTTTCTTAATTGAAATCCTCACTAAGATTTTAAAAGCATACCTAAAAGGGTCCTCCAAAGCAATCTGTTTTATAACAAACAGGCCACCTATTTTAAAGACAAACCTACCTCTCTGCCTTCAAAGGAACAAGCTGCTTATAACATTAAAACCGGAAAAGTTTTTAGTTTCGAAAAATTGTCAATGAGCATTTTTTAATGCATAGGAATAAAAATTGCTTTATAAAAGTAATCACAGTACAAAAAAGTGAAACTGAAATTTTATGTATCAGGATAATTGTTATTTAATTGCTCTTAATAATTTCATAGAATAAAACATTTAGGAAACCTAAAATTATTCTCCTAAGTAAAATGGTGATTTACAATTTTGAAAACATTGATGAAATGTGTTCTTGAGGTTAATGTATTCTATTTAATTCTTATGTAGCTACCTGGACATTTGTACTATTGTTTATTCAAGACTTTGATTCTTAATCATTGATTTAGCCTTAATGGTGATGAAACACTGAAGAGTTCCACATTAACAAATTCTATTGTTGTTAGAGCCCAGGGCTTTGAACCACATGTTGAGGGTAGTTATTCCTGTATGCCTAAATTACTTGAAGTGTGCTGTTGCTTTTATAATTGAATGCTATGCTGTTTTCAATTCTTTTCAAAATACTGAAATCTGGCCAAGTGCAGTGGCTCACTCCTGTAATCTCAGCACTTTGGGAGGCCAAGGCAGGAGGATTGGTTGAGCCAGGAGTTCAAGACAAGCCTGGACAACAAAGTGAGACCCCCCCATCTCTACAAACAAACAAACAAACAAAAACAGGCATGGTGGTGTGCACCTGTAGTCTCAGCTACTCAGGAGGCTGAGGTGGGAGAACCGCTTGAGCCCAGGAGTTTGAGGTTGCAGTGAGCTGTTATCAGGCCAAGCCACAGCACTCCAACCTGGGTGACAGTGAGAGTCTGTCTCAAAATAAAAACAAAGACTGAAAATCTAAGTACATGTTTTAAAAGTTTATTTTTATTTTATTTTATTTTATTTTTTCGAGATGGAGTCTCGCTGTGTCACCCAGGCAGGAGTGCAGTGGCACAATCTCTGCTCACTGCAAGCTCCGCTTCCCGGGTTCACGCCTCAGCCTCCCAAGTAGCTGGGACTACAGGCGCTCACCACCACGCTTGGCTAATTTTTTGTATTTTTAGTGGAGATGGGGTTTCACCGTGTTAGCCAGGATGGTCTCGATCTCCTGACCTCGTGATCCGCCCACCTCGGCCTCCCAAAGTGCTGGGATTCAGGCATGAGCCACCACGCCCAGCCAAAGTTTATTTTGTTTTATCTATTTATTCATTTCTTTATTTTTGAGGTGGAGTTTCATTCTTGTCGCCCAGGCTGGAGTACAAACGCATGATCTCAGCTCACTGCAACCTCCGCCTCCCCTGTTCAAGCAATTCTCCTGCCTCAGCCTCCTGAGTAGCTGGGACTACAGGTGTGCGCCACTATGCCGGGCTAATTTTTTTGTATTTTTCGTAGAGACAGGGTTTCATCATTTTGGCCAGGCTAGTCTCGAACTCCTGACCTCAGGTGATCCACCCGCCTCAGCCTCGCAAAGTGCTGGGATTACAGGCGTGAGCCACTGTTCCTGCCCTTAAAAGTTTATTTTAAAAGGTAGTCCTTTTCAAATTTTATTTAGAACTGAATCATTCTATGTATTATTCCTTTCTTTAATGGGAATATGAGATTACGCCAATATACTTTTATTTTCTAATTTAGAACTGTGTATTTTTCTAGTTTGTTCCATCAAACTTTATTTCCTACTTCACCATGGCCCAAAAATGAACAACCAAAAACAAATACCTAGGAAAAATAGTACCCAAATGTTACACTTTGTATTGATAAATATCTTTCTAATTTCTGAGAATCACTTTTAGTCATTTCACTACATAATCTTTAAACTAAAGAGATGCTGAATAAGAAGTTGGGGGTTCTTACCAGGAAAGATAGCTGGACAAAAACTGAGTGTCAGTGTCAGTCCTAATACCATAGGGTATGATCTTCAAGTAGATTAGGAAATGGGTAGATTAAGAAATTTTCTTTTCTTCTTTTCTTCTCTTTTCTTTCTTTTCTTTGTTTCCTTTTTTTTTTTTCAGGGTCTCATTCTGTCACCCAGGCTGGAGTGCAGTGACGTGGTAATGGCACACTACAGCTTCAACCTTCTGGACTCAAGCAGTCCTCCCACCTCAGCTTCCCCATTAGTTGGACTGTAGGCACATGCCACCACACCTGGGGATTACTAAATTTTTCTATAGAGACAGAGTCTCACTCTGTTGCCCAAACTGGTCTTGAACTCTGACCTCAAGCAGTCCTGCTGCCTCGGCCTCCCAAAATGTTGGGATTACAGATGTGAGCTACTGTACCCAACAAGAAATTTATTATTTTCAGTGATAGCAAGTTGATCAAATCCTGAGATGTTTTACTCTAGCTAATAAAGCTCAAGGAAACTCTTTTATAAAAATCACAATGCCAGTTTATTAACGTATATTGAAAGATGGCTTTCCCTTTATCATGGTCACCCTGAAGAGATGCAGTGGACCTTTCCACTCAAAATTTCATTTGGATGTCGAGCCTGATGATGCTACCCAGACATGAAGAGGGTATGAAAGGGTTTATTACTGACATAACAAGTCTTTCTGGGATGAGGAGGGCAGGCTCCCAAGTAGATATAAAAATGACTTGAAAAAAAAACAAGGAGAAGAGACAGACATAGTCTGTTATTGGGCTTATGGGGTGGGGTTAAGGTGAGGGTTCTTACCATGTGGGCCGGGGCTTGCATAGCTTGTATTTCCCACCAGTGCCAAAGGAAATAGCACCCACACTTTCGTATCTGCTTGTACACAGTTGGGGCAGAAGGGTAAGAGGGCTTGCATGTAAACATCAAAAAATGGAGTGAGACTCTTTATTTTATCCTTCTGTTTGCTTCCATTGCTTATTCTTATATTCAGCACATCAGCTTTGCAAGACCAATCCTTCCATGAGTTATACTGAAGACTGTTTGACTTGAGAAACTTTTTTTTCTTTTTAAAATGACTTCATGTTTCTTAATTGGTACTTAATGTTTTACATTTAATACTTCTTAAATGGCAGTCGTATTTTTTTAGGTTATTAGGAAAGTATGATATGATAGCTGGGAACAGGAAGAAAATGTGTAGAATTTTGAAAACCTAACAAAAATAATACATTATTAGCTCCCATAATTTGTTTTCTCCTTTTCAGCTGCCTAAATTCATCACCGAATATTCAATTATTTATCTTCCTTAAGCCTTAAGCAACATAAGTCAAACAGGCTGCTTCTACTTGTTTCTCTCAGAGACTATTCTGTCTACTTCCCAAACTATGCACTGTGCATGTAGATATGAAGATAAAAATCTCAGAGAGGAGGAAACTTGAGAGAATTATAAAGAAAATCTGCATACACATTAGCCTTAAGTCTTTGGCTATTTCCTAAACTATACATGCACAGAATGAGATCCCAAGAAACCTGGAAGAAATATAGAGTTGGGAAGGATAAAAACTAAGCCAAGATTTTAGCAGTATTGTGGTACTAAGTAGACAGAGATGGGGTTGAGCCTTGTTGAGGGGAGAAATTGTTTACAGATATCTTGCATTGGCTTCTGTTGACCCCCAGAAGGGCCATCTTGTATAATAAATAGCAGGCGCTGAGAATAAGGGCAACACTGAGTAAACTTGCCCTTTAAAAGCGTAAAACCAAGTCTTAAAAGGAATGAGGTATTTGCCATTACTCAATTTGCCTTCCCTAAGAAAACTTAACCTAACTCCTCTTGGGAGAAGATACTACTACCCACAGCTTCTATGAATTTTTTACTCAAGATATCTGGTGTTAAATTAGAAAATATGAGGGATCCTGAAAAACTGGTACCAAAAGGAAAAGGAAATAGAGCCCACATGAGATCAGATGTTGTTATCAGAGAGAGACTTTAAAATAACTTATTTTTTTGGCTGGGCATGGTGGCACACACCTGCAATCCCAGCACTTTGGGAGGCTGAGGAAGGCAGATCACTTGAGGTCAAGAGTTTGAGAACAACCTGGTCAACATGGCAAAACCGTGTCTTGGCAAGGCGCAGTGGCTTACGCCTGTAATCCAAGCACTTTGGGAGGCCGAGGCGGGTGTATCACCTGAGGTCAGGAGTTTGAGACCAGCCTGGCCAACATGGCGAAACCCCGTCTCTACTAAAAATACAAAAGTTAGCCGGGAGTGGTGGCATGCGCCTGTAATCCCAGCTACTCGGGAGGCTGAGGCAGGAGAATTGCTTGAACCCAGGAGGCAGACATTGCAATGAGCCGAGATCATGCCCCTGCACTTCAGCCTGGGTGACAGAACAAGACTCCGTTTCAAGAAAAAGAAAACAAAAACCCTGTCTCTACTAAAAATAACAAAAATTAGCCAGGCGTGGTGGCACTTGCCTGTAGTCCCCAGGTACTCAGGAGGCTAAGGCACGAGAATCACTTGAACCCAGGAGGTAGAGGTGGTTGCAGTGAGCCAAGATCATGCCACTACATTTCACCCTTGGTGACAGAGTGAGACTGTCTCAAATATAAAACAACAACATCATCAAGAAAATCAGCAAAAAGGTGGACAAAAAGACGTTTCAAAGGAGAATGTAATCTATTAAAAAGAATGTAATAGATTGTAAAAAATGTAATTAATAGAATGTAATCTATTAGGCCGGGCATGGTGGCCCTCCCCTGTAATCCCAGCACTTTGGAAAGCTAAGGTAGGTGGATCGCTTGAGCTCAGGAGTTCAAGACCAGCCTGCCCAAAAAGTGCCAAAAAAAAAAATAGCTGGGCATGGTGGCACATGCCTGGAGTCCTGGCTACCCAGGGGGCTGAGCTAGGAGGATTGCTTGAGCCCAGATCGAGGCTGCAGTGAGCCACGATTACGCCACTGCCCTCCAGCCACAGCAAGACCCTATCTAAAAAACAAACAAACAAAAAAAAAACCCCAAGAATTTTTCACATGTTAGAACAACAACAACAACAAAAACAGATTCTAATGGACATTTTAGAACTGAAAAATAACATCTGGAGTTAATTCTAGTGGATTTAATAGATTAGATACAAGAATACAGAATTAGAGAACTAGAAGACAAAAATATTCAAACTTCTAATCAAATTAACTTCCCAGCATATCAGGATTCTTCTTATTCTTACCCATACTTATGCTAGTTTCCCTTTTCTTCGCCTGTCGTCAACCTAAAACTTCTTTTTCTTATTTTTTCTTTAAAAATATTTATTTGACAAATAAAAATTATATATATTTATGGTGTACATTATGTTGTTTTGAAATATGTATACATTGTAGAATGGCTACATTGAGGTAATTAACATATGCATTACTTCACATGCTTTTTTGTGATGGGAACACTTAAAATTTACTCTCTTTGCAATTTTTAAGAATGTAGTATGTTGTTATTAACTATAGTTACCCTGTTGGACAATATATCTCTTCACCTTATTCCTTCTATCTAACTGAAATTTTGTTTTTTTTTTTTAATTCTACCTATTGTTTCAAGTCCCAATTCTACGTATCCTATTGAAGGCTTACATACCTGATCTCAGTAGACAAGATGAGGAAATTTTGAGGAGTGGCGGTCTTTGGGAGAGAGTTGTCTGGCAAGCCAACACAGAACATTGTTAGTCATACATGAAGTGCAAAATGTATACATAGACAGGTGACTGGCACCAAATAAATTTAGCAGCAAGAAGCTGAGGTTCTAGTGATAGAATCTGGGTTACAGAGAGAGAATTCTGCTTTCCAGAAAATCAGGGAAGCAAAACAGATCCTATTTCCAGATAAATTGAAATTAAGAAAATGTGTTATGAAACCATGGCAGGAAACAAAACCAAAGACCCCTAACCATAGCACAAAGTTAGTGGTATTGTCCACACACAAAAAATAGGGCCAAGCCTCAGTTCCTGGAAGTCTGTTTTTGTCAGAGTTGTTGAGGCGGGGAAGTGGCACACTGAATAACTCTAGCCAGGTAAAGACCTGTAATTGTTGCCCGGGCGCGGTGGCTCACACCTGCAATCCCAGCACTTTGGGAGGCCGAGGTGGGTGGATCACCTGAGGTCGGGAGTTTGAGACCAGCCTGAGCAACATGGAGAAACCCCGTCTCTGCTAAAAATATAAAATTAGCCAGGCGTGGTGGCGCATGCCATCTCAGCTACTCCAGAGGCTGAGGCAGGATAATGGCTTGAACCTGGGAGGCAGAGGTTGCTGTGAGCCGAGATCGTGCTATTGTACTCCAGCCTGGGCAACAAGAGTGAAACTGTGTCTTAAAAAAAAAAAAGAAAAAAGATCTGTGATTGTTAAAGTTCTGCTGTATTGGAACCAAGTTGTTCCCAGAATCCAGTGATGTTTGAGTGGCTTCGGGTATGAAAATTGGAGGGCTTTGAAGACACGGAAACATACTAATTATTATCCAACGAATGTATAAATATAACTTTGCATGAATTCTAAGATTGCTTTTTTGTTGTTAACAGGAGCAGTTAAAAGAAAAATATATAAACAAAATAATAAAGTTTTCTCAATGGAAACTTGCTTAAAGTCCAAAATCTGCTCTTTTCTCATTTCTTTAGTTTTGCTCAGCATTTAAAATTCATTTTTAAACTCTTTGTTTTCAGTTTCTGCATTTTTCTTTTTTCTCTTTGTATAGTCTGGTAAACAGGGCCTGTCTTTTAGTCTCTCTTTCCCATTGTTTGCCATAGTAACTACTAAAAAAGTAAGGATTATTGAGGTATAATTCGCACTTTTATGTAAATTCACCCATTTTTAGTGTACAATTCTGAGTTCTAAAAAATGCATACGGTTATGTAACAGCCACTAACATCAAGGTATAGACCGACTCCATTCCCAAAAGTTCCCTCATGCTATTCCCCTCCCCCACCTCCAGCCCCTGGCAACCACGGATCTGCTATGGCTCCCTTTTGTTTTACTTTCCAGAATGAGACATATAAATAGAATCATAGAGTATGTAGATTTTGAATCTGGCTTCTTTCGCTTACCGAAATGCATTTTAGATGTATTCATGTTGTGTAGAGCATGAGTTCATTCTTTTTTTATTACCGAATAGTACTCCATTGTGTGAATATGACATCATTTGATTATTCATGCACAGGTGAAGTACATTTGAGTTATATCCAGTTTCTGGCTATTTTGAACAAAAACACTATAAATATTCACTAAGTGACTACTTTTTAAATTGGAACAGCTTAGAAGTCAGGCATTGTGACAGTGTGGATACAGATCAAGTGGGAAGACACCTGAGATCTGGGATCTCATATGAGTTTTGCATCAGCCAGCTGTGATTTAAATAATTTAACTTCTCTATGTCTGCTTGTTTTGTAAAATGTGCATCATTCAGGACTTACTCTAGTTTTGAAATAACATGGTTTTGTGCTGTTAAGACATTTACTATTGTCTAAGAGGAGAGACTATAAATGGTTACATACATTTTATAAAACTATATAAAATCAACATAATATTTAACATTAGGAGTAATTTTGTCTCTAAGTTCAATCATGAATAGTTTGAACATAATATGATTTGCTTAATGAATTTTACAGGTCCTTATTATCTCAAACTTTTTATTAACTGTATAATCCAACTAATTTTACATTGGAAAATTATTTTGATAATACATTTTTTTTTAGACAGCCTTACTCTGTCACCCAGGCTGGAGTGTAGTGGTTCAGTCTAGGCTCACTGTAGCGTCAACCTCCTGGGTTCAAGCAATCCTCCCACTTCAGCCTCCAAGTAGCTGGAACTACAGGTGTGTCCTACCACGCCCAGCTAATTTTTTGTACCTTTTTTTATAGAGACAAGGTTTCACCATGTTGGCCAGGCTGGTCTCGAACTCCTGGGCTCAAGCGATCCACCTGCATCAGCCTCCCAAAGTGCTGGGATTACAGTCATGAGCCATCACACCCAGCTAATAATACTCTTAAATAAAATGTTTGATAAATATTTTCTTTTAAAATATTTTAGGCTCTATTATTAATTAACATTTATTTATTTTTTAATTTAGATGGGTCTAGGAAAGACAATCCAGGCAATTGGAATTACTTACTTCTATAAGGAGGAATGGCCTCTGTTAATAGTGGTCCCTTCGTCTCTGAGGTACCCTTGGACAGAAGAAATCGAAAAATGGATCCCAGAGCTAAGTCCAGAAGAAATCAATGTTATTCAGAATAAAACTGATGTTAGGTAAGAACAACTGTTTAATATTTAAGGAGAAAAGTCTTCCTTGTGTGTACCTGGTATATATTCATGTTTTAGAATGCAATATCACCTATAGATAATAATTTAGAAGTGGAGTAAGTAGTATGGAGAATTGTATTTTACATTTTAAAATATGAATTATTTATCTATAACCCAACAGTGTATTTTATTTCTAAGTTCCTTATGGTATATTTCTAAAGTAAATGTAAAATACGTATACTTTTAAAGATATATGTAGTATATCTACTTTATATATACCTTAAACATATTTGAAACCATCTTAAGGTTCAGAAATAAATCTCACAACTTTTCATTGATTGACTTGAAGCTTTGTGATCGTTTATTATCAGCAACTTCAGTGGATTTTGCTTTCCAATTTGTTAATATGCAAGTTTTGTGCGTGACTCATTAGTAAGTTTGATTTTCCTTATTTATAATTTTAATATTTTATATCTTAAAAATATTTGCTTTGTGTTTATTTGAAGCTCTCACTCTAAAGTCTGTTATAGTGTTAGTATTTTTTTCCTCATTTTGCTTTCTAGCAATTAGAATAAGACAATCAGTTTGAGTATTGATGAGTTATTACATGGAATGTGTAGGTGATTCATACAAATTATGTCTCCGGAGGTTCAAAGTTATCTATTTCTGAACCTTAAATAAAAAGCAGTACAGTACATCTACTGAAATAAATATCTGTTAATACTTAGATTTTTAAATTTTGGTATTATTGTACTGTATTGTATTCTCTAAGACTGTTAACATAAAAGGTATATTTAAAAATAAAGTTGTCTTATGAATGTGGAAGGAGGAAACACAAAATGTATGGAGGGCTTTTTCACTTTCAACCTTGAAATGCTAATTCAATAGAATATATCTTTGTGGGCCCAAGAAAATCTGGACTCTATTTACATGGTTAAAATGGAAAAACTGCTATCTTATCCTAATTTTTATAAATAAATCTCCTCTCCAATAAAACTGAATGAAATTGAAAAGACTTACAAATTTAGAGAATGTAGAATTTTTTTAAGGCCTCCATAACCATCATCTGTTTGGTGTACCTTATTTATTTAATTTAATTAATTAATTTTTTTTTTTTTTTTTTTGGAGACGGAGTGTCACTCTATCGCCCAGGCTGGAATGCAGTGGCACCATGTCGGCTCACTGCAACCTCTGCGTCCTGGGTTCAAGGGATTCTCCTACCTCAGCCTCCCGAGTAGCTGGGATTACAGGCACCACCACCACACCTGGCTGACTTTTTTTATTTTTAGCAGAGATGGGGTTTCACCATGTTGGTCAGTCTGGTCTCAAACTCCTGATCTCAGGTGATCCACCCACCTCAGCCTCCCAAAGTGCTGGGATTACAGGCGTGAGCCACTGCACCTGGCTGATAAACCTTATTTAAATGTTCACGTTTAAATTTTCTTAAAATGACTCTTCTATCATCTTTTATAGCCACTAGGGCATCTAGTTTTTATATTATTTTGAAAATACACTCTTGCAGTTAAATGGTGGATAATATTTTTATTTGAATAGTATTTGGGATATGTTAGATAGGACTACAACTCCAGAGTATAAGTTTCCTGGAGGATGTTAGTTAAGGACAGAAAAACTACCCAATGTCTTCCAGGTACTTAAAGAAACAGGTTTGGTGTATACCAATATGTCCACCACAAATACATATACTTTCCTTCTGGCTTATATCAGTTATGCCTGGACTGTTTACAAGTCAAGACATGGTAGGATAGAAGCTACAGACTGCTGCAGTGGCCTTTGAAGCCAGTCTCCTATATGTTGCTCTCAGTATACCTAAGTTAGTTAGTAATATTAAATAACCTATTACTTTCTTCTTCAGGCTCTTCTGGTGTTTGAATACAGTGAGAAAATTATAGGTCTCGGCCGGGCACGGTGGCTCACGCCTGTAATCCCAGCACTTTGGGAGGCCAGGGCGGGCGGATCACGAGGTCAGAAGATCGAGACCATCCTGGCTAAAACGGTGAAACCCCGTCTCTACTAAAAATACAAATAATTAGCCAGGTGTGGTGACGAGCACCTGTAGTCCCAGCTACTCGGGAGGCTGAGACAGGAGAATGGCATTAACCCGGGAGGCAGAGCTTGCAGTGAGCCAAGATCATGCCACTGCACTCCAGCCTGGGCAACAGAGCGAGACTCTGTCTCAAAAAAAAAAAAAAAAAAGAAAAAGAAAATTATAGGTCTCTGTATTAAGTAGATTAATCCAGGGCTTAAAATGCAGTAGCCATAATGGTTCTGGCTGCTTAGGAGCTCTACCTTTTCTGTTAGAGGATAGAGAATTGAAGAAGACTGGCTCTGTCCTGTATTTTTTTCTGGTGATATGGAAAATGCAAAAGTGATATGTCTTAGTATTATTGAATTTATTTGTCTAATTATTTCATTCTACAAACTTTATTTGGGATCATAGCACAGGGAATGAATAAGACACATTCCATGCCCTTACCAATCTCATGATATGGTAAGAGACATAAATATGTAAATGAATAATTTATTGACAGCAAGATACAGAATATTACAGATGTATGAATTATAGAAATCTAAAGATCAGGGATCATTTTAGCTTAATGGTTCTTGATGTGAGGTGGTACCCGCTTCTTCTAACCACACTTCACATTTTATCACCTCAGGTCCAGGAAGCTTTTTGTTGTCACAAAAGCTTCGGACTCCACTGTCCTTTAATGGGTAGGACCAGGAAATGAAGCTCTGCAGTGCACTGAACAGCCCTGTTAAGTCTGTTCTGCTACTGGTATTTTGAGCAGGAGGGCCTGTTCAGTGCACTGCAGAGCTTCACTTAGTCCTGCTCAAAATACCAGTAGCATCTGGATTGAAAAACTGCTATCCTATTTGTGTGAAAGTTTCATTGAATAGTCAACTAATATTTAAGTATCCATTTTATGCATGATCCTAGGTGCATAGAAGCAAATATTGTTAGAAAGTAATGTGGCTTGCTGGATGTCAAAATCTTTCAAAGATCATTTAACTAAAATTTTGGTGTTGGTTAACCAAAACTGTAAATTTTGGATCCTGGTTTATTATATTTGAGGATTGTGAAATCTTCAGAGTTTCAGTAGTAGTACCATCTCCTTTTATTTTTCCTCTATTCTTCTTTCTTCTCCTCTGTATTTTTTTCCAAGAGAGTTGTATTGTTTATGATAACGTCATTACTGAGATATTTTTTAAGTACATGGATTTTCTTTTCTAGGAGAATGTCGACCAGTAAAGTGACAGTTCTGGGTTATGGTCTCCTAACCGCAGATGCAAAGACTTTGATAGATGCACTGAATAATCAGAACTTCAAAGTAGTTATAGTGGATGAATCACACTACATGAAATCCAGAAATGCAACTCGCAGCAGGATTTTATTGCCAATAGTACAGAAAGCCAGACGAGCCATTCTTCTTACAGGAACACCAGCTTTAGGAAGGCCTGAAGAGGTATTACAATCCTTATACTTCGAACTTAAAAAGAAGAGAAGGGGGTTGGGGGGGTATTGAGTCAACCACCTGTTTTGCAATTTTTAATTTCAAATTAGATGCCTCAAATGCTAGAGGAGTACATTGGGAATTTCTAGATAGTACATATGTTTTATCATGGCTATTTTAATCTATTTACATTTAAGCCTTAGCCAAGCTTGTAGGTATGTATAAAACGTAGCTTTTACCTTTATTATAAGGCTTCCATATTTAGTACAACTTTATAATATTCTTCACAATGTGTTCCTGAGGTTCTTCTATGGTCTTAATCTTCATTTATCCTATCTATTTTACATTATAAGCTTCTTAGGATTGGGATTGGATCTACCTTATTTCTTTTACAATGCATTTCAGAGCTTCTCTCTGTTCTTCTTTCACTTTAAGAGTCACATTTGGAAAAGTAAAGAGAAACTAAAACTTACGTGCAGACCAGATAAGGTATCTGCTTAGAATGAAAGAATAAGTCATGTGTTTGATACCCCATTTAGCTTTTGCTACTCTAAGAGATGGGTAGTACGTGGAGTGGTTAAAGGGTTAGGAAGAAGACATGATGGAATAAATGTCTGTAAGGTTTAGTGTTGTTTAAGGAGGCTCTGTTTACTAATGAACACTGAATCTTAGAAAAACATGGGCTGTCATGTAGGGTTGCTGGGAGAATTAAAGCTAATACTGCTTTGAAAGTTCCTCACCCTATGCCTTGTCACATAGTAAGCACTCAACATATGGTAGCCAATGTTATATTAATTTTTGAGCCAAGCCTGGGTGACAGCTATTATCATTGCCCTGTCTAACAGTATTACCTAAGCTCTGCTTTTCAATTCTATCCTGGAAATCTTGTGAGATACATATAAAAGTACATAGATAGTGATGATAAAATGCTTAATTTTACCTTTTATAGTTTTTACTCTTGGATGCCCACTGACAGTGCTGTAGCTCCAGGTAATTGACATTATGTCTGCAAATTATGTCAATGAATAATGGGGTGATGATATACTTAAAAAAAATCATGAAACGTATCCTTCAAGATACTCAGTCCTACTGAGTCCAGCGAGTCGGCTGGACTCAGTAGCTCATACCTGTAATCCCAGCACTTTGGGAAGCCGAGGCGAGTGGATCACTTGAGGCCAGGAGTTCAAGACCAGCCTGGCCAACATGGTGAAACCCCATCTTTACTAAAAACACAAAAATTAGCTGGGCATGGTGGCCTGTGCCTGTAGTTTAGCTACCCGGGAGGCTGAGGCAGGAAAATCACTTGAACCCAGGAGGCAGAGGTTGCAGTGAGTTGAGATCTCACCATTGCACTCCAGTCTGGGCGACAGAGTGAGACTCTGTCTCAAAAATAAAAGGGAGTATACAAAAGATACATACGTTTCAAATGATAATAATAAAATGAATACTCATCTACTTATAATCGAGCATAAGAAATAGAACATTAACAGTACAACAGTGGCTCTTACATCCTACTCTGATCACATGTCAGTACTTTTCACTCTTTACCTGTGGTAGCCACTATTCAAAGCAAGGGTAAATACCAATTTTGTGGGTCCTGATGATTGTATAATTTGTGTTTGGGATTTTTTTCTAAGAAAAAGAATATAAAATTAGAAATTCTAAGTTTGGAGTTTTAAAATTAGGAAGTGTGAGTTCTCTAATTTTTTCTTTCTTTCTTTTCTTTTCTTTTTTTTTTTTTGAGACAGAGTCTCACTCTGTTGCCCAGGCTGCAGTGCAGTGGCATGATCTCGGCTCACAGCAACTTCTACCTCCCAGGTTCAAGCAATTCTTCCGCCTCAGCCTCCCGAGTAGCTGGGATTGCAGGCGCATGCCACCACGCCCGGCACATTTTTGTATTTTGAGTAGAGACGGGATTTTACCATGTTGGCCAGGCTGGTCTCAAACTCCTGGCCTCAAGTGATCTGCTCGTCTTAGCCTCCCAAAGTGCTGGGATTACAGTTTTGAGCCACCACACCCAGTCTATTTCCACTCTTATCTTTATTGTGACCTTCCTTCTATTTGCTGTGGGTTGTTTGCTCTTACTTTTCCAGTGTGTTAAGGTGAAAAATTAGGTTATTGATTTGAGTTCTTCTTGTTTAACATAGTCATATGCAACTATTAATTTCCCTCTAAGCACTATTTTTGCTGCAACTCATGTTTTGGTATGTTGTGTTCTCAATTTCCTTTATCTCAAAATGTTCTCTAATTTCCTTTGTGATTTCTTCTTTGGCCCATTGGTTATTTCTGAATATGTTGTCATATTAAATGGATATAAAGCACTGAAGTCACTTTAGAAAAATTTAGGAGTTACTTAAAATGTTACTGTATGACCCAACGATTTTATTCTTAGGTATATACCCAAGAGAACTGAAAACAGGCCGGGAGCAATGGCTCACGCCTGTGATCCCAGCACTTTGGGAGGCTGAGGCGGGCAGATCACGGGGTCAGGAGATCAAGACCAAGGTGAAACCCCGTCTCTACTAAAAAATACAAAAAAATTAGCCAGGCGCGGTGGTGGGCGCCTGTAGTCCCAGCTACTCTGGAGGCTGAGGCAAGAGAATGGCGTGAACCCAGGAGGCGGAGCTTGCAGTGAGCCGAGATCGCACCACTGCACTCCAGCCTGGGCGACAGAGCAAGACTCCGTCCCAAAAAAAAAAAAAGAGAACTGAAAACAAATTCTCACCAAAAATTATATACTCATGTGTATAGTTACATAGTAGCATTATTCATGATATTCAAAAAGTGGAAACAAGTAAAATGCCCATCAGTTGATGAATGTATAAACAAATGTGATATAGCCATACAGTGGAATTATTTGGACCTAAAGAGGAATGAAAATACTATATGTGTTACAACATGAATTAACTTTGAAAGCACTATGCTGGGTGAAATAAACCAGATACAAAAGGCTACATATTGTATAATTCTATTTATATGAAATGCCCAGAATAGGCAAATTCATAGAGACAGAAAGTGGGTTAGTAGTTGGCAGGATTGGAAGAGAGGAGAAATAGGCAGTGACTACTAATGGGTGTGGAGGTTTTTTGGGGGGTGATAAAAATATTATAGAATTAGTCATGATTGGTGCACAACTATGTGAATCTATTGAAAGCCACTGAATTATGTTCTTTCAAAGTTTGAATAGTATATGAATTATATGTCACAATAAAGCTGTTGGTTTTTAAAAATATATTAAAATAACAGTGAGACAGTCCTGTGTGTAGCCTATCAGAGCTGTAAAAATGAAAAGATTTCATGATACTATTGATGGGAGTGTAAATTGGGATAATCTTCTTACTGGGCAACATGGTAACATTATCAAACTTTAAAACAGCATATACCTTAGAATCAGCTATTCCATTTCTAAATATAATCCTACATCACCTCTAATAGAAATGCAAATGGATGGATGAATGAATGGATGGATGGATGGATAGATAGATGATTAATAGATACAGATATAAATATATGTACTATACCTATATATTCATATATATATATACACACACAGTTATATGAAGTTGTTAATATTAGTAACTTCATAAAAGCTAGAAATAGGCTGGGCGTGGTGGCACATGCCTGTAATCCCAGCACTTTGGGAGGCCAAGGCGGGTGGATCACGAGGTCAGGAGATCGAGACCATCCTGGCTAACAAGGTGAAACCCCGTCTCTACTAAAAATACAAAAACAAAATTAGCCGGGCATGGTGGTGGGCATCTTGTACTCCCAGCTACTCGGGAGGCTGAGGCGAGAGAATGGCGTGAACCCAGGAGGCGGAGCTTGCAGTGAGCCAAGATCACGCCACTGCACTCCAGCCTGGGCGACAGAGCGAGACTCCGTCTCAAAAACAAAAAACAAAACAAAACAAAAGCTAGAAATAGCCTATATGTCCAATATCAGGAGTCTGTTTAAATCTTCTACAGTACATCTACATCATAATTGGTTGCTATTCAGTTTTTAAGCAGTGCATTATTATTATATTGTCTATATAAGGTTTTAAAAGTAAAAATAGACACGTGTAATTTAAGTGTCTGAGACATGTTTTATGGGACAAAATTCTAGTGTAACAATATATATGATATGATCCTCCTTATGTGAATAAAAGCATAAACATATGCTTATATCAACATAGAAAAATGTATAAATGTATATTTATACAACAGATAACGGTTATCCCTGATGAATAGTAGTGAGGGGATTTGAGGAAGAAACAGTTGGATTTTCTTTTATACTTCCTACTATTTTGTTAAATGGTTTTATCATTGTAATAATAATTTACTTGAAAATATTACAACATACTACAAACACTTGTATTATTATAGCTTTTTATGCAGATTGAAGCTCTCTTTCCACAAAAATTTGGAAGATGGACCGACTATGCAAAAAGATACTGTAATGCACACATCAGGTAAGTTAAACTATTTTCCGTAAATTTTTTCCTCACATGTTTACTGTGAACATTGCTTTATTAATCATTCTTTTTTTTTTGAGACAGAGTCTCACTCCCATCGCCCAGGCTGGACTGCAGTGGTACCATCATGGCTCACTACAATCTCTGCCTCCTGGGTTCAATTGATTCTTCTGCCTTAGCCTCCTGAGTAGCTGGGATTACAGGCATGCGCAACCATGCCCGGCTAATTTTTGTTATTTTTACTAGAGATGGGGTTTCACCATGTTGGCCAGGCTGGTCTCAAACTCCTGACCTCAGGTGATTTGCCTGCCTTGGCCTCCCGAAGTGCTGGGATTACAGGCTTGAGCCACCACGCCCAGCCTATTATTCATTTTAAATGCTGCATCTATTCTACTGTTTAGAATTTATTTATGCAGTCTACTCTTATTGGACGTTTGTAGTATATAGCTGTGCATACAATGCAGCAATGAATATCTTTGCACATGTTGAGAGGTAGTATTTTATAGTTCTGAAGAGCATGGAAATTTAGAGCTAGACCACCTGTGTTTTATTTTCACGTCTACTATTGCCGAACGCTTCATTTTAGAAAAGTAACTTTATCTCCTCATACCTCAGTTTCTTCAGCTCAAAAAAAATGGCAAATTATTATGCCTGCCTTGGAGAGTTATTATGAGACTTATATTAACTAATATTTCTAAAGTGCTTGAACAGTGACCATACATAGGGAGTACTTGATAATTGTTAGTTATTTTAGTATTTCATGCCATATGCATAGGGGAAAAATCTAAGATAAAGTTATAGAAGTGAAATTGCTAGTTTAAAGGGCATGTGCATTTTTATATTATTAGATTTTTCCAAATCATACTCCACGGAAGGTATAGCTTTTTATATTTCCACCAGCTTAGTGTCAGATTGTTTCTTTTTCCATACTTTTCAAACACAGTGAAATGTGAATTATTTTATTTTTGCCAGTGTGAACTGATAGTAGCTTGTGACATTTGCCCATTATGTCATTAAATGCATTTGAGCATTATTTTTTCACACATATGAGTAATTTGTACTTTTTTTCTGTCAGTTGTCTATGTGTGCTGTTTGCCCTTCTGTCTATTAAATGTATTGGCTTTTTTCTTGATATGCTGAAAATCTTCATATATTACAAAAATAATCTCTTTATATGTGATATGAGTCTCTCATGTTTTGTTTCCCAATGCATTTTTTTTTTATAATTCCTTTAAATAACACCACATGGTCATGGTTTTCTGATGCTTTTTAAAGGGCTCCAAAGTACAAAGATAGAATTCTTCTAAATTGTTTCTATGAAGTCAGTCTAACACTTAATACCAAAATCAGACAAGATAGCACAAAAAATGAAAACGAGACTACAAATGCAGAAATCCTCAATATTAATAGATTAATGAAATCCAGAAACTCATTAAAAACCTAATATATTGATTATATGCAAATGGCATTCACATTAGGAATTCAAGGAAAGTTGAATATTAAGAAAGACAGAAATATAATTCACCATATTAATAATGACAAAGAGAAACCTCATCATCTCTATATGTGCTGGAAGTCCTTAGGTAAAATATAGCATTTACCCTCCCTGTTTTTTTTTTTTTTTGGAGACAGAGTCTCACTCTGTTGCCCAGTCTGGAGTGCAGTGGCACAGTCACGGCTCACTGCAACCTCTGCCTCCCGGGTTCAAGCAGTTCTCCTGCCTCAGCCTCCAAGTAGCTGGGACTACAGCCGTGTGCTGCCGTGCCCTGCTAATTTTTTTTTTTTTTTTTTTTTTTTTTTGGATTTTTAGTAGAGACAGGGTTTCGCCATATTGGCCAGGCTGGTCTTGAATTCCTGACCTCAGGTGATCCACCTGCCTCAGCCTCCCAAAGTGCTGGGATTACAGACATGAGCTACCATGCCCAGCCAACATTTACCCTTGATTACAGTTTTTAATAAATTTAGGGTATATATGTATATGTGTGTCTTTACATATATATAAGTGTATATATGTTTATGGGTGTCTTTCAATCCCAAAGCACTACCACATGAAACACTAAAATCCAGAAAAGGATGTTCACTATTACCACAGCTTACCTGTACTCTGGAGAACTGATAATTCAATTACTCAAAAGAAAAATAAGAGGATATGAGGCTAATTTTGTCAGGAAAAAATTTTTTTACTTAAAAAAAAAAGAAAAAAGACGGGCACAGTGACTCACGCCTGTAATCCCAGCACTTTGGAAGGCCAAGGT
The DNA here is from genome assembly GCF_029281585.2 of Gorilla gorilla gorilla. Lineage (NCBI taxonomy): Eukaryota > Metazoa > Chordata > Mammalia > Primates > Hominidae > Gorilla > Gorilla gorilla. Next base: position 37,864,366 of record NC_073235.2, on the reverse strand, counting down.
AGGACAGTCACTTGAGGCCAGGAGTTTGACACTAGCCTAGGCAACATAGTGAGACCCCATCTATTAAAAGAGGTAAACATTTTCAAGAAAGAAAAAGTTATCATTATTTACAGCTGATGTTATTTATTTGGAAGACTGAGAGTCAGCTGAAACATGTTCAAAACAAGAATAGATTAAGATATCCTAGCACAAAGTTACTATTAAAAAGTCAGTTGTCGGCCAGGCGTGGTGGCTCATGCCTATAATCCCAGCACTTTGGGAGGCCGAGGTGGACAGATCACTATTGGGGGAACCGGCCCCCAATATTTCAATGTAGGTTCTTTTCTATTTTCCCTAAGTGTTGGCCGGTCTGAGAAATAAAGGGAAAGAGTACAAAAGAGAGAAATTTTAAAGCTGGGTGTCCAGGGGAGACATCACATGTTGGCAGGTTCCGTGATGCCCCCTGAGCCGTAAAACCAGCAAGTTTTTATTAGCGATTTTCAAAGGGTAGGGAGTGTACGAATAGGCTGTGGGTCACAGAGATCACATGCTTCAAGGGCAATAAAATATCACAAGGCAAATGGGTAGGGCAAGGTCATAAGGCCAGGGTGAAACTAGAATTGCTGATTAAGTTCATGTCCCACTGTGCACCCATTGTCTTTGATAAACATCTTAACAGGGTTCAAGAGCAGAGAACCAGTCTGACTAGAATTTGCCAGGCTGGAATTTCCTAATCCTAGTAAGCCTGGGGGCGCTGCAGGAGACCAGGGTGTGTTTCATCCCTATCTACAACTGCATAAGGCAGACAATCCCAGAGCGGCCATTTTAGAGGCTCCCCGCCCCGCCCTGGGAATGCATTATTTTCCCAGGGCTGTTAATTATTAACATTCCTTACTGGGGAAAGAATTCAGCGATATTTCTCTTACCCGTTTTCAGCAATAAGAGAAATACAGCTCTGTCCTGCCTGGCTCCCAAGCAGTCAGACCTAATGGTTATCTCCCTTGTTCCCTGAACATCACTGTTATCCTGTTCTTTTTTCAAGGTGCCCAGATTTCATATTGTTCAAACACACATGCTCTACAAACAATTTGTGCAGATAATGCAATCATCACAGGATCCTGAGGTGACATGCATCCTCAGTTTACAAAGATGATGGGATTAAGAGATTAAAGTAAACACAGGGACAGGAAATTATAAGAGTATTGATTGGGGAAGTGATACATGTCCGTGAAGTCTTCACAATTTATGTTCTTCTGCTGTGGCTTCAGCCAGTCCCTCTGTTCGGGGTCCCTGACTTCCCACAACAGATCACGAGGTCCAGAGATCGAGACCATCCTGGCTAACATGATGAAACCCCGTCTCTACTAAAAGAAACAAGAAAAAAAATTAGCCAGGTGTGGTGGCGGGCACCTGTAGTCCCAGCTACTCTGAGGCAGGAGAGTGGCGTGAACCCGGGAGGTGGAGCTTTCAGTGAGCCGAGATAGCGCCACTGCACTCCAGCCTGGGCAGCAGAGCAAGACTCCGTCTCAAAATCAATCAATCAATCAGGAAATAGTCAGTTGTCTTTCTCTACACAAATAATAAATATTTCTAAAATACAATGAAGATAAAAGATATAAGACTCAAGAATATTACTAAAGGACATATAAAAAGATAAATAAAAAGACATACTCCTGTTTGATGAAAAGACTTGGTATTATAAAGACTTTACTGTTTTTTTTGAGACGGAATCTCACTCTGTTGACCAGCCTGGGGTGCAATGGTGCGGTCTTGGCTCATTGCAACCTCCACCTCCTAGGTTCAAGCAATTCTCCTGCCTCAGCCTCCCGAGTAGCTGAGATTACAGGTGCGTGCCGCCACCACACCTGGCTAATTTTTGTATTTTTACAAAATACAAAAAATACATGGTTTCCCCAGGTTGGCCAGGCTGGTCTTGAACTCCTGACCTCATGATCTGCCTGCCTCAGCCTCCCAAGTTGCTGGGATTACAGGTGTGAGCCACCTCACCCGGCCAAGATTTTACTTTTTTCTGAACTTATTCGTAGATATAATATATTCAAATAAGAATATTTTTCTTGTAGATCCAGAAAATTGATTCTAAATATTATTTGAAAAAATAAGTAAGCAACAATTGCCAAGAAGGTTATGAAAAACTAGAGTATTAAAAAAAGGGGGTTGGGCGCAGTAGCTCACGCCTGTAATCCTAGCACTTTGAGAGGCCGAGCCAGGTAGATCACCTGAGGTCAGGAGTTCGAGACCAGTTTGGCCAACATGGTGAAACCCCATCTCTAATAAAAATACAAAAATTAGCTGGGCGTGGTGGTGGGCACCTGTAATCCCAGCTACTCAGGAGGCTGAGGCAGAAGAATCACTAGAACTGAGGAGGCAGAGGTTGTAGTGAGCCGAGATCGCGCCATTGCCCTCCAGCCTGGGCGACAAGAGCAAGACTCTGTCTTAAAAAAAAAAAAAGAAAAAGAAAAGGGACAGGGATTCTTTCTCTTCTTCTTACACAACAATAAATTCCAGATGAATAAAATATTTAAACATTATTAAATAAAACCCTAAATAAAACATAGAGGAATTCTTTTATAACTTTGTTTTAGGGAAGTCATAAAAAGGAATATATTTGATTGCGTAAGAATTTAAAAGGTGTCACCCTTCTAGAAAATATATATAAAGTAACAAATTTCTAATTAAGGAAAAATTATTTATGTGTTGCAAATTAAAGAGAAGGCTAATTTCAGTGACTGAGAAAAATGTGAAAAAAATGTAAACAAATAATTGATAGAAAAGGAAATACAAATAGGTTTTAACTGCATAAATCTAATTGATAAGAGGAATTTAAATTGAAACTACAGTAAGACAAAGTTTTACCTATTACAGTTATAAAAATTATAACATTTAACAAAACAGTATATCAATGAGCATATGAAGAAACAAACTGTCTTACATTGTTGAAAGGAATGTTATGGCTATACCATCTGTTTTGGGGTTTTTTTGAGACAGGGTCTTGCTTTGTCACCCAGGTTGGAGTGCAGTGGCACAATCATGGCTCAGTGCAGCCTCAACTGCCTTGGCTCAGGTGATCCTCCCACCTCGGTCTCCCTAGTAGCTGGGACTACAGGGATGCACTACCATGTCTGGCTAATTCTTTGTTTTTTTTGTTGTTTTTTTTTTTTCAGATGGAGTCTTGCTGTGTCACCCAAGCTGGAGTGCAGTGGCACGCTCGCTGCAACCTCTGCCTCCCGGGTTCAAGCGATTCTCCTGCCTCAGCCTCCCAAGTAGCTGGGATTACAGGCATGCACCACCACACCCAGCTAATTTTTGTATTTTTAGTAGAGACGGGTTTTACCACATTGGCGAAGCTGTTCTCGAACTCCTGACCTCAGGTGATCCGCCCACCCTGGCCTCCCAAAGTGCTGGGATTACAGGCGTGAGCCACCACACCTGGCAATTAAAAAATTTTTTTTTGTAGAGACGGGGTGTCAGTATGTTGCCCAGCCTTGTCTGGAACTCTGGGCTTCAGCGATCCTCCCACCTCAGCATCCTTAAGTGCTGGAATTACAGTCATGAGCCACCCTGCCTGGCCTATACCGTCTATTGATAGAAATTTCACTATACCTACCAAACATTGAAAAGCCCATACATTTATTCTAGCAATTAAAATATAAGTTTATCTTACACTTGTTCATATATACTATTGTATGTAATTGTTCATGTATGTTCTTATACATGTGTTATTCACATATTTATTAAATACACAACATATAGATATACACATACACACATATGCACATGTATGCAAAATTGAAATTGCATGTTTAGTAAATAATACATGATTGGATAACAACTAGTTGTAGAGAACTTACTGTAAATTATTGTACCTCCATACAGTGGAATACTGTGTAATCTTGATGCAACTCATTTCCAAGATACAGTGTTGAAAGAAAAGGAAATTACAGAAAATTGTGTTGTCTTTTGTATTTTTTAAAATGTATATGTGTAAAACACACGCACTGATTTTCCCTGGATGTCTTGAAATTGTCAACATGGTAGCCTCTGATGCCCCTGACCCAACTGACAGTCTCTGAGACTTCTCTATAGAAGCCACGTGGCACTGTGGAGTCCACTTTGCATGCTGTTAGTTTAACTGTTCAGCATAGTGTGATTACCCAGCTGTCTGGAGATTTATAACAAGAGTCCAGTTTGCAGTGGCAAGTGATCAGATTGATAGGGAACTTGACCTGCATTGTATTCCTCATTGGAGTGAGTTACTAGCTAGAAGCTCTTTGAGGGCAGAACGCTTGTTTTTTCCAGTATTCTATTCCCAATGGCTAACACGGCACCTGGCACATGATATCCAATGTTTATTGAATTATTGAATACTGGATCTGGGTTTTTTTTGTATGCTAGATCGATGTAACTTCTTGACATGAATAACATCATTCATCTGCTAAATTCACAGATGTTGTCAAACTAATGGGGTTACTCAGATATAACTTAAAATTGCTCTGAAAATTGACATAGTATTAAAAAATACGCAGCACAATCATCTTGGAGAAGCATTTCTTATACTTTAGATTTGGAGCTTCTGGAATAAAATGGCTGAACTAAGTGATTTGGATAATCTTTCCCAGCTCAAAGTTTGGTTTCTTCATATTGACTTTAAAAATCATGAGCAAAACAGGGATTCTTCTTATATTAAGTAAAATACTAAGAGGAGTACTTACATAACTGACACTGTTACATTTATTTTACTTCTTCTGTATAAAAGAAAAAAATGGAAAAACTAGTATAATTTGGCTACTTTCTATTAAGAATTTTAATTTAATATAGTTTTGTGACTTGGACTGAGAGAGTTCTGTGACACAAAGTTCTTAGTTGTTTTTCTAGTAACTGGGGGCATAATTAATTTGCTAACATCAGTTTTGATTAAACTATAAATTCATTTAGATGCTAGTTTGACCAAAGTAATAACTCTTTGGTCTTTACCAAGTGATTTTTTTTAACAGTGCATGGAAATGACTATAATGATTTTGCTACAGTGCCACAAATTAATATCCCTTCCCTCCACTAGGAAATCAACAGCAGCAAATGTAGTTAACACTCTTAGTTGTCTACCCCGTCTTCCTTCCAAACAGGTTTCTGATTTACTTCAGTTATATATACATATCTATAGGACTCTGGGGAAGTTGACTTTGTATCCTTTTTCCCTGATGGATTCTGGTCATTCTAAGCCAGTTAACACACAGTATTCTTCAGACAACTGTTAACGGTCTAGGGTTGTTCTTGTGCCAAGCATGCTGAAGAAAGGCTTTATTTCAAGGATGGAGGACAAGATAAGCATCTTAAGCTGAATATGAACAAAGAAGCATGTTGTCCTACCTGCTTCTGGTAGCTGTCTTCTGACCATGGTGGGTATCGGGTTTAGATGAGGCAAGCTTTTTAATGGCACAGTGACAAGGTGCAAGGAATACAAGAGTTGACCAATCCAGGAGCCTTCCTGGACTCTGAATTCCTTTTATTCATGTTGTAAAACATTTCTTTTTTTATTAAACAGTCTTGATTCAGAGTTTCAGTTCCTTATAGCCAAAAACCATGGTTCCTGGCATGTCATTTCTAAATATTCATTTTGTTCCTATCATAGGTCTTTTTTTTTTCATGATGCTAGGTATTGGTGGGAAGCCCTTAATTGTAATTGTTGCAGACTGTAAATGCCAAAAATTTGCCCACATAAAACAAACATACTTACCTGCATTTATCTTTTGGAGTCTGGAACAACCCACGTGGTCAATAAGCATTTCTTTTTTTGTTTCCTGACTAGAACTTGTCATATGACAACAGAAAGAGGCAGTATACCTGTCTCTTTCTTACTTAATGCCTACCCTGTTTCATAAAAAAATTCATCTCTGTGAAATGCTTTATGATTGTGGAGGACACGTTCTGTTTTCTGGAGAAAGCCATTTCAAGATTAATATCATGCTTCTCAAAAGGCATTTTCTTTCAGGTTCCATTTCAGAAGTTTTATGTTATTCCTTTACTTCTTTACCTTGAAAGCACTATGGTTCCATAGACTCTAACTCAGCTCAAGTCACTTCCTGGCATTTTATGTTAGTCTGTGGAGTGCTATATATTTTTCCATAATGTTTTGATTCTGTGAAGGTGTCATTTTCACACTATAATTTTGCAGAATGCAAATTTTGGTTAGTTATTCAGTTCTAGACCCATATTTTATATTTGAAATGTCATGACTGTATTCAAAATAAGTTAAGTGAAGCTTCAGCAAAAATATAATTTTGCTTTTATAAAGTGTATTAAATACCTAAGTAATGACAAACAGAAATGTACTAATGCAAATGTAGTTCAGGGATGAGAAGTTAGGGTATAGGTAACCAGCTACCTGGTTTGACTTGAGACAGACAGCAGAAGTATTACTCAACCAGAACATCTCTTATCCAAAATGCCTTACATCATTCACTTTACAGGGTTATATTTAGAAGAAACTATAAATACAAATATGATTTGGAGAAGGCAACATACTCAGTTGTCAACCATTAGCACATTGAATGATCAATTGTTAAAGCTAAAAGACTTTGGAGATCACCCATTTTTATAAGCACTTGGTGGGTTTAAATGGCTTGCTCTATCTCACTTCCTTTTATGTTGTTTTTTTTTTTTCCCCTGGAAGTAATGAAAACTTAGGGAATGGCAACTTTAATAAATATTCTTTTACATAGAAAAAGAGAACACATAGATAACCCAGCCAAGCATCCTGTTACCAGCAGCTGTCTTCAAAAAGTATGCTGTGAGAAGACATGTTGGTCTTCCCTAATATTATGTTTTTGTTTTTGTTGTTTTGTTTTGTTTTGTTTTATTTGAGACGGAGTCTTGCTCTTTTGCCTGGGTTGGAGTGCAGTGGTGCAATCTCTGCTCGCTGCAACCTCCGCTTCCCTGGTTCAAGAGATTCTCCTGCCTCAGCCTCCCAAATAGGTGGGACTGCAGGCATGTGTCACCACACCAGGCAAATTTTTGTCTTTTTAGTGGAAACAGGGTTTCACCATGTTGGCCAAGCTGGTCTCGAACTCCAGACCTCAAGCCATCTGCCCCCCTCAGCTTCCCAAAATGCTAGGATTTACAGGCATGAGGCACAGCGCCCAGCCTCTTCCAATGGTGTGTTAATGTTATGTTTGAATTACTGTTGAATTACTATGTTAATGTAATGTTATGTTTGAATTACTGTTAAGATATTCTAGACACTATTCTGTGTGACACAGAATAGTGTCTAGAATATCTTAACAGTAATTCATCAATTTTTAAAATGTTATTTGTCATTGATATTTTGTACCATTTCCACCTCTAAGGAGAATTCGTTGTCTAAATTTTTATGAGAGGAAAAATGCTGCATGATAATACAAATTAAAAGTGTTTATAGACATACCTAAAGATTGTTAATTAATGGGTCATTGTCAGCTTCAAGAAATGTCTCAAGGGAGAGCATCAGGATAAATAGCTAATGCATACGGGGCTTAATACCTAGGTGATGGGTTGATAGGTACAGCAAACCACATGGCACTCATTTACCTGTGTAACAAACTGCACATCCTGCACATGTATCCTGGAACTTAAAATTAAATTAAATTATTTTTATTTTTATTTTTTAAATTTATTTATTTTTGAGATGGAGTCTTGCTCTGTCGCCCAGGCTGGAGTGCAGTGGTGCAATCTCAGCACACTGAAACCTCTGCCTCCCAGGTTCAACCGATTCTCTTGCCTCAGCCTCCTAAGTAGCTGGGACTACAGGCGCGCGCCACCATGCCTGGCTAAATTTTTGTATTTTTAGTAGAGACGGGGTTTCACCATGTTAGCCAGGATGGTCTCGATCTCCTGACCTCGTGATCCACCTACCTCGGCCTCCCCGAGTGCTGGGATTATAGACGTGAGCTACCGCGCCTGGCCTAAATTAAATTAAATTTTAAAAAATGTCTCTCATGGAATTGCACTGTCCCTCCTTTGTCCTCAGCATTGTTGCATTTAATGTTCTCACCCATGGCTAAATAGAGGTTGTGTCTATTCCATTTGCAAATGGTTCGAATCTGAGAGAAATAGTTAACATAGTGGATGGCAGAGATATGTTTGAAAAATAATTAGATAAATATTAATAGAATATGTATTCTGCATTGAGACTTAGAAAGTCAGCTTTGTGTGGAAGGGATTTGAGAAACTCTCACCTATTTATCAATAGTTCAGTTCTAAAAGATTTGTGGTTTTGAATAACCTTAGGCTAAATTGGAGTAAGGGGTGCTTCTACTCCATTCATTGATTAGACTGCATTTAGAGTACAGTTTAATTTTGAATTTATCCATTCATTCTGAAAGTATTTTAGGATGCCTCTTACATGCTAAGCCATGTAGTAGCCATCAGATATGCATTAGGGAACAAGACCCACATAGTCCAGCCTTCACTGAGTTTTCAAGTCAAATACTAACCTAGTTGAATATTCTAGAACTAAAAGAAGAGAGTTTCAAGATAGTGATGGAGTTAGGTAGGGATAATATACAGAGTCTTGTTCTTCATCATAATGGCAATAAGAAGACATTGCAGGGTAGTTTGGTTTTTTAGTTATCAGTATTGTAGTTTTTTAATTGCAGTAAAATATGCATAACAAAATTTACCATTTAAGTATTTTTAAATGTACAATTCAGTAGATACAGTTGCCTGTATATGTTTTAGGTTTTTCAATTGCAGTAAAATATGTACAACAAAATTTACCATTTAAACATTTTTAAATGTACAATTCAGTGACTTTCAATACATTCTAATGTGTTTCAGTACATTCTGTTGTTGTGCAACCATTACCACTTTTCATCATCAGAGCTTTTTCATCATTGCAGATTGAAAGTCTGTACCCATTAAATAATTGACCCCATTTCCGCCTCCCCTAGTCCCTATAATGTAAAACTTAAAGCATGAAACATACATCATTAGATTTACAAATTTGATTTATTATCTAAGATATTTCACATGGTTCAAAATTCTAACCTATGGAAGAGTATACACATTGAAAAATCCCTTTTACCTAAGTTCTCCCTATAGGCAACTGTACGTAGTTTTTAATCTTCCCTCAGAAACTGTGTTCATATTCAGGCAAATTCATTGTTTTAAAAAGATTGTAATATAAGCATAAACATTGTTTTGTACTTTCCCTTTTTGTCTTTTTTTCATATACATAAATGGTATACATTATGGTTGCATGTCATTATATCATTGGAAATATACTGTACTTTTGGGGATGGCAGGAAGTTGAGAGTTTGCATTGTACAGTTTATATTTTCTCTGTGGAATGGGAAGGACAATCATAGGTTCAGAGAAATGGAAAAATAGAGGGTTAAAGTTTTCATGAAAGTTGATGTGGTTTGAAATTTTACCAAATGAGAATGAGATTAGTGTGGTAGGATTGTTAACAGCTCTAGTAATCATTTGAGATCAGCAACTGCAGATTTGTAATGGAACCAGTTTTCTCTAAGGTACAGTTTCTCCAGCCACACCCAGCAGCCTGGATACAGGCATGGAAAAGGCTTCAGGCCTTTTTGATCCTGAAGTTGGATCCATTCAAGATTGGATTTTTTCAACAGCTTATGATGCATGGACTGTGGGACAAGGGAACTTAAACTATATTAATAAGAACAAAGGTAATATATGAACTCAGAAATCAACAGGGCTGAGGAAAGATGTGAAGACAGAAAAAATATAATGGATTTGGAAATTAGAGGAGTCAGTTGACTGAAATGTATTGATGCGATAGTAAAGACATAGTGAGTATGAATGAACAAGCACCTTCGAAGGATGGGGTAAGTAGAGAGTAGAGTGTCTGAATTTACCAGGTAGAACGGTTTCTTAGGACCTGGTTGTAACCATAGGGATAGTTGGAGTAGGTTTTAGAGGGTCATTGAAGACAATGAGTGTGAGGAACTAAGAGGGAACTAGAAGCCATGTTTTAAGAAGCATTTTAACAAATGAAAACATATCTGGAAAAGGGTGACCAGAATAATGAGAGGAATCTCATATTCAGTTCAAAAATGTCTAATGTTATTGATTGCCTACTATATTTAAGACATTATTTCAGAGCTGCCGGCACTACAAAGATGAATAAGACATAGTACTTGATCTTATGAAGCCTACAGGAATTTGAAAACGAGAAGCCCTAAGGGGAGCAGGTTTTTAAATATTTAAAGATCTGTCATATTCTAAAAGAATTAGACTTCTGTCTTTGTGGCCTCAGAGAGCAAAACTAGTATCAAGCAGTGGAACTTAATAGGGAGGTAGATTTTGGCTTAATATGAGTAAGAAGTTTTAAAATATATGTACTTCTGTATTAAGCACTATAACAATAAAAATGGAAAGGAAAAATACCATAATTCTACTATACTAATAAGTAAACTGTTTTCATTTTTTATTTCTACTCTTGTCTATAGATCTAATTATTTTTACATAGTTTTATCTATCTTACATGTAATGAATGCTATCATCTGCTAATTTTCTCTTAGGAATGCCTTGTCCCATGCGTTAACATTGTCTTTATAAGTTGTTTCATTTCCTTTACTTTTATTGATTTAAAGATAGTTTATTTCATTTTGGAAAGTTATTCATACTTATTTTTAACAAACCACACATAGAAAAAACATTTTCTTAAAAAAGTAAAAGTCTCCTAGTGTCTGATAAAACAGACTTTAAACCAACAAAGATCGAAAGAGACAAAGAAGACCATTACTATAATGGTAAATGGATCCATTCAACAAGAAGAGCTAACTATCCTAAATATATATGCACCCAATACAGGAGCACCCAGATTCATAAAGCAAGTCCTTAGAGAGCTACAAAGAGACCTAGACTCCCACACAATAATAATGGGAGACTTTTTAACACCCCACTGACAATATTAGACAGATAAGCGACACAGAAGATTAACAAGGATATCCAGGACTTGAACACAGTGCAGACCTAATAGACATCTACAGAACTCTCCACCCCAGATCAACAGAATATACATTCTTTTTAGCACCACATCACACTTACTGTAATATTGACCACATAATTGGAAGTAAAGCACTCCTCAGCAAATGTAAAAGAAATCACAACAAACTGTCTCTCAGACCACAGTGCAATCAAATTAGAACTCAAGATTAAGAAACTCACTCAAAACTGCACAACTACATGGAAACTGAACAGTCTTCTCCTGAATGACTAGTGGGTAAATAATGAAATGAAGGCAGAAATAAAGGTGTTCTTTGAAACCAATGAGAAAAAAGGCACAACATACCAGAATCTCTGGGACACATTTAAAGCAGTGTGTAGAGGGAAATTTATAGCACTAAATGCCCATAAGAGAAAGCAGGACAGATCTAAAATCGACACCCTAATATCACAGTTAAAAGAACTAGAGAAGCAAGAGCAAACAAATTCAAAAGCTAGCAGAAGGCAGGAAATAGTTTAACTAAGATCAGGGCAGAACTGAAGGAGATAGAGACACAAAAAACCAAAATCAATGATTCAAAAAATCAATGAATCCAGGAGCTGGTTTTTTGAAAAGATCAACAAAATTGATAGACTACTAGCAAGACTAATGAAGAAAAGAGAGAAGAATCAAATAGACGCAATAAAAAATGATAAAAGGGATATCATCACTGATCCCACGGAAATACAAACTACCGTCAGAGAATACTATAAACACCTCTACACAAATAAACTAGAAAATCTAGAAGAAATGGATAAATTCCTGGACACATACACCCTCCCAAGACTAAACCAGGAAGAAGTTGAATCTCTGAATAGACCAATAACAGGCTCTGAAATTGAGGCAAAAATAGTCTGCAAACCAAAAAAAGTCCAGGACCAGACAGATTCACAGGGAATTCTACCAGAATTACAAAGAGGAGCTCGTGCCATTCCTTCTGAAACTATTCCAGTCAATAGAAAAAGAGGGAATCCTCCCTAACTCATTTTATGAGGCCAGCATCATCCTGATACCAATGCCTAGCAGAGACATGACAAAAAACCAGAATTTTAGATGAGTATCCCTCCTGAACATCGATGCGAAAATCCTTAATAAAATACTGGCAAACTGAATCCAGCAGCATATCAAAGAGCTTATCCTCCACGATCAAGTCAGCTTCATCCCTGGGTTGCAAGCCTGGTTCAACATAACGCAAATCAATAAATGTAATCCATCACATAAACGGAACCAATGACAAAAGCCACATGATTATCTCAACAGATGCAAAAAGGCCTTCTACAAAATTCAACAGCCCTTCATGCCAAAAACTCTAACTAAACTAGGTATTGATGGAATGCATCTCAAAATAATAAGAGCTATTTATGATCAATCCACAGCCAATATCATACTGAATGGGTAAAAACTGGAAGCATTTCCTCTGAAAACTGGCACAAGACAAGGATGCACTCTCTCACCACTCCTATTCAACATATTGTTGGAAGTTCTGGCCAGGGCTATCAGGCAAGAGAAAGAAATAAAGGGTTTCAGTTAGGAAAAGAGGAAGTCAAATTGTCCCTGTTTGCAGATGACATGATTATATATTTAGAAAACCCCACTGTCTCAGCCCAAAATCTCCTTAAGCTGATAAGCAACTTCAGCAAAGTCTCAGAATATAAAATCAATGTGCAAAAATCACAAGCCTTCCTATACACCAATAACAGACAGAGAGCCAAATCATGAGTGAACTCCCATTCACAATTGTTACAAAGAGAATACAAAGGAATCCAACTTACGAGGGATGTGAAGGACCTCTTCAAGGAGAGCTACAAACCACTGCTCAATGAAATAAAAGAGGACACAAACAAATCGAAGAACATTCCATGCTCATGGATAGGAAGAATCAATATCATGAAAATGGCCATACTGCCCAAGGTAGTTTATAGATTCAATGCCATCCCCATCAAGCTACCAATGACTTTCTTCACAGAATTGGAAAAAACTACTTTAAAGTTCACATGGAACCAAAAAAGAGTCCGCATTGCCAAGACAATCCTAAGCAAAAAGAACAAAGCTGGAGGCATCATGCTACCTGACTTCAAACTATGCTGTAAGGCTACAGTAACCAAAACAGCATGGTACTGGTACCAAAACAGATATATTGAGCAATAGAACAGAACAGAGGCCTCAGAAATAACACCACACATCTACAACCATCTGATCTTTGACAAACCCGACAAAAGCAAATATGGGGAAAGGATTACCTGTTTAATAAATGATGCTTGAAAAACTGGCTAGCCATGTGTAGAAAGCTGAAACTGGATCCCTTCTTTACACCTTATACAAAAATTAATTCAAGATGGATTAAAGAGTTACATGTTAGACCTAAACTCATAAAAACCCTAGAAGAAAACCTAGGCAATACCATTCAGGACATAGGCATGGGCAAGGGCCTCATGACTAAAACACCAAAAGCAATGGCAACAAAAGCCAAAATAGACAAATGGGATCTAATTAAACTAAAGGGCTTCTGCACTGCAAAAGAAACTATCATCAGAGTGAACAGGCAACCTACAAAATGGGAGAAAATTTTTGCAATCTACCCATCTGAAAAAGGGCTAATATCCAGAATCTGCAAAGAACTTAAACAAATTTCCAAGAAAAAATCAACCCCAGCCAAAAGTGGGCAAAGGATATGAACAGACACTTCTCAAAAGAAGACACTTACGCAGCCAACAGACACATGAAAAAATGCTCATCATCACTGCTCATCAGAGAAATGCAAATCAAAACCACAATGAGATACCATCTCACACCAGTTAGAATGGCAATCATTAAAAAGTCAGGAAACAACACATGCTGGAGAGGACGTGGAGAAATAGGAATGTTTTTACAGTGTTTGTGGGAGTGTAAACTAGTTCAACCATTGTGGAAGACAGTGTGGCGATTCCTCAAGGATCTAGAACTAGAAATACCATTTGACCCAGTGATCCCATTTCTGGATATATACTCTAAGGATTATAAGTCATGCTGCTATAAAGACACATGCACACGTATCTTTATTGTGGCACTATTCACAATAGCAAAGACTTGGAACCAAACCAAATGTCCATCAATGATAGACTGGATTAAGAAAATGTGGTACATATACACCATGGAATGCTGTGCAGCCATAAAAAAGGATGAGTTCATGTCCTTTGCAGCGACGTGGATGAAACTGGAAACCATCATTCTCAAACTATCACAAGGACAGAAAACCAAACACCACGTGTTCTCACTCTTATGTGGGAATTGAACAGTGAGAATGCTTGGACATAGGGCAGGGAACATCACACATGGGGGCCTGTTGGGGGGTGGGGGCCTGGGGGAGGGATAGCATTAGGTGAAATACCTAATATAAATGACGAGTTGATGGGTGCAGCAAACCAACATGGCACATGTAAACCTGTGTAACAAACCTGCACGTTGTGCACATGTACCCTAGAACTTAAAGTATAATAATAATAATAATAATCGGCTTTAACTAAAAAAAAAAATTAAAAGTCAACTGAAGTGCTTTCATAACTTTCCCTCTGGACAGCTTCTCTACTTAAGTACATAAAGAAGGATGAATTGATAGATAAGCAATTTTATATAAATAAGATCATATTGTACACACTTTTCTGTAATATGTCTTTATCACTTAATACTATCTTAGGACATTTTTTGATATCAGTAACTAAAATACATAATTTTTATTGGCTATATGATTATATTTTATATATGATACTATGCCATGTGTTTTAGATGTATTATCTTTAATTCCTTTAACAATCCTACAAGGCAGATGATAGTATGTCCATTTTATAGATGAGGAAGCTGTATTTGGAAAGGTTAAGCTGTATTTGGAACGGTTAAGTAACTTGTCAAATCACATAACTAAACAGTGAAAAAACAAGAGGATAAACACCCTTTGACACCCCTTTTCTTCTGTTCTCCTTCCAGTATTTGAATTATTTGGTAATTCAGTGTCTGGTTTTATATTATTGACTAAGTATATTAAATTAGTGGACTAAATAAATTAATATTATTCTCTACTAAATCAAGCAGTTGACTGTTCCTTTCTTGGTCAACTTTTTGTTTACCTTATAATTCATTTTTTTCCCATCTGTTTGGTTTTCTATATAGCTATTGCTGCTTTTTCACTGAAAGACTCCAACCAATCTGTCAACTTCCAACATGTCTTATAAGCACATAAAATAATCTTTTTTCGTTTTCCTGGAGATTTTCCTCCCACAGCCTTCTGTTATGCTCCAATCTAAACTGATTTTTCTTTAGGCATGGCAGAAAGCTGTCACCCTGAATTTCGTTGGGCCATTCTGCTCTGTTGGATCCTCACATTCCTGGATTTCATGACTTTTATTTCTTAGTTTATTCCCTGATATTTTAAATATTTTATTATGGAAAAAATTAAGATATACAAAAGTACATCCTATAGTATAATGAACCCCCCATGTACTTATTACCCAGCTTCAACAATGATTATCTCATGACCAGTTTTATTTTTGCTATGCTCCCATCTACCTCTTCTACTCCATATTATTTTGAAGGAAATCCTAGAGATTGTATTTTATATATAAAATGTTTCACATATGTCTCTAAAGAGTAAGGAAGGACTGTTCTTTTTTTTTTTTTTGAGATAGAGTCTTGTTCTGTTGCAAGGTTGGAGTGCAGTGGCGTGATCTCTGCTCACTGCACCCTCTGCCTCCCAGGTTCAAGCAATTCCCCTGCCTCAGCCTCCTGAATAGCTGGGACTACAGGTGTGCACCACCACGCCTGGCTAATTTTTTGTATTTTATTAGAGACGGGGTTTCACTGTGTTGGCCAGGATGGTCCCAATCTCCTGACCTCATGATCTGCCCGCCTCAGCCTCCCAAAGTGCTGGGATTACAGGCATGATCCAGCATGCCTGGCCGGGACTGTTCTTAAAAATAATTATGTGGGACTTAATACCTAAGTCATGGGTTAATAGGTGCAGCAAACCACCATGGCACACGTTTACCTATGTAACAAACCTGCACATTCTGCACATGTATCCCAGAACTAAAAGTAAAATTTAAAAAAAAATTATAAATTTTAATCCCCATTTAAAAAGTAATTACTTATAATACCATTATTATACCTTAAAAATTAAAATTAATTGCATTAAATCCCTTGATTGCATTAAAAATGCAGTAAATGGTTGGGTGATGGGTGCACCAAAATTTCACAAATCACCACTAAAGAACTTATTCATGTAACCAGAGACCACCTGTACCCCAGTAACCTATGGAAAAGCACAAACATGCACACACACATAAAACATATTTAATTTTACATAATTAAAATGCACTTTTTATGTTATAAAAAATGAAGTAAAGGTTGAAATTTCCAGTTGTTTTGTGAATACATAATTTTACTGTTTTTTGGGGTTCTTTTTAGTTTTTTCCCTGTAGTTTGTATAGATCAGTACCCAAATAAGGCTCACATACAGCAAATGATAGATGTCACTGAAGTCTTGGGTTTCTCTTTTATTTCCTTGTTTTATTTATTTATTTTTCCACTGTGGAAGAATCTAACTTGTTTTTGTAATCTAGATTCTGCTGCCTGCATCCTCATGGTGTTGTTTAACATGTTCCTTTGTCCTCTGTATTTCCATGTTCATATTTAGATCTAGAAACTTCTAATATTTGGAGACAATTCTCCTTTGTAGTGATGTTTTATTCTGTTAGGAGATATCTAAAGCCTCTCTTTTTATGATGTTAGCAGCTGTGAATGTTCAGTACATTATTAAGCCTTTGGACATTGCAGAATGGTGATATTCTAACACACTTTCTTCATTTAATAGTTGGCATGCCTCATGGCCGGGTGCTGTGGCTTACACCCATAATCCCAGCACTTTTGGAGGCTGAGGTGGGTGAATCATGAGGTCAGGAGATCAAGACCGTCCTGGCTAACATGGTGAAACCCCATCTCTACTAAAAATACAAAAACAAAATTAGCCAGGCATGGTGGCAGCCACCTGTAGTCGCAGCTACAGGCTGAGGCAGGAGAATGGTGTGAACCTGGGAGGCGGAGCTTGCAGTGAGCCGAGATTTCGCCACTGCACTCCAGCCTGGAGACTCCATCTCAAAAAAAAAAAATAGTTGGCATGCCTCTTTAAAATAAAACCTCATCATAATTTATTATGTGGACATTCACTGGTTCAGTTTGCTTAAGAAAGGCAGGATAAATTTTTTCCTTCTCATTTATTAATTTTCAATGTAATAAGTTGTTTTGTTAGCAACTTACAGTGGTGTCCAGTGCTCTTTATTTTCAAAGTTGGCAAGTTTAAGTCCTTCAACTTTGTTCTTTTTCAAGGTTGTTTTGGCTATTCTGTGTCACTTGCATTTTTATGTAAATTTCTGTATCAGCTTGTCAACTTCAGCAAAGAAGTCAGCTGGAATTTTGATACAGATTGCATTGAATCTGTAGATTAACTTTGGGAGTTTAGCATCTTTATAGTAGTAAGTTTTCAAATTCATGAACAGTAATGTCTTTCCATTTATTTAATTAAAAAAGAAATCGTACAATGTTGTGTAGCTTTCAGGGTACAAGTCTTACATTTTAAACAAATTTACAAGAAAAAAACAAACAACCGCATCAACAAGTGGGCAAAGGGTATGAAAAGACACTTCTCAAAAGAAGACATTTTTGCAGCCAACAGACACATGAAAAAATGCTCATCATCACTGCTCATCAGAGAAATGCAAATAAAAACCACAATGAGATACCATCTCACACCAGTTAGAATGGCCGATCATTAAAAAGTCAGGAAACAACAGGTGCTGGAGAGGATGTGGAGAAATAGGAACACTTTTACACTGTTGGTGGGACTGTAAACTGTTTCAACCGTTATGGAAGACAGTGTGACGATTCCTCAAGGATCTAGAACTAGAAATACCATCTGACCCAGCAATCCCATTACTGGGTCAAAGGATTATACCCAAAGGATTATAAATAATGCTGCTATAAAGACACATGCACGCGTATGTTTATTGCGGCACTATTCACAATAGCAAAGACCTGGAGCCAACCCAAATGTCCAACAATGATAGACTGGATTAAGAAAATGTGGCGCATGTACACCATGGAATACTGTGCAGCCATAAAAAATGATGAGTTCATGTCCTTTGTAGGGACATGGATGAAGCTGGAAACCATCATTCTCAGCAAAGTATCGCAAGAACAAAAAACCAAACATCGCATATTCCCACTCATAGGTGGGAATTGAACAGTGAGAGCACTTGGACACAGGAAAGGGGACATCACACATGGGGGCCTGTTGTGGAGTGAGGGGAGGGGGGAGGGATAGCATTAGGAGATATACCTAATGTTAAATGATGAGTTAATGGGTGCAGCACACCAACATGGCACTTGTATACATATGTAACAAACCTCCACGTTGTGCACATGTACCCTAGAACTTAAAGTATAATAATAAAAAAAAAATCAAGATGAGGGCCAGACACAGTGGCTCATGCCTATAATCCCAGCACTTTGGGAGGCCGAGGTGGGCGGATCACCTGAGGTCAGGAGTTCGAGACCAGCCTGGCCAACATGGCAAAACCCCATCTGTACTAAAAATATAAAAATTAGCTGGGGGTGGCTGGTGCATGCCTGTAATCTCAGCTGCTCAGGAGGCTGTGACAGGAGAATCACTTGGACCCAGGAGGCAGAGGTTGCAGTGAGCCGAGATCAAACCACTGCACTCCAGCCTGGGTGACAGAGCAAGACTCCATCTCAAAAAAAAAGAGAAAAAATCAAGGTGAGGAAAGACCCTTTCTAATTCTAGTTCATTGAGTATTTGAGAGTTTTTAACTCATGTTTTTTTTGAATCAATTTTATTTATAATCCTTATTGATCATCAAATTGTCCCTCTTTTGACAGATGGGATGATCTCCAATTACTTTGTAATTTACATTCTACTCTTTTCATGATGATACCTTTATTCCACTTTCAGAGCACTTTGATAGTTCAGTATTTAGTGAGCAAGTTTGTGTTCTGTTTATCTGGGCTGTTCTTTGTCAATTCTATTTGTAATCTGTCATCATCATTTCACTCTGAATAATTTCAGTTTTTCAATGTATCCTTCTCTAACTTCCACACTCCATTATCTCCCTCTGTTATGTTAACAATTAGATTGTGTCCCCTTTCTAAATCTTGTCTAGTCTATAATATTCTTCTTGGATGATAAACCAGAACTAAACATTCTGTTACATTTGCAAGGCACTATTATTTGATATAAGAACAGAGTGTCGTAAATTTTCCCCCAATTCTATCATGTGTCAAACTGTTTCATTGTTAAACTTATGTGGTTGGAGAGCAAAATACTACAACCATTTTGGAAAACAGTTTGATAATTTGTTTATAATTGTTTATAAAGTTAAACTTACAAGACCTGCAAAACACTAATGAAAAATAAAAGAAGACCTAAATGAATGGAGTGGTATACCATGTTTGTGGACAGGGAGACTAAAAAAAAACAAATTTTTTTTTTTGAGACAGAGTTTGTTGCCCAGGCTGGAGTGCAGTGGCACGATCTTGGCTCACTGCAACCTGTGCCTCCCAGGTTCAAACAATTCTCATGTCTCAGCCTCCCAAGTAGCTGGGATTACAGGTGCCCGCCACCACTCATAGCTAATTTTTGTATTTTTAGTAGGGACGGGGTTTCGCCATGTTATCCAGGCTGGTCTTACACTCCTGACCTCAGGTGATCCACCTGCCTTGGCCTCCCAAAGTGCTAAGATTACAGGCGTAAGCCACTGCGCCTGGTCAACAAAAAATTTTTTAAGAGACATGATCTTGCTTGGTCACCCAAGCTGAAGTGCAGTAGCACAATCATAGCTTACTGTAGCCTCAACCTCCTGGGCTCAAGCAATCCTCCTCTCTCAGCCTCCCAAGTAGGGAGGACTACAGGAGCACAACACCACACTCAGCTAATTGTTTTTCATTTTTTATAGAGATTGGGTCTTGCTATGTTGCCCAGGCTGGTCTCCAACTCCTGGCCTCCAGCAATTCTCCCACTTTGACCTCCCAAAGTGTTGGGATTACAGGCATGAGCCACCGTGCCTGGCCTCAATATTTTTTAAATGGCAGTTTCCCTCAAATTGTTCAGTGGATTCTGTGCAATAACAATCAAACCCAATATTTTGTAGAAATTGACATTTTAAATCTAAAATTTATATGCAAAGGCAAAGTTCCTTTTTTAAAAGAACTTTGAAAAAGAAGAAAAGAATAAGATTCACACTATTTTTCTTTACAGTCGTCCATCAGGAGACACATGTAAATCACTGGAACATATAGAATCTAGAAATAGACCCATATATGTGATCAATTGATTTTTGACAATATGCAAGACAATTCACTGGAGAAAAGCTAGTCTTTTCAACACACGCTCTTGGAACAATTGGACATCCATATGTGAAAAGAAGAAGAAACCCAAACCATATCTTACACAATATGCAAAATTTAATGATAAATGGATTGTATATTTGGGACTTTGGGTTAGGTAAGGATTTTTTTAGATGGGGCACAAACTTCATGAACGATAAAAGACAAAAGTGATGAATTTCACCTCATCAGAACTTAAAATGTCTCTCCCCAACACTGTTAAGAGGTGAATAGACAAGCCATAAACTTGGAGAGAAAATTGTAAACTACATATTTGATAAAGGAATATATAAATTTATAAGTACACAAAAGGAATTTTTATAATATATTAAAAATTCTCAGCTAGGCAGGGTGGCTCACACCTGTAATCCCAGCACTTTGGGAGGCAAGGTGGGCAGATCACCTGAAGTCAGGAGTTCGAGACCACCCTGGCCAGCATGGCAAAACCCCATCTCTACTGAATAAAAATATACAAAAATTAGCCCGGCATGGTGGCACACACCTGTAGTCCTAGCTACTCAGGAGGCTGAGGCAGGAGAATCGCTTGAACCTGGCAGGTGGAGATTGCAGTGAACTGAGATCATGCCACTGCTCTCCAGTTTGGGCGACAGAGTGGGACTCTGTCTCAAAAAAAAAAAAAAATCCCAAAACTCAGTAATAAGAAAACAAAATAATTTTAAAAACAGTTAAAAGATTTAGAAAGGTGCTTGACCTAAGGCGATATACAGAAGTCAAATAAGCACATGAAAAAATGCCCAAGACCTTAGTTGTTAGAGAAATGTGAGTTAAAATCACAGTGAGGTGCCAGTACATGTGCATTAGAATGGTGGCAAGGTTACCGAACAACTGGAACTTTCTGCTGGGAATTACATTGCTTACATTGCTGCTGGGAATGCAAAATGTTCAACCACTTTGGAAACATTATGGCATACACTGACAATACAAATCAGAAATCCTACTGCTGGGTATTTAGTAAAGATAAATGAAAACATATGTTCACTCAGAAATCTGTATGCAGCTGTTTATAGTAGCTTTATTTATAATCACCTATAACTGGAATAATCCAGATGTCCTTCAACTAATGTGATTGCAGAAATTGTGATATAGCCATACATTGGAATGTATTACTTGACAATAAAAAGCAATGAACCATTAATATACCCAATAACATATATAACTTTCAAATGCAATATGCTAAGTGAAAGAAATAAGATTTAAAAGGCTACTTACTGCATAATTCTATTTATATTACATAACATTCCAGAATGTGCAGAACTACTAAGGCAAAAAACAGATTAATGGTTGCCAGGAGCCAAGGATGAGAGGAAAGGATTGCTACAAGAGGCACAAGAGAACCTAACTTTAAAAAATCAGAGGGTGATTTCCAAAGTCAAAAGTTAACTCTGCATGTGTATGTGTTTTTGTTCATGAACACAGATAAGCATATATGTTCTTGGCCATAAACTTCCTGTTTCATCATCATAAGCTAATGTTAAATGCTACTGGGAAATGCCTTTTTAAAATTATATATGATCAAAAGGAGATTAAAAGGTGTGTGTTTATTCTTTCAATTTAGAAAAGGGTAAATGAATTTTTACTTACTCTGTAAAACTGAATGAGAAAATAATTATTCTAAGCTCAAAAGAAAGTTCATGTTTCATAATGTCTTTAGGGACATTTACAATTTTTTGGTTGTTGCTAATTTTAGTTTGTTAGGAATTAAGTATCCTTTTGTTTTAAACCTACCCCCAAAGCATACTGCTTATACTTTGTCCTTAAACATATTTTTCTTACTCATTTACACCTTTTCTCTTTGTTCTGTGCACTTTACCTCTTTGATAATGCATTTACAAATTTGTTTGATAATTTTCTTTCCTTCCCATGCAACTATGGACCTTAATCTTCAGAATCTTTCACTTTTAGCTTGGCCTGGTGGCATGTGCCTGTAGTCCCAGCTACTGAGGTCGCTGAAGCAGGATAATCATTGAGCCCAGGAGATCGAGGCTGCAGTGCACTATGGTTGTGCCTGTGAATGGCCACTGTATTCTAGCCTGGGCAACATAGTGAGAACCCATCTCTTGGGGGGAAAAAAAGAATCACTCACTTTTTAGGCCATTTCAAGACCCTAGGAGGGAGTTTTGGCACTTTTCACAGGATCATATGTCCCTGTCAAATTTATAGAAGTAGACACTTTCAATATATTAAAAGATCTCTTTTCAGCACATCTTCCTCTTCTCATATTTTTCCTTGTGTTTTGTGATGGTGGAGTTATCACCAAGTGTTGTTGGGATCAGGCTAAGAAATTATATTAGCGGTATGTTTGGTTTGGATTTAGTGGGTTATATTTATGTATTTAGTTAGGTTATTGCTAGCCAACCTAATATAGGAATGGCTTCCAGAAATAATTCTGGTAATGAGTGAGTGGACATATTGCAGTGCGAACGTGTCTTATGGTGCCAGATGCTGGGAACATGTGAGTACTGGAAGAGAAGCAAGGTTGAAATGTAGAGAGCCAGAGGATAATCTGCGAATAATTCTTTCAATTCTTATAGATTATATTTGACAGAAATTTGATAGAGATTTTTTCAAATTTGATTATAATTAGAAATATATGTACACACACGGAGTATGACAGTAAGTTATAAACTTGAAATAAACTTTAAAAAATTATCATTAATAAACAACAAAATTCGATCATCCATGCTTGAGTAAAGACTGAAGTATCCTATTTCTCAAATATTACAAAGTTATTGTCACCTGAAGAGGCAGTCAAAGCGTAAGCAGTGGACAATGTTGAAAAAACATTGTAGATGTGGTAAGCGGTTAATTAAAAAGTGTCATTTTTCTGGATTTAGGAACATCTGTAAGCATTTATAAATTTTTTGTTTTGTGTAACTTGTGTTTTTTTCATTATAGACTCATATTTGTACTTCACTTTTTATTCGTAATTCTGTTTAAGTAACAAAAGTGTCTAACTCTAAAAAGGGCTCATTGTATCTTTACTGGCCAATTCTGTCAGTCAAGTTGTGCCCATGCCTGCTAGGCACTTGCCCGTCTTCTCAACTCTGTATACACCCCATTTTAAAGCATTGTTTTTTAGCATACTGCCAATGCATGAATTATATTCATGTTACTATTCTAAGCATTATCTATATTTTAAAACTTACATGAAAGAGAAGCTAATTTAGAAAGCTGAGATAAGAATACACTATGTAGAGGAAGTTCCTTCTGCCCCTCAGTGGGTTGACTTGAACGCCTCTGGAGTCTACCCATCCCCACACTTTGGAGACCAATGCTATGAAGTGGGAGCTATTGAAGGTATTTTTTTTTTAAGATTCTTTTTACTCCCTCTCCCTCTCCCTCTCCCTCTCCCCACGGTCTCCCTCTCCCCACGGTCTCCCTCTCCCTCTCTTTCCACGGTCTCCCTCTGATGCCCAGCTGAAGCTGGACTGTACTGCTGCCATCTCGGCTCACTGCAACCTCCCTGCCTGATTCTCCTGCCTCAGCCTGCCGAGTGCCTGCGATTACAGGCGTGCGCCGCCATGCCTGACTGGTTTTCGTACTTTTTTGGTGGAGACGGGGTTTCACTGTGTTGGCCAGGCTGGTCTCCAGCTCCTAACCGCTAGTGATCCACCAGCCTCGGCCTCCCGAGGTGCCGGGATTGCAGACGGAGTCTGGTTCACTCAGTGCTCAATGGTGCCCAGGCTGGAGTGTAGTGGCGTGATCGTGGCTTGCTACAACCTCCACCTCCCAGCCACCTGCCTTGGCCTCCCAAAGTGCCGAGATTGCAGCCTCTGCCCGGCCGCCACCCCGTCTGGGAAGTGAGGAGCGTCTCTGCCTGGCCGCCCATCGTCTGGGAGGTGAGGAGCCCCTCTGCCTGGCTGCCCAGTCTGGAAAGTGAGGAGCGTCTCTGCCCGGCCGCCATCTCATCTAGGAAGTGAGGAGCGCCTCTTCCCAGCCGCCATCCCATCTAGGAACTGAGGAGCGTCTCTGCCCGGCCGCCTATCGTCTGAGATGTGGGGAGCACCTCTGCCCCGCCACCCCATCTGGGATGTGAGGAGCGCCTCTGCCCGGCCGCGACCCCGTCTGGGAGGTGAGGAGCGTCTCTGCCCGGCTGCCCTGTCTGAGAAGTGAGGAGACCCTCCGCCTGGCAACCGCCCCGTCTGAGAAGTGAGGAGCCCCTCCGCCTGGCAGCCACCCCGTCTGGGAAGTGAGGAGCGTCTCCGCCCGGCAGCCACCCCATCCGGGAGGGAGGTGGGGGTCAGCCCCCACCAGGCCAGCCGCCCCATCCAGGAGGGAGGTGGGGGGGTCAGCCCCCCGCCCGGCCAGCCACCCTGTCCGGGAGGTGAGGAGCGCCTCTGCCCAGCCGCCCCTACTGGGAAGTGAGGAGCCCCTCTGCCTGGCCAGCCGCCCCGTCCGGGAGGGAGGTGGGGGGGTCAGCCCCCCACCCAGCCAGCCGCCCCATCCGGGAGGGAGGTGCGGGGGTCAACCCCCCGCCCGGCCAGCCGCCCCTTCCGGGAGGGAGGTGGTGGGGTCAGCCTCCCGCCCGGCCAGCCGCCCCATCCGGGAGGTGAGGGGCGCCTCTGCCTGGCTGCCGCTACTGGGAAATGAGGGGCCCCTCTGCCCAGCCAGCCGCCCCCTCCGGGAGGGAGGTGGAGGGGTCAGTCTCCCACCCGGCCAGCCGCCCCGTCCGGGAGGGAGGTGGGGGGTCGGCCCCCCGCCCGGCCAGCCGCCCCGTCCGGGAGGTGAGGGGCGCCTCTGCCCGGCCGCCCCTACTGGGAAGTGACGAGCCCCTCTGCCCGGCCAGCCGCCCCGTCTGGGAGGGAGGTGGTGGGGGTCAGCCCCCTGCCCGGCCAGCCACCCCGTCCGGAAGGTGAGGGGCGCCTCTGCCCGGCCGCCCCTACTGGGATGTGAGGAGCCCCTCTGCCCGGCCGCCACCCCGTCTGGGAGGTGTACCCAACAGCTCATTGAGAACGGGCCGGGATGACAATGGCGGTTTTGCGGAATGGAAAGGGGAGAAAGGTGGGGAAAAGATTGAGAAATCGGATGGTTGCCGTGTCTGTGTAGAAAGAAGTAGACATGGGAGACTTTTCATTTTGTTCTGTACTAAGAAAAATTCTTCTGCCTTGGGATCCTGTTGATCGGTGACCTTTTACCCCCAACCCTGTGCTCTCTGAAACATGTGCTGTGTCCACTCAGGGTTAAATGGATTAAGGGCGGTGCAAGATGTGCTTTGTTAAACAGATGCTTGAAGGCAGCATGCTCGTTAAGAATCATCACCACTCCCTAATCTCAAGTACCCAGGGACACAAACACTGCGGAAGGCCGCAGGGTCCTCTGCCTAGGAAAACCAGAGAACTTTGTTCACTTGTTTATCTGCTGACCTTCCCTCCACTATTGTCCTATGACCCTGCCAAATCCCCCTCTGCGAGAAACTCCAAGAATGATCAATAAAAATAAAATAAAATAAAAAGATTCTTTTTACATCATTGAATTTTAATTACAAAAGCATTATTTGCTTATTGTAAACTTTCAGATAGACAAAGTGAAAACAAAATGGGGTAACAAAACACCAGTTTTTCACGTAAACTTTTCGGTCTCTTTAACTATGACCCCGAAGGTAAGCAATGTATCATATCTTGATGTGTATTCTTCTGGAACTGTTTCCATTATTATATAGACATACATATGTACACACAGCTACACACATACATAATCCTTCATACCCAACATATTACTCTGAGACTTGCATTTATCATTTAACATATATCTTCGACATTCATCTTACCCCTTACATAAAGATCTAAGTGATTCTTATGAATAGTTGCTTAATAATCCATAGTTGGCATGCCCCACAGTTTATTCAACCATCCCCCAAACAGTGGATCTTCCCATTTTATATATGTAGGAATTGAGAATTAAGAAAAATAAAGGCCAAAACCTAAAGTTAGGAATGTTTCCTAGTCCCAGAATCTCCTGCTTTTGTGTAGCTGCCCCCAATACACACACACACACACACACACAATAGTGTGTAAATAGCATAGGAAAATAATCCCAAGAAATATATTTAATATAATTTTTATATTATTAGGTAAAAGTTGGCTTTTAGTAAAGCAAGACTTTGGAGTCAGACTGCCCAAGTTCAAATCTCAGCACCACTATTACCATCCGTGAGATGTTGGGCAAATTCTTCAAATTCAGCAAATTTAAAGAGACTAAAGGTTTACAGGTGGCACCTCTTCTAGTCCTCCCTAATCCCTCTTATTTCCCCTTTGCACCCTAAACATGAGGCTGGGGTTTTGGCAAATGTGGTATTGTCACCACCCTTTAGAACAAACGCCACCACTAGCATTCGAAGCTCTAGATGAAAGAGATGTGGGTGGGGAGAGTGGGTAACAAGAAATAATTCCTCTGAACCATGGTTCATACCAGACATATGGCGCTTAGGATCAACTAGTGGCATAAGACCCAGGAGGCAACTAGCTGAAACTTCTCTCAATAGTGTACCCTCCCCTGGAGCAGTGAGGAAACCTCACTGTTACAGACCAGGTCCTGGCACTATGACACACTGAAAATAGATTGCTCAGACTTCAAAACAGATCTGCATTTTGGGAGTACAGCTGTTGGTACTCTGCAGGAGGCAAGTGTGGCCTATGTGGTTAGCCTGTTTGAAGACACTTGTGTGTTGTCTTTCCCAGCATGTAGCAGTCATACCAAAAGGCCTCCAGCTAGCATACTGCACACCTGTACAATGTCTCATGTAAGTGGAGAGTGTGCTTAAGAATCCATTTTAATGGCAAACACTGCATTTTCAACAAAATAAAACAAAAACCACCACTTACCAACTTCTTCCCAATATTGGTAGTTCTGAATGTTAGATTTTTTTTGTGACCATGTGATCAAAATATACCTAAGTGTATGAATGGAAAAATAGGTGCAGAACAGGTATTGGCAAGTATTTTCCCATTTTTATTAGCGTGTGAATTTTTAATATAAATATGGGGACATGATGCATTAAAGGAAGTCAAAAAATTTTAATGAACAAGTTTCAGCAATTCAGTTTATAACAATTATAAGCAAATCCGTTAAAAATTTTTATATAGTGACAGCACTTAGATTTTTTAAACAAGTAAATTTCTTATTGATGACAACTAAATGGTATGTGTATAATTTTATCATACAGTAGATTCCATTCATTCACTATAGTTATGTAATTGACTCTACATGCAAGTATATATATATATATATTTTTTTTTTTTTTTTTTTTTTTTTCTCGAGACGGACTCTCGCTCTGTCACCAGGCTGGAGTGCAGTGGCACGATCTCGGCTCACTGCAACCTCTGCTTCCCGGGTTCAAGCGATTCTCCTGCCTCAGCCTCTTGAGTAGCTGGGACTACAGGCGCACACCACCATGCCTGGCTAAATTTTGTATTTTTAGCAGAGACAGGGTCTCACTATTTTGGCTAGGATGGTCTCGATCTCTTCACCTCGTGATCTGCTCGCCTTGGCGTCCCAAAGTGCTGGGATTACAGGCGTGAGCCACCGTGCCCAGCTACAAGTATATCTTTTTAATATTGTGTGTATTGTTTATGTTTAATATTTATTTTTTAAAAAGCTAATGTTAACGAGTTCCACATTTCTCAAATTGACACCTATTTGTGCTAAAATACACCCAGTATTTTTTATCCAGTAAAATGATAGTTACTTAAATTATTAATATTAGTAATCATAATCCAACCTAACAGGAATTTTTTATTTGTTAATTATTCTCTAACAGCTGTTTTCAGTAGTGCGTAGTATGGACCCCTAGGAGATGATTGGGAATTTTATGGGCTGGTATTTTGGTTGTCACATTGATAGGGATATGTTATTGGATCAATTGTCCTAATGTGTAAGTTCAATTGATCCACTAGATTTCAACCCTTCTCTTAACATTTGTTCACAGTACTTGGTGCTTTGAGCTTCTAATTTTCTGAAAGGTCTAGAGAATAACTTGTCTTTTGCAGTTTAAGCTATCGCTTCCTTTCTTTTGCCAAGTCAGTTACCACTTTTCTATCTGCATTATGCCTTCTAAATATTTCTTCAAAGCACTTATTCTCTGATGTCTCCTCTCATTCTCTCTTTCATAGTAATTTTGTGTTCTTTTATTTTATCCCTTTGCTGTCAATCCAGGAAAGGGTTAGAAAGGAAGAAGTATTTCAAAGGAAGAAGAGACCACCATGTAATCAATCTGCTATGCTTTAACAGCCCTATTGGAGATAATATCTCCTCCTAGAGGGCACAGAAAATGTTCTGGGTGGTTTTGGTTATTATAATGACTGGCTGATGCACTGGCAGTTCATGCCTACTTTATGGTTAGATCTGCTAAAACACCACCATGTGTGAGCCCACTCAAAATGCCAATAACACCCCCATTTACAAACAGTGACCTAGTGCAATTCACAGTCATCAGTTCATCACAGCCTTGCATTAACTCAGTGTAAACAGTATGCTTAGACACTAACATCTTCTCTAGTTTAAAGCAGTGTCAAATCTTATTCATTACTGTTTTTCAGGCTGAGCTTTTTGAAACTAATATTCATTCAGAAATATCAATGAAAACAGTGTCATGGCTCCTTATCATTAAAAGGAAGAACACATTGGATAAATTATTTTCTTAACTCCAGCATTCAATTTTGCTACATGTTTTGTCTTCATTTTAACAGATATTTTGGTAAAAGACCTCAGTGGGATTGTAGAGGGGCATCAAATCTTAATGAACTTCACCAGCTATTAAGTGACATAATGATTAGAAGATTAAAGACTGAAGTTTTAACCCAGCTACCCCCTAAAGTCAGACAGCGTATTCCATTTGATCTTCCATCAGCAGCTGCCAAGGTGAGAACCGTTGCTTGACTTAAAGTCTTACTTTAAATAATTTTGAATTATACTATTAAAGATTATACATATTTCATATTTCACAGAAGGAAAGGTTTGCTTTCTTAAAATAGGTTTAATTAATAGAGCCTATACATTGGTTTTGTATTTCAGCAAGAAAGCAGGAAGAATTCAATTTTATTCATCAGATACATGAAAAGATATGGTAACCTAGTGGTTTAAAAAAAAAGTATTTTTGCTGAAAAAAGAACTTCAATTGCAACAGAGATGTAGTATTAAGAATTCTAAATATTGGCCAGGCACAGTGGCTCATACCTGTAACCCAGCACTTTGGGAGACTGAGGTGGGCAGATCACCTGAAGTCAGGAGTTTGAGACCAGCTGGCCAACATGGTGAAAACTCGTCTCTACTAAAAATACAAAAATTAGTTGAGTGTGGTGGCGAGTGCCCGTAATCCCAGCTACTCGGGAGGCTGAGGCACGAGAATCAGCTTGAACCCAGGAGGCAGAGGTTGCAGTGAGCCGAGATCGCGCCATTGCACTCCAGCCTGGGCAACAGAGCGAGACTCCATCTCAAAAAAAAAAAAAAAAAAAGAATTCTAAATAGAAGGTGTGAAACCCAATAATTAGCAAGGGAAATTGTGTTCCTTGCTCTAGAATTTCTTTTTAAAGTATGAATAACTCTCTTCTAGAATAACTTCATGCAGCCCTATTCTTGAAATTCTAAAACTCTGTGATCATGTTGTAAGACGTGAAATTCAGTATATCAGAAAACCAGTTTACTAATCCTTACTTAATCCTTATCCATGTTTACTTTTGGAGAATGCAGTGCTTATATATTCTCTGAAATTTCTGCAAATCTGAAAATGACTTTATTAACAGAGTTTTTCATTGTTATCTTGAAAGCTTATAAGCATTTTATAAACATTGAGCAATATGTTACTTCTAAAATAAGAACAATCTGATTTTCTTATCTATTAGTATTAGAAAAATAAAATGGAATCAACATATGATTATATTTGTACTTAATATTAATTTTATTTAATATTCCCCATCTTTATTTAAATCAAACCACATCTTTTTACAAAAGTACTTAGCTGCTTTATACATTTTTACTACTCTGCTTTCTTATGTTTCTTATGTTCACTTTACAGAATGTATCTTCTTAAGAAGTTATAGGCCAGGGTGCAGTGGCTCACGCCTGTAGTCCCAGCACTTTGGGAGGTTGAGGTGGGCAGATCACCTGAGGTTAGGAGTTCGAGACCAGCCTAACCAATATGGAGAAACCCTGTCTCTACTAAAATTACAAAATTAGCTGGATGTGGTGGCGCATGCCTGTAATCCAAGCTACTTGGGAGGCTAAGGCAGGAGAATCGCTTGAACCCGGGAGGCGGAGGTTGCGGTGAGCCGAGATTGCACGATTGCACTCCAGCCTGGGCAACAAGAGCGAGACTCTGTCTCAAAAAAAAAGAAGAAATTATAATTGTTTGATTTATGCTGTTAGCAAAGGGCTTTGTTTCACCCACAGCTTATCATTGGTTTCTATAATTTTGAAAATGTGACTGACCTACCTCTGCATTGATGTTTTTAAATGAACATGTTGGAATCTTTGGGAATTTTCTTTTTGTATCTTTCTATAGAGAAAAGGAAAAAAAGTAGGACATGATTCATGATTGCATTAATTTGTTCTGTTTGTTATGCTATATTCATAAACAATGTTATTTTTTCCCACATAGGAATTGAATACCAGCTTCGAAGAGTGGGAAAAAATAATGAGAACTCCAAATTCAGGTGCCATGGAGACAGTCATGGGGTTGATAACTCGCATGTTTAAACAAACTGCTATTGCCAAGGTACTCTTTGCTGGGCCATCATGTATTTGTCTTCATACATATTATTCAATGTCTTTTACTGTTTTTAATTAAGCAAGTTATTTATATATTGCAGAATTTCTTTGCTATTGTTTAACTCTTTTTTTTTTTTTTTTTTTTGAGTTGGGAGCCTCACTCTGTCACACTGGCTAGAGTGCAGTGGCGTGATCTCGGCTCACTGCAGCCTCCACCTCCTAGGTTCAAGCCATTCTCCTGCCTCAGTCTCCCAAGTAGCCAGGACTACAGGCACATGCCAACATGCCCAGCCTGTTTAACTCTTTTTTATGGAAAAATTCAGACATACTCAAAGTAAACAGTAATGCTGTATCCAACCATATATTTATCTTTTCCAATATACAGGTATATTTTGATGCGGGAGGATACTATACGTTATACTTTCTCATTTAAATTATATATATATTCATTTTTTTCTTTTCTTTTCTTTTTTTTAAAGACGGAATCTTACTCTTTTGCCCAGGCTGGTGTGCAGTGGCTCAATCTCAGCTCACTGCAACCTCCACCTCCTGGGTTCAAGCAATTCTCCTTCCTCAGCCTCCCAAGTAGCTGGGATTCCAGGCACGTGCCTACATACCTGGCAAATTTTTTTTTAATACTTTTAGTAGAGACAGGGTCCATCATGTTGGCCAGGCTGGTCTTGAACTCCTGACCTCAAGTGATCCACCCACCTTGGCTTTCCAAACTGCTGGGATTACAGGTGTAAGCCACCGTGCCCGAACTATATTCATCTTTATTATTAGTATTCCCATGGTTTTACTACATTATTACTGCAAATAATCTTTTTTTACTTGTCAGTCATCTTCCTTTGATATTCCATGTTCAGTACCCTACAGAGGTAATTTTGCTCACATTCTGTTTGTCTAAAAGTGAAAAATATAGGATTTTAGAATTTAGTAAAATTAGTGTAACTGTCAAGTAAACTTATCATATATTTGTGGTAGTTGTTTTTACCACCATGGTAGAACCTGTAAATACTGACGAGTGTCACCCCTCTTGATTCTGAGATTTTTTTTGTAACATAATTTTTTAAGATGAGGATTGTTGAGGTATATTTACATAAAGTGAAATTTATCCTTTTAAAATGTATAGTTGGTCCAGACATGGTAGTGCACATGTCATCCTAGTTACTTGGGAAGCTGAGGAGGGAGGATCGCTTAGCTCAGAAGATCTGGGCTACAGTGAGCTATGATTGTGCCACTGCACTCCAGCTTTGGCAACAGAGCAAGACTCTGTCTCTAAAATAAAATAAAATAAAATAAAATGTATGGTTGGATGAGGCTTGACAAATGTGTATAGTTGGGTAACCATCAGTACCATGAAAATAGAGATATTCCTGTCATGCCAAAAAGTTCCCTCATGTACCTTTGTAGCATTTCCCCTCCACCCATCACTATACCTTGGCAACAGCAGATATGCTTTCTGTCACTATAGTTTTACACTTTCCAGAATGTCACAAAAATGGAACAATAGCATGTAGCCTTGTGTCTGGCTGCTTTCACTTAGCATAAAGGTTTTGAGATTGATTCAGGTTGTTGTATATGTTATTACTTTTCCTTTTTATTGCTTTCCTTACATCCTCCAATGTATGGGAACAAAACTTTAAAAAAAATTTTTTTGAGAGACAGAGTCTTGCTCTGTCACCCAGGCTAAAGTGCAGTGCCACAATCATAGCTCACTGCAGTTTCGAACGCCTGGGCTCTAGGGATCCTTCTGCCTCAGCCTCCCAAAGCGCTGGGGTTATAGGTGTGAGCTACCTCATCTGGCCCCTAAAATTGTTTTTTTTTTATTCCTTCACCTATTAATGGACATTTGGAATATTTCTGTTTTAGACTATTGTAAGTCAAAGTGGAATAATCATTCATGTACAGGCCTTTGTATAGTCATATATTTTCATTTTCCTTGAGCAAATACTTGGAAATGGAACTGGTGAGTTATAAAAGTATAGATTTAACTTGATAAAAAAACTGCCAAATTGTTTTTCAAAGTAGCTATATTATTTTGCATTTCTACTGACATTGTATGAGAGTTCCATTTGATATCTTTGTCAGCACTAGGTATTGCCATCTTTTTCATTTTAGCCGTTATTGTCGGTATGCAGTGGCATCTCATCGTGCTTTTAATTTTTCTTTTCCCGATGACTGATGGTGTTGAGCATGTTTTATGGTGCCTTTTGTCTATTCATTTTCTTTTGTGAAGTATCTGTTCATATTGAGTCCATATTTATATGGGGTAATAAGAACTCTTTATTTTGGAAACAAGTTCTGTAATATATATATCTTTTACAAATATGTCCTCCAAGTCTATGGATTTGATTTCTATTTTATTAACATTGTCTTTCAGAGAACAGAAGTTTTAAATTTGGAAACAATCTAGTATATCAATTTTTTCTTCCTTTTTTTTTTTTTTTTTGTATTTTGAGTCCTAAGAAATTTTTGCCTAATCTAAGTTCACAAAGATACCCTCTTATATTTTCTTCTAAAAATGCCATAGCTTTAGGTTATCAGTCATGTGCTACTTAATCAAATTTCAGTCAACAAAACAGCACATATACAACGCTGGTCTCATAAGATTGTAATGGAGCATATATAGAAACATAATAAATGACACTTGACATTGCATTGCAGATCAAGTAGGAGAAATAATTGGTATTCAGTAATGATGCTAGGTCCTTTGGTTTTTCATATGAAAAATATATATATAAATAAAAATACATATACCATATAGGTTTGTGTAAGTACACTCTGTGATGTTCTCACAATGACAGCATTCCCTTAACAATGCATTTCTGAGAACATATCCCATAGCTAAGTGATAGATGACTTAGATGTAGGTCTATAAACTATTATTTTTGTAGCATATAATTCTTTTATATGCTACAAAATAAAGGTAGCGGTTCTGATTTTTTTATTTTTGTTTTGGTTTGTCATTTTACATATGGATTTTCAGTTGTTACAACACTCATCAGAACACAGAAGACTATTTTGCCCTCCTTAAATTTCCTTGGCACCTTCATCAAAAATCAATTGGCAATGTATGTGTAGGTCTGTTTCTGAACTCTATTCTCATTCATTGGTCTATTCATCAGCCTTATACTACAATGGCTTGATTACTGTAGCTTTATAATAAGTCTTGAAGGCCAGGCACGGTGGCTCATGCCTGTAATCCCAGCACTTTGGGAGGCCGAGGCGGGTGGATCACTTGAGGTCAGGAGTTTGAGACCAGCCTGACCAACATGGCAAAACCCCATCTCTACTAAAAATACAAAAATTAGCTGGGCGTGGTGGTGCACACCTGTAATCCCAGCTACTTGGGAGGCTGAGACAGGAGAATCACTTGAACCCAGGAGGTGGAGGTTGCAGTGAGCCGAGATCACGACACTGCACTCCAACCTGGGCAACAGAGCAAGAGTCCGTCTCCAAAAAATAAATAAATAAATAAGCCTTGAAATTATATAGTGTTTACCCTACTGTATTCCTTTTCGATATTGCTTTGTCTTTTGTAGGTCCTTCGCTTTTCTATATGAATTTTAAAATCAGCATTTTAAGTGTATACAATTTTGTTGGAATTGTGTTGGATCTGTTGACTAATTTGGAAGAATTTACTTCTGAATAATATTTAGTCCTCTGGTCCCTGAAAAGAGTATCGTTCACTTTTATTTTATCCCCACAATGTTCTCTAGTTTTTTTAATACATTTTGTTAGATTTATCCATAGGTATTTTGTGTCCTTTTATGCTCCTGTAAATGGCATTTTTTAAAATGTAAATTTCCAGGTTTCCGTTGCTAAGTATAGAATTATTATCGATTTTCTTATATTAACCTTTTATTCTGTGACCTTGCTGAACTCCTTTTATTAGTTCTTGTGGATTTTTGGTTAATTCTAGAAGATATAGGATCATTTTGTCTGCACATAAAGACATTTTTATTTCTTCCTTGTAATATATATGCCTTTTATTTATTTGTTTTGCCTGTTACGTTGAAGGAAGACTAGTACAATTTTGGATAGAAATGATAGGACTGAACAGCCTTACCTTGTAGCCAATCTTAGGGGGAAGGCATTTAGTCTTTCACCATTAAATATGATGTTATTGCGGCTGGGTGCGGTGGCTCACACCTGTAATCCCAGCACTTTGGGAAGCCAAGGCAGGCGGATCACGAGGTCAGGAGATCAAGACCATCCTGGCTAACACGGTGAAACCCCGTCTCTACTGAAAAATACAAAAAATTAGCCAGGCATGGTGGCGGGTGCCTGTAGTCCCAGCTACATGGGAGGCTGAGGCAGGAGAATGGCGTGAACCCGGGAGACAGCGCTTGCAGTGAGCCGAGATTGCACCACTGCACTCCAGCCTGGGCAACAGAGCCAGACTCCATCTCAAAAAAAAAAAAAAAAAAAGATGTTATTACCAAGTTTTTTTAGATGACTTTTCTTATGTAGAGGAAACTTCCTTTTTTTACTAGTTTGTTTAGAGAAGAGATGGAACATATGAACTTTGTTTCCTTTGGCGGAGAAGGGGAAGAAGAGGTGGTTATTATAAAAGTGGATATGAAGAAAATAGCTAATGTTCTAGCACTACTATAAGTGAAAGAATTAGGCTTTTATGAATGTTCACTCAGGCATGGTGGCTTACATCTGTAATCCCAGCGCTTTGGGAAGCCGAGATGGGAGAGTCCCTTCAGCTTAGGAGTTCGAGATCAGGCTGGGTAACAGAGGAAGACCTCATCTCTATTCTATAAAAAACAAACAAAGGAAAAGACAAAACAAACAAAAAAGAACAAATTTTTTTCAGAAACAAAATTTAAATTGAAAGAAAAAAGATCACAATAAAAGTGGTCCTGACACAGGGGAGTTTATACTCACTCACAGGCTTTATTTCCACTGGCATCTAGCAGGTGCTAGCTGGGAGTCCTGAGAGCATATCCATTAGTGGAGCAGAAGTTCAAAACTCTGCCTATTTTCAATACCCCTTTCTTACACTAAACAAAAGCCTTAAGCCATTGTGGAAGAGGCAGAGTACCCCCTCCTCCAACCTCAAAGCCTAGTCCATGATGGACTGCTTCTGGTGATGGGATAGGGACAAATGCTGCCTACCCCTGGGGAGTGGGCAGGAAACCCTGTTGGACTCAGGACCCTGCACTGATATAAGACAGAGATCTGTTACTGCCAGGGGAGAGGCAGAGACCCCTTTAGCACCACCTGCAGTTACAAGACATAGTTTTGTTAGTGGTGGGGGACAGGAACACCAAGAAAGTCCCACCCCCAAGGCTCAGCTGCAGCAAAAAATTTGTCTTATGCTGAGTTGGTACCAGGAGACTCAAAAGGTCCCCCAACCCCCACTATGAACTTAACACTGAGAAACCTTCAAGATCAATCTACCACTGGGAAAGAGAGACAACCCACTATCCTACAGGCGTGCAGGACTACTGAAAGCTGAGAATGTGGCAGGAACACTTAGCAAAACCCTTGACATACAGTATTACAAGCTAGAAGTATCCCATTGCTGGGGGAATTTGAGGTTCATGGTGCTCCAAAGGTAAATGTAACAAGAGAACCTAAACAGAACTCAGCGCTGACTACATTCACTCAGTCCCCTCCCCCACCATACTATCACCTCAAAGGGAGAAGCATGCTCAATTCTGGATGTAACTATCACTTCCTCAGTCTGTACTATATCCTTCTACACATAACTCCTAGCATTCAATAGAAATTGCAAAATAACAAAAAAGACATTAAAAAAACAACCATTGCCAAGAGATAAAGCAACTGATAAAGCCAGATGCAGAAATGACCCAGATTGTAGAACTATTAGACAAGGGCTTTAAAATAGCTATGAATAATATGTTAAAGCATCAAATAGAAAAGATAAACAACATGCAAGAAATGATGGAGAATTTTAGAAATAGTATGAAAATTGTAACACAGTAAAATGGAAATGCTAGAAATAGAAAACACAGTATCAGTTATGAGCCAATAGTGGAAATAAAATGTAATCATAAAAAATCTGGCCGGGTGTGGTGGCTTACACCTGTAATCCTAGTGCTTCAGGAGGCTGAGACAGGCATATTGCTCGAGCCCAGGAATTCAAGACCAGCCTGAGCAACAAGGCAAAAACCCATCTCTACTGAAAATGCAAAAATTAGCTCAGTGTGATGGTACACGTCTGTGGTCCCACTACTCAGGAGGCTGAGGTGGGATAATCACTTTAGCCCAGGAGGCAGAAGTTGCAATGAGCTATGATCATGCCACTGCACTCCAGCCTGGACAACAGAGTGAGTGAGACCCTGTCTTAAAAAATTAAAAAATAAATAAAGTAAAATAAAATAAAATTCATTAATTAAAACATTTGGCTGGCACAGTGGCTCATGCCTGTAATGCCAGCAGTTTGAGAGGTTGAGGTGGGAGGATTACTTGAGGCCAGGAGTTAGAGACCAGTCTGGCCAACATGGTGAAACCCCATCTCTACTAATAAATACAAAAATAAGCTGGGTGCAGTGGCTGATACCTGTAATGTCAGCATTTTTGGAGGCTGAGGCAGGAGGATCACTTGAGGTCAGGAGTTCGAGACCAGCCTGACCAACATGGCAAAACCCTGTCTCTACCAGAAATACAAAAAATTAGCCAGATGTAGTGGTGCTTGCTTATAATCCCAGCTACTCGGGAGGCTGAGGCAGGAGAATTGCTTGAACCCAGGAAGCGGATGTTTCAGTGAGCCAAGATTGCACCACTGCATTCCAGCCTGGGCGACAGAGTGAGACTCTGTCTTAAAAAAAAAAAAAAGGCCGGGTGCGGTGGCTCATACCTGTAATCCCAGCACTTTGGGAGGCCGAGACGGGTGGATCACGAGGTCAGAAGATGAAGACCATCCTGGCTAACATGGTGAAACCCTGTCTCCACTAAAAATACAAAAAAAAAAAATTAGCCGGGCGTGGTGGTGGGTGCCTGTAGTCCCAGCTACTCGGGAGGCTGAGGCAGGAGAATGGCGTGAACCCAGGAGGCGGAGCTCGCAGTGAGCCAAGATTGCACCACTGCACTCCAGCCTGGGTGACAGAGTGAGACTCCACCTCAGAAAAAAAAAAAAAAAGAAATCAATCAGATGAAAAAAGAATAAAAAGGGATGGGGAAAGACTATGGAATACCATAAAGTGTCCAAATATTTAAATTTGGGGTATTCCAGAAGGAGAAGAGATGGGCAAAGGCATAGAAAAAATATTTAATTAAGTAATAGTTTAAAACTTCCCAAGTCTAGCAAGAGCTTTAGACATCCAGATACAGGAAGCTCAAAGACTTATCAAATAGATACAACCTGAAAAGGTCTGCAAGGCACATTGTTGTCAGAAGTCAAAGACAAAGGGAGAATTCTAAAAGCAGCAAGAGAAAAACATCAAATCACATATAAGGGAATGCTCAACAGAGTAAAAGCAGATTTCTCAAAAGAAACCTTACAGGCAGGGAGACACTAGGATAATATATTCAATTTGCTGAAAGGAAGAAAAAAAAAGCTTTCAGCCAAAAATACTATACCCAACAAAGCTATCCTTCAAAAGTAAAGGAGAAATAAAATATTTCCCAGACAAGGAAAAACTGAAGGAATTTATCATCACTAGAACAGCCCTATAAGAAAAGCTTAACGGAGCCCTACACCTGGAAGAAAATAATTGTATCTACCATCATGAAAACACATGAAAGTACAAAACTTATTGGTAGAGCAGATACACAAATGAGGAAAAGAAAGGACTCAAATGTTACTACTACAGAAAGCCACCAAACCACAATGATAAAAAATAAGAGAGAAAGAAAGGAACAAATGATATAGAAAACAACGATAAAACAATTAACAAAATGGCAGTCCTCACATGTAAAACATAACGTTAAATGTTAATGGATTGAATTATTCACTTTAAAGATACAGACTGGCTGAATGGATTGTTTTAAAACAAAAAACATCGCCCAACTATATGCTGCCTACAAGAAATTCACTTCATCTGTAAAGATACATATAGACTGAAAGCAAAGAGATGGAAAAAGATGTTCCACACAAAGAGAAATCTAAAATGAGCTGGAATAGCTATACTTATCAGAAAAAGCAAACCTTATGTCAAATAGTAAAAGGGGCCAGGCGCAGTGGCTCACGCCTGTAATCCCAGCACTTTGGGAGGCCAAGACAGGTGGATCATATGAGGCCTGGCAAACATGGCGAAACCCCGTCTCTACTAGAAATATAAACATTAGCTGGGCACGGTGACACACACCTGTAATCACAGCTACTTGGGAGGCTGAGCCAGGAGAATTGCTTGAACCCGGGGAGGTGGAGATTTCAGTGAGCCGAGATCACACCACTGCATTCCAGCCTGGGCGACAGAGTGAGACCCCATCTCAAAAAACAAAAAAAAAGAAACTTGAAACTGATTGTTTTGAATGAATAAAACTTGTAAAACTTAAAACAAAAATAGAGAAGGAAGTAATTTACCCATGTCAGCAGTAAAATAGAATAAAAAGACTGTCACTACAGACCCTATAGGCATTAAAAAGATAATAAGAGAATATCATTAACAACTTTATGTCAAGAAAGCCAACAAAATTTATATGAATATATAGATTCCATAAATATCACAGCTGACTCAAAAAGAATAGCCCTGTATCAACTAGAAAAATTTAATTCGTAGTAAAAATCATAATGAAAATTTGAGGCCTCAATGGTTTCACTGCTATATTCCATTGAACATTTAACATAAAAAGTAAAACCAATTCTAAAAATTTCTTAGGAAACAAAAGAGAAATACCTCCCAAATAATTTTATAACTTCAGGATTACTCTGTTACCAAAACCAGACAAACAAGATAATGAGAAAACTATAGGTCAGTGTTCTTAATGAATATGAAAGTCCTTAACAAAATATTAGCAAATTGAATCCATCAGTATGTAAAAAAGTATACCAGCAATACAAAGTTTAACACTGAATTAATCACTGTAAATCATCACATGAACAATATAAAAATTGAAAACCATATGATTATCTCAATGTAAGCATTTGACAAAATTCAATATCCATTCCTGACAAAACCTGTCAACAAATCAGGAATAGAAAGGAACTTCTTTATCACAATAAAAGGCATTTATGAAAACTTACATCTAACATCATAGTTAATGCAGAAAGACTGATGCTCTTCCTCTAAGATCAGGAACAAGACAAGAGAGCCTTTCCTCATCACTTCCCTTTAACATTGTTCTGGTTCTGGTCTTAGCTGTGCATTAAGGCTAGAAAAAGAAATACAAGGTGTACATATCAAAAAGCAGTAAATAAAATTGTCCATATTCACAGGCAGGATTATCCACATAGAAAATCAAAGAGTGATTTTATCAAGGTCACAGAATTCATGTTCAACATATAAAAATCGTTTCCGGTTCTGTATACTGGCAATAAAAATTGGAAACTGAAATTTTAAAAATACGATTTGAAATAGCATCCAAAATCACGAACTAATTTAGAATAAAGTCAACAAAAAATATGTACTGAAAACTACAAAGCATTGTTTAGAATAAGTAAAGCAAATTTAAATAAACAACAGATAGATTATGTTCATGAATCAGAAGAGTCAATATTGTTAAGATGCCAGTTCTCTGTAAATTTTTATATTCAATGCTGTTAATCAAAATCCTTGTAGTCTTTTTTGTATAAATTGACACACTAAATATAAAATTTATGTGGCAATACAAAGGACTTACTATAGCCAAAACAATTTTGAACGAGTCACACTACATTATATAAATACTTAATAAGAAGTTAATTAATGAATCAGAAAAAGAGAGTCCAGAAATAGAACCTCACATAGATTGTCAGTTGATCTGTTAAGAAAGGAGACAAGGTAACGCAATAGGGAAATTATAGTTTTCAGTAACGGGTACTAAGACAATTGGATATCCATAAGGAAAAAAACAAGTCTTGAACATTATTTCACACCATACATAAAAATTAACTTGAAATGAGTCATAGAATTAAATATGAGAGCTAAAATTATAAAATTCTTAGGAGCATACATATGTAAAAATATTCCCAACTTTTGGGTAGGACAATGTTTTAGATAGGATACAAAAAGCACAAACTTTGAAGAAAAAATTGAGATTAAAAATTTGAACACATGGTGGTAAAAAATATATATATATGTAGTATGAAAAATACTGTTAGGAAAATGAAAATACAAAACATAGATTGGAAGAAAATATTTTCAATATACTCTCCTTGTTCCATTTTCCCATGTCTTAATTTTCAGTTTGATCATAATTTTTTGTTAGATCAGTGTTCATTGTTTACAGTATAATAACTTTGTTAAACATCTCACTGTTGAGCTATAATTAAATTTTTTTCTTTGTTGTTTTTCCTAGAGTTAATAACTCTCTTGTTTTTTGCTTGTTTGCTTACTTAGCTTTCTTTGTATATAATACTGAATACAGAATGCTTGCTTAAGGAAAAAGAACATATATGAGAACCTTTTAGATCATTTCTTGTCTGTGGTTAAAAAACCCTAGTTGGGGCCGGGTGCAGTGGCTCCTGCCTGTAATCCCAGCACTTTGGGAGGCCAAGGTGGGCAGATCACGAGGTCAGGAGTTCGAGACCAGCCTGGCCAGCATGGTGAAACCCTGTCTCTACTAAAAATACAAAAATTAGCTGGGCGTGGTGGTGCGTGCCTGTAGTCCCACGTACTTGGGAGGTTGAGGCAGGAGAATCGCTTGAACTCAGGAGGTGGAGGTTGTAGTGAGCTAAGATGGTGCCACTGCACTCCAACCTGGGTGACAGAGCGAGACTCCATCTCAAAAAAAAAAAAAAAAAACCCTGGTTTGAAGTCAGAAGCGTTGACAATCAATAGGAATCTGGCGTCTAATTCCCAGGATTCTTGAAGGAAAAGAAAAGAGATGAAAAGTAGTTGTCCCTAAATTAGGTAATGTTCCCAAAGATTAATGGCAGCAGAAGGCCAATCCTTGCCTCCCCAGTTCCCTAGAGTTTTTAGTCATTTTTCATTCCCTCTCTAATAGAACTTCTGTCCTCAACCACCTATGGAAATTGGAACTGAGTATTTCTATTCCTGAGCTACAGCCAGAAATAATTAATTCAAGCTATGACCAACTTGGAATTCTTAATACATTTTCCCCAGAAATATTACTGATATTTAGTAGAGTCTATAGTAACTGTGAATAATACAGTTTTCCTACATTATAGATTAAATAAGCTTTGCAGGAGGTAGCTAGTTATCAACTACATTTAATATTGATTCTGTGAGAAAATGAGTTTCAGAGTTCTCCCAAACCAGTTTGTAAATGAACTTGAAATAGCATAGATTATAATTTGATTATTATATTGTATGTATACCAGTGTTGGTGCTTCTTTTCTTTGATTAAATGTTTTCCTATTAATTCAGTACATATTTATTGATTGCCTACTATGTGGCAAGGTGCTAGGGAGGTATGGTGAACAGAATGTCTTCCTCTCAAGGAACTTGCAATCTACTGGGGAAGACCATGAAATAAATATTCAGCTATAATAGAGTGTATTTAGTGCTTCAAAAACAGGATGCTTATGAAAGTACATGAGAGAAGATACCTGGCCCAGTCTTGAGGGTGCAGGAAAGACATCCCAAGGAATGAACAAATAAGATTTAGCCTGTCAGAGGGAGGGAGTAAAATGGAAAGGAGATGAGCTGGTGGAATGTATTTCAGGCAATTGAAACAGTTTGTGGAAACTCACAGAATAACCGGAAAGACATATTCAGGGAACCAAAAGTAGGTCAACATGCCTGAAGCATACAGTGCTAGGGAGGAATTCTCCAGGCTGGGCAACATAGTGAGACCACACCTCTACAAAAAATTAAACATAGCCAGGTGTGGTGGCTCATGCCTGTAATCCCAGCACTTTGGGAGGCCTAAGCGGGCAGATCACTTGAGGTCAGGAGTTCTAGATGAACCTGGCCAACATGGTGAAACTCCATCTCTACTAAAAATACAAAAATTAGCTGGGCATGGTGGTGCGTGCTTATAATCCCAGCTACTCGGGAAGCTGGGGCAGGAGAATTGCTTGAACCCAGGAGGCAGAGGTTGCAGTGAGGTGAGATGGTACCACTGCACTCCAACCTGGGCAACAAGAGTGAAACTCTGTCTCAAAAAAAAAAAAAATTAAACATATTAATTGGGCATGGTGGCATGTGCCTGTACTCCCACCTACTTGAGAGGCTGAGGTGGAAGGATCACTTGAGCCCAGAAGGTCAAGGCTGCAGTGAGCCACGATCGTGCCACTGCATTCTAGACTGGGTGACAGAGCAAGAAGAGGAGGAATTCCTCTTCTCAAAAAGAAGAGGAATTCTCACTGAGACTAGGCTGGAGGTTGTTATGCCCAGACCATTAGTTCCCCGAAGAAGACCACCAGAGTCCAGAGTCAAAGCCAAGCGGCAAGGATCTTTACTACAAGTTCGAACCTGGTCCCTCCATTCCACAGCATACAAGAGGGCCCTGAACAATGCGAGTGTTTGCTTTTTATAGCCTGAGAGTTACAGGGGAACAAAGGAATTCTTTTGGTTCCCGCTTTTTCAGTAAAACTTTGAACGGCTGTCCCCTTATCGGAGACTTTCCTGGTGGTGTTTGTACTGGGCTCAGGAAGTTTGAGAGATATATGGCGATATGTGGTGAGATGGGAAGATGGGATGTGTTTGTACTGGGCTCAGGAAGTTTGAGAGATATATGGCGATATGTGGTGAGATGGGAAGATGGGATGTGTTTGTACTGGGCTCAGGAAGTTTGAGAGATATATGGCGATATGTGGTGAGATGGGAAGATGGGATGTGTTTGTACTGGGCTCAGGAAGTTTGAGAGATATATGGCGATATGTGGTGAGATGGGAAGATGGGATGTGTTTGTACTGGGCTTGTTTGTTTTGAGCCCGGGGCTGAGGAATGTGCCCGGCTCCTTTCAAGGTCAATGAGAGCTGTAACTACATTATGAAAGTCACAGTTCATAGTTTGTAATTTATTCTAAAGGTTCTTAGCAGTCAGGTACAGTGGATTGGAGTACAATAATCAGATTTGGGCTTTAGAGGAGTAACTAGCTGTGTGGAGAATGTATTGGAAGCAATAACTAATAGGCAGAGAATCCACTTAGGATGCTCACTGATAATCTAGATGAACAATGTGGTGATCTAAACCAATGTAGTGGCTGTATCATATCTTAACTGGGAAAGGAATAATTCATGATAGATTAAGGCAGTGCAATCAGTAGACATTGGTGATTGACTGAATGTGGAAGGGAGGGAAAAGGTC
This sequence comes from Gorilla gorilla gorilla, assembly GCF_029281585.2. Taxonomy (NCBI): domain Eukaryota; kingdom Metazoa; phylum Chordata; class Mammalia; order Primates; family Hominidae; genus Gorilla; species Gorilla gorilla. The sequence goes on along the minus strand of NC_073235.2, from coordinate 37,819,891 downwards.
AAATCTAGATTTCTTGCTTGGTCAACTGGGTTGATATTTCTGCCATTCATCAAAATTTTGAAAAAATAGGAGATATATTTTGTGCCCAGACCCCCATTAAGCATGATCTGTGCCAAACACAACAAGGTGCAAGCTGTTAGATAGTAGAAATTTTCTTTGTACTCCGTAGCATCATTTTAGAAATACTTTTGTTTTCAATGAATCATTTGAAAAATTATGTTGAGGAATTGGAAGATAATTTAAAGCCACCTGATGATGGTTTTTTTAAAATCTTCATAAGAATAAGAAGGAAAAATTTAAAGAGAATAATGAGTTTTCAAGTAAATAGATTGGTGCAAATATGCAGCTACTTATAGGATATGCTATTTTAAGGGCATATACTTAATTATTGCCTATAGTAAAATGAATTCCTCATTATTTGTGGTGTTTAGTTTTTCAAAGGCTATAATTCCATAATAAATACATAAATGTATGCAGTATGAAATCTTGTTCTTGTCAAACTGAGGAAGTGAATGAATACTTTCTCTATTCTTTTTTTTAACACTGTTCACTAATTGTGGTTAGAGAGCATTGGGCCTAGAGAGTATTGGGTCATCTTTCCTCTTCCTTTGCTCTAGACAGAGTTATGCCTAAAGCCTTCCAAACAAATGGGTCTCTATCTATCCTAATTTTATAGATCTTCAAGATAAAAGATTTCTTTCTCTGCTGTAATCTTTTCTTTGCTTCATAACATACACACTGTTCTAGACAGACAATACGGTAGTACAGGGCTTCAAATTAGGTCATGTCAGCAAATTAGGTCATATTGTTAATAAATTTTAATATGTACAGTGCTATGCTACAGAATTATGGTATTGGCATATATTATTTATGTGCTATATAAACATTTATGCTAGTCTGCCTTTTGAAGTACTTCTTAGGAGGACAAAGTATATTTTAAGTATGTTTGTTATCTCCTTAGTGGTGTTATTAGATTATCAAGGTCTCTTTTTCAGATAGTTCTTAAAGAAAACAAATAATGGTAATGATAAATAGTAAATAATGATGATAGGGAGGGCTTCCAGTGGAACTGGGAAAGGGCCACAAGGAGAAGGAAACTTCCAGCTGAACTCTAATAATTTCGACCTAGTGCAAATTTTCCTGGACAAAAACCTGGGGAGGGGGATGGTGCTCAAGGAGAATGGGAAGTGTAGATACAAGCACAGAAGAAGCTATAGGCAGAGCAGGGGAGGCTTGTAGCCTGGGGCAAGAGCTGCCTGGATGTAAACTCAGTGCTTTCCGTGGAGCACAATGGGAGTGAGACTGGCCTTGCTGGCTGCCTGGGAGCTGGATAAGGCCTGTCACTGCAGGCTTTCCCCCACTTCCCTGGAGATCTGTATGACACAGCAGAGGCAACCATAATCTGCCTAGGAACATAAGTCCATTAGCCTGAGAACCACACTCCCAGCCCCCACAGTGGATGCAGCAGTCCCAGCCTAAGGAGAGTCTGAGCTCAGACACAACTAACCCTGCGACCTGATGGTCTTCTCTACCCTCCCTGGTAAGAGAAGACAAAAGACATAATCTCTTAGAATCTATATAGTCCTGTCCATCGCCCGAGAAAGTGGAATATTTGTCCAGGGACTTTAGACAAGCTTGTATGCCCCCTATACTGCTGCAGCTGATGTTCTCTTGAAAGCACCCCCTCCTGGCTGGAGGCCAGCCAACTCAAGCCATTACAGCAACTCAGAACAACCGTGCTCCAAAAAAGGAGGAAACAACAGGTAATTCCACTGCCTGTAACATCCTGGCTAACCTGAGATCCTCAGTCTGTACATGTGACAAATTCACTGCTAGCACAACCAGCATTCAAGAAAACCAGTGCACTAAACAAAACTACAACCAAGGACCCTCACAGAGTCCATTTCACTGCCCTACTGTCTTCACCACAGCTGGTGATAGTATGCACAGCTGAGAGACCTAAAGACTGATCACATCACAGGACTCTTTGCAAACACTACCAGCCCAGAGGCCAGTAGCTCTACTGGGGTGGCTAGACCCATAAGAGCAATAACAATCACTGCAGTCCAGCTCTCAGGAAGCCCCATCTTTAGGGGAAGGGGGTGAGCACCACATCAGGGGATCACCCTGTGAGACAGAAGAATCTGAACAGCAACCCTTGAGCCCCAGATCTTTCCTCTGACATGGTCTACCCAAATGAGAAGGAACCAGAAAAACAATTCTGGTAATATGACAAAGCAAGGTTCTTTAACATCCCCAAAAGATCACACTTGCTCACCAGCAATGGATCAAAACCAAGAAGAAATCTGAAGTGCCAGAAAAAGAATTCAGAGGTCAATTATTAAGCTACTCAAGGAGGCATCAGAGAAAGGTAAAACACAACTTACATAATATTTTGTTTGTTTTTGAGACAGAGTTTCACTCTGTCACCCAAGCTGGAGTGCAGTGGTACGATCTTGGCTCACTGCACCCTCTGCCTCCTGGATTCAAGCAATTATCATGCCTCAGCCTCCCCAGTAGCTAGGACAACAGGTGTGCACCACCACACCCAGCTAATTTTTGTATTTTTAGTAGAGATAGGGTTTCACCAATGTTGGCCAGGCTGATATTGACTTCTGACATCGGGTTATCCACCCACCTCAGCTCTGTAAAGGGCTGGGATTACAGGCATGAGCTACCAAGCCCAGCCAATAAATTTTAAACACAATACAGGATATGGACAAAAAAGTCTCCAGAGAAATAGATATCGTAAAGAAAAGACAATCATAACTTCTGGAAATGAAAGAAACACTTAGAGAAATATATAATACACTGTAAACTTACAACAGTGTAATTGAACAAGTAGAATAAAGAACTTCAGAGATCGAAGACAAGGCTTTCAAATTAATGCAATCTGACAAAGACAAAGAAAAAAGAATTTTTAGGATGGCCGAATAGGAACAGCTCCAGTCTACAGCTCCCAGCATGAGCAATGCAGACGATGGGTGATTTCTGCATTTCCAACTGAGGTACCGGGTTCATCTCACTGGGGAGTGCTGGACAGTGGGTGCAAGACAGTGGGTGCAGCGCACGGTACATGAGCCAAAGCAGGGCGAGGCATCGCCTCACCAGTGAAGCGCAAGGGGTCAGGGAATTCCCTTTCCTAGTCAAAGAAAGGGGTGACAGACGGCACCTGGAAAATTGGGTCACTCCCACCCTAATACTGCGCTTTTCCAATGGGCTTCACAAACGGCACACTAGGAGATTATATCCCGCACATGTCTCGGAGGGTCCTACGCCCACCGAGCCTTGCTCATTGCTAGCACAGCAGTCTGAGATCAAACTGCAAGGTGGCAGCGCGGCTGGGGGAGGGGTGCCCCCCATTGCCAAGGCTTGAGTAGGTAAACAAAGCGGCTGGGAAGCTCGAACTCGGTGGAGCCCACCACAGCTCAAGGAGGCCTGCCTGCCTCTGTAGGCTCCACCTCTGAGGGCAGGGCTAAGACAAACAAAAGGCAGCAGTAACCACTGCAGACTTAAATGTCCCTGTCTGACAGCTTTGAAGAGAGTAGTGGTTCTCCCAGCACACAACTTGAGATCTGAGAATGGGCAGACTGCCTCCTCAAGTGGGTCTCTGACCCCCGAGTAGCCTAACTGGGAGGCAGCCCCCAGTAGGGGCGGACTGACACCTCACATGCCAGGGTACTCCTCTGAGACAAAACTTCCAGAGGAACAATCAGGCAGCAGCATTTGCGGTTCACCAATATCCGTTGTTCTGCAGCCACCGCTGCTGATACCCAGGAAAACAGAGTCTGGAGTGGACCTCCAGCAATCTCCAACAGACCTGCAGCTGACGGTCCTGACTGTTAGAAGGAAAACTAACAAACAGAAAGGACATCCACACCAAAAACCCATCTGTATGTCACCTTCATCAAAGACCAAAGGTAGATAAAACCACAAAGATGGGGAGAAACAGCAGAAAAACCGGAAACTCTAAAAATCAGAGCGCCTCTTCTTTTCCAAAGGAACGCAGCTCCTCACCAGCAACAAAACAAAGCTGGATGGAGAACGACTTTGACGAGTTGAGAGAAGAAGGCTTCAGAAGATCAAACTACTCAGAGCTAAAGGAGGAAGTTCAAGCCAATGGCAAAGAAGTTAAAAACCTTGAAAAAAAAATTAGACAAATGGCTAACTAGAATAACCAATGCAGAGAAGTCCTTAAAGGACCTGATGGAGCTGAAAACCATGGCACGAGAGCTGCATGATGAAGGCACAAGCCTCAGTAGCCGATGCGATCAATTGGAAGAAAGCGTATCAGCGATGGAAGATCAAATGAATGAAATGAAGCAAGAAGAGAAGTTTAGAGAAAAAAGAATAAAAAGAAACGAACAAAGCCTCCAACAAATATGGGACTATGTGAAAAGACCAAATCTACGTCTGATTGGTATACCTGAAAGTCACGGGGAGAATGGAACCAAGTTGGAAAACACTCTGCAGGATATTATCGAGGAGAACTTCCCCAATCTAGCAAGGCAGGCCAACATTCAAATTCAGGAAATACAGAGAACACCACAAAGATGCTCCTCAAGAAGAGCAACTCCAAGATACACAATTGTCAGATTCACCAAAGTTGAAATGAAGGAAAAAATGTTAAGGGCAGCGAGAGAGAAAGGTGGGGTTACTTACAAAGGGAAGCCCATCAGACTAACAGCAGATCTCTCAGCAGAAACTGTGCAAGCCAGAAGAGAGTGGGGGCCAATATTCAACATTCTTAAAGATAAGAATTTTCAACCCACAATTTCATATCCAGCCAAACTAAGCTTCATAAGTGAAGGAGAAATAAAATCCTTTATAGACAAGGAAATGCTGAGAGATTTTGTCACCACCAGACCTGCCCTACCACAGCTCCTGAAGGAAGCACTAAACATGGAAAGGAAAAACCAGTACAAGCCACTGCAAAAACATGCCAAATTGTAAAGACCATCGAGGCTAGGAAGAAACTGCATCAACTAATGAGCAAAATACCCAGCTAACATCATAATGACAGGATCAAATTCACACATAACAATATTAACCTTAAATGTAAATGGGCTAAATGCTCCAAATAAAAGACACAGACTGGCAAACTGGATAAAGAGTCAAGACCCATTAGTGTGCTGTATTCAGGAAACCCATCTCATGTGCAGAGACACGCATAGGCTCAAAATAAAGGGATGGAGGAAGATCTACCAAGCAAATGGAAAACAAAAAAAGGCAGGGGTTGCAATCCTAGTCTCGGATAAAACAGACTTTAAACCAACAAAGATCAAAAGAGACAAAGAAGGCCATTACATAATGGTAAAGGGATCAATTCAACAAGAAGAGCTAACTATCCTAAATATATATGCACCCAATACAGGAGCACCCAGATTCATAAAGCAAGTCCTTAGTGACCTATAAAGAGACTTAGACTTCCACACAATAATAATGGGAGACTTTAACACCCCACTGTCAACATTAGACAGATCAACAAGACAGAAAGTTAACAAGGATATCCAGCAATTAAACCCAGCTCTGCACCAAGTGGACCTAATAGACATCTACAGAACTCTCCACCCCAAATCAACAGAATATACATTCTTTTCAGCACCACACCACACCTATCCCAAAATTAACCACATAGTTGGAAGTAAAGCACTCCTCAGCAAATGTAAAAGAACAGAAATTATAAGAAACTCTCTCTCAGACCACACTGCAATCAAACTAAAACTCAGGATTAAGAAACTCACTCAAAACTGCTCTACTACATGGAAACTGAACAACCTGCTCCTGGATGAGTATTGGGTACATAATGAAATGAAGGCAGAAATAAAGATGTTCTTTGAAACCAACGAGAACAAAGACAGAACATACCAAAGTCTCTGGGACACATTCAAAGCAGTGTGTAGAGGGAAATTTATAGCACTAAATGCCCACAAGAGAAAGCAGGAAAGATCTAAAATTGACACCCTAACATCACAATTAAAAGAACTAGAGAAGCAAGAGCAAACACATTCAAAAGCTAGCAGAAGGCAAGAGATAACTAAGATCAGAGTAGAACTGAAGGAAATAGAGACACAAAAAACCTTTCAAAAAAATCAATGAATCCAGGAGCTGGTTTTTTGAAAATATCAAAAAAATTGATAGACTGCTAGCAAGACTAATAAAGAAGAAAAGAGAGAAGAATCAAATAGACTCAATAAAAAATGACAAAGGGGATATCACCACCGATCCCACAGAAATACAAACCACCATCAGAGAATACTATAAACACCTCTATGCAAATAAACTAGAAAATCTAGAAGAAATGGATAAATTCCTCAACACATACACCCTCCCAAGACTAAACCAGGAAGAAGTTGAATCTCTGAATAGACCAATAACAGGCTCTGAAATTGAGGCAATAATTAATAGCGTACCAACCAAAAAAAGTACAGGACCAGATGGATTCATAGCCAAATTCTACGAGAGGTACAAGGAAGAGCTGGTACCATTCCTTCTGAAACTATTCCAATCAATAGAAAAAGAGGGAATCCTCCCTAACTCATCTTATGAGGCCAGCATCATCCTGATACCAAAGCCTGGCAGAGACACAACAAAAAATGAGAATTTTAAACCAATATGCTTGATGAACACTGATGCAAAAATCCTCAATAAAATACTGGCAAACCGAATCCAGCAGCACATCAAAAAGCTTATCCACCATGATCAAGTGGGCTTCATCCCTGGGAGGCAAGGCTGGTTCAACATACGAAAATCAATAAACGTAATCCAGCATATAAACAGAACCGAAGACAAAAACCACATGATTATATCAATAGATGCAGAAAAGGCCTTTGACAAAATTCAACAACCCTTCGTGCTAAACACTCTCAATAAATTAGGTATTGATGGGATGTATCTCAAAATAATAAGAGCTATCTATGACAAACCCACAACCAATATCATAATGAATGGACAAAAACTGGAAGCATTCCCTTTGAAAACTGGCACAAGACAGGGATGCCCTGTCTCACCACTCCTATTCAACATAGTGTTGGAAGTTCTGGCCAGGGCAATGAGGCAGGAGAAGGAAATAAAGGGCATTCAATTAGGAAAAGAGGAAGTCAAATTGTCCCTGTTTGCAGATGACATGATTGTATATCTAGAAAACCCCATCGTCTCAGCCCAAAATCTCCTTAAGCCGATAGGTAACTTCAGCAAAGTCTCAGGATACAAAATCAATGTGCAAAAATCACAAGCATTCTTATATACCAATAACAGACAAACAGAGAGCCAAATCATGAGTGAACTCTCATTCACAATTGCTTCAAAGAGAATAAAATACCTAGGAATCCAACTTAGAAAGGAAGTGAAGGACTTCTTCAAGGAGAACTACAAACCACTGCTCAATGAAATAAAAGAGGATACAAACAAATGGAAGAACATTCCATGCTCATGGGTAGGAAGAATCAATATCATGAAAATGGCCATACTGCCCAAGGTAATTTATAGATTCAATGCCATCCCCATCAAGCTACCAATGACTTTCTTCACAGAATTGGAAAAAACTACTTTAAACTTCATATGGAACCAAAAAAGAACCCACATTGCCAAGTCAATCCTAAGCCAAAAGAACGAAGCTGGAGGCATCACACTACCTGACTTCAACCTATACTACAAGGCTACAGTAACCAAAACAGCATGGTACTGGTACCAAAACAGAGATATAGACCAATGGGACAGAACAGAGCCCTCAGAAATAATGCCGCATATCTACAACTATCTGATCTTTGACAAACCTGAGAAAAACAAGCAATGGGGAAAGGATTCCCTATTTAATAAATGGTGCTGGGAAAACTGGCTAGCCATATGTAGAAAGCTGGAAGTGGATCCCTTCCTTACACCTTATACAAAAATTAATTCAAGATGGATTAAAGACTTACATGTTAGACCTAAAACCATAAAAACCCTAGAAGAAAACCTAGGCAATACCATTCAGGACATAGGCATGGGCAAGGACTTCATGTCTAAAACACCAAAAGCAATGGCAACAAAAGCCAAAATCGTCAAATGGGATCTAATTAAACTAAAGAGCTTCTGCACAGCAAAAGAAACTACCATCAGAGTGAACAGGCAACCTACAGAATGGGAGAAAATTTTTGCAATCTACTCATCTGACAAAGGACTAATATCCAGAATCTACAATGCACTCAAACAAATTTACAAGAAAAAACAAACAACCCCATCAAAAAGTGGGTGAAGGATATGAACAGACACTTCTCAAAAGAAGACATTTATGCAGCCAAAAGACACATGAAAAAATGCTCATCATCACTGGCCATCAGAGAAATGCAAATCAAAAGCACAATGAGATACCATCTCACACCAGTTAGAATGGCAATCATTAAAAAGTCAGGAAACAACAGGTGCTGGAGAGGATGTGGAGAAATAGGAACACTTTTACACTGTTGGTGGGACTGTAAACTAGTTCAACCATTGTGGAAGTCAGTGTGGTGATTCCTCAGGGATGTAGAACTAGAAATACTATTTGACCCAGCCATCCCATTACTGGGTATATACCCAAAGGATTATCAAACATGCTGCTATAAAGACACATGCACACGCATGTTTATTTCGGCACTATTCACAATAGCAAAGACTTGGAACCAACCCAAATGTCCAACAATGATAGACTGGATTAAGAAAATGTGGCACATATACACCATGGAATACTATGCAGCCATAAAAAATGATGAGTTCATGTCCTTTGTAGGGACATGGATGAAGCTGGAAACCATCATTCTCAGCAAACTATCGCAAGGACAAAAAACCAAACACCGCATGTTCTCACTCATAGGTGGGAATTGAACAATGAGAACACATGGACACAGGAAGGGGAACATCACACACTGGGGCCTGTTGTGGGGTAGGGGAAGGGGGGAGAGATAGCATTAGGAGATACACCTAATGTTAAATGACGAGTTAATGGGTGCAGCACACCAACATGGCACATGTGTACATATGTAACAAACCTGTACGTTGTGCACATGTACCCTAAAACTTAAAGTATAATAATAATAAAATTTTAAAAATAAAATAAAAATAAAAATAAAAAGAATTTTTAAAAATGAACATAGCCTCCAAGAAGTTGGGGATTACGTTAAACAACCAAACCTAAGAATAATTAAGAATGGCCAGGTGCTGTGACTCATGCCTATAATCCCAGCACTTTGGGAGGCCGAGGGGGCTGGATCACTTGAGGTCAGGAGTTCAAGACCAGCCTGGCCAACATGTTGAAACCCCGTATCTACTAAAAATACAAAAATTAGCTAGGTGTGGTGGCACACGCCAGTAATACTAGCTACTTGGGATGCTGAGGCTGGAGAATCGCTTGAATCTAGAAGGCAGAGGTTGCCTTGAGCCAAGATCATGCCACTGCACTCACTCCACCCTGGGTGACAGAGTGAGACTCTGTCTCAAAAAAAAAAGAATTAAGAATAATTCGTGTTCCCGGGCCAGGCGCAGTGGCTCACGCCTGTATTCCCAGCACTTTGGGAGGCCGAGACAGGTGGATCACCTGAGGTCACAAGTTCAAGAGCAACCTGGCCAGCATGGTGGAAACCCCATCTCTAGTAAAAATACAAAAAGGAGGCTGAGGCATGAGAATGGCTTGAACCTGGGAGGCAGAGGTTGCAGTGAGCCAAGAACATACCACTGCACTCCAGCCTGGGTGCCAGAATAATTGGTGTTCCCTAGGAAGAAGAAAAGTCTAAAAGTTTGGAAAACTTATTTCGGGGAATAATCAAGGAAACCATCCCTGGCCTTGCTAGAGATCTAGACATCCAAATACAAGAAGCTCAAAGAACACCCAGGAAATTCATCGCAAAAAGATCATGAAACTAGATCTTGAACAAATCCTTGAAATACACCAAAACAGAACCTCCTTAAAGCATTAATCTTACAGGGCCTGTAAAACAATGACACAATGGGGTGGGGGTAGAGGGGGGGAGCCCAAGGTATTCAGGCAACAACTAGCACAATTAATAGAATAGTACCTCACATCTCAATACTGACGTTGACTGTAAATGGCCTAAATGCTGCGCTGAAATGATACAGATTGGCAGAATGAATAAGAATTCATCAACCAAGTATCTGCTGTCTTCAGGAGACTCACCTAACACATAAGGATTCACATAAACTTAAGGTAAGGCGGTGCAAAAAGATAGTCCATGTAAATGGACACCAAAAGTGAGCAGGAGTAGCTATCCCTATATCAGAAAAAAACAGACTTTAAAGCAACAACAGTTAAAAGAGACAAACAGGGACATTATATAATGATGAAAGGACTAGTCCATCAGGAAGATACCACAATCCTAAATATATATGCACCTAACACTGCAGCTCCCAAACTTTTGAAACAATTACTACTATACCTAAGAAGTTAGATAGACCACAACACAATATAGGGGAACTTCATTACTCCGCTGACAGCACTAGACAGGTCATACAGACAGAAAGTCGACAAAGAATCAATGGACTGAAACTATACCCTAGAATAAATGGACATAACAGATATGTACATAACATTCTGCAGTTGTACCCTAGAACAAATGGACTTAACAGATATTTAGAGAACATTCTACCCAACAACTCCAGAATCTACATTATATTCATCAGCACATGGAACATTTTCTAAGGTAGACCATATGATAGGCCACAAAACAAGCCTTAATAAATTTCAGAAAATCGAATGTTTTTGTTTTTGTTTTTGAGACAGGGTCTCACTTTGTCACCCACGCTGGAGTGCAGTGTCAGAGTCTTGACTCACCACAACCTCCGCCTCCTGGGTTCAAACGATTCTCCTGCCTCAGCCTCCCATGTAGCTGAGATTACAGGCATGCACCACCACTCCTGGCTAATTTTTGTATTTTTAGTAGAGATGGGGTCTCACTATATTGGCTAGGCTGATCTTGAACTTTGGTCCTCAAGTGATCCACCTGACTTTGCCTCCCGAAATGCTAGGATTACAGGCTTGAGCCACTGAGCCCAGCCAAAAAACCACATTATGTCAAGTACTCTCTCAGACCACAGTGGAATGAAATTATAAATCAACTCCATGGCCGGGCACAGTGGCTCACGCCAGTAATCCCAGCACTGTGGGAGGCTGAGGCGGGTAGATCACAAGTTCAGGAGTTCAAGACCGGCCTGGCCAACATGGTGAAACCCCATCGCTACTAAAACTGCAAAAATTAGTCACGCGCAGTGGCAGGCACCTATAATCCCAGCTGCTTGGGAGGCTGAGGCAGGAGAATCACTTGAACCTGGGTGGCAGAGGCTGCAGTGAGCTGAGATCACGCCACTACACTCCAGCCTGGGCGACAGAGTGAGACTCCGTCTTAAAAACAAAAAAAGAAATCAACTACAAAAGAACCCTCAAAACCATGCAAATACATGAAAATTAAATAGTCTGTTCCCGAATGATCACTGAGTCAACAATAAAATCAAGATTGAAATTTACAGATTCTTTGAACTGAATGATAATAGTGACACAGCCCATAAAAACCTCTAGGATACAGCAAAAACAGTGCTAAGAGGAAAGAGCATAGCATTAAATGCCTGCATCAAAAACTCTGAAAGAGCACTAATAAGACAATCTAAGGTCATACCTCAAGAAACTAGAGAAACAAGAACAAACTAGACCCAAACCCAGCAGAAGAAAAGAAATAACAAAAGTCAGAGCAGAAGTAAATGAAATTGAAACAACACACACACACACACACACAAACACACACACGATAAATGAAGCAGAAACAAGTTCTTTAAAAATATAAACAAAGTTGATAGACCATTAGTGAGGCTAACCAAGAAAAGAAGAGAGAAGATCCAAGTAGGCTCAATTAGAAATGAAAAAGGAGATACTACAACCGATACCACAGAAATACAAAAGATTATTTAAGGCTGCTGTTGACACCTTTATGTGCACAAACTAGAAAACCTAGAAGACATGGATAAATTCCTGGAAATATACAACACTCCTAGATTAAACCAGGAAGAAATAGAGACTCTGAACAGACCAATAACAAGCAGCAAGATTGAAATGGTAATTTAAAAATTGCCAACAAAAGAAAGTTCAGGACCAGATGGATTCACAACTGAATTCTATCAGACTTTCAAAGAAGAATTGGTACCAATTCTATTGAAATTGTTCCGAAAGATAAAGTGGGAATCCTCCCTAAATCATTATATGAAGGCAGTATCACCCTAACACCAAAACCGGGAAAGGATATAACAAAAAATGAAAACTACAGACCAATATTTCTAATGAACACAGATGCAAAAATCCTCAACAAAATACTAGCTAACCAAATCCAACAGTATATCAAAAAGATAATCCACCATGATCAAGTGGGTTTCATATCAGGGATGCTGGGATAGCTTAACACACACAAGCCAATAAATGTGATACACCACGTAAATAGAATTAAAAACAAAAATTACATGATCATCTCAATAGATGCAGAAAAGGCATTTGACAAAATCCAGCATCCTTTTGTGATTAAAACCCTCAGCAAATCATCATAGAGGGGACATATTTTAAGGTAATAAAAGCCATCTATGACAAACCCACAGCGAACATTATACTGAATGGGGAAGAGTTGAAAGCATTCCCCCCTGAGAACTGGAACAAGGCAAGGATGCCCACTTTCACCACTTCTATTCAACATAGTACTGAAAGTCCTAGCCAGAGCAGTCAGACAAGAGAAAGAAATAAAGGGCATCCATGTCAGTAAAGAGAAAGTCAAACTGTCATGGTTTGCCAATGATAAGATCGTATACCCAGAAAACCCTAAAGACTCATCCAGAGAGCTCCTAGATCTGATAAATGAATTCAGTAAAGTTTCAGGATACAAAATCAATGTACACAAATCAGTAGCATTGCTATACACTAACAGTGACCAAGCCAAGAATCAAGTCAAGAACTCAAGCCCTTTTACAATAGCTGCAAAAAAAAAAAAAAAAAAAAAAAAAAAGGGAAAGAAATATACCTAACCAAGGACCCGAAAGACCTCTACAAGGAAAACTACAAAACACTGCTGAAGGAAATCACAGACGACACTAACAAATGGAAACACATCAACACATCCCATGCTCATGGATGGGTAGAATCAATATTGTGAAAATAACCATATGGCCAAAAGCAATCAACAAATTCAATACAATTCCCATCAAAATAACCATCATCATTCTTCACAGAACTAGAAAAAACAATCCTAAAATTCATATGGAACCAAAAAAGACTCATCATAGCCAAAGCAAGACTAAGCAAAAAAGAACAAACCCAGAGGCATCACATTACATGACTTTGAACTGTACTGTAAGGTTATAGTCACCAAAACAGCATGGTACTGTTATAAAAATGGGCACATAGACTAATGGTACAGAATAGAGAACCCAGAAATAAAGCCAAATATTTACAGCCAACTGATCTTCAACAAAGCAAACAGAAAGATAAAGTGGGGAAAGAACACTCTATTCAATAAATGGTGCTGGGATAATTGGCAAGCCACATGTAGAAGAATGAAACTGGATCCTCATCTCTCACCTTATGCATAAATCAACTCAAGATGGATCAAACATTTAAATCTGACCTAAAACCATAAAAATTCTAGAGGATAACATTGGACAACCCCTTCTAGATATTGGCCTAGGCAAAGAGTTCATGACCAAGAACCCAAAAGCAAATGCAACAAAAACAAAGATAAATAGATGAGACTTAAATAAATGTAAAAGCTTCTGCACAGCAAAAGGAACAGTCAGCAGAGTAAACAGACAACCCACAGAGTGGGAGAAAATCTTCACAAACTATGCCTCCAACAAAGGACTAATAGCCAGAATCTACAAGGAACTCAAACAAGTCAGCAAGAAGAAAATAATAATAATAATCCCATCAAAAAGTGGGCTAAGGACATGAATAGACAATTCTCAAAAGAAGATATGCAAATGGCCAAAAAAAATGAAAAAATGCTCATCATCACGTATTATCAGGGAAATGCAAATTAAAACCACAGTGCGATACCACCTTATTCTTGTAAGAATGGCTATCATTTAAAAATCAAAAAATAAGGCCGAGTGCAGTGGCTCACGCCTGTAATCCCAACACTTTTAGGAGGCCAAGGCAGGCAGATCACTTGAGGCCAGGAGTTTGAGACCAGTCTGGCCAACATGGTGAAACCCTGTCACTACCAAAAATACAAAAATTAGCCGGGTGTAGTGGTGTGTGCCTGTAGTCCCAGATACCTGGGAGGTTGAGGAAGGAGAGTTGCGTGAACCTGGGATGTGGAGGTTGTTGTGAGCCAAGATTGTACCACTGCACTCCAGCCTGGGTGACAAAGCCAGACTCCCTCTCAAAAAGAAAAAGAAAATGCAAAGGCATAAGAATGTTACAATGGGACTTTGGGAACTTGGCGGAAGGGTGAGAGGGGTGTAAGGGATAAAAGACTACACATTGGATGCGGTGTACACTGCCCAGGTGATGGGTGCACCGTAATCTCAGAAATCGCACCTAAAGAACATATCCTGTAACCAAACACCACCTGTTCCCCCAAAAACCTAATAAAATAAAAATAAATAATAAAACAATGGAACATTTTTTAAAATAATGATGATAAATAGTAAAGGAATGAACCAAAAATAATCAATGTTACCAGTACAAAGTCAACTATTGGAGAATCTCTGATAATTAGGAGAATTACTTTTCTTCTATATCATTATTTTTGTTGCTTTGTAATGTATGTTGAGAATACAATGGATGAAAATAAACAAATTCTTCAGATTTGTGATCAGCATAATATTCTCCTAGAAAAAAAACAGATACATGTGTTACATATGGTCTAGCCATCTCTCAATTCAAGTACATTACAACAGGCACATCACAACAATGCCTTATTTTTAGAAGAAACCATTTTGGGAGAAATGCCAGTTATTTTTCTATGAAAAGGATTAAAGCCAACCCATAATTTAAAATTTCTTGTCTCTAGAGGGATGGCAGCATTCCTTCGTGCCTTAACAACTTTCCAGAAGGCAAATTACTTTAAACACGTTTTCCTTATGCACAAAGTGTGTTTCCTCTTTAATTGCCTCAGCAGCTTAGCACAGGTGGAATCCTATTTATAATATTCAGTGAGGTATAATGAGGCCACTGCAATATTCCCTGCTGCACAGGGTCTGGGAAGATATGAGACTGGAGAGTGCTTCTTCTTGTGCCAGTTCTGTAGTTTCGGAAAGGATCTCTGGCTCTGAATTGGGGACACTCTGCCTCCTCTTCATTAGCAGGAAATAGTCAGCAATAATCAATACAGTGCAAATAATAATGTTACCATTTTAGAGGATGAAAGAGTATATTAACTATATGGAGATGTGGCATGGAGGAAGGCTTTATTAAAGATAAGGAAATAATCCACTTGAGGAGTGTTGTAAGGTTTTTGAGGTGGCAAGAATGGGTAGGTTGGAATCACAAATAGAGGAGTTTACCATAGAAAAAGAAGAAATAACCTCTTTGCCAGGCGCGGTGCCTCACGCCTGTAATCCCAGCACTTTGGGAGGCCAAGGCGGGCGGATCACCTGAGGCCGGGAGTTCGAGACCAGCCTGACCAACATGGAGAAACCCCGTTTCTACTAAAAATACAAAATTAGCCAGGCGTGGTGTTGCATGCCTGTAATCCCAGCTGCTCAGGAGGCTGAGGCAGGAGAATTGCTTGAACCCAGGAGGCAGAGATTGCAGCGAGCCAAGATTGCACCATGGCACTCCAGCCTAGGCAACAAGAGCAAAACTCTGTCTCAAAAAAAGAAAGAAAAAAAAGAAAAGAAAAATAAAAGAAGAAATAACCTCTCTTGTTACAAAAGGAAAGGAAGTGAGGATGAGTAAAGTAAGGAAAGGTGGCTGGGCGCGGTGGCTCACGCCTGTAATCCCAGCACTTTGGGAGGCCGCGGCGGGTGGATCACGAGGTCAAGAGATCGAGACTATCCTGGCCAACATGATGAAACCCCGTTTCTACTAAAAATACAAAAAATTAGCCGGACGTGGTGGCAGGCGCCTATAGTCCCAGCTACTCAGGAGGCTGAGGCAGGAGAATGACGTGAACCCGGGAGGCGGAGCTTGCAGTGAGCTGAGATCGCGCCACTGCACTCCAGCCTGGGCGACAGAGCGAGACTCCGTCTCAAAAGCAAACAAACAAACAAAACAAACAAGGAAAGGTAACAGAATTCTCAGATGTGATTCTATTTTCTTTGGGCAAGGGGTGGTTTGAAAGCCAGGAGTCATAGGTTATGATTTCAAAGGAAGTGGAAGAGGTTGAAATAGTTTTTGCATTTTACTGGAGAAATATGCTAATAATAAGAGCTAATACTTTTATAATGTTCACCATGTGCCAATCACTAATCCAAGCATATTTCATGGACTAACTTAATTAATTTTCACCACAACCCTATGCGGCGTAGGTACTTTTATCTTCTTTTATAGATGAGAAAATTAAAGCACAGAGATTAAGTGACTTTCTCAATGTCTCTCACATTGTAAGTGATGGAGCTAGGATTCAAACCCAGACTGTCTGGCTCCAGAGTCCATGTGCTTAGCCATCATTCAACAAAGATAGCTTAATAGACATAATATTTGTTAGCGACCATGGATCAATGTGTTACCTGTTTTTCTATTAGTGATTTTTTTTAAGGGTCAGGGTCTCGCTCTGTTGCCCAGGCTGGAGTGCAGTGGTGTGATCATGGCTCACTGCATCCTCTAACTTCCGGGCTCAAGCAGTCCTCCCACCACAGCCTCCTGACTAGCTGGGACTACAGGCATGAGCCATCATGCCTGGCTTCCTATTAGTGATTTTTCAACATCTCTAAATAGGCATGGAAAAGATACAGACTTTAAAGTCTGTACATTCTGTGTATTTTGATTTTTAACACCCAAATAAGGTGTATTCTGTAGTTTAGTAGGACAAAGTTGATTATCTTATTGTCATGACTAGTGGATGGAGTTTAGAAATAAATCAAGAATGTTTTTAAAAATTGAATTCAGTTTTTGTTTTTTTTTCTTAGACAGAGTCTCGCTCTGTCACCAGGCTGGAGTGCAGTGGCGTGATCTTGGTTCACTGTAACCTCCACCTCCCGGGTTCAAGCGATTCCCCTGCCTCAGCCTCCCAACTAGCTGGGACTACAGGTGTGCATCACCACGCCCAGCTAGTTTTTTTGTATTTTAGTAGAGATGGGGTTTCACCATGTTAGCCAGGATGGTCTCGATCTCCTGACCTCGTGATCCACCTGCCTCAGCCTCCCAAAGTGCTGGGATTACAGGCGTGAGCCACCGTGCCTGGCCTGAATTCAGTTTTAAAAGAATTAGATTAGCTGTTTTGTTTGTTTGAGACAGGGTCTCACTCTGTCACCCAGGCTGGAGTGCAGTGGCACAATCACAGCTCACTGCAGCCTCAACCTCCCAGGCTCAAGCAATCCTTCTGCCCCAGCCTCCCAAGTAGCTGGGAATATAGGCACATGCCACCACACCCGGCTAATTTTTAAATTTTTTGTAGATACAGGCACCCACTATGTTGCCCAGGCTTGTCTCAAACTCCTGGGCTTGAGCAGTCCTCCTGCCCCAGCCTCCCAAAGTGCTGGGATTATAGCCATGTGTCGCTGTGTCTGGCCTAGATTAGCTGTTTTGATCAGTGACTTTTATGATCAAACCTCCATGAAAATAACTTTTTAAAAGCTCATAATACTATTGGCTTTACTTTGTCAAAATTTGGGTAAATTTTGGGTAAATGGAATTATGTCATTCACAGGAATGTTCTCATGTATCCTTGCCAAATTGATAGATTGATTGATAATGATTGCCTTATTATAACTTGTTCTGAAAACCTTATGGAAAGATTTAGGATCCCAGGGTTTTTTTGTAAAACTATGTTGGTTAAGATATTAAATTGGAGGCCGGGCGCGGTGGCTCACGCCTGTAATCCCAGCACTTTGGGAGGCCGAGGCGGGCAGATCACGAGGTCAGGAGATCAAGACCATCCTGGCTAACACGGTGAAACCCCATCTCTACTAAAAATACAAAAAAATTAGCCGGGCGTGGTAGTGGGCGCCTGTAGTCCCAGCTACTCGGGAGGCTGAGGCAGGAGAATGGCGTGAACCCGGGAGGTGGAGCTTGCAGTGAGCCGAGATCGCGCCACTGCATTCCAGCCTGGGCGACAAAGCAAGACTCCGTCTCAAAAAAAAAAAAAAAAAAAAAAAAGATATTAAATTGGAATTGCTTTCTTCACAAGGTATTGTATCCCATCTACTTTTCAGCTTGCTGCTTGTGGAACTCCATCAGTGTCAAAAGATTAAATGTATTAGAGGTATTAGATTTGTATTTGCAGGTATATTTATAAGGAAGTAAAATACTCCTTGAGATAAGAAAATAATACTTTTGATAGTTCACTGGAACCATCTTTTGAAGTGAAACTAGTGTTTCTTTGGGAAAATTTGGGCATGAGGCTCTGTAAAAATGTTCAAAGCCCTGACATTATGGTATGGAAACTGCCAGTCTTCTCCTGAAGGCTGTCTCCTACCAGATTTGAAAATGTTTACTAACAGATTTGAAAATGTTTTTTCAGGCTAATGAAAAAGTTTCTAAATTAAAAACTATTGGCAAAGGGGGAAGGGATACTGGAAGACAATGTCTAGCCTTCCTTTTGTGGTGAGCTGCAGAAGCTAGGTGGGGAGTAAATAAACAGTGCATATTCTCCTTTACTTTGGTACTTGGCTCTGCTTATTTAAGATAATTTTAAAGGATAGTAAGTAAATCAACTATCACAAAATAAATAAGTTATTAAGGAACAGTATAAGGTGAGCTAGATAAATGAATAAAAATAAGAGAGTATATCAACTGATGGGTAAAGAAAATGCATATATATTCATACAATGGAATATTATTTGACATTAAAAAAGAAATGAAGTGCTGATGTATGCTACAACATGGATTGGAAACCATTACACTAAGTTAAAGAAGCTGTCTCAGAAAACACATATTATATGATTCCATTTATATGGAACGTCCAAAAGAGTCAAATCCATAGAGACAGAAAGTTAATTAATGTTTACCTAGAGCTGAAATGATGGGGAACTGGGGTGTGACAGCTGAGAGGTAAAGGAATCCTTTTTAGGGTAATGAAAAGGTCCTAACATTGTTAGGTTGTGATTGTTGTGATGATACACAATTCTGCAAATGTACTAAAAGCCATTGAATTGTACACTTTAAAAGAGTGAATTTTATGGTATGTGAATTGTATCCCAGTGAAGCTATTTTTTAAAAAAGAGAGAGAACCCAGGTTCTTCTGTCTTCTGTTGTCTGACCCAGTTCACTGCTTGCCCTCAACAGCTCCTATTATAGCCCCAAGATGACTGCTGCATTCCGGGATATCAGATATCAAGTGCAGCCTATAATGTCCAAAGCAAGGAAAAGTGTTCCTAAGAGTGCCTTTGTCAGGGAGGATGTTTTTTTGAAACCCCCAGCAGACTCCTCAGGTGTCATATTAGTCAGAATCATTTGCAGGGGAAAGGAAAATGCTAGGTTTGCTTAGACCAATCACAATTCACCTGTGACTAAGAAGACATTAAAAGAGCTTTAAAAAAAAAGAGCTTAAAAGGTCATGCGATACCTGAACTAAACTATCATTTGATTGGGTTCTGAGGACTTCAGGACTTAAAGGGAAGCTTCCTTTGTGCTCACACTCTCTTAGCTGCAAGTTATAGCTGTTAAAGAAAAGATTATTCTGACTTGTTAAAACAGTAGGGAAGACTACTCAAGACTATTGCAGTAGAGGTCAACTCTTTTGCAATAGATGAGAGAGGTTGAGCTCAATTCCAAACACAAGGACAAGTAGAGATTTATAGCCAGCAAGTAGGTTGAGAGAGTGGATGAATGGAAAATTACTAAGAGGAGACATCAAGGGTAAGGGGATTCTTGCTAAAGACAGGCCAAGGGTTTATACATCAAAGCTACGGAATAAGGAACTAGATCCAATATCAAGAGTGGGGGGATTTTCACTGAAATGACTTAGTGGGGTTCCTATAAGACCGGGCTATGCAGGCCTGGCAAGGACAGGATGGACACTGAAGGCCAAGGTGAGGGCTTAGTTGCAAAAAGGGCTCAGGGGAGCCTAACTAAAGTTAGGTCAAAGGAGAGTCTTTGTCATAGCTCAGGTTTGAAGTTTTTGTCTTTCTTTTTTTTCTTTCTTATTATTTGTTTAAAAGCCAACAATTTGAAATCAAATAACTTTTGTCAGGTCTTTAGTGCAATACAGATTTTTCTTTAACTACTTTTACTTCAGAAAGTAAGACGTGTACCTCTTCACTGAAAAAAAAATCATGAATATTCTCTTCATTGTTGTATTGTATTTTATTTATTTATTTTTTTGAGATAGTTTTACTCTTGTTGCCCAGGCTGGAGTGCAATGGTGTGATCTCAGCTCACCGCAACCTCTGCCTCCCGGGCTCAAACGATTCTCCTGCCTCAGCCTCCCGAGTAGCTGGGACCACAGGCATGTGCCATCACACCCAGCTAATTTTATATTTTTAGTAGAGATGGGGTTTCTCCGTGTTGGTCAAGCTGGTCTCGAACTCCCGACCTCAGGTGATCCACCCACCTTGGCCTCCCAAAGTGCTGGGATTACAGGCATGAGCCCCCGCGCCTGGCCTGCATTTTTTTAAATAAGATATAACGTGTAGTCTTCATTAATTACTTAAATTAGATCTTCGACTAACAGGCTTATTACTAACAGATCAATTCTAGTAAAATAAAATAGAGTTTTGAACACATGCATTTTCTGCAACTTCTGTGAAACCTGAACCGACATTACCAAGATGCTGATTATTATGAGGACCTGCCATTCCACATACTATGTACTTAAGATCGTTTGGAAGCAAATTCCTGTTCAGATAATTTAAAATCTGACGATGCAGTGATAGTTTTTATTAGGATAAAATCAAAATAGTTAAAATGCATGCATAGTACATTTTAAAATGAAAATCTATGTAATCCCCATCTTAAGAACCTAAGAGAATCCCAAAAGTTCATTTGTTACTTTTGATGTTTTGGTATTCCCAACACATTTTCTCCTAAAAAGCAATATCACAAATGATGGTTAAATTGCTTTGTTAGTCCTAAGAGCCTATATAGTCAGTTATGTAATTGAACTTTATAATAATGTTAGTAACCGTAAACCATTTTGAAGCACTAGTGGAAAGGAGTGGGAAAAAGGGGGCTTGAACTTTGGCATCGGCATCTCTGGTTGTGATGGAAGCAGGTGATATCAGTGGAGGAGACTCTAAGAAAAATTGCTCACTTGGGAAGAGGAGGGGGAATCCATCTGAGACTAGAGGTTTAGCAATTATATAGTTTGTAAGTCTGGACTGGATAGTAATGAATGTACCTTAAAAGTACTCCATCTTGACATGTACATTTTGAAAGGCTTATCACAGTAAATATAGCTCTTTAGGCAAATATGCACTTTATTAAAGTGGTTCAGTTGCCATGACAACATATCCAGAATTTATAGCTCCTTATTTTGACAGTACTTCACTTCCACTTTCCAAGGCACAGAAATCCAAGGCTAAAGTTCTTAACAGCCCCTACTCTCATTGTGTGATGAATTTCTGTGGTTTAGAAAACTTAGACATGCAAAATGTAGTTTGCAGAATCTGTCATGTGACTTTATAGTCATATGTATGAATTTTAAGTAGGTATTTTTCAGTTTTGAAATGCTTCCTTTTTAATTTTTTATTATTGCCAAAGCTACATAGTATCATAGTTTAATGACCAGAGATCCAAAAAATAACAGTCCCCTAACCTTATTTCTCAAAGGCAACAACCTTCTTTTCTTTCAGCTGATTTTTTTTTTAGTATTTACTTCAAATCCCTCAACACCATACTTATATTGCTGCTTTGTTTGTATTACTATTTGCTTTGTAATTTTAG
This sequence comes from Gorilla gorilla gorilla, assembly GCF_029281585.2. Taxonomy (NCBI): domain Eukaryota; kingdom Metazoa; phylum Chordata; class Mammalia; order Primates; family Hominidae; genus Gorilla; species Gorilla gorilla. Next base: position 37,797,903 of record NC_073235.2, on the reverse strand, counting down.
CTGTCATAAATTGGCTTCTTAATACGGAAGATTAAATTTTAGCCCTGTCCCCTATTGCCCCACTCTCACACACATATCTTTCTGTTATTTCCATCCTTCCATGAAAGTCATAATCATAGTTTTACTGATTATATAGGAACTTATTACCAATTTTGGCTTGATCAGTATTCACCATGTTTATTATTAGAGCCATATTTATAACATTTACAGGTGAAACATGGTATGCTATGGATATGTTTTCTTCCACAACTCATTTTATTTTCTTTGGCGTTAATAATTATAAAGGTTTTTCTTTTCTTCTTTTATTAGTTTTCTGTGTAGTTGTCACTAATCCATCCTCAAAGTTTCCCCTAGTTATTTAACCTCCTCCCAATATCTTTAAACATTAAGCATTGTATTAATCTCATCTTCTTAAAGAAATTTCATCTGATTCCTTCTGATTAGCTCTAGTCTGAACTGTTACTCTTTAGGCCTGCTGCAGAGCTCTCATCCTGGAGATTTTTACCTCTTTCCTTTATATATTATTTTCTTTCTTTGTTTACTTCCTTGTTTTGTTGGAGCATTTTGTCCAGTAGCCTCCCAAGAAATGGTATATTGGAAGCAAATTATTTGCATTCCTTGCATATTTGAAAATATTACTATTCTATCTGATTTTTAATTAGCTGGATATAAAAATGGGGAAATCATTTTCTCTCATTTCTGGTATTGGTATTGAGAAATCCAATACAATTCAGAATTGTTATTCTATTTTGATTCTATGAAATCTTTTCTTCGCTTTTCTGGAAGCTTATAGAATCATTTCTTTGTCCCAGTGTTCTAAAATTTCTTGATAATGAGCCTCGTTCTGGGTCTATTTTCATTCAATGTGAAAGACACGTAGTGGGTCTTTTCCATTTTTCATTTTGGAAACTCATGCCCTTCAGTTATGTAGAACTTTATTTCTTTGATGATTTTTGTTAGTTTTCTCTGTTTGTTTTCTGAGACTTTTATTATTCATATATTTTCATATATTGCCCTCATGACCTGATCCCCTACCTAATTATTTTACATTTTATATTTGTCTTTTTTTGTTTTTTTGGTTTTTTTTTTTTTTTGAGACAGAGTCTCACTGTTGCCCAGGCTGGAGAGCAGTGGTGTAATCTCGGCTCACTGCAACCTCCACCTCCCAGGTTCAAGCGATTCTCCTGCCTCAACCTCCCAAGTAGCTGGGATTACAGGCACATGCTACCACACCCAGCTAATTTTTGTATTTTTAGTAGAGACGGGGTTTCACCGTGTTGGCCAGGCTGTTCTTGAACTCCTGACCTCAAGTGATCTGCCCGCCTTGGCTTCCCAAAGTGCTTGGATTACAGGCGTGAGCCCCTGCACCTGGCCTATATTTTATATTTTCTGTTTACTTTCTGGGAGATTTCCTTAGCTTAATAACCAATGAATTATCCATTTCTGCTATTATATTTTTCATTTCTGACTACTTTTTTTCTTCTTTATATCTGTTTTTTTTGTAGCATACTGATCTTGTTTTATAAATGCAATCTCTTCCAGTTTTCTTAGCTCTGTATATGTGATCCGTTCATACATGTTGCTTTCTACAAATATCTGTTGATCTTTGGTTGGTTGCTTATATTTACAAGAAAGACACTAACCACTGACTAGAAGCTCTGTGCATGTATACAATTTATAGACTGTGGCCTTCAATAAATGGTGATCTGAATGGGATGTCTCCCTGGGAAACCCCTGATAGCAGTATCTTTAGTTTTTTTCTCTTGGCTGGTCAGATTCCTTAGAAAAGAATCACTTTATATGATTCTGCTCTCTTGCCTGAAGGACATAAGCCTGTTTCTGTTTTGGGAAGTATAGGGGTAAGAAGGCTGGGACAGAGGGGCAGATCTCAGCATTTATTTTGTCAATTTCATGTAATCCCCATGAGTTTTGTAGGATATACCTATCATCAATATAGGATTCCTCCATCCAAATACCCTCTATTTTATCCACTCCAGAGAATAAGTCTGTAGTTTTCTACCAGAATGGTTATGGTAGTTACCTATTATATGGAATAGGTAGAGAGAGGGTAAATAGCAGTATTGCACATAATCAACTACTTAAACATTATTTCAGCAGGTCCTCCTAACCACACTCCTACCCCCCATTCCAGAGGTGTCATTTTCTGAGCCTTTTTAGATGACTGCAACGTAAATCAAGTGCTTCTCCACTTTCCATAGCCAGTTTAGGATCTGTGAGATTGGTTAATCAGTTATCAGTCATTATCTGCTTTTTAGCTTCCAAAGTTTTCTTGCTATTGACTTTTCTCCAGTTCTCTTTGTCCCTTTATACTTGCTATCTTTTAAACATAGCATTGAGAAGGAGCAGAAGTTAAATGTGGTCAGCCTGGTATCTTTTTCCACAATTTCTACATAACCAGTTTTTAAAAGTTAAAAGATAACATATATTCAGATTTTAAACTTAATTCATGCTATCCTCTTTAATTCGTATTTGCTTCATATCAAATTGATTTTTCACTCTTAGTAAGTAACTTGGCCTCAAGTTATCTGTTAATCTGAACTTTTTAAATTTTCTTCCTTCTGTGTCATAATTGTTCTATATGTTCCCCTGTTCTCTCAGACCTCACTACCGTTGTCTTCATCCCATCACTCCAGCCTCTTCGGGAACCTTCTCCATCCCAGAGATAAGCTAAATGACCTCATTTCCATTTCTCTTAATCTGTGTACTCCTTGAACTGCTTATTTGTAAGTCTACCTAAGTTTCTTAGGTAAAAAAAAAAAAAAAAAAAACTTTCCTTAAACCTTAAGCTTCAGTCCCTGATTGCTTACTGTTTTCAATCTTCCCTTTTAAAAAAAATGCTCTTCATCTGATTTTTTTGCTTTCTGTTTTCTCCTTAACTCTGTTCTACTTGGTCTTATATATAAACTTTTTTGAAAATCACCTTCTAAACAAAACTGCCAACTCCTTCTTGGCCATAGCCTACTTGACTACCTCCTTTCCATTGAAACCCATTGTTGTGTTGTTTTTTAATTCTTCTAATTCTTGTCTTCTTCTCATTTAATTGCTCAGTTTTTCCCCTTCTTGTCCCTCTTCTTTTACATTTTCCTTATATGTGGGCTTCTATTTCCTTAGGCTACCTAGAGAACAATGCAGCTAAAAGTTCATATTTACTGATTTTCAAGCCATTTTTCTTGCTTTATTAAAAGTGACATAAATTTTAAATAATCATTTTTATGACACTAATAAGGTTTACCTTTTAATATTTAGGCAGGTGCTGTAAAGGATTATATTAAGATGATGCTTCAGAACGATTCGCTTAAATTTCTGGTTTTTGCTCACCATTTAAGCATGCTCCAAGCTTGCACAGAAGCAGTCATCGAAAATAAGGTATGTTGCCATTTTTTAACTAAATACTTTTTAGAATGCATATTTTTACTATACTAAACATCAGTTGTAGTCTCATAGTTGAGGTGTTTTTTGTCTTCTTTAGATGATGGTATATAAATTATTACACATTTTTCTTGAAAATTATATTAATATTATATGATGATGATTATATACTATTAAATTTTCTCTTTTCTTAACTGATCTCATAATTTTCCACTGACCAAATTATCTGGATTGATTAAAGATATGCTGCTATGCCAGCCGCCCCATTCGGGAGGGAGGTGGGGGGCAGCCCCCGCCCAGCCAGCCACCCCGTCCGGGAGGTGGGGGGCGCCTCTGCCAGGCCACCCCTTCTGGGAAGTGAGGAGCCCCTCTGCCCGGACGCCACCCTGTCTGGGAGGTGTACCCAACAGCTCATTGACAACAGGCCATGATGACAATGGCGGTTTTGTCAAATAGAAAAGGGGGAAATGTGGGGAAAAGATAGAGAAATCAGATTGTTGCTGTGTCTGTGTAGAAAGAAGTAGACATAGGAGACTCCATTTTGTTCTGTACTAAGAAAAATTCTTCTGCCTTGGGATGCCGTTAATCTATAACCTTACCCCCAACCCCGTGCTCTCTGAAACATGTGCTCTGTCCACTCAGGGTTAAATGGATTAAGGGCGGTGCAAGATGTGCTTTGTTAAACAGATGCTTGAAGGCAGCATGCTCGTTAAGAGTCATCACCACTCCCTAATCTCAAGTACCCAGGGACACAAACACTGCGGAAGGCCGCAGGGTCCTCTGCCTAGGAAAACCAGAGACCCTTGTTCACTTGTTTATCTGCTGACCTTCCCTCCACTATTGTCCTATGACCCTGCCAAATCCCCCTCTGCGAGAAACACCCAAGAATGATCAATAAATACTAAAAATAAATAAATAAAAATAAATAAAAAAAATTTAAAAAAAGGGTTGCTAAAAAAAAAAAAGATATGCTGCCATGATAGGCTATAATGTGAATTTTATTTTTGTTCCTGGATATACCGTTTTAGAGTGGTGTAGGCAGTTAAAAGTTAGACTTTTTATTTACCTACACAGTGGCCTTTGAATGTGGGTGACATAGAGAGGAAAGAAAGAATGAATTTGGCCAATGTTAGTACCCAACTGCAGTCATACTATTTAAACTTCCAGGCAACATATGGAAAATGATTACTAAAATTTAGTGTAGATGTATTTGAAACATATGGCCCAAGTAATTTATCAGGTTAGCTCCATCAAGCCATGTGGCTTTACTGCATCTTCTTAGGTCTACCTTGATTTCCAATAGTCCACCAGTGAGTGACAACATCTTCCTTTGTTTCTATCAAAGATAAAAACTTAGTATACATTGTTTAAACATTAGGTAATATGTTCATTAATATTACCAAAGACATACTTCTAGTGTTTCCTTCATAGGAAGAGTTATAATAAAGTGCTATACATTAAAAGGTACTTTCTCATTGGTTATCATATAGTTTCTGAAAAACACCCTCTAAGAGTTAATTAACCTTAATATTTTTTAAATGATTGGGCAAGAAATTAGATTCATAATATTTTTCTTATTCTGATTCCATTATACCTTAAAACTACTGGGATCGATTCCAAGTATAATAGTCTTTTTTTCTTACATCCATTTCACTGATATGTTTAGAATCCCATTTAGCTTTACTAAGAGTTAAAAATGTAGATATAGGCCAGGTGCGGTGGCTCACACCTGTAATCCCAGCACTTTGGGAGGCCGAGGCGGGCGGATCATCTGAGGTCGGGAGTTCGAGACCAGCCTGACCAACATGGAGAAACTCTGTCTATACTAAAAATAAGAATTAGCCGGGCGTGGTGGCACATACCTGTAATCCCAGCTACTCGGAAGGCTGAGGCAGGAGAATTGCTTGAACCTAGGAGGAGGCAGAGGTTGCAGTGAGCTGAGATCCCGCCATTGCACTCCAGCCTAGGCAATAAGAGCAAAACTTCGTCTCAAAAAAAAAAAAAATGTAGATATTCATGGGGTTGGAGGTGAATTTTTCCCCAACTCTTCCTACCCTGACAATGTATTTTCTTTAGAAAGACCCTCAGAGAATTTTATAATCTTCCTTAATGGCTATTAAATGGTTTACTGGTTAATGTATACTTGCTCTTTGAGGACAGAACGTTAATACGGGACATTCTTTTTAATAATTAACTTGGATATTCCCTTATAAAAGTGAATATTCATATGTTCCAACTATTTAAGGCTATATTTTCTATGGCACTACATATATGAATGAGATTTTTTGAAATTTAGGAGTTATCATTTTTAGAAGTTGAATAATGACTTCTTTTTTTCTTTTTTTTTTTGAGACAGTCTCGCTCAGTCGCCCAGGCTGGAGCGCAGTGGCTAGATCTCCACTCACTGCAAGCTCCGCCTCCCGGGTTCACGCCATTCTTCTGCCTCAGCCTCCCGAGTATCTGGGACTACAGGCGCCCGCCACCACGTCCAGCTAATTTTTTTGTATTTTTTTAGTAGAGATGGGGTTTCGCCATGTTAGCCAGGATGGTCGTGATCTCCTGACCTCGTGATCCATCCTCTTCGGCCTCCCAAAGTGCTGGGATTGCAGAAGTGAGACACCGCGCCCTGCCAATAATGACTTCTTTTTAGCTACTCTAACACATAGTGATAACCCCCTTTTCTCAACTCAAATCATTCTTAAAGACAACAATGTTCAGTTTAACACTTAATGTTTCCCTACTTTTCAAAAATGTGTGTGGGTGCCTCAGTGCCCCACCTCTCTGGAGATGACCATATCACATATTTCTTTAAAGTTTAATAATGTGAAAAACCAGAATTAAAAGCTCTATTTTCCAGCCGGGCGCGATGAGGCGGGGGGATCACGAGGTCAGGAGATGGAGACCATCCTGGCTAACACTGTGAAACCCTGTCTCTACTAAAAATACAAAAAATTAGCCGGGCGTGGTGGCGGGCGCCTATAGTCCCAGCTACTCGGGAGGCTGAGGCAGGAAAATGGCGTGAACCCAGAGGCGGAGCTTGCAGTGAGCAGAGATCCCGCCACTGCACTCCAGCCTGGGTGACAGAGCAAGACTTCGTCACAAAAAAAAAAAAAAAAAAAGCTCTATTTTCCCAGTTAATATTTGGGATATTTCAGAAATAAATGTACTACTCTTCATGAATCCGTGATTTGTGGGCAGAATCATCTTTCTCTTTTCTCACATGTCTGGCTGTATTTTCACTTTAGAATTAGTGATCTTATAACTTTAGAGTTAGTCTGATCCATGGTTTAAAGTTTGCGTGTCAATTTACATAGAATTTTACTGAAGACAACATTAGCTTAATTCATAAAAGATTTGTGGAGCTTCTGCTATATACAAGGCATTGCCCTTGGCATTGATGGGATAAAGATGAATTAGACATAGACTCTACCCTCAAGTAGCTTAAAAGATTAAAAAAATAAGAAATTGTTATAAGAAGCTATTAAAAATCTTGGTTAAGATTCTTCTTGTATAACATTTACCAATCTGTCACCTTAACCAAATTCCATTTTGTTATGTGACCATAAAAATAAGCTGTAAAATATATAAAATGAGATGGGTACATAGGGGCTTGTCCTAAGTTTGCCGTTTTCCTTGTTGATGCTAGACTCGTTACATTAGGATAGATGGAAGTGTTTCATCTTCAGAAAGAATACATCTGGTTAATCAGTTTCAAAAGGATCCTGACACTCGCGTGGCTATCCTAAGCATTCAGGCTGCTGGCCAGGTAAGAAATTTCAAGTCTAAATTTGGTTATGAAATGTCATTGAAATAAGAAAAAAGGCCATTCACTATAACTTTGGTTTATAAACTTGTAACTTTGTATCTGGATGCCTTGTATAATAAATAGTAATTCTTCTTCAGAGAGTTCCAGAAAGTATAATAGAAAGAGGCCTCGATGTCTTTGACACAGATCTCCTAAATTTTCAAGGAAAGGATGTCTTTGAAAGAATATACTTTCAAAGAAGAGTAAGAAGAGTGTAGTTAATTTGATTGTAATATTTTTGCGTGACCTTTTTTCCTTCCTTTGAATTTGTATAGGCTTTTCTTATACCTGTCTTATATCCAACCCTTCACTTACTTGATTGTGTTGCATTAGGACCTGTATGACAAGGTGGCCTGGGGGAAAAGAACTCTTGTCTCAGGACTTTTTATGGAGTGCTTCTGTTTTGTCCCTTAGGATTAAGTTTGAAGGCAAGTAAACAGAAATTCAGATTAAGACTGACTTAAATACACAAAGTTTAATTCTCTTATGTAGACAGTCCAGGCCTAGCCTGATGTTTGCACAAAGTCCTTAGGACCTATACCCCTTCTCGCTTTCTGCTTTACCACTCTTAGCAAGTATGTCTTATCTAAAAGGGCTGCTAGAGCTCCATCTTATCTGCAGTCTAAGCAGCTGCCTGGAGAAAAGCACACTGCATCTCTTATAGTTAGTCCCACAACCACACCTAATTTCAAGGAAAGCTCGGAAGAGTATTCTTTATTCCACGTAGCCCTGCTAAAAATTGGGTGTTATGTTAGAAAGGAATAAGAGAAGGATAGATATTAGGGAAAGTAATGGCAGTCTCTGCCACAGTAGGTAAGAGGGGATCTTCTGGACTGTTTTTCTGCCAGCATTCTAAAATACTTTGTTGTAAATGTCTAAGCTAGGATATTTAACATAGGGAAAAGTAATTGAGCATACTGCTGTTCAGCCAAGCTGGTACATACCAAAGATCTGCTTTTACTCGGCTAATTAAAGTATAAAATTATATACAGAGAGAAACTTTGTGAGGATGAAGCAGTTCCACAACTCTCTGGGAGTTCTAACCAAAAGGAGGGTTGTCTCAATGCTTCCCTCATGTTCAGTTAAACTTCCAATAATCAGAGTTATTTATCTGTTAGACTGTTCCAGCCATAGAGAATATCATCAAAAAGGGCTTAGAATTAGAAATGAAGTACTTAGAGCTGGGGAGGTGCTAAGTAGGAGAAAGCTAGACAGGAGAGTCTAGGACCTTTTGAAATTAATAATGTATGGGGCAGTTACATTTTATTCAAGGCTGTGCTTCTGAAGACCTTATATAAATCAAGACTCATATACTTGAGGACTGATATCTCCATAGGAATAAAGGAAAGTAGAAAGGTCTTTGTTCTTGGTACTGTGAATCTTACATTATAGTTTAGCAGCTGCTTAGAGTGGTATTGATCTTGCCAACATATTTTCCCTTTATGCTTGTATAATCAAATGATGTTTTTTATAAAATTAAAGATGTCTCTCCTTAAATACTACTTTTTATTTTTTCAGCATTATTTCTAATATTCTGTGGCATTTTCAGTCCTAAATAGCAGTACAGTTTAATATATTTGTCTCTGTATTTTTATTACCTCTAACTTCTTTTTCAGAGACTGAGTTTCAGTAAATTTTTCAGCTTGAGAACTAGTACCACCATTTAATTAATGCTAGCATGATTTTGTTATGTGACATGAAAATATTTTAAGTGAAAATAACATATCAAAATAATAGCATAGCAGTCACAAAAGTCACTCACAGGAGTTTGGTGCATATGAACAACAAACAGCACTGATTAAATAATACTCCAAAAAAAGGCAGATATTTCTGTTTACCACCTAATGTCATTTTACTGCTATATGGCTATAGCATAAGCGTGGTTCACATTTCATTCAGCCTACCAACATTAAAGTTATGCATTTTTGGACACATTTTTTTAGTTTGACACATTTTTTAGCTTGAGGATTTTGCATTATTTCATATACTGATTATAAAGCAAGACTTAGTTAATATTTTTATGTCACACTATTTGAAATTCATGAAAATGCAGTTGTACAGAAAATGCAATTGCATTGTATATATTGAGACATAGGCAGTAAATTTCAGGTCTTCGGAATATAACATCACAGGAAGAAAATAGTATAACCAGAGACGTTGTTTTCTTGCTTTATAACATGACAGTGTGAGTTAGATGAAGAGGATGTAAATGCTGTCTGCCTAGTTGCTATAGATACCATATGTTGGAAATTGTATTCTCATTTATAAAGTATTTTATTAGATTTTCCAGTGGTAATGTGAATCTGTTCATCATCAGAGAATAAAGTGATTTAGTTTATATACTTACATCAAGCTGACTTTTGAAATTTTGAAATACCTTTCAAATGTGTTTTTTGTAGTTCACCTAGCTATGTTGCATTAAACATTCTTCATTTGCCTTTCATGAATTAAATCTTAATTTGGCCTAAAATAGACAACTAATTTGTTTTCAAGTCCTTCAGTGTTCTCCATTTAACATGTTCAGAAAGACTTTATTATATATGGCTGTATGTTACATTCTCAATTTATTTGCTTTATTTCACTTAGGGATTAACATTTACTGCAGCAAGTCATGTTGTATTTGCTGAGTTGTACTGGGACCCTGGACATATAAAACAAGCAGAAGACCGAGCTCACAGAATTGGCCAGTGCAGTTCTGTGAATATTCACTACCTTATTGCAAATGGAACCCTAGACACCCTTATGTGGGGAATGTTGAATCGCAAGGTAAAGCTTGAATTTAAATCAAGTTAGCAGCTTACTTACTATTAACCATAGCCAATGTGAGTTAAGAGGCTGAGTTTTAGTGTTTTCAGGCGAAGGATACTTAAGCACATCAAGATAATGATGATAATAGAGACCAAGTTAAGAAAAGGCTTCAATAGTAGTACCTTGCCTGCTCTCCTCTGTAATAAGAGAGGCATGAGCTTCCACGTACTCCTGTTATCTTCCAAGCCCTTCTACTACTTTAGAGGTACAATGATGGGGTTGGCTAGCAAGGAAACGTAATGTTTCAAGCCCCAAGTCCTTTGCGTAACCTAAGAATAAACCTTTTCTAGAAGAATTCTTGAGTTCCAAGCTAATTTTGGACAGAAGGTAGCCTGTACCCAGACTCTAGAAAATGTAGGATTGACATTGCTTGCTCTGTCCTCTCAGCTATCTCATTTCCTCAGTCTTGACAATGTTTATAGAAAGGACTTGACTAAGGATTAGATGATTTCTGGCTGGGCACGGTGGCTCATGCCTCTAATGCCAGCACTTTGGGAGGTCGAGACGGGTGGATCACCTGAGGTCAGGAGTTCGAGACCAGCCTGGCCAACATGGTGAACCCCTGTCTCTACTAAAAATACAAAAAAAATTAGCTGGGCATGGTAGCAGGTGCCTGTAATCCCAGCTACTAGGGAGCCTGAGGCAGGAGAATTGCCTGAAGCTAGGAGGTGGAGGTTGCAGTGAGCTAAGATCGCACCATTGCAACAATTGCACTCCAGCCTGGGTGACAGAGCAAGACTCTGTCTCAAAAAAAAAAGAAAGGATTAGATTATTTCTGGGTTAGTTTGTTAGGGTGGCCATAACAAAGTACCAATCTATATTGGGTAGTTTATAAATAACAGAAATTTATTTCTCATACTTCTGGAGGCTAGAAGTCTGAGATTAGGATGCCAGTATGGTTGAGTTCTGGTGAGGGCCCTCTTCCAAGTTGCTGACTACTGCTTTCTCATTGTGGAAAGAGGGCAAGAAAGCTCTTTGGGGTCTCTTTTATAGGGGACTAAGCCCATTCATGAGGGCTCCACCCTCATGACCCAATCACCTCCCAAAAGCCCCACCTCCGAACACCATCAACATTGGGAGTTAGGATTTTAACATCTGAATTTGGGGGGGATACAAACATTCAGCCCATAGCACTGTTTTTCAATGAAATGTTTTTTAAGCACTGGATATAAATATTCAGAATGGCCAATCATATGTTGGTTAAGTTTCAAAGCATATAAATATTAGAATAAAAGTTTTTATGAAGAAAGTGAATAGTATAACTTCTCCAGTTAAACCTTTTCTCATTAAGCATGGAACCATTGACTGGGTAATGGATTGTAATTCTGGATAATTATTGCTATGGTTTGAATGTTCATTCCCTCTAAAACTTACTTTGAAACTTAATCCCCACTGTGGCAGTATTGAGAGGTGGGCCAATAAGAGAGATGATTGACCTTCTTTCCCACCCTCTTCTAAAAAAAAGAAAAAAAGGTGATTGGATCATGAGGGTTCTGCCCTTATGAATGGATTAATCCATTCATGGATTGAGGGATTAATGGGTTATCATAGGAGTGGTACTGGTGGCTTTATAGGAAGAGGAAGAGAGACCTAAGCTAGCACCACTCAGCCCCTTCCCCATGAGATGACCTGTGCTGTCTCAGAACTCTGCAGGTACCCACCAGCAAGAAGCCCTCACCAGATGTGGCCCCTCAACCTTAACTTCTCAGCTTCCATAAGAAATAAGTTCATTTTCTTTACACATTACACAATTTCAGATATTCTGTTACAAGCAAAAGAAAACAGACTAGATGTCAATGAAGAGTCAAACTGTAAAATATTTTAAGAGATTTATTCTGAGCCAAATATGAATGACAGTGGCTCATGACACAGCCCCAGGAGATTCTGAGAACTTGTGCCTTAGATGGTTGGGCTACAGCTTGGTTTTATGCAAGGTGGGGTGGAGGGAGGCATTGGTTCCAGATCATAGGTGGATTCAAAGATTTTCTGATTGGCAGTTGGTTGAAAGAGTTTATCTGAAGACTTGGAATACCTGGGTTAAGATAAGGAGTTGTGGAGACCAAGGTTCTTCTTAGGCAGATAAAGCATCCAGGTAGCAGGCTTCAGACAGAATAGATTGTAAATGTTTCTTATTAGACTCTTTTTTTTTTTTTTTTTTAAGAGATGGAGTCTTGCTCTATCGCCCAGGCTGGAGTACGGTGGCGTGATCTCAGCTCACTGCAATCTCTGCCTCCTGGGTTCAAGCGATTCTCCTGCCTCAGCCTCCTGAGTAGCTGGGACTACAGGCGCCCGCCACCACGCCCAGCTGGTTTTTGTATTTTTAGTAGAGATGGGGTTTTACCTTATTGGCCAGGCTGGTCTCGAACTCCTGACCTTGTGATCCGCCCACCTCAGCCTCCCAAAGTGCTGGGATTACAGGCATGAGCCACTGCTCCTGGCCTCTTATTAGACTTTAAAAGGTGCCAGACTCCTTAGTTAATTCTCTCCTGGATCAGGATAAAGACCTGGAAAGGAAGGGGGATTCTCTACAGAATGTAAATTTTTCCCACAAAAGACAGCTCTGCAGAGCCATTTCATACAAAAGAAATATGTTAGGGAGTAAAAGGTTTCAATTTGTTTTAGGGCCTGCTATCTGTCATGTTGGCATCTTGTTGCTACAAAGAGTCTGTTTTGTCAGGCTTAAGATCTCTATTTTAATGTTAATGCTGGTCAGCTTTTTTGAGACAGAGTCTCACTGTGTCACACAGGAGTGCGGTGGCAGGATCTCAGCTCACTGCAACCTCCGCCTCCTGAGTTCAAGGGATTCTTCTGCCTTACCCTCCCAAGGAGCTGGGATCACAGGCGCCTGCCACCACGCCCGGCTAATTTTTCTATTTTTAGTAGAGATGGGATTTCACCATGTTGGGCAGGCTGGTCTCAAACTCCTGACCTCAGGTGATCGCTCCCCTTGGCCTCCCAAAGTACTGGGATTACAGGCATGAGCCACTGCACCTGGCGTGTTTCGGGTTTACTTTAGAATGCTCTTGGCCAAGAGGAGGAATCCATTAAGTTGGTTGGGAGGCTTATAATTTTATTTTTGGTTTACAAAGATAATTATATTACTAAAGCCCATGATATGTTGGAACAGTAAGATTTTCTTAGTGGGTAGCTTATGATTTAAATGCAAAATCAAGTTACTTAGTGAATTTCAGCTGTGAGGTGAACTGCTCAAAAATTCATTTACTTTTTCCTCTTGTAGGCTCAAGTTACAGGGAGCACACTGAACGGTAGGAAAGAAAAAATTCAGGCTGAGGAAGGTGATAAGGAAAAATGGGATTTCCTGCAGTTTGCTGAAGCTTGGACTCCAAATGACAGTTCTGAAGAGTTAAGGAAGGAAGCTTTGTTCACTCACGTAAGATTATATGCCTTACTCTTTTCTATTTTTTTTAGTATCCTGAAACTATAACTTTGTATGTATGGTTTTAAATAGCAACTCTCAATTATTTATGGTGTTGAAAGGAGACTTCACATAAAGCTGGAAACCCTCTTAGAGCCAAAAATTAACATTGTTTTCCAACAGTTTTAGTACTTACTGTTCAGCTCCTCGGATAAACAAACTGAATAAAATTCAGAGTTCAAAAGAAAATATAGGAGGCTATCTTTATGACACTGAGAATAGGGAAAGGTATATTAAATGTGCCTTAAAATGTGCAAATAATAAAGAAAAAGATTCAGATATTTGAGTATATCGAAATCAAAGGTTTTGTTATACAAAATGTCCTGTATATAAATCACAGACTCAGTAAAGATATTTGCATTACAATGTCCAAAGTATATGAAGAATTTATACAACTCAATTAGTAAAGCATAAACAAGTCAACAGAAAAATAGGCAAAGAGCTGGGCATGGTGGCTCACACCTGTAATTGCAGCACTTTGCGGGGCTGAGGCAGGCGGATCACCTGAGGTCAGGAGTTTGAGACCAGCCTGGTCAACATGGTGAAACCCTGTCTCTACTAAAAATACAAAAATTAGCTGGGTGTGTTGGTGCATGCCTGTAATCCCAGCTACTCAAGAGGCTGAGGCACAAGAATCGCTTGAACCACCTGAAGGCAGAGGTTCCCGTGAGCTGAGATTGCATTGCTGCACTCCAGGCTGGGCGATAGAGTGAGACTGTGTCTCTGTCTCAGAAAAAAAAAAAAAAATAGGCAAAGAATATGAGCATCAGAGGACACCTGAATAGCCAATAAACATGAAAAGAAGCTCTACCTCACTAAAATAAGGCAAATTGTAAAGATAATTTTCCCCTTTACTATTTATTAGTAAGTAAGTAGCGGTATAACACTTTCAAAGCATGTGACCCCCCGTTCCCAAAACTTTTTACTGAGTGTTTTTAGCGTTCATTAATGATATTTGCATGAATCACCTTTGAAATGGTTTTTCTTTTCTTTTCTTTTTTTTTTTTTTTTTTTTGAGACAGAGTCTTGCACTGTTGCCCTGGCTGGGTGCAATGGCATGATCTCAGCTGGCTGCAACCTCTGTCTCCCGGGTTCAAGCGATTCTCCTGCCTCGGTCTCCTGAATAGGTGAGATTACAGGTGCCCACCACCATGCCTGGCTAATTTTTTGTATTTTTAGTAGAGACAGGGTTTCACTATGTTAGCCAGGCTGGTCTCGAACTCCTGACCTTGTGATCTGCCCACCTCGGCCATCCAAAGTGCTGGGATTACAGGCCTGAGCCACCGCGCCCGGCCTGAAATGGTTTTTCTAATTCCATCATTGCTTCTATATTTATTAGTTGGCATTTTTCTGTAAAGAAGACATTTACCTCCCCACTTTAAAAAAATACCACTATGGACCAGGCGCGGTGGCTCACAGACCTGTAATCCAGCACTTTGGGAAGCTGAGGTGGATGGATCAGTTGAGGTCAGGAGTTCGAGATCAGCCTGGCCAACACGGTGAAACTCCGTTTCTACTAAAAAAATACAAAAAAAAAAAAAAAAATTAGCCAGGCGTCATGGCACATGCCTGTAATCCCAGCTACTTGGGAGGCTGAGGCAGGAGAATCACTTAAACCCAGGAATTGGAAGTTTTGGTGAGCCAAGATCACGCCACTGCACTGCAGCCTGGGTGACAGAGTGAGACTCCTTCTAAAAAAAAAAAAAATTACTATGAACTTAGGGGTTTCAATTATTATTATTTAATGTGTTATAATCCTTTACCTTTTTTTCTTTTTAAGCTTAGATCTGGCTAATGAAAGCTCCTTTAAACTGGCTCCTTTTTTAAAAAACACATCCTTATAATTCTCTGAGTGCTTCCTTGCTTTCTGGCACACAATATATAACAGGTTCACCTAAATTTTTTTGCTCCAGACCTGGAATTGGCTATTTCTTTAAAGAGCACTTACTCCCTTTACTGTGGAGTGATATTTAGAAATTAGGATTTTTTTGTTGTTGTTCCTCTGGGCTATCATTGCTTCTAGGCTCTTTTCAATATACAGAATATATTCTCACACATATGTAAGGATACATGCACAAAGATCTTTACTGTGTCATTTTTTAGAATGCAAAAAAATGGAAACAACCAAAATGCCCATCAATAGAAGAATGGATATGTAGATTGTCATATCTTATAAAATGCTATTTAGAAGTTAAAGTGAATGAGTTATATTTATATGTATCAACAGGATGAGATCTTGAAAACACAAAGTTGCTTTAAAAACACATAGCACACACAGTATATTCTATATTTATGAGTACATATATGTAGTAAAACATAAACACACATTGGAAGAATATATATCAAATTTATAAAATTGGTTACCTCTGGGGGAGAAGAATGGATATGGGGAAGAATAAAAATGTGATAGCAACTTCAGCAAAAATGTTTTTATTTCTTTTATTTTATAAAAAGATCAGAAGTACAATATTAATATTTGTAAATTTTGAATGGTGGATATATAGATTTTTGTATATTCACTATACATTTCTATATGTAAAATCCCCCAGTCTCACCTCTAACAAATGCTATATGTAAAATCCCCCAGTCTCACCTTATAACAGATTATTTATAAATTTAATAAGAAATAATATGTTAGAGAAATTTGTAATTTATAATGTCTGCTGTTTCCTAGCCTTTTTTTTTTTTTTTTAATTCTTATTTTTTTAAAAGACAGGCTCTCTGCCTATCACCCAGGTTGGAGTCCAGTGGCATGATTATAGCTCACTGCGCTTCAAAGTCCTGGACTCAGGAGATTCTCCCATCTCAGCCTGCTGAGTAGCTAGGACCACAGGCATGTGCTACCATTTCTGGCTAATTTTTTATGTTTCATAGAGACAGAGTCTCACTACGTGGCTCAGGCTGGTCTCAAACTTCTGGCCTCAAGCAATCCTCCCACCTCCCTCCCAAAGCACAGAGATTAGAAGCATGAACCGCCACCACTCTTGGCCTTCTAGTGTTTTTGAGGTAATATGGTGTCAAAGTTATAGAGAGTTTAATTTTAATTTTTCAAAGAACTGATCAGAAATTATAGGAATAAAATTAATATTTACATTTTTCTGATAATACAAAATTAAAAATTTAATGTGAAGTTTAATTGCATAAAAATACATTATTTTATGTAGAATTGTATTAAATTTTTAATTATCTTATTTGGAGGTCTAGTACAATTTTTTTCTAGAATATTAGAATGTAATTCCGTCAAATATTGCTAAAAATTAGATTATAAGATTTTCTTTTAATTTAAAAAAGAGTTTTCTTTGTTTTTGTTTTTTTTTTTTTGGAGATGGAGTCTCACTCTGTCACCAGGCTGGACTGCAGTGGCACAATCTTGGCTCACTGCAACCTCCACCTCCTGGGTTCAAGCAATGCTCCTGCCTCAGCCTCCCAAGTAGCTGAGAAAACAGGCACACGCCACCACGCCTGGCTAATTTTTTGTATTTTATTAAAGACGGGGTTTCACCCTGTTGCCCAGGCTGGTCTCCAACTCCTGAGCTCGGGCAATCTGCCCACCTCAGCCTCCCAAAATGCTAGGATTACAGGTATGAGCTACTGTGCCCAGCCAAGGTTTCTTTCAACAATGCTTATTATATTATATTCTGGTCTACAATAAAGTCAATAGAAATCCTAGCTATTTTAAAAATATATAAATAAATCTATGATTTGTAGCTGTTCTTTCTCTAAAATTTCCTATCAAACTATGTTTACAAGTTCATTTCTAAGATAGATATTAAGAATTTGAAATAAATCTTCCTACATATGTGTATGTTTATTGTTTTCAAAAGTTTATCTGAAGAAAAATATATATTTGTGTACACAATTTTAAAAAATCACCCATACCAAATTTTTCTTTCTTGAGTTAGGTATGTGTCTTTCATAGTTTAGTGTTGTCTTATAGATTTTCCAATACTTGTCTTTATACAGACGCAGTTTGATGTAAATTGGAATCTTAGAATGTAGGGATCTTTTGCTGGTTTTGGTTAGTTTTGCTTTGTTGGTATTTGCTTGTTTATTGTATGGCCAACAAGTGAAGTGTGCTTTGATTGACTTTAGGTGGGTGTGCCCTCTCACCACTCTGTCTATACCCTCCCAGCTTCATGCAGTTTAAGAAATGTTCAATTTGTTGGCAGGTACTAAGGAAATTTAGTCTACTGATTAACTTATTTTTCTTCTGAACATTGCCAGAATTTCAGCATTTCCAACGGGAATTTTCCTATGAATTTGATTTATTTTTTATCCATTTACAAAGCCTTTTAAAGGACATTTCCAGCATCTCCATTTTTAGAAAACTTTCAACTTTCAATTAAACTTTCCTAGATTAACCAAACTTGCCATTTGACATCAAAAACTTCTTTGACTCAAAAATTTTTATCAGTTCTAACTGGATGGTTTTTAACAGCTTATGGATATTTCAGTATATTATTGAATATTATATATTCAAGTATATATATACTACATATATAGTATATACTATATATATCAAGTGTATATATAGAATAAAAATGCAAAAATACAAAATTTTTATATATAGTATACACTATATATGTCAAGTGTATATATAGTATATATTATATATATCAAATATACTTGAATATATATAGTATATATAGAATATATAGTATATAGTATATATAAACTTGAATATATATAGTATATATATAGAATATATATAGTTTGTATACACTATATATATTCAAGTATACTTGATATATATACTTGAATATATAATAGTCAATAATATATTCAAGTATATATATATAAATATGTTCAAGTATATATAAATTCAAGTATATATAGTACATATATAGTACATATAGTATAGTATATATAGTACATATAGTATAGTATATATAGTACATATATACTATATATATACTTGAATATATATATACTTGAATATATATATTCAAGTATTTGAATAATACTGTAAATGAAACTAATCCACACAAATGTATAAGTCACAATTCTTTACCCATGCTAGATGTATTTACATTTTTTAAGAAATTACAGTATTTATTAACCCAAATGAAACTCAAATTGAAGTCCAATTCAAGTGAAAAGAAAAAATTCCACCACCACAAGGAAAGATACTTTTGCACAGCCCAGTTGGCTGTCCCATAAGTAAGCAGTCTTGCCTTGGAGTCCATCACCAGGGTCACTGCCTAAGATGTGGTCAGTCCAATTTCCACTGCTTCTTCCTTTCTTCTACATCTGAATGTGTCTGACTTCTAAGTACTATTTTGGCTTTGAGGTGTTTTGATTTCTCTACAGTGGCTTCCATTGAGTGATCATGTAGGTCATCTCCAGGCAGGAGAATGGTATAGATAATATTAGTGTATGTTATTTCTAAGCAATGAAAGGCTGTTTCTGAATAAAGCAAGCTGAGTGGAGTGTTCAAATAGGGAGCCTCCTTCTCTCTCCGGTTTTCATTTTGCTGCCATCATCTAACAAGTATGTCTTCCTCTAGCTCTAGCTGTGGGAAATTGGGGCCCTTCCCTTAACCTCTTTAGGGCCTTTTCTTATCCTCTTTTGCTCCTTTCTCCAATAATCAGCAACATTATTTATCTAGCCATTTGAGTCACTAGATTACTAGATGGCTTCTAAGCCCCCTTTCATCCATTATATATAAACTATAAAGTATCCTAAGAGAAACTTGGTGCATAAATGATTCATAGGTGAGCCAAAAAAAAAAAAAGGACTCTAATTTAGTATGGGTAATGAGTCCTGCTTGTGGTTAGGACATGTCTGCTTTCTGGCTGGGTGCAGTGGCTCACGCCTGTAATCCCAGCACTTTGAGAGGCCGAGGCGGGCGGATCACCTGAGGTCGAGAGTTCAAGACCAGCCTGACCAACATGGAGAAACCCCATCTCTACTAAAAATACAAAATTAGCCGGGCGTGGTGGCACATGCCTGTAATCCCAGCTACTCAGGAGGCTGAGGCAGGAGAATCGCTTGAACCCGGGAGGCGGAGGTTGTGCTGAGCTGAAATTGATTGCATCTTTGCACTCCAGCCTGGGCAACAACAGCGAAACTCCATCTCAAAAAAATAAATAAATAAAAATATGTAGAATGGTTGCTTGTCTGCCGCAAAAAATTGTATGTAGTTAGGAGAGCTCTTTAGCATTATTATGAAATTTTAAAATATGACCTCAGGCCAGAGCTTGGTGGCTCTTGCCTGTAATCCAAGCACTTTGGGAGGCTGAGTCTCCATTGAGCCCAGATGTTTGAGACCTGCCTGGGCAACATGGCTAGACCTTGTCTCATTAAAAAAAAAATAAAAATAAGAAAATTAGCTGGGCATGGTGGTACACACGTGTAGTCCCAGCCACTTGGGAGTCTGAGGTGGGAGGATTGCTCGAGCTCAAGAGGATGATTGCACCACTGTACTCCAGCCTGGGCAACAGAGTGAGACCCTGTCTCAAAAACAAACAAAAACGAAACAAAGTTCTCAAAATTCAAAAAGAAAACGCATTTTTAAATTAAATGCCAACATTGTATGAAATGTTTGCTTTGTTGTGGTAAAAAGTGCAAATTAAAAATGTCTCGTATATACAAAAAATAACCTTTTTTTCCTGCATATTGTCCAATTGAATACATGGTAACAGCAAAAAGAAAGTTGACCACAGGAGCTGTGGCACTTGTGAAAACTAAATCCCTCTTGTCCAAAATCTTTTCTTTCTGAATATGGTAAAGAACTGGTTTCTTAGGGCAGCACATCTTAAATGAGAATATTTATTTAATATATATTTTAGGAATTCAAAGCACTTTGTAATTATTATGTAATTAGTCTGCATAATAGCCTAATTGATAAGGACATGAGGGCAGCCTCATTGTTACAGATAGAGACATACAAATGTCTATGTTGTAGTGTTGTAGGAAAACCCGGGTTCTTGTCACACGACCAGGATAATTTAGGCATGCGGATACATTGTAGGGTGAGAAGGGCAGCATTTATTGTGTGAAAAGGAATAAAAGGGAAACAGGGACTCTCAGCAAAGGCGAGAGTCCTGCTAGCAGGCTTTGCGCTTCACAGATTGAATCCCCTTTTACCACCCAGGAACAGGAGAGGCCAGGCTCCTCCTTCCTGCAATGGGTGCTAACTCCCCAAGGCTCCACAACATCCTCCCAATGCACAGGCAGGTTGGAGATTCTCCAGGGAGCCCTTTTTACTTCACTGTCTCAATAGCTTACATAACATTATGTTATTATTAGACATTTGTCTTATTTACTTTTATGACTTTTAATACACTCAATAATAATGACTAACATCTATTGAGTTGTTATTTCTTGCAGCCACTGTGCTAAGCCCTTAACATTCAGGATCTTTCTTTAAAAAAAAAACTTACTTAAATAAAGATGGGATCTCACCATGTTGTCCAGGCTGGTCTTGAACTCCTAGGCTCAAGCAATCCTCCCACTTCAGCCTCCCAAAGTGTTGGGATTACAAGCATGAGCTACCACTCCAGGCTCATGATCTTATTTAACCTTCAGAGCAACATCATGAGGAAGATACTATTAACTTGCCCCACTAAATCTGAGAAAGGTTACATAATCTGCCCAAGGTCATACAGCCAATAAGTGGCACAGCTGGGGCAGAAAGTGCCAGGCCTTTCTGCTTCAAGGTCTGTTCTCATAACTTTGCCAATCCATACTAGGTGCATTAGAGTTAGCATATCATGGGCCTTCAATAAATGTATGTGGAATGAATACAACATTGAAAAACTTCAATTTGGTTTAGCCAAGTTTCTGGGATGTGAGCCACAAACAGGACATTCAAAGATCATTCATTATATAAACATCTATTAAGATTATATGAAATACAAGTCAAAACCACAATGAGATTATCACATCACACCCACTAGGATGAGTAAAATAAAAAAGACAAGTATTGGCAATGATGTAGAGAAATTAGAAGACTCATATATTGTTGATTGGAATGTAAAATGATGCAACCATTTTGTAAAACCATCTGGGAGTTCCTCAACATGTTAGACATAAAGTCACCGTATGACCCAGCAATCGTACATCCAAGAGAATTGAGAACACCTGTCCACACAAAAACTTGGACATGGACATTATGGCAGCATGATTCATAGTAGCCAAAAAAAGTTAGACCAAAAAAAGTTATAAATTGATGAATGGGTAAACAAAGTGTGGTTAATCCATATGTTACCAGAAAGGGGTCTCGATCCAGACCTCAAGAGAAGGTTATTGGATCTCATGCAAGAAGGAATTTGGGGTGAGTCTACAAAGTGAAGTGAAATGACATTTATTAGAGAAGTAAAGAAACTAAAGAATGGCTACTCTATAGGCAGAGCAGTGGCATGGGCTGCTTGACTGAGTATGCTTATGGTTATTCCTTGATTATATGCCAAACAAGGGATAGATTAGTCATGAGTTTTCCAGGGTTGCAAGTTCCTGGAACTGAAGGTTCCTCCCCTTTTTAGACCATATAGGGTAACTTCCAGATGTTTCCATGGCATTTGTAAACTCTTTTGGTGCTGGTGGGAATATCTTTTAGCATGTGAATGCATTATAATTAGCATATAATGAGCTGTGAGGATGACCAGAGGTCTCTTTCATTACCATCTTGGTTTTGGTGGGTCTTGGCTGGCTTCTTTATTGCATGCTGTTATATCAGTAGGGTCTTTGTGACCTGTGTGTTGTGAAACCAGTCCTGCCAAGCTCCTGTCTCATCCTATGACTTAAGAATGCCTCACATCCTTGAAATGCAGCCCAGCAGGTCTCGGCCTCATTTTACCCTGCCCCTGTTCAAGATGGAGTTGCTCTGGTTCAAATGCCTCTGACACATGCAGTGGAATATTATTTGGCCTTAAAAAGGATACATGCACTGGGCCTGGTGGCTCACGCCTATAATCCCAGCACTTTGGGAGACTGAGGCGGGCGGGTCACCTGAGGTTGGGAGTTCGAGGCCAGCCTGACCAACATGGAGAAACCCCATCTCTACTAAAAATACAAAATTAGCTGGGCCTGGTGGCTTGCGCCTGTAATCCCAGCTACTCGGGAGGCTGAGGCAGGAGAATTGCCTATACCCAGGAGGCAGAGGTTGCAGTGAGCTGAGATTGTACCACTGCACTCTAGCCTGGGCAACAGAGTGAGACTCTGTCTCAAAAACAAACAAACTAAAAAAAGATACATGCTACACCGTGGATGAACCCTGAAAATTTGCTAAGTGAAAGAAGCAGGACATAAAGGCCACTTCTTGTATGGCTCTTTTTATTCAGATTAGCCAGAATAGGCAAATCCATAGAGACACAAAATAGACTAGTACTTGCTAAGAGATTCAAGGAGAGGATGGGCAGTGACTGCTGTCAGAGAACAAAATTTAGCCTGGACAACATGGCAAAACCCTGTCTTTATAAAAAATACAAAAATCAGGTGGGCATGGTGGCACATGCCTGTAGTCCCAGCTACTCAGGAGGCTGAGGTGAGAGGATCACCTGAGCCCAGGGTGGTCGAGTCTGTAGTGAGCCGTGATTTCTCCACTGCACTCCAGCCTGGGTGACAAAGTAAGACCCTGTCTCAAACAAAAAAAAAAAAAGATTTTAATGAGTTGACCTTTAAATATCTGATTGGGTTTTTTTTGTTTGAGGAGGGTTGTTTTTGTTTTTAAGAGACAGACTCTCACTCTATTGCCCAGGATTGTTCAGTGGAGAGGTCATAGTTCACTGCAGCCTCGAAATCCTCGTCCCGTGATCCCCCTGCCTCAGCCTCCCAAGTAGCCAGGACTATCATCATGCCACCATGCCAGGTTAATTTTTTATTTTTTATAGAGATGGGGGTCTCCTTATGTTGCTCAGGCTGGTCTCAAATTCCTCAGCTCAAGCAATCCTCTTGCCTCAACCTTACAAACTGTTGGGATTACAGGCATTAGCCACTGCACCTGGCCCTGATTTGTTTTTATTAGCAAGTCATGAATTGGGCAGCATCCTGTTTATGAACTAGAAGGATGCTTCACTAAGCTGAGCAGAGCAGAGTGGGTGAGTTTTATAGGCAGAAAAGGAGAAACAAGGAACAGAAAAGGAAGCAAAAACAAGGAAGAAAAAGCAGATTAATAGTTTCAAAATTATTTTCTTTGTAGGGGTAAAGCAGAGAGAACTTCCTCATCATGCTGGTTCAGGTTGGCTGGGCCCCTTTTGATTGCCGTGAATCCCTGGGGTGTGTGTGAGTGTGTGTGTGTGTGTGTGTGTGTGTGTGTGTGTGTGTGTGTGTCTGTGTGTGTGTGTGTGTGTTGTTTTGTTTTTCTTTTCTAAACTGGCCTGTTTTTAAGTTCAGTTTGATTAAGTGGCACCTAGCATGTGTTACTCCATCCTGGTTTGGTCTGGTCTTTTGGGTCCTAGTGTAGGAGCTGAGACTAAAACAATGGCTTCACATACATTTTATTTAACATTGCCTAATGAGTATAGGGTTTCTTTCTGAGGGTAATGAAAATGTTCTACGGCCGGATGCGGTGGCTCACACCTGTAATCCCAGCACTTTGGAAGGCCGAGGCAGGCGGATCACCAGGTCAGGATATCAAGACCAGCCTGGCCAATATGGTGAACTCCCATCTGTACTAAAAATACAAAAAAATTAGCTAAGTGTGGCGGCGTGTGCCTGTAGTCCCAGCTGCTCGGGAGGCTGAGGCAGGAGAATGGTGTAAACCCGGGAGGTGGAGGTTGCAGTGAGCTGAGATTGCGCCACTGTACTCCAGCCTGGGCGACAGAGCAAGACTCTGTCTCAAAGAAAAAAAAAAAGAAAATGTTCTACAATTAAACAGGGGTGATGGTTGCCAAAGTCTGAATATACTAAAATCATTGAATTGGACTCTATAAAAGGGTGAATTTTATGGTATATGGATTATATCTCAATAAAGCTGTTTTTTGTTTTGTTTTTTTCAAGACTGAGTCTCACTCTGTTGCTCAGTCTGGAGTGCAGTAGTATGATCTTGGCTCACTGCAACCTCCGCCTCCCAGGTTCAAGTGATTCTCCCGCCTCAGCCTCCCAAGTAGCTGGGATTATAGGCGTGAGCCACCACACCTGGCCAAAGCTGTTTTTTTTTTAAAAAGACTATATGCTAAATTTTGAGAATGCGAAGATAAGGAAAATAGCTAACTTTCTTTTGGGGCTTACTCTTTAGTTAGGAAAAAACAATTGTAAACAAATCATTTTAATGCAATACGATAAATATGAAAATAGAGACATGTAAGCCAGGCTCTGGGAACACAGGACAGAATAAATAACTACCCGGAGCATTTGAGAAAGTTTCTGTTAGGAAATATCTGAGCTGGATTTTGAAGGATGAATTTAGAGGCAGTAGGTCCAATTTCAGGCAGAGGGAACACCAAAAGCATGCCTAAAAGCCCAGAGATATGAACAAATATTAATTGTTCTGAGAATGCAAAATCTACACCAATATGTGAGCTTAGGGCACATGAGAAGTGAGTTAAAGGAGAGGAAGCCTAAAACTTTAGCAGTAACCAGTTGGAGAGGAACTCACACTTGCCGTGCCAAAAAGTGTGACCTGATTCTGGAAGTATGTAGTGTCATGAGATGTTTTTAAGCAGATAAATAACATGATCAGATATCTGTCTTCAAAAGATAGTCCTAATGGTAGTGTGGAAAACAAATGGAAGGGTGAAGAGACAGAAGTTCTTGGAGGCAGTGCTACTTGGGGAATGGATTACAGTCATACACCACATAATAATGTTTTGGTCAACTACGATCACATATGCAATGGAAGTCTCATAAGGTTATAATGGAGCTGAAAAGTTCCTATCACCTGGTGAGGTTGTAGCCATAGTAACATGGTAGCACAATGTATTACCCTTTCTATGTTTAGATACACAAATGCTCACCATGTGATACAGTTACCTATAGTATTCAGTACTGTAACTGCTGTACAGGTTTATAGTCTAGGAGTAATAGGCTATAACAGGTAGTCTAGGTGTATAGTATGCTATACCATCTAGGTTTGTGAAGTACACTCTATGATGTTGGTACAACTGCAAAATCACCTAAAGATACATTTCTCGCAGTGTGTCTGTATCTCCATTGTTAAGCAAAGCATAGTATAGTCTCCCATCTAGTTTCAGCCTATGGTGAAGGGATCTCTCTCTCTCTCTCCACTCCCTGTCCAGGCTTTCTCCCCCTGATTTTTAGAGCCTGAGAACTTGGTTGGGTCACAGTTCAAGGTAGGTGAGTTACTGTTCCCCCAGGAGGCATGCCTCTCCTTTGCTTTCTGCTTCCACTGTGAGCACAGCAAACAAGCCTGCGTTGGCAGGTCCTACCACCACCTCTGCCGCTAGATCTGTGCTGACAAGTTAGGAAGTCTACTTTTGACCTTGGGTTCTAGCTGGGTTCTTCAGTATACCTTTTACCAGAATTTTACTTTGGTACTATCAGGCACTTACAGGTCTACTAATAAAGCCAGTTCCTTTTTATTCATGAGGCTATTGGTGTGTATAAAGCCCCTTTGTCAAGGATTCCTAGAGGGGATTTGAGGCACTATAACCACCCTGAATTCCTAATAGTGGTAGTGACAATAGAGAGGCAAAAAATGCCAGACATTTCAGCAGTAGAATCAATAAAATGAGACCTGAGTGGAATCCTATCTAATAGCAGCAGTGCAAAAAGAGTAGAAGGGATTGAAGCATGCACTTAAGGAAAACACCACAGCCAACAGCATGCAGGTAGATAAGGAGAGGACAAATTGAAACAACAGAAAGAGATCTAATTTAGTCTAAAACTGGAGATTTCCATGCAGAGGACTTTATAGTTAATTTGGATGAGCAGTGAAGAGCCAAAAGATTGTGGTGGTAGAAGAGAAGCTGGCTTCAGGACAGAGGTGAAGGGTTCACTCAGGACATCTTGAGTTTGAGGTGTCTCTGAACCTCAGCTGTTGTCCAAGAGTCATTTGGAGCTCAGCCCTAGAGCTTAAAGAGAAATAATGGTACATAGGTACACACTAGACATAAGTGGATTAATTTAACCCCCTGAGTTACATTCTAATAATCTATATGTTATATGATATTTTGCTATAAATTCTCATTGTCCTTATTGGAAGAGACAGCCATTCCCAAAGACATTTGCATATACTACTTTTGATGTCATGGGATTTTTTTCTACAAAATAATCTTTTTAATCTTTTCTTTATATTTTTTAACTTTTATTTTAGGTTTGGGGGCACATGGGAAGGTGACACATAGGTAAACATGTGTCACAGGGGTTTGTTGTACATATTATTTCATCACCCAGGTATTAAGCCCAGTACCCAATAGTTATCTTTTTTGCTCTTCTTCCTCATGCAACCTCCCCTCTCAAGTAGACCCTAGTATCTGTTGTTTCCTTTTTTGTGTTCATAAGTTCTTATTATTTAGCTCCCATTTTGTATTAGTCCATTTATGCTGCTGATAAAGACATACCGGAGACTGGGAAGAAAAAGAGGGTTTTTTTGTTTGTTTGTTTCTTTTGTTTTTTTGAGATGGAATCCTGCTCTGTCGCCAGGCTGGAGTGCAGTGGCACGATCTAGGCTCAATGCAGCCTCCGCCTCCTGGGTTCAAGCAATTCTCCTGCCTCAGCCTCCCGAGTAGCTGGGACTACAGGCACGCACCACCACACCCAGCTAATTTTTGTATTTTTAGTAGAGACGAGGTTTCACAATGTTGGCCAGGCTGTCCTCAAACTCCTGACCTTGTGATCCGCCCACCTCAGTCTCCCAAAGTGCTGGGATTACAGGTGTGAGCCACCGTGCCCAGCGGAAAAAGAGGTTTAATTGGAATCACAGTTCCACATGGCTGAGAAGGCCTCAGAATCATGGCAGGAGGAGAAAGGCACTTCTTACATGTTGGTGGCAAGAGAAAATGAGAAGGAAGCAAAAGAGGAAACCCCTGATAAAACCATCGGGTCTCACGAGACTTATTCACTATCACAAGAATAGCGCAGGAAAGACTGGCCCCCATGATTCAATTACCTACCCTTGTGTCCCTCCCACAACACATGGGAATTCTGGGAGATACAATTCAAGTTGAGACTTGGGTGGGGACACAGCCAAACTATATCATTCCGCCCCTGGCCCCTCCAAATCTCATGTCCTTACATTTCAAAACCAGTTATGCTTTCCCAAAAGTCCCCCAACATCTTAACTCATTTCAGCATTAACCCAGAAGTCCACAGTCCAAAGTCTCATCTGAGACAAGGCAAGTCCCTTCTGCCTATGAGCCTATAAAATCAAAAGCAAGCTAGTTACTTCCTAGATACAATGGGGGTACAGGTTAAATACAGCTATTCCAAATGGAAGAAATTGGCCAAAACAAAGGGGATACAGGGCCCATGCAAGTCTGAAATCGAGTGAGGCAGTCAAATTTTAAAGCTCCAAAATGATCTCCTTCAACTCCAGGTCTTACATCCAGGTAACACTGATGCAAAAGGTAGGTTCCCATGGTCTTGGGCAGTACTGCCCCTGTGGCATTGTAGGGTACAGCCTCCCTCACGGCTGCTTTCACAGGCTGGCATTGAGTGTCTATGGCTCTTCCAGGAGCATGGTACAGGCTGTCAGTGGATCTACCATTCTGGGGTCTGGAGGACAGGTGGCCCTCTTTTCACAGCTCCACTAGGCAGTGCCCTAGTAGGGACTCTGTGTGAGGGCTCCAACCCCACATTTCCCTTCTGCACTGCCCTAGCAGAGGCTCTCCATGAGGGCCCCAACCCTGCAGCAAACTTGCCTAGGCATCCAGTCATTTCCATACATCTCCTGAAATCCAGGCGGAGGTTCCCAAACTTCAATTCTTGACTTCTGTGCACCCACAGGCTCAACACCACATGGAAGCCCCCACAGCCCAAGCTGTACATTGGCCCCTTTCAGCCATGGCTGGAGCAGCTGGGATGCAGGGAACCAAGTCCCTAGGCTGAACGCAGCACAGGGACCCTGGACCTGGCCCACGAAACCACTTTTTCCTCCTGGGCCTCCTGGCCTGTGACGGGAGGGCCTACCATGAAGGTCTGTGACATGGCCTAGAGACATTTTCCCCACGGTCTTGGGGATTAACATTAGGCTCCTTGCTACTTATGCAAATTTCTGCAGCTGGCTTGAATTTCTCCCAAGAAGTTTTCTTTTCTGTCACATAGTCAGGCTGCAAATTTTCCAAACTTCTATGCTCTGCTTCCCTTATAAAACTGAATGCCTTTAACAGCACCCAAGTCACCTCTTAAATGCTTTGCTCCTTAGAAATTTCTTCTGTCAGATACCCTAAATCATCTCTCTCAAGTTCAAAGTTCCACAAATCTCTAGGGTAGCGGCAAAATGCCGCCAGTCTCTGCTGAAACATAACAAGAGTCACTTTTGCTCTAGTTCCCAGCAAATTCCTCATCCCCATCTGAGACCACCTCAGCCTGGATTTTATTGTCTCTATTGCTATCAGCATTTTGGGCACAGCCATTCAACAAGTCTCTAGGAAGTTCTAAACTTTCCCACATTTTCCTGTCTTTTTCTAAGCCCCTCAAGCTGTTCCAGTCTCTGCCTGTTACCCAGTTCCAAAGTCGCTTCCACATTTTCAGGTATCTTGTCAGCAACACCCCACTCTACTGGTACCAGTTTACTGTATTAGTCCATTTTCATGCTGCAGATAAAGGCATACTTGAGACTGGGTAGAAAAAGAGATTTAATTTGACTTAAAGTTCCACATGGCTGGGGAGGCCTCAGAATCAACAGCAGGCAGTGAAAGGCACTTCTTTATATGGCAGCGGCAAGAGAAAATGAGAAGCAAAAGCAGAAACCCGTGATAAACCCATCAAATCTCATGAGACTTACTTGCTATCGCTAGACTAGCGCAGGAAAAACTGGCCCCCATGATTCAATTACCTTCCTCTGGGTCCCTCCCACAACATGTGGGAATTCTGTGAGATACAATTCAAGTTGAGATTTGGGTGGGGAGACAGCCAAACCATATCACTTATAAGTGAGAACATGTGGTATTTGGTTTTCTGTTCTTGCATTAGTTTGCTAAGGCTAATAGCCTCCAGCTCCATCCATGTTCCCACAAAAGACGTTATATCATTCTTTTTTATGGCTAAATGGTATTCCATGGCATATAAGTACCACTTTTTCTTCAGTTAACCTGTCATTGACATGCATTTCTGTTGATTCCATGTCTTTGCTATTGCAAATAGTGCTACAGTGAACATTCCTGTGCATGTGTCTTTATGGTAGAATGATTTCTATTCCTCTGGGTATATGCCCAGTAATGGGATTGCTGGTTCGAATGGTAGTTCTGCTTTTAGCCCTTTGAAGAACTGCCATACTTCTTTCCACAATAGTTGAACTAATTTACACTCCCACCAACAGTCTATGTGTTCCCTTTTCTCTGCAACCTTGCCCACATCTGTTATTTTTTTCGCTTTTTAATAGCCATTCTGACTGGTGTGAGATGGTATCTCACTGTGGTTTTGATTTGCATTTCTCTAGTGATCAGTAATATTGAACTTTTCTTCATATACTTGTTGGCCGCATGTATGTCTTCTTTTGAAAAGTGTCTGTTCATTTCCTTTGCCTACTTTTTTTTGTTGTTGTTGTTGAGACAGAGTCTTGCTTTCTCACCCAGGCTGGAGTGTGATGGTGCAATCTTGGCTCACTGCAGCCTTTGACTCCCAGGTTCAAGCAAGTTGCATGCCTCAACCTCCTGAGTAGCTGGTACTACAGGTGCACGCCACCATGCTCAGCTAATTTTTGTAGTTTTTGTAAGGATAGGGTTTCACAATTTTGGCCAGGCTAGTCTCAAACTACTGACCTCAGGTGATCCACCCATCTCGGCTTCCCATAGTGCTGAGATTATAGCCATGAGCCAACACGCCAGGCCCTTCGCCCACTTTTTAATGGAATTTTTTGTTTTTCTCTTGTAAATTTGTTTAAGTTTCTTATAGATGCTGGATATTAGACCTTTGTCAGATGCATAGTTTTCAAATACTTTATTCCTTTCTGTAGGTTGTCTGTTTACCCTGTTGATAGTTTATTTTGCTGTGCAGAAGCTCTTAAGTTTAATTAGATCCCACTTGTCAACTGTCGCTTTTGTTAAGATTGCTTTTGGTGTTGTCATGAGAACTTTGCTCATTTGTTTGTCCAGAATGGTATTGCCTATGTTGTCTCCCAGGGCTTTTATACTTTTGGGCCTGGAGGCTCTGTACAGGGAGTTGCCGAGCAGCTGCTGGCTCAATAGCTCTGGTGGCAGATGGCTAGAGCCCCAGGCTTGGAGGACCTACCCAATGAGCAGATATGGGAATGGGCACCCATGTAACAGTCTGGCCAGTTTTCTGTAGGGCTACTGAAGTAGCTGAGGGCCCCTCCAGTCCCTAGTCACCTCGGATTTTCCAGTACCTAGAGGTATCACCAGTGAAGTCTGTGAAACAGCAAAGATGGCAGCCTATCCCACCCTCTAGGAGCTTCATCCCAGGGAGGTACAGGCCTGTTGCTGGTCCAAAGGCACCTGAAGGAGGTAGCTGGTGACCTGGTTGGGAGGTTCTGTCCAGTGAGGAGGAATGGGATCGGGGACTCACTTAAAAAAAGCAGTCTGGCCACGTTTTGGTAGATCAGCTGTGCTGTGCTGGGGGATCCCTTCCACCCTCCACACTCCCTTCCTCTTGGACTCTCCAAAGCTGGAAGACTGGAACAGCTAAGGTGCCCAAACAGTAAACATGGTGACTAGCCCCTCCCCTCAGGACCTCCTTTCCTAGGGAGGTGCAATGCCGCTTCTGGTAGCTGATTGGAATTTTAGAGGTGCCATGGAAGTGAGTTGCCGTGGAAATGGGGCCTGCAGGCTGTTGCTGCTCATCCACCTGCATTCAGCCTCTTTCCTAGGGATATGTACAGGAGTCTAACCTCCCACTTCATGCGACACTGCACCTGGCTAAGACCATGTCTCTAAAACAAATAATAATAAGTAATAACGTTTTCTTTTTTATTACTTTGGGTTTTAAAAAAAATCAAAATGTGTTTTATTTTGTGTGTTTTGTTTTGTTTTCTCTCTATCTGCAGAGAAACACTAGTAGTTGTGCCTAAGAGTGGATATTGTCAGTATTTTATTCAGCTGTACGGGAATGAACATTTTGGAAAATCTGAAAAAAAAAAACCAGTCATTTCTTTCTTAGAATAATTTAAATCTATTTTTTCAGTTAGATGATTAAAACCCTACTTGTGTCACTCTGTCTCCTTTGAAAACAGACTCTTGTTGGCTTGTTTACAAATGCTCACGAGGGCTCTTTAGTTCCAGTTCCAATCATCAATCCTCTGTGGTTCAAGAGACCAGCATGATGTCCCAATCACCCATTTGTAAAATAGGTTTATTCATATTTTTAGGAACAGGAGCCAAATGACACGAGGCAGTAATGGTTCCTACCAGAGTTGCCCTTTGATCAAAGTTTATTAAACTTGACATCAATGCTTTTGTTGGTAGCCTGTGCTTCCCTGGAATAGTACCAAGCTTTGAAGTGCTTTATTTTTTATGAGTTTTACTAGATTTTTTTCCCCTCTCCTTCAGTTCTAATAACTGGCTTTTAATCCTATCATCATAGCCAGGGGATTTGTCTGTAAAGACCAGTAGTTTGCTATGGTGAAAAACAGGGCAAAAAGATTAGGACTCTGAACTTTTCAGATAAAAACATGCATTTTGCCATCTTAAGCATTTTGCAGTTTGTATTCCCAGCACTTCTCACCAAAAGCAGTATTTTTCAAAAACAATATTGAACAAAAGACAGGAACATAATAACTGAGTTTCAGCTGTATAACTGAAGAGAGGAATATGTTCTTCTATCTTCCACTTTCTTTATGACATGGGCATGTTGTTATAATTATATTTTTCTCATAAGCTTTGTGATAAAAATTACTATAGGCTTAGATCACTCTTCCTTCTCTAAGGAGCAGGGAGTCATGTTGTTGATGAATCTAACATTTTTGGAAAATATGCATTTTTTTGGGAAGCATTCTGTTTGCAATTATTTCTTACTATGTTTTTCCCAAATGCTTTAATCAGTGAATCTACTAACAGCTGTAGCAGTGTTGCCAGCTCTACTAAAAGAGAACACTTTATGAAAAATTAACAAAAAAAGACAACAGAAAAGTCATTAGAAGCATATTTTTATTTGATATCTGTATCTACAAATTAGTATCTTGTTTAAGGTCACCTTCTTCTTTTATAAACCAGACATGTTCCCAATACCTGCTTGAGTCTCCATGAGTTGATGGTGATATGTCTCTGTCTCAAAACATCAAGGATGGCCAGGCACGGTGGCTCACACCTGTAATCCCAGCACTTTGGGAGGCTGAGGCAGGAGAATGGCTTGAACCTGGGAGGCGGAAGTTGCGGTGAGCCGCGATCACACCATTGCACTCCAGCCTGAGCAACAGAGCAAGACTCTGTCTCAAAAAAAAAAAAAAAAAAAAAAGAAAGAAAGAAAGAAAAGAAATGGAGCTATTAAAACCACAAGTCCACCTTCAGATGTTTATCATGGTGAAACCCTGTCTCTTTTTTTTTTTTTTTTTTTTTTTGAGACGGAGTTTCAATCTTGTTGCCCAGGCTGGAGTGCAACGATGCGATCTCGGCTCACCATAACCTCTGTCTCCCAGGTTCAAGCGATTCTCCTGCCTCAGCCTCCCAAGTAGCTGGGATTACAGGCATGTGCCACCATGCGTGGCTATTTTTGTATTTTTAGTAGAGATGGGGTTTCTCCGTGTTGGTCAGGCTGCTCTCGAACTCCCGACCTCAGGTGATCCGCCTGCCTCAGCCTCCCGAAATGCTGGGATTACAGGCGTGAGCCACAGCACCCAGCCCCTGTCTCTACTAAAAATACAAAAAATTAGCCAGGCATGGTGGCACATGCTTGTAGTCCTAGCTACTTGGGAGGCTGAGGCACAAGAATCACTTGAACCAGGGAGGCAGAGGTTGCATTGAGCCAAGATTGTGCCACTTCACTCCAACCTGGGCAACAGAGTGAGATTCTGCCTCAAAAAACAAAACAAAAAATCATTTTCAGTAAACCAGGAGACCCTCTTTGTTTCCATCCAGCAGGTATAATTATCTTTAGAATATATCAAAGAGATTTTCTCACTTGTTTTTCTATTAGTCATAGCTGCTAAATGTCAAAGAGACCTCAACCAACTTCCTGCTGATTGCCCAGAGGCTACAATCAGAAAGCACAATTGATGACATAGATCAGGTTTCTCACTGATTACCTCATAGGAAATCCTTACTCCTTTTAGGCCTTCCAGCTTATGGCAGCCCTATGGCCAGGACCCTAACTTGTAAGGTTTACTTCCTGTGACAGCATTCATCATTGTTCAGTTTAGCCATCATAACATTAGCCATAGTCGTTGCTAATCTTGCTCTCTCCTTTGCTAACATTGTATTCTTAAGAGTATCTTTTAGTTCACAATATTATTAAAATGATTTCCTTTCTATCCTTTCCCTTGTTTTCTGGATTTTATGTACTAAAGCCTCAATTTTATTACCCAAGTGGAATGTTCTGTTTTAGAACATCACCTATACGGATTACTCCCATGCACTGTTCGTAAACTACCATAATGGCAGAAGTAAGCATCAGTTTCTCATTACTGTCAGTCACTGCTAACCTTACCTCTCAACCTGCTTTCAGCACATAATGAGAATTCTCAAATGCTATTTTCCCAAAATAAGTCATTGCTTAAATAGTAAAATAAGTTATTTTTAAAATAGCTTAATTAAATAGCTTAATTAAGAAGATCAACTGTAAAGCTGGTATTTGAAGGCCCTGAGAATTCTTTTTTTGCGGGGAGGTTTCTTTAGTTGTTTTGTTTATTTATTTATTTATGTATTTATTTTTGAGATGGAGTATGCTCTGTCACCCAGGCTGGAGTGCAATGGTGCGAACTCAGCTCACTGCAACCTCCACTTCCTGGGTTCAAGTGATTCTCGTGCGTCAGCCTCCTGAGTAGCTGGGATTACAGGCACCCACCACCACGCACGACTAATTTCTTTGTATTTTCAGTAGAGACAGGGTTTCACCATGTTGGCCAGGCTGGTTTCGAACTCCTGACCTCAAGTGATCTGCCCGCCTTGGCCTCCCAAAGTGCTGAGATTACAGGCGTGAGCCCCAATGCCTAGCTAATTTTTGTGTTTTTAGTAGAGATGGGGTTTTGATATGTTGTC
The DNA here is from genome assembly GCF_029281585.2 of Gorilla gorilla gorilla. Lineage (NCBI taxonomy): Eukaryota > Metazoa > Chordata > Mammalia > Primates > Hominidae > Gorilla > Gorilla gorilla. Next base: position 37,763,255 of record NC_073235.2, on the reverse strand, counting down.
CAGGCTGGTTTGGTCTGTTTGGCCAGATCAAGTGATCTGCCTGCCTTGGACTCCCAGAGTACTGGGATTACAGGCATGAGCCACCACGTTCAGCCTTCTTTGTTGTTCTGTTTTGTTGTTGGGAAGATTCCTTTTGTTTTAACAAATGTTGCAAATTTTTTTTTTTGGTGGGGAAATGGAGACATAAGTCATTAAATAAACAGATTCTTTAAAATATAGAATAGGACAAAAGATTCAAGTATTATTTAAACATTATTCAGTGTAGATGATAGTGGACTATTATATATTTTATATATATAGCTGTGCTGACATCAGTTTGTTTTATTTGCTCTTCTTAAAAAAAAAAAAAAATTTAAGGCCAGGCATGGTGGCTCATGCTTTTAATTCCAGCACTTTGGGAGGCTAAGGCAGAAGGATCGCTTGAGCCCAGGAGTTCAAGACCAGCCCAGGCAACACAGGGAGACCCTTGTCTAAACAGTAACAACAAAAATTAACCAGACATGGCAGCATGCACCTGTAGTCCCAGCTACTCAGGAGGCTGAGGCAAGAGCATCTCTTGAGCCCAGAAGGCTAAGGCTGCAGTGAGCTGTGATCACACCATTGCACTCCAGCCTTGGTGACAAAGTGAGACCCTGCTTCAGAAAGAAAAAAAAGTTTTTTTAAGTGTAGGAAGAGAGGTGGTTGAGGGTATGGTTAAGGCATTAAATTGAAAACAAGCAGATTAAGAAAGATTCCTTAATTAATGGTAATTTTTTTTAATTATTATTTTTTTTAGAAGGAGTCTCACTCTGTCGCCCAGGCTGGAGTGCAGTGGCACGATCTCGGCTCACTGCAACCTCTGCCTGCCGGGTTCCCTGCCTCAGCCTCCTGAGTAGCTGGGATTACAGGCGCCAACGCTACGCACGGCTAATTTTTGTATTTTTAGTAGAGATGGGGTTTCACCATCTTGGCCAGACTGATCTTGAAATCCTGACCTCATGATCCACTCACCTTGGCCTCCCAAAGTGCTGGGATTACAGGCGTGAGCCACTGCGCCCAGCCTCTTTAGCACCTTTCTCTGACCAGCTCCGTGGTAGCTAACATTGTGTCATCTGTGGAGAAATTGACTAGACCAAGCAACAACTTGTGGAGACTGAAGGAGATCATAAAAGAGTCTGTGATGACCCTACAGTGAAGTCTCCCATGTGGAACTCCTGATAGCATTTTAGCATCTTATTAAATATCAGTGGATAACAGAAGGCCACCTCTCATGTGAAAAACAGAAACCAAAACAAACATGTAAGCCAAGAATGAGATACAAAAGAAACAGAGACAATGTAATGAGCTGAAGAAAATGTAAAAGCAAAACAAAAAACTACCATCAGTAGACACAGATAAGTAAAAATATTGTGCTCATGAAACATGAATAAGAAAAAGGAAAAATCAGAGAACACAACAAGCTCTTAGAGCTTAAAACTGTAATACCAGAAATTAATAATTAAATAAGGAAAGAAAGGAGGATAATGAAGAAATTACCCAGTAGTAGAACAAAGATATAGGAAAAGTGAAGAAAATTAAATAATCTGTTCAGAAGCTTTTTTCCTAATAGGAGGTCTAGAAAGATAAGATAGAGGAAGAAAAAAATAATTTAAGAAAACTTCCCAGGACGGAAAGACACAAGGTGATCTGATTGAAAGTACCTACCGAAAGCCAGGTGCAGTGGTGTGCCTGTAGGTCCCAGCTACTTAGTAGGCTGAGCAGGAGGATTGCTTGTGCCCTAGGAGTTTGAGCCCCCCCTGGGTAACACTGAGACCCCATCTCTTTAAAAAAAAAAAGAAAGAAAGTACCTACTGAGTGTCTACTATAATGAATGGAAAACCGAAACACACACTAAAGCCATTACCCTCCTGATTTTTTGCTTTGAGTTTTCTTCTGGATATCTTTTACTCATTCAACCATTAATTTTGTTCCCTTATTTTCTGTCCTTTTTACCTTTTCTTACTTTATTGAACTACCTCTATGTGGCATGACATCCACTTTTATGATTTTATCCACCTGCATGTCTATGATTGTTCTCTGATACCTAAATCCAATTGTCTCTCTCTTTTTTTTTTTGGAGACAGAGTCTCACTCTGTCACCCAGGCTGGAGTTCAGAGGCAAAAGTTGGCTCACTGCAACCTCTGCTTCCTGAGTTCAAGCGATTCTCATGCCTCAGCCTCCCAAGAAGCTGGAATTACAGACGTGCGCACCATGCCCAGCTACTTTTTGTATTTTTTGTAGAGCTGGGGTTTGACCACGTTGGCTAGGCTGGTCTGGAACTCCTGACCTCAAGTGATTCGCCCACCTCACCTTCCCAAAGTTCTGGGATTGCCTGGCCTCAGTTGTCTCTCTTATGGACTCCAAACCTGCTTCCTGGAATCCTCTACCCCAGTACCACTAGTTCTCATACATTTCTAAAAGTGAACTTGTTTCCTTAGCTCTTCTTTTTTGGTCTTCTAATGTACCTATTTATCTTTCTGTATTTTCTATTGCAGTAACTGAAAATATCATCCCCAAGTCAAAAATCTAGGAGTCTGAAGATTACTCTAGGCCCCTGCATCTTCCTCACCCCTCATGTTCAGTCAGCATGTCCCATCAGATCTTCTTGCTGCTAGCCCCATGTGTCCTAAGTTCCCAGGAAACCCTCCCATTCCCCATTCATCCCTCAAGGAAGGGACGATCAAGTGTCATTAGACATTTGAAGAGAAAATCTATAGCATGAAAAAGATAAACAAAAGTAAACTAATACACAAATTGATCCTGAAGATAATTTTTTAAAAACTCTTAAGTAGTAGTTTCAGATTTGAGATTATATTGCCCATAAAAATAAAATGAGAATATGGTAAAAAAAAAAAAAAGAACAGAGAATAACAAGGAACTTTTAGATGTTAAAAATATGACAGCCAAACTAAAATGATTCTGTAGAAGGGTTGAAAGATAAGTAGAGGAAAACTAAGAGTTTACAGGGTAAAAAGACAAAAAGAAGGAAAATATTACAGTAAAAGGTAAGACATAAATGTATAAGTCTAACATTCTACTAATAGGAATGCCAGAAAAAGAGAAAATTAAGAGGAAGGAACTATCAAAGAATAATAGAAATTTTCAAGAGCTAAAGATAATAGTATTCAAAATTAATAAGGTATCTTAGGTCCTGAGCAGAATTTTTAAAGGCATATAAATATAGACTATATAGAGGTAAATCACTGTGAAATTTTAAAACACCAAAAATAAAAGTTCCTGAAGAGCCCTAAAAGAAAGCAAAAATGTGCAGCCTACCAAGGAACAACATTTTCAGCAACAACAGATATTGGAAGAAACAGAACAATGCCTTTAAGGATTTGAGAGGTCAGGCATGGTGGCTCACGCCTGTAATTCCACCACTTTGGGGGGCCAAGACAGGTGGATTACTTGAGCTCAACAGTTCAAGACCAGCCTGGGCAACATGTTGAAACTCAGTCTCTACAAAAAAATACAAAAATTAGCCAGGCATGGTGGCATGCTCCTGCAGTCCCAGCTACTTGGGAAGCTGAGGTGGGAGGATCACTTGAATCCAGGAGGTCAAGACTCCAATGAGCTGTGATTGCACCACTACACTCCAACCTGGGTGACAGAGGAAGACCCTGTCTCAAAAAGGAAGGATTCAGGGAGAATCGTATGCCCAGCAAAACTACTGAATAAAGATGAGGACAAAATCAACTCATTTCTAGACAGGCAAGGACAGAAAGTTTACCTCTATCAGAAAAACAGTATGGTTTAACTAGAAATAGCTGATAGAATTTGTGCATGGCTGAACATTTGCTAGTATTTTCAAAATTCTGCAAGCTCTCTTTGCTGTTTTATTGTGCAGAATAGAATATTTTCTTTAAATGTTTAATTCTATTTGTTTCTTTGTTACCTTTTTGTTTTTAAGAGACAGGGTCTTGCCATGTTGCCCAGACTGGTGTGGCACTCCTGGACTCAAGCAATCCTCCTTCCTCAGCCTCCTAAAGTAGCTAGGACTACAGGCGCACGCCACCATACCTGGCTAATTTTTCTGTTTTTTGTAGAGACAGGATCTTGCTATGTTGCCTAGGCTGGTCTAGAACTCCTTGCATCAAACAATCCTCCTGTCTTGGCTTCCCAATGTACTGGACTACAGGCATGAGCCACTGTACTCAGCCTGTTACCTTTTTTTAAAAAACACCAAACTTCATCAGTCTATTAATCTCTCTGCTTTCCTCCACCCTTTTTTTTTTTTTTGACATGGAGTCTTGCTCCATCGCCCAGGCTGGAGTGCAGTGGTGTGGTCTTGGATCATGCAACCTCCACCTCCCAGGTTCGAGCGGTTCTTCTGCCTCAGTCTCCCAAGTAGCTGGGACTACAGGTGCATGCCACCACGCCCAGCTAATTTTTGTATTAGTAGAGACATGGTTTCATCATGTTGGCCAGGCTGGTCTCAAACTCCTGACCTAGTGATCCACCCACCTCAGCTTCCCAAAGTGCTGGGATTACAAGCATGAGCCACCATGCCCGGCCCGCTCTTTCTTTAATTTCCCTTACGCATTGTTTTAAAAATCGTGTCTTCTGGTTAATGATTTCATTCTCTATATTTATCTGAATTCTGTATATTTCACAACTAATTAGATAACTTTTTGTAGTATTTGAGAATGTATAAATTAGCAGCCATGCAAAATAAGAGTTCTACATTATTGGGAGTAGTGGAGCAGGGGAGAGAGCTTTTTCCCTATGATAACATGTTTTAATTTTACAAATATGGGAACAGCCTAAATTTTCCTTCCTTATTTTTTCGCTTCCTTTTTTTTTTGAATTTTTATACTGTGGTAAATAAAATTTGCCATTTTAACCATTTTTAAGTGTACAGTTAGTGGCATTACATTCACAGTGTGTTGTGCACCCACCACCAGTATTTCCAAAAATTTTCCATTACCCCAGAGAGTCTATAATTATGTAGCAATCACTCTCCATTTCCCCTTCCCCTCCAGCCTCTGGTAACCACTAATCTTTCTGTTTTTATGAATTTTATAATTCTTTCTTATATAGTACCACTAAGAAGTACAGATAATATTCATTATGTAAAATATCATTTACAATATATGGTATTTTGCTATCATTATCTACAGGGTCTGTCTTAGTTATCTATTACTGCATAACAAATTGCTCCAAAACTTAGTGTCTTAAGACAACAATAGCCATGTATTATTTCTTATAGTTTCTATGGGTGCAGGATTCAACCAGGGTACAACAGGAATGGCATGTCTCCTCCATGATGACTGTGGCCCTTGATGGAAGACACCCATGCCAGGGGCTGAAAACTTCTCTGAAGGCTTGTTCACTCACATGTCTGGCAATTGGTGCTGTCTGTCACCTGGGAGCTTTTCTGGGGCTGTCAACTGGAACACCACAGGATTTCTCCATGTGGCCTGGGTTTCCTCACACCAATGGTGGCTAGGTTCCCAAGGCAAGTGTCCCAAGAGAGAAAGAAAGGGAGAGACAGAGGGCCGGCCAAGTTGAAGCCATATTACCTTCAATGACCTAGCCTCAGAAGTCACACAGCATTGGACAGGCACGGTGGCTCACGCCTGTAATCCCATCGCTTTGGGGGGGCCGGGGTGGGTGGATCACCTCAGGTCAGGAGTTCAAGACCCACCTGGCCAACATGATGAAACCCCATCTCTACTAAAAATACAAAAATTAGCTGGGCGTGGTGGTGAACACCTGTAATCCCAGCTACTTTCGGGAGGCGGAGGTTGCAGTGAGCCGAGATTGCGCCATTGTACTCCAGCCTGGGAGACGAGTGAAACTCTGCCCCCCCCCAAAAAAAAAAAAAAAAGTCGCACACCATTACTTTAACTGCATTCTGTTGGGTGAGACAGTTACAAAGGTCTACTCACGTTCAAGGAAGAAGAACATAGATCCCACCTCTCAATGGAGGCATGTCAGTGTCACATTGTACGAAGAGCATGTGAAATGACATAAGAATTGGTGTGACCATCATTGAAAATATAATCAGCCACACTGTGTTTCTAACATAGTTCCCAACTCCACCTCTGAAACTAAATCCTTTAATTTGCCCTAACTGTAGCTAATTAACCATGGAGATAGGTATCCTACTTTCTCTAATTAGGAAACTGAGATTCACACATTGAAAAGATGAAAAACATGCAATGATGTAGCTGTTCTTAAACAAAAGAAATACATTTCTTGAAAACAAGGTTATTATTAAAATGTGTCTACTAAAGAAGCCGTCCTAATTAACAGGTTTTTTTGTTTTTTGTTTTTTGTTTTTAGTTATACTTTAAGTTTTAGGGTACATGTGCACAACATGCAGATTTGTTACATATGTATACATGTGCCATGTTGGTGTGCTGCACCCATTAACTCGTCATTTAGCATTAGGTATATCTCCTAATGCTATCCCTCCCCCCTTCCCCCACCCCACAACAGGCCCCAGTGTGTGATGTTCCCCTTCTTGTGTCCATGTGTTCTCATTGTTCAATTCCCACCTATGAGTGAGGACATGTGGTGTTTAGTTTTTTGTCCTTGCGATAGTTTGCTGAGAATGATGGTTTCCAGCTTCATCCATGTCCCTACAAAGGACATGAACTCATCAATTTTTATGGCTGCATAGTATTCCATGGTGTATATGTGCCACATTTTCTTAATCCAGTCTATCATTGTTGGACATTTGGGTTGGTTCCAGGTCTTTGCTATTGTGAATAGTGCCGAAATAAAAATACGTGTGCATGTGTCTTTATAGCAGCATGTTTGATAATCCTTTGGGTATATACCCAGTAATGGGATGGCTGGGTCAAATAGTATTTCTAGTTCTACATCCCTGAGGAATCACCACACTGACTTCCACAATGGTTGAACTACTTTACAGTCCCACCAACAGTGTAAAAGTGTTCCTATTTCTCCACATCCTCTCGAGCACCTGTTGTTTCCTGACTTTTTAATGATCGCCATTCTAACTGGTATGAGATGGTATCTCATTGTGGTTTTCATTTGCATTTCTCTGATGGCCAGTGATGATGAGCATTTTTTCGTGTGTCTTTTGGCTGCATAAATGTCTTCTTTTGAGAAGTGTCTGTTCATATCCTTCACCCACTTTTTGATGGGGTCGTTTGTTTTTTTCTTGTAAATTTGTTTGAGTGCATTGTAGATTCTGGATATTAGCCCTTTGTCAGATGAGTAGATTGCAAAAATTTTCTCCCATTCTGTAGGTTGCCTGTTCACTCTGATGGTAGTTTCTTTTGCTGTGCAGAAGCTCTTTAGTTTAATTAGATCCCATTTGACGATTTTGGCTTTTGTTGCCATTGCTTTTGGTGTTTTAGACATGAAGTCCTTGCCCATGCCTGTGTCCTGAATGGTATTGCCTAGGTTTTCTTCTAGGGTTTTTATGGTTTTAGGTCTAACATGTGAGTCTTTAATCCATCTTGAATTAATTTTTGTATAAGGTGTAAGGAAGGGATCCACTTCCAGCTTTCTACATATGGCTAGCCAGTTTTCCCAGCACCATTTATTAAATAGGGAATCCTTTCCCCATTGCTTGTTTTTCTCAGGTTTGTCAAAGATCAGATAGTTGTAGATATGCGGCATTATTTCTGAGGGCTCTGTTCTGTCCCATTGGTCTATATCTCTGTTTTGGTACCAGTACCATGCTGTTTTGGTTACTGTAGCCTTGTAGTATAGGTTGAAGTCAGGTAGTGTGATGCCTCCAGCTTTGTTCTTTTGGCTTAGGATTGACTTGGCAATGTGGGTTCTTTTTTGGTTCCATATGAAGTTTAAAGTAGTTTTTTCCAATTCTGTGAAGAAAGTCATTGGTAGCTTGATGGGGATGGCATTGAATGTATAAATTACCTTGGGCAGTATGGCCATTTTGACGACATTGATTCTTCCTACCCATGAGCATGGAATGTTCTTCCATTTGTTTGTATCCTCTTTTATTTCATTGAGCAGTGGTTTGTAGTTCTCCTTGAAGAGGTCCTTCACTTCCTTTCTAAGTTGGATTCCTAGGTATTTTATTCTCTTTGAAGCAATTGTGAATGGGAGTTCACTCATGATTTGGCTCTCTGTTTGTCTGTTATTGGTGTATAAGAATGCTTGTGATTTTTGCACATTGATTTTGTATCCTGAGACTTTGCTGAAGTTGCCTATCGGCTTAAGGAGATTTGGGGCTGAGACGATGGGGTTTTCTAGATATATAATCATGTCGTCTGCAAACAGGGACAATTTGACTTCCTCTTTTCCTAATTGAATGCCCTTTATTTCCTTCTCCTGCCTCATTGCCCTGGCCAGAACTTCCAACACTATGTTGAATAGGAGTGGTGAGAGAGGACATCCCTGTCTTGTGCCAGTTTTCAAAGGGAATGCTTCCAGTTTTTGTCCATTCAGTATGATATTGGTTGTGGGTTTGTCATAGATAGCTCTTATTATTTTGAGATAAATCCCATCAATACCTAATTTATTGAGAGTTTTTAGCATGAAGGGTTGTTGAATTTTGTCAAAGGCCTTTTCTGCATCTATTGAGATAATCATGTGGTTTTTGTCTTTGGTTCTGTTTATATGCTGGATTACGTTTTTTGATTTTCGTATGTTGAACCAGCCTTGCCTCCCAGGGATGAAGCCCACTTGATCATGGTGGATAAGCTTTTTGATGTGCTGCTGGATTCGGTTTGCCAGTGTTTTATTGAGGATTTTTGCATCAATGTTCATCAGGGATGTTGGTCTAAAATTCTCTTTTTTTGTTTTGTCTCTGCCAGGCTTTGGTATCAGGATGATGCTGGCCTCATAAAATGAGTTAGGGAGGATTCCCTCTTTTTCTATTGATTGGAATAGTTTCAGAAGGAATGGTACCAGCTCTTCCTTGTACCTCTCGTAGAATTTGGCTATGAATCCATCTGGTCCTGTACTTTTTTTGGTTGGTACGCTATTAATTATTGCCTCAATTTCAGAGCCTGTTATTGGTCTATTCAGAGATTCAACTTCTTCCTGGTTTAGTCTTGGGAGGGTGTATGTGTTGAGGAATTTATCCATTTCTTCTAGATTTTCTAGTTTATTTGCATAGAGGTGTTTATAGTATTCTCTGATGGTAGTTTGTATTTCTGTGGGATCAGTGGTGATATCCCCTTTATCGTTTTTTATTGAGTCTATTTGATTCTTCTCTCTTTTCTTCTTTATTAGTCCTGCTAGCGGTCTATCAATTTTGTTGATCTTTTCAAAAAACCAGCTCCTGGATTCACTGAATTTTTGAAGGGTTTTTTGTGTCTCTATGTCCTTCAGTTCTACTCTGATCTTAGTTATTTCTTGCCTTCTGCTAGCTTTTGAATGTGTTTGCTCTTGCTTCTCTAGTTCTTTTAATTGTGATGTTAGGGTGTCAATTTTAGATCTTTCCTGCTTTCTCTTGTGGGCATTTAGTGCTATAAATTTCCCTCTACACACTGCTTTGAATGTATCCCAGAGATTCTGGCATGTTGTGTCTTCGTTCTCATTGATTCCAAAGAACATCTTTATTTCTGCCTTCATTTCATTATGTACCCAGTAGTCATTAGGAGCAGGTTGTTCAGTTTCCATGTAGTTTTGTGGTTTTGAGTGAGTTTCTTAATCCTGAGTTCTAGTTTGATTGCACTGTGGTCTGAAAGACAGTTTGTTATAATTTCTGTTCTTTTACATTTGCTGAGGAGTGCTTTACTTCCAACTATGTGGTTAATTTTGGGATAGGTGTGGTGTGGTGCTGAAAACAATGTATATTCTGTTGATTTGGGGCAGAGAGTTCTATAGATGTCTATTAGGTCTGCTTGGTGCAGAGCTGGGTTCAGTTCCTGGATATCCTTGTTAACCTTCTGTCTCGTTGATCTGTCTAATGTTGACAGTGGGGTGTTAAAGTCTCCGATTATTATTGTGTGGGAGACTAAGTCTCTTTGTAGGTCTCTAAGGACTTGCTTTATGAATCTGGGTGTTCCTGTATTGGGTGAGTATATATTTAGGATAGTTAGCTCTTCTTGTTGAATTGATCCCTTTACCATTATGTAATGGCCTTCTTTGTCTCTTTTGATCTTTGTTGGTTTAAAGTCTGTTTTATCCGAGACTAGGATTGCAACGCCTGCCTTTTTTTGTTTTCCATTTGCTTGGTAGATCTTCCTCCATCCCTTTATTTTGAGCCTATGTGTGTCTCTGCACATGAGATGGGTTTCCTGAATACAGCACACTAATGGGTCTTGACTCTTTATCCAATTTGCCAGTCTGTGTCTTTTAATTGGAGCATTTAGCCCATTTACGTTTATGGTTATTACTGTTATGTGTGAATTTGATCCTGTCATTATGATGTTAGCTGGGTATTTTGCTCATTAGTTGATGCAGTTTCTTCCTAGCCTCGATGGTCTTTACAATTTGGCATGTTTTTGCAGTGGCTGGTACCGGTTGTTCCTTTCCATGTTTAGTGCTTCCTTCAGGAGCTCTTTTAGGGCAGGTCTGGTGGTGACAAAATCTCTCAGCATTTGCTTGTCTGTAAAGGATTTTATTTCTCCTTCACTTATGAAGCTTAGTTTGGCTGGATATGAAATTCTAGGTTGAAAATTCTTATCTTTAAGAATGTTGAATATTGGCCCCCACTCTCTTCTGGCTTGTAGAGTTTCTGCCGAGAGATCCGCTGTTAGTCTGATGGGCTTCCCTTTGTGGGTAACCCGAGCTTTCTCTCTGGCTGCCCTTAACATTTTTTCCTTCATTTCAACTTCAGTGAATCTGACGATTGTATGTCTTGGAGTTGCTCTTCTCGAGGAGTATCTTTGTGGTGTTCTCTGTATTTCCTGAATTCGAATGTTGGCCTGCCTTGCCAGATTGGGGAAGTTCTCCTCGATAATATCCTGCAGAGTGTTTTCCAACTTGGTTCCATTCTCCCCATCAGTTTCAGGTACACCAATCAGATGTAGATTTGGTCTTTTCACATAGTCGCATATTTCTTGGAGGCTTTGTTCATTTCTTTTTATTCTTTTTTCTCTAAATTTCTCTTCTCGCTTCATTTCATTCATTTGATCTTCCATCACTGATAGTCTTTCTTCCAGTTGATCAAATCGGCTACTGAGGCTTGTGCATTCATCACATAGCTCTCGTGCCGTGGTTTTCAGCTCCATCAGGTCCTTTAAGGACTTCTCTGCATTGGTTATTCTAGTTAGCCATTCGTCTAATTTTTTTTCAAGGTTTTTAACTTCTTTGCCATTGGCTCAAACTTCCTCCTTTAGCTCAGAGTAGTTTGATTGTCGGAAGCCTTCTTCTCTCACCTCGTCAAAGTCATTCTCCATCCAGCTTTGTTCCGTTGCTGGTGAGGAGCTCGTTCCTTTGGAGGAAGAGAGGCACCCTGATTTTTAGAGTTTCCAGTTTTTCTGCTCTGTTTTTTCCCCATCTTTGTCGTTTTATCTACCTTTGGTCTTTGATGATGGTGACGTATAGATGGGGTTTTGGTGTGGATGTCCTTTCTGTTTGTTAGTTTTCCTTCTAAGAGTCAGGACCCTCAGCTGCAGGTCTGTTGGAGTTTGCTGGAGGTCCACTCCAGACCCTGTTTGCCTGGGTATCAGAAGCAGAGGCTGTAGAACAGCGGATATTGGCAAACAGCAAATGTTGCTGCCTGATCATTCCTCTGGAAGTTTTGTCTCAGAGGAGTACCTGGCCATGTGAGGTGTCAGTCTGCCCCTACTGGGGGCTGCCTCCCAGTTAGGCTACTCGGGGGTCAGGGACCCACTTAAGGAGGCAGTCTGTCCATTCTCAGATCTCCAGCTGCATGCTGGGAGAACCACTACTCTCTTCAAAGCTGTCAGACAGGGACATTTAAGTCTGCAGAGGTTTCTGCTGCCTTTTGTTTGGTTATGCCCTGCCCCCAGAGATGGATGGAGTCTACAGAGGCAGGCAGGCCTCCTTGAGCTGTGGTGGGCTCCACCCAGTTCGAGCTTCCAGGCCACTTTGTTTACCTACTCAAGCCTCAGCAATGGCAGGCGCCCCTCCCCCAGCCTCACTGCAGCCTTGCAGTTTGATTTCAGACTGCTGTGCTAGCAATGAGCAAGGCTCCATGGGTGTAGGACCCTCCGAGCCAGGCGCGGGATATAATCTCCTGGTGTGGCGTTTGCTAAGACCGTTGGAAAAGCGCAGTATTAGGGTGGGAGTGACCCGATTTTCCAGGTGCCGTCTGTCACCTCTTTCTTTGACTAGGAAAGGGAATTCCCTGACCCCTTGCGCTTCCCGGGTGAGTCGATGCCTCTCCCTGCTTCAGCTAATGCTCAGTGCGCTGCACCCACTGTCCTGCACCCACTGTCTGACACTCCCCAGTGAGATGAACCTGGTACCTCACTTGGAAATGCAGAAATCACCCATCTTCAGTCATGCTGGAAGCTGTAGACTGGAGCTGTTCCTATTCGTCCATCTTGGCTCCATCCCCCGTTTTTTTTTTTGTTTTTTTTTTTTTGACAGGGTCTCACTCTGTTGCCTCAGCTGAAGTGCAGTGGCACAGTCACAGCTCACTGTAGCCTCAACCTCCCAGGCTCCAGCAGTCTTCCCACCTCAGCTCCCCGAGTCGCTGGGACTACAGGTGCACACCACCACTCCTGGCTAATTTTTGTTTTGGGGTTTGTTTTTTTTTTGTTTTTTTGTTTTTTGTAGTGACGGGGTTTCACCGTGTTGCCCAAGCTAGTCTTGAACTCCTGGGCTCAGGCAATCCTGCCATATCAGCCTCCCAAAGTGCTAGGATTATGGGCATGAGCCGCCGCACCCAGCCTAATTAACAGCTTCCTGGTCAAGAAAACATTTTCATATGAATAACATTATGTGTGAGCATTGTGTTTATATTTTAGGTGTGAAAGCATTTTTTTAGGTCCTTGATTGACCTGAAATATTTGAATACACAGTTGCCTTTTTTTCCGTGACATATATTTAGGGTAATGTATTAAGTATATTTTTGTTATATAACTGCTCTAACCAAGTTATCTTACCTCTCTAAAGCTGCAGTTCCTCCGAAATGTTATAATAATAATAGTATTGACTTCATAGAGCTGATGTGAGGATTAAATGAGTTAATATATGTTAAATGCTTGGCACACAATAAGTGCTAAGAAAAAAGTTAGACACAGGAAGTACACGGATATGTTTTACATATATATATTTATGTATGTATATATGAAGAGTCAGAGCATAATGAATTCATTTCCAAAAGGTATTTAAAGGATAAGGCAATATGGTTAATTAAAATATTTTGTTAAGCTCTTTTATGTAAGAAGAACATATTAGATTGCTTCTTACTTTGATAACTACTGTTTGCTTTTCCTAGTTTGAAAAAGAAAAACAGCGTGATATTCGATCATTTTTTGTACCACAACCTAAAAAAAGACAGTTGATGACCTCCTGTGACGAATCAAAGAGATTCCAGGAGGAAAATACTGTAGTGTCATCAGACCCTACAAAAACAGCTGCAAGAGATATCATCGATTATGAAAGTGATGTTGAACCTGAAACAAAAAGATTGAAATTGGCTGCCTCGGAAGACCACTGCAGTCCGTCGGAAGAGACACCATCCCAGTCCAAGCAAATCCGAACTCCACTCGTGGAAAGTGTACAGGAGGCCAAGGCCCAGTTAACCACCCCAGCCTTTCCTGTAGAGGGCTGGCAGTGTAGTCTCTGCACCTATATCAATAATTCAGTGTTACCTTATTGTGAAATGTGTGAGACTCCTCAAGGCAGTGCTGGTGAGTATATAGAAGGTGACCATGGAGGTAAGGGCTGTTAGTGGTGTCTTCAGATAACCTGTGCTTTTAGAGACTGCTGTTATCCAGGGCTAGTGTGACTCAGCACAACTTTAGCTTTTAAATTGGAATAAGAGCTTCTTATAGTGAAGACTGAATTTATCCCTTATGGAATGTGAAAAGCTCTCAGTTCTGTCAAGAATGTATATCTCCAAACGTCTGTGATATGGCATTAATTTGGCACAAATGGACATTTCTGATTAATGTCAGCAGGATATGAATTCAGTGAGCAGGAATAGAAGCTCTGTTGCTATGGTAGCAAATATGCCTTATACTCATAGACCTTCTATTTTCTCTCCTCTGTAGCTAATACTTGTTTTTAAGGAAATTGTGGATTATTTTTATGTTTAAATGGCAAAATAATCTAATGTAGCTTCTTTGCCTAGTCAGTATACATTGTGCCATGGTTTTTGCTTGTCAAAGCATCAAAACTCCTCTATGGATCAGTCTTCATTTGTGAACCAATTTGATGTCTGGTTTTTTTGAGTTTATTCTTTTTTAAAACATATTATTTTAAAGTCAGAAATCATAAATATACCTCAAGTATGTTTTTATAGCATGGGATGCCATTTTCTGATGTTTAGTTTCTGAAATGATTATTAATACCCGTGGTTGTCATAAGAAAAGGATCATGCGTATTCTTGTTTCCAATTCTATAGAGCATTTTTATAGTAATAAAAATGCCAAGTTGACAGTTTTGGAAACTGGAAGTACACATTGTATTTTATCAGTTGTAATAATTGTACACATCTAATTTTGCATCATACATTAACTCTTCAAAATATTGGCATTGGCAAAGACTCAGCTAAGATATAAATTCTGATATTGCAGTTCCTTCCTCTTGCCTTGTTCTTCTCTCTGTCTTAATTTTGATTTGAAGGAAAATGTAGGGAGGAGCTGAGTCTTCCCTCTTTCACTTCTGGGTACTCCCACCAAAATTGACAAGTCTGCCCTCTGAGTGGTTATATTTGTATGTGGGCACCTGTTGTCTGTGAACTAAATTGGAATCACATGCTTATTCCATGTAATATCTCTGTCACAATTAGCATGATTGCATGCAATTCCCAACTGCTACAGGCAATAAAAATAAGCTCTATTGTGACTATAAAATAATGTCAGTTCACATTAAATGTATAAGTTGAATGATTTAGCAACAAAAGTCATAATTTAATATGGGTTTTATAGCTCTGATTTTTCCTTTGCAATACCAAGAGCAACAATGAAAATTTCTAGGCCCATGATTTAATAAGGAATCTGTCAAGCAACTTAAAAAAATAAAAACTACCTTTTGTGAATAAGAAAGTCTGATTAGAGAGAAATACATAGTCTAAGTAACAGTGATATTACTATATATAAAAAATATAATTATTAGATTTATATTTCTACCACTGCCACATCCGATACCCAAATCTTCTCCTCCCTGTTCTTTACTACATCATGCTAAAAACTTGGGCTGTATCTTTGGTCTCTTTCTCGCCTCCCACACTCAACCCATCAAGTAACCTCCAAATAAATCTTGATTCCAACCACTTTATCTTTATTGCTACCATCCTACTCTAAAGCCACCATCTTTCTCCCAGACCTCAATAGCCTCCATATTAATCTGATCCTTCAGTGCACAGCAGCCAAAGTGATCCTTTATTTCTTTGCCTAAAACTCTTTAATGGCTTCCAGTTACATTTAGAATATTTAGACCAAGAATATAGGCCCGAGTCCAAGCTTCCTAGAGCCATGAACAGCTCTCAGCTCAAATGGGACTCCTCTCAGAGCTTGGTCCTCATGACTTTTGCTATAGTAGTGCTCTCCAAAACCTTCTTACTGAAAAAAAAAAAACAAAACTTAGTTGTGTTCTCTTTATCTGAAAATATACTATTTACCTATTTGTTAATTTTATTGTCTTTCTCTGCCATTTAGAATGGAGTCTAGAATGCAGGGATTTCTTTGTCCTGTTCCTGCTGTCTCTTCAGCATCTAGAATAGTACTGGGTATATAGTATGCTCCTGATAAATGTTTTGAACATATGAATAAACATTATTCACTTTCTTTTTATAAGACCTAACTGTTACATTCTTTTTACTTTACTTTTAAATGTAAATTATTACATTTTTGTAATAATTTTTATTTTAATAGTTATGCAAATAGATAGCCTCAACCATATCCAGGATAAAAACGAGAAGGATGATTCTCAGAAAGACACCTCCAAAAAGGTTCAAACTATCTCAGACTGTGAAAAACAAGCCCTTGCACAGTCAGAACCTGGCCAGTTGGCTGACAGCAAGGAAGAAACATCAAAAATTGAGAAAGAAGACGGACTTACATCCCAGCCAGGTAATGGTAAGTCTTGTTTCCATTTCTAGCATCCAAGTAATAACCATATACTTTCACACATAATACTGTTATTAGATTAGTAATTACTACCTTGTTCCAGGTTCCTTTTACTCTCCTTTGTATTAAAAATACCAACCATTTGTAACCACATACTTAAACACCAGATGGCTAGAAGAGCTGAGTGTGTCTGTTGGCATTCAGACATTACACATAGAGCAAAACCGATAAATAGCTACATGTGCTGCCACCAGGCCTGTTGCCCAGCCTCAACCAAGCCTAGCTCATTCACACAGTAAGGGTGTTGTTTTGATATTTGGGAGGTGCTTTGGGACAAAACAGTAAGACTGACAGATAATTAACTAACACTTAGCATATCATTAATCCTTTACACAAAAATTCTTGTAAATAGTTATACTTAATTGGCATATTTTTTAAAAAGTATTTTAAAGAAAATGTTTTTAGGGAACATAACGTCAAGACTGTATGAATCATGACTGCATTTGGAGCCAACCATACAGTGTTTCGGGTTTGTTTACTTTTTGGTTGATTCCATTCATTATTTATAGCTGTGATGGTTAGCAAATACTAGCCTGTATGTCATATTTCACTATCGTTTATGGGCTAGCTGGCAAGAGACTGAGTACTTTTGGGTTATTTTCCTTGTTACTCATTTAGTGACCATAGTAACATACAGATTGATATTATTCAGATAAACCCAATAGTTGGGATGAGACTGTTGAAGCTTTTCTTCTAAGTTAGTTGCTATTAAACACTAATATAATTTAGAGTCTGACTCATAGCTTTAAAATGAAATGTTCATTTAAGAATTTCTGAGCTCAAGGCATCCTTCTTTCTTCTTCTCTCAGCCTTCTTTCTAACTCCTCAAGGTCTTCCCAAAGAATGTCTTGGAATGGATCTGTTTAGGTCTGTTAATTTTAACAGCTTTTAAGTAGACAGTGTAGACTCAGGTGGGTTATACTCTTTTGTGTCTCTAGTTTTCTTGATCTCACTGTGAGAAACTCTCAAGTGCTGATGAAACTCTGGTAATGGGACAGCATATGGCTCAGTGAACTAAATATGAGACTAGGAACCAACACCTGGCAATTGTCATCACCTGGGCTGTGGGTCTCTTCATCTATGGCAGGGAAATATTGGCTTGTTAGTTGTACATTGATCTCTTGATGAAAACATGTTAGCTTGTACTTACAAATGCTTTTTAAAAATCACTTTGAAGTTTTGTTCTGCCAGTGAAATTTGCTTTGCCCTCATTCACTCCAGACAATGCCAGCATTTACCCCTTACCTATTCCTGCTTCCCTCTTTTGACTTTTCAGATCACTGGGCTGAGAATTCCATATAAGAGATATGCTTCACATCTTTCCACTAACATGGATTTCCATGAAAAACAAACAGAAAACAAAGTAGGCACACTATGTTAAATGCTTATTCTACCTACATATGCTCTTTTAGAACCAGAGTGGTACATACTACTCTAGCACTGTAGTTTTGTTCTCTCTGGAATTCCAGGAGTTTGGAAGAATGACCATAGGTGCATCATCTATAGTCTCAAACCATTAATTTACACTTCATGGCAACACTGAAAAGAGAAATATGTTCCCTAATATAGCTGATAGCTATCAAGAATTAATATCAACTGATTTGGAATTGTTGTTACAGTTATTTTTATCAAAGAATGGCTTCTGATCTTTAAGCATTAATGCATAGTTCTTCAAAGAAAACTGCCAATTAAGCTATGACACAATACCTTAATGATAGCCCAGGCCAGGCCACATCATCCTCTGTTGCTTGGACATTTCTTTCATTTATTCTGAGGGATTGGGCAATTTCTCCTGCTTTCAGTTGCTTTCTTTGGCATGTGATAGGCAACCCTTTTGAACATCTCAGTAACCAATGTAAGACACTTTCCTCTATTTGCAGAGCTCTTGCTTCCTTCAGTACCATGAAGCAGTCCATTATTCCTTTACAAGAAAATAAGATATTTTGGTTTATTCCTCCAGTGATACACATTTGCTTCTTTAATACCAAGTTTATGCTTTCCTGGTCTGTATCCAAGTTTTATGGTATACATGATAACTTTTCATTTCAATACCAAATCATAGTGAAAAAATTTAAAGACATTTTAAAGGTAATAAAGTAAATACATATAGTAGCAACAATGCATATACCTCATGTGTAGTGTAGAAGTGACAATAGTATTACAGCTATGACTCAGCTCATCCATACTAAGGCAAAGACAACTATTTTACAACTGCCACATGGCCAGCAATGATTGTAAAATGCCATTGTTGTTATTGGCTGTAAGACATGCCAGTTTCAGAGATGTTAAAGTACATTTTTGAATTTACAAAATAAGGGAATAATTCATAAATCAAGTTTGTAAAGTGGGCAATGCCTTGATTAGAAAAATAATAGTATGATGACATTGCCAAGTAGAATGGCAAACAAATCATAGACTTCTAGGTCTGGGAAAGTACTTTAAAAGATCACTGAGGAACTGTGAGAGAAGGTAAGAGCACAGACTCTGGAGCCAGCTTGCAGGTTTTACATCCTCTTACTAGCCATATGACCGTAAGTAAGTTAACGTGCCTCAGTTTCTTCCTATGTAAAATGCACTATTTATTCCTAAAAGGTGTTACTGTATGTACCTACAACAGTGCCTGGTACATTGTGTGTGCTCACTAAATGTTAACTATAATTGTTATTTAGACCTGCGTTGATAATCCTGTATCTCCTGCCAAATATATTGGACAATAGGACTGAGAAAGGGCTAAAAAAGAAGAGATTATCAGAAAAGAAGCTTGTCTGCTTATCTTCTTTTGTGAATGTCAGGCACCAGGCTACAGGGAATCAGGCATTTAAGTGGCCCTCAACATAGCGATGTTGCTGCTAATAATCAAAATGATTCTCATTCGGTCTCAAATATACTCTAGCAAAAGGAATAGATTAGTCTAAATTTTTTCAAGACCAATAGCAGCTCTTATTGGTGGAAATTCTTCCTTATGCCTACCAACTTGTATTTTTTCAGCTAATTCTGAATCTGTTTGTTTCTTGTTAGGTCATTAGCAAAAATGTAAAACAATTGGTTACCATATAAGCCAATATGCTCTTCAATGGCCTACCATGGTAGTTTTATTTCAAGCCTAGACAATTACTTTTTGTTAAATATATTGATATTTTGATATAGCTATTTCATCGTTCTAACCTACACACGATTAAAATAAGCTATTTTAGATAGAGGGTAGATAAGCCTTCAGGTTCTCTTTTGTCTTCTTTAATAGAACAGTGGAAGCGTTCAGACACTTTGCCAGTGTATGACACCTTAATGTTCTGTGCAAGTAGGAATACTGACCGGATTCACATCTATACTAAGGTAAGCATCATGCAGATTCTGTAACTTGAAACATAAAAAAGACTTCCTTTTTTCACTTTTCAGTGGAGATACTTAATTTTATTAACATTGAGATAAGCATCTAGTTATTTTCCTCAAAGCTAATTCTCAAATTTCTGTGTTAAATCTACAGACAATGAGAGGTAAAACCACATGTCTTTAAGAACATAGACTTCAGGGCTAGACTGCTTCAGTTCAAATCTGTTAGTATGTAATCTTGGACACATTACTCAACTGCTCTGTGCATCAATTTCCTCAACTGTAAAATGTGGTATACCCCATTTACCCTGATGTGATTATTACACATTGTATGCCAGTATCAAAATATCTCATGTATCCCATAAATATATAAACCTACTGTGTACCCTTAAAAATTAAAAATTGTTAAAATAATAAAAAATAAAATGCAGACAGGATTTGTTGCAAAGATAAAACAAGCTGAGTCCTGTAAAGCACTTAGCACAGTGCCTGGCCTATATGAACTCTCCATAAATGTTAATTCCTGCAATGATCACTTGCAGCAGCAGGAGCAGCAGCATCCTTACAGAAGCCTAGACCTGCCCATTTGTGTTGAGTAAATGCTAGGAAGCTTTTTGTCAGATGATTGCTGATTCCTGCCATAGGCTAGCTTAGTAGTGCCCAAACTTTTTAGACTCAGGACCCCTTTGCACTCCTAAAATTTATTGAGAACCCCGAAGAGCTTTTGTTTGTATGGGTTATGTCTATTGATGTCTGCTATATTTGAAATTAAAATGGAGCCTCTCAGAAATACTCATTTATGGCCGGGTGTGGTGGCTCATGCCTGTAATCCCAGCACTTGGAGAGGCCAAGGTGGGTGGATCACCTGAGGTCAGGAGTTTGAGAGCAGCCTGGCCAACATGGTGAAACCCCCCACCTCTACTAAAAATATGAAAATTAGCTGGGTGTGGTAGCAAGTGCCTTTAATCGCAGCTACTCAGGAGGCTGAGGCAGGAGAATCGCTTGAACCTGGGAGGCAGAGGTTGCAGTGAGCCAAGATCGCGCCACTGCACTCCAGCCTGGGTGACAAAATGAGACTGTCTCAAAAAAAAAAAATTGTTTTTTTCATTTATTCACTTAAATGTGAATAATTAACAATTACATTTTTGTATTTCTGTTTTGTATTTTTTGTTTTTTTTAGGACAGAGTCTCGCTCCGTTGCCCAGGCTAGAGTGCAGTGGTGCAATCTCGGCTCACTGCAACCTCCACCTCCTGGGTTCAAACGATTCTCCTGCCTCAGCCTCCAGGTAGCTGGGACTCAGGTGCCCACCACCATGCCTGGCTAATTTTTGTATTTTTAGTAGAGATGATGTTTCACCATATTGGCCAAGCTTGTCTCGACCTCTTGACTTTGTGATCCGCCCACCTCAGCCTCCCGAAGTGCGGGGATTACAGGTGTGAGCCACCCACCTGGCCGTTTTTTGTTTGTTTGTTTGTTTTTGGAGAGAGAGGGTCTTGCTGTGTTGCCCAGACTGGTCTCAAACTCCTGGGTTCAAACAATCCGCGCGCCTCAGCCTCCTAAAGTGCTAGGATTATAGGCGTGAGCCACTATGCCTGGCCAACAATTATTTTTAAGTGAGTAAATGCATATTTTAAGAGAAACAAACCCATTATATATATATATAAATAACATTTTTTACTTAAAATAATTATATTTTCCAAGTCAAAAAAATATTTAGTGAGAAGAATGTCATTGTTTTAAATGTTTAGCAATTTTCTCTAAAGTCTTAATGGAAAACAGTGGGATTCCCATGTCTGTCTCTGCGTTCAGTTTGTTGAGATAGCATTTCATGTAGCCACTGGAAAAAGTCACCATACATTTGTGAAAGAATGAGAGTGGAAAAGGCAAACAGTATCTTACTATTAGTATGAAAACACTTATGACTTTCTGAAAGGATCACAGGAACCATGTGAGAATCTATGGCCTGGATAGATTATGAATACTTTTATTTGGTCTAAAATTTTAAATTTCTTTGTTTTTTTTTTTTTTGAGACTGAGTCTAGCTCTGTCACCCAGGCTGGAGTGCAGTGGTGCGATCTCAGTTCACTGCAACCTCTGCCTCCCAGGTTCAAGTGATTCTCCTGCCTCAGCCTCCCGAATAGCTGGGATTGCAGCACCCACCACCACACCTAGCTAATTTTTCTATTTTTAGTAGAGACAGGGTTCCACTGTGTTGTCTAGCCTGGTCTTGAACTCCTGACTTCGTGATCTGCCTGCCTCAGCCTCCCAAAGTGCTGGGATTACAAACGTGAGCCACCACGCCCAGCCTAAAATTTTAAATTTCTAATATTTATAAGTATATAAGATAGTATT
This sequence comes from Gorilla gorilla gorilla, assembly GCF_029281585.2. Classification (NCBI taxonomy): domain Eukaryota; kingdom Metazoa; phylum Chordata; class Mammalia; order Primates; family Hominidae; genus Gorilla; species Gorilla gorilla. The sequence goes on along the minus strand of NC_073235.2, from coordinate 37,741,387 downwards.
TGAAACTTTTAAAACTCATGGTCCATTGTATCAATGTTTAAAAGATAATATGTTGGAGATGACCAAACTTTCAGTTACAGGTTTTCTACTAAACCGAATATAGATATAGATAGATAGTGTACCATGTAATAATATTCTTTTAGGAGGAGATGGCTAGGATTGTGAATACCAGAATCCCCAAGCAGCCTCTAGCATGGACAATAACTGAGAGAGAGACACCAAGAACCAAGCCAGGCAGTAATCAATGCTCCTCTTATAGGTTTGGAGCCTGGTCTACCAAGTGGAGCCTCTGACATGGTGAACCAGGCTGCAGGGAGCACCAATGACTCCTTTATTCATCTTGAGGCAGGTTTAAGTGCCTGAGCCACCCTCATCCCCCATGTTGGGGGATCTTTAGGCCATGCCTCTTTCTCAGACCATCACATGAGAGGGACAGAGAAATTGTCCCAAGAGGGTAGAGAAACCGAAGGGCAGACACCAGGCGGAGCATACCACAGAAATCCAGAAGCCCTTAAATTCTTTAATCTTTTTTTTACTCTATACAGTGAAAGCTCTGCCTCTTGGATTACCTGATCAATGTTTTATCCCCGTTGGGGTGGAGACAGGGAGAGAACTGTAAGCTCCTGGTAGAGGGTATAATGCACCTGCTGCCAAACCAAACCACAGCGACCACCTCACTGACCCGTATTCAGGCTCTGCCACCAGCCTAGTAGCCTGCTTCTTCTTGACATCTCTGTTAATGGTCTCAAATATATTTTTATGACTGTTCTAAATACTTACATGTCCCTTTACCATAAAATGTTATCACCCAAATAATTTTCCAAACACAAGACACTAAGCAAATGAGTTGTTGACATATCTTTTCACAACCAGAGTAGAGCTGAGATGAAAGCTTTCCTTTTCACCTTAAAAGAGCTGAAGTAAGGCTGGGCACAGTGGCTCACACCTGTAATCCCAACACTCTGGGAGGCCGAGGCAGGCGGATCACCTGAGGTCAGGAATTCGCGACCAGCCTGGCCAATATGGTGAAACCCCGACTCTACTAAAGATACAAAAATTAGCTGGGCATGGTGGCAGGCACCAGTAATCCCAGCTACTTGGGAGGCTGAGGCAGGAGAATCGCTTGAACCCGGGAGGTACAGGTTGCAGTGAGCCAAGATCGTGCCACTGCACTCCAGCCTGGGCAAAAGAGTGCGACTCTGTCTCAAAAAAAAAAAAAAAAAAAAAAATTCCTAGTTCACTGCCTAAAATGATATCCATTTAAAGGAAGAGTAGTAACAGACATTTAGCATCCTGTGTCATATTAGAACTGTTAATTTCAGCTAGAATCCCAAGTCTATATCAGGGTTTAGAATTACATATCAATTTTTTTTTTTTTTTTTTTGAGATGGAGTGTCTCTCTGCCACCCAGGCTGGAGTGCAGTGGCGGGATCTAGGCTCACTGTAATCTCTGCCTCCCGGGTTCAAGCGATTCTCCTGCCTCAGCCTCCAGAGTAGCTGGGATTACAGGTGCACGCCACCATGCCCAGCTAATTTTTATATTTTTAGTAGAGACGGGGTTTCACCATGTTGGTCAGGCTCGTCTCGAACTCATGACCTCGTGATCCTCCTGCCTCGGCCTCCCAAAGTGCTGGGAATACAGGCATGAGCCACTGTGCCTGGCCTCAAAATTTTTAATCAGTGCCTACTTTTTGTATGTTTTTCTCCAAAGCAATTGTGGGAGCTGTAACTTTTTTTTTTTTTTTAGCTGAGAGAATATGAGTTCAACTATTGTTGATATAATAGATTTTCGTATGAGAGGTTCTTCTTCCCCTTTATAAAGGAAATACCTCTACTACACCACTGTATGTGGTTACTTTCTACCCTTAAGATTTCAGGGGCTGGGCGTGGTGGCTCATGCCTATAATCCTAGCACTTTGGGAGGCCGAGGCGGGAGAATCACTTGAGCCCAGGAGTTCAAGGTGGTAGCATCACTTGAGCCCAGGATTTTGAGACCAGCCTGGGCAACATGGTGAAAACCTGTCTCTACAAAAAATATAAAAAATTAGCCAGGCGTGGTGGAATGTGCCTGTAATTCCAGCTCCTTGGGAGGCTGAGATGGGAGGATCACCTGGGCCCAGGAGGTTGAGGCTGCAGTGAGCTGAGATCATGCTGCCGCACCTCAGCCTGGGCGACAGAGTGATACCTTGTCTCAAAAAAAAAAGGGAAAAAAAAGATTTCAGGATGTTGTGCACCAATTGTTGGGACCTAAATGCAGTTCCACTTACTCTCCAGGTGGTACCATTGGCAGACAGTCCTCATTGACTGATACTGTGACATTGCTTTGGGGGAGCCAATTTTTAAGTAATTTCTCTAGAATTGATCTTTCTACCTTCTCTTTACTTCCTTGTTCCTGTAACAATGGACAGGCATATCATTTGGTGAAGATTATTAAGACTATTCCTTGATACCATTCTTTGATGTGATACTTATATTGTCAGTGAGTATAAAGAAGTTTATTTGCAAATTTGGAATGGTTGTGCTACTGTTAACTTCAAGGATGTAATATTCTTCTATATTAATTTGCAGTGTACAAATTTTATTGTTTTGATACATCTTTCCAAGATTAGTCAATAGAAAACAGTATGACACAGCAGTAAACAAAGGATTCCAGGCTGAAGGCAATAGCCTTGGGCTAGGCATGGGCAATGGAGGCATCCAGTGCGGTAGAGAGCCTGCCTCCTCTTCTTGGCTCACAGTTTCTCCAGAGGAGCCATTTTGGCGGACCCTTGTCTAGAATGTGTCACCTCAGTTTTTCTTTTAGGAGACTAGGCATATTGTGTCATAATGTAATTATTTTCATTTAAAATAGTTACTAGTGCCTATACAAAAATGGATTATTAGTGTCTTCCTAATCTATCATCAGGATGGAAAACAGATGAGCTGTAATTTCATTCCTTTGGATATAAAATTAGACCTTTGGGAAGATTTACCAGCAAGCTTTCAGCTGAAACAATATCGCTCACTGGTAAGAATAGTTTTAAATAAAATGGCTTTATTTACTTTAAATAAACTTGTTTTAGTAATTTTAATGATCATTTTTAGTTTAATTTTAAAAAAGCACTTTGTGGCATGTTGTAGAGTCAAATCACTGGTTGCATTTTCATCAGTCTAGGCGGTGCCTATTAATTACCCAGTGCTAAGAATATATGTGAAATCTGTTTCCTTGGCAAATGATCACACCTACAGTTGCTGTTTCTGTGGATAGAATCATCCTCACATTATTTAATTTCTCATTCACAGGATTAGCAACTGTGATATTTGTATCTGCTAGAATCACATTTTTTCTATTAAGGTTAAGTTCTAACAATGACAAATTCCCAGAGCAGAGATAATACCTTATTGGGTGATTCTTGATTCATTATCAGAAGCACTAGCATGCAGCTTCAGGCCAAGTTCCTGCCAGGGAGGTCTTAACACTGATCTGTGGCTGATTTTCCTTCACTGCCAAGAAGGGTCATCATGCGCAGGGACTAACCTAGCATGCTGTGTGCTATTTTTACAAGAAAATGGTGATTTTTTTTTTTTACCATTTGAGTGGAAATGAAGCATTGCCCGTAGGTCAACTATACCTGTTTTAAATGAAAAGGGAGCAGTAAGCTATTTACTTGGAATCATCTAACCCTGATTCTCAGAGTCCCAGAAAATAGCCAGTTGTGTATACTTGACCGGTAACCCTACTAAAAATGTCCCAGATTTATTGATGTTTTTTTTCCTGTGAAAACTTAGGCATCATTTACGAAGCAATTCTCAGATGTTGCACTATCATTCTGTCACCCAGTTTTGCCTTGACCCCAGCTAGGGTATGTACTTCCAGACCTTTTTTGGTCTCAATGAGCATATTATCACTGTTGATCTATGTGTGTTAAGGGCATACACTACATGTCCTGAAACATGCCTTTAGAGAATCTTTGGCTTGAAAAAGATCTCTTGGCTGGGTGAGATGGCTCACGCCTGTAATGCCAACACTTTGGGGGCTGAGGCAGGAGGATCACTTTGGCCCAGGAGTTTAAGACCAGCCTGGGCAACATAGTGAGACCCTGTCACTACAGAAAATAGAAAAACTAGCCAGGTATGGTGGCATGTGCCTGTAGTCCCAGCTACTCAGGAGACTAAGGCAGCAGGAGGACTGCTGGAGCCCAGGAGGTCAAGGCTGCAGTAAGCCGTGATCATGCCACTGCACTCCAGCCTGGACAACAGAGCAAGACCCTATCAAAAAGAAAAAAAAAAGATATCTCTTGAGAACTGCTGTAGGTAGTTTACAATAAAGATATGAAAACTGCATCAAATTGAAGAAAGCCTTAGGTTGTGGAACTCAAAAACCTATTTGGGGGACATAACAAAATAGCAGTTTTCTGATGTTGTAAATAGGCTCACATTCAAAGGAAGGTATCTGCCTGTGAGCTGTTAACTCTTATTATCTCATTTTCTGCCAGATTTTGAGATTTGTTCGAGAATGGAGTAGTCTAACTGCCATGAAGCAAAGGATAATCAGGAAAAGTGGACAGCTATTCTGTAGCCCAATTCTTGCTTTGGAAGAGATCACAAAGCAACAAACCAAACAAAATTGCACCAAAAGGTATGAGTTGTCTTTTTTTTAATTTTGTATTATATTACTTTTCATGGTTCTTTCTACAGGGGGGTCTGAGGCATCTTTTGGAACCACTAATGAAATCCTGATGAGTTATGAGAAAATTATGCATAAAATCACAGCCATATTGTTTCATAACAAGATAATTATATGTCTAGTGAATTTGACAAAATCTGCTAAAAGAGATCAGGTTGTCCAGATCTTACTCTCCATGAGTCCCATCAATCAACAAAAAGACCAGAGTCACAGGATGGTGCAACCTATGACCTGCCAAGCCTGGGACACTTATTAGCAGCAGGAATACATTTTACTCTTAGAACATCAGAGCATGCCTCTGGACCCCATCTGCTTTGCCCTGCTGTGCTTGAGTATGATGCTGTGCAGCAAGGGAGCTGGTTCTATTTGAATGCATCACCACCCAAGTAATGGAAGATAACTATAATCATGTCCATGATTGGAAATGAAATAAAAGGAAAGGTTGACTGTCAGATATTTGTGACTGTTTTGTCCTTATCATTACAGGTTCCTTTCTAATCTCTGTACATTGATTTCCATCCTTGTCATCAAAATCATCTTTATCCCACTCAAGTCTCCCCATGTGTGATCTCAAATCCCTGTTCTTTGTAAACTCTTTTCTTAGCATGAAGCAAGGATTATCAGGAAAAGTGGTCAGCTGTTTTGTAGCCCAATCCTTGCTTTTGAAAGAGATTGCAGGCTGGGTGCAGTGGCTCATGCCTGTAATCCCAACACTTTGGGAGGCCAAGGCGGGTAGATTGCATGAGCCCAGGAGTTCAATGATCAGCCTGGGAAACACAGGGAGATCCTGTTTCTATTAAAAAAAAAAAAAAAAAAAAATTAGCCAGGTGGCACACTCCTATAGTTCTAGCTACTTGGGAGGCTGAGGCCGGAGGATCGCTTGAGCCTGGGAGGTTGAGGCTGCAGTGAACTGAGATTGTACCACTGCACTCCAGCCTGGGCAACAGAGTAAGACCCTGTCTGAAACAAAACAAAACAAAACAGATGGCAAAGCAATAAACCAAATGGCAGCATTGGCAGAGAAAGCCCTTTAGCTCTTGCTGCCTCCATACACCTGTAATCTCTCTTCATCCTTATATTTCATCAGTTTATCAGAGAGGTTTCCTTTCTCTAGCTTTTTCCATGCACACAGGTGAAAAAAATCCAGGAGGTTGGAGGGGAGCAAGGGACCGAGAACATGGTTGATTAAATAAATTATGATATTTCCATAACATGGTTGATTAAATAAATTATGATAGTTCCATACAGCGAAAATCTTTTCCACTGTTTCAACATATGGCATATGGTACATTTATTTGTTTGTAAGAACAAGGAATAATACTTGTGATAAATTGTTAAGGGTAAATATAAATTGTAAAAAAAAAAAGGGATGGAGACACAAACTTTACTATTTGCACAACTTGCTATTACTGACATAGAAATTGTCTAGAAGGATACCTTAGAAATTCTTATCACGGGTTTCTCTTGGACAGTGGTTTTCAATTTGGAGCAATTTGGTCCCGTAGGATGGTAGTGTCTGGAGACATTTTAAATTGTCTCAAGTAAGGGATGTGACTAGGGAGTATCTAGTGGGTAGAGGCCCAGGATGCTGCTGAGAATCCTACAGTGAACAGGATTGCACCCCCCAAAACAGAATTATCCATTTCAAAATATCTATATTACCACTGTTGAGAAATCTTGCTCTAGGGCATAAAACTTGAGGATTTGTGGAGGTAGTAGGGACTTTACACTTTATGCCAGGATTACAAACTCATTTGACTAAAAACAAAACAAGAATCACAAATGAATGAATGAGGTCAGTTATAAAACTAAAAAAGGATGAGATATGGGCTGAGACTATGTCAAACTGGCAGATTTGGAACCCATCTGAAGTCATTCAAATTCAGATTTAAAAATAAAATACTGGTACATGGTGGCTCACGCCTGTAATTCCAGAACTTTGGGAGGCCAAGGAGGACAGACTGCTTGAGCCCAGAGTTGAAGACCAGCCTGGGCAACATGGCAAAACCTCATCTCCACAAAAAACAGATAAATTAGCCAGGCATGGTGGTGCCTGTAGTCCCAGCTACTTTGGAGACTGAGGTGGGAGGATCACCTGAGCCCCTGGAGGTCGAGGCTGCAGTGACCCATGATTGTGCCACTGCAGTTCAGCCTGGGAGACAGAGTGAGACCTTGTCTCAGAAATAAAATAAAATAAAACAAAACAAAAATTAAATTAATAAAATAAAATACTGGCTAGCCATGGTGGCTCACACCTGTAATCCTAGCACTTTGGAAAGCCAAGGTGGAAAGATCACTTGAGGTCAAGAGCTTGAGACGAGACTGGTCAACATAGCGAGACTGTATCTCCACAAAACCCCAAAAAAATAGCCAGGTATGGTGGCTCACGCCCGCAGGCCCAAATATTCGGGAGGCTGAGGCAGGAGGATCACCTGAGCCCAGGAGGTCAAGGCTGTAATAAGCTGTGATCGTGCCACTGCACTCCAGCCTGGGTGATAGAGCAAGACCCTGTCTCAAAATGAATAAATAAATTTTAAATGCTGTATGAGTACAGTAAATTAATGCTGTATGAGTACAGTAAAGTCCTTTGACTAATTGAATTTATCCGTAAGTTGCCAGTTTGGGACTCTTAGCCTGAACTCTTCTGTAACGGTTGATTTTTTTCCCGTGGGCGTGTGTCATTTTCTATAAAAATACATTTAAAATATATGTGTTACATATTTATATACATATATACACATACACATAAGTGCACACATGCACACATATATCAAAAAGCACAATGCCTAGTTTATTTTTCCCAAAACTTCCAGTCCTCTCAATCTTTCTCATTTTTGTAACCAGTCTTTGTTGACCTTCTCTTTCTCACGTGATCATAATTCTTTTCATAACTGAATTTCTAGCTATTTCTAGACATGTCCTATTATTTCTTCTCCATCGGACATGGATGACCACTTAAAGTACCAACTGAGAAAGGTGACTGATCAGATTTAAAAGCAAAAGTCAATTCATAAAACCAAAGTCAGACACAATATTATTTATAAAATTATATATAGATAATATATTAAGGATATAACTTGTGTTAACAAGCAGCAGATTAATCAGATTTGTATTTTTAAGAGCTAGCTCTAGCAGCAGTTGGGAGATTAGATCAAAAAGGGCAAGACTCAAAGTGGGGAGATAAGTTACATTTTTCTATCGCTGCCATAACAAATTACCACAAATTTAGCAGCTTAAAACAACACACATTTATTATCTCACAGTTCTATAAGTAAGAAGTCCAAGTTGGCTATTACTAGTTTTCTAGTAATGCTCTGGATTTTACAAGGCAGAAATCAAAGTGTTGGCTGGCTGGGCTCTAGTTGATAAGCTTGGAAAGGAATTCACCTCCAAGCTCACTAACATTGTTGGCAGAACTCAGTTCCTTGCAGTTGTAGGACTGAGGTTCCTGTTTTTTGCTGGCTGTCGCCTGGACCATCAGCTCCTAGAGGCCTCTCTGTGGTCCTAGCACATGGACCACTACATCTTTCTCCTTGGAATCTCTCTGCCTTCCTCTTCTGCTTTTAAGGGCTCAAGTGATTACATTGGGCCCACTCAGTAATCTCCCTGTCTTAAAGTGAGCTGATTAGTAATCTAATTATATCTGTAAAGTCCTTTTATAGCATTATCTAAATTAGTGATTGATTAAATAACTGAGGGACAGGAATCCTAGAGGGTATCTTAAAATTCTGCCTACTACACAAGTTAAAAGACTATTCTAGTATACCTGGAGAAAAACGATGAGGATCTATATTAAGTTATTACAATGGGAATCAGGAAAGAGAATGAAGAGAGCTCTTAAGGAGGTATATCTAGAGACTTGGTGACTGATTATAGAGAGGCAGAGAGAGAGAGGCCTCCAGGGAAACCAACTTAGCAGCATCATGAAATGAAACCTCTGTACCTGCAGCAGGGAGATACTATCGGGAAGCATTCTGATTCTTGCTGCAGAACCCAAGTTAAGTCTCAGTAATTTGGAATAACCATGTATCTCTGAAAGCAAATGTGAAATATGCTGTTGAACAACAGCATTGACTGGCAGTCTGCATAAGGATCAGTTAGACACTGTCCTATCAGTTTACTTTCTAGAGAAACTGAATCAGAGAGTCTCCAGACTTAGAAACATCAGGCTCAGTAGAGATAAAGAGTGAGGTATTATATTGAAAACTGAAACTCCTCAGACCCCCTTTTTTGCACAGCTTTCAGATTGACAGCAGCGACATTTTACTTCCTAAGCAGGACGTTAGAGGATTTCTCTCTTAAAAGTATTGAATGGTTCTGAAAAAAGACCTATAGTTAACTGACTTTGGGCACTCCCCCAAATGCAATTGACTGTGGGCACTCCCCCAAAAACATTGATAAAGGTCTCCAACCAGATTATGCGCCAGTGATGTCCACCAGTTTGCAGGCCCCATCCAAGCTCAGAGCTTGCAGTCAGCTTTTGAATGTCTCACTTTTACATTTGAATGGTAGCCAAGATTACCAGCCACTGTTTTGGTTACTGAGTCCCATTTATCAGAGGCAGGCCTAATTCACTTGGAGCCCTGTCATGTTTAGGATGCCAATTGTTTAATCTCTGGTTACAGCTGAGCTCGAAAGCAGGTCAGAAATCCAGAGCCCAAGATTGTGTTCATTGATGTGGGCCACTTTGCAACGTACACTTTTCTTGCAAAAATTGCCATCTTCCACTCCCGTCCCTATCCAGGAATTTGTTTAGTAGACAACATTCTCCCTTCTCTATTTACTAAAATTGGGATTTACCATAATCCTTTTGGGAGTTGGTGAACTTCCTAGCAAACCTCAGTAGAAAATTAAGTATTGGCAACTTGCAACTACGTTTGAAAAGTTGTCAGCTCCGTTTTTTGGAATTTGTTCATCTGTTTCTTGTGGTTTCCAAAAATTTATTCTTAAACCTCTTGTAGGAAAGCAAAAGGTTATTTTTAGTTTCTAAATCTCTGACTAGATTTCTCAGCATCTTTTAGTTACTGAATTAGGTTTTTAAGCTTTTAAACATTGAATAATACCTCAGGCAAGGCTTAATATCCCATTGCCCCTCAAAGCTAGGAAGCTTTTGAGTTCATTTAGAATTCACAGAAATACTTTCCCAAACTGCATTTTTCAAGGGAATAAAATGGTTGAAGAAATTGTTGGAGGTGGGGCCAAAGAAGGAGGAAATTTGGGAACTAAAAGGGCAAGTAAAAGAACTCTAAAACAATTTACTGTGCTTTAACTACTACTACTGCCCAGACTGGAGCATGATGGCTTAATTTCCTTTTTGCTCTAAGAAAGACATGCAAGTAGAGTGCAAACATATGAAAAGATATTCCCCTTTACTCTTAATAGGAATGCAAATTTTAAAATCTATGATGAGATGCCTATCACTATTAGCAGAGACTCTTAAAAATGACATTGTGCTAGTGAAAGAGAAGAAACAGATACTCTTATTCATTGCTGGTGGATACATACACTGGTATAACCTTAGAGGAAAGAAATTTGTCAAAATCTACCCACATTTAAAACACCTAAGACCTTTGACCAAGGAATTCTACTTCTGGGGATTTATTCTACAGATACATAATTTGTAGAAAATATCATATATAATGATATCTATTGCAGCATTGTTTGTGATCGCAAAGAATGAAAACAACCTAAATGTCCATTTATCAGAGACTGGTTAAATATATGGTTTATCCATATAATGGAATAACATGGAGCCATTAAAAAGAATAGGGAAACTATGAATCCTAATAAGGAAAGATCTCTGAGAAGCATGTTTTGGTAAAAAGAGCAAGGTGAAGATTAATGTATATGCTATGCTATTATTTATTTCTAAAAATAAAAGGTATAATGAAAAATGAGTGCTAGTGGGTACAGGTTTCTTTTTGTTTTGTTTTTGTTTGAGACAGGGTCTCAATCTGTTGCTCAGGTTGGAGTGCAGTGGCGGGATCTCAGCTCACTGCAACCTCTGCCTCCCGGATTCAAGTGATTCTCCTGCCCCTGCCTCCCAGGTAGCTGGGACTGCAGGTGCGCACCACCACGCCCAGCTAATTTTTATATTTTTAGTAGAGACAGGGTTTCACCATGTTGGCCAGTCTGGTCTGGAACTTCTGACCTCAAATGATCCACCCGCCTTGGCCTCTCAAAGTGCCGGGATTACATGCGTGAGCCACTGCACCCAGCCTCAGGTTTCTTTTTGGAGTGATGAAAATATTCTGGAATTAGTGATGATGGTTGTACAACCTTGTGAATATACTATTAATGCACTTAATTGTAAACTTTAAATTGGTGAATTTTATGCTCTGTGAATGATATGTCAATGGAAATGCAAAAGTAAGTAAATAAAAGGCATACACCTATACTCAGAAAAAAATAAGCTATTTCTTATTTTATTTTTCTTTCTTTCTTTTTTTTGAGACAGAGTCTCTCTCTGTCACCCAGGCTGGAGTGCAGTGGCGCAATCTCAGTTCACTGCACCCTCCATCTTCCCGGTTCAAGCGGTTCTCCTGCCTCAGCCTCCTGAGTAGCTGGGATTACAGACACACACCACTATGCCCAGATAATTTTTGTACTTTTAGTAGAGACAGGGTTTCACCATGTGAATGTGTGAAAAGATATTCCCCCTTACTCTTAATAGGAATGCGAATTTTAAAATCTATGATGAGATACCTATCACTATTAGCAGACTAATATGTTGGCCAGGCTGGTCTCGAACTCCTGACCTCAGGAGATCCACCCATCTTGGCCTCCCAAAGTGCTGGGATTACAGATATGAGCCACCATGCCAGGCCAAAAATAAACTATTTCTAAAATGAGCCAGACACGGTGGCTCACACCTGTAATTCCAGCACTTGAGGAGGCTGAGACAGGCGGATCAATTGAGGCCAGTTCGAGACCAGCCTGGCCAACATGGCAAATTCCCATCTCTACTAAAAATACAATAATTGGCCAAGCATGGTGGTGCATGCCCATAATCCCAGCTACGGGAGGCTGAGGCATGAGAATAGCTTGAACCAGAAGGTGGAGGTTGCAATGAGCTGAGATAGTGTCATTGCACTCCAGCCTGGGCAACAGAGTGAGACCCTGTCTCAAAAAATAAAATAAAATAAAATAAAATGAATTAATCAGCATTTCTGCAAAGATGAATTAGCATGTCTCTGAGAGATAGGGAAATACACTATTTCTCTAATGATATCCAGAGTTCCTAAAAGATCTTTTGGTCTAATTGGCGAGGGACGTATTGTACACATCCCAGGGATGTCAGTCAGACTCCAGTTACTGCTGTCTCAGTGTGATGGCTTCCAGAAGACATGCAATAAAATGACTCAAGGTCATTTTGAGTCAAAATAAAATAAAAACAAAACTGCCAACAGGGGTAACTTTTGGGGAGGGGAGAAAAGAAGATGGGAGTGAGAGAGAAAATTTCTCATCACCATAAACATGCTTGTTTGCCTTTTGAATTTAGAACCATGTGCTTATATCACCTAATCAAAATTAATAAAATAGTTTATTAAAAAAGGAAACCTGTTTATTATTAAATCTATCCTAATAACATAAAGCAAATTTCTAAAATTTTACATACGATTGCACAATTCCATTGTGATTGAACTTTAATTTTATTGTCAAGCTGCCTAATTAAGAAGCACTCAATAATATTAAGAAATTCATGTTTAAACTAATTTCCAAAAAAATCTACAATAGGTGTAAACCACCAGAGAAACTAGGCCAATTAATAAGAAGGAATTAATTGGGAAATTGCATTTTACCAACTTAAATTCCCCCATCACCTTTAATGGGAATAACTTCTCTTTACTTCTAGTCCCTGAACATTGTGTGGTATTGTTAGTGTTGGGTAATAAGGTTCTGAATCCCATATCAAGAGTGGCTTTATTTCCGTGGAAGAATCCATAAACCCTGTATGGGCTGATAATAAGGGGAACAACCTTGAGATTACAGAAGATGTGATTGAACCTGGTTAACTAAAAAGAAACTCAGTTTACCCAAACACTGATACACTATTATAACTGACTAAGGTGATTTGGAGAAGCCTTGAAGGGAAGGCCAAGAGGGAGGTAAAATACAGTTAGAGATTTTCTGCACAGCTTGCCAAGCAGTTTCCTTAAGGCTGTCAGTTGTGCATGTATTTGATCATTTCTTATTCTCACACTGACTCCTTTTTCCCCTAAATGAAAATTGCTCCAAAGGATATTGAATGACTCTTGAATTTCTTAGAAAAAGAAATTTGAGAAAACTAATTTGGAACAAAGAGATGTATTTCTCACATAATGGACACCAAGATAAAGGGTAAAAATTCCATTTTCTAACTTGAGTTTCAGCACAGTTAATAGAATTGTGCTTGCTTTTTCTTCTATTGCTTTTGCAAGGAACAATGTGAACATGCAATAGAGACATTTTTATATGAGATAGAGGGAATCTATTTAACATATCATTGTTTTAGATACATAACCAAAGAAGATGTTGCCGTAGCCTCAATGGACAAAGTGAAGAATGTTGGGGGCCATGTCCGTCTGATCACAAAGGAGTCGAGGCCACGGGATCCTTTCACAAAGTAAGGTTTTTCTACTACTAGTATATAGTAGTACTAATTCCACTCCTTTACATTTATGTATTGATTTTCATAATAATATCTCACCTTTGCATGACCACTTTAGAGGTTACAAAGAACTTTCACAAGATAGTAGCTCTTCAGTTGTCCTAGCAACCTGTTGAGGTACCTGGTGTCCTCATTTTAAACATTAGAGATGAAGAAGGACACTGAGACCAGGTGGACTAAGTAACCTGCCCCAGGGCTTGTGGGTAGATGCCAGGAGACCTGAGGTTAAATCTGGGCTCTGTCCCCGAATCTTGAGCTCCATCATTAGAAGTCTTTCTTTTAACTCTTCTAACAAACAACCATGGAAAACAGACAAAGCAGCTGTTGTTACTTCCCAAGTAGGACTTTCTAACAAAATTGAGTAGTGTACCTTTTCTTTTATTCTAACAAATTGAGCACATATCCTATCATGTTTTGTATCCTATCATCCACTCTGCATTTACCTATAGGAGCAAGTCTTCTGTTCTAATTCCTATCAGCACTGTCAGCTATTTCACTCTGTCACTTTATGGCTGTGACTCTGTTTCCTGTGAGCTAGCAGAGGCTGGAGGAGAGAGTCTGTAATTACCTCTCTGAGCTAATGAGGTGTGTGACCACATATATTTAAGGAGCAGGGTAGCCACTAAGCTTTGGTTGGGGTTTTACATTAGCCTGTCCTTTCCCAGCCTGAAGAAGCATTTTCTAACAGCTTCTCCAGATGTTTCACATGTTTCCAGATTGTTTAACACAAGGGCATCTAAATTCCCAAGAGAGGCAACATATTTATATTCAATTAATTTTTGTAACACACCATTCTTCTTTACTTGGCATGGAATATAGAGTGCTGACTGTAACTATTTTATTTCTACACTGTGATCTGTGTTTACTATTTATCCGTATAGAAACTTTGATAACCTTTATATGAAGCAATTACTATTTAGCCTAATCATTCATTAGTTACCTATTCAATGTTTTTATCAATTGTAGAAAACTTCTTGAAGATGGAGCCTGTGTCCCATTTCTAAATGCATACACAGTCCAGGCAGATCTCACTGTGAAGCCCTCTACATCCAAAGGCTATTTGCAAGCTGTGGATAATGAGGGAAATCCACTTTGCCTTCGCTGTCAGCAACCCACTTGCCAGACTAAGCAAGCGTGTAAAGCGAACTCTTGGGATTCACGGTTTTGCTCTCTGAAATGTCAGGAAGAGTTTTGGATTCGATCTAATAACAGTTACCTGAGAGCCAAAGTATTTGAAACTGAACATGGTGTGTGTCAGCTCTGTAATGTGAACGCACAAGAACTCTTTTTACGTCTGAGAGATGCCCCTAAAAGTCAGAGGAAGAATCTTTTGGATGCTACCTGGACTTCAAAGCTCCCATTAGAACAGGTAAGTTATAATCATGTGATAGATAGAAGGCAGCATTGTACTGAGTAATGAATATTGACTCTCTATTTTGTACATTTTAACATGGGAATATTCAGATATATAAAAGGAAAGAAAATAATGGACCCATATGTCCATCAGCCAGCTTTAACAGTTTCCAGCATTTTGGCATTCATTTTCATCTGTCATTGACTCACTTGTTTGTTTCTCCTAGAATATTTTATTATTTATTTATTTATTTATTTATTTATTTATTTTGGAGACAGAGTTTCGCTCTTGTCACCCAGGCTGGAGTGCAGTGGCGCAATCTCAACTCACTGCAACCTCTGCCACCTGGGTTCAAGCGATACTCATGCCTCAGCCTCCTGAGTAGCTGGAATTACAGGCATGTGCCACCACACCTGGCTAATTTTTGTATTTTTAGTAGAGACGGGATTTCACCATATTGGCCAGGCTAGTTTTGAACCCCTGACCTCAGGTGATCCACCCGCCTCAGCCTCCCAAAGTGCTGGGATTACAGGCATGAGCCATCGTGCCCGGCCATCTCCTAGATTATTTTAAAGGAAATTCCAGACGTTTCTTTTCACTCTTGAATATTTTCATTCTGTATCTCTCACGGGTAAAGACCTCCTTCCTTCCTTCTATCTTTCTTTTCCTCTCCCTCCCCTGTTCCCCCCTCCCTCTTCCCCTTTCTCTCTCTCTCCCTTCCTTCCTTTTCTCCTTTCCTCCTTCTCTCTTTGCTTGTCCTCATTTCCTTTCCTCTCTTTCTTTTAAATATAATCCCAGTATGAGTTATCACACCCAACACAATTACAATTCCTTAATTATACTAAGTCTATGTTTGGTTTCCCAGGTTGTCTCAAAAATGCCTTTTGCTGGGCGCAGTGGCTCACACCTGTAATCCCAACACTTTGGGAGGCCAAGGCAGGTGTATCACCTGAGGTCAGGAGTTCGAGACCAGCCTGGCCAATATGGAGAAACCCCATCTCTAGTAAAAGTATAAAAAATTAGCCAGGCGTGGTGGCAAGCATCTGTAATCCCAACTACTCGGGAGCTGAGGCAGAAGAATCACTTGAAGCTGAGAAGCAGAGGTTGCAGTGAGCCAAGATCATGCCACTGCACTCCAGCTTGGGCAACAGAGCAAGACTCTGTCTCCAAAAAAAAAAGTATTTTATAGTTACTTTGTTCAAATTAGAATCAAAATGTCACCCACATAGTATATTTGATTATAATTCCTCTTATGCTTCATTTAATCTATTATAGCACCCCATTCCTTTTTTATACTATCATACTATCAATGGTTGAATATACTGGATCATTTGCCATTCTGGATTTGTCTTCCTGTATCTGCAAGGTATTGTTTGACATGTTCTTCTATTCCCCCAATTTTCTCAATAAGAATTGTAAGATCTAGAGGCTTAGTTTCATTCTCATTCAGTTATTTTGGGAAAAGATCTTAACAGGTGGTGCAGTATATCAAGAGGTACCTATGGTCTGGCGATTCCCCTTTCCATGTTAATATTGAAAGACAAGAGGCAAACAGATAACCCAGAAATGTAGTCCATCACAGTCAGAGGCTATGTATGTGTATATACACTCACACACATATATGTGTTCATTGCATTGAAAAATGTAATTTTAATACACCAAATTATGACAAATTATTATTTATAGCACACTATCATCAATATTCACTTTCATTTCCAAAATTCAACTGGATTTCTAATCTTGCTATCTGAACAATTCTAAATTTCAAACTAGGCCAGGCGTTGGCTCATACCTGTAATCCCAGTACTTGGAGAGGCCAAGGCGGGAGGATTGCTTGAGCCAAGAGTTACCAGCCTGAGCAACATAGTGGAACCCCATTTCTACAAAAGAAAAAAACCAGAACAATTAGCCGGGTGTGGTAGCATGCACCTGTAGTCCCAGCTAGTGGAACCCCATTTCTACAAAAGAAAAAAAAAACCTGAAAAATTAGCCGGGTGTGGTAGCATGCACCTGTAGTCCCAGCTACTTGGTTGGCTGATAGGAGGATTGCTTGAGCCCAGAAGGTCAAGGCTGCAGCAAGCTGTGATGGTGCCACTGCACTCCAGCCTGGGCAACAGAGCGAGACCCTATCTCTAAATAAAATGTAATTTTGTAATGTGCTTAATTTAAAAAGAATCACCCCTCAGCCACTGTGTGCCCACTAAAATATTGGATGAATTCCTGCCAGTTCAACAAATTATATATTTTTATTTACCTAGGACAGTGTTGCTGAATTATGAGAGAATGAATTAATCGGCATTTCTGCGAAGATGAATTAGCATGTCTCTGAGAGATAGGGAAATACACTATTTCTCTAATGATATCCAGAGTTCCTGAAAGATCTTTTGGTCTCATTGGCGAGGGACATATTTTACGCATCCCAGGGATGTCAGTCAGACTCCAGTTACTGCTGTCTCAGCATGATGGCTTCCAGAAGACATGCAACAAAATGACTCAAGGTCATTGAAAGCAACCTGTCCAGGAATGCAGAAGTAATATAATAGACATCTAAGACAAAAGTGCTCTGAGAATAAGGAACACAATAGGCTCGAATTGGGTAGGACTAGTTAGAGAGTGATTTTATATGTATATATAATATATATATAAATATATATAATAAAACATATATATTATATATATTTTTATATTTTATATATATATATATTTTTTTTTTTTTGAGATTGGGTCTGGGATCTCAGTGTGTTTCCCAGGATGATCTTGAACTCCTGGCTCCTGGGCCAAGTGATCCTCCTGCCTCAGCCTCCCAAACATCTGGGATTACAGGCATGCACTACCACATCAAGTGATTCCTTCAAGAGGTGGGCAAATTTAGGATATTGAAGAGTGGCCTCAAGTGATTTGCCTTACAATTGCTTGGAAAAACTAAAGAAGCATCTTCTGAATTATTGAGTCTGTCAGAGTGGGGGCTGCTCAGAGAGAAGGAATTGGTTTAAAAAGGCAAAACCAAAATGGATTTTTTTTCCCTAAGACTATGCCATTTGCTTGATGCACAAGACCGCCATTTGTAGTAGCTTCTAACAATGCCAACCTCAAAAACAAAAATCAATACATTTCTTCTAACAGAAGTTGGGAAGTTCAGCACAGAAGAGAAGGTAAGGCAGGCAGTAACAAAGGTCAGCTGGACAAAGTTTACTACTCCAACTTGTTGCCTCTTGTGACTCCTCATGGGCCAGCACTATTGATCAGGTCATTGTGCCTGACAGGCTTGCTTAAACAGGCTTTATACATAATCATGGGTTCCCATGGCCAGCAGCCGTGAAGTTGAAGGAAATAAAAGCAAGTGCCATACTCATCTTTGTGATATTTAGACAACTGCATTGCCGTGGTGTGAGTTGGTTTTACTACCTCAGGTAAAATGATAAAATACATCCCATTTTAATGTAGGTTATCATTGATTAAATATAAAATGTGTATATATGGACTGGCCTAAATAAAGGCTACTTTAAATGGTCATCTTTAATTATTCCAAATATGCAAGTTACAGATATTTGTTCTAGAAATTTCATTCCAGTTCACATAACTTGGAAAGTTCTCTGGTGAATAGTAGCTATTAAAAGTTCTAGGTAATAGCTATTGACATTAAACTGCCATTGTATAGTGACAAAAGCATTTAGGTCAACAATTAAAGATTGTTTGACTCAGTAGTATTGAGAAGTTTTAAATTTCTTTCTTTTTTTTTTTTTTTGAGACCGAGTCTGTCACCCAGGCTGGAGTGCAGTGGCGCAATCTCTGCTCACTGCAAGCTCCACCTCCCGGGTTCACGCCATTCTCCTGCCTCAGCCTCCGCAGTAGCTGGGACTACAGACACCTGCCACCATGCCTGGCTAATTTTTTGTATTTTTAGTAGAGACGGGGTTTCACCGTGTTAGCCAGGATTGTCTTAATCTCCTGACCTCGTGATCCGCCTGCCTTGGCCTCCCAAAGTGCTGGGATTACAGGCATGAGCCACCGTGCCTGGCTGAGAAGTTTTAAATTTCTAATCTATTCTTACTATTTTCTTAGATTTGGTTTAGTGAATATATAAACTAACTTACAGGTGTAGAAAAACCAGTTTTTCCCAATCTGTCAGGAGTCTTGGTATTTTATATTTTCTTGTAATTTTTTCAAAATGAGTTAGGTTAAGGGAGAAAAAAACTTTCAGAAGCACATCTTTTTGCTTTCAAACTTCTAACAGAGGGTTTTTTCTACTCACAATAAAAGCTATAAAAAGCTCTCCTGATGTATTTTTCCCCATGATTTTCCTGTATAAACATGATTGCACAATGCAAAACCAACAAACACTTCTTGCAGTATATGTTGAAAATTGCTGACCTTGTATTCTTATTGCAGCTAAATGAAATGATAAGAAACCCAGGGGAAGGACATTTCTGGCAGGTGGATCACATCAAGCCAGTGTATGGGGGAGGAGGACAGTGTTCCCTGGACAACCTGCAGACTCTCTGCACAGTCTGTCACAAAGAGGTCAGTGAAGCTCTCATATAGCTTTGACTGCTTTGACTGCATCCTGAGAAGTCAAATGGAAAATTGTGCACACAGTTGTGGAAGATTATGTGGATGAATTTATCTCTGGTCTGAGATTCGAGGCGCATTTTACTCCTTTCATCATCTAACACTTGCCTTTCCTCTCAAGGCCTGTGTCACAGATGCAAGAGAAGCTGCTTCCCTTTTCATTCATTCTAGGACCAAGACATTTGCACCACTACCAAGAAAGAAATGAACACAGTTTACATATTGTCTTGATGAGACCTGGATCCTCAAACTGGAAGTTTGGTGAATTGGGGCAGTGATACATGTTTGCATACAACTAAGGATATCCTGAAATATCTGAAAACATTGATAAGTTATCTCTAGGACCAACTCAGTTCAACATGCAAAGGTTTCATTGCTGGCCAAAGTATGAAACCAGTTAACTCTGCCCCATCTTTGGGTAGTTAGTTACCTGTTGCTTAGAATGAGAGGAAAAAACACCTACTATTGTTTATCTACCAGGATGAATTTTTTACAGGCAGTCCAGTAAAAGGTAGTGGGATTTACCTGCTGAGATCATCGTAGAAATATTCAATATGCAACTTCGTATTCAACTTTTTTTCACTTACAGCAAGATCTAAGCATTTCTCATGTACTCTAACCATTCATAACTTATATCATCTAAAATGACTGCATAATACAGTATTCTATTGAGCAGATCTCTACTGTAGTTTACTTAACCATTCCCATACTGATTAATATTTATCTAAATTTTTTTGCTTTTATATATCATGCCACCAAGCACATTTTTTGTAAACAAAACTGTTTTCTACATTTTGAGGTCATTCCTTACGGTAGATTCTCACGTGTAAAAATCACGGAGTCAAAAGTATTTGGATATTTTTGACAATGTAGGAATTTATCACCAAACTGTTTTCCAAAGAATTTTACTCATTTATGGCCCCAGAAGCCCATTTAACTGCCACTGGGTATGGTCAGTGGATGCCTATGTGGTGCAGGGAGAATGGCCTGCAATTGTTTTGTTTGCTAAAGACATCGATGTTTTTTAAAGATGCTAATCAGTTATATTTAAACTTTTGAGTACTATTTCAGATCCTTTGCCAATGTTTATAAAGTATGAACTCTTTACTACTTTTTTTTTTTTTTTTGAGACGGAGTCTTTCTCTGTCACCCAGGCTGGAGTGTGATGGTGTGATCTCAGCATGATCTCGGCTCACTGCAGCCTCTGCCTCCCGGGTTCAAGCTGATTCTCCTACCTCAGCCTCCTGAGTAGCTAGGATTACAGGCACCCACCACCACACCTGGCTGATTTTTGTATTTTTAGTAGAGACGGGGTTTCACCATGTTGTCCAGGCTGGTCTCAAACTCCTGACCTCAGGTGATCTACCTGCCTTGGCCTTTCAAAGCGTTGGGATTACAGGTGTGAGCCACCGCCCTCCACCGTAAGCTTCTCTTCTGTCCTTACTGTTTCCGCCTGGAACACCTCACATGGACTTCAATTGGGAAAAAAAAGTCATCTGATTTCTCAGCTGTGCAAGTTATTAGCAAATTCAGGACTTATAAGAGAATTAAGAAATAGCCAAAGAAAATGCAGCCCTTTCTGTAATTATTTTTTTAGATTCTCATGAAAAATGTTATTTGTGGGATTAGCAGAAGAATCCAGTTCTGGTCTATGTCATTTTATTTTCTACACCAGCTCATCTGTTGAGTTGGAAATGGCCTCTGGGATCAGAGAATAGGAAGTGGGTAGATTTTCTTCGCTGGGTAATCCCAAGTTGCCTTAAGAACTCCCACTTGGGGAGGCTGAGGTGGGTGGATCACTTGAGGTCAGGAGTTCGAGACCAGCCTGGCCAACATGGCAAAACCCCGTCTCCACTAAAAATACAAAAATTAGCTGGGTGTGGTGGCAGGTGCCTATAATTCCAGCTACTCTGGAGGCTGAGGCTGGAGAATTGCTTGAACCTGCGGGGCGGAGGTTGCAGTGAGCCGAGATCACATCACTTCACTTCAGCCTCGGCGAAAGAACAAAACTCCATCTCAAAAAAAAAAAAAAAAAAAGAACTCCCACTTGGATGGGAGAATCAGGGCCTTCCTAGTCTCCAAATGAGGAATTCATGCTGTCGCTGGGTAGCAAGACATCCCCCAAGTTGTATGTTTTCTCCTGCTATGTTGGTCCTATGAACCTAGGACCTCAGGATCTCAGAGCTGCTGAGATACTCTGCCTTGTGGTTTGGTAACTCTTCAATGGCCAACCACTGGAAAATGGGTGTAGTGACTGTAGATTTTCCAAACTAACAATATAAAGAGTTTTTGAGCTTTTGTAGCCAGTGCTTTTTTCCTAACATGTACACATGCATATTTTTTAACTTTTAGAGAACTGCCAGACAAGCTAAGGAAAGAAGCCAGGTGAGAAGACAATCTCTAGCATCAAAGCATGGATCAGACATCACACGATTTTTGGTAAAGAAGTAAAGTAGAAAAATATATGAATGAATGACAAATGGTTTACATGTGGAAGACTTTAATACAGAAGTTTTCCATGTTTGTTTAATATATTGAGAGTAAAAATTTTCAGAACAAAAATCAAGAATTCAAATTCTCTTCAACTAATTACTTTTAGTGTTAAATACATTTTGAAAGTACTTAACAGAAACTAAGATACAATACTGAATATTTCTGTGGTCTTTTTGATTTGATGCAGACTCGCAATTATGTTTCAGCAATGTTTTGTTAAGCTCTTTACCCCTAATATGCCTAATCACTGTATTGTACATAGATTGTGTTTAAAAAATGTACTCTCAATTACCTAAAAATGCTTCTGGATTAGTATTGTTCTGGACTGTCATAGGTATGAACGGAACATTGCAAAACCTTATGGGAAATTTCAGACGCAAATCATTATTTGGGAATTCTGGGCCAAGCATGACCAGCCTGCTTAGGATTCAAGAGAGATTGTCCACTAAATACCTCCAGAATGAGCTTGGGGCACACATTTTGGGTGTTGCTTTTCTTGCTTTATTTCTTAGCTAGTCATCTTTATCAAAAATATCCTTTTCAAAATGAGGTACCTATGGTGTTTGTGGACAATTTGGGAGTTCTGTGTAAAGTAATTGTTAAAACTATTAAATAACTGAAAACATAAAATGTAAAATGCCACTTAAGCTTGATTTTTTAGATCTTTTTTTAAAAAATGAATAAAACTAGGCTTACTGTTGGCTGGGCGCGGTGGCTCACGCGTGTAATCCCAGCACTTTGGGAGGCCAAAGTGGGTGGATCATGAGGTCAGGAGATAGATCGAGACCATCCTGGCTAATACGGTGAAACCCCATCTCTACTAAAAATACAAAAAATTAGCTGGGCATGGTGTTGTGCACGTGTAATCTCAGATACTCAGGAGGCTGAGGCAGGAGAATTGCTTGAACCCGGGAAGCAGAGGTTGCAGTGAGCCGAGATCACGCCATTGAACTCCAGCCTGGGCGACAGAGCTAGACTCTGTCTCAAACAAACAAACAAAAAAACTAAGCGTACTATCAAAATACACTTTGTCTTCTGGTTCTCATTTTCTGTTTTTAAAACCCTGTGTTATTAAAGGTATGTTTCTGGTACTTATTTTAAAAAGAGTGATGATGATAAAACACTTTATAATAAGGCATAATCAGATGGTTATATGCATTTAAATATACAATAATAACATTAAAATGTAATTGACATAAAATAAGAGTGACGATGAAACAAACCCAGGGCCTAGTCCTGCAATATGTCAGAATCATGAGGGCAAAGAGTCGGAACTATACAAAATACAGGACTGAGGAAGAATTACATTCCCAAAAGGGAGCTGTTTGTAAATACTATTAGGACATATACCTCTTTAGTTTGAGCATTTTCCCACGTTAATTAATAGCTAGTGTTTTACAACATAAAGGACTTGTTTTTAGAAAGATTATACAATCAAAGATTATACAACCACAGTTGTTCCTCAGTTTCTATTTTATTGTATGAGATCAAGTCATGTTGGTTATTTTATAAATGAAGTTGGGCTTTCTTTGGCCTCCTTTCTGCTTAGTTGGTCAGGTGCTCTTTGCAGTTTTCTGCCTCATTTCCAAGGTAACCTAGGATTTGTCATGGTTGAGAGCCAGGAAGCAGGCACGCTTCCTTTCCTCCAGCATGGGGTTTTGCAAGCGAGGTCTAAGTAGGTCAAATTTGAGGGGAACTTGCTCTTCAGATCACACTAAGGTGATAATTCTAAGGAGAAAGTTCTCAGATGTAAGAACTGTGTGATGGTTTGAGGTGAAACAATCCATGAAGATAGGCTCAGTCTATACCAGGTTTCAGAATTCTGACTAATTAAAAATGCCGAAAGGAGCAGTGAGCATTTGCTGTACAGGACACTGACTGGCCCGTCCCCATCCCTTCCTGACATGTCTCAGAGCTTTGTGTCCTGCCTTCCCCTAATTTGGTCTGCATTACTTGTGGGGCACATTGAGATGAAGGGTTCTGAGACTGAAAATAGAGATTGATCTAATAACCGAGACCGAAAGGGCATCTTGAGGAGACTGTTCTTTCCTCCTCACAATCTGAAACAGAAGCTCCCCACTATGTATTGCAAATGGGAGGTTATGACAGAGGGACACAGAAAGTGTCAGAGCAAGTGGCAGATCCTGAGTGCAGAAGGAAGTGCAGATGCCCCAGGAAGAAGACAGCTGCTGCCACTCAGGAGATGGAGGTGGAGTGAAAACACAGGTGGGTACAATGAGTGTAAAAGGATAGGCCTGGCTCTGAAAAGACTCAGAGAAGCTGCAAGATACAGTTTAGGCTAAGAAAACAACAACAAAAAAGGGCTCTGGCTAGGTATGATGGCACTTGCTTGTAGTCCTAGCTACACAGGAGGCTGAGGTAGGAGGGTCACTTAAGCCCAGGGGTTCATGACCAGCCTGGGTAACACAGCAAGGCCCCATCTCAAAAAAGAAAAAAGGCTCTGGGTCCAGGGAACAGAGCTGGGAAGTGGTAAGTGACGAAGGAACCCGCTTACGATAGGGAACCATATGAAAATATGCCTGTGGGTAGGGGTAGGGTGGGGAGGACTTCCGGAGCATGGTGGGCTCACACACTCAAACCTTGCACAGCCAGCATCAGGCTGGCCTGCCTTCCTGTTCCCGTCACTGGGTGACATTGATCCCAGACACATTCTGATGACTAGTAAAGTTGCTTTTAGTAGCCCCAGAGCCAGGAGGAATAATTCATATGGAATTTTTAAAGACGCCCACTCTTGGCGTTAATTACAGCCCAACGTACATTTCTTGGGGAGATTTTCCTGTGACAAGTGAATACCCTCTACATTTTCTTAACTGGATGGGAAAAGGATTTTATGCCCATACATCTTGCTAATAAATCAAATCCCTTCTTCAGATTCTTGAGTGAACCATTTAAAATGTAGTTTCTTTAGAAATAAAAGTATGAGGCATTTTAAATTATATGACAAAAAAGTCAATGCTCTTGAGCTCTTTACAGTAAATAGGTTGTGTTTACTCATAGGATACAGAATCATGGATATCAAACATCAAAAATAAATTGTAAAAATGTCTCATTTTCTGTTGCATATTATTAGCCTGTCTCTCATTCCACCATTTGTTCTTTTGAACTGGAAAATTGTGGGCTCCTAGTCACTGCACTAATCTATCTGAATATCCAACTACCAGAAAGGGTTTATCCCATCTCAAGTTTGTCAGTTGCTTTATATCGTTAAGGGTGTTTTTGCCACCCTGGTTGTGTTCATAATTACCATTGAGAAATGTCACTGTTATTAAAATACATTCTGTGTTCCAACTACCTGCCTCTCTGCCTTAGCAGTTTCTCTCTTACCTCCCTCAAATCATTGACTAGGGTCTTTCCAGCAGTAGCTTCTAGCTATTTTCTGGAAACTGGCCTCTGGTACACCTTAAAAATATTGTTAATTATTCCACATTTGCTAAAGTGTTTATATTTCATGGTCTCTCTGCTCTCACACATCTGCCTTCCCTGCAACTAGATGTCATCATTAGATTGGAGAGCCGCCAAACACCTAAACTATATGAAGCTAAAGTCTGTTTAAGAAAGAGCCCATCCAGGCCGGGTGTGGTGGCTCACGCCTGTAATCCCAGAACTTTGTGGGGCCAAGGTGGGTGGATCACGAGGTCAGGAGATCGAGACCATCCTGGCTAACATGGTGAAACCCCATCTCTACTAAAAATACGAAAAAATAATTAGCCGGGCGTGGTGGCGGGTGCCTGTAGTCCCAGCTACTTAGGAGGCTGAAGCAGGAGAATGGCATGAACCCAGGAGATGGAGCTTGCAGTGAGCCGCGATCGCACCACTGCACTCCAGCCTGGGTGACAGAGCAAGACTCCGCCTCAAAAAAAAAAAAAAAAAAGAAAAGAAAGAAAGAACCCATCCCAGCACTTTGGGAGGCCGAGGCGGGTGGATTACCTGAGGTCAGGGGTTCAAGACCAGCCTGGTCAACCTGGTGAAACCCTGTCTCTACTAAAAATACAGAAAATTAGCCGGGCATGGTGGTGGATGCCTGTAATCCCACCTACTCGGGAGGCTGAGCCAGGAGAATCACTTGAACCTGGGAGGCAGAGGTTGCGGTGAGCCGAGATTGCACCATTGCACTCCAGCCTGGGCAACAAGAGTGAAACTCCATCTCAAAAAAAAAAAAAAAAAAAAAAGAAAGCCCAACATCGTTTCAACTTAGCACTCTTGTGCTACCTGAATCTAGCAAGTGCTTGGCATGCATCATTTACACACAGATGCCACAGACACAGCCCAGTCTTCTTGGTGTAACCCAGATTGCTGTGCTTAGAGCCTTCGCGATCCTGCAGAAATATTTTACCTGCCTTCTACATAATACTTTCTTACAGAACTGTGACTTAATTTATGTCTTGGCTTTCATCAAATGGATATTTTTTAAAGCCATACATGAAATATTGCTATGCTGTTTTTGTTCTTACTGTTTTGAAAACTGCTCTTAGGAGGTTTAGGAAGGATAATTTCTAATGTCTCTCTCCCCACATCAAACTGGGAACCAGTTGAGAAATAAGATGCAGATATCAGACAGATGGAATTGACAATGTCAGTTTTGAGGTTAATAAAAGAGAATTCTAAATCATGCATGGATCTGCAGCACCAGTCAAGCTCTCTCATACTTAGGGCCTCTGTGTTCAACTGGGGCCCTGGGGTGGCCCCCTGCAGGAAAGTAAGAGTTAATCTATCCTGGAGGGCAAGCAAACTTACCCCAAAACCCAGGCCTGCAGTCACTTGACTTCATCTTGGGGACAATGAGAGAAGGATCCCCAGGCCAAACTTGAGGGCTTCTGTCCTCAGCACATAAAAGCAGTCTGTTCTGTAGACAGGCTGATCAGAGAGAAAGGGGGCAGGCGTTTTCATCCTCCATGACTTCTCCTAAATTTGCCAATGGGATAAGTCATTCTGCTTCCTTTAGGGAGGAGGGAGTGAGGGTAGAGAGAGGCCAAAAATTTCTTCTTTTAGCAAAACTTGAGGTTTGAGGAAGAGGTATTTCATGTTGCATCACTGTATGCCATCTTGTGCATATAGCACGATGACAAAATCAGTCCCTATTGAAATACCATTGCTCAAATACTACCCTAACCCTGAACCCTGGACTTGTGTCCACTAGTTCTTGAACTCCCCATGGGCCTTAGAAACCATCTGCCACCCTGACATCAATGCCTGCCCTTTCTCCAGCCTAATGTGCCTCTCTGTGGCCCATTTGGTTCCTTGTGCCTGCTGCTGCTTGTAAGTAAAAATGACTCCCTTCCTTAGTGTGCCATATGCCAGTGTGGTTTCATATTAGTAGTTAAGTAGAGGTCAGACACCTGATTTTGTTCAAATAAATCCTGCCAAGGGTGTTTTTGCTTTTTTTTTTTTTTTTAAAAAAAAAGGTATTTGTGAATTATGACCACTAATCACAATTAACTATAAAACACATTGTGTTTCTAGACCAGTACAATCCAACAGAAATATAATACAAGCCATATATGTAATTTTTGTGGTAAAATTTATCATTTTAATTGTTTTTAAATGTACTTAAGTTGGTATTAAGTACATTCACATTATTGTGTAACCATCATCAATCACCATGCATCTCTAGCACTTTTTATCGTCCCATACTGAAACTCTGCACTCACTAACTCTTTCCCCAGTTCTTGGTAACCACCTAATATAGTTTGGCTATTTGCCCCCACCCAAATCTCATGTTGAATTGTAATCCTCAATCTGGAAGTGGGGCCTGGTGGGAGGTGTTTGGATCATGGGGGCGGATCCCTCATCGCTTGGTGCTGTCTTCATGATAGTGAGTTCTTACCAGATCTGGTTGTTTAAATGTGTGGGGCACCTCCCTCGCCACTCTCTCTCTCTCTTGCTCCTCCTTTCACCATGTGACGTGCCTGATCCCCCATCACCTTCTGCCATGATTGTAAGCTTCCTGAGGCCTCCCTAGAAGCTGAGCAGATGCCAGCACCATGCTTCCTGTAAAGACTGCAGAACCATGAGCCAAATACACCTCTTTTTTTTTTTTTTTGAGACGGAGTCTTGCTCTTGTCACTCAGGCTGGAGTGCAGTGGTGCAATCTCAGCTCACTGCAGCCTCCGCCTCCCGGGTTCAAGTGATTCTCCTGCCTCAGCCTCCTGAGCAGCTGGGATTACAGGCGCCTGCCACCATGCCTGGCTAATTTTTGTACTTTTAGTAGAGACGGGGTTTAGCCATGTTGGCCAGGCTGGTCTTTTACTTCTGACCTCAGCCTCCCAAAGTGCTGGGATTACAGGTGTGAGCCACCACACCCAGCCATAAACTTCTTTTCTTTATAAATTACCCAGTCTCAGGAATTTCTTTATAGCAATGCAAGAATAGTGTAAAACACCACCATTCTACTTTCTGTCAGTATGTATTTGACTAATAATCTAGGCACTTCATATAAGTGCAATCATACAATATTTGTCCTTTTGTGTCTGGCCTATTTCACTTATCATTACGTCCTCAGGGTTTATCCATGTTGAAGCATGTGTCAGAATCTCCTTCCTATTTTAGGCCAAATAATATTTCATCGTTATCTACTTTTTTTAAATTCATTCATCCATCTGTGGACACTGGGGTTGTGTCCACCTTTCAGTTGTTGTGAATAATGCTGCTATGAATATGAGTATGCACATGTGTTTGAAACTCCGTTTTCAATTCTTTGGGGTATGTACTCAAAAGTGGAATTGCTGGAACAAATAATTCTAGTTTAATATTTTGAGGAAATGCTACATTGTTTTCTACAGCTGCAACATTTTACATTCCCACCAGCAATGCACAAGGGTTCCAATTTCTCCATATCCTCACCATCACTTTTCGTTTTGTTTTGTTTTATAGTAGCCATCCTAATGGGTTTGAAATAGTATCTCATTGTGGCCTTGATTTGCTTTTCCCTAATGATTAGTGATGTTGAGCATCTTTTCATATGCTTATTGGCCATTTGTATATTACTGTTGGAGAAATATCTATTCAAGTCCTATGCCCATTTTTGAGTTGAATTATTTGCTTTTATTGTTGAGCTTTAGGAGTTATTTGTATCTTCTGGACATTAATTACTTACCAGATATGTGATTTGCAAATCTTCTCTCTTATTCTGTGAATCGTCGTTTTACTCAATTGAATGAACTTTACACAAAAGTTTTAAATTTTTTATGAAGCCCAATTTGTCTGTTATTTCTTTTGTTGCCTGTGCCTTTGATGTCAGATCTAGGAAGTCATTGCCAAGTCCAATGCCTTGAAGCCTTTCCCCTGTGTATTCTTCTAAGAGTTTTATAGTTTTAGTTCCTACATTTAAGTCTTTGATCTATTTCATGTTAATTTTTGTATTTAGTATTAGCTAAGGTCCAACTTCATTCTTTTACATGTAGATGTGCAGTTTCCCCAGCACCATTTGTTGAAAAGACTGTCCTTTCCCCATTGAATGATCTTGGCACCCTTGTTGGAAATCATTTGACCATGTAAGTATGGATCTATTTCTGGGCTCTGTACTTTATTCCATTGGTCTATATATCTGCCTTTATGCCAGTACCACACTGTTTTGATTACTGTAACTGTGTAGTAAATTTTGAGATCAGGAAATGTGAGACCTCTGATTTCTTTACAAGATTGTTTTGGCTATTTGGGGTCCCTTAAGATTCCATATAAATTTTAGGATGGACTTTTCTATTTCTACAGAAATATCAGTAAGATTTTGATAAGTGTGTTAGGCCATTCTTGTGTCACTATAAAGAAATACCCGGCCTGGGTGTGGTGACTCACGCCTGTAATCCCAGCACTTTGGGAGGCCGAGGCAGGTGGATCACCTGAGGTCAGGAGTTCAAGACCAGCCCGACCAACTTAGAGAAACCCTGTCTCTACTAAAAATACAAAATTAGCCAGGCGTGGTGGCGCATGCCTGTAATCCCAGCTACTCGGGAGGCTGAGGCAGAAGAATTGCTTGAACCCAGGAGGCAGAGGTTGCGGTGAGCAAAGAACATGCCATTGCACTCCAGCCTGGGCAACAAGAGCAAAACTCCATCTCAAAAAAAAAAAAAAAAAAAAAAAAAGAAAGAAAAAGAAATACCCAAGGCTGGGTAATTTATGAAGAAAATATGTTTAATTGGATCACAGTTCTGCAGACTGTACCAGCATGGCTCCAGCATCCCCTTCTGGTGAGGGCTTCAGGAACCTTACACTCATGGCAGAAGGCAAAGAAAGAGCCAATGTTTCATATGGTGAGAGCAGGAGGAGGTACCACATACTTTTAAACCGCCAGATCTCACAAGAACTCATTATCACAAGGACAGCACCAAGCCATGAGGGATCTGCCCTCATGAGCCAAATACTTCCCTCCACGCCACACCTCCAA
The DNA here is from genome assembly GCF_029281585.2 of Gorilla gorilla gorilla. Lineage (NCBI taxonomy): Eukaryota > Metazoa > Chordata > Mammalia > Primates > Hominidae > Gorilla > Gorilla gorilla. Next base: position 37,711,254 of record NC_073235.2, on the reverse strand, counting down.
CATTGGGATCACATTTCAACATGAGATTTGGAGGGGACAAATATCCAAAACATATCAATAAATATTGCATTGAATCTGTAGATCACTATGAGTAGTATTGACACATTTACTATATTAACTATTCCAATCCATGAACATGGAATGTGTTTTCATTTATTTATTTATATTGTCTATAATTTCTTTCAGCAATGTTTGTAGATTTTAGTTTATAGGTCTTTCCCTTTCGTGGTTAATTCCTACATATTTTATTTTTTGATGCTAGTATAAATAGAATTGTTTTTTAAATTTCCTTTTCAATTGGTTCATTTTCAGTGTATAGAAATGAAACTTATTTTTGCATGTTTTATATCCTGCATCTTTGCTAAATTCATTTATTAGTTTTTACAGAGTTTTTAAAATGTGGAATCTCTAGGGGTTTCTATACTAAGATCATGTTCTCTGCAAACAGATAATTTTACTTCATCCTTTCCAATTTCAGTGCCTTTTCTTTTTTTTCTTGCCTAATTGCTCTGGCTAGAACTTCCATTAGTGTTGAATGGAAATGGTGAAAGCAGGCATGTCTTGTTCCTGATCTTAGAAGAAAGGCTTTTAGTCTGTAATCATTAAATATGATGTTAATTATGTTTTTTAAATATATTGCCTTTATTATGTTGAGGTAGTTTCCATTCCTAGTTTGTTGATTATTATTATTGTAAAAGAGTATTGAATTTTTTGTCAGATTCTTTTTCTGCAGCAAATGAGATGATCATGTGGTTTCTGTCCTTTATTCTTTTAATGTGGTGTATTACAATGATCCATTTTTATATGTTGAATCATGCTTGTATTCCAGGAATAAATCCAACTTTGTCATAGTGCATAATCCTTTAATATGCTGCTGAATTCAGTGTGCTGGTATTTTGTTGAGCATTTTTGCATCCATGTTCATAAGGGATACTGGTTTGTATTTTTCTTCTCTTGTGGTGTCCTTGTCTGGCTTTAGTATTAGGGCAATGCTGGCTTCATAGAATGAGTTAAAAATTGTTTCCTTGACCAGCCTGGTCAACATGGTGAAACCTCGTCTCTACTAAAAATAAAAAAATCAGCCGGGTGTGGTAGTGCGCACTTATAATCCCAACTCCTCAGGAGGCAAGGCAGGAGAATCGTTTGAACCTGGGAGGCAGAGATTGCAGCAAGCTGAGATTGCACCACTGCACTCCAGCCTGGACAACAGAGTGAGACTCTGTCTCAAAAAAATAAAAAAAGAAAAAGAAAAAAAAATGTTTCCTCCTCTTCAGTTCTTAGAAGAATTTGAGAAGGATTTATACTAGTTTAACTTGAGTAGCATACAGAAACTCTACTTCTAGTCCAGGCACGGTGGCTCACACCTGTAATCCCAGCACTTTGGGAGGCCAAGGTAGGCGGATCACCTGAAGTCAGGAGTTCAAGACCAGCCTGGCCAACATGGCGAAACCCCGTCTCTACTAAAAATACAAAAATGAGCTAGATGTCATCGTGCACGCCTGTAATCCCAGCTACTCGGGAGGCTGAGGCATGAGAATTGCTTGAACCTGAGAGGCAGAGTTCGCAGTGAGCCAAGATGTGCCACTGCACTCCAGCCTGGGTGACAGAGTGAGACTCTGTCTCAAAAATAAATAAATAAATAAATAAATAAATAAATAAATAAATAAATAAAATAAAGAAACTCTACTTCTATACAGCTTCATCTCAACCCCTTTAAGTTATTAATGCTACAAGATTCTATTTTTATGTAGTGTGTGTGCAAAAACATAGACTAATAATTTTTTTTTAATGCATTAGTCTCTTAAGTCATGTGAAAACAAAAACTGGAGTTACAAACCAAGGTTACAATAATACTAGCTTTTATAATTTCCCAAGTATTTATCTTTGCTGGAGATATTTCTTCATATGGTTTTGATCTACTGTCGCATATCCTTTCATTTCAACTTATAGGACTCCCTTTAGCATTTCTTGCAGAGTTAGTCTGGTGGTAATAAGCTCTCTCAGCTTTTATTTATTTTAAAGTATTTAAATCACTCCCTCATTTTTGATGGACAGTTTTGCCAGATATAGGATTCTTGGTTAGCCATTTTATTTCTTGCAGCACTTTGAATATATCAGCCTACTGCCTTCTGGCCTCCAAGACTTCTGATAAGAAATACACTGATAATTTTTTTGAGCACCCTTTGATGTGATGAATGACTTCTTTTTTGCTGATTTTAAGATTCTCTCTGTGTTTGGTGTTTGACAGTTTATTAGAATGTGTCTCAATGTGGGTTTCTTTGCGTTTATATTCATCCAAGAATATAAACACTAAATTGCATTAAATTTGGGATTTTTTTTTTTTGGCCATTATTTTTTCAAATAATGTCTCTGCTACTTGTCTCTCTCTTTTTCTTCTGTAACTCCCATACTGCATATGTTTGTTGGCTTTATGGTGTCTTACAGATCCCACAGGCTCTGTTCACTTTTCTTTAATATTTTTTCTTTCTTGTTCCTCAGGTGATAATTTCAATTGTACTTTCTTCACATTCACTGATTTTCTCTTCTGCCTGCTCAAATATGCTTTTGAATCCCTCTAATGAATTTTTCATTTCAGTTATTGTACTTCTCAGCTCCAAAATAAAATTTTTGTTTTTTTGAGAGAGTCTCACTCTATGTCCAGGCTGGAATGCAGTGGCTCAATCTCAGCTCACTGCAACCTCCACCTCCCAGGTTCAAGCAATTCTTGGGCCTCAGCCTCCCAGGCAGCTGGGACTACAGGGCCGCACCACCACACCCAGATAATTTTTATATTTTTAGTGGAGACAGGGTTTCACCATGTTGGCCAGGTTGGTCTCAAACTCGTAACCTCAGGTGATCTGCCCACCTCAGCCTCCCAAAGTGCTGGGGTTACAGGCATGAGCCACCATGCCTGACTCAAAATTTTTTTGTTCCTTTTTATGTTTTCTGTTTCTTTATTGATAATTCCATATTGTTCATACATCATTTTCTTGACTTTGTCCACCTCTTCCTTTAGCTCTTTGAACATCTTTAAGACAGTTGTCCTGAAGTCTTTGTCTAGGAAAAAGTTTTCTACTATTTGGTCTTTCTCAGAGACTATGTCTGGTGATTTAATTTTTTCTTTTGAATTAGCTATACTTTCCTGTTTGTTTGTATGCCTTGTAATTTTTTGTTGAAAACTGGACATTTGAATTTTATATTTTGGCAGTTCCGGAAATCAGATTCTCCTCTTCCCCAAGGTTTGTGGTTTACTGGGTATGTGGTTGTTATTGCTGTAGTTTTTTGTTTTTTTTTTGTTTTTTTTTTTGGTTTTTGTTTTTTGTTTTTGAGACAGAGTCTCGCTCTGTTGACCAGGCTGGAGTGCAGTGGCGCAATCTCAACTCACTGCAACCTCCACCTCCTGGGTTCAAGCGATTCTTCTGCCTCAGCCTCTTGAGTAGCTGGGACTACAGGTGTGCACCACCATGCCTGGCTAATTTTTTTGTATTTTTAGTAGAGACAGGGTTTCACCATATTGGCCAGGCTGGTCTCTAACTCCTGACCTCATGACCCGCCCACCTTGGCCCTCCAAAGTGTTGGGATTACAGGCGTGAGCCACTGCGCCCAGCCTGTTGTTGCTGTTCTTACTGTAGTCGGGTGACTTTATGCCAGGCATTCACCCAAGGTGTAAATTTAAGCTCTTCTTGGGTATTTTCTGAGCCTAAATCTTTCCCTGGACATATGTAGTGACTTTCTGAATTCCCTATATATGCAGCTGCTTTTTGATGTTCCATTATTCAAATGTGGCTTCCAAAAGGGAAAAGAGGGAATAACGAAGGGGGCGGGAGGTAACAGGCTCTGGATCTTTAAATAATCTGAAACCTACTTCAGATGGTGAGGTTGCAACAGTGGAGTCTGCCTCTGTGTCTGCACCTCTATGATCAGAAGCAGCATTCAGAACATAGATCCCTGATATCTGGAAGACAAGGTCCTAATTCCCTTCTCTAAATTCCACAAGCTGTGTGCAAGCTGCACCAAGTACACGTGCATGACTGACTGCCATGGAGCTGGGAAAAGGGGATGGTTAGCCACTACCGTGCAAAGAGCTGAAATTGACCAAAATTAATTGCAATTTACTGTCCAAGCCTTCCTTTGGCAGCTGCAAGCCTTTGAATAGACTCCAGAGTTCCAGAATAGTTACATCAAACAGATTCTGCCAGTGTAATTATCTAGATAGGGAGACAGAGTCCTATATTTCCCACGCTACCATCTTGCCTGATGTCATCCACATATGTAGTTTTAAATTTTTTAGTGGCTGCTTTAAAAAGTGAAAAGGAACAGATAAATATTTTAACAATATATTTTACTTAAACTAGTGTATCCAAAATATGATTATTTTAACATGTAACAATATAAAAATTGGTGATTTTCATACTAAATATTTCAAAATATATATTGTATACCTAGAGAACATCTCAATCAAAGATGCTAAATTTTCAATGGCTAAAGTGAAATGTAGCACTACCAAAACAATAATGTTGTGCTTAGCAGAAAAATATTTTATTCTGCTTTAGTTTCTAAATTAATTAAAATTTAACAAAATTAAAAATTCAGTTCCTCAGTCTCAGTAGCCACATGTGGCAGTGGCTGCTGTACTGGCAGCCTGGCTGTAAACACCCACTTCCAAAACAGGGGATGTGTGAGGTAAGGTTTGATTTGGTTCTCTTTTCTTTTTTCTTTTTTTTTGTTGTTGTGTATGTGTGTGGGGTGGGGGACGGAGTCTTTCTGTGTCCTGCAGGCTGGAGTGCAGTGGCATGATCTTGGTTCACTGCAACCTCCGCCTCCTAGGTTCAAGCAATTCTCCTGCCCCAGCCTCCCTAGTAGCTGGGATTACAAGCACCCGCCACCATGCCCAGCTAATTTTTTTGTATATTTAGTAGAGACGAGGTTCCACCATGTTGGCCAGGCTGGTCTCGAACTCCTGACCTCAGGTGATCCGCCTGCCTCGGCCTCCCAAAGTGCTGGGCTTACAGACATGAGCCACTGTGCCCAGCCGGGTTTACTGAAGGGCATTCTGTTCCTTCCTTTTTCAAAATTCATACTGGATTAGGTGAGACAGTTCCCATGCAAGGCAGGCTTCAATCTGTAGAAGGCTGGGAAGTCGCTGTTAAAACAGAAGCCTCCACAGGGAATCCCTCCATCCCTCCTAAGACTAACCGTCAACATGTGGGTGAGTGGTTATGTCTTCTAGGCCATAAGTTTCCAGCAGGGATGGAAGCGTGCACAGCCATGTCGTGCTCGTCTTCTGTTCTGGAAGCAGTAAAGCTTTCATTCTCAGTCCAGCATAGGGCCTGCCACTTCTGATAAGAGCAGTGCTGGCAGCAGCTTCAGCTTCATTTTACAACCCTGAGAAGTTCTGCCCTGTTTGTGGGGATTCGTGCTGTGAACATCCATGCAGTAGAATTCCTGCTGCTTGCAGGAAGTTTTTTAATAGAGCTGATTGAGCAAGACAAAGAGGACTTCTGAATTTTTTAAGGTTTTTAATTTTTCAAATTTAGTACAAGATGGTAAGCCTCAGGAAATGCAGATTAAAGCCATAATAAGAGGCCGGGCATGGTGGCTCATACCTGTAATCCCAGCACTTTGGGAGGCTGACGCAGGCAGACTGCCTGAGCTCAGGAGTTTGAGACCAGCCTGGCCACCATAGTGAAACCCCATCTCTACTAAAAATACAAAAAATTAGCCAGATGGTGTGGCACGCGTTTGTAGTCCCAGCTACTGGGGAGGCTGAGGCAGGAGAATTGCTTGAACTAGGGAGGCAGGGGTTGCAGTGAGCCGAGATCTCGCCACTGCACTCCAGGTGGGCAACAGAGTGAGGTTCCGTCTCCAAAACAAAACAAAACCATAAAATGATACTATTTTACAATCATCAAATTTTTGGTAAAAGAAAAAAAATATTGTCTTTGTCAACAACACCCAAGAGCCTGTAAGGATATAGACTAAAACGAACCCTCATCCAGAACTAGTTGGACTGTAAATTAGTTCAGCCAGCCACTTTGGAAAACAACTGGACATTATCAAATGAAGTCAAAGGTGCAGATCCTTCACTGAATGTACACACTAGAGAAACTGCATGTGATGGAGGCGACACTCCCCGGGTTGCTTAGAGAGCACTGTTTGTAACAGGAAAAAGTCTGTTATGAACCCAAGTGTTCATAACAGAAGAATGGATAAATTGGATATATTCACATAATAAAATACTATATAGCTATGAAAATTAATGAAGTTATGTGTATCAACATGGTGATGTCACATATACAAAGTACAACACAAATCAGGACCAATACATACACTGTGATTTCACTTACAAGAAGGTCAAAAAGAAGCTAAACTGGATAGCAGGTCAGGCGCAGTAGCTCATGCCTGTAATCCCAACACTTTGGGAGGCCGAGGCGGGCAGACAGCTTGAGGCCAGGAGTTCGAGACCAGCCTGGCCAACAAGGCAAAATACTATCTCTACAAAAAATTTAAAAACTAGCTGGGCATGGTGGTGTGCACCTGTAGTCCCAGCTGTTTGGAGGCTGAGTGAGGTAGGAGGATGACTCGAGCCTGGCAGATCAAGGCTGCAGTGAGCCGAGATCATGCCACTGCACTCCAGCCTGGGCAACAGAGTGAAATAGCTGTCTCAAAAAAAACAAAAACAAAAAAACCTCAACTTGATAGCGTATTGTTTGGGAATACATTCCTATGTGGTGAAACTATGAAGAGAAGCAAGGCAGCCTGCTTGTAGTGGCTCACACCTGTAATCCCAACACTTTGGGAGGCAGAGGTGGGAGGATTGCTTGAGGCCAGGAGTTCAAGACCAACCTGGGCAACATAGCAAGACTCCTTGTCTACAAAAAAATTTTAAAAATTAGCTGGATGTGGCAGTGCACACCTGTAGTCCCACCTACTCAGGAAGCTGAGGTGGGAGGACCTCTTGAGGCCAAGACTTAGAGGTTACGGTGAGCTGTGATCACTTCAGTGCACTTCAGCCTGGGCAACAGAGTGAGACCCTGTCTCTTTAATAAAAAAAAAAAAAGAGCCTGGGCGCAGTGGTTCACGCCTGTAATCCCAGCACTTTGGGAGGCCGAGGTGGGCGGATCACAAGGTCAGGAGATCGAGACCATCCTGGCTAACACGGTGAAACCCCATCTCTACTAAAAATACAAAAAAAAAAAAAAAAAATTAGCCAGGCGTGGTGGTGGGCACCTGTAGTCCCGGCTACTCGGGAGGCTGAGGCAGGAGAATGGCGTGAACCCAGGAGGCGGAGCTTGCAGTGAGCCAAGATCACGCCACTGCACTCCAGCCTGGGTGACAGAGCGAGACTCCATCTCAAAGAAGAAAAAAAAAAGAGAAAGAGAGAAGTGAGGCACTGGTTAAGAGAAAACCCAGAGAGTGGTTACCTGTTTTCTTTAAGGTACAGTCATGCTCTGAAGTTTGGTTTAAGTCACAGTGATCAATGCCATTCTGTATACCTTCCAACATACACATATTTGGAAATCTGAACTATTTCATAACAGAAATGCCACCTAGCTTAGCTAAAAGGAATTATAGGAAATATACTTCTCTATAGACTCATGTGCATGCTCAATTAATTAGTCATATATTGTATATCATTTAGGTGGGTTAAAGAGCAGTGTAAATAAAACATGGTCCCTGCCCCTCAAGAATGTTCCATCTAGCAGATTCAGAGGCTTGCCCATCTGTGACACAATGTATCCTGATAGTCACAGCTGGCCTCCTCTGTGCAGGCATGAAGTAATTCATTAGATTTACTTCATTAGCATGAAGGCTCTGCCATATTAAGTGTAATGGGGGGTGGCTCATAAGTGGGGGTGTCTGAGGAGTGGGCCTGACCAATTGGTAAATTGGATGATTAGTTTGAAATGGCAGGATTTCAAATACATGCTTCACCCATTGTGTAGTTTTGCTGAAAATCAGTTCTGAATCTTAGGAGTTCTGTGGCAAATAAAAGGCAGATATCATATCCTCATTTTGCCACTGGAAGAATTGAGACATTTGCTGGCTTACTCTGTTCAGAAATACTTGGTGCATGGAAATATCCCAAAGGAACCCTGGTGGGTTTATACTTAGTTCTGTGTGTCCTCGTGTTTAACAAGCTGAGCGTGCTCAACCTTGGGAAGTGCAGGTCTCCTTGGGTGTTGCTGGCTTCCAGGCCTGCTGGGGGGCATCATTTTGGAGCCCATGCCAGTATTTTATGGGTAAACTTTTCATCCAGCATCCTACTCCCACCTCCCCCAAACGCTCTTGATTCTGAGCAGCCATGGGCCAGGCTTTTGCACCTAACAGGTAACATTTTGATAGGTGTATTGCTGGAAGGCTCAAGAGCACATGGATCTTCAAAAGGAAGCAAATCAGGATAGCTGAGGAAAAAAACACCAATTCCAGTGCTCAGTGAGAATGTATACAATTCCTACTAAGGCATCTGCTCTATGGACTGTTTTATCAGTCTGATTAATGGAGGGACCAAACACATCCTCACAGTTAATTGACATGATCTCTGCCCTTACTTATTGTTATTCTATTTTTATGGTTATTTTTATTAACAAGAAAACTATTGTTTCTAGTGAACTTAAGATGGCTGAATATCAAACCTAACAATTTAGGATGTTTTCCCAGAGTCTTCCAATCATTCCTCCGAAAAATGAGGGAGCATTTGATTCCTAACTTCCTCTTCTCCCTTCCCACGACAAGCCATAGAATTACAAGCACAGGTATAAATATCTTTCAGCTGATTAAATGGTGTCCTGCCAAAAGAAGATTTGTTTTGAGTATAATTTCTTGGATGCTCTTCTAAAGGAGAATGATCTTTCTTTAGAGGCCTCCATGGAAACGCAGTATTACATTTTCCATTCTTATAGAGAAGGGTAACAAAAGAACTATCTTCCTGCTGAAATCAAGAAATCGAGGGCTGGAGGATCCTAAGCTGTCCAGAACCCTATGACTGAGTCAGCTGGTAATTCCTCGTAAGAACTTGGCGTTTTTGAAGCCGCCTGGGCCGGATAAGTCAGGAGGTCCAAAGCAGCCTTCCAGATCAAGTCCTGCAGTGGAAGCACCTCCTCCCGTCCTCCCTCCAAATCAGGAAATGTGCTCAGAGCTAGGTTTGGGGACAATTTGAACAGACAGTCTTTGTTCCCTGCCCAGCACATTCCCACCTGGTGGGAGCTAAAAGCCGCAGCAGGGAAGGGTCTATCCCTCTGAGGGTCGGGAACATAACGGGGCTGCAGCGTCCGGTCCCTCTTCTGAGTGCCCTGCTTCTTGTCCTGACCCTGGAACCCAACCCTGTGCTCCTGGAACTTACATACCGTTCTCTTCCTGTCAAACGTGAGCCTTCTGTGAAAAACAATGCCTGGTTGAAGTTTCCCTGAGAAGCCTGCTTGTTTCAGACACAGATCTGCTAACAGCCCAGATGGCAGGATCTCTGACCAGCCTCCTGTCATTGAAAAAGGGTGCTTGGGGAAGGTCTTTTGTTGAGAGGATGCATTAAATCCTTCTTAGTGGGGTCAGCCCCAGTCCTTGCATAAATACCTCCTGTGGATTCGATCTTGAAGGATGGGTAGATCCCAAAAGGAGGGCACCCTTCCTGAGCTCCAGAAGACTTGCAGCTCTTTCCCATACTCTATGCAGCTGTGCCTGCATAGAGGAAATTTATCCTTTCCACTACTGCAGACCAATAGGTCCTGTGAGAAACGAGTGATGAACACGATCGTGTTTCTGCAGCATTCGCCTACCTGTGACTCCCAGAAACAGTAGCATCCATGTACCTGGAGAGTAGCAGCCCCAGGTGGCATCTTCCCATGGCCACACCTCCAGCCTGGCCTTCCCTAAACCCCCTTGCACGCAGCCGCCAGAGTGCTGGGTTTGATCACTGAGAGGCTAAATCTCTGTCATGTGACTGAATGACTTACTGACCATCTGTCATTATTTTAGGGAAATATTTGTTAAAAGGATTTTTTATAAAGATAGATGACTTTCCTAAATGCTCATGTAAATGAAATAGTTTTTAAAAATTACCACTCACAACCATAAATATCCTTTTTTTGTTGTGTGTACCCACACACATAAAGATATACATAAGACATACACAATAAAACTGCACTATTATAAAGCTTCTCATAAACTGGAAATTGGCTTCCGTCCTCCACTCAGGCCCTGGCTAAAGCTCTTATCCTACTGGGAGAAGAGGAGACATGGAGGGGCCGGCGAGGTCAAGTGGCAAAAGAGAAGGCCCCGCTGAGGCCCGGGGTGGAGAGGCAGAAGTGGGACTCCACACTCCCTTATCCTCCCTAACTCATCCCTTCAAACCCGGCCGTAAGATCCAGAACTGTCCCCATCACTATGCAAGCTGCTGCCAGTCTGCATAAGCCAGACCAGCTGGGGGCTCCCAGCTGGACCCTCAGACTCAGGCCTCAGGCTAGGCGGGCTGGCTGCAGCCTTTGCATCGACCACTTGATAATGCAATCCTGCATCTTCTGTGATGGAAACTTTTAGTCCCACATTAGGATAGAAATATATACTATTTTTATTTTATTTCATTCATTTATTTTTGAGACAGAGTCTCACTCTGTCACCCAGGCTGGAGTGCAGTGGTGTGACGTCGGCTCACTACAACCTGTGCCTCCCAGGCTCAAGTGATTCTCCTGCCTCAGCCTCCTGAGTAGCTGGGATTACAGGCGCATACCACCATGTGTGGCTAATTTTTGTATTTTTAGTAGAGACAGGGTTTCACCATGTTGGCCAGGCTAGTCTCAAACTCATGACCTCAAATGATCCACCCGCTTCAGCCTCCCAAAGTGCTAGGATTACAGGGTGAGCCACTGTGCCCGGCCTAAATATAAACTACTTTTTTAAAATAGTAAAATGAACAGCAGTGTACCTCCCACCTAGCTGAAAAATAGAGTATTCCCTCTGCCTTTAAACCTGGTCCCCTGCTGCCCAAGTACGTTCCCTTTCCTTCCCCATAAACAGACCCACTCTCCTGAATTGTGTGGAAAGCAGCCCTTTGCTTTTCTTCATGGGAGTACCACGTATGTGCATATTCCTAAACAGGTTATTGTTGAGTTACTTGTTTTTGACCTTTAGATAATGAAATTATACTGCATATATGTCTCTTTGACATGCTTCTGCCACTCAGTTTTACGTTTGTGATACTCACCATGCCAATAAGTGTAATAATAGTAGTTCATTTCTTTTCACTATTCTGATATAAAATAATTATCCTTTCCACTGTTGAAGGACATCAGAGTTTCCAGTTTGTGGTTTCTCTAAAGAAGTGCTGTTGTGAACATTGCTGTTCTTCTCTCCTGGTGCTGTGTGCAAACATTTCTCACACTTGGATGTGCATCAGAGTCACCTGAAGGGCTTACTGAAACCCAGGTTGCTGGGCCCCAGCCCTAGAGTTTCTGCCTCAGTAGGTCTAGTGGCTGGAGAATTTGCATTTCTAACAAGTTCCCGTGATACTGATGCTGCTGGTCTAGGGACCACTGCCCTAAAGTACACCCCAGGAGCAGAGCTACTGTGTTGTTGGATATGTATTTGTTCAAACCTTATTAGGTAATGCAAAATTATTTTCCAAAGTTGCACCAATTTGCAGTCTTGCCAACAATGAATATGAGTTCCTGTTGCTCAGAATCCTTGTCAACATTTGAATATTGTCTAACTTCAAAATGTGTGCCCATCTGGTATGTGTGAAATGGTGTCTCGTGATTTTGATTTGCATTTTTCAAAATACTAATGAGGTTGAACAACTTATCCTGTGTGTTTTGCTCATTCCTCTTTCCTCTTCTATGACAGACCTCTTCCTATCTTTGTGTGTGTGTGTATTTTGCTATTAAGTTTTTAGTCTTTTCTTACTGATTCAAGGGAGGGATTATAAAGTCTGTTCTGCACAATAATCCATATTGGTTGTCTACGTACAAATTTATTTTCCTATTCTGTAGCTTATCTTTTCTCATTCTGTATTTTCTTTTTCTTTTTTGATATGGAGTCTTGCTCTGTCTCCCAGGCTGGAGTGCAGTGGCGTGTCCGCCCCCCAGGTTCACGCCATTCTCCTGCCTCAGCCTCCCGAGTAGCTGGGACTATAGGTGCCCACCACTGTGCCCAGCTAATTTTTTGTATTTTTAGTAGGGTCGGGGTTTCACCGTGTTAGCCAGGATGGTCTCGATCTCCTGACCTTGTGATCCGCCCACCTCGGCCTCCCAAAGTGCTGGGATTACAGGCGTGAGCCACCACACCCGGCCTCATTCTGTTCTTTCTTTATTAAACAGAAGTCCTTAATATTAATGGAGTCAAGTGTATCCATCTTTTCCTTTGTGGTTCATATTCTTTGTGTTTCCTTTATGGTTCATATTCTTTTGTGTTTATTTAAGACCTCCCTGCTTCGGAATTTTAAAGCTACTTTCCCACATAGTATTCTAAATGTTTTATGTATTTGTGTTTTACAGAACAGTATTTAGTCTACCAGAAATTGATTTTTTGAGTAGGGAGTGATGCAGGGATCCAATTTTATTTTTCCTCTTGGGATACAAGGATAACCTCTCATCCTTGTTTGAGAGGTTTATTGACTATTCCATCTTTTCCCACTGATCTGCCTTGCTGTCTCTATCAAAACTCAAGTTTCCTTATATGGACAGTCTGCTTCTGAACTCTCTATCTGTTCTATTGGACTACTTTAAGTCAGTGCCACGCTTTTTTTTTTTTTTTTTAACTGCTGTTTTTTGAGACAGGGTCTACCTCTGTCACCCAGGCTGGAGTGCAGTGCAATCTCAGCTCACTGCAGCCTCAGGATCTCAAGTAGCTGGGACTGCAGGCACATGCCACCAAGCCTGGCTAATTTTTCCTTTTTTTTTTTTTTTTTTTTTTTGAGATGGGGTTCACTCTGTCACTGCAGCTGGAGTGCAGCGGCACGATCACATCTCACTGAGCCTCAACCTCCCAGGCTGAGCCTCCCAAGTAGCTGGGACTATAAGCATGCATCACCACATCCAGCTAATTTTGTATTTTTTGTAGAGACAGGGTTTTGCCATGTTGCCTAGACTGGACTCAAACTCCTGGGCTCAGGAAATCTACCTGCTTCAGCCTCCCAAAGTGCTAGGGTTACAGACGTGAGCCACTGTACCCAGCCATTTTTAGTATTTTCTTTTTATAGAGATGGGGTCTCACTATGTTTCCCAGGCTGGTCTTGAACTCCTGGGCTCAAGTGATTCTCCTACCTCAGCCTTCCAAAGTGCTGGGATTATAGGTGTGAACCATCATGTGCAGCCTTAACTTTTGCTTTTAATTGACCATAAGAATTGTACATATTTATGGGGTACAGTGTTTTCATACAAGTATAGACTGTGTAATAATCAAATCAGGGTAATTAGCATATCCATCACCTCAAACACTGTTGCGGGAAGTCAGGGACCCTGAATGGAGGGACCGGCTGGAGCCGCGGCAGAGGAACATAAATTGTACAGATTTCATGGACATTTATCAGTTCCCAAATAATACTTTTATAATTTCTTATGCCTGTCTTTATTTTAATCTCTTAATACTGTTATCTTCGTAAGCTGAGGATGTACGTCACCTCAGGACCACTGTGATAATTGTGTTAACTGTACAAATTTATTGTAAAACGTGTGTTTGAACAATATGAAATCAGTGCACCTTGAAAAAGAACAGAATAACAGCGATTTTTAGGGAACAAGGGAAGACGACCATAAGGTCTGACTGCCTGTGGGGTCGGGCAAAAAGAGCCATATTTTTCTTCTTGCAGAGAGCCTATAAACGGACGTGGAAGTAGGAGAGATATCACTAAATTCTTTTCCTAGCAAGGAATATTAATATTAATACCCTGGGAAAGGAATGCATTCCTGGGGGGAGGCCTATAAACGGCCACTCTGGGAATGTCTGTCTTATGCAGTTGAGATAAGGACTGAGATACTCCCTGGTCTCCTGCAGTACCCTCAGGCTTACTAGGGTGGGGAAAACATCCGCCCTGGTAAATCTGTGGTCAGACCGGTTCTCTGCTCTTGGACCCTGTTTTCTGTTATTTAAGATGTTTATCAAGACAATATGTGCACCACTGAACATAGACCCTTATCAGTAGTTCTGCTTTTGCCCTCTGTCTTGTGATCTTTGTTAGACCCTTATTAGTAGCTCTGCTTTTTGCCCTTGGAAGCATGTGATCTTTATACCTACTCCCTGTTCTTACACCCCCTCTCCTTTTGAAATCCTTAATAAAAACTTGCTGGTCTGATACTCAGGTGGGCATCATGGTCCTACTGATACGTGATGTCATCCCTGGTGGCCCAGCTGTAAAATTCCTCTCTTTGTACTCTTTCTCTTTATTTCTCAGCCAGCGACACTTATGGAAAATAGAAAGAACCTATGTTGAAATACTGGGGGCGGGTTCCCCCAATAAAACACTTGTCATTTCTTTGTGGTAAGAATATTCAAAATCCTCTCTTCTAGTTATTTGGAAATAAACAATACAGTATTGTTAACTATAGTCACCCTACTGTGCAATAAAACACCAGAACTTATTTCTCGTATTTAACTGTAACTTTGTACCCATTAACCAGCTTCTTCCCATTTCCCGCTATCCCCCACCACCTCCCCGGCCTCTGGTAACTACTATTCTACTCTCTACTTCTATGATACCAACTTCTTCAGATACCTGATATGAGTGAGAACATGCAGTATTCATTCTTCTGTGCCTGGCTTATTCACTTAACATTATATCCTCTCTGTTCATCTATGTTGTCGCAAATCACAGGATTTCATTCTTTTTTTTAATCACTGAATAGTATTCCATTGTGTATGTGCACCATATATATATATATATATATATATTTTTTTTTTTTTTTTGAGACAGAGTCTGCCTCTGTCACCCAGGCATGGAGTGCTGTGGTGCAATCTCGGCTCACTGCAACCTCTGTCTCCCAGGTTCAAGGGATTCTCATACCTCAGTCTCCTGAGTAGCTGGGATTACAGGCATGAGCCAACACGCTGAGCTAACTTTTCTATTTTTAGTAGAGGTGAGGTTTCACTATGTTGGCCAAGATGGTCTCAAACTCTTGACCTCAAGCGATCCACCCACCTTGGCCTCCGAAAGTGCTGGGATTACAGGTATGAGCCACTGCGCTGGGCCATGCACCACATTTTTAATCCATTCATCTGCCAATGGACACTTTGGTTGATTCCACATCTTGGCTGTTGTGAACAGAGCTGCAATCAACATGGGAGTGCAGATATCTCTTTGATATGCTGATTTCCTTTCCTTTGGTTAGACACCCTGTAGGGGGATGGTTGGATCATAGGGTAGTACCATAATCTTTTATAGTATAGCATTACAGTAAGTCTATCTTATAGAGCAATATCCATGACCTTATTGTTCAAGAATTGCTTGGTTGTTCATGGCCTTTTGCACTTCTATATACAATTCAGATTCAACTATTCTAATTCCACCAAAAAACACCAAAAACCGTATTTTGGGGATTTTGTTTGGAATCATATGTCATTGTGGGGAGAATGGACATCTTTGTGGTACCTTATCTTTCTGTACAAGAACAATGGTATGTTACCAAAATAATATAACAATGGCAATATTGACATTCTCAACTTAAATGTCTTTTAATTCTTTTTCAATAAAGGTTCATGATTTTCTCTCTGGAAACCTTGCATATCTTTTGCCAAATTTATCAGTAGCTCTCTACCACGTCTGATAGAGTTCGAATTTGAAAACCTAGAATTCAAATTTGAAAACCTATCTCCTAATTGAAAATGTATCCCCTAAATCAGCTCTATGGCCACTTTGCCAAGTTCTGTCCTGAGAAGTGACCCAACATAGCTTTTGTCTTTTCTCTCCGTCTGAACACACAGAAGAAAGGAAAAGTTAAGTGGGTAGCAGGGGAACGGGCCACTCATAATTTCTACTTAACATAGATTTTTATTTACCTGTGAGAAAATGATCTGCTCTAAGAGCATATACAATTTGGATATTTGCAGAGGTCTCAGATGAAATCTTCAGTGATGAGGCCACATCTATCCCGGCTCGCTCAAGGATTGTTGGTTGCATTGTTTCCATTACAACCCAGCTGGATCCTTGCTGGGTTCCTGCCAGCAGCTTCCACACACCTGGAGTGGGTCGGCTTTTCCTGCAGGTTTGCTTCTATGCCAGCTCCTGGGAGCAGTTGTCTACCAGGACACACCTGGGGAGCTGATAAACACACAAAAGAAACATGTCTGGCTCCCCAGCCAGATGGCAAGGCCTGAAACCCCTGAGCGTTTTGGACAGGTTTGCTTTACTGATGGGACAGCATTAACCCTGCTAACACCTGTGTTGGGGAAGCCTTCTTACCATGTCCCTCGGTGGCAGGGAGGGAGCCTACACACTTATTCAGGGTAATTTGCTCACCTGGACTAACCCCCAATGGGGATTTCAGCCTCCTACTTGAGTCCGTAAGAGGACAGGCCATTGCTTGTGTTTTTTCCCCAAAGTAACAACAGGAGTCAAGAAAATCAATGAAGAGTATTCCTAGGCTGCGGAGTCCGCTGCTGACAGTGGAAAGCCCTGTGCAGAGACAGCCACCTGCCACTGGGACAGGGCAGGATAGGGCACGTCCCAACCCAGCCTCAGTGGCAACGGAAGCTCTTGGGTGGGACTCAGCCACAGCCACAGCCACAGAGGAGGCTGGGCCTCCCACCGTCGCACTCCCTTCGTGATGTTGTGACTTCAGTCCCAGAATAGTTGAGGACGTTTGGGAAATTCACACTCTAAAAATATTTCATTTTTTCATATAGGCAAGATAACATAGCAGAGTGACAGTGGGTTACTAAGAATGCAGTTCCCTCGTTATGTAACATGGGCAAAAATAGTGTTTTGGGCCAAAATAGGGCTGAGAAAGAGGAATGTGAACAAATAGCATGGACAAGTCATTATTTACTCAAATCATCCTGTGGCTGGGGGGGCTCTGGAAGAGCTTTGATGGTGTCCCATCTGGCCACAGCCGAGGCCACCTTTCTGAAGCAAAGTTTAATGGAAGCAAAGGTGTCTGTAGAGGAGGCTGTTTAAGGCAAGGCCCTGGCCCAGCACACAGGCAGGCTGGGAGACTCCTGGATGAGTGAGGGACGGAGACTGCCTCCTGGGACACCATCCCATTTTGGGGCACATGCTGAAGAGGAGGGGCCATTCCAGAGCACAGGTCACACAGCGCTTCTGTCATGGGGCCTGTGGGTGGGCTGGTGGCAGGGCCCCAACCCTGAGGGGCTGGGCCACGTCGCCACCCTCTCCGGATGGGGTCCCAAGTTGGGGGTCTTCTGGTTCAGCTGCATCCTTGGCTGCTAAGCTAAGGCCAAGAACGCTCCCTGCAAGAGGGGGGGACTTTCCACTTTGGAGGGATCTATCCATGACCACCTGTCAGACATCACAAGCTTCCAGGGGAGGAGTTGGCAGAGAAGTTGTGCTTAGATGAAGTAGCTTGAGTTTGTGCTACAAGAACTAGCCAAGTTCCACTTTTGAGAGCCAAAGAAATGCCAGCAGCAGAGTCCTTGGGCTTCCGGGAGCTAATATTCTCAAACTTAGTCTCATGATGCCAGATGACCGTAAATTAGAGGCCAGAAGATTTAAACACAAGAGTGGGGCCTCTTTTGCCATAGAGGCATCGAGGCATCCATCCATCCAACCATCCATCCATCCACCCACCCACCCCTATCCGTTACAGTGTGCCCAGAAGAGAGGAGCTGGCAGTAGGGGCCAGGACAGTAGACGGGCCACCTGTTGGACTGAGGCAAACTGGCAGCTGCTTCATGACCTCCCCTTCCACATCCTGCCCACCAATGCCTGGCAAGGAGCAGTGCAAGAAACCCAAACCCCACCTGGCTTGGGGCAGAAGTTTTAAGTGCACCCACCCTGCTAGCAAAGGGGTACTGACCTTCCCAGACTGCCCTCGAGGCAGCCCCTTCTCTATTCTTTCCCAGTAAGAAGTATTTGCCTCTCTCTGAATGCATTTGCTCCTCTGCATAGACAGACAAAACAGTCGCCTCTTAGTCCTCATCTTACTTGTCATCTCAGTGGCATTTGACACAATTGATCAATTCCCACCCTCTTGAAGTATGTTTTTTCTTAGCTTCTAAGACATCACACGTTTGGTTTTCCTTCTGCCTTTGTAACTATTTCTTCATCTTTTCTGCCAGTCTTTGTCCTCCTCTTCCTTTCTGGCTCAATCCCCAGACCTCTTCTGCTTGGGTGACCTCATACTGTCCATGGCTTAAGTACTATCTATGTTTCCCAATTTATTATATTGTAAGCCCTAACCCTTTCCTTAAGCTCCAAAGTTATATAGCCAACCGCTTGGGTATTAGTTATCTATTGCTGCATAATAAATTACCCCCAAATTTAGCAGTTTAAAAATAAACATCTTACACAGTTTCTGAGGGTCAGTCATCTGGGAGTGGCTTAGCTGGTGGTCCAGGCCCAAGGTCTCTCCTGAGGCTGCAGTTACCTGCAGGCCAGGAGGATCCACTTCCAAGCTCACTCATGTGGCTGTTGGCAGGGACCTTCCATTCCACACCATGTGGGCCTCTCTTTATGAACCAAAATAGAAGTTGCAATGGCTCCTATAACCAACCTTGGGAGTGACATACCAACACTTCCTCCATGTTCTGTTGGTCAGAGACTAACCCTGGTACAATGGGTGTGGGTTTGGGGGACTCCACAGGGTGTGTGAGTTGGAGGCAGGAGGCTGGCCACCACAGCCATCTAATAAACCTCTCAAAATTAACATGTCCCAAGCTCAAATTCATCACTCGCAGCAGCCCCACAACTTGCTCTTCCCTGTCTTCTCCATCGTAGTAAATGACAGCATCATTCACTCAGGTCCCAAACCTTCAAGTCATCCTTGACTCTCAGACCCTCACTGAATCCACTGGTAAATTCTGCACATTCTGCCTTCAAGATCTGTATCAAATCTGATCCCTTTTACCCTCCATGGCTACCACACCAGTCCAGAGTGCTCTCACCTCCCCTCGTCTCACTAGTTTCACTACTTCCACCCCAGCCTCTGCAGTGTATTTTCCACACAGTGGCCAAAGGGACTTTTTTTTTTTTTTGAGACAGAGTCTCACTCTGTTGCCCAGGCTGGAGTGCAATGGCATGATCTTGGCTCACTGCAACCTCCACCTTCCAGGTTCAAGCAATTCCCCTGCCTTAGCCTCCAGAGTAGCTGGGACTACAGGTGCGCACCACCATGCCCAGCTAATTTTTTTTTTTTTTACCTTTTAGTAGAGACGGGGTTTCACCTTGTTGGCCAGGCTGGTCTCGAACTCCTGACCTCACGTGATCCGCCCGCCTCGGCCTCCCAAAGTGCTGGGATTACAGGCACGAGCCACTGCGCCCGGCCCCAAAGAGATTTTTAAATGTCACATCATGACATTCCCTGGTTCAAACTCTCCAATGGCTTCCCTTCTTAATCAAGAAAACAAATCTCAACTCCTACAGCTTTACACATCTGGCCCTTGCACGTGTGCAACTTTCTTTCCTGCCCCTCTTCCCCTCACTCCCCTTCAGCCACACTGGCCTTCCTTCTGTGCTTCCCATGTGCCGGGTACACTCCTGCCTCAGGCTTTTCATTGGCCAATCCCTGTCTGCCGTCTTCTCCTACTCATCTATACACAGGACTGCTTCCTCACTTCAGTCTCTGCCCAAGTGTCACTGCCTCGTAAGCCCTCCCTTATCAAACCTCCTAGAAGACAGACTCCCTTCCTAGACCAGCTGTTGACACTTGGTGTCCCATACTGTGAGCTTCCTGAGCACCAGGTCTTCCACGTTCTAGTCACTGCTGTCTCCCTGACGCCTAGAACAGTAGCTGGCACATAGCAGGTACTCAATAAACATTTGCTGGACTAATGAATGAAATATAAATGCTTAGGGTTTTAAAATACCCCAACTTGAAGAAAAATCTGAATTATTACAGTGGTATAGGAATGTATGGGGGTAGGAGGGCCCCGGAGAGGCCATTTCACAAGCATGTGCACCTCTTAGGAGCACGGTCTCAGGCACACAGGTGGATTAAAAAACACATTGCAGTTGTAATTGCCACCTTCCTTCTAAGGAGCAGACAGTTTAGCTCAAGATATACGACAGCTGTATACTTTCTTAGCATCTCCTCTCCTGCCAGAGTGTGGCCTTTCTAAAACCCACCATGTCACTCCCCTGCACAAAACCCTTCAGTGACTCACTACCGCCCCAAAGGCAAAGCCCTAACTAACTTGTAGCTGCGGCTTCCCCCGAACTTCTTGGTCTTGCCTTAGTTCACCTCACCATCTTCATTTCTTGCCCCTTCCCACTCTAGATACCACACTTCAGCCAAATAGAAATGTTGGCTGCCCCCCAAATAGACATTTTCCCTTACTTCTGGGATTTTGCCCATTCCGTTCCTCTGCTTGTAATACGCTTTCTGCCCCCTCCTGTCAGTTACCTTTTGCCCCAACTCTCTCACCCTAGAGTGGGCTTCTTCACAGTGGCTTCAAGGCTCCTGGCAAGAAGGGAGGGCAAGCCCCAATGTGCAAGGACTTGTCAAGTCTCTGTCTGTTGACCAAAGAAAGACATGGCCGAGACCAGATTGAAGAGGTGGAGAAATAAAGCACTTCACAATGAAAATCATGATTTCATTGCACACATGGCTGGAGGAATGCCTGGTTCTCTGCAAGCCATTTCCATACGCCCCCGCATGCTTTCCCCAGTGCCTACTCAGCTTCTGGTCTCAATCCCAAAATCACACCCTCTGGGGTAATTTTCCTGATCCCCAAAGCCTGGGTGAAGAAACTCCTACAACACTTTATGACATTGCTGCATTTATTACTCCGTACTGCCAATGAATACATGAATGTAGGATTACATTCAATTATTTGTAGGATAAATGCAGGCCCTCCGATCCACACAGCAGAGTTGACTATACTCAACATTTTGTGGCAACGTGGTGTCAGTTTTCCCTGTAAGGGAGTGTGTTTTGGTTTCTGTTTTATCTTCATTGCTTGTACTGTACCTGACACAAAGTGGGTACTTAAAAATATCTGTGAAATAAATACATAACTATCATAAAAATAAAATGGAGTACTTTAAAAAGGCACAAAGAATGTTCTTGAGACCACTGCCTTCTTAGGCTCAGCAGGCTGCAAACATTAGAGCTGAGACAGCACAAAACTACATGAAATTAGACTGAAATGCCTCAGCGGGAGAAAATGAAAGAAAACGCCACAGAAAGCGACACTTTCCTTTTATTAGATTCACAATGCCTTTGTAACGCCCAACCTCTCCTTTGTAGAACTTTTCTTTGTTAGAAAACAGACAAATTCTGTCCTTAGGAACCGTCTTCTACTTGGTACAGCACTGACCTCAGGCCGCCTGCATCTGCGTGGACCAGTAAGAATGAAGTCCAGCAGCATAGAGAAAAGCATCATAAAGGCTGGGAGGTCATCCCCCAGGGCCTCCCCTACTTCACATACACAGAGACGTGTGCATATGTCACACACACACACACATTATATATAGATATGTATTTTTTTTTTTACAAAAATAACAGGGTTTGCACAGCTCTATTAATTCTTTAAAATTACACAGGCAAGGTTTATGCTTCAGTATAACCATTTTTACTTTGGATTTAAGTGGGAATTTTAGGCCTAAAAATAAGATTACCAAGCAGAGGCCATCTAGCGACACAGACACAAGACATCTTGAGCTCCATGAAACTAGAAATGTGGTGATGTCATCCTCACACGGGGGGCTACACATCCCCATCGATTATTTTAACTAAAATACAAAAGCAAAATAGTGTGTTAAAATAATCCTCTACTCAATGCATTAGCACATATACCAAATTATACTATCTGCATGACAGTCTCTAGGTACCAAGACTGTATTTTTGTAAGTGCTATTCTCTACTTCATTAAATACAGTACCCAGCCAGCAACCACAAAAAGAGAACGCATGCTGTACAGCAAGAGAAGGGGAGGGAGACGATTTTCAGGGCCATAACTTACATGGCAACCAAAAGAAAAATAAGTAAGACAAATCTCACACGACAGATATAAAACTAATTTGCAGTGACATTTGATATATAGTTTTATCAGAAGTAATACATTTAGGTTACAGTTACATGAAAAAGAGAAACTATGTGAAATTATAGGCTTTCTCCTAGAGTATCCAAAATGCTCATCAACAGTTAGTTAGTACAAGAAAGATGACCACCAGGTGATTGAATAGACAGAATGTCATGTAGTATTTTAAAAACACAGATTCTGGGACTAGAAGCTACCACCAAAATATCCAGAAATCTGAGTTAACAGGTCCTTTATTTTGCACACTTGCTGCTGATATATAGAACCACGAAGTGTTTCACAGACCACGAATGCAGCCGCTAGCCTAGAGGCCGGTCACAGAAGAGAATGCGATGAACACCGTCCTGCCAGTGTGAGGACAGAGTGTCTGATGTGTTTGTGTCCCCCCTCCACACCCCCCCATATACAAAGGCCATCTCTAGGGCAGAAATCTCTCAATAGCTCAAGCCCATCTTCGCTGCCCCCTCCACGAAACGACACAGCTCAAGCTTGGTGCTGGGAAGTCTTTCTGATGCTGGTTTGATTCCTGATCACCCAACTGGACAGGGCCCTCTCCAGGACCTCCCAGGTTCTCCCTGGTACCTTCCCTCCCGCAGGAGGAGGCTGCACTGTCTCTGAAGCCACCAACGAGTAATGCTAGAAGAATCAGAAGAAGGAAGTATCTGATGAAAAGGCACCTGCAAGTCTAAAGTCCTCTTTGGTGAGAACACTGTACATCCGCTGAGGCAGAGCTTTGGAGTAGGGAGCAGGGCGCGGCACAGTGGTGCGCAAAATGAATTCCCGGCCAGCAGGGGGTGGGAAGTCTGACACGGAGTTCTGCCTTCTTTCCTCTGGGGAGCCCATTCTCTTCAATTCCTCCTCTGGTGGAGTCATAGCTGCAGCCTGGAAAAGAATCAAATGCTAAAGTCAAAAGCAGGTCAAATGATAAACTCAGATGCTTTTGAAGGACAGATGAATTAACATAATAAAGATATGAAAATGTCCCACGTTACTCAGTAATGCAGTCAGCTAGCTATATGTTAAGATTACGCAAAAACCACATAACACAGCAAATGCAAGAAGCTTGAGACACTGCATGAGCAGCCGGGCTGGAGACAGACAGGAGGGATGATGACTGCCAGGCAATCTGCTCTGAAGAGAGAAGGCCATATTTACACATCTGATGAAAAAGGACCTCGGAGCTGTGCTGCTTTCTGTGTTTCTTCCAGCAATGACCCAAGTCTATGTCTGACAGCCTCAGTCCAGTAAGGAGCTGTTTTTCTCCAGAGTGAAAAGATGATTTTCATCTTGACTCTGGGTAAGAATTTTTTAATCGATTCTTTTTAAGGTTCACTTGCCAAATTAAAAGTGGGGGCATTGGTCTTGCTTGCTGGGCAGCTAATGTGATGCCAAAGTGATAGAGGCCCATATAGCAATGACCACAAAAGAGAAGTTCACAATATTAAAGGCATCTATTTTTTCATTGAAATGACATAAAATGCATGTTCATTTACAGCCTACAATTTTAATTCTGATTACTGTACTTTTTTTAATACCATCAATTTGGAAAAAAAATTGTTTTGGCAATGGAAACATGAAATCATGTTGTGCTAAACATCAGCAAGGTAGGTAAGCCAAATCCAGACTGTGAGAGAGGTGGTTAGTGTTAATGACCTTATGAAATTAGAGGGATGGGAAGGAACAAGGAACTATGAGGGGCAAAGGCTATTTTGTTACCTCATCAGAAGATTCAGTCAGCTTGAGAAGGGGTAAGAAAAGAAACAGTGATGAAAGGGAAACAAGCAAGATGGTTTAAATAGGGCTAGACAAGGGAGTTCAGGATTATTTCAAAGACAGTATGCACTACATTACGGAACATGATCCTATCAAAAGAATATTCAAGACAAAGTCACACCAAACACAGCACACCCAGCTGTCAACTACAGCAGACATCTACTACTACTCATGCATCCATGGCTCAACAGGTGACATATGATGTCATTTAATGGGAGAAATGACCAACAAAAACCTAGCTCTTTTACTGGGAATTATGATGCAAAAAAAAAAAAAAAAAAGTGTTCATGGCTTGAAAAATAGAATTTAGGAATAGGTGCCTAAGAGTTATTCAATCTAGCAAGTCTGAAGCGAAATCCAGTCAGTCATTTATTTGCTGAATTCCATTTAAGTATGTACATACCAGAGATACCTATAATCATGATAAGGCTTATTACTATTTATAATTTTAAAGAAAAGTTATAAACATATAGAATTACTATAAGCTATAAAAACACCAAGTGAAATTACATCACTTTTTTAAAAAATGTGTTAAAATCTTGACTAGTTAGTAAAATTGATATAAAGTATCAGCTAATGAAAAGAAAAGTTACATGAATAAATTCTAACAGTTTACTTCAGCCAGACATTTAAGAACTGAGTTTAAAAATGTACCAACCAGATGCTTGTTATATGTATTACACAGTCTACCAATTCCCTAAAAACATTCACTACAAGGTCTGAAAACTTTAAAATCTTTTCTTAAATGACATAATGTAGGTGGATGTACAATTTCAGTAGCCATTAAGGGGGTTAGCTATACAATGAGGCTACTGAAAGATGATATACTATGTTCCTGTATTTAGTGATTTTGAAAGATATCTTAAGTATATTAAGTGGAAAACAAGAATAATGAAGTAATTATATAATATAACCCTACTTTTAAAATTATATATACATATGTATATACTAGATGTTAAATCATCAATGGGTAGTGAGATTATGTGATTAATATTTTCTTATAATTTTCTAGGCCAGGTGTGGTGGCTCACACACACCTATAATCTCAGCACTTTGGGAGGTTAAGGAAGGAGAATTGCTTGAAACCAGGAGTTCTAGATCAGCCTGGGCAACAAAGTGAGACCCTGTCCCTACAAAAAATATAAAAATTAGCTGGGCGTGGTGGTGCATGCCTGTGGCTCCAGCTTCTTGGGAGGTTGAAGCAAGAGGATTGCTTAAACCTAGGAGTTCAAGGCTGCAGTGAGCTATGATCTTGCCACTGTACTCCAGCCTGGACCACAGAGTGAGACCCTCTCTTTAAAAAATGAATAAATAAATATAAAAGTTCCTATATTGTCAAAGTTTTACCTGCAGTCAGTAGAGGGGGTAAGGAGGTTATTTCTATTTTGGGGAAAATAATTTTGCTTAGTTACCTAAAATAAGTAACAATCTCAGGACTAAAAATATAAATACTTCACATTTTAAATCCTCTTAACACATAACTTTTTTTTTTTTTTTTGAGATGGAGTTTTATCGCCCAGGCCGGAGTGCAGTGGCATGATCTCAGCTCACTGTAACCTCTGCCTCTCGGGTTCAAGTGATTCTCCTGCCTCAGCCTCCCAAGTAGCTGAGATTACAGGTGCTCACCACCACGCCCAGCTAATTTTTGTATTTTTAGTAGAGAAAGGGTTTCACCACGTTGGCCAGGCTGGTCTTGAACTCCTGACCTCAGGTGATCCACCCATCTCAGCCTCCCAAAGTGCTGGGATTACAGGCGTGAGCCACCGCACCCAGCCGACATGTCACTTTTTAAAAATGATCAAAGAGGAAAGAATTTTTGCAATATGAGGAACATTCATATTGGTAGCTAACAAGGAAATGTGCTTGTAAGCTTCTGGGTAGTGAACTGGATAGATATTATCAGATGTGGAACCAAACTCGGTTCTTGTTTTCATGCCAGAGAGAAAAACAAAATAAATCAAAGCAAGCATCTATTGTTTGCTAGAAGTCTAATTTATAAGGAAATAAATATTTGGTTATTAATTTGAAATTCTGAGGTTTAGGGAGCTGCCCTATAAACAAACTCAGATTTTAGCTCTTGCTAAGAATTCCTATCAGTGTATTTGGCTATGAATTTGAATATATTAACTAGGTGTACTCCAGACTAACTCTACAGGGATTATCCAGTTGTTATTCCACGTGTAGACCCATAGAAATTCTTTTTCTTATTTGTTTCTGAAAATTACACTCTCAAAACTGGGTCATTCTAGTGTAATCACAGTGCCATATAAGAGGAAGTGTGTGGCTCACGCCTGTAATCCCAGCACTTTGGGAGGCCGAGGCGGGTGGATCACGAGGTCCGGAGATCAAGACCACCCTGGCTAACACAGTGGAACCCCGTCTCTACTAAAAATACAAAAAATTAGCCCGGCGTAGTGGCAGGCGCGTGTAGTCCCAGCTACTCCGGAGGCTGAGGCAGGAGAATGGCGTGAACCCGGGAGGCGGAGCTTGCAGTGAGCCGAGATTGCGCCACTGCACTCCAGCCTGGGCGACAGAGCCAGACTCCGTCTCAAAAAAAAAAAAAAAAAAAAGAGGAAGTGTGTAATTAGTGCACATAATGCCTTTATCAGAATCCCTAATACTAATGAGCCCTGAACTGAGAATTATCTGTGGGATGCCAGAGCCCTTAGCCAGTAACCAAGATACAATATAATTTTAAAATCTTTACTTTCACTACTAGAGGTAATAGTTATGATAATTTTTCAAACTGGGCTTTCTGTGCTGAAATCTGTTTCCATAGCCCTAAAAATCTGAAGTTTTCCTCTTCTTTTCTAGGAAACCTCAAAGGTAGATCTCCTCACCATTACAAGAACAATTATATTTATAATTCAAGCTGAGTTGTGACTCCACTTTGCCCTACATGGGGTTTAAAGATGGTAAAACTGAACTCCATTCTAATTTGAAAGTACCTGTGAGTAAACATTTTTTCCCACAGCACAGCACTGGCCATTGCAAACTGACTCCCTGCCAGCTTCTATAACAATGGATTTTGGACTCTTCTAATTTTTAAAATTTAGGTCCTAGAATATACTTATCATTTTAATTCAACATGTAGGAAATCAAATGTATTTCGAAGACTCAGAAATCATTGTTTCTTCAGTGTTCAAACCCAATGCCCAGACTTACACTCAGGTGACATGAGTGTGATCAGCCACATGTGGGAACTAAAACAGCCTCTTCCCAAGTAGAGGTTTGGAGAGATCATGATGGAGTCAATAATGACTCTCACATACCCTCTGGGCATTCACAAACAGCTTGTGAATGATCCTGCCAGCATGTCCTCTTCCTGCACCGGTGACTAACACTTCAGGCTGCTCCAGCAGGCAACTCACAAACCTAGGAGACAGAGACAGGCAATGAAAGGGTGGAAAGTGAGCTGTCCAGGCCACTGGGCGTCCATCCTCCCACAGGAGTTTTGTGGACAAATCCTCAAGCTGATACTGGCTAAACCCAACAAGATTGGAGTGAAATTTTACAGCAAGATAAGGTTGACATTTGGAATTATTATCGACTTAACTGACAATCCTCCTGCTTTTTCACCTGTGCTCATAAAAAACGTTTAAAGCCTATCTCTGTCAAAGTGTAAGAAAAAATATTCAGTCTATTTTTTTCAGTCTAGAAGCTTAGAAAATGGTACAGTTAATAAAAGATGAAAAAAAATTTGTATAATATAAACCAAGTTATATTTATCCAATAAAAGCAATGATCCATATTTGTTTTTGTTTTTTTTTAAGGGATATGTGTCTGTGTGTGCACGCACATGTGCACATATGCTTAAAATACTTGTGTTGGGCAAAGTCGCAATTGTAAACTGTGCCATTAGACGCTGGAAACACTGAACTTCCAAGTATGTCACAGATAACGTATGGTGGAACTAACAGAGTTGAAGGCACAAAGCCACCAAGCCTGCACCACCTGCTCACTAATTCATACTCTACTATTTTAGAAACGAGTCCCTTGATTAGAGCTTATTCTTCTCATTTAAAAGGAAGACATTTTCAAGAGCAAAGCAGTCTGGGAGAAAACTTCACCCAACAAAAGACATAAAATTCAAACACGAACTTGTTAAAAGACAGCAAATGCCTTGCCATACAATATTATTTAGCATCAATAATGCCATTTATTATGGAAAGGCTAATGAAAATTTTTAAATGATGACAAATTTAAGCCATTGAACAAGCTAATTTGTGAACACTTTATCACACATTAAAACAATATTGTCCTTCCAAATAACATGGGCAAAAAATGAACAGGGCCTCACACTGATCTAAGCTCCATTGGTAATGGTGCCGAGTCTCATATAGAGAATGCCCCAATCATTTGCTTCATCTGAGAAAAGCCATCTGGTCAATCTTTCAAAACATAATCGCAAGGCACATAGGATGTGTACCTTTGCAATCACAAATCTTGTTTAAAATAAACAACTAGGAACAGTAAGCAGAAATGGCTTCAGCACCTGCACCCTGTGGTCAAGGAATAGTAACAGCTGAAAACAAAGTTTTGGGGCAGGGTGAGCAACACAGTTAACAGCTCCTCCACAAGAAATTCCAGACACCACATCTCCAAGAGCAAACCAAGGAATCCCTAGAAAAGGAGGCTCTGGCAGACTGTTTCTAAAAGTGGGAAGAATGGAAACACCTGGTAGAGACTCAGAAATACGGGAGAGGTCAAATGCTATGATAATTATTTCTGTCTCTAGACAATGCTTGTTTCAAATAATATATGATTACCACAAAAGAGTCTTAATATCCTATTACAATTTTTCTTAAGAGAGCGGTGGCTTTTCCTACTGCAGACAAAACTGAATTAGCCAAATAGCAATTACCTTTCAAGATCTTCCTTTTCCTCCTCCTGTTCACATTTCTCAGTTCCAAACTTGGCTTTTAGTGACCGAGCTCTGGCAATGAGAGCTTCCACATTAGTAATCTGGTGAATGATTTCCTGGCGGTAGAAAAGGAAGAGGCATACATTGGGAGATGGCAAAAAAGCAAAGCCCTTTGAAAACGCATCTTAAAAATTATTTTTGCCAACTGAGGAGAACACTTGGCAAGATTCTGACACTACATCAAACTTACTTCCAATTTCTTGTCTTCTGGATTGGGGAAGTGCAAAACTTTACTGGAATGGGATATTATCTGCTTTATGATCTTCTTAACTGAAGAAATGTTTTCGAGACTTTCTATTTTAGAAAAGATTGAAGCCAGCATTAAATAAATTAAGCAAAATATACTTTCACTTTGGAAATGACTAATGACTAGTTAAATATGACATTTACCTTCTTCCTTTACCTTGAGTACAGCTGCATGAATCACACAAGGTAACAGGTGCCGAGCAAGGTCTGCAGGTTTCTGGATTGCCAGATAGTGCAGCACCTGAAGGAGGGGCAGCACACACAAATGATCAGCGCAGGTGTCAAAGGATGAAGCAGCCACTTACAGAAGTGCAAATCCTCAGCCACTCGTCTTAATCCTTAACAAGACAGCAAGCACTCCAGGTAGGCAACCACGACCCCAAAGGTGAGGATAATGTTACTGAAAGCACCTAAGAACGTCAATCTTTAATAATTATAAATATTCTATTTTTTTCTGCTTTCTTATGTAATACACGCAAATAAGGAAAATACAAAGAAAATAAAAACTACCGACTGATTACAATACCAAGAGAAAACAATCATTGACAGTGCAGCATTTTCATTTTAAGACACAGAATACACGTACTAAGGGCACTAATATTAAATATGTAAAATACTGCCTTTTAACCTGCTTTTCTCACTTAATATTTCTAAACACTGTTAGTGACTTCCCACACATTTTTTGGTTTTAGTTGTTTTGGTTTATTTTTTTTCCAATTCTTATTATAAGAATACAGAGAAGTATGTACAAAACACGGACCCTACCTTTAGGCTCCTTATTCAACAGTAAAGATAAAAGAAGTATAACCCTACAAATATGTACAATTCTTTTACATCAATAAACAAAATTTTAAGAAGTATAATCTCATAATGTGAGTCTGACTGATAAATGCTCATGGATTTCAAAATTAAAAAAAAAATACAGGTGATGCAGAAATTTTCCTGAAATCCTACTTCCCCAAAACCACATTTTCGTGTTTATCCTCTCAAACTACTTGTATGTCCATTTAAACACAAAAATGTAGATGCATATGTAATTTCTTAACAAAAATTAATAACTTACATACTGTTTTATTATTTGCTTTGTTTAATGACTTGTGGTGGACTTTTTTTTGGCTTAGAGAGTTTTGTCTGATTTGAAACTTTTTTTAAATTAAGAAATATACATACTAGAGTATTAGAAATAGTTTAAAGAAAACACCAGCTTAGGAAACAGAATGTTACCAGGCTTTTCCAAGTCCTCCTGTGTACCCTCCATCCCCAGAATTAACTACAAATCATTCTTTTGCTTTTCTTTATGGTTTTTTTCACATATGTAGCCTTAAATAATATATTGTTTACTTTTGTCTAGTTTTAACCTTATATTAATGGAGTGTTTCTGTTTATAGCCCTCAGTGACTTGTTTTTCATTCAGTATTTTGATATTCGTATATCATTCCAATATGCTATAGTTTACTCATTTTCACTGCTGTATTAAAATGTTCCTACACTAATAATAGTGGATAGCTCCTCAGTTTTTGGCTATTACAAATGATGCTCCTATTACATTATTGCACATATTTCCTGGTGCAAATGGGACATGTACAGCAATTACTTTAGGATATATACCTAACAATTGAACTAGGAAATGTACAACATAATTATCCTACAAAGTGTTTCAACAGATTTACATTCTTATCTAGAGTAATGAGTTCCCTCTGTTGTACATCCTTGCTAATACCCACCTTTCTGAATTTTGTTTTCCCCTGATTCACAGAAAAACAAATTTGCAGGAATAACATGAAATATGTGATTCCCCTTTACCTGGATTCACATATGAACTGCCTCCCTCCTCTGTTCTGGATCCCTTGCATCTTTCTCTGCTCTCATGTGTGTACACACTATAGACATAAACTTGTTTCGAATAATTTCAGAATAAGTCGCATACTCATGTCCCTTATCCCAAAATATCTGTATTTCCTAAAATTAAAAATATTTTATTATATAATCAAAATGCAAATGATTCTGATTATATACAATAAATTTAACACTGACAAAAATAATTGTAATCTAACCTACTATCTATATTGCAGTTTTGTCAACTGATCCCATATGTGTCTTTTTTTTTTTTTTTTTTTTTTTTTTTGAGACAGGGTCTTTCTCTGTTGCCCAGACTGGAGTGCAGTGGTGCGATCTTGGCTCCCCACAACCTCCGCCTCCCAGGCTCAAGCGATTCTCCTGCCTCAGCCTCCTGAGTAGCTAAGACTACAGGCACATGGCCATTACTGCCCGGCCAATTTTTGTATTTTTAGTAAAGACAGAGTTTCACCATGTTGGCCAGGCTGGTCTCGAACTCCTGACCTCAAATTATCCACCTACCTCAACCTCCCAAAGTGCTGAGATTACAGGCATGAGCCACCACGCCCGGCCGCAAAATGTGTCTTTTATGACCCTTTCCCTCAACCACTACAAGTCTTGGTAAGGATCATCCATTGCCTTTAGTTATCATAGCTCTTTAATCTCAACTAATCTGGAACAGCTTTTCACTCTGTCTTTTATAACATTGGCATTTTGAGTATAGTTTCCTCTTCCTCCCTACTTTTTGGCTAACTAAAATTCCATACTGTATTCAGATTTCCTTAGTTTCTAAAAATTGAGTTATAACTCACATACCATAAAATTCACCACTTTAAAATGGATAACTTCAGTGGTTTTTAGCATATTTGCAAGGTTATGTTATCATCACCATTATCTAATTCCAGAATATTTTCTTTCATCTCCCCCAAAAGAAACCCAGTACCCCAAAGCAGCCACTCCTGATTTCCCCCATTCCCAATCTCCACTGCTGCCAACTACTAATCTAATTTACTGTCTCTATGGACTTGCCTATTCTAGACCTTTCATATAAATGGAACGACGCAACATGAAGCCCATTGTTTTCTGGCTGCTTTCACTGAGCATAATACTTTCAAGATTCACCCATGTTGTAACACATATCAGTGCTTCATTCCTTTTTATGGCTGAATAATACTCCATTGCATGGACAGACCATATTTGTCTTATCTGTTCATCACTGACATTTGGGTTTGTTCCATTTTTTGGCTGTCATGAATAATGCTGTCAGCATGTATGTATGTACGCGGTTTCCTTAGTTTTTATCTAATGTCATTTTCCTGTTCCAGGATCCCCTTCAAGATACCACATTATGTTTAGCTGTCATGTTTATAGGCTCCCTTGGCTGTGACATTTCTCAGGCTTTCATTGTTTTTACTGACCTTGACAGTTTTGAGTTCTGGTCAAGTATTTCATAAAAACTCCCTCAATTATGGTTTATCTGATGTTTTCCTCATGATTAAGATGGGTTATGTATTTCTGGGAGGAAGACCAGAGAGGTAAAGTGCCACTTTCATCACATCATGTCAGGAGTACATACCGCCAGTATGGCTTAGCCTGTGGATGTTAACCTTCACCACCTGGCTGAGACAGTGTCAGTCGGGCTGCTGCACTGTAACATCACTCCTTTCCCCTCTCTGTGCACTGTACTCTCTGGGAGGAACACACTATGTGCAGCACACACTTACAGAGTGGGAATTAGCTTCACCTCCTTGAAGGTGGAGTATCTATATACATTTAGAATTCTGCACAGGGGATTTGTCTCTTCTATCCCATTAATTTATATATCCAATCAATTATTTATACCAGTATGAACTCAAGGATATTTATTTTGTACTCTGAGTTACAATCCAATATTATTTTATTTTGGTGTTCAAATTGTTCCAGTCTTGGCCAGTTGGGAACTCTTTCAGTTGGCTCCTGTGTCTTTAATATGCCCCCAAACTTCTGCAAATTTTTCTTTTTTCAAAATCTTTTTAAAATAGAATGTTCCTCATTTTGGGTTCATCTAATGTTCCCTCACAATTAGACTAAGATTTTACATTCCTGAACCAAATGGCATGTTAAGTGGTGTTGGGTCCGTCAGAGTATCATAGCCCAATGTGTACAATCTCCATTTACTCCTCATTGGTGATGTTAATTTGGAGATACTGTCCTATTTCTCCACTTTCCTTGCAATGCAGAAGCACTCTATAGAGAAACACTTAAAAATCATGCAAGATGATGCTCTTCAATTTTCCACCTAGACTTAATATTCTTGATTCTTGGTGAACCAATCCTTACTATGAACATGGTTGCAAAATGAAGACTTCCAACTCCAACATATCCTCTATATTTACCACTCATCTTTGCTCTGTAGGAAATGACTTCCCCTTTCCCCTAGTTGTTTATCCATTAATTATCAATATGGTTCCAAGAATTCCTATTTTTCCAACGGTTTATAATCATTCCTGTCCTTAAATATTTACAACTCAAAATTGTCCCAGATTTGGCCAACGTGAGTCCTTTCAAGTTAGCTCTCTATGAAATGCCCCCATCTTTTTTTAAAGCACTTCCTTACTGTCAAGCAATCCAGGATGTTCCAGGTTCATCTTGTACCTTCCTTGCCTCAATGTTGAAATCAGTCATTTTTCTGAGGAAAGCATGGTTACTAAAAGTAAATGTCTAAAAAAAGGAATGTCTAAAAAAAATCAAGCTATGTGTGCTCACTGCTATGAGGGTGTCAGTGCTTCTAGACTCTTTCAGAAGAAAGCCAGGGAATGTTTGCTTGTGTATATACATATACACAAATAGTTACTATGTCCATACCCACATACCTATCCATATTTTAAAAACTCGTAAGTCCACACCAATACCTCCAATTCCAATTCATTGCCACTGGGTTCTTCCTTGCCTTCCTTTATTTCATATTTGCATCTCACTTCCACAGTAAGAAGTTCTGGCTTCCAACACCACCAACATATTTAGTTACTCACTTCACCCAACCAATAATACATCTAAAAGAGTTTCACAATTGCTGTACCCGTATCATTACAAAAACCAAGCTTAGATAATAATAGGGTTCAAGATTGTTTTTGTTTTTTTTTTTTTGAGATGGATTCTCACTCTGTCACCCAGGCTGGAGTGCAGTGATGCGATCTCGGCTCACTGCAACCTCTGCCTCCCAGGTTCAAGCAATTCTCCTGCCTCAGCCTCTTGAGTAGCTGGGATTACAGACATGTGCTACCACCCCCAGCTAATTTTTATATTTTTAGTAGAGATGGGGTTTCACCACATTAATCAGGCTGGTCTCGAACTCCTGACCTCAGGTGATCTTGCCTCGGCCTCTCAAAGTGCTAAGATTACAGGCATGAGCCACCGCGCCTGGCCTCAAGATTTTTTTTGCAGTCCCATCCCCCACCACAACTGACAGTATACAGTCAAACACATTTGATGTGTCGATAAATCACTTGGATTAGATTTTCCATCCTCCCTTCACCAATCCCCGTCAGTGTGGTTATGTTACTCATTTAAAATACAGCTGGATTAATGTATCTCAACTTGCTTTCAGGTTTATTTTTCCTCTTTCCATTCTTGTTATTTTTTGGAATAAGTAAAGCATAGGCTAGCACAGTGGCTCACACTTGTAATCCCAACACTTTCGGAAGATGAGGCAGAATTGCTTCAGGCCAGGAGTTTGAGATCAGCCTGAGCAACACACTGAGATCTAATCTCTATAAAAAATTAAGAAAAATAATTAGTTGGGCATCATGGTGTTCACCTGTAGTCCTAGCTACTAGGGAAACTGGGCCAGGAGAATCACTTGAGCCTAGGAGTTTGAGGGCTATCTTTCTGTTGTTCAAGTGTGTTTTTGAGGAGCGTTTTGTTTTCTTCATTAAGATTTCAAATATTTTCTGTTAAGTATTTTACTTTCCCCTTATAATGAAAATTATATTTAGATCTTCTAAATGGTTATTAGTGTATATGAATGCTACTGATTACTGTATGTTAACTATATATCATGCTGCCTTCCTGGATTCTTTTGTTTTTATTAGTTTTAACATTGACTTTTTGAATTTTTCCAAGTATACAGTCATATCACTGCAAACAGAGTTCTTCTTTCAACTCCCATGCCTCTGCTTTCTCTTGCTAATTACACTAGCTAATACCTGCAGAACAATTTTGATTGGCAGTGGAGATGTCAGGCATCCTTGCTTTGTTCCTGACCTTAGTGACCCCCTAAGGCTTCCCAAATTAAGATGCTGTGTTTAGGACTAAAGTTTCTATATATTTTCTTATTTTAAGGAAGTAGCCATCTATTCCACTCTTTTCCCAAGAGTTTTAAGTTAAATTTATCAAAAGTTTTTTCAGCATAAATGGAGATACAATTTTCTGCTTAAATCTATTAATGAAGCAAATTATATAAACAGACTTCTAAATAATCATCCTCATATTTGATCAACATGTATTATTTTCTTAAAATGATATTAGAGTCTGTTTACTTCAGATTTTGCATTAAATTTCTTAAGTATTACTGGTCTGCTATTTTTAAAAATATGCTATCTTTATCAGGTTTAGGTACCAATGTTACAGTTGCTTCACAGAAAGAAGTTGGAAAATTTCCTCCAATTATTATGTGTTGAAATAATTTATGTAGCATTGGAACTATATGGTTTCTTGATATTTAGTTGAATTTCCCTGTGAAACCATCTGGGCCTGGTTCTTTTTAATGTGGCAGTTCCTTGATAATTGTCTCTATGAAAATTTGTCTGTTTATACTTTCTGTTTTTACTGGGGGTAGTTTTGATATACATTATATTTTTGGTAGGAATTTCCCTAGGAAATTGTCTAATTCAACTTGATTTTCAAATTTACATACACAGAGATGTGCAAAGTAGTATTTTTAACACATTTCCTCTGTATCAGTAGTTACTAATATGTGCCCTTTTTGTCATTTATTATTTTATTATATATATGTGCTTTCCCTTTTCTTGATTAAATTAGCTAATGGCTTCTCTATTTTGTTGATTTTAAAAGAACTAGATTGAACTCATTAATTTCATCTGTTTTGTGTTCTCTACACTCTCTCCTTTTCATTTGCTTCCTTTTGTTTTCTTTTGACTTTTTTTCTAGGGTTTTTAGTTAGGAATTTAATTCATTTATTTTCATCCTTTTGTTTTTACTGATACAGGGCTATGAAAGTTCTTTTCATCAATTTCTTAAGTATAGCCTATAGGTTCTAATATGCAGTGTTTTCATCCTCATTGTTTTTCAAAAATTCTGTACTTTCAATTTGTATTTTCCCCTTTCACCCATATTGTTTAATAGAAAGTTTGTATTCCACTAATTTTCTAGCCTGAGTGGTAGGCTATACCATCTGGGTCTATGTGAGTACACTCTATGATGTTCCCATGATAACAAAATTGCCTAATGAGGAGCTTCTCAAAACGTATCCTCTTTGTTAAGCCATAGGGACTGTATTAGTTCTGTCTTAGTATTCTGATTTTTCTCCTTAAAGGAAACTAATGAATTGAATATTCTGACTTTTCTTATCTTTCATTGACACTACTTTCTCTTCAATTCCTTTTACTCCTATATCTCATTTTCATTTTCTGGGCTCTTTTCCCACTTTTCTTCAATGCCCTTTATAAAATTTAAACTTGGGCCTCTTGTAATTTAGTCTTCATTTTTTATATGGTTTTCTTTTTTCTTTTACTTCTATCCTGAGCTAAATCAGTTGTGGTTTCATTTCTTTGTGGGGTTTTTTGGTCCATCTCTGTTCTTGATTTTAGTATTTCTGATTAAACATGGTTTTTTCATATCCTCCTTAACTGTTAGAGGATATCTGATTCAGTTTGGAATGTTATGTTACAATTTTCTTCTGTTTTGTGACTGATTTTCTGGGAAATATTTTCATTACCTGAAATGAGCTGATTTGCATTTTCTGTTTTGTAAAGTAGTTTTATATGGATGTGGTCTGTTCTCTTCTATTCCTAGTAATATCACAAATAGCTTCAAAGTGCCCTCTTCTGAAGTTTCTTTAATGGATAGAGGGAGATGAGGGAGGCTGGTTGTCTTGTTTTTCTTTCATTTCTGCAAGATCCTTAATTTTCCCCTCTTATTTCCTTTTTCTCATCATTCCCATCCACTCCTTCTTTATATATCTGATTTTCTCCAAGGCTCCATTTCTAGCCCTGTTTACATTCAAGTCCCTTCCCTGTGGCAAGTGCTGTGAACTAGCAAACCCTACCTGTGTTCAGTGTTTTGGCATGTAGTGTTAAGCTCTCTCTTTCTGGGGTGACTTTGTGTTTCATCTAAGTCTTCTGTATCTCTTGGCTCTTTTTCTTTTCCTGCCCCCTACTCACTATATCTGCATAGACTTAGAGCAGTGGGAGCTCCACTGGAATTTGGCTTATTTCTCTATTTACTGTTAATTTGAAGGTCATTGAAATTTCTATCTCTTAGTAATGCTGAATGCATGGATTTATTTACTTATTGATTTCACGGGATTTTCTTGGGGGGGGGGGTGGAGGAGGTAGGAAGGTGTGCAGGGCAATTAAATATCAGGCAGGTGCCACTATATTCTCCATAACTCCAAATGTTTTTTAATAGCTGCTGTAAAGCTGGCCACTAATGGATATACCATAATTTATTGAACCAAGTCCCTGTTGTTGGAAACTTTGGTTGTTTCTACTTTTTCACTTAAGAACTTTGTTGAACATCATTTATATACATAGATCTTTGTATATTTCTCATTATTTCCTTAATAAATGTTTTGGTGATAGAACTGCTAGCTCAAAGGACATACCCATTTTTAACACTTTTAACATATACTGTGAGACAGTTCAATGGTAAGCAGTCTGTTTAAACTATGCATGCCTATTATTTGCCCTCTTTGCAACTAGTTCTAGAATCTTAAATGTGAATAGTAGATATATAAAACGCTCATTGAATTTCAATGCTTTGCACCTCAAGTGTGTCCAAAACTCTCACGTCTATGACAGTGAGTTCCTAAATCATAAGAACAGTAATTTGCATTCTAGTATTAGAGACTCAAACCTCAATTACCTTTTCTGCTTCCCGTGTATCATCGAAGAGTCTCCTTTGCCTTCTAGCAGGAATTGGCTTAGCTGTTTCCCAGGCTTCTACCCACATATTGCTTGGAATCTTCATCCGGGCACTCAGTTCTCCTTTCAGCACCACGTTGCCCTTTTCATCAATCACCTCCTCTTCAATATAATCCCGGGGTGAATACCACCTCACAAAATCTTCCAGGGAGCAACCTGGATTAGCTGCCTAAAATAAGACAAAAAAATTCAGCAGAATCAAATGAAAATCAACAGTTACTGATAAGCCTGTTTGCAAAATTGTATTTTCAAAAAAAGCCTATCTAATCTTTACAATCTAATATGTAAAATGAATTTGGATGTCACCTTTAAAATAGGTCAGATGTTAAAGTACCAAAAGCATTTTATTTTTATTTTCTCAGCTTTATAGAAAAAGAAAACATTTTCATTTAATGAATTTGGATATAAAAACTCGATGTAAAGAGAAAATCATTTCTTAAACACATTATGTGTTATATAACTTAGTAATGAAAACACTTTCATTCAATGAATTTGGATATAAAAACTCGATGTAAAGAGAAAATCATTTCCTTAAACACATTATGTGTTACACAGCTTAGTTTCATATTACAGTATAATAACTACTCAATACTAAGAAAAGTAAAAATTAAATAATACACCACATGATCAGAATAACACAGTGATGGAAAAGTTCTGTTCTTCTTTTCCTCAATAAATCAATACTGGTTCTGCAATAAATGTCAGCTAACCTCAAAACTGTTCTATTCTGCCATCAAATTCTTGTACTTTATATAACAAATTACCATCAAATTAATTGGTTTTGTGCTGTTAACGAGTTGGAATTCAAACTACTGTTTTTCAAGCTTCTGGAACCAAACTGATTAAAGTTTTACTCAGTGGATAGTTCTATAGAATTAATGATGATGTATGCCAAAAACCTTTCAGTGATTCTAACTTCAAGCTTGGAAAAAAAGACGAGGCTTCCCAGTGTTTGTGGTAAGGCACAGAGGTCTTTCTACAAGTGTTCCAGTGATGTACTAGTAGAGTCCTAAGGATGGGCATGAAAACTACCATGATGAGAACGTTCTGTCTTAAATGTGAAGAGTAAAACTACCAGTTTCTCCTCACTGGGCTCAAGGGCTACCAGCATGACCATCCCTACCATCTTAGGATATACCCCTAAGGGCATATCCCCTAGAAGATCCTTCACTGACTGTCAACAACACAAATGTAAAAGGGTTATGATACGGTCCATGGCAAAAGCAGTGGGTCAAGATTATTTCATGATACTGGGTGACTCAGGATTCATGTACAAAGATCTAGATCTTAATCAGTCAACATCATACCCACATGAAAACATCCTAGGAAACCAGAGGCCCAGAGTAAAGAGCATAAACTTCAAAAGAAAATAATATTCACTCATACACTATAGATTATACTGAAGAAAGGCATTTCATACCAAAATTCTTCCTTCTGGTTGTCCTTACTATACTAGGCTGAACATAGCTACCAAGAGAAGGCCAAGGTTCACTTGAGCTTATCTTCTCTTTACTGTTAAAGGTATGTACCACAAGGGCATGCTCCAGAATCCACCCTCTCCTTCTGGAACTCTGAGGTGTAGGTGTAGGTGCCCAGGCACATATTAGTATATGCTTCCAATGCTCTGGGGACTCTCAAGAGCCCCTAACTCATCCCTATACAAAAAGTAAAGGCAACCATATCTATTTTAGAATAACTACATATTTCCTTAAATGTATTATCTGATTTCTACATATGGGTGTATATGTAAATTGACTATTTAAATTACTGTCTATTTTCTGGTTAAAACAATGTCATGTAAGATTTGCAGGTACCCAGGTTAGCCCAAAATAGTCTAATGAATCACAGTTTTGCCGAAGTGCAGTGTTAGAGGAACTATATAGAACTTTACCAAGAAGGAGTAGTATGTTTCCATGGGGAAAAACTTTCGTAGTTCCTATTTGGAATGTCCTCCCGTGCATGCCTCTGCAAAGACACCGCAGCAGGACAGGGAAAGATGACTCTGAAGGCAGCTAGAGGTCAGATGGAAAATTACTGCTACGGAGGCTGGTATTTCCTGCTGTGCACACACACCTTAAGCCAATTCCCTTCTCTACCTTTTGGTTTGACATGTGCCCCAAGAGCCAACTGGCTTCTCTTTATCCACTGTACCAACTATTTGTTTTAAAGCAACTCCTCTGTTTCTTGTCACATGGCAGTATAGAACTTGCAGATTTTCTGTATCATTTTAGTCTCCAAGGAAAACATATAGCTCTTAAGAGGTTCACTAAAGATGTTTTTCATTTAGAAAAGATGGGTAAAATAAGCAGGAAACAAAAGGCTCCCTTTTATTGTCACTTAAATCTGCTAGCAAAAAAGGATGAAAGTGGCATAGGTGTTTGTGGAGTGTTTATGTTTAACAATAATACACAGGTGTTTCAGAGAAAAATCAAACTCACACTGGCCTAAACAGTACAGAAGCAGGACTGAGTAGAGGATATGGATTGGGAAGGTGGAGGCCACCACAGGTTAAATAAAGAGGGAAGTCTGGGCCTGGGGATAGTTCAGAGTATCAGCAGTAGGAAAGGAAGCCCTGTAGCCCATGGGGCTACCCACT
The DNA here is from genome assembly GCF_029281585.2 of Gorilla gorilla gorilla. NCBI lineage: Eukaryota > Metazoa > Chordata > Mammalia > Primates > Hominidae > Gorilla > Gorilla gorilla. The sequence continues at coordinate 37,670,597 of NC_073235.2, read as the reverse complement.
TGGGGTTTTAAAATATACGTGGACTTGCCTTTGCTTTCAAAAATAAAAGTCCTTTCTTCATTCCTAGTTTTTAAGCTAATAAGCCAAATGTCACCATTCCCTGAATCCTGTATGTTCGAAATACAGACCTGTATCTAACCCTAAAATATTCTTCAGATAGCAAATGCCTACTCATCTGAAATAGTGACTCTTACTCTTCTGAGAAACCTTTCATGACCTACTCAGCAGAGTCAGTCTTTTTGACCCTGCCTCCATAAGAGAACTCATGACAATTCCTTACATATCTCCTCCCACAACCTCAATCAACTGTAACTGAGGGTAAACACTGTATTTCTTAACTCATCTAGTCACAGTGCAAGGTACACAATAGGCGCTCAAAAGTTCGTTGAGTGAAGTGACCCATGTTAAATCCTAAGTTTCCTAAAAGTCTTCCATTAAATTGGCTGAACACAAACAAAGAAACCACTCCAATTCACATATAGAAATGATTCTATTCTCAACTTTCAACTATTAATAATACTAGATCTTTGCTTTTTTAAAACTTAAGAAACAAGTTTGACTATGTCCTCTGGGGGGATGGTGGCAGAGTGTTGAACTACTAATGAAATCCAAACACTTAACAGAAAGACATTCAGGCCTTTATACCACTTTACGGAGTGATTTTCACAGTTTCATCCCAAAATAGCTCAAAATAGACCCCAGAGCTCTGCAAGTGTGACCCACCTTAAAAGACTCCATATCTGAGAGCAGACAGGCACTCTGCATGCGTGCTCGGAGGTGAGCCCCTTCTGCCGATGTACCTAATTTAGCTAAAACTTCAGACTGCTCTTCTAGCAGATCTTCTGTCATAGGTGCTGGTTCCTGTGAAGCACAAAAGGACAAGGCTCATAAACAGCCCTTTTTAGAAAAAGAAGTACCATAAAAATAGAATAAAGACAACATTCATTTCAGCTATAGCAGTCACAAGATGAGTATTTTTAAAAATTCAGAGAAATGCATAAGTTCTTTAGAACTTACATAAAAAAGGTAACAAATTAAGAAAAATAAATACCACTTTCAGGCCTCCTCCCCCTCACAGATAAGATTACCATGTTTCCCTTGACAAGGATTGATAGTAAAAGACAGAGGAATTTGGGTCCACTGAGCAACATTTTCCTGCCTATTAGTGATAAAAAAATGAAGTCCTAATGATATTATTATATATGTCATCACTAGCTGCAACAAAATTTTAATTATAAGTAATAGAAATGGTTTGATATAGAAATAATTGCTCTAACAGGGCCAGGCACGGTGGCTCATGCCTGTAATGCCAGCACTTTGGGAAGCCAAGGCGGGCGGATCATGAGGTCAGGAGATCGAGACCATCCTGGCTAACACGGTGAAACCCTGTCTCTACTAAAAATACAAAAACAAAATTAGCCAGGCATGATGGTGGGCGCCTGTAGTCCCAGCTACTCAGGAGGCTGAGGCAAGAGAATGGCGTGAACCCAGGAGGTGGAGCTTGCTGCAAGCCGAGATTGAGCCACTGCACTCCAGCCTGGGCAACAGAGCGAGACTCCGTCTCCAAAAAAAAATTGCTCTAACAATGATCATCTCTGGTTATAGAACTATGAGTTTTTATTTTTTCTCTACAATGAACATGCATCACTTTTAATTATCCTGCAAGTACCAAGCAAGAATCTCACACTGAGATTTAGGGTTGAATAACAACCTGTAACGTAGTATTGTATAATGGTTAAGAGCTTGGGCTCCAGCAACTATATGCTATGTGTTTGAATCCCAGCTTTGTGACCTTGGACAATCACTCAACCCTCTTTGTGACTCACTGTTGTGAAGAACAGATCCTGGCACATGCTCGATAGATACTAGCAATTAAAGATAAAATACTTAGGTTATATTATAGGCTTCATACTTTCTCTTTGACTAAGGGTCAGTATACTTCTCAAAATATTTCAGTCAAGTTCACAAATTATATTCAATCTCTCATGAAGGAGTATACTCAAGAGCAGAGGCCTTCATTCTTTCTATTAAGAAGGGGCTACATTTTATTGGCCTACAGCCCTGAAATCACAGGATGGGAAGGAAGGAAATAGATACTGAGAGGACACTGACTATCTCTCCCACTTGGAAATTTGAGCCACTTATAAATGGAGAAGAACATGATAAAGAGGAGAATAAGCAGCAAGTTGCATGTGGGCCATACATTTTCACATATACTCTTTCTGAATATGCCCAAAGCATTCTTATATACGTGGACCCATGGGATCACTGAGAGGGGTAAGGGAATTTTGCAAGTGATGAAAATGAGGTGCAGAGATAAAGCGCCTTGCCCAGGATCACCAAGTGGCAAAACTACCAAGCAGCAAACAGAAAAGAGAATCTAGGACATCAGTTTAATGCTGACTTTAAGAATTACTAGCTTGAGGCTGGGCGTGATGGCTCAAGCCTGTAATCCCAGCACTTTGGGAGGCCGAGGTGGACAGATCACTTGAGGTCAAGAGTTCGAGCCCAGCCTGGCCAACATGGCAAAACCCCATCTCTACTTAAAAAAAAAAAAAAGATACAAAAATTAGCCGAGCATGGTGTACACCTGTAATCTCAGCTACTCAGGAGGCTGAGGCAGGAGAATCGCTTGAACCCAGAAGGCAGAGGTTGCAGTAAGCCAAGATCATGCCACTGCACTCAGGCCTCGGTAACAGTGAGAATCCCGTCACAAAAAAAAAAAAAAAAAGAATTACTAGCTTGGTTCCAATCCACTGGCTAAGGACATTTTCTTCTAGCCCTGGCTCTAGCATCTTGGGGTAAAGTCTTCAAACTTTTTCTAGCCATGTATTTTATGTTGTGACCTAAGTCTACATAAATGGAACACAGAAGTATGTTTGAATTCTTATGAAGCAACTATATAAAGTCATTATTTTTCAGTGAAGAGGCAACTGATTAATGACACATTTTGAGCTAACTTCTAAAGCTTGAAATTACATTGGTTTCAACTGGGATCATTTTGAATTCCAACCATTTCATATAAGTACACTTATAATGATCATAATTCAAATAAAATTAACCTTAAAATAAGAAAGTAAAATGGACTAAAATTTTGCCTAGATTTACCTAAAGGCAAAATATAAAAATTAATTTCTAAATACATAAGATGCACACTGAAAGAAGAGTAAGTCAGTCCAGATTTAGACTATAAATTCAAATGTGAAAATTCAAGCATCTGAAATAAGAGAGGGAGCACAGCCTTTTGAAGAAAAATAAAGCACTAAATTTAAAAAGTATTATTTTTATTTCAGGAAAGAAGAAGCCTGAGCTTCCAAAATAACTTTTTCAGACTGTTTATTAACCCAGTCAAACCAAGGAAATAAATGTACAATTAGCTTATTAAAAATAGGGACTCCAATCTGGGCAACAAAGCAAGACCCTGTCTCTACAAAAAATTAAATAAGTAGCTGGGCATGGTGGTGGGCGCCTATAATTCTAGCTACTCAGGAAGCTGAGGTGGGAGGACCACTTGAGCCTGGGAGATTGAGGCTGCAGTGAGCTATGATTGAGTCACTGCACTTCAGCCTAGGCAACAGAGTGAGACCCCGAGTCAAAAAAAAAGAGGGGGGGGAGGGACTAATATTAATTAAAATCTGGAAGGAGAAAGGAAACAAAAGAATTAACTTTTGCTGAACACTTACATGCCAAGTGTTTTCAAATATGATATGTGACTTAATCCTGAACAAACTAGAGTAATACAAACTATTATTGCTTTTTAAGAATTCAGTATTTATTTATTTATTAAACAGATAAGGAAGTAGGGTTTTAAAACTGCAGAAGTGTTAGAACAAGATAGAAACTTTCATTTTTCCTTTGTTAAAAGATTTTTTTTTTTTTTTTTTTTGAGACAGAGTCTCACTCTGTCACCCAGGCCGAAGTGCAGCGGCGCGATCTCAGCTCACTGTAACCTTCACCTCCTGGGTTCAAGCAATTCTCATGCCTCAGCCTCCCCAGTTGCTGGGGCTACAGACATGCACCACCATGCCCAGCTAATTTTTGTATTTTTAGTACAGACAGGGTTTCGTCATGGTGGCCAGGCTCGTCTTGGACTCCTGACCTCAGGTGATCCACCTGCCTCGGCCTCCCAGAGTGCTAGGATTACAGGCGTGAGCGACCTCACCCAGCCCTAAACAACTTTTTAGAAGTAGAATCAACATACAATAATTTAAAGGCACATTTGATAAATTTTCATGTGTGTGTGTGTGTGTGTGTGTGTGTGTTTATACCCCCTTGAAATAATCACACAATCAAGATACTGAATGTATTCACCACCTCAGAAATTTCCTTATGCCCATTATTTTTGGAATGTTTATCAAGAGTGAATGGATAAACAAACTGTTGTATATCCATGCAAGGGAATACGACTAAACCTAAAAATGTGTATGAACTATTGATACATACAATACGTGTGAATCTCAAGATAATTATGCTGAAAGAATGCACACAAAAAATGTTATTCCATTTGCATAAAATTCTAGAATGTGCAAATTAATCTATTACTGTTTTTTAAGATGAGAAAAACAAGGCTCAGAAAGGAAACATAGCTTGTATTAGCAATGCTGTTAATAAATGGTGATGCTGGATATTAATCCAGTTCTGCTACATCCTAAAACCCAGGTCTATACAAGATCTCAATACCAACTGCATTCGCCATAGCAAGATTAGAACAAATATTCATTTGGAGTCAGGGGCGGTGGCTCAAGCCTGTAATCCCAGCAGTTTGGGAGGCCTAGGCGAGATCACTTGAGGTCAGGAGTTCAAGACCAGCCTGACCAAAATGGTGAACTCCCATTTCTATTAAAAATACAAAAATTAGTCAGGCTTAGTGGCGGGCACCTGTAATCCCAGCTACTCAGGAGGCTGAGGCACAAGAATCACTTGAACTCAGCAGGCAGAAGTTGCAGTGAGACAAGACCATGATCGCACCACTGCACTCCAGCCTGGGTGACAGAGCAAGACCTTGTCTCAAAAAAAAAAAAAAAAAAAAAGAACAAATATGCACTTATACACTTGGTTTCTAGCATTAGAAGATTCTGTTCTAATACTAAAATTTAATCATGAGAAACCTAAACTCTGACTTACTTTTAAAAGGTATAATAAAGCAAATAGATATGGGCTATCAAAAACAAAACAAAAACCAAAGCTAGTAAATTATACCTGGTAAATAAACAATATAAGCATGGATAATAAAGTTAACAGAATCCATGTTTCAAATTATTATTTATTTCACTATACCTGGTACTTTATTAAAATTCATGACTATTAAAGCATATTATCATATACCACACCAAATCCAAGTTGAGGGCTAGAACAGAAAGCACACAACTCCTTGTACAAATATTATAATTCATCAACCCATTTCAGAATATAAAGACTAGTTGCAAAAACTAAGTAATCCTTGCATCTTGACGGGCAATAATAGCCACTTATATAAGAAAATGTTCTCAGAAGAATAATAGCTAAAAATTAAGTGTTTGTTTTGAATTAGACATTATGTTAATCACTCATCAGGTACTATTTCATTTAAATGATGTTAAGAAGTACTATGAACTTATAGTTGAAAAAAACTAAGGCAAAGAAAGATTAAATAATGACCCCAATCCATACATATGCTAAATGGTAGAAATGGAATTTGAACTCAGGCAATCTAACTCCACTGACAGTATTCCTAACTATCATGCTGTGACTCCTTATAGGTTTGGTAGGCTTAAAGCAAACGAAATAAAAACTACATAAAATTAGAATAATTACTAGAGGTTAAGAAGTGTATGTGTGTGTATGTGTGTGTGTGTTGGTGAGGGGTGGTATGAAGAGAGGTTAGCTAATGGATACAAACAGTTAGATAGAAGGAATAAGTTCTAATGTTCAATAGTAAAGTAGGGTAACTATGGTTAACAACAATGTATTGTGTATTGCAAAATAACTTAGGAGAAAAAATTTGAAATGTTCCTAACACATAAAAATGATAAATAAGTGACAGATTTATCAATCACCTATCAAGGCGATTGATACCCCAAACATCCTGACTTGATCAGTACGCTTTCTATGCATGTAACAAAATAGCATATGTACCCCATAAAAATGTACAAATATTATGTACCAATAAACAAATTTTAAAGAATAAATACCAAAAATATTAAGCAAAACTCTGTTAGTATTGACTTAGCAAATGGCAAATAAACCACTGTTACTCTACAATAGCACATTTTCTAAAAGAAAGTTCAGGATAATAACTTTATTTCATCAACAGTAATTTGTCAGTACCACCATCTTGTGTGCAATGGCAAATTAAGACTCCGTAAGAGGAAACTGGAAAGTTCAGAAGCAAGAGAGAATACTGCATTTACAACACAAGAACCATTTTCTTTACAAGAAAAGAATCACTTTTAGGACTTGGAAATGAAAGTGTGATAAATCCCCCAAAACAAGGAAACACAAAACACAAATGGCAAATGGAATAAACAAAAATTTGTCAAAAGATTCTCCCACAATGCTACTGACAGTGGCAGCAAAAAGTCAAATGCCTAGGCAGATAAGAGGCAGGTCCTCAGTGAAATCTGACCTTCAAACCAAAGATAGTTTAAAGCCTGAAAGCCATGGTACAAGTTCTGGGTAAATCCACAGACTGGATTGAGAAACTCTCTTCCTACTTGGCATGCTTTCCTCTGAGTAATCCTCACCCTTCACCTATTTACATACACCTATCCTTCCCTACTTGATTTTATACATTGTCATGCCCCCCTTTGAGTGGTGCCTTTGTTTTAGCCCATTTTGCATACTCGCAAACCAATCAGCAAGCACTCCCCATTCTGAGCCCATAAAAGCTCTGGACCCAGCCATACTTAGAGAGAAACCACCCGACTTCAGGTGGGAGACCACCCTCGCAGCCCCTTTTGGCTGAGAACTGTTTCTGTCACTCAATAAAATTCTTCTCCACCTTCCTTACCCTTTGATTGTCAACGTAAATTCATTCTTCTTGGATGTGGGACAAGAACTCGGGACCCACTGAATGTGGGTACAAGCTGTAACACAGGTGGGTTAGGGCACGCTTGAGTTAGGGCATGCTCAGCCCAGCTGAGAGCTAAGCTGGTGCACAAGCCTGGCGGACAGAGCACCTCCTGCGGCAGGCCCAGGGCTGAGTGAGGCCTGGGCAGAAGCATCACCAGCCACAGAGGGCCCCGGCTGGCAAAGTGGCCAAGAAAATTCCTGTGTCACTACGCAAAAAGATAAAATGTATGAACAAACAGTGAAGAGGCAAGAGTTAAGAGAACATATTCAGGAATTATGACATCTGAGTCCCAAATGAAGGAGACTGCTTAAAATGTAACATGTCAGGGCCGGACACGGTGGCTCACACCTGTAATCCCAGCACTTTGGGAGGCCGAGGCAGGCGGATCACGAGGTCAGGAGATCGAGACCATCCTGGCTAACATGGTGAAACCCCGTCTCTACTAAAAATACAAAAAATTAGCCAGGCGTGGTGGTGGGCACCTGTAGTCCCAGCTACTCAGGAGGCTGAGGCAGGAAAATGGCATGAACCTGGGAAGCGGAGCTTGCAGTGAGCCGAGATCGCACCACTGCACTCCAGCCTGGGGGACAGAGCAAGACTCTGTCTCAAAAAAAAAAAAAAGGTAGCATGTTACAGAAGAAAGGTTGAATATCAATTACCTATGCTGCTAATAAAACAAGTTAGAAAAATAGCAGATTAGTTCTAAGGAAAGCAGAAGCAAAGAAATAATAAAAGAAATCAATGAAATAGAAAACAAAATCAACAGAGAAAAATCAACAAAACCCAAAGTTGTTTTTTCAGGGGAAAGATTCATAAAATTAATAAAACCCTCTTACAGATCAGGAACAAAAGAGATAATATACCAAATGCCAATTTTAAAAGTTAAAACTGCAATATCATTATAGATTCTATAATCATTAAAAAGATTATAAAAGAATACTATGAAATAATTTATGCCAGTAAATATAAAATTTAGAAAAATAAAAAATTACTTGAAAAACACTATTTGCCAAAGTTGATACAAGAAATGAAAAATCAGAATAGTTTTTTATCTATTAAAGAAATCTAATTTAAAAGTAAGTCTATATTTGGAAATATTTCTACAAACAAAACTTCAGATTCTAAGTGGTTTCACTGGTGAATATGTTCAACATCTGAAGAAGAAATAAAATCTTATTTATACAAATTTGTCCAGAGAAGAGAAAAAGAGGGGACACTTCCCTGACAAGGACAACATAATAAAGGTCAATACCTCTGACATATGAATATAAAAATCCTAAAAAAAAATAAAATAAAATCCAGCTGTATAAAAAGGGAAAGCCCAAGTGGGATGTATACCAGGAATGTAAGGATGTTTTAATACTCAAAAATCAATCAATGCAATTAACCACATTAATGGAATATGGGAGAATAAAATAGGATTACCTTAATATACAGGAAAACATTTGATAAAATGCAATACCTGTTCATGATTTAAAAAAAAAAAAACAAAAAACAAAACTCTAAGCAAACTAGGAATGGAACTTCCTTAATATGATAAGTGATATCTATATCAGGTGCCTTCAATGACTATCATATGCTTTCTTTCTGAGGTTGGGAACAAGAGAATAATGTCCAGTATTCAACACTGTACTGGAGGTCCTAGCCACTGCAATAAGATAAGAAAAGTAATTCAAAAGCATAAAGATTACAAAATCAGAATTCAAATCATCTTTACTAAAAGACGACATGATTGTGTATGTAGAAAACTCCAAATAATCTCTAAACTACTAATAAGTCAATGTAGCAAGATTGTTATATCCAAGGTCAATATATAAAAATCAACTGTTTATATCTATCAAGGGAAAAAAATTGGAAAATGAACTTTTAAAATACCATTTATAAAACCATTTAAGAAATTACAAATACCTTGGAAATATATCTAATGAAAGATATGTAAGACCTCTACATTGAAAACTAAAACACTAATGAGATAAATGAACAGAAACTTTAAATAAAATTGAAGATATTTAATGGACTCAATATTAAGATGTCAATTCTCCATAAATTGATCTACAAATTCAATGCAATCTGAATTAAAATGCCAGCAAGATTTTGAATATGTGTTTGTTTATAAAAATTAACAAGCTGATTCTCAAATTGATATAACAATGCAAAGGACCTAGAATAGCTAAGATAATGTTGAAGAGTAACAAAGTTAGAAGATTTACACTACCAGATAGACATTATAAAGCTACAATAATGATGACAGTACATTATTGGCACACGACAGAGACCAATGAAACAGAATAAATAGTCCAGAAATAGACCAAAACACATACAGTTGCTTGATTTACATCAAAGATATCACTGCCACTCAATGGGAAAAGGCAGATCTTTTCAACAGTGGTGGTGGAACAATTCAATCTCCCTATAGAGAAAAGAGAATCTTAACCTGTTCCTCTTACCAAACAATTAATTTGAGGTGGGTCACAAACAAATGATATAGGTAAAACAATAAAGCTTCCAAAAGAAAAGAAAATATCTTCAGTACTTGGTAAAGCGTTCTTAAGCAGAACACAAAAAGCACTAACCACATAAGAAAAATAAGGATAGATGAGACTGTATTAAAATTAAGAACACCTCTTCAACCCAAGGCATCACTAAGAAAGTGAACAGGCCAGGCGCGGTGGCTCACACCTGTAATCCCAGCACTTTGGGAGGCCCGGACAGGCAGATCACGAGGTCAGGAGTTCGAGACCAGCCTGGCCAACATAGTGAAACCCCATCTCTACTAAAAATACAAAAAATTAGCCAGGTATGGTGGCACACTCCTGTAGTCCCAGCTACTCGGGAGGCTGAGGCAGGAGAATCGCTTGAACCCAGAAGACTCAGGCTGCAGTGAGCTGAGACCACACCACTGCACTCCAGCCTGGATGACAGAGTGAGACTGTCTCAAAAAAAAAAAAAAAAAAAAAGAAGAAGTAAGTGAATAGATACGCAACAAAATATTTGCAATACAAGTATCTAAGGACTCATATCCAGAACATATGAAGAATTCCTATAAAGTAATAAGAAAAAAAAGACAACTGCTTTAAAAAAAAAATAGGCAAAGGCCTTGAACAGGCTTTTCACCAAGAAGATAGACAAATGGGCAATAAATACATAAAAATCTGTATATGCTTCAGGAAAATGTAAAACCACAAGATCCTACCTCCTACCCTTCAGAAAGGCAAAAATTAAAATGACCAAAAATATCAAGTGTGCAGAAAAGAGTTAATATTGCAGGTCTGAGACTGCCATTCTTAGAAGGGCCTGCTTGAAAGTTGGCCTTTGGCTGGCACCTGAGAACCTGGATTTTGAGAAGGTTCCCACCATTCCCAGAACTGATAAAAATGACTCACTATGCCTAAACAGTTTGTGCAAATAATATGGTTTATGCTGAACACCTACTTTCTTTATGGGAGTCTAGATTTTGGTATGGTTAACCCTATGCTTAAGCAAAGGATGCCTACTTGACCAGCCCCTACTGATAACTCCCACTGCTGTGCCTCTAACAAGTTTCCCAGGGAAGACAACATTTCACACATGTGGTCACAATTTGTTGCAACAGGAATTAAGTGCACTCTGTGTAACTACACTAGGGGAAGCTTTTTGGAAGCTTAAACCTCATCTCTTTCAAACTTCATCCCATGTGCCTTTTCTCTTTGCTGATCTTCTTGTAATAAATTATAGCCACGAGCATGATTACGGGCTAAGTCTTATGAGTCTTCCTAGAAAATCACTAAACCTGGGAGTGGTCTTGAGAACACATCAAATGGGGAGGATTCTGTAGAATAACTATACTACTATAAATTGTTGGTGAGAAGGTTAACTAGTTCAACCACTTTGAGAGACTATTTAGATAGATCTACTAAAGCCAAAACATATTTGCACCATATAGCCCAATAACTCTACTCTTAGGAATATATCCAAAAGAAAATGAGTGCCTTTGTCTACCAAAAGAAACAAGAATGTTCACAGCAGCTTTATTCATATTAGCCCAAAGTGAAAACAACCCAAATACCCATCAACAGGTGAATGGATAAACAAATTGTGACAAATTCATAGAATAGAATACTAATAACACATGCACAAACACTGAAGCCTGCAACAACAAGGATGACTCTCAAAATCGGTAAATAAAAAAGCTCAATGGTATATAATGTATGATTATACAACGAAAGAGTACACAATGTATGATTACATTTATATACAAAAGAGTAAGCAAAGCATGCCATTTAAAAGGTTCAAAAACTGACAAAACTAACCTATGGTGATAAAAGTTAAGAGAAAGAGTTGCTGGAGGGGAATCCTGGGCTTCACTATCCAATACATCTGGCTATTTAATTTAAATAAATTAAAATTAAAAATTTAATTCCTTAGAAACATTAGCCACATTTCAAGCACTCAGTAGCTACATTTGGATAATGGCTATTGTATTGAATGGGAAAGACAGAGAATGTAGAGAATTTCCATCTTCACAGAAAGTTTTATTTATCAGCACTTGTTCTAGGATGATGGGAATTTTCTGTATCTTGATCTGGGAAGTAGTTATATGCATGTATCAATATGAAAAAACTCACCAAGCAGTATACTAAAGATTTGTGCACTTTTTATTTTTTTATTTTTATTTTTTGAGACAGGGTCTTGCTCTGTTGCCCAGGCTGGAGTGCAATGGTGCAATCACAGTTCACTGCAACCTCTGCCTCCCGGACCCAAGCCATCCTCCCACCTGAGCCTCCCAAGTAGCTGGGTGTACAGCCATACACCACCATGCTCAGCTAATTTCTGTATTTTTTGTAGAGACAGGGTTTTGTCATGTTCCTCAGGCTGGTCTTGAACTTTTGAGCTTAAGCAATCTGCCCACCTTGGCCTCCCAAAGTGCTGGGATTACAGGCGTGAGCTATCATGCCCAGCCAAGATTTGTACACTTTATTGTATTGTTATAACTCAATAATTAAGTAAATACATGAACATATGTTTTTAAAATGACTAGCAGAAAACATATACAATATATGTAACTGTAGATTCACATCTAAAATATGAAGAATTCATATGAATCAATAAGAACAGGAGAGCAACCTAAAAGAAAAATCATAGGCGATTCACAGGAAAGGACGGCTAATGAACATATTAAAAGATGCTCAGGTTCATGAAAATTCAGAAAAATACAATGTAAAACACTGAGATACTACTTTTGACCATCATGTTAACAAAAATTTATATGGTTGGTAATACCAATTGTTTATAAGCAATTGAGGCTGGGCACAGTGGCTCATGCCTATAATCCCAGCACTTTGGGAGGCCGAAACAGAGGATTGCTTGAGGTCAGGAGTTTAGGATCAGCTTGGGCAACAAGACTCCATCTTTACAAAAATTTTAAAAGTGAAAAAATCACCCTGGCATGGTGGTGAGCACTTGTAGTCCCAGCTACCTAGGAGGCTAAGGTCAGAGGATCACTTGAGCCCAGCAAGTCAAGGCTGCAGTGAGCCATGATCATGCCACTGCATTCCAGCCTATGCAACAGAATGAGATCCTGTCTCAAAAAAAAAAAAAAATCCATAAAACCATGTATTAATATGTACACACATATATGTATTATACATCAATGCAGAGAAACAGTTATAAGAAATATAACCCAAACCAATAATACTTGTTAGTTACTTCAAGGAATGCAAGTCAAAATTAGTGGATGGTGGCTTTCACTTTTTATTTTTTTGAGACAGGGCCTTGCTCTGTTGCCCAGGCTGGAGAACAGTGACACAATCATAGCTCACTGCAGCCTTAACCTCCCGGGCTCAATTGATTCTTCTACCTTAGCCTCCCGAGTAGTTGGGACTACAGGTGTACGCTACCCAACTCGGCTAATTTTTTTTTTTTTTTTTTTTTGGTAGAAATAGGGTTTACCATGTTGCCCAGGCTAGTCTTAAACTCCTGGGCTCAAGCAATCCGACCCCACCTCGGCCTCCCAAAGTGTTGGGATTACAGGCATTGAGCCTCTTTCATTTTTACTAGATTACAATTTTCACAATAAAATGTTTTCAGGCCGGGCGCAGTGGATCATGTCTGTAATCCTAGCACTTTGGGAGGCTGAGGCAGGCAGATGGCTTGAGTTCAGGAATTTAAGACCAGCCTGGACAACAGGGCAAAACCCCACCTCTATAAAAACCACGAAAAATTAGCCAGGCATGGTGGCATGCACCTGTAGTTCCAGCTACTTGAGAAGCTGTGGTGGGAGGATCACTTGATCCCAGGAGGTCAAGGCTGCAGTAAGCTACAGTCATGCCACTGCACTCCCACCTGGGTGACAAAGAGACTCTGTGTCAAAAAAAAAAAAACCCTTAAAAACAACTATTGCTGCTGTTGTTGTTGAGTTATTGCTGTTCTACATCCTAATGGTGTATATGACTTCAAACTATATTTTTGAACAGATAAAAGCTAATCATATAATTGAAGGATATTTACTTTTGTTCTCTCTATATATTTTTGGATTTTTTCTTTTTCTTTAAGTCAATAAATTTTTATTCAAGGAATTCCATGTTGTGATTTCTTCCACTGTCCATCAAGGTCACTTCAGATCCTCTAAAGAGCTGGAGTCAAAAGATTTATCTTCAAGTTAGCCCTTTTTAATGAAACTGATGCTTATTTTAATCCAGCTGTCCTGTTAGCCCATAATTCTTTTATTTTGGCTTCTGTCATCTCCTTTTAATATGGATATACTGATGAAGACTTCAAAATTCACCAAGAATCTTTGGGATCTAATTTCTTCAACCAATTTACTTTAGGGTCCTTTTTACTGTAGGTGGTGGATCTGCCTGGTTCTCAATTTGACACCCTAAGTGATCATACTCAAGAATAGTACAGATCTGTGGAATATGCCAATACCTTTAACTACAGACATCATGTTCTCAAGATAAAAGCCTTTAAAACAAAAAGCCATCGTAGGTATCAAGTCAACATGAAATTGGAATGCAAAATTAATACTGCTGAGGATTTCCTTCATATCCCATGCTGTTTAACTATCTCTTCCACAGTCCTAGAATCAATCTTTTTTAATTAAGAGACAGGGTCTGTCTTTGTTACCCAGGCTGGAGTACAGTGGTGTCATCAAAGCTCAGTGCAGCCTCCAACTCCCGGGCTCAATACTCTTGCCTCAGCCTCCTCTTCCTGAGTAGCTGCAACTACAGACACATGCCCCAGTACTCAGCTAATTTTTAAATTTTTGTGGAGATGAGGTGTTTGTTACTTTCTTATACAGGCTGGTCTTGAACTCCTGGCTTCAAGCAACACTCCCACCTTGGTGTGGGGCTTGCAGGCTTGAGCCATTGTGCCTGGTCTGGGACCACCTTTATGGCTATCAATATTCCCATCAGTTAACTGTCTCAGGTATCAAAATATCCCTTCTTATATGTATCAAAACTCATACTGAACAATGAGTTCTGGGTTGCAAAAGAGGATTTATTTTTTGCACCTATCCATAAGTCTTTGTCCACAAGTTAAACAAAAACATACATAAGTGCAGTTGGATTTTCTTTTTTAAACATCTGAGCATTCACCGCTCAGTTTATAAATCACCTTATATATGATGAGGTGATCTACTTAAACTTCAAAACATTTCTCAATTACAGAAATGGCAAACCTAAAAGCCCCAAAAGTGTATTTAGATTTCTTTAATCTTTAAACATAGACTTTGTCCAATCTTTTAAAGGTCCTTGATTAAATCAAGACCACATTTATCTATGTCATTGGGAAATCCTTACCTTTAGTTTCTTTAAACAGTCTATATCTTTATCTTTAAACATAAACACTTTTTTTTTCTTTTGAGACAAGAGTCTTGCTCTGTTGCCCAGGCTGGAGTGCAGTGGTGCAATCTCGGCTCACTGCAACCTCCCACTGCTGGGTTCAAATGATTCTCCTGCCTCAGCCTCCCCAGTAGCTGGAACTACAGGTGTGCGCCACTGCGCCCAGCTAATTTTTGTACTTTTAGTAGAGACAGGGTTTCACCATGTTGGCCAGACTTATCTTGAACTCCTGACCTCAGGTGATCTGCCCACCTCAGCCTCCCAAAGTGCTGGGATTACAGGCGTAAGCCACCACATCTGGCCTAAACATAGACTTTTTGGATAATTTTCCTTACTCAAAGCACTATTTTCTACTAGGATGAAGTTATATAAACCACAAAATAAATTAAAATAGAAAGAACTAGTGCATCCTACCTGGGTTACTGGAATGTAGAGAGGTTCTCCATTATGCAGCAGTGTAAGTTTCCCATGCTGATAGAGCCGTCCTTCCGGCCTTAAATTTGCCATCTCCTTAGGTCCTCCTTTCTTGCCACTCTCTTGTCCATTTCCTTTAAGTTCTTCAGTATCGCTTAGGCATTCAAAAAATTCTTCTTCGCTGTCACTCCAGGAATCCCAAGATTTTCCTACCTCTCCCTTTTCCTTATCTGTTTCTTTTAGATTATCTGGCACCAACTGGTCTCCTGCTTTTCCAGCATCCCCTGGATATATATTAGTGACATCTGAAGCACTTGTCTTTTTCCCCTCATCACGTGCCTTCTTTCTTTCAATACAACAATTTAACATCTTAAGAAAAGAGAAATAACATTTATAGTTGAATTAGTTACAGAAAAATAAAAATCTACCTACTGCTTGAATATTTAATTTTCACTCTCCACTTCTCAGGACCTTGTGAACTGCAGTGACTACTGACTATAGGCAACCTACAGCAGCACCATGAGAACAGCATGTAACCCATTATTACATTTAGTATTAGAATAATCTCTGATTAAATCAAGACCACATTTATCCATGTCATTGAGAAATCTTTACCTGTAGTTTCTGATGCAGTAAACAACACCTCAGATCTGGGGGTCCACTTGCTAATCTATCAAATAAAGTAAGGAGAAAAGAAAGCTTAGTTTTAGTAAAATTGCTTCAGATATGATTATTTTCTATACTACCATAATTTTTAGCTATATTGATAAGAAATCAAAACTAGATTTCCACAGGTAAGGTAAGTGAATTCCAGAGGGGGAGCACATAGAATTAAACGATGAAAATTTGTTTTATACTCCTTGTTCACACATCACCAATAGCAAATATAATAGATACTTCAAAACATAACAGCAAATTAGTGATAGTTTTCAGGCTAACAAAAACTCAAAATGAGAAAAAGCCCCTGAACCCACTCCAGGAAGTACTAGCACACAGTATTTCACACCATACAAAATAAATCAGTTTGTGTATTCAGTACTAAATTCTTACAGTGGATTCTCACTATAAAAACCAAGATCTCCACCTGTATTTCAATAGGACCTTGGACTGTCTCTAGTTCTAGGTTCCTCTAGACCACTAGGTTCCCAGCAATCAGCCAGAGGCACTCCCTCATATTCAACATGCTTCTGGGTCTGTAAAATGTTCCAGAGCGAACTGTCTAAAACCAAGAGAGAATCCAGCTAAGCAGAGATTGGCAAATGATATAAATGTTTTTGGATCAGTAATCATTTTATATTGCTCAAAATCATGATTCTCCTAACATAGCATGGATAGATGAGCACTAAACTATGCAATATCAACCTATGTGCTAATGAAAATGTTCTGTTTGATTAAGTAAAATGTCAATTACAAAAAACAGGTTTATTACAAAAGACTTTGAAAATGCATAAAAGTATAAAGAACAAAATAAAAATATAATTTCACACTGGGAAAAACTGATAGCATTTCACAGTATTTATAATATTTTTCCTGTACAAATATAGCAACATAATTAAAAGCACTTTGTATATGCATTAGTATATTCTACTTTATTAGAAACAATATGAACATCTGTTATTAAAGATGATTGGGGAAAAAACTGTAATCAGTCTGTAATTTTCTATTGTAGAGATATAGTATAATTTATTTAACTATTCTTTTATGTTTGATATTTAGGTTTTGCCTTTTTTTCTATTATATTAATAAATTTGCTGCAGTGAACACCTCTGAACATAAATCATGTCTAAGCTTCTTGCCACTTTCTTAGGGCAGACTTCCTAGAAGGGGGAAAAAATAGGTCAAAAGTCAAATGTCTGCTAACAAACAAAATCCTATCCAAACAATTGAAAATTGAAATTATTACCCTGGAATCAGAAAGTTGTTTTCCCATCGGAAACGCATTTCAAGAACAAATTCCTGCCAGAGGTGTGCCACTCCTTTCAACCCTCCATGGTAAAAATTGATCATACAGAGACACAAAGCCAGTTTGTATGTTAAACTGTCAGATGGTGCAGACTTGAACTGATTGTAGAGATTCTAAATTTAACAAAATAGAAACAAAGCAAACTTGTTACCAAAATATTTTACACATATAACTGAAAAGTTCGTAGGGAGAGATTTTAATTGTAAAATTAACCTATCCCACCTAAACTAGGCATTATCAAATGTCTAATACACTACTGCATAAACTATTCTTAGGAAGTCCCACATTTTCAAGATTTCTACTAAGATTAAAAAAGATAAAGCTATAGTTTAATGAAGCTAAAGTTACAGCTTTCAATTTCTTCTGTGGAATATTTAGGAAGTATTCCAAATTTCATGTGTTGTTTTAAAAATCTTTTAATTACAAAAATGAGCACATCTGAAAAAACAAAAATCATAACTATCTAAACTGAAAATGTAAAAAGCCTTGCTTTTTTCTCTCACCTCATCAAATCTACTTCTCAACAATAACTACTGTAAAGTTTGATATGTATCTACACTTGTCATTTAAATTCTTCAACTTCTTAATTTTTCAAAGACTAGACAAAGAGACCATGAAAATTTTACCTAATTTTACACATTTTACTTCATTAAAGAGTTGTCCATTCACTAACTAGTCTTAAAATATCAAAAAGAATCTGCTGAGAAACACAAATTTAATGATTTCACCAAAACTCTACAATGAGGGAAATCCTACAGCTGTGTAAAGTATATTTGTGCTATTTTTTCATTGTTTCCAGAAAAATTCTTGCTACCCAAAATATGTATCTGTGCTAGTTATCTAAGTGGAAACCACGATCTCCCATCCAAAATTCCCAAGGTGATTTTTAAAATAAAAAGATAGTAAGCTATTAAACTAGAAATATATAGAACCTCTAGAAATTCAGTGCATTTAAAACATTTTAACACTGAACTCCACATCAACTTACATAGTCTTCACTCTCTGATGGAGGATTATTATTATCTGTTGAAGTAGTTCCATCTAATGGTTTCTCAGAAACAGCATCAGGGAATAAGAACTTGAAGGAAAGGAAAAAAATAATCGCATTTTAGACCACATTTCCTATTTTGTTGATTTTTATAACTCATATAGACATTATTTAACTTTTTAATGGTTTTGCTGCTCTAACAATAGAAATGTTCCAGTTGTATTGGCCAGTTTGTTCTACACTCTCAAATTTTTTCTATTTTTCTTTGAAAATATACAAGGTTTCAGTGACTAGCCAATTTTAGAAATTAGAATTTTTTTCTTAAAAGTAATCACTTGATCCTGTAAGCTGAAAGGTGCAAAAGCAAAATCTCATCACTGTGACTTCATGCTCACCCAAGGCCATTACATTTTTTTAGTGTTACTACTATTTAAAAAACAAAACCACAAAAGACAATTTAAAAACACCCATGTACTCATGAGGATCTGAAGAGTTACATCATCCACAGGCTTTCATATATAGACTACTAAGAGATGATATTCAAGACCCACAACTTTATTTTATGATACCCCTGGAAAGTAGGAAGCAGTCTAAACCTATAATAACCAATGTACCTTTTCCATGTGGTTTCTGTTTATATGTACATGTACGAGTGGTCAAAACAAAATCCAGTGTACATGACAACTGAGCTACATGATTTGAATAACATTCTTTAAGAATACAGTCTTAAGAAGGAGGCTCTCTATAGACATTTATTTACAGTCCTTTTATCACTGTTCCTCTCAATTGTTTTGTGGTACTGCTGGTTAGTAATCCCTCTTACTATGTATACTTTGCCACACATTATAGAACATGTCCAATAGACTTTTAAAAATTAGATGAACTACTATGTGCCAAGTGCCATAAGGCACAATTACCAGCATTATCCTATTCTCATACAACTGTTTGAGCTAAGTATCACTACCTACATCTTACGATGTACAAGCTAAAAAGTTGGCTAAGAGTTTTGTTCAGATAAATGGCAGGGGATAAGATTAACATTAAGTTTCCAGTTTCCTTTTCAACACTTTTCTTGAAGGTTTTTCCCAAGATTGTCTTAATGCACAAATTTCCGGGAGTATGATTTTAACCACAATTACAGTTAAGAATAGCTATCATTTATCAAAGACCCATATATGCCAGGCAGTGTCACAGAAGATCCTTTAATCCTCACAACAATCTCGCAAGGTTTTGTTAGCCATATTTTATAGATGAGGAAACTGAAGTGACTTATTCAAAGTCATGCAGTAAGTCATACAGACATTAAACCATGGTGTGGATGGCCCCCAGGCTGGGGCCATTCCACTCTGTTATACCTAGGAGCCACCTTAGCTCTCTATTCATCTCCCTCTCGTTCTCACTAAAAGCTTTCTCTCAACTGTTGTCAAAGCAATCCTTCAAAAATATACTTCCGGGGCCAGGTGCGGTGGCTCACGCCTGTAATCCCAGCAGTTTGGGAGGCCGAGGCGGGCGGATTACGAGGTCAGGAGATCGAGACCATCCTGGCTAACACAGTGAAACCCTATCTCTACTAAAAAAAAATACAAAAAAATTAGCCAGGCATGGTGGCACGTGACTGTAGTCCCAGCTACTAGGGAGGCTGAGGCAGGAGAATTGCTTGAACCCAGGAGGTGGAGGTTGCAGTGAGCCGAGATGCACCACTGCACTCCAGTCTGGGCGACAGAGCGAGACTTCGTCTCAAAAAAAAAAATAAAATAAAATAAAAAATTAAAAAATTCTAATCATGTTGATCTTCTACTTAAACTGCAAGATAAAAGCCAGTGCTTCAGCATGGCAGGTTACCTGCTACTTCTCCAGCCTCAACCCTGGTCATGGTCTGGGAAGCACCCTACAAAATATCAACTGTTCAACATGCTCTCGAACCTCTGCTATTCCTCTGCTTCTAAAGCCTTCTTTTCATCAAGATTCAGCTCAAATGTCCCTCTTCATGAAGCCTTCCCTGATTCCCACTGCCCAGACAGAGACAAATGCACCCCTGCTGTGCTCTCACAGCCCCCTTGCCAGATTTCTCACATGCAACATGGTATCACAACTACTATTTACTTTCCTTCTCACCACTAAACTAGTAGGAATTTTCTAAATGTGGTAACTGTTTTACTCATTGAATATTCCAAGGTCACTGCCTACCACATAAAAGGAACTGGCTATATAATGAATAAATGATTCTGCATATAGACCTATAAAGACAGAACATTTAGTTACCAGGAGAATAGTATTAAGAACATCATTATTTAGCGGTGACTCCTCTACACCTCTGTGTTTTCGGATTTTCTTCTTTGCAGTGTGTACCATATTTGAAACTGATAATTTATGAATTGGAACTGATGCCGGCTCTGTCAATTTTGACAAAGCATGAGTTATATCAGCAGTTTCTATAAAAAGAACAGAAATAAATATAAATTATATCACCAACCTCAGCAGGTGAAAGTGATGAACAAATTGATGATTATATAGAATACTTTACTCATTCTTTTTACTAGTGCTACATGGTCTTGGAATTATAAAATATTAATATACATGTTCAGCTTTATGTGCAAGCATAAGTGACAATGGTGTCACACAAATTATTTCTCCCTAGGAGACTTCAAAATTTAACCTCTAAAACTCTGCTTTTCAAAATATTTTACATTTTTGGTGGAAAGAACTTATTAAATGCCTTTAATGTCTTAACAAGCACTGGGTACAGCCTGGAAAGGAACTGTAGCTGTCTAGTCCATCAAAACTTGATTATCCAACTTAATTCAAAATGAGAAAACAGATGAAAAGTTGCTGAAAAATGTGCCAAGGAAAAACAGTATGACATTTGAAAGTAATGTTAAAAAAAAACGTAGGTTACCTTTGCCTTCTTCCTCAAATGCAGATCGTCCAAGAATCTCATCAGTTGACTCCTTTCGACGGCAAATTTTAAAAAATTCAGTGACAAAATCACCTATGTAGGAAAAAAAGTTATTTTTGACACTCAACTGAAAAAAAAAAAATCAGTCCTATAAATTAAAGTACATTTTTCCACAAAAGCTATTAACTAAGATACAGTAGAAAGTAAAACCATTCAGTTTTTCCATTGAAAAAAACAAAAATTAATCCTATATCAAAGGTAGCCTTGTTCTTTTCTTTCTCTCCATGTCCCAGGATATTTAAAAAGCTTTTCCTTAGAATTCCTTCTAGAAGGAAAGAAAAAAATAACTGTACCTAATAGTACTTACTATATGCCTCAATGAGACACAGTATCCATTTGTCATTAAGTTATGTAAGTAACAAGAACTTACTCTAAGTATGTAGTAATCTTTCCCCAACTGCTACACTACTAGAATCTAAATCCATTAATAAAATTAAGAAGAAACGCTAAAGACATGTTTCTAGAAGATTAGGAAATCATGTAGGATAAAGATATTTCAGTTTCTGCTACATATTAATGGTATTCTTTCTGTCATTATTACTATTATTTTTTATTTATTTATTTATTTATTTATTTATTTATTTATTTATTTAGAGACAGAGTCTCGCTCTGTCGCCCAGGCTGGAGTGCAGTGGCGCAATCTCGGCTCACTGCAAGCTCCACCTCCCAGGTTCATGCCATTCTCCTGCCTCAGCCTCCCAAGTAGCTAGGACTACAGGCACCCGCAAGCACGCCCGGCTAATTTTTTGTATTTTTAGTAGAGACGGGGTTTCACTGTGTTAGCCAGGATGGTCTCGATCTCCTGACCTCATGATCCGCCCGCCTCTGCCTCCCAAAGTGCTGGGATTACAAGTGTGAGCCACCGCGCCCGGCCCATTATTACTATTATTATTTTTGAGACAGGGTCTTACTCTATCGCCCAAGCTGGAGTGCAGTGGCACAATCATGGCTCACTGCAGCCTTGACCTCCCAGGCTCAGGTGATCCTCCCACCTCAGCCTCCTGGGTAGGCTGGGACTACATGTGTGCATCACCATGCCCAGCTAATTTTTGTATTTTTTGTAGAGATGAGGTTTTGCCATGTTGCCAAGGCTGGACTCAAACTCCCGGGCTCAAGCAATCCACCTGCCTCAGCCTCTCAAAATGCTGGGATTATAGGCATGAGCCATTGCACCCAGCTGTCTGTCATATTATAAACAGAGGTAAAGCGATTTGAATCTTCTGAACAGCTACAATGTTTACACAAATAAATGAATGCTTAACAAATACTATCAGCACTAAGATACATCAAGCACATCTAAATTTTATAATTCACCAACTAATTCTGAATTAACCCATAACTTTTTTGAGGCTTCTTCAGAAAGGTAGGAAAAGTCTATAATCTAGTCATACAAAATATTAAAAGAGGTAGGGTAAGATCATGGAACGTTAAACTAAAATGAGAATACTTTCAATTCTAAAGTCCTCAGCAATTACCATACAGTAACAAGATGAGGAATAATAATGTTACTAAGAAGCAACTTAGTACGTAAACATAATATG
This sequence comes from Gorilla gorilla gorilla, assembly GCF_029281585.2. Classification (NCBI taxonomy): domain Eukaryota; kingdom Metazoa; phylum Chordata; class Mammalia; order Primates; family Hominidae; genus Gorilla; species Gorilla gorilla. The sequence goes on along the minus strand of NC_073235.2, from coordinate 37,647,861 downwards.
TAGTAATTCAACGATTAAACAACAGAAACCATTTACTGTTCATTTACTATAACAAAGACACTGTTAAAAGTGACATATACACACACATACAGGTACATAATCTCATTTGATCCTCCCAATAACCCTATGAAGTAAGTACTAGTGTTATCTCTATTTTATTTATGAGGACTCTGGGGCTTAAAAAGATTAAGAAACTTGACCAACCTGGTGAATCTAGGATTTGAACTGAGGTCTGTCCAACTGTAATACTCTTGACATTGACCCTATACTGTTGCCCTAACACCCTAGACAAATTCACCAATGGTGGACTTATACCTTATACATCTTTGTATTCACTATTATATAGTTAGCACAAATGGCAGCTACTAATCAGCATTTGACAAATAGCATATGAATGATAAAGAGCCCAAGAAAACAATGCTTTAGAGAAATGCATCATTACTGTCATAATAAATCTTTGGTAACTCCATCAGTTAAATGGTAATATATCAAGTGATAGAGAGTTAAGGTAGCATGGATGAACATAAAGAAAAGGAGAAAATATTTTCATGTGTACTAAATATAAGGAGGAAAAAGATGACAAGGCACACTGAGGAGATGGGTTCAAAAGACTTCATGAAAGATACACCTAAAAAAAAGAGAATGGGACGAATCCCAGACATAAGACACAATAATATTATCTGAATAGCAATTAATATTTTTCAAAGTACTTCCATTTATGTTATTTCACTTGATCCCTCAAATAACCTTGTGAGGTGTATAAGATTATTCACATTTCTTTTCCCATATCAGAAAATAGGTTGCAGATGTGACACAACTCTATAGAAGGGCTCTAAAGCGCACCGTCAAAAACAGTGCTCTTCAGGTCGGGTGTGGCGGCTCACGTCTGTAATCCCAGCACCCTGGGAGGCCGAGGCGGGCGGATCATGAGGTCAGGAGATCGAGACCTTCCTGGCTAACACGGTGAAACCCCGTCTCTACTAAAAACACAAAAAATTAAAGGGCGTGGTGGCAGGCGCCTATAGTCCCAGCTACTCCGGAGGCTGAAGCAGGAGAATGGCGTGAACCCGGGAGGCGGAGCTTACAGTGAGCCGAGATTGCGCCACTGCACTCCAGCCTGGGCGACAGGGTGAGACTCCCTCTCAAAACAAACAAACAAACACACAAAACAGTGCTCTTCAGATAACACACGTCTAGAGGGGCAACAAAAGGCAAAAAGGGCTTCAATAACAGAAATAGAAGATGCAGACTATGCCACAGGAGGAAGGAAAGGGAGTAACATAAAGGCATCCGGAAAAAAAAAAAAAGAAAAAGCATTTTAAGGCCGCGCCGTGGCTCATGCCTGTAATCTCAGCACTTTGGGAGGCCGAGGCGGGCGGATCACGAGGTCAGGAGATCAAGACTATCCTGGTTAACACGGTGAAACCCCGTCTCTACTAAAAATACAAAAAATTAGCCAGGCATGGTGGCACACGTCTGTAGTCCCAGCTACTCGGGAGGCTGAGGGAGGAGAATCACTTGAACCTGGGAGGCAGAGGTTGCAGTGAGCCGAGACATGCCACTGCACTCCAGCCTGAGAGAGACTCCGTCTCAAAAAATAAAAAATAAATAAAAATAAATAAATAAAAGCATCAGAAACATAAAGCTGAGATAATGAGAAAATAATGGAGAATTTGCTGGCACTATTCAAAAAAGGATTCACTGCTATTGGCAATGATTTTTTTCCTACATGGTGTTAACTGAAGAGGTGACAAAGTATAAAGAATGTATGCAGTGTCTCCGATTTGGAAGTTAGGCAGATCAGCAGTATTTCAGGAAAGGAGCATAATATACCTTACCTAGCAAACACTGAGGATTCTCAGCTTTTCGAACTCTAACAGACCAATGTGGAGCTTGAATAGGATCCAAATCACTAAAATGCAAACCAATAAACATAAAATCCTAATTATGACAATCTGCAAGATTCATGAACTTATTAAAATGCAGTCTAGTGAAAACATAGAAGGACAAGCAATCCATTTAGCCTCCCTTAAACTTACTCTTATCCAGATACATGGAGCCATTTGGATAAGTTTTTAAAAAATAACATCATAAGAAATCAAAGTCCTTAGACAATAAAACACAAAAGGGAACACTAAAATCAAAACAAAATAATAAAAAAAGCATATAAAAATTACTAGCAATTTGAGAGTTATTCTACTGAAGTTTTTTAATCTCAGTGTACTACTACTCTTAACATACTTACGAATAAACATCATTATCCACAATGATCCCTTCGGTCAGATGAGGCCATGTAGTAGCTAAATGGAGTTCACTAAAAAACATAAAATACACCCAAAAGCTTTAATACTGACTCAGCAATTATATTTAATACTTCTAGAAAACTATACCAAGGAAATAAAAGTATGTTACAGTGGCATTATTTATAATACAACATACTGGAAACAACTTATTTAGCAAATGGTAGCACATCCTTATGAAGTTAATGTTTTGCAAACATTCATCTCATTATACATAATAGCCAAAAAGCATAAATAACCCACCAACTAATGAATGGATAAACAAAATGTGGCATATCCATACAATGGTATATTTACAGCCATAAAAAGCACAGAAGTACATTAGTTCCCCCTTATCCACAGCTTCACTTTCTGCAGCTTCAGTTACCCTAAATCAACTGCAGTCTGAAAATATTAAGTGAAAAATTCCAGAAAAAAAAACCCATAAATTTAAAGTTGCATGTTGTTCTGAGTAGCATGATGAAATCTTGTGCCATCCCACCCCATTAGGTGAATCATCCCTTTGTCTAGTGTATCTACACTGTCTATGCTACCTGCCCTGTTAGTCACTTAGTAACTGTCTTGGTGATCAGAGCGATCACAAGAAGAGTGTGCATAGTACAATGAGATATATTGAGAGAGACAGATCACGTTCACATAACTTTCATTAAGGTATATTGTTATAGCTGTTCTATGTTATTATTAGTTATTGTCAATCTCTTACTATGCCTCATTTATATTTATTTATTTTGTATTACATCACCTGGAAATCTTACTGTGCCAAATTTATAAATTAAATTTTACCACTTATCTGTATGCATAGGAAAAATATTTAGTGTGTGGTACTATCCATGGTTTCAGTCATCCACTGGGGATCTTGCAACATACCAGCTGTGGATAAGGGGGTACTACTGTACTGATTCATGCTACAACATGGACAAACCTTGAAAACATGCTAATTAAAAGAAGTCAGACACAAAGAAAGCCACATGTTATATGATTCCATTTATAAGAAATGTCCAGAATAGGTAAATCCAAAGAGACAGAAAGTATATCAGTATTTGCCTAGAGCCGGAGGGCTGAGAAGACTAAGGGGAAACGATGGCTAAGAGGTGAAGAATTTCTTTTTAAGGTTATGAAAATGTTCTGGAATTAGATGATTATGATGGTTGCACAGCCCTGTAAATATTAAAAACCATTGAATTGTACACTTTTAAATAGTGAATTTTATGGCAGGTAAATTATATCTCAAGTTTGAAAAATGTTATAGATCAGGAGTTGGCAAACATTTTCTATAAAGAGCCAGAGAGTAAATATTTTAGGTTTTGTGAACCATGCAGCACAGTCTCTATTTTATTTTTTTTCTTTCATAACCTTTAAAAATGTAAACACCATCCTGACTTCACTGGCCATACAAAAATAGGCTAATGGCCAGATTTGGCAAAGGACACAGTTTGCTGAGTTATAGATGAATATTAAATCTCAGAAAGTTTTCATGTAAAATTATAAAACAAAGAAAGCAAGTGTAGGTCTTTCTTTCTTTTTTTGAGACGGAGTCTTGCTCTGTTGCCCAGGTTGGAGTGCAGTGGCGTGATCTTAGCTCACTGCAACCTCTGCCTGCCGGGTTCAAGTGATTCTTGTGCCTTAACCTCTTGAGTAGCTGGGATTACAGGTGTGCGCAACCACACCCAGTTAATTTTGACATTCTTTAGTAGAGATGGGGTTTCGCCACGTTGGTCAGGCTGTTCTCGAACTCCTGACCTCAGGGGCTGCCCACCACAGCCTCCCAGAGCGCTAGGATTACAGGCATGAGCCTGTGCCCAGCCCAGGTGTATGTCTTTCTTTATTTCCAGTACTACATTCATCCCAGCAAGCTATAGCATCATAAAGCACAGTGAAATCAATATCAATATAAATTCAAAGTAAAATATTCCCACAATTCAAATGACAGGTTGAAATTCTCACCTAATAGGATCTTCGCAGGCACCAAATGGTAACTTGCCAAACTCCAGGCCTCCAACTTCTCCTCCTACAAGGGCATCTATGTCTAAACAAAAGAAATATTTTTCCATTATTTGGGAAAAAATAAAGAAGAGTCTAATCTAGTTAAGCCCTTTGGAATATCATAGCTTTAAAAGTGTCTGCAAGAGAACACATACAGCAAGTTAGCAAGTTAGAGCAACTTACAGCATATGTAGTCTAACAATATTTGACTTCCCCAGAGAATATTATAGTAAAAGGGCACACTTATTTCCTATTTATCCAGTATTTCATTCAGGCCAGGTATTCTAAATTTTGCCCTTCTGAAATATTCCTTAAATATTACTCAAGAGAATATTATTTCTGTACTTTTTTTGCATTTTAAAAGAATGTAATTAGTATAACCCAAAAAGAGTATCCAAGTATTTAAAAATCACCAACTACATTAATCAGTTTTGCTATCAGTAATTTCTGAATAGGAAATTGGTATATTTGTCATCATTAATAACATTATATTTTGGTTGATAGTAAATGGAAATATATAAAGATCAGAAAAGAATCTCCTTTCCATTATGAATGGCATAATAGACTGGAAGAGAACTTACAGGGTAAATCATTCCCTTAGTTCTATCTCTCCTGAGGAAGTAATAAGCATTTCTAAAAGGCATCAAAAGGATTTTTTTCTCTTTGAAATAATACAAATTGTGATATTTAATTATTCACACTACACTAGGATTTCCTGAAATTAAAGCCTACTGAGTTAAGAAAACTTCCCATATTTGCTAAAATCACATCTGATAGTTATCTACATCCTAAGTAAATGATTAAAATTAGTCATCAAATATGAATCAATTACTTGATTCAGTAAATTTTCTCAAGTCAATTCCATTTTTCCAACTAAAGAATGCTTATAAGAAAGATCACAATGACTAGCATTGTTACAAGTGAGTTTGTAAAAGCTTCAAAATTACAAGCACATTTTTATAATTAGTAAATTAAAAATTATTACTAAAATATAACTGTACAAAAGTTTTAGCTGAATTAAAAAGGAAGAAGCAACTCATGGAATGAAAAGCACATCGGACTTGGAGTTTGACTAGTGTTTGTATGCAAACTTTATCACTTGGTGACCATATGACTTTAAGCCAGTTACATGGGTTCTTTAAGAAACTTACATCTCTAAGAATACTTGTCTTGGGCTGGGCACAGTGGCTCAAACCTGTAATTCCAGCACTTTGGGAAGCTGGGGAGGGTGGATCACCTGAGGTCAGGAGTTCGAGACCAGCCTGGCCAACATGGTGAAACCCCATATCTACTAAAAAATACAAAAATTAGCCAGGCGTGGTGGTGCATACCTGTAGTCCCAGAGACTCAGGAGGCTGAGGCTGAGGCAAGAGAATCGCTTGAACCCAGGAGGCAGAGGTTGCAGTGAGCCAAGATCATGCCACTGCACTCCAGCCTGGGTGACAAAGCAAGACTCTGTCTCAAAAAACAAAACAAAACAAAACAAAAGATAATAATAATTGTCTCATAGGTAAGTGAAAATTATACAAAATGGCATATAAAATATGAAAAGCACAGTGTCTCATCCATATTATATGTTCAGTCCCTCCCCCCTTATAAAGGAAAATGTTAAGCATTTATATGGCTTTCAATCTACTGAGGGAGAAGGTTAATATTTTTAATCCCCATTTTTAAAACTTGACAATAGAAGATTAACAAAGACCTTATTGGCAATCTTATAATGCTAAGGTTCTAACTCTTGGGCTTCTTCACAGATCATGAGCAGACCACACTACCTTAGGAAATCTTTAAAACTGCTTTATAAGAGAGTAGCCTTGGAAGAAAAAAAAGGAAGATAAGAATAGAAACTTCTAACCAGACATAGACTGTAAATTGTCCAGTGGGTACTGTTATCTGGGAACTAAAATTACCAACACAAACATTTGAGTGTTTCTTCTGATATAAATCTAAAGCTTAGCTTTTATTTCTCTGTTGTAGTCTAGATACGGTCCTTTTAGTGTACATTAGAGTTGCAAATTATTTTGTGGTATATAAAATAAAATAGTAGTAGTACATATAACTGCCAAAAGCTAAGGATATATTACATTAATTTTTTTTCTTTTTTTTGAGACAGGGTCTCACTCTGTCACCCAGGCTGGAGTACAGTGGCGCAATGTCAGCTCACTGCAACCTCCGCCTCCCAGGTTCAAGGGATTCTCCTGCCTCAGCCTCCAGAGTAGCTGGGATTATAGGCTCCTGCCACTGCACCTGGCTAATTTTTGTATTTTTAGTAAAGACAAGGTTTCACCATGTTGGCCAGGTTGGTCTTGAACTCCCGACCTGCCTTGGGACCACCTGCAGGTGATCTGCCTGCCTTGGCCTCCCAAAGGGCTAGGATTACAGGTGTGAGTCACCGTGCCCGGCCTGTATTATATTAATTTTTATATCATCTCATGCCTACCAATTTTTTCAATCCTATAAATAGCCAACTACTTGGAACAAAAATAAACAGTAAAGAATATTAGTTTATTTTATTTCTCTTTAGGAGAGGTAGATTAAAAAACGTTTTCAGGCTAGTAAAATTCTTGTATTTTAAAAGTTTGTATTATATTCTTTATTAGATGTGCTTTAATATAATCAAACATGTGAAAGAAACACCCAGGAATCAAAATATTATTTAGGATATATGTCCATGAAACTGAGCTTTTCTAGAACTTAGGTAATGTGTTTTTCATATTGCTGTCTTAGCACCGCCTAGTCTCAGGTTAATAATTAACAATTGTTGAATGAATCTGTTTATCAAGGGTAAGCAGGCAAATTGATTTTGATTATATTTCTATAACATACAAGTTAATTATTATTTTTCCCCTACATATATTTTTCTTCTCTGCTTTCCTTGTTTAGCCCCCTTTCTTGAAACATTACTCTCTTTAAAGCTTTTTGCATGAGTGTTCTCAGTTTATGAGGGTGAGCTGAGAACAGCTCTTCTCTTATAATAGTCTAAAAACAGACATGTTAATCATTCGCTACATAGTAATTTATGGCACATGATGTGCCACAGCAAGGGGTGCCCTATAAATAAGGCTTTCAAAGACAGATTGTCAAATATAGAGTAATACTATGTCTAGAAAACCTACAGTTTTTCTTTAAGAGAAAAAAAATAAGGGCAATGAAAGCAATAATATTACATTTAAAATGAATCACAAATATTTCTAATGTAAAACACTTAAAACTCTTGTTAAGTAATTTTAATTTCTGAATGTATCTTCTTTTCCATTTATATTCAGTGAGTTAAATATAGTTCTAAATGATCTCACCTGGAGGTTGCTGAGGCCAAAAATACTGCTGCCAATCTTGAAGTACATAGGTAAATCGAATAGCAATACTAACTGGAGGCAATGGAGTTAAAGGACATCCCTAGGAAATACATGCAAAGACAATACCGTGTAAATGCTGGTACCCTTTTCATATTAATTCAACATCAAAATTTCAAACTTATGGAATGGATTAATACTACCTTTATGAAACCTGGATTTTCAGATTCTAGTGTTAAACAATAGTGTGCATATTCTAGTTATTAAAAACATGATATTCTAGCCATTCCAAAGGAAAAATAAGTCACCGAAGTCATTAGAGCCAAAGATGCAAAATTTAGGAAATCCTTTTCACAGAAGAAATTCTCACAGTCCAAAAGCTCAAGAGGTGGATCAGGGATGAACAGGAGGAAAGATCCCATAGTAAGGAACAGTAGTGGCAATTGTGAGACTGAATTTTAAAAAATGGAAAAGTAAACTTTCCAAAGAATCACTGCATTTTTGTCCACATATTTGTGTGTACAGAAGGATTTCCATAATTTCTGCATACTGCTTCCACAAATGTTTTCATTTGATGTAGCTAAAAAAAAAGTTTCAAAAACAATGCCATACCTTTAAAATAAAGCTGTTTAAACTGCTATTAGAAAAAGAGATATTACATTCTATTAAGCAAAATGCTCTTTAAAGTATCTTTTACTATTTTAATCATAAAATACCATTTCTTACTATTCACTTCAGACATATTAAATGTGAAAAAAAGGTGATTCATTTTTCAAATAAGTAAAAGTATTATAAAGCATAAGACTTGGTTTGGGGAGAGGATGTCTTTTCTTTTAAATGGAAATAAACTCAAATTAAAGCCACCCTTGAATATTTAACCAAAATTTCAGACTAAGAGAAATGAATGATCACTCACACAAAATAGATTAACGAATCAGCTAACAAAAGAAAACTTAGATTTATCTGTCAATTCACTAAAAATCACAAAACTTAATACTATCATTTAAACATCCTATGACCTCAGCTTCCCTTCATAATGCTTAATCTAAACTAATATAAAATAGGACTTAAATATGCATAGGAATCACCTAAGGAACTTGTGAAATGCAGATTCAATACTCTTCTGCATATCTAACCAGTTTCCAGATGCTGCTGTTCAGGAGACTACACTTTGAGTAGCAAAGGAATACATGGCATTTACATTTAGCTCAGCAGCAGCATCTATAAATGTCACTAGTAGCTTTAAGAACACAAACTCAATTTGAAGTCACAATAGTAGACAGCTGCTCCCAAAAAACCTAATTCAGTTTTGGGCTCCTGTGCCCAACAGCAAGGTGAGATTTTGGCTGGTCAGTATATCAACTTTTTAGTCATGTCCAGATATCAAATGAGCATTCACCTATAATAAGGAGCAAATGTTCTAGAAGCCATAACAAGGCCACTTTGACACATAACCTCTGATCCAGTCACACAGATCAATACAAAAACAGATACCCAGAAAAGAAATAATTATGGCCAAGCGCGGTGGCTCACGTCTGTAATCCTAGCACTTTGGGAGGCCAAGGCGGATGGATCATTTGAAATCAGGAGTTGAAGACCAGCCTGGCCAACATGGTGAAACCCCATTTCTAATAAAAATACAAAAATTAGCCGGGCAGTAGTGGTGCGCGCCTGTAGTCTCAGCTACTTGGGAGGCTGAGGCAGGAGAATCGCTTGATCCCGGGAGGCAGAGGTTGCAGTGAGCCAAGATCGTGCCACTGCACTCCAGCCTGGGTGACAGAGTGAAGCCCTGTCTCAAAAAAATAAGGACAGAAGGAAGGAAGGAAGGAAGGAAGGAAGGAAGGGAGGGAGGGAGGGAGGGAGGGAGGGAGGGAGAGAGGGAGGGAGGGAGGAAGGAAGGAAGGATTAGGATGAAAAATGACGGAAATATCTTTGTGGACCCTGGAGGATAAGTGGGGTTCAAGGCACATGCCTTGAGGTATGGAAGGCGGCACTGACAACCTAGGATGAAACCAAAAGGGCTCAGTCCAGAGTGAGGGCATTGCAAGACTCTCTGCTTAAGCCAGACACTGGGACATGTCACTCCTGCTTGGCACAATGGCTTTATTGGAAGGTATGGGACTGGAGGTTATTGTGTGAGGGGAAAAAACCCTCACCCGCATGTGGTGAGCAAACAACCCAAGATTCTAAGACCAGTTATCAAAATCCCCAACATTACTACAGAGCAAGAGACTCCAAACACTATTTTAAGACCTAATTCTGAAATATTCTGCAGGTAGGGAGTAACCATAAAACTACAGAACCACTAGAGAGGATGGATGGGAGTGAACATTAAAAATTTAAAATGAAACTCATTCAAAATGAGCCTACAAACTAAATTTCCCAAAACATAAAAAAGTAGTTCTAAAAGAGACAAATATCCAAATCAACAGTCATGATATAATACCATAAAATGTAAAGAACATCTCAAGAACTAAGAATGTCTAAGCTGAAAAAGAAAAGATGAAGTTATGAGAGTTTTCAAATATTTAGAGGATTATGGCAGAAGAGGATTAAACTTAAGAACCCAAACCAGCTCTTAAGTTCAATTCTCTCAAATCAATTTTGAGAGATGTTTCTTATCAGAAAAGTAAGTTTTAGGTTTGTCAGATGATGAGATAAACTGATTAAAAACTTTTTTTTTTTAACTACTGCTAATAAATAGCCAAGATGTAAGTTGGGTTCCACAGATCAATGTAGTCCCTAGCTTCAAAAAAGAGATGTAACATAAAAGATCTGAAGATCATATTCATTAATGATTTCTTAAGAAGAAGGACTAAAGCCCAGCGCGGTGGCTCATGCCTGTTATCTTGGCACTTTGGGAGGTTGGGCAGGTGGATTGCTTGAGCCTAGGAGTTGAAGACCAGCCTGAGCAACAGGCTGGTCTCTACAAAAAATACAAAGATTAGCTGTGTGTGGTGATACACACCTACAGTCCCAAATATTCAGGAGGCCGAGGTGGGAGGATTCAGTGACCCCAGGAGGTCGAGGCTGCAGTGAGCTGTAATCACGCCCTACACTGCAGCCTGGGTGACAGAGTGAGACTCTGTCTCAAACAAAAAAAAAAAAAAAAAAAAAAAAGAAGAAGAAGAAATAAAGTATTGATATTTCCATGTGACCAGAAACTTGATCTAAAAATTTTAAACATAATTGAAGACTTCTGGTGAGAGCAAAGGAAAACTAATGGAGAAGATACTAATACATACTTGCCTTTTTCAAAAATCTCCCAAACTACATGTGGAATTAAGCAGTACCTACAGCACTTCAGAGCCCAGAAGGTTTTTGAAAAGAAAATTACATATATACACGGAATTCTCTAAAATAGAAGCATCTGTAATTTTTCTAATGGAGATAATCACAAGCCACTGCTAACAGTTGTCATTTTGAGGAGACAGGCAGAGAGGTAAAAGGAAGCTTTTACTCTAATTTCCTAATCTCGTAAATGCATTACTTTTTTTTTTTATATCAAAGGGATTTATCTAGTTAGTAATAATCCTACCAGTACACTATTTAGGTCCTCAACATTAAAAACATATTTTTATGATTAAATTCTAATCCTAAATATCTTTCTAACAAATGTTATCTATTTAAAAAGAAATTTCAGCAATTTTTTCTTATAATTCTTTTTCTTTTGAAAATTCTCAAACCTTCAGAAAGATTGGAAAACTAGTATAATGAACACCCATATGACTTTCACGGAGTTCATAATTATTAACACTTTGCCACACATACACATATATATATTATGCATATGACTTTTTTTTGGCTGAATCTTCTGAAAAAGGTAGGCATCATAACAAATCACCCTTAAATACTTTAGCATGTAATTCCTAAGAACAAGGACATTAGTCTATACAACTATAATACAATTATCACACTCAATAAATTAAACATTGATACTATTTTCTAATATACAGTCCATATTAAAATCATCCCAATTGTCCCAATAATGTCCTTACTGGCTATTTTGTTTTGAAAAAGGATCCAATCAAGAATCATGTGTTGCATTTAGCTGTCAGGTTCCATTTTCTCCTTAAATCTAAATTGCTTCCAGCCTTTATTTTGCCTATCATGATACTGATCAGTTACTGTTGCAAAACATGGCTCACTTTGGAAATATGTGATTGCTTCCTCATGTTTTGATTTACAGTATGTTAAACATTTTGGCAGGAATGCCACATATATAATTATATATCATAATTAATATATTTATTTATAATCGATATACTTCATTATAATATACATATAATCAATATCCTAATCAATATACTTAATATTTAAGTGCTAAAGCTGCCACTATCTCACTTAAGTGGCCAAATGTGACTAATAGCCATCACACAACACATGATGTCAGTTTATTAATCAACTGTGAGATAGTGAGATAGTGTCATGTTTAGCACTTAACATACTCCAAATTTAAATCAGCATCCTAATAACCTAAGAGTAATATTTCTCTAAGTAGAGGATCCCCTCCACTATTGGTTATCTAGCTTTCTCTGTTTTCTAGAGGTATTCACAAACAGCTCCTCAACTTAAGCCCTAATCAGCCCCATTCCCCCCAACCCCCACAGAGCAGCACAGGCAAGTCCTCCATAGCTATAGACAGTGTTGTTATAGAATATAAGAATATATTTAGCATGTCCCATTTAGCCCTGCTGCTCTCAGGCCTAGGATATAAGCCAGATTAACCTTGAAAATTAAATCAAATAAAGATTTGGGAGGAAAAATGCAATTCAGAATCCAAAGGGTTTAGACCTTAAGGAGCTCATAGTCAAATGCTTCAAATGCTCAAACAAGCAGCTACCTGAGCCCCATTAAGCTTGGGAGACTGGCAATATTACCAATAGAGGACAAGGAGTAGAAGAGATAACACAGTCAATAAATGCTAACAGACTGAACAAACAAACAGACAAATCAGTTGTTGCTTTAGCATGAGTACACTAAAAATACAATTGGATATTTTGTTTCTTAGAAATTACAAAGTAATTTATGTAGTCACTTATAGCTTTCTTCTAAGCAATTACATTATCAATATTATAGAGAAATGTTTCTATATGCTGAATAAAATGATCAAATCTCTACTTTTATCTGGATCTCAGATAAGACTGACAATATCAATCCCAACTCACAATCTTTGATTTGAAGATATCCAGCAGACCTGATAAGTGAGTGTACTGATTTGGCACTTTTCTAAGATGAACCATTTCGAAGTCAGTTCGTACACCAGGACCTTGACATTCTCCTACATACATTCTTCGCCATTTGTGGTGAATTTGCACAAAGAGTGGCACCTGACTGCAAGACATGATTAAATAGGAATAGAATACAAGCTCATTAAACATTAAACCTGAACCTCAAATTTTTTCCAAATTATTCTAATCTCAAGAATTTGAAAGCACTAAACTGGAAACACAACAAAAACATAGGTTTGTGTTTATAACAAAGACATTCTTAGTTCCTTTTTCTCCTTACACTACTAAACTGAAGAAACTATCATCTAGAACTACTTTGATTAGTCTGAAAATTGTTTTAGAACAGCTAAAAGTCAGAAAACATCAGAATGAAAACTGTCTTGAGTAAAAGTGATTATTTCATATTAGTCTTTCCAAAGTGATAATAAAACCTAACTTACAGGTATTAAACAATATAAATTAAGCCAATAGTGTGCTGAAATATTTTTCACATCATTTAAAGATAAAGTAAGGCTCCCAAGCACAAGAAGGTTGTGATGTGCCTTAGAGAGAATACGTGTTAACACACGTATTTTCCCAGAAGCATCATTCATGCACAAGTTACATTGCTTTTGGCTACAAGTTCAATGTTAATGTCTCAACAATGTATATTAAATAAGCTATCTTTAAACAGAAACACACATAAAAGAAGGTTATGTATTAACTGACTGACAAAAAATGTGACCAGAGGCTCGAAGGAACCCAAGTCTGTATTTCTCCTAGGAGAAACACAGATGAGGAATTGATAACTCAGTGTTTGTGGCAACTTTATAGCACATAACTACCTTAAATAACAAGAAAGGATTGTACAAATATATCCCCAAGTTAATAATCCTACATTAGTAAATATTCTAGCAAAATTATTCACTTAGGATATACCATGGAGTACATCCACTAAAATAAATTAATTCTTCCCCAGTAGATTTAGAGTATCATAGTCTATTCGATATGCAAATGAAATACAATTCAAAATAGCAGAATAGTGATTAAACAAATTTCATTTTCTTAAATACTTCCATTTAAGAATAGGGCCTAAAGGTACTGAAAATTAACTTTTAAAAAAGTTATTCCAAATATACATTGAATTGTTTCAGGAAGATTACCTTTAGAAATGGCCTCCATTTAGGTTTTATTAGTTTTGTCCTTATATACCAAATTCCAGTATAAAAACATGCAGATATATTGTTAAAAGAAAAATTTTCAACTAATTAAACTTAATGGAGTTTATTTAAGACTGGGCACAGTCGCTTACACCTATAATCCTAGCACTCTGGAAGGCCGAGGCGGGCGGATCATCTGAGGTCAGGAGTTCAAGACCAGCCTGGCCAACATAGTGAAACCCCATCTCTACTGAAAATTTAAAAAATAAAAATAAAAATTAGCCAAGGGTGGTGCACACCTGTACTCCCAGATACTCGGGAGGCTGAGGCAGGAGAGTCGCTTGAACTCAGGAGGTGGAGGCTGCAGTGAGCCCAGACTGTGCCACTGCACTCCAGCCTGGGCAACAGAGCAAGACTACGTCTCGGGGAAAAAAAAAAAAAATTTATTTGAGCAAAAATGAGTTGAGAATCACATAGTCTTCAGAACCAGTGGAGGTTCAGACAGATCAGCTCTGTAAGGTGGGCAGGCAGCATTTATAGACAGAAAATGGAAGTAAGGTACAGAAACAGCTTGATTGGTTACAGCTCGGAGTTTGCTTCATTTGTGCATGCTCTGATCAGTTGCCCTGTGATTGACTGAACCTCAGCTGCTGTGACTGGCTGGGACTCAGTTAATTGTTCCAAAAGTATACTCCTAAATTAAGCTTTCAGTTTGTACACGGAATAAGTTAGGTAGCAGTTCTTTAAATAGGAAGCGGGTACAGAGGTAACCTCAAGTCAAATTTAGTTTAACAATATATATGCACTAAGTTCCTAATTACAATTAAAAAGCTAACATTTAATAACTGTTTGCCTTCATAAATTATTGTTAAAAACAGTTTTTTTGTCTAGGTTTTAAAAAATGTCCACTCACCAGCCAGTGTTTCCCAAGGCAATAGAAACAGAACTCAGAAGAAGGTTGCACTTAGATTCGCTGAGAACAGCGTCACTGTGTGCAGCAGGGGCAATCACCACGAACTCACGTAGCCCATACCTTAAAAAAAGAATTAACTGCATTAAACAGGGGAAACCTCAGAACACAAAAATCCATTACTTGAGAAGCACAAAAAAATTTCACTACAGAAAATTTAACAAGTCAGGTTTAAACTAAAAGTGTTTCTTTTAATGGCAACCGAACCTACAAGACCTCAATTTTAAGAAGCACTTCCATCATCCACCTACTAGTTCCCCTCTATTCTTTACAAATTAGAAACAATTTGCTGAAATCTAAATTTGATTCGGCTAAAATAGGCTCAGATATATTTGCGTGCCCATCTCTGTGTGTGTGTGTGTGTGTGTGTGTGTGTGTGTGTGAGAGAGAGACTTTGACAGTTGTAAATACTTTTTCCGCTTTGCCTACTTTATGTTGTATACCCATGTGTTTACTAACAAGTTGATCACATGGGTGTATTCATAAGACCACTGTAATACTGATGTTACTGTTGCCGCTTGAGAAAAAAGGTCAACAGCTGATTCCTTAAAACAACTGTCACAGAATGGCTGGGCTGAGAACGCTGCCAAGAGCCCTGCAGCTGGTGGGAGAAGTGTCTGGTGGGAGAGGTGTGTGGTGGGAGAGGTGTCTGATGCCTCGGCCTGCTGCTTCACATCTCTCACTCAAGAGTTTCTTCTGGTTTCACACTTTTTAACCTCTCCGTGCTTTAGCAGCCGTGACCTTGCCTTCATTGCTTCATCCAGTGCAGGCCTGGGTTATTGAAGACACCAAAGTGTTTCTCTTTCAGCTTGAAAACCAGGCAGGTTTACACATGGGTTTCAGTGTATTTGCCTTTGAATCCTTAACTAAACTTTAGCCTTTTGGCTGGTGTAGAATGTCTTTAGCTGGGGTGACCTGGGATGGTGTTGCGGTTTACCGTCTCCAGCTTCGGCCTTTCCAGAAACCCTTGTGGAGGGCAGTATCGGCTGTAGATTTCATCATCATATTACAGTTTGAGGTCACCACTATTTGGGGGACAAGCTTGCGTCCTGCTGAGGGGCAGGGTTTTCAGCAGAGGGTCAGTGGTGGGGCTGGGCCATCGTGGAGGTGGCCCCAGGAGTTGTATGGCCATGCATATGGCCATGCTCTAACACATTCCATGTGGCCTGCTCAGAGCTGGATGCCTCCTTTAGGCAAGGTTTACAGTCTATTTTCTAAAGTTTTAAGTATTTTTAAGAGGTATTGAGACTAATGAATATAATAGTTGAGTAATTTAAATGTTTATTTTTAATGGAAGGATTTTTACTAAAAAGAAGCTAATTGACATGGAAATGTCAGTGAAATTCCTTACCTACAAGGAAAGTGAACATTTTGTATCTAAGTAAACTATAATGTGCACATTTTAAGTATAAAGAAATCTGATATTTGAAAGAAAAAAAAGAAACAATTTGCTGAAATCACAAGGACCATTAAACAATAGTTTTGCCTTTAAAGTTAAGTTTACAAGATAAAAGAAGCAAGTATTGAAACTTTGCTTTAATGAACTGATACCACTAAGTCTGCAGATGAAGAAAGTTTGACAGATTCCCTAAACTGCAGGAAAATTATCAGCAATGATGTATATGTCCTTTCTAAATGTGAGAACACAGTTTACTAAGTATCCTAATTAAGGAATTCTTGTGTTCTTTTACTCAATAACACATTAAAAAGGGGTTAAAAAATTATCATAAAGCAGCTTGATCTTGCTATGACATCTACATTAATTAAAACTTCTCATTCAGTTGCCATATCCTTTAAAGTCACAAATTTGCTGCCAAATTTTTATGAAAATAAAGTCAAACTGATTATCTTGTATACTGAAAATTCCTCTCCTATTCACTCTTTAATGTATTTATATTTAATATTTTTTAATAAAGAAAATAACTTATGAGAGATATTACTCATTTGCCTAATTTATTATCTCTGGTATATAAAGAATTATTAATGCTTATTTTTATAAACATCCTCCTCAAGAAATCTCCCAAACAGGAGTAATGATTTAAAAAATTAAGTTTAATTCATAATGTTTATTATTTAGATGACAAAAACTTATTTCATTTCCTCACCCTACCTCCACCCTCCTAGCCCTGAAATCAAAATTAGTTATGTAGAGGCAGCATAAAATAATGAAAATAATCTAGAACTTTAAAAATTGAGCTCTAAAGATCTTTGAAAAATAGTTTTCTTTTTTTCAAATGTCCCTGGAAGAAAGAAAACAAAACAAGTGAACAACCCCGTTCCATCCTCTGTACTTGTATAAAATCACTGTCAACAGTTTCTTGGTTATTCTTCCAGAAATGTTCCATTTATCTGCGTAACCACCCTACCCTCAAACACAATTATATTATTTGTATACACTTTGTAAAGCTTCTTTTCAAAAGGACAATCCCCTATTGATCAGTACTTTATTTCCAGTTTTATGCTGCTGCAACAATACTGCAACTGTTTTTCTACATATATATCTCTATAATAAATTTCTAGTGGTTGCTGGATAAAAGAACATTTGCATTTTAACACTGATAGCTGTTGCTAACCTTCTTACTGTACACACACACAATGCCACCGTATACAAGCCATGAATAAGAAGCCAAACTGAATTGCCATTTATCTGCAATCTACCTTCTATCCCCTAAGCCTTTCTTTCCTCTATCTATTGATAAAATGTCTCCCCTCATCCATTCTACTGCCATTACTAAATACACAAATCCTGACAAATTCTTTAAAGATTTACCTTGCCAGGTGTGGTGGCTCACACCTGTAATGCCAGTATCTTGGCAGGCCAAGACAGGAGGATCACTTGAGCTTAGGAGTTCAAGACCAGCCTAGGCAACATAGCAAGACCCACTCTCTACAAAAAATTGTAAAAATTAGCTGGGCATGGTGGAGAGCGCCTGTAGTCCCAGCAGCTTGGGAGGCTGAGGTGCGAGAACTGCTTGAGGCCAGGCGGTCAAGGCTGTAGTGAACCATCAACACACCACTGCACTCCAGCCTGGGAAGCAGAGTGAAACCTCATCTCAAAAAAAAAAAGGATTTACTTCAAATATCACTCTTGATAAATGTACTCTCTTCTTTATGATCTTTAAAATGTCAATATAAGTCACTACTTTTTCCCCAATAGGTCTACTTGAATCCTGAGACTATGTCTTCATCAAAAGTAAACTAACATTAAGTGGGAGCTTTAAAAAAAAAATAAGCAAAAATCAACAACAACAACAAAAAACAACCAACCAGATTTTAAAATGGGCAAAGGACTTGGATGGATGTCACTCAAAAGAAAATATACAAAGGCCGGGAGCGGTGGCTCACACCTGTAATCCCAGCACTTTGGGAGGCCGAGGCAGGCGGATCATGAGGTCAGGAGATCAAGACCATCCTGGCTAACATGGTGAAACCCCATCTCTACTGAAAATACAAAAAAATTAGCTGGGCGTGGTGGTGAGCACCTGTAGTCCCAGCTACTCGGGAGGCTGAGGCAGGAGAATGGCGTGAACCCGGGAGGTGGAACTTGCAGTGAGCCAAGATTGCGCCACTGCACTCCAGCCTGGTGACAGACCAAGGCCCTGTCTCTTAATAAAAAATTTAAAAAAAAAAATTTTTTTTGGAGAGCAAAAGGGAAGAATATATCAATATTTAAAATGGACAAAACTCAAATGAATTACATATTTCTTTATATCTATGCTACAAAACCATTCATACAAATGCAAAAAGGTGTATGTACAGTGATTTTCACTATAATATTTTAATTTAATTGTAAAAATCTAGAAACAATCTAAATATTCTTCAATAGAGGAGTGGCAAAATAATTATGGTTACCACCACCAATACCACCACACACACACAATAAAGAAATATTCTATATTCATGGATAAGAAGATAATATTATCAAGATATTAGTTCTTTCCAACTTCATCTACAGATTCAATGCAATCTCAATCAAAATCTCAGCAAGTTATCGTGAGGATATCCACAAACTGAGTTTAAAGTTCACAAGCAGAAGCAAAAAAAGACTCAAAGTAGCCAATAAAATATTGAAGAAGAAGAAAGTTGGAGAACTAACACTATCAAACTTCAAGCACTACTATAAAGCTACAGAAATCAATACAGTGTGGTAATGGCAAAAGAACAAATAGGGATCAATGGAACAGAATAGAGAGCCTAGAAATAGACCCAGATAAATATAGTCAACTAATCTCTGAAAAGGAACAGAGGCAATACAATGGAGATAGTCTTTTCAACAAATGGTGTTAGAACAACTGGACATCCACATACAAAAAAATTAATCTAGACAGGCTTTACATTCTCCACAAAAACTAACTTAAAATGGATTACAGACCTGAATATAAAATGCAAAGTTATAAAACTCCTAGAACACAGAATAAAATCTAGATAACTTTGAGTTTGTTGATGACCTTTTAGATGCAACACCAAAGGCACAATCCAGAAAAGAACAAACTGATACGCTAGACTTCATTAAAATGAAAAATTTTTGCTCTGCAAAAGACACTGTCAAGAGAATGAAAGAGAAAACCATAGTCTGGGAGAAAATATTTGCAAAAGACATTTCAGATAGAGGACTGTTATCTAGAATCTACAGAGAACTCTTAAAACTCAAAAATAAGAACATAATCGAAGCTAAAAAAAAAAAAAAAGCCCTGAAGACTTCAACCAGACACCTCACCCAAGAAGATATAAAGATAGCAAACAAGCGTATGAAAAGATGTTCCATATCACACGTAATCAGAGAAGTGAAATTAAAACAACAGTGAGAGACCACTACATACCTACTAGGGTGATTTTCATTAATAAATCATTATATTTCCTACAATTTCTAGCCCAGTAACTTAAATTTATTAGGAGATCAAATGTATCAACACAAATTAAAATGTCACGATTGCACTTCTTAACGAAAGAACTGTTTCATCTGAATAATAGATTGCATATGTATACTAAATACTATATTTAAATATAAATGTGTTTTAGCATCCCATCCTCCAAATGAGAAAGGTAGGACCATCAACCATTCATTTTTGTTTTAAGATGCATTCTTCTTTCCTGTACCAATAAAGATCAACAGTAACAACAACAAAAAGTTAACCAATATTTGATATATTTGTTGTTACTCTCACATAGGCAAATCATAAAACCATACCACTTATTTTGTGTGTTTTTTTTTTTCTTTTTTTTTTGAGATGGAGTTTCACTCTTCTTGCCCAGGTTGGAGTGCAATGGCACAATGTCGGCTCACTGCAACCTCCATCTCCCAGGTTCAAGTGATTCTCCTGTCTCAGCCTCCCGAGTAGCTGGGATTACAGGCATGTGCCACCACACCTGGCTAATTTTTTTGTATTTTTAGTAGAGACGGGGTTTCATCATGTTAGCCAGGATGGTCTCGATCTCCTGACCACGTGATCCACCCACCTCGGCTTCCCAAAGTGCTGGGATTACAGGCGTGTGCCACCGCGCCCAGCCATACCACTTACTTTGAATGCTACCATTCTACAACTCTCACATATATTACCTTAGAAAGAAATAGATTAAGGACCTCTTTAAAAAAATGGTATAAAAAAGTTAAATACCTACCACTTACAAAAATACCTGGGTAACTGGAGGTGTTCAAACAACAATTCATTTTTTGAATTTATTTTTAGTAACATTTTTAGATATTATAATACACATCTTTAATTTATAATCTATTCAGGTTATTCTAGTAAAATCTACCAATTTTATATAGTATAACTCCATTCCTTCCCCCTCTTCCTTTGTGCAATATTGTCATATATATTACATATTACATATATGTTATAAACCCAACAATACAGTGCTGTCATTATTGCTTAAGCAATCTTATGCTTTTTTTTAATTATGAGAATATATTTATTGTATTTACTAGAGTATTTCCAATGCTCTTCATTCTTTTCTATGGATTCAAGTTACCCTCTATGTCTTTTAGTATTACTTGTAAGGCAAGGATGAATTCTGCCAATCTTTGTTTACATAAGAATGTCATTATTTCATCTTAATTTTTGAAATATAGTTTCACTGGATATAGAATTCTTGGTCAACAGTGGTTTTTTTTTTTTTTCTCCCTTTCAGAACTTTGTGTCATTGCACTGCCCTCTGGCCTCCACTGTTTCTGATGAGAAGTCAGCCAAGGGTATTGTTCTCTTGTACATGAGAAGTCATTTTTCTCTTGCTGCCTATAAGATTTTCTTTCCATCTAAGGGATTCAGTAGGTTGCCCATACTATGTCTAGGGGTGGTTCTCTTTTGTGTTTATCCTACTTAAGATTCACTAAGACTTCCAGTTCTGAGTGTTTTTAATCAAATTTGGAAAATTCTCAGCCATTATTTCTTCACATTTGTTTTTCCTTTCTTTTTTTTTTCAGCTTGCTTTTTTTAAATTTTTTTATTTTTTTTTAGTATTTATTGATGATTCTTGGGTGTTTCTCGCAGGGGGGATTTGGCAGGGTCATAGAACAATAGTGGAGGGAAGGTCAGCAGATGAACAAGTGAACAAGGGTCTCTGGTTTTCCTAGGCAGAGGACCCTGCAGCCTTCCGCAGTGTTTGTGTCCCTGGATACTTGAGATTAGGGAGTGGTGATGACTCTTAACGAGCATGCTGCCTTCAAGCATCTGTTTAACAAAGCACCTCTTGCACTGCCCTTGATCCATTTAACCCTGAGTGGACACAGCACATGTTTCAGAGAGCACGGGGTTGGAGGTAAGGTTATAGATTAACAGCATCCCAAGGCAGAAGAATTTTTCTTAGTACAGAACAAAATGGAGTCTCCTATGTCTACTTCTTTCTACACATACACAGCAACAATCTGATTTCTCTATCGTTTCCCCACATTTCCCCCTTTTCTATTCAACAAAACCGCCATCGTCATCATGGCCCGTTCTCGATGAGCTGTTGGGTACACCTCCCAGGCGGGGTGGCGGCCAGGCAGAGGGGCTCCTCACTTCCCAGAAGGGGCGGCCGGGCAGAGGCGCCCCCCACCTCCTGGACGGGGCGGCTGCCGGGCGGAGACGCTCCTCACTTCCCAGATGGGGCGGCTGCCGGGCGGAGGGGCTCCTCACTTCCCAGACGGGGTGGCTGCCGGGCGGAGGGGCTCCTCACTTCTCAGACAGGGCGGCTGCCGGGCGGAGGGGCTCCTCACTTCTCAGACGGGTTGGCCAGGCAGACATGCTCCTCACCTCCCAGACGGGGTCGCGGCCAGGCAGAGGTGCTCCTCACATCCCAGACGGGGCGGCGGGGCAGAGGCGCTCTCCACATCTCAGACAATGGGCAGCCAGGCAGAGACGCTCCTCACTTCCTAGATGGGATGGCGGCTGGGAAGAGGCGCTCCTCACTTCCCAGACTGGGCAGCCAGGCAGAGGGGCTCCTCACATCCCAGACGATGGGCGGCCAGGCAGAGACGCTCCTCACTTCCCAGACGGGGTGGCGGCCGGGCAGAGGCTGCAATCTCAGCACTTTGGGAGGCCAAGGCAGGCGGCTGGGAGGTGGAGGTTGTAGCGAGCCGAGATCACGCCACTGCACTCCAGCCTGGGCACCATTGAGCACTGAGTGAACAAGACTCCGTCTGCAATCCCGGCACCTCGGGAGGCCAAGGCTGGCAGATCACTCGCGGTTAGGAGCTGGAGACCAGCCCGGCCAACAGAGCGAAACCCCGTCTCCACCAAAAAAATACGAAAACCAGTCAGGCGTGGCGGCACGTGCCTGCAATCCCAGGCACTCGGCAGGCTGAGGCAGGAGAATCAGGCAGGGAGGTTGCAGTGAGCCGAGATGGCAGCAGTACAGTCCAGGTTTGGCTTGGCATCAGAGGGAGACCGTGCAGAGAGGGGGAGGGGGAGAGGGGGAGGAGGAGAGGGGGAGGGGGAGGAGGAGAGGGGGAGGAGGAGAGGGG